>NC_065449.1:170486759-173453743 GCF_917563875.1 Diabrotica virgifera virgifera | reverse complement strand
TTTAACTCCAGTTTTTGTTTAACCCTGCTGTCCTGTTCGGGTCTATTTGACCCAAAAAATAATTTATTTCTTATTTTACAAATTATTACGCGGCGTAACGATTTGGTGTTTCGTGACTTTATTACCTAATATGAGGTCTTTTAATTGCATATGAGATAAACAATCAACTTCCTGATTTTTTTGATAAAAATGAAATTGTTACCTAGGGTACGTTCGGGTCAATGTGACCCGCGTATTTAAACCGTTAAAAACTACCTGTGTATGTGTGTTTAGTTGGCAGTATTCTATATTGGCAGTACCTGTGTGTTTGTCAGCCGGATACGTCTGTAAATAAAAATAGGTTTCTACAAGCTAAAACTTGTAAAATAAACTGTAGTATAGCTGCACGAAGTTGCAAACCAAATTATAAATATGACCAACATGGACGGACAGCATGTCTTTGGAACCAACAGAAAAGACATGAATAAAGTTGTTGGTTTCCAAGCATACATTGGTCTTTTATTTCTAGCTCGAGTTTATAAGTCCCATGGTGAATCAACTAAAAGTTTGTGGAATGAAGAAAAGGCTCGTAGTATATTTCAATCAACAATGTCACTTGTCACTTGATATATTTACAAAAAGTTTGCAAGTAATATGTTTTACAATACGTTTTGATAACAAAATTACTAGACAGGATAGGAGACGTTTTGATAAACTTGCTGCAATACGTGAAATTAATGAAACATAGGTAGAAAATGTACCAAAATTTTTTAACCCTGATGAAAATGTTACCATCGATAAGCAACTAGTTGCTTTTAGAGGCCGCTCTTCCTTCAAATGGTATATTCCAAGCAAGCCAGCGAAATATGGCACAAAAGTCTGGGTTCTTTTGTAATTATGAACAGAAAAACTTCTTATGCCCTAAAATTGCAGATCTATATAGGAATGCGTGTGATGTGTGACTTGAGTAGTGATTTGGAAGGCTACAATTTACGTGTAATAACTTTTTTACATCGTAAAATTTAGGACAATTTCTTCTAAAACAAAGTAGGTACAATGCCGGGGATTATAAGTAAAATACACCGGATCTGTCAGCACAAATCGCGAATAAAGAAGTTCTTAGCTCGTCTGTTTTGCTTCATGCAAGATACCACTGTTGTTGACAATATTCTTAAAAATAATAGAAATGTTGTTCTTATGAGTACTTTGCATCATGAATCGATGAATCATGCATCACTTTCATCAAATGAAAAAGCCCCAAATTATTTTAGATTACAATTCAAATAAGGGAGCAGTGGAAACTCTAGATTAGCTTGTTGGCCCGTATACATGTCGGAAGAGATAAATCGCTGGCCAATGATTGTTTTTTCTACTCTACTGGACATTTCTGCCTACAACGGGTTCGTGTTATGGGCGTCAATAAATATTCAATGGAATACCAATAAATTGGGAAAACGGCGAATTTTTCTGGAGGAATTGGGAAAAAACTAATGAAACCAGTCATCATTTCCAGAAAAAAGATACCAATAACTAAAGGCTCTCACGAACTGATAAAAAGGACACGAGCAGGAACAAGTAGACAAGATGGAAATGCTAGTGAACCTTCTATGCACAATCTAACTCCGCCTGCTAAACGAGCAAGCTGTAAACTTGCCCTACAAACGATAACATTACTAATTATTATGTTGTATATATTACAAACATATTTGTAAAATCCATTCTTTTTATTACTGTCCCAGTTGTAAACTAAATTATGTTTTTGTAGATATTTGTTACTAGGCTTTTTTGAAAGAAAAAATGCCTTTTATTTTTGTTAATAAGGTTTAA
Source organism: Diabrotica virgifera virgifera (assembly GCF_917563875.1). Classification (NCBI taxonomy): domain Eukaryota; kingdom Metazoa; phylum Arthropoda; class Insecta; order Coleoptera; family Chrysomelidae; genus Diabrotica; species Diabrotica virgifera. Next base: position 173,451,937 of record NC_065449.1, on the reverse strand, counting down.
TTTACATTAGCAATATAATTTTTGTTTAATTAACCATAATTTCTTGTTAATAAAGTTTTATTTATCACCATTAGCTTATTTTATTTCGATTAAGGAGCGTAAACCATAGTTGGGTCATATTGACCCGAACAGTACATTTGTGTAGTTGACTCGAACGGGACAGCAGGGTTAAACTAATCATTCTAAGCCAGTTAAACTTCTAGCATCTATTAATAATACATAAATAAATAAGAATGAATAAGGCCAATGACTAAAAACACCGCTAACTTACATTATTATGCTTTCAATTGGATTTTTCCTTTTTTTTTCATAAAAATATATTGATTTTTTAACCGTAACTTTTTTTATTTTTTATCTGAGAAACTTTGGTAAAACAAATTTTGTAGATTTTTACAAGATCTATAAGCCTATTACTATTAAATCTTTTTAAACTCCTCAGTCGCAAAAAGAGGTGACTTTGTAAGGGTTGTTAAAGGTGGTTTTTGCATGTTGTTACAAGTTTTAATTGTCAATAGTTCACTCAATTTTTGCCGTAGAAAAATTTTTTTCAAGCCAGGTTCTTGTGCAAGCAACAATTTCATATTTAAACACTCTTTCGTATCTCTGATGCTAATCTTACTATTCTGAAGAAAATGCCAGTTTTTTCCAAACTACAAAAATTCGTTATTCGCTTTTAACTCAATTTTTTTAAAAACTAATCATTCTAAGCCGGTCAAACTTCTAGAACCTATTAAAAATACATAAATAAAAAAGACGGAATATGGTTAATGACTAATTTTAATAATGTTGGTGATTAGGTGGCTGCTTGCGATCACTTTTTCGCTGAAAAAAAAATGCTGACTGACATTCTTTTTTTTATAAGTTACTTAATTTTTGAGCTAGAGACCTTTTTCATTTCTGGGGATAGATATTTTTAAGTACTTTAAATTAGTTTGAACAAGTGGTCCTCGAAAAATGCCTAGTCTATTGACTTTGAAACTACAGTATTTTTAGTATTTGACGAACAATAGCCAACATATAATAAAGTACAGCTCGATAACTATTGGTCTTAAAGAAGATTAATAAAACGGCTTTCTTTATTTTTTGAAAAGGTGTATTTTTGTTAAGTTGTTTTGATAAAACCTAAACTTTTAGAGTTATTTGCAGAAAACTTATTAAAAACATTGATTTTTTCGATAGAAAACTAACACTTTCGATACTAAATAAATCGAAAACTATCAATTTTTTCAAAAAAAAAGAATGTGTGTGTACTTTGTACGCACGTACGAAGTTATTCTTCTATTATATAATTTTAACGAAGTAATTGTATTCTATTTAAATATTAAACTAACTTTCTTATCTACCACTTTCAAAAAAATTTAATTAAAACAACCAAAAATAAATCCTGGACCAACCGTCCAGGATTGGAACCCGGGACCTTTCGATCTCTGACCGAACGCTCAACAACTAGACCACCGAGTCTCCTGTGATTGACACGTAAGTTTCGGATATAATTACACAACACGGTGACAAATAGATTAAGTGGTATCGTGATAAAAATGTTATACCTACATATTTTATTATCTTACTACAGAAGAAGAGAAATTCAAAGACAAAAAATTATAATAAATAATACATTTACTAAAAACATTAATATATTCTTTTAATGACTTATTTGCGCTGATAGAGATACTAGCTTTAAAGATTATAAATGAACTATATTTTGTCTGTGTGCGCATGCGCGCAGATTTATGAAAAATTTTACTCTCAATTGCGCCTAAAGCAGAATAAGTTCAAAAATGTATAGAGCGTTTTTTGCTTAGAATGAACGTTTTTACCAACTTTTGCGATTAAAATAGAATAAAAAATTTCCATCCCCATGGTAAAAGCGCCTTTCGGCATGATATAGATTTTAATCCTTGGACTATCAACTAATTATTCTCAAATTTTCAAGTAAATCGATTCATTCTGTAAAAATTGTGAGGTTTTGTCCTATCTTTAGCTTCACTACTTAGACTATAACGTGAAAGTTTTCATGGGATTGCTTGAGCCACCATTGGAATGCCATCGTGCGATGTTCTAGCGATCACACGTTCAAATTCTTAGTGTGTGAAAGGAGCTTTACTGTTTCTCTTGTCTTACGTTTGATGTAGATGATACCTCTTGACGTACTTATATTCTATATTTGAGGCGCTCAGAGCAACAGTGGCCTAAGCCATAAATTGGGCATTTTTAGATTATTATATCAATGGAAGCAGCAACATTAAATCTTCGGATTAACAAGGGTCTACACTCTACACAACCTACCTCTATATTTGGCTAAATGGTGCTACATAATTTGTAGCGCCATCCCATAAGCATATTATTGGAAATACGAATGCAAGGATTACATTTATCTCAAAAATGAGTTTTTTTGGTTAGGCCCCTGTTGCTCTGAGCGCCTCAAATTTGGTCTCAATGCTTATATTTTTTCTTTGTTTTTTTTTAAACACGTTAATGTTAAACTGAATTTGCCACAATAGATTTTAATCTCTTGCGAAGTATCCCCATTTTTCGTTTGGCATAAAACTGTATTAAAACTGAATACGATTATCTACTCTTTACCCGTCAATCGTTTTATGGTATATCCTTATACATACGCTTTTCATTTTTGAAGTCGTTTAAAAAATATATTTACCAAGTGCATATTTACACTCGCTCCGTTCTTTTCAATCCTCTCAATTCTTAAAATAATATCCAACAGTCCAATATTTGCATAGATATGAATCAGAAAGTACATGTTTATATGTTTTCCACGGTTTTGTTTTGATTCGTTTTACAAACAACCTCGTGGAGAATCGTTTCCAAGCTCTTTAGTTATTTTCCACGCACTGGAACTGACGTGTAATCATTACGAAACCAAGACCTGTTACTCGGCTAGATTTAAAATTGATATACAGTTGGCTTTATTTGAATTGAATTGGTTCAATTTGTTCAAGACCAGATTATCTGAAGGTAAATTTTTTTGTATTAAAAAAAACGAAGCTACTTACCGAATGAAACCGATATAGCACTTGTTATGTTTGTCTACTTCTTTTGCATGTTTATTTTATAGTCAAATAATATTTATATCGACAGTGGTTAACGCTAATATTCTGGATTCCTTGTTTTCAATGCATATTTCAGTTGTTTTGGTGACGTTTTTTACAGTTCGTTTATAAAATGTGAAAGCTTTCCACTATTTTGTCCTTTTATTTACAGGTAAACTTCAAATAGATCTAATTTGATATACATTTCTTTTGTATTTTGATTTTGTACTTTTTTTGTAACAAAGCACTACCCTCAGTGCGTTACAACGTTGCAAAATATGACTTGTTCGGTATTTGTTTAAATGAAAGGGATACATTTGTCTGTCAAAAAGCAGGTACAAATATAGTTTTCATTGTTCGACTATAAAACATAATATTTTCATAAATAATATATAATAATATAATACATAATATATATATATATATATATATATATATATATATATATATATATATATATAATAACTAATAATATATTAATAATATATTATAATAATACTTAATAATAGTCGAGGAAATGAAGCTGAAAAAATAACAAAACCTCGTAATTTTTTCGTCCACCATCGATTTGTCCAAAAATTTAAGATTGGGTTCATTACACCCTCTAGTTCATTTTCTATATTGAACCGTTGTACGCTTTTGGTTTTTAAGGGTGAAAACTACCCCTAATTGTAAAAAATTATAAAATGACATTTTAAACTTTAATATTGTCAACATTTGGTTCTTACTAGTTACATAATGATTGTTTTATGCTGTAAGATAGACTACCATAATATTTCAACCCCTAAAACCTCCCTTGTTGGAGCTATATATAAAAAATTTACTTATCCTAAAATAATAATCGCATAAGCATATTATTGGAAATACAATACGAATGCAAGGATTACATTTATTTAATTAGTTTTTTTGGTTAGGCTACTGTTGCTCTGAGCGCCTCAAATTTGGTCTCAATATTTAAATTTTTTCTTTGTTTTCTTAAACACGTTAATTTTAAACTGAATTTGTCACAATATATTTTAATCTCTTGCGAAGTATCCCCATTTTTCGTTTGGCACAAAACTGTATTAAAACTGAATACGATTATCTACTCTTTACCCGTCAATCATTTTATGGTATATCCTTAAACATACGCTTTTCATTTTTGAAGTCGTTTAAAAAATATATTTACCAAGTACATATTTACACTCGCTCCGTTCTTTTCAATCCTCTCAATTCTTAAAATAATATCCAACAGTCCAATATTTGCATAGATATGAATCAGAAAATACATGTTTATATGTTTTCCACGGTTTTGTTTTGATTCGTTTTACAAACAACCTCGTGGAGAATCGTTTCCAAGCTCTTTAGTTATTTTCCACGCACTGGAACTGACGTGTAATCATTACGAAACCAAGACCTGTTACTCGGCTAGATTTAAAATTGATATACAGTTGGCTTTATTTGAATTGAATTGGTTCAATTTGTTCAAGACCAGATTATCTGAAGGTAAATTTTTTTGTATTAAAAAAAACGAAGCTACTTACCGAATGAAACCGATATAGCACTTGTTATGTTTGTCTACTTCTTTTGCATGTTTATTTTATAGTCAAATAATATTTATATCGACAGTGGTTAACGCTAATATTCTGGATTCCTTGTTTTCAATGCATATTTCAGTTGTTTTGGTGACGTTTTTTACAGTTCGTTTATAAAATGTGAAAGCTTTCCACTATTTTGTCCTTTTATTTACAGGTAAACTTCAAATAGATCTAATTTGATATACATTTCTTTTGTATTTTGATTTTGTACTTTTTTTGTAACAAAGCACTACCCTCAGTGCGTTACAACGTTGCAAAATATGACTTGTTCGGTATTTGTTTAAATGAAAGGGATACATTTGTCTGTCAAAAAGCAGGTACAAATATAGTTTTCATTGTTCGACTATAAAACATAATATTTTCATAAATAATATATAATAATATAATACATAATATATATATATATATATTATATATAATATAATATATAATAATATATATATATATAAATAATATATTATAATAATACTTAATAATAGTCGAGGAAATGAAGCTGAAAAAATAACAAAACCTCGTAATTTTTTCGTCCACCATCGATTTGTCCAAAAATTTAAGATTGGGCTCATTACACCCTCTAGTTCATTTTCTATATTGAACCGTTGTACGCTTTTGGTTTTTTAAGGGTGAAAACTACCCCTAATTTTAAAAAATTATAAAATGACATTTTAAACTTTAATATTGTCAACATTTGGTTCTTACTAGTTACATAATGATTGTTTTATGCTGTAAGATAGACTACCATAATATTTCAACCCCTAAAAGCTCCCTTGTTGGAGCTATATATAAAAAATTTACTTATCCTAAAATAATAATCGCATAAGCATATTATTGGAAATACAATACGAATGCAAGGATTACATTTATTTAATTAGTTTTTTTGGTTAGGCTACTGTTGCTCTGAGCGCCTCAAATTTGGTCTCAATATTTAAATTTTTTCTTTGTTTTCTTAAACACGTTAATTTTAAACTGAATTTGTCACAATATATTTTAATCTCTTGCGAAGTATCCCCATTTTTCGTTTGGCACAAAACTGTATTAAAACTGAATACGATTATCTACTCTTTACCCGTCAATCATTTTATGGTATATCCTTATACATACGCTTTTCATTTTTGAAGTCGTTTAAAAAATATATTTACCAAGTACATATTTACACTCGCTCCGTTCTTTTCAATCCTCTCAATTCTTAAAATAATATCCAACAGTCCAATATTTGCATAGATATGAATCAGAAAATACATGTTTATATGTTTTCCACGGTTTTGTTTTGATTCGTTTTACAAACAACCTCGTGGAGAATCGTTTCCAAGCTCTTTAGTTATTTTCCACGCACTGGAACTGACGTGTAATCATTACGAAACCAAGACCTGTTACTCGGCTATATTTGAAATTGATATAAAGTTGGCTTTATCTGAATTGAATTGGTTCAATTTGTTCAAGACCAGATTATCTGAAGGTAAATTTTTTGTATTAAAAAAAACGAAGCTACTTACCGAATGAAACCGATATAGCACTTGTTATGTTTGTCTATTTCTCTTGTATGCTTATTTTATAGTCAAATAATATTTATCTCGACAGTGGTTAACATCCTATAACGTTATTATTCTGGATTCCTTGTTTCCAATGTATATTTCAGTTGTTTTTGTGACGTTTTATACAGTGCGGTTATAAAATGTGAAAGCTCTCCACTATTTTGTCCTTTGATTATTTTTACAGGTAATCTTCAAATAGATCTATTTTGATGTACATTTCTTTTGTATTTTGATTTTGTACTTCTTTTTTTTAACAAAGCACTACCCTCAGTGCGTTACAACGTTGCAAAATATGACTTGTTCGGTATTTGTTTAAATGAAAGGGATACATTTGTCTGTCAAAAAGTAGGTACACATATAGTTTTCATTGTTCAACTATAAAACATAATATTTTTATAAATAATATATAATAATATAATACATAATATATACAGGGTGAGGCAGATAAAAGTCCTATTAGAAATTTTTCGAGAACTAAAGGAACCAGAATCATATAAATTGGAATGAAGGGGTTTTGAAGAGTGATCTCTTTCATGAAAATATTTTCATCGATTTGCTACTCCCGGTTATACCGGAAGTGGCTTATAACTTCGTTTTTTTTTTTAATAGAACATCCTGTATATTTTTACATTTTTGGATTCTCCTGGATGTCTTCTTTTTTTAAATATGAGGTTTTGTAATGTTATACAGGGTAGTTTAAAAGATAATTACGTTTTTTTTCTTAATTTCCTAGCAAAATTCACACCCTGTAGAATTGTAGTAGTTTGATATCAAAAACTCTATTAATGTTCAAATGATTTTTAATATAGTCTACTATTGTTAAAAATTGTTAGTATAGCTAAATGTTGAATTGGACTATACAGGCTTGATCGAAACTCGGAAAGAGTATTTTCTGAGTTTTCTTAAATGGAACACCCTATATTTTATTATCGTAATAAAATGATATTTTATGCTACTTTTTTATTTCTTAAGCATTCCCTATACCTAACTGCTTTAATTTGTGAGATATTGGTGATTCAAGCCAAACATTAATTTCAACAAAAAATGCGTGAAATTTTATTAGGCTGACGGTGAAAATATTCAATGACAAATAATTTTTCGGAAATAAATACATATTAATCTTGACTGATCTTTAAAATTGCCAATAATGGTTGAGCTATCAAAATACCTACGAAGTTAACATTCTTCGCGCGATTAACAATTAAGCACAAACTAAAGCATTTAGGTATAAGGAATGCTTAAGAAATAAAAAAGTACCATAAAATATCTTTTCATTGCAATACTAAAATACAGGGTGTTCCATTTAAGAATATTCAGAAAATCCTCATTCCGAGTTTCGACCAACCCTGTATACTAAAATTTAACATTTAGCTATACTAATAATTTTTAATAATAGTAGACTATATTAAAAATAATTTTAACATAAATAGGGTTTTTGATATCCAACTACTAGAATTCTACAGGGTGTGAAATTTGCTACGAAATTAATGAAAAAGCGTAATTAGCTTTTAAACTACCCTGTATAACAGTACAAAACCGCATATTTTAAGAAAGAAGACATCGAGTAGAATCTAAAAATGTAAAAACATACAGGGTGTCCCATTAAATATACGAAGTTTGAAGCCACTTCCGGTATAACCGGAAGTGGCAAATTGATGAAAATATTTTCATTAAATAGATCACCATTCAAAACCTCTTCATTCCAATTATCATGATCCTGTTGCTTTTAGTCCTCTAAATATATCTAATAGGCCAGTTATCTGCCTCACCCTATATATATAATAATTAATAATATTTTAAAAATATATTATAATAATAAATAATATATAAATAATAATAGTCGAGGAAATGAAGCTGAAAAAATGGCAAAACCTCGTAATTTTTTCGTCCAGCATCGATTTGTCCAAAAATTTAAGATTAGGCTCATTACATCCTCTAGTTCATTTTCTATATTGAGCCGTTGTACGCCTTTGGTTTTTTAAGGGTGAAAACTACCCCTAATTGTAAAAAATTATAAAATTACATTTTAAACTTTAATATTGTCAACATTTGGTTCTTATTAGTTACATAATGATTGTTTTATGCTTTAAGATAGACTACCATAATATTTCAACCCCTAAAACCACCCTTGTTGGAGCTATATATAAAAAATTTACTTATCCTAAAAGAATAATTTCGGCTTGCATCGATTTACATTAAAATTTGGGATTAGGATTATCTTACCCTGTACTTCATATTCTATATCATGCTTAAGGGCGTTGATTATTTTTAGGGATGTAAACTACCCCTTATTGTCAAAAATTATATAAAAACATTGTAAACATTAATATGGGTAAAATTTGGTTTTGATTGGTTAAATAATGATTGTTTTATACTTTAGGATAAAATATCATAATATTTCAACCCTTAAAAACCATCCTTAACCTTCGGATGTCCAAGCGGGGGAAATTGTGACCCCAGCGTATGTTTTTCTTTAATAAATTCAAAAGTATTTTTAATTTTTAACTCATTATTTTTTTATTTGACTTTAATATCATTCTAGATATCCTCATATTTTGAAATAAAAAAAATTCCCTATATTTTACGAATAAAAAATATATTCTAAAGTTGATGTTTAGTAAAATAGCGTCTATTATGTGTAATTACAAGTAGTTTTACGCTAATGACGTCGACTTTGCAAAGTAACAAGACACTTACTCAACATACACACTACACATGACACTAATACTCATTTTGTGACTGGCTGAATGACATAAGGTCCATACCAAAAAAAAAAAATTAAAAATTAAAAAAAAAAACTTTATTTTTTTGTTAATTTTCATTTTTGACATTTTTGACCTGGGGTCATTTTTTCGCCCCTTGGTCATCCGTGTAACAAAAAAAGCTTGGCCATCGGAAGGTTAATAACATTACAGTTTTTATAAGAAGATATTTTAATAGATCTATACAGAAAAAAAGTAGAGTTAAAGAATTACAAAAACATTTATTTACACAAAACTATGAATTAACATATTTATAAATTTATAAAAATGCCACAAGGAAATAGCTTCAGAACAACATAACGAATTTACAAATATGTACAAATTCAAATACAAATAGTTTTTTAGTCATCTTCCAGTATACGAACCGGTTCTGTGATAATATACACACATTTATTTATTTAGCGTATGGCTATATTACAGTTTTTGTATTTAAATAAAGAAAACAATACATTATAAAGTCTGTATGGAATTTGACATTTAATTGTGCTTTACTTATACCTTCTATATTCAATTGGTAAACTCTTACATTGGATCCAACTTCTTTTGTAATTTGTTCCTTGTAAAGACCATTCACTAACTGTGTCATCTTTAATTATTCTAAAAAGACTGCGATATACTTCTGTCAGGAGATCTTCGGAAAGATTGTCTGGCGCCTCTTGTGCTAGTTCTTTAGTTTACCCAGGGTGCACGACGCACGTGCAGTATTACCTGAGGACGCGAACTAGCGTTACACCCCCTTTAAATGTATAAAATTATGTACATGAATAAGATATAAATGGAAAAGTATATTTTAAACGATTACGTTTCACACTAATAATTTACGTTGACATTTCAAAATTTATTACACACATTGAAAATTATCCATAAGCGGACTATCCGAATTTTTCGAAAAGAAATTCGTTTAATAAACATAGCTCGTTCATTTTTGGCGATAAAAAGTCTTTTCAAAAATGACTTTGTAGGATTTTTGAAGATTTATAAAGACTGTGTAAAGTAAACTCCGTAAGATCCCTTAGTTTTTAATTAAGGTGGGTTTAAAGGGCTCGAATAAGGGGGTGTTTGCTCGTAAATAGAGGTTTGAAACAGCTATATCTCGCTAACTGTTCACTGTAATGAAAATCTATGCATAAGGGAATTTTATTTAGTTATTAAAAAAGCTACAATTTAGTAATCAATTATTTTTTTCGTATCTCCAGTATTTTCGGAGGTATTTTGAAGTAAAAGGTGAAAAATGGGAAATTCCAAAACATTAATTTTTCTTTAAACTCCAACTTTTCTAAAATTAGTCGTTTTAAATGGGTCAAACTTTTTGGGTGTATTGATAATACAAATATAAAGGAACTACAGAAAGGTGAAGACCAATTTTTAATTAGGAGGGTAGTTAAGGGGTTATTTTCACTGATTTTTTCATAGAGAAAGCAGGTACCGACCTTTTTTGATCATAAGTTGCCTAATTTTCAGGCCAGAAACTTTTTATTATTATTTTTTGAAAGGCTTTACTGTATACTTGAGAAAATATTATTTAAGTTTGCCTCGAAAAATGCAAAGATTTTCCGTTATTTTACTTTGAATATTTCAAATTATGCATTTGACGAAAAAAGCTAACCTTTAGCATGCCGTATCTGGATTTGTATTGGTCTTAAAGATATTACAGAAAAATAATTTAGTTTGTGTTACTAAAAGATACAATTTTGAAATCTACAGTTTTTAATTAAATGCATATTTTTCGAGGTACTCTCAAAAAACCGTCTAAAAAAGTCGATGTTTTAATCGAAAAACTATTACTTTCAAGCGAGAATAGCTCGAAAAATATTATTTTTACAAAGAAAATGTAAAAAACATTTTTTATTAGAATTATTTTTTAGATCGGTTTACATGGTTAAAATGTAATAAAAAGAATTGAAGGCAATCGTGGGAGTGCCGACAGAAGTTAAAACTTCTTATAGTATACAAATTACGAGGTGAATGCTTTTTCCCCATCCAAAAAAAATGTTCTATACCTATATCATATACGCGATGCGTATGCCCTATGCTATTTATATATATATGTATTCATACACATAATTTATATACGTACAATATTTATTTCAGTGAAGTGATGACGGTCGCAAATTCAATAATTTTCCCCATCCAAGGAGTGCAAAACGTCCCTCAAGAATTTTCACTTCAAATATTTATTTCGTCGAAGCGATGACGGTCGCGATGACGGTTGCTAATTTAATACTTTCTCCCATCCAAAAAGTGCACAACGTCCCTAAAGAAGTTTTCATTTCAAAAATGTATTTCGTCGAAGCGATGACGGTCGCGATGACGGTGCCTAATTCAATACTTTCCCCCCATCCAAAAAAAGCACAACGTCCCTAAAGAAATTTTCACTTCAAAAATTTATTTCGTCGAAGCGATAACGGTCGCTAATTTAATATATTTCCCCACCCAAAAAGTGCACAACGTCCCTCAAGAAGTTTTGGCTTCAAATATTCATTTCGTCGAAGCGATGGCGGTCGCTAATTTAATACTTTTTGCCATCTAAAAAGTGCACAACGTCCCTGAAGAAGTTTTCACTTCAAATATTTTTTTCGTCGAAGCGATGACAGTCGCGATTACGGTCCCTAATTCAATACTTTCCCCCATCCAAAAAGTGCGCAACGTCACTCAAGAAGTTTTCACCAAAAATTTATTTCATTGAAGCGTTGACGGTCGCTGATTTAATACTTATTTTCCATCCAAAAAGAGCACAACGTCCCTAAAGAAGTTTTCACTTTAAATGTTTATTTCGTCGAAACGATATCGGTCGCTAAGTTATTACTTTTCCCATCCAAAAGTGCACAACGTCCCTAAAGGAATTGTCGCCAATTAAATACTTTTTCCCATCCAAAAAGTGCACAACGTCCCTAAAGAAGTTTTCACTTCAATACGTAGGTACAAAATTTATTTCGTCGAAGAGATGACGGTCGCGAAATAAATCCTTTTTCCCCAACCAAAAATAGGTTTTACATTTATTTTAAATTTAAATACTTCTATATAATTTATCTATATACACATAATATAGATACGTACAAAATTTATTTCGTTGAAGAGATGACGGTCGCGAAATAAATCCTTTTTTCCCATCCTAAAATAGGTTTTACATTTATTTTAAATTTAAATACTTCTATGCAATTGATATATACATACAAGTAATATATAGCATAAGCGATGACGGTCGCAATGACGGTCGCGATGACGGTCGCGAGTTCAATGCTTTTTCCCCTATCCAAAAATCGCACAACGTCCCTAAAGAAGTTTTTACTTCAAAAATTCGCGCCCCCTAGATGGAGTGGCAACCACCCGAAGATTTTAGCGTACAGCGGCATGATATGGAAACTGATTCTGGGACTGTTCCCTACCTTCTGTGAAAATTTCAAGTAAATCCATGCTGGACGAAAAAATTACGAGCCAAAATGATTCATTTCCTCGACTAAAAACATTTTTAATAATTTTACTGAAAATTCTATCTAAGTAAATTCTATCTGAGTAAAAAATGTACTAATAAAGAAAAATCTTCAATACGTATGCCGGGTTAAAAACGCAGTTCTCTTATTTCTTACATTTATTACAGTTGAGTCCACGTGCCTTTACCCGTGCGTCATTAAAACCTGCCGTGATAAAGCAGTTGTTTTCAAAACTTATTTTATATTGAAGTTAGAAATTTTATGAAAAGTTTATGTTATTTTACGATAAATTAATTTTGACAACGTACAAAGCTAACCTCAATTGACACAGTTAAGGAATGCTTGTGTTTAATGTTTGGCCAAAGTGAATAAATTAACAAAAAGAAAATACGTTATTGAATTTTTTTTATACATTGTTTATTTATTTATTAATCAATGATAATAAAATAATTTATTAAGCTCCTTCAAATGTAGCAGTAATTATGCACCAAAATTTGAAAGCAAGACTTAAATTTGACATTCGATTTATTTAATAACGTCAACTTTTATACTATAACCCGTGATCGGAATAATACCCACTTTCTGTCACTTGCTGTTGCGTTTAATAAATTTCCGACTTATTTCGTATGCTTTAAATGATGACGCACGGGTAAAGACTCGTGGACTCAACATGTACATGTATTACATTTTACATTTTTAATTTATTCTGTAATGCAAATATTAGTATTTATTGAAGTTAATGTGGTTTTATTTACGGAAAACATCTAGTAAGATTTCTAATTAGAAATGTATAATAAAAAACATATCGTCGGCCTAATATGAAAAGTGCCTAAGTCCCAAAATAAGCAAAAATGAGATTTATGCGCCATCTGATTAATATTTATGGTACGTATACATAGCAAGACAAAAAAGTTCAAAAAAGTCAATAGATGTCGCTAGAACCACAAAAAAGAATTCTACCTAACTCCACGGCGTTGGGTGAATCACATGAAACTTGCCAAAGTCCATCATTGTCATTGACGTTGGATGTACTTTTGCTCCGCTGCTGTCTTATATACATGAAACTTGCCAAAGTCCATCATTGTCATTGACGTTGGATGTACTTTTGCTCCGCTGCTGTCTTATATCTTCAAGAAAAGTATTAAAAGCTAACATAATATCTTCATGGAAATAGTGTATACTTATTGAAGGTAAGTTTAATTTGATCATATTATTATAGTTTTTGTGATAACTACATTTAAGTAGCATTATTATCCTTAAAACACCACATTTGTTTTCCTTGTTGGACTTAAGCGTTTTTCACAGTTTATTTCTGGTGACTTTTTATGGAGTTACGGATATTTCTTCATGATTTTCGTTATTAAATGTGCATAAATCCAAAAATGTTCCTTATTTCAAACATGAAAGTTGCCTAACTCCATTTTTAAAATAATAATATTTTGAAAATAGATCTATTTTTATGAGAAGGCTGACGGACACTATTGTAAGTAACTGTGTCAAATAAGATGCAGTTTTAAAACAAAATCATTCTTTAAATCAGTTTTTTTCGTCTCCTGTAAAATTTGTCAATTTGGACTTAAAAACTTTTTAGATGAGACCGACGATATGTTTCGTCGGCCCAATATGAAAAATGCCTAAGTACAAAATATTAAATTTTAGACTTTTGATGGCATCTGTTGGCATTATTCAAAAGCTATGTACGGCTCTATTTTCTTCTAATATAGTTTACTAGATTTCGCTAAAATTGTGAAAGTGAAATCTGCAGAAGTCTATTAATGTTGAAAACTATATGAAATCTGCACAAATCCCACATATCCCCTCTTGTTAGTGGCCAAACATTTCAAAAGTATAGGAGCTTTTTTGATGTTCGTACAGTAAAAAGTGTTTTCACTGTAAACTGGTGAGTACCTACAAGGTACACGTTAAAATGACAGAACATATTGGTTTATAATTAAACAAATTGATTATTAAAATGGACTTATGTAATTTTCACATTATTTAGTTGTGTACAAGTGGAGTTATGCACATTTAGTTTTTTGTCTCTCCTGTAAAATCAGGTATTTTGGTCTTATGCACTTTTCATATTATGCCGGCGATATCAAAAAGTTCTATTATAAAAGGGGGTGTTAATTTGTTATTAAACAAATCAACTGCAGAAATATTTGTTTTTAAGAAAAACTAGGAAAATAAAAATTATAGAAAAAAACTGACCAGACCTTTGAAAAGTCAGAAAAGTTTACACAAAAAAAATGTATAATGATTTTTCTGAAATTAAATTTACAGCTTCTATATAGTCAAGTCGGGTTAGCCGAATAACAAGCCTAACCTTGCATTAAGAGATGCCCCAAATTTTATTTTTCTAATATTAAGGGGGGTCAATAGTAGCCTAAATTTAAAATCTCGACTGAATTCCGCCGTTGCGTTAGCCGATATCTTGATTTTAAACGAGAAACGTTTTTGCTCAATATCTCCGTAATTTTCAACTTTTCGACAAAAAGTATAAGAAGTAAAATTGTTTAAAATTTTCTATAATTTCGTTTGTTATAATTTTTTCTGAGCTGAAATTGAGACTTAGGTAAATGAATTTTGTTTAAAAATGATTTAAAAATTTGTAACTAATACAATTTTTCTTATAAAACTTTCAATTTTGCACAACTTACCTTTCGATCATCTTACTAAATGATGTTTTATTCAAAAAAAATCTAAAAAATTTAATTAAAATGATACGACGTTTCAAAAAATGTAATTTTTGAAAACTTCATAGTTTTACAGAATTAACACCAGTTTAAGACGGTATTACGCAATTTTCAACAGACCTATTACAGTTTTATAGGTGTTTTTTTTTTAAAGCTGAGGATGTAAGTCTTTAAAATGCACTAAATTATTTTACTTTAGAAATGAAATAAACTATTCTCAACAAGAACATTAAGAAAGATAACAAAAATGTAATACAAAAACCGAAAATTACCAGGTAAAAAAATGTTTATGCAAAGTGATCAAAACTTTTTTCTGTAAAACTTATTTATCTAAACTAAAATACATTTAATAATAAGCTTCAACAATAATAGATTCGGGATCAGGTCGGGAAGATCATGCACCGACGCTATATTTACAATGAAGCATATTCAGAAAAAATCGTTAGAATACAACAAACCAGCATACTTATGTTTCGTGGACCTTAAGAAGGCATTTGACATCGTCAAATTAAAGGACGTTATTCATTTATTGTACGCAAGAGAACTACCTCTAGAAAGAATTAAAACGATCGAAAATATCTACCAGAACAACACAATAAAAGTAAAAGTAGATGAAGAACTAACTGACCCAATTGAAGCTGGCAATGGGATAAGACAGGGAGATTTCCTGAGTCCTCTGTTATTCAACCTGATCATGGACGAAATAATAAAAAAGTAAGAACAAAAAAAGGATATCAAATGGGAGAAAAACAACTTAAACTATTCTGCTATGCAGACGACGCAATACTAATCTCTCAAAGAAAATTTAACATGTTAATTTCCCCAAAAAAGACTAAATGCATGGTTATAACAGCAAATCTAATAAGGTGTAAATTAGAGCTGGAGGGTCAAATAATAGAACAACTCATGTGGTTTCAATATCTAAGCATCACACTATGCAGCTACGGAAAGCTCGAAACAGAAGTGGAAGATCAGGTGAATAAAGCAAACATTGCCGCAGGTTGCCTGAATGAAACAATATGGAGAAGATGGATATATTACAGTTTTATAGGTGTTTTTTTTTTAAGCTGAGGATGTAGTCTTTAAAAGGTACTAAATTATTTTACTTTGGAAATGAAATAAACTATTTCTTGTTGAGAACATTAAGAAAGATAACAAAAATTTAATAAAAAAAACCGAATATTACCAGGTAATAATGAGCTTCAACAATAATAGATTCGGGATCAGGTCGGGAAGATCATGCACCGACGCTATATTTATAATGAGGCAGATTCAGGAAAAATCGTTAGAATACAACAAACCAGCATACTTATGTTTCGTGGACCTTAAGAAGGCATTTGACAGGGTCAAATTAAAGGACGTTATCCATTTATTGTACGCAGGAGAGTTACCTCTAGGAAGAATTAAAACGATCGAAAATATCTACCAGAACAACACAATAAAAGTAAAAGGAGATGAAGAAATAACTGACCCAATTGAAGCGGGAATGGGATAAGACAGGGAGATTTCCTGAGTCCTCTGTTATTCAACCTGATCATGGACGAAATAATAAAAAAAGTAAGAACAAAAAAAGGATACCAAATGGGAGAAAAATAACTTAAAATAATCTGCTATGCAGACGACGCAATACCAATCTCTCAATGTGAAGATGATTTACAATTTATGCTGCACGAATTTAATAAACCCGCTAGAAAATTTAACATGTTAATTTCCCCAAAAAAGACTAAATGTATGGTTATAACAACAGATCTAATAAGGTGTAAATTAGAGCTGGAGGGTCAAATAATAGAACAACCCATGGAGTTTAAATATCTAGGCATCACACTATGGAGCTACGGAAAGCTCGAAACAGAAGTGGAAGATCAGGTGAATAAAGCAAACAGTGCCGCAGGTTGCCTGAATGAAACAATATGGAGAAATAAAAACATCGGAAAAGAAGTGAAAGGCAGAATTTACAAAACAGTCATCAGACCAATAATGACATACGTGGCAGAAACACGACCTGATACAGAAAGGACAAAAAGAATGCTAGAAACAGCAGATATGAAAACATTGCTAAAAATCGATGGTAAGACGCTGTGGGATAGAGCTAGAAGTGTAGATATACGAAGGAGATGCAAGGTGGACAACATTACTAACTGGGTGAAAAGCAGAAGTGTAGAATGGAACGACCACATAAGAGTTATTGATATTTCTTCATGATTTTCGTTATTAAATGTGCCTAAATCCAAAATTTTTCCTTATTTCAAAAATGAAAGTTGCCTAACTCCATTTTTAAAATAATAATATTTTGAAAATAGATCTATTTTTATGAGAAGGCTGACGGACACTATTCTAAGTAACTGTGTCAAATAAGATAAAGTTTTAAAACAAAATCATTCTTTAAATCAGTTTTTTTCGTCTCCTGTAAAATTTGTCAATTTGGATTTAAAAACTTTTTACATGAGACCGACGATATGTTTCGTCGGCCCAATATGAAAAATGCCTAAGTACAAAATATTAAATTTTAGACTTAAGTATTAAGTATTAAGTATAGGAGCTTTTTTGATGTTTGTACAGTAAAAAGTGTTTTCACTGTAAACTGGTGAGTACCTACAAGGTACACACGTTAAAATGACAGAACATATTGGTTTATAATTAAACAAATTGATTATTAAAATGGACTTATGCAATTTTCACATTATTTAGTTGTGTACAAGTGGAGTTATGCACATTTAGTTTTTTGTCTCTCCTGTAAAATCAGGTATTTTGGTCTTATACACTTTTCATATTATGCCGGCGATATCAAAAAGTTCTATTATAAAGTGGGTGCTTAATTTGTTATTAAACAAATCAACTGCAGAAATATTTGTTTTTAAGAAAAACTACGAAAATAAAAATTTCAGAAAAAACTGACCAGACCTTTGAAAAGTCAGAAAAGTTTACACAAAAAAAATGTATAATGATTTTTCTGAAATTAAATTTACAGCTTCTATATAGTCCAGTCGGTTTAGCCGAATAACAGTCCTAACCTTGCATTAAGAGATGCCCCAAATTTTATTTTTCTAATATTAAGGGGGTCAATAGTAGTGTAAATTTAAAATCTCGACTGAATTCCGCCGTTGCGTTAACCGCCATCTTGATTTTAAACAAGAACCGTTTTTGCTCAATATCTCCGTAATTTTCAACTTTTCGACAAAAAGTATAAGAAGTAAAATTGTTTAAAATTTTCTATAATTTCGTTTGTTATAATTTTTTCGTGCGGTCGATATTTTACGAGTTATGGCGGAAAATAGTGACAGTTAGAGCATAATTATTGAATTATCTCGTTTATTATTAGTTTTACGACAAAAATATTTCTACACAAAAAGAGAGACAATTAAATTCTATACAATTTTGATCACTTTCATTTTTTTTGCTAAAATTAATATTTAAGGTAGTACGTATGCGGAAATGGCCCGAGCGTAAGACATGATTGATTTTATAGCAATTGTTTTTGTTCATTATCTACGCCATTTTCAACTAAATTTGTTCCAAATATGATTTCCTACAATTTATTTTTAACAATTTTTTTCATGCAGTTGATATTTTCCAAGTTAAGTTGGAAAATGGTAAAAAGTGGGGGAGTGGGGGGCATAATTATTGAATTGAATTTTATTTCCGAGCTGCCCCACATTTTATAATAATTATATCCTTTAGGGGAGATCAATAGTAGTGTAAATTTAAAATCTCGACTGAATTCCGCGGTTGCATTAGCCGCCATATTGATTTTAAATTAGAACCGTTGTTGCTTAATATCTCCGCCATTTTCAACTTTTCGACAAAAACGGTTGCAACTAAAATTGTTGGAAATTCAATTTCCTACAATTTCTTTTGCATAATTTTTATATGCGATAAATATTCTCCGAATTAGGAGGGGAAGCATAATTATTGAATTGTCTCATTTATTATTAACTTTTCGACATAATTGTACATAAACAAAAATAAAAAAAATTATACATATTTTATACAATTTTTGAAATTCCAATGAAACACCAACCAAACTAAGTACATAAAAGACAAAAATAATAACTTATATGCATTAAGTTCACTTAATTTTATTAACTAGCGAGTTTTATTGGTTGAATTTGTCTGTCTATATTTTAAGCTTCATGTCAGCTAATATATTTTAATATTTCAATAATTTTTTTTTAATTTTGGACTCTCTTGTGGGAAATTTCCCCACCCCCCTCGTAGACCCGCCACTGGTTCTCTCGGAAACTTGTAGTAAATCGTAATTGCAACAATTTCAGTCCTACACTTTTTATCGAAAAGTTGAAAATGGCGGAGATATTGAATAAAAACCATTTCTATAAAATCAATCAGGTATTACGCTCGCTCTTTTACCTCGTACCTACTACCTTAAATATTGATTTTGTGAAGAAAGTGAAAGATATCAAAATTGTAAAAAATTTAATTCTTCTCATTTTCTGTAGGTATATATTTGTTGTAAAACTGATAATAAACGAGATTCAATAATTCAATAATTATGCTATAACTGTCATTATTTTCTTCCCATAACTCTGAAAATATCGACCGCACGAAAAAAATATATATATATCCGGGGTGTCATATCGGCTGACGCCGCATCCCCACACCTAACCGCCATCTATTTCTATCCTGGGCATCTTCCTCTTCCAAATCTCGGTGTTCCATGGCCTTCCTTATCGTGTCATTCCAGGATAGTCTTGGTCTTCCCCTTTTCTTCCTACCTGGGGGTTTCCATTTCAGGAGTTTCTGAAAAAAATTATATATGTAATATGTAAAAGAAACGAAAAAAATTATATATGTAATTAACGGAATTATAGAAAATTGCACTTATAACAATTTCAGTATTTACAATTTTTTTCTAAAAGTTGAAAATGGCGGAGATATTGACCAAAAACGGTTCACGTTTAAAATCAAGATAGCGGCTAACGCAACAGTGAAATTCAGTCGAGATTTTAAATTTATACTACCATTGAAACCCCCTTAAGATTAGAAAAATAAAATTTGGGGCAGCTTCTAATGCAAGGTCAAATGGTATCCCGACGGCTATTATTTTAATTATAACGAGCGAGTCACCCCTGTCAAAGGCATTGGCGCACAGCGGCAGTGTTCGGCCGAGCGCGTGCTTTACAAAATTGAACATAACTTTTCAATGAATTGATTAAATTATATTTTACAAACTGAAAATGAAAGAAGAACATTAAAGCTATTTTATAGTTATGCTATGTTTTAAAGCTATGTTACAAAGAAAAAAAAATATGTGCATAAGTACAATGTGGCAGAAATTGGGACTTGAATTTTGTTTAAAAATTATCTAAAAATGTGTTACACAAATTACTTTTGAAACATCTTACTAAACGATGTTCTATTCAAAAAAAAAATTAAAACGTTTTATTCAAATGATACGACGCCGACGTCTCCAAAAATGTAATGTTTCAACACTTCTTAGTTTTACAGAATTATTACTACTTTTAAGAGGATATTACTCAAGTTTAAGGCTATACTACAATTTTATGAATATGTGTTTTAAATCTTAAGATATATAATCTTTTAATTGCAGTCAATAATTTTATAGTTCTTAGGCCCCCATATAAAATTATTATTTATGACCACACCGTTAAAACTTTTTGTACTTGTTATTTGGGTGGAGTCGGACAAATTTGGAGCTTAGCGCATCATGGCAGTGGGGCGTTTGTCTGTCAAGCGGTCACGAAGTTGTCAATTTTATGCAAGAAAAAAATTTATAACCACATTGGTCATTTTATTTTAATCAATGGTTTTTATCATATAAACAGCGAAAACAATTTTGTCGGACAAAAATATTGGGGCATATGACGCGTTGGACACGCTAAATATGTCAAATTTATGAAAATAATAAATTTATTACCATATGGATAATTTTGACGGTATCTATCATAAAACCTTTTTATAATAATGTGGTAACCTTGTCGGACAATTTTCACGGGGCATATGAGCAGTCGGATGCGCCGAAGATATCAATTTCCTGGAATTTTTTTATTTATTACCACAGATGTCATTTTTATTTTATACTGTTCTTTTACATGTGTAATGCATATTGGATCACTTGTCGGACAAAACTAATGGGGCGTTTTGGTACAATTTAAAAAAAAAAGTAATTTTTATACATACAGAGTGTTTGGTAAAGAATGGGCCATAGCTTAACCTTAGGTTCCTGAGGTTAAAATAGGCCGATTTAAGCTAACTTACCTTAGTACAAAGTTTATAATAACCGAGATACAGGGTGTCAAAGTTAAACTTTTTTTTTTATTATTGAACATTTCCTGACAGGTATGAGATAACAACATAAAATTTGGTATGTGAGGGTTTTTTGGATCTAGAAAACTAAATTCCCTACCAAAAATTATGCATTGCCAAGAGGGCGCCACATACGCCTTTCAGCACTCATTTATTACGTTCAATTTTTTTTATCCTTCACTCTGTATAATTTTGACATTAAAATTTTTATTCTACTATTAGTTTTACTTAAAAAAGGTATCCTTCTTTTATCTCCCTAAACTCAACCGTTTTCGAGATAAACGCATTTTAAATCTGCGATACACCCTCATTTTTAGCATAGTATCATTGTAGTTACACCCGAAAAATAACTTAAAACCATAAAAATATCCAAAAATGTATCGCAAATTTCTTCAAATGGAATTTGCGATGCAATGACATAAATTTGAGAGCTGGATTAATTATTATGGTATTTATATTATTATAACGCATTCTATTTTAAGTAGAAATTGAATAAAATTTCTGAGGTCGGTAACTTTTGAATGGTATAACCAATTTTCAAAATTAAACATGCGTTGGAAAGGTAATGATCAGTACTATAAGAAGCCGTAAAGGTCGGACTTAAATTTTCGAAATTTTTGGGAGTTTTGGGGACGAGAACGAAAAACAGACCCTAGATGGGAAGGGCCGTAAAATCCACACCCTTGGACCAAAATGGATGGTTGACACTTGGATGGGCGAGTCTTTTCCTATACTTTAAGATTGGATTTGGCCCAATTTTTTCAATTCAGCCACATTTAGAAAATAGAAAATTTCTTCTATATAGTGTCACATGTACGGGAACAGCCGTTCTCTGGGATATAAAAAAATAATCAGCATCAAGGAGGCCAAAGCGAACTATAAACAATATTTCTCGGTTAGCTCTACATAGATCAAACTGAAAATTTGTAGAAATACTCCTTATAGTATAAGGGTCTAACGTAGAGCACTTTCCAAAATTTTCGAAAAATTTTCCGAAATTATCCCTTTTGTAGGATTTTTTTTAATACGAAAAAAAACTACAGAACGATGTTTGTCATTGTTCGAAGAGTATGTAACTTTCAGATAACAATTTTTCCTAAATTTTCTATATTGGCGGAAATTTTTTTTGGATAATTTTGGGTACAACTCTACGTCATGCTGCCTTTTTAAGCGTTGTACTTAGTGTGTGTACCAATTTGCAGCTAAGTCGATTCAAAAGTAACCGAGAAAAACTGTTTGAAAATATTATTTCACAGTAACTCCTCGTCGATAGCCTAAAATCATTAAGTTTTCTGTTCGTTTGCCCCAACATTTTTGTCAGACAATTACATTTTTTGTTCAAGAATATTATTTTCCAAGTATTATTTAAATACCTTACAGTATTTCATTTTTTTGTTTGGTAGAAGCGCATAAAACACAGGAACAATTCTTGTTTCGTCGTCAGTGCTGCCCATATCAACATGCATGGTATATATTTGTGTAAACTGTTTGAAGGAGCTTTTAAATGTACCATTGACAAAAAAATATGTTTTTGTTGCTAACGTTTCCTTTGCTTTCGAAGTCAAAAAGCATAAAATTCTTTCTCCTTCTTCAGTGCCGCCAAAACACAAGAAAATCTGACCATATTCTAATGTCAACATTTCCAGTGGGATATCTATTTCAATAGATGACGCTGGTTCTGGTCCGACACCAGTTTGTAAATGTCTTGAACGACAAAGTGTAGACTTACGTGAGGCATACAAAGGAATTTCACTTAAAAAATCGAGTCCTTTTGTAAATAGTTTTTCGAACTCTTCCCTGTAAATGTCTGGGGTTGGAGTGTCTTCTTCTCGAGCTCTCTTTTTTGAAATGTAATTAGCCTTTTTTGCTTCAAGGAGAGCTACATAGGGGACACAAGTGTGTTGGTTGACTTCGAGTAATTCCGTCAGTTTTGTCTTCATCCTCCCTTTAGAGTTGTGGTGACGTTCTTTTACACATACCCAAGTTACAACATCTTCCTTATTCTTCCTATGCTTTCGAAACTGATATCCAGCATGAAAAGCAGAAGGTTTTCCCTTGGTGGTTTCAATCACTTCAAAATGTTCCATTATTAAAAGTTGTTACGTACTGCACTAAACAATTTCTCAAACTAACAATATACAAGCAAGCAAGCAAGCAATTTGATTCAACCCGACCTGTGGGAGATGTCCACCCTATCGAAAAAGTACATTCGGGTGTAACAATTAATTGGGGAGTTCAAAACAGGGATCACCCCACCTCGCTCCAATGCCCCAGGCCATCCCTTTCCCCCCCATAGCACGCTGATGCGCGATGGGGGCACAACTATCGTAGCCAAGTGCTCTTCACAATGGAATCCTGGGTAATAAGATTCCATGTGGTACCCTAATCGAATGCAAAAAACTAGGCCAGCGTGAAGCGCTCTATGCGTTTATCTTCTTAATAACAATATACAAATAATATGAATTTGTTTTTATATTTAGATTTTGATAATTCTCCCCAACCTTTATACTTAGGCAAATACAAACTTTCCAAAAATCCGTAATGAGGGGATTATTCTGGTTTAGTCTGAAACTTTATAAATATGTATAGATAAGCGGATTAAAATATTTCAATAGGATCGGCCGGGCCTGCTAATAACTCGGGTGGTTACTAATTTACGACCTTTTCTAGCTTTTAAGTAAAATGTGTGATCGCAAGTGCAACGTTGCCTGTCAAAACATTTTGGATTGACCGCTTTTGCAACGAAAATTACCTTGACCGCATATGCAACGACCGCATCTGGACAATATAACCGAGAAAAACTCTTTTAAACATTTTTTTGATAATACCTTCTGGTCGATAGCCTAAAAGAATTAAGTTTTCTGTTCGTTTTCCCCAACATTTTTGTCCGACAATTACATTTTTTGTTTAACAATATAATTACTTGTAACGTACTACTTTTATCGGAAAAATAGTTGTAAAGATAAGGGATGCACGAACCCAGCATAATTTAAGAGTATAGTTTACCAATAAAAATTAAATTTTTTGTCCGACTGTCGATTTGCCCCAATATTTTTGTCCGACACTTTGATTTTTTGATTAAGAATATAATTACTTATAACCTACTAATTTTGTCGGAAAATGGTAATAAATAAAAAAAATTCAGGAAATTGACATCTTCGGCGCATCCCACTGCGCATATGCCCCGTGAAAATTGTCCGACAAAGTTACCACATTATTGTAAAAAGGTTTTATGGTAGATTCAGTTAAAATTATCCATGTGGTAATAAATTTATTTTTTTCATAAATTTGACATATTTAGCGTGTCCGACGCGTCATATGCCCCAATATTTTTGTCCGACAAAATTGTTTTCGCTGTTTATATGATAAAAACCATTGATTAAAATAAAATGACCAATGTGGTTATAAATTTTTTTCTTGCATAAAATTGACAACTTCGTCACCGCTTCACAAACAAACGCCCCACTACCATAATGCGCCAAGCTCCAAATTTGTCCGACTCCATCCAAATAACAAGTACAAAAAGTTTCAACGGTGTGATCATAAATAATAATTTTATATGTGGGCCCAAGGCCTATTACTTTGGAATTAAAACAGACAATTTCTTGTTGATAAAAATAAGAAAAATAAAAAAATGTAATGCGAAAACCGAAAGAGATCAATTAAAAAATGTACATAGAAAGTCAAAAAAACAAAATTTTTTTGTACAATTTTTGGAGTAAATACTTCGGAGAAATGCTCTGTAATAAAACATGCTTTCTCTTATGCACAACGTGCCGATTCTCTTGTCACTGGTTTCATTGGAGGTGGCGGCTTTGGGGGTTGTTTCAGTTTTCTGGTGGCTTTCCATACCGAGTTATCGCTATATTTTTTTTTATTTAATATACAGTAATTTATTGTGTATCTAATGCAACAAAATTATTAGTATTGAGCTCTTTAGACAACTTGACCATATCAACACGATCTAATTATAGTAGATGTAAATAGTTTCAGAACCGTAATAAAATATTTTAACACATCTGATATATTTTATGCTACATTTGTCAACATCTCTGGAGTAATTCTTTCAACTATTTCAGTTCAAACTATCTTCTTAACTTCATCCAAATAGATCGGTTTACGTATTATTTAGTTTTTAAATAGCTTTAACAAGGTCACTAAAGTTTAAATTTGGGCACTTCTTAGACAGTGGCGTGAGGTGATATTACAACTTCTAGATTCAACTAAGTTAAAAATCGATATTTTATTATTTCACAACCCTTTTAACTTACATAACAAGATGATATTATTAGACCAGGGAACCAAAGATTTTCCCATGACACTCATTATCGATCTTCTTCTTTAAGTGCCATCTCCGCGACGGTGGTCGGCAATCATCATAGCTATTCGGATTTTAGAGACGGCTGCTCTGAAAAGTTCATTTGATATACATCTGTACTAGGGGAGTGCATTAAGATTTTCACTTCGGAAAAAATCAAACAAGATAGAACTTTCTGTAATTTCATTAAGAAATGTTTAATAAACAACATATCAAAAAGTTCTACACGAGAAGTGGGTGCTTCATTTTTTATTAAACAAATGAACTGCGAAAATATATGTTTTTCAAATAACTCCGAAAATATAAATTTTTGAAAAAAACTGACTTGGTCAAAGAAAAATTCAGAAAATTTTACAAAAAAATCTTATATAAAGATTTTTCTAAAATTAAATTTGTAGCTTTTATAATTTTTTATTTATAACGCTAAAGTCACTCTTCTCACAAACATTGGCGCACTGTAAACGAGCCTACGGCGAAGTGCACGGTTGAGTTTTTTTAATGTATTTCTGGAACTAATTGATCAAATGAAATTTTACAAATTGAACATGAAAGAAGTATAATTAAGATATCTTAGAGTTATAATAGAAAGAAACAAAATGTATGAGCATAAGTACGGTGTGGGCTGAAATTGAGACTTACATGAATTTTGTTTAAAAATGATTTAAAAATTTGTAACTAATACAATTTTTCTTATAAAACTCTAAATTTTGCAAAACTTACCTTTCGATCATCTTACTAAATGATGTTTTATTAAAAAAAATCTAAAAATTTAATTCAAATGACACGACGTCTCAAAAAATGTAATTTTTGAAAACTTCATAGTTTTACAGAAGTAACACCAGATTAAGACGGTATTACGCAATTTTCAACAGATCTATTACAGTTTTATAGGTGTTTTTTTAAAGCTGAGGATGTAGTCTTTAAAATGCACTAAATTATTTTACTTTAGAAATGAAATAAACTATTTCTTGTTGAGAACATTAAGAAAGATAACAAAAATGTAATACAAAAACCGAAAATTACCAGGTAAAAAAATGTTTATACAAACTGATCAAAACTTTTAGGCTATTGATTATATTCAAAATAAGATAGCTAAAAGGAACTACAACGTTAACGGGGTTTTATTATTTGATATGGTCAATGGACATTTATATATGAAAAAACCGCGGAGTGCTACCATTTAAAGGGGGTGCGTTTTTGAGAAATGGGTGAATTAGTCCCTGGGCACAGGTTACATTAGGGTGAGTTCTATGCACTTTTGGTACAAATACGTCTACACAAAAATTGTTCCTGATTAAATTTCATATCTCAATATAACTTTTTAAAGTCAAATATACTTTTTTTTACAAAAATATATTCAAAAGAAAAAGCACAAAGAAACCCAAAAGAAAGAAATTTTGTTTTTTGTCCCATAACTTTTGTCCACGGGGATATAGGTATAGATATTGCTTCACAGAAAAAAACTTACATATTTTCTCTTTAAAATGGTGTTTAGTATAGGTCATTAGGATTTAGAGTTTTCAAAATACGATTTTTCAAAATTCGCCACACACAGCAATTTTGGGCAATTTTCCTTGTTATTTCGCAAATATTGTTCTGTAACTTTTTTCTACGTAACTTTAGGTATATGCAATGCTACACGTAGTAGGAATAGAAATAAATTACCTTTAAAATGGTCTACCGTATAACGTTGTACGACTTTTTTTTAAGAGATTGTGGTTTTTCAAAATTTTATACTTTTAACGATTTTTTTATAATATAATAAAAAATATTATTTTTTACAGTTTTTACGATTATTTTTGAAATTTCTCATTATACATTTTTTTCTTGTACGTGAATATACAATCTATATATTGCGCAACAAAGAGGGCTTACTTTCTGTTCTTTAAAATGGTGTATCATCTATATTTAAATACATAATGGAAACCGAGTGATTCTTTAATATTTTTTTACCTGTATTATTTAAAATATTTCTTTTACAAAAATTACAAAAACATTAGTCTTAAAAAACATCACTTTAGTTAAAATTATTTAAACGTTGACATTTAAAAAATTTTCAAAATCAAAGTCCATCTCTTCGTTAGCATTAGCTTCAATATCTTCTTCTGACACCTCAGTTATCTTAGAGTTCCCACAATTAGTACCCATGCACATGCACCCTTTACAGAATATTGAACAGCTAATTCCTATCTTCCTACAACCGCAGTTTTTTGTACATCCTTTGGTACATTTACATGCTATTTTTTTCAAGCAAAGCTTGTGGTGCAGAAGCTTTGACAGTAAATATTGGAATTAATCCATATTTTCAAGTTTGCCCGGCCGAGTCAAGTGGATCAAAAGTATTACCTATAAAAAATAAGATTCAATCATAACACACAATCACATAAAAAAGTTATAATGAGGAATTTAAAAAATAATCCTAAAATCAAAAATCGTTGCAAGTACTTATTACAATTTGAAAAAGCATATCTTATTCAAAAATAACCCTAGAATTTTTTATAATACACCATTTTAAAGTAAATAGAATAAGCTTTCTTTTTTATTATATAATATATAGCATATAGAAAAAAAAGGTATAATGAGAAATTTAAAAATAATCGTAAAAATATAAAAACTCGTTAAAAGTCTTGAAAAAGATAACCTTTTTAAAAGAAGTCGTACAACATTATACAGTAGACCATTTTAAAGGTAATTGATTTCTATTCCTCTTACATGTACCATTGCATATACCTAAAGTTACGTAGAAAAAAGTTACAGAACAATATTTGCGAAATAACAAGGAAAATTGCCCAAAATTGCTGTGAGCGGCGAATTTTGAAAAATCATATTTCGAAAACTGTAAATCCTAATGACTTCTACTAAGCATCATTTTAAAGAGAAAATATGTAAGTTTTTTTATGTGAAGCAATGTCTATACCTATATCCCCGTGAACAAAAGTTATGGGACAAAAAAGAAAATTTCTTTCGTTTGGGTTTCTTTGTGCTTTTTCTTTTAAATATATTTTTGTAAAAAAAAGTATCTTTGACTTTAAAAAGTTAGATTTAGATAGGAAATTTAACCAGGAGCAATTTTTATGTAGACGTGTTTGTACCAAAAGTGCATAGAACTCACCCTAATGTAACCTGTGCCCAGGGACTAATTCACCCATTTCTCAAAAACGCACCCCTTTAAATGGTAGCACTTCGCGGTTTTTTCATATAGAGAGATTCATTGACCATATGAAATAATAAAACCCCGTTAACGCTGTAGTTCCTTTCTATAGTACATAATCAATAGCCTATTTTTTCTGTAAAACTTATCTAAAATACATTTAATAATAAGCTTCAAGAATAATATATTCGGGATAAGGTCGGGAAGATCATGCACCGACGCTATATTTATAATGAGGCAGATTCAGGAAAAATCGTTAGAATACAACAAACCAGCATACTTATGTTTCGTGGTCCTTAAGAAAGCATTCGACAGGGTCAAATTAAAGGACGTTATCCATTTATTGTACGCAAGAGAGGTACCTCTAGGAATAATAAAAACGATCGAAAATATCTACCAGAATAACACAATAAAAGTAAAAGTAGATGAAGAACTAACTGACCCAATTGAAGCTGGCAATGGGATAAGACAGGGAGATTTTCTGAGTCCTCTGATATTCAATCTGATCATAGACGAAATAATAAAAAAAGTAAGAACAAAAAAAGGATACCAAATGGGAGAAAAACAACTTAAAATAATCTGCTATGCAGACGACGCAATACTAATCTCTTAAAGTGAAGATGATTTACAACGTAGGTATGCTGCACGGATTTAATATAACCGCTAGAAAATTTAACATGTTAATTTCCCCAAAAAAGACTAAATGCATGGTTATAACAGCAGATCTAATAGGGAGTAAATTAGAGCTGGAAGGTCATAATAGAACAAGTCATGGAGTTTAAATATCTAGGCATCACACTATGCAGCTACGGAAAGCTCGAACAGAAGTGGAAGATCAGGTGAATAAAGCAAACAGAGCCGCAGGTTGCCTGAATGAAACAATATGGAGAAATAAAAACATCGGAAAAGAAGTGAAAGGCAGAATTTACAAAACAGTCATCAGACCAATAATGACATACGCGGCAGAAACACGACCTGATACAGAAAGGACAAAAAGAATGCTAAAAACAGCAGATATGAAAACATTGCTAAAAATCGATGGTAAGACGCTGTGGGATAGAGCTAGAAGTGTAGATATATGAAGGAGATGCAAAGTGGACAACATTACTAACTGGGTGAAAAGCATAAGAGTAGAATGGAACGACCACATAAGCCGAATGACAACAAATAGAGTAGTAAGGACGGCGAGAGACGGTTCCCCAATAGGAAGACGATCACATTGAAAAACAGACAGAGTAATGTCTATATAAAAAGAAGAAGAAGACGAACAATAATAGATGTTCAACAAAAAAAAAATTTTTTAGGTCTTATACAGTATGTCTGCGTAACTTGGAACCTATTGATAACTTTTTTATTATCAGTCTTACGAAAAAAGGTATTTTTATAAAATACTCTACATCGTATGTAATCTAAGATGCAACTATGAAATATCAAATTTTATTAATTTTATACGAGGTATGTCAAAAAATATTAATTCCACTCAAGAGTAAAGTACCTTTATATTTCACAATATCGAAAATTATTATAAAGAAAAGTTGTTTGGAATTAAAAAATATGTTTCAGTGTCCAACTACATCCTTCTAATTAAAATATTGTGAATAATAAAGGCACTTAACTCTTAAGAAAAATTCATATTTTTTACATACGTCGTATAAAACTGAAAAAGTTTGATATCTGATGGTTGTATCCTAGATTTTACACCAGGTAGAGTATTTTATGAAGAATAACTTTTTTTTCGAAAAATTGATAATAAAATAGTTACAATAATTGTAATAAAATCATGACGGGTAGGTGTGCGTAATTTGAGAAAAAATTGAGGTTTTTTTTTTATTAGAACAATGTTATTGTATATTAAAACATAGTTTTTAATTTCAAACAGCTTTTCATAATACAATTTTTTGATATTCTGGAATAAAAAGTTACTTTACTATTTAACCCTTAAACGCCCAAACTTTTTTAAGTTCCATGTACGCTCAAGGGTGGGTAAAAAATGTCCACCTCG
Organism: Diabrotica virgifera virgifera; assembly: GCF_917563875.1. Taxonomy (NCBI): domain Eukaryota; kingdom Metazoa; phylum Arthropoda; class Insecta; order Coleoptera; family Chrysomelidae; genus Diabrotica; species Diabrotica virgifera. Next base: position 173,421,139 of record NC_065449.1, on the reverse strand, counting down.
AAAATAGCTAATATATTTATTGAGAGTTGTTGAAAATGGATTAAACTTAAGAATCTTATGCTTAATAAACACATCATCTTCCAAAAAAATTAATATAAACAATTTACAAACCTTACAACAACATTACAATGTACATCAAAATTAACAACATACCAGTAATTCAGATTTGTCGATTTTCTCCATATTCTTTTTTCAGCCTCCTCATTGGCGGATAATTATGTAGATTATGTAATTATACATCGATAATTATATGGATTTTGGCAAAACAGACAAAATCAGGAACGAAGAAATCAGGAGAAGAACAAAGGTGACTGACGTCATCGAGAGGATAGCCAGGTTGAAGTGGAGATGGGCAGGACACGTAGCCAGAATGACAGATGGGCGATGGACGAAGAGGTTATTGGAATGGAGGCCAAGAGAAGACAAGAGAAGCGTCGGTCGACCGCCTACAAGATGGACTGACGACTTAAGAAAGGTAAATAAAAACTGGATGAGGGCGGCGCAGGATAGATGGGGTTGGAAACGAGGGGAGGAGGCCTATGTTCAGCAGTGGACTTTTGAGGCTGGATGATGAATTATATGGATTATCTTACTACCAACGAGAAATTATATAGAAACCTTTAGTAACAAGTTTTGCCAAAGGTGTACTTTTTATGCCCATCCATATTTAACTCAAGATGCTGCTTTTATTTTCAACAAATATTGGTAGAACCAAATTAACATTCGATAATGGGCTGTCTTTTTAACAATAGATAATTAAAAAAAAAATAAACACCTAATAAATATGTTACAAGGGAATACGCATTAGGTGGACATTTTTTACCCGCCCTTGGGCGTTAAAGGGTTAAAGAAATTCATATTTTTGACATAACTCGTATAAAATTGATAAAATTTAATATCTCGTGGTTGAGTTTTAGATTTTTGACTATTCAGAGTATTTTATGAAGAATAAATTTTTTTGTAAAATTGATAATAAAAAAGTTTCCCATGTGGTTCCTAGCTACGCAAACATACTGTATAAGAGCTTCTGTGTAAGAATTTTCAAATTGTAATGCCATATTCGGATTCAGCATAACCAAAAATAAAATAGAAACATATTTGATCAAAGTAAGATGATGAATTCAACGATATTTTTAAATTATTTATACAAAAAAATTGTTATTGTTTAAATAATTAATAAACAATTAGCGGCAAAACCTGCGAGTAGAACTTTTTACTTTAACATGTATATAAACTAACAAAAAAGTTTCAGAAAAATATAAGCTTGTTTGAATTATTCCGAAACAATGCATGTTTTCGTTCTAATTGCACTCCCCTATACCATTCTCTCAGGTTGCGCAGCCACGATATTCTGCGTCTTCCTATGCTTCTTTTTTCTTGAATCTTTCCCTGCATAATCAATTAGAGCCAGTTGTATCTCTCTCCACGTGTAATATGTGAGACATATAGATAAGTTATATAGATGAGATAATATATGTGAAATCCACGAGATATTCAAATTTTCTTGTTTTGATGGTATTTAAGATTTCGATTTTTATTATTCATTTTTCTCAGAACCTGTTTGTTTGTGACGTGTTCTGTCCACGATATTTTCAGAATTCTTGTGTACACCCACAGCTCGAATAATTCTAGTTTTTTCATTGATGCAGCATTGAAGGTCCAAGCTTCCATTTCATAAAACAAAGTGGAGAAAATTTAGCACCTTGCCAAACTAACTCTCAGCTCCAACTTCTAATCTCTTCTGCAGAGCACTTTTCTCATTTTGTTAAAATTTGCTCTAGCCTTTTCTATTCTGATTTTCATTTCCTGTAAGTAATCTCCTGTGGAGTTGATCATTGTTCCAAGGTATGCATATTGGTCGACTCGTTCGATATTCCGTCCGTTTATGAAGAGATTCTCGTTATTTCTTTGAGTTTTTGATATTCTCATAAACTTTGTTTTCTTGACGTTCATTGTTAGACCGTATTCTTGTCCAAACTCCGCTATTCTGGTCACTAGCCTGAAGATCCCAAATATTTTCAGCTAAGATGACAGTGTCATCCTCATATCTAATGTTGTTAATGGGAACTCCATTTACCTTTATTTCAGCTGTTTCACCCTCAAGAGCTTTTTTCAAGATCTCTTTAGAGTAGGCATTAAAAGAATTGGCGACAACGCGCATCCCTGTCTCACCCAACGTCTGATTTCAATTTCATCTGATAGCTGATCGTTAACACGTACTTTTGCTCGTTGTTTATAGTATAAATTAAATATAATCCTGAGGTCATTGTAGTCTATCTTCTTTGATTCCAGGACATCCATTAATTGTTCATGTCGTACTTTGTCGAATGCTTTATTATAGTCAATAAAACACGCATATTGATACAGGTATCTAATAACCGCTTTTATTAATAAGCGGTGATAACTAACAACATTATTTAATAAACAAAATATGCAAAAGATTAAACGTCATTTCTTGCTTATAAACCATATAGAATCAATGTAAAATCGCAGTTTGATGTTAAACACTAAATGTAAAGACCGGTAATGCGGACATTATATTTAGGGAAAAATAATTTTTTCCGAAAAATCATAGAAAAAATTTGTTTTTGTTAATTTGTTGCTGAATTATTGCTGAAATATTTGAAAATAGTTTCAAAAGTCGATTTTCTTTTTTGAAAATATTAATAATTTTTCTAAAAAATGCAACAAAAACTTTAATTTCTCGTAAGAATAAGGACAATATCTCAATTTTAAGAGAGCTAAAAGTTAGCCAACGAATCTTCAGTAAAGTTCATCTCCAACAATTAAAAATAAATACTTTGGGCATGTTAAGAGAGCATACACGTAAACCATGGAATTACTGAATATACAAGGAAAGGTGAGTGGCCGTAGATCACGATGAAGACCCCCAACAAGATAGATCGATCAAATTACATAAATGTGCATAAGAGGAATATACACCAGAGACAGAGACTTTGGAAACGGACAATACACGACATCTCGTCGACCACTATTCTTTAGGGATGGGAAAAACCTACCGGTTATAACCTAAAACCGGTTTTTTTCCTTTACAATAATCGGTTTTTCCGGTTGTTTTTCTGTCCCGGTTATAACCGGATTTTTCGTTTTAAAGTAATAACCGGTAAAAAACCGGATAAGTGGATAAAATACTGAATTTAGAGAAAAAATGGGAAAATTTTTTGCCCCCGTGCATAAATGATAAACTAGAAGCTGACTGAAACCGATTTTACAACACTGATAACTGATTTCTATACTGATATGGACTGGTATCGATTCGAGTGTAGTATCGCAAACTAAAGCGCAATGTAAATTTAACTTTTTTGGTATTGGCTTTGACTAAAAAAAACTAACACCGGTTTTTGGAATAACCGGTTTTTTGACCGGTTATAACAGCCAGGTTAAACTGTAGGTAAAAAAACCGGTATAACCGAAAACCGGTGTTTTGTCATGTCAACAACCGCCATCCCTACTATACTCCCTCCGAGGTGTCAGGATTGGAGAGAGAATATTGCGTAATAAATAACACGATTCAATACGTATCGTTTGTTTATCAACAAGATAATCAGCAGCAAGTGTATGCATTCGTGTCGTACAAAAACAAATAATATAGTACATAACCAGTAAACGATGGGAAACAACAACTACTACTTAATCATTAAGCGATTAAACAACAGTAATTGTTCACACTAATATTGCAAGTCAGAGCGGAATATTATTTTTGGCATGATCCAATACATTAAAATATAAACATTGATAAGATTAATGACTTCCTATACTATTTACCATCCAAATAATTTCACACACTCAAAATGTATTTCAACAACAATTAATTATTTTATATCTATTTAAAGCTACTTTTTAAGTAGTTTTAGTTAGGTTCAAGTAGAAGAGAAAAAATGTAAATCGTTCACATACACTGCGAGGCACAAATTAGGGATATTGAAAATGTATGCTAATTCTCATAGTTGATTATTTCGTGAACAGATTAACGGATTCCGCTAATTTTTAGATATTTTTAGATTTTTTTTAGTATTTACACAGTTGTGCAAAGGTTTAATCAAACTTTTTTTTGTACTTATACCGGGTGGAAGAAAAGACATGTTTTTTTATGTTAAATTTGGAACACCCTGTAGGGAGGACGAGGTACAAACCTGAGTATACATCAGAATAGTATTGTAGTCTTATATCTTGTGAACATTTTGTTGTTCGAATTTCCCTGATATCTTTAGAAACAAAGAAAATAGGTGGTTTTACTCTACACGTGTATTAAAGGAAGCAAAACTTAATTAGTAATACAAATAATATACAGTTAACAAAGCCTTTAAAGCAGAAAGGAACATAACATAAACAGTTCTTATCGACACCTTATTAGAGTTATTTGTCGAAAGGAGGCAATGTGATGTTTTGGGGTGGGATTTCCCTAAAAGTAATACGGATTTGGAGGATCCACGTGGAGGCTCTTTAAATAGCGACAGGTATATTACTGGAGAGCGGAATATATGCAAAGTGCATATAGGTGCATATATTGCATATTTTCAGACAACAAACACAACATTGCATATTTAAGCTAAACACGATTTATTTTGCATATTTTAAAAATAAATTAAATAAAAGTTTAAAATTTTCCTCTCTTACTTGGGATTTTATAACTTCGATATGAACGAGCTCGTTATTTATCTATCTATCGCTCATTATTATCTATCTGGACTTTCCCATTACTACCTGAATTTAACAATTATGGGTGTTCCCAGAAAAATATTATTTTATTAGCGTAGCAAGTCGTAGGTACCTACCTGCTTTTAAGGGTCTAATATTTATTTTGTCAGTTTCCGGCCAACATTTGTTTAAAGTAAACGTTGTATCGTATTTAGTGTTTTTGAAGTGATTGGTATATATTAAATTTAAATATGTCTACCATTCAAAAAAGTGCTTGGATAAAGTGTTTTCCCGAGTTAAAGCTAAGTGGAGACAAAGTATTTTGCAAGGCCTGTTCCAAAATCTTAAGTTACATTTATTTTCACATTTCATTTTTTAAATAAGGAACTGACAAACAAAAGCATCATGTCCCACAAAAGGGCTGCTCATTGTCAAAAAATTCCCGGAAATACAGGGATTACAATTAGAAATAAATTAAAAAATGTTTTAGAAAAAAATGAGGGCTTCGATTGTTTGAGGAAAGTTGTACGTATTTTGAAGGCAACTTTTCTCAAGATCTTACGACTTGGCAAATTAGTTTACTGCCTAAATTAAAATATTGTCCTATAACATCAGTAGAGGTAGAACGAACTTTTTCTGTGTCCAAACACGTTTTTAGTGATAGAAGGCAAAAGTTGCTAGTTGAAAATTTTGAAAAATATTTGATTATAAATTCATACTATAATTTAGATTCTTAATTTAATTATAATATCAGTTTTTGTGTGTCATTTCATTTGTTTTTATGTGAAAAATAAATATGTATTAAACATAAATGTAGGTTGAATTTTTTAAACATAAATGTTTATATTTAACCCATTAACCGCCAAGCACAGAAATACTGCAATAATATGTAATATATTTAATTAACTAGAGTAAAATAAATTTAAACAATCGTAAAAAAATTGTTTTACACTTTGATAATGGCAGGTGTCACAACAACAAAATGGTTCGTTTTCGAACCTTTGGCGGAATTGAGCTATAAAAATTGAAATACACAATTTTATTTTTGTGAAAAGTCTCAAAACATTTAGAGTGTAAATGGGCCTGGACTACCAAAGCGGAGCGCGCACTGTTGCACGATCCGGGAGCGCCACTATTTTCACAAAAACCTTGCGCTCCGCACTCCGTGCAGCTGCTCCAATCGATACGGTATGCGCTCCTCTACATATAAACCAACACCAATTGGAACACCGAGGCAGAGCGCGCACTGTTGCACGGTCCAGGAGCGCCAACCATTCACTATGTTTACAAACATAGTGAAAGGTTGCGCTCCGCGCTCCCTGCAACTGGTCCCATGGATACGGCATGCGATCCTCTACATATAAACCGCCACCTATTGGACCGCCGGGGCGGAGCGGGCACTATTGTACGGTCCGGGAGCGCCAACCATCCACTATGTTCACAAACCTCTTGCGTTCCGCGCTCCCTACAACTGCTCCCATCGAGACGGCATCCGCTCCTCTACATATAAACAGCCACCTATTGGACCGTTGAGGCGGAGCGCACACTGTTGCACGGTCCGAGAGCGCCAACCATCGACTATTTTTACGAACCTCTTGCGCTCCCTGCAACTGCTCCAATCGGTAGGGTATGCACCCCCTTACATATAAACCGCCACAGATTGGAACGCCGAGGCAGAGTGCGCACAATTGCACAGTCCGGGAGCGGCAAACGTATCCATCCACTATGTGGAGCAGTTGAAGGAGCTCAAAGCGCAAGCATACACATTTTTTATACACACAATTTTACACATTTTACACATAAAAATATCCCAACAAATTACTGCCTGTACGTCACCTTGAAATTCCTGATCAGACAGGATTATAAGTCGACTTCCGCCAACGGTTCGTTATCGAACCATTATTTTCAAACGCGAGATTTGATGACTATTTTTATTATTTTTTTTATTATTTTTATAACAATTGATGTACAAACACGTTAAAAAAATAATGTTTTAATTTATTTGACCACAAAAGTATCATGCCAATAAAATTACGACGGAAAAAATAAAGTTGTGTCGAAGGATTGAAAATGTCCGACATTTAGAAAATATTTTTGTGATGAAAACATGAGTTTGGAAATACAACAAAATTAAATTTAGTTAGACTTATATCTTCTGGTTGCTTAAAAAATACAAAGATACAAAAAAAATTAACGAATTGTCAAAACAAAATTTTACAAAAAAATGGTGCGTTTTCGAACCGTTGGCGCTAAATGGGTTAATATATTGTTTTATTTTTGAGTATTTTTAATATGCATTTGCATATTTAGACAAATTTAGAAAAAATACCTGCATATTTGTAGTAAAAGTAATGCATATAATATGTGCGCATATTTTGGTAATCAGTATTATCATTCTAGCGTTCAAGCAGTGAACATCTATTTCGAGTTTATTATCAGCGAGTAATTATTCGGGCGATACAAAAACCAAACTCATTAACAGTTGAAGTGTAAATATTATAATTTTAATAAATGTGAATGTGTGTGAATTTCAAAAATGGATGATTAAGATTACATCCAAGGAGTAGCAAACACATCTTCGCAGTATGTATAGTCATCCCAATAATATACAGGGTCATCAGAACGTACCTACATCTGGTAATGTACAATTTTATCCCAATACACAATGCAATACAAATATACAGGGTCAACCAAGCATGTTTATAACTAATACTATGCCTAATTATAATATGATACCAAATTTTAACACACATGGTCAGCAATTTTTTTATAATCCTCAAAACCAATCATTGCAACCTAACACTAATATGCCGAATCCGATAGCACATGACGTTCCACCAGGACCTTCAGCCTCAACACAGCACATGGATGATTTGGATTGCAGTCATTACTCCGACTATTCAATGAGTAGCAGCGATGATGAAACACAAAATCCAAACCCAGAAACAGACAAACATCCCTGGCAAGATGTTATTAAACAAAAACGAAAAAGGTATAAAAAAGCTAGCACAAATACTGATAAACAAAACACACTTACTTCAAACAAATTTGATGCTTTACATAGCCTTGATGACAAAAATGAGGATACAAGCAAAAGTACATCTGAAAATAATAATACAGCAATACAATCCAGACCTCCTCCTATATACATCTACGGTGTTACTGATTATGCTGCTATGTTAACCAATTTGTCAAACGTTTTAGCGGAAGAAGAATTCCACACTCGAACATTATCCGAAAACACTGTCAAAATATATCCCAAAATAGTAGATATCTACAGAAAACTAGTAAAATATTTGCGAGAAGAAGGAATAGTTCACCACACGTATCAACTAAAAGAGGAACGTCCCTACCGAGTAGTTATTAGAGGACTCCATCATTCTGTAAAAGTTAATGATATAAAACATGAGTTACAATCCAAGGAACATAAAGTTAGAAATATAGTCAACGTCACACACAGAGTAAGTAAAGCACCTCTACCCTTATTCTTTGTAGACTTGAAGCCTCAAACTAATAATAAGGAAATATTTGATATACAATATTTACACGACACAAGAATAACGGTTGAGCCTCCTAGACCTAAGAATGGAATAGTTCAGTGTATGAGATGCCAGAGGTACGGACATTCAAAAACATACTGCACAAAACCATTCAACTGTGTAAGATGTGGGCGTGGACATGACTCAAAAACCTGCCAGAAGCCACGTAACACTCCCGCCACATGTGCTTTATGTAACGGAGGCCATCCAGCCAATTTTAAGGGCTGTTCTGTATACCGAGATTTAATTAACAAGAAAACCAACAATAGGGGTCCACCTCAAATCCACCAACAAAACCAAGAAACAGTACATCAAACGCCAACCATTAATACTACATTCCAAAATCATCATCCGAACATAAAGCCGACTTATTCTGCTATATTACAAAATAATCCCAACAGACAGTCAACACACAATGAGAACGAAAATTTAACAGACGTCTTGAGCAGCTTCCTTAACCAATTCAGAGACATGTTCAACCAGCTACTTAATCAGAACAGCATGATATTAACAATGCTCACAACTGTTATTAACAAGATTGCACACTAATGTCTCATACACTTATCATAGCAGCTTGGAACTCAAACGGACTTGCAAATCATATACAGGAGATTATGGTTTTTTTGAAAATGCACAAGATTGATATACTTTTGATTTCTGAAAGTCACAGCACTCACAGAACTGTAGTCAAAATACCCAATTATGTAACATATTATGCCAATCATCCCGATGGTGGAACTCATGCAGGATCTGCTGTAATTATTAAAAACTCTATTAAACATTCTGAACTGTAGCCATATATTACAAACAAAATACAAAGTGCAAGAGTAAAGATACAAAGCACAACATGGCATATTACCATAGCTTCACTATACAGTCCCCCTCGACATATGATCTCAACTGAAGAGTATAATGAACTATTTGATTCTCTAGGCTCCCATTACATAATTTCTGGAGATTGTAATGCAAAACACACTACCTGGGGTCCAAGACTTATTACAACCAAAGGAAAACATCTCCTGGAAACAGTTCAACAAAAAAATCTTAACTATTTATCAACTGGCGAGCCAACTTATTGGCCCACTGATAGAAATAAAATTCCAGACCTATTAGATTTTGCTATAATCAAAAGTATACCAATAGATCGATGTGATATTAAATCAAACTTTGACCTTAGCTCCGATCATAGTCCTATCATCATCAATGTGAGTAGTAAAATTCTGCAAAAAGTTTTCCCTCCTAGACTGTGTTCTAAACGAACTGACTGGCTAGAATTTCAAGAAATCGTAAACACCTACCTAAGTCTCAACCTAAGGCTAAGAACAGAAGAAGAAATTGAGACACCAGTTCACGATTTCACAAATCTGATGCAAAACGCGGCCTGGAAAGCAACACCTGTACATCATAAGAGAAAGACAGATGATGTTCCCAGATATATTAAGGAGTTGGTAACCGAGAAGCGTAGGGCACGCAGAATCTGGCAGCACACAAGAAACCCAGCGGACAAAACCAATCTCAATAGACTGACTCACAGACTACATTCAGCACTTCAAGGATCCAGAAATACATCTTTTGAATATTTCATCAAAAACCTGACTCCCAGTGATCACTCATTGTGGAGAGCGACCCAAAAAATAAAAAGACCTGTCGTAACAGCTTCTCCATTAAGACAGAACGATAATGCATGGGCTATATCAAATGATGAAAAAGCAAGAGTTTTTGTAGAACACCTTGAAAAAGTGTTTGCACCAGTAGATTTATTCGAAGATGAAGAAATAAATAGCTATTTAGATGCTCCCTGTCAACTATCACCAACTGCTGGATTAATTACTCCATCAAAAATTATGGAAGAGTTAAAGAAAATCAACTCCCATAAAGCTCCAGGTTATGATCTAATAGTGGGAGAAATTCTCAAACATTTACCAAGAAGAGCTATCGTGTTTCTCACTACTTTATACAACCGAATTCTTCATCTTTCCTACTATCCAACGCAATGGAAATTTGCTGAAATTATCATGATCGCCAAACCTGGAAAGCCATCAACGGAAGCTGCCTCATACAGACCTATAAGCCTGTTGCCTATACTCTCTAAAATATTTGAGCGAATACTGCAAAGTAGAATAAATAGTATAACCTCCATAAATAATTTAATACCAAATCATCAATTTGGCTTTAGGGAAAAATACACCACAACTCAGCAATGATATAGGATAGTAAATTTAATCAGAGACGGTTTAGAAAACAAGAAAATTTGCACTGCAGCATTTCTAGATATTCAGCAAGCCTTTGATAAGGTTTGGCACCAAGGGCTGTTATACAAATTAAAAACAAACATGCTGAGTCAGATTTACTTACTTCTAAAATCATACCTTTCCGACAGACATTTCGATGTCAAAATGGAAAAATATAACAGAAGCTACCAACTCCTAAGGGCAGGAGTACCCCAAGGCAGTGTTTTGGGACCGTTTTTGTACTTAGTATACACTGCTGATATACCAACTACCAACGAAACAACTATCGCCACTTTTGCCGATGATACAGCAATAATTGAGCTTGACCATGATCCAGTAGTGGCCTCTAACAAGCTACAAACACATTTTGATCGATTAAAAAACTGGCTCCAAAAATGGAAAATCAAAGTCAACCACGAAAAATCGGCTCACATAACATTTACGAACAGACATGTAAATTGTCCACATGTTACAATAAACCACCAAGTTATCCCAGTGAAGGCTGAAGTCAAATATTTAGGTATTCACCTTGATCAGAAACTAACATGGAAAGCGCATATTAAAGCTAAAAAACAACAACTCCAAATAAAAACCAGACAAATGAATTGGCTTCTTGGTAGAAGATCACAATTATCCATAGAAAACAAACTGGCAATATACAAAATAATAGTAAAACCTATATGGACCTACGGGAGTGAACTATGGGGATGTACGAAACCATCAAACACCAAAATTCTGCAGACGTACCAATCAAAAACTTTAAGAATCATTACAAATGCACCCTGGTATATTTCAAACCAAACATTACATGAGGACTTAAAAATACCATTCATAAAGGATGTAATAGGACTGCATGCGACCAAACATAGAAAAAGAAGTATCAATCACAACAACGAGCTGATTTCCACGCTTTCCAATCGTCCATTACCAGTTAGGAGACTCAAGAGACAGTGGCCAGAAGACTTGTGTGAGTGACATTTGTGTTAGTGAATACAGTGGTGAATAAGGTGAACCGGCACTGGCCGGCAACACCTACAAAACATTACATAATTATCAGTTTTACTAAATACTCCTTTGTACAGAGTAGATTGTAAATTTGCAAGTTTTCAAATAAAAAAAAATATTTTGGTAATGTTGTGTTGCATATATTCCGCTCTCTATTTGTCGACAGGAGGCGATGTGATGTTTTGGGGTGGGATTTCCCTAAAAGTAATACGGATTTGGAGGATCCACGTGGAGGCTCTTTAAATAGCGACAGGTACATTACACACACTTTTCTATTTGAATACTTTTTTCCATTCGCATCGTATATAGGAAATAATTTCATCTTGGTGGTATGATAAGACATGGCCTCTTCACGTATCGCAGTCGTCAGTTAAAACACGTATTAAAGAGTAAAACTTTCTATTTTCTTAATTATTAAAGATATCAGAAAAATTAAAAAAACAGTGGGTTCAAAAAATATAAAACAACAACATAGTATCGATACATAACTAGCCTTTTACCTTTTTCTCCCTACAGAGAGTACAGAGTATCTCAAGCTTTTGTTTCGATTAAAACACATGTTAAACTATAAAACCGTCTATTTTCTTTGTTTCTAAAAATGTTAGGCATATTCAAAGACCAAAACATTCACAAAACGTAAGACTACAATAGATTCCAATATATACTTAAATTTGTACCTCCCTATAGGCTGTTTCAAACTTAACATAAGAAAAACATTTCTATTCTTTAACACGGTATAAGTACAGAAAAGAAATTTGAGTAAATCTTTTGACCACTACTGTGCAAGTACTAAAGTAACAGCTAATTAGCTAAATATATTAGCTAAATATCTGAAATATTAAAAAAGAATTAGAGGAATCCGTTAATCCGTTCAAGAAAAAATCAACTATGCAAATGACTATACATTTTGTATATCCCTAACTTACGCCTCGCAGTATAGAATCGGAAAATTATATGCAGACACACCATGAACAAAAGTAAATATTATACTGGGTATTTCATTAAGGTTTGTTAATTTTTGAGCTGTCCAATTTTGATCTCAAAATGTAAGTTTCTTTTATATTTCATTGGCTGCCAAATTCCGTCATTTCGAGTTCATTAGTGCTCAGAAAAGAATATTATGTACCGGGTGTCTCAATAAGAATGGCTCTCGGCCATATCTCAGGAACCGTCTATAGTACAGCTTTGAGAAAAAAATATTTATAACAAAAGTTGCCTCGGGAAAAGCCTGGAAATTATTTTCATAGTTGTAGGTTCACCGCTAGAGGGCGTAATTAAATATCAAAAATTAAAAAATCAAAATTTTACAAAATTTGCCTAATAAAAGGGCAATGGAAATCCAATAATCGTATTCTTCATAACATTCTGCGCATATATTTCATTTCACAAGTTTAAGTCTACCTTTGCAAATAAGAGGTGGGGTGAGTGGGAACCTTGTTATGAAAAAATGGCTGTAAGTCCAGTTCTGCTAAATCGAATTTTGCAAACTTGGTCTTGTTGAAAACAACTCGTTTTCGTTAATGTAAGTGTTATAATTTCGAAACAGTCTATTAAGTAATATGCCAGTTAGGACGCGTTACTTAATTCTTATTTTCAGAAATCTAGTTTTCTTTGGAAATATTAAATACATTTTTGCATTTTGAATTCTGTATTACAAAATTAGATCAAATTAGCAACAGAATAGCGAAAACCGCATGTCGGTACCTTTTTTCTGTCTCGAGATATCTTATGAAACGTGTAAATTTTAAACCTAACCGTTACTGTCACCGATGAACGAAGTTAAGGAAAGGTAGTGTGCTGTGGAAGAAACTAAGAAACATTTTCCAGATCTCAACGTATATAATTAATTAAAACAACAATCATTAAGACAAACATCACTATAAAATATAACAAACAAATAAAAACAACTACTTAGTGACGACTTCAAATTATTGCCCATCATTTTTGATTCATGGATTTACTCTTTAAAGAGTAGATTGAATAGCGATCTTAATTTTTGCTCTCGAAATGCATTGAATGGAGTTTCGTATTATCTGGATCATTTTTTCTCGAGTAGGCCTAGCTGCAAAAACAAGGTCTTTAATCCGTCCCCATACCTAAATAAAAGTGAAATACCAAACAGTTAAATCTGGTGACAGTCAGATAATTGGACCCTTTCTTTTCGATAATGCTATTATTGGTGAAGGCTATCTATTTTTTTAAGAAATGAATTGCCTCTTCTTCTGAAAGATGTACCGCTAGCAGTTCGTAGGTCCATGTTGTTCCAGCACGTGGTTGTCCCGCGCATTTTTCCAGAATAGTAAGAAATTTTTTAGATGAGTCATCCGCTGATAGATGGATTTGACGTGGAAGCCTATTTTTTGACTAGCCAGATCACCAGATTTAACTGTTTAAGGTCAAAACGGCAAACAGATGTTTTCAAAAAACTTTTGATAGTATGTAAAAAATATTTTATTATCAGCTAAGTACTTTCAACACATAACGTGCCATCATCAGAGCTTCCTAAAAGGACATATTTAAGATAAGATTTTTTTATATAAAAAATGAGTGAAAAACTTACGTCCTCTTATAAAACCTTCATAGAAAAGCAATTGCTAAACGACACAATAAAAAAGATGGATACTGGGCAAAAGCCACAGATATAGGGTATAATAACCCTTTAAAGTGAATAAAATCACATCTAAATTCTTTTATTAATTAATAAGACAACATGGCTGAGTCAAACCATTTTGAGCCCACGTGAACAGCAGATCAACTGAGGAAGACTGTCATTTATTAAAATGATAAAGAAGGAACTACAATCTTATGCGACCTCTATGTTCATAAATATTAATTAAAATTGAAAATGACTAAAAAGTTTTCGTTTATTGTTTACATATTTGTAAACAAGTAAATATTTGTTATTTGTCTGAATTAATCAATAAGATTTTTAATTTTTAATAACAGCTTTCGAACTCTGAGCTTGTCAAATGATATTTCTCCTAGGTATGATTTCATCTAACTTCTTCTACACTTGGTCAAATTATAACAGTTTTGTTTTTGGAAGAATTTTGATAATTTTTAATATACACGTTAACATTTCACTTCAATAGTAATAATATAAAAATTTTTTGAAAATTTAACTTTAAAATTTAGTATCTTAACTTTAAATTCATTTAACCTCTACATGGTTTTTTAGTCATTTTCAATTTTAATTAATATTTATGGACATAGAGGTCGCATAAGATTGTAGTTCCTTCTTTATCATTTTAATAAATGACAGTCTTCCTCAGCTGATCTGCTGTTCACGTGGGCTCAAAATGGTTTGGCTCAGCCATGTTGTCTTATTAATTAATAAAAGAATTTAGATGTGATTTTATTCACTTTAAAGGGTTATTATACCCTATATCTGTGGCTTTTTCCCAGTATCCATGTTTTTTATTGTGTCGTTTAGCAATTGCTCTTCTATGAAGGTTTTATAAGAGGACGTAAGTTTTTCACTCATTTTTTATATAAAAAAATCTTATCTTAAATATATCCTTTTAGGAAGCTCTGATGATGTCACGTTATGTGTTGAAAGTACTTAGCTGATAATAAAATATTTTTTACACACTATCAAAAGTTTTTTGAAAACATACACCTGTTTGCCGTTTTGACCTATTTAGAAGTGTGTACAAGTCTTACAGTCTTTTCCAATTTAACTGTTTTAGACTTTTATTTAGGAGGACGGATTAAGGACCTTGTTTTTGCCGCTAGGCCCACTACTCGAGAAAACATGATCCAGAGTAGGAAACGCCATGCAAAGCATTGCGAGAGCAGAAATTGAGACTGCTGTTCAATATACTCTTAGGGTAAGAACAGAACAAGTGGGTCGAGGTGGAGGTGTAGGTCGCGGTAGATGCCACTAGTTAAGTCGCGGTCGATGTCGACAGCACTTAGCAAGGAGGTCACCTGCGCTGTAAGTCGAGCTAGAACCACTATCAAATGAAGTAGTTTAATGAAATTTGAGAAATTCAAAAACAAACTTAATACAAAAAAGGGATTATATAAAAAATATCAACTCCTTGTAAGCCGCGCAGTAGACATCCATGTAAAACAAACTCATTTAATTTTCAAAAGCATCGATGTAAACCTCCTGGATGGCATCGCGCTAAACCTTCACCGCGACTTACCTGCTCTGTTCTCTTCCATTCACTACAACGTATTGGTTTTACATGGATATCGACATCGACCGTGACCTCCACCTACTTGTTCTGTTCTTACCCTTAAAGAGTAAATACTTGCATTGAAAATTATGGGCCATAATTTGAACATTTAAGTCGTCACTAAGTACTTGTTTTTATTACTTTGATCTATTTTATAGTGTTGTTTGTCATATTGTTGTTTTAGTTAATACACATTAACATCTCAAAAATGTTTTTTTTTCCACAGCACACTACCTTTCCTTAACTTCGTTTACCGGTGACAGTAACAGTTATGTTTAAAATTTACACGTTTGTTAAGATATCTCGAGATAGAAAAAAGGTATCGACATGCGGTTTTCGCTATTCTGTTGCTAATTTGAACTTATTTTGTAATACAAAATTAAAAATGCATACTTATGTTTAATATTTTCCAAAAAAACTAGAATTATGAAAATAATTAAATAACGCCTCCTAGCTGGCATATTACTTAATAGGATGTTTCGAAATTATAACTCTTATATTGACGAAAAAGAGCTGTTTTCAACAAGAGAAAGTTTGCAAAGATCTATTTAGCAGAACCGGACTTACAGCTATTTTTTCATAACAAGGCTCCCACTCACCCCCATCTCTTATTTGCAAAGATAGACTTAAACTTGTGAAATCAAATATGCGCAGCATTTTATGTAGAATACGATGATCGCATTTACAGTGCCCTTTCGTTCGGAAAATTTTGTAAAATTTTGATTCTTTAATTTTTGATATTCAATTACGCCCTCTAGCGGTGAACACTTATGAAAATAATTTCCAGGCTTTTCCCGAGGCAACTTTTTTTTATAAATATTTTTTTATAAATATTTTTTAAACTATGGTATACAGCCAACTACTGGGATTTTCCCATTGATTTTTTAAATATTTTTTTCTCAAAGTTGTACTATAAAGGGTTCCTGAGATATGGCCGAGAGCCATTCTTATTGGGACACCCGGTACATATTATACAGGTTTCGTCCTGTATCTAACAAAATCGTCATTGGCTTCAACGTTTGAAATTGCTTACTCAGTCAACAATATACTCAGTATCTAAAACTCAGCAACCAAACTGGACAAATGGATATTTTGTGAATTGACATTTCGCCCACAGACATTATGACTTCTTCTTTTTTTCGTAGTACTACAACTCAGGTGGGTCTTGGCTGCTACACAACAGCACAATTCGCTTCCTTCTCGAACGGTTGTCCATGATAGCAGGATTAGTAGGTAGGTCCATTGTTCATACGTCTGACCATATGTTATCTCTCCATCGTATTCGTGGACGTTCTAAGGTCCTTTTTCCTGTTGGGGCCTCTTTCCAGATAAATTTGGTAAAGCAATTATTAGGGAGTCTATGGACATGGCCAGCCCATTTTAGGAGTTGAGATTTTATTTCTTGAAAGACGCCGCTAGCATTATAATAAATCTGCTTCAGCTCACCATTTGCTCTCATTCGGTATTTGTTAGTATTCGGCTTGTGATAAGGTCCAAATATTCTTCTGAGGACTTTTATTTAAGAACATATTAAGTTTTCTTTCCAGTGCTTTTGTTAGCGTTCACGTCTCACACCCATACATGATCACCGGTTTAATTACTGTTTTATACATTATGTTGCAAATGTTTGGAATAAATTCGATATTTCTTAAGCCACCGACTTTAAGGAAAGTCGACAAGTCGATTTTTATTTTTAAATTATGATTTTTTGAATTATGATTTTTTGGCATATATATTGTTCTGCTCTACTTTATCTCTTTTATAAGATTGATTAGCAAATTCTTAATTTAATTAATTACTCAATTAATTTAATTGCTGCCTACGTAAACAAAACCAAATTCAAATTAAATTTTCCAATAAACTTTATTCTCAGGGCTAATTTTTTATTTGATGCAATACCTTTAATTCGTGGCTTCTAGTATCTCTAGTTACAGTTTATACGATGTCAGTTGGACAAGTATAAAAACAAAATTCGACACCAAGTGTCGGCTTCTTTTGTAAAACATAGGCGGCGCAATAGAAATTAATGAGTAAACTTTTATTTTAAATTATGGTCTAAAATTTGTTAAACAGTAATAATATTGTTAATTATTTACATTTCTTTATGAAATTGACACCAAAGATGATTAAAAATACATAATACAAATGCAACTTACCATGCTTATTTATTTAAGAACTACAGAAATGAGCCTACACAAATGAGCCTATGTTGCGAAAATACTGTCACGATCCATTACTTTTGTGTCAAATTATCTTTATTCGTATCATTGATTAGCTATCTGTTTAGAGTACTGTAATCGCCAACCAATTTTACATCTATAAGTCATTTTTTAGTATGCAAATACCCGTCAACGAATACATAATTGTCCAAGTTCAATGCATAATAATCACCTAGGAACGTTGTTTTTTCTCTCACTTCCAACTGTAATGCATTAGGGAGAATTCGATAATCTATTACTGAAAAAAGGGGTTTGGGATCAACTTTAGATAGAATTTTTTACATAATCTCAGAGTCAGAGTGGTACTGTTGATTGGCCTTGTTAAATATTGCTGTTTCTAGGTAAATGCTAAGGTGTACGCAAATAAAAAAGTTACGTACACGCGAAACGCCATCAAGTCAGTTACGTCACTATTTAGCGTGCACTGTTACTGGTTTTTTGCGTACACGCTAACTTGAGCCGCGTGTATGCTGTGGTAAGAATATACCGCGAGTATCAGTAAGTCATAGTGTTAGAATGTGTTTAATCGCGTTGTGTTTACACTTTAATATTGCTTAGTAAAGAGATTTCTTATGTTTTATTTGTTTAGTGTTAGTTTGAAATCAACTATTCTAAATGGGAAATAAGCCGCAATTTAACTAAAAAAATATTTTATTAACGTTTTGACGTCCAAATTGGACGTCGTTGTCAAAATACAAAATATTAATACATTAAATACAAATGTTCTTGCTTAGTAAAAAATTTCTTTTAATAAGTTATTTAATCTGACTAATATTTGTATTTTGTCAACGACATCGGATAGGACGTCAAAACGTTAATAAAATCATTTTTTAGTTAAATTGTGGCTTATTTCTCATTTAGAATGGTTGATTATAATAATTATCTTGCGTATAAAAATTATTTTAACAATGTTTTGTACATGTCATGTCAACTAAATAGATATTTATTTTGCTAACCTGAAAATATACTTTTATATATGTATACATACATTGATTTATTACAATTATTAAGTTTGAAACATCTGAATAGTTCTGCTTCCCTTCCCTTTAATAATAAATATTTTTCTATGAAACAAACACTTAACATATCAAAATAGCATGTAGGTACAAATTATACAGTCACTGCGTACGCTAAATAATGACGTCACTGGCTTGATGAAGTTTAAGCGTGCACCTAACTTTTTTATTTGCGTACACGTTAGCGTGTACCTAGACAAAGCGGTTAAATATAACAACTGAAGGTTGAAATAGTATGAACAAAGCAAATCTAAAAGAATTTGCAGGGTTCAAAAGACCTCTTATATTATAGGAAACTAATAAAATTTGTTCAGCCCATACTAACTGAAGATGACCATTATAGTCAAAAAATTCCTATTGGTCACTGTGATGATTGCTATAACAAAATTTCATTAATTACGATATCCAATCTGCGCAATTTCGCGTCATCAAATCTTGTAAAATATATGGGACATCCTGTATAAACATATATTACAGTTATTAAAATTTAAAATTGATGATTAAAAGTATATAATACAAATGAAATTTAATGTGCTTATTAATTTAAGGACTAAAGAAATGTGACAACAATTTTATTATACAAATAAAATAAATAATTGTAAGGCTATGACGACGACACTGTTTATATTGAGTTTATATTGCTTGCCGCCTTTGAAACATGAGAAGGAATTTTGGCCAGATAACGATACGATTTAAGTGTAAGAATTTCCGAACAATTTGACCAATTACACATCAGTATTGCCCAATAAGATACGTTAGAAAGTAATAAACCACACCCGTGTCCATGTGGACTACTACAAGGAATGATCAATTGCAAATATTTATGAATGGTTTATCTTTATTTCTATGCTCGCCGTAGAATTATTGGCTGGAATATATAGACTGGACCCCAAAACGTCCTCTGGTTCAATTCACATCGTATCTACTGTACTTACTCCTTCCAGGATAAAACAGGGAAATTAAACACATTCAATATCATATAAATGCAATCTATTATTTATTTATCCAATAATATATCGTATAAATAAGATTTAAAAATAATACTAAAATCTAAATTTGTTGCAACAATTTCTTACTTAATAAATCAAGCTTTAGTCCTGATGTCTCCTTGTTTAACAAAAAACTTATTTAAATAAATTATTATTTATTCATACTAAATTTAATAAAATTTACTTTTCTCCTTTTGAATTGATTAAGTTGGAATGACTAAATGAGTTATAGAACTCTTCAATACAAAAAAAAAATATGCCTATATGGTGTGGATATAAACAAGCTCCCTCCGTTTTGAAAAATGATTTGACTAACCTTTTTGTTTCTTCACTCCTTCTTTTCCCAGATTGCGCCGTTTCTGATTCTCCCACACGTATTCTTTGGATGTTGCGAAAAGGTCCCTCTCGTCCAACTGCTTCAGAACAAACAAAACCAGGACTCGTTCGAATTCTCTACTCAGTTTCTCCTCGATCGATATCTTGTGCAAATAGATACCAATCCTCTACTCGTTCTAGACATAACAAAGGAATCTTCCTCGGACACAGGAAAATTCACTTCTCAACCGGTCAACGATTTCGTTTCAACTTGATTCTGCTCGCAAAGGCCGATTTCACCACTTTACACTGTCTTCTCACTTTTCAATAACTGGAATGTTTTCTCCCGATACTAGTCACACAGTGACCATCTTTTCTCTCTTCAATTCAGACTCCACGTTCTCATCCCTTCCATCGATCTTTCTCTACCCAAAACATCCATACTTTCCTTTCCTAAGAAACCAACTTAATTTGTATCCAACTTTCCCCTTTGTTAAAATTCTACGATACATCAAAATACTATCGTTTTTTCAAAGAAATAAACAAAAAGCCTTACATTCTAAATTCAGTAAAATTAGTTTATCGTTTAATACCTTCTACGAATTATTTACAAAAATCCTATTGACGCACTTTCTAATATTTCCGAACCGTTGTCTGTCAATCCGTTCAAAAGCCCATTAACGAAAACCACATTAATGATTTCACCTTCCCCGAACCACTGTTTACTAACTAAATTAGACTCTATACAATTTTTGGTCATATACAGAGTAAAGAAATTCTATGATCTCGTGGTCTTTGATATAAATTTATTTTCCGAATTTTTCAAAAAAACAATTCTACAACAATATATCATACTACTACGTCAGCCATCTGGGCGTGGTGGCGGAATTGATGATTTTTTTAAATGAGAGTAGGGGTCATATGCTTGCTCTTTTAAAAGGTTATTTAATTCTCTATTCAGTAGCAAAAACATTAGCATAATCATTTATACAGGGTGTCAAAAGATTTTTTTTTTCAATTAAATTGACACACAAAGAATTGTGTAATTTATTTATTTCAAAATACATTTTGCGTTTGTCAGAAAACAGAAATAAATGTTTATTTAAAAAATAAATATTGTTTTTCGCTTAAATGCAATGTTCAAGTTGCCACACCTGCCTCTTGTGGCAGTTTGAATATTTAATTTAAGCCAAAATCTATGTTTTGTTAAATAAATATTTTTATGATATATATGACAGCAGTAAAATGTATTTTGAATTAAATAAATTACATAGATTCTTCTTTTTGTGTCAATTAAACAAAAAATAATCATAAAAATAAAATAAAATTCTGTTGGAATTTACCACCTTAACAGAAGGGGTCGTTAATTGTAAGTTTTTGAATTCCCTCTTGTCTTCTTCGCTTCAGCATCCATCTGGCTTGCAAATTTTAGAAGCCATGGAGGTGTTACCAAGGAAATGGACCAATAAGTTTTCAATTTAAAAATATTTTAGTAATACATATTTTGTTATTTTTAAATATTATTAATATTGCTATTAGGATTGAAAACTACTTCATCTTTTAAAAAATAATAATTTTTGGACACCCTGTATAAATAATTATGCTACTGTTTATATTAGTGAATAGAGAATTAAATAACCTTTCAAACTAGCTAGCACATGACCCCTATTCTTATTTAAAAAAAACATCGATTACGTCATCACGCCCAGATGGATGACGTCACTAGTATGACATGAGATGCTCAGAGCAACAGTAGCCAAAGCCACAAATTAAGCATTTTTAGATTAATATGCCAATAAACGTAGCAACATTAAATCTTCGGATTTACAAGGGTCTACACAACCTACCTCTATATTTGGCTAAATGCTTAATGAAAATACGAATGCAAAGATTGCATTTATTTCAAAACTTCGTTTTTAGGGTTAGGCCACTGTTGCTCTGAGTGCCTCACATATAAATATGCCAAAAAATCGTAATAATAAAAATCGACCTGTTTTGGGATTTTTCCCTAAAGTCGCCGGCTTACGCAATAACGAATTTATTCCAAACATTTGCACCACACTGTATATCCTGAATATTGATGTTCGTGTTAGGCTTTTAGATTTAATAGTGTTGTAATATATTATCTTGTATGTATTATACAGGCCAAGTAGTCACTACTCGGGCTAACTCTCAGAGACAAGGTTACAAAACTCAGAGGTACAGGCGTCAAAGATGTTATAGAGCGAATAACATGGCTGAAGAAGTTGATTTGGTCGGGCCATGTAGCCAGAATGAAGGACGGGAGGTGGACCCAAAAAATTGCAGTGTTGAGACCACGAGCAAACAAAAGAAGTAGAGGTAGACCACATACACGATGAACAGACGACGTCAAAAGGGTTGCTGAGAATTGGTTGCAGGAAGAATAAGACCGACAGAACTGGAAGAAATTAGGGGAGGCCTATGTTCAACTTTGGATGCAGAAGGCTGAATGATGATGAACATAACGCAAAACATGGATAACACATTGTGAAATGAAAAGAGATGAAACTAGTAGAGTACATTACATACGAGGGGTTACATTACATACATTCCTTTCTTTAGATGTTGAGGGCGGAGAACAACCAGGTTTCAAGCGCCCTTTCTCAAATTTTTCATGAAATAAATTTCTAATTTTAAACTATCATAAATTAAAAGTTTTTTCTTCTTCTTCCGGAGGTTGGTAATCATCATAGCTATTTTAATTTTTGAGGCAGTAGCTCTAAATAATTGTTTTGAGCTGCATCCAAACCATTCTCTCAGGTAATTCAGCCATGAAATTCGTCTTCTTCCGATGCCTCTTCTGCCATCTATCTTTCCTTGCATTATGAGTCGCAGGATGCCGTACTTCTCGCCCCGCATCACATGTCCGAGATACTGTAGTTTTCTTTCTTTAGTTGTAAGTTTAACTTCCTTCTCTTTACCTGTTCTCAGTACTTCGTTGTTCGTAACTCTATCTAACCAGGAAACCCTCATAATTCTTCTATAAGTCCACATTTCAAAGGCGTTAAGTCGTCTCATTTTCTCTACATTTAACGCCCATGATTCCACTCCATAGTATAGTACACTGTATACGTAAAATTTTGTTAGACGTACTTTAAGAGCTAATGTTAAATCGTTGCTACATAGGACCTTTTTCATTTTCATAAAATTAGAACGTGCTTTTTCGATTCTGACTTTGATTTCTGCAGTGTAGTCATTATTTTCTGTTATAAGTGTTCCTAGGTAAGTGTACTTTTTTACTCTTTCGATCTGTTGGCCCTCTACTATTAAGATTTCGTTAGTATTATGGTTTTTTTACTAATTTTCATAAACTTGGTCTTTTTGATATTAAGGGAGAGTCCGTACCCCCTACTACACCTTACTATTTTACTCATGAGTCTTTGCAGGTCTTGTAAACTATCGGCTATTATTACTGTATCATCTGCATATCTGATGTTGTTAACTAAGACTCCATTTACTCTTATGCCAACTGTTTCATCTTTCAGAGTTTTTCGCATTACCTCTTCAGAATAAGCGTTAAAATAATAGAAGTGATAGTATGTAGCCTTGCCTGACTCCTCTATTTATTTCCATTTCTTCAGATGTTTCTTTTTCAATTCTTGCTCGCTAATTGTAATAGAGGTGTGTTATTAGTTTTAAATCTCTTTCATCTAGGTTTTTAGTTTTCAGAATTTCCATGAGTCGATCATGTTTTACTTTATTAAACGCTTTATTGTAGTCTATAAAACAGACGTAAAGAGGACGGTTAACATCCAAGCATCTCTGTGTCAGCACGTTGAAGGAGAATAATGCCTCTCTGGTACCCATACCATTGCGGAACCCATATTGAGTGTCATTAATATCCAGCTCCAGTTTAGAGTGTATTCTGGCGTGGATAATTTTCAAGAAGGGAATTTTCAAGGTATGTGACATTAAGCTTATGGTTCGGTAGTCACTGCATTCTTTGGCAAACACACAAATGCTGATGTCAGCATTTCTTTAGGGATGATTCCCGTAGTATAGATAACGTTGAACAGTTCCACAATTATGTCCAGGTTTTTCTCGTTGACCAACTTTATCAGTTCGCTAGGTAATTTATCTGGACAAGCAGATTTATTGGTTTTCATAGAGTCTATTGCCTGACTAACCTCTGATTTGGTTATCTCTGGGCCCACATCTCCGGTTTGGTTACCTACGGATGTACTAGCTTCTATCTGGTCAAGAAATAGTTACTCGATGTACTCTTTCCATCGTCATAGTGTTCGTTCTGTGTCCATTATAATATTTCCATTTTTGTCGAGCAATATATTTGAGGTTCTTCTATTTCCTTTTCCGGCTAGCTCTTTGACTTTTTTATGTAGGTTGAAATTGTCCTATCTGTTTTGCAATTCTTCTATTTCTTTACATTTTTCAGAGAAGTGGGTTTCTTTAGCTTCCCTAATTTTTCTTCTTATTTGGTTTTAAAGCTGTTTATAGCAGGTCTTATTGACGGTTTGTTTTTTCTTCTTTCATTCATCAACTCTAAAATTTCCTCTGTCATTCATTCTTCTTTCTTACATTTGGTTGTTGTAAGTAATTTCTTACTTGGCTCTAATATAGAGGTTTTGAAAAATTGCCACTGCTGTTCTACGTTGCAATTATTTCCTGGGTTTCTGTCTAGATTTGTGTTGATTTCTTGTTTCAGATTTTCTTTTGTTTCTTCTGACTTTAGTTTCTGTATGTTAAGTTTATTGTTGTTGCGGCTTTTTTGCGTCTTTTTAGTTGAAGTTGAAACCTAGCAATAAGAAGACTGTGATTAGAAGATACATCCGCTCCTGGATATGCCTTTACTGCCTGAATTGAGTTTCGATATCTGTGCTTTATTCTGATGTAGTCAATTTGATTTCTGACGATTTTGTTGTCTTTGTCAGCTAGATATTTTCATGTATAAAGACGTCGCTTAGGTAATTTAAAGAATGTATTTGCGGCTATAACATTATGCTCCTGGCAAAATTCAATTGGGCGATCCCCTCTGTCGTTTCGTTCGCCAAGCCCATAGGGTCCTGCATTAGGGTCGCATTTTCCTTCGCCAATTTTTGCATTGAAATTACCCATGATCAATGTTATGTCTCTAGATGCTGTGAGATGTAATGTTTTTTGAAGTTCGCTATAAAACTTTTCTATTTCTTTTTCATTTTTGTCAGCAGTTGGCGCATAAATCTGGATAAGGTTCATTTTTCCATGGGTTGTCAATAACTGCAACATTATAATTATTATTTCGGACATTGGAACGAAGCTTGTTACTGATCTCGTTACTTTTTCACTGAGGATCATAGCAACTCCATATCTGTGTTGGGTGTCACTGCTTCCAGAGTAATAGATTCGTCCATTGTCTGTATTGACTTCGCCAGAGATTAGTTTTTTGAAGAATTGTGAATGTTACAACTATTTTATACTACAGTGTGGTAAATTGTGACAACGTCTCACGTTAGATAATGTCATAAATAAGATTCTAAAGTATGATAAGTGTGTGTAAAATATCTGCACTGTAATTGGAACCTTAATACGCTATAAATCTTTTACGTAGAATCTTATGGAAATATAAGATTAACAGTTAACAGAAAATATTATCAGCGCAATTGGTTTAAGAAATTTAAAATTAAAGCGAATATTTATTCATAAATTCTAAACCATAACAAAAAACACAAAAAAAAAATTTTTCCTAAATTAAGCTTAAATAAAAAATAAAACTTGAAATGAAAATAAAAAAAAACTACATTACGAAAAAATGTACCTAATTAAGGCCATCGGTACATAATTCGCAAATATTTTACGGGTATCCCTAGTTTTTCCGTCTTTACACGGCAAATTACGTGTAGTTAAATTCACACTGGTATGGATATGTAAACATTACTAGAATGTCATTCTACTTGAAAATGTCATCATTAATTTAAAGAGATGGCTTTTGAATGTACTTGGATAACTGTTATTTTTATAATTTCAAATTATTAATTCAGTTAATAAATGTGATAACTTTTTCACTAACTGTGTATTCAGTGATTGTAATAATTTATATGTACAACAAAAACTAATACTCAATCGAGAAAAGAGGAAAAGTGTTAAAGTGATTTTTTAATATTATATTGTTAGAATGGAACGCTTACAATTTTGAACATCTTTAACAACAAAATACTTGGATCACAGGATATGTATTATTATCTTGATGTATTCTCTGCTTGGATCTTCCACAAATAATACACAATAAATAACTTTTTATCAAGTTCACGTCTTAATCAATTATTAATCAAATTAGGGCAGTCAATGAGGGTATTTGGCCCCGAATTTCATCCTACTACATCGATTTACTTGATATTTTAACAGTCAGTAGGGAATAGATCATGAAACAAAGTCTACCCTATGCCGATGTGTGCTTTTATCTTGGGGGTGGTTCCCACCCCTTCTCGGGAGTGAAAAATGTTTTGGTTAAAATAGTCAGGGAAGAGGCTAGAGTACCTAATTTAAAGTAAAAACTGTTCTATAGTGATTTTTTGAAAGCTCAATATTTTTGAGTTATTGGTGGTTGAAAATTGGCCACTAACAAAAAAACTTTATAAAATATTTCTGTAGGTTATAAAAAAACAAAGAGATTCGTTCCTTCATAAATCTTCTAGTTAAAATAGAAAGAGGGATATGGTTAGTAAGAAGAGTTTGTTTTTATGCTACATGCTCAAATCGGTGTATTCAACTTGAACTAACAGAGAAATGGTCGATTTTAGGTGTATAATGATACTTACAACTTTTAAAGTGCTTGAGAAGACTTTTAAAATGAGCAATACTAAATGTTGATTACATTCAAACTAAGCGAGATATTCTGCAAAAAAGTTGATGACTAATGTATTTTAAGAAGAAATGAGAAGTATATTTACCCCTTATCCATCAGAATTTAAATACATCGTTTTCCTTCTACAATACTTTTTACCAAAGTGTTATTTATATGTTCAAAAAGTTGGACTGCTTTAAAATGAATAGTTTTGGAAAAAAAATAAGATCAAATTATAGAGCGCATTTTTAAATTTTCTTAAATATCTTCCTTTTTCTCCATGTAACTCAAAAATGATAAGAGATACGAAAAAAAGATGCCACACAAATATGTTGGGTTTTTTCAGATAAAAATTTTCTTTTTATTTTTCATTACTGTATCTCTTATCATTTTCAAGTTACATGGAGAAAAAGAAGATTTTTAAGAACATTTAAAAATCCTCTCTATAATTTGATCTTTTTTTTTCAAAAAGCATTCATTTTAAACCCGTCTAACTTTCTGAACATATAAATAACACTATAGTAAAAGGTATTCGAGAAGGCAAACAATGAATTTACATTTTGCTGGATGGGGGTTAAAATTACTTCTCATTTTTTCTTAAAACACATTAGTTATCAATTTCGTTTGCAGCATATCTCGCTTAGTTTTATAGTAATGAACCTTTATTATAGCTCATTTTAAATTTATTTTCAAGCACTACCAAACGTATTGGTAGCGTTATACACCTAAATTCGACCTTTTCTCTGTTAATTCAAGTTGAATACACCAATTTGAGAATGTGCCAAAAAACAAACTATTTTTACCTATCATATTATCTCTTTTTGTGTTATAACTAGAAGAGTTATGGAGGCAAGTATCTCTTTGTTTTTTTTTTAGAAACAAAGAGACAAAGAAAGTTGTTTTAAAAAAACCACTTACAAAAATGTTGAATATAATTTTTTTAGTTAGATGCATAGTTTTTAAGCTATTCCCAAAAAACCGTTTGAAAAGGTATAAAGTTTCAATGAAAACTGCCAATGTTCAACCACGAATAACTCAAAAAGTATTGAGTTTTCAAAAAAAAAATTATAGAACAGTTTTTGCTTAGAATTAGGTTCTCTAGCGAATTCCGTGATAATTTTAACCAAAACATTTTCCACCTATGAGAAGGGGTGGGAACCACCCCCAAGATAAAAGCACACCTCTGCATAGGGTAGACTTTGAATTAGGAGATAAGTAGAGGCTGGGCCCAAAATTTCATTAAAATCCATGCAGTAGGATAGAATTCGGAGGTAATATCCTCTTCTTGCTCCCATTGACTGGCGTAAATACACTATCAATATTATTTAATCAACAACTCAAAATATTCCCGATACACTGTATAACTGACAGTATGCTGACAATATTCTATTCGACTGAGTGCGTTGTATGACAAAGATAGATTTGGAAATATTACCATGGACATTGTGTTCATCTTTTTCGAATCCTGAAAAACCAATAAATATTTTTGAAAAATTTAAACGCAGAATGAAAGACTATATTATTAACGAGGGCCGAAAGTCCCTACGAATAAATAAGAAGTATATTTTGAATGAGATAATTTAAATTAAATATCACACTAAATTTTCTCTTAGCTTTTCACCCCTGTAACTTAAAATAAACACTATAGAAGTGCTCAGGGACTTTCGGCCCTCGCTAATGACGTAATCTTTCATTCTGCGTTTAAATTGTTAACAAATACTTATTAGTTTTCTCAGACTTCGAAAAAAATGAATCCCCATTTAAATAGCATTGCAGCCTAAAATACATACCCATCCTCTTAAATTTATCTTTATTTACTCAAAACATCACGAATCAACAAACATTTTACTTTATTTCTAACATACCTGTAGCTTGCAATCTTATGGAAAGAACCTGAAAATATTTCACGTACTTGAAACCACATTTAATCATTGATTACACCATCATCTAGAAACAATTCAACGTATTTTAAATATCATTCGATTTATTATTTTTTTTTTTTTTTTTTTTTTTTTTTTTTTTTTTTTATTTATTTACGCTGTAACCACAGGGGTTATTAGCTATCTAAAAAATATAACAAAAGTAAAGTTAATACAAATTACAATAGGTGATACAGTCCAGAGTCTTTAAGATAATATATTGTGTTTTTAACATTCATGTTTACTCCTAAGGCTTCCTTTATATTCATTGGGATGGTATACTTCTTTCTTATTGTTTCATATGTTTTGCACTTAGTTAATATATGTTTCACGGAGAGTGTTGTTTCACAGTTTTCACACATAGGCGGCACAGTTCGCGTAAAGAGATGTTTGTGTGTTAGGTTGCTGTGTCCCAGCCGTAAACGTGTTATTTTCACTTGGTCGGGTCTGTTCGCTATTATTTGCGGCCACGGTTTCACTGATTGTTTGATTTCCTTGAGTTTATTTTGCGACGCACTCCATTTATTTTGCCACGCACTAAACACTTTATATTTTATTTCTGACTTCAGGTCATCGGAAGAAACCTCGTTAATAAGGATGGAGTCCTGGCTGAGGGATGCTGAACGGGCTAGTAGATCTACTTCCTCATTTCCTTGTATACCTGAGTGTGATGGGACAAACATAAAGTCGACAGTGATCT
Organism: Diabrotica virgifera virgifera; assembly: GCF_917563875.1. NCBI lineage: Eukaryota > Metazoa > Arthropoda > Insecta > Coleoptera > Chrysomelidae > Diabrotica > Diabrotica virgifera. The sequence continues at coordinate 173,391,564 of NC_065449.1, read as the reverse complement.
TATTTTTATTTAGGATCGCTATTTCTGATTGGATATGTAAGGCAATTGGATTATTGGTGTAAAGACGTTTGATAATGTTAAGTGAGCTGAGTGAATCGGTTATTATGAGAGACGGGGATTGTTTCGACTCTTTTATGTGGATCAGTGCTTGTAATATTGCATACAACTCTGCAGTGAATGACGACGTAATAGGCTTGAATTTAAATTTTAATGATGTATTGGGTGTGAGGATGGCTGCACCAACACCGTCTGATGATTTGGATGCGTCAGTGTATATCTTGTAGTGATTTTTAAAGGTTTCCATTTCTTTTAAGAATGATTGTTTGATTAGGTCTGTTATGGTCTCACTTTTTTTGTATATACTAAGGTTAGTATTAATTTTGGGAATTGGTATTAACCAGGGTGGAGAAGTTGGGAAATTTGTTGGGATAATTTCAGGAAATTGAAGATGTAGGTCATGAAGGTTTCTCCTAATTCTTTCGTAAAATGGTGGATCTAACCTTGTTGCAGAGAAAGTGCCTTGAAATCGATCTGTGAATGTATTGATATAAGTAGGGTGTTCTTTATTACTGGCTATTTTAGAAGCATATGAGAGAGAAAGATATTTGCATCGTAAACTTAGGGGTGGTTCTCCTGTTAAGCATTGTAAACTTTCAACTGGTGTCGTTCGAAACGCACCTGTAGCTATTCGTAGAGCCGCGTTTTGAACAGTTTCTAAGGTTTTCAATACTGACATTTTGCTTGATGAATAAACTATCGTACTATAGTCGAGTTTGGATCTGACTAAAGATTTATATACGTGTAATAGTGTATTTTGATCTGCTCCCCAGTTTTTGCTGGAAATAGTTTTCATAACATTTAATCCTGCTTGGCATGATTTTTTAAGTTCTTCTGTATGTTTTTTCCATGATAACTTTTGATCGAAAACCATACCTAAAAATCGGACATTATTTGTGAAACTAAGGGTTTGGTTATATAGCTTCAGATGCGGAGTTCGAGTGTTATGTTTTCTTGTGAATAGACTACATTTAGTTTTTGTCGGTGAGAATTGTAATCCGATAGACCTAGACCATGTTTCTAACTGATTGATTGTTTGTTGTAAATGTTTTTGTATAGATGTAGAGTTTTTTCCTTTGGCAAATAAAACTAAGTCATCAGCGTATAGTCTTCCTTTGACAATTGGTGAGCATTGTTGAAGTATATCGTTTATGGCTATTAGGAAAAGGGTTGAGCTTATAACTGATCCTTGTGGTACTCCGTTCTTTTGAACTTTTTTATCTGAGTTAACGTTGTCTGATCGAACTATGAAGCTGCGAGATTGAAGAAAATTTGATATAAATTTTAACATATTTCCTCTGATATTCCAATTATGCAATTTCGTTATGATATTGAATCGCCACACAGTATCGTAAGCTTTATTAATATCAAAGAAGACTGCGATACAATCTTGCTTATTTGCAAATGCTTCATGTATGCCTGACTCTAAGTCTATTAAGTTGTCTACAGTGGATCGATTTTGCCTAAATCCGCTTTGCTGTGGGATAAGAAGTTTTTGTTGTTCTAAATACCATCTCAGTCTTTTATTTATCATTTTCTCTAGCACTTTACATATAATATTGGTTAAAGATATTGGTCGATATGATTCTGGTGATGTCCGGGATTTATCAGGTTTGAGAAGAGGTAGTATTATTGCTTCGGACCAGGTTGAAGGGAAAACCTGGTTACTCCAGATTGAATTATAAAGGTCTAATAATAAATTGTTCCCATTGTCTGGAAGATGTAGTAGAAATGCTAGGGGAATACCGTCTGGTCCCGGGCTTGCATCTTTCGAAGATTTTAATGCTTCGGCAAGTTCTATTAAGGAAAAAGGAACGTTAAGGTTGTGAATCTCATGTTCGTCAAATCCCAGTATGTTTTTTTCTACGTTGTTTTTATGCATTTTGAAATCGTCAGTATAATTTTCATCACTGGAATTTAACTCGTATTGGTCTGCTAACATATCTACGATTTCTTTTCTATCTCTAATTATTTTGTTATTTTTTGCTAGAAAAGGAATTTTATATGGTTGGCTTTTACCAGAGATTTTTCTTAAGTTTCTCCAAACTGTACTTATTGTTGAAGAGGTATTTAGAGATGAGATGAATTTTTTCCAGGATTCTTTTCTATTCTTTTTTAGAATGTATCTTGCCTCAGCTCGTCGTTTTTTGTATTCCGTTGTGTTTTCGTCTGTTTTGTGACGCTTTAGTTTATTGAAAGCTTTCTTATACTCTCTCGTAGCTTGGCTGCATTCAGGTGTCCACCATGGAAGAGGCTTATGTTTCTTTAATATTTTTGTTTTTCCTACATATGTCATGGCGGCATTAGTGATCATTTGTAAAAATGTACTTAAAAATTTGTCTATGTCGTTTGATGATGTGAAGTTGGTTTGGTTAATGTCCTGTTCAATTTGTTTGGTAAAGTTAGTCCAATCAGCGTTTTTAATATTCCACTTTATGATAGATGACTCAATATTTATTGTGCTCTGATGTGTTAAAGAAATTATAATGGGGTAGTGGTCACTACCGTATAAATAGGGTAGTACGTCCCATGTTAATGTGGTGGACAAAATTGGGTCACACAGAGAAATATCAATTGCCGATGTTGTGCCATTTTGGATGTTGAATCTGGTTGGTCTTCCGTCGTTAAGTAGATTCAGATTTTGGGATGTTATTATGTCTTCTATAATACGACCTTTCGAGTTGAGTTTTATGGAGCCCCACATCGGATTGTGGCCGTTAAGATCTCCGACGATAATTCTAGGTGAAGGAATTTGTTCCATAATAGATATTAAATCTTCTTGGGATATGGATTGATTTGGTGGGATATACATATTACATATATAAATCTTTTGAGGTATATTTATTGAGATAGCTATTAATTCAATATTATTTGAAGTCACTGTTAACTGTGTGCTCATGAATTTTTCATCTACGTAAATTGCTACTCCTCCACTGGCAATATTTTGGTTTAATCTGTTTTTGTAGAAACATGAATAATTACGAAAGTTATATACGTGGCTTGAATTTTTGAAATTTGTTTCCTGTAGGCAGATAATAGATGGGTGGGTTTCAGAGATAATATGTTTAAGTTTTTCGAAATGGGTATAGAACCCATTTAAGTTCCATTGAAGTAGAGAAGTGAATTTAATTATTCTTTAGAAGAGCTTATAGACGAGTCGGAGTCTTCTCCCGAGAATGAAGTTTTTAAACCAATGTATTTGCCAAGTTTTTTCCTTAATCTGGTGCTTTTGTTTTTCATTCTTTTGTCGGTATAATATGGATGTAATTCTGTTAGAAACTTTATAAGTGCCTGAGAGTCATCTGAGTATAATTTTGTTATGCTGATTATGTCTTTTGCTCCTTGTATATTTTCGAATAAATCCACTACTTGATCAAAGTTTAACAATTGTGTTTCGCTTTTTTCTAGATATTCTCGAACTGGTTCTAAAAACGTTTTAAGATTTGTTATCTCATCTGTTAGGTTTTTGTCGTCAGTTTTGGTTTTTTTCATTAATTGAAGTTTAGGTTTTTCGAATTCGTCTTCGGCGGGTGGCGATGTTGCATCTCCTAAGGTTCTTTTTCCTGTTGTTTTATCCGAAGTTATCTGGGGTTCGTGAGTATTCATCTGTGTATTTTTGTTTAGAGGTAAGTTTTGACTTGCTTCGGGTGAGGTTGATTTTTGTTTTTGGATATTATAGGATGACTCAGACGATGTAGGTTTTGCGATTGTAGTGTTGACTGAAGACGTGGTTAAATGTATGGATGTATTTTGTAGTGGTGGTTGTTGGGTTGTGTTTATTGATAAATGCGGGATGGCTTCTGTTTGCGATGGGGTTTGAGAAGACATGGTAGGTGTGGAGGGAATGGTATTTGAAATTGTGGGAGTATTTTGTGGATTATCTTGTTGAGTATGATTTATTGGTAAAGTTTGTTTCATCTCTGTTTGCACTGCATTATCATTGTAAGGATGGCTATGAGATGAAATATTTGGACAATTAGCTGCCTGGTGTCCAGTTAATTTGCATTTGAAACATGTATCGTTTTGGGCTATAAATATGCGGTATGATGTTTGTTCTAACTCGACAAAAAAAGATTCAGGTAATACAAAGTTGTCTGGCAGAGGTGAAATGAAAATTTGTCGTCGGAAGCTTAGAATGTGACTGAAAGCAGGATTGGTTGCTCCTATTCTTAGGTATGATATGTCTGATAGAGGATTTAGACCTAGTTTTATTAATTCGTCTTTAATTAAGTTCGAAGGTATACTTGGACATACACCGGACAGAATTAAGCGGACTGATGGAGTTATTAATCTTCTTGCTTCTAGTATATTTCCATTTACTTTTATCTTCTTTGTTTCTGTTAGGAATTTGTCTACTAAGTTTTTAGATGATAGATATATGCATATTCTACCGTTTGATATACGGGATGCGAAAATTATATTTCTTGGTTCTATATGCTGACTCAATCCTTCAAGATAGTCATTGATTGTACAATTCTCTAGAGTGTTAAATAAAATGGCTTGATCTCTGTCTGGAGTTAATATATTGCGTGGTTGGCTAACTGCTTTTGAATATGATGCAATTTGTTGTGGTTGACTGGAAGATGACATCTTTTAAATTTATTTAAAATCCAACTCCGGTGCTGTCTCACAGCTTTCGCTGTGACACCCGTTCATGGAATTGGATAATGTAGAGATAATTGTCGTGATTTATTGAAATATTCAATCCAAATAGACACAAATAATAAATTTCATCTACTTACAATTAAAATATTCCGTATACAAATCACTTTCACTAGTACTTTTTATTTTAATTACTTTTAAATATGTTTCAGTAATTACTATTTAACTAGCTCGATAACCAAAAACACTTGTTCATCGGTAGCTGTCTAAACATCGAATCTCGATTTATTATTAAATAGACTCTTTTACGAAAACCGATTTTGTACAAAATGTCGCTTGGAACCTTATGGTTCTGAACTCTCGATCTATCGGAGGAGTATAACAACTGTCACTGTGACAGGAGAATTTTATAAATTCTCCTATTTAGATGTCTGTCACAGACATCTAAACGCGGGAAACTGTCTAATGCAATGTAAATTTATAGGTTCCTATGGATAATTTTACACCTCTACTAAACTTACGTGCATAGAAATCGGCCCACTTAAAAATTTGGTGATATTTGATGTCTCATATTTCCTAAACCTGTTGGCCGATTTAAGTGATTTTTTGAACATGTTATAGCCTAATTCTTTAGCAATACCACTGTAATAATATTGTTGCTAAACAGGTAATTTTCATTGTTTACCGGGTGTACCAATCAAACTTTGTTTTTTTTTCTCAAAGTTCGCATCACCCTGTGGAATATTCTAGCATTTATAACATACTGAAGTTAAAACCCAACCATAGACTCAGGTTTTCTAAACATTATGTTTGTTGATTAATTCATTTATGGTGGATAATCAAAAAGTTAGGTACTTTAACAACTAGACATGTTCTTCATCAACATACGGTGTTTCTAAATAAGTGCGACAAACTTTAAGGGGCAATTCTGAATGAAAAAATAATGACAATAGGCTTTATAAATGTATGTCCGCAAATGTTTCGTTTCCCAGATACGGAATGTTAAGTTTTTTCTTACAAACTGACGAATTATTTATTGCTTTAAATCCAATTGAGATATGCAAATGAAATTTGGTGGGTTTTAAGAGATAGTTATTGCGTATTTTTTGACATAAAATTAAGAATTATATATTCACCATTAGCGTGCATACGGGTAATATGATCGGTCATATTACTCGTATGCGCACTAATGGTGAATATTAAATTCTTAATTGTTTGTAAAAAAATGTGCAATAACTGCGTCTTAAAACCCACCAAATTTTATTGGTGTATATCAACCGGTTTTCAAGCAATAAAATAAATCGTCAGTTTGTAAGAAAGAATTCAACATACCGTATCTCGGAAACGAAACATTTGCGGACATACATTTTTATAAAGCCAACTGTCATTATTTTTTCATGCAGCATTACCCCTTAAAGTTTGTCGCACTTATTATATTTAAAAACACCTTGTATTGATGAAAAACATGTCTAGTTGTTAAAGTACCTAACTTTTTTATTATCCAACATAAACGAATGAATCAAAAAACAGAGTCTATAGTTGGGTTGAAATTTCAGTATTTTATAAATGCTAGAATATTCCACAGGGTGATGCGAACTTTGAGAAAAAAACACAGTTTTATTGGTACACCCGGTATACAATGAAAATTTACCTGTTTAGCAACAATAATATTACAGTGGTATTGTTACTTGTGATTACTTGTGATATATGTGTGTGTTTTGTTGATTACCAGAAAGCGTTCGATAGAATAAAACAACCCGAACTGATGAAAATATTAAATTCAATTGGTCTAGACAGCAGAGATCGCCGTATAATAAACAATATCTATTACGAACAAGATCACGTCAGAGGTATGCAACAGGGATGTATATTGTCCCCATTATTGTTCAATACATATTCAGAGCACATTATGAACCTAGCACTAACGGACATAGACGAGGGAATACTTATAAACGGAGAACGATTGAACAACATAAGATACGCTGATGATACTGTCATTTTTGCAGACAGTCTTGAAGGTTTGCAGACACTTGTCTCCAGGGTGGCAGAAGTAAGTAGCAGGTTTGGGCTTGATTTTAACATCAAGAAAACCAAATACATGGTTATATGAAAAAATAGGATACCACCTGATCAATTACTAGTTAACCAACAACCTATAACACAAATCATCAACTTTTGTTATTTGGGTGCAAACTTAAATGAACAGTGGTACCAATCGATGGAAATTAACATAAGGATCGAGAAGGCAAGATCAACTTTCGTCAAAATGAAAAAAATCTTTAACAGCCACGATATAAACTTGGAAATTAAAGTTCGTTCACTAAAATGCTACGTATTCTCCGTTCTTTTATATAGCGTGGAGTCATGGACCTTAACTGAAGCATCACTGAAGGGACTCGATTTCCTGGATAGACAGAGTTACCAACGAAGAAGTTCTACATATAATGGGAAAAGAGCGCGAACTAGTCGTAACCATAAAACGTCGCAAACTGGAATACCTGGGCCATATAATGCGCAATGAACAACGATATGACCTACTTCGGACCATACTTCAAGGTAAAGTGCATGGGAAAAGAGGTCCAGGACGAAGAAGAATATCCTGGCTGCATAACCTGCGAAAATTGTTTCATTTAACCACTACCGGACTTTTCAGGGCAGCAGTCAACAAAGTCAGAATAGCCGTGTTAGTGTCCAACATCCGTAACGGATAGACACTATAAGAAGAAAGTATTGTTAAACAATCGGGCTATAACATGTTTAAAAAATCACTTAAATAGGCCAACAAGGTTAGGAAATATGAGACTTCAAATATGACAAAATTTTTAAGTGGGTCGATTTCTATGCACGTAAGTTTAGTTTCATCTCTTTTTATTTCACCACATGTTATGTTTTCCATCTTTTGCGTTATTTTGCCGGTTATTAGCGCGCTCATAACTCTATATTTATTATTTATTATGTGTATGTTATATGTACCGATATAAAATAATGTTAAGTGGCAACAAACAAATATTTAAATTTTATTTTTTAACAGGATTCAAAAAAACTCTTTAATGAAAATGATTGTGGAGGATCTTTACATTTCTGTACCTATTTTTGAAGCAATACAACCTTTACTGATTACATCGAGATTGTTTGGGTTATTTCCGATTAATTATAAGAAGAATGGAAATACATACAGCCTTCAATGGTCAAATTTCTACGGTATTTACAGCTACTCATTATCAGTGGGATTATGTAAGTAGTCATTCAAACGGTATTAACATTATACATTGTATTCATTTGAAAAGAGCTCTCCTTCAATATTTCAAATTCAACGATCCCCTCATTTCTCGGCAATAAATCAACATTATAATTAAATATAACATGCTAGTGTATGTGTAAGATAATCCACATAGAAGTTATTCTAGAGCTTTATTTTAGAGTTCAAACAAAGGTTGACTTATCGCTAAGAAGTGAGCGAATCTGAACTTAAACAACTCAATTGCATCAATATAGCTGTTGTTAAAAAGTCAACATAGTTTCTTGAAAGTGTCCAACTAATTATTTGACTTTTATCATCTTGTATAGCCACAATTTCCAACACTAGGCAATATATACAAATGAAAGTTTCCATTTAAAAATCACATGGATAAAATCATCACCACGTCATGCTAACGTCATTATAGTTGATATTGTCCTAAATAAAAGCAAAAATAAATTTAAAAATCGGTCAGTCTGGCATTTTTTACTTTATCTCTATTATTCATAGTTACATTAATTCCATCGCAATCTTAAGAACTGATTACTATCCCCTTTTGTGGAAAGTGGCAAAAATCATCTTAATATCCAAACTAGTACCCAAGCCATTTCCCTGTAAAAGTAAAAGATCAGTGCACTAACTTATATCCAATCAAAGCGGAAGTACCTCAGGGTAGTGTCCTTGGACCAGTTCTCTACACAGCAGATCTTTCTACAAGTCCGTCATTACAGCCACATCATTGCAGCTTACTCAAACCCGTACATCGCCTCGTAACTGCTCCAGACCAATCTCGATAAAATAAAGATCTGGTTACAAACATAGCGAATTAAAGTAAAAGAAAACAAGTCAGTATATATAACGTCAGTATTATATAATATATAACATATAACGTTCACTAATCGAAAACATACGTGCCCAACAGTCTCATTAAATAATCAAGTACTACAACAAAGGGTCTTCCCAATCTTCCTTATATCAATTTTCTGATTCACCTCTTTTAATACATCAGTATATGATTCCTCCTTCTTACCCGTTTGATTAGGAGGGCTCCTTCCTGCTCATTCCTCTCCCCGTTATCCATCTCCTACCCTCTAATAACTATTTCCCATACTATATTGTCTTTTCTACCCACGAATTCGAGAGCTTTTCGCACATCTTAATTATTTATCACGTTGTTAATGATGACTGATGGTTTCCAGGGGCTCCTCCCTTTTTTTATTATGTTAAGGGCCTTCAAGGCCATTTCATACATTTCCTGTTCCTCCACTTTGGTTACATATGTGTACCACTGCCTCCTTTCTATTCCCTGCCGTCTTTTATTTCGTTTTTAGTTATTATGATGCATTCTTTTTTTTTTCAATTGTCTCTTGCAGTCCCCTATGTTCCCACTTCGTTTTTTCAAACACCTTGTCCTCCCATTTCTTCTCGTGGATTTGACTAAAGGTGACTATGTTTCCCCCCTTGTTTATAATTCCTATTATTTTTTCTGTTTCTTTTGATTGTCTCTCTTACTCGATCTTAACTTTACATTGTTCTCATCTTATATTCTTTTCCTCCCCTTGTGTTGTTTGATTTTTGCTAATTTTTCTGTTTTGTATAAAGTTGATTTCCCCTATGAGTTTTTTCATTATTATTCTTCCGCCCTCTGTTGGGCCTTCTGTATTAAGTATAATATCAAATATATTGTTTCATTTTCCGCTGGACTTTTTCGCTGTCGGTTTCTTCTAGATATTTTTTGCTTTCTTCAAGTTTTTTTTTTGAATTTTTCATTTATCTCCAGGCTGTCCCCTTTTCTTTTTTTCATTTGCTTCATTTCTCTTCTGTCCGCTTCGTTGAACAAGAAGGCTGTTAAAACACTCCCTTCTATATCTTGCCAAGTTTCTTCCCTTTCTTCTTCCGTTTTTTCTTCGTAACTTTCCGTGAAGGCTTCCTCCTCCACGATTCTAACGGAGGGTTCTTCCTCTTCTTTCTCTTCCTCCTCTTTCTCTTCTTCTCTTGCATTAATTTCTTCCGTACAAGTGTCGAGTGCTTTGTGGCACCCGACCTGTTTAGTTTAGGCTGTTGATCGTGCCACTATAGCAATTCCATTTAAAACTTTCTCTGCTTATCTTCATCTATTGTGCCGTCGGCTGTTCTTCCCTTTTCTCAATTTTACTAATTAATGCGTCGTCATTGTGCTTTTGCCTCTGGTCGTCGTTATTTTTTCCTTTAGGTTTTTTGGGTTGGTTTTATTCATATGAGTTCCCACGAGTCGAGACGTGCTATGCGTCCGACGTGGCAGTGCGCCCTTACCATGTTGATGCTAAGTTACTTCGGGAGGTCGACAGGTATCCCGAAGGGATCGTTTGTGATGCTCTAACCCTTGCATCTCTCATATCTTTGGCACGATGCTTTCCACCGTGATACTGGGGATTATTTGATTGAAGTTAACTCTTCTAGTCTTTTCATCACGGTTGCCTATGGATGCAGCGGCAGCCTGTATTCACAGGCTACCTACAATTTTCGCGTAGCTGTTGCCTCCCCTGTTACGCGGGATTTGGAGTGGATGTGTGGATGGGAAAGGTACTTTGGTGGGGTAAGATATGGCGGCTACTCGTAGTGGGTATGTCGAGAAAGTTTTCGAATAGAGATTTGTGATCAGAGCTCGAGGGCAGAGCCCCCGCATGGTGCGTGGGACTCCCCCATCAACCCCCGGCCACGATGCCGGAGTGGGCGAGATTAACTTTAGGGATTGGAGTAGTCGTACAGAAGTTGAAGGATGAAATACAACTGCTGAAGACGAAGGCATCGCAACTACTTGCCTCAGTTGCGACGCCTTTTAGCGTCTCGAGTAGCAGTCAATTAATGGTATACAGCCAGCTACAGGAAATTTTTCCTTATGGATTTTAAATAAATCAGTTACCCTTAAAATAACACATTTATAACAAAAATTATAATAAACCAAATATAACATTTTATAGTTTTATGATCGGGATATGAGGCTTAAACTAGGTAACAGCAATGTTTTTAAGGGATTAGTCGATAATTATGACATTTAACTGGTTTTTCTAGAAGAGTTTGCTATGGAACTCTAAGGACCTCATTGCCTTCCTTATGTATGAACAGAAAACAAAAAAAGTTGTGACTGGCTAAATGACACCCAAGTCTATGCCATAAAAAAAAACTGGTTTTTCCTGAACATTTTGTTAACAGGTGTTTGTAGTTTTATAGACTATTTACATAAATGATAGGCAGTTTTATAGCGAAAACAAATTTATTTCGAACATGTTATAGAAACATGGCAATATTATTACTATGCGGATTCCTCGTCCGATGCGTCACTGAAAGCAGGCTCTGCTTACAGTGGCTCTATTTATTGTGTCTTACAAAAAAACTTCTCTTATGCCTGTAGGTATCTCTTGACCATTCAAAGAAACGTAGTCAATACTATCGATTTTACCAGTCGATATGAATGAGAAATTTTAATAAAAAATACATGTAAAATGCATTAAAGACAATTATGACCCTTTTACTGAATATGGTATACAGCAATAGAAATATATTGTGGTCCAACAAAATAATATTATGTGCGCTTACTTGGTTTTACATGCAACAGAACTCTATTTTTATGGAAGTAAGTAGCGATTATATTGTTTTACTTGAAAGAAAAGTTGGTTAATGTAACTTATTTGTTTATCACACAAATTATCTTCTGAATGGTAGGTCGTATCATTTATTGGATTTTACCTATATGTAGGGCGTAGAAAACTGAGAATTTTGGTATACTTAACTCAATATTTTGAAATTTGTCATTTATCTGGTTTTCGTAGTATGCCGGCGATATGATAAAAATGTGAGTCAAATGTTGATAGATCGCACTTTGGATTTAGAAATCACTTGGAAATAGAGAGGCAGTTTTCGCTCTCCAGGTGCTTATACCGCGGTGTAGAGACGTTGATAAGGATGTGTATTTGTGATTTGTGGATTTTAGAAAAGCATTTTACAATGTCAATCATGAAAAATTATTATTAGATATTCTGGCACTGGCGAAAGACAGGCATTGACGACAAGGATATTCGGATTATAGCAAACCTATACTGGGGTCAAACAGCAAGAGCAAAAATTGGCAACGAACTTACTGAAAGTGTGGAGATCAAAAGAGGTGTCGGACAGGGGTGTATCTTATCCCCACTCCTATTTATTTAATATTTATTCCGAAGAAACAATAAATCCGAACGGTGAGTTAACCAACCATATACGATATGCCGATGACACAGTGATTTTTGCCAGTAGCATAGATGAATTACAACAGGAAATGGAAAGGGTTAATTCCTTTAGTGATGAATACGGCCTGAGCCTCAACTTCAAGAAGACAAAATGGATGCTGATAAGCAAAAAGCAACAACCTGCTCGACAGTTACGGATAAATAACATACTAATTGACCATGTAGGATCTTATGTATATCTTGGCACCAACGTAAATGCACAATGGGAACAGGGGTCAGAAATTAAGGCGAGAACAAAACGAGTTAGTAGCCCGATCAGAGAACGCAAAATTTTACGAAAACCTACAAAAAAATAAAGGAAGGGTTAAAATTTGGGAATAGGTAGTTGAAATTGTCTATTATTATATAAGAAAAAGTTTACAACTCTACATCCCCTCCATTTTACAAAAATTGGAAAATGCGGGTGAAAATTTTTTCTCGGGGTTTAAAAAATATACGTTCAAAATAAGTCCGGAATTGGATAAAATGACTCTAAGTAACTTTTGTTCTAGAGAGTTTTTTTACTAAGTCAATACTTTTTGAGTTATTTGCGAGTAAATGTGTTCATTTTTAACCAAAAAATATTTTTGGACGGTTTTTCGGAGATAACTCAAAAAGTAAGTATTTTAGCGAAAAAATTATTCTCAGTAAAAATAGAGCTAATAAAAAATTGAAAAAAAAAATGGTATATGCTTGAGATCTGCAGACCCAGTAGAAGCAGAGTTGCAGCTAATGAAATGTAGGTTCCTCTTCGTCAAATTCCAAATCGAATATTTCAATGTAAAATAACCAATAAAAAAACGGAGCACTTTTTGGGAAAAATTCATTATTACTTTTTTAAAGTGTTTAAAAAAGGTTTATTTTTGTTTAAAAAAAAAACTTATAACATTAAAAGTAAGTGAGTTATGCTCAAAATATTGTTGGTCCCTTTTTTTTTGGTAAAAAGAATGGCGAAAATGTCCCCTTAATTAGCTTCTCAAATAAAATTAATCGTTACCGCTTTACAATTTACTTTTATTATTTATATTATCTATAAGTTTCATTGGTTTAAACTGCTCAGTTTTGAAAAAAATTGGGTTTAAAATAAAACATTTTTTTTATTTAAAAAAAATCGTAATTCTTTATTAGTCCAGAAAGCCACTGCGTATCCGCTAGGAAAAATATTCTAATTCGGATTTTTTGCACAATCTTACTGAAAAAGGACTCCTTTTAACAAATTTGCATGTTGCCAGGACCAAAAGGTGGTCAAAAATTTTTTAAACGTTTTTTTTTCCTAAAATTATTTTTTTTGCATGGAAAAGAGTTTTTTTTAGGTTTTCTGGATCATTCCAAACAGAAAAGCGCTTTAGTGACTTTTCTCTAAAAATGATAGTTTTTGACATATAACCAATTAAAAATTAAAAAATTGCGAAATCGGCCATTTTTAACCTTCAAAAACTATGTGAAAAACTTAAAATTTGAATGTTGCCAAGGTAGGTATATATTCATTAAACATCGATTGATAAAATCTCGAAAAGTTTTTTGCAATACAGTATCCAAAACTCCTTTGTTTTTTAATTTCTAGTCACGCGTGCGCGACACCGTTGTATTGTGCAAATGAAAGGAATAAATTCGTTATTTCGTAAACCGGCGACTTTAAGGAAAAAACCCGTAACAAGTCGATTTTTATTTTTAAGTTATGATATTGTGGCATATATAGTATACTAGTGACGTCATCCGTCTGGGCGTGATGACGTAATCGATGATTTTTTTTTAAATGAGAATAGGGGTCGTGTGGTAGCTGATTTGAAAGGTTCTTCAATTTTCTATTCAGTAATATAAACATTTATATAATTATTTATACAGGGTCCTTCTACTTCTTTTTTTGTCAAATAATTTAATTTATTAAAATTTTTTTGGACACCCTGTATAAATAATTATGTAAATGTTTACATAACTGAATAGAGAATTGAAGAACCTTTCAAATGAGCTACCACACGACCCCTATTCTCATTTAAAAAAATCATCGATTACGTCATCACGCCCAGACGGATGACGTCACTACTATTCCATATATGCCACAATATCATAACTTAAAAATAAAAATCGACCTGTTTCGGGTTTTTCCTTAAAGTTACCGGTTTACGAAATAACGAATTTATTCCTTTCATTTGCACAATACAACGGTGTCGCGCACGTGTGATTAGAAATTAAAAAACAAAGGAGTTTTGAATACTGTATTGAAAAAAACTTTTCGAGATTTTATCAATCGATGTTTATTGAATATATATCTACCTTGGCAACATTCAAATTTTAAGTTTTTCACATAGTTTTTGAAGGTTAAAAATAGCCGATTTCGCAATTTTTCAATTTTTAATCGCTTATATGTCAAAAACTATTAACTTTAGAGAAAAGTCACTAAAGAACTTTTCTGTTTGGAATGATCCAGAAAACATAAAAAAACTTTGTTCCATGCAAAAAACATAATTTTAGGAAAAAAACAAAAAAAAAAACGTTTAAAAAATTTTTGACCACCTTTTGGTCCTGGCAACATGCAAATTTGTTAAAAGGAGTCCTTTTTGAGTAAGATCGTGTAAAAAATCCGAATCAGAATATTTTTCCTAGCGGATGCGCAGTGGCTTTCTGGACTATATGGAATTAACTTAAAAACAATTAGGAATACCAAAAATCTCAAAGAGTAATATAATGTACGTTTTTCTTTTTTGAATATTTTTGATTTTTGTTTACGTGTTAGACAAAAATTGGTTATGCTATGGCTGTTCAAAATTTGCCTAAACTCGTGACTAATTACTCGTTCAAGCCATTTTATCTACAGCTTTTTCAAAACGAAGCACTTTGAACCGATGAAACTTACGGATCATATAATAAAATAACATGTGAAGTGGTAATGTTAAAATTTATCATCATCATCATCATCATCATCATCATCATCATCACACAGCGAAATTTGTCCACTGTCGGACATAGGCCTCCTCAAGATGTCTCCACCCTTCTCTGTCCTGGGCAGCTGCAATCCAGTTTGTCGCTATTCACTTAATATCGTCGGTCCATCTGGTAGGTGGTCTTCCACGACTTCGTTTGTCCGCCCTTGGCCGCCACTCTAAGATATTCCTTGTCCATATGTTGTCTCTCTCTCTTGCGACGTGTCCTGACCATTTCCACTTCAACTTCGTAAGTCGCTTTATCATGCCTTCCACTCCAGTTCTTCGCCGTAACTCATTATTTCGTATTCTGTCTCTCAAAGTTAGGCCAAGCATGGATCTATTAAAATTTATATGTTATGCTACTAATTAGGGGGTGATTTTCGCGATTTTTTTAATAAAAAATAAAAGGGACCAACAATATTTTGAACGTAATTCACTTACTTTTAATATTACAAGTTTTTTTAAAAAACAAAAATGAACGATTTTTTAAACCCTTTAAAAAAATTTAAATGAATTTTCCCCTAAAAGTGCTCCATTTTTGGGTTATTTCACATTTAAATATTCGATTTGGAATTTGACAAAGAAGAACCTACTTTTCATTAGCTGCCACTCTGCTTCTAGTGGGTCTACAGACCTCATGTATACACCATTTTTTTTCAATTTTTTATGGGCTATATTTTTGATAAGAATATTTTTTCGCTAAAATACTTACTTTTTGAGTTATCTCCGAAAAACCGTCCAAAAACATGTTTTATTTTGTTAACCGCAGTTGACCCACTACATGGTAAACATCAGCCATTGTTTGTTGAGTACTAATACCTCAAAAATAGTGAATTAACATCGTTTAAAAATAGTGAAAGTGGTTCAGCAAGAACATTACACTATCCACTAGCTGGGTAAGTGTTTGCCAAATTCAATGTGTCCAAATAGACTATTAATTAGAACTAGAATTAAACAAAGACTATATAGACTTTTTATCAGCAATTTATTTTCGAATGTTTTTATTTTATTATTCTTGGGTGCGACTCAATTGCACTAGACAAGAAATATTAATCATCCAATTATAAAAATGTTTTTGGCTGGAAATGGGAACGGATCCGGTCCAGTCAACAATACATATAATGCACAAATGAATCAACCCTCAAATACTTACCAATGCAACCAAATCATCAATATATGCAACAACACAACTCTGTATCAGCAGACATGATGCATTATTATCAAAATCAATTCCCATCTCTTCCAAATATGTACACTCATCCATCTAATTTCCAAAATTTATCCTTACCTCAAATGAGCCAAAACTCAGTTCCCCCACAGCCAGAAATACACTCAAAAACTTTCGAAGAAGGAATAGATTTCCCTACCGTCCTCATCAAGTGACGATGAAAACATGGAAAGTGATGCAAATATTTGTCCGTGGCAACAACTAAAAGAGCCGAGATCAAAAAGAAAACGTAGAAAAATAACAGAAACTACTGAGCAAGGTGCTTCAGTAAGCACATCTAATAGGTTTCAAACTCTCTCAGAAGAAAACGCAGATACAAACCAAATCCATACCAGTAAAAGCAACGATGACAACCCAAATACCCGAACGAAAGATCCCAAGCCGCCCCCTATTTATGTTTACGGAGTAATAGACTACAAAGCAATGACTGACTCTATAGCGCAAGTTACTGAAGACGAAATATATTATACTACCACTCTTCCTGAAAATGTTGTTAAAATAAATGCTAAAACACCTGATTCTTATAGGAAAATAATAGATTACATGAGAGAAGAAAAAATAGTACACCATAGCTATCAACTCAAACAAGAAAGAGCATATAGATTCGTCCTAAGAGGTTTACACCATTCTATATCCTTAGAGCAAATAAAATCTGAATTATTAAGGCAAGGCCACACAGTCAGAAATGTTTTAAACCTCCGTCAGAGAGTAACAAAAGAGCCCCTACCATTATTTTTCGTCGATTTGGAACCAAAAAACAATAATAATAAAGTTTTTAATGTATAATTTATATACAATAACCGAATTAGAGTAGAAGCTCCGAAACACAAGAACACCATTGTGCAATGCACTCGATGTCAGGCATACGGACACTCTAAAGCAAGAAACCCATTATGAACGGCCGGCTCCGCACAGCCCGGCCCGGCACTGGACAGTCCAAATTCATTTATATAGTTTTAAATGCAACGTAACCCATTATGAGCGGCCGGCTCGGCCCGGCACAGGCCAGCACGCAAACGGAACGGCCAAAATTCTCCGAGGAGAATAAAATCCGTTGAAGTCGAACGGCCTGGACGGCCAGTCGGCGCCAGTGCGTCATAATTGGTAATAAGCAGATATATTGTTGATTTTTTAATTGAAAGCGCGTTGTTTCTTTTGAAATAAAATAATATGGACGAACTTTTCATTGAGAGTGTCAGAGAATACCCATTTTTGTATGATGCATCGGACTCAAGTTATCATGATAGTAAGAAAAAGGACAATACATGGGTACAAATATCCGAAAATTTTTATCAATGGACAGGTACGTACATTATCTTTTAACCATGAATTCGTTTTTTTAACATGATGCATATTCTTTAAAATTGTGTAGTTTATGTCTTTTAAAAACTTTTATTTTACGATAGTTTTTAAAATATATGATCATTTTTCCGGTGCCGTGCCGTGCCGGCCGTTACAAGTGGGTTTTTGGACGTGCCGGGCTGTGCTGTGCCGTGCCGGGCTGTGCCGTGCCGGGCGTTCATAATGGGTTTCTTACTTTAGTCATACTGTTATAAACCTTATCAATGTGTTAAATGTGGAGGATCACACGACACCAAAAGTTGCACAAAACCGAAAGACACACCTGCAACATGTACTCTTTGCAATGACAACCACCCAGCGAACTATAAAGGCTGCACTGTTTATCGAGACTTATTAAAAGCAAAGAACAGGAATAACGACACAACTAGACCTAGAAACACACAGGGATACATAAATCCCAATCCAGGACTGCACCAAATGACTCAACAATATGCGCAAAATGGAATCAATTATGCTCAAGTAACCTCAGGAAACATCAACAGACCAAATAATGGTGAAGATTTAACACACATGATGACAAGCTTCTTAAATGTATTCAAAAATCTATTTAATCAACTTCTGAACCAAAATAGCATGATCCTGAACATGCTAACAACAGTCATTAGTAAAATAACGAATTAATGGCTCCATCAATTAGAATAGCCGCCTGGAACGCCAACGGGCTACCAAACCATGTACAGGAAATCACAGCATTTTTAAAAGTAAATAAATTAGATGTTTTTCTCATCTCAGAATCACACTCAACCGAAAGAACAGTAGTAAAAATCTCTTTATACACAACGTACCTTACTCATCATCCTGATGGAACTGCTCACGCAGGAACAGCAATTATTATTAAATCTTCTATTAAACACTATTTCCTACAAAATTATGCCACACCTAAAATACAAGGAACCATACTAAAAATAGAAACATTTACATGGCCACTTGCCATTGCAGCAATTTACTGTCCTCCTAGACACTCCATATCAATTGAAGAATACGAGACCTTTTTTCAAGAACTAGGATCCCGATTTATAGTAGCTGGAGACTAGAACGCCAAACACACCGTATGGGGATCGAGGCTTATAACACCAAAGGGTCGAAATTTATTGGCGTGCTCGCAGAGAAATAATTTAAACTTCCTTTCGACAGGTCAGCCAACGTATTGGCCGACCAATCAAAACAGGATTCCTGACCTGCTAGACTTTGCCGTTATCAAAGGAATCTCAAATATACATTACAAAATAGAACCCAGTCTTGATTTAAGTTCAGATCACACAGCAATAATCATAACAATAAGTACAACTGTAATATGGAAGGAACCTGTGGCAAAACTCTGCAATAAAAGAACCAACTGGGAACAATTTCAAGCTATTATTAACACAAATATAAACTTAAAACATCGAATTAAAGAACCCCATGAAATAGAAAAAGCAGTGCAACATTTAACAGAAGTAATACAAGATGCTGCATGGAAGTCAACTCCAGATGAAAAAAAAAATTACCACCCATGATCATAACATTCCTTTACAAATTAAAGAAATTTTAAATGAAAAAAGAAGAGCTAGAGCCAAATGGCAGCGGTCAAGGAATCCACGGGATAAAACACAATTAAATCGGTTAACACATCAACTGCGTACAGCTTTATTCCAGGCCCGTAATGAGACTTTTAAATATTACATCTCCAACCTAACACCTAATGACCATTCATTATGGCAAGCGACCAAAAAATTCAAGAGACCAATAGCATCTATTCCACCAATTAGAAAATCGGATCTAAGCTGGGCAAAAACTGATGAAGAAAAATCAAACACATTAGCACAACACCTCGCCCAGGTATTTAGTTTACATAAAGAAGTCAATGCTGAAGATGAAGAAGTATACACATTTCTCGACACTCCTTGTCAATTATCACTACCACTGAAACCATGTACACCAACAGAGATCTGGAAGGCGATAAATAAAATAAACCCTCATAAGGCTCCAGGTTATGACTTAATTAATGGTGATGTACTAAAGTATTTGCCTAGAAAAGCGATAGTCCTGCTAACTGTTGGAACAATTGACTATAGATCCTGAAGTGCTTGGAAGCATAGCATATGCAGATGATTTGTTGTTGATCATAGATGCAAACTCAAGAAGAGAATTAGAAAATAAATCAAATGAAGTATTAATAAGAGTAAATGATTGGATGAATAAAGTAAAATTAACAATATCAGACTCAAAAACAACTATAGTTTTTATAGTTTAATAAAAAGAAATTTAGAAAGAGTTCCAATTATCAAAATTAGAGGGAAAACAATAAAAAGAAAAAAGAAACAAGATATTTAGGTATTATAATAGACGAACAAAAATTATTTACAAAACACATAAGTTGTGTCTGTGAAAAGGCAACAAAGATCATGCATAGCATTGCTAGTCTAGCACAGAAGGAATATAGAATTTCGTTCCGACAGATGAGAATATACCTAAGTACAATACTTGCATCAATTGTAGGGTACGGTTCAAGTGTATGGGCACATAGATTAATAAATAAAAAAAAAATGCAGAAAAATTAAATAGAGCTCAGAGAGGATTTCTTGTAAGAATGACGGGAGCATTTGGAACAACTGCAACACAAGCACTCACAGTTTTAACTGGAGTAATGCCAATGTATTTAGAAACACAAAAAAGAGCATGTAATTATTGGCTAAAAAAGAAAAATATGAAAAAATAATACAAATAATAGGATTATATATAAGAAATAAAAGAGAATTAAAAGAAATAATAAATAGAAAAAGACAAAATGAATGGGAAAATTCAACAAAATCTAGACGTTTGTACAATTTTATACCAATATTAGAAAACATTCCAAATTATTTTAATCCAAAACAAGGCTTAGTACACTTTTTAACAGGACATGGACCGTACCCAACATATTTGGAAAGATTTAACTTAAAAGATGATTAGATGAAGCATATTGTGAATGTAGAGAACTAGGTACACCAGAACATA
This sequence comes from Diabrotica virgifera virgifera, assembly GCF_917563875.1. Lineage (NCBI taxonomy): Eukaryota > Metazoa > Arthropoda > Insecta > Coleoptera > Chrysomelidae > Diabrotica > Diabrotica virgifera. The sequence goes on along the minus strand of NC_065449.1, from coordinate 173,370,933 downwards.
TAGTGTTACATTGTGAAAATACTATAGAAAATGAAGAACATAGAGAAATGAGAAGAAGATTAGAAATAATTGAACTAAGAGATATATTACAAAATAAAGAATATTTTGGAATATTAAACAATCTAACAGAAATAATATCTAAAAAAAAACAAGAAATTTGTAGTAATAGAAGAAGACAACAAATAATCCAACCCTGATGAAGTTGAGTAAGATAAAGTTAAAATAAATAAAATAAAATATAAATTCAAAAATAGATATTCACAATTATAATAATAATAATTCAATATAAAATAAATAAATAAAAATAATAATTCAATAAATAATTCATTAAATTAAAAAAAAAACTACCAACTCTCTTCTGAAATTAGATAAAAAACGACCTGTGGATATAATATATTTAGACTTTGCAAAAGCATTTGATCGAGTACCAAGAAGAAAATTGATGTATAAACTAGAACATTTTGGCATTCGCGGACAACTTCTTGAGTGGATTAATGATTTTTTAACAAATCGGGAGTTTTGTGTTAGAGTTGGCAAGTCGCTGTCATCTAAAAAAACGGGTTTAAGTGGTGTTCCACAAGGATCTGTTTTGGGTCCACTTCTATTTGTGTTGTATGCTAGTGATTTTGAATCTCATATCAAATCTAGGAAAGCTTTCTACGCAGACGATAAAAAATATTTGCTGACCCACTCTTGAATGGGCAAGACTTACAAAGTGACTTAGATTCGATCTTCAAGTGGTGTTCGGATTGGATGTTACCTCTAAATAGAGATAAGTGTGTGGTTTTACATTTGGGAAAAAATAACCCTCGTTTGTCTTACTCGATAGACGGGCATTTACTGGATACTGTGGAATCATATAGTGACCTTGGTGTAACAATTACTGAAAATTTGAGTTGGTCGGAGCATATTTCAAACGTTACTAAAAAAGCGAATAGTAAGTTATACCTACTTAGTAAGACTTTTACAAAAATATCATTTTCGGGTTCTATTCGTTTGTATAAAACTTATGTCCGACCCCTACTGGAGTACTGTGGAACGGTTTGGTGCCCAGAATTAGTGCGCGATAGAACTCTCCTCGAAAATATTCAAAAGAAGGCCACCAGACTATGTTTCAAACGAAGAAGGCCAGATTACCAACAAAGACTTTCTTTAGCCGGGTTATCAACTTTTGAAGCTCGTCGACTCCGTGGTGACTTAATTATCACCTTCCGAATTTTAAAGTATAAATATGGAGATTTGCAACACTTGTTTATTTTAGACGATCACAGCAGACTACGTGGACACAGTTTGAAAGTGAAGAAGGAACCCTTTTCGTCGATAAACGCCAACATTTTCTGTGTAATCGCATTTTTAGTATATTACACAGTCTCCCAACGGAAATTATAAATTCTCCATCTATTAATGTTGTCAAAAACCAACTAGACAATTATTTGTTTGTAAACTGATCAGTGTTGTGCACAATCTATTAGTCTATAGTTTATTTGCGAAGCTAATTTTTGTAATGTAGGTACTATTTTATTTTTCTTGTAAATGGGCTTATGGGTCTCCATGACTCCATCCCTTATTTCTATGTAATAATAATAATAATAATAAATACCTCACTTTCCAAATATCATCCTATACCATCCTGAGTACTTCAAGGTAGTGTCCTCGGTCCCTTCCTTTATCTCCTTTACACTGATGATATACCTGCTGATGATGACATTAGTATGGCCACATTTGCCGACGATACAGGAATCCTTACATCAGACGATAACCCAGATAGAGCTTCTAACAAACTGCAAAACTATTTAAATTCACTTCAAACATGGTTAACAAAATGGAAGATTAAAGTAAACGGTGAAAAGTCTTCACAAATTACGTTCACAACAAGAAGGATCGACTGTCCACAGGTTCATATTAACAACATTCCTATCCCCTTAAAATCAGATGTCAAGTACCATTTGGACCGAAAGCTGATATGGAAGAACCATATCAAAACCAAGAAAGCTCAACTAAATTTAAAAGTCAGACAAATGTATTGGCTGCTAGGTAGAAGATCCCAGTTATCATTAGAAAAAAAAGTATTATTATACAAAATTATACTAATGCCGATATGGAGTTATGGTATAGTTATGGGGCTGCAGCAAACCGAGCAACACTAAAATACTGCAAACTTTTCAATCAAAGACGCTGCGCACGATAGCGAATGCACCATGGTACGTTTCCAATATAACTATCCATAATGACCTTGGGATACCATTCATCGAAGATGTTATTAAACTACAGGCAAACAAAGCCCAAGAAAGAAATTTCGCCCATGAAAGTCAAACTATTCAACAACTCTACCAGCCGCCACTTATGGGAAGAAGACTGAAAAGGACATGGCCAGAGGACCTAACTGATTAGGTGTATTGGAGAACCATCGATGGATGGTGCCGAAAGCATGCCAGGATTCAAGACTTTTCTACTATTTGCTAAATACTCTGTGTTGTAATTGGAGTAGATTGTAAATTTGCACTTAATAAAATGAAAAAAAAAAATTTTGTTAAACATAAATATCTTCACTCGCAAATAACTCGAAAAGTATTGATTTGTTGAAAATACTCTATAGAAGAAAAGTTGTTTAGAATTAGTCATTTTATCCAATTGCGATCTTATTTTGAATGTATTTTTTTCATCTTCGAGAAGGGGGTATTCCCCTCCATTTTTGTAAAATGAAGGGGATGTAGAATTGTACACCTTTTTTTATATAATAATAGACAATTTCAACTACCTATTCCCAAATTTTCATCCTTCCTTTTTTTTGGGGGGTCAGATTGTTCTTTGATCGGGCTATAGAGCAGTATTGAACAATCTGAAAAAGCCCCATAAGCAATGATTTATCTCCTCTCCTAAGACTTCGTCTAGTTAAATGCTACATTTTTCCGATCTTGATGTATGGCGTGGAGGCCTGCGCCTGATTGTAAAGGGGAAAATAGACAGTAAACGAAGGCCAGGCAGGAGAAGACACTCATGACTCCAAAATTTGCGGAAGAGGTTCGGGCTCACATCAGTCGAACTTTTCAGAAATGCGGCAAGCAAGATAGTTCAGAGAAATAAGGAAAAAAATATCCTGTTGGTGACACAACCCCCTCCAGGCCGAAACCAAATTTTTTGAGTAGTATGGACATCTATATTAATAACCTATATCTTTCCTGCAGCCGATTTTAATGATATACATAGTTATAAACAAATGAAGATCAAAAAACGGTAAATTTTCGCTTTTTTCGTCTATAACCAAAAAGTTAAGTATTTTAAACTTTGAGAGCGGAAAACTCATAAACCGTATAAAAAACTTCAATATGGCATTCACTGAATATGTCTATCCTTATTGGTTGCTTAGAAAATTGCAAAACAAATCATAAATTTTGAGTTTTTATAAATATTCACAACGTATGTAGAAATTAACTTAGAACGTTCTTATTACATGGAATGCTGAGACTTCTGGTGCTTAAATCATACCCTAAATTGCAAAGCAATTGGTCAAATGGTTTAAAAGGTATTTAATTTGTTTTTCCCAAATTATTTTTTTTTTCAACGCTATAAGTCAGAAAATGATGAAGTTACACTAATACTTTGGAAAGTTTATGAAAGAAGAACATTTATGATATTAATTTAATTTAAAAAAATGACAAAAAATAATTCTAAATACTGCAAAATTATTTTGCAAAACCATGTGAATTAAAAAAAGGGGGCTAACTTCGTCCCTAATTGTCCTAGGACAATTGTTTTTCTTTCTAAATGTGTGTAAAAATGTAGTCTTTCCAAATATAGAAAAATAATTTTTCTACGGGTAACGGTTAAAAAGTTATTCTAATTGTTTATAAGTAAGCAAAAAATCGACGTGTTTTTGCAAAATAATTTTACACGGTTTAAAATTACTTTTTGTAATATTTTTTAATTAAGTCAATAGTATAAATGTTCTTCTTCCATAAACTGTCAGAAGTCTTACTGTAACCTTATAATTTTCTGACTTGTAGTGTTGCAAAAAAAATAATTTGGGGTAACAAATTAAATAACTTTTAAACTATTTGACCAATGGCTTTGACATTTAAAATATAATTTAAGTACCAGAAGTCTCAGCAATTCGTGTAATAAGAAGGTTCTAAGTTAGTTTTTATATAAGTTATGAATATTTATAAAAACTCAAAATTTATATTTTTGCAATTTTCTAAGCAATCAATAAGGACAGACATATTCAGCGAACGCCATATTGAAATTTTTTAGACGATTTATGAGTTTCTTGCTCTCAAATTTTTTTAAAATGCTTAACTTTTAGGTTATAGACGAAAAAAGCGAAAATTTACCGTTTTTATATCTTCATTTGTTTATAACTATGTATATCATCAAAACCGGCTGCAGAATACATAAAGGTTATTAATATAGATGTCCATACTACTCAAAAAATTTGGTTTCGGCCTGGAGGGGGATGTGTCACGAGAAAAATCTTATTTCTCTGGACTAAGATCAGAATAGCCTTGTTAATAGCCATCGTTCGCAATGGACAGGGCGCTTGAAGGAGAAGAAGGTTCTTATTATTTAAAACTTTAACAATCGACCACGTAGGTACTTATAAACAAAAAATATGAATGAAATGCGCGTCAAAACATAAAACAACCTATAAATCAGGTTAAAAATGAAAATTCAACGAAATATACGACATATATAAATATGACAGTATTTTTCATGTTTATCAAATATTTATATCCCAGCGTATCTTTAAAATTGCTTTTTATTGTTCCCGTAGACAATATGTCAATAACGTATGTTTATTTCTTGTGTTATTCAGTTATTCAAGCACCAGAGCGGTGAGAGTTTATTTCTGATTTAACATAAACAAACAGTTCTGTTTATGACAATGCAAATACATTTTACGTGGAAACAAAAGTGAAAACGAAACCAAATATTCGTGATTTTTCTATTTACATACCTAAAAAATAAGTCAATTATTTATGATATTGATCATGGAAAAAATTATAGGTTTTGTGTGTGCCTTGTGGAAGTTAACGTATCATTGGTAAAATATAAAGGGTGATTCATTTAGAGGTACTTTTTTATTGGTAATTGATGGGACATCGTGCATGAATCGTATTACTTGACGTTGCGTTTTTATTCAGTATTGTTTGGCATTTGATCCTGAAAAGACTTAACCCGGCACAGTTTCAGTCGGGTCCCGGTGAATTCGTAACTATTTTAATCCCCCATCCTAATTACAGGCCAACTGGTTACTTTCGCGCGCAGGTAATTCTTCGATAACCCCTAACTATCGGTGAATTAGTAACTTTCATTTTTAAGTAATGCTGATAATTTAATACCGGTATTCCAGGTACGTACCTGTAAAAATTATTCTCTTTGAAGGTGGTGTAAAAGGTACTCATCATTTATGTATTGTCTCTTGGAAGAGTTACTAGAGAAAATCCAAATAAATTTTGTGAAAATGACTGAAATTCTTGTAACAGATAACAGATTTCGTAATGAGTGCACGTGGGTGTAAGTTATTGGTGGTAAATAATTTTAAATTTCAATTAAAGAAAGTGCTAAAAAGTGGAAAATATTTTATGGTACTGTTTTGCATCTGGTTGCAAGGCAACGTGTTATACCGACGGAATCATACGGCTTGCTATCATACGGCCCCTATTCTCATTTAAAAAATCATCGATTGCGTCATCACGCCCAGATGGATGACGTCACTAGTATAATACGTGTACCAAAAAATTAGAATATAAAAATAAAAATCGACCTACTTCGGGATGATTTATCTCCAGAGACGGCCATTCTCGAGAAAATGACTATTCCAACTCAAACGTCCTCACTGTATTTGTTTATAAGCCAAAAAATTGTTTACAACTTTAAAACAGTGCTGAGGCCGCTTAGATAATCCGATTTTAATTCTGTAAAGTGTATTAGATAGGTAGAGAGCCTCTTTATATGAGAAAAAATTAGCAAACTTCTAAATGGTCTACTTTTTGTTCAGAAAGTTTTTAAAAAATTTGAACTTTATAAAAAAAAATTAGATTGCAAAATTATTATGCCAAATCTATCAGGTCGATTTTAATGAAATTTGGTGGACGATTTAAGTATGTTATAGGGATTTTTTATGCGAATTACGAAGGTTTTAAGTGCAAACAAAGTTGTTGAAAAACACTGAATAAAAAGAGACTTATTTTGCCCCCTTATTTTGTATTTATTGCTATTTTGCAGAAAGGGTAATAATTTAAGACATTTTTAACTACCCGTATATCATAAAAAATTCAATTATCTTTATTTTATTTCGCAACGACTTTGCTCTAAAATGAATTGTTTTAAAGTTATAAGCAAAGAAAATAGAAAAAATCAATGTTTTTCGAAATTTTTAAATATTTTAATTTTTTTATTAATGTTCCGGGCATATTTGAGCAGGAGCATAAGTCAATTATTATTATTGAAGTTGTCACCTAACTTTATCTGCAAGCACATCTACAAATAGACGTTTTTTTACAGATCCGCCCTGGTCTATACATATAATATTGTTTCAATTATTTTATTAAGAGATTTCAATTCTTGCTATTTTTTTATAGGTACATATAATACACAACATGTTTTTAAGCAAACCAAGAACTATTCGTTTACATAATGTGCTATATGCCCCGTGTTGGCTTAATCCGTTACTGTTCAAATTTATTTCTTACCTTTTAACCTAACTATCTGGGTATTAGAATTAAACAGTGGTTTCGAATTCACCTGTATAAAGTTGCGAGTTGGCAGGGTCAGGTAGTAGAAAAGTTACGAATTGGCCGGTGTGCATTTTGATTTGAAAAAGTTTGTCATTAAGAGTTACGAGTTGGTGCGTGTTCTTTCAGTCGATGTGCTCTTGATAAGCTTAAAAAAGATCCACTGTTTTCGGAAAAAAAATGTTTTCCGATGAAGCCCATTTTTGTCTTAATGGGGACGTGAATAAACAAAATTCCCATACTTAAAGTTATGAACAATCAGAAGAGGTTATAGAATTGTCATTACATCCAGAAAAAAATAACTCGTTTGGTGTGGTTTATGGACCGGTGGAATCGTCAGTCGATATTTCTTTAAAACAGAGGCCGGCCAGAATGTTACTGTGAATGGAGACCGTTATGGCGCCGTGATAACGGACTATTTGGTGCCTGAAATTGAAGCACATGGTCTTAACGACATTTGGCTCCAACAAGATGGCGCCAGTTGACATACAGCCTTTGAAAGCATCACTTTACTGCGAGAACGATTCGGTAAGCAATTTATTACACGCTTCAGACCATTGAATTGGCCGCCTATGTCCTGTGACATCACATCTCTAGACTTTTTCCTTTGGGGTAACCTAAAATCCAAAGTCTACATGAATAAACTGACTACGATTGAGGCATTGGAAGCCAATATTACTCGAGTCATTGTTCAAATATCAATCGAAATGCGTGAACGCGTCATCGAGAATTGGAACTTTAAAATGGACCATCTTAACAGTGCCGCGCCAGCACGTGTTAGCGCCTGTGTGCAAAACATTTAATGGCGCCCAAAAAAACGCATTTTTTTAAATCGTCTAGTTAAATTAAATAATGCGAAAATGAACAATTACTTATTGTAACCAAACAAAAATAACTAAAAATGCTCATATATGCAACAGGAAAATAAACTTAGTTAAAATAAATAAGTAAAAATAAATATTTTTCGTAACAACATAAATAACTAAAGATACAGGTAAACTTAAAAATACATGTCTATTTCAGAAAAAATTCACTTTTCACGCCTTTCATAATTTAGTGGAATCGTACTGCAAACCTCAGTGTTGAAGGTGAACACACCGAATACGTGAACATCATGCGTGGAGCAAAGCAAGGCTGTATTTTGTACACTCTAATTTTCAATATCTACTCTAAAAGAATATTTATCGAAGCTTTGGACGAAACTGAAAAAGGAATTCTACTAAACATGTACCTGCTAAATAACATTAGGTATGGAGATGACACCATAATATTTGCGGACAACTTAGAAGACCTACAATGAAGACAAAGCTTATGATCACTAGCAAGAAAAATATAACAAAAGGACAACTCTAAATCAACCAAACCCCTGTAGAAAGAGTGACGCACACAACTACCTCGGCACTATAATAAATGAAGAATGGCCTAACAACCAAGAAATAAGAGCGGGCATCGGAAAAGCTAGATCCACCTTCAACCGCCCTCTTCAAGAGTCATAACCTCTTTCTTGGTATAAAAGTAAGAATGCTGCAATACTACGTCTTTTTTGTCTTTTTGGGTTGAATCGTGGACCTTAAACGACGATATGTGCAGAAAATTGGAAGCTTTGAGATGTGGCTATACTGTAGGATTCTTAAAATCCCGTGGACTGACCGGGTCACAAATGAGAAAGTCCTCAGAAAAATGAAGAAGAATCGAGAGGTTTTTTTCCCTGGAAGCAGAGAATCGAGAGGTACTGACCACCATCAAATCTCGAAGTTAGAATACTTTGTACACATTATGCGAAATGAATCCAGATATGCTCCACTATGCAAGAAAAAAATATTTCTGGAAAGTCCAGCAAGAAAAAAAACATCCTGGTTAAAATACCTCACAACCTGGTTCAACACAACATAAGCTAAGATAAAGATTGCCATGATGATTGGCAACATTCGTCACGGATAGGCACACCAAGAAGAAGAAATAGTTAATTCCATTAAAAATATATATTTTATAATTTTACAAACACCATTATTTAATTATTCTTTTAACAAAGGCTGAAGCTGTATAGTTCAGATAATTCTTTAAACAAATCGTCTCCCTCTATAATATATAGATGATCATTAAATCTCAGTGTTTTCAAACTTCTACACAAAAGTTTTAATCGTGAGTTTTCTGCACTGTCGTTCAAATTATATAAAAGTTTGAAAGAATTAACATGATTTTTCAATGTGAAAATCTTTCATTTACTGACATTAATGCTTGCTCGAGAACGCAATGAACGAAATTAACTTAGCATGGCATTTTAGGATCCAAAATCAGTTCGTTTGATGTTCGTAATAAAAACTGTCAGCTTTTTATGGGAATTTGTCTCAATGAATTTAATTCAAAAACATTTGATTTGGGCACACTGTATAAATAATTATGTTAGTGTTTATATTAGTGAATAGAGAATTGAACAACCTTTCGAATGAGCTATCACACGACCCCTATTTTCTATTAGAAAAATCATCGATTGCGTCATCACGCCCAGGTGAATGACGTCACTAGCAGGATATATATTCCAAAAAATTATAATTTAAAAACCAAAATCGACCTGATTCGGGATTTATCTCCAGAGTTGCCCATTCTCGAGTCAATTAATTTGTTCCAACTCAAAACATCCTCACTGTATAACCTCAGAGGCTTACATCTTAACATCATTATTTTGAGCTAAGGGCTCATTAAGTCTTTTGTTCTACACATCAAGGGCTACTAGAACCCAAAGTTTCGGAGCATTTGCCAGAGAGCCATTTCCCATAAGGTTTCTGCGGGGTACTTTTGTTAACGAAGTTGACTTTCATCAGAACTTTATACCATCATAGGTGTGTAGACTGAACAACTGAGCATATGAATGTAAATGTTGATACTTATTTTATCTCTTAACCAACTAGCTTGATAATTTCAATCACGATCTTTATCCTAATGCGTTATATCACATAAAGCATATTATGACAAATTTTTGTATAATGGCTTTGAAGTTGAAGCATCAATTCTGCTGGACCAGCGTGTATTAGATAAATGCTTTAAAGCCAGACTTGCAAAGTGTTGTTTTATGATATCCCAACGTTTGGTAGAACCTAAAAAAATGGATAAGTGTTATTTTGATCCGCCTAAAATTTTTGCAAACTCTAGTGGCGCCCCTTAATTTCTGGCGCCTGTGTGCGCCGCACACATTCCACACGTGGACGGCTTGGCCCTGCACCTTAACCGCAGTGACGGTTAACATTTGAAAGAAATTATCTTTAAGAAGTAATTGTAAAGAATGGTTCTTTTCTATGATAATATAGATTTTCAAATAAAATATATTTTTTTCATTGTTTTTTCTTTTGAAAAAAGTACCTCTAAATGAGTCACCCTTTATTACCTATAGATTACTTTTTATTTTTATGACGTTTCAGTGACCTACAAATGGTGGACAGCTGTCAACATTGGGTAATGTATAAGATAATTTTAGAAGATATCATAATAATATACACTGTGTCCGTAAAGTATGGAACAAATTATTTTTTAGCTTAACAGAGCATTTTAAGAAATAATCCTGAAACACGTCGATTTTTGATTTTAATTTACCGTATTTTAAAATAATATTCTAATATACAGGGTGAATTACTTTCGAGTAATGACGTCACCGTCATTTTTTTTAAATGGAACACCCCCATTTTGTTTAAATTTTCGGATTACTCTAGCTGAGCTGATTCCAAAAATGTATCACATGTTGATTCAAATTGGTACAGGGTGGACAAAAATACAATAGCTTTGTGTGTGTTCATAAAGTAACGCGTTAGTTAAATCAACAATATTAATTGTATTTTTGATATTTTAATTAGTTTTTGATTGTAATTAATTTTTGATATTGTTTAATTTAATATTTTAATTTAATATCAAAAATTAATTAAAATTTAATATTATGAGTACACACAAAACTATTGTATTTTTGTCCACACTGTACCAATTTGAATCAACATGTGATACATTTTTGGAATCTGCTCAGCTAGAGTAATCCGAAAATTGAGACAAAATGGGGGTGTTCCATTTAAAAAAAATGACGGTGACGTCATTACTCGAAAGTAATTCACCCTGTATATTAGAATATTATTTTAAAATACGGGAAATTATAATCAAAAATCGACGTGTTTCAGGATTATTTCTTAAAATGCTCTGTTTAGCTAAAAAATAATTTGTTCCATACTTTACGGACACAGTGTATATGTCAAGTAATACCTACGTAACAGTTATTTTTAGACTTTTTAATACATTTACTACAGTCGGAAAAATGAAAGAATACCCATGAGCGATCAGATCAATCACTTTTATAACAAACGTTCGTTATTTATAGAAAAAGACAGCAAATAAAAAATAAGTGATTGATGAGATCGTTCATGGGTATAGGGCTTTTCATCGATTGTCATTTGTTTCGAGCTTCTGTCATATGTTGTATAATCTGTGTAGGTATATTATCAATATACACGGATTATACGACATATGACAGAATCTCGAAACAAATGACTGTGAATGAAAAGCCCTATTCTATTATTTTTCCGACTGTACATATAGACCGGGAGATGTTATACAGAAGTTCAGCCACGATTTTCTAAGTCCTGCCTTTTGCAATCCTGGAAGGGTAGACGATGTACTTACAAACTGTGGAAACGTCCACAAATTTCCTGTGACATTTTCCTGCAAAAATTAGATTTTCCCAAAAAATAAAAATAGGGTTTTGCGATGAATTTCTAAGTCCTGCCATATCCGTAGATAGACAGGATACTATCGATTTTATGAAGAAATTTTTTGGGCAGGAGGGTTGCAAACGGGGTAACGGAGTATATATGTATACAAACATGTAAGGAAAATAATGAAATTTTCATGATGTTCTAGGTCCTGCTAACTAAATAAACTAAACATATTTATTTCAAAATGATCAAAAAAAATATTGGCATGACGTCTCCTAATATTTAAGTATTCTTGTCCCTTGGAAAATTCTGCGAAAAATGTTCACCCTGATTCCGTGATTTTCTTAGTCCTGCCTTTAAAAAGTTATAATACTCAAATACAATCAATACCTTTTCGGTACTCGGCAGGAAGGTTAAACGGTTCTTGTAAGACGGCAGGAGTCCTAGATTTGTAAGAAAATTCGTGAAAAAGTCAACGATTTTCTGAGTCATGCCATTTTGCACATGTTTCAAGAATCTTAATATAAGTATATTTACAAACAGGCAGGATGGTTTTATGGTTATTTTGTATACAGGGTGGGGCATTAGTGTGACAAAGTCCAATTACTCGTTTGTCGTAAGATATACGAAAAAAGTTATTTAGGTAAAATATGGGCCACAGATAGGACTATGATTTAACGGTATTTTCTAATATACAGGACTACCCGTTTTCACAGGGTGACACAAATTTTGTTTTTTTTTAAATGGAATACCCTGTATATTTTTACATTTTTGGATTCTACTAGATGTTCTCTTTAATAAAATATAGTGTTTTGAAATATTATACGAGGTAGTTTATATTATAACTACGTTTTTTGAAGTTATACTTCTTTAGGCGCGATTTCATTGAGGGTGAAATTTCATTAATCTGCGCGCATGCGCACACCGACAGTATGGTATTAGTCGTTATACGGGCTCTGATTGGGTGTTGAAATGATCTGTCAATAATTGTTCAATATGGAGGTTATCGGTAAACAAAAATATTGTATATATTAGTTTTTATTGTTGTGAGGACAGAAATAAAATCAAATTTATAATTATAGTGACCTTTTAAATAGTTTTGAAAAGCCGCAGGTAGGTAATTCTAAATGTTTCAGTTGTATTCCAATAAAAAATTATCTTCATACCTATCTATTTGGAAAATGTTAAAAAAAATAATGTAGTTACCTATTAGTAGGCAATGCTTTAATTTACATAATTTGATTACGAAAAAACTTTATACAAATCTTCATCTAAATCGTTTTCTTACTCTATATTTTGTTGTATTTTAATTCGACAAAAATCAAACTAATAATTTGATTAAATTCATATAAATATGTCAAATAGTTTATGGTGTAAACGTTTAGTTTGGGTATATTCCTACATGATGTATACGCAAATGTGGTGCAGTGGAAAATCGCTTCGACTTTCGTACGGCGCGATAGACGTGAAGTGGGTTCAAGCCCCAAGCAAGTTGTTATTTTTTTATTTTTTTATAGATTTTATGATTGTAAATATATTATTATATAATTTTTTTCAGAAAATACGTATTTAATTAAAACTTTGGCCAACAATTATTTTTCAAAAATCATTTGTGGCATTTTTCAATGTGTTTGTGTGTGTTTTATTATTTTATTTTTTTAATTTTTGGTGTTGTTTTAATAAAAATTTTTGGAAAGTAGTAGAGAAACTGTTTAAAGTATATTGATTTCGTTGAAATCATATAATAGAAGTATAACTTCTTACGTGCATACAAAGTACACACATTCTTTTTTGTTAATTTTGTAGGAACATTCACACCCTATACATATTGTTAGTGATTTGATATCCAAACTTCTATTAATTTGTGTTTAAACCATTTTTAATATAGTCTACTATTGTCAGTTATTAATAGTACACCAAAATGTTTAAATTTAGTATACGGGGTTGGTTGAAACTCGGAATGAGTATTTTCTGAGTGTTCTTAAATGGGACACCCTGTATTTTAGTATTATAGTAAAATAATATTTTATGTTACCTTTTTATTTGTTAAACATTTTCTATACCATATTTATATATAAGTTTCGGCAGTAAATTGATACAGACAGATTACTCAGGTGGTTTTTGGTGTTTCTGAACAAGAATGTCACATTAGAACAGATATTTACCTAGTGCTCGGGGTGACTAATACACACGCCATGTTCTTAAATTTCGAGACTTTCAGACACTAAAGTGATGCAAGTAGATTTCTCGAGGAGTTTTGTGGTTGCTGAACATGAATACGCCATCAGAATCGACCTCCAAAAACTCTCTAAATCCGAGATCAGTCACCCTGGGCACCAGGTGCTCCGAGGGTCGGTTGTAATGTCATATTCGTGTTCGGCCATCCCAAAAACCCTCGAATAATCTGTTTTCTTGAATTTATTGCCGATATCCCACGAAACTCCAGATGACGTGCCTTAGCAGCAACTCTGGGCACTAGGTGATTCGGAGGTCGGTTCTGCTTACGTATTCGTAACTCTATAAACCTCCCAAATAACAAAACTTTGCTCTTAATACACTGATTTTGACAGGTTTATGCACTTTTGGATGCATGTTATGCACTAAAATGCAATTTCCACCCATTTTTATATTGTACACCTTTACCTGATATTATCCTGAACACAATGCAAAAAGTTGGAAGTAGATAGATGCTGTTTTAAAAATCCATTTATTCTGGTGTTGTTAGTGTTAGTACATTTTGCTATCAAATATAGGAAACAATATCAGGACAATATCTACAATCCTACAATATCAGGAAAACCAATTGGGTGCGGCAACTTAGCGCCTGTTACCAGTTTTCATTTTTCCAAATAAAAGCGTTCTACTGCTATTTTAAAGAAACTAATTACAAGATTTCGATATGCTTCTTCTAGACGAAGCATATCGAAGTAGAGGTCGTCCGCCAACCAGATGGTCTGATGACATCAAACGGATCGACAGAAACTTGATGCAGACAGCACAGGACAGAAATGCATGGAGAAGACTGAGGGAGACCTATATCCAGCATTGGATAGATCCGGGTTGGATTATGACGATGATGAATTACAAGACGCCATCTTTAAAGGGCTCTAGTTTTCACGGAAGCATTTTTGAACTAGGTGAATTGAGTTAAATTTTCTTAAAATTATCTGAGGAATCTCCGGTTTTCGTTAGTTATCAGAGCTTCTGGACACCCTGTATAATATAATGGGTAGGTAAATTCCCTACTATAACCAATAAATTGTAAAAATTGTTTATTTACTTTTATTGCGTTTACTTAGATAAAAATATGATCTAATCATTTAAATTGGCGAATGGATTTAGTGTCCGCAGTCATATAAACCCAAATAAACAACAACAATCATTTAAAATAAAGATGTTAGAGTTTGCTATTAGATTTGAAAAGTGTGTAAAAATTCCGAGACATTATTCAAGAAAATAATATTTAATAGGATACGATTGTTTTAATGATATACAAATTAATTTTTTGTATTATTCATCTTTGCGGTTATCCTGCCAAGTTGTAAACGGTTTTAGATTAGTGTTTTTAAAACATAGGTACTCGGCATGGCATGACTCAGAAAATTGTGGTGATATGAATATGTTTGTATAACACCCTGAAATAATTTTACAGACACACAATTTAATTTTTTATACGAAATAACTATACAACCATCCTGCCTCTTTGAAAATAGATTTATATTAACCTTCTTGAGATATGTGCGAAATGGCATGACTTAGAAAATCGTGTAATTTTCCACGAATTTTCTTACACATTTTTTAACTATATACAGTAAAAAAGGTGTAACTAAACACCCTGCCATTTTAAATAATGTCTACTGAAATTATTTATTTTATAACAAAATTTATTTTATGACTTAGAAAATCACGGAACCAGAGTGAAAATTTTATACAGAATTTTCCAAGAAACAAGTGCAGTTAAACATTAGGTGACGTCATGTCAACATTTTTTTTGGTCATTTTGAAATAAATATGATTAATTTATTAAGTTGGCAGGACTTAGAAAATTATGAAAATTTCATTATTTTCATTACATGTTTGTATATCTGTATACTCCCTTTTGCAACCATCCTGCCCAAAAAATTTTCTTCATAAAATAGATAGCATCCTGTTATTCTATGGATATGGCAGGACTTAAAATTCATCGCAACTCCCAATTTTTTTTTCACGAAAAATCTAATTTTCACAGGAAAATGTCACAGCCAACCCGTGGATTTTTCCACAAATTATAAGTACCTTCTCTAACCTTCCAGTGTTGCAAAGGGCAGGCCATAGAAAATCGTGGTTGAACTTCTGTTAATATCTCCCGGTTTAATAGTAATTATTAGTCTGGACTCAAAACTCTCAAAATATTAATTTTCTTTTTTATTCATCTGAATATGTTTGTTGTTGTGAATGTTGAATTTAGTGCCTATCGTTCTTTTCATTTTATTTATATTATTTATTTCTTGTGAATGATAGGATACCATTGTATACTAAATTTAAAATTAAGATGCAGTAGAAATAAACAAACCAAGACACGCTCAATGCTACTAGGAGCACTCCCGAATCATAATGTACAATGTATATACTGTTATGATCTGCTTCTTATTAATTTTATATTAATTATTATTTATTTGATTAATTATTTAATTGTCGCAAATCATACATAAAAAATGAATAAAAAATCTCAGGGTGCCTTTTTATAATATAAAAAAAATGTCTAAATTATCTTACGTTATACTTATCTTCTCTCGTGGTTTCAGTATCTCTTAGTTGATCCTAATCGGGATAAAACAGGAAAAAGAAATAAAGCAAAAATATAAAATAAACATACAGAATTGTCTTTTATTTATCAAAATCAATACTCTAAAAATCTATCAAATCTAAAACCTGTGGACACAGATGTCCGAATGAAATTTTTACCACTTAAATTTATTCTAGTAAAAAAAACAATTTATCGGTTTGTTCCCGATGACTTTGGTACAACAAAATAAACAAAACCAAATTATCTATTCGCAAGATTAGCTATACTTCCTATTTACTTTTTGAAATATTGGAATTTTAATTCCTACGCTTTTTACTCAAAATTTTAGTTTCCGAACATAAAAATATCTTTC
Organism: Diabrotica virgifera virgifera; assembly: GCF_917563875.1. Taxonomy (NCBI): domain Eukaryota; kingdom Metazoa; phylum Arthropoda; class Insecta; order Coleoptera; family Chrysomelidae; genus Diabrotica; species Diabrotica virgifera. The sequence continues at coordinate 173,354,373 of NC_065449.1, read as the reverse complement.
ACATAAGTTGACTGACCTTTTGCTTCATTCACTCTGATGTCTTCCCGTGACCCAAAACAGCTCTCCCTCGTTGACTATGTTAAAGGCTACTCATCAAAACCCTCTCCGTTCTCCAGCTTCAAAACTATCAGCATACCAGCACCAATTCTCCAACAAGCCAGGCCTCTTTTGACCAGTACTCGATTCAAACAGAACTCCAAAAAACTCTCTGCTATCCTTCTCACAATAATACAGAATCAAAAGGTATTTCGTCTCAATTTGATCTGTCTCTCGTTCCACTTTTCAGCACTATTCTCCACTATCAAACAACCACTGGTACTTGCTAACTATCTATCCACGAAAACGTCGAACTGCTCCTCAGCGATGCCAATAACATACTGCCTTCTTTTTCAAATTCACTCAACATTCAAACCACTTTTCCCCTTCCAAATTGCCAAGAATCAGAAACATTTCTCTTTTCCATTCGACAAACAAAACAGTCATTTTCAAAATTATTCCGACCATCTTAATTACTTTCAGGGAACTCTACAACATTTACTCGGGGTGAAACAAAGATATTAAAATTCCAAACTTTCTTTTAAACCATTTTTCTAGAAAATGATAATTACCTCTACCTGTGGATTCTATAGTTCCCGCAGTAAACAATCTTTTTCCATTTTAAAACTAAATACATCGTCCTTGTCACTTTAATTATTCACAAAAGTCTTTAATGGTTCATCGGAAAGCTCATTAAAATAGAAATCCACTTACATCCAAACTAAATTCTAATAAATATTTACATATCAATATACAGGGTGTATCAAATTTATGTGCCCGCGTTATTTAAAAAAAATTTAATATAATTTTCATTTTGCCTTTGATTGAGAATTTGAAAACACAATAATACATACATTTAAAATCCCAAATCATGATTTCAAAAGTTTATACATTGTAAATTATGATTCGGTAGTAATACTCGTAGCATTTAACGTGTCTTGGTTTGTTTATTTTTACTGCATCTTGATTGTAAATTAAGTATAAGTTTTGTCCGATTTAATATTTTTGAAAATTGTTTATTTCCAAACGACAAAGGATAATCAATTTTTAATTCTTGTCGAAAATGTCCCGTCAGAATGGAGTAGGATCCGGTTACCCTTATTAAAAGAGGAAATCAATAGAAAGAAATTGCCACTATTAGAAAGTCAATATCATATCGACGATATATCATATACCTGCATCTTAAATTAACAGATATATAAAATCAGAGTTCTTTGTTAATATTAAGAGCAAAATAAATGTCAGACCAAATAATACTCAAAGTATTGTGTTTCAACAAGAAAAATACCTTTTAAGACTGTTTTCCGCAAATAACTCAAAAAGTAGGTATTTAATCGAAAAAAATATTCCTAGAATAAATGTAACTTATAAAAAATGAAAAATTGGTGTGTACATAATATCTGTAAACCCAGCAGAAGCAGAGTTAGTAAGAAAGCATTAGCAGAAAACTAAGAAAGTTATGCTCAGAATAAAGTTGGTCCATATTTTTGGTAAAAACACATACTGACCTACATGACACACTTAAAAATGTCGTTTATTGCAAAAATCTAAATAATTTTGAAAATTAAATGGTCTCTTCCAGAAATACAAATGGTTTTTATTCTTAAAATGTCGTTATTCTTTAAATTAATTTAATAATATTATTCAAATATTATTAGGTACATCTTATTTTATTTTTGTTAACGGTTTTAGATACTAAAACTTTGCTTTTATGTTTCAGCATTTTTGACAGTTACGGGTATGATAGCAGACATTAAAACTGATCCTAGGCATTCCCTAAGAATGACTGATGTGAAAACTAGATTTGTGACATGTGGGGACATTAGCATTGTGGTGGTAATAGTTGTGTTTTCTACACTTACCTTACATTTAAAGATAAAAATGTTTTGGAAACTCATGAATATATTAAATCAGGTAAGAAATAGAAACTATAATAGTTGATATTATTAAAAGTTGTGAACTTTAATCATAAACTAACTTAGTTCTTTGAATTTCTTAATGATTTTGGAACTCAAGATAAATATGTGTGAGACAGAGTTTTGTGTATTAAATCCGAGGTTCCAGATTTAAGTTTAGGAGACTCTGTTAATCCGATATAAGAACGACCTTCACCGGTCTGTTTAATGTATAAAAATTATTTGATATGTAATTATTTTTCTCTCTCTCTATCCTATGGCGTTACAGCCCAAGTCGGTTTCTGGCCTCCCCCAGCATCTGCCTCCAAGTATCTCTATCTATAGCTGCTCTCCTACCGTTGTTCATCCTCAATATCTCTTCAGCATCAGTTCTCACCTCGTCTATCCACCTCTTCCTTGGTCTTTCTACTGGCCGACGTCCCACCATAGTTCCGCTAAGCGTTCTACTAGGTGTTCTGTCGTCATCCATTTTTATAAGATGACCTGGCCAGGGCAATATTTGTATTTTTGCATAATTTGCTACACAGGGTTCTCTGTAATGTTGGTATAACTCGTAGTTGAACCTTATCCTCCATATACCATATATTTTTCTTTTAAAAGTATTAATAAAGTTTATTGTCTTTATAATCATGATCCAGGTTTCTACACCATATATATGGTGCTATTGAGCGTATGATAGTTTTATGTTTTTAGATTTATGTTTTAAGCTTTATGTCCCTATGGATATCTTTGGATCCAAATACCTGCAATAGAGAGAAGTATACTTTGTTAGAAAGCATTATCCGTTTCCGTATTTCTTCCTCCTCGCTGTCATTCTCAATTTTCTGTACACCCAAATGTGTGAGCTGTTCTACTACTTCTATATTAGCGTCGTCTATTGTTAGATTTTGCAAGTTTCGTTGGTTCCATGTTTGTAATGGGTCTGCAGATTTATCTACGTTGAGGGCCCTATTTCTTATGCAATTTTTTATTCAAGCTCCTGTGACGTCTCTTGCTGTTCTTCCCATAAAGTTTACGATATTTGCGTACTTTGCAATCTGGTTAGACTTATTAAACAGTAAATTTTTTTCATTTTCCAAATTTCTAAATTTTCAAAAAAAACTTCATCTTTCAACTGCCCGATTACGCTAGTCACGTACCCTATGTGTTTCAGTTGCAATGTGTGGGAAAAGCTCTCGGTGCTGGTCAGTTAGGATATAAAGAAGAAGCCTGCGCTCTCTCTGATGATATTCCAATAAGAATCGAAAATCGCGATTCAGAGAGCTGGATTGCACTCCGTATTCTAATTGAAATGTAAGATTGTTTTGCCTTCGCATTGCAACTGAATAAAAATGGTATACATTTTTATTTTATAGTCGTATTACTCCGTAGAGTAACTAGGTGCATTTTCCGTTGGAACTTTACCAAGGTGCCGACGGGGGATGTGAATTGCATAGTGTAGAATTCCTTCCCTTTGTCTTCGCTGCAGCATCCATTTGGCTTGCAAATTGTAGAAGCCTTGGAGGTGTCACCAGGAAAGTATACCAATAAGTTTTTCAATTTAAAAATCTTTTAGTAATATTTTTAACATTTTCAATATTATTAATGTTGTTATTTGTTTCAGTTGCAATGCGTGGGAAAAGCTCTCGGTGCTGGTCAGCTAGGATATGGAGAACAAGCCTGCGCTCTCTCCGATGAGATTCCAATAAGAATCGAAAATAGCGATTAAGAGAGCTGGATTGCACTCCGTATTCTAATTGAAAAGTAAGATTATTTTGCCTTCGCATTGCAACTGAATAAAAATGGTATACTTGGCTAACTTTAAAATATTAAATGGAAACCCCCAATTTTTCTTGCAAATTTGGATTCGTTACGTAAAACTAGGCAATTTTTATTCAAGACATTTTTCGAACTGTGGATAGATGGCGCTATAATTGGGAAAAACGATTTATCCTGATACCAAAGGTAAAATTATAGAAACGGTCTAATATCTGACGAAATACACTACCAAATGAGAAACCAAAAACCAGATTTTTAATCTTTTTCGAAAACCTATCGAATAACATCAAATATTACCCTCTAACCCACCCCCTGGAGATGGGGTGGGGGGTAACTTTAAAATATTAAATAGCAACCCCTTTTATCGCAGATTCGGATTGGTCATAAAAAATTAAGCAAAACATTCATTCGAAACATTTTAGTTGGTAGGTATATATCTATGTCGTGCTCCGAAGCTTTAGCTAATATTCGTTTCACGTTGATGAGTTGGTCAATAGTAGACCGTTCTGGTCTGAATCCGGCTCCTATGTAATTTGTATGTTAAAAATTATAAAATACAAGGGGTGCCTGATATAATTTTGTCCATACTCTAATTAATTATAGTAGGGGAGCAAAGTATGCTAAATGTGCAGTCACTCGAGTGTTATGGGAACCTAATGGGTTGTGAAGAGTAGGTCCTAAAACCAAAAAAAGTTAAGTAAAGTTTTTCATTTTAGTGGGCGCTTGCCATTTTTGTATTTAATTTTACATTTCCAACAATCATTTTTTCCGATTATAACGCCATCTATCCATAATTCGAAAAAATGTTTCGAATAAAAGTTTGTTATTTTTACGTAAGGAATCCAAATTTGCAATAAAAATAGGGGACCGTGGGGGGTCGTGTTTGGTGGCAGTCGATAGATTTTTCAAAAATATTGAAGAAGTGTATTTTACAGTTATTCGATCTTATGTTCATTTTGCGAAATATCGCGGGATTCGTATTTAAAATATTAAATTTACCCCCCACCCCTCTCTGATGGAAGTCGTGTTTGGTATTTTTCGATACATTTTTGAAAAATATTGAGTACATATTTTTTAGTTTCTCGATCTGTCATTCATTTCGCGAGATGTTCGCTTTTTCCCTGTGAAACTTTGGGACTCATCCAAATCGTCAGATTTTTGAAATATACACTCTTTTGCACGCACTTAACTTACCTTATCTTAATCTAACCATTTTGAGGTTTCTTAGGATACATTTTTTGTTTCTGCCCCCCTTAACGAATTCCCCTGAATTTAGCGCCAATATTTGGTAGAGGCATATTTTCAGGGTACAAGGTTTCTCCCCATATGATAATCTGACCCGCTCGAGTAACTGCAAATGTCCCCGCTTGGGCTCCCCTACCATAAAAATCAGGGATCTAAAACTTAATTTTTAGGCTTTACTAAAAACGAATTAAAAGCGAATAGTGAGTGAATGTAGTAAGGTATAACTAGACCCAAACCCAGACATCCAAAGTGAAAGTTATGCTCCAACACCAAATTATTCTATATGATCCACATAATGTTCAGAAAAAAGTCACAGCATTTTGAGCGTCGGGTTTGGGAGGGGAGAGGAGGGGAGAAATCGGTAAATTCGTAGTTTTTTACGTTTTTCGTAAATATTTTTAAAACTATACGATTTAGACTAAACAACCTTCCATACAAAAATGTTCTACATTAAATTTTAAATAAAAAAGGTCCTATGCATAATCCTTCTAAAATGAACGGTTTCAAAGTTACTGAGGTAGTATAGTGTAATCGGTACAAAAAAAGGCCTAACCTAAAAATTCAAAGTAAAAGTTTTTCTCTAACACCAAATTGTTGTATATGGTCCACATATTGTTCAGTAAAAAGTTACACCATTTTGAGAGTCCGGTTTGGGGGGGAGATGTGGAGAAATCGGTAAATTAGTAGTTTTTTACGTTTTTCGTCAATATTTCTAAAACTCTGCTTTAGCGTAAACAATGTTATATACAAAAATGTTCTACATAAAATTTAAAACAAGAAAGGTCTTATACATAATTATTATATATAATCAACAGTTCCAGAGTTACGGAGAGTGAAAAGTGGGGGGTTTAAATATTTTTTATATTTTTTGGGCAATTCCCTACTGATTTTCTTTAACAGGATTGTGTTTTATAATTTAAATTTGCTATTTTAGTGGCCGATGGTATGTTAGTGATAAGCCCTTGAAGAATCGTCAACCTCACCACCCAAAATTATTATCATGCCCAAAAAATATAAAAAGTATCGAAAACCTCCACTTTTACCCTCCGTAACTCTGGAACCGTTGATTTTATAACAATTATGTGTAGAACCTTTTTTGTTTTAAATTTTATGTAGAACATTTTTGTATATAACATTGTTTACGCTAAAGTATAGTTTTAGAAATATTGACGAAAAACTAAAAAAACTACTAATTTACCGACTTCTGCCCATCTCCCCCCCAAACCGGACTCTCAAATTGGTGTAACTTTTTACTGGAACATATGTGGACCATATTGAACCATTTGGTGTAGGAGGAAAACTTTTATTTTGGATGTCTGGGTTAGGCCTTTTTTTGGACCAATTTTACTATTCTACCTCCGTAACTTTGGAACCGTTCATTTTAGAAGGATTATGCCTAGAACATTTTTTATTTCAAATTTAATGTAAAACATTTTTATATAGAATGTTATTTATGCTAGACCGCACAGTTTTAGAAATATTGACGAAAAGTTAGAAACTACGAATTTACCGATTTCTCCCCCCTCTCTCCCCCCCCCCCCCAAACCCGACGCTCAAAATGGTGTGAATTTTTTCTGAACATTATGTGGACCATATAAAACAATTTGGTGTAGGAGGATAACTTTCACTTTGGATGTCTGGGTTATGCCATCTTTTGGATCAATTCTATCATACTAATGATGGTGTTTTGATCAGAATTCAACCCTAATGCATCAATTTGCTTGATATTTTCCCAGCATGGAAGGAACACCTCGAGAAACAATGTTTATTTGTCTATCCTATGTCAAAATATGCTGGGATCTTGAGTGTGGTGCCAACCGTTTCTCGAAGCTAGACAATTTTTAGTCAAAATATCATCGGAATTTTTTTTTCTGAACACTTGCTGCTCTGCATCCAACGAAAGAAAGTATAAGAAACCTTTGTAGCTGATGAAAAAACAAAGAGCTTCGTTTTGTTCAGCAATATTCCAATTGTAATGCAAAGCGAGATATGGTAGGTGAAAGGAGAATTTTTTGTGAGTGATTGAATCGGTGGATTCAACTTGAAATAACAAAAAAATGATCAATTTTACAAGTATAATGTTACCAACACTTATTGTAGTGTTCAAAAGAACTTTAAAATAAGTACTTGTAATTGTCAATTGTATTCAAAATAAGAGAGATATGGTGAAAAAAAATTGATCACTCATCATATTTGAAGAAAAAATGTGCAGTATATTTAGTAACTCGCATCCACCATAATTTAAATACATCGTTTTCCTTCTGAATACCTTGTATTTTAATATTATTATTTTTCTTCTATTCTCAAAAAGTTAAAAGTTGGAAGTGTTGAATCCGCTTATTAGAATAGCCTTCGTGCCATGCAAAAGTATTCATATAACCGAGATATTCTAATAACCGATGATCGATGGCTAAAAGAAACGTTTTTTTACGAAAATTTTTAATTTTTTCATTACTTCAAAACCGTCAGGGATTTCACTATTTTAATTGTGGATAGTGCAAAAATGGATGCAGCTGCATAAAGATCGAGTATTTTGTAATGCTACGTGTGGAGGATGTGCAGTGTTAACGTTCATTACAGTGCTCCAATATCTGACAAAGATGTACTCTGGGCTAATTAGCAAAATTCATGGAAAAGTTATTTACCAGCAATTTTATTGCTGGAATCGAATTATAAGATCCTACATATTAATAATATAGGTATGCAAAGTCCGCAAATAGTGCGCTACTTTTTTTATAAACAAAATGGCGCCGACAAATCGTATTTTTTTCAATTATTGCTCTATAACTCCGAAGATTTTAACTTTCCAACAAAAACACCCAAATAAAAATTCACCGCAATTAAATTCTGCATAGAGATAGGTTTTTCACGATTTGCTCCGACGAAAATTTTCCTCAGAAAATGCGGGTTTTCCTAACAAAAACTCTAATTTTCAAATAAAGTTTTAGGTAAGTAATTATTAATCAATAAGTAATTACTTAGTGACATCAAAGCTTTCTTGGTATAGATTGTAATTCCAGAAGCCGGTCAAAATTAAACGAATATTTTAGCAACAATTCAATTGTTAATTAACAATTTACGATCGCAGTAATAACCAAAATAATCATGATACATTGATCAAACTTATAAAGATTATAAAGATGAGATGCTTGCTTAATATTTTATCGACAAAATACAAATTTTTCTTTTTTTTGCATAATCTTTAAATTTTGAATAAAAAAATAGTTATAATACGTAGTCTAATTAGTAAAGTACAAAGAAAGGTTATTTACCAGCAATTTTATTACTTTAATCGAACTATAAGATCCTATATATTATTAATATAGGTATGCAAGGTCCACAGATAGTGTGCTACTTTTTTTATAAATAAAATGGCGCCGACAAATCGTATTTTTTTCAATTATTGCTCTATAACTCCGAAGATTTTAACTTTACACCAAAAATACTCAAATAAAAATTCACCCCAATTTAATTCTACATAGAGGCAGGTTTTTCCCGATTTGCTCCGATGAAAATTTTCCTCGGAAAATGTGGGTTTTCCCAACAAAATCTCGAATTTTCAAATAAATTTTTTGGGCCAGTAATTATTTATCAATAATTATATAGCTTGGTGAAATAAAAGCTTTCTTGGTATAGATTATAAATTCAGAAGCTGGTTAAAACGAAACGAATATTTTAGCAACAATTCAATTGTTAATTAACAATTTACAGTCGCAATAACAACCAAAATAATGATGAGACATTGATCAAACTTAGAATGATTATAAAGGTGTGATGCCTATTTATTATTTTGTCGACAAAATATAAATTTTTCATTTTTTTGCATAATCTTTAAATGTTTAAAAAAAATTGTTATAAACAAATTAACATTTCTTAGAAATTGTTTATTATATTCTAATTTTAAAAAATACTTGAAATGCGTATTTCATAGGTCTTGAAAATTAATGCTTTAAAAAAATTTTCCAACCATTTGCAAAACAGTTAGGAAACAGCAAAATAAATATACGATACCTCCATTTTTATAATTTGTTTTAATGGTTTCAAAGCTTAAAAGTGAGTCTATGGTACAATCTAATTACTCACAAAGAATGTCAAAAATTAGTGCAATGGTTATATTTTAATCAAACATTAAAAAAATTTTCTTGTAATTTTTAGCGCGAAAGTAGGCTTGATACAGAGCCGGAGATAAAATGTTCGCTCGAAGCGACTGACACGCTTAAACTCGCGCGAGTTGTGTATGTGGGCGGGTAGCTACGGTACTGTATTATTCTACTTTCGCGCGTGTAAATTACAAAAAAATATATATATAATCTTTAATTAAAATATAACCATTAAGCTGATAATCGATATTGTTTTATAAATAATTAGCTTGTACTTTAAACTCACTTCTACGCTTTGAAAGAATTTAAAAAAATTATTAACACCGTAGTAATCGTATGTTAATTTTGCTGTTTCATAACTTTTTTGCAAATGGTTGCAAAAAAGTTTTAAAGAATTCATTTTCAAGATATTTGAAATGCGCATTTTAGCTATTTTTCAAAATTATAATATAGTAAAACCTTTCGGAGAAACGTTCATTTGTTTATAACTATTTTTTTTAAACATTTAAAGATTATGCAAAAAAATAAAAAATTTATATTTTGTCGACAAAATCTTAAATACGCATCTCATCTTTATAAGATTTTAAAGTTTGATCAGTGTATTTTAATTATTTTGGTTATTATTGCGACCGTAAATTATTAATTAACAATTGAATTGTTGATAAAATATTCGTTTAATTTTCACCAGCTTCTGGAACTATAATCTAAACCAAGAATGCTTTTAAGTCACCAAATTATTTAATTATTGGTAAATAATTACTTACCTAAAACTTTATTTGAAAATTAAAGATTTTGTTGGGAAAACCCGCATTTTTCGAGGAAAATTTTCGTCGGAACAGATCGGGAAAACACGTCTCTATGCAGAATTTAATCACGGTGAATTTTTATTTGAGTGTTTTTGTTGTAAAGTTAAAATCTTCGGAGTTCTAGTGCAATAATTGAAAAAAAAACACGATTTTCGGGCGCCATTTTGTTTATAAAAAAGTAGCACACTATCTGAGGACTTTGCATACCTATGTTATTAATATATAGGATCTTATAATTCGATTCCAGCAATAAAATTGCTGGTAAATAACTTTTCCCAAAAATGGCCTATTCTCCCATAATCAGCCCAGACTAATGAGGAAGTTACGAATGGCAGTATTGACAGTGATGCAAATTAGAATAAGTTAGTGACTTTTTCCTTTAAATGTCTAAAAATGTTTATATACATTTTTGATATACAGGGTGTTTCATTAATAATTGTCCATATAGTAACCGGAGAAACCTTAGCACAAAATACGAAGATTTAACCTAAAACACTTAAATAAAATGTGGTTCCTTACTGAGTTACAGGGTGTTTTATCTAAAAATTTAAAAACTATTTTTGCTTAGAATTTTAAAACTATTCGACGTATCCTTTTCATACTTGGCAGGAAGTATAGGTGCTATACAAGTTACTAAATTATGTTAAACAAATTTTTCTGGCTATTACCAGAGGCGTACGACGGGGGAAAGTGAATGGTTGATCCTTTCCAAATTCTACGCCACTGGTGGAATTGCTATTTTAGTTCAATTTTTGGATTCCCCATACTTTCTATGAAAATAGTATACTCTTCATTCGTAATGATAAAATCATTAGTTTTCGAGATCTTTGAAGTTAAAAATGAAACGACACGGTTATTTTGATTAATGTATTGTGTCGCTTCATTTTTAATTTCAAATATCTCGAAAACTAATCATTTTATCGTAACGAATGAACAGTATAATATTTACATAAAGAGTATTGGAAAATCAAAAAATTGCACTAAAATAGCAATTTCGTCAGTGGCGTAGAATTCGGGAAGGGTCAACCAGCCACTATCCCATGTCGTACGCCTCTGGTAGTAGCTAGAAACGTTTATTTATCTAAATTTAGTAGGGTGTACAGTACCTACAGTTTATGCTAAGTATAATAAGGATACGCCAAATAGTTTTAAAGTACTGGGTACAAATATTTTTAAATTTTAATCATATGAATCATATCATAAAATTAATCAAAATAACTGTGCCGTTTCGTATTTAACTTCAAATATCTCGAAAACTAATGACGTTATCGTTACCAATGAAGAGTATATTATTTACGTAGAAAGTATTGGAAAATCTAAAAATGGCACTAAAATAGTAATTCCTTCAGTGGCGTAGAATTTTAGAAGGGTCAACCATTCACTATCCCCTGTCGTACGCCTCTGGTAGTAGCTAGAAACGTTTGTGTACCATAATTTAGTAGGGTGTATAGTAACCGCACTTTCTGCCAAGTAAGAAAACGATACATCGAACAGTTTTAAAATGCTGAGCAAAAATAATTTTTAATATTTTAGATAAAACACCCTGTAACTCAGTAAGGAACCACATTTTATTTAAGTGTTTTAGGTTAAATCTTCGTATTATGTGCTAAGGTTTCTCCAGTTACTATATGGACAATTATTAATGAAACACCCTGTATTTCTGTTGTATAAATTTTATTATACCTATTTTTGAAGTTATACTTCTTTAGGCGCGATAGGGAGTGAATGTAAATGTGCGCGACTCCATCAAAAATGTTTGTGTTGGACGCAGATGCGTTATACGTTTTATCTGACTGGGTGTTCAAATGACATGTCAAAAATTATCCAATATGACGGCTCTGGCGTCGCTGTGATTTGTTATGATTATGGTTGTTAAGTTGTGTTTTAAAATTGGTGAGAACAAAAACAAACGTGAGTTGAACTGACTTTTAAATAGTTTTTTTATATAGTAAGCACGTAAAAGTTGGAATAAATTGTTTTTTTCATGAATGGGCGATTTCGGAAATAAATGTCAAAACAGATCGACGTTTATTTTTAAATTATGACTTTTTAACGTATATGTCATACTAGTGACGTCATCCATCTGGGCGTGATGACGTCATCGATGATTTTTTTAAATGAGAATTGGGGTTGTGTGATAGCTCATTTAAATAGAATAGAATAGAAATATGCTTTATTGTCACTAAAATTATACAATTTTATGGACAAAGATTAACATAGAGTCACAAAAAAGATATATGTAACAATAAATACAATTTTATGAAATAAGATAAATCGTCAATAAAAAAATATAAACAAGTTAAAAAAGTGAAGTTAAAAACATAACCAATATATTGCAAAATTACTATAAATTGCAAAATTGAACATACAACATATAACAAAACACAAACAAAGGAACTAATAATTTTAAGCTGCTGTATGTGACACCCAAATAGATAAATACACTTTCGTTACTTGTACATTACTGTGATTTCTTAGTTAGTCATTAGGAAACTCTTCTACTGAATAATATGGTCTTTTAGATAAATGAGCTTTTGTCATTTTACGGAACTTGAGAAAGGATGTTGCAGATTTAAGTTGTAAAGGGAGATGGTTGTACAGTTTTTTTGCGGAATATAGTATAGATTTCTCTACTAACTCAGAAGACGGAATCGGTAAATAGACATCAAAAGTTGAATTTCTGGTGGAGTAGTCATGATGAAGCCTTGCTGCAAAGACATGCATGTGTTTACGAATTAAGCAAACAGTTTCTAAAATATACAAAGATGGAAGGATTAAAATTTCGTGATCTTTAAAGTAACTTCTGCAATGGGTTGTTCTTCTGAGGCCAAAGAGATATCTTATTGCTCTTTTTTGTAATTTGAAAATAACATCAAATTGGGCAGGTGTACTAGACCCCCAAAATGGAAGACCATATCGAAGATGAGACTCGAACAAAGAAAAATATGTTATTTTAGAAGATGCTAAATTGAGTCCCTTCGAAACAGATCTTATGGCATAGCCGGCTGAGGCGAGTTTCTTACTTAACCAATCGATATGAAGGGACCATTTAAGGTTGCTGTCTAAAAGAATACCATGAAATTTTACAGAATCAACGGTAGAGATCTGGCTGCTATTCACAAGCAGGGGTTGAAGAGCACCTTTATAATATGATAATGCTACCGTTTTATCCACGTTAAAGGAGAGTAAATTAGAGTCAGACCAGGTTTTTACCGTAAGAAAGTCAGAAGTTATAGTTGCATGAAGAGTTGCAATAGTTGAGTTGCTCCAAGTGATACTGATATCATCAGCAAAAAGAAAAATTTTTCCATCGATTTTTAAATTAGCGATGCCATTTATAAAGATAAGGAAAAGTAGAGGGCCCAATACTGAACCTGAACCTTGTGGTACTCCACATACAATGTTTTTGAGACTAGAGTCAGTATCATTTGCTATAACCAGTTGTTTCCTATTGTCTAAGTAAGATTTGAACCAATTCAAAGAAATACCTCGAATTCCATAGAAATTTAGTTTTTTAATCAAAATGTCGTGATTTACACAATCAAAAGTTTTGGTATAGTCACAGAAAACAGTGGCAGTAAAAAGATTAATGTTTAGTGCTTGGTAAACCTCCTGAAGTACAGAAAACATGGCATCAGTTGTACATTTATTAGTTAAGAAGCCGAACTGATTTTGTGATAAAATATTGTTATCAATGAGAAAGTACATAACATCAAGTACATAATCGGGTTTTTATGAGCCTCTCAATAATTTTGCAGAGTACCGGTAGTAGGGCAATAGGTCTATAGTTGCAGGCATTAGATTTTTCACCACCTTTATGAAGAGGAATAATAATGGCTGTCTTTAGGCACTCTGGAAATTTACCAGTTTCAAAGGAATCATTAATTAGTGACACGAGGAGTTCTAACACATTATCTGTGAGATTTGAGAAGATTTTTATGGAAAGTCCATCAGTACTACAAGATGATTTGCTTTTGATACTAGTGATCGTTTGGAACAATTCAGATTTTTAGATTGGTCTTATAAAGAATGAATTCGAGACAATTTCTGAATTAGGGAGATAGGAAATGGGATCTTGTTGAGACTGAACAGTTGATGCTATATTTTTACTCACGTTAATGAAGTATTCGTTTAGATTTTCAGGGTTTGGAAGGGCAAATGTTTGAGCTGCGTGTGTTTTATTTCGAAGATCGTTTATTATGGACCAAGTTTCTTTTGAAACACTTTTGGAGATTCCCAGACGATTTTGATAGTGGGCTTTTTTAGCTGATTTGATGAGTTTTAGGTATGTGACTCTGTATTTGGTGATATATTGAGTGACAGAGACGTTAGTAGTAAATTTCTTGATATAAAGTAGTGAACGCATATTTTTTGCTGATATGCGGATACCTTTGGTAGCCCAGGGTTTGCGATGTTTTGGCTTAATCGAAATTAAAGGAAATGCCTTATTGAAGATACAGAAAAGCTTCTCTAAAAAATCACTGAAATTATAGTCCACGTCCGTAGAACGAAAATAACAGTCAGAAGTTAAACATAAATTTTGGAATTTATGAAAATTCCGAGCGGAAGAAATCCTACCTAAACGTCGGGTTTTCGAAGAGGGTCTGCTGAAGGTGTTAAATTTCGTATATACTGCTTCATGATCCGATAGTTCCGCATAATAACTGTAGAGCAGACATCAAGGGGTGAGAAATCGGAGACAATATAATCGATTATGGTAGATGTAGTTTTTGTAATCCTTGTAGGAGAATTAACGTGCATTGAGAGACCATATGATTCAAATATGTTGACCAAGAACATTTGGGTAGCACAAGCAGCAGCATAATTTATGTTGAAGTCTCCGCATAGAATTTTTCTGCTTTTGTGAGGCAAGTCATCTAACAAATTTAGCAGGTTCTGAAAAAATAGTTCCACGGAAGGGTCAGGTGATCTATAGATGCAAATAATGTAAAGATTAAGATTTTTGTTAACAGCTAAGGAAAACTCAAAGAAGGCTTCATTCAACAGAAAGTCATATTTTGTTATCAGAGAAAAATCATTGTTTGCAGAAAGAATTAGGTTGCCTCCATGAGCTGAGTTTGGACGATCATACCTAGCAATTGTGGTATATTTCTCTACAAAAAAGGCTCGTTGACTTCAAGCCAGTGTTCTGTAACAGCAACTATCTGGGGAAATCCTAATTCCTCTAGAAACAAAAATAATTCGTCAGTTTTATTTCTTATAGAAAGACTATTAATCAGAACCATAATAAAGTTGTCATCACTAAAATTATTCGAGGTTTCTAGTTCCTCAGAATATGTCGTATTATTTAAAAATTTCGTCTTGGAGAGCTAGTGGAATAATAATTTCGGTGACATTCCCTTGACTTTTTGCAGGTGAATAATTCTTTCCGAAGTGAGAAAAGACCTAAAAGCAGCAAGATCAGCGTCTACCTCATCTGCACCAATTACATAAGCATCGTTGAATTCTAGAAGAATTTTTCTTAGATCTTCACTCTTATTCGGAAGTCCTTCGGAAGCCAGAAACAGTTTAACACTTGTGTTGGTACACCCGTCATAAAATACTGATGCAGGTTGGTCGTGAAGCAAAGCAAGATGAAGTTTAATGGCCTTCAAGTTATCCGGTTCCCTTAATCTGGCTAAAAGATATCGACTATTCGAGTTATTGGTTAATCTAACTCTTGGTGGGGTCAAAGGATCCAGATTTATCGATGGTTCTAAAGTATCCTTCTTAATGAAATTAATATGAGAACGGAAAAGATCTTTAGATTTGCAAATTGCAATGGCCTGCTTGTCTGTCAGTATATTTGTGGTATCAATTTCATTCTTGTTGTTATTTGAAATGGTAATTGGATTTTCCAAGTTAACCGTACTTCTGATATTCTCCGGATTTATATTTGTCTCAGATGAAGTCGTTGGTTCGGAGAATAAGGATTCTGTAGACCACTTAACGTTTACACCCGGTGGCCAAATTTCTTTATTAAATAATAAGTCAATAGATGTGTTAGACCTAATTCCTATTTTGAATGAGGAGCCAGTTTCTGAGTTGGCATCTTTAAGGAGGGCGTAACATCTTATGTATTCCTTGATACCTAGCTTTTCTTTAATGTAATGAACTACTTGTATAGGTGTGTATATTGGGGTTAAGTTGCTAATGACGACAAAGTAACATTTGTCTTCTGCAATTTTTGTTTTTTTGACTGTACTGGTTTCGAAATGCTGGGTGGCTTCAGTTTGGGTACTTGAACTGGCATACACTATGTTTTTCTTCGATACCTCTTTCTTCGTTGGTATAGTAGGTAGTTTGTTGGAAAGATTACACATTTGATTAGATATTTCACTGATGTGTGAAGAGAGCCTCTCTAATCCCAACTTTATCTCAGATGAATTTGTATCTTGGACTTGTACCTTAATCGTGTCATTTGAACAGCCGAAAAAACTGACGATATATTGAAAATATCTTGTTCCCTCTGCCTTATGGATTTTAAAAGATATTCAGGATTTAACAGGTTATTTAATTTATGAATCTCGTCAATTTTGTTTGTAAGATAGTCTAATTTGCCGTCATTCTTTGCTAATAAATCTTATGTCTCGATAAATACAGGCAAATTATTTGTGAGTTTTTTAGTAACTTGAATTAAGGCGTCAAAGTTCTCTTGTGGTATTTGATTTTTTGTTAAATTTGTTATTTTTCATTTACATATCTGATGCTAGTAGTCCACTCTTTCACGGTTTTTGCTCCAAATTTTAAAGAACCGCTTGGATTGACATGAAATTTGCATACGTATAGCTTACATGTCAAAGAAAAAAAGTGATATTGTGCCGATGTGCGCTTTTGCTCTAGGGGTGACTTTCACCCCCTCTTGGAAGTGAAAAAATATATTTCCAAAATAAGTCCGGAAATGGGTAAACTGACTAATTTTAAGTAACTTTTGATCTGTAGAGCTTTTTCGCCAAGTCATCACTTTTTGAGTTATTTGCGAGTGAATATGTTCGTTTTTCAACAAAATAACCACATTTTTAGACGGTTTTTCGCAAATAACTCAAAAAGTAAGTATTTTGTCGAAAAAACGTTCTTAAAAAAAATATAGCCTATAAAAATGTAAAAAAATGGTATACGAGTTAGGTCTCTGCATCTCGTAGAACCAGAGTTATAGCCTATGAAAAATAGATTCATATTCACCAAATTTCAAATAAAACATTTCGACGTGAAATATCCAAAAAATTAAGCACTTTTTGGGGAAAATCCATTATAACTTTTTTAAAGTGTTTAAAAAAAGATTTATTTTTCTTTTTACAAAAAGCTTCTTGCATTAAATTGAAGCAAGTTACGCTCAAAATAAAGTGGGTCCCTTTTGTTTTTGCAAAAAAAATCGGGAAGACCACCCCCTAATTAGCAACTTAAATGAATTTAATCGTTACCGCTCCACAAATTATTTTACTTATTTTGTGTTTATATGATCTGTAAGTTTCATCGATTCAAAGTGCTTATTTTTGAAAAAATTTGGTTTCAAAGTAAAATTTTTAAAAATTTAAATTTGGAAAAATATGCTTTTTTTTCAAAATAAAAATTGTTAGAGATACCAAAAATCTCGAAACACAAAAAAAGTCAGATTTGCTTTTCTGAATATCATGTATTTTTTTGTTTTTCATGTAAGCAATACTTATTCGACGTGAATAAGTATTGCTTAGACAAAAATTTACTAAGATTTGGTGTTTCTAAATTTGCATACATTCGTGATCAGTGACTCGTTCAACCCCTTTTAACTACAGCCCTTTTAAAAATAAGGACTTTGACAATGAAACTTACAGATCATATAAACAATATATACACGAGTCAAGAAACTTATGAAGTCGTAACGATTAAGTTCATTTAAGATACTAATTAGGGGGTGAATTTATCGATTTTTTTACCAAAACCAAAAGGGACTAACTTTATTTTGAGCGTAACTTGTTTAATTTTGATGCTAGAAATTTTTTTTATAAAACAAAATCAAGCTTTTTTTAAACACTTTAAATAAGTTAAAATGAGTTTTCCCCGAAATGTGCTTCATTTCTGGTTATTTCACGTTAAAGTATTCGATTTGGAATTTGACGAATATGAACCTATTTTCATTAGCTATAACGCTGCTTCTACTAGGTGTAGAGACGTGATATATACACCATTTTTAAAAAAATTTCACAAGCTACATTTTTGATAAGAATATTTTTTCGACAAAATACTCACTATTTGAGTTATTTGCGAAAAACCGTCTAAAAGCGTGGTTATTTTGTTGAAAAAATGAACATATATTCACTGCCAAATAACTCGAAAAATATTGACTTAGTGAAAAAACTCTATAGAACAAAAGTTACTTAAAATTAGCCAGTTTATCCATTTCCTGACTTCTTTGGACTAATATTTTTTCACCCCCAAGAGGGGTGAAAACCACCCCCAGGGCAAAAGCACATATCGGCACAATATCACTTTTTTTCTTTGACTTGTTAGCTATGTGTATGCCAAATTTCATGTCAATCCAAGCGGTTCTTTAAAATTGAGAGGTTTTGCAATATTTTACCGTTAAAGAACGGACTATAGGTGAATCACATAATGTACAGAAATATCTTAAATGGGCATTTTTGGATCTAGTAGAGTTTTTGAGGTGGTTTTATTGAGGCCCGGTTATTGAGGTTATAAAAGGTTATTCAATTCTCTATTCAATATAATAAATACGAACCTAATTATTTATAGAGGGTGTCCAAAAAATAATTTTTTGCATTAAATTAATTGAGACAAAAAGAAGAATGTACCTATGTAATTTATTTAATTCAAAATACATTTTACTGCTGTCAGAAAAAAGGAAAAAATATTTATTTGACAAATAAAAATTGTTTTCCGCTTAAATTCGATACTAAAGCAGCCACCCAACTGCCTCTTGGCAGTTTGAACATTTACTTGAATCGAAAACCAATGATTATTCTTAAAAAAACATTTTTTTTTCTGTTTTATGATGGCAGTAATGTGATGTGTTTTGAATTGAATAAATTACATACATTTATTCTTATTTTTAGGTCTTATTTTGGAATTTAATTCCAAAAACATTTTTGAACGCCATGTATAAATAATTATGTTGATGTTTATATTTTTGAACAGAGACTTGAATAACTTTTCAAATGAGCTATCACACTTCCTCTATTTTAATTTCAAAAAATCATCAATTACGTCATCGCGTCCAGGTGGATGACGTCACTATATTTATATATGCCAAAAAATTGTAATTTAAAAATAAAAATCGACCTTTTTCGGGATTTCAGGGATTTTATTCCAATCTTTACGTGCTCACTGTATATATTTTTTGACTTATTAATATAGAAAAAAAAAAAGAGTGTGTGTAGTTTGTAAGCACGAAAGAAGTTATAGTTCTATTTTGATGATTTCAACGAAACAAATATATTTTAAATATTTTAATTGTATTTTTATTTAAATATTAAACTAATTTTAATACTTAAAATAATCCCAAAAATTAAAAGTAACTGACATTTTTATGAACTGAGGCGTCGTCCCCGCAATTGCTTTTCGTCTGATGAATCGTATAAACTCTAAAAAACGTCGGTTTTCGACAAAAAATTATAACATAATTTTTTTATGGGCTATCCGCTATAGTGTTTGTATTTTCGTCAAATTTTAAAATCGTTAAAAATGGTAAATTCTCGATAAATAATGTTGACGAACTTGTCATTTGTTGACGAACTGGAGAGTCTCAGCAATTGCTTTTCCCTTGAGGAATCGTAAAATATTAAAAAACTTCTGATTTTCTACACAATTTTAATATAAATATACCTTCTAACGTGCGTACAAAGTACACACACACACATTCTTTTTTTTTTTTTTGTAAAAATCATTCTTTTCTCCACTTTAATATTTTCGATCATGAGGCATAGGCGTAACCAGGGGGTGGTTTTGGGAGTTATAACCACCCCCTTTTGGATGAACTTTGAGCTCTATACGCTTAACACCATTATTATTTCATACCCCCCAGAGACCTTCAAGTAGATGGAACCCCATTAGGATCATTTTGGTTATACCTCTTTCATGAGGGGTATGTCCAAATGTGCTTTTTTTTCATGTAAAAAATTAAGGATTATTTCTAGTGGTTGAAAATGAAAAAACAAAAAATAATGAAATATCGATTTAAAATTGATTTAATTAGATATCAAATTAATTAAAAAGGGGGTACCAAAGGGGGTATTCTATAAGGGTTAAATTAGTGAGCCAACCAACAGCAATGTTTTAAATATAAAAATAAATTTATTCAACTTTATCAAACGCTATTAAATCCTAATAAGTACTTTGATTTATGTTACAACTAGTTTTACACAACTATATATAAAATAATAAGCATATATTGGCATAGTGTAGACTTTGAGTGGGGATCTAAGTGAGAGAGTAAACTAATGACAATTAAAGTTGCTTGTGCTGGAGATTAAAGTTAGTCCAGAAAGCCACTGCGCATCCGCTAGGAAAAATATTCTAATTCGGATTTTTTGCACAATCTTACTCAAAAAGGACTCCTTTTAACAAATTTGGATGTTGCTAGGACCAAAAGGTGGTCAAAAATTTTTTAAACGTTTTTTTTGTTTTTTTTCCTAAAAATATTTTTTTTGTATGGAAAAAAGTTTTTTTAGGTTTTTTGGATCATTCCAAACAGAAAAGATCTTTAGTGACTTTTCTCTAAAAATGATAGTTTTTGACATATAAGCGATTAAAAATTGAAAAATTGCGAAATCGGCCATGTTTAACCCTCAAAAACTATGTGAAAAACTGAAAATTTAAATGTTTGGAATACAATATTCAAAACTCCTTTGTTTTTTAATTGCTAATCAAGCGTGCGCGTCACTATTTTCCACCGACATTATGGTGCAAATGAAAGGAATAAATTTGTTATTTCGTAAACCGGCGGCTTTAAGGAAAAATCCCGAAATAGGTCGATTTTTATTTTTAAGTTATGATATTGTGGCATATATGGTATACTAGTGACGTCATCCATCTGGGCGTGATGACGTAATCGATGATTTTTTTAAATGAGAATATTGGTCGTGTGCTAGCTCATTTGAAAGGGTCTTCAATTTTCTATTCAGTAATATAAACATTCATATAATTATTTATACAGGGTGTCCTTCTACTTCTGTTTTTGTTAAATAAGTTAATTTACGAAAAATATTTTTTGGACACCCTGTATAAATAATTATGTAAATGTTTACATTACTCAATAGAGAAATGAAGAACCTTTCAAATGAGCTACCACACGACCCCTATTCTCATTTAAAAAAATCATCGATTACGTCATCACGCCCAGACGGATGACGTCACTAGTATACCATATATGCCACAATATCACAACTTAAAAATAAAAATCGACCTTTTTCGGGTTTTTTCCTTAAAGTCGCCGGTTTACGAAATAACGAATTTATTCCTTTCATTTGCACCATACTGTATACACATGCAACGGTGTCGCGCACGCGTGATTAGAAATTAAAAAACAAAGGAGTTTTGAATATTGTATTGCAAAAAACTCTTCGGGATTTCATCAATCGATGTTTAAAGAATATCTACCTACCTTGGCAACATTCAAATTTTCAGTTTTCCATATAGTTTTCGAGGGTTAAAAATGGCCGATTTCGCAATTTTTCAATTTATAATCGCTTATATGTGAAAAACTGTAATTTTTAGAGAAAAGTCACCAAAGACCTTTTCTGTTTGGAATGATCCAAAAAACCTAAAAAAGCTTTTTTCCATGCAAAAAAGAAAAAGAAAACTCTATTCAAGGAAAAAATAGTATAAACAATGTGCTAAAGTATGAAAGAAGGTCATAATATAATTTGGAAAAAGTATCATATGGGCCAGTATCATTAGAAATAGTGTAATTGAACTACATAAAAAACGTCTTGAAAATGTCTGAGAATAGAGAGACCTGGTGGTGGTTAAACGAAGTTAAAAAAGGCCAAACGTAATGCAGAAAGAGAAAAGATTGAAACAATGAAATACTAATTCCCGAAAAGGATTTGGAAAGAGATGGAACAAGGATTTTAATAGTTTAGATATTAAGTGAAGGATTTGACAGAAAACTAGTTGAATTAACAGATACAGTCAGTAACAATACCTACTTCTTACCACAATTACAAACGATAACACTCCTTTGGAAGTGTGAAAATCATTAGGAGAAACAGGAACAACTTGGCTAAGACAATGATGGAATGATGATTATTTATAAGCTTCTTCTTCTTTTAGTGCCTATTCGTTTCGAATATTGGCGATCATTCTGGCTATAATGATTTTATTAACTGATGCTTTAAATAGATTAGTTGTTGTTGTGGAGAACCATTTCCTCAGGTTCTTTAACCATGATATTCTTCTTCTCCCAATTCCTCGCTTTCCGAATACTTTACCTTGAAGGATTACCTTCAGTAATCTGTATTTAGTGCCGTTTTTCATTATGTGTCCGAGATATTGTAACTTTCTCCTTTTAATGGTATACATCACCCCTTTTTCTTTGCCCACTCTTTGTAATACGGTCTCGTTGGTTATCTTGTCCGTCCATGATATCCTTAGGAATCGCCTGTATAGCCACATCTAGAAGGCTTCAAGTTTTTTCCCCATTGCTTCAGTGAGTGTCCAGGATTTAACTCCGTAATACAATATTGAGAAGATATAACATCGTAGGAGTCTTATTTTTATCTCCAGATTAAGGTTATGGCTTTTAAAGAGTTTGGTTATGTTATTGAATACACTCCTAGCATTCTCTATTCTACATTTTATTTCTTGTGAGTGACCCCATTGTTCGTTTACTATTGTTCCAAGATAGTTATACTGTTTTACTCTGTCCACTGGTGTATTATTGATAAGTAGTTGGGCTCCTCTAATTTTATTTTTGCTGATGATCATAAATTTAGTTTTTGATATATTTACTTGAAGTCCAAGTCTTTCACTTACTTTATTTACTTTGTTTATTAGGTGCTGTAAACTGTTCAAACTGTCTGCAAAAATAACGGTGTCGTCTGCATATCGGATGTTGTTTAGGCGTTCTCCATTTAGAAGTATTCCATGTTCGCAATTTTCTAAGGCTTCACTAAATATTTCTTCCGAATATAGGTTTAATAATATAGGTGAAAGTATACAACCTTGTCTAACACGTCGTAGAATCTGGATCGCTTTAGTTGGTTCACTTCAAAGATTCGTTCTTATTGTGGCTGATTGGTTCCAGTATAAATTTTGTATTATACGTCGGTCTTTATCGTACATTTGGACTTTTTTAGAACATCCATCATTTTTCGGAGTTGAACTGTATCAAATGCTTTTTGGTATTCCACAAAGCAGGTGTAAATATCGCAAGTCATATCTCTGCATCTTTGAAATAAAACCTGTAGACAAACAGTGCATCTCTTGCACCTACGCCTTTCATGAATTCAAACTGTGTGTCTTTTATTCTCTCTTCAAATAGCTTGTATATTCTACGATGTATAATTTTAAGAAAAAGTTTTAATGTATGGCTCATTAGACTTATTAGCCTATATTCTCCGCAATTTTTTGTTCCCTGTTTCTTGGGTAAGGTAATAAATTCTGAAACTAGCCAATCTTTTTGGATATTGCCTGTGTCATAGATATTATTAAAGATGAAAGATGAAGTTTTTCACTCCTAAAAGCAACATTAATAATATTGAAAATATTAGAAATATTACTAAAAGATTTTTAAATTGAAAAACGTATTGGAACATTTACCTGACACCTCCAAGGCTTCTACAATTTGCAAGCCAAATGGATGCTGCAGTGAAGACAATGGAAAGGAATTCTACACTATGCAATTCATATCCCCAGTCTGCAGCTTGGTAAAGTTCCAACGGAAAATGCACCTAGTTACTCTACGGAGTAATACGAAAGTAAAATAAAAATGTATACCATTTTTATTATTCAGTTGCAATGCGAAGGCAAAACAATCTTACTTTTCAATAGAATACGGAGGGCAATCCAGCTCTCTGAATCGCGATTTTCGATTTTTATTGGAATCTCATCGGAGAGAGCGCAGGCTTGTTCTCCATATCCTAACTGACCAGCACCGAGAGTTTTTCCCACACATTACAACTAAAACAAATAGGGTAGGTGACTACAGTCATTTGGCAATTGAAAGATGAAGTTTTTCAATCCTAAAAGCAACATTAATAATATTGAAAATATTAAAAATATTACTAAAAAATTTTTAAATTGAAAAACGTATTGGTATATTTACCTGGTGACACCTCCAAGGCTTCTACAATTTGCAAGCCAAATGGATGCTGCAGTGAAGACAAAGGAAAGGAATTCTACACTATGCAACTCACATCCCCCGTCTGCAGCTTGGTAAAGTTCCAACGGAAAATGCACCTAGTTACTCTACGGAGTAATACGAATATAAAATAAAAATGTGTACCATTTTTATTATTCAGTTGCAATGCGAAGGCAAAACAATCTTACTTTTCAATTAGAATACGGAGTGCAGTCCAGCTCTCTGAATCGCGATTTTCGATTCTTATTGTAATCTCATTGGAGAGAGCGCAGGCTTGTTCTCCATATCCTAACTAACCAGCACCGAGAGCTTTTCCCACGCATTGCAACTGAAACGCATAGGGTAGGCAATTGAAATATGAAGTTTTTCAATCCTAAAAGCAACATCAATAATATTGAAAATATTAAAAATATTACAAAAGATTTTTAAATTGAAAAACGTATTGGTATATTTACCTGGTGACACCTTTAAGTCTTCTAAAATTTGCAAGCCAAATGGATGCTGCAGTGAAGACAAAGGGAAGGAATTCTACACTATGCAATTCACATCCCCCGTTTTTATCAAGGACGGAACATCGGAACTTTACCAAGCTGCAGACGGGGGATGTGAATTGCATAGTGTAGAATTTCTTCCCTTTGTCTTCACTGCAGCATCCATTTAGCTTGCCAATTGTAGAAGCCTTGGAGGTGTCACCTGGTAAATGTACCAATACGTTTTTCAATTTAAAAATCTTTTAGTAATATTTTTAATATTTTCAATATTATTAATGTTTGCTTTTAATATTGAAAAACTTCATCTTTCAATTGCCAGATGACGCTAGTCACCTACCCTATTTGTTTCAGTTGAAATGTCTGGGAAAATTTCTCGGTACTGGTCAGTTAGGATATGGAGAACAAGCACCTGCGATTCCAATAAGAATCGAAAATCGGATTCAGAGAGCTGGATTGCACTCCGTATTCTAATTGAAAAGTAAGATTGTTTTGCCTTTGCATTGCAACTGCAATTTTTATATTATTATGCAACACATTTTTATATTATTAAAGATCATCATCAAGAAGTTTAAGAAATGCAGATTGTGCTCTGTCTGGTCCTGGAGCTCTACCTTCTTTTAGTGTTATTAGGGCTGCTCTTATTTCTGACACTAGTATGGGTGGTCCTGTTCTCGTAGGAATTGGGGACTGGTTCTTATTCTCATCAAAAATTAAATATCGTATGTAATTTTTCCAGGTATTATTGATAATCTTTTTGTCCACGATTTTCTCTCCATTGTCGTTAACAAGTTTACTTATTCTTATGTTTTTACATTTGCCTGTAATTTCTCTTACCTTCTTATGCACGTTGAAGCAGTCGTATTTACTTTGTAGAATTTCGATTTCTTGGCATTTTTTCTCCAGTTCTTTCTGTTTGGCTTCTCTGATCTTTCTATGTATCTCTCGCTGTAATGTTTTATACATGGAGTTATCGTTCTTTTTTTTTTCCTTCTTTCTTCCTTTTGTTGCAGAATCTCTGTCGTCATCCATGTCTTATTCTTACTTTCTTCGTTCTTCATAAAATTTTCTTTAATCGTTTTATTAAGGGATTCTATCTCATCTTCTGTGCTTTCCGTTGTATTATCGATTTCTTTGAATTTTCTATTTAATGTTTTTCTGACTATTTCTTTTACTTCTCTATATTTCAGTTTTCTCATGTCATGTTTTTTCACAGTTTTTCTGCGTATTTTCTTTAACTTGGTTCTATACACGCCCACTAAAGGATTGTGGTCAGATTGAATATCAGCGCCTGGGTAGTTTAAATGCTAATAAAACTTTATTATACATCTTCCCAGAATTTTTTAAAATAATATTTTTTGAGAACTATTTCCGGAGTGGAAGTTGATTTTGGAACAATATTTGTGGCTCAATCTCATATAAGTGTATACGCCTGCATTCCGCGTACCAAAAAAGTTGATTAATAGCAAGCTAAAAATTTGTTAATAGCATAGCGGTGTCTAGTCGGACAAACCTTGATGTATGGGAACACTGGAACAGGTGAAGTTTTAACTGTGGAACAGGTTATAATTTTCGAACGTCAAACTACGAAAACGTCCCATGTACTTTGTCGGACAGAACTTCCAATTGATTTGTCACCCATACATTAAACTCTTGTGCAAAACTTAGACTGCTATTTACCACCATGTTGTTCGTTTGCCATGTTCTACGTGTCGGACTTATCAAAAGTGCCCAACATATTGTCGGACAAACATTTTTTATACATTATATCAAGTTTGCTATTGAATAAACTTAAAAACGACCTGCTACTTTTCACAATCATAAACTTGTCAGGATGACACCTTCCACGATTAAACTTCCCGTCCCAGTGTTCCTATACATTAAAGTGTGTCCGACTAGACACCGTTAAGCTATTAACAAATTTTCAGCTTTTTTCAGCTTTTTAGCTTTTTTTGGTAAGCGCGATCCAGGGTTAATAATATTTCAATCTTGATTTATCTCGTATAATTTAAAGTATAGAATATTTTTCTAATAAAATTATTGTCATAATTTGGGTAATATTATTTTTCAATTTATTTACTACGTTTTTATTTCAGGCTGATCACATCATTCCATTTAAAAACCCCAAGAGAATTAAAAAAGCGTCAATCATCTTCATAGCAGCAGTCACATTCACCACGGGTCTAATTTATGCCTACGATATCATTTTGAAAGCACGAGGGAAAAGTATTTTGGCGTACATAAAATATTACTTTGCATTTTATATGCTCTACAGTATTGTCATAATGATAGAAGTGTTCTATTGGCACATAATACTTTTGGTAAAAGTCCGAATCTCTTTGTTGAACCAGGATCTTGCCAAAGTTAGAGACCGAACGAATGTTAGTAAAAACGTGATTTTAGAGGATATCGTCGGGAAAGTTTATTTAAGCAAAATTATTGTTAATGGTGAGAAAATTACTAATAGGTTCAATAATGGAAGAACGTCTAGTATTGACCCCTACGTAAAAAGCGAGGAATCTCAAAATATAGGTAAATGGATAGATTAGTTATCATAATAAATATCTAAAATTATCAGATTTAAATACTACTCTCAATTCCAAGCTAAGCTAACATAGTTTCAGGCGCCTAATAGGTGAGTGTGTCGTGACGTCGCAGCTTGTCATTGGAGTGAAATAAATTTTTAACCAAATTTAATTGATTTCTAATTTAATTGATTTAACGCTATGAAAACAACATTTTTGGGAAAAAAGAGATACCGGAGAAAGTAAAAACGGCGGTCGTTAAATCAGTAGTTAGACCAACAAGCATGTATAGCGGCGAGACATGGACATTGACGGGGAGACAAAAATCCAGAGTCGATGCTATGGAAATGAGGTTCCTGAGGAAAATAGCAAACAGAAAGAGGACAGACAAAGTAAAAAACGAAACAATTAGATAAAACCTAAAACTAGAACCAATCAATGAAAAAATGTTGGAGGGACAACTTAGATGGTCCGGGCACGTGCGTAGAATGTCAAACTAGAGGCTTACAAAACAAGTGTTCGAAACTAGAATGCAGGGGAAAAGCAAAAGAGGAAGACCAAGAGTTATGTGGGTAGATGAAATCAGGAAGGAAGTCGAGAAGAAGGGATTGACATTGGAAAGTGCAAGAAACCTAACTTAAAATCGGAAAGCATGGAGACTACAGTGCCAAACTCAACTCCACCAGCCTTACACCTAAAGGCTTAGGATTAAGTAAGTAAGTAATTGATTTCTAAAGAAAGGCAAGCTGCGACGACTCGACAAATCCAACGATCAGGCGTCTGAGATTGGCGTCCTAGCTTAGCTTGGAAGTGAACGTAGTATACACAAAAGTTCGTAAGGCTTGAGTAGCTATTGCCGAATGACAACAAGTTTGCGAAACAAACTGGAGCATTATTTCCTTATTTTTTATTCTTTTGATCATGTGATATTTAAAAGAATATTTTTTTTCTAGAACCGTGTTAAAAATGCAATTTTTAGCACTCCATACAAGCGTTAAAAATGCTACTTTAAGGCACTAGTGCTTTAAAATTTTTATGGCACTGCAGTTCATATTGACCGTATAGGCAATTGTGATGTAATGTCAAAAAAATATAAAAATGGCATGTCAGTCAAGTTCAAGTAAAAGTTTTTGTAGATATTGTCCTGTAATTACGTTTGTAGAAAAAATATTGTATGATATTCGTAATAAAAAGTACATTTTTAAGGCACTCATGTGAATTGCAGAACTCGCTATCGCTCATTCTGCAAACTTTCACATGCGTGCTTTAAACGTGTACTTTTAACACTTATATCATAAATAACTATTAATACACACACAAAAAATTCAAGTTTGTTTTAATATTTATTTTACTATATTATAATAGAATATTAAATATATTATATTTAGGTACAAGAATTCGTGATTGTTTTTAATTCATTTTAAACACGACAAGACAACTAGGCACGTATATAATAACTTCTTTATGGTCTTCACCATTACACCTTTTCATATTGAATGCCCAGTATTTTAAAATTAATGCCAATTTTGTTTTAGTTTGTAACCCCGGTCTCCACAAAATATTTTGAATTGCTTTAAAATTGAATTGTTGCTAATTAAAGTATTCTTACTTGCATTTGCTGCAATCTCTTTGTTAATGTCTTCCACTGATACAGAAATAAAACAAATATTTTGGTTCACTTTCTTAAATGTGACAGTGGTCTAAACTAGAAAACTCATTGACATTATACAGAAACAAAATATTATAATTTATTGTAGATTCTTCCCATTATAATAATAATTTGATTGAACACTTGAACAGAAGTAAAGAGGTCATAAAAAATCTTATGGTAGAGCCCAAGCGGGGATTTTTGCAGTTACTCGAGAGCGTCAGATTATTATATGGGGAGAAACCTGGTACCCTGCAGATATACCTCTACCATATATTGGCTCTTAACACAATGGCGTTCGTTTTTTTTTCGGGGCCCGAAAAAAAAATCTATCCTTAAAAATACTCGAAATTGTCATATTAAGATAAGGTAAGTTAAGGACATGCAAAAGAGTGTATATTTCAAAAATCTGACTTCAAAAGTTTCACAAAAAAAGCGAATATTTCGTGAAATGAATGTCATAACCACAGTATAAAGAGGAACAATAGAACCACTCTCCGAAAAATTGGAAGTAAAATCTGTAGTCGCGCATGGCGACCGCGCAATGTTCTTAGTCGCTTTTGCCCCACTCTCGCATTGTTAGTCCCATAGAAACGTACGGATTTTAACAGGGAAAACCCGCATCCACCACTGGTGAATTACCAATTGCGTACTGCCGGTATTATTTCTTGAGATTAAAGCGCCGACAGAGGAGTGGTTTTACTGTGGAACCTCTATATACTGTGGTCATATCAAAAAAGTAAAAAATATATGTTCAATATTTTTCAAAAATCTATCGAAAGATGGCAAACATGACCCCACGGAGAGGGGTGGGGGTAAATTTAAAATTTTAAATACAAATCTCGCGATATTTCGCAAAATAAACATCAGATCGAAAAACTGCAAAATACACTTATTCAATAGTTTTGAAAAATCTATCTAACGGTACCAAACACGACCCCCCGCAGAGGTGGGTTGGGGGTTACGTTAAAATCTTAAATAGTAGCCACAAATTTTTATTGCGGATTTGGATCCTTTACGTAAAAATAAGCAACTATAATTCGAAACAATTTTCAAATTATGGACACATTGCTATAATCGAAAAAAAAAAGAATGTGTGTGTACTTTGTACGCATGTAAGAAGTTGTACTTCTCTTATATGATTTAAACGAAGGTAATATACTTTTATTTATATTTTATTTAAATATTAAACAAATTTATACTTACTATTTCTCAAAATTAAAACAGTGCCAAAAATTAAAATAATAAAAGAGTAAAACACACACAAATACATTAAAAATGCCACAAATGATTTCTGAACATTAATTTTCGGAAATTTTTTTAACTAAGTACGTATTTTCTGAAAATAAAATTATGTAATAAATATACTTACAATCATAAAATGTATAAAAAAACATAAAAAAATAAAAGTTTTTATTGGGATTCGAACCAGCTATCAGCGCGGTTGGTATATTGGGGTTCATTCGCCTTAAACGCTTCGCCACGGAGGCAATGTGTCATTATGTGCGAAGATCGACTAACTAAACGGATTAGGCTTTTGACATTTTGGAATTAAATTAAATTATTTTGATTTTGAATTGAAATGATTTAGAATTGAAAAAATACAACAGCACATAGAGTAAGAAATCAATATATTAGGTAAATTATAAAAATAAAGTATTACATACTATGTATTTTGGTAGGTTCAAATAGGAAGGTACCTATGATACATTTACAATTATTACGTACCTGTTGCTTTTAAAAACTATTTAAATGTCACTACAATTATAAACTTTTTTGTTTCTGTCCTCACAACAATAAAACTAATATATTATACATTTGCTTACCTTCATACTGAACAATTATTTATTATTGACAGATCATTTCAACATCCAATCAGAGCCCGTATAACGACTAATATCATACTGTCGGTGTGCGCATGCGCGCAGATCAATATAAATTCACCCTCAATCTCAATCGTGCCTAAAGAAGTATAACTTCAAAAACGATTGTTGGAAATTGGAAAATTAAATTAAAAAATGGAAAGTTCCCACTAAAATGTAGAATTTTATTCAACTTTTTTTGGTTTTAGGACCTAATAATCACAACCCAATAGGTCCCCAAAGCGCTCGAGTGACTGCAAATCCAGCATACTTTTCTCCCCTACTATTACTACACGATTGAAAATTAAAATCATTAAAAAATAATCAATAAGTATTTAAAAAAAAGGCCTACTCCTCCTACTCTAACTTTTCCGTCCGAAATCGGTCGTTCTTTTGGCTCAATAAAACAGATTGTGAGTAACTCTAAATTTTATTCGCACAACCCAAATATACCTTGCTTTGTGATACTTTATAACGTAGGAACTGATACCTTTGTACTGTACTAATACCCATTATACAGGGTGTTTCTTTGGAAACGGAAATACTTTAACGGTGAATAAAGGTCACCGATCCGGTTCTTGATATACCACATTTTTTGCCCTACCGACTTTTATAACCGTGTTTTTTAACGATTTTGCCCATTTTTTCCTAAGCCATAACTTTAGAACCACCTTGCATATTTTTTTGATATTTGGTACACATATGTTTCATTGAAAACCCAAACGACCGACATACTAACCATAAGAAAAATCCAGGTCCGGATTAACAAAAAATTATAAAGTAATTGTGACCTTAAAACAACACCCTGTATATTAAAATTTTGAAAATTTGTTTGCATATTTAAAAAGAGCACAAAAAATTGAGTTTAATGGTTCCCTTCAATTTTTCGGCCAGATAATTTGTGACTTTAATTTTGAAATTATATTGAATTTTTTAAGAACTCTGATATTAAAAAGCGTATTAATTTTAAGTTATAAATTATTAAAGTTAATGAATTAAAACGCATTTTAAAAACAATCAATATTTATAGATCACATTGGAACGACCTAATTACTAATGACAAGAAAAATCCAGGTCCAGATTAACAAAAAAAAAAATAAAATAATTGTCCACAAGGAAAAAGTTTTCCTGTAGTTGGCGGTATACCATATAATACAAAAAACAGTAAAATCCTTTATAAAAATATACAAATATATACATATTATAAAATATATAAAAAATATAACTTTTATAAAGGATTTTACTATTTTTTTTAATAATTGTGACGTTGAACCAACACCCTGTATATTGAAATTTTGAAAATTTGTCTGCGCCTTTTAAAAGAGCATAAAAACTTTGATTAAACGTTCATTTTAATTTTTTGCGCCGTTGATTTAATTACATCAATTTTGAAATTATATTAAAATTTTAAAGAACTCAGAGATTAAAAACAAGGTACATATTATTAACTTTTAATAATTTAATGTTAATGAATCAATACGTATTTTAAAAATACTTAATACTTATTTACTAGGCTGGCTTCATGGTTTCTCGGGATTTGTAGCTGTTGTAGCTGTATGCACATCATTAAAAATAGAATTGCGAGGATTGGGATAATTTATTGATTTAGTAAATAATTTAAAAAAACAGCTATATCTAATAAAAAAAATTTCATTTAAATAGTTCAACAATTTAACATACTTTAATTAAAAATATTTGAATTATAACAGTTGCTCAAAATGTCCGCCATTTTGTTCGAAGCATTTCCTTGCTTGATTTAGAATATTTTTCTGGCAGCTTATTGTCACCCTGGGGGGTGAAACGTCTTTAGGGTCCAAACTAAAGACAAACCAAACATTTTATCTTTGATACAGGTTCTAAATTATGTTCTGTTGTGATTTATACCATTTTTTTCGAATTTAAAATTTTATGCAAGTTCCCTATGATTTCAAAATTGCCGTAATTAAATTATCTGCTCAAAAATTTGACATACACCTTTTAACGCAGTTTTTTATGCTCTTTTAAAATACGCTAACAAATTTTCAAAATTTCAATTTACAGGGTTTTGTCTCAAGGTAAAAATTACTTCATATTTTTTTGTTAATCTGGACCTGGATTTTCCTTGTGATTAGTAATTGGGTCGTTCCAATGTGTAGGTATTGATTATTTTTAAACTGAGGATTGATTCATTAAATTTAATAATTTATAAACAAAAGTTAATAATATCTGCTTTTTAGTGTCAGAGTTTTTAAAAAATTCAATATAATTTCAAAATTAAAGTCATAAAATTGTCTGGCCGAAAAATTGAAGCGAACCAATAAACTTACTTTTTTGTGCTCTTTTCAAACATGCAAACAGGTTTTCAAAATTTGAATATGCAGGGTGTTGTTTTAAGGTCACAATTACTTTATAATTTTTTGTTAATCCGGACCTGGATTTTTCTTATGGTTGGTATGTCTGTCCTTTGGGTTTTTAATGAGACATATGTGTAGCAAATATCAAAAAATATACAGGGTGGTTCTAAAGTTATGGCTTAGGAAAGAAATGGACAAAATCGTTAAAACACCCTGTAACTCGGTTATAAAATTCGGTAGAGCAAAAAATGTAGTATATTATCTAGAACCGGTTCGGTGACCTCTATTCACCATTAAAGGATTTCCGTTTCCCAATGAAACACCCTGTATATAATTATACATGGCAGGTCGGCGTAGTCATCGCCCTTGTTATTATTGGTGTTGTTTTATTGTTATAAATACAAAAGTATATTTTATATTTATGAATAATTTTATTCAAATTGAATGAAATCACGATTTTTTCGAACAGCTACCAAGACACGATTTAGATTTTGATCAGAATTGATTACTGAAATATCGACTTTAATTGAATCGGTAAATGAAAGAATAGTTCATCTCCAAAATTGTCATTTTAAAAAAATGAAAAAACCATTTGAACAAAAAACTAGTGGTTTTTTGATATTTTCATACATTGTAAAGTTTTGTGCTTATTTATTAAATAGCCAAATAAAAATTTTTAAAACAAAATCCAGAAAAAAGACATTTTTGCAAAAAGGTATCGTTTACATATACTGTTATATCACTGAATTACACAAACATAATTCTGAAATTACATTAATTTATTATTTTTGTTTAGAAATATTTATTAACAGTGAGACTGATTGATCGTCAAATACAGTTATCCTCGTTTTTCTTAACGACTTTCCAAGAGGTAATATGATAATGGACACCTAAATTCTCTCCAGACAAATTTTGGAGAATTTTCTTAATGTCTGCTATCTTTGCTTCATTGATTGGGGCAGGTTCGGTATATGCTTTGTTGGTAGGAAATTGAGGATTATCATTTGCTTTCCCAACTTAAATGTATGGGATAAAAGGCCTTCTATAAACTCGGACGTAGTAACATAACCTGGTGCTTCGCTGCAATATGTGATCTGTCTAAGTTGGGACACAGTGAAATTAACATTTTGTTCAAGAGATTTGCACATCTTTTTATAAAGATTGGACAACCAGTTATTGAAGTGAAGAATATAGTTGTATCTAATAAAAGCTACAGTAAACGGATTTACTTTTCTGCAACTTAAAATAATATTTGCCAGGCAGGTAAACACGATCAGATCTTCTTATTAGTCTCTTAACTGTCCCTACATCACAATCACAAGGTGAAAACAAGTGTCCGCAAATAGATAAATAATGACATTTTTCTTAACCCTGCTGTCCTGTTCGGGTCTATTTGACCCAAAAAATAATTTATTTCTTATTTTACAAATTATTACGCGGCGTAACGATTTGGTGTTTCGTGACTTTATTACCTAATATGAGGTCTTTCAATTGCATATGAGATAAACAATCAACTTCCTGATTTTTTTGATAAAAATGAAATTGTTACCTAGGGTACGTTCGGGTCAATGTGACCCGCGTATTTAAACCGTTAAAAATTACCTGTGTATGTGTGTTTAGTTGACAGTATTCTATATTAGCAGTACCTGTGTGTTTGTCAGCCGGATACGTCTGTAAATAAAAACAGGTTTCTGCAAGCTAAAACTTGTAAAATAAACTGTAGTAGGTATAGCTGGACGGTGTTGCAAACCAAATTATAAATATGACCAACATGGACAGACAGCATGTATTTGGAACCAACTGGAAAGACATGAATAAAGTTGGTTTCCAAGCATACATTGGTTTTATATTTTTAGCTCGAGTTTATAAGTCCCATGGTGAATCAACTAAAAGTTTATGGAATGAAGAAACGGGTCGTACTATATTTAGATCAACAATGTCGCTTGATATATTTACAAAAAGTTTGCAAGTAATACGTTTTGATAACAAAACTACTAGACAGGATAGAAGACGTTTTGATAAACTTGCGGCAATACGTGAAATTTATGAAACATGGGTAGAAAATGTAAAAAGAACTTTTAACCCTGATGAAAATGTTACCGTCGATAAGCAACTAGTTGCCTTTAGAGGCCGCTCTCCCTTCAAATGGTATATTCCAGCAAGCCAGCGAAATATGGCACAAAACTTTAGGGTTTATGTAATTATGAACAGTAAAACTTCTTATGCTCTAAAATTGCAGATCTATACAGAAATGCGTGTGATGTGTGACTTGAGTAGTGATTTGGAATGCCACAATATTACGTGTATAATAACTTTTTTGCATCGTAAAATTTAGGAAAATTTCTTCTAAAACAAAGTAGATACAATGCCTGGGATTATAAGTAAAATAAACCGGAGCTTTCAGCAAAAATCGCGAATAAAGAAGTTCATAGCTCGTCTTTTTTGCTTCATGCAAGATTTGACAATATTCCCAAAAATAATAAAAATGTTGTTCTTATGAGTACTTTGCATCATGAATCGAGGCATCATGCATCAATTTCATCAAATGAAAAAGTCCCAAATTATTTTAGATTACAATTCCAATAAGGGAGCAATGGATACTCTAGATTAGCTTGTTGGCACGTATATATGTGAGAAGAGATAAATCGCTGGCCAATGATTGTTTTTTATAATCTACTGGACATTTCTGCCTACAACGCGTTCGTGTTCGTGGGCATCAATAAATATCCAATGGAATACCAATCAATTGGGAAAACGGCGAATTTTTCTTGAGGAATTGGGAAAAAACTAATGAATCCAGTCATCATTTCCAGAAAAAATATACCAATAACTAAAGGCTCTTACGAACTGGCAAAAAGGGCACGAGCAGGAACAAGTAGAAAAGATAGAAATGCTAGTGAACCGTCTATTAAATCTAACTCCGCCTGCTAAACGAACACGCTGTAAACTTGCCGTAAAAACGATAACAAGACAAATTATTATATTGGATTACATCACAAACATACTTATAAAATCCATTCTTTTTATTAATGTCCCAGTTGTAAACTGAATTAAATTTTTGTAGATATTTGTTACTAGGCTTTTTTGAAAGAAAAAATGCCTTTTGTTTTTGTTAATAAGGTTTAATTTACATTAACAACATAATTTTTGTTTAACTAACCATAATTTCTTGTTAATAAGGTTTTATTTATCACGATTAGCTTATTTTATTTCGATTAAGGAGCGTAAACCATAGTTGGGTCATATTGACCCGAACAGTACATTTGTGTAGTTGACTCGAACGGGACAGCAGGGTTAAATCGTTTGGTACTTGCCAGTACGACGGTTACAGTTTGGTACGACATAATGCCACTGAGCGAAAGAACAGTATAAGTGCCGCACGTATACGGTTCTTTCACTCATCTACCAAATCGTCCTGTCGATATTGAATCGCAGAGAGTTACCTACGTTGATACTGTTCTTTTTCCCACTTATGCGTTAACTTATTAAACGTATTTTGGCTACCTCAGTTCAAAATGTCGTTTTTGGCGTTTAAATTGTTCTTTCGCTCACCGTTTCAATTATTCTCTGACAATTTTGCTTGTGGTTTTCATGTGAGATTAAAATTATTTCCTTACTACCGTGAATAAGTGCTACATCCCCCACTCCCCTATAAACCATTTTATTTTTAGCACGTAAGCAAAACGCTCGGACAGGTAGATTTTTAAAATAAATTATAGCATCAATCTTTCGAACTTTACGCGATCCCTCTGCAGGTGACATTCCTAATTTTGTTTTTTTTTAATGGTAAAGTACATCATGTGACATCTCATTTAAAAGCTTTTGAAATATTTTTGGTTTCAAAAACGTATGATACTTTAATCCGAAAATTCACACAATCTACTCGTAAGTTTTGCGAGTTTCAATGTACCTAATAGTCGGAGAGATAGAAGCGGATTTTGTGCGTGATAAGTAATATGGAAAAACTATACGGGGATATGTTGAATTAGTTGTGTACATGACTTTCACCAACGGCCGGAAACCAGAGTTGGGGCCGAGGGTAGTTATAAGGGGTCAAAGTCGCGGATTTTATTATTTTTTTTATGACGCTCATGATCGAGATAGTGCACCAAAATTTGGGAATAAGTAGGTCATGACGTACCTAAGTAAAATCTCTAGGGGCTCAACGCTGCGTGGCCGACAAAGGGGTGGGGGTAGGGGTGAATATAAAAAGTATAAGGGGTTTTTTGCGACGTTCGTGATTGAGGTAGTGCACCAAAATTTGGGTATAAGTAGACCATGACATAAATAATTAAAATCCCCAGAGCCGGAAACCAGAGTTGGGGATGAGGGTAGTTATAAGGGGTCAAAGTCGCCGTTTTTATTATTTTTTTTTGTGACGCTCATGATCGAGAGTGCACAAAAATTTGGGAATAAGTAGGTCATGACGTAACTAAGTACAATCTCCAGGGGTGGCACGCTGCGTGGCCGATAAAGGGGTGGGGCAGGGGTGAATAGACGAAAATATAAGGGGTTTTTTTGCGACGTTCTTGATTGAGGGAGTATACCAAAATTTGGAAATAAATAGACCATGACATAACTAAGTAAAATGCTCAGAGCCAGAAACCAGAGTTGGGTATGAGGGTAGTTATAAGGGGTCAAAATCGCCGTTTTTATTATTTTTTTTGTGACGCTCATGATCGAAAAAGTGCACCAAAATTTGGGAATAAGTAGGTCATGAGGTAACTAAATACAATCTCCAGGGGTGGAACGCTGCGTGGCCGATAAAGGGGTGGGGGTAGGTGTGAATATAAAAAATATAAGGGGTTTTTTGCGACGTGCTAGATTGAGATAGTGCACCAAAATTTGGGAATAAGTAGACCATGACTTAGCTAAGTAAAATCCCCAGAGCCGGAAACCAGAGTTGGGGATGAGGGTAGTTTTAAGGAGTCAAAGTCGCAGTGTGTATTATTTTTTTTTGTGACCAGGCACAACATTTGGCCACCACCCAGTGTTCCGCCCCTGGAGATTTTACTTAGTAATGTCATGATCTACTTATTTCCAAATTTTGGTGCACTATCTCAATCACGAACGGCAAAAAAATCCCCATATATTTTTATACTCACCTCTGCCTACCACCCCTTTGTACCCCAAGCAGCGTTCCGCCTCTGAAGATTTTACTTAGTTACGTCATAACCTACTTACTCCCAAATTTTGGTGCACTATCTCCATCATGAGCGCCACAAAAAAAAATAATAAAAACCGCGACTTTTACCCCTTATAACTACCCTCGACCGCCACTCTGGTTTTCGCCTCTGGGGATATTACTTAGTTATGTCATGGTCTACTAATTCCCAAATTTTGGTGCACTATCTCAATCACGAACGTCGCAAAAAACCCCTTATATTTTTTTATATTCACCCCTGCCCCACCCCTTTGTCGGCCACGCAGCGTTTCACTCCTGGAGATTTTACTTAGTTACGTCATGACCTACTTATTCCCAAATTTTGGCGCGCTATCTCGATCATGAGCGTCACAAAAAAAATAATAAAAAACGGAATTTTTGACCCCTTATAACTACCTTACTTCCCGACTCTGGTTTCCGGCTCTGGGGATTTTAATTATATATGTCATGGCCTACTTATACCCAAATTTTGGTGCACTATCTCAATCACGAACGTCGCAAAAAACCCTTTATATTTTTTATATTCACCCCTACCCCCACCCCTTTGTCGGCCACGCAGCGTTGAGCCCCTAGAGATTTTACTTAGGTACGTCATGACGTACTTATTCCCGAATTTTGGTGCACTATCTCGATCATGAGCGTCATAAAAAAATAATAAAATCCGCGAATTTGACCCCTTATAACTACCCTCGGCCCCAACTCTGGTTTCCGGCCGTTGGTGAAAGTCATGTACACAACTAGTTCAACATATCCCCGTATAGTTTTTCCATATTACTTATCACGCACAAAATCTGCTCCCAGCTCTTAGACTATAAGTACATTGTTTGCGCGAAAATAGTTTAAATGTACCTACGTTTATCTATATCTGGTCAAAAAATTTACCTAATGATTTAAAAGCTATTAATATAAATAGTATTAAGAGCAAACAGTAGCGATCAACAAGTAGCAACAAACGCGTGCCAAGATTACGGCCCTAATTTTAAATATTTTGTCGAGATATTTGGCACACATATTCGTAATATAATAAAGAATGGGGGTGCAGAGCCCAATTTCAGAAATATGCTAGGATGTGGAAATTACTCTATAACTAAATAAAATATTGAAAAAATTAGCCTGTGCCGCCATTAAGAAAGACAAAAAGATACACTTTCTTCAAATAATTTTTTTATCCCGTGCCTAGATTTTGTGTCACATTGGAACTACTAAAAATCGATTTTTTTATAACAAGAAATCGAACGTCACTTACTTGGCAACATTTCGCGCCTAAATGTATAAAAATTATTGTTTTTGCACGATTGATCATTTTTGACTGTTTACCGTGACAGATTTTACGTCAGTAGGTGACATTTACTAGCAACTCGACGGTAAGTAATCCAACTCGACGGTAAGTACTCCAACTCGACGGTAAGTAATTCACTTACCGTCGAGTTAAAAAATCTCTTAATTTTAATTTATTTTTTGAAAGAATAAAGAAAACTAACGAATTATTTATTAATATTGAAACTTATGGTACAATTTGTTAAATTATTTTGCAGAATTTCTAAATATGGAATTTTATCGTCTGGTACTTTTACAATCATTAAACCATCGGTTTGTTGGATGTCGTTCATAGTAATATTATATAATTCTTCTCTTCTACAGGCACCAGATATTCCCAATATCATTGCGACCTACAAATTATGAAAAAATCTTCATTAGAGTATTTCTTTTACCTAAACTAGCTTATATTACCTTGTGAACTAGAAATTCTTCATCCGGTGCTTCCATCAGAAATTTTTCAAATTGCTCCCGTGTAAAAATGCTCGCTTTCTTAGGCCTATAGCCAACATTTTTTCTCTTTAAATACGCGATCAAAGTTGAAAACTTGGAAATATCAATGCCATTATAAAGAAAAACGGTGGAATTAATCATTGAATATTCTGCCCAGAGGCTTCCAGGAGCTTCAACTGCATATGTCTTTGAACGAAATATGCCAATATAGTCTTTTCTTCGATTCTTAAATTCTTGCCTTCGCACCATTTTTTAAAACTTTGGTAGGTATTTTGACAAAGGATTTTGGATTTTTCGGGAATAATTGCGTAACACCCTTCTTCCCAAGCCCGTTCAATTTCTTTAAATTCACTTTCGCTCATATTTTAATTTATAATAATACAAATTGTACTTAAAATTATTGACAACTAAATAAAAACTCAATTCTCCATTGTTGTTATGCACCCTAGTTACTACCTAACAACCAAAGCATATATCTTGATAAAATGAATGAAACTAGTCAATATGACGAATTGTGCAAAAAACGTTATAAGCATGTCGAACGTTAAGGGTAACCGATCTCAGACAATAATTGGAGTCGTCGCTCCGCTCCTCCTCCAAACAATTGTCTTCGATCGGTATAAAACCCTTACCGTTCTCCATACTTAATATACTATTTTGATAGTATAAACGTCACTGTCAATGTCGAATTACCGACGCACTCTTGCCTCACTTTTGAAAGTTCGCAGAACTTTCGCAATATTGGACCGCGTTTGTTGCTACCTGTTGATCGCTACTATGTGCTCTTAATAACTTTATGGTAGGGGAACAAAGTATGCTAAATGTGCAGTCACTCGAGCGCTTTGGGGACCTAGTAGGTTGTGAAGAGTAGGTCCTAAAACCAAAAAAAGTTAAGTAAAGTTTTCCTGTTTAGTGGGGACTTGCCCATTTTTAATTTAATTTTCTATTATTTCCAACAATCGTTTCTTTAGATTATAGCACCATCTGTCCATAATTCAAAGAAATGTTTCGCAGAAAAGTTACTTAATTACTAAAATATTAAATTTACCCCCCACCCCTCTTCGTGGGAAGTCGTGTTTGGTATCATTCGATATATTTTTGAAAAATATTGAGCAGGTATTTTTTAGTTTATCGATCTGTCATTCATTTCACGAAATATTCGCTTTTTTCTTGTGAAACTTTGGGACTCACCCATTTCCTTACGCCCCGCTCAATTCGTCAGATTTTTGAAATATACCCCCAGTTAATAGGGAAAAAAAACACGAAAAAATGTTAAGCAGGGTTTTGAAGGTGCTAAACGGTA
The DNA here is from genome assembly GCF_917563875.1 of Diabrotica virgifera virgifera. Lineage (NCBI taxonomy): Eukaryota > Metazoa > Arthropoda > Insecta > Coleoptera > Chrysomelidae > Diabrotica > Diabrotica virgifera. The sequence continues at coordinate 173,313,123 of NC_065449.1, read as the reverse complement.
GATGAGAGATAACTGATGATAATTTCCTGAACACGTACAGCTAATTTTTCTTCTTCTTTTTTTTTTAAACAGTTACAAAAAATGCAAAACTCAGTTTTTTGATTATAAAACGTTACTTGTTCATTTTAGGGAAAAATATTTTAAATAAGTGTTGTAGATTTTAAAAAGTTCTTTAATCTGATTACACTCATATTCATATACATAAACAATTGATCTAGATAATTGTAAAAAACCCTCATTTTTGCATTAATTTATAAATATTAATAACTTTAATTTTTGCACAATAATATATAATTTAACTACTTTCAATTATACTATTTAATGGGTTATTTAAGTGTGCTAAATTTCAATCAGATCGACCAAATAGTTTATAAGTTATTCAATTTGTTTTTCACAGAGAGCAATTGTTTATACAACTGTTCTTGCCCTAAAAATGACTCCAGAGATATTTAGCAAATCTAATCAATTATTCGAGACTCTATTTTTAAGATATATTAAAAAAAATTAACATTTTATTAAAATTGTTATTAAAAAAACCGTTTGAAAAAGACCGTACTTTTTAGGTTATAAACAATTAGAATAACTTTGACAGTTTATACGTCACACGCTTGCATGTAGGCTCACTGAAAAGCTGGTGAAAAAATACATATTAAAAAAGAAAAAATAATTTTATATGACCAATTAGAATCAAGTAATAATATATGGGCAATATGGGCGTGGGAATATACAAAGAAGTTGATCACCGAAGCCATCAACAATACAAACCCCAAAGAAACAATAGATAGGAAAAAACATTGTTGAAGAAAGACGAAAACTTAAAAACGGCACGTCAAATTCAATATAAAAAGAAATAGAGATAAGCACCATAAATACAACTATAAAACACTTGTGCAGAAGGGACCAAAATAATTATATAAAAAGCATATGTGAACAACTAGAGGAACATGCTGACCGCCAAGAATCTAGAGAACTTTTCTCAAAAGTCAAATATCTAGCGAGAGAATTCAAATCACAGACACAGATCATCAAAGATAATAGTGGAAATACCATAACAAACCCAGACGGCATCGCAGAGGTGTGGAAACAATATTGTGAAATACTATTCTCTAACATCGACCCAGACCATAATACAGAAAAAAGAAGTTATGAAAAAGAACCTCAAATATTGAAATCAGAAATAGAGTCGGCAATAAAAAAGCTAAAATGTAGAAAAGCACAAGGAGAGGATGGAATAACAGCTGAAATACTCAAAGAAATGGGAGAATTAGGGATGGAAGTAATGCTTAAAATTTGCAATGAAATCTGGAATACCGGAAAGTGGCCAAATGACTGGGGTAAACTCACGTTTATTCCCATATACAAAAAAGGTTCTCCGACAGATTGCAGTTATTACCGTACAGTAGCGTTGATATCTCACGCGAGCAAAGTACTTCTAACAATAATCAATGAAAGATTAAAATCCACTCTCTTACCGCAAATTCTCCAAGAACAATGCGGATTCGTCCCAGGTAGGGGAACAAGAGAACACATTTTTAATATTCGTCAAATTATCGAAACATCTCGAGAGTTTAACATAGAAACATATTTGTGCTTTGTTGACTACTCCAAGGCCTTCGATAACGTAAAATGGGAAAAAATGTGGCATATACTTAGAGAAATGGGTACGCCAGAACATCTAATCTATCTATTACAAGCACTTTATGGAAGTAAACGGCTAATGTAAGAGTTAATAATGTGGTTTCGAAAAACTTCAAATTAAAATCTGGAGTACGGCAGATATGTATAATATCCCCCATTCTATTCAACATATATAGTGAACACATTATGCATCAAGTTTTTGAGGAATGGCAAGGTGGAGCAACGATAGGAGGAAGAAAAATAAAAAACCTACGTTATGCTGATGACACTGTTATATTGGCGTCTTCACCAGAAGAACTGGAAGAGATTATGAATAGGCTAGGAACGGTGAGTACGGAATATGGTTTGAAAATAAATATACAGAAAACCAAAGTAATGATCATCGATAGAATCAGAAACAACCAACCGGAGATAAGAGACAATTATACTGCGAGCTTTCCAATAAAGTGGTTGGACAAAGGTTACGAATTTTGTATTTTGATTATTTTTTTTTGCATTTTGCAGCAGATTTTACTAACGCAGTCAGTAGGCACCGCCGCATTAATAAATGGCTAAGATTAAACATTTCTAAGAAGACGTCTAAAGAAGACAGGGATATTGAAAACTTAACCTCAAGTTTAACCTTTTGTGTCACCAAATCAATATATTTGTATATACAGTGCTCTTCAGATAAAAATATCTACCTCAAATAACTTTTGAACCACTGATATTTAGAAAAAAACGCAAAAACACCTCAAATAATAGTTGAAGAGCGAGACATTGTGCTATACTTAACCTTACCGGGAAAGGCACCCTCTCACCCCCCGTATCATCCCTTAATTTTTTTTAATTACTTCCACATTTTTTTATTCGAAACTTTCTATTCTACTCTTTGTTATGATTTCAAAAATGTATAACACTTGATGCTTACAGTGGTTATGAGAAAAAAAATAAATACAAAAGCAAGAAAACTTGATTGAATAAAAATTATTTTTTTAACAATTTTATAACATTTAGAATGAACATTTCACTACTAAAAATTTTAAAAATAATTATTAAAAAAATATTAACAATAATAATTATTCAAAATTTCAGAAGTCATTTTGAATAAATATTGTTACAATTTTTGGAAGTAAAATTTTTATTCTATATGTTTGTATGTAATAATATTGTTAAAAACATAATTTTTTTCAATCCAGTTTCCTTGCTTTTGTATTTATTTTTCTCATAAACTAATCACTGAATCATGTGTTATACATTTTTGAATTCAGTACAAAGAGGAGAATCCAAATATAAAATAAAAAAAGGTGGAAGTAATTTTAAAAAAAATTAAGGGATGATATGGGGGTGAGAGGGTGCCTTTCTCGGCAAGCTTAAGTATGGTATAATGTCTCCTCTGTCAACTATTATTTGACGTGTTTTTGCGATTTTTCTAAAAATCAGTGGTTCAAAAGTTATTTAACACGTTGACGGACAGTGCGTCAAATGTATAAGCAAGTGTTGTGACACTATATGTATTTTGCATAGTAGAATAATAGGGGAAAATACAACGTCTATAGACGTTGTGTCACATTCCATCAATGGAAATTAGACATCTATAGACGTTCTGTCTGTCAACGTGTTAAGGTGGATAGTTTTATCTGAAAAGCACTGTATTTTTTGTTATGGATGATCAGAGGAAAATCATGTATCACAATTTGCATAAACCTTTTTTGTGAAGTACCTACAAAAAATCTTTTCAAAATTTATTTTAAAACCATTTATTGAGAAAGTGGGAATAGAAAATTAAAAAAGTAATTAAGTTGCTACTAATTTCATTAAAATAAACGAATAAAAACATTGTTTATACTAATTATATATATACCTAGACAAAATATTAATAGTTTCATTAAATGAAATTATAATAGAATTAAACTTACCTTTTTAAAATACTATCAAATTAAAAATAATATATATTGGATTAATTTATAGTTATTATTGTATATTTATGTAAATAATATACTTTAATTTTACAATAATGTCGTAATAGTTACTTATATTTTACTAATTAAAGTAAGTCATAGCAAACTGCAATTTTTTTCAACCTGTTTCAAATTGGGATTCCATTCTAAAATATCAAACGAAGCTATTCTCACATTTACAGTCGTTAGCGATGTTTCACGAGTACCATCAGTTTAACGAGTCATGACTTTTTATTTTTCACTGCATATGCAATCTATGAAGTGGGTGATAAAATATAGATTCTCTTAAACAACGTGTTCAATTTTCAGCTCTTAATGTTTATAAACACTGGAAATATGATTTATTAAAAAAAAAATTTAACTTGATTTCTATTGGTCATATAAAATCCTTTTTATTATTTTAACGTGTATTTGTTCACCAGCTTTTTAGTGAGCCTACATACAAGCGTGTAACATAAAAACTGTCAAAGTTATTCTAATTCTTTATAACCTAAAAAGTAGCGTCTTTTTCAGACGGTTTTATTAATAACAATTTTGATAAAATCTTAAAACATTTTCAATACATCTTAAAAACAAAGTCTCAGATAATCTATTGCGATTTGTAAAATATCTCTAGAGTCACTGTTAGGGCAAGAACAGTTGTCTAAACAATTGCCCTCTGGGAAAATCAAATTGAATAACTTATAAACTATTTGGTCGATCTGGTTGAAATTTAGCACACTTAAATAACCCATTAAATAGCATAATTTAAAGTAGTTAGGTTATATATTTTTTTTTCAAAAGTTAAAGTTATTAATATTTATAAATTAGTGCAAAAATGAGAGTTTTAACAATTATCTCAATCAATTGTTTGTATATTTGAATACTTGTCCCACCAAATTAAAGAACTTGTTAAGGTCTATAATATTTATTTGAAACATTTTTCTCTAAAATGCACAAGAAACGTTTTATAGCCAAAAAACTGAGTTCTTCATTCTTTGTAACTGTTTAAAAAAGAAGAAGAAAAGTTCGCTGTACGTCTTCAGGGAATTATCATCAGTTATCTCTCATCTACCGTTTAGCACCTTCAAAACCATACTTAACATTTTTACGTGAAATCGACGATTTTTTTCCTATTAACTGGTTTGTTTTGTTTTATTAAGTGTTTTGCATGCACTTACCTTACCTTATTTTAATCTGACGATTTCGAGTTTTTCTATGGATAGATTTTTAACCCCCCCCCTTAACGAACTCCCCTGCATTAAGAGCCAATATATGGTAAAAGTACATTTTCAGGGTACAAGGTTTCTCCCCATGTAATAATCTGACGCGCTGGAGTAACTGCAAACATCCCCGCTTGGGCTCCCCTACCATTAGTTTTGTTGCTATTTTAAAAGAAATTTTTTTATTGTGAATATTAAAAATGGTGTAGCTTCGTAATTTACCAGAAACATGCGAAGTGACCACAACGTTTATGGTGAAGGCGGCCGGAATTACCGTGAATAGGTAGAAACTTTTCGGTGTCGGAAAGTTGGTCGAGAACACTTGGTCGACGGAAAATTAGTCGACAACATTTGGTCGACAAACAGTTAGTCGAATGCACAATTTATCGAATGTACAATTCGTTGACGAACATTTGGTCCAAAGGGAATAAATAATACATGACGGAAACACGCCAATATATAAAGTTAGTTTCTTTGTTTGAACCATTGACCAGTTAGTTTCTAAAGAATCGTATCAAAAAAAATTATTTTATAAATTGCCAGTCCTAATCCTTGGATAAAGTGTGAAAGGAAGTTTATTCTCACGATTTCTTTACTTTTTTATTGCTATTGACTGATTATTGCAGTCGAAAATATTGTACAGAAATGCCTCGATTCCCTAATAATTTATTGGCCTCAGCATCTCGCATATTTCGTCTTGTCCGCAAGTGCCCCCAAATTTGACTTGTCCGGAAATGCTCCGTTTGCAAGTGCACCGACACCAAAAAAAGAATGGTACAACATCACTAATTAAAATATCGTTTTATATTTCCTGTCTACTCTCCCACCGCAGCCAATTTTTTCATTAAATTTAAAAATAATTAAGATTTAGAAAAAAAAATTAACAAAACCCAAAAAAGATCAGATATATATAATACAATATTCCAGTTAACAAAATAAAAACCAATAATCCTTCGGTTTTCACCATTAATCCCTTTATCCTAAAGATAAATAACAGTTAACATTCGAACAAAATTTTACGAACAACATTTAATGTTGAGAGGTCCGGTCTTGATAGCAAGCAAATCTTACAGCTTTATATCGGTCCTGACAAATTTATAAATTCAAGTAGTTAAAAGTTGAAATATAATTTAATTTTTACATTGTTTGCAAGATAAAGTTTAAATGTGACAGTGTGTTAAAAAACCAACGATTCTGTGAGTACAAAATTGCATTATTTATATCTAACCATAAAATCAGAAGTTAAAAGGCAATATTTTATCGATTTCAATCCAAATTATCGATTATCGACAACAACTTTTTGCTGATTCAAGTAATTAGGCTGCCGTCTAATTTTGTTAAGAGGCCAGGTCCGGCTTCAGATCCGCTGTTCCAATGCATGTAAATTTTCAACGGGACGATGGCTGAAGCGGAATTAGCTACTACTTCACGAAATACACCGACTACGTCACATATCTCTTACTCTCATGCATTAAACAGTTTTAAACATCCTTCAAAAGACCAAGGTATCATACATTCAACCATACAAGGAATACAAGTTTTCGAATATGTAAAAGCTGTTGGATCAATAGTACAGCCCAAAAACGTTATTTGGGCATCCAGAATCGCAAACAACCGCATCTGCATCTACCTCTCGTCTAAATATATAGTTGACCAATTTCTTAGCTCCCACAAACATGTAATTATTGACGGCAACCAAATTGAAGTAAGAAGATTAATAACTCCTGCCCAGAGATTAATCATATCAAGTGTATGTCCTACTATACCTAATAGCATAATTGAAGACCATCTAAAAACTATGGGTATAAAATCCGTCTCCAACATGACGTTTCTACGAGTAGGCATGCAAGACCCGGAATACAGCCACGTGCTTAGCTTTAGAAGGCAAATCTTCATAAATCCTTTAGAAAATGCATCGATTCCTGACTCATTCCTAATTTCATTCGACAATACATCATATAGAATATACATTTCCATAGACGGTTTAAACTGCTCCAGATGCAAGACGGTCGGACATCAAGATTCTGACTGGCCTTCTTTATCATCATTAAGTAGTCCAATTAATCAAACGGAAACTGACCATCCAGTGAACGTACTCAACTCTGCCAATAAAGAATATAGCCAGCCAGAAGAACAACCACGGAAAGAACACGAAGAAGGTACCCAGACATTAAAGGAACCGAAACTTAACATCACAAAAAATCACGAATTAACATCAGCCACAAACGACCAAACCACTTCCTTACAAACACACAAAGAATACAGATTTCGTCACAACCACAAATATCCCAAGATTCAGTAATTGAAAGCGATAGAAAAATCTCTGAAGCTATTCATGTTACTAAAAGACAAATTTCCGCTTCTCCCGAAACCCTTGAAAATGACCTACCTCCTCCCACTACTGAAAAACAAAAAAATAAAAAGCCTAAAACTCAAGATTCTATTCCAGATATTCTCAATGAAATTAAAGAAAAAATTGAAAATAGAATCCCTTCCTTCACACTTTCTTTTCATGAAATATGTGATTTTCTGTCAAATTCCCTTCACTCAAAACATCCTGAATTTATTGCTAAAAATTATTCAAATGAAAGCGATGAAATCAAAGAAATTCTAAACTTTATATATTCTCAAACACAAAATAAAAGTTTAAAAAACAATATTACCAGATTGAAGAAGAAACTACTTCTAAGCAGTCTTTCTTCTACTGACGAAACTGACTACGAATCAAGTTCTCAAGTAAATAGTTAAAATGGCCAATAATACATTCATATTACAGTGGAACCTCAATGGTTATTTTACCCATATAGAATCCATCAAGCTTCTTATAAACGATTATCTTCCTTTAGTCATATGCATAGAAGAAACCCATTTCAAACATCAAAATGTAACATTAAAAAATTATGTTCCTTTTCTAAGAAACCGAATTACAGATCATTCAAGCGGCGGAACAGCAATTTTCGTAAGGGATGACATAGAGTCAACCGAAATACAACTGCAAACAAACCTGGAAATAGTTGCAGTGTCAGTCACCCACAAAATGAAAATTAATATTTGCAACGTATACTTACCTCATCCTACTGATTTAGATATAACTGAACTAAGCAATGTTTTAAACCAAATTCCACACCCAAAAATAATATTAGGCGATTTTAACTGTCACGACAGTACCTGGGGAAGTAACAAAACCGACAAATGTGGTAATCTCTTAAACAATCTCATCGATAATTTAAATTTAGTGTTACTGAACACTGGCAAATCTACTAGGTTAAATTCATACAATGGTACATTTTCAGCTATAGATCTCTCTTTATGCAGTCCGTCGCTAGCTACTTTATTATACTGGGACACATTGGGGTATTTGTATGATAGTGATCATTTCCCTATCACAATAAACATAGATACTAATGATATATTGACTTTTCCACCACGTAACGAATCTGCAACGTTCTTGCCAATCCAGAATTAACCTATTAAAAATTCTGTCAAATACCTCTTGGGGGGCTGATACAACAACTTTACTTAATCTATATAGATCATTAATAAGAAGTAAATTAGACTACGGCTGTTTATGCTACGATACTGCTAACAAAACATCTTTAAAAAAACTTGACTACATTCAAAATACGTGCTTGAGATTGGTTTTAGGTGCCACAAGAACTAGTCCAGTAAGTAGTTTACAAGTTCTGGCTAATGAACTCCCTTTAAGCCAACGAAGGCAACTTCTATCACTGAATTACGTTGCCAGAATTTCAGCAAACAAAAGCAACGTAACCTACTCAACAATATTCTACAGAACAAATATATCTTCTGATCATTACGAAAACATTGCAAGAAATAGGCTACCATTTCCTGAGCGAACAAAACGTATTGGTTTTAATTTAGAACAGTTCAGTCTCACTATACCCATTCATGTAAATTTTCCTCCCTGGATGATCAAACCTCCAAAAATAGATATGTCTCTAAAAGATCTCCCTAAACATTCCACACATCCTTTCCTTATCCAGCAAGCTTTTAAAAATTTAATTTCCAAATACCCAACAACTCATCGAATCTTCACTGATGCTTCCAAATGTGATGAAGGACATGCTGCAGCTTATATCTGCGGAAACATCAAGTCTACCGTACGAATCCAAACAAATTGTTGTATATATACCGGAGAACTTACAGCAATTCACCAGGCAATGAAAAAATATGGTTCTATCCATGAAAGCAAATTTGTGATTATCACCGATTCAATGAGCGCATTACTTGGGATAAAACAGCTATATACAACTCACGCTATTCTTCTCAAAATCAAAGAAGAATTATCTTATCTACAGAATCAACAGAAAGATATTTTCTTCATCTGGGTACCTTCCCATATGGGAATAATTGGCAACGAGGAAGTGGACTCTCTAGCAAGCAATGCAACTACCGACCAAAGTATTTCTATCACAGATCAAATACCTTGGACTGATCACAAAGTAAATATCAAAGGTCATGTCCACAGAACGTGGCAAACTACTTGGGATCAGACTAACAACAAACTAAAAGAATGCCTAAGTCAAGTAGGAACTAAACTCATGTTACCAAGTAATAGGAAAGACCAAGTCATCATCAACCGACTCCGAATAGGACATACGTTACTAACACACAAGCATATCTTCAACAAGGAGGCCGCTCCGATGTGTACCAATTGCAACACGCAACTGACAGTGAAACATATAATTATCGAGTGTCCAGTGTACAAGAAAGAAAGGATCGCGTGTGCTCTTAGTGACAATATTAAAAGTGTACTGACTTCAAACCTAAACTCCTTATTAAATTATCTCAAAATGACTAAACAATACACCAGATTGTAAAGCATTTTTATGTAATAATATGTATCTTACTGTTTGTGTATGTCCCCCCGCTAATAACCCTTAGTGGTTGATGCGGGTTTATTTGTGTAAATAAAAAAAAAATAAAAAAAAACATTTAATGTTCGTCGACGAATTGTACATTTGATGAATTATTGTGCATTCGACCAACTGTTTGTCGACCAAATGTTGTCCACTAATTTTCCGTCGACGAAGTGTTCTCGACCAACTTTTCTAGACCCGGAACTTTTAATGAACTCTATCCTGACTGTCCAATAGACAAGCACTATTTTAAGTCAGTTGTAAGCAAATTTTTTGAGACTGGTAGTGTTCAAAATAAGAAACAAACATGAAGAAATCGTAATTTTATCAGAAGATAAACATATTTCGGTTTTAAGTGAGTTTGTTGTTAATCCGTCTACTTCTACTAATACTGTTGCTCATGTTTGTGAAGTAGATCAGAAAATGGTTTTAAAGAGTCTGAAGAAAAATATACTTATTCCTGTCAACATAAAAATGGTTCAAGAATTAACTGAGGATGACCCAGATACACGGATGGAATATTGCGAAAGCATGATAAATAATAGTATTGCACAGAATCCTAATTATCTTCAACACATTTGAGAATTACAACAAGAATTATCGCAGAATGCCGTACTAGTGATCAAATGATGTTGCAAAAAGTTAGAGAAGAAACAAGAAATAGATTGTATTACTGCCAAAAAGTAAATGGGAAACAATTTGAACACCTTTTATATTAAAGTGGGTTTTTGTTTCTAATTACTCTCGAATTTGTTTATTCAGTAGGTATTAGTTGTCACTTGCAGTTAGTTACATATTTTGAATCATGAATTTAGTTGTAATAATTTAGACTGTAATAAATATTTTTACTTCTATTTAAAACAAAATTTCTTCTTCCATCCAAAAAAAAATCTTAAACAAACAAAAATTCATTAAATTGTTGCAATGTACGTATTAAAATTCATTCTCGCATAATTTAAATTCCGTCAATTTTCGAACAGAGGAATTACCTATACATTTTTGAAATCAGCATTTCAAAATATTTTAAATGAGATGTCACATAATGTACTTTTCTGTTAAAAAGAAATCAAAGTTATCACTGTCACCTGAAGAGGTATCGCGTAAAGTTCGAAACATTGATGATACAATATACTATGATTATTTTAAAAATCGACTTGACCGAGCGTTTTGCTTATGTACTAACAATACATAAATAAGTTTATAAGGGAGGTAACACTTATTCCAGCGCACTGTATATTATGCAATTTTTTTTGAAACGTTTGTTCAGCAATCTGTTAGTTATAAAAATTCTAACAATAAGCGTCTTTGGGGTTTGAAATAAAAAAGAATTGACGTTAGAGAGGTCAGTCCAATGACTGGACCTCTAGTATGGAACAAACATGACATTCCGATAATATGCTACATACAAACATACATTTTACATTTACAAACAATACATATATCTAAAATATAAACACAATTACGGTGAGGTATAAAACTTATTTATAAATAAGGTCCAGTGGATTTTTACGTTTTAGTCTGTGAGTTTGTTGACTATTATCAAGCAAGTTTATTGCCAGGGCATTTGGATGGCTTTCCTAGGCGTTTTATGTACCGAACACTGCACTGAACTATCACTTCACTGATAGTAGGTACTTCTAGATCACAATAATTGTCTATGTTTGACACGAACCATGGGGCGTTAGTCCAGGGCGCATCTGTTTTGAGATGGACGTTGAAAGGTGACTCAAATTTTTTTGCAGAAATTGCTTGAAAATAACTCAAATAATAATATTTAAGTTATCCTCCCACTCAAAATTGTCCGGAACATTGTTTAAATAATCAAAATGTCAAAATATGAAGGAAAAATTCGATTTTTTTATTGGTTTTTTGATTATAACTTTAAAACTATTCATTTCTGAGAAAGGTTGTACTAACATAACAGTTGCGTAATTAAATTTCCTACAATATAGAATTGGTTAGAAATTTAAAAAATAGTCATCCTTGTTGCAAAATAGCAATAATAGCGAAAAAAACCATACAAAAACAAGTATTCGCATTTTACGTTTTTCAACCATTTATGCTACACATAGGGCCTTCACATTTTACCCAGAAAAACTTTATGATATAGGAAAACCACACTGTAAATTTAATTAAGATCGGTTTCATAGATTTTGCAAAATAAATTTTGCAATCCAGCTTTCGCAAAAAAAATTTATTTATTTTTTAATGTTGCAGGACTGAAAATAAAGCAGATAGCGAGTTGATTTTTTTTTGCTTATAGAAGTGTACTGTACCTTTCATTTGCAATTTGCAAAAGTAAAATCGATTAATTACCACGGCGTCAGGAAATTTTTTAAATAAACATTAATTGTTGGTGCTAAGCGCAGATCAGCGGTGTTCGATTCACACAAGTTGATTTCCACCAAAATTTCTTCCGATCGTTATCTAATATGTTATTTTCTTACTCTATATTTTGCTGTATTTTAATATTTTAATTCCACAAAAATCAAACTAGTTTTATTATTGTTTGTGAAATATTGTTTAAACAATTGCATATGTTAAAAAATAATAAACTTTTATTCTCTAAGTTAAAATATATGACCGAAGAAATTTTTTGCTAAATAAAGTGTTATTTCAAAGGATAGAGTATGTGTTTTTATTTTGCAATAAACAAATTTATTTATTTATATCGAAATGTAATAAAAATTAAAATGTATTAATCATTATTAAAGGTTATTGAAATGCCCAATCAGAGCAAACTATCCGCTGTCCTGCGCGCAACACCAATGATTAATGTTTATTTAAAAAAATCCTGACGCCGTGGTAGTTAATCGATTTTAGTTTTGCAAATTGCAAATGAAATGTACAGTATACTTCTATAAGCAAAAAAAATTTCAACTTGCTATCTGCTCTATTTTCAGTCCCGTAACATTTTGAAAAAATGAATTTTTTTTGCGAAAGCTGGATTGCAAAATTTATTTTGCAAAATCTATTGAACCTATCTTAATGAAATTTACAGTATTATTTTACTGTATCATAAAGTTTTTCTGAGAGAAATACGAAGGTCCCAAGTTTAGCATAAACGGTTAAAAAACGTAAAATGTAAATACTTGTTTTTGTATGGTTTTTTCGCAATTATTGCTATTTTGCAACAAGGGTGACTATTTCTTAAATTTTTAACCAATTCTATATTGCAGTAAATTTAATTATACAACTTTTATGCTGGTACAACTTTTCTCGGAAATGAATACTTTTAAAGTTATAATCAAAAAACCAAGAAAAAAATCGAATTTTTCCTTCATTTTTTGATATTTTGATAATTTAAACAATGTTCCGGACCTTTTTGAGAGGGAGGATAACTCAAATATTATTATGTCAGTTATTCTCAAGAAATTTCTGCAAAAAAATTTGAGTCACCTCTCAGCGTCCAAATGTACTAATATTTTTACAGATACCTGGTCTACGTCTGTTATAGAGCGTAACACTTTGGATTGTAATCTTTCCATTATGGATATGTTGGATTTTGCTGCTGTACCACATAGCTGGATCCCATAGGTCCAGACCGGTTTGAGTATTGTATTGTATACCAACAGTTTGTTACGTATAGACAACTTCGATGTTCTGCCCAGTATCCAATAATGTTTACGAAATTTTAAATTTAACTGTTGGCGCTTTTTCCATATACCTATGTGTTCTACATGTCAAAGTTTTGTCCAGGTGCATACCAAGGTATTTAACGCTTTCGGCTTGTGGAATTGCTTTGTTATTTATTTCTATATTAGGCGATATTTTACGACATTTTGTAAATATGATATGTTGTGATTTTGATTCATTGATCTTTATTCGCCATTTCTTTGTCCACTTTTCAATGTTCCTAATATGCCTTTGAAGAGATTCGGTAGCTGTTGCGGGATTTTCATCTGTGACTAACATAGCTGTGTCATCTGCGAATGTTGTAGTCGTTACATTTTCGTTTGTTGGTATGTCGTGTGCAAATATTAAATATAATATAGGACCCAGAACACTACCTTGAGGGACATTATGCAAATTAAAAATTAATCTTATTTATGTGATTTTAGGAAAATGGTTATTATCCCTATCAATATTCCAGGATAAAATTTTTGAAGCAACTTCCATTATTAATAACTCAATGGAATTATGTATACATGTAAGTAATAACCCGGTCTATATAGACATTTGAAATAACAAAAATTGCCGGATAGCCAAATTTTGGTGGAGAGCTAGGGTATACCATAACAAATAAAGTTTTAAAAGTCCCCATCGATCCCATGTGTGCAACAAGAGTTATACGGGGTCAAAAGTCAAAATTTAAGATTTTTGGATTTTTTTCGAAAACGGTAAGTTTTATCAAAAAAGAACTTCAAACTAAAGTTGTAGATCTTAAAATTCTCTACAAAAATATTCCTTACAATTTTTTTCCTAAGAGTTGCCATTCCTGAGATATCGCGATTCTAAGAGTAACATTATACATTATATACACACGTCTCCGCACCACCTGTACCTGTGAGGTAGTGTACTTGGCGCGCTTTTTTTACCGTGGTTTCCCCTGTAGGCCTACTCCACTAACTATTTTGACAATTTTAGGATAATTTAAGGAAACAATACCGGTCAAGTTCTAGATATTACCTTATTATTGATATTGATTATTGATATTGCTATTGATTATTAGGTTAACTATTGTTTTGATTTCTTTCGACATTTTAATCAGATTCATATTCTTGAAAGTCTAATTCAACAGTCAAATTTTCTTCGATTTCATCTTCTTCCACTTCCTCTTGTTGGATGTTCAAAAATTGTTTAAATGTGACTGAGTTATTGGTATTTTCATTAAAATCACAGGAGTCTTCCTCTGTTGTACTAAACTGGACATTTGAGCAAGACTGACCTTGGCAGTTGGTACACGCTAGAGAACACAGCAGCCCGATTTTTTACATCCACATTTGGCACTACAACCTTTTTTGGCAATTGCAGTTTTTCTGGAGCTGGTGGGAGTAAGGTTTTACTGGGTTCCAGAGTATTACCTATTAATTTCCAACCCCAGTCTTCTGAAAGAAAGCAAATTCCTTCCGTAATTATTGTTTGCGGTGTGGAATCAAGTTCTGTAAAAAAATGACAGCAGTCAGACAAATTTTTTTTGTCGAATAATTTAAGTACTGGCGTTTTGCCGCTTCTGTACATTGCTGACGTAGTGTCGCAGCCGGTTTTCGCATGTAAAAATAAAATGTACTTTTGGCATTTGGGATAAGCCGATAAACTTTTCGAAGAATATATCTCTGTTCACTGTTGAGCCCTTCCAGGTTTCAGAAAATAAATAAATTTATCTACTTGAGTCCTTGCATTAAGCAGTACTAACAAATCAACATCATCACCAACTACAATTGTTGTGTTTGTTGCCTTAAATTTTTCAATTGCTGTCTCAATTATAAGGACATCTGCGTCATTTTTAGCTTGTTTCTCTTCAATATTCGCAGCTGTTAATTTGTCAGTTAACATGGAAATGAAACGAGAATTATTATTAATGTTATTGATTCGCTGGAACTGTTATATTTTCATCAAAGACAATCTCGGAACCAGATGATGTTTTTGTAGTTCGACCACGTTGTTCTGCAGCTTTAATATTCTTTGTCGAGTCAATGTAGCCATCAAATACCCCTGTCACTGTAAGCCCGCAATGTCTGCTAAATGGTAGACGCTTGTAATAAGTACTTATATTCACTCGAACTGAATCTTTAGCACTAAAAGAACTAAAAGAAACAGATAATCAGCCCTGTGATGGATGACCGAAGTTATCGTTAACGTAAAGTTATCCTGTAGTTATGTTATAATCATCGAATTGGTGTAATGTATCATACCTAACTTAACTATTTGCGTTATTTTTTGACAGTTCTTAAGTTATCTGGTCACTTTATAACGCGACGTTAAACCTCAAGTTATGAGATAACTCTGTAGTTATGCAAGGTTAGGTTCATCTTTTGACTTGTTTTTAGACAGAAATCAAGTGAATTTAGAAGCTAGTAATTTAATAATTAAGAATAGAAGGGTAATACAATTATAAAAATTATACAAAAATCAAATCGAGCGATATAAGTTGAAATTTTATTTTAGGTACCTACTGAGCTTTCTATCCAGAGTTGCCAGATGATATTTTATAAATCCCCCACTTAGAAACTGAAATTCCCTGAAATTGAAGCTCAGATACCCCAAAGTCCCCAAATTTAAATTGTTGCCGCATTTTAATAAATTATTAGTCAAATGAAGAGAACAGTAAAGCAAAATTCATACTACAATATCAACGAGGGCCACGGAAATAATTCATAGTTCCTATCGTCTAATATACCGTTCTATATACATTCGCAAATTTAATTTACCATGACCCCTTAAAAGCATCCATAATTTTCCGCCCCCAAAAAATCCCAATACAATTTCTGCTTAGAAAAATTTCAATAGACGCTTTCAAATAAACCCAAAATTTTGGAAAAATACACCAATCTGGCAACCCTGTTTTTATTTACCGTTTGAAAGCAACTTAGAAACACCAACGATCCCAAACAGCTGTTTGCTGTTCGGTCATTGGCGGTTGCCGACGACGGGTATGTTCGGAACAATCTCTCGCGCTCACTCCAACTTGTACTATTTGTACATAAGGTTATCTTTGTTACTTCAGAATTTGTTCCTCAAAACTTCTTTCTAATATAACGTTGATAATGACGTATAATAACGTATGATATAACTATCTCATAACTGCGAGCGATACATCACACCAAATTTTACCTATATAGTTATGGGCACGTTATTCCTGAGAGTTATCTTAACTTTAACTCAAACGTTAAACTTAACTTCGGTCATCCATCACACGACTGAATATGAACATAACCTACGGACAATACTGTAGCCATTGTTTACAATAGACAATCTGTTCTTTTTTAAACAATGGTATAGCCAAATGTTTTTCAAGGCCACGTGGATAGAGGAAATTCAGTTTGGCACTGATTATCTTTTGAAGAAATATTTTCAGAATAGTATAATATATTATAAAAGATACACAAATAGGCATTTATAGTTGTCTTTAGTGCCACGTTATGTATATAGGTGGCTTATATGTGCATATAATGTATAAAGTAACTTTTAAAATCGCGATATCTCAGGAATGGTAACTCTTAGGAAAAAAATAAGTAAGGACTATTTTTGTAGAGAATGTTAAGATCTACAACTTTGGTTTGATATTTTTTTTTTGATAAAATTTACCTTTTTCGAGAAAAATCCAAAAAATCTCAAATTTTGACTTTTGACCCCGAATAACTTTTGTTGCACACATGGAATCGATGGGGACTTTTAAAACTTTATTTGTTACGGTAAACTCTAGCTCTCCACCAAAATTTGGCTCTCCGGCAATTTTTGTTATTTGCCAACTATTTTGATGTCTAAGTTGACCGGATTATAAATTGTTTTTACTTGTAGTAATGTATCTCGTAATGACTTTACTCCAACTATGTGCATATGCAATAGCTTTTAGAATGAGTTTCTGCAGCACCACAATTGCAGAAGGTAATTACTATTGCTTCGGTAATGGACTTTACAATGGGTGTAATCTATTATACTAACAAGTAAAACAGCAAATATGAATAGTACATTGAAGAGAATATTATACGGAACAATTTATTGGAGAAAATTGGTCTTTTACGGGATATGTTTATTTCAGATATAAAGAACTTCATCAGTTTTACTATTTAACATCAGTTCAAAACGTTTTACTATTTGTCAGCGTCGACACTTATGTAATTATAAAAGAAATCTTCAATTCATCTTCAAACTCAAGTAGTACATACTACATTATGAAAATTGCCAATATAACCCTGAGGTGTACAGGATGCATATTTATAGATGCATTTATTTGATATACATTATTACGCTACAAACCCTCATTGATTTCGACACCTATTAAATTATAGTACACCTATTAAATTTTGGTGTCTATGTTTTTATTGCAATTAATATTATTGTAAGTATTGTATATTTATATTTCAATTTACTGCTTGAAAAACAAGAATAGAAATGTCTTTTCTTGTCTGAAAAATGTCTTTTTCAGAGCCAATTAGCCAGACTTGTTTGTGATTGATTGCAGATTCATAGTCATACATTTCTTATTTCATAACATAAGTACTACCATATTATTTTCATCGATACATAGGTACATTTTGTTGCTTTACTTTTATTTTTTTTTATAGAAATGTCGAAATTTTTAATAGAAATGTCTAAACGGCAATAAACCTAGCATATTTAAAAATGTGTTTTTTGACCCTAACCCGAGAAACAAGTAAAACAAAAATTAATAAAAAACGCCATTGAACAAAAAACAAATAAATATTTTTTATTTTTATCTATTTATAGGTGCAGATATAATTACTCGTATACAGTGCGTCCATAAAGTATCGCATAAATTCATTATTAGCTAAAGAAACAACATTATTAGAAATTACCGAAACAGGTCGACTTTTGATTTTAATTTATGATATTTGGCATATATGTATATCATACTAGTGACGTTATCCGCCTGGACGTGATGACGTAATCGATGATTTTTTAAAGGAGAATAAGGGTCGTGTGCTAGCTCATTTGAAAGGCAATTCGATTCTCTATTCAATAATATAAACATTAACATAATTATTTATACAGGGTGTCGAAATTTTTTTTATATTAAATTAATTGACACAAAAAGACGAATGTGCGTAATCTATTTAATTCAAAATACATTTTACTGCCGTCATAAAACAGAAATAAAATTTTTATTTGGCAAATAATCATTGCCTTAAATTAAATTAAATGTTCAAACTGTCAAGAGGCAGGTGGGTATTGAATTTAAACAAAAAGTAATGTTTATAATTGAAATAAACATTTTATTTCTGTTTTCTGACAGCAGTAAAATGTATTTTTTCTACGAGCGTGCAAAAATGTCTACTTTCGCGCACGCATTTTAGTTTAGAAATTTTCACTTTTCCGCACGCGTGTTACTTTTCCGCACGCGTGTTACTTTTCCGCACGCGTTTTTTACTTTTCCGCACGCGTGTTAATTTAGATATGTTAATATGGCCTTAAAGTAATTATAATACATGCAATAAACTAATATTTAGATATTATTTACTAATTTATTTCAAATATATCTTATTGTGTTCCTGTTTTAATGAAATTAACGCGACAATTCGATGAAATAAAATTATTTTGACATAATATTCGAAAGTCAAATAGGTAGACAATAAGTGCGTTCGCGGGAGCCTGACTAGTCGGCGACAAATTAGCAGCAAAACGCATGCGCACTTTAAAATTATATAAATAATACCGTTAATAGATAAATATACAAGGTATATTTACCTAGTATAAAAGTTTGGTTTTGACAACCTTGTCGAAGAATTAATTTGTGTATGTATTTTCATATTAATTAAATTAATTGATTAAGATTTGTTAATTTTTTAAAGACTGTTAGAAAAAATATTGTTCCTAACTCTTGAAGAAAGTCTCTTTTCCGCACTGGACTGCTTGCCGAACTCCCGCTTCGCGTCGTTCGCCAAACTGCAGTCGCGTGCGGAAAAGAATGACTTTCTGCACTTGTTAGGAAAATAACTATTTAATTAAATAAACTACGCAAAGTATTCTTTTTGTGTCAATCAATTTAATTGAACAATTGTTTTTGGACACCCTGTATAAATAATTATGTTAATGTTTATATTACTGAATAGAGAATTGTATTGCCTTTCAAATGAGCTATCACACGATCCCTATTCTTATTGAAAAAATCATCGATTACGTCCAGAAGCATGACGTCACTAGTATGATTTGTATGCCGAAAAAATCATAAATTAAAATTAAAAATCGACCCGTTTCGGTAATTTTTAATAATGCTGTTTATTTAGTTAATAATTAATGTATGCGTTACTTTATGGACGCACTGTATACGAGTAATTATATCTGTACTTTTAAATAAATAAAAATAAAAATATTTATTTGTTTTTTATTCATTG
The DNA here is from genome assembly GCF_917563875.1 of Diabrotica virgifera virgifera. Classification (NCBI taxonomy): domain Eukaryota; kingdom Metazoa; phylum Arthropoda; class Insecta; order Coleoptera; family Chrysomelidae; genus Diabrotica; species Diabrotica virgifera. Next base: position 173,293,447 of record NC_065449.1, on the reverse strand, counting down.
GAGTTTTTTTTTAATTTTTGTTTTATTTTGTTTCTCGGGTTAGGGTCAAAAAACACATTCTTAAGTATGTTAGGTTTATTGCAGTTTCGACATTTCTATTTCATCATCATTATCATCATTTGGCTCTACAACTCTATGTGAGTCTTGGCCGCGTTTACTATTTCCCTCCATTATTGTCGGTCCTGAGCAGCTATTTCCCATTGCTGTACTTCCATTTTGCGTAGATCGCTGGCTACTGCGTCCTTCCATCTCTTTCTTGGGCGACCAACTGACCTTTTTCCATCGGGCCTTTCCCAGAATGTGGCGTTTAGAAGTCTTTCGTCACTTGATCTTAGTACGTGACCCGCCCATCGTATTCTGTTTGATTTAATGTAGCGTACTATGTTTTCATCTCCGTATATTGTCTGGAGTTCATCATTGTGTCTTCTTCTCCATTCTCCTGTTGTCTCTTGTCTGCAAGGCCCATAGATAGTCCGCAGTATCTTTCTTTCAAGTACCAGTAATTTTGTTGTTTCCCGCTGATTCAGAGTCCAGGTTTCGCTTCCATACGTTATTGTGGGACGAATTATTGTCTTATATACTCTTATTTTTGCTGGTCTTGAGAGTATTTTTGATTTAAGTAGGGTCCTTAACGAGTAATATGCCCTGTTTTCTGCAATAATCCTGGCTGCCACGTCCTTTTCATAGTTATTTTCAGATGTTAAGATCGCTCCCAAGTACTTAAATTCTATTTGAATACAATAAATTGAAATATACAATACTTACAAAATTATTAATTGCAATAAAAACTTGGGTACAGTATTTCTCATGATCATCTTTCAGTGCGTCACAGTTTTTCGATTTCTTTCTAACGCATTAAATTGTATGTGACAGAAAAAAAGGCACGTCGGTGATTACATTTCGTCGGTGGCATTTTTATAACATTTATTCTAGTTATTCTAGTTATTCTAGTTGTCGATAGATGGCGCCATAATAAAAAAATATTTTTTTTTAATTAGATAATAATATTACAAATATAATCTGTATAATTTATAAGACTATACAAATCAAAGAAAATACCATTTTATAAATGCAAGAAACACATTTGATTTGTTTTTATTCCAAATTGAAAATAAAATGTGACAACTGTCAGATTTAACTAAAATGTCATGTTAGAATAAATGTCATAAATGTATATTATCACGGACTTACCCATTTTCCTATCATTTGTTACGCACTGAAAAATGATCAAGAAAAGGACAATACCATAATTTAATAGATGCACTATGGTTTGTTTTTAAACCAAGAGGAGTGATTCAAATTTACCGCGGCGTAATGCTTTTTTGTTAGTTGGTCCAACCGCAGGCAAGGTTACTCCTCTGTTATAAAATTTTGACACTAATGACATTTATCAAATTTTGACACTTTGGCACTTTATAGGTTAATTAAGTTATAGCGGATATTTTGTGTGTTTTGTGTGTTATTTCTTTAATTTTTAGATTTTTAGTCTGCGTTTATATAAAAAACAGTTGTTTTTAGAACTCTTTAGCGACGTATTAATATAATATAATATTTATGGATTACCGTTGAGGACCGACATGATCAACCAAAAAAGAAGATGTATTTGGTGACTTTTCTAGTGACTTTCTTGGGTGTGAATATGTCTTTTTAGTTTACTCCTCTTGGTTAAAAAATAAACTATAGTGTATTTTAAAAGCTAGCCGGTTTCAGCACTGTATTGGGACCGTGCAAGTTCGGCAAAGCGACCTCTATTTCTACGCTTTGTACTTTTATTCGCACTTTTAATTATATTAGCCAATTATATTAGTCCTGGTTGCTGGATAATTGTCAAGACCACAGTCCAAAAAAATAATAAGAAGAAAAAATAAGATGCAGGTTATGTTTAGCAAACGTAAACAATTGTATGTAGTAAATAAAATCAGTTATTAAAATGCAGTACTGCAAGCAAAATACAATTAATTAAATTTACCTTTATATAATAATTGCATATCATATCAATATTGTGGAGCAATATATAATTTTTCTGCGTCAATGACAGAAGGTATGAAATATACGTCAATTTGACAATTTCAATTGACAATATGAATTATTTAAGTTTGTTGCAATATTTCTCCGCGACTCGCGCACGTTCGTTTCTCGTTTCCCTTTCCAAGTACTTGCACACCGCGAATAGGAGCATTTGTAAATATGCGTACAGGATAGTCCAGTAATTTCATTAGACAAAGTCTTGTCGGTATGTACAATTTGTTTCCTGCGATGATATAATTTCTATACTCAATTTGCAATAATTTGAAAATTCTTCTGATAGTAAAGTTTCATTGAATTTTGTTACAAAACTGCAGTGTTCTAATATGATAGAAGGAATAGCATCTAAATCTGGGCCCCTTTATTGGTCATCTAGTTTATTTGTCAACATCAAAATGCATTATCATAAAAATAACGTAACAAAATTACATAGAAAAGAAACCATTAACATTTGGGTAATAGATAATAATACATAATAACGGAATAATACATTCCTGTATGAGTTATTTCTTCCTCTTCTAGCGCCGTCTTCATTAATTATGGTCGGCTATAACCATTGAAAATTCATCTTTATCTTCTGCTTTTTTTAAAAGCGTCTGCTTGTTTAACCCGGTCAAGTTGCGAAAGTTTTTCAGCCAAGATATTTATCTTGTACCCATTTCTCTAACCTAACCAAAAAAGTAAAATAATAGCAAGCTGAAAATTTGTTTATAGCTTAACGGTGTCTAGTCGGACAAACTTTGATGTACAGGAACACTAGAACAGGGGAAGTTTTAATTGTGGAACAGGTTACAGATCTCGAACGTCAGACTACGAAAACATCTAATGTATTTTGTCGGACAGAACTTTCAACTGATTTATTACCCTTTCCTTAAACTCTCAATCAAAAATCAGACTGCTACGTATCACCAACATAATTCCTGTTATGTGACATATTCGTGTCGGACTTATTAAAATGCCCAACATATTTGTCGGACAAACATCTTTTCATCGATTATATAAAGTTTGCTATTAAATAAACTTAAAAACAACCTGCTAGTTTTCACAATCATAAACTTGTAAGGATGACACTTACCACAATTAAATTACGTTTCAAAATTAAAACTTTCCCTGGTCCAGTGTTCCCATATATCAAAGTGTGTCCGACTAGACACCGTTAAAGTATTAACAAATTTTCAGCTTGCTATTAATAAACTTTTTTTGGTAATAATAATAATAATAATAATAATAGCTTTATTGCCCAACAGTTTCCCATTTATAGGACAAATACAGAAAAAAAATAATCACATAATTCATTAGTATAACATCTACAAAGTAATAGTAGAGACCTAATCTAAGTAAAGAGAAGCCATTTTTAACAAATCATTAAGTGAGCACGAAAAAATATCACAATGATTGCAAATACTATTATAATTCTTACACATGACAAAAAGAGGCGATTTAACTAATATATTTGCTCTTGCTCTTGGACACTTAAATAAAACGTTTGATCTAGATCTAACTCGAGGAACGTTGAAATTAATTTGTGCTAATAAATCACTACAGTCAATACTGTTATGTAATAATTTATACAAAAATGTTAATGAACTAATTTCTCTCCTTAATTCTAAACTAACCATGTCAACTCTACAACATAATGTATTATTATCACATCCACGGTTAGGATAGATTCCATCAATTTTAAATATCAGATATTTTATAAGTTTTCTCTGTACTTTTTCAATATCTTTTGTATAACAATTATATATAGGATACCAAACTAAACTGCAATATTCTAATTTTGGACGTACTAGAGAATAGTATAATAATTTTATTGGTGTTATGTTGGTGAAGTTTCTGCAATTCCTAATAATGAAACCGTACATTCTCATAGCTTCAGAAACTTTTTGTTCAATATGCAAATTGAAAGTTAACTTGCAGTCAAAAATGACACCTAAGTCTTTGAGGCTATTACATTTTTCCAAAACAGAGTTCTGAATTATATAGTTAAAGTTAACTGTCGTCAATTACCTGCAAAAACTCACTACTTTAGATTTTGCAGAATTTAATAGTAGTTTGTTATTAGTACACCATGTATCAATAGCAGTTAAGTTACGCTGAAGTTTTAAACAATCGCCAATAGTGTCGATCTTACAGAAAATTTTCAAGTCGTCCGCAAAAAACAATTTTTTACCGTTAATTTCTTGAAACAAATCATTAATATAAAGTAAAAATAATGGTAGGTGGGATCCAGGACTATTCTGAGTATGTTCCCTAAATATGCTGTATTTCGCTTTTTAATGGTAGTCAAAAGTTCTTCGTCTCTTCCCATTCTGTGCAACACTGAGTTATTTAGTAGCTTTGTTAAACGATTTCTACTTTATTTTCCAATATCCCCACTTCTCTCTAATTACTTTAGTGATCTAAATTGGCTCATAGGTAGTTTCTTTAAATTAATCTGTAACAGATTGATCTCATTAACTGCATTGTTGGCATCAGTTAAATTTAAAATGATTTCATTGTTCAACCGAATTTAGAGTTCAAATAATTCACTAATTATTTAATAGTGCAATTTCTGAATACACGTAAATTCACTCTAAAATTTATAAAAATGCAATTGGATCTTTTCCACTCTTTAATATCTTTTGGAACATAAAACAATTCCTCCTGAAAATCGTTAAAACAATTTTTTTTACCCAATTTCTGTAGCCAAAATGTAAATATATCTACGATAAATAGAGGGTGACAAGACGAAAACGAAACAGAAGAATTATCAGGAACTACAACATTTTATGATTAACGGGGTACACATTTCTTCGGTATTTTCGAATATTTTAGTTTCACCCTCAAGACAGGGGAAAATTGGCGCAACATTTTTTACTGGCAGTATGGGTCAAAGAAGATATCTTTTTTAAATCCTTGCAATTCCCTGTACATTATTTTTTAATAATTGATGGATTCGACCGTTACTTGATGGAAGTTCATTTTATCTCACAATAAAACACTGAAAAACGTTTGTTTTCTATACTTCCACAAAATGTATTACAATCCACAAAATGTATTACAACTATACAGGCACTTTGCCGAAACAGCTGTAGTAATAACATAGCTGTAATACATTTTGTGGAAGTATAGAAAACAAACGTTTTTCAGTGTTTTATTGTGAGATTATTTTTTAAATTTTTAAATTCTGTTCAATGGTTAAGTTTACCTCCTTGATAACTTGATTTAGTACGCCAATGATTTAAATTTTATTTTTTTTTCGCCCTGGTTTGTTTCATTTGTCATATTTATTACACTAAGTAAATTATACGATTCTTCTTCTTCTTCAAGTGCCGTTTCCTAATCGGAGGTTGGATATCATCATCACTAACTTTACTCTATCCACCGCTGCTCTAAGGAGTTCTATAGAACTGCTTCTAAACCAATTAAATTCTTTAACCATGACACTCTCGTTCTTCCTATACTCTTTCCGCCTCTTATGATACGATACAAACACATAAATGACGTGAAATAATTAGGGAAATCTCTTGTGAATATCATAATAACGCAAGTTTCAGAATTTCGAACAAATCTTCAGGTCATCAGTTTCATCAATTGTTCAGCTAAGAAATGAGTAACCAACCTAAAATATCCAATTTGTCCAGCTTAAGTTTATAAAGGGCTTATTTATTAGAATGAAGTCTAATTGATTTTTTGTGAATTTTAAAATAACTTGTGCATAATGTATTTCGCTTTTTAATGGTAGTCAAAACTTACATATAGCTATTACTATATGTAAGTTCCAGCTACATCTACATCAATACTGTTAGTTTAAATTCATTTATAAACAATAAGTGAACTTATTTCCGTAATAAAATCTTTCATCCAGATTTCATTATTTCCAGATTTCTTTCAATATTATTATAATTTTCTGATTTGGTGGTTTTATTTAAAAACTGTAATAATATGCTCTTGATCAAACCAGCGTTTCACCTACTTATATATTATGATGTATATAATACATAATTTGACCTTGCAATGTTCGAATCTAATGTTTTATTTTTGATCTAGGTTATAATGTTAAGCTGTCTACTTCATTTAATAGTAACGCCATATTTTTTACTTACCGGTTTATTTGATGGAGCAGATCCATTTTATGTTATACTTCAAACAGTTTGGCTGTTGGGTCATATAGGACGTGTCCTGATTATTGTAGAGCCCTGCCAGATTTGCATTAATGAGGTAAGTTCACGAAGAGTAGAATGGGTCATTTCAGAAACAATATACATAAGTGAATTTTTGACAGGGTTGAAATTTCTTTATACATTCGTTTTTTATATGGCAACGCCTCATTCCAAGCATCAGTCTTGACTTTCTGTAATAAACTGTAGGTTATATAAAAAATACCTATTCTATTCTTTTTTTAGAACTACATGAGTTATTGACTGACATTGTTTCTGCGCGGAATGGTCATTTGTACACAAAACGTTCAAGATATGGCCTGACGTTTGACTATATGCAAAATCTTCCACGTATTCGTGTACAGGAAACTTTTTACTTACTACAACAACTAACCTACAACGTCCTTTTACCACCGCGACTTTTGCACATGGTTGTATTTAGAAGTCCTTCATGATTCGCTCTCAGTATAATATGTCTTGGCCAACTTATACGATTTGCTTTGATGCATCGTATTATGTTTTCATCTCCATAGATTCTTCTTCTTGCAGTACCGTCTCCTATCGGAGGTTGGCTACCATCACAGCAATCTTAACTTTGTTGGCTACAGCTCTGAACAACTGTATTTAACTGCACCCATACGACTCCCTTAAATTTCGCAACCAGGAAATCCTCCTACGTCCCACATTTCTCTTTCACGAGATTTTTCCTTGGATTATGAGTCTAAGCAGAGAGTACTTTTCTCCTTTCATTATCTGGCCTAGATACTCCAGTTTTTTCGTTTGTATGGTTTTTATGACTTCGCATTCCTTCCCCATCTTCAGCAAAACATCTTGATTTGTTACTCTTTCTGTCCATGGTATTTTCCACAATCTTCTTTAACACCACATCTCGAATGCCTCAATGTTTTTGATGTTTATCTTTTTCAGAGTCTAAGCTTCCATGCCGTACAGCAGAATGGAGAAAACATAGCACCTTAACATTCTCGTTCTTAAGTTTATATTTATGTCCCGGCTGCATAGGAACTTTTTCATTTTGACAAACGATTGTCTCGCTATCTCCATAGATATTGTGATACAATTGAATCCAAAAGATGGCCTAACCCAGACATCCAAAGTGAAAGTTATCCTCCAACACCAAATTGTTCTAAATGGTCCACGTAATATTCAGAAAAAAGTCACACCATTTTGAGCGTTGGGTTTTGAGGGGAGAAATCGGTAAATTCGTAGTTTTTTAGGTTTTTCGTCAATATTTCTAAAACTATCCGGTATAGCATAAACAACCTTCTATACAAAAATATTCTACATTAGATTTGAAAGAAAAAAAGTCATATGCATAATTCTTCTACAATGAACGGTTTCACAGTTACGGAAGTAGTATAGTATAATGGGTCAAAAAAAGGCCTAACCCAGATATCCAAAATAAAAGTTGTCCTACAACACCAAATTGTTCTATATGGTCCACATAATATTGAGAAAAAAGTCACACTATTTTAAGCGTCGCGATTTGAGGGGAGAGGGGGAGAAATCGGTAAACAAGTAGTTTTTTTACGTTTTACGTCATCAATATTTCTAAAACTCTGTATGCTTTAGCGTAAACAATGTTCTATACAAAATGTTCTACATAAAATTTAAAACAAAAAAGGTTTTATACATAATTGTTATAAAATCAACGGTTCCAGAGTTACTAAAGGTGAAAAGTGGAAGTTTTCGATATTTTATTTTTTGGACAATAATTGATGATGATTTTGGGTGGCGAGGTTGACGTTTCTTCAAGAGATTATCACTAACATACCATCGGCAACTCAAATGGCAAATTTTATTTACAAAACACAATCCTGTTAAAGAAAATTTCTTTTGTCAGTAATAATATTATAAATTGCCCGAAAAATATAAAAAGTATCGAAAACCCCCACATTTCACCCTCCGTAACTCTGGAACCGTTGATTTTATAACAATTATGTATAGGACCTTTCTTGTTTTAAATTTTATGTAGAACATTTTTGTATAGAACATTGTATACGCTAAAGCATAGCTTTTGCAATATTGACGAAAAACTTAAAAAAACTACTAATTTACCGATTCCTCCCCCATCTCCCCCCCCCCAAACCGGACGCTCAAAATGGTGTAACTTTTTACTGAACAATATGTGGATCATAAAGAACAATTTGGTGTTGGAGGAAAACTTTTACTTTGAATGTTTGGGTTAGGCCTTTTTTGGACCAATTATAATATACTACCTCCGTAACTTTGGAAGCGTTCATTTTAGAATGATTATGCATAGATAGGGTTACCATAATTTATTAAGGCCAAGTCCGGACAGAAGTAGTCCAAGGGGTTGTAGAAAATGTAAAATGTGAATTTGACTGTGTTGCTACCTCTACATTGTACATAGATGCGAAATGCTTAGTCTGTACTGGGCCCAGGGATAGGTTGTTCTTCATCTGTTCTTCTTTCGTACTTTTTAGAAGACATAATTTTTCTCAAAAGTGGCTTGTCATTTGTCATTTTTTATTTTGTCATAAAATTCAGAACATGACACTACAGAATTTGCTTAAATATTGAGAAGCTCCTTTACAACAGGCAGGGATAATCTTCTTCTTTCTGCCGTCAATATAAAATTCATCATCGAAAAAGATACGCTCAGCAGGAGCCGAAGTACCAGACAGAAAAAAGATGAATTCTACTATTTTAAAAATATTCGTAAAGGAAACGTTGCTTTTAGAAAATGCTTCAAATATTTCTTGCCATTTGTGATGCATGTTTGGGGTTTCTTCTTTAGGTAGGATAAAGTCCATTTAGGTTTCAGCTTTTTTAGAACTTGGAGAAGTGACGAGCGCTCATCAAATAATTCATCCACTTTTACAGAATTCGGTACAACGCTGACTATAGCTAAAGCGCTCTCTTCCATCTCCTTCCAGGTAGGAACACCTTGTAGCCTTAACCATTTGATCTAGCGCAGAATGAAATTTCCCACCGTGTTGGGCCAAGTGTTTTCCATTTTTTAGTAAAGAAAAAATCCGGAAATTTCTCATATCCGGACGCCAATCCGGACATGTCTTTCAAATCCGGACTGTCCGGACGAAATCCGGACGTATGGTAACCCTATGCATAAAGCATTTTTAATTTCAAATTTAATGTAAATCATTTTTGTATAAAAGATTGTTCATGGTTAACCACATAGTTTTAGAATACCTATTGACGAAAAACGTAAAAAACTACGAATTTACCTATTTCTCCACCCTCTACCCCCAAACCCGACGCTGTGACGTTTTTCTGAACATTATGTGGACCATATAGATCAATTTGGTGTTGGAGGATAACTTTCATTTTGGATGTCTGGGTTTGGGTTTAGTCATACCATACTAACAATGCTTGGAGTTCCTGGTTATATCTTCGTCTTTTCTCTCCTGTTATTTCTTCTCTATAGAGGCCAAAGGGAGTTCGGAGGATGTTCTGTTTTAAGACTAACAATTTTGTTGTTGTACACTGTGTTTCACGTAGGGTCTCACTTTCATTCGTTATTAGGGGGAGAATTTGAATACCTTTATATACCTTTGTTTTAGTTGACTTTCAGAGCAATTTTGACTTAAGTAGCGTAGCTGGGGAGTAATAGGCTATATTTACTGAAATGGTTCTAGCTGCTATATCTTTTACATAACTATTTTCGGTTGCTATCAGTGCTTCAACGTATGTGAATTATTTGACAACTTTGAAATTGTAATTATTTTTCTAAATGTTTTGTCTTATTCTGAATCTTGGATTTTTAGTAATTACCATGAACTGCTCCTTATTTTCTTTGACCTTACGGTCAATTTCCCAAGGAAAGATCTCTCTCTCTCTCTCTCTCTCTCTCTCTCTTGCCGTTTCTCCATTACTGAAGATCGTGATTTCTTCCAATATTCCTAACAATTTTTTCCATTGGTCTCTAAGGGAAAGATTGTATGGTAAACCTTTATAAAAAAAAATTTGAAAATCGACAAGTACGAATAAAAAAAATGTAATACAACATTTCCGTCATGATTATCTAGTTAGGCTACTGCATCCAAAGTGGAACATAGGTCTTAATAAAATGAAGACAGAGAAAGATATTTAAAATACTATTAGGACGTCAGTAAATTAGAGAATTATAGAATTTCAATATCTGCGTCATGCCATAAGGGAAAGCGTTATAACTTGCTGGAATTAATAATAGGAAGAAGAATTAAGCTAGAAGGAGTTGTGGTAGAAGACGCACCTCCTGGTTAAACAATTTGAGAGCTTGGTTTAACTGCAGTTTGGCTAATTTATTTAGAGCAACGGCAATGAAAATGCGAAATGTCATGCACACCTTTTTACATGAAATGGGACATGAAGAAAAAGAAGAATACGTACTAATGGTCTTATTAATTATTGAAACTGAAAATAATTTTATATATTTTCTTATATCTGATCGAAATAGGACATGTTTACCCTTATATTCACCATATTTTTACCATACCATATTATATACCATATTATATTGTCAGTGCCATATTTGAATAATTCCTTTTAGTCCAGAAAGCCACTGCGCATCCGCTAGGAAAAATATTCTAATTCGGATTTTTTGCACAATCTTGCTCAAAAAGGACCCCTTTTAACAAATTTGCATGTTGCCAGGACCAAAAGTTGGTCAAAAATTTTTTAAAAGTTTTGATTTTGTTTTTTTCCTAAAATTATTTTTTTTGCATGGAACAAATTGTTTTTAGGTTTTTTGTATCATTCCAAACAGAAAAGGTCTTTAGTGACTTTTCTCTAAAGTTGATAGTTTTTGACATATAAGCGATTAAAAATTTAAAAATTGCGAAATCGGCCTTTTTTAACCCTCAAAAACTATGTGAAAAACTGAAAATTTGAATGTTGCCAAGGTAGGTAGATATTCTCTAAGCATCAGTTGATGAAATCCCGAAGAGTTTTTTGCAATACAATATCAAAAACCCCTTTGTTTCTTAATTGCCACTCAAGCGTGCGCGACACTATTTTCCACCGTTGCATGTGTAGTGTATGCAGTATGGTGCAAATGAAAGGATTAAATTCGTTATTTCGTAAACCGGCGACTTTAGAGAAAAATCCCGAAACAAGTCGATTTTTATTTTTAAGTTATGATATTGTGACATATATGGTATACTAGTGACGTCATCCATCTGGGCGTGATGACATAATGGATGATTTTTTTAAATAAGAATAGGGGTCGTGTGCTAGCTCATTTGAAAGGTTCTTCAATTCTCTATTCAGTAATATAAACATTTACATAATTATTTATACAGGGTGTCCAATAATTTAATTTTTTTGTCAATTTGCCAAATGATTTAATTTAATAAAAATTTTTTGGACACCCTTTATAAAAAATTATGTACATGTTTATATTACTGAATAGATAATTGAAGAACCTTTCAAATGAGCCAGCACACGACCCGTATTCTCATTTAAAAAAATCATCGATTACGTCATAACGCCCAGATGGATGACGCCACTAGTATACTATGTATGCCACAATATCATAACTTAAAAATAAAAACCGACCTGTTTCGGGATTTTTCCTTATAGTCACCGGTTTACAAAATAACGAATTTATTCCTTTCATTTGCACCATACTGTATACACATGCAACGGTGGAAAATAGTGTCGTGCACGCTTGATTGGCAATTAAAAACAAAGGGGTTTTTGATATTGTATTGCAAAAAACTCTTCGGGATTTCATCAATCGATGTTTAAAGAATGTCAACCTACCTTGGCAACATTTAAATTTTCATTTTTTCACATAGTTTTTGAGGGTTAAAAATGGCCGATTTCGCAATTTTTCAATTTTTAATCGCTTATATGTCAAAAACTATCAACTTTAGAGAAAAGTCACTAAAGACCTTTTCTGTTTGGAATGATCCAAAAAACCTAAAAAAATTTTGTTCCATGCAAAAAAAAAATTTAGGAAAAAAACAAAAAAAAAAACGTTTAAAACATTTTTGACCAACTTTTGGTCCTGGCAACATGTAAATTTGTTAAAAGGGGTCCTTTTTGAGTAATATTGCGCAAAAAATCCGAATTAGAATATTTTTCCTAGCGGATGCGCAGTGGCTTTCTGGACTATTTACAATACCTTCTGAGCCAGTAGCTTTTCTGATTTTATGATTTACACAAACCTTTTATCTCACTTGTTTTCATTTTTTTGGCTTATTTTGCTTATGTTGTGGTAAATTCTTGAAACCTAGAAATTTGTTTAATATTTTGTGTTATTTTTTAGCATAAAAAGACTGCTAATTTGATATGCGAACTTCTTACATATGAAGCCGAAGAGGAAGTTAAAAAAGCTGTAAGTTTTAATAGCCATAAACTTTTTTGAAATTCATAAAACAAATAATTTCGTCAATATCATACCTTTCAATTATTTATTATATTTATAAATTATTTGAACATTAAATTAATTCTCATTTAATAGGATGGGAGGAGGTTGAATGCTCAAATATATGGAATTTATAGAAATAAAAGTCAGATTTAGAGCATCTAGTTTATTAAATCTTGCCCTTTTATATTAAGGGAATGGGTACGAACTTTCGACTTCAATGCTATTTAAATGGGATTTATTTTTTTCGAATCCTGAGAAAACTAATAAGTACTTTTGAAAAATTTAAACACAGAATGAAAGATTACGTTATTACCGAGGGTAGAAAGTTCCTGAAAACATCTATAATGTTTATTTTAATAAGTTATAGGGGTGAAAATCTAAGAGAAAATTTAGTGTGATTTTTAATTTCAAATATCTCATTAAAAAGAAACTTTTTATTCATTCTAAGGGACTTTCGGTCCTCGGTAATAAAGTAATCTTTCATTCTGCGTTTAAATTTTTCAAAAATACCTACTAGGTTTCTCAGGATTCGAAAAAAATGATTACATTTAAAATACATTAAAAATTTTGACAGGCGTCAAAATTTTTCATTTGGTCCTTTCCCCTTAAATCCTTTTATCTGGAAAAAATCCCCATTTGTCTTGAACATCCTTTTTAATTTGAGAACTGTACCAAGTGTTTATTCAATTGAAATTGCAGATTTTTTCGTTGTTAAATATTTAGGTAAAACCTAAGCTCTTTATAAACTCGATAAAAAACACTCTAAGAACTTGTCATAAATACAGATATTGCTCAACATTTTGGTTGCGGTATTTTTACGGCTCGATTAAGATTAGTTGTTTTTCTAATTTGTATGCAATAATTTAAAATGGATCAAGACTAGGAGCTCTTATTTTGGCCAATGCTAATGATGAATATATCGAGTTTATCATCGTGCATAACATTCTGGGAGATGAACATATTATATTGAATGCTCAAAATCAAGAATATGATATAAAATGAAAGGAGGGTTTGAATTTTCTTCCAAATATCGAGCAAGAGAAACAAATGACCCTTGATTTTTCTTATAATAAAAGATTTTCCTATTGCACTCTTCATGTTTTACTGAAGCTCCACTCGCACAGACATTTTTGAGTTCCTCTCGTGTATGTTATAACTTATAAAGTTAAGAGGTGATCGGCACATAAGCCTCTAAGAAATTTTATACTTTTTTTATATAACACGAATTACTGTTTCATTATCAGCATCACCAATCAGACCTGATTTTTCCATTGATTAATATAGGCCTCCTTCAGGTATTTCCATTTTTTCTGTTTTAGGCTCTGCTATCCAATTGGTGACAATTATTTTGAGGTCGTAGGTCCATCGCGTTGTTCCTTGGTTTCGTTTGTAGGCTCGTGGTCTCACTCAAGAAATATTTTTTTGTCCATCGGCTGTTCTTCATTCTTGCAACATCTCCATTTTTGCGATGTCATACGTTCGATATCTTCTTATATAGTTTAATAATTTTAGTTTGGAAGAGCCAAAATAAAGATGGCGTATAGTCCATTTACTCACGAGTTTTGCTCCGGATTTTAAAGAACCGCTTAAATTGACATGAAATTTGGCATAAGATATAGCTTACAAAGTTAGCCAACGACTCTCCACTAAAGTCCATCTTCAACAATTAAAGTACTTTGGACACGTTATGAGAGCAAACACAGAAAACATTTAAAGACTCATTATACAGGGAAAGCTGGAAGGCCGAAGATCACGAGGAAGATCCCCAACAAGACGAATCGATTAAATTACAGGAATATGCATAAGAGATATGCATGAGTTAAAAGAAATGACCAGAGACAGAGATCTTTGGAGACGGACAATACACGACATCACGTCGACCACTACACTCCCTCCGGAGGGTCAGGATTGAAGAGAGAGATAGCTGACACGTCAGATAAATAAAAACCTATGTTGTGCCGATGTGTGCTTTTGCCCTGGGGGTCAGTACCATCTGTTCTCGTGGGTGAAATAACATACGTTCAAAATAAGTCCGGAAGTAGATAAGCTGATTAATCCTAAGGAAATAAATAAAACGGCATAATTCCCGAAAGTTGGCTATATACCATCTAGTTAAATGACTTAACGTGAATCAAAACACTTCCTAGTGTAGTTGGTATAATATTTTTTTATACCAATATTATACCAACTACACCAGCGAGTGTTTTATTTCATGTTAAGTCAATCCTAAGGAACTTTTGTTGTATCGAGTTTTTCACAAAGCCAATATTTTTCGAGTTATTTGCAAGTGTTAATTTAAAAGAAAAACCTGGTATTTAGACGATTTTTCGCAAATAACTCAAAAGTAAGTATTTTATCGAAAAAAATGTTCTCACCAAAAATGTAGTTTATAAAATAAAATAATATTATATACAATGGAACCCCGATAAGTCGGCCTCCGATAACCCGAAAGTCCGGCTAACCCGACGGGATTTTTATCAGACAAAACAAACATTTTTTCAGTTTGACTGAGTTTTTTACCAATAAATGAACAATACTGTTTACAACTGTACGTAATTTAGATGCAGTGTGCATACGTATTTCATGTTTCTGCAATTATAATAGAGTTTATCTGTAAGTATAGTGTATTTTATTAATTTTTACCATATTCTCCGGCTTACTCGGATTTTTGGTAACCCCGATCGGCCGCGGTCCCGATTAATCCGACTTATCGAGGTTCAACTGTACGTATAAAGTCTATAGATATAGTATTAGTAGTTACATTCGTTTAAGCAATCCACCTCACAATTCTAAAGGCCTTCATGGATTTGTTTGAAATTTTGACAGTAGCTCAAAACTGATGCACATAACAAACCTGACTTGGTACCAATGTATGATTCTACCCCGGGGGTGAATGCCACCCTTTCTCGGGGGTGTAAATTTAAAATTTCAAAATGACACCGGAACTCAGAGAATTGAATTTATAAAGGCAATGTAGAATAATTTTTTTTAATTAACCTAAGAATTTATGAGTTATTTGCGATTGAAAATTCCAAAAAAATACGTATTTCAATAGTTTTTCGCAAATAACTCGAAAATTACGTATTTTCAGGAAAAAATCATCCTTATAAAAATTAAAGCTTACAAAAAAAAAACAAAGAAACTAGTCAGTATTGATTAAATTTTTTAGATAATATTAAGCAACTTATGTATCATTGAAAACAAATTTTAGTTTTTCGTAAATTTATGCTAAGATTTGAGCTGAAATAACGGAAAAATTATTAATTTTTTATAGAAAGTGTTAATAAACATGCTTAAAATACTTTTTATACCTTTAAAATATGCTTTGACAAAAGCCTCTAGCATGAAAATTAAGCGAGTTGTGACGAAAATTTTTTGCTCAATTAGAAATCCAATGAAATCAATTAATTTGTGGTCATCTGATTGAATACAACCAATAAAACCAACATTTTACTGAAAACAGATCCCATGGGCTGTTTTCACTCAATCATGTAGCTATGGATACCTACATTTCGTTTCATTTCGATTTTGACATTTCAAATATTCAATATTTCAAAATGTCACCATTTGGTTGTAATACTGATGAGAATATTAATGAAATTATCGAATCAAATATACCAAAGAATACTGTTTACAGTAAAAAATTTGTACGGAAAGCGTTTATGGACTTTTGCAATGATAGAAAATATGAATCAGATGGAAATCGGACGAAATAACATAACAATCCCAACTCAATAAAACCGTACTTGAACATTGACGAAGAACATCATAATAAAATTATTAACAGCATGCGTAGTGGAAATACATCTTCATCAGTTATAGAAACTAACATGTCTGGATCTTCATTAAATTTTTCTAATTGTTCCTTTGTTAATTGCACATTTAAATAAATTGTTTCTGCTCTGTATTTTTTTTTTCATAACCAGCAAAAAATTTTCTATCCGAATAACCCTCGAACATTGATAAATGCTCAAAAATTTTTTAACAACTTTCTCAAGCTTTTTGCTTACAGGCAACAGACCTCCGCCTATGGCGTCGGTCTGTTTCCAAGCAACAAGCTTTCGAAATCTGTTATAAACATTTTTCGAACAATTATCAATGTCCTTGGGTTATTACTACTGAAAATTATTCAAATACGTCGAATTTATAAAATAAAAAATGACGGTAAAATGAATGCCATGTGCGTCAAAATTATTATTAATCGTAGCCCATGTAAAACTAACTTTACTTATGTTCTGACAATACGTTCCAAAAGCTTGAATTATTATTTACAACAATTAAATTTTGAAAAAAAACTTGTATTAAGTAAAATTCTTTTTTTTTTTCGATTTTTCAAAAATTACGTTATTTTTTCAAAATATATCAAAAACAATTGGATATAAAAAAAAGTGATCTGACCTAAAATTTAGCTTTAGTATACTAAAAATTTTGCTTTTTTTAATACTCACGCAGCTTATAAACTAAGCGAGATATAGTGGTTTAAAGTATTGATTTCAATGCAAAGAGAGCGTCTTTTTAAATTTTAACACTAAAATTTTCTGAACAAAAGGGTCTAAAAAGATTTCAGCTCTCATGATCTTATATCTTACGAAATTCCCTACAAAATTATGTGAGATTGGGTGCAAAAAGCTTAAAGAGAAGCCGTTATTGCCGCTTAAAGGGAAGCCGCAAGAGTTATTGTTAAAAAACCAAATACATTTTTTTAGAGATAATGTTTGGAAGTCACGGAACGTGAAAATTTTGAGGTTTTTTGGAGTATTTATTTTTTTATACATGCAGTGTATGCTTTGTATTTACATATCGGACAACAAAACTCTCAAATTTGCAGATTGGGGATGGACAAAAGTGAATGGCACCTTGGTACCAAACAACATGACGGATATTCCTGCACCAGCAGAACTGCTTTAAATGATATTTTGCAATTGCAAAAAAGGATGTGGTTCAACTTGTGGGTGTCGCAAACTTGGATTATATTGCAATCAATATTGCGGTTCTTTCTCTGGTGATAGGTGCCAAAATTGTCCTCCTGTCAACGAAGAAGAAAAGGAAGTTGATGCAGAAGAAATAGACGAAATTGGAAGTTGACGTTAAATCATTGATATATACTTTAAAAATCATATTAATTTTATACTTATTTTAATGTCGTAAAATAAATATTTTTCTTTATCGTCAAAATGTGAAGTTTACAACTTTTAATTTCCCTCAAACGTATATTTTTATTGGATACAAATTATTTAAATATATCATTATATAATAAGCAACAATTAATTTTTATTTTTTTAACGAATTCCATTACTTCAAGCTTTCAAAAATATTTTTTCCCCAATTTTTATGAGAAGAGGTAGTTTTTAGGTGTTGATTCACATTAAAAACTTGAACCAAGTTTTTTTTTTTATTTAAATAATATATATTTTTTCTATTTGAGGTCGAAAATTTAATGACTTCATAATCTCAGCTATTTTTTCATAACTGTATGAGGGGTAGTTTTTAAGGGTAGTTATATATAAAAATATTGAAATATTGAAAAAACAACAAAAATTAGCATGTTTAAACATATTGACGTCTATAACTGCTTCCATTTATCAATTTTCAATGTTTTCAAGTTTCATTGTTAGGGGTGGTATTTGGTGGTTGCATTATTAGAAAGATTAAGTGTCAGATTTCTTGTATTTGAAGGAAAGAAATTCTCCTATTACGATCCAAAATAAAAAAAAATATGTTTCTTGAACATAATTTTTAAATAGTATTTGTATGAGGGGCTGATTTTAAGGGTTGTGAGCTGTAAAATATAATAATATTAAAGTCATCATTTAAACCAATCAACATTTTAACATATTTGAACATAATTATAGCCCATTTCCGCTTTAATTCATTAGTTTTCAATTTATTGGAGTAAGGGGTAGTTTTCACGCCTTAAAAATAAAAAGCATACTTTGCGACCAAGGCAGGTTTGAAGAGGAGGGTAAAATGAACTTAATTTCAAATTTTCAAGAAGATCGATGGAGGCAATTAGAATTGCGAGGTTTGGATCAATTTTAAGCTTGAATGATTGTACTATATAAGCAAAGTTGTAACTATGTTATAAAATTTCAACGTAAAATGACCAACAAATTATGCACTTTTCGGGAAAACGTTTTCATAACTTTTTTAAATAGTTTACAAAAGCTTTAATTTTCTTTTTTAAGTTCCTAGCATTAGCATCCCAAATAAATTGTTTTTTTCAAAAGTAAGCACTTTGAACTGTGAAACTTACAGTTCCTACATATGAGTCCGGCACTGATATCGAATAAGCACACATGCTTTTTGATCGATCCTGACAAATAATAAAATTTAACTTACAAAAACCAATCATAGTATTCTTACACTACGTTAACATCAAGTATAATAGTGTTAGTTAAGTGTGTATAGAAAAACATTTTCTGTGAGTACATATTTTTCTATTAATAAGTATTTCATAACCAAAGAATTTTATAAAACCGTCAATAAACAACACCAGTCATTGATCGACACCAATTTTTTGTCTTTAAAGACAATTACCAAAATCCGAAGCGGAACAGGTCCGTACTTAGGAAAATCAAATGGTGTTGAGAAATGGAATTCGACGTCACTAATAATAGCGATGAATCATTATCGCAATCCACATCACAAAAACCTTTATCTTACTCTGCTGCAGCTAGTAGACAAAAAGAAACAATCTATCCATCCAAGCTACAAGCAGTAGTTTTTAATTCTCTCAACGATGTTAAATTAGAAGAATACTTGTTAGCGGTAGGAGCTTTAGTTAGTCCAAAACACATTATTTTTTCATCAAGAATCACCAACAATCGTATCTGTATCTATTTCTCAACCAAACAAGTCGTAGATGAATTTTTTTCAAACAGTAGAGGTTTCATCACTGTAAACAATACACAAATTCAAGTCCGTAGACTAATTACTCCAAGTGAAAGACTCCTAATATCCAATGTTTCTCCCACTATCCCGCATAAGGTAATAGAAAACGAACTACTGCTCTTAGGGCTAAAATAAACTTCATCAATGTCATTTTTGCGAATAGGAACCAACAATCCTGAATACAAACATGTACTCAGTTTCCGTCGACATATTTACGTATCTCCACCCACAGGTCCAATTCCCGATACCATTTTAATAACTCATGAAGATACTACAAATCGAATTTTTTTGACATTAGACAACTTATGTTTCATTTGCAAACAACATGGCCATATTTCCAGTAGTTGCTCAGTAAATGTAAATCACTCAGAAACAGCTGTCCCAACTGCTACACTTTCAAACAGAAACGAACCTAGTACAGTAACTTCAACAGAAACGACTGCTATTACACCTTCAACAACATGCACTTCTACAAACATATCAAATAATTCAACGCCACTAACAAAAATATTATCTACAACCAACCTAACACCTCTTGATACATCAACTACAGATAATACAATGCCAGTGATATCTAAACCAAATATATCCACCTCATCAGCCCCCTCACCTCACATAGTCATTACTAACCAGCCTTCATCTTCCAGTCTAAGCAATAATTCTTGCTCGGTTAATGAAAATAAACAGAATCCAGCACCAAAAGAATTTAGCGTATCCAACGAAGAAAATACATCTAAAACATCCTCCAAACGAACTGTATCTGAAGCAATATCACCCCCGATTGAGACATCAGCTAGTGACGATGTATTTTCAAAGCCAACTCAGAAACAAAAAAGAATAAAAACAAAAATATCAACAATACCATTAGAAACGCTAATGCAACCAATTAAAGAATTATTCAATTCCGAAAAGCAAATATTAACTTTTGAGGAAACAGTTGATTTATTTGAAAACGCTCATGGAACAAAATATGTTATCAGCGTTGTAAATAAATATACAGTAGACATTCTAGGATTTAAAAAACTCATAACCAAAATTCATTCATATACATCCGAACGCTCATTAAAATTGAAATGTACAAAGCTTAACAAAAAAATTACGAGACAGCTCACAAAAGATAACTACGAGGATGAAGAACCTGACACGGATACATCGACTGAATTATCCCAGGAGCTGAACATTCAATAATTATAACTATAACATTCAACAAACTAAAAAAATTTTCTAAATCCTATCATATATATACAGACGCTTCTAAAACATCTACTGGAGTTGGGGCAGCTGTCATTACTCCAAATAGTACACGTGAGTATAAACTACCATCCTTAAGCTGTATACATACTGGCGAGCTATACGCCATCTATCAATCTCTCGTTCATATTAACTCCAGTAATATATCCAATGCTCTTATAATTACCGATTCCCTCAGTTCCATCCATACCATTAACCAACTGTACACGAAGCATCCAATTGCTCTCCTAATTAAAAAAGAACTAGCTACCATTCAAAACAACAACCATATTGTACAATTCCTATGGGTTCCTTCACACATTGGCCTCCAAGGAAATGAAGCGGCGGATCGGACAGCCCAACAAGCCAGGGACAGTGAAACCGCGAGTGAAGTGAGAGATGTAGTTCTTAATGATTTAAAATCATTTATTAAAGTGAAAGTCAAAAATCTGTGGCAAAACCAGTGGGACAGTTTAACTTCAAAACTTCGCGAAGTGAAAACGTTTGTAAAACCGTGGAAATCTCAAATTCACAACAGAACTCACCATGACATTGTTACTCGCCTTCGTCTAGGACATACCCGACTTACCCACGGACACATAATTGGTCACACTAATCCCACTTTATGTGAAAACTGTAATATCCCACTAAGTGTTAAGCATGTACTTGCAGAGTGTCCAAAATACCAGTTGCAGAGACAGAACAACCACATCATCGGATCAACAAGTGAAATCTTAGGAGAAAATTGTAAAATTGAACACTTGGTAAAATTCCTTAAAGATATCAATGTACTTAACAAAATCTAACATCTGTAAATAAATTACCTTATGTATATGTATATGTCGCTAATAACCTCCGAGGTTGATGCGACTATTTTGTAAAATAAAAAAAAAAAAGTTCCTACATATAAAAAATACAGGTACCTAAGTAAAGTTAATTGTAAAAAACAATAACGATTAATTTTATTTAGGATACCAATTTAGAGGTGATTTTCACGATTTTTTTTACCAAAAAATGGGCCACGTTATTTTCAGCGCAACTTGCTTAATTTTGATGCTAAAAACTTTTTAAAAAACAGTAATAAAGCATTTTTTAACACTTTAAAAAAGTTGTGAAGAGATTTTCCTGAAAATTGCTTCATTATTTGGTTATGACACGTTTAAATATTCAATTTGGCATTCGACCAATAAGAACATACCTTTCAGCTACAACTCTGCTTCTACTGGGTTTGCAGACTTCATACATACATACACCATTTTTTTTTTCATTTTTCAGCTTTATTTTTGCTAAAAATATTTTTTTCGATAAAATACGTACGAAAAATCGTCTTAAAACATGTTTTTTTTTGTTGTAAATGAACATATTCACTTCCAAATATGTAGCTACCTCGAAAAGTATTGACTCGGTGAAAAGACTATAGAACAAAAGTTGCTTAGAATTAGTGAGCTTATCCACTTTCGGACTTTTTGAACGTATATTGTTTCACCTCCAAGAATGAGTGGTACTCATCTCCAGGGCAAAACCACACGTTGGCACAGTTGTATCATTTTTTTCTTGGAATGTTAGCTATGTGTGTGGCTTCATGTCAATCCAAGCGGTTTTTTACAATTCGGAGGATTTGCAATATTTCACTGTGAGTGAATGGACTAAGAATTAGAAATTTCTCAATCTAAATTAAGATTAGAAGGATTACATCATAAAGTCAGTATAATCTCAGTAATTTGCCAGATAAATGTCTGAGCTCTCTCCTAACAAATCTCTTTCAAACGATCAGTTATTGCAATTAAAAGGATTTGTTGGTTCACAAGGATTGCTCCCCATGGGAGGAAGACTAGAATCTGCCTATTGTCCATGCAATTAGATAAGCCCATTGTTTGACTTATACATCGAAATATACAGGGTGTTTCATTAAAAATAAAGATGATGGTCTATGCTTGACTTAAATCACCGTTTACCTATAAAATGTATAAAAAGTGCACATTTTAATTTAAAAATTGACGGGTTCCGGTGTTTTTATAATTGTTTAACACATAGACAAAAACAATTTTATTCCGTAACTGGTTTTAAAACCTTATGTTATTTTAAAATACATCGGTTATAAACCTTTCAGTTAAGACATGTCGTTACTGAATTTGTTAAAATTTGGCTTAGTTTGTCAAATGCTACCCATATAAGTCCTAAACGTTTTTTTATCTAATGTATTTGATTGTGTCTGTTTATTTTGATATCGTGTTCCAAACAGTTGTAGGTGTCTGTTTTATGGGATTATTTTCTTCTTCTTTGTCTTCTTATACTTGTTGCAAATCTGTCGATCTATTAATTTCGACATTGAACTATTTCTTGAGAGGTAGACTGCCAGCTATCCCTCCATCTATTTTTTTGGTAACCCCATTGGACGATTGCCAGGTGGTTTCCCTTTTAGAGCAATTCTTGATAATCTGTGCTCCTCCTTTCTTTTTTACATGACTTAACCATCGTAAGGCGGTGCGGGGTGCAGCTGCACCCCAGACCTCGTTTTTCTCACCTATCTTTTTTAATAAATTTTTTTGATTTTTGTCAATTTTTTATTCGTGTTAAATTCAATTTAACATATTCCACCCATTAAAGCATTTAAAACTCTTTGCGTTTACGTGCTTTTTTGAAAAAAATTACTTTTCGATGCAAATGATGGAAATTTCGTATCCTGAGCTGGACGTTTCTGATGTTCCACCTGGATCTAACAGAGCTACGAAACAAGATCGGTGTTACTTATGTCAGAGAAAAAATACCGAAAGTCCCGGCAAAACTTATTGTGTGTAAAAACTTTCTGTTGCTCATTCTGTGAAGAATTTCATGTGTTTGTCTTGCGACGATAATATTTTCTTAAGAAGAAATGAAAAGAAAATTATGTTTCGTACTATAATAAATAAGTCCTAATTATCTTTCAAATTGATTTCCCCGACGTTCACATATAAAAAATGGATATACAGATGGGGTGCAAATGCACCCCGTACCGTTGTTTGCGTAAGAATCTAAGCATCGCCTTACGAGGGTTAACTATTCTGTTCGTCTTTGCTTACCCCATCTTACTACATCTTGCACGCCACATTCTTCCCTGATGATGGTGTTTCGTAGTCTATCCCTTTTGGTCTTTCCTGCTATTGCTCTTATTGTCTTCATTTTGGCTGTTCGTAGCATGCTTTTGGTTTTATTGGTGTCTTCTCTTGATTCAATGCCGTAGGTCATAACAGGTCTGAAGCAAGTTTTATAAATTATAAATTTGCTGTCCGTTCTCATATATGGGTTATTCCAGACCACATCGCTCAAACATCCGGACATAACTGCGGCCTTGTTTATTTGCCCTCTTAGGTCTCTGGCTGGATCATGTTAACTTGATTTATCTACACCTAAACATTTGAACTGGTTTAGCTATTCTATGGGTTTCCCTCTACCACGAGGGTGCATCTAATTGGATCTTTCGCAATGGTAATCCATTTTGATTCCTGCGTGGATATGTTCATTTTGAGTCGTCGACATGCTTGGTATATAGAATCGATAAGGTTGTCTTTGTAGGTTATCGCTGCATCATCCGCATAGCACACTATACTGATTCTACTGTGACCGAGTCTGTATCCTGGTTGTAGCGATTCCACAGCTTATATTATTTTATCCATTAGAATATTAGGATATTGAATAGAAATGGGCTGAGTTCCCTGCCTGTCAAGTGACTAATTTTGACAAAATGAGTTTTTGGTGAAATTTTTTAATTTAAACGTAAATACAGCTTTTGTTGCAGAAAGGAATCAATTGCTGCCATAGTGTTGCTTTGGCAGCGCAGAGAAATTAGCGTTTAGTGCAGAAAGGGGCCATGAAACGCATGACTCCTTGCTTAAAAATTGTGTAACCACCAACTTTATTTCAGAAAGGGGCCAAGTGCAAAAAATTATTTATTTTTTTTTAAACAAATTAACAAAATAAATTTTTAAAAAGTACAATACTTTTTGACAAACACTACAGGTTATTAATGAGAATTTTTATTTTATATAAATAAAATTTTTGTTGAATGTAAACACCAACTTTATTTCAAAAAGGGGCCAATTGCAAAAAATTATTTATTTTTTTCTTAAACAAATTAACAAGATAAATTTTTGAAAAATACAATACTTTTTGACAAACACTACAGGTTATTAGTGAGAATTTTTATTTTATATAAATAAAATTTTTGTTGAATGTAAACACTTTTTTTTTTGTTTTTCTCAAAAGCAGGTTTTTGTGACTTGACCCCTTTCTGAAATAAACGATTCAATTGTTATCATGTTGTTATTGTTCATTTGGCTTATGACCTCCACAGTGTTTGCCGGTATCCTTTTTTGCTTCATTTTCTGTAATATATCGCTAAGTCTGACTCTCTCAACTGATTTTGTTAGGTCTATAAATAAATATAGGCGGGTTTGTGATTTTCAATCGACTTCTCTTTCACTTGTTTCATGACAAATATTGCGTCCGTCGTCGACCTGTCTTTCTGAATCCTTGCTGTTCTTCTCTGTTCTTTAGCTGTGATTCCAATTCATCCTTGAGTATGCCTGTAAATAATAAATAACTTTATTGTCGTATTTACGAGATTTATCCTCTGTAGTTGTCCGGACATATTCTTTGTCTGTTCTTAAAAATCGATATTGTGATACTGGTATGCCAATCTTGTGTTATCTCTGATGTGTCTAAGATTTTGTTAAACAATGTTGTGAGCCAATTAATGAGTGCCTGACCGCCGTATTTCAGCGGTACGTTCGGTATTCCATGAGTACCTGGCGATAGTCTATTGAAGATCTTCATTTTCGTTTTTACTTGAATTCTTTAGTGATATATCTGTCTTCTGATTTGTAATCGTGTTCGTCATTGGTTTCTTCACCTTTGACTGTTGGTTATTATCAATAGTTATATTTCCGCTCGTTGCGGAATTTGATAAATTTAGTGGATAAATTTTGCGGATAAATTTAGTTTTTTCAAACATTATCTTTAACCCTGCTTTTTAAGACAGAGTTATAAGATAATGTATCATAGAAATTGTATGTTTCTTGTTGTATGCGATTATTAAAATCAAATCATATCCGCAAACCTCAAAATATGATTTTCTTTCTCCAATTATAAAATATAGACCAGGACTGATTTATGAAAAAACGTCTATTTTTTTATGTGAGAGGTGGCATTAAGATTTTTGCAGATAAAGTTGGGTGACACCTTCAGTAATAATAATAATTGACTTATGCTTCTTCTCAAACATGCCTGGAACAATAATAAAAAAATTAAAATATTTAAAAATTTCGAAAAACGTCGATTTTTTTCTACTTTATTTGCGTATAACTTTAAAACGATTCGTTTTGGAACAAAGTTGCAGAGAAATAAAATAAAGATAATTGAATTTTGTATGATATATTATGACGGGTTAAAAATGTCTTTAAGTATTACCCTTTCTGCAATATAGCAATAAATACAAAATAAGGGGGCAAAATAAGCCTGTTGCTATTCAATGTTTTTTAATTATTTTGGTGGCACTTAGAACCTTAGTAATTCGCTTAGAAAATTTTTATAACATACTTAAACCGTCTATCAAATTACATCGACTTAATAGATTTTGCATAATAAATTTGCAATCTAACTTTTTTTTAAAAAGCTCAAATTTTTTAAAAACGTTCTGAACAAAAAGTGGACCATTTAGAAGTTGGCTAATTTTTTTACATACAAAGAGGCGCTCTATCTATCTAATACACTTTACAGAATTAAAATCGGATTATTTAAGCGGCCTCAGCAATGTTTTAAAGTTATAAACAATTTTTGGGCTTATAAACAAATAGTTTGTTTAAAAATTAAAAATTAATTTTTAGCAATGCAAATAATCAAAACCGGTATAATTTGACTTAAACTTTTAAATGCTGTCAGAAGAATTGCCATTTTACTTTTAAATCAAAAGTTATTCGGGTTCAAAAATTGCAATTTTTCGATTTTTTGAAAGTTTAACAGCGTTTATCTCGAAAACTATGCATCCTACGAAAAAACTTGTAAGAACATTTTTTGCTTACAATGACCCAAGAAATACAAAAAAATGGTTATTTGTGCAAAAAATCGATGTTATGTAATTCCTCAAGTTCTTTCTTCCTAACAATCTTATCGACGCACGGGTCAAAATAAATAAAAAAAAAACTTGGGTAAGTCCATCTAAATAAAGGAGGCCGTTGCACCCCCTCCTGGCGACAGCACTAATTTTTTTAAAAGCCAAAAAATTGTTTATAACTTTAAAAAATTGCTGAGGCTGCTTAAATAATCCTATTTTAATGCTGCAAGATGTATTAGATATGTAAAGTGCCTGTTTATATGAAAAAAAAGGAAAACTTTTGAATGGTCTACTTTTTGTTCAGGAAGTTTTTAAAAAATTTGAACTTTTTTGAAAAAATTTAGATTGCAAAATTATTATGCAAAATCTATTGGGTCGATTTTAATGAAATTTGGTGGACGGTTTTTTTAAGCGAATTACAGAGGTTCTAAATGCAACCAAAGTGGTTGAAAAACATTGAACAAAAACAGGCTTATTTTTCCCCCTTATTTTGTATTTATTGCTATTTTGCAGAACGGGTAATAATTTCAGATATTTTTAATCAGTCGTATGTCATACAAAATTTAATTATCTTTAGTTTATTTTTCTACGACTTTGTTCCAAAATGAATCGATTTAAAGTCATAAGCATAGAAAGTAGAAAAAATTCGACGTTTATCGAAATTTTTAAATGTTTTAACTTTTTTATTAATGTTCCGGGCATATTTGAGAAGGAGCATAAGTCAATTACAATTAACGAAGTTAGCCTGCTTTATCTGCAACCTGGCACCTAACTTTATCTGCAAAAATCCGAATGCCACCTCTCACATCCACCTCAAAACAGATTCGTCCTGGTCTAATAGGTACCGATAATATTATCTCGCCATTGACCGTTCACAGCTGCCGTGAACAATTTTGGTTAAAAATAGTGTCTCCGTTTCGTACTCCTCGACCTAAGCCGAATTTTGATTAAGCCTATGTTAAAGTATAAATAATTTCAACAAAAAATTATAAATTTGAGAAGACTAACGCTTTATCTTTTTTCTGTTTCAGCTGACCATATTATCGTTACAACTAAGTTATTGCAAATTAAATTTTTCGTCATGTGGATTCTTTAAAATAAATCGATCATTATTAACTTCGGTAAGTTTTATGGGTTAGGAGATAATAACTCACATTTTTTTTATTCGGTCATAAATATGTTTATGCTCTTGTAAAATCGAAAATCGGGATAACAAATTCATTTATGATTCGAAAATTTTGCACATTCGAAAATTCTTTCGTTAGAGTGCGGACAACCTCTTTGCGTGGAAATAGTTCAGAATCCAACACTCCACTTGGAAATTTGATTTTTAGATTTCTTTGAAAACCTGTGGTTGACAGTCTATGATGTAATTTTTATGGACCGTGTTTTTTTCGATTTTTTTCTTCGCTTGGTCTGTATACATATATTGCAAAAAATATTATATTTGTTTTTTTCTTATTTATTTAAAGCCGCATCAACCATGGGAGGTTATTAGCGGATGTTGAAAATTACAATATAACTATTACAATTTATGAAATAAATTTATATCCTTAAGATAATTAATTGTACTGGATAAATTATAATTTAATATATTCTTCAGCTGACTTGGCTCTTCAGAAATGTTGTTTATGTTTCGTTCATACGAGTAAAGTGGACAATTCTGTAAGAATGTGCTGGACTGTTATCAGGCATCTACAGTATGAGCATTGTGGTGGTAGTTCTTTGGTTATTAGATGCTTATGGGTTAATGTTGTATGCCCGATTCCTAGTCGGTTTATTACCACTTGTTCTCTTCTATTTTCAGGGAGCTGGAGCTAGAAATTGATGTAAGGTTTGATCTTTTTGAGCTTTGAGCTATTCGAATCCCAACAACGCTGCCAAACTTGTTCACAGTATTACTTGATATTCAGACACAGTAGTTGCTTTAAGTGCTAGGGTATCGACCTTTTCATTACCTGAAATACCTGTGTGAAGGTACCCAAAGGAAGTGAATGTTTATATTTCTGCTTTGCATACGATGTATCATACATTTTATTTTTTGGATAATAGTATGAGATGAATAGACCTATTTTATGCTTTGAAGTACTGATAGTGAATTTGTAATTAGTAGAATATTAGAATCTGTATTATTTTGGCAAAATTCGAGCGCAAAATAGGTATTCGTATAGCGGATTTCATTGCATCTGTTATAAATGCTGCGGCACAGCTATTTTCAGTTCTTGAAGCGTCAGTGAAAATATTATTATGGTCGTGATATTTTGTTAAAATTTTTTGATAGAAGTTATTAATGAGGGTGGGATTTGTGTCGTTTTTTGGGTGGGCTATTAAAGAAGTATTAACGTATGGAGTATTAGAGTATGTATTGTCCAGCGTGGTAGAATTGGGTCTGTAGATAGCAAATATGTGAACAAATTAATGTTAAAACCATAACTCGTTATAAGTTCTTTAGTTTAAATATCTCGATTTTTTGCGACAGTCGTGGGAAATGTTATTTGTGTGTAGGAGAGTGTAGTTAGGATTACAAATATTATTATACAGTTTAGCAGCGTATTTTAAGGAAATATTTTTTCATTATATTTGGTATTTCGTTTAAAAGATATCTTTATTTTTTCAGATTGCTGGAGCTGTTACCACATACTTAGTAATATTATTCCAGTTTAATAATACGGCACAGTAATACTCTGTATAGTAGTAAATAAAACATATTTAGATTTTTCTGATTTTTACTGTTGTATTCTTTTCACCCACTTTATTTAGATTAACGTTCTATCAGCAGTATTGTAAGTCAAGAAAATTTTATTAAAAAATTGCATGACAAGCAATTATAAGTAAAAGGCCACTTGTACCGATCAGTTAACAACGGTAAAACAATAGGCTTTAAAAAATTACAGTTTCCGTATTATTTATTATCTTGTTAATAGGACTGTGTGACTTTAATTTTAAAAATATGTTTTCAGTATGTAGTATAATTAACAGATATGATCTGGTTATTATGACACAGTTCGAGAAACTGCCTACTTTCATCTGGAATATATAACAGCGACTTACAGCGATATCTTCTTCTTCACGTGCCATATCAGAATTATCCGACGTTGGCGATCACCATTGCGAAGGCTTCTCGATCTTCTGCAATATGGAATAGTTGTCCTTCATTTGATATCTGAGTCCATTCACGAATGTTTTTTAACCAAGAAACTTGTTTTCTTCCTAAACCTCTACGACCCTCTATTTTGCCTTTAAGGATCAGTTGTAATATTTTATATCGACTTCCCCTCACTATATGTCCCAGATAAGACATTTTTCGATGTTTAACAGTCTTTAGCAGTTCTCTATCTTTGTTGACCTTCCTTAGTACTTCTTCATTAGTTTTTCTTGCTGTCCAGGGTATCTTCAGCATCCGTCTATGAATCCACATTTCCAATGCTTTAATTCTGTTCATAATCGATACTTTTAGCGTCCACACTTCTGCACTATACAAAAGTATGGACCAAACATAGCACTTGACCATTCTTTCTCTTAGTTCTAAACTTAGATGATTATTGCAAAGAAATGACTTCATTTTCGTAAAAGTTAGTTTTAGTCATTGCTATTCTACGTTTTATTTCTATGTCTGGATCTAGTTGGTCGTGAGTCAAACGTGAGAATTTTTGAAAAATTCTTGAACCGCTTTGTTTATTCTTGGTCAGTTGTATAATATGAAAAAAACTAAAGAACCACAACTATTAAAAGCATAGAAAAGGAATATCATATTGTTAGCTACTACTGAGGATACCAATATCAGCAGTCGTAAAATTTCACGAAAACATGACATTAGTCAAAGTTCGGCAGCAAAAATCCTCGGAAAATATGTATCCCTGCCGCATACAGTTACATCAAGAATTTTACAAAAGAGAGTAGATTTTATCCAAAAGTAAGATGATCACAATAAAAAAGCTTCAGGAATTGACAACATACCAGGCAAAATTCTCAAAATTGGAGGACACACACTGATAGATAGATTCCATAAACTAATAACAGACTTGTGGAACAGAAGAAATTCCAGGAGACTGAAAAAACAATTATATGCCCAATCCACAAGACGGGGACAGACTCAACTACAAAAACTATAGAGGCATTATAATAAAATGGGTTATTATAAAGGATAAACGTCTCTCTGCTAGGGGATGGATATCAGGAATACACTAAGCACTCATAATATGTTTATTTAATCACTACATACGCTAGTAAAGAGTTGGTGGACAAAGTCTATATTCTAACTACATTGATGTCTAAATAATAAATGATGAATAATGAATGATCCCTGCTTTACTTTCTCCGTATCTATAAATAAACTCGTAATTGTTCTGTTATGATTGACACCGTTGCGACCGTGAAATACTCATAATATCAAAATCGCTGACTTGGGTGTTCTTGAAACGAGTGGCCTACATTTCCAAATCAATGTCATCCAATTATTTACTGTAAACAATAATTGTAGATAATGTTTGTGTAAAACCTTTAAAAGTTAAATCGATATGGATTATTCTTATTTCTTTTGAATGCTAATATAAATCCTGTACACCATGTTCTTACTCTATGTGAGTTAGAAGGTGTGAGTCATAAACCGGAGATTAAGTAATTTCATAAAACAATTCTTAGGAGAATACCAGGCCGGATTCAGACCAGGACGGTCTACTAATGACCAGCTATTCAACGTACAACAAATATCAGCTAAAGCCTGGGTGCACGAGATAGATGTCTACCAAATCTTTGTAGATTTTCGACCAGCCTTTAACCTTCGGATGACCAAGCAGGGGAAATTGTGACCCCAGCGTATGTTTTTCTTTAATAAATTAAAAAGTATTTTCAATTTTTAACTCATTATTTTTTTATTTGACTTTAATATCATTCTAGATATCCTCATATTGTGAAATAAAAAAAATTCCCTATATTTTACGAATAAAAAATATATTCTGAAGTTGATGTTTAGTAAAATATCGTCTATTATATGTAATTCCTAGTAGTTTTACGCTAATGACGTTGAGTTTGCAAAGTAATAAGGCACTTACTCAACATACACACTATACATGACACTAATACTCATGTTGTAACTGGCTGAATGACATAAAGTCCATGCCATAAAAAAAAAATAAAAAACAAAAAAAAAACTTAATTTTTTTGTTAATTGTCATTTTTGACATTTTTGACCTGGGGTCATTTTTCCCCCCTTGGTCATCCGTGTAACAAAAAAAGGTTGGTCATCGGAAGGTTAATAACGTAAATAGAGATAAAATATATTATTTAATTATTCGTGGATTTGGTATAACAAGCAAATCGGTAAAGTTAGTTCAAGCCAACATGACTCACACAGAAGCGCAAGTACGAGTTGTAAATCAATTGACAGATCCATTACAGTTAACTAAAGGCTAAAACAGGGAGATGCGCTGTCACCAACTGTTGTTAATATATTATGTCCCGACTTATGGAATATGTTATAATAAAAATGTTCATTAACCCAAAAACTTTAGGTATTTTTTAATAGGTCTAAGTATATTATAATGTAATTGTATGATGTAAACTTGATGGAAAGAACCACAAGAAACATTAAAGAACTTTATGTGGAGCTTAAAGAAAATGCAAAAGAAATAGGGTTAGCCGTCATGTTAATAATTTCTGTCTTTTCTTAGCCTATGGAGAATATTTGTGTTAGTCTTGTGGTGTATATATGAGACCCTCAACATACGTCGGTGGCACCACGTTTCAAATGCTTCACCTTTCTACTCCGTAGAGGACACTAAAGACGTCACATCTAAGAATTATTATAATGCTTATGTTGATACTTAAAAAAAGGGCTTGCGGCTTTTTCAATATGAGTCTCTATTTCTTAGCTATGATCCCAAGTATCCTTAATACTGCAGCCCAAATAGCATATTTTTCCACTTTTTTTAAAGGTGTGTCGTTCATTGTAATGTGGGCGTTTATGTTGGTGTTCTTACTAATGATAATTATTTTTGGCTTCTTGCAATTTAGTTTTAGGGCGTATTTGTTAGAGGTTTCTATAACATTATCTGTCATCCTTTGGAGCTCCTGCGCACTATCTACCAGCAATACTGTATCGTCTACATGTCTACAAGTTGGCCATTTACATCAATACCATCTTGTAATTCGTCCAAAGCCTGTCTAAAGATGTTTTCAGAGTGTTACAGAATAAAAAATACTGTGAAGGTACAAGAAAATTTACTACTCAAAAGTGCAAAAAAATTAAAGCTCCGGCTTTGAAACTAAAATTTCACTGAGACCTCTTCAATCTTCAAGGGGAGTATTCTCCTAAGGAAATTGCTTCTTTCTTAGGAGGTTCGAAAATGAATCATCCACCAATAAATACTCTATAGGGCGCCAGGTATTCACTTACTTATTACAATAACTGTACCCTGGGAATACCATCAAGGTACCTACTAAAAAAAACTAAATAGCAAAACCCAAACAAAAAAGAAAGAGTATTTACGGTGTATGGATCACCATCGAACAAGATACGTCCTGGGGTGTATTAAATAAAACATAAAATAAAACATAAAATAAAACAACGTACCTTCATAACCAAATCTAAGAATATATTTATTGAAAGAAAATAAACTCTATTTTATTTTATATAAATTCCTGAAGGATCAATCAAAAGTTACAAAGAAAACAGATCAAATAATTTAATTCAAAAATTTACAAATCTTTCTATACTAACGAACTTAATTACAAGGTTGTTCGTTATAAATGTATCTTGGACCTTTGAATCGCTTGTTAATGACCAGGAAAAAAAATTATCGGATAATTTCTCGCCTGGTCACCCGATACAAAAAAATTAACTTAATAAGAAAAATGTACCACTATGCTTAACGCATCTAGGGCCCAGAACAGCTATAAATATTTAAAATAATTTGTAGTCGAATTCAAGTTAAATTCCCAAATAGTTCTTAAGATTAAAACACTATGTACTTAACTTTGACATTGCCATACTCCAAACAAAAAATGTGAACTCGTCCAACCATAAAATACGTGCTCACTCCGGAACTAGACCATGAAGTCCATATTCATCCTAATAACCCAAATCCTACGGAACGTGCTCCTCTATATCGGGACACCGGGAATAAACCAAACCAAAAATCTGACATCCTATGAAAAGCTCCAGAAATCCTTAATAATAAGGGTTTATCTTAGACTACTTTGATCAGTAACATCCAGAGGATTAGGCAATTTAAGCTTTAATTCAGCCTCAAAAGACAGGCCACACGCCCTAACCTGATTGGCGATTTCTCTAAAAAAAAACGAAAGAGAAAAAATTACCTTAATGAAGGAAAAACGAAGCTGGAAGTAAGTACTTACAATCGCCTTTGAGCAGCTAACACATACTGAACAACTAAAGCTCAAAATAAAATTGTTTAAAATAATTTATTTCGATCTATTTACGGAACCAGTTAATCGACGAAAATCGGCCGTGCCTACTATGCCCACAACGGGTAAATAAAATTTGAAAATGTGACAAATATTTTGAGAAGTTTGAAATTAAACTTAAACACAAATTATACATGTTACATTAATGTTTACATTAATTGTAACACACTCCCAAAACCCCCGAAAAAAAATTTTGCAGCTTGCTAAAAATTTTTTAATAGGACATTTACTTCTCTAACACACACAACCCTAAGTTTACTAACTGGTCAAAGAACATGGCAATATCCAAGTTACTCAAAATCAAACTTAAATTTAATAAAAAAAAACACAATAATATTCAGTCTTTTAAGAGAGGGTAAGGTGATCTTATCAAACCGCACTTATACAAACACTGACATACCCAACAGACGCACAAATTCATCCCCCATATATGATCTAATATCTATATGTCACAGCATATCTCAACCTCAACATATTTCAACTTCAACATATCTCAAACTCAACATATCTCAAAAACTATATATGATCACATCTACATACCACAACATGTCTCAACCTCAATATATATCAAAAAAGAGAAACACGATTTCAAACTTAACGCAACCTTCACTCTTCATGAATAGAGGTGACAATTGACCACTAAACCAAACCATGTGTACAATAGAAATTAATCAAGGGAACTTGTTGAACCAAGCAAATCCGGTAAACTCTCCCCTCACACGCCGAAAGGAAAACTATAGAGAATAAAAGGAAAGAAAACTCACAACTACCACCAATGGACAACTCGGCACAAACACCATAAAGCCAATGGTTATATATATAATATATATATAACCATATATCAATGTTAAACATACAAGTCGCTGGCGAGTGGGATTCGCATTACCACCCTAACCCTTCTTCGTGTACCACTGGATACTGGAACCACAGACATATGACACTCAATACAGGAACGATCACCAATGAAGTGGTTTGAAAATTCAAACATAATTTCCTCCCTTCTATCATGCATAGCCACTACTACAATAACTTCGACACTACAAGAAAACAACCACCGAACCTACTCATCCTAGTATACGTTAAGGAAGCACAAAACCTAACAATATATGTCAAATATAAGCTTACCAATACAAACATTCTTACTAAAAAAATTAAACCCAGATATTAAGTTTTACTTAATATACAAAAGAGGACTAACAAACTACGTCACAATCGGTACTACAAAACGTCAAAATCGGTAAATGGTCTAAATCGAGAATATAAACGTCAAAATCAATATGGCAATATAAACAAGCTTACCTAAACCTAAAAATTCTCAACTAAATAAGCTGATAAATATATACTTGTTCACAATAATGTGATCGTCACGTACGCTAGGAGTCTTGCATCCGATACTTGCACTGACAAAACCACATTCAAAACGTATGCAAAATACTGTACAGAAAAACCTGACAAGAACGTGATCATCACGTAGACTAGGAGTCTTTCATCCGTTACAACTACTGACAAGGTCACATTCAAAACTGAAATTATGGGCATGCGGATAGATCTTTCACTACCGACACCATACACACTACACCAAACCGAAAAATCTCAATATCCAAAAGAAAAATCTCATACCTTCTATACGTATACACTATACATACCATAACAAGTATTCTACTACCATGGTTTCGTACCAATCACAGTCATCCTTACAATGCGTCCACTATAAAGAGACTAGTTCGCACAACACCAATCACAACCATCCTTATAATGCGTCCACTATAATGACAGTCCAGTTCGCACAATCTAATTACTAAAAAAAATAAAAATGCATACCTAAACTGATTCATAACACACCATTCAAAGGTTAACTAAAAGGTACCTAAAATATAACAAATAAGTGTGTTTAAAACATTTTACATTAAGCATCAAATTAATAGTTAATTAGACTGACTATTATCATGTTAACTCATGTAAGTATATATAGTACAACATAAAGGTAGATATTAAATAATATACATAATCAGGAAAAGATGCATTGTAGGGAAATATAGGAATACAGGAAGTGTTACCTTAAATTTACTCAACCCTGACCAAAACAATGCAATAAGTAACATAACGCTAAAGTGGATTTACATCCCAATACTAAATGAAAGTACATACTTATGAAGTGCATTCCGTACGTCCTTATAACACAAAAGTCACATCTAATTTTGATCCGACTCAACGGATGACTCGGAGGAATCAGAGGACGACTCTGACTCTGACTCTACTCTACTTGTATCAGCCTTTAAATCTTTAATATGCCAATGACCTAAATTTTTACCATCCCTCGATTTCATTTCATAAATAACTGGAGACACTACCTTACTAACCACACAAGGAATATACTTCTTATTCAGCTTCGCTGCAACAAAATCCACCTTACTAGACTGCGTAAAATTCCGTTTCCAAACAGCATGGCCCACATGAAACTGTACATTTCGTTTTCGCAAATTATACCTCTGACTCGATCTGACATACGAATTATGAATTCGCTTCCTAACATCCTCATTTGAAATGGAAAATTAATATTCCTATAGGACCCTAACAAACCTGCCTGTGGAAGATTGTCAACTTTACAAGCTGCACATACCTCACATTTCCTAACATAATTATAAATGGTTCGTCGCATATTCGGCCAATAATATAACTCCAGTACTCTACCTAAAGTTTTGTACACTCCAAAATGTGCAGCTGTGGGATCATCGTGGAATTTTGAAATGATTTCTCTACGGTTCAAGAAAGGAACGACAATTTTCCAATTCGAAGCATTAGACAAAGGTTCGAAACGGTTAAAAATATGCTTGTATAACACACCATTTTCTACCTTAAATGTAGGATACTTCTCAGGATCACTTGACACTCGAGTAACCATTCGTTTATACCACGAGTCTGGTTTCAATAACGATAAATCCAGAACATTGACATCATGAATACGAGAAAGACAATCAGCTACCACGTTACTTGAACCCTTACGATGATTTATAGTAAAATCATACTGCGCTAAACGAACAATCCAACGAGCTAATCTTGGTGACGGATTTTTCATGTTATGCAGCCACACTAACGATGAATGATCAGTAAAGACAGTGAAATGTCGACCTTCCAAAAAATAACGAAAATGTTCCACCCCATGTAACACAGCCATTAACTCTTTCTCCGTAGTAGTATAATTTCTTTGACACTTATTGAATTTCTTGCTAGTATACGCAATTGGATGCTCCAACCCATCTTCAAGTTGAAAAATAACACAACCAACACCAAAATCACTAGCATCTCACATCAAAAAGAACGGTTTCTGAAAATCAGGGCTACTTAAAACAGGCGCGGTGGTGAGCGACGACTTGATGCGAGTAAAAGCTTCCTCAGCTTCTGATGTCCATTCAATAGATTGTCCTTTTTTCCGATCTTTCAACAAATTCGTAATTGGGGTAGCCAAAGAAGAATAATCTGCAATAAACCGACGATAATACCCAATCATACCAGTTAATCTACGAACCTGAGTAGTAGTTCTAGGGGTAGGAAAATCACAAATAACTGAAACCTTTTCTGGATCGGTACGAAGCCCCTTATCATCTACGATGTAACCTAAATACTTCAACGGAGGTCGACAAAAATTGCACTTCTTATAATTAACAGTAAGGTTGGCAGCCTTCAACCGTTCTCTAACCTGACTCAAAATTTCTAAATGTTTTTCAAATGTAGGAGTAACAACAATAATATCGTCTAAATACCAAAACACATACTGATCAAACGCAGGACCCAAAACTAAATCCATCAATCTACACATTGTCTGTGGTGCAGACACTAAACCAAATGGCATAACATTGAAGTGAAATAATCCCTTCTGATGCACAGCAAATGCAGTTTTGCATTTAGATCCTTCATCCAACGGAATTTGATAGAATGCCTGTTTAAGGTCAATTGAAGAAATATATTTTGTGTCTCGAAGTTTACTTAAAATGGTATCAATTAATGGTAAGGGAAAAGCATCCTTATTAACTGTTAAAGAATTTAATTTACGACCATCAAAGCAAATTCGATATGTATCGTCAGATTTCTTAACTAACCATATTGGTGAAGAATAACTAGAATGACTTTCCTCAATTATCCCCAACTTAAGCATGTTATCAACTTCTGTATACAAATGATCCTGCATAGCCACTGACAATGGATATTGACGTTGCTTAAAAGGTGGTGAATCACCAGTATCTATAGTGTGCTTCAACAAATGTGTTCGACCAAGACGATCTTCAGGTCCAATCTCTTTGAACTGATCCAAGACTAACTTTAACTGACTTTTCTGCAAATCCGACAACCGTGAAAAATCCGTAATTGTATTCACAACCATAAGCGAGAGAGACGACACATCAAAAGAATTTAGGGAGAAATCTAACTGAACCTTAAATAAGCGCAAAAAATCCATTCCCAAAATAATAGGACATGTGACAGTTGGAATAACAAAGAATATAATAACCTTGCTAATTCCTGAAACTAATACTGGAATATCAATACAACCATTAACATTCTGAACCTGGCCATCAGCAGTGGTAACTGCAACACCTTCCAGACAAGAAAACTGTAAAACATCCGCGTCCATCAACTTTTTATATCCAAAACCTAAAACTGAGATGTTCGAACCACTATCAATTAAAGCAGAAACTTCCTTATTTAGTACACTCACAGTGATATAAGGACGATTATCATGCTCCTTCTTAAACAACAGAGTACTCATAGACAAAGGTAACGAAACATCTGCACAACAAAATTTTTTCACAACTTGAAGCCAAGAACACCACTCATCCTTGGACGTCTTACTAAACCTAACAGATGATGGACGACGAGTTGACAAGTGTTTTATTTGTCTTTTGATGGAGACGTTTTTGTATGGGACCCCTTTTTGCGAGATTTGTCGGTGCTTTGAGAAGGACCGTTTGACGATGGGTTGTTTGTAGCTAGAGGGACGTCGTGAGCCTGCACATCGCCCCTGCCATACTCGTTTTTTGAACAAACCTTACACCTAGGCTTAATAACTCCAGGAAGTCCGCAACCATAACAAAACATTTTTAAGGGGAGTGTACACTGAACAAAAAAATGACCTCCTCCACAATTCCAACAGCCTGGCTTCCTGTTATTGGACGTAACAGCATTTATTTGTTGACGGATAGGACGGAAAGTCCGGGTATCTGAAGATCGAGCACTAACGTTGGACTCCATATCATTCCTAGGACGATACGAACTACTAGAAGCTTCAGTTAAATCAAACGATTCTTCTAATCGTCGACACTTAACCTTTAATTCTGCTACTGAAGAGATATCTACTAAAGCTAACGACTGCATGAACTTTGGCAAAAGATTACGACGAATATACTTCACCATCGTTGCCTCATCTAACTTTGTTTCCAACCGGTCAAATAAACGTTGCATCGAATTAACAAAAAGAGACACAGGTTCCCTACTTTCTTGTTTCCTTGCACGAATTTCATCTAACAAGTCCTCTTGATAGTTATATGGCAAAAACTCAAGCTTTAACTGCTTCACCAGATCACTCCGATCAACAAAAGAAGATCTATTATTAAGATACCAGGTAAAAGCAACTCCAACAAATAAATCCCCTGCAGATGCTAATAGTTCAGCTTCGGAAATACCTCGAGATAATCTCAAACATTCTAATTTCTCTAAGAAATTTACAACAGAATTTTCCTCAGACTCACCATCAAAAGTCAGACCTAGTTTGTGTATCGAATAAGGTTTCGAATAGGTAAACTGATTAGTAGCAAAAGAGACAGGTGTTGACTGTGCAGGGGGATTAGGATGTACCTTAAGTTCCAAATCTCCTTCTAAACCTAAGACTTGACACAAAAATGCTTTCCTTTCAGCCTCCTTCTCATCTTCATTACTCGTACAATTTTGAATCCGACCTGTAACATGACTCAACCTAGACAATAGCCTACCATACTCTGGATCTCTAACACCTCCACAAAATTTAACTACCTTACCTACTAAATCCTCAACTGTAGCTACAATACCTGCTTTCTCTAAAGCATAATCACACACTGTAGGATCTAAAACACTCCGATTAGAAGCCTCCTGACTTAAAGCACCACGTAAAACTGATCTCTTTAACTCTACTGTGTCAGGAACCAATACTCCTCTACTTCTTAACTCATACTCCAACTCTCCAGTCAACAAATGCTCTACCTTAAACCTAGTCGCCATATTTACTCAAAAATTTTACACAAAAAAAAACCCAAAAAAATTTTCTACAAACCAATAAACTCCAAAAAAATAGGTAACACAGGTAAAGGTTATAAAATAAATTTACAATGCATCTTACCCTTAAAATTTTCCTTAATAACAGATGTTCTGTCCACTTTGGTATGGTTAGATGACACTAGTGTCATAATACAATTATCCAAAATCAACGAGGCACCGAACACAAACAATGTCACATATCGACTTGTACAAAGCATTTGTCCATCGAAGATGTGTATAAAACGTCGTTTGTCGAGTTAAGACCAGTGGCGGTTCTAGCCCGGGGTAGGGAGCAATTTTTACAGGACTTTTGTACTATAATCTTCGTTAAAAAGGCATGCTATCTTGTTTATTCACCGGTTGTGTTCCCTTTCCCCCCAGTTTTTTGGTCTAGAACCGCCACTGGCTAATACAGTATGATATGTGATTATTTTATTCAAAACAATCTGCGTATGTGCTCAAGAAAAATGACACATTTATCATTTATTTACCTTTCTTTTTGCAGTATTTTGTGTCTAATATTGTTACTTTTATAAGTAACATAATTAAAAAGTATGTCTGTTAACCAGATAATAATATTGATATTATATTCTGTACTGCAAGTGTCACTTTTGATAAATAATATTTTGTCAATTTTTCGTTATTTTATCTGAATAGTGTCACAACTCAAAAAAAATATTTTTTTTAAATATTTTTAATATACTCAATACGCTATTTTATAGAGCTTCAGAAACCATTGTAACTGACTAAAATAGTTATTATTCTAATTTTAATAGTTTTTGAATTAAACCCGAAAATGTTGTAGGACAAATAGGCCTGGATCCCGAGTACCAAAAAAAAGTTGATTAATAGTAAGCTGAAAATTTGTTAAAAGCTTAACGGTGTCGACAAATTTGATGTACGGGATCACTGGAACAGGGGAAGTTTTAATTGTGGAACAGTTTAAGTACAGGAACATAGAAAATAAAGGACTCACCAGAAACAGGAAGGAGAGAGAATCAACTAGTTAACATTGTATGTAAAAAGATGCACACACTTCATCATTATTGGATGAACTATTTATAGCATTTTGTTCTTATTAAACTACAAAATATTGTAGAACTTCTGCATGTAGAGGAACCATCATATGAACAAATCAGGCATGACACCGGATAGATCTGTTCACATGATGGTTCCTATACATGCAGAAGTTCTACAATATTTTGTAGTTTAATAAGAACAAAATGCTATAAATAACTCATCCAATAATGATGAAGTGTGTGCATCTTTTAACATACAATGTTAACTAGTTGATTCTTTCTCCTTCCTCTTCCTGGTCAGTCCTTTGTTTTCTTCTACATGTTCTTCATTCTACATTTTCTTCTACGTCTACATGTTCCTGTACTTAAGCTGATGATGGCTCGTGCAGAGCCGAAACGCGTCCTTTCGCGTTTCCTCTCGCGAAAAAATATGACTTTTTATTAAATAAAAAACTTTGTGGTACCTCTTCGAGTTTTTCTACTTTGTTATAAATGAAATAATTAAGAAATATGAAGAAGAATTATGTTTAATAATACACTATAAAGAAAGTACTAAATATAAAGAAACTGAAGAAATATTTAATTATTGTGAAGTACCAGACAAGAAGAAGAAGAAGAAGAAAGAAGAGAGAATTTTTAATAGAATATGTAAAAATTTGAGACCATCAAAAGAATTGTCTGATAAAAGTCTAGTAACAGAGTGAGAATTAACAGAGTTAACAGATTTTAAGAGTTTAAGTTGTAATTTCTTTTCAAATATTAGAGTTAAAGTAAAGTATAAAATATAATTTCTGAGTGTAGAATTTCGCGAGTTATATAGAAAAGGAATTATGTAAGAATAGAAAATATTTTACATTATTAAAGTTAGTGTTTGTAAATTATGTATATTTATATTTGGATTTAATGTTTGTATAAAAGTGAAAGTGTAAAATAAGCGAGCTTGTACATAGTTTCCTTTTTATTTGGATAGGTCCGTATAATTTGACACAATTTTGACCGAAGTATAAAAAATATTTTTGTTAGTGAACACACCTATAAAGATTTTTGTAGATTTATAAATACATATTAAAATTTTTTTCATTTCGTAAATCAGATAATAAAAAAAATCTTTAACCGTAGGGTGGATGATGTGCTGTAATAAGAGAGAATAAAATTTTATAAAATTAATTAATAGATATAAAATAATATTCAATATTGAACTGGGTCAAATTGTGAAATAGCAAGTAACCAAATGTTCCATTGTTTTTCTAAATATTGTGTGCTAATTCCTGAGCCACGGGTGTTTAATAAACTACCCGTGTATGATTGCAATAACCCACATTGATTATCAAGAATAATAAAATGAGAGATCAGAATAAACTTGGTGTTCGTCGAATAAAGGTGGTTCATTCTCCCTTATCTGCTTAACATTGAAAAGAACCTGTCAGAATACCACCCTTAGCTCCCAGGGTGGCAATATATACCAGTTATATCAGAATGGAACGTTTTCGTAGTCTGACGTTCAAAATTTTTAATCTGTTCCACAATTAAAACTTCCCCTATTTCAGTGTTCCCATACATCAAAGTTTGTCCGCCTAGACACCGTTAAGCTATTAACAAATTTTCAGCTTGCTATTTACCACCTTTTTTGTTGTATGCGGGATCCAGGTCGAAAACTTTAAACGTCGTTTTCTCGAAACTTTGCTTTTTTGACTTATGAC
Source organism: Diabrotica virgifera virgifera (assembly GCF_917563875.1). Lineage (NCBI taxonomy): Eukaryota > Metazoa > Arthropoda > Insecta > Coleoptera > Chrysomelidae > Diabrotica > Diabrotica virgifera. The sequence goes on along the minus strand of NC_065449.1, from coordinate 173,250,290 downwards.
ACTCTTTGAGCTTAGGTGCAATATGTAGCTGTGATGAAGTTTTTTCTTGGAGGAAAATCTGCTATGTAGAGTAGACGAAGAACTGGTCCAAGGACAGTACCCTAAGGTTTTCCAGCTTTGAGTAGATATAATTTAGTGCACTAAGCTTTTACTTTTACAAGTAAATGGCGGTCGGAAAGATAAGGCTTGAGCATTAGAAAGTATTTGAGAGGAAGGACTTGTCTTATTTTGTATAGCAGGCCAGTGTGCCAGACTTTATCAAAACCCTACAAGACATCCAAAAAGGTGCAGAACAGTATTTCCTCTCTTCTAGGCTTTGTTTATCGAATTGCAGACTCGGTGAATTTGCTCAGTGGTAGCATGTTGTTGTCTAAATCCAAACTGTCACTTAATGTTTAGCTTCTGTTTCACGATGATTGGCTGCAATCTATCAAGTAGTAGTTTTACAGAACCTTTGATATCACTATATTATATAGACTGATAGGTCTATAGGACTTAACGCCTTCTACAGGCCTGCCTGTAGAATGGCTTGTAGAATGGCCTGTGGAATTACCTGGGCATTAAGATGATTTGTGTCACTTTCCACAAAAGGGGATAGTAACCATTTCTTAATACTTTGCATAAGAAATCTTGCACATTTTCTTTTATTACATTTCGGTCTTCAGTATCTATTCCTACTCCCTGTAATATTATGTTTTGTCCTTTTCATTCCATATAATTTAATTTTTATTCAGATACGATTGTTTTCATAGATATACTCGTAAAATATAAAACCCTTTAACTGGATTGTTTGCTGTAAAAATATTTTTATAGGGCTAGATTTTTCCACACCAATCGTATTAACGGATGTCACCTGTACATACGTTGTGAAATATTAATCACTCATCTAAGACATGTTTGTTTTGATTTATCGGAACGATTTGTTTTGATTTTTCGAAAAATGTTTACGATTAAATGAAGTATTCGTCAGATTTAGCAGATAGCTACAAGGCTGTTGTGTCAAAAGATTGAACTTTGGGAAAAAAATATAATTACACCTGAGGGTAATATGATTGTTGAAGAATTGCACATTTCTATTTTGATGTTCGAGATAATTCAGCCAATGATTATAACATTAAGATTCTTTGGATTATTTCCGATTGGATATAAGAAAAGCAATAACCATTATCGGCTTAAATGGTCTATGGGGTATGGAATTTACAGCTATGTGCTATGTATGGGATTGAGTAAGTATGAATAAAAAATTTCCTACCAATTACGATAGATTTTTATGAGTACTTTCTAGTTTATATTTGATACTACTTTGACTACACTTCTCTTTCATCTCGATTGATATAGATTAGAATTTTCACTACTCCTCTACGTTCTAAAATACCATGATTCTTTATTTTTCGTTATAGATTTGCTATTCATCATTATAACTCACTAATGTAGGTTTCATGTTTCTAATTTTTTTTTGCATTTGTTACTCTACGTTAGTTCGACCTTAGTACCACTGTGATCAGCGATATGACCTTTTTACGTTTTTCATAGATCATTGGCTTTTATTCGTTAATTTCAATTCTTTCATTCTTCTCCTTATATCTTCATTTGGTATTCTGTCTCTTCTTGTCAGACCACATCCTTTGGTTTTTTGTTTATGGCCCAAATTGCTGCTAAATATGCCATGATACTTATGATACATGATACAATATGGTTTTCCTATAAAATATCTTGATTTTCCAAATCTATTGTTTATATTTCCTTCTGTTGTTCCATTCTTCGACATTATAAAACCCAAATATTCAAAGTTCTTCGTTCTTTTTATTTCTACGTGTTCTTCTATTTCCAAAATTTTGACGTCTTCTTTCGCTATTGCCAAGTATTCCGTTTTCTCCATATTTATTTCCAGGTCCACCTTTCTCTATTTTTCTTTGAGTTTTTTACCACGTAATTGATCTCCTCATCATCTTGAGGCATCACCACCTGGTCGTCTGCTAAATACAATGTGTAGAAATAATCGTCCCTTATCGGTATTGCCATACCCCTATGTTTTTACTTCCAAGTGCGTGTTGTAAAAATATTTTAGATTTGGTGACGTTGGGCATACCTGCAGTAGTCCTTGTGTTGTCTTAAAGTTACCAGCTACCTTGTTTCTGATTTTTATATTTACTTCATTTCCACTGTATATGTTCTTGATTGCTTGTATTCGGTTAGCTGGTATCCCTATTTTTGTCCTTTCTTTGTAGAGTTCTTTCCTTGGCACGATGAATTATGCCTTTCAAAGGTCTACAATAATCATGTTTACATCTCAGTACTTAGCAATTTTCTTCTCTTTTGTTTGTTATATTTTATGGATATGATCTAAACATGATTTTCCTACCGTGAATGCTGCTTGCTCGTCACCGATTTTACCTTCTATACTTTTCAGTATTTTGTTCCTGAGGATTCTGCCATACATTCTTACCATTTTTGCGATGATGTTTATTCCCCTGCAGTTTTCTTAGTCTTTTCTGTTTTTCTTATTAAATATCGATGTTATGTAGGATTCCTGCAATTGCTTAGGAATCTCCTCCTTTATTGCTCTTTCAATGACTCGTCCTATCATTCTTTTTAATCTCTCTGTTCCGAATTTGACTAGCATCGCTTTAATTCCTTCTGGTCATCCAGCTTTATTGTTCCTTATGGACTTTATTACTTGTTTCATTTCTTCGTGTGTTTTGATTATTTTTTCTTCCACTGTGATCATTGATTTTGTTCTGTATTATCAATTATAACTTGCTGATAAAAAGATATCGACAAATTAATATAGTTGGAACTACATATACAATATTTCAATTGTGTACTGGAAACTCAGGGCAGAGGTGACTTAACTTCTTTGCAGGAGTTTAACAGGGTTGTATCCGTGTCGAGATACTATTCAATATACACGCTGAAACTGAAATGCTCTTTTAAATAACAATAGAAAACGAAACCATATTCCTGTTTTCTACTATGTATTGCTTGTCTACTATTTATCGTGATTTACAAATAAAAATGTCCTCTCAACAAACTCCACTGTTAGTTCAGAGAAATAGGGAAAAAATATATCCTGTTGCTGACACAACCCCCTCCAGGCCAAAACAAAATTGTTTTAGTAGTATGTACATCTGTAATAATAACCTATATGTTTCCTCCTGTGGATTTTAATGATATACATAGTTATAAACCAATGAAAATCAAAAAACGGTAAATTTTGCTTTTTTCGTCTATTACCAAAAAGTTAAGCATTTTAAACAAATTTAAGGGTAAGCAGCTCATAAATCGTATAAAAAACTTCAATATGGTGTTCGCTGACTATGCCTATCCTTATTGGTTGGTTCGATAATAATTGCAAAATAAATAATAAATTTTAAGTTTTTATAAATATTCATAACTTATGTAAAAATTAACATAGAACCTTAATAACCAACCAGTCAAATAGTTTAAAAGTTATTTAATTTGTTTATCCCAAATTATTTTTTTTGCAACACTATAAGTCAAAAAATATGATGAAGTTACAGTAATACTTTGTATAGTTTATGAAAGAAGAAAATTTACACTATTAATTTATAAAAAAAATGAAAAAAATAATTCTAAATATTGCAAAACCATGTGAATTAAAAAAGGGTGTTGGGGGCTAACTTCGTCCCTAATTGTCCTAGGGCAATTATTTTCTTTCTAAATGTATATAAAAATTTAGTACAGTGGTACTTGGATATTACGGCCTCGGTAGTTACGTCACTTCGGTTGTAACGTCAATTTTTAATAGGTCCGGCCAAAAACTATTCAATAACATTATTAAAAACCAGGTTTTAGCGGTAAAAATAAAGTAAATCTCGTCTATAGCGTCATAAAATTTTACAGTAGGTTGTTGTTTTTTCATTTTATGAAGAATAAAGTGCAATGCGTTTCCAGCCTTGCGACATTGCTCCTTCCAATAATGTGAGAAAGGCCCATTATCCCTTTGTGTACAGTTATGTGAGCTTGGCAGTTTATGATTTCGTATTATTTATCAGTGCCATCATAAAGAGTCAAATTTTCTGCTGTAATAAAATAGTGCAAATAATGCTGTAATAAAATTTTGCTGGTTAAAATTTCATTTTTTTCTACCTCTTTTATAACGTCACTCTGATATAGCGTCATTTTTTTACTGGACCCTTCAATGACGCTATAACCAAGTTCCACTGTATTTCTAAATATGAAAGAAAAAATTCTACGGGTAACGGTTAAAAAGTTATTCTAATTGTTCCAAAAAATCGACATATTTTTGCAAAATAATTTAACACTGTTTAAAATTACTTTTTGTCAATGTTTTTTAATAAGTTATTAGTATAAATGTTTTTCTTTCACAATCTGTCCAAAGTATTACTGTAACCTCATAATTTTCTGATTTATAGTGTTGCCAAAAAAAAATGAATTTGGGATAAACAAATTAAATAACTTTTAAACTATTTGACCAATTGCTTTGAAATTTAAATTTTAATTTGAACACAAGAAGTCTCAGCATTCCGTGTAATAAGAAAATTCTAACTTAATTGTTACATAAGTTATGAACATTTATAAAATCTTAAAGTTCATGAAATATTTTGCAATTTTCTAAGCAACAAATAAGGATATACATATGCAGCGAACGCCATATTGAAGTTTTTTATATGATCTATGAGTTTCTTATTCTCAAATTTGTTTAGAATGCTTCACTTTTTAGTAATAGACGAAAAAATCCAAAATGTAGTGTTGTTTGATTTTCATTTGTTTATAACTATATACATCTTCAAAATCGGCTGCAGGAAACATACAGGTTATTACTATAGATGTCTATACTACTCAAAAAATTTGGTCTCGTCCTGAAGGGGGATGTGTCATGAGAAAAATCTTATTTCTCTGGACTATGTATATTATATTTAACCTTTTCACTTAAATTCATCAATTAAAGCCAACATACCTTTTATCTAGACCTTCTATGTTCTTGCATCTGTCGGAGGACTACTTCACTTTTGCCTCTTGAGTTTCTTGATGTTTCTTTAGACTTATTTGTATTTATTAAGGTCTTTTGCTTTAGGTTGTCTTCGTTTTTCCATACGCTCAAGAATTATTTCTGCTGTCACCTAAGGTTTTCTTTTTTCTCTAAGGGGTTTGAAAATTTCTTTTCTAACTGACAAAATGGCATGTTGAACTTTTCCCATTTTTTTTCTTTTTTCCCTAAATATTCCCTTACTTTCACTAAACTCTCGTTTAGTTTAAATTTAGTTTCCGCCTTGTATTGTTTTGTTTCAGTCACTTTGTATCCATGATTTTCTTTGAGCTACGGTTCTTTACATTCTATATTTTCACTCTCATTGACATAATATCCGGATTGCGATCTGAGGATGTTATTATTTCATTTCTGACTGATTTGTTATAATTTTCAGCTAATGACCCCCATGTATATATTTTATACTAGCTTTTTCAATATAAGTTTTGCGGCTCCATAAGAAAAACACAATTTTATGATACTTTATTCAGTATAGTCTCTCTGAATATTAGGGTGGTTCGAAAAAAACTTTTTCTTTTATTTCAGATCGCTATAGTGCGCAAAAGTTGCCATTGGTATAGACTTGAAAAAAGCACTAATTATTATTTTTTTATTAATTTGTCTTCCGGTCGCGCAATGCCTTCGAAGTTAGCAAAAATTGTGAAAAACCTTATTTTTTCATATTTTTTTTAAAGCAAGCCAGATGATTTTAATTCCGTTCCTATACCATGCATTAACTACTAAAAGTATGTAAAATCAATATAAATGCACTTATTATACATTTGTTGCATATCTTCCGGTCGCGCAACATAATACAAAATGAGTAAGTTTAGTAGTTTTTGCAAAATTTCAAAGTTTGACTGTTTAGTATAATTTAATCATACGACTTTTAGATATGCTGTAGTTTAATTCAATTACAATAATATATTTAAAATCCAAACATATAGGATAAATTTTGATATTCAAGTGGAGTTCGGTCGCGTAGCTTCGTCAAAAAAAGCAGACAACCGAGAGGCGAGGCGAAAGTGACGAGTGCCAGCGAAGCGCGCGCAGCCAGAAATAGAGATACATGTGGTAAGACCTCTACAATGGAGTATTTGTCTTCTCCATTACAACGAACTGCCAGTCCGCCACCTTTTCCAACACTTAGATGGAAATACAACAGGCAAAATAGGATATCCGGACCGATTGTAAAGGCCCTACCTGATTGTGAAAGACTACCAGTTGTTGTTGATTTTAATCTTATCGTTTGTGAGATTCAAAAAATTGAAAAGCGGATTCTTAGCAAGGACCGATTGTACTTGCTTGAGATATCAGAAGTCGTCAAGTTAGGACATTGTTCAGAAAACTTTGTAGTAGGTGATCGGCACAATGTCAAAGTTGGCATCGCTGAGCGGTGCAATAATGTGGTTCTAACATAGCCGTCGCTGGAACTGTGTCCACACACTTTACTTGAAGCTTCGCTCACTAGCTTAACGCATCTTTTAACTGCCTGTGTATGGCATGGGAAAGTATATATACTCATAACAGGCTTGAAGTCATTGCTCACTACTGTTTTATCTCTTCATTAATCAATGTTCCTAGCAGTGGAGAGGAGTCAGTGTACTGGTGTTCCATTTGATAATTTCATAATACTATTTAGCTTCAAAGTATAAGTTTGATGGTTTAAAGATTCTGATAGAGTCACTTTCAGATATTGCTGACTTCTCCTTCATGATAAACCTAAAGCCCAGCTCTCGGATATGGTTTCTTTCATTAGTTACCATAGCCAAAAGTAAATTTTCGGGTGGACAAAGTAAGCATTCTGTTGTAAAACGTGATCAACAACTTGAAGAAGCTCTTTTGGTAAGAACATTGAAGATTCAATGATTTTGTAATCATGTCTAGGCCCATCAGTGAATTTGTGGTTTATTTTTGTGGCAAACCACATAGTCATATCATAACTTTTAAGAATGAATGTGACAATCTCTCTCAGATTTTCAGAAGGGTTGGACACACTGATGTAGAAACGCAAAACTCTGTTAGCAGTAGCAAGCCATCTTGAATGTGACGTTGGGCTAGGATCACGTACCCACTACAAAGTATTCTGAACAATGTCCTGACTTGATGACTTCTGATATCTCAAGCAAGTACAATTATTGGTGCTTGCTAAGAATACGCTTGTCAACTTTTGGCATCTCACAATCAATAGGATTAAAATCAATAAGTGGTAGTCTTTCACAATCAGGTAGGGCCTATCCAATTGGTCCGGAATATCCTATTGGGCAGGTTGTATTTTCATCTAAGTGTTGGAAAAGGTGGTGGAATGGCAGTTCGTTATAATGGAGAAGACAAATACTCCATTGTAAAGGTATTCCCACATGTATCTTTATTTGTGGCTGCGCGCGCTTCGCTGGCATTCGGCACTTTCGCCTCGCTTCTCGGTAGTCTGCTGTTTTTGACGAAGTTGCGCGACCGAATTCCATTTGAATATCAAAATTTATCTTATATGCTTGGATTTTAAATATATTATTGTAAATGAATTAAACTATAGCATCTCTAAAAGTCGTATGATTAAATTGCACTAAACAGTCAAACTTTGAAATATTGCAAAAACTACTAATTTTACTCATTTTGTATTGTTGAGCGACCGGAAGATATAAAGCAAATGTATAATAAGTGCATTTATATTGATTTTACATACTTTTACTAGTTAATTCATGGTATAGGAACGCAACTAATACCATCTGTCCTATTAAAAAAAAAATGAAAAATTAAGGTTTTTCTCAATTTTTGCAAACTTCGATGGCATTGCGCGACCGGAAGACAAATTAATAAAACAATAATAATTAGTGTTTTTTTCAAGTCTATACCAATGACAACTTTTGCGCAGTAGAGCGATCTGAAATAAAACAAAAAAAATTTTTTTCGAACCACCCTACTGAACATCAATAGGTAAACTTGATCCAACGAGATTCCAATTTATAAATTCCATCCGTGTAGGGAGAATATGAAAGGGCTTCAAAATACGCTTTCATACCTGTTATGTACTCATCATTTGATGAAAAACTATACTATGCAATACCTTAAAAATTAGGCATCTAACGAAAAAAACTATAAAAAAAAATTTTTGTAGCTTATGATAAACCAAAGAGATTCATTTCTTCATAATTCTTCTACAGTCAAACCCGCTTATTGGAATAGCCTTCGTGCTAAGCAAAAGTATTCCTATAACCAGGTTATTCTAATAACCGATCATTTGTGGCTAGTAGAAATATTTTTGGACCTCAAATTTCTATTCCTTAAAGCGGGATATTCCTATAACCGGTATTCTAATAAGCGGGTTCCACTGTAGTTATAAAACAAAAAGAGATATGGTAGGTGAAAAGAGAATTTTTTGGGTGCATGCTCATATCGATGTGTTCATATTAAAATAACAGAAACATTGTCGATTTTAAGGGTATAATGATGCTACCAATATACAGGGTGTCCCGAAAAGATTGGTCATAAATTATACCACAGATTATGTGTTACAATATTAAATTATACCACACTTACCTATATACAATAGTGCACACAAAAAAAGTTACAACCCTTTGAAGTATCAAAATAAAAATTGATTTTTTTTCATATATCGAAAACTCTTCAAGATTTTTTATTAAAAATGGACATGTGGTATTTTTGTGGCAGCTTCATCTTAAAAAAAATTAAAGTGAAATTTGTGCACCCCATAAAAATTTTATGGGGATTTTGTTCCCTTAAACCCCCCAAACTTTTGTGTACGTTCCAATTAAACTATTATTGTGGCACCTTTAGTTAAACACAATGTTTTTAAAACTTTTTTGCCTCTTAGTACTTTTTCGATAAGCCAGCGTTTATCGAGGTATTTTGAGTATTTTGCGAAACCACCACATATTTGTATATGGTTAAGTACGATTATATAGAGACCTGTTAATAATATGAAAATTTATTTATAATTTACATTTTTAGGTATATTTTTAAAAAGAAGCCACATCTCGATAAAAGGTGACTTATCAAAAAAAAAACTAAAAGGCAAAATAGTTTTAAAAACACTGTGTTTAACTAATGGTACCACAATAATAGTTTCATTGGAACGTACACAAACATTTAGGGGGTTTAAAGGAACAAAACCCCCATAAATTTTTTATGTAAATATATTAAAAAGAAGCCGCATCTCAATAAAATCTCGCTTATAGAAAAAATATTAAGAGGCAAAAAAGTTTTAAAAACGTTGTGTTTAACTAATGGTACCACAATAATGAATTAATTGGAACGTACACATAAGTTTGGGGGGGGGGGGGGTTTAAAGGAAGAAAACACCCATAAACTTTTTATGGGGTGGACAAATTCCGCTATAATTTTGTTTTAAGATGTTCCTGCCATAACAATGATACATGTCTATTTTCAATAAAAAATCTCTAATAGTTTTCGATACATTGAAAAAAATCCATTTTTATTTTGTAACTTCAAAGGGCTATAACTTTTTTATGAGTTCATTTGTACTAAGGTAAGTTAGGTTCAATCGAACTGTTTTTGACCCCAGAATGTGTGGTATAATTTATGACCAATCTTTTTGGGACACCCTGTATATTGTAGTCCGTAAAAAGGCATTTAAAACGAGCACAGTTAAATGTCGATTACATTCAAACTAAGCGATACATGGTGCAGAAAAAAAAAATTGATGACTAATTTATTTTAAGATAAAATGCGATTCATCCCTCATCCATCAGATTTAAATGCATCGTTTTACTTCTACAATACCTTTTATTATAGTGTTGTTTCTATGTTTAAAAAGTTGGACGGGTTTAAAATGAAGGGTTTTTGAAAAAAATAAGATCAAATTATATTATCATTTTTAAATTTTCTTAAATATCCTCCTTTTTCTCCATGTAAGTCGAAAATGATAAAGAGATACAGTAATGAAAGACAAAACAAAATTGTTACCTGAAAAATCCCTACATATTTGTGCTGTATCTGTTTCTCGTATCTTTTATCATTTTCGAATTACATGGAGGAAAAGGAAGATTTTAAGAAGATTTAAAAATGCGCTCTATAATTTGATCTATTTTTTTTTTCAAAACTTTAAACCCCTTAAACTTTTTTTGCCTAGAAATAACACTATAATAAAAAATATTGTAAAAGGAAAACGATACATTTAAATTCTTGTGGATGAAGGGTTAAAAACTTACTTCTCATTTTTCCTAAAAATACATTATTCATCAATTTTTTTGAACCACATCTCACTTAGTTTGAACGTAATCGAGATTTAACAGTGCTCCTTTTAAAGGTCTTTTCAAGTACTACAAAAGGTATTTAAGCATTATACCCCTAAAATCGACCATTTCTCTGTTATTTTAACCCTTAAGTACTAACACCCCGCCTTTCAGACGGCCTCGCTTGTCGAAAGTGGGATACCTCCCTTCCTAGAACATATTGAAGGTCACCCCTTTATGACTTTTCAAGTTGGGTTGTTATTTAGTAGTATTGCATTCGGTATGATTTCCGTTTAGTAGAAGGTTAGTGTTTGTGCCCAGTTCATCATTAAACATAATGTGCCCATTTCGTCAAAAAAGATCAAATAAGGGGATAAAGACTATGAGGAAACTCTTTTGAAATGCCTTGATGAGGTAGAAGAGGACACAAGAAAAGTGAAATCAATTTGTGATGAAAATGTTGCCATTGACTACCATTGCTACACTGTACCAACTTTAGAGCCTATCAATTTTTTTTAGTTTTACCTTTTTTAAAACCTTTTTATTTTCATGTTTGTTCCTCTTTGTTTAACTCGTTTATAAGTTTTTATCAAGGTTCTTTAATTTGTTTAATTTTTATCACAGTTTTTTTCAGGAGTAAAAATGCACACAAACAATCCTTGCATTTTTGTATATGTCTTTTATTTTAAAAAATACAAATAAACTATATTAATTACTGTGTTTTTTAGATAATTACTTAATACTTTACGTAAGTCATTGAAATATTTTTTTGGCTCAAAATATTTAACAAAAAAAGATTACCGCTAAAATGTTAAACCCGTCTGTGAGGCGGTTAGTTAGTGTTTACGTCATTGATTTAAGTTGTTAGTACTTAAGGGTTATATTGAATACATCGAATTGAGTATGCAAAAAAAATATTTTTTCACCTACCATATCCCTTTTTGTATTATATCTAGAAGATTTATGAAGAATTTAATCTCTTTGATGTTTTATAATATACAGAAATGTTTAATACAGGTTTTTTCGTTAGATGCATAATGTTTAACGTATTCGCAAAAAACCGTCGAAAAGGTGTCATTCTTCAATGAAAATGGCAAATTTTCAACCACGAGTAACTCAAAAATTATTAAGTTTTCAAAAAAAAATTATAGTAAAGTAAGGTTCTCTAGTCACTTCCGTGGTTATTTTGACCAACAAATTTTCGACTCCCGAGAAGGGGTGGGAATCACCCCCAAGATAAAAGCGCCACGGGATATAGGGTAGACTGTGTTTTTGAGCGATTCTCTATGTACAATGAAATTATCAACTAAATTGATGCAGTAGGATGGAATTCGGGCCAGATACCCTCACTGACTGCACTATTAGCCAATGCGACACCCATTGTGAACGGAGGTTTGTGAAACCCAATACTCCAGCTAGAATATTGCTTACACTGCCCAATGGAACACCTAGGGATTCTGCTAAATCAGTTTTAGTCACTCAACGAGTTTCCAATACCATATACTGTACGTTTTCTACTATTCCTGGTGTTGTTGCTGTTTTTGGACGTCCTTGACGCGGATCTTATTCAAGGCTAGTACTACTACGTTTAAACTCAGCAACTCATCTTTCTGCTGTAACAATTATTGAAGGCGGAGAGGCCTTATATACTTTCAACATTCGCTCATTAATATCCTGCGCGATACTTCATTATTTTCATTGTAAAAAATACTGTGACACATCGATACTTAATGGCTTGTAAGTAAAGAATTATTGACAGATTGAAATCCAACTTGACATACGGTCATATGTGTGTACCAAGATTGTACCAACATAACAAAAAAATAGACTAGTAGCAACGCCTTCTCTTATTTAACCGCAAAACTTATTGAACAACTTAGTATTTAGGAATATTGAATACGCTATTTGCAATTTGGAGTTCTTCATTGATACAGAAATCAACTAGTCTATCGCCACATTTATTTCTCTCCCCTGGTTTGTATTGCCTCACACAATTCTCCACTTTATGTTTCGTGGACCTTAAGAAAGCATTTGACAGGGTCACATTAAGGGACGTTGTCCGTTTGTTACACTCGAGAAAGGTACCTCTAGGAATAATTAAAACCATCGAAAACATCTACCAAAAGAACACAATAAAAGTAAAAGTGGAAGATGAACTAACTGACCCAATTGAAACCGGCAATGGGATAAGACAGGGGGATTCCTTGAGTCTTTTATTGTTCAACCTGATCATGGACGAAACAATAAAACAAGTAAGAATTAAAAAATGATACCAAATGGGAGAAAAACAATTAAAATAATCTGCTATGCAGACGATGATATAATAATCTCTCAAAGTGAAGATGATTTACAACGTATGCTGCACCAATTTAACATAACCGCCAGAAAATTTAACATGTTAATTTCCTCAAAAAAGACAAAATGCATGGTTATAACAGCAAATCTAAAAAGATGTAAATTGGAGCTGGAAGGTCAGATAATAGAACAAGTGATGGAGTTTAAATACCTAGGCATCACACTATCTAGCTACGGAAGGCTCGAAACGGAAGTAGACGATCGAGTAAATAGAGCAAACAGGGCCGCAGAATGCCTGAATGACACAATATGGAGAAATAAAAATATCGGAAAAAAAATGAAAGGCAGAATTTACAAAACAGTCATCAGACCAATAATGACATACGCGGCAGAAACACGACCCAACACAGAGAGGACAAAAAGATTGCTCGAAACAGCGGAGATGAGGACCCTTCGAAATATCGATGGTAAGACTCTATGGGCCAGAGGGAGAAGTACAGATATACGACGGAGATGCAAGGTGGATAACATTAATAACTGGGTAAGAAACACAAGAATAGAATGAAATGACCACATAATCCGAATGACAACAATTAGGGTAGTCAGGACAGCTAGAGACGGTTCCCCAATAGGAAGACAATCAGTGGGAAGATCACGAAAACGATGAAACGACAACTTACTAGAGGTACATTGAAAAAACGGACAGTCATGTCTATACAAAAAGAAGAAGAAGACATTCGTGTCATTAAAAAATTCTTATGGGACCAAACAGCTGTCGTAAAAATTGGAAATACATAACTACACCGACCAAATTTCCATACAATGCGGAGTCAGACAAGATTAAACTTTGTCCCCAACTTTGTTGAATGTTTAATCAGATCAGGTGTTTAAGAAAGCATTTGGAAGATAGTTCTGTGGAATAAAAATCAACGGGAAACTACTTAATGTATTTAGATACGCATACAAAACAATTATTCTATCAGAATCTATTAGAGGTGTCCAAGTAGGTGAGGAAATATGGGCATTAAAATAAAATCAAATGAAACCAAATTCTTAGTCTTTACTCATAACCCACATCCAGGCAGAGCTTCAAGTAATGGTGGGAGAGCCTAAGCGGGGATTTTTGCAGTCACTCAAGCGCGTCAGATTATTATATGGGGAGTAACCTGGTAGCCTGCAGATGTACCTCTACCATATATTGGCTCATAACACAGAGAAGTTCGTTAACCCTTAAACGCCCAACCTTTTTTAGGTTCCATGTAGGCCCAAAGGTGGGTAAAAAATGTCCACCTCGAAAATAGCTAATATATTTATTGAGAGTTGTTGCAGATCGATTAAACTTAAGAATCTTATGCTAATAAACACAGCATCTTCTAAAATATTAATATAAACAATTTACAAATCTTACAACAAAATTACGTTGTACATCAAAATTAACATACCAGTAAAAGCCAGTAATTCAGATTTGTCGATTTTCTTCACATTCTTCCTTTCGGCCTCCTCATTGGCGGATAATTATGTCGATTATGGAATTATACGTCGATAATAATATGTATTATATTCCTACCAACGAGAAATTATATAGAAACCTTTAGTTACAAGTTTTATCAAGGGAGTACTTTTTGTGCCCACCCATATTTAACTCAAGATATTACATTTATTTTAACAAATATCGGTAGATCCAAAATAACATTCGATAAAGATCTGTTTTTTTAACAATGAATAATTTTTGACAAATTTTTTAACACGTAATAAATATGTTACAAGCAAATACGCATCAGGTGGACATTTTTTAGCCACCCTTGGGCGTTTAAAGGTTAAGGGGGGTCCGAAAAAAATCTATCCTTAAAAATACTCGAAATTGCCAGATTAAGATAAGGTAAGTTAAGTAGAAGAAGAAGAATTCTCCACTTCCCTTGGACGACTTTAACGTTTAAAATCACGCATTACGATATGCGTATCATGTATTTTAGTTAGCTTTAAGACATTGCCAATTTATTCAGAGGTGTCTTCATCCTTTTCTGTGGTGCATACAATTGGATTATATTTATTTCTCGTTTTAAATGAGAGCTGAATCATAGCATAAAAACCCGATCAGAGTAGGTTACGTAGTTACAAATAGCTTTTTAAGAGTTATTATCAACTATAATGCCAACTCCCTCCCTGTGATTGCAGTTGGTTTTACCGGAATAATTCGTTGTTTCTTTCCTGGGGTTACAGTTTCCTGATTCAGGTCATTGTACATTTATCACTGAGCTCTAGTATGTTAATCTTCATTCTGAAGGTATCCGACACAGCGTTATCCAACTTACCTGATCCATATAAACTTCTTACGTTCCGTGTTCAAATTATTAAGACTATAGAGGATATTCTTACTTTTTTGTTAGGGATTTACCTTGACGATGACTTGAGAGGCCCTGTCGTCTAAATCTGATTGTCCTACCCTGCTTAATCTTGGATTGTGAGCTCCGTGATCATTAAGTAAACTATCCGAAAAATATCCGGGTTCATAATCATTTTTATATTATGTTAACATCTTTATTATAGTAGACATTCCTTGGTTTTCCATATTTCAATATCGTTGAATAATTTAGCTATTCCGCCTTAGGAGTTACTTTCTCAGCTCCAGGACGATTAAATACCGTACAACGTGATGGTTCTGCCACTCGTAGGATTTGACCATTAAGTGAGTCAAAGGCTTATACCGGCAATCGTTCAGTTAAGTTAAAACTTTTGGTTTCCATTTATAGACCGATCCAGGATCATTTCCCTTCCGCTCTATATTGGTGCTGATATTACTGCTACCCGACATTTTTTTATTTAGAAATAACCGCATTAACCACGAAGGTCATCAGCGGGGTAACGAGAATACAATTAATAAGTTTACAAAAGTATGAAATTGTGTACAATTAAATCTTACTTGCTAGGTTACATTTATTAAGGAATTGGAAAAGAGGTTTACAGTCGGTTTGCAGGTTAAGAATGTCTTTCATATTGTTTGAATAACCAGATATAGATTGTCTGTAAGCAGAAAATTCATCACATTCTGTTAGCAGATGTTTTATTGATAATAGTCTATTACACCTACTGCATTTTGGTGCTTCGGTATGGGTAATCAGATGCTCATGAGTAAGTTTACAGTGTCCTAACCGAAGACGAGATCTTGGTTCGATCTGTTGATTGTATGTGGATTCCATGGATTATTTAATTATTTAATTAATTAATAGATTATTTAATTCCATATCTTCTTTAACGTCTCTTAACTTGCTCGTAGATGTTTTGCATTTTTCATTCCATAAATTGAGGGTCATCGATTTTAGTAGTTGTTTTGTGTCTGCCGATGGAATTGATTGTTCTGCCAATGAAGGTAATTGCGCAGCTGTGTAAGCCCAACGATCAGCGTTTTCATTTCCCTCGATTCCAGAATGAGAGGGAACCCATAGAAAAACTATTTTTGAGTCTGTTTGATGCAGACTGCAATACTTCTTTGATTAATATGACTATAGGATTTTTCGTGAAGGTTTGTTGTATGAGTCTCAGTGAATTGAGTGAGTCAGATATTATTAGAAAGTGTTTGATTTGTGCATTGGAAATGTTCTTTAACGCTTGTAATATGGCATTAAGTTCTCCATTTAAGATACTGTAGGAACTGGGAACCTTAAATAAATATTTGGTTTCATTGTTTATGTATACTGCTGCTCCTACGCCTTGGGAAGACTTAGACGAATCAGTGAATAAGTAGGTGTAATTTTTATATTTTGAGACTATTTGTTTATAATTTTGATATATTATAAGACGTGGATTGGTATCGTATTTATTATATTTCGTCAATTGGGGTTTTGATAGTCCATGGAGGAATGCTGTGTTCATTCATTAACCATATTCTGGGGAAACTTTGGAGATTTAATGTTGATATATACCGGTGAATTCTAACATAAAAGTGTGGTGGAGAGGTGCTATGTTGAAAAGTTGATTTGAAACGATTACAGAAAGTGCTTTTGTGAGCAGGAATTGATGGTATTGATGCTATTCTTGAGGCATAGGATAAACTAAGAATTCGTCGTCTGAAAGATAGAGCTGGTTCGCCCAGTTCGCAGTATAGGCTTTCTACAGGCGTTGTCCTGTAAGCCCCTAGAATTATTCTTAATGCGGTGTTGAATTAGAACAGGTTATTGTTGAATTAGAATATAACCCGACATTAAAATAGGTTATAAGGAGGGAAATTCTTGTAATTAAGTGGGTTAATGTGTTATGACTTATTACATAATTTTTCCCAGGTAACAGGAGGTTGAAAGATAATTATGGCTCACGTGGGCAGAGAGCCATACTTAGTTATTTATAAACTGGCATTGTGTTTGAAATTTAAATTTTTAGTCCTGTCGCGAGGGGCTGTACAATGCCCTCCTTTATTCAGATATACTTACCCAAGTTTATTTATGTATTTTGACCCGTAGAACACGAATTTTTTGGGGAGCAGTTCGAGCAGTTTTTTGTCGATAAGATGGTTATAAACAAAGAACTTGAGGAATTACATAACAGTGTTTTTTTGCAAAACAAACATTTTTTTGTATTTTCTCTGGGTGATTCTAAGCAAAAAATGTTCTTATAAGTTTTTTAGTAGGATGCACAGTTTTCGAGATAAACGCGGTTAATATTCAAAAATTCGAAAAATTTCAATTTTTGAACCCGAATACCTTTTGATTAAAAATAAAATAGCAATTCTGCTTACCGCATTTAAAATATCAAGTAAAATTATACCGATTTTGATTATTAGTATTTCCAAAAATTAATTTTTTTTTGTCAAACAAAGCTATAAACAAATAGTGTTTCCAGTGCCCAATGCATGCGTTTCAATGAATGCTACTTAGAAATAGCCTGTTTGTAGGCGCGCCTACTCGTTCGATTTTAAATGAGAGATACATTGAAAACATCACTCAAGCACTATGTGTTTATAGCTTTGTCTGACAATAAAAAAATTAATTTTTAGCCATGCAAATAATCAAAACCGATAAAATTTTACTTGAAATTTCAAATGCGGTAAGCAGAATTGCTATTTTATTTTTGATTCAAAAGTTATTCGGGTTCGAAAATTGTAATTTTTTGATTTTTGAAAGTTCAACCGCGTTTATCTCGAAAACTATGCATCCTACGAAAAAACTTGTAAAAACATGTTTTGCTTAGACTGACCCAATAAATACAAAAAAAATGTTTTGTTTTGCGAATAATAGCTGTTATGTAATTCCTCAAGTTCTTTGTTTGTAACAATCTTATCGACATTCGGATCAACTGTTACACAAAAAATTCGTGTTCTACGGGTTAAAATAGATAAAAAAAACTTAATAATAAGTCCATCTGAATAAAGGATGCCGTTGTACCCCCCCCCCTGGCGACAGGACTATATTAACTTATTTTAGTTTTGTGGACAGTATATTCTATAATCGATGACATTAGAAAACCATTAGAAACTTCGTTTAGAATGACCGACGAAAAAACGAGGTTTGTAACTGGGGTAGATATCAGTATTGTAGTGATTATAATGGCTTACGGAACTTCTACGTTACACATAAAAATTAGAAAATTTTGGAAATTTTTGGAATACCTAAACCAGGTAAGGGTTATATTTAAATTTAATTTTAGATATAATTAGGCAAATAGAAAATGATGATGGCAGAATAGATAAAATTCGCATTAACATTCTGCAAGACTATTGACCAAAGCCCATGTACACCAGGGAAATAAGGCAAAAATATGCCATGTTCGGGACACTTGAGCAGCCAGGCTGCAAATGGATTTTTGGGTACTATATACCTAATACATTATAAATACAAAAATGCCCGTCACAGTTTGGACGAGAAATTTAGTTATTAACAAATAAGTGTCAAAAATGAGAGTTTTTTAGTTTAAATCGCTACAGGTTATTTAGGGTATTAAAAATAGGGTAATTAAATGTCTTATTTAAAATATTTTTCTTTTAGTAGATAAGCCGAGGTTTAAAATAGCTTTTTTGAATTTTGGTCCGATTATTTGTTGCTTCGGATATTGCAAAATAAAACAAAAATTTCGAAAATAAAAAATTTGCTATAACTTTTGCGAAAATGAATTTAGGACTTTCAGATTGCACGAAAAGTTGAGTTAAACAGTCCATATAATGCACAAAAAATTTTGAGACGATGCGTCAATTAGTTTAAATTTTATTCAATTTGCTTATCCAAAAGAGCTTTTTTTTCGCAATATTATTGTTCAGAAAATAATACTGATACAGCAGTTCTATGAAAATAACATGAAAGAAGAATAGTCATGTTTTCAAATCATTTACAAAAAAACATTTAAAGGTCATTTTTGTCAATCAGAAAACATTTTACTAAAATAGAGTCATTTTTGGCTAATAAACAATTTGAATAACTTTGTTAATATTGACTGTAGGCTAAAACTACAATGGAATTTCATAAGCTGATATTTTTATTCGAATTTTCAAAGAAAAACTTTTCGCCTAGGTTAATTACAGTCAGAGTTAGCCAGTTTTATTATTTAATTGTCGGCTACTTTGTTTGAAACAATTAACCTTACTAGAGCCATTTTGAAGTTGAAGGTATATAGGTTATATGTAGAAGTTTGAGTAAAATTTGATCCTCAACAGAGTGGTTAATAAAGCTTTTAAAAATGGCGTCCGAACGGAATTAGTTCGTGGTCGGTGGAGGGGAATTACTAAAATACGTGCACTCAAAAAGTGAAACTGATTCTGCAAACATATACTGCGATTAATATCGCTGGAATTTGTTGGTGGATTTTGATCATAATTTTTTTAATTTGTATGTAGTCGTAGTCTTATAGAGTACGTTATGTACACACAAGCCCACCTACGATTACAAAATGTTAGGGGCAACTTCCCTTATCACTCAGGGATATGAAAAAGAGATTAAGACCGATCCTAAGACCTACCGAATATACATATATATAATTTAATAAAAATCGGTCAAGCGGTCTCGGAGGAGTATGGAAACTAAAACTGTGACAGGAGAATTTTATAGATGTAAATATATAGATGGCTATTAACAAATAGGGGTTGGTGATAGAAGAGTGAAAATTAAGGGTTGTATGTATTTCTTAATTCTACATCATATAAAATTAAGGTAGATAATTTTGTCCAAAAAAATTTAAAAAAAATGTCAGGGGGGCAACCTCCCGTATAACTTATGGGTATAAAAAATAGATTAAAACCTCTTCAACGTCCTACAGGATAAATATGTAAAATTTTATAAAAATCGGCCAAGCCGTTTCGGAGTAGTATGGTAACTAACACTGTTACAGGAGAATGTGATGTATATAGAAGTAACTGCGAATTAAATAATAAAAGTGACTAACTTTGAACCTAATTAACCTAGTTAAAAAGTTTTTTTCTGAAAATTCGTATAAGAAAACCAGATTTTGAAATCCTAAAGTAGATTTACTCTATAGTCAATATTAACAAAGTTATTCAAATTGTTTAGAAGCCAAAAATGACTCCATTTCACTAACCTTTTTTCGGAATGATAAAAACAACTTTTTAATGATTTTTTTCAACACTTTAAAAATATAACTATTATTTTTGCATGTGGTTTCAACAGAATTGCTATGTCATTATTATTTTCTGAACAATAATATTGCGAAAAAAAAGCTCTTTGCGATAAACAAATTGAATAAAATTTAAACTAATTGATGAATCGTCTTAAAAATTTTTGTGCTTATATGGAATGTTTGACTCAACTTTTCGTGTAGTATGAAAGTCTTAAGGCCATTTTCGCAAAACTTATAGGACATTTTTTATTTTTGAAATTTTAATTTTATTCTGCCCTTTCCAAAACAAAAAAAGTATCGGACTAAAATTCAAAAAGTTCCATTTTAAACCTTGGCTCATCTACAAAAAGAAGAATATTATAAATAAGATATTTAATTACCCTATTTTTACCTGTAGCGATTTAAACGAAAAAACTGCCATTTTTGACCCTTATTTGTTAATAACTAAATTTCTCGTCCGAACTGTGACGGGCATTTTTGTATTTATAATGTATTAGGTATATAGTACCCAAAAAATCCATTTGCAACAGGGCTGCACAAGTGTCCCGACAAAAACCTTATTTCTCTGGACTAATGATATTTTTCTCATAATAATGAACGGTACGCTAAGGGAAGCAATTTGACTTCGTAAGTTCTAGGTTTTCACCCAAAGTGATCGGAAGTAGAATCAGAAGTCGATATTTGAAATTTTGCACCGATTGTATCCTGTTTGACTAATTTTGAGTCATTTTTGCCAGACTTCAGGTCACACTATTTAATTGTAAGTGATATACCTAAAAACTGGAAATATACATTTTTGTTCGCATTTTGATAACACGCATTGAATAATGAATATTTCGCTTGTACTATAGGCTGGTGCCCACCAATTTGATTATTTTTAGTATACACCACGGATCTCGTCCAATCGACAAGACGAATCCCTAAGGTGAGGGCTAAGTATTAATTGATTACCGCGAGGAAATTACTCTACCAAGTACAACACTCTGTCAGAGTAAGGGTCGATTCCCACTATACTTCCCGTTTACTTTCCATAACCATTCCATACACCTCCCATTAAAATTCTATTCTCACTATACGTTCCGTTTACTTCCCATACACGTTCCATACACCTTCCATTAATTTAACCACCATTCTCACTAGACGTCGCGTTTACTTTCCACACACATTTTGTACCGGTTTGGTAACCTTTTACCCTAAATTTTTGATTCGAATACACGTGTTTTTTCCGGCTTGATGAAATATGTGGTCTGAAGAAAATTTAATAATAGAAATGTAAAATCTACATGCGGACCAATGTAAAAAAAGGTTATTTCACATTTGTTTTCTTACCGGCGCGCCGCGGCGTGTGAAATACAAGATAAGATTTACTATTTTATTTGGGCATAAGCCACAATTCGAGTTTGAAATCAAGTTTACTTGACGTTTCGACTTTCACTTCGGAAATCTTTATCAATATAAAAAACATTCATAAATTAAAAATTTAACTTTGCTTCTGGTGAAGCAACGCAGTTGTACAGATATATTATAATTGAGT
Organism: Diabrotica virgifera virgifera; assembly: GCF_917563875.1. Taxonomy (NCBI): domain Eukaryota; kingdom Metazoa; phylum Arthropoda; class Insecta; order Coleoptera; family Chrysomelidae; genus Diabrotica; species Diabrotica virgifera. The sequence continues at coordinate 173,228,683 of NC_065449.1, read as the reverse complement.
CACCAGAAAGCGAAAAAGGTAACGCACAACTTGGAGGAGCCTATAGTTTTCTAACTTCGCTTGTGGTGAAGCAACGGAGTTGGAACAAGCAGATATATTATAATTGGGTCACCAGAAAGCGAAAAAGCCAACGCACAACTTGGAGGAGCCTATAGTTTTCTAATTTCACTTGTGGTGAAGCGACGGTGTTGGAACAAGCAGATATATTATAATTGGGTCACCAGAAAGCGAAAAAGGTAACGCACAACTTGGAGGAGCCTATAGTTTTCTAACTTCGCTTCTGGTGAAGCAACGGAGTTGCAACAAGCAGATATATTATAATTGTGTCACCGGGAAGCAAAAAAGGTAACGCACAACTTGGAGGAGTCTATAGTTTTCTAACTTCGCTTCTGGTGAAGCAACGGAGTTGCAACAAGCAGATATATTATAATTGTGTCACCGGGAAGCAAAAAAGGTAACGCACAACTTGAAGGAGCCTATAGTTTTCTAACTTCGCTTCTGGTGAAGCAACAGAATTGCAACAAGCAGATATATTATAATTGTGTCACCGGGAAGCAAAGAAGGTAACGCACAACTTGGAAGAACCTATAGTTTTTTAACTTCGTTTCTGGTGAAGCAATGGAGTTGGAACAAGCAGATATATTATAATTATTGTGTCACCAGAAAGCGAAAAAGGTAACGCACAACTTGGAAGAATCTATAGTTCTCTAACTTTGTTTCTAGTGAAGCGACGCAGTTGGAACAAGCCGACATATTATAATTGTGTCACCGGAAAGCGAAGAAGGTAGTCCCTGAAATGTTCAGGACTATATATCCCAGGATGTATAAACGAATGGACACTAAATAGAAGAAAAAAGAATGGAAAAACCACATAGTAGAATAGAGAGACACGTGTGGTCAAAATAACAAGAAATAAATCACCAATCGATAGAAGTATCGGCCGAACAAGCAAAAAATGGAGTGACAATATTCCGTAGAGGTTATCAATCCGCCGATGAACCAGCGGAATTGCTTAAGAAGATATTGGATGAAGAACATATTTTAATTCCTTGGCAACAGCCGCCCAAAATATTGCCGTCTTTAAATGTATGTATTATCACTGTATTTTTTATTTTCAAAATTAAAAAGTCATGTCAGACAAGTTCTATAAATTTTTTATTGTCCAAATTTTTTTATTGTCCAATCCATACTCTACCCGACAAGTCACACCTTGTCGTAGAAAAAAATACGTGACTGAACCGCGAGGTAATAGCAATATCCACATTATCCATAGGGTATCCGAGACGTCGCCGATATTGAACGCAAATATTCGGGAATGGTAGGTAAACGTAATGGAAAGTGGGCATATACTATATGATTTGTATTTAATAATATTTTATGGAAACGGAATGCCATGCGTATTGAAAGTAAACGGGAGGTATAGTGAGAATCGACCCTAGTCGTCTACAGACAATTCCTAGTTTAAGGCCAGGCGCAAATTGAACCTAAGCGAGACACAACCTGCGTCGGCGAACTGCGTAGACAGTATTGCGCATCCTACTATCAGTTCATGCGTTCGCAGGGCTCGCTTGGGAACGTTTGTCATCGGCGTACAGTTTTATTGGGCCGCGGGACGCGTGACTCACCGCCAGATGTTTGTTTTTACGTGTTTTTGTTTACGAGATGGGAGTATCTGGAATAAATACGGATGGTACCTAAGTACAATTTATTATGATAAATAAAATATTAGCATAGTCAACACCCCGAGTCAAAACTGCGTTGTCTTTGTCATTAAATTCTGATATCTTTTAGTAGACTCAACAAGCGGAGATACGAAATTAATTATCAAAGTTTTGCCTTTACAAAATCACATTATTAGAAAAATAAGGTGAAAAATGATTCATGTTACTTAAAACTGTGATCGATAAAATTATCGTATTACCCTCAAATTCAACTTGTCGGCATATTACATTTTTGTTTATTACATAATTTTTGTTTATGCTTAAAAATTATAAACGAAATATGCAGATAATGTTATTTTTTATGACCGATCAGTAGCGGAGGGATTATGAATTATGACCTGCAGTAATTGTAAATGATTGCGATCTTGCAGTAATTGTATATGATTGTAATCCGAACAGTAAATTGAGGAATATGAGTTATGACCGAGCAGCAGGGGAGAGATTATTTTAAATATGTAGGTGTTATGTGCAGAAATAAAATACTCAGTATAAGATATCTTTTTATCCACCCGCTTATGATTAAATTCGATGTTTTCGAAAGTCATACCGCTACGACCACTAGGGACTTGTAAGATATTTTTAAAACGTTACTAGTTACAAGTACGGAAATATCGATTTTAAGTTGCCTGCTCAATTCAGTTCAAGGATCAGATATGTCAGTATTTTGTAATCAGTATTTGTACTCGGAACCACTTAGAACCGGTATCAAAAGTAACCGTTACATGTCCGCACTGATTTTGCCCGTCTCTATTCGCCACGTCGATGGCCAACGGTTGCGTTGGCTTGTGTTCAATATGCGGTGCGCTAGAAAAATAAATGCACGGGCCACCCGTCCCGACGGCGCAGGTTGTGTCTCGCTTAGGTTCAATTTGCGCCGGGCCTCAACATTAAAAAGATTATGATACCCATTTTCGTGCGTCTAAAGATCTGTCAGGTTGTTTTAGCCTTTCGACTTTCGGAATTTCAAAAAATATCGTTGCCGTTTTTGACTAGAAAAGATACGGCCTTAGAGGTGTTCTCGCATAATTCAATGCATCATTCACCGATAGAGTAAGTGCGTTAACCAAATGCCCAAAACTGGGGTTCACCTAATACTTCTTCTTTTGGTGCCTATTGGTTTCGAATATTGGCGATCATTTTGGCTATAATTATTTTATTAACTGATGCTTTAAAGAGATTATTTATTGTTGTGGAGAACCATTTCGTCAGGTTCTTTAATCATGATATTCTTCTCCCAATTCCTCCCTTTCCGAATACTTTGCCTTGAAGGATTACCTTCGGTTATCTGTATTTAGTGCAGTTTCTCATTATGTGTCCGAGACATTCTAACTTTCTCCTTTTAATGGTATACATCACCTCTCTTTCATTCCCCCTTCTTCATATTACGGTCTCGTTGGTTATCTTGCCCGTCCATTATATTTTTAGGATTCGCCTGTATAGCCACATCTCGAAGGCTTCAAGTTTTTTCTCCATTTACTTCAGTAAGTGTACAGGATTCAACTCCGTAGTATAATGTTGAGAAGATATATAACATCGTAGGAGCCTAACTTTTATCTCCAGATTAAGGTTGTAGCTTTTAAAGAGTTTGGCCATCTTATTGAATGCACTCCTAGCCTTCTCTATTCTACATTTTATTTCTTGTGAGTGATCCCATTGTTCATTTACTATTTTTCCAAGATAGGTATACTGTTTTACTCGGTCCACTGGTGTATTCTTGATAAGCAGTTGGGCGTCTCTAATTGTATTTTTGCTGATGATCATAAATTTATTTTTTGATATATTTACTAGTAGTCCAAGTCTTTCACTTGCTTCATTTACTTTGTTTATTAGTTGCTGTAAACTGTTCAAACTCTCTGCAAAAATAACGGTGTTATCTGCATAGCGGATGTTGTGTAGGCGTTCTTCATTTTGGAGTATTGCATGTTTACAATTTTCCAAGGCTTCACTAAATATTTCCTTTGAATATAGTTTAAATAATATAGGTGAAAGTATACATCCTTGTCTAACGCCTCGTAGAATCTGGATCGCTTCTGTTGCTTCATCTCCAAGATTTGCTCTTATTGTGGCTGATTGGTTCCAGTATAAATTTTGTATTATACGCCGGTCTTTATAATCCATTTGAGCTTTTGTTAGAACATCCATCATTTTTTGGTGTTAAACGGTATCAAATGCTTTTTGGCAGTCCACAAAACAGGTGTAAATATTGCAAGTCATATCTCTGCATCTTTGAAATAATACCTGTAGACTAAACCGTGCATCTCTTGTACCTACGCCTTTCATGAATCCAAACTGTGTGTCTTGTATTCTCTCTTCGCATAGCTTGTATATTCTACGATGTATAATTTTAAGAAAAAGTTTTAATGTATGGCTCATTAGGCTTATTAGCCTAAATTCTCCTCACTTTTTTGCTTCCTGTTTCTTTGGTAACTTAATAAATTCTGAAACTAGGCAATATTTTGGGATATTGCCTGTATCATAAATATTATTGAAGATTTTACATAGTATTCTTAAAAATTCATCATCAAGAAGTTTAAGAAATTCAGATTGTACTCCGTCTGGTTCTGGAGCTCCCCCTTCTTTTAGTGATATTATGGCTGCTCTTATTTCTGCCACTAGTATAGGTGGTCCTGTTTCCGTAGGTATTGGGGACTGGTTCCTCTCTCATCAAAAATAGGTTTCGTATGTAATTTTTTCAGGTATTGTCGATACTCTCTTTGTCGACGATTATCTCTCCAATGTCATTAACAAATTTACTTATATTTCTGTTTTTGTTTTTTGTCTTTTTGTTTTTTACCAAGTTGTGTTTTTGTTTAATACTAAGCAATAATATTATGGTAAGTTGGTACCGACCAGTAATCAGTATGATAAAACTAACTTATCTTACAACGATCTATTCTCAGCTCACGTTCCCCATCTATGGGTGAAAAATCTAACGCTTGATTTTGGCTTTGGATAGATAGAGTCGATATGAATTAAAAAGTGACGTCGCTATGAACATTTATTTAGTTTTCACCCATCAGTGATTCGTGTTCTTTGACTTTTGTGACACCTATAAACCAAAAGATCGATAGGCACTGCCTTCGCAGTCCCTATGCATTCTGATCAACAGGATCAGGAGAGCCTTTGCCCCTTTACTCTTCTGTAGCCTGAGCTGGCTTTAGGGCACCTGCGTTATTCTTTAACCTGTATCAGCCCCGGTTAAATTCCACGACTGATAGTGTCCCCGAATCGAATCAGGCTTTTTTTCGTCTTTATAGAGGAGGTCTGAAATCTTAAAAACATATCTTAGTCTAGGACACCACCTGCCTAACCTTAGTGTAGAATTCAATCTTTGTAATACCGGCGAAAGTTCCCAAGGTACTTCTGAAATAGACCCTCCTCTGGCATCCAGCGCTCCAGAAGCTAAATGGGCGCTGTCAGGCCGAGCATCACTTTCGAAACACTACCTTTATTTATCCACAGATTGGCAGCAATGAGTCTCATTGCTGCCTCCTTTTTGGTTCCAGAAATGGTTTATTCTTAATTATGAAAGGAACTCCGATCCAGGTAGCGCGTGGAAGGCCATTATCCACTTTTCAAGTCATTTGCTTTTTCTCCATAGTCTGACTCACATAATCTGACTCAATTGTTCGCCTTTTATCAAAACGTGTTTTCTAACTTCAACTTACAACATCGTTCCCTCTTACCTCTGCCGTTGGTCTAGTTGTCTTTCTTGCTCTTCTTTGTTGTTGATCACTGCACGGATATAGTGGTGTATACTAGTCTAACCTGCTTTATTTTCAATCATTCTCACAATCATTTCTCCAACTGTCACAAAATTCAGATCTGTCTCTCTTTCCATTGTGTCCCTTTTTACTACTCATCCGTTGAACTCTTACATCGTATGTGTGACAACCTTCGGATGTCCGCAGTCAGAGGCGGCTTTAGCTATTGTGCAGGGTGTATTGTGTGCGGTGCACGCGGGCGCCGGGATGTTGGGGCGCCAAGCGCCAAAAAGCGCGTCCTATACTTTGTTTCAACATAAAATATGCTTTAAAATGATTAATAAGAAATTACATTGACACTAGCGCGATTTATAGATTGCCGCCCACCCGGCTGTCCATCAAACGGACCAGTGGCAGTCTTTTGACTCATTTGAAGACATACCGACAATGATACCGAAATCGGTTGTGGAACCTATAAAGGTCAAATTGCTTGGGACTTGCCGGGCATTTTCAAAGGCGTTTGTACACGTGTCGCGGGATAATTTTGCGAAATAAGCTTTGACGGAATGGATTAAGTATTATATTTAAGTTAATATGTAAATATAAAGTAAAGCGGCTTTTTTATTAAAATTATTGAAAAGGAAGATTTTCTTTTATTACTACTACAATTATTGCGACTTTCAGCGGAGTCAGAGCTCCTTAAAAATTATCAATAGTAATTACACGAGAGCTTCAAAATTATCGATTTGTATCCCGAGTGACACTTTGACAGTTTTAATTTTACGACCGGAAGGGGAGTAAAATTATGTCAAAGTGTCACGAGGGCAAAACAAATTGATAATTTTTAAGAGTTCAAGTGTAATTCGATAAGATTATTCCATGAATAAAACTGCTTTTAAAATCATTTTAGCTAATATTTTATTGATATCTTCGACTGAATATTTGTTAAACCTCTTACTGGTGTTATCTTTGAAATTGTAAAACATTAGTCTACAAAAAATTGTCTACAAAATACATTGTCTACAAAATTGTAAAACATTAATTGTCATTAATGTCAATAAATGTTCATTTTTACGTCGAAAAGAAGGGCTGACGTAATACTTGACGACGGGAAATTATCAAAAATTATTGCTGTAATTTTTATTTCTGTAGATTTCTATTGGTCAGAATCTCTAAGAATGAATTAATCAGTATTAAAAATTTGTCTTTGGTTTTGTTATCAATACTGAAAATACGTAGTTCATCATTTTATCAACTTCAACCAATTTTCAACCTTACCTCATAGATAAAAAAGTTCATTTTTAGTTAAATATTTTTAACAGATTTGAGTAGGTTGTTCTGACGCCGTGAATACCTGTTAGCTCCCGACATCATTTAGTATTGCACTATTTGCATCTGGATTTTTGTTTACATTATAAGCGTATCCACCTAATATCCTCTTGTACCCTATGTACTAGTACTAGGTAGGTACCTATTCGACTATTCCATTTTGACTGTGCGTCTATTAAAGGGCGCTAGGGCATCAACTGAACACGGGCGCTAGATAGGCAGGTCCTAAAATACCCGTGTCTTGTGAGCACCTGCATTAGGAAATAATCCAGTCGCCTGTGATCACATTCCATCCTATCTCCCAAGTTCGGAAGCAGCATATTTGTCCACTCTGCCATATCTTCCGTGTTGTTCCATTCTTCTTGTCATCTGAAGTTTCAATTTTCGTTCAGTGTTGTTTTATTTTTTTTTAAATCGGGCTGGAGAAGTAACTTGATGTTTGAATCGAAGCACCTGAATACTAGCGTTACGCATTTAGCGGTAAATTTTTCGTGCGTATGGAACTAATGGTTCGTCGCAAGAATTTGCATCGAAAATTTTTACCAGTGAGGACGCGGTGCTCAAATCATTTGATCTTCGCTCGAAAACGATAGCAGATGGAGCGTGTGCGTTGTGTGAGTCGAAAATTCTTGCGTCCGGTTTATGCGTTCACACTAGCACAATTAACTTGCGATCACGCAAATATTTGCGACGAAGAGCTGGTACGCACGAAAAATTTACCAATGCGGACGCAGCATTAGATGTCTGAAAGGCAAGCCTTATCTGCACCATAAAACCGAGGAATAGAACGACGCAGCAAACCATAACTTCATGTTTTTGGCTCAAAAATACCGTGATAGTCGCAGCTGCGATAGTCGATAGTAAACCAATACCCATTTTGCGTAACTGAGTAAGTCTAGAAACGATGAAAGACAAAATTTTTGGAATAGAAAACTTATTGTACCAAAATCATTATTATTATTTTAAAATTTTATTGAAGAAAAAAAGGTACAAAAACTTTTATTAAAATCCCTTTAAGAGTAAACAGTAGCGCGTCATCAATATTTTGTGTTTTTCGAAAGTTCTGCGAACTTTCAACAGTGAGGCAATAGGGCGTCGGTAATTCGACTCTGGCAGTGACGTTTATGCTATCAAAATAGTTATTTATGAAACAGTTCGTGAAGTATGCTTTTTACAGACGCACGCGATGTTTAGAGCACGAGCGACAACGGAGCGAGTGCTACATACATCGCGTAAGTTCGCAAAATTACTTCACGTATATTTTCATACAATATTTTATCTACAAATAACAAATAAAAAAATTGTTACTCTTCGTCACTGGAATTCATTTCTATTCTATAATTTTTAGAAGTTTGACATTTAAAAACTAGAATCTCTTTCAAACCACAAAACTGTCAAAATTTTTGTTGTAATTTATTGTTCATTATATCATCACCATAACAACACGAAAGTTAAGGATATGTGATTATATGAAAGTGTGTCAAAAACAGTGCGAAAAAGTAAATCCCATTTAAAACACATTGTTACTTCACACACTTTAAAACCTTCAACGCACTGCTATCTATAATGACAGTTTTCACAAATCAAAAAACTTAAACATAATAAGACATCGAGTAGATAAACAATAATTTTTATACTCATAGGCGCGAAATGTTGTCACGTTCGATTTCCTTTTATAGAAAATCGATTTTTAGTAGATCCAATGTGACACAAAATCTAGGCAGGGGATAAAAAACTTTATTTGAAGAAAGTGTTTTTTTTTTGTTTTTCTTAATGGCGGTACAGTCTCCTTTTTGCAATATTTTATTTAGTTCTAGAGTAATTTCCACACACTAACATATTCCTCAAATTGACCATTCCTTATTATATTACGAATATGTGTGCCAAATATCTCGACAAAATATTCAAAATTAGAGCCGCAGTCTTGGACCGCGTTTGTTGCTACCTGTTGATCGCTACTGTGTGCTCTCAAAGGCTACATCAAAACAGAACGATTTTCTTACAAAATCATCTACGGTGTTAACAATGATATCGAGCCAAGTACAAAATATTTGTAAGTCCTATATTGGCTCCGTGCATGACTGACGCGACACCTAGCGTAGTCGCCTGAAATTTTTTGAGAACACAATTAGACGTTAAACATATGACATATTTGACGTTATTGTAATATTTTTATTTGCTATTTTTGATATATTTTGTCAGTTCGAGTGTCAAATTAATAAACGTCAAATTAAAAAACATATTTGAAAATTTTCTGAAGAAAATATTAATAGTTTTAAGGATGTTTCTTCACTTCTTCGTTATAGTTTAGTTGTCGGTGTTAATGATAATTAAGTGTGCATCGAAATCAATTAGACAGTGTGAATTATATTACCAGATTTTAATATCAGCTGGGTCTATTGAACTATTACTTTTGTAAACACAGAAGGAAAATAGATGACGATAAGAATATACCTCCAGATAGGGGAAGGAACGAAAGTCAATACGAAAATATATAAAAATAAATTATAAATATCAAAACGGCAATAATAAGGTAAGCGAAATATCATTTGAAAAAAATTTTCTTCTTCTTCTTCCACGGCACTACAGCCCAAATTGAGCCTTGGTCTCCTTTACATTTTGCCTCCACCCTTGCTTGTGTGTGGCTGCTTTTCTCCATACACGGACTGCTAAAATGGCTTGTGCGTCGCTGTTTACTGGGTCTTCCCAGTGCTTTCTTGGCTATCCAACCCGTCTCATTCTCTGCATTCTAGCATTCAGTGCTCTTTTTGGTAGCCTATCCTCTCCCATTCTTATCGCATATCCGGCCCATTGCAATCTTTGTATTTTAATAAAGTCTGACAGAGGTGCTTCCTTATAAAAATGATAAAGTTCGTTGTTGTATCGACTTCCGAAGATTCCGTTTTCCCTCACAGGTCCTAGTATTCTCCTCAGTACTTTCATTTCGAATGTGTCGAGTTTGTTTTCGGATGTTTCTTTCAGGACCCAGGCTTCACTGCCATAGCATGTTATTGGTCGAATTAAAGTTTTATAGATTCTCATCTTTGTAGTTCGGTGGACACTATTAGCCCGAAATATATAGGAGAGGGCAAAATAAGCTCTGTTTGCCTGCGATATTCTCTTCCGTATTTCTCTTTTTCCGTCGGCATATACATATTTCTACTCCCAGGTATGTAAACTTTCCAACCGTTTCAATGTCATCTTCATGTATAATGTTTTGTGGGACTATATTTCTTCTCGCCTGAGTTATTATTTTGGTTTTTTCTGTGTTAATTTCCAAACCTAGCATTTTTGTTTGTGTTTTTAACTCTGCGTATGTTTCCTGTGCTCCTGTTTAAAAAAATCATTAATCAATCATTATTCGCCAAAGTTGTCACGTTTCGCCGCTACGGGCGCTGTCCGACTGGGACGTTTCGCCGTCGCCGTTTCGCCGTCGCCATCCCGGCATTGGTTAAGTTTACAAGAACGTTCTATTATTTCTAGGAAATTAAGGACAATAAACAAGAGTATAATAATTAGAATACATCATTAAATAGATAACTATGACTTTTATCAGATTCCCGGAAATAAACAATATTGAGAGAAGGGATTTCAATTTCAATTGATTTTACCGTATCAAAAATAAAAACCTTCATTATGCAAAACGTTCGAAAACCATTCAAAACTTATATACAAGTAACGATCATCCCGAAATTATAAGTACGAATGCTAACAACGGCGAAATGGCGAATTGGCGACGGCGAAATGGCTCGACGGCGAAACAGCGACGGCGAAATGGCTCGACGGCGAAACGGCGACGGCGAAATGGCGACGGCGAAACGGCGACGGCGAAATGTCCTAGACCCCGGGTGCTGTAGAGTTTCGTGTATTCCCACCATGGTCACGCACGGAGCCCATAAATTATATAATATATTGTAGCGTTTTTATTTTTCCCTGTATATATTTTAGAATCTCTATCGCCTTGTTTTTCTCAGAAACACATGTGCCCTATCGATAGATGCGTTCTCACACAAAATGTGAGAATTTAATAGCTTTTAGGTAAAATAAGTCGTTAATACTTAATCCACTAATAGCCATAACTCATTTGAGAATTGGGGTTCTGAGACATTGGACGACTATGTCGCGGTGTTAATAAAGCACTTTTTTCCATATCTCTCACAACCGTTGATAAAGTTGCGTACCCAAGCTAGCGTCCATATTTAATTAGAAATCCGTGAGATTGTGTCATCTTGTGAGTAGAGTTTTGATAGAGTGCAGTCATGTGATTTCGAGTGGCCATAGATTTGATAGACCCGACTTGTGTCGGTAAGTTTTAAAAAAACAATATTTTATAAGTGCATCCAATACAATTGCGTTTTCTATTTTTTAAAGGGTCCACCTAAGTTCGCCTTATGCTGTCCATCTAATTCTTCATCTCTTCATTTATTACTGCTATTCTTCTGGGCTTGTCAATAGCTCACTTTATATCGTAATGCATATACGATATGCATTTTCTTCCGCAATTGAATATTAGCCCTGTTTTGCTGTTAGTCAACCATCTGGACCTGAAAGAATGGGCATTCATTACCTGTAATCGCAAGTTAGTGAACTATTAGGTTTGGTTTATTTTGCTGAAAACGTTCACTAATCTTCTGAAAAGTAGGTCATTCTTTTAGTGTGAAGTCTATGTCATAATTGATTATTTTTTTATTTTTAAATGGGTGATCCCTTAAACCATAGACATTTTCGTTATGTATTTTTTTTATGTATTTACTATAATATTTAATATTATAGAAACAAAAAAAAGCTTTTTTTATTGTCGAATAGATGACGAAATATGTGTGTCAGTTATCTATTTTTAATTTTTTTTGAGCAATTATTCAGTTTTTCAGTAGTACAGTAAGTAGAGTCATTAGAAATTATAATCATCTATTTTACGACGTTTATTATCGGTCTGTGTTGTGTTGACCAAATAATATTAAGTCAATGTATTTGAAGTTTTCTTTGTTTGGTCAAAAACTTTATAGTTATTTCTCTCTGTGTATATTATGTAAATATTGAGTATTACCTTATTGAGAATACCTTATTGAGTATTTTAATAAATGTTACATTGAAACGTGCGATGTCGCAATTTATTTAATTGTCATTTACAGCTCAAGACTAGAGCATTATTTGTGTTTTTTCGTAGCAACCTTGCTAATTTTTTTATTGTTGATGTTTCGTTCATTGTTCCTTTGAGGATTTAGAAGTAAAGTCCCTGGCGCCCTGATTTCGTTTGCGTATTTAGTATTTCCGTTTTCTTTGAGTCCAAGTGTCAAACCATCAGTTAATGTTATCTATCCATCTTTTGTCTATTGTCGTTTTAATAGCCCTATTCGCGTATCATTATCTACTAGTTTCATATCTTTCATTGCAACAGAAGCCCAACCCAAAGAACCACGCCCACATCTCTTCAGACTGAGCAACGTGGCCTTTGTTTCGTCAATGTAAGCGATTGGACGTTCCCATCTTCGGTCATTCCTTATTCCATCTAAAGATAATATAGTCCTGATCCTTCTGGTTCAGCTTCCATGACCTCTTGTCGATCCGATCCTTATAAATATAATATATAACGTAAAACTAATTCTAACAAAATAAAAATTAAATTAAAATAAATATTCAGAAGAATTGGTTTTTAGAAAAATTACTTAGAATAATAGCAAATTACAAAAAAAATACAAAAATTAGCAAGTATACATAAGATTACAAATTTTATTATCCTGAAGAAAAAAAACATAAAATGTATACTTACATTTTATAACAGAACTTGTTTTCACAAAATTTGCAAACATTATATAAAGCAGAGCTGGGACGAGTCCTCAAAAAAAAAAATTCGAATCACGGATCCGAATCACGAGATATGATAGGAATCACGGATCCGAGTACGAATCCTTTTTACTAAAAAACAAGGATTCGAATCACGTGATTCGAGTCCATTTTTCGGATCACGAATCACGGATCATATCAGTGTAATGATGTATGATTCCTAATCTAATACTGTCTTCTGTCTATCTATTACTCACCATGACATGCATAAAAATGATATAAAAATAGATTCTGTCCATTTAGCCACTCTCAGTTTGGTTTAACTTTTTTATAACGTGTGTTTTGTGTAGGGTTGGTTACTCTTTCCCCGTGACACTTTAGGAGCAGCACTGTTAATTAGAACCTAACAATGAATAATAGAGTGGGGAATCCTACCTAAGGACTATGTAACATAATTAGTTTTTAATTTATTAAATTAATCAGAAAAACCCCGTCACCAACAGGACTAGAACCCGGAAACCATGGATCCGAAAGTCCTGACTCTAAATACGGACCACTGAGCCACATACTCCCTATGAATATTTTTTGCACTGGCAATAACCTATGAATATGAACCATAAATAAATAAAAATCTACAAAAAATACACTTTATTTATAAACAGAACAACAACAACAAACAACAATAAAGTGAACAAAAATAATAAACATAAAATAATATTTTAAAAAACTTAGAGTTTTTAAAAATATTTCTTTTGGTTGGCCTTACATAGCACCAAAATTTCAAAATTTTCGTCTGTCAGGCCATTCCTTCGAGGTGCGTCGATTATACCTGCAAATGAAAATAATCGTTCGACTGCACCAGACGAAGGAAGGCAAGTGTTAAATTTTATGAAAATTTTTTTAAGTGTAGGATATTCATTAATAATATGTATATTATTTCTTTTATCTTCTAAATACCTCAACAGCTCCAGTTCAATTCTTGAAGATGTTTTACTTTTAGGTACAGATGATGATTGGGAGGAGTTTCTTGCCATTTCACTGTCGTTATTTAATATTGGAGGCTGTACCTTGACCTTGTCGTCACTGAAATCAAAGAATTGGTCTAAATTGGTTGTGTCACTCTCATCTGATAAGAAATCATAGTTTGAATCGTCTAAGTCTCTAGCTGCGTCTATAATAAACTTTTTTATATCCTCTTTAGTATATGTAGGATACTTTACGATATTATACCATCTGAATTTAAATTGAGGAATTTAAACGGCTGCAATTACGACTTTTTACAATTAAGCGACAGTATGTCAGCAAATCTTCTTCTCAGGTTGTCGAGGCACATTTTGGCTATGTATTCACCTCCATATTTGTATGTGGTGTGGGCCGCTACTTTTTTTTCATATTTATTTATTAGAGATAATAAACTCGGTAACAAGAACCCAAAAAATGAGTTGTTCGCGTGCTCTCCTTGAAGAAAATCCAACGTATGGGCTAGAGGTTCCATTACCATACAATAATCTTCTAAAAATAAAAGTTCAGTCCCTTTAAATGGTTCCAGTTCCAGTTTCTTAAAAAGTGTATTGAGCTTGACCTTTTCTTTTAGAATTTGCTTTACAGAATCATAAAGTGAATTCCATCGAGTAATACCTGGACGGCTAAGTGTGTGCCCTAAAATGTTCTGAATAATTTCATTTGATTTTGGTCTATTAACTTTATTCCAAAGCAGGTTACATTTTTGAAATGCTGCAGTATGGCGCTTTCGCAGAACTGCATTTTCTTTAATTAAATTTTTGTAATCCGTTGTGGCTATTAAATTTAGTGTATGGCTGGCACATCGGAAATATTTCGGTAAAGTAAACTGTTCAGCTGAATCGACATCCATATCGTCATTCTCCAAAAGTTCCGTGTTTTTCTCTTCATTTATATTTATTACCTGAAATATATCATCTGCATTTATCGCTTCCTCTTCATCATTGGTTATGTGGTATTGTTCGAATGCTTTAATGAAGTTGCTTCCGTTATCTGTAATTGTTCCAACTATTTTTTTCTGTTAAACCAAACTGCAAGTTTATATCTTCAAGCATTTCGCCAATATGTCTATAAGTGTGTGCGCCTTTAAATCGTTTACAGGCAATTGCAGCAGATCCTCTAACCAAGTTTTCTTCGATCCAATGCACGGTAACCCCAAGAAAATTTCGTTTCTTGTTACACCAAATATCAGCTGTCGTACATAAAAAGCGAGTATTTCTTAGTTTTTCTCTAATATGACACATATTTTCATTATAATTTTGATTGATTTTTTTCATAATTGTTTTTCTTGATGGAACTTTAACATTCATTCCTTGAAAAAGTGCCAAGAAACTTTCATGTTCTATAATGTTTATAGCAGACATTGTACCTAAAATAAAATTTACCACCCGTTTTTCAAAATTAGCTTGGTCAACCCTAACGTTTCCGCTGCCTAGAAGTGTCTGCATTAGTCTAGGTTGCTTATGGCTACTGGCACTAGTCGATGCCGTCGATGGTCCTTCAGGATCAGTTATAGTGTGGCATCTTTTGTTTAATTTCGAATTTCTCTTAGATTGTTTATACCGCTTATACTCTTCTAGTTTTTCAGGATGAACTCTTTTTATATGTCTGATGAAGTTAGATGATGAATTAAGACTCCCGTTAATTTTCTTTATGATCGGAAAACAGAGCTGACAGTTTGCTTCGACATCATTGTCATTCTTCATTTTGCAAATCTTGAAATATTTTCCATCCAATACCGAGATACTTTCAAATCTTTCAAAATCAATTTTAGAATTTTCTACTGGAGGATTTTCAGCAACGACATTACCACTTTTGACACTTTGCTCTTCCTTTTTTTTCGAAAATATCATACAAATTTGTTATTCGATTCTTTTTTTTTTTGGTTTTCTTGGTGTTTCAATTATTTCATCGTCTTCAGAGTCAGCTGATTCAGTACAGTACGATGGTTCTTGATCCGATAATGAAACAAATGGATCTTTTCCACTGTCATCTTCACCAGAAGGTTGTTTTGAAGATTCTGAAGACATTAGTAATATATTCCTGAAAAAAAATGTATCTTTCACATTGGTTATAGTAGTAATTACCTAATGACTAAGTATAACAGTTGATATTAATATTAATAAATCAATGCCCTATTTTCATGAAGAAAATCGTAAAGAACTACAGAGTATCAGAATAAGTAGGGTATGTCATTTGCGTGACATTATGTGCGTGAACTTGACTCCTTCAGAAACTCAGAAACAAAAAAGTTTTTCAAAATTAAAAAAAAACACGTATATATAATTATATTCTTCACTGAAATGACTCATTTTGAATTATTTAATAACTAAAAAGTGTACTAACATTTAGTTTGACACAATTGTCACTAATTTAAAAAATAGTCAGCTGAGCACTAAATAATGAACTGTACTGGTAGATTTCATAGAATGGATAAGATTACATACAATCATATATTTTTCGATGGTGAACAATAATTATATTGGGACATAAGAGGAATAAAAACAGCCTGTTATAACATGGTTACACTCCCTACCAGTACCAGTAGTGGGTCAGTTTTAATATTCTATTTTTCTCTATTAAACAGGATTGTTTTTCTAGACCACTCGCCTGGAGTCACAATCAAAAAGTTAACATACTGTATATCCGTTTAGGTGTTTAGTAGGGATGGGTATCGAACTTAAAAACATCGATGTGTCATATCGATGGTTATCGAAATTAAAAACATCGATAGGTAAAAAAACTTCGTTGTGAAAACATCGATGTTTTTTCACATTTGACTTTTAATAAATAATACCATTTTCTAACCGGTGTAATTTAATTTTGCTGAAGACTAAAACAGACTACCTACATTATAAATTACATTACATACATGGATTTTTGAAATCAAGACTATAATTATACTTTTGTATATTAAATTTATACCTCCGCAAAATTTCAAATTTTAAGTTCAAAAAGTTAATTTTGATGCCATATCTGGTTTCAACCTATTTCTTCTTTGGTTCATGATGACAAATCAGTAGATACTAGATACAGAGATACCTTATTTACTAACTTTACTTTTAACAAAACATTGATGTTTTTCAAACTTCGAGTACTCGCGATACCCATCTCTACCCTTTGCCTTTAGTCGACTGATATCGCCTACATATTCAATTTGTCCATTGTGCATAAATAGAAAAATAGATAATAGACAGATTTTCACTTACCTGTAGCTTTACACGTTCACTTATATTATGTCTATCTATAGTTTATATTATACCAATTTATTTGCTAATTCTATTTTGTAACTATAACAGTATAACTAACTTTTTACAAACTCCGATGCATTCGGTCTTCACTCTCAATCTGTGTTTGTTTACACTTCGTGACAAGTCGAAGCTTGAGTCAGCTTGTCGCGCCGGCGCAGTATAATCTCTAAAAGGATCCGAACATAACATTGGTGATTCGAGTACGGATCCTTTAGGATTTCTTCGACGAATCCGGATCACAAATCTTTTTTTTAAGGATTCGAATCACCGGCCTCGGATCCTCAAAAAGGATTCGAATCCAGGATTCGAGTCCTATGTGATTCGAATCCTCCCCAGCTCTGATATAAAGTTACAATATCCAGTTAGTTCTTATCAAACCTGATTTTGAAACTTTTTTTTAAACATGCATTCTGGCCGCAAAATATATCCAAAAATATCATGGTAAAGTCATAAATACATAATGTAGATGAAAACCTCGAAAAATACTAAGATAATGCAATGGTTAGAGAGTAGCGCGATAAACGCGAAATATCATAATATAATATATTCAATAAGTTTCACAATGAGATTGGGAATATTTTAAAATATAAGTAACTAAATTAAATAGAAACGAGCATTAGCTTGCAAAAAGCAATAAGCTCATGCACCAATAATTTGGCACAATAATAGGCATACAGAATTCACTTAACCTTCCGTGACTAACATTGGGTCTGTGAGACCGACCAGTTAGAGTTTTTACGATTATATCCAAATCGTTCGTTATGAATCTTCGCGGTCATCAGTAGCTGCCTGATTTAGATGCCTGTTTTTAGTGTTGAAGTTTGAGTCTTCAGTGTCAACTAATTATGCAATTATCGGCAAATCTTGTCTCAGAGACCCATGTTGGACCCATGACCTACTCGATGAAAAAAATATTTAGATTAACGAAAGACCGTGCAAACAAGTGCTAATCATTTATTAATCCAATTGCCAGGAGTAAAAAGTGAACCTAGGTACTAGAAAACAGCAATGGAAATATTCAGGTTGCTTTTGACAAATTAGATGTTATGTGATTGTTTTATTTTCTGTGGTACTTTGCTAATGTTAAAGAGGTTTAATAATTTAAAAATAGGTATTATTTATGTTTAATTTTACTCCTCCTTCAGGGAGTAAACACACTCCTACGCTTGAAATTGTGTCAATGGAGACATTTTTTTATGTCGGTCTCTGAGACCCGATGTTAGCTTTAATGTTGAGAAAACCTATGTTAGTTGCGAAAGGTAAATAAAGTTGTGTTTTTTGAAATTTTTCCTTTTTATAAAAAAAATACACAAATGCCAAAATTATCTTCTATATGGTGTTTTTATAGAATTTTATAGAATTTTTACAATTCCTAGAAAAATAAGTTTGATAATAATGGTGTATTCCAGCTTCTTCGGTTAATATAAACTTCTTGCATACAGAAAGTCACTCATAGTCACTGTAAATACAGAAATACTACAACCATAACAAAAAATACAGTGATGAATGCCACAGTTTTTTGGCCAGCTAACGCTTTGCTTCAAAACTTAGTTCTACTTCATTAAAGAATATATATCCGTAGCAGTTTCCCTCTGAGCCGTCGTTCTTCCTGAAGTGAACAAAATATCATTTTATAATTCTCAACTTGTTTTTACTATATGCAGGCAAACTTGTCAGAGTTTCTAAAGTAATACGTGACACTCAAATATGTAATTTATCTCCAGAAATAAAATTATATGCAACGTGCTCATACCACCTTTAAACTTTTCCATATACAGGTCGTTGCAATAAGGCTGGCCACATTTTGAATTTTGAAGTGACAAATATGCTATGGGTATAACGTAAACGTCATAAATGAATTTGTTGTTATGTATTTATGCATTTAAAAAGCTTAATTAACCCTTATACGCCAGTAAATGGGAGCAAGAATAGGATCAACTATTTTTAATGGGAAATAGGCCACAATTTTACCAAAAAAATGATCTTATTAACGTTTCGATGCCCAAATCGGGTTTCGTTGTCAAAATACAAAATACTACTAAAATAAACAAAAATGTTGTTGCTAAGTAAAAAAATTCTTCTAATAATTTATTTAATCTGACTCATTTATATAGGCAATTCATACGTATATTATATATTTTAAAGTGGAAGGCTTTAAAATGATATCGCCAATATTTATGAGTTGCGTTCCTGGGACGACTTTACTAGAAGATAATTCATTCGATTACATGAAATCAATCCTAACTCAAGAATATCCGTCACAAAAAAATATCATAGCATATGATCTGTCTTTAAAAAGACAACCAAATGCAACGATGACAGTAAAATTCTCGCGTTGGAGATTCCGTAGTAAATCACGAGGAAAAACCAGGAAAAAACCTCGTGATACTATCACGACATCGTAAGTATTTGGTCTTATATTTAATTTAATTCCAAAAAAATTAATACCAAATTCTGACTTTAATATGTTTAAATTATAAATAATATTAATAATACATAGATATACAATAAGTAATCTTAAAATATAAAATTTGTACTAACTCGATATATTATTGACTTACTAATCGTGGTATTTTCTTTCTATTGACTTCCTCTTTCAATATGGGTAACCACATTCTACTGCATTCTACCGAGGAATTTGCGACACAATTGGTTTCATTTAGCATAATTAGAGCCGCTTCTTTGATTTTTCTCTTTTTACTATCTGATTATTTTAGGACTATACTTGAATCTCTCCATTGTACTCTATGTTTATTATCCCATGCGAGTTGACATATTTGAGATCTATCAAATTCTCTTGAAACATCAAGACCATTAAACGTTAGAATAAGTGAACATCAGTCTTATATTAAAAATAGAGAATTTGATAGATCTCAAATATGTCAACACGCATGGAATAATGAACATAGAGTTCAATGGAGAGATTCAAGTATAGTCCTGAAAGAATCAGATAGTAAAAATAAAAAAATCAAAGAAGTGGCTCTAATTATGCTAAATGAAACCAATTGTGTCGCAAATTCCTCGGTAGAATGCAGTAGGATGTGGTTACTCACACTGAAAGAGGAAGTCAATAGAAAGAAAATACCACGATTAGTAAGTCAATAATATATCGAGTTAGTACAAATTTTATATTTGAGTATTACTTATTGTATATCTATGTATTATTAATATTATTTATAATTTAAATATATTAAAGTCAGAATTTGATATTAGTTTTTTTGGAATTAAATTAAATATAACACCAAATACTTACAATGTCGTGATAATATCACGAGGTTTTTTCCTGGTTTTCCCTCGTGATTTACTATGGAATCTCCAACGTCAGAATTTTACTGTCATCGTTGCATTTGGTTGTCTTTTTAAAGACAGATCATATGCTATGATATTTTTTTGTGACGGATATTCTTGAGTTGGGATTGATTTCATGAAATCGAATGAACTATCTTTTAGTAAAGTTGTCCCAGGAACGCAACTCATAAATGTTGGCAATATCATTTTAAAGTCTTCTACTTTAAAATGTATAATATACGTCTGAATTGCCAATATAAATGAGTCAGATTAAATAAATTATTAGAAGAATTTTTTTAGTTAGCAATAACATTTTTGTTTATTTTAGTAGTATTTTGTATTTTGACAACGAAACCCGATTTGGGCTTCGAAACGTTAATAAAATATTTTTTTTGGTAAAATTGTTGCTTATTTCCCATTCAAAATAGTTGATTATAAAAATGCCACAAGGAAATGGCTTCAGAACAATATCAAGAATAGGATATTACCTCCGAATTCTATCCTACTGCATGGGTTTTAATGAAATTTTGGACCTAGCCTCTACTTATCTCCTAATTAAAAGTCTACGCTATGCCGATGTGTGCTTTTATCTTGGGAGTGGTTCCAACCCCTTTTTAGGGGTAGAAAAATTTTTGGTTAAAATTGCCACGGAATTCGTTAGAGAACCTTATTCTAAGCAAAAACTGTTTTGTAATTTTTTTTTTGAAATCTCAATACTTTTTGAGATATTCGTGGTTGAAAATTGGCCATTTTCATTGAAACATAATACCTTTTCGAATGATTTTTTGCGAATACCTTAAAAACTATGCATTTGCATCTAACTAAAAAAACTGTATTAACCATTCTTTAGGTTATAAAAAAAAACAAAGAGACACTTGCCTTCACAAATCTTCTAGTTATAATACAAAAAGGGATATTATGGTAGGTGAAAATAGTTTGTTTTTTGGTACATTCTCAAATTGGTGTATTCAGCTTGAAATAACAGAGAAACGGTCGATTGTAGGTGTATAATGCTGCTAATAATTTTTGTAGTGCTTGAAAAGGCCTTTAAAATGAACTACATTAAAAGTCCATTACCTTAAAACTAAGCGAGATATGCTGCAAACAAAATTGATAACTAATGTATTTTAAGAAAAAATGAGAAGTAATTTTAACCCCCATCCACCAAAATGTAAATTCACCGTTTTCCTTCCACAAATCCTTTTATTATTGTGTTATTTATATGTTCAAAAAGTTGGACGGGTTTAAAATGAATGGTTTTTGAAAAAAAAGATCAAATTTAAGAGCGCATTTTTAAATCTTCTTAAAAATTTTCCTTTTTCTCCATGTAACTTGAAAATGATTAGAGACACAGTGTTAAAAAATAAAAAAAAAATTTCTATCTGAAAATGCCCTACATTTTTGTGTGATGTCTTTTTTTGTTTCTCCTATCTTTTTCGAGTTACATGGAAGAAAAGGAAGATTTTTAAGAAAATTTAAAAATGCGCTCTATAATTTGATCTTATTTTTTTTAAAACCATTCGTTTTAATCCAGTCCAACTTTTTAAACATAGAAATAACACTATAATAAAAAGTTTTGTAGAAGAAAAACGATATATTTAAATTCTGATGGATGAGGGGTTAAATAAACTTCTCATTTCTTCTTAAAATACATTAGTCATCAATTTTTTGCAAAATATCTCGCTTAGTTGAATGTAATCGACATTTAGTATTGCTCATTTTAAAGGTCTTTTCAAGCACTACAAAAGTTATTAGTATCATTTTACACCTAAAATCCACAGTTTCTCTGTTATTTCTAGTTGAATACACCGATTTGAGCATGCAGAAAAAAAAAACAAACTTTTCTTACCTACCTACCATATACCATATCCCTCTTTGTATTTTAACTAGAAGACTTATGAAGGAACAAATCTCTTTGTTTTTTATAACCTTACAAAATATTTTATATAGTTTTTTGTTAGATGCATAGTTTTTAAGGGATTGGCAAAAAACCGCCCGAAAAGGTGTCATTTTTCAATGAAAACGGACAATTTTCAACCACGAATAACTCAAAAAGTATTAAGTTTTCAAAAAATAATTTTAAAACCGTTTTTGCTTAAAATTAGGTTCTCTAGCCTCTTCTGTGGCTATTTTAACCAAAACATTTTTCACCTCCGAGAAGGGGTGGGAACCACCCCCAAGATAAAAGCGTACATCGGCATAGGGTAGACTTTGTTTCTTGAGCTATTCCCTACTTACTGTGAAAATATCAAGTAAATCTATGTAGTAGGATGGAATTAGGAGCCAAATACCCTCATTGACTGCCCTATTAACTACTGACGTGGATGTTTCAGGATGTAGACTCTGACATGCTTTATGTCATACCGTTCCCTATTCTCATTTGTTTTCAACATGAATTTGTCTTATATGTTCATTGTATTGGTTTTTACATCAACTACGAGATGATTCTTCACGCTGCTATAGAATAAAGTACTGCTCCAAATAAAATAAACTTTATTTCATCCAAAATCCTCATAAATTGAATTACAAAAAAACGAGTAATGGTAACTAAAAAATAGTAAAATAATGTTGAAAGAACACTATATGTACTTGAAATTATAACAACTAGTTGAAGTTGCTGCTATAATGATAGCGAAAAAATGCTGAATGGACTGCTTTTAACTGTAGAAACGCTGGCATGCGGTACGTGATATCGCAAAAAAAATTTACGTCAACGTATCTCAAAGGCTAAAACATACTATTATCATCTGTATATCGTGAGTTATTAAGTTTCACAGATTTTGGCCGATGAGTTAAATAATACTCGAAGCAGTGTGAGATTTATAATCAAACATATTTATAGACTCTGCCAAATAAAGACAAATGTAATAGGGGAGTGCAATTAGAACGAAACATGCAAAACTGATAATAAAAAAGTTATCAATTGGGTCCAAGTTACGCAGACATACTGTATTAGAGCTAAAAAGTTTTTTTTGCTAAACATTTATTATTGTTGAAGTTTATTATTAAGTGTATTTGAGGTAAGTTTTAGAGAAAAAAGTTTTGTCACTTTGTTTAAACATTTTTTAGATGGTAATTTTCGGTTTTTGTATTACATTTTTGTTATCTTTTTTATTTTCTCAAAAAGATATAGTTTATTTCATTTTTAAAGTAAAATAATTTAGTGCATTTTAAAGACTACATCCTAAGCTTTAAAAAAGCACTTATAAAACTTTAATGGGTCTGTTCAAACTTGAGTAATACCGCCTTAAAGTGGTGGTAATTCTATAAAACTATGAAGATTTCAAAAATTGCATTCTTTGAGGCGTCATATCATTTGAATGAAATTTTTGAGATTTTTTTTGAATGAAACATCATTTGGTAAGATACTTGAAATGTAAGTTGTGCAAAATTAAGAGTTATATAAGAAAAATTGTATTAGTTACACATTTTTAAATCATTTTTAAAAAAAATTCATGTAAGGCTCACTTTCCGCCCACATCGTACTTATGCCCATAAACTTTATTTCTTTCTAATATAGTCATAAGAAAGCCTAGTCATTCTTCTTGCACATTCAATTTGTAAAATTTCATTTAATCCGTTAGTGAAAGAACTACATTAAAAGAACTCAACCGCGCTCCATTTACAGTGCGCCAATGTTTGTGAGAAGGGTGACTTTAGCGTTATAAATAAAAAAGTATAGAAGATATAGAATTAATTTTAGAAAATTCTTTATATAAGTTTTTTTTGTAAATTTTTCTGAATTGTTTAATGATCAAGTCAGTTTTTTTCTAAAATTTATATTTTCGGAGTTACTTAAAAAAATCTAATTTCGTAGTTCATTTGTTTAATGCAAAATGAGGCACCCACTTCTCTAGTAGAACTTTTTGATATGTTGTTTATTAAACGTATCTTAATGAAATTACAAAAAGTTCTATCTTGTTTGATTTTTTCCGCAGTGAAAATCTATATGCACTCCCCTATAACGCAGACGTATGTTTTTTAATTCAGCCCCCTAATATTGTTGATTGATATATTAATGAGTATACGTCACAATCTTAGAAACTTTTCACTTAATGCAATGACAAAAAGAAGTAGAAGTAATATTTCTGGAGAAAATCGACAATTTTTTCTCACTTTACTAGAGTATTTTAAGATGAAAACAAAGACTATGTACCTACTTTGTAAGCACGTAATAAGTTACACTTTATATGCTGCCAATGAAATAAATATATATTTTCTAAAACCGTGTTAAAAATGCACTTTTTAGCACTCCATACGAGCGTTAAAAATGCTACTTTAAGGCACTAGTGCTTTAAAAAATTTTTAAGGCACTGCAGTTTGTATTGACCGTATATGCAATTTTGATATAATGTCAAAAAAATATAAAATTGGAATGTCAGTCAAGTTCAAGTAAAAGTTTTTGTAGATATTGTCCTGTAATTAGGTTTGTAGAAAAAATATTGTATGATATGCGTGTTAAAAAGTACATTTTTAAGGCACTCATGTGAATCGCAGAACTCGCTATCGCTCATTCTGCAAACTTTCACATGCGTGCCTTAAACGTGTACTTTTAACACTTATATCATAAATAACTATTAAACAGTTTGTAATTTATCTGAATATTAAACTAATTTTAATAGTTATTACTTTCCAAAAAATGTCCTTAAAATATTACCAAACACAAAAAAGTAAGGCAACAACATGAGGTGTTCCACAGCCCCGCGGTTCCGAAGCGCTCACCCACAACCTTTTATGATGGAGCGCCAAAAGAACTAGTGAATGAGTAGTATAATAGTATATTGTGCAACAAGTGCAGAAAGGTACTAATTTCTCACGAGTTTGAAAAGTTGCGGTACGAGCGCAAGCGAGTGCCGCAATTCAAACGAGTGAGAAATTACCTTTCTGCACGTGTTTCACACTATACTTTTTCTACAAGCACAGTTTTTCCTAAAAATAAAAATCACAATTTCCAAACGACGATTAATTTCTAATAGGTACCTATGTGATAAATTTTAAACTGTATTTAATTAATACCTACTAATCAATTTAAATTCCTTATACCTAAATAAATTGCACAGAAATCAGTTAAAAAATTAATGCACTGCCTTAATTTGTTTAAATTTAAACAATTATTACACATTATTGACATCATATTTATGCAGTCACGGATTTACACAAAACCTACTTCATTCGACGTTTCTTGCACAGGTTGCTAAATCCTTATTGGTTATTTGATAATTATAAAATGTTTAATAAGAATAAAATTGTAAAATAAAACAGTTGTAACATCCATAATTTAGTTTCTATGCTATAGTTAAATATAATAATTGTCTTATAGGTTATATATTTGTCTAAAGTTTAACCACGGATGTAAACAGAATATAACGTTACTCAGGATGCGGTAGTCCACGGATGTAAACAGAATATAACGTTACTCAGAATGAGGTAGTCAACTGTGCAGAAAAGAACTTTGCGGCACAGAAACGTCACTTTGCGGCACAGAAATGTCACTTTTCTGCACACTAATGTCAAATATGTTATACTGTGAGAAAATATCAAGTTTGCTAACATAAAACCGTGCAGAAAAGTGCACTTTGAATAGTGGTTGTAGAAAAAATAAATTTAATGGCTCTGCAAGGGATAAAACAAAAAAAGTCGGGAATAACTGATATAGAAGATACGGTGTTTTTTAACAGTGGAGGTAAAGACAAAAAGCTTGGAACTGGTTATTTAGTAGCTAAATATATCAAGAACAAAGTAAAAGCTTTTAATGCTATCTCTGATAGGATGTGTTCAATATGAATTAAAAATAATTAAAGGAACAAGGACCATGAAATAAAAGTTTTTAATACGAACAGCTAAATGATAAATACGAACGCCTACCTAAATGTTATGCGAAGATAATGGTGGGAGATTGTAATACAAAACTGTAAACTAAACTATACTCTACACTCTAAAGTATGTACTAAAGGTAAAAAACCTGTGTACACTGCAGTAACTGGTATACACAGAAGGAGCAAACGATAATGGTCAAATACTTATTGAATTTACCATGGAGAAAAATGTGCTGATCAGAAGCACACAACTTGAGTGGAAAGAGATATGCAACGGTACAATCGATAAAAATGAAAAAGTGAAATTGGAGCTCTATGCAGAATAGCAAAAGGTAATGAAAAATTAGGTAGTTTAAGAGCCCTAATGAAGACAAAATACGTTTCTAGATAAGGCAAAGTCCGGATATATAAAACAGTAATTAGACACACATTGACATGCCTGCCAGACATGGACATTAAATAAGAACGAAGAGGATAGACTGCAAATACGGGAAACGAATTTAACCTTTAACTACACGCGCTGGCGTATTTTGTACGTCAGATATAAGAATTCTACTGCCAATATATTTAAAAATTTAATTTTTGACCTTGTTTATCTCTCTAACCTATCACTGGAATGTGCTTTACAATTTGGTTTTAGTTTCGTTATAATCGGCGTTTTGGGAAGATCGTAATTTACAGTTTATTATTTGTTATTTCCGGTGGTGGACAGTAGTAAGGTAAGTAGTAAGATAAGTAGTAATATAAGTACATATTTCAATTGCTTTTTAGTGATTATGGCACAAAATATATTTTTCTTAATAAAAAATACTTTTTCTCCTGTAAAAAATCACATTTTAAAAAATTTTTTATTAGTAGTTTTATTTATCATGCAATCCAGTTATTCCATGATTCCAGTTATAAATCCCAATTGGCTTACTGAGAAGGAACTCCAAGTATTCACTGATGCCGAATAAGGTATAACAAACAACTAAATGTATTTTTTCAAAAAAAAAACAAATCCGCTGTTTTTAAGTGTATTTTCTTGTGGCGTATAAAGTACGCCACGCGTGTAGTTATGTTATAACTTGATGCGCGGGTAGTTAAAGGTTAAACACGTGAATGTAAGGAATTGGAACAGAAGAGCACAAGATAGAAGTGAATGGAGAAATTTTGTTCATGAGGTCTTTCAGAGTAGTCAAAAACATTGTATATGCTTAATTTTGAGTTTTGTTTAATTTAATTACAAGAACAACCAGCCTCCGCACTATAATATTAATGAAAAACTATCAAAACTTGTGTTCTACTATTTTTCTTACTTATACTTTGATCAAGAATATTTCAATAGTTTCTATAATTTTGAGAATAAAGTACTTCTACACCACGCTGTACTGATATTTTAACACTCTGTATAAAATATGTTTATTATAGGTACTTTCTTTTACGGTTAGTAAGGCAAATAGTAATTCAGCAGTTAAAATTTATATTATGTGGCTCGGGTAATATATTTTTCCACCTACCTCTACCGAAAGTATACTTTTCCGGACCTGATTGTAGGGAGCAAAGTTGTACTTTTCCTCCCTAGGGAGGAAAATATTTTTCCTCCCTAGGGAGGAAAAGTAAAAGTGACGTCATAATATTTCATTCATGAAATATAACTTATTGACGCCCTGTATAATATCTATTTTCTATTACGGAGTATCTATACATTTTAACGTTTATTTATAAAACATCCTGTATTTTGCAGAATGGTAAAAAACAGTAAATTGTTATTTTTATTTAACAATGTTTACATTAATAATTTAACTTATATTTGACAGCTGACAGTTATATTGTACCTACTTGTTGTTTTAGTTCTAATAAATTTTGTTGGTTAGTTACATAAATAAATTAAGTAAAAATGACAAAATGACTTGTTATTTGAGGAAGGTGGAAAAACCATATGTATAACATGGGAGTAAAGTGCCTTTTCCTCCCTTGAATGATTACTGCCCTCCGCTACGCGTCGGGCAGTAAACTTCATTCTCGGGAGGAAAAGTTACACTTTCCTCCCTTGTTATACAAATAGCTATTAACTTAGCTTAGGAAAATTAGATATAAGTTTAGTAAATTTGAGAAGATTAGGTATCTGATAGATTAGAGAGTTTTTTGTAATTATTTAGATTAAACTATTCACTGCTTATATATGAGGTTATTTGCACTAATAGTCCAGAAAGCCACTGCGCATCCGCTAGGAAAAATATTCTAATTCGTATTTTTTTGAACAATCTTAAAATAAAATTTCGTTATTTCGTAAACCGACGACTTTAAGGAAAAATCCCGAAACAGGTCGATTTTTATTTTTAAGTTATGATATTGTGACATATATGGTATACTAGTGACGTCATTCGTCTGGGCGTGATGACGTAATCGATGATTTTTTTAAATGAGAATAGGGGTCGTGTGCTAGCTCATTTGAACAGTTCTTCAATTCTCTATTCAGTAATATAAACATTTACATAATTATTTATACAGGGTGTCCAAAAAAATTTTATTAAATTAAATTATTTGACAAAAAAGAAGTAGAAGGAAGTATAAATAATTATGTAAATGTTTACGTTACTGAATAGAGAATTGAATAACCTTTCAAATGAGCTACCACACGATCCCTATTCTCATTTAAAAAAATCATCGATTACGTCATCACGCCCAGACGAATGACGTCACTAGTATACCATATATGTCACAATATCATAACTTAAAAATAAAAATCGACCTGTTTCGGGATTTTTCCTCAAAGTCGCCGGTTTACGAAATAACAAATTTATTCCTTTCATTTGCACCATACTGTCGGTGGAAAATAGTGTCGAGCACGCTTGATTAGCAATTAAAAAAAATAGGAGTTCTGAATATTGTATTGCAAAAAACTCTTCGGGATTTCATCAATCGATGTTTAGAGAATATGTACCTACCTTGGCAACATTCAAATATTCAGTTTTTCACATAGTTTTTGAGGGTTAAAAATGGCCGATTTCG
This sequence comes from Diabrotica virgifera virgifera, assembly GCF_917563875.1. Taxonomy (NCBI): domain Eukaryota; kingdom Metazoa; phylum Arthropoda; class Insecta; order Coleoptera; family Chrysomelidae; genus Diabrotica; species Diabrotica virgifera. The sequence goes on along the minus strand of NC_065449.1, from coordinate 173,199,776 downwards.
CAATTTTTCAATTTTTAATCGCTTATATGTCAAAAACTATCATTTTTAGAGAAAAGTCACTAAAGACCTTTTCTGTTTGGAATGATCCAAAAAACCTAAAAAAAACTTTTTTCCATGCAAAAAAAATTATTTTAGGAAAAAAACAAAAAAAAACTTTTAAAAAATTTTTGACCACCTTTTGGTCCTGGCAACATGCAAATTTGTTAAAAGGAGTCCTTTTTGAGTAAGATTGTGCAAAAAATCTGAATTAGAATATTTTTCCTAGCGGATGCGCAGTGGCTTTCTGGACTATAAAAGACTATTTTAACAGTTATGATAGATTCTATTCAATGTTGTTATGTGGGCACTGTTTTTATGAAGTGAATTAATGAACAAAAAAAAAGACTATTTATGAGCCATTCCACGAACATACGCCTGTTTGGATTACTTCGACAACGAATATTTTATTGTGCAACATAAGAAGTACGAAAGTAAATAGCGCTAATAATTATTCCAATAAACAACAATGTAATTTGCAATTTACTTTCGTTCTTCTTATTTTGCACAGTAAAATATTCGTTGTCAAAGTAATCCAAAACAGGCGTTTGTTCGTGGAATAGGGTATAAAAAACATAACGTGACAGTACATGAACTAGTGATCATTATAATCTTTATTTAGTTTTAGAAAATAACAGTTTGTATAGAAAATATACAGTTTATTTTGAAAATATCAGTTTATTAGAATAGGAAAAATGTAAATAATTTGTGGTTATATTTGGTGTATAATAGGATTTTTGTTAAATTAAGGGTCTTATAGCGCCAGATATAGTATCTTAATTGTAGTGATATCAGATCTGTCTCCTAAAAGTGGATTATAAATATATCTCTTTTCAAAAACATGAAGATATTATACTGATATTGTAACACTCTCTATAAAATATGTTTTATGCTTAATTCTAAATAACTGACCTTAATAACCCTTATTAACCCTATCCAAAGACACTGACATCAAAGTAAACATGTATACATCGTGTATAAAATATTAACCAAAATGCAGTATAAGGCATTAGATATTTTATTGTTAGATGTCGAAATGGATTGGTATAGGTCTATGATATTATTGTAAACAAGTTATAGCTGAGTCACCGATTGTTTCAATATATATAATGATATCTGAATGTTACCTGAGTTTTAATGAATTTGGACCAGACAGGCACATGATCCCAACCACCAACATATTTATTTGTGACAACGCCATATTTTCTTTCTTCTTGTTTATATATCTTAAACAAATAATTTTTCCGACAATGAAATTTTGATTTGAAAATCTATAGGTACTATATTTATGCTTTACCTGCTTATGTTTTAGGCTGAACAAGTGATCCACATAAGGTACTCGAGTAAGTACCGAAAAATATCAATAACATTCATAACAATTCTATTGAGTATAGTTACGGTGTTATTCATGTATGACTGGTTTTCCTGGAGTAAGCAATTAAAATGTGAAGACAAAGATATTGGAGAGTATTTTAAATCTTACATGTCCTTTTATATCCTTTACAGTATGGTCATAATAAAAGAGGTGTTATATTGGCATGTTATTTATTTGTTAAAGATTAAGATTTATTTACTAAATTTAGATTTAGAGAAAATAAGAGAGAGGATTTATGTAAAGGGCGAATGTTTCCTACAAAATATTATAAATAACGTATACCTTGAAAATAATTCCGGCATTAATATGGAACAGCTTACAGGGAGGAGTCACACAGCATCGACAATTGTAGATAAATCAGATGATTCGACAGACTTAGGTAAGAAAGGCAAGATAAATTTCCCCTTTATTTTTCCAACTTGCTTGCATCCGTAATTGCTTGATTATTTTATGACCTGAAACCAACATCAAGGTTACCTTTTTGTTTAATAATTTCTTAAAATATTTTTACAGTTCTGAAAACATTATTTTTTTTATTTAAATTAATGCCTCGACAACTAATGACCATTCGAATGGTACCGTTAATTTCGCAATCAGATATTGTAATGTGTAGTGTGTGTGTTGAGTTATGTTGCTATTTAATGTTGCTACTTAGTAAAGTCGACTTCATTGTCTTTAGAAAGAGACACTATATGTATCTGAACGTCTGCGGTCCTTCCGGTGAGTACTAATCCCCGCAGGATAGAAAATATTTTTACATATTATTTTTTTAACAGAAACCATTTCATTATATTTTTTATAATTTTTTTGTTCAGTTTTTTTTTTATTTTTGTTACGAAAAGTTTTTCAGTAAAATACCTAGTTTTTGAGCTATCTGCGAAGAACCACCTGAAAACGTGATAAACGTTTTCAATCGCAAGTAACTCGAAAGCATTGACTTATTTAAAAAAAAAACTCTATAAAGCGAAAGTTGTTTGGAAACAGGCAATTTATCCATTTCCGGACTTATGTGACTCTTACCCCCTAAGTAAAGCAATCAACGGCATAAGTTTAACTTTGAAGTAAAGTAAACACCTATATTTTAACGTTATATTGGTTACTTTATATAAAAAAATGTAGGGAGCTCTTGCCCCAGTCAAAAACAGCATTGGGGCTAGTGCGTTATAATTAAAGGGGGCCAGTGCGTTGTCTAGTACGCACTAGCCCCAATGTGTTTTCGATATTTTAATTTAATCTTGTTTCTTTTGTTTCAGAATTCTAAAATCAGGATGGTGCGTAATTATATTCGGAGGAGTAATAGAGGCTCCACAAATAGCAAAGAAGACCTAGCCACAGCAGTATCCGAAGTAAAAAGTGGCCACATTACTATTTACCGCGCCAGTAAAATTTATGGCATCCCAAAGAACACATTGACCGATCACGTTAAGGGAAGAATAGCGATACGTATGGAAGAAGGAAGATGGAAGATGAGGAGAACCCAGCCAAGAAGAAATGGCAGCACAATATCAGATTGTCTGTCATACAGCGAAGAATATGTCTACCAGAGTCGGCCCCAAGAGACAACTCCCAAAGTTCGTCCAGACTCTGGATCATAAGGACGTTGAGAGGGCAAAGCGGACCTCCAATCTGTGCCACATGAAGGTCGTGGTAGAGGACCTACGCAAAGCAACAGGACCAACGCAGTGTTTCAATTGCCAAGGCTACCACCATGCCCAAAACGTGTGCCACAAGGACCCCAAGTGTGTGAAATGCGGCGAAGATCACCCTTCAAAGCTCTGTAAACGAGCTAGAGAAGTATAGGCAACATATGCAAACTGCAATGGAAGCCACCCAGCCAACTACAGAGGATGCCCTAGATGCCCCACCTGGGGAAGACCACCACCACTAAGGCCACAACAACAGACGCCCAGAGGACAACAGGCAACCGGGGTATCGTACGCCCAAGCCACGCAAGCAAACAAGCAACAAACACAAACGCAAAACACCACAGCGATCCCTCAAGACGAGGACTACCTAGTCAGAATGGTAACCAACATAGTGACTAACGTAGTCCAAAAAGTTATCCTAGGCACCAGGCAGACACAGTACTAATGCAGGCAGACAGAGGATACTTGAGGATAGGCTCCTGGAATCCGGGCGGCATATCAACAAACCAGAACATCATGGATGAATTCTTCAACAGATACGAGATGGACATCGTAGCAATACAGGAAACTAAGTTTACCAACAACTTTAACTTAAAGTGCCCTGGGTACGATGTATATAGGAACGACCTCACAATAAGATCAAGAGGAACGGCCATCCTAGTCAAGAAGGGAATTAAACACACAAGATTCACGACTCCACCACTGGTAAACATGGAGGCAACAACAATAGAAGTGAAAATGAGGCAAGGCGCAGTCAGAATAATATCAGCCTACGTAAGACCGCAAGACCCATTAATGGACGATGACCTAGATGCGTTCCTAAACATCGCCGAAACATCGATAATAATAGGAGACCTAAATGCGGGATCCCCCAATTGGAAGATAGAGCTACGAACAGAAATGGACGACTACTAAAAACGATGAAAAATAACGATGAAACAGTGGCAATAGGCCCAGAAGAACCAACACACTTCCCAGGAAATGGACTTCCCACCCACATCGACATCGTGGTGGCAAAAAACCTAGGACTACAAGCAGAACTGATCACCCTAAACGAAGAAACAACAGACCACAACCCCATTCTACTAGAACTGGGAACATGGGAAGAAACAAACCCGCAGAAAAGAATAAAAAAGAAAATAAAGTGGACAAATTATAAAAGATTAGTGAGTGAAGGAATAAATACAGTGCCAGTTATAAATAAACCACAAAAAATAGAAGAAAAAGTCCTAGAGCTAGAAAACATCACAAAAGAAGCAATTAGAAACAGCACAATAGAGGAAGAAGTCGATATCCACACGGAAAGCTTCAAAGACACACCAGAAGAAGTACAAGACCTGATAAGGGAAAAAACAGAGCTAAACAAATAGCCAGAAGAACAAGAGACCGAGTAGACAAAACCCACGCAAACACATTAAACAGAAAGCTCAAAACGGCTCTTCGACAACACCGCAGCTAAAAATGGGACAACTTTGTACAAGAGATGGAAGAACTAGACTCAAATATGAAAAATGTTGGGAAGCTCCAGAAAATGATAAGAAGCGACAGAAAGCCTATCCCCCCATTACATGGAGAAAACGGCATGGTATATACCATAAAAGAAGAAGCAGACGTGATGAGGTCCACACTCGAAAGAGAATGCAGGTTAAACTACCACCCAGACGAGGACGTAGACTTCATGGAAGAAGTCGAAGAGCAAGAAAAAAGACCAGAGGATCCAGAGGACATCATCCCCCAATATCACCGGAAGAAATAATCGAACATATAAAAAAGAGTTCACCGAGAAAAGCGCCTGATCTAGATGAAATAACAAATAAAGTAACTAAAGTACTTGCCTGTAAGAACTATAGTGTATTTTACAAACATAGTGAACGTGATACTAAGATATAAAATATTCCCGAATAGATGGAAAGTGGCCCATGTCATTATGATTTCAAAACCTGACAAGAACCACACATTCCTGCAGAACTACAGGCCAATCAGCTTACTTCCAGCGATCAGCAAGATAGTGGAAAGAATTATTCTCAGCAGACTGCAAGCGGAAACACACAGATTAGAGATAATCCCAGAAGCTCAATTCGGATTCAGAGCAGAGCACTCCAGCGAGCTACAAGTACTCAGTTTAACTGAGTACATAGCAGCTGGATTCAACGATAAGCAGTACACTGGAGCAGCATTCCTGGACGTAAGCAAAGCTTTCGACAGAGTATGGCATAAGGGTCTCATATATAAAATGCGAGGTTATGGGAACAGCGGGGCGATGACGAGGCTGATCTCCTCGTACTTACGCGGCCGGAGTTTCAGAGTTCGAATAGGACCAGTCCTGTCCGAGCTCGGAAGCCCGGAGGCTGGAGTACCACAGGGAGCGGTACTTTCACCTCTACTGTACACATTATACACCGCTGATGTACCTAGAACACCGGGTACCCTTATGAGCCTTTACGCCTATGACACAGCGATAGCGGCCAAAGATAGAAACGTAGATATAGCAGTGACCAACCTGCAAACAGCGTTAGAAGACATCGAGGAATGGAGTATAAAGTGGAAGATAGCCATCAACTCCGAAAAAACGCAAGCGGTACTATATAAAAATGGAAGACAACAGCCAGAAGAACAACTGACGGTGCAGAACAACCCCATCGAGTGGAAAAATGATGCTAAATACCTAGAAGTCATCACGGACAAAGGACTAACCTTCCAAAAACACGTAGAAGCCACAATCCAGAAGGGCAATACGGCAAGAGCAACATTAAGAGTACTCACCGGCAGAAAAATTAAACTAAGTTTAAAAACGAGGTTAAGACTAATAAACAGCATTATTATTACCGGTATTAATATACGCATCTCTCGCATGGGGACAAGTATGTAAAACTCACAAAAAGAAGATACAAGCGGTTCACAACAGCAGCATAAGAGAAGCAGCCAGAATCCCGAAATATGTCGCTGAAAGATTCCTGTTCAGAGAACTACAACAGGTGAGAGTCACCGAAATAATGACAGACAAGGCGAGGGTCAAATTCGCGGAACTAGAGCACCACCCAAGTCCCATACTGCGAGAGATGTTAGGTTATGACGCTTTCCACCGATGGAAGCACAAACATCCTAAATATAAAATAGTGTAATAAATTAAAGTAAATAAAATAAATAAAGAGAGACATAAAGAGAAAGAGAAAGCAAAGTGATAAAGAATATAAATAAATAATAGTAGATAGCTCGTAGCTCTAAAACATCAAGTGCTAAAGAAACACGTAACCAAAGCGTACGTTCAACATCACGATCAGGTAAAGTCAGCCCTTAGAAACATAGAAGGCGCAAGCCCCAAGGAAATATAAAAAAACAAATAAAGGTGCAAGCCACCAAAAAAAAACATAAAAACCTAAAAACAAAAAATACTTGAGCACCAAGCCATTGGACTGAGCTCAGTGGGGCTTGGTACAATGACTTAAGGCCGAAGCAAGCAATTTGAGTTCCGCGGATAAGTAAACAGAAGATAAAGGCACAAGCGCTTCACGCTGGCCTAGTTTTGAATTCAATTATGGCACCACATTGGTTTCTTATTACCCAGGATTCCACTGTGAAGAGCATTTGGCTACGATAGTTGTGCCCCCACCGCGCATCAGCTTGCTATGGGGGGGAAAGGGATGTCCTGGGGCATTGGAGTGAGGTGGGGTGATCCATGTTGTCACTCGGGTCAAAACACCTCGCTTCAATGAATTGTTACACCCGAATGTACTTTTTTGATAGGGGAACATATCTGACAGGTCGGGTTGAATCAAATTGCTTGCTTGCTTACGTAGCCAACTGTATTCGACAAATGGAAAAATGGGGATTTGGATTGTACGGAAGGAGGTGCTACAAATTGTAGCAGATTATGTGAAAGCAAATAAAATCAAAACACAATTCAAAAACAGTGTTCCCGGCGAAGACTGGTTTCTAAGGTTTAAAAAGAGGCACAATATCTCAATTAAAAAGCCTCAAAGCGTAGAGTTTGCTCGCAAGAAGAATATTGATCGGTTTGTTGTATACAGTTACTTCGAACTTTTAGACGAAACTTTAACCTGTACAAGTATGGAACCTTGATGAAACCAGTTTTTGTGCAAATCCGTCGAAGACTAAAATTGTTGGACAAAAGGGTATGCCAGCAACCAGAACATCTAGCGGTCCGGGAAAACAAAACACAACTGTTCTTATGGGGTGCAGTGCCGCTAAAGGAAAAGTACCACCACTCATAATTTTTAAAGGCAAACATGTTTGGGACCAATGGGTAGCAAAACCTGAGACTGAGTACCCAATACTCCATATGCTGCAACAGTTAATGACTGGATGGAAACTAATGTTTCTAAAAATTTCTTCGAAAAAAGCTTCATCAAGAATTTATCTAAAGAGCGTCCTGTTCTTGTTATATACGATGGGCATACAACGCTTACTGGTGTGGATTTGATAAGACTGGCAGTTGCTAATGAAATTAACATTCTTAAGCTACCACCACACACCAGAAAATTATTGAAACCACTACATATATCAGTATTTAAGTCTCATAAAAGTCGCTGGGATGCTAAATTATTCCAGTGGCAGAGGAAAAATGTTGGGATGAAACTTCCAAAATGTATGTTTTCAGAATTAATTGCAGAGATCTGGAGAGAAACTGATCCAGGCATACTGATAAGTGGTTTTACTAAAGCTGGAATTTTTCCTTTAAATCATAAAGTTATACCACTAGAGTATTTTGATCCCTTAGCTTTAAAAGGATGGGACGAAGACATACAAAAAAAGAAAACTGGGACTATCAACCGAGGTACGGAGTCTCTAGAAACTATTTTGACCGATTCACCCATTCCATCTACTTCAAATGACCCAGCTCACTTAACAAGTGAATACGAGCTTCCCTTACCAAGCTCATCACAGTCAAAACATCTTACATTTGAAGAGAAGAACTTCTACTAAAAGCTGTGAAACGTGATGCGACTCAAGCAAAAAATCCCAGGAAAAGAATATTTGCTGGAGCTGAAATAATCACACAAGAAGACGTAGTGCAACGACTGATAGATAACACTAACAAAAACTCTGTCAAAACTAAAATATGTAAGCCTGCGAATACGCTTAAAGCAAAACCAAGAAGAAAGCAAACCAAGCAAATTAAAGTAAATAAACGTAAGGACATTAGTTCGGAAGAAAGTGATCAATCTTGGGAAAGTGATAGTAGAAGACAGAATTACAGAATTTGATGATATGAGTGAAAATGATTTGGAAGACGTTTATCATAATGAAGCGGTTTCGGAAGAGAAAACTGAAGAGAATGGCATGAGTGAAGATGATTTGGAAGACGTTCACCGTGATGAAGCGGTTTCGGGAGAAAAAACTGAAGAGGGCAACACGAAAAATAACAATAATTTTGTTACACTAAATGTAGGCGATTTTATATTGGCTAACTTCTATGGAAAAAAGAAACTATATAAATTTGTTTGTCTCATTAATGAAGTTAATTATGAAGAGTTTATAGTAACTTGCATGCGTCAAATAAATAAAAATAATAACACAGAATTTAGACCGGACCGTAAAGACATTTGTTCAGTTAGCTTAATTAGATATTAGATATTGTCAACAAATTAACAATCCTAGATTTATTTAATCTCAGGGTATTCCTGAAAAATTTATATTTGACAGTAACGTTGATGTCCAAGAAGCCATCTAAAATGTTTACACCAAGGTTATTTTTAAATTACTAGAGCTAACTTTATGTTTTGTAATGAATAAATTAGTTTTACATGTTCAGTATGTCATTTATTTATAATTAAAATTTATTTCTACTAACACCATAGAACTCTTTTATTTAATGTTTTGTATATGTGAGTGAATAAAAGTTCGTAACTTTTAAACTATAATAAGTAAAGCTCGGATTTATAGGCAACAAAAATTGAAGAAAAAGGCGCCTATATAGGCAAAGATTTTTATTAAAAAAGGCAGGAATATTAATATTTAGGCAAAATATAGGTAATAAAGGAATATAACTTATTATTTATAAACACTTAAAATTTTATCATTAATAGAAACAACTAAATATTTTTCAATATTTTCGGTCTTAAAACTATGTCTTGGATCACTTAAAATTAATTTGTACATTGAAAACGAACGTTCGACATCGATAGATGTAATTGGAGCATATTTCAGAGCGGATAATAAATCTGGCATAATTTGTAATTCCTCGGAAAATGTCCCATTCAAAACTTTAGCAACATTAGATAAAAACGAAAAACCTTCATTCTTGTTGAAAACATATTTCATTTTTTTTTAAATTAATTGACCGTTACTTCCAGGTGCCGATTTAATTTTCGTCTTTAAATTATCTATTAATTTTACTGACTCACATAAATTTATCTCTTGTTTATCTAATAAGGTAATTGTGGTAACTATTAATTTATAATTGTCATTGATATAAGCGCGTTCCTGTTTCAATTTGGGATTTTTTAATATTTTTTTTTGCTTCTCGAATGGCTTCAGAAATATCACCATCAAATTCTGACAGAACTAATTCTCTTTCATTGCAGTGTTCAAAGTAAAAAAAACTGCTTCGAGCCAGGTTCCCCACCTTGTAATTACTGGTTTAGGTGGCAAAGGGACACCGGGAAGTCTTTCTTTATATATTTGCACCCTCAACGGAGCCTTTACAAAAACTTTTTTCATAAAATTTATAAAATTATTTACCAACGGAAAAAGATTTCTTATTTCTTCAGCAATTCTATTTACCCCGTGGGCTACACAAGTGTAATGAATTAAATTAGGATAAAAAATCTTTAAATTAACAGCAGCTTTTAACATATATGCCGCAGCATCTGAGCATTAAAACTATTTTATTCACTGGTATAGGGTTGGGTAAAAAGAGGTTTGTTATACTATCTTGTATAAATCGACTTATTGTTAAAATTGTTTGTTTCTTGTAATGTTTTCTCAATGTACTCTCGTCCGGTAAGGATTTATTAAGATATTTTTCGAAAAAGCATTTAAAACTAGGGTTATTAACTTTATATAGAGGAATGTTGGATGCAGTCATCATCTGGCATAAATCAAATTTAAATGCGTCTTCCTCCTTTTTTTTTAACTGCTTAAACTATCCCGCAGAGATATTTGGGCTAACTTAGAGGAACTTAGTTTTTCCAAATTACCTTTATGAAGCGGGGTTCCACAATGCTGGTCACTAAAATACTTTTTTCTACTTGAAATCTGAGAATTTAAAAAAAATAATTAGAATTCTAAAACCGCTTTAGAATTTAGTTATGTTGTGGGACGAGAAAAAAGAGAAAAAATAAAAATTACCGATTTTCCGCATGGTTTATAAAATGCTCCATCTCCTTCTACAGAAAGTTCCGAATAAGGTGCGATCCATAGCCTTAATTTAGATGTCATCTTGTCACATAAATGTCTAAAACGTTTTAAAACGTTTTAAAACGTGTTCTGTGCTTTTCGGTATACGCAACAAAACTAAACTAGGATATAGCAATTTGTGACTAAACTCTGATACAGTAACCGACTGTACAACTGATAATAAACTAATAAAGCTTAGGGATTTCCCAATAGTTAACCCTCAAGTCTCGATCAGGTACATTTTCCTAGAAATCTGTTATATAAACAAACCATTGATATTTTATTATTGACCCAAAATTTTATTATAGAATGGTTTAGTAATAGAATAATATCATGGGTAGTACCATGAAATTTTAAAAAAGGCACAAATAGGCGGAATTTACGAAAAAAAGGCAAAAAGTGCAAAAAACAATTATAATAGGCAAAATATGCAAAAAAGGCATTTTGCCTATAATCCGAGCTTTAATAATAAGTAACTCGTTTCTGTAATGCGCATGGAAAAGTACAAATATTTAAGTGCATTGCAGTAGCCTCGTTATTTAGTGTATCAATTATTCGAGAAATGAAGATCCTGATATGCACTAGCCCCGTACTCAGGGGCAAGTGCAGCGTACAATCATTCCAGAACAAAATGTGCATTATAACAGAAACTAATATAACTAATGTTATATTGGTTCTCTGTGTAGATTCTGTATGCGATAATTAAACCAGTAACAAAACACTAAAAGTTATAATTAAAAAATAAATTTTTTACAAAACTTCAAAATTTATCTATTGATTTTTTAGGCCGCACTTACCCCACCTTACCTTATGTATATTAAAAAAATTAATTATTTTAAAAATAATTCTAATTTTTAGCACGAAAACTGTTATTTCTTTCTATTTACCACGAGAAAATATTTGAAGCAGTAGCAGTAGTCAACAATTCAATGGAATTTTGTATACCTGTAAGTACCTATAATTTTATATATACAGTGTGTCAATTTTAAAACTTACAATGGCTATATCTCACGAACAAAAGCTGAAAACGAAAAATGCTTGAAACCGTTTCTAGGATAGTAAGGGGGAACTAAAATGGCATGAAAGAGAACTCACCCCCATCAACCCCCTAGGCCCCACCCACCACAACCCAAAAACTTTAAATTGCAAACCCCTACTTGTGATACATAATTGAAGAGGCTATAAAAAATGCTATCCAATGGTATAAACAATAATTATACAGGGTGAAACAATAATTGTGAAACTTTGGCTTAAATGAAAAATTTAATGAGGTTTTGTTGAATTGCAAATTTGATAAAAATGTCAATTAAATAGATTTGCAAAGTGGGTTCCGTTGTTTTGTAAACAATAATACAGTCTTTTTTCAAATTCTGCACGAAATTTGGCAAATGTTTTTCTAGTAATAGGGCGACATGCTTGAGTAATTATTTCTCGCAATTTCCCAAGTGATGCAAGTTAAGTTTTATAAACAACTGATTTAAGGTAAAAATAGTAAATTAAGCTTTAATTCAACAAAAAAAAGTTCGAGCGGACATTTACCATTTAAAATAATAGTCCGGGAGATAGCATTACAAATACAAAAGTCATAGTAAGCCAGCTGATATTAACACCCTGTATAATTAATTTTTATACCATTGGATGGTACTTTTTATAGTAGAATAGTATATAATTTTTTCCTATGGGGTTACGTTAAATCAGTTGTTTATAAAACTCAACTTGCTTCACTTGGGGAATTGCGAGAAAGAATTACTCAAGCATGTCGCCCTATTACTAGAACATTTGCCAAATTTCGTGCAGAATTTGATAATAGGCTGTATTATTGTTTACCAAACAACGGAATTCACATTAAATATTTACTTAATTGACATTTTTATCAAATTTGCAATTCAACAAAACCTCATTAAATTTTTCATTTAAGCCAAAGTTTCACAATTATTGCTTCACCCTGTATAATTATTGTTTATACCATTGGATAGCATTTTTTATAGCCTCTTCAATTATATATCACAAGTAGGGGTTTGCAATTTAAACTTTTTTGGTTGTGATGGGTGGGGCCTAAGGGGTTGATGGGGGTGAGTTCTCTTTCATGCCATTTTAGTTCCCCCTTACTATCCTAGAAACGCTTTCAAGCATTTTTTGATATCAGATTTTGTTCGTGAGATATAGCCATTGTAAATTTTTAAATTGACACACTGTATGTAGATATAGTGCATTGTGGATTTTAAGAGCTGAAAAAACTCAATAGACTGGATAAACATAAGAGTGTTACACTGATATGGGTTCCAGGTCATCTAGGAACACACCGAAATGAAATAGCTGATGAATTTGCTCTTCATCTACTAACTACTTAATCCAGAGCTGAACATAGGTGGGCCAAAGAAGCCTGGATTAAAAAGCAAAATAACTCTTACTAGGGACACCTGCATACTCGTACGTGGAGTTGTTTCTCCCAATGGAATCTTGCATGATTGCAAGTCATTAGATATCAGATGGTAAACTTGTTTTGTAGACTACATAGTGACTCCAAAAAAATATGGTACCCACTTCCTAGAACCGTACAAGTTGGTACATAGTCTGGGCAGATTATCGGAGAACAGGCCATTTTTGGGAAAAGTTATTTACCAGCAATTTTGTTGCTGGTATCGAATCTTATGATTGTATATATTAATAATATAGGTATGCAAAATCCGCAGACAGTGTGCTACTATTTTTATAAACAAAACGGCGCCCGAAAATCGTGTTTTTTTTCAATTTGTGCTCTATAACTCCAAAGATTTTAAATTTACACCAAAAACACCCAAATTAAAATTCAAAGTTATTAAATTTTGCCTAGAGACGTGTTTTTCCCGATTTAGTTCGACGCAAATTTTCCCCGGAAAATGCGGGTTTTTCCAACAAAATCTTTAATTTTCAACTAAAATTTTAGATAAGTTATTTAGGTCTGGATCCCGCGTATGAAAAAAAAGTTGATTAATAGCAAGCTGAAAATTTGTTAATAGCTTAAGGGTGTCTAGTCGGATAAACTTTGATATGTGGGAACACTGGAACAGGGGCAGTTTTAATTGTGGAACAGGTTAAAAATTTGGAACGGTCACACCACGAAAACGGCACATTTATTTTTTCCGACAGAACAGACTTCAACTCTCCGAACAGAGATTAAACTCTCATGCAAAAATCAGACTGCTATTTATCACAATTCCTGTCATTTTACATATTCTACATGTTCCACTCATTAAAACGCCCATTTGGTGATAAATAGCAGTCTGATTTTTGCATGAGAGTTTAATCTCTGTTCGAAGAGTTTAAGTCCGTTCTGTCGGACAAAATAAATGTGCCGTTTTCGTGGTGTGACCGTTCCAAATTTTTAACCTGTTCCACAATTAAAACTGCCCCTGTTCCAGTGTTCCCATATATCAAAGTTTATCTGACTAGACACCCTTAAGCTATTAACAAATTTTCAACTTGCTATTAATCAACTTCTTTTTCATACGCGGGATCCAGACCTAATTGTTTATCAATAATTAAATAACTTGGCAGTATAAAAGCTCTTTTCGTATAGATGATAATTCACGAAGCCAATGGAAATTAAATGAATCGTTTAGCAACAAATAATGAATTCCTAACTCAAAATTTACGGTCGCTATGATAACCACAATAATTATGATACATACGAGTAACAATGATTTTTGTATAAAAAGACACTGTACCTATCTAATGTACTTTACAGAATTGAAATTGGACTATTTAAGCGGCCTCAGGAATATTTTAAAATTATAAACAATATTTTGGCTTATAATCATATAGACCTGGATCCCGCGTAAGAAAGAAAAGTTGATTAATAGCAAGCTGAAAATTTGTTAATAGCTTAACGGTGTCTAGTCGGACAAACTTTGATGCACGGGAACACTGGAACAGGGGAAGTTTTAATTGTGGAGCATGATAAACGTGTCGTCCTGACAAGTTTATGATGGTGAAAAATAGCAAGTTGTTTTTAAGTTTATTCGATAGCCAACGTTATGTAATATATGCGAAAATGTTTGTCCGACAAAAATGTTGGGCATTTTAACGAGTCCGACACGTAGAACATGCCACATCACAGGAATTATGTTGGTGATGAATAGCAGTCTGATTTTTGCATGAGAGTTTAATGAAAGGTTAAAAAAGCAATTGGAAGTTCTGTCCGACAAAATTAATGGGAAGTTTTCGTAGTCGGACATTCTAAACAGGTAAGATATAGACAAAAATGCTGGTGATAAATAGCTTTCCGACAAAGACGAAATTAATAAAGTAAATTATTCCTTAGCAAGAATGACTGTTGTCGGAAAAAAATAAGGGGTAGATTTTGTAGTCGGACAATTTAAAAAAATAATTTTTGAAATTTTAATAAGGGGTGATTACTCTATGTCAAAAGCACCTGCAATCAATTACAATCGATATCTTTCGATTTATCTCAACATCATTTAGATACCTCACTGTAATACATTTATAGTAGATCAGGCAAATTATATTATGGATTGGGTGGTCTAGCTATCTTTGTCTGCCACATGCGCGGGATCGCTTGGTTAAAAGAGATAGATAGACCACCTATCGACTTTTTGCACTGTATTCCCTGTCTACCCTTATGTCTATGAATACATTTCCATTTAAGAAAAACTGTCACTTTTGACAATAATTCATAATAAATTGCAATCGTAACTTCAAATTTAAACTAATCGATTTATTTTGGCAGCAAATTATTTCTTGCCCTGTGACATATTAATTACATTATTTCATTTGTAGAAAGTTGAGAAAAATTACGTTATACAATTTTAGTAATAATTTATTTAGGTACCCTTTTTCAATCAAGCAAAGCATTATAGCACGAAAAATGATATTCAATAGAACTTTCACAATAATTATCTGGCAACTGAACCTCATTTAATTGATGACCAAGTATTTTACTAACTTTGTAAAATTTTCGAAAATTACTCAAAAATGTTCCGTTGAATGGTTTCACTTTTGATTTGGCGACTTAAAATTTAAACTGTTGACACTCAAAAATAGACACAAAAACACTCCATAGTTAATATAAATTTTAATTTCCAACACACGTGGCAAACAGAAACTCAGAGACCATGTACTTTCAAATACTACTTTGTATAGCACAAAGTGTCACACTGACAAATGCAGCCTTCTAATACATACTTCTAAGCATAATGTGTCATATTTACGTATATTCTTATAAGCACCGAAGTTTTAGACTCTTCACATTTTTCAATGTCGTTTACAGGGTTAAGATTTAAGTATGGAAAAAAATGTATACAACGTTTTTTATAGGAAATTTTCCGTACTTTCTGATGCACCTAATTAGAAAACCCTAAGAGATTTCTTTCACATGTTCTTTGACATTTTTTATTGTCGTTTTGAGAATATCTAGAACAAACTCCACCCAAAAAAATAATTGTTTTGCAATATATACATGCATTGATACTTACCTCACTGTTTTTGGAGTGTGCATGTATATATATGCACATGCAAATATGTGAATATAAATAATAATATACAACTAAAATAGCTTTATCAATATGTGACTAAGTCATTCTGAAAAAATGTTTTTTATTTATTTCCTTCGATTTGCCCAAACTTTTTGTCCGACATATAACTTTTTGCGTTACAAAATATAATTTGTACATAAACAAATCAAAATTAGCTTGTTATTTATCACCAACATGTTTGTCTATATCTTACATGTTTAGAATGTCCGACTAGGAAAATTTCCCATTCATTTTGTCCGACAGAACTTCCAATTGCTTTTTTAACCTTTCATTAAACTCTCATGCAAAAATCAGACTGCTATTCATCACCAACATAGTTCCTGTAATGTGACATGTTCTACGTGTCGGACTCGTTAAAATGCCCAACATTTTTGTCGGACAAACATTTTTCCATATATTATATAACGTTGGCTATTGAATAAACTTAAAAACAACTTGCTATTTTTCACCATCATAAACTTGTCAGGACGACACGGTTATCATGCTCCACCGTTAAAACTTCCCCTGTTTCAGTGTTCCCGTGCATCAAAGTTTGTCCGACTAGACACCGTTAAGCTATTAACAAATTTTCAGCTTGCTATTAATCAACTTTTTTTTCTTACGCGGGATCCAGGTCTAATATAGAATATCTCGGGAAATATTAAATTAAATTAAATCATGAAAACAGTATTGGAAAACAAGTGGCAGGACTCTTCTTTTAAAAGAAAAAACGTTTAATTTTGATGAGTGGTTCCTGAGATACTACCGATTAAAATTTACGGGCATTTACGGCCAAGATATAAAAAATACGATCATAATTTTCGAACCATCACCTTTTTATTTTTATCCTCTTTCATCACCTCAATTTTCATATCTTTAAAATAATCATAACGTATGTTATTGTATTAAAAACTATCGATATTACGAGTGAAAATTGCCAAAAATAGCAAAATTCCAATCAAAAATCAGGTAGGAGAAAATGTAATCTCAAAGTTCAAAATCGGTATACGTTAAAAAAATGCATTTCTTGGCTTCCCATGGAGCCATTCTCTTCATTATTTTTTTGTTCCCAAGTAACTCGAGTAGAGCCATCTAACTAACGCATTATTAAATGTCAAAGCTTTTGTGTTGTTATAATAATTTAATTTATTTATTATAACAAAATTTTTGATTTGTTTAAATGAATATTGTTTAAATAATTATACAGCTTTCAACTGAGAATATTTGTGTTTTTAACGTTAAAACATATACTTGTAGTAAGTTTATCTAAATAAAGTCTACAACTGGAAAAAATATGTAGTTTTTTTTTCTTATAAATAAATTAATTTATTATAACAAAACAAAAGCAAGTTTGACATTTAATAATGCATTAGTTAGATTACTCTACTCGAGGTACTTGGGAACAAAAAAAATAAGAGAATTGCTCCATTGGAAGCCGAAAAAATGCATTTTTTTAAGGTATATCGATTTTGAACTTTGAGATTACATTTTCTCCTACCTGATTTTTGATTTAAATTTTGCTATTTTTTGGAACTTTCACTCGTAATATCGATAGTTTTCATTATAATAATATATGTTATGATTATTTTAACGATATGAGAATTGGTGTGAAGAAAGAGGTTAAAAATAAAAGGTAATGGTTCGAAAATTATGATCCTATTGTTTATATATTTGCGTAAATGCCAGTTAACTTCAATCGGTAGTATCTCAGGAACCACTCATCACAATTAAACCTTATTTCTTTTAAAAGAAGCGACCTGCCGCTTTTTTCCAAAACTATTTTCATGATTTAATTTAATATTTCCCGAGATATTCTATTTGTTTATAAGCCAAAAAATTGTTTAAGATTTTAAAACATTCCTGAGTCCGCTTAAATAGTCCGATTTCAATCCTGTAAAGTACATTAGATAGGAACAGTGTCCTTTTATACAAAAATCATAGTTATTTTTATGTATCATAATAATTATGGTTATCATAGTGACCGTAAATTTTTATTTAACAATTCAATTGTTGCTCAACTGTTCATTCAATTTCCGTCGGCTTCTGGAATTATAATCTGTACGAAAATTGCTTTTATACTACCAAGTTATTTAATTATTGATAAACAATTACTTATGTAAAATTTTAGTTGAAAATTAAAGATTTTGTTGGAAAAACCCGCATTTTCCGGGGAAAATTTTCTTCGAAGTAAATCGGGGAAGAACACATCTCTATGCAGAATTTAATTACGGTGAATTTTTATTTGGGTGTTTTTGGTGTAAAGTTAAAATCTTTGGAGTTATAGAGCAAAAATTAAAAAAACACGATTTTCGGGCGCCATTTTGTTTATAAAAAAGTAGCCCACTGTCTGCGGACTTTGCATACATATATTATTAATATATACAATAATAAGGTTCGATTCCAGCCATAAAATTTCTGGTAAATAACTTTTCCTTGTATTTTGCTAATTAGCCCAGAGTAACAGGGTTCCAAATTAAAATCCTGAAATGTGTATCATCAGTGTATAGATGTACTTACAATAAGCAGTAAGCTGCAGTACGACCGGTTTATAACAGACGGTTTTCATGGAAGAGAAGCCTTTATTGTTTTCATAAAATTTATTTAATATGTTATAGGTACATTTAATTGTTAATACAGTGCGATGGAATAAGTGTTACCCCCACCCCCACTTATTAACTTATTTATTTTTGGCATATAAGCAAAACGCTCGGACTGGTCGATTTTTAAAATAATCATAGGTCATGAGCGTGCTAATAACCGGCAAAATAGAGCAAAAGATGGAAAACATATTAAATTGTGAGATAAAAAGAAATAAAACTATTAGAGTTGTTAAATTTAGCGATAGTAACATATAAATTGACATTATATTGATTGTTTCCCACCTTTAGACGTATCAGAGGAGTATGTCAACTAAAACTATCACTGTGACATTTGCATTTCTCAAATTCGTTCGATACGTCTAAAGGTGGGAAACAATTAATATAATGGCAATCTATAAGTTACTATCCCGAAATTTAACACCTCCACTAGGTTCATCTATTTTTATCTCACAACTTAATATGTTTCCATCGCTTGCGTTATTTTGCTGGTTATTTATGCGCTCATCACTATATTATAGCATGAATGATTCGAACTTTACGCGATCCCTCTTCAGGTCAGAGCCATAACTTTGATATTTTTAACCCTTTCGCTCATAGTGTATTTAATTGAATACATCAAATCAGTATACCTCTAATTACAAATTTACCGGAAATTTTCCTTTTATTCCTGATTTATACAATATCAGTAGTATTTAATTTTCAGTAGTAATTGCACAAGAGTTATTATCGAATTTTTCCCGAGTGACATTTTGACAGTTTTATTTTCACAACCCGAAGTTATGAATAAAACAGGATGAAAAATACGTTATTAGCGAGGGTCGAAAGTTCCTGAGAACTTCTATAATGTTTATTTTAATAAGTTACAGGGGCGAAAAAAAAATATTGAGTATGATTTTAATTTCGAATCTATTATTTAAAAGAAACTTTCTGTTTATTCTAACGGACTTCTGACCCTCAGCAATAATGTAGTCTTCCATTCTGCGTTTAAATTTTTTAAAAATATTTATTAATTTTCTCATGATTGGAAAAAAAATGAATGCATTTAAATTTAATTTGACCGAAATATTGCGCCTACTCTCTTAAAAAGTATTAAAGTATTATACATGTTTGTAATCAGTATTTTAATGGCTTTTAATTGAGGTGTCACATGATCTACTTTCCTATTTAAAAAAATCTAAGGTATGGCTCTCACCTGAAGGGGGGTCGCGTAAAGTTCAAAACATGGATGCTATAATATACCATCAATATTTTAAAAATCGACTCATCCCAGCGTTTTGCTCATGTGCTAAAAATAAATAAGTTATTAATGGTGAGTAGCACTTACTCCAGAGCACTGTATATTTTCTAATACAAAAGCTTTTCGGTTACTAAATATATTTAAAAACAATAATTCACCTTCACAAATTGTTAAAGATTTCTCCAATATTGAAAGCCTAAGTAGGTTTCCGTTTTTAATAAATGTTTTGTTCGTAAAATTATTCTATAAATTTCTAAACCAAAAAAAGTAAACGCAAAAAGCCGTGAGTATAGTTATAGCTGTTCAACCTCGAACGTTACTGAATAATTTGTTGTGGCCTATGATAGCCTATGATAGCCATGGATGGCTACGATGACAAATGTGTCCGCGAGCTGCTTGATAACATGAACTATAGAAATATAGCCTATTTTGGACACGTAGTAAGGGGAGACCAGTATAATATTCTTCAACTTATTGAAGAAGGACACAGATGAATTGGTAGAAAGCAGGCCTCTTGGTTGAAGAATATCCGAGAGTGGACAGGAATAAAGAAAGCAGAACAACTATTTAGAATAGCTCGAGACAGAGACAGTTTCGCCATGTTAATAGCCAACGTCAAGGGGACTTGATAGGGCACGTTAAGAAGAAGAAGGCCTATGATAATATACAAGTAATACACTACGGGGCAAAATTAACCGCCCACCTTAAAAATGGGCCATTTTTAAATAATATCGCTGTAATAATATTGTTTCTAAGGAGGTAAATTTTTATGGGATACCGGGTGTACGAATCAAACAGTGTTTTTTCTCAAAGTTCGCATCACCCCGTGGAATATTCTAGCATTTGTAAAATACTGAAATTAAAACCCAACTATAGCCTCATAATTTCTCAACAGTATGTTTTTTTATTCATTCGTTTATGTTGTACCATAAAAAAGTTAGGTGTTTTAACAACTAGTTATGTTTTTCATTAATACAGAGTGTTTTTCAAAAAGTATGGCAAACTTCAAGGAATTCTAAGACGTACTTTTTGCGTTTTTTTTTGGTTCTAAGACGTAGTTATTGCGCATTTTTATTTTATTGCATTTACAGGAAACTTCACACATCTTATGGAATATTATTTAAGGTCATTTAAATACAATAAAAATTATATGAATAGATTCGCCTTGAAATAACAATCAGTACATATCATTGCGCCAACTCTGAATTTTGACTAATAAGGGCGTACATTAAAAGTGTGGGTACCTATGTACCTAAATTAGAGAGAGAATTTTGTGATAAGGAACTTCATAAATCTTTCTCCAGGCATTAAGATTTCTTATATTATAGATAATAAAATGTCAATGCAACAGTAAAATAAGGGTCAATCTCACGCTAGTTTAAGCTTTTTTCAATACCTATATCTTACTAGCGGTAATTTAATTTGTGCTAATAGTACTTATGAACAGGGCACTTTTGTCGACTTAAAACATGTGATTTCCGTAAATTTTAATTACAATTTACGCTTTTATTAAAAAAAATTCAGACCTCGCGCAATAATTTGAAATGATTTTCATTGAAAGATGAATCTCTTTATGTAAATTTTATTGTAGTTAAGAGACAATAAATTTTACATAAGATGTGTGCGATGTCCTTTAGTGTGAATGAGTCACAACAGAAGAAGCTATCTGAAACACCTTTTTTTTAAATATTGAATGGGTTGCATATGTGAGTCCATATTAAATGTAGTAATGAAACACAGACTTACTCACAATCATTTAATTATACTTTGACGACCGGTTTCGATCTCTACATTATACAGATCATCTTCAGGTCGGCGTTACAAGTAGTTAAATGCTACAATAAAGAAAACCAGAGTTAGAACATTATCTGGTTGCACAAGTGTTAACAGAAAGCCAAATTCGAAAAAATTTTTTTGCAATAAAGGTTTTCAACTGTTGACATTTCAGAATATTGATACCTACAAATGCACACCTATGAGTTAAAATGCTCATAAGCATATATGAGCAAATGGGTGCATGTAGTTTGTGAGTTTGTGTTGAAATTTAAATTATTAACAATTAAAACAAATTAAACCATTAAGCAAGCTTAAATATGCATCCAAACTCAAAATAGCAATAACAAATAGATAGTAATATTGTTCAAACCTACTTACATGCCGTTACAAGGAATGCGTTGCCACTTAGTTGTTATCATATTAATTCGTCCAACTTATGCTGATTGGTTTGCTGGTAGGGTTATACGGCAAACAGACATGTTACGCAGGTCAAAACAAAGTAAATTTTTGAATTTGGAAAGGATCCTGAAGGAAGATGCGTGCTGTGAAACTGGTGATGGTGTTAGAATGGAGAAAGACAATACTCAAGTGGTTGTGTATTGAATGTAGCCAGGTATGATATTTTTCATACCTGGCTACATTCAATACACAACCACTTGAGCATTGTCTTTCTCCATTCTAACAAGACATCACCAGTTTCATAGCACGCATCTTCCTTCAGGATCCTTTCCAAATTCAAAAATTTACTTTATTTTGACCTACGTAACATGTCTGTTTGCCGTATAACCCTACCAGCAAACCAATCAGCATAAGTTGGACGAATTAATATGATAACAACTAAGTGGCAACGCATTCCTTGTAACGGCATGTAAGTAGGTTTGAACAATATTACTATCTATTTGTTATTGCTATTTTGAGTTTGGATGCATATTTAAGTTTGCTTAATGGTTTAATTTGTTTTAATTGTTAATAATTTAAATTTCAAGACAAACTCACAAACTACATGCACCCATTTGCTCATATATGCTTATGAGCATTTTAACTCATAGGTGTGCATTTGTAGGTATCAATATTCTGAAATGTCAACAGTTGAAAACCTTTATTGCAAAAAAATTTTTTCGAATTTGGCTTTCTGTTAACACTTGTGCAACCAGATAATGTTCTAACTCTGGTTTTCTTTATTGTAGCATTTAACTACTTGTAACGCCGAACTGAAGGTGATCTGTATAATGTAGAGATCGAAACCGGTCGTCAAAGTATAATTAAATGATTGTGAGTAAGTCTGTGTTTCATTACTACAACTTTTTTTTTATTTTCAGCTGATTATGTTGAGTTGTTTGCTTCATTTAATCGTGACACCATATTTTCTGCTTGCCAAAATAATATCTGATGATACAGATATTTATTATATATGTTTGCAGAGTATTTGGTTTATGGGACATGTAGGCAGAGTTCTAATTATTGTTGAACCGTGTCAGAGTTGTATAAATGAGGTAAGTTATTTTTGTCTTGGACTATACAATAGATAACTATTAAGAACATTCCTAGATATCAAACTAAAACAAGCTTATGGGGGTAAACAATATTATGGTGGAGGGGTAATAAAAGTGGAAGAAGGAAAAGTAATTATATACAGATAATAGATCTAGACTAAAATAAGCGTTAAGAGCTGTCATCTAGAAATATTTCTTTATAAAAATATTAAACCCTTCAAGTTCAAACTCAAGTGATCTCAGAAATTACATTTATAGGGCTGTCAATGAGGGTATGTGGCACCGAATTCCATCCTACTATATCGATTTATGTGATATTTGCACACTAAGTAGGGAATAGCCCAAGAAACAAAGCCTACCCTATGCCGATACGTGATTTTGTCTTGGGGGCGGTTCCCACCCCTTCTCGGGGGTGGAAATTTTTTTGCTTAAATAACTACGGAAGTTGCTAGAGAACCTAATACTAAGCGAAAACTGTTCTATAATTTTTTTTCGAAAACTCAATACTTTTTGAGATATTCCTGGTTGAAAATTGGCCATTTTCATTGAAACATAACACCTTTTTAAACGGTTTTTTGCGAATACCTTAAAAACTATGCATCTAACTAAAAAAACCATATAAATCATTTTTGTAGCTTATAAAATAGCAAAGAGATTCTTTCCCTTATGAATCTTCTACTTATAACACAAAAAGAGATATGGTAAGTAAAAAAAACTTGTTTTCTTGGTGTATGCTCAAATCAGTGTATTTAATTTGAAAAAGCACACATCGGCAATTTTAGGTGTATAATGTTACCAATAACATTTGTTGTGCTTGAAAAGACCTTTAAAGTAAGCAATACTAAATGTCGATTACATTCATACTATGCGAGATAAACTGTAAAAAATTTGATGAATAACGTATTTTAAGAAAAAAATGAGACTGCATCGTTTTCGTTCTACAATACATTTTACTATAGTGTTCTTTTTATGTTCAAAAAGTTGGGCGGGTTTAAAATGAATGGTTTAAAAAAAAATAAGATCAAATTATTGAGCGCATTTTTAAATTTTCTTAAAAATCTTCCTATTTCTCCATGTAACCCGAAAATGATAAGAGATGTCAAAAAAAAGATGCCATACAAAAATGTAGGTTTCTTCTAGATAAACGTTTTGATTTTGTTTTTTATAACAGTATCTGTTATCATTTTCAAGTTACATGGAGAAAAAGGAAGATTTTTAAGGAAATTTAAATATGGGCTCCATAATTTGATCTTATTTTTTTCAAAAACCATTCATTTTAAACCCGCTCAACTTTTGAACATAAAAATATCACTGTAGTAAAACGTACTGTAGAAAGAAAACGATGCATTTAAATTCTTGCGGATGAAGGGTTAAACACACTTCTCAATTTTTTTTCTTAAAATTTATTAGTCATCAATTTTTTGCAGCATCGCTTAGTTTGAATGTAATCGACATTTAGTATTGCTTATTTGAAAGGATTTTTTAAGCACAATAAAAGGTATTGGTAGCATTATACACCTAAAATCGACCGTTTCTCTGTTATTTCAAGTTGAATACACTGATTTGAGCATGCACCAAAAAACAAACTCTTTTACCTACCATATCTCTTTTTGTGTTATAACTAGAAGATTGAAGAAGGAACGAATCTCTTTGTTTTTTTATGGGCTACAAAAATGTTTTCTATAATTTTTTTAGTTAGATGCATTGTTCTTAAGATATTCGCAAAAAACTGTTTGAAAAGTATATTTCAATGAAAATGGCCAATTTTCAACCACGAATAACTCAAAAAGTATCGAGTTTTCGAAAAAAAAAATTATGGAACAGTTTTTGCTTAAAAGTAGGTTATCTAGCAACTTCCGTAGTTGTTTAACCAAAAAATTTTCCACCCCCGAGAAGGAGTGGGAACCGCTCTCAAGACAAAAGCACACATCGGCATAGCGCTTTGAATAAGGAGATATTTTCAGGCTATTCCTGAAATTTCATTAAAATCCATGCAGTAGGATAGAATTCGGAGGTAGTAACCTGTTCTTGCTCCCATTTAATGCCCTATTATCTTTTTGCTAAATTTTTCACGTTATATGAATATCTACTACAATAGAAAATATGTCTAAATAAATCAAATTATAATGACTTATACCCTTTGACAAAAAAATAAATTTGATGCAAAGCACATGAGTTCTTTGTTTATTTCCAGTGTTTTTACGGCATGTAACTTCTTGCGATTATCATATTCAGGATAGTAGTCAAATGAATCGGTTTGAATTTCCCTTAATAATTCTTTATATTTGATGGAGTTTTTATTGTATGATTTTTCCTGATTGGTGATAAAGCTCCCTTCCTTTCTGTTTTCTATTTTTGTTCTCCAGTGGAAACCTCTATACTCTGGGTATAGAGATGTTTGAAGAGAAGAACTGACAAAAGATGGGGAAAAATAAGTGAGAAGAGGTTTAAGACAAAAAGAAAAGGGGCTTAGCTCAGGAAAAAAAATTAAGAGGGCAGAGAGACACTAAATTTCAAGTATTGGCTTTGGAGATATGAGAAGAAAATTTGGTAAGGAAATGATAGTAACTAGAAAGAAAATGAGACCTGTTAATACGAAAACTTAATACAACTAGGTAAGAAGATAGAAATAAAGTGATATAAAAAGGACGATAAACAGAGAAGAAGAAGGGCGCCAACTCAACAAGAGGTTGAGATTTTTTTGAAGTAACGAACGACAAGAAATAAATGACACTAGATACAATCACCTGAAATACAAAAATACTAAATACTGATCTTGTCTTGCTATGTTATATACTGGTAATACAGACTGAAATAAAACACCAACCTTAATACATACAAATATATTAATAATAAATATTAAGAGGAAACAGTAGCGATCAACAGGTAGCGAAAACGCGTTCCAAGATTGCGGCTGTAATTTTGAATATTTTTTCGAGATATTTGGCACACATATTCGTAATATAATAAAGAATTGCGGTACAGAGCCCAATTTGAAAAATATATTAATATGTGGAAATTACTCTGTACCGCCATTAAGAAGAACAAAAAAATACACTTTCTTCAAATAAACTTTTTTATTCGATACCTAGATTTTGTGACATTTTGGAACTACTAAAATTTTTTATTTCATTAGTAGTTCCAAAGTGATACAAAATCTATCCATCGGATAAAAAAGTTTATTTGAAGAAAATGTATTTTTTTGTTCTTCTTAATGGCGGTACAGGCTCGTTATTTTAATATTGTATTTAAGTACAGAGTAATTTCCACATATTAATATATTTTTCAAATTGGGCTCTGTACCACCATTCTTTATTATATTACGAATACGTGTGTCAAATATCTCGAAAAAATATTCAAAATTATAGCCGCAATCTTGGAACGCGTTTTGGCTACCTGTTGATCGCTACTGTATCACCTTAAATATTAACAATTTACATATAACGCAACGTAATAACAGTGATAGAAGATCAGATAGGACCGCAAAGGCCACTTAACAAGCAATTATCCACTATCACTGGCCAATCAAAAGTATTAAAATCAAAATCCAAATCAAAAGTCCGTCAGAATAGCACTAAGTCCTTACAACTAAAAAGTTAGTAATTATTTCCTAAATTGAACTCGTCTAGGTGAGATGCACGACTAGAACGCTACGGTTACCAAAATAATAAAGATCTCACCTAGCAAAAACACTAATAAGTAATTATATAATGAGTGGGTCAGTGACTCCATATACAATGTAAAAACCTACAAGACATATTCCCTATTTTAAAACCTCGACAAAATTTTACCCCCGATTTCCTATTAAATTTTAAGATACAATGATTTATAGTTATTATTAAAAGGAAGACCTGATTTTATTTATTTAAGCAAATTACTAATTATATAGAACCAAAGAAAGAAAAAACAACGACCTACAACCTATCTATCACGAAAATATGTACCACTTAGTTCACCTATTTGTATGCATACAATTAGTTTACAGAGTAACAAATCTAGATTACCCAAAGTAAATAATTAAAGTAAATAAGAACTTATCTTGTACAACCGCCGATTATTAAAAAAAATTAAAGTCCTTAGGAAAAATCCTTTTGGCGCAACAAAGCTAGTTGGCTGCTGTGATGGGTAAGTTTTATCGGAAAATCCTGGATGTTGTGAACACAGGTAGTGGTTTTCTCCAAAATGAACAGCACACTCTATGAGTGAACCATGGCAGGGTTGCTACTAATACTACTGGTACATACTTCAAGCGATGTAAGGTGACTAACTGACTAAACCACTAAATGACTACGTGGCTAAGTCACTAAATGAGTATGTGACGGAATCTAAAATAAAGTTTATCAAGTTTAATTATATTCTTAATAACAGTATGTATACAGTACAAGTTCACTGCACTGGGATCCAAAACAAAAAACTCAGGTTAGGTATGTGTCATGTCAAAATTTGTAAAGTTACTTCAATGTAGACATGACAGACTTGCACGAAGCATGAACATGCGCAGAGTGCAGAAGGCTGTATAATACTTATGGAAAAATTTTTTATATAAAAAAACGGCAAAAAGCCTAATGGTAGCACATGAAGTAAATTGAAATTTAAATGTAACAATAAAACTTATGACCTTGAATGACTGTTCCTTTGCAAATGGGAATGAATATCATTATTATAATATGGATTATATATAAATGTATGTGGTAAATCAATCTAACGAAATACCTGACTACAATGATGCATTGAATATTACAAGGAAGAAATGCGAGATATAATTTAAATGTATTATGTATTTACTGAAACAAGCGGACACGTCGCGCTGTCGGAAAATATAATTCTTTTATATGGATATGTTTCTAGATGTATTCAAGTTTGATATATTAGTTTTCCCACATGTATTAGGCTGACGTTCGATTTATTTTAGTTACATTTCATTTGGTTTCAACTCCGTCACAAACAATGAGAATAAAATCTTCGACGTGCCGCTGTGAGTTCACTGACCTGACTAAAGTTTCTCGCTTACGATTTTTTCCTAGCGCCAAGCAAGTCCGAGGAGCGACCTCTGTTGGTTAATCAGTCGCCATAGGCGGGCGAAGCGC
Organism: Diabrotica virgifera virgifera; assembly: GCF_917563875.1. Lineage (NCBI taxonomy): Eukaryota > Metazoa > Arthropoda > Insecta > Coleoptera > Chrysomelidae > Diabrotica > Diabrotica virgifera. The sequence goes on along the minus strand of NC_065449.1, from coordinate 173,171,654 downwards.
CAAATTATTGAAGGGCAACGGGTAACCGTTACACAGTTAGGTATCTTCATTCAGTTGATATTTTCTTTGACCTGATCTTCTCATCTGCACTTTGGTCTCTCTCTTGGTCCTATATTTGTAGGTTTCAATATTAATATTTTCTATATTAAGTAAATGTATCTTTTTCCTTTCGTAGGACATGCACCAGCTATTTTAACCTTTGAGCTAGTCTTAAGAAATTTACTCCTCTTTCGCTTTTTCTATCAAAGTCATCGGTGAGTACTCTAAGATTTTTTATCTCTTTTGACTGTTACCATGCCGTCAGCGTATCCTGTCTTTATGTAGAGCTTTGTATGAACATACTGTTGATTCAAGGTTTTTAATTGCTCCATCCAGTGCTATGTTAAAAAGTGTTGTAGAGCGGCTGTTACCTTATCGAGCTCCTATTTCTATATTGGTAGTTTCTGTATTTCCCTCGTATGTTACTAACTTTTTCTGCTACACAGTGGTTCATGGTCATTCTTGCTAATCTAATCAGTTTTGCTGGTATATTTATTTTCCGTTTATAGTAAGAGTTGGTGTCTATTTACAGAATTGAAAGCTTGCTAGAAGTACATAAATAGTAGTTGTAAATTTATGTCATATTCGTAGCACTTTTTAAATTATTATGAATGATTAACAAATTTAATTTAATTTACTAAGCTTAATTATTAATAAAATATTGTTATAATAATTATCAAAATAAAATTATTATTATTATAATGAATAAAATAGCGAATGTACTCGTTCCTTCGCCAAAATTTCTTAAAATAATACAGAGAAATTAAAAAAAAATTATAATATTATTATGTCATAATATCACATTAGAGCTTAAGCTTAGTGCACACCAATAGACACGTTGCACGATTTTGGTCTCAGCAACGTATCTCAGGATGTCTCAGTTGACATGTTGCGAGACCAAACTCGGACTACGGGCCGTTGCGAGACCAAAAATCGCATGTCTAAAGTCTAAAGTCTCTCGATTGAAATGGGAGATTTAATGCAACCACCTGCAATGTAGAGACACGTTGCTCAAGAGCAAAAAGTTCATAGTGAGTACCTCGTGTCTATAGACAAGACATGACCCACTCCATAGTGATGTTCCGTTTAAAAAGAATAAGAAAATGCTTATATTTTACTTAAAAATAAATTATTTGGCAATGCAATTTGAAATTTTGGTTACTTGGAATTAGCACTTGAACGTAATTATTTAAGGTATTTAGGAATTAAAAAAAGCTTCTTTTTATAGAATATACTATTATTAATCTTACTCTTACTCGGACGGTCAGGAAATAAATAACCTAGATTATACATTCAAGCTTTGGAATAAGGTTTATTTCCTTTTTCAAGAAATTCTGCAATACAAAAAGAGAAAAAAATTAAAATATTAATTTATGAATGTTATAACAAAAAATATATTTTTTTTATTTAAATAAAGCCTCATCCTCCTGAAGCATATTAGCGACATAACGGTTATAATATTATATATGCTACAGTTCAAGTTGATTATCGAGTTGGAGTTGACTTTTCCTAGTTCGAGTCGCCTCAAATGGCTGGTTTTAGTAAGAGTTGATTATAAAAATATAGAATGAAGATTTTTATTCAACATTTACTAGTAAAAGTAGGCTCCAACTAGTTAAAGTATACTCTTCCCAATGCCATTTAGTAAAAGTTGATTCACACAAACAACCGATTCTAGAAATTAAATGTTACTGTATATTATGTTCAAATCGTGATATTTATAGTCCAGGTTTTATCGTCGCCCCCGTTAGGTAAATTATTCCAGTTCGATTTTTTTGCACAATCTTACTCAAGAAGAGGTCTTTATAACGAATCCACAAGGTGTCAGGTGATACCGTAATCGAAAAATTGTTTAAACAATTTTTTTTTAACAAATTCACAACAAAAATTCACTTCTGATATATTTTTTAAATCATTAATTTGGGTCATTCGGAGCAAAAGAGGTCTTTTGTGATTTTTCTGTAAAATTTATTGTTCTCGAGTTAAACGCGATTTAAAATTTGAAAAATGCGAAAATTACCATTTTCGAGGCTTAATAACTCATTTAAAAATTATTATTATTATGAAAGTCAGAAAGTCACCAAATCAAATTTTAACGACCCCCCTACAAGGTACTGAAGAAATATTTGTCATTATTGTATTACTAAGCTGTTATTTTTAATTATTAACAATGAGCGCTAGGAGCGTATTGAGGCGGCTGTCAATGTGAGTGCGACTGAGATGCACCATTGGATCTTACTCGCACTCACATTGACGGTCGCCTCAATACGCTTTTAGCGCTCATTGTTGATAATTAAAAATAACAGCTTAGTAATAAAATAATGAAAAAAACTTCTTCAGGATCTTGTCGAGGGGGGGGGGTGGCTTTAATCTTTGATTAGGAGACTTTCTGACTTTCATAATAATAGTTTTTAATCGAGTTATTAAGCCTTAAAAATGCTCATGTCGCATTTTTCAAATTTTAGATCGCGTATAACTCGAAAACTATCAATTTTACAAGAGACCTTTTTTGCTCCGAATGACCAAAATAACTTAAAAAAAATGTCCGGAGTGAAATACTTAGTTATTTATAAAACAGTTCGTGAAGTATGCTTTTTGCGCACGCACGCGATGTTTACAACACGAGCGGGCCGAGTGCTATACATCGCCTAAGTGCGCAAAAAGTACTTCACGCACAGTTTCATGCAATATTTTATCTACCAAAAAACAAATAAAAAAACTGCAACTCTTCGTCACTGGAATACATTCCTATTTTACAATTTTTTTGGACTTTGACATTTAAAAATTCAAACTTCTGTCAAACGACAAAACTGTCAAAACCTTTTTTGTAATTTATTGCTCACATGTCATCACCACGACAAGGCGAAAGTTAAGGATATTTGATTACATGAAAGTGTGCTAAAAAACAGTGCGAAAAAGTAAATCCCATTTAAAATACATTATTACTTCAGGCACACTTTAAACCGTTCATGTAATGCTATCTATATTTACCATTTTCACACAATAAAAACTTATACGTAATATGAGGTAGAGTAGATAAGAATTATTTTTGTTAATTTGGTTAACAAAAATTGGTTAAACAATTTTTCGACCGCGGTACCGCCTGACACTGTGTATTTGTTATAAGGATGTATTTGTTTGAGTAAGCTTGTGCAAAAAAATCGAATCAGAATAATTTACCTAATGGGGGCGACGTTACAGCCTGGACTAATAAGTAGTTGAAACGGTTAAAATAAAGAGACGCACACTTATCAAAAATGCACGTGAGATTATATTCGTATAAATTGTATAATCTACTTTTACTAACAAGAGTTAGGAAGAGTCAACTTCAACTAGTAAAAGTTGATTTAAATTTTTCAAATCAACTTTTTCTGCTCGTTTCAGTTGGCATTGACTCGAACTAGAAAAAGTCAACTCTAACTGAAAATCAACTTGAACTGTAACATATACAAATAACAGTAATATCTGGTACTTAGATGATTAAATTTTGTACTGTACAACATATTGATATAAGATAAATACCCTATTAGTTTTCTGTAATCAAAGTTCTTTCCCAGTAACAATTGCAAGCTGTTCGGGATGCCATATATACGTCTTTCAATACTATATTAAGGACAATCAATTAAAAAATGAACTATACTGTCTGCTACATTACAAACGGAACACTTTGGAGCTTCGCTCTTTGTGAATAGGTGTGCGTGTGTATACCTATTATGGCCCAGTCTCAAATGTGTTAGGATTATTTGGGATCTTCTGCTTGCTGCTGTTGGTTGCCACGGAGAGATGTCACTTTTAATTAGTTTTAGTTTCGAAACCGAATTTTGCCACTCCCGGTTCCACTCACTTAACACTTTATTTTAAAAAAAAAGGCTTTTAAATCACTTGCCACACTCCGATGTTCGACCTCAGATTCGTCACTACCAATAGCATCGCGAGCACTTATATCTGCGAATTCGTTGCCATCGATACCAATGTGCGAAGGTATCCACAAAAATTTACTGTTCTGGAATTTTCTTGAGCTATCTGAAGTTCCAATTTTATCATTTTTTCTATGGAATGTTTCGGATATAGATTTTGCATAGCTTAAATAGCGCAGAGGTAATCGGAAAGAATGACAGTGTAGGAGATGTGTTTGCTGTTAATATATTGTAGGGCTTTGAACAAAGCAAAAGTTCTGATGAGTATATATGGTGGAATAAGTGGGGAGGTCAAATTTTAAGGGACAAACACCCTATTCTGTTTTTGACGCATCGGTAAATATTTAAAGCCAGTGTTTGTACTGCTGGTTTAGGATAAGATTAAGCTTTGCTTTAGAGATTGATGCATTTGTTTGATCTTTAATATTTAAGCTTAATGATACATTAATTTTCGGTTCTGCAATAGTCCACGGAGGCCAGCTGTCAGACTTTGTTAGAAAAACTTTTGGGAATTGAATATTTAGTTCAGAACAGTACATTCGAATTCTTTCATAGCATGGTTTTGGTGTGCGAGGCCTATTATCAAAGTAGTTCATGTATTTATCGTTGAAGGTATTGTCGTACAAAGGTTTACTTTGATCTGAGGTAATAGAAGTTGAATGAGATAGTGTCAGATACAGTCGTCGGTATTGTAAAGGTGGTTCACCGGCTTCACTCATTAAGCTTTCGATGGGAGTTGTCCGGAATGCTCCAAGAGCAATTCTAATGCCAAGATTGTGCACAGTGTCGAGCTTTTTAAGTGCTGTTGGTGAGGCTGAAGCATATGCGATTGACCCGTAGTCTATTTTGGATCTTATTAATATTCGATATACTCGCAATAAGGTTGTTTGATCTGATCTCCAATTTCTATTAGCCAATGTTTTCAATAGGTTTAGTCTTTTAAGACATTCGGATACAATCTGTTTTATATGCTCTTGCCACGACAGTTTTTGATCAAACCACATACCTAGAAGTTTTGCGGATGGTTTAAATGCTATTATGGAGTTATACATCTTTAATGTTGGGTAAACTTGAGGAGGTTCTTTGGTGAACAATACTGCCGAAGTTTTTGGTACTGAAAATTCAAAATCTGTACTGGCTGACCATTCTTCTAACTGTTTTATCATTGATTGCAATGTATCTGCCATTAACTTAGTCTTTTTGCCTTTTATATAAACAACAAGATCATCTGCGGATAATCGAGCTTTTAAGGGATTAGGTAGATTATGAATGATACTATTTATTGCTACTAGAAACAAAGTAGGACTAAGTACTGAACCTTGCGGAGTCCCATTTTCTTCAGCGTATTCCTTAGAGTACGAACTATATACCCTAACTCGAAATAACCTATTTTACAAAAAAATTTTAATAAAATTAAGACAATTTGACAATTTCCGCCTATATTCCATGACTAATTTTTTGATAATGTCAAATTTTCAACAAGTGATAAAAGCTCGTTTCAGATAAAAAAATATTGCAATACAGGATTGTTTTGTGGCTAGCGCTTCGTGAATGTCACTTTCCAAGTCCAAGATATTATCAGTTCCAGAGCGATTAGGTCGAAATCCATTTTGTTCTGGTATTAAGTGATTAGATGTATCCATCATCCACATCAGTCTATGGTTAACCATTTTCTCCATTAAGGTGCTCATTGAACATGTTAAGCTGATGGATCTATAAGAGTCAGATTCTAGACTTGGTTTTTGCGATTTTATAAAGGGAAAGATGATGGCTTTTGACCAAGCTGACGGAAATTTGTTGTTTTGCCATATTAGATTAAAGAGATTGAGTAGGTATAGCTTAGCGGAAAGAGGAAAATGTTTTAAAAATATTACTGATATGTCGTCTGGTCCTGGACTAGTGCTTTTTAATTCCATAGGGGCATTATTCAGTTCTTCAATAGTAAAAGGTAGGTTAAGTGAATTGTTTTCGCCTCATTTTCTGGCAAGTTAGCACTTTCAGCTTGTATCTTGTAGTTAAGGAAAGTAGTACTATAGTTATTATTAGATGGCATATTATTAAATGTTTTAGCTAATGCATTAGCCATTTTAATAGGACAATTGAAAATTTCATTCTTTATTTTTAATTTTGAGATCAACGATGTATATTTTAGGCCAGATATTTTCTTTATCCTTTTCCATACTTGATTCGTTGGAGTTGAAGAATTTATTTCAGAAATATATTTGGACCAGGAAGATGTTTTGGCTTGTTAGGTATTATTTGGCTTACTTTGTTTTCAATATTTTGTATCTCTTATACTTGTTTAGCGCTGCTTTATTTATCCTAATTGCGGTATCGCATTCTGGGGTCCACCATGGTACAGGGTGATAGTTTTTTTGGTCTTTTTAGTATTTCCGACAAATAGATTGGCACCAGTTTTAATTATATTAAGCAAAGCATTTACTGTCTCGTTAGCATTATTGGATAAAGAACAATTATTTGACATTTAATCATTAATATAAGTTTCCAATTTGAACCAATCAGCGATCTCGATTCTCCACTTTGGTAGAAACAAATCTTGTCTTATAGCCGTAGAGTTCTTTATTATTATGGGATAGTGATCACTGCCATGGTAGAACTTCCCACGTAAATCGTGGCATGAGTGTAGGGTCGCAAATACTTAGGTCGATTGCTGAAGAGTTTCCTGTACTTACATTGAATCTGGTAGGAGGGCCGTCGTTTAAGAAATTTAGTTGAAGTTCTGAAATTATGTTCTTCAAAATATTCCCTCTTCCATCTGTGTAGTACGATCCCCAGATTATATTATGGCTATTCAAATCCCCCACTATAAGACGGGGTAAGGGTATATGATCTATTAGTTCTTTTAATTCAACGTAAGTTACTGATGCACTAGAAGTTAGGTAGAGATTGCAAATGAAATATTTGTTTTTTGATTGTATGTACTTCTATAACTAATGCTTCGAGGTTTGTTGTTACCGGGAATTCCTTAACCTCCAGAGATTTTTTGACAAGGGTGGCAACGCCGCCAGAAGAAAAACTGTTTTGTGTTATTCTATCTTTTCTAAAACATTTGAAATTATTGGAATTGTATACTTTATGTGGGTTTAAATTAGTTTCCTGTAAGCATATTATATCAGGTAATTGCTCAGTAATAAGTAGTTGGAGAAAAGCGAAGTGATGAAAAAATTTATTAATATTCCATTGAAGTAATGACATGAATGTTATTTTTGACTTAATTGAGAAGTGTCACTGTCAGAGACAGAAATCTCTTTACCAAGGTAAACATGAATTTTCTTCTTAATAGATGTTAATTTGCGCTTTTAAGTGGAGACATAATTTTTCAACATATTAATTAGAGCGGAGTAATCTTTTGTGTATTCTTGAATGATTCTCAAGGGATCAGCAGCCGGTAATGTTAGTTAGAAGCATATCCAGTTGGTTTTAATCAAGAACGAAAGATAGAGAATGATTTTAAAAAACGTTTTTGCGGGTTCTAGTAGCAGTGATATAGAGTTACTACTACTTTCCGTTGAAACAGTTTTAGATTTTTTGATTTTTGGCAGAATTTTAGGCTCACGGAACGACTCGCATTCTGCTGAAGAAGACTCAATTTCAGGTGAAGTTATATCGTCAACGGTACGCTTATGAGAGTTAGATTATTGAACAATGTTTGTTATCGGGGTTGTTGTGTTTAAATCGTGGGACACTAACGTTGGTTCTTCTAATACCAGATGTATATGTTGGGACTCTGCAGTGGTGGAAACGTGGAATATTGACATTTCTTCAGATGGTTTATGTGTTTGTTGCGAGGCTGCATTACCCAGACTGGGTAAAGATTTTTCATTATTTGAATGTTGATCTTCTAGAACTGTTGATTCGGAACACTGAGATGCTTTGTGGCCAGGCTTCTTGCAATTGTAGCAGACCAAGCCATCTTGTGATATGAAAATCCTATGATAGGTGTTATCAAACTCAAGTAGAAATGATTCCGGAAGTGTTAAATTGTGGGGACTGATGTATATTTGCATCCTAAAGCTGAGAATATGGTTATATTCAGGTAAGGTGGCACTAATTTTAAGGAATGTCATAGGTGAATACCGTACTAAACCAATATTTTGTAATTCGTTGATTAGTATTTCATGAGGTATGTAGGGGCTTAAGTTGGAGAGGATAATCCTCTCTGCTGGTGTTAATAATTTCCTAACTCCAACAATTTGACCTTGCTTTTCAATGTATCCTCTGTTGGTCATGAAATCTTCTACCAGTTGTTTGCTAGATAGGTACATACAGATGCGACTCTTAGACAGTCGAGAGCAGAATATAATATTTTTGGGTTGGATTATTTTTCCCAAGGGGATGAGGTATTCTTGAAGTTTGGTATTGTCTAGTGCATTAAAAATGATCGCGTTCTCTTTAGAAGGAAACTGAGCTTTTGATATTGCTGAAGAATATGTTTGTGAGACATTTTGTTGATATTGGATATTGGATTACATTGTGGTAAAAATATTTTCCATGGCTAATTAAAAACAGGTATTTGGGACTGTTTCACGACAGGTGTAATTAACGTGAAACCACTGATAACGAAAAATTGTTTATAATAGATTAAACAAACTGTCCCAATATATTAAAGTCAAAACGTTTTTACAACGAAATTAATTATATCTTGTACACTTACAGTTTCAATTATAATTCGGCACACATTTACAATTTATTACTTTGTTATATCGCTTAAAAATAACAATTTTACGGAGCCCGGTTTAGGAACAACATTTCTTATCTCCATTCGCACTCCCGGACACCAACAAAAAAGAAATATTGAAAAACCTAATTTTTTCATTTAATTTTATTTTTATTAAATGTTGTTTTGTGTAGAACTCTTATTGTATTTTATGTTATTCAATATGTAGCAGCTTGTTACTATTTTTAATTTTATGTAAACTGTCCAACATTTTTTTTATAATCAAAACTTTGGTAAGTTTTGATACATATTATTATCAAACAGGCAGTCATTCCGCACAAACCAATGTCCGCCAAAGAAATGGAGATAAGGAGAGGGGTTAGGCAAGGTTGCATATTGTCGCCGTTATTGTACATTGATGTAAATCACATATGTCGCTCGTATTTTCTCTCTTATCATCCTATATAGAATATCACCCATATGTACAGCATACATATTAGATCTAACTCTTTTTAGTTGGCCTATTTCAAGCAAACAATGGAACAGCATCCAAAATAGTTCTGTTTTTGACGGAAGTTAACTTACTTTTTTGAAATCATGATTAAGTAGTTTTATGTTATTAGAGCAGTTTATTTCTATTGTACACTAGGTATATTAAAACAATTAAGATTATCTTATTTTAGCATAATAAAACCTCAAGTGTTATATCTGACATGCTAACTTACGAAGTTGACGACACTATAAAGAAGGGGGTAAGTAATTATTTTATAACACAAACATTTTTTTATACGAAACTGGACCTGATTACTCTACAAAAAAACACAAAGCCAGGGCTAAAGTTCTTAGTGTTGTAGGCCGAGCTCCCTAACTTTTTGCAGTAAATTTTTGAATTAAATTGTTTCTTGAAATAATTTTGATTTTTCTCTGTAGAGGATTTGTAATCTAATAAAGGTGGACAGCCGTAGCTCAGTGGCTAAATACTGGCTTCATAAGCCACAGCGCACTGGGTCTATTCCCGGCACCAAAAAAGACATTTTCAATTCTAAAAATGATACGAGCCGTTCACCATGTTTGGAAGGGTACGTTAAGCCGTCGGTCCTCCTGAGCTAGTGTGAGCATCGACACTAGAGCTACTTCAAACAGGGTTAAAAATCGAACTGGCCGGGACGTGTCCAAAAGTATCTCCCCAGCAAAAATACCATCCTCCTCCTCAGTCGTTTCCTCATTGCTGAGTGTCGTGATTCCCTATAATACGAGCAACTATCTCGTTCAATCGGCTTCTGTCTTGAGTTTCCCCATGGAATCAGAGAATGTTTTTCCACTGGCTTTCTGTACTTGATCCGTCCATCGAGTAGGTGAGCAACCTCTACTTCTGCGCTTTTCAACGTTTCCCGAAATTATAAGTCTCTCAAGATTATCATCACTTCTTCTTGCAGTACGGCCGAAAATTTTTAAGACGGTGGAGAGGCAAATAGAGGAAAGTCGAGTCTGAATATTAAGCTCTTAAGGGTTTAAGTGATTTGTTCTGTGTTCCGTCCATGAGATCCGAAGCATTCTTCTCCAGCACCACATTTCAAAGGCGTCAATCCTTTTTCTGTCGTCCGATTTCATTGTCCATGTTTCGGATCCGTAATTAAATATGGGAAAAATTAAGGCACGTACTAATCTTATTTTGGTGTTCTTCGACAAGCATCGATCTTTCCAGATTTTCGATAATCGACTCATAGCGTTTTTGGCCATTCCTATTCTCCTACGTATTTCTGTTTCACAAGATCCTGTATTACTGATGTAGGATCCTAGATAATTGAACTCGTTAACCACTTCAAACTGGTCTAAGGCTCCTGTTGTCTGAAGTGAATTTGAATAATTTACTATCATAATTTTTGTTTTTTGTTTATTGATCTTGAGACCACATCTAATGCTTTCGGCTTCCACTAGCTGCAGCAGGCTGGACATTTCTTCTGCGGATGCAGTTATTAATGTTGTATCATCTGCATATCTGAGATTTGAGTTCTTCTTTCCTGCGATAGAAATACCGCCATTCCATTTGTCCAGTGCTTTTCTCATTATATATTCCCCATAAAAATTAAAAAGACTTGGAGATAGAATACATCCTTGTCGGACTCCTCTACCTATTTTAAAAGGATCGGACTTATAGATTTCAATCCTTATTCTGGTCTCACTGTTCTCATATAGGCTTTTCACCAGAGCTGACAGATGATCAGGAACCCCCATCTCATGTAGAACTTTCCACAAAACTGTTCAGTCTACACAGTCAAATGCGTTCTGATAATCCAGAAAGCAGATGATCATCGGAATTTTGAATTCTCGTGCTTTCTCAATGAGTTGTCGCATATTAAGAATTTGCTACCTTGTGCCTTTACCCTTTACGAAGCCTGCGTTTATCTATCCAGGTATGTCTGCATGCGACACTTGATGATTCTCAACAGAATTTTACTTGGGTGTGAAATTAGTGAGATGGTTCGGCAGTTACTACATTTTGTGGTCACGCCTTTCTTATGAATGGGAGTAAATAGTGCGGTACACCAATCACTGGACCATTTGCAGATTCTCCATACATAATTGCACAGTCTCCACATTAATTGGAGACCATGTTCACCCATGTTCTGTAAAAGTTCTGCCGTGATATAATCGCAACCAGGTGATTTATTCCTTTTAAGGTGTTTTATGGCTTCATCGACTTCAGACCTTAGAATATCTGGTTCTAGGATTGTTGTTGAGACTTGCAGTGCTGTTATATGATTCATGTTAGAGGCTTCAGCTTTATAGATTTCTTCCATGTCTCCAGAACCGCATCCATATCGCTTACCATATTACCTGTCTCATCCTTTATCTATAGCGTAATTTCTGGGTTTGAATCCCCGAGCCAGTAACTTTACTTTCTGAAAGAGGTCTCTTGTTTCATTTCGATGAAAGTGGATCATTTCGACTTCCTGGCAAATGTTAGACACACATTTGTCTTTATCTTTCCGGCAATTTCTTTGGATTTCTCATGATAAGCTGCGATAGCCGTGTAACGAGTAAGCGATAGACTACCCCGCTAATTGAAACAATATTCGAAAATATTACCTCAACTAACCAAGATAGCCATCGTTACACCCTTAGCTTAGCTCAGTCACTCAGGTGTGTGTTCGTCTTGTCCTAACCTCAGATATGAACTATGAAAATTGGAATGGAAGCAAACAAAACAATAATTTTAACTAATCATGTTTATTGTTCATAAAGATATAATAAATAAAATGACTTAGTAAATTGCATTAACAAATGTATTTAAATTCTTGCCAAAAACTAACAATTCTGGATTATACTTATGGCTTTTGGTAGCTGATGGTATCTTCTTGATGTCGAATGGTACTGCTGCTGGTTCTGCAACTGGCTCTGGAGACGTGGATGTTCTAGGCCACCAGGCCTACGGATGTTGGTCGTTGCAGTCTTGGTGATGCGGTTGCAGCCCTGATGACATGGTCCTCGTTGTTCTATCGCCGGCGATTTGAGGATGCTTGCAGCTCCCGGAGGGAGGAAAGTGATTTTATTCCCAAAAACTATAAGATAAAGACACATATCAATCATCAAGAAGAAAAACCAACGTGTGCCATCTGCCGTTCTAATCGTCAGAAAGAGTAGCAGATGACAAGAATAAATCAAATGAAATTTAGATGAGAATAGTTAAAATTTTGATTACTAAACGTGCATATTAATAGATGAAAAGAAATATAGAAATCAAACACATGGTTGAACATTTGAAGGTTAGATAAAAAAAACATTAGAAAAACTGTTAGACGGAGAAATATAATTACAATATATTATTCTTACCCCAAGAGGAAGATGATTTGTTGAAATAGAAATGATTTAATTTTGGAATTACATGCCTTTTTAAGGATTCATTTTTCCCTTCCAGTGTATGTCAGGGAGTAGGGGGTCAAGTCGATGAAGTGACACTGTCATTGAAAACGACATTTAAAATGACAACCAAGTACTATGAAGTAGCAGCATGTTCCGTATTGAGACAGATACTTACGGAGTAAGAATGTATACGAGGTACGTTCAGTATGTTCAGATGATGATTTAAATAAAAAGAGATAGAGTAAATAAAAGAGGATAATAAAAGAAGGTAATAAAAGAGAGCGCCAACCGATTTTTAAAGGGGAAAATGGGTAAACCAATTAGAAGAAGATAATTATTAATGAAATATTAAAGGAAATATGGTAAAATAATTATTTTAAAAATAAAATATCAAAGATGTGACGTTTGTAACGTTACAGCCGTTCAAATCAAAACTGCCAACTTTAAGTTGCCTTATTTGTTGTATAATTTTCCATGTTTGGTCACTGATCCATGGTTTACGACTGTTGTTTTTTATGGGTTGGCGACTTTACTTACTTAAAAATACCACACGGTATTATTAATGTAAAAGCTCCATATTTTTATAGTCTTGGTCTCAGATATTTTAGTTGTTTGCAGCAACATAATCGCTAACTTCCCCATATGAGTTTCAACATTTCCATACAATGACACATTAGCGCGTACTTGAGTTTATGGAAGGTTTGATTTTAGAAAGTTATTATATTATTTTTCAGTTACTTTAGCGCATCCGAATTTTTTCTTGTATTTGTTCAAAACAGCCCGCAGGTTTTTGTGGATATCTAATGCCGTAATATCAGCATAGATAAATCGTATCGTTTTATGGTATCTTGGTACGTCATATTATAAACAAGAAATACCAGATCTGAGAAGAAATCCAGAAATACTCTACTATAAGTCATCCTACAGGAAAAAATGTTCGGAGAGTGAGGTGTAGGAAGAAGAAGAATATCTTCGTTGAATATTTCCAGAACCTGGTTTAAAACACCATTTATGCCGCTTTTCCACGCTGCTGGAGATAAGATAAACATTGCCAGGATGATCGCCAATATTTGTCATGGCTAGACACATCAAGAAAAAGACCCATTTTTCATTTCTCTCTCAAAGTTATATCTTTGATTGTGAATGTTGTTGTTTTTTGCAACCAAATTTGTTAGTAAATGGTCAATATACAAATGTTGTAAATACTCAAACTTCAACAGTGAGAATTTGAATATTATTTCGTGAATAATAATAATAATAAAGTGAGTATGTATAATCTCTTGTTTTATTGCTGAAAGCCCTTTTGTGTTCTGATATTCGTTTGTCAAAAGTTCTGCCAGTTTGACCGATGTAAGTTTCGGACAGTCACCACATGTCAGTTTGTAAACACCATCCTGTAATTGTTTTCTCTTTGGCTCTAATTGCTGTTAGTCTATTTGCTTAAGTTGTTGCTTAACATCTGTTTTATACAGGGTGTTTCATTAATAATTGTCCAAATAGTAAGAAACCTTAGCACAAAATACGAAGATTTAACCCAAAATACTTAAATAAAATGTGGTTCCTTACTGAGTTACAGGGTGTTTTATCTAAAAATTTAAAATCTATTTTTGCTCAGCAGTTTAAAACTGTTCGACGTATCCTCTTCATACTTGGCAGGAACTATAGGTACTGTACAAGCTACTAAATTGTGTTAAACAAACGTTTATGGCTATTACCAGAGGCGTACGACAGGGTAAAGTGACTGGTTGACCCTTCCCAAATTCTACACCACTGGCGAAATTGCTATTTTAGTTCAATTTTTGGATTCTCCAATACTTTCCATGAAAATAATATACTCTTCATTCGTAACGATAAAGTCATTAATTTTCGAGATATTTGAAGTTAAAAATGAAACGACACGGTTATTTTGATCAGTGTATTGTGTCGCTTCATTTTTAATTTCAAATATCTCGAAAACTAATCATTTTATCGTTACGAATCAACAGTATATTATTTACATAAAAACTATTGCAAAATCAAAAAATTACACTAAAATAATAATTTCGTGAGTGGCGTAGAATTTGGGAAGGGTCAACCAGCCATTATCCCCTGTCGTACGCCTCTGGTAGTAGCTAGAAACGTTTATTTATCTCAATTTATTAGGGTGTACAGTACCTAGACTTTCTGCCAAGTATGATAAGGATATGCCAAATAGTTTTAAAGTACTGGGTACAAATAATTTTTAAATTTTAATCATATGAATCATATTATAAATTAATCAAAATAACTGTGCCGTTTCATATTTAACTTCAAATATGTCGAAAACTAATGACTTTATCGTTACCAATGAAGAGTATATTATTTACGTAAAAAGTATTGTAGAATCTAAAAATGGCACTAAAATAGTAATTCCTCTAGTGACGTAGAGTTTGATAAGGGTCAACCCTCCTCCATCCCCTGTCGTACGCCTCTGGTAGTAGCTAGAAACGTTTGTTTATCATAATTTAGTAGAGTGTCTAGTAGTCGCAATTTCTGCCAGGTATAAAAAGGATACATCGAGTAGTTTTAAAATGCTGAGCAAAAATAATTTCTAAATTTTTAGATAAAACACCCTGTAACTCAGTAAGGAACCACATTTTATTTACGTGTTTTAGGTTAAAACTTCGTGTTTTGCGATAAGGTTTCTCCAGTTACTATATGGACAATTTTTAATGAAACACCCTGTATACAGATATTAATTCAACAACTGAAGTCGTTACGAAGATTGGTTTTGAAAGAAACCGTTCGTTATTTATCAGTGACATTTTCTGTGGTGATCACTGTGGTAAATCATTGTGGTGTTGAAAAGATTAGCTAATTAAATCGCTTTCAATTGATTCGAAGGCACATTAAAATACTTTAAGTTAAAATTAAATATGTATAATTTCAAGACTCTCATCCAGAGCCATCTTCGAAAGCCACAACATATCCCAACAAAAATGAAACATTTGAGATGTTATGTTTTCTCTGTATTATTGTACGAAACGGAGGCATGGACGCTTACAGACACCACCAATAAAAAACTTAAAGCGTTTGAGATGTGACTTTATAGAAGAATGCTGAGAATATCCCGGACAGCAAGGATCACGAAAAAGGAAGTTCTAGAAAGAATGAAGAGGGAATCGGAGATTGTGATCAAAAAGCATAAAACTGCAGTGTTTGGACACGTTATGTTACTTCCTGCTGCAGTCCATATTGTAAGGTAAAGTCAAAGGTAAGCGAGGACTCGGTAGAAGATGAATATCATGGCTTCGGAATTTGAGAACATGGTTTAAGGAAATCTCAAAGGAACTGTTTCAAGCTGCAGCGAGCAAGGTTATGATTGCCAATATGATTTCCAACATCCGATACGGATAGGAACCAGAAGAAGAAGAAGAATAAGGAGAGGCTTTCTTCATACTTCCCTTCTAGGCTTCAAAGCAAGTCAAAGTTTAATATTGCACATATTTTTAGCGACTGAAAAATTATCTATTGTATAAGGGGACAATTATTGTTGCTTGGTACTTATCTACATAATACATAAATATATGCAACTTAATAAAATATTAAGTGTGATTAGTGTGATTTTTTTCACAAAATAGTAGGCGGGTACCAACTTCATGAAAATCTCTAAAGTTATTTTTGACAAAATTTGGTAATATGTATGTCGTTTTTAAAATGACCGATTCTTATGATTTCTTTACTGTTTTAGATGACAATGTTTTCGCTTCAGTTTAATCGATGGAAACTAAGATTTTCTTCATGTGGATTTTTTAAAATTAGCAGAGCTTTGTTGACTTCGGTAAGTTTAAAAATTCAACAGCAATTCCAATTCAAATTGAATACAAAACGATTAAAACAGTTTTTACCGATAAAAAGATTCTGCTAACGCTCTTACAAAACTGCGTATTTACTTGAAGCACATTTTACGTATTTGTTTTTTATTGATTGTATGATTTCATTGGAATTCTTGTATCCCGAATTTCTTGTATCCCAAATAAAGTACGTGCCTCCTAGTGGCGGGATACGGGCAACAATACATTGGCTTATAGGGCAGTCCTTACAGTAGGGATCCTGGCCTATACAGAAAAATGCAGGCGGGTGTGGGGTAATACTGGACTTTGGTTGCATTGGTGGTGTATTTAGTCTGGGCTGATTATCGGAGAATGAGAATAGGCCATTTTTGGGAAAAGTTATTTACCAGCAATTTTATTGCTGGAATCGAATCTTATGATTCTATATATTAATAATATAGGTATGCAAAGACCGCAGATAGTGTGCTACTTTTTTATAAACAAAATGGCGCCCGAAAATCGTGTTTTTTTCAATTTTTGCTCTATAACTCCAAAGATTTTAACTTTACACCAAAAACACTCAAATAAAAATTCACCACAATTAAATTCTGCATGGAGACGTGTTTTTTCCGATTTACTTCGACGAAAACTTTCCCCGGAAAAAGCGGGTTTTTCCAACAAAATCTTTAATTTTCAACTAAAGGTTTAGATAAGTAATTGTTAATCAATAATTAAATAACGTGGTAATACACAAGTCCTTTTTGTATAGATTATAATTCCAGAAGCCGATGGATATTGAATGAACAGTTTAGCAACAATTGAATTGTTAATTAAAAATTTACGGTCACTAAAATAACGACAATAATTATGTCGCATAAGAATAACTATGACTTTTTCATAAAAAGACACTATACCTATCTATTGTACTTTACAGAATTGAAATTGGACAATTTAAGCGGCCACAGGAATGTTTTAAAATTATAATGACTTTTTTGGCTTATAAACAAATAGAATATCTCGGGAAATATTAAACCAAATTAAGTTGTAAAAACGGTATTCGAAAAACAGCGGCAAAACGCTTCTTCTAAAAGAAGAAACGTTTAATTATGACAAGCAGTTCCTGAGATACAACCGGTCAAAGTTGACCAGAATTTACGACAAAGATATAAACAATAGGATCATAATTTTTAAACCATCACCTTTTTGTTTTTGTCCTCTTTTTCCACACCAATTTTCATATCCTTAAAATACTCATAACATATATTATTATAATAAAAACTATCGATAATACGTGTGAAAATTGCCAAAAATAGCAAAATTCCAATCAAAAATTTGGTTGGGGAAAATGTAACCCTCAAAGTTCAAAATCGGTATACGTTAAAAAAAATGCATTTTCTCGGCTTTCCATGGAGTAATTTCCTTCATTCTTTTTTTGTTCCCAAGTAACTCGAGTAGAGCCATTGAACTAATGCATCATTAAATGTCAAACTCGCTCCTGTTTTGTAATAATAAATTAATTTATTTATTATAACACAAAATTTTAATTTGTTTAAATAAAAATTGTTTAAATAATTATACAACTTTCAAATGAGAATATTTATGTTATTAACTTTAAAAGGTACACTGGTAGTAAGTTTATCTAAAAAAAAGCCTACAACTGGAAAAAATATGTAGTTTTCTGTTCTTATAAATATATTAATCTATTATAACAAAACAAAAGCAAGTTTGACATTTAATAATGCGTTAGTTCGATGGCTCTACTCGAGTTATTAGGGAACAAAA
The DNA here is from genome assembly GCF_917563875.1 of Diabrotica virgifera virgifera. Taxonomy (NCBI): domain Eukaryota; kingdom Metazoa; phylum Arthropoda; class Insecta; order Coleoptera; family Chrysomelidae; genus Diabrotica; species Diabrotica virgifera. The sequence continues at coordinate 173,153,583 of NC_065449.1, read as the reverse complement.
AAAGAATGAAGGAAATTGCTCCATGGAAAGCCGAGAAAATGCATTTTTTTTAAGGTATACCGATTTTGAACTTTGAGGGTTACATTTTCTTCAACCTAATTTTTGAATGGAATTTTCCTATTTTTGGCAATTTCCACACGTATTGTTGATAGTTTTTATTATAATAATATATATTATGAGTATTTTAAAGATATGAAAATTGGTGTGGAGAAAGAGAACAAAAATAAAAAGGTGATGGTTTGAAAATTATGATACTATTGTTTATATCTTTGCCGTAAATTCCGGCCAAATTTGACCGGTTGTATCTCAGGAACCACTTTTCATATTTAAACGTTTTTCTTTTAAAGAAGCATCCTGCCGCTGTTTTTCGATTACCGTTTTCACGATTTAATTTAGTTTAATACTTACCGAGATATTCTATTTGTTTATAAGCCAAAAAATTGTTTATAATTTTAAAATATTCCTGAGGCCGCTTAAATAGTCCAATTTCAATTCTGTAAAGTACATTAGATAGGTATAGTATCTTTTTATGAAAAAATTATAGTTATTCTTATGCATCATAATTATTGTCGTTATTATAGCTACCGTAAATTTTTAATTAGCAATTCAATTGCTGCTAAACTGTTTATTCAATTTCCATCGGCTTCTGGAATTATAATCTATACAAAAAGTGACTTTACATTACCAAGTAATTTAATTATTGATTAACAATTACTTATCTAAAATTTTAGTTGAAAATTAAAGATTTTGTTGGAAAAACCCGATTTTTACGGGGAAAGTTTTCGTCGAGGTGATTTGGGGAAAACACGTCTCTATGCAGAATTTAATTGTGGTGAATTTTTATTTGGGTGTTTTTGGTGTAAAGTTAAAATCTTTGGAGTTATAGAGCAAAAATTGAAAAAAACACGATTTTCGGGCGCCATTTTGTTTATAAAAAAAGTAGCACACTATCTGCGGACTTTGCATACCTATATTATTAATACATACAATAATAAGATTCGATTCCAGCAATAAAATTGCTGGTAAATAACTTTTCCTTGTATTTTGTTAATTAGCCCAGAGTAATTGGCTAAACGTGCAGGGCAGGGTATGGTGCTGATAGAAAGGGCATTCAGGCATCAAATATCCAAAAATATTTTCAGGCCATAATAATGAAAAGACCTTCTCCAAACGCAATAAAAACTTATACTGAAATGATGGCATCTCCTGAGGTAAAATGTTCCGGAAGTAAAATGAGCCTCCGTTCGGATCTCCGGGTGAGCACTATCTCAGGGGGAACACCATTACAGGTTAGAAAAATCCGGATAGGGTCTTCGAATCTTGGTAGTCTTACAGGTAAGAGTCTGGAGTTAGTGGATGCATTCAAACGAAGAAGAGTTCAAATTGCTTGTATTTAAGAAACTAGGTGGAAAGGACAAAGGGCGAAAGAACTAGGTGATGGATATAAATTGTGGTATGTAGGAGTAGTCACACTAGAAATGAAGTTGGTATAATTGCTGATAGTGAAATGAAAGATAACGTAGTAAAAGTTGTAAAAACGAGTGATAGAATGATGTTAGTGAAATTTGTAATTGATAAAGAGGTATTAAATGTTGTGTGTGTAGTGTGTATGCTCCTCAAACAGGTCTGGGTGAGAATGAAAGAAGAGCTTTATATGACCAATTAGGAGACGTACTGAGTGATATTCCAGCAGAGGAGAAAGTTATAATAGGAGGTAATTTTAATGCACATGTGGGCCAAACCAGGACAGGATATGAAACAATACATGGGGGATTAGGCTTTGGAACTAGAAATGAAGCTGGAGATGACATGCTAGAATTAGCAACAGCATTGGATATGGCGATTGTTAGCACATTCTTTAAAAAGAGAGAAACTCAACTTACTACCTACAAAAGTGGACAACATCAATCCCAAATATACTACTTTATGATAGGAAAGAAAACATACGTGAATGCAAGGACTGTTAGTGAGACAGCAAGCCAACAACATAAGCTGCTTGTTCTGGACATCGAAGTAAAAAGCGAAACTAAACAAAAATATCGGAGAGGACCACAAAAAATCAAGTGATGGATGCTAAAAGATGAGAAGGAAGGTCTATTTAGGGAAAGAATAGTAGAAAAAATATGTTGGAACATGAAAGGAAGCTCTAACACAATTTGGAGAAAAATGGCCAATATCATTAGAGAGACGGCTATTGAAATACTTGGGAAAACGTCAGGAAAAAAGTTTGATGATAAAGAGACTTGGTGGTGGTCAAACGAAGTACAAGGAAAAATAAAAAAGAAGGAAAATTATATAAAAAGTGGCAAGAAACCAGATCGGACATAGATCTTCAAAACTATATGGTCGCCAAAAAGGAAGCGAAAGTAGCAGTAGCAAAAGCTAAAGCAGAACCGTATTCAGACCTATACGATCAACTTGATACCGGGGAAGGCGAAACAAAGATATATAAAATAGCCAAACAGAGAGCAAAGAAAGCAAGAGATTTTAATCAGATTAGATGTCTCCGAGATGAAAATAATAAAATACTAATTCACGAAAAGGATGTCAAAAAGAGATGGAGAATGTATTTTGACAGTTTAATAAATGAAGAATTTGACAGACAGCCTGTGGAGTTAACGGAGACAGTAACAGCAACAGCAAGCGCTTCAAAAAATAAAGAAAGGAAAAGCAGTCGGACCAGATGATATTCCTGGGGAAGTATGGAGAGCATTGGGGGAGACAGTAATAACTTGGCTAGCAGGTCTATTTAATAGAATTATGAAAGTTGGACAAATGCCAGACGAATGGAGAAGCAGTATATGAGTACCTGTCTACAAAAACAAGGGAGACATAAAACAATGCACAAACTACAGGGCTATAAAACTACTTAGCCACACCATGAAAATATGGGAGAGAATAATTGATGGACGGATACATGAAGAAACCGATATATCAAATAATCAATTTGGCTTTATGCAGGGCAGATCAACAACAGATGCAATTTTCATTGTAAGGCAACTGATGGAAAAATACAGGAATAAAGAGACCAACGCTCATATGGTATTCATTGATCTTGAGAAAGCATAATATGATAGAGTTCCTCGAGAGATTCTGTGGTGGGCACTCAATAAGAAAGGAGTCCCTGGCGAATATGTAAAGATTTTGAGAGATATATATGAGGGAGTAACGACTAGTGTTGGAACAGGTGTGGGAGAGACTGATAAATTTCAGGTGAAAGTAGGATTTCACCAAGGCTCGGTGTTTAGACCTTATTTACTTTCATTAGTTTTGGACCAGATAACAGCGAAACTACAGGGTAGTATTCCGTGGTGCCTAATGTATGCTGATGATATAGTGTTAATAGGAAATAGTGAAAGAGACTTATAACAAAAACTGGAATAGTGGAGACAAGCTCTGGAGGAAAAAGGTTTAAAACTTAGTAGGACAAAAACAGAGTATTTGGAATGTTCATTTAAAGATGGGGCTACTACAAATAAAATGGTATCTTTGGATGGTGAAATGATTGTGAAAATTCTGAATGTGATGCTGAAAAGCTGAAGGGAAAATTCTGTAAAGCAGCCATAAGACCGGCTATGATGCACGGAACTGAATGTTGGGCAGTGAAAAAGAAAGAGGAACAATTATACCGGAAGTTGATTGTAACTTCGTTTTTTTAAATGGGATACCCTGTATATTTTTACATTTTTGGATTCTGCTCGATGTCTTCTTTCTTAAAATATGAGGTTTTGTAATATTATACAGGGTAGTTTAAAAGATAATTACGGTTTTTTATAAATTTTGTAGCAAATTTCACACCCTGTAGAATTCTACTGATTTGATATCAAAAAACTCCATTTGTGTTCAAGTGATTTTTGGTATAGTCTATTATTATTAAAAATTATTAATATAGCCAAATGTTTAATTTTAGTCTACAGGGTTGGTCGAAACTCGGAATGAGTATTATCTGAGTTTTCTTAAATGGAACACCCTATATTTTAGTATTGTAATGAAATGGCATTTTATAGTACTTTTTTATTTCTTAAGCATTCCCTAAAGCTAACTGCTTTAATTTGTAAGTTATTCATAGTTCTTTAAGCCAAACATTAATTACAACAAAAATTACGTGAAATTTTATTAGGTTTGCCGTGAAAGTATTAAATCATAAATAATTTTTCGAAAATAAGTACATATTAATATCGACTGACCCTTAATTTATTAATACTGGTTGGTATATCAAAATACCTACGTAGTTATGATTGTTGGTGTGTAATATTAATAAAACATACCATATTCTATCTACATAGTTGGCTATGACTTTGACACTAAATATGCTTAAGCATTTGCTTTGCTTAAACATTCTACTACTTTTGAAGTTCAAGTTGCTTTACTACTATTACTAATATAAATTTTTCTAATGAGGTACTGATTCGGATGTTATTTTTTTTTTTGTTCTAGGAGAGTATAACAAATAAAAATGTGCTACTAGCAATAAGAATTTATCATCAGCAATTCCATGATAAATGACAACCAAAAAGAGAAACTTTTCAAAATTTACTAGAGTGGTTTCAACGAACTGGAAATTTAGATTACGAGATATCTGATCGAACAAAAACTATTGTAAATGATTAAAATGAATTAAATGTTAGTGTCACTGAGAATCTGCATATTAGTATGAACGTTCTCGTAATCTAAGTGTAGTACGTCGAAACTATTCTAGTCAACATTGAAAAGATTCTCTTCTTGGCTGTCGTCTATCAGGGAGTTGCAGATGATAAATTCTTATTGCTAGTAGTACATTTTTGTTATACTCTCCTAGAAAAAAACTTTACTAATCAGTTCCCCATTACAAAAATTTGTATTAGTAATGGTAACAAAGCAACTGGAACTATACAAATAACATTATGTCTAATGTTTAATCAAGTTTAGTGTCAAAACCATAGCCAACTAGGTATAATATGGTTTGTTTTTATTAATATTTTATGCACCAACAACCTTAACAACGTAGGCATTTTAGTATCTCATCCAATATTAATAAATTAAGGATTATTCTAGATTAACATGTATTTATTATCAAAAAATTAGCTAGGATTGAATATTTTCACGGCAAGCCTAATACAATTTCACGTAATTTTTGTTGCAATTAATGTTTGGCTTCAAGAACTACAAATAACCTACAAATTAAAACAGTTAGGTATAGGGAATGCTTAAGAAATAAAAAAGTACTCTAAAATATCATTTCATTACAATACTAAAATACAGGGTGTTCCATTTAAGAAAACTCAGATAATACTCATTCCGAGTTTCGACCAACCCTGTATACTAAAATTAAACATTTCGCTACATTAATAAATTTTAATAATAATAGACTATATTAAAAATCACTTGAACATAAATGGAGTTTTTGATATCAAATCAGTACAATTCTACAGGGTGTGAAGTTTGCTACAAAATTTATAAAAAACCGTAATTATCTTTTATACTACCTTGTATAATATTACAAAACCTCATATTTTAAGAAAGAGGACATCGAGCAGAATCCAAAAATGTAAAAATATACAGGGTGTACCATTTAAAAAAACGAAGTTACAATCAACTTCCGGTATAACCGAAAGTAGCAAAGAGACCAAAATATTTTCATTAAATAGCTCATACCTCAAAACCCCTGAATTACAATTTTCATGATTCTCTTCCTTTTAGTTCTCGAGATATTTCTAATAGGCCCTTTATCTGCCTCACCCTATATAGAGGTCATCAGAGGATGTGCAAAAAGCAACACTAAATATTTCACTAAATCATTCCTATGCAATCCATGTAATTCTATTTCGTATGAATCCCTTTCATGCTATTTTAATAACACAACATTCAATACGTCGGAAACTTTACAATACTTACGTAATAAATTTATCACGTTAAAGCAACCCTTTAACCCCTTTTTACATAATATCTTTCTATTTTTTTAGATTGCCGGAGCTGTAACTACATACCTTGTTATTCTATTTCAGTTCAACACCACTTGACAGGAGTTACTGTATTCTAATTGTAGAGATACTTAGAACTTTAAGACGTTGTTAACTGAAAATGTTTTTAAAAAATAAACGTGCTTTTATTAGATTTTTAAAAACTTTGTGTAACTTCTAAAACTAAAAAAAAAAACATTTTTTCATTGTTCTATCAAATGTAAATTGGTTTAGTAACGTATTGGTTGATTTGTGTTTGATTGTAAGCACTGGAGTTAACATCACAAATAATGTAATAAAGGTTTTCAAATTTTAGTTATTATAAAAGATTTTCAAATAAAATATGTCGATTTTTATTTGTATACAATATTTGAAAACGTCCAAATACGAACTAATACTTTATGGAGCTGAGATCGTAAAAATAATATCTTGGCCACTGGATTCATGGTAAACAAGAGAGTAAGAAATAATAATAAGAGATTGCGGAGCAAAAAAACCCAGAATATGTATTTTAAGACTTAAAGCAAGTTTCTGTAACTATAGTTTAAATAAAGCGTATGCTCCGACACAGAAAAATGAAAATGAAATTAAGAAGGGTTTTATGACGAATAAGAAGTACACACAATACACAATTTCAAACATAAAAAAAATATATGTACAATGAATAAAACAATTTAGACGCAATGAAAGATACAAACAAAAATAAAGAATATACAAAAGATATATGTAATCATTAATCTAAAAAATACTGAATCACGAAAACATAAATGATGAGTGGTAAAATCTAAGTAATATCATAAAAAACACAGCTGAAGAAGTAATGGGCACGGAAAGTAAACAATAAAGAACAAGAACGAATAATCGGTCTGACGATGAATGTCAAATTATAATATAAAGAAAATAACAAAGCCTTTTTACGGATACAACAGGGGTACAGATGTCGGCAAGCAGAGGAGAATATAGATAACTACGCAAGTAAGAAGAAAAAATCCACCAAAATAAGAAGAGAGAGAATATTAGCAATGAACTTCAAGAAATACCAGAATTAACTAAGCCAACAGAGACAAAAAAATTACCACAAAGTGAACAAAAACAGAAAAGAATTCAAATCAAGAACAACAATGTGTAGAGATCAGGAGGGTAAAATATTAATAGAACTCGGAGCGATAAATGATCGACATGGGGAAATCTACATTTGCATTCCACAACCAACCCGGTAAAAATCCGACGATTTTTTTCTTTTTAGTACTCAAAATGTGAGTATAACTGAGATAACGATAGACAGATTAAGATTTAGTTGTTTCAGAGATGACCATCATTCGTTGACGTACGTTTCTTCTTTCAGGGCGGTTTCAGGAACCGTTCAGGTCGCCATAACGGTTTTGCAATGTGCTATGAATCAAACTAACTCCAGCTGTCTAGTAAGCCGAATACCGAATAATACGAAATTATTTGTTAAACGACGCAATAGCGACATCTATTTAAACTGTTAGAATACAACATTAAAAGTGGTTATTGCTATATGTTGTTACTTTATATATTTGATAACATAGACAGTTATAAAGTAATGTCAAGAAATATATAGAAAATAAAATGTCGATGAATTTCAAGTAATGTTTTTTTTGTCTTGTAATTCAGTGAATTATAATTGTTGATGCTCAATTAGTCAGTACACCTAACTTAATTTTTAACAGGTTATAGGCCCAGCTCACGTGTGAACTGTGAACAGATGAAAAAGTATGGTGACCAGCAATAACGGTTATAAAATTCACGTCGACAAACTTGAGGGTCCTGAAAACTGGGCAAAATGGAAATGGCAGGTTTCGATGTTTTTACGAGCATATGCACTTGAAGACATTGTGAACGGTATGTGTAAGTGTCCCGAGGTTAGTGAAAATTCAACTTCATTGGAAGTAGAGAAGCATCAACAATGGTTAAAAGACGATGCAAAAGCGGCAAAAAAGTTTGTTAGCAGCTACGCTAGGAAGAACTGTTGCCGATCTCGTGTTGACGTGTACTCACGCTAGTAAAATATGGGAAAAATTACATGCGCGATTTGAACGCAGCAGTACGCAACGGTTAAACATGTTAATTGAAGCCTTTTTAGACTCCAGCGTGATGAAAAAGAAGATATTAGTACACATGTTGCGAGGTTGCAGAAACTGCTTGTAGATTTGAATGATGGATTGTAGAAGCATGATGAAAATGTTTTATCCGAAAGAATGTTAAATGGTTGGATCTTATCAACTTTGGGTAAGGATTTTGATCATTTTAAAGATTTTTGGGACACGATATCATCAAAGAATCAAACTTTGAATTTATTGATTGAGAAATTGTGTGCCATTGAATTACGTGACCAAAGTGCTGTAGAAACTTTTGCGTTTGTTGCACGGAATATCCCGACCGAAAATGCAAACAGAGCCAAAGTACAACTACTACGAAATCAAAGGAAAATATACATCGTGCAAAAGAAAAATTTACATGTCATAAATGCAAGAAATTAGACCATTGAGCGAGAGAGTGTCCATTGAAAAAATCTGCTGAAAATTTAGACAAGAACAAAAGTAATAATAGTGCTTTTTTGTCCGTTGTTTTAAGTGCCGCTTCTAACAATTATTGTATTGAAGCTGGGAGATGGTAATGTGACAGTGGAGCCATAAATCATATCACTACAGATAAGCAATATTTTTCATCTTATACAGAGTTTGCCGAACCCGAAAAGTTATCACTTGGTAAGAAGGATGTATGTATGTTAACTCATGGACGAGGAATAGTGAAAATTCAAACGCGTCTGAATACTAAATGGAAAGATTCTGAATTGAAGAATGTTTTTTATGTTCCTAAAGTAAGCGCTCATTTGTTTCCTGTGAAAGCTGCTGCACAAAGAGCGTTCGTTACAGTACCCGACGAAAAAAGGTGTAAATCTACATGATAAAAATACTCTTAAAATGTAATGACTGGGTACTTCAGTAATGGCTTATATGCACTTGATATACGTGTTATGAAACCGACCAATCCCATTCAAGCCAACTAAGTAGGGTCAACAAATATGTTACCAGTGTATCATGAAAGATTTGGTCATCCGCACGCAACACGTAAAGAAGGTCTTGAAGAAAATGGATATGCCGGATTTATACTCAGCCATTGCCACTACTGCTGCCGCTGCTGGAAATATTGCCCGAAATACGATATTGACACGAGTGAGGTGTTCACATCAGTTCCTCGCCAATGTCCTCATAACTCATTTACCAAACGACTCTCAAGAATGGAATGTGACGACAGCATCGTCTTTCCATACTTACTCACTTGCCGCTGTGCCGGCGGCAAGTGAGTGAGAGAGAGAGAGAGAGTAGTTGAATATGAATACTCACTCTCACTCGCGCTGCCAGTCCTTTGATTTCCTTCCCGAAAACCGACTTTTTGGGGAGCGCCGTGTAATGGCAGTAGCATGAGCTAGCACTCGCAGCACGAGTGAGCTATTTACACATTCACGCTGCCCACTTCCCTGTCCAATTCCCTGTCCAACAGGACTGAGTGTAAATGCGGTATTAGACATTGACGAATGCAAATAAAGCTTTTGCGATGGATGTACAATTGGAAAAATGCATAGATTGCCATTTAAAACTGGGAGCAATTGGCCATAAGTCACTGGTGAGCAGATTCGTGCAGATGTGAATGGACCCATGTCTATAGAATCACTGGGAAGAGCAAGTTATTACGTATGTTTTAAAGATGACTTTAGTAAGTTTCGGAAAATTTTCTTTATGAAACACAAAACTGAGGTATGTGCCATTTTGGAAAAATTTTACAAACAAAAAATACAGAAAGTACTAATAGATTTCTTACGCCGGAAAGTCAAACTCAGGTAACAATCTAAAATCTGCTTTCCGCCGTATGAGCATTGTAGTCATTGTCTACGTTGGATTTCATGTTGTTTAAATAGATGGCGCTATTGCGTCCTTTTGAAAATAATTTCGTATAATTTTGCGTACTAGACAGCTGGAGATGGTTTGAACTACAACCACAATGCCGTTCTTACGACTCCTAGAGGAAGAAACGTACTTAAACGGATGGTGGTGATATCTGAAATAAATTAAATCTTAAACTGTCTCTCATCAAAAACTGATTACCTTATGTGAACAACAATTTGACCAAAACAATTTGACCTCTTATTCTAGCCTGCTGATGGGACATAATTCGTGAGTCCCGAAACCGGTAGCCAATTGTTTAACAACCATAAAGGATAAGATTGTGAGTATTGATTCTTTTCTTTACCTAACCATTAATTAACTTATATTTTGCTAGTCTACATAGTCTTTATAATAAGCTAAAAGTAGCTTAATCATCAATTAAGTTAATGAAGAAGTAGGAAATGTACGTATGTAACTTTAGTTTTTTCTTCAAACTCCTGGTACCGATTGTTTTGTCTCAAGAACACGTTAGGAGTGTAGACACAAATATTACGTGTAGTAAAATTCTCACTGGTATCGATATGTAAATTACTTGATAATGTATAATTATTATTTGTAATTATGTGATATTACTTGACAATGTCATCATTAACTTTAAAGAGATGGCTTTTGAATGTTCTTGGATAACTGTTACCTACTTGTATAATTGCTTAAATTATTAATTCAGTTAATTAATATGATTATTTCATTCATAGGAGATTCTGACCAATAGAAAGCTACAGAAATCTGAATTAAATCGATAATTTTTGATAATCTCCCGTCGTTAAGTATATTACGTCAGATGCCCTTCGTTGATACGAAAAAATATATTCAGTGACATTAATGATAATTAATGTTTTAAAAATTATAAAAATGATGACTTTCAATCGTCAAATATTTATAAAAACTGTGTGTTTAATGGTACTTACATAAATAAATTACAATAAAATTTTGGTTTTGAACAGTTTTATTCATGAAAAAATCGCAACAAATTGCACTCGACCTCTGAAATTAATATAGAATTTTTGCTCTCGTGACACTTTGACATAATTTCACTCGCCCTCGGCTCGTGAAATTAAAACTGTCAAAGTGTCACTCGGGAAAAATTCAATAATTTCAGAGCTCTTGTGCAATTACTACTGATAATATTTTCACTAACTATGTATTCAGCGATTGTAATAATTTATATACTGTAAAACAAAAAATAATACTCAATTGAGAAAAGAGAAAAGGCGATAAAGAGATTTTTTAAAAATATATTGTTACTATGGAACTCTTACAATTTTAATAGTTATTTATGATATAAGTGTTAAAAGTACACGTTTAAGGCACGCATGTGAAAGTTTGCAGAATGAGCGATAGCGAGTTCTGCAATTCACATGAGTGCCTTAAAATGTACTTTTTAACACGCATATCATACAATATTTTTTCTACAAACGTAATTACAGGAAAATATCTACAAAAACTTTTACTTGAACGTGACTGACATTCCATTTTTATATTTTTTTGACATTACATCAAAATTGTCTATACGGTCAATACGAACTGCAGTGCCTTAAAAATATTTTAAAGCACTAGTGCTCTAAAGCACTAGAGCATTTTTAACGCTCGTATGGAGTGCTAAAAATTGAATTTTTAACACGGTTGTAGAAAAACATCTTTAAAAACAAAATACATGGATCACAGAATATATCCTGCTGTATTCTCTACTTGGATCTTCCATAAATAATAAACAATAAATGACTTGTTATTAAGTTCACGTCTTAAATCAATTATTTATTAAATACCCTATCAATAATATTTAATCAACAACTCAAAATATTCCCGATGCCTTGTCAAATATTGAAAATTTTCACTGTCTTGTCATCATTCTATTTGACTCAGTGCGTTGTATCACAAAGATAGCGAATGTTGAATGACAATTCTAATGAGAATAAATAAGGACTAAGCACCGGGCTTGGTGCAATCCCACTTTAACGTAAAATTTATCAGTCTCTCCCACACCTGTCCTAACACTAGTCGTTACTCCCTCATACATATCTCTCACAATCTTTACATATTCACCAGGAACTCCTTTCTTATTGATTGCTCACCACAGAATCTTTCGGGGAACTCTATTATATGCTTTCTCAAGATCAATGAATACCATACTGGGCGTTGGTCTCTTTATTCCTGTGTTTTTCCACCAGTTGCCTTACAATGAAAATTGCATCTATTGTTGATCTGCCCTGCATAAAGCCAAATTGATTATAGGATATTTCGGTTTCTTCACGTATCCGTCTATCAATTACTCTCTCCCATATTTTTATGGTGTGGCTAAGTAGTTTTATAGCCCTGTAGTTTGTACGTTGCTGTATGTCTCCCTTGTTGTTGTAAACAGATAGTAATATACTTCTTCTCCATTCGTCTGGCATTTGTCCAACTTCCATAATTCTATTAAATATACCTGATAGCCAACTTATTCCTGTCTCTCCCAATGTTTTTCGTACTTCCCCTGGAATATCATCTGGTCCGTCTTCTTTTCCTTCTTTTATTTTTTGAAGCGCTTGAGCCACTTTATCGTTTGTTATTTTGGTGACCATTGCTGTTACTGGCTCCGTTAAGTCCATAGGTTGTTTGTCAAATTCTTCATTTAATAAACTGTCAAAGTACTTTTTCCATCTATTTTTGACATAGTAAGCTCTACAAAATTATGAAATATAAATTGTGAAAACTTTCTCTGTTTTCAAAATTAAGCGCTTAGCTAGAAATTAAATATTTTACACATTTTTAAAATTTTTATCATCTTTCATTCCTTCATTTGTCATAAGTGTGTATAAAATATGACACTACAATAAAATATATTGGATTTGATGGAATAACGCCGACTAGCAAAAAACAATAAAAAAGACTTTATAAAAGTATATAAAAAGAAATTCGATGAAGATACCAGAAGAAAAGTCAACATTTAACCAACCAATGTTAGGTATAGCAATGTTTAGAGGCTATAGCTTAATTTTTGAACACAACTTATACCAGAGTATACCTAGCTACCTTATGGTTGGTCGAGTTCATTTTTATATCTCTACCTAAAAAGACAAGAACAAAAACCCTCTCATAGTTATGTATTTACTAATAGTTTTTCTAAATAAAAGATCTTTAGATAGGCCGTATTTTTAATAAATGCAAGAAGTTAAATCACATAGAGTTGGGTTTCCATAACAGGTTGGGAATAAAAGTCATTGCTTGAGATTAGAGTGCTTGCTCAAAAATGTCGTGATATGTACGTAGATCTGTATTGCTGTATTATTGGCTTTTAAAAGCTCTTAATCGTGTAAAGTACTCTATATTAATCGAAGCTCTAAGAGACATTTGTATATATGGCAGAGACTTTCGCATAAGAATAGCAAATCTGTATTGAAATCAATCATCATCAGTTTTAGTAGACGGTATGGAATCACATCTCCTTAAATTAATTAAAATAGGAGTAAGGTAGTAAAGTAGGGTTGGCTTTTTGCACGTGAACATGCAAGTCATAAATAATTTTCGACCCAGTACCTTTAGCTTCTAGTCATGAAGATCTACTACTTGAGAGAGTAGTTGAGAGCTGTAAAGAAGCAAGTCTGGATCTGAACATATGGGAAACCAAATACTCGTAATGAGTACAAGTAAAATAAATTCATCATCATCCCAGTGCTACAGACCTTACGGGGACTCGACCATCTCAAGCTATCTTCACCATTCTGCTATGTCTTTAGCTTAGATTTTCCAGTTGGTCACACCGATCTTCTCAGCATCCACCTCAGTTTTGGTCTACCCCGTCTTTTGATCGCCACTGGTTGGATTGTTAGAATATTTTTCATGTTTGATTTCGGTGCCCGTGCTACATAATATCCTGCCACTGTAGATCGTTTTTCTTGATTATAGTAATTATATCATTTCCGCCAATATTCTGTTTGTAAATATTCTGTAGTTCAATGTTATACCTATGCTTCCATATTTTGTTTTGAAAGCCTCTCTCATGGAACGCTCCGACTATCTTGCATAGTACCGTTCTTTCAAAAATCGATAGAGAGGATTCCTCGCTTTTTGTTAAGGTCCATGATTCTGATCCATATACGAAAACAGTGACTATCAGTGGTGTATACAGTCATAGACGATGGATAGACTATGACAACACCTATTTGCAATTATCTGTAAATGGCCTTATTATTCCTCTGACATGTATTATTGGAGTTAACCGATGCCCCTAGTTATATTATAAACTCTTTGACCTAAATAGAAATAATATAAAAATTAAATAAAACTTTTTGAATAAATAAAAACCAAGAGGACTAAGTTATCAAGAACTAAGAAGAACTACTAACTAAGCAAAACTATCAGGAGAACTAAGTAATCAAAGTACTTTACCCATAAATGGTAGATTGAGAGTGCGGATGGAAAAGTGTTAAGAACTTATGTTGAAGTACAGCAAATATAATACTATTATGATTACTTTAAAAAGGTGGTAAACGATGAACAACAGAAGAGAGGCAGAGGTTGCAGGATACCAAATGAGAATGTGATACCGGGGATAACGAGAGACAAGGTCTTAGAAGATGAAGAGTGATAAGGCATTAGGATCTGATGATGGAATACCTATGCAGGTTTAGTAGGCTTAAGGAGAGCAAGGGGTTGTTATTTTGTGGTAAATGATGAGTAGGATATATGAAGCAGAGAGGATATCTAACGCATGGAGAGACATTGTGTGATGGTATCATTGTACAAAGATAAAGGGGGCATTCAGGATTCTAAAAACTACAAAGGAATAAACTCAAGTCGCACGCAATGAATATTTTTGAGAGAAATATAAAGCGAAGGTTAAGTAGAGAGTCATCGATAGTAAATACTTTGGGTTTACGGCAAGATGGAGGACAGCAAGGCACTTAATTGAGTTCAGACACGGCAAAGGAGGAGACTCATCGGTCAATGTACTTTGCTGATGATATAGTGTTAGTAGAGGAGGGCACGGCTATGTTGGAGAAGGAGTTGGATAGTTCGAGAAGAGTTCTTGAAGAAGGAAGACTTAAGGTTAGCAGGTAAAAATAATGTGATTGGGAGGAACAGGAATGTTTGCGGACATATAATTCCTCGGAGAAAAATTAGGATGAGTAGGAGAATTTAAATACTTCGGGTGTTTAACTGGAAACGAATTCAGGCTGGTTGGGATTAACTGGACGCGAATGAGCGGGCTACCCTTTGATAGACAAATCGTGAAAGAGCTGAAAAAAAAACTTATACACGAGTGTAATGAGACCTGCGTTGGTGTAAGGGGGTGAAGCGAAGCCCATAAAGAAGATTCAGGAGAAGTACACGGGGTATCTAAAATGAAATTGTTCCGGTGGATGCTAGGTAAAACTAGAAGAAACAGGACCAGGAAAGACTTGATTAAGGAAAGCTCCGGGTTGAATACAGACTCAAGAAAGATTCAAAAACAAAAAATACTACAATGGTACTGTCATGTTAAACGTAGAAATTAGAACTATCTGGGACGAAGGATAGAGCTGTTAGAAGTAAATTCAATGAGAGATAGGGGAAATCTGAGGAGATGATGAATGTACTTTTTGTCAGGAGACTTGAGAGATAACCCTTCTTCTTATTCTCGTTGTCCTTATGCCCTATAAGAAGCATAATCTTTTACCCATTTCTTGCACGCCTTCTGGTCTCTTGCCATTTTCTTCATCTGTCTTTGTTCCGATTTCCCCGATATGTTCCATTCACCCCTTTCTAGGTCGGCCCCTTCTTCTTTTCCCCTGTCTTTTGGTATCTGTCACCATGTTTAATAGTCTGTTCGCGTTCATCCTAATTATATGTTCAAACCAATTCAGTTTCTTTTTTCAATTTTTTTCTCCATTGGTTCCTGACTTAGCACGTTTTTAATGTTTTCGTTCCATTCCCTTTCCATCTTCGTCTTTCCAGCTATTTTTCTTGGCTGCTTTATTTCTGCTGCCTTTATGGCACTTTTATGTCTTTTATTTGTGACCCATATCCCGCTTGCATATTATATATAGAAGAGTTGGTACTGTGATTGTATTATATTCATGTATTTTTGTCTCCTGGCTGATTTCCCTTTTTCCCAGTATCGTATTATTAATCGTATAATATATTTTCGTAGCTTTCTTTGTCCTATTTGCAATTTCTAGCTCTAGCTTTCCGTCATTCGATATTATCGTACCCAGGTACTCGTAGGCCCTCACCCTCTCCAATTCTTTTCCTTTAGAGCGCCTTTCCCAGAGCACTCGTGTTTCGCCTTCAATCGCCTGCTCATGCTGACCTATTTTCATCGTCTTGCATTTGCTGATGTGTATTTGTAATTTCATTTTCTCCATTTCCTCAGTCTATACATCAGTTAGTCGCTGCATCATTCTTGGGTTGTCTGCTAAGAGAACGACGTCGGTCGTCAGCATACAGTAATCCTTCTATTGTAACTGGTGTTAGGTGCGTGTAGCCTATTATTGTTTTTAAGTGGTTTGTTCTTCTTTTTACATTTTTAAATAACTTATCCATAATTATGACGAATAGTAGTGGGCTTAGGCTACCTCCCTATTTTATCTCCTTGTTCATCCTAAATTCTAGTGATCTGCTACCTCCCATTTGCCCTTTTCCAACCACTCTGCTGAACGTACTGTTAATAATTATCTCTAATAGTTTCCTCAGTATTCCCAGCTCCTCCACAGTATTCCACAATACTTACCGGTCTACTAAGTCGAACGCTGCTTTAAGGTCTATAAAGGTCATATATATGTTTGTTCCCCGATCATTATTTTTTTCTATTATATTTTGTATTATGCTTCTGTTGTTAACTGTTTGTCTTTTGGCTCTGAATGCTGTTTGTTCGTCTTCAAGTTTTTCTTCTACCTCTTTCTTAATCTTCTTTCTATTATTCTCGTACAGAACTTGAATACTACTGATGATAGGTATATATCTCTATAGTTTCCACAGGTGAATTCTTTTCCTTTCTTGTGAATTGGGGTCAGTAAATATACCTTTTATAAAGGATACTACTGTTTTTTGGGGTCAGTAAGTTTACTTCCCACTCTCTCGGCATTCTGAGAGATAAATGAAAATTTTATGTTGCCTTATGGATATTACATATTATATAAATTTTTGTAGATATATTTATTGTCTACATTTTTAAAAAATTTTGTTTTGCATTATGTATTTTATTTTATTATTTGCAGTAAAATCACATAAATCGCTTCCACGCCACTCTAATAAATACGGTCCATTATTGTTCAGGATCTATGAACATGTTAATATTTCATTGATCATAGTTCAACGTAATTAAACATTAGTCATAACATAACTCATTTATAATGACAATGAAATTACATTTCCACTTATAAATATTAAATCAAATTAATATTCTTAGTCCATTCACTCACGGTAAAACATTGGGAAATCGGCAGATTTCAAAGATCACTGCTCTTGGATTCACATGAAATTTGGCACAAGCATAGCTAACATATCAAAGAAAAAAGTAATATTGTATCGATGTGTCCTTTTGCTCAAGGGATGAGTTTCACCCCTTCTCGAGAATGAAAAAAATTAGGTTAAAAATAAGTCCAGAAATGGATAAGACGTCGAATTTTAAGCAACTATTGTTTTATAGAATTTTTCCACTGAGTTAACACTGTTTGAGTTATTTACGAGTGAATAGGTTTTTTGCAAATAACTCAAAAATAAGTAGACATTTGGGCGAAATTTTTTTTTATAAAAATATGGTAGCTTATAAAAAAGTGAAAAAAAAAACGATATATTCATTAAGTCTGTAGATTTAGTATAAGCAAAGATGTAGCTAATGAAAAGTAGGTTCTTATTCGTTAAATTACAAATCGAATATTTCAACGTGAAAATACCAAAAATTTAAGCACTTTTCAGAAAAAAACTTATCACAGCATTTTTAAAGTATTTAAAAATTTTATTTTTGTTTTTAAAAAGTTTCTAGCATCAAGTAGACAAGTTACGCTAAAAAGTTGGTCTGTTTTTTAGTAAAAAAAAGAGAAAATCCCCCCTAACTAGTCCTCCAAATAAAATTAATCGTTTCCGCTTCACAAGTTACTTTAATTTTGTACTGTTTATATGATATGTAAGCGCTTATTTTTGAAAGGGGCGTAGTTTAAATGGCTTGAACGGGTCGTTAGGCACGAGAATGTGCAAATTTTGAACAGCTGCCTCTTAACCTATTTTGTCTTATAGAAAAACAACAAATCCAAAATATTCAAAAAACAAATATTATTATTTGACTCTTTGAGATTTTTCGTATCAGTAATCATAATCAAATTTTAGATTAAAATACATTACATACAGTACCTTCAAATTAAAAAAATAACACTTTAAAACCAAGTTTTTTCAAAAATGAGCGCTTTGAACCGATTAAACTTACAGATCATATAGGGTGTCCCAAAAGTAGCGGAACGGTCGAGTATTTCGCGAACTAATCATCGGATCAAAAAACTGAAAAGTACGTGTTCAATCATTTTTAAAAATCTATCCAATGACACCAAACACCAATCACCACTACACCCTCTGGAGGTGGGGTGGGGGGTAACTTTAAAATCTTAAATGAAAACCTCCAGTTTTTCTTGCAAATTTGGATTATTTACGTAAAAATAGGCAACTTTTATTCAAAACATTTTTTCGAACTGTGGATAGATGGCGCTATAAATGGAAAAAACAATTTATCCTGATACCATAGGTAAAATTATAGAAATGGTCTAATATCTCACGAAATACACTTCCAAATGAGAAACCAAAAAATAGATTTTTAATATTTTTCGAAAACCTATCGAATAACACCAAACATGACCCTCCAACCCACCCCCTGGAGGTGGGGTCGGGGGGTAACTTTAAAATCTTAAGTAGCAAGCCCCACTTTTTATTGCATATTCGGATTTGTCATAAAAAATTAAGCAACATTTATTCGAGACATTTTTAAAATTTCTGATAGATGGCGCTATTAAATCGTATTTTTCCAATTAAAGCGCCATCTGTTAACAATTCTAGGTTGGTATTTAAGATTTTAAAGTTACCCCCACCCCACCTCCAGGGGGTGGGTTGGAGGATCACGTTTGGTGTTATTCGAAAGGTTTTCGAAAAAGATTAAAAATATGTTTTTTAGTTTCTCATTTGGAAGTGCATTTCGTGAGAAATTTGACCGTTTCTATAATTTACCTATGCTATCAGGATAAACCGTTTTTTCCAATTATAGCGCCATCTATCCACAGTTCGAAGAAATGTCCTGAATAAAAGTTGTTTACTTTTACGTAACGAAATAAAATGTGCAAGAATAACTGGGGGTTTCCTTTTGAGATTTTAAAGTTACCCCCCACCTCACCTCCAGGGGGTGTAGTGGGGGTTGGTGTGTAGTGTCATTGGATAGATTTTTGTTAATGATATTGAACAAGTATGTTTCAGTTTTTCGATCCGATGTTTAGTTCGCGAAATATTCGACCGTTCCACTACTTTTGGGACACCTTGTATAAACAATACATAGGTAAGTTATGAAGTGGTAATGATTAGTGCCATTTGGCATGCTGATTAGCGTGTGACTTCAACGGTTTTTTTTCAAAAAAGAGAAAAACTTTATTTTGAGTGTAACTTACTTAGTTTGATGCTAGAAATTTTTTTGAATACAAAGCTTTTTTAAATACTTCAAAATAGTGGTGACGACTTTTCCCCAAAAATTGCTTCATTTTTTGGATATTTCGCGTTGAAACATTCGATTTTGAATTTAACGAATAAAAACCTAAATTTCGTTAGCTACATCTCTATTTCTTGTGCTTCTACAGACTCCGTGCATACATCATTTTTTTTAAGAGTTATATTTTTGCTAGGAATATTTTTTTTTATAAAATATTGTAAAAAAAAGGGCAAAAACGTGTTCTTTGTGGAAAAATGAACATACCGATTTAGTCGCAAATAACTCGAAAAGCAGTGAATAAAAAAACTCTATAGAACAAAAAATTGCTTAGAATTAGTCAGTTCATCCATTCCTGGACTTACTTTTACATTATTTTTCTCACCACCGAGAAGGAGTGAAACTCACCCCCAGGGCAAAGCACACATGGGCACAACATCACTTTTCTGCTTTGACATGTTACCTATGTGTATTTATGCCAAATTACATGTCAATCCAAGCGGTTATTTAAAATTGGGAGGAAAAACCGTGAGTAAATGGACTATCTCCCATATCGGAACAAACGTATTTCATTTCGTTTATTGTACTGATTATACAATAACTTCTAACATTTCTCTTACATTTCTATCCTAATTTTGGTGATAAATTTAACCCTTCACACAAAGTACGAGTGTAAGTCTATAACATTGAAAATTTACACACTCGTCGACCATCCCTTAACAGTAATTATGACGAGAATTTAATGCATTTGGATTTAATAATCAAGCTTTGCCTCTGTTTTCATTATCCCTATTTCATTAAAGCTTTAAATCTCTTATTAAAACTTTTGTCCACTTAGTTAGCATAAATGCAGATCAGGAGTTGCTTGCACCAAAGCTGCTTATTTTTGTATTATACAGTATGATGCAGAAGTATGGAATAAATTCATTAATTCAGAAATAGACGAATTTAAAAAAAAAACTTAAAATAACTCAATATTAATTTTTGTTTAGCTTAATGCCTCGATAACTAATAGTCATTGGCATGGTACAGCTGATTTTGCAATCAGATACCTACTGTAGTTGTGTTAAGTAAATATCTTGTTACTTAGTAAAGTCGACTTTACTATCTTTAGAAAGAGATGTTAATTATATGGGACGTCCTTCGGCCCTCCGGTGAGTACCGATCCCACAAGTATAGAAAATATTTTCACTTATTAATTTTTAATAAATGAAAGATCTCCTACCCATCTGAGATTCGAATTCATGACCCCTAAATCCAAAGCTAGGCTTTCTTACCACTGAACCACAGAGGGGTGAATATCAGTATTTAAATGGGCTTCAATTGCTATACAGTGGAACCTCGATAACTCGGATTAATCGGGACCGCTGCCGATCCGGGTTATAGAAAATCCGGGTTAGCTGGAAAATATGGTAAAAATTATTGAATTACGGTATAATTACAGATAAACTCCGTTATAATTAAAATAACATGAAATATACAGGGTGAGCCACGCTCAACGGGACGGAGCCTACCGGGGAAACGGCTAAATATATTAAAAATTCCTTTCGTAGGAGTACGTAGGTCAGTGCCGGCTACAAATTAAAATTTGTGAAATATATACAGGGTGTCCCAATTTAGCGTAATGATATAAAGCTATATATTTTTAAATGGAACAACCTATATTTCACTATAATTTTGAATTCTAATGAACAAAATAATGTTACTTTATTCAACATTCCCTATACCTATTCTTGACCGATTTCGATTTATTTGGGTTTTTCTGAAAATGTATTATTCGCGAAATTAATTAATTACACATTATCGCATGAATTTTAATTAACGTCGTTTTGTCACTTAATTGTCAACTGTCCATGCTTTACATCAGAATATTTACCATTTTAAACTAATCTACACAGTGTTCGCAATCTGAAGTGTCAATGTCGTACAATATTTTGTATAATTACTTTCTTAACTTAAATAGGACACCCTGTATTTTACTTTAATTTTGAATTTTAATCAAAAAAATAATATTACTTTATTAAACAATCCCTATACCTATCTTCGATAATTTTCGATTTATTTGCGTTTTTTTGAAAATGCACTATTCTTGAAATTAATTAATTACACTTTATTACATAAAGTTAAACAAAACACACTGGAAAAAATTAATTTACATTAAATGTTCAAAATGTTGTCCATTTTCTTCAATACATAACCTCACTCTGTGTTCAAAATTTTGTTTTACTTTTCTTAACATTTCTGGAGTAACTGTTGCAAACGCATTACGAATACGCGATTTCATGTCTTCCGCGGTTGTAGGTGGAGTTTGATAAACCAAACTTTTAATATATCCCAAAAAAAAGTCCATTGATGTTAACCCAGGTGATCTAGGAGGCCAATTGACAGCACCACCCCTACCTATCCACTTTCCGGGAAATTTTCTGTCTAAATATTCTCTAACATTACGCGTGTAATGTGCTGGAGCACCGTCTAGTTGCAGAAACATTGTTCTTCTAATATTTAAAGGGATATTTTGCAAAAGTATCCAAAAGTCTCTTCGTAGAAATCTTAAAAACTTTTGTCCATTTAAATGGCCATTAAAAAATACGGTCCTATCACATGTTCTCCTATTATTCCACCATATACATTAAGGGACCATCGGTTTTGTCGATCAATACATCTACAATTGTATTCATGTTGATACAATTGTATTACAATAATACAATTACAGTAATACAATTGTATTGATGTTGTTCTATTCATGTTGATTTTCCGTATTATAATAGTGAAAGTTATGTCGATTCACGAGTCCATTATTATGGAAAGTAGACTCACCAGTGAACAAAATTTTATCAAAAAAATGTTGATCTGCTCCTGTTTTGTCTAGAAACCATAAACAAAACTCTAACCTACGTTCAAAATCAGTTCCATACAAATTCTGATGCATTTGAATTTGATATGGGTGATATTTATATTTTTTAAGAATTCTGCGTATACTAGTTTGGCTTACTTCAATCTCCCTGGCCATCGTCCTTGTACTTGTATTTGGATTCTCAATAACTGATTGAATAACTTCTAATTCGGTATTTTCATCTTCAGTTATGGGATTTATCAAATTTCGTTTAGTATAAACAACACTGCCAGTTTCACGAAACCTTGTTAAGACTCTTTCAAATACTTACTTACGAGGATGACGTTTTAAGGGAAATCTCTCAGCATAGACTCTTGATGCTAACAAACTGTTTGGATCCATTCACCCAGTATTAAAATCATATTTACTCAGTCTTCAATTGAATAATCTGCCATTTCTATTAATTGAAAGCAATACAGTTAATAGTTTGACTATTAGTTTGACAGCTAGGTACCTTTTGTTTTTTCATGGCATTCTTTATAATGTATAATGAGCTATGTAATTAACGACATTTAATGTTCCAGGTAACATAATGCAAATAGATCTGAAGATACTAGATATTAATATAAAATTTTATAATAGCTTGATTATAATAATTGTTACAGCATTCAAATATAGGGTATTTTGTTTAAGTTAGAACTTTATGTAATAAAGTATAATTAATTAATTTCAAGAATAGTGCATTTTCAAAAAAAAAATGCAAATAAATCGAAAATTATCAAAGATAGGTATAGGGATTGTTTAATAAAGTGATATTATTTTTTTGATTAGAATTCAAAATTAAAGTAAAATACAGGGTGTCCCATTTAAGTTAAGAAAGTAATTATACAAAATATTGTACAGCACTGACACTTCAGATTGCGAACACTCTGTAGATTAGTTTCAAATGGTAATTATTCTGATGTAAAGCATGGACAGTTGACAATTAACTGACAAAAAGACGTTAATTAAAATTCATGCGATAATGTGTAATTAATTAATTTCGCGAATAGTACATTTTCAGAAAAACCCAAATAAATCGAAATCTGTCAAAAATAGGTATAGGGAATGTTGAATAAAATAACATTATTTTGTTCAGTAGAATTCAAAATTAAAGTGAAATATAAGTTGTTCCATTTAAAAATATAAAACTTTATATCACTACGCTAAATTGGGACACCCTGTATATATTTCACAAATTTTAATTTGTAGCCCGTACTGACCTACGTATTCCTACGGAAGGAATTTTTAATATCTTTAGCCGTTTCCCCGGTAGGCTCCGTCCCGTTGAGCGTGGCTCACCCTGTATATACATACACATCTAAATTATTAAAAACACGCAAACACAAACCTAAGCAAACGGAAGCAAACAATACAAGACTGTACTACACACAATACAGTCACAGTCGGAACGATGTTATGAACAGTGAAAACTAAGACCATTGTTTAAAAAATAATTTTATAAATAATCTTTTATTCTTTTTTAAACAATGCTAAGACAGTTTGAAATAAATAATGGAATAACAGGTGCCTCTTGTTTCCGATAAATCCGAGACAATGACCGTCGCTCTGCCGCTGCCGACGTTTGCCATGGGCCATTTTTATTATCGTATACAAAGTTCAAATTACACAAATACACATTATCTCTCAAATATTATATTACATACTATCCCTTGCAAGATAATTCGGATGGAATTCCCCAGATTAAGAGACTGGGCCGATATCAAGCACAAAATAATCTGGGGAATTCCATCCGAATTATCTTGCAATGGATATTGTTGAAATGTTTGTCTGATGAAAATCGGTCCGGGTTAGCCGGACTTCCGGTTTATCGGGGGCCGAATTATCGGTGTTCCACTGTATACCTGTTGTATATTACGTCATCAGTGTTAGCGTAATGACGTAGTCGACGATTTTTTTTAATACAAACCAAGGTCACGAGACAACTCATTTGAAAGGTCTCCTAGTGGCATTTATAACGATGTATTATATCCATATTTATTTGTGCAAGGTTAACCAATATTATGTACTTGGTTAAGTAGAATGTAAAAGCATGGAGTAAATTCATTGTTTCAGAAACGGACGACTTAAAAAAAATCTTAAGCAAATCAATATTAATTTTCAAATGGCCATAAATTGCTATATTTATATTTTTTGAACTAACGTTATCATTGTGGGAGTAATACCGTAATTGACGATTTACTTAAATACACACTGACCTGAATAATATAAGATATGCCTATGAGACCGTGATGGCGTTGATGAATTACAACAGGCAATGGAACGGGTTAATTCAGTTAGTGATGAGTACGGCCTTGAGCCTGAACTTCAAGAAGACAAAATGGATGCTGATAAGGACAAAGCAACAACATGCTTGACATTTTGCACCTCCGTTCAAAGAGTGTCATAAGTCAAGAAAGCAAAGTTTCGAGAAAACGACGTTTAAACTTTGTCCTACAATATTTTCAATTAAACAATTCAAAAAATATTAAAATTAGAATAATAACTATAGTCCTGTCGCCAGTGGGGGAACAACGGCCTCCTTAATTCAGATGGACTTACCCACCAAGTTTTTTTTATGTATTTTGACCCGTAGAACACGAATTTTTTGGGTAACAGTTGATCAGGATGTCGATAAGATTGTTATAAACAAAGAACTTGAGGAATCACATATCAGCGATTTTTTGCAAAAACAAACATATTTTTGTATTTTTTTGGTTATTCTAAGCAAAAAATGTTTTTACAAGTTTTTTCGTAGGATGCATAGTTTTCGACATAACCGCGGTTGAACTTTTAAAAAATCGAAAAATTGCAATTTTTGAACCCGAATAACTTTTGATTGAAAAATAAAATAGCAATTCTGCTTACCGCATTTGAAAGTTCAAGTCAAATTCTATCGGTTTTGGTTACTTTCATTGCTAAAAATTAATTTTTTTATTGTTAAACAAAGCTATAAACACATAGTGATTGAATGATGTTTTAAATGCATTTTTCATTTGAAATCGAACGAGTAGGCGCGCATACAGACAATTCTACGTAGATTACGTACATTAAAACGCATGCATTGGGCACTGGAAACACTATGTGTTTATGGCTTTGTTTAACAAATAAAAACCTAATTTTTAGCAAAGAAGATATTCAAAACCAATAGAATTTGACTGAACTTTCAAATGCAGTAAGCAGAATTGCTATTTTATTTTTTAATCAAAAGTTATTCGGGTTCAAAAATTGCACTTTTTCGATTTTTTGAAATTTCAACCGCGTTTATCTCGAAAACTATGCATCCTACGAAAAAACTTGTACGACTATTTTTTGCTGAGAATCACCCAAAAAGTACAAAAAAATGTTTTGTTTTGCGAAAAATCGCTGTTATGTAATTCCTCAAGTTCTTTGTTTATAACAATCTTATCGACATCCAGATCAACTGTTACCCAAAAAATTCGTGGTCTACGGGTCAAAATACATAAAAAAACTTAGGTAAGTCCATCTGAATTAAGGAGGCCGTTGTACCCCCCCCCCCCCTGGCGACAGGACTACTATTTTATTTAGTTAAAATGGTTTTTGAAGCTCTATAAAATAGCGTATTAAATAAATTAAAAATATTAAAAAAAAATTGAGTTGTGACATTATACAGATAATATAAAGAAAAATTTAAGAAATATTATTTATCAAAAGTGACACTTGCAATACAGGATATAATATCAACATTATTATCTTATACTTATACTTATACTTAATATTTTTAATGAAGTAACTTAAAATATCAGTAACAATATTAAACACAAAATACTGCAAAAAGAATGATAAATAAGTGATAAATGTGTCACTTTTCTCGAGCACATACGCAGATTGTTTTGAATAAAATAATAACATATACTGTCTTAACTCAACAAACGACGCTTTATACACATCTAAGATGGACAAATGCTTTGCACAAGTCGATATGTGACACTGTCTGTGTTCGGTGCGTCGAGTCGTTGATTTTGGATAATCGTATAATGACACTAGTGTCATCTAACGGTAAATACTTGACCCATAGGTGTGACAGTTCGTGAGATAAGAGTGTATAGTTTTATTAAACTGTTGGTGCAATAAAACCGATTTTAAAATTTTTTGAGTTATGACACTCTTTTAGGGATGGCAGTTTTTGACAAAACACCGGTTTTTGACAAAACACCGGTTTTCGGTTATACCGGTTTTTTTGCTTATGGTTTAACATAGCGGTTATAACCGGCCAAAAAAACCTGTTTTTCCAAAAACCGCTTTTTGGTTTTTAATCCAATAGGTTACAATGTTATATTTACAATGCACTTTAGTTTGCGATACTCCACTCGACTCGATACTTGATATCAATATGATCAAAATTAGTACTATCGAAAGAACATCAATATCAATAGATATAAATAAAACACAATTTTTAATAAAACCATTTTATTCTATTAATTATTATATCGCACACCTAGTTCAATAGTGCCACAAGTGCAAAACACAATATTCTCGAGAAATGGGCAAAACGTTCTGTAGTAAATGCGTTATGCCCTGTAAATAATTTATTTTGAGAGTGACTGGCTTCAAAATTACAATTTAGGTAGTAAATTATACACTTATTGGCTGGATGCTATTACAATTTATTAAAAATAAAACGTTATTATTGTTTTGATAGTTATGGCGATATTGCATTGTGAAGAAAGTCATTTATAAAACAATACTTAGGAGATACGGCGGCAATATAATGAAAAAATCAAATGATTTTTGCAGTTGTGGCCGTATTGAATTATACCGGTTGTATTGTGGCAGTGTATATTATCGCCACATCTCTCTTGGTTTTTGCAGTTGTGGCCGTATTGAACGTATTGAATTACATCGGCTTTATTGTGGCAGTGTATATTATCGCCACATCTCCCAGTCATGGCCGTATTGCATTTTCAAAACCTCCAAAAACCCTACAGTGAAATACCGAAGTAACTTACTTTATACTTATCCAAAACAATATTTTAGTTCAGGCTGTATTGCATTAGATGGGCCATTATATAGGCAATATTTTACAGCCTTAACCCAAAATTCGAATTTTTTGCTTCGTATATCCTGGGCCAAACATGTCACCAACATAGAGGTAATCTACAGAATCGGGAAAGAAAAAGAAATCGTGAGCACAATTAAACAAAAAAATTTAAAATAAAAATGTATACCATTTTTATTCAGTTGCAATGCGAAGGCAAAACAATCTTACTTTTCACTTAGAATACGGAGTGTAATCCAGCTCTCTGAATCGCGATTTTCGATTCTTATTAGAATCTCATCAGAGAGAGCGCAGGCTTGTTCTCCATATCCTAACTGACCAGCACCGAGAGCTTTTCCCACACATTGCAACTTAAACAAATAGGGTAGGTGACTGGCGTCATCTGGCAGTTGAAAGATGAAATTTTTCAATCCTAATAGCAACATTAATAATATTGAAAATATTAAAAATATTACTAAAATTTTTTAAATTGAAAAACTTATTGGTACACTTTCCTGGGTAAAGTTCCAACGGAAAATGCACCTAGTTACTCTACGGCATAATACGACTATAAACTAAAAATGTATACCTTTTTATTCAGTTGCAATGCAAAGGCAAAACAATCTTACCTTTCAATTAAAATACGGAGTGCATTCCAGCTCTCTAAATCTGAGCTTTACTAAGCTGCAGACGGGGGATGTGAATTGCATAGTGTAGAATTCCTTCCCTTTGTCTTCACTGCAGCATCCATTTGGCTTGCAAATTGTAGAAGCCTTGGAGGTGTCACCAGGAAAGTGTACCAATAAGTTTTTCAATTTAAAAATCTTTTAGTAATATTTTTAATATTTTCAATATTATTAATGTTGCTATTAGGATTGAAGAACTTAATCTTTCAACTGCCAGATGACGCTAGTCACCTACCCTATTTGTTTCAGTTGCAATGTGTGGGAAAAGCTCTCGGTGCTGGTCAGTTAGAATATGGAGAACAAGCCTGCGCTCTCTCCGATGAGATTCCATAAGAATCGAAAATCGCGATTCAGAGAGCTGGATTGCTCTCCGTATTCTAATTGAAAAGTAAGATTGCTTTGCTCGCGCATTGCAACAGAATAAAAATGGTATACATATTTATTTTATAGTCGTATTACTCCGTAGAGTAACTAGGTGCATTTTCCGTTGGAACTTTACCAAGATGCAGACGGGGGATGTGAATTGCATAGTGTAGAATTCCTTCCCTTTATCTTCACTGCAGCATCCACTTGGCTTGCAAATTGTAGAAGCCTTGGAGGTGTCACCAGGAAAGCGTACCAATAAGTTTTTCAATGTAAAATTTTTTTAGTAATATTTTTAATGTTCTCAATATTATTAATGTTGCTATTAGGATTGAAAAACTTCATCTTTAAAAAAACTTAAATATATAAACACGATAAGTACCGTCTATATGATTGATTATCCAGGGAAAAATAGTCAGTAAGCAAGGGCAAGGCAGGAGAATATACTCGCGGCTCCAAAATCTGAGGAAGTGGTTCGGGCACACATCGGTGGAACTATTCAGAAGTGGCGTAAGTAAGATCAGAATTGCCATGTTAATAAGCAAAGTTCGTACTTAGCTAAGTACAAAATTTTGTACTTAGCTAAGTAAAATAGAATTACAATAGAAATAGACTGTTTTATATGGCAATTCTATAGATGCTGAAATTATTCTAGTTTCGCTCAACAATTTACATCCAGCTATAAATTTCACTCTAGAAACCGAGTCTAACAAGTCTATAAATTTTCTAGACCTAGAGTTGAGACTCTAGAGTTGAGACTTCTGAGCTTCACCGATGAGGCATAAGGATGCTGAAATAGCTATATGGAGATGGTGGTCCAACTCTGAATCAAATATAAACAAAACCTGCCTTGATCTTTTTTACCTTTCTAGACCTTACTTTAACTAGAATGGACAATAAATTAAGTTTTTCAGTCTTCAGAAAACCTACTCAGACTGACCATACCATCCCTAGATCTTCTAACCATCCTTTTCAAAGAAGATGGCTTCTTTTTATTGCTACATCCATCGTTTACTTAGTCTACCACTATCAGATACTGATTTCAAGTCATAATTAGATATTATCAAACAACTTGCATATAGCAATGGTTACTCCTCTGCTTTGGTTGATAACATACTTAACAAATTAAGGAATAAAAGGAATAGATCCCTAGCTTACAATTATTCCTTAACAATTCCACTACAGCAGTTAGGTATAGATCAATATCATACGTAGGTTATCCTTCAGATAATATAGCCAAAATCTTAAATAACATCCCCAACCTTAAACTTTCATTCAAATGTAAAGAAAATATCAAATCTATTTTTTCTCACACCCAAGATAAAATTGAAAAAACATCGAAAAGTGTTATATATAAATTATTATCCTGTGGAGACTGCCCTGTTACGTATGTGGGTAGAACTATGCGACCTTTGGAAACACGCATTAAAGAACATTTGTCTAAGATTGACAAATCTAGTTTTGGTAATCACTTACGTGCTTCTAAACATAACTTCAGTCCCCAAAGAGATAGTAGGATTCTACATAGTATACCCATTAACAACTATACAAAAATGGATTTATTAGAAGTCTTAGAAATTAGCAGGGAACTAAAAAGAAACCCTCAAAATTGTGTTAACACCCAGATTCAATTAAATTGTAAATTTTATCCAATCTTTAAGAAGTTTCTTTAATAATTTTATATTCAACATACTCAATAATTGATCAAGTTTTTTGAACATTACTTTATAGTATGTTTGAATTTTCTTTCATTGATTACAAATAAGTAAATATTTTCGATTTGGCTTAAATGCATAATAATATTGTTCTTAAAAAAACAGCTTTGGAACTCTGAGCTTGTCCAACGGTACATCTCCTTGGTTTTCATCTATCTCACTTCTATATTTGGTCAGAACTGACTGTTTGGTTTTGATTTTTTGATAATTTAATAATAATTTGATAATTTTCATATTTAAGTTTTTATTTTAAACTTAACCATTGTTATTTAAATTTAACTTTAGAATTTCATATTAACTTCTAACTTCAAACCAATTTAACCTACATATGACAACTTAGTCATTTTAAAAATGTTTAATTATTTTTAATAACTTAGATGCCGCTAGGAACTTTTGTTTCCGTCCGCGCATCCTGTCGTCTTTGCATATTGTCAGTAACAGCGCTGTTGATTGTAAAAATGGAAGCCATTTTTTAAAAACACATTAAATGTGATTATTTTATGAATTTAAGGGTTTTTACCCTGACCAGTGGTTAGATCCCTGGGTTAATTTTAATATTAGTATTAGAATGTGTTTGTTCAATGTTTTCTCTTCATTTGAGGTAGATATAATTATTATAAGACGTAAGTTTCACTTTATAATTTTTTGTGAATAAGATTCTTCAACTTAATCTTTATATAGGATAGCTCTGATGACGGCATTAAAAATGCTGAAAGTACTTAGCTGATTTTAATAAATTCA
The DNA here is from genome assembly GCF_917563875.1 of Diabrotica virgifera virgifera. Classification (NCBI taxonomy): domain Eukaryota; kingdom Metazoa; phylum Arthropoda; class Insecta; order Coleoptera; family Chrysomelidae; genus Diabrotica; species Diabrotica virgifera. Next base: position 173,122,660 of record NC_065449.1, on the reverse strand, counting down.
ATGTTGTTCTGAAGCTATTTTCTTGTGGCATTTTTAAAATTTTAACTATTTATAATGGGAAATAAGCCACAATATTATTAAAAAAAAATGATTTTTATTAACGTTTCGACACCCAAATCGGGTGCCGTTGTCAAAATACAAAATACTACTAACATAAACAAAAATGTTGTTGCTTAGTAAAAAGTTGTCTTTTTAAAGACAGATCACATGCTATGATTTTTTTGTGACGGATATTCTTGAGTTGGGGTTGATTTCATGTAATCGAATTAACTATCTTTCAGTAAACTCGTCCCAGGAACGCAACTGATAAATATTGGCAATATCATTTTAAAGTCTTCTACTTTAAAATGTATCATATGTATCTGAATTGCCGATATAAATGAGTCAAATTAAATAAATTATTAGAAGAATTTTTTTACTAAGCAACATTTTTGTTTTTGTTAGTATTATTTTGTATTTTGATAACGGCACCCGATTTGGGCGTCGAAACGTTAATAAAAATCATTTTTTGATAATGTTGTGGCTTATTTCCCATTATAAATAGTTAAAATTTAATAAATTTCTTTACACACTATCAGTCTTTGAAAACATACACCAATTCCCGTTTTGATTTAGAATTACAATATACTCATATCAGAATATTGCACACAACTTTTTCCCTGATAAATTGCACATGCTCTAGTTCCTTCTAGTATTCTAGTCTAATAATTATCTTTTCGCTACAATAAAATAGACCCGTCTAATCCAGTGGTAGTTCAGTTGACGTAGTATGGTCAGATTGTAACTCAGTGCGCTTCACGTGATATATTTTCTCATCGCGCGACGACCGTGTATAATATTATTTAACAAAATTTTATAGAATTATTTTATTTTGTATTATTTGCAATATGAATCGTGCAAAAATAATTTTAAAACTTGCCCTGTTTCAGGACAATAAAATAAAGGTAGGTATTAGATGGTACTAGTACAAATTTGAAATTTATCTTCTTTTCCTTCACTTGCCATCTCCGCGACGGAGGTTGGCAATCATCATGGCTATCATCAAAATTATATTGAAATATTAAAACTAATATTATTTCTACATTTTTATATCAAAATATACAAACGCATCAACAGTCACATTGTGTAAAGCTAATAATAACTTTATTAAGTTTAAAACCTACTTTGAAAATTTTATTTCGTAACAAAAGTTGCAAAACACAAAAGTTGAATATGTGAGACAAAATCTCACGCGACCACTCACATAAAAGCCAACCTAGCGACCAATGCCGGGTTAACTAAATTACGCTAGGAAAGAAATTACTTACAAATTACAAATACGTTTATAGCTTACTGAAATCAAAGAGCACAAATTGTAATAGATAACGAACCCAGTCCCGAAATTGAAATCAGGAGAGAAGTTAGGTACGGATGTATTATGTCTCCATTAGTCTTTAATGCATATATCCTCCTCATCTAATTTTTCTCCTTCGTAAGGATGTAGTGGCGTCATGTAAGTCATTTGACTATTTCTGTCCAATTCTCTCTCTCCTGCGCGTGTTGTTTTGCTTCGGAGAATGAATAACCAGTCATATCCTTTATTTGGTCCGACCATAGTAATGGAGATCTTCCTCTGGATCTTCTGCCATGCATATATAGTGAAGCCATTTTTGACGAAGCAATACTATCTCAACGTGAAGGAATAATAATTAACGGAAGATCTATTAATAACATAATATATGCAGAGGACACCGTGATTATGGCAAGCTTTGCTGAACAACTCCAATTACTACTCAACAAAACAGTTTCTGTGAAGAATATGGACTAAAAATGAATATAACAAAGACCAAATACATGATAATAACTAAGAAAACAAATATACAAACAAGCATACATTTGGGAAATGTAGCGATAGAAAGGGTTTATTAATACAAATACCTAGGAACCTGGATTTCAGAGAAAAATGATCAAACAGCAGAAATAAGGACCAGGATATAAATAGCAAATAATGCGTTTTAGTCCAAGTAATGAAGCTTAAAATAGGACAAAACCTCGCAATTTTTACAGAATGGATCGATTTGCTTCAAAATTTGTGAATAAATAGTGGATATTCTAAGGATCAAAATCTATATCATGCCGAAAGGCGCTTTTACCATGGGGGCGGTTGCCACCCCATCTCGGGGGTGGAAATTTTTATTATGTTTAACCTTTAACTACCCGCGCATTAAGTTATAACATAACTACACGCGTGGCGTACTTTGTACGCCACAAGAAAATACACTTAAAAACAGCGGATTTGTTTAATTTTTTTTTGAAAAAATACACTTAGTTGTTTGTTATAAACCTTATTCGGCATCAGTGAATACTTGGAGTTCCTTTTCAGTAAGCCAATTGGGATTTATAACTGGAATCATGGAATAACTGGATTCCATGATAAATAAAATTACTAATAAAAAATTTTTTAATGTGATTTTTTACAGGAGAAAAAGTATTGTTTACAAAGAAAAATATATTTTTTGCCATAGTGACTAAAAAACAATTAAAATATGTACTTATATTACGACTTATAGTAATATAATCCTGGGGTATATTGTCCACCACCGGAAACAACAAATAATAAAATGTAAATTACGATCTTTCCAGAAAGCCGATTATAACGAAAATAAAACCAAATTGTAAAGCACATTCCAGTGATAGGTTAGAAAAATAAGCAAGGTCAAAAATTAAATTTTTAAATATATTTCCAGTAGAATTCTTATATCTGGCGTACAAAGTACGCCAGCGCGTGTAGTTAAAGGTTAAATAAGAAAAGTTGGTAAAAACGTTCATTCTAAGCAAAACACGTTCTATATATATTTTTTTGATAAAATTGATAGTTTTCGATTTATTCGCTATCGAAAGTGTTAGTTTTTTATCGAAAAATCAATGTTTTTAATAAGTTTTCTGCTAATAACTCTAAAAATTTTCGTTTTATCAAAACAACTTTACTTAACAAAAATGTACCTTTTGAAAAATTAAACAAAACCGCTTTTTTAAATTATCTTTAAGACCAATAGTAATCGAGCTGTACAATATTATATGTTGGCTCTTCTTCGTCAAATGCTAAATATTGTAGATTCAAAGTCAAAAGACGGGAAAACTATGAACATTGTTCAAACTAATTTAAAGTACTTAAAAATATCTATCTCCGGAAATAAAAAAAGTCCCTAGCTCAAATATTAAATGACTTATAATGAAAAGAATATTAGTCCCCATTTTTTTTTCAGCGAAAAAGTGATCGCAAGCAACAAATCACCACCCTAATCAAAATTAGTCATTAACCTTATTTGTTTTTTTTTATTTATGTATTGTTAATAGGTTCTAAGAGTTTGAGATGCTTAGAATTATTAGTTTTTACAAAAATGGGTTAAAAGCGAATAACGAATTTTTGTAGTTTGGAAAAAAATGGTATTTTCTTCAGAATAGAAAGTTTAGCATCAGAGATACGAAAAAATATTTAAATATAAAATTGTAGCTTATTTAATTTTCAAGAAACTGGTTTGCAAAAGTTGTTTCTACGGCAAAAATTAAGTGAGCTGTTGACAATTAAAACTTGTAATAACATGCAAAAACCACCTTTACCAACCCTTTCGAAGCCACCTCTTTCTACGACTTAGAATTTTAAAAAGATTTAATATTAATAGGCTTATATATCTTGCAAAAATCTACAAAATAATTATTTAAAAAACTTTCTAAGATAAAAAATGAAAAAGTTACGGTTAAAAATCAATAAGTTTTTTGAAAAAAAAAAGAAGAGAAATCCAATTGGAAGCCTAATAATGTAAGTTAGCGGTGTTTTTAGTCATTGGCCTTATTAATTCTTATTTATTTATATATTGTTAATAGATTCTAGAAGTTTGACTGGCTTAAAATGATTAGTTTTTAACCTTCGGATGACCAAGCGGGGGAAATTGTGACCCCAGCGTAAGTTTTTCTTTAATAAATTCAAAAGTATTTTTAATTTTGAACTCATTATTTTTTTTGACTTTAATATCATTCTAGATATCCTCATATTTTGAAATACAAAACATTCCCTATATTTTACGAATAAAAAATATATTCTGTAATTACAAGTAGTTTTAAGCTAATGACGTCGACTTTGCAAAGTAACAAGACACTTACTCAACATACACACTACACATGACACTAATACTCATGTTGTGACCGGCTGAATGACATAAAGTCCATGCCAAAAAAAAAATTAAAAATAAAAAAAAAAAATTTATTTTTTTGTTAATCGTCATTTTTGACATTTTTGACCTGGGGTCATTTTTCCCCCCCTTGGTCATCCGTGTAACAAAAAAAGGTTGGTCATCAGAAGGTTAAAAAACTGGAGTTAAAAGCGAATAACGAATTTTTGTAATTTGGTTAAAAAATCTTTTTCTTCAGAATAGAAGGATTAGCATCAGGGATACGAAAATTGTAGGTTATTTAGTTCCCAAGAATTGGTTTGAAAAACATTTTTTTACGGCAAAAATTGAGTGAATCGTAAATGAGTATATCGAAAAAAATTAATGTTTTCTATTCAAAACTAACACTTTCAATAGCGAATAAATCGAAAACTATTAATTTTATCAAAAAAATGTATAGAACGTTTTTTGCTTAGAATGAATGTTTTTATCAACTTTTGCAATCAAAATTCAATAAAAATGTCCACCCCCGAGATGGGGTGGCAACCACCCCCATGGTAAAAGCGCCCTTCGGAATTATATAGATTTTGATCACTGGACTATCCACTACTTTTGATCACTGGACTATTTTCAAGCAAATTGATCCATTCTGTAAAAATTGCGAGGTGAAAAATTTCAGTTCCTGGACTATTTGTAAAAATGAAAATAATTCTCTAAAACAAAGACCTTAACTTATAACTGAGAGTATGAGCTTTGAGATGCTACGTGTTCTCAATACTGCAATATGAACATAAAAGCTGAACATTGAATGTGGTGTTACAGAAGGACGGTTAGAATAGCATGGACAGAAGAAAACGAACACGGAAGTATTGCGAGAAATGGGTAAAGAATGCGAAATAATAAACACAATAAAAATAAGAAAGTTTCAATATATGGGATCCGTAATGAGGGGACAGCGATATGAACTGCTAATACTGATAATACAGGGAAAGATACGAGACGGAAGGAGAATAGGAAGAAGGAAGGGCGTTATCGAAATGCCTCCCAATTTTTCAGGTAAATATTTTCATACATGAAATGCCTCCCAGGTACAATCGAAATGCCTCTGTTTCGTTAATCATTTAGGCTGATATTTTGTCTATTTAATCTCTGTATAATGACAGAATGTTGCTAAATCATAATTTAAATAGGTAGTATCTATTTATTTTGATTTTTCTAATTCTTATTGCAGTGTACCTACATAAAATTTGTTTCACATAAATATTTCACAGTACGACATACATATTTCTTTTTAGAAAAGAAAGTTGTTACCCGACAATCTAATATCCAGCTTTTCTGGGTAATTCCAATTTCGATTCTAATCTCTTCCATATTTATAATTCCACAAATAGGTACTTTTACCTTAATTTTTTGTTTGTTTATATTCTCTAGGTATTTTCTGGGTAATTCCAATTACGATTCTAATCTCTTCTTAACAATTCCATGAATAGGTACTTCTACTCTTTTACCTTAATCTTTTTAAATGTTGGCCAAAAATACAGTAAAACGGTGGACATGTACTAAAAAAACCTGCAAAGGATTTTTGTGAAAACACAGGGATGTGAAAATACGATAATTGAATCAATATTAGATCATAACCACGAGAAGTTGTCTGCCGAAGTTTACAATAGAAAAGCCGTAAGCAATTCAATAAAAAGAGCAGCCGTGGAAGATCTCAGCGAAAAACCAATGAAGCTCATCTGTAAAGAACTTAAGAAGACAAATATAGAGACATTTACTATCAATGATATCAATAGAGTGAGACAAAATTTATATTATGCTAGAACCACAAATTCTTTAATTAAACTTCCCAAAAATATATCTGAATTTCATAAAGCTCTTGATTCATCTTCTATTATTACAGATAGAAATGAAAATTTTATAATTAAAAATGACAAAGATAATCATATTGTTATATTAACATGTTTTTCAAATCTTCGTTTTCTTTCGACTGTTTCCAATTGATATGTTGACGGAACTTTTGAATACTCTCCTCGTTTTTTCACTCAATTGTTTAGTATACATGGCTTGAAAAATGGACATTATATTCCTCTTGTCTTTTGTTTACTTCAAGATAAAAAGTCATCTTCATATTATTTCGCTTTTAAATATATCATAGAAGAATGTTTTAAAATTAATTGTCCTGTATCCCCTAAAGTAATAACTTCAGACTTTGACATTTCCATTCATAATGGTATTCGTATGGGATATCCTGAAGCAGATCTTCATGGATGTCGTTTTCATTTGGTTCAGGCATGGTATACAAAAGTTTCAAGCACTGGGATTAGCTCCATAATACCAGAAAGAAGGTGTTGACTCAACGGAAATTACGCATTTTCTTATTTATATTTTTGGTCTTTCATTCTTACATCCTAAAGATGGTAGCGATTTTTTTATATAGATTTGGCAGAAATTAAACCAGTCGATGAAAGAGTCACCCAGTTTTGTGATTATCTTGTTGATAATTACATATCTGAAAATTCGACATTTCCTCCACATCTTTGGGCTGAGCATTCTTCATCCTTACAAAGAACCACAAACCCATGCGAAAGTTTTCATTCCAAGTATAATTCTGCTTTCTACTGCCCTCATCCTAACATTAATAATTTTATTGATGTAATTTTACAATTTCAAATAAATACCTACATTAAAATGTTTCGACACCAAAACAAAAATTGTCGCGGAAAGTCCAGCAAAAATAAATTTTCTAAATGAAAAAATTTTAGAATTAAGAGAATGTAAAATAAATAGATTAGAATTTGACAAAGTAGTATCATATAAATTTAGGAAAAATATTTTGTAATTTTATATTTCTATACACATTTTGTATTATTTTCCAAATAAGTTTTTTTGTTATGTTATTTTTAATTAATCTATAAAATACTTAATATGTTTTTGTATATTTTGTTAAATTATTTATTATAAAAAATAATGGTTATAAAACTAGTTATATATGTATAAGTTAGTTAAAATTTATAAATACCGCCTAGTGTCAATAATGTTTAATACATAAAGGTTAAAAATAAAATAAATTAAATAACAAAATACCAATTTTGACAAAAATTTACAAAGGGACGAAGTTGCGGTAACGTCTCACCTTCACATAAAAATTAGAACCATGTAATTTATTTAAACCTTGGGAGGCAATTCGTATGTGACCATTTTAGCGACAGGTAAGAAATCCTATTTTGGGAGGCATTTCATATGCGGCCAGAAGGAAAATGTCATGGTTGAAAAATTTAACCTTTAACTACCCGCGCATCAAGTTATCACATAACTACACGCGTGGCGTACTTTATACGCCACAAGAGAATACACTTAAAAACAGCGGATCTGTTTATTTTTTTTTTAATGCACTTAGTTGTTTGTTATAAACCTTATTCGGCATCAGTGAATACTTGGAGTTGCTTCTCAGTAAGCCAATTGGGATTTATAACTGGAATCATGGAATAACTGGATTTCATGATAAATAAAATTACTAATAAAAAATTTTTTGAAATGTGATTTTTTACAGGAGAAAAAGTATTGTTTATAAAGAAAAATATATTTTGTGCCATAATGACTAACAAAAATTGAAATGTGTACTTATATTACGACTTATATTAATATAATTGTGGCGTATATTGTCCACCACCGGAAACAACAAATAATAAACTGTAAATTACGATTTACCCAGAACGCCGATTATAACGAAACTAAAACCAAATTGCAAAGCACATTCCAGTGACAGGTTAGAGAGATAAACAAGGGCAAAAATTAAATTTTTAAATATAATTGCAGTAGAATTTTTAAATCTGGCGTACAAAGTACGCCGGCGCGTGTAGTTAAAGGTTAAGGAACTGGTTTAAATGCAGTTCTATCGAACTCTTCAGAGCAGCGGTAGATAGAATAAAGATAGTGATGATGATATCCAACCGTCGATTAAGAGACCGCACTTAAAGAAGAAGAATATAACTATCTATAATACACAGTAAAAATTTGTTTCCTTATAATATGTAGTATATCGTTTTAAACAATAATTTTAATTTGGAGTTTTTGTTAATATTAAGGTAAATTGTCTTTAAAAGTCCCCATTTAATAAATATTTATTTTAAGTATGCTATAAAACTGCGTGCACTATAGTCTATTCGAATATGGGTTTAAAAGTACCTCCACAGTAGCTTTAAAAACACTTGTTTAAGGAAACAAAATTTTAATAAGGTTTTTATTTAAGGTTCTATTAACCTTCTTCAGTTCTATTAACCTCTTTTTATGCTGAAAGAGACGTCCTTTATAGACTACGCCTCCGGACGTAGTCTCTAAACTTACTGTGCCTCTTATCCTTAATTTGAAAGAAACGTAGATTATATTCAATAAGATAACAATAATTAGAATACTTCCTTGACCAAATTAGAGCTTTCTTTGGTAAAAGCCTACCCTGAAACTATTCTTTTGCTTCCCTAATTTGATATGATGTTGACCCTTGTTAAACGTTACAATACTAAATTAATTCGACCAATAACAGGCACGGACAAGATAAAACCGATGAGGTTAATGTCAACAATTAAAATAATGGAATGTATTACCAGCATTATCCAAACCAAAAATGAACCTGACCTACATCGGAGATTGTAGATTTTACTACCGATATTAATAACAACTAAAAGGCTTCCATGGAATTTTGCCGAACAATAAAAATGTAATTAATTTTAGTAGGATTTTTTACGATTTTTAGATTTTTCAAAAGCAATTTATTTGTGAAATCCTAGTTTTGCAATCAATTACGAGAATAATACCACATTTAAAAATCTCAATAATGGGTTATTTGTTTTCGACTGTAGCATACTGAAAAAAATGATAGTTATTTCAATCTCTATATTCACTATGGTGGCAATAACGGTTTTATGATAACACTGGTAAACACACAGTTTGCTGCCGGAATTTTTTCTTACTGTGTTTAAGTAATTTGGGTCTGCTGAATCCAAAAATGCCACCGGATTTGCTCCATCAGATCGCTTTCAGAAAATACGACAACACATCGCACTTCTAACATATAGGGTAATTTAACGCAGCACTACCTACATATATGCAGTGCTGCTACCCATGAAATAAACTAAATACGAATAAAAAGTAAGATATTTATTGTACAATAATGTACTTACAAAAATCATCACACATATTTGCAAATAAATCTTAACTTTTCATCTAACCTATCCGGCAGCGTCACAACAAAAATGTGTTAACCGGCGTCACCTAAAAACTTCCTTTTATATGATTTTCTTGCAAAGGCTTTAAAAGGACGGTCCCTTTGAAGACTTCAGCAGTAATGCGCCATCATGTGATTGCCCCATATCCCTGATACCCCTCTTCTACCGTTTTCATATCTTGGTGGAAGCGTTCCCCTTGTCCTCACTAGGGTCACCAAGATTTTCTGGGAAACGGTCTAAGTGGCTGTGGAGGTAATGAATTTTAATACTCATATGACAACCGTGTTTGTTAAAATTGTTGAGGACTTCTTCCTCTCTAATGCCCAATTGGCATACTTCCATATTTGTTGCCAATATCTACAAAGACACATATTAAACTTCGTTTGGAACTGTCGATAAAAAGACGCCAGTGATCTGGTGTATACTCCGATACACCCATTTTTTCTAACAGTCCTTTAATATTGTTATAAAAAACCATATCAACTTGCTGAGAAAAATAGGCAAAAGATCTTTTATTTCTATTACGGTAGTATGTAATTTTGGTGTCTGGGTGAAGAACATTCTTTTCTTTTAGTCTGGAGGTAAGCAACTCGGAAGAGTCCTTTGGAAGGTTCAAATTTCTGATAAGATCGCTTAGCTCTTCCTAATTAAAGTGCTCAGGACGTGTTGAATCCCCTTCAAAATCACTGTCGTCTTCCTCAAATCTACTAGTCTGCAGTTCATCAGATAACGTTTCGGCATTATCCTCTGGTAACATTGCTAGACTGCTAAATATTGGAATGGGTCCAGGTTAGGACATGTTCACGCATATCGATTGTTACGATGAATGCCATTTATATTCACAAGACAGAAATGGCAATCGTCAAAATTATTTTTTGGTTTCCCCCATACCATTGGAAAACCAAATTTAAGCATTTTCGTTGTCCTTTCGTTCACTGTCGCAAGTTTTTAAGACAAGTTATGCTCACCACATGTGGAGCTCAGGATTTATCTTGATCTCCAAAATGAACACCAAAATAGTCCCTTTTGTTCATTTGCCAATTGTCTTAGAATTTGTTAAGTTAGTTTATAAACATATTGCAATTATAGTGGTGGAATATACAGAAATGTAAGAATATTTAAGTATTTGATAAGTATGTTATATCTCGATAACTAGATCTGATACAAAGAAAAGGTTTGTATTTTTGGAATCAGCACAGATGAATTAACTAAAATCAGTTGATTTTCTTTCGGCAGCAAGACAAAAAAAATTGTTTGTTGAGCTGTGTAATAATTAGATTTGCAGGAGATATTTTTATTACTGATGAGCAGATGGTGACTGAGATCATCATCCGCTGGACACAGCGTCCACTCTACCTCAGTTCTTTCCAGGTCCATCTGGCCGGTGGTCGTCCTCGGCTTCTTTTATAGTTTCTGGGCCTCCATTCCATGATTCGTCGTGTCCGCCGTCCATCTTGTGTTCTAGCTAAGTGTCCTGGCCAGTTCCACTTAAAAGTAGCTCTTTTGATGACTTCTTGAACTCCTGACCTTTGCCTGATTTGTTGGTTTGTTATGTGGTCTCGAAGGCTCACGTTCAGCATTGCACGGTATGGCTTGTTGTGTAACTCTGAGTTTATTTGCGGATTTTTGCGTCAGTGGTAAAGTCTCTGCTCCACATAGGTTTGCATAAATTTGATGCATTTCTCTGCATACCCAGTAAGCACAAGTACGTACATAAGACAAACTAAGTACGTACTGATGGACATAAAGTATGTACAATGTACGTACTTTGCTGTACGAAGTACGTACTTAATACGTACATAAGACGTACATTTTCCAATTTATGGTACATACCTAGTACGTACTGAAGGTACGTACCTAGTACGTACTGAAGGTACGTACCTAGTACATATTGAAGGTATGTACCTAGTACATACTCTATATACATACTATGTACATACTATACACACTTATGACGATTTATGTAAATAAAAGTAAATATAGGTGAACATAACTTTATTATTTTTTAAAAAAATAAATTCAATTTTTATTCTGATTCCTTTTCCTTGAAAGTTTTTAAGCGATCCCCGGCTCTCCTCAACCATCGTCCAATTTCTTGCTCCGTCACCTTCTTATCACTACATTTTTGACTTTTTATTGCCGCTTCTATAAAGAAAGAATATTAAATTATAAAACTGGATACTTTTGATAAAGAATATTTTATCACAACCATCATCAACTGAAGCATTAATTATCCCATGGAAATACACCCATATAAATAAATAATACTGCTAAATGTATGTCTGCCTTGTGTGTCTCCGAAAATTAATTCATTTTTGCAACTGCTCTAAATATTTAGAAATTTAGAAGTGGGTTGTTTTTTACAGTAATTTAAAAAATCTGTTTTAAGACTGATGTCCATCTACTACCCTTAAATGGTTTATTTTAAGCCCAATAAATTATAGTTAAATGTATAGTACATATCTTCGTTACATAATGCATTTAATTACAGTCAAATGTAGTCAAATGTAGTTTAAATACAGTCCAATTTATGCAGTGCGCAAATGAAAATTCTTCGTGTCAGGAAAACAAATCCTATTAGTATAAACCCCTTCAATGTCACATTTACTGCAATGCATGTAACCAGAATGACCTTTAGTACATGTAATGTATGCTTTGGAACCGCTTTGTAACAATTTGGAAAGAGGAAAGAATGCCAGAAGACTGGAAAACGGGAATAATTATAACGATACCCAAAAATGGAGACCAAAAAATATGCAAAGGAAAAAACTATAGAGGAATCACCTTGCTAAATGTGACATATAAGGTCATGACGGGAATAGTAAAGAAAAGACTAACAGAGCATACCGAAAAAATCATAGGAAATTACCAATATGGATTCAGAAAAGAAAAATCGACGATAGGCACTATTCACATAATAAGACAAATCACGGAAAAAGCATATGAACACAACATGGAACTGCATATGCTTTTTGTGGATTTTAAACAGGCCTTCGATAAACTAAAAAGAGGAGAACTAATAGAAGATCTAACACGTATAAAAATACCAGGCAAATTAATACAGTTAATAAAAATGACAATGAAAGAGGCACAAGCAGTAATAGATTTAGGTCAAAAGACAACAGAGAAGATTAGGGTCCAAAACGGAGTCAGAGAAGGTAATGCCCTGTCAACTGAGTTATTCATTACAGCTCTAGATTGTGCAATAAAAGAAGCAACAAATAACGGAGTAATCAATAAAAATGCAGTACAAATAGTAGGTTATGCGGATGATATCGTTATCATAGCCCGGGACAAAAGATCATTAATTAAGGCATTCTCTGAAATAGAAAAAGGGACAAAAAGAAGAGGACTAGACATAAATATCAAAAAAATAAAGTACCTACATGAACGCAAGCAGATTCAAGAAAACAAGACTAACACAAATGATAATAGATAATTACAGATTTGAGGAAGTAGATACATTCAAATACTTGGGAACGATGATTGGTAGAGATAATGAAAGAATAGACCTGAAACGGAAACTGCAAGCAGGAAATATAGCTTACCACAAAAATAAAAAAATAATAAAGGATAAAAAATTAGGCAGAAGTACAGAGATGCAAATATATAAGACTACCATAAGGCCAGTGGTAATGTATGTTATAGAAACCAACACCCTAACGTTAATGGAAAAAGAATAGCTGAAAGTATTTGAAAGAAAAATAATGCGCAACATTCTGGGACCAAAAGTAATAAATGAAAACGAAAGAAGACCCTGGATGAACCACGAAATAGAACAATGGATGGAAGGAGAAAACATAGTGAAACAAGCAAAATCACGAAGAGTAAGGTGGTATGGTCATATAAGTAAAAAAAGTGAAGATGATCCCATTAAAGTTATTACCAACTGGATATCCCCTGAAACAACAGCACGAGGCAGACCAAAAGCAAAATGGAAACAGCAAGTCGAAAACGACTTAAGAGTTATGGGGATTCGAAACTGGAAAAAAAAAAGACTGAGAACCGAAATGAGTGGAGAAAAGTAGTGACAGAAACGAAGACACATCAGAAGCTTTAAGGAGACAGATTAGAAGAAAAGTGGACTGATCCCCCATGTCTTAACGGATCATTAAAGTGAAAAACAGCTATAACTTCCACGGGAGTATACAGCTTATATACATATACAATACAATGTATGCTTTAGCAGGAGCATCACAAATAAAACCTTTAATTTTAATAAAATAAGTTCTACTTTCATAGTTCATACCATTATTAATTATTTCTATGGCATCTTTTACAAATTTTTCTAAAAATAAATTACAATCTTTGGGTTTCTCATAACCGCAAAATATAGCAGCTATATCAACTGGCCCCTGTTTCGGATATAAACTGCATAAAATTGGATACACTTGACTGGATGAACTTTTTGGAAATGGAAGATCATCTATATTAATTAAAATTTCTACAGTATCAAGAGACTCTTTTCCAGAATACTGAGACAGTAGTTTTTGCAAACAATTTCTCAATCCAAAGTGAACATAGTGACCGGAATTTATTGCTTGTAGAATAGTTTTCCTTGGAGTGTGTAACAGAGTTCTAGCATCTCGGGGTAATTCAGGATGATGTAGTTTTAAAATATATAACAGGTCATTGATAGCCACATGTGTAATATTATGTTTACAGCACCATTCTGATTAGCTACTGGTAAAACTTTTAATATATATACATATATATATATATATATATATATAACAGGTATATAATCTTTGCTGAACAGTTAGGAAACAAGGTTGAAATATTGGGGTAGCAGCAATATATATATATATATATATATATATATATATATATATATATATATATATATATATATATATATATATAGTATCCTCGGTAGTATCACTAATACATTTTTCATCTTCTAATAATATATTCTCATATTCAAAACAGAGTGTGTCTGAAAGAGAGTGTGGTAATGGATGATGTTCTAAATTTTCAAAAACATCCATTGAATTATCATTAGTGTCTGTCATATCCATAGTTTTATGATCTAAACTAGTATTATCACTTTTCTCTGAAATATTAAAACTAGATATTTTTGCACATTCATTTCCTTAAATCGTTTCAATTGCTTTGTGGCATTTTTGTAAGGTTTACTATTTTTGATGACATGTCTAAAATTTAAAATAGATACCTAAATGAATTAATTCCTAAAATTACCTTTTTGTTCACCAATATGAAAAAAAAAATTCATATTTGAAGTACAAAAACAAGCAAAATTTATGAATCTTAAAGTTTACCAAATGGTTTGGTTTTAAATATACTTATTTTTTGACGAAGACGAAGTAGTTTTCAATCCTAATAGTAAATTATTAATATTGAAAATATCAAAAATATTACTAAAAGATTTTTAAATTGAAAACTTATTGGTACACTTTCCTGGTGACACCTCCAAGACTTCTACAATTTGCAAGTCAAATGGATGCTGCAGTGAAGACGAGAGGGAAGGAATTCTACACTATGCAATTCACATCCCCCGTCTGCAGCTGGTAAAGTTCCAACGGAAAAATGCACCTAGTTACTCTACGGAGTAATACGACTATAAAATAAAAATAAAAATGTATACCATTTTTATTCAGTTGCAATGCGAAGGCAAAACAATCTTACTTTTCAATTAGAATACGGAGTGCAGTCCAGTGCCTTGAATCGCGATTTTCGGCTCTTATTGGAGCCTTCATCGGAAAGAACGTAGGCACTGTTTTCCATATTTTAACTGATTCGCATCGAGAGGTTTTCCCACCCATTGCAACTGAAGTGATGATAGTAGGTGGCTAGCACCATCTGGCATTGAAAGACGAAGTAGTTTTCAATCCTAATAGTAAATTATTAATATTGAAAATATCAAAAATATTACTAAAAGATTTTTAAATTGAAAACTTATTGGTACACTTTGCTGGTGACACCTCCAAGACTTCTACAATTTGCAAGTCAAATGGATGCTGCAGTGAAGACGAGAGGGAAGGAATTCTACACTATGCAATTCACATCCCCCGTCTGCAGCTGGTAAAGTTCCAACGGAAAAATGCACCTAGTTACTCTACGGAGTAATACGACTATAAAACAAAAATAAAAATGTATACCATTTTTATTCAGTTGCAATGCGAAGGCAAAACAATCTTACTTTTCAATTAGAATACGGAGTGCATTCCAGTCCCTTGAATCGCGATTTTCGGCTCTTATTGGAGCCTTCATCGGAAAGAACGTAGGCACTGTTCTACATATTTTAACTGATTCGCATCGAGAGGTTTTCCCACCCATTGCAACTGAATGATTGCAACTGATGATAGTAGGTGGCGCTAGCCACAATCGAAAAAACAATCGTTTTTTCCGATTATAGGGCCATCTATCCATAATTCGAAAAAATGTCTCGAATAAAAGTTGCTTATTTTTACGTAAAGAATCCAAATCAGCAATAAAAATTTGGGGGTCCCATTTAAGATTTTAAAGTAACCCACAACCCAACCTCCGTGGGGGGTCGTGTTTGGTACCAGTCGATAAATTTTTCAAAAAAATTTTGAAAGTATATTTTACAGTTTTTCGATCTGATGTTCATTTTGCGAAATATCGCGGGGTTTGTATTTAAAATTTTAAATTTACCCCCCACCCCTTTCCGTGGGGGTCATGTTTAGTACCATTCCATAGATTTTTGTAAAATATTGAAGACATATTTTTTAGTTTTTCGATCTGATGTTCATTTCGCGAAATATTTGCTTTTTTTGTGAAAATTTTGACTCACCCATTTCCTTACGCCCCGCTCAAATAGTCACATTTTTGAAACATACACTCTTTTGCATATACTTAACTTGCCTTATCTTAATCTGACAATTTCGAGTATTTTTAAGGATAGATTTTTTCGGGTCCCCCCTAACGAACTTCTTTGTGTTAAGAGCCAATATATGGTAGAGTTACATCTGCAGGGTACCAGGTTTCTCCCAATATGATAATCTGACACGCTCGAGTGACTGCAAAAATTCCCGCTTGGGCTCCCCTACCATTACTTGAAGCTCTGCATCTGGATGTGGGTTACGAGTAAAGACTAATAATTTGGTTTCATTTGATTTTATTTTAATGCCCATATTTCCGCACCTACTTGGACACCTCTAATATTTTCTGATAGAATAATAATTGTATTTTCCGCGTTATCTAATTACATTAATAGCTATTTGTATAACAAGGGAGGAAAGTGCTACTTTTCCTCCCGAGACTGAAGTTTACTGCCCGACGCGTAGCGAAGGGCAGTAATCATTCAAGTAATCATTCAGTAATCACTCTCATGTTATACATATGGTTTTTCCACCTTCCTCAAATAACAAGTAATTTTTTCACTTTTACTTAATTTATTTATGTAACTAACCAACAAAATTTATTAGAACCAAAACTAACAAGTAGGTACAATATAACTATCAACTGTCAAATATAAATCAAATTATT
This sequence comes from Diabrotica virgifera virgifera, assembly GCF_917563875.1. Taxonomy (NCBI): domain Eukaryota; kingdom Metazoa; phylum Arthropoda; class Insecta; order Coleoptera; family Chrysomelidae; genus Diabrotica; species Diabrotica virgifera. The sequence continues at coordinate 173,105,817 of NC_065449.1, read as the reverse complement.
AATGTAAACATTGTTAAATCTAGTAACTATTTACTGTTTTTTACCATTCTGCAAAATACAGAGTGTTTTTAAATAAACGTTAAAATGTATAGATACTTACGTAATAGAAACTAGATATTGTACAGGGAGTCAATAAGTTATATTTCATGAATGAAATACCATGACGTCACTTTTACTTTTCCTCCCTAGGGAGGAAAAATATTTTCCCCCCTAGGGAGGAAAAGTACAACTTTGCTCCCTACAATCAGGTCCGCAAAAGTATACTTTCAGTAGAGGTAGGTGGAAAAAGTAGTTTCCCGTTGATTGCTATTCCATATATGATTATCAGTAGTAATTGCACAAGAGCTCTGAAATTCTATATTAATTTCAGAGGTCGAGTGCAATTTGTTGCGATTATTTCATGAATAAAACTGTTCAAAACCAAAATTTTATTGTAATTTATTTATGTAAGTACCATTAAACACACAGTTTTTATAAATATTTGACGATTGAAAGTCATCACTTTTATAATTTTTAAAACATTAATTGTCATTAATGTCACTGAATGTATTTTTTCGTAGCAACGAAGGGCATCTGACGTAATATACTTAACGACGGGAGATTATCAGTAGTAATTGCACAAGAGCTCTGAAATTCTATATTAATTTCAGAGGTCGAGTGCAATTTGTTGCGATTATTTCATGAATAAAACTGTTCAAAACCAAAATTTTATTGTAATTTATTTTTGTAAGTACCATTAAACACACAGGTTTTATAAATATTTGACGATTGAAAGTCATCACTTTTATAATTTTTAAAACATTAATTGTCATTAATGTCACTGAATGTATTTTTTCGTAGCAACGAAGGGCATCTGACGTAATATACTTAACGACGGGAGATTATCAAAAATTATCGATTTAATTCAGATTTCTGTAGCTATCTATTGGTCAGAATCTCCTATGAATGAAATAATCAAAAATTATCGATTTAATTCAGATTTCTGTAGCTTTCTATTGGTCAGAATCTCCTATGAATGAAATAATCTTCCAAATGCTATCTTAAACACCTGATCCGATTAAATATTCAACAATGTTGGGGACAAAGTTCAACCTTGTGTGACTACGAATTGTATGGAAATTTGGTCGGTGTAGTTATTTCCAATTTTTACGACCGCTGTTTGGTCCCATAACAATTTTTTAATGACACGAATGTGTTTGTCATAATTTATGTTCTTATATTTTTTAGCATCTACATTAATTTTACATACTCTACTTTATCGAATACCTTTTTGAAGTCCACGAAGAATGCAAATACATATCTTTTATCACGGAATTTTTTAATATGATACATAGCGCAAAAATCACAGAAATGTTTTTTGTCGTTTTGCTAGCGCAAAAAACAATAGGTGTAGAGAGCAAAATCTTACCCTGGAAAAATTTTCAAAATTGAAGTTCCTGATTAAAACTTAGTTCTGATCAACTTCCGGTATATTCCGGTAGAAAGCTCTATATGTATATTTTTTAAACAATGATAAGTTTTGTACCATTTTGATAACTTAAATATTTGACATTGATTGGGAACATCTAAAAACCAATTGTTCTAAGTTTGCAGATATTGCTTTTGTCAAGTTCCGCTTAAATGTCTAATTGTAACTTAAAAAATGATCTCCCTCCGTATTATATACAGTGAGAACGTTTAGGTTGGAATAAATTCATTTTCTCGAAAATGAGCACTTTTTGAGATAAATCCCGGAACAGGTCGGTTTTTATTTTTAAATTATAATTTTTGTGGCACATATATCATACTAGTGACGTCATCTATCTGGGCATGATGACGTAATCGATGAATTTTTTAAAAGGGAGTTGGGCTTGTGTGATAGCTTATTTGAAAGGTTATTTAATTCTCTATTCAGTAATATAAACAATAAAATAGTTATGTTTGCAGGGTGCCCAAAATTTTTTTGTTAATTAAATTGATTGAGAAAAGAAGGTGTGTAATTTATTTAATGCAAAATACATTTTACTGCTGTCAGAAAACAGAAAAAAATGCTTATTTGAAAAATAAACATTGCTTTTCGCTTAAATTATAGGTTGAAACTGCCAAGAGGCAGGTGGGTGGCAGCTATAAGATTAAATTTAAGCGAAAAACAATATTTATTTGTCAGATAAAGAAGTTTTCCTATTTTCTTACGTCAGTAAAATGTATTTGGAAGTATATAAATGGCATACATCCTTCTTTTTTTTAAATAAATTAATTTAAAAAAAATTGGACACCCTGTAGAAATAATTCTGTTAATGTTTATATTACTGAATAGATAATTGAATAACCGTTTAAATGAGCTATCAAACTACCATTATTTTCATTTAAAAAAATCAGCGATTATGTCATGACACCCAGATGGATGATGTCACTAGTACCATATTTATGCCATAAAAATATAATTTAAAAATAAAAATCGACCTGTTTAGAAATTTTTCTCCAGAATCGCCCATTCTCAAGAAAATGAATTTATTCCAACCTAAAGATCCTCACTGTATATATTTCGTTCAATATAAAATATTTGATTATATAGGTTGTTTTCATTATAAAATATGTTATGTTTGGTATCTCTAAATTTAAGGGAAAATGAAACACTATTTTTAAAGAAATATGACCTTTTTGATTAAAGTTCCTTTTTGCATCTTTACCCCAATTATCTTATTAGAATATGACTTTAATCCAAATGGCAGTTCTCTCCTTTCTTAATGAAATATCCTAATACAATTAAGGTAACGTAGTAACGTCTAATTCACCTAAATCAAGAACTTTGTTCCTTGTTGTAGGCCAGTATTTTGCTTTTAACATTACGAGTACACTCGTAAATATCTCAATAAGTAAATATTTTTTCGAAAAAAATGTTTTACCAAAATATGGCCCATAAAAAAGTGACAAAAATGGTGTATGTATGAGATACCTATACATAGTAAAAGAAAAAAGTTCTAAGTAATAAAAAATAGGTTCATATTCGCGAAATTCCAAATCGAATATTTCGACGTGAAATAACCAAAAACTGAATCACTTTTTTGGGAAAACTTAATACAACTTTTTTAAAGTTATCAAAAAAAGCTTTACTGTTGATTCTTAAAAATGTTGCTAGTATTAAAAGTAAGGAAGTTACGCACAAAATAAAATTGTTACCTTTTTTTTGGTAAAAAAATCGTGAAAACCACCCTATAATTAGCATCCCAAATGAAATTAATCGTTACCATTTCACAAGTTGATCTACACGTGTATCTATTGTTTATATGATCTGTAAGTTTCATCGCTTCAAAGTACTTAGTTTTGAAGGGGCTGTAGTTGAAAAGACTTGAACTTGTCAATAATCACGAGTGTATGTAAAATTTGAACAGCCTCATCTTAACCAATTTTTGCCTTACAAAAAAAATCTAAAATATTCAGAAAAGCAAAACCTAAATTTTTTTAATCTTTGTGATTTTTGGTCTCACTTATAAACTTTAAGTTATTTAAAAAAAGCATTTTTCTAAGCATTATAATTAAAAAAATTACTTTAAAGAAATACTTTTTTATTTTTTGAGCACAACTTTTGACCAACTTTATTTTGAGAGCAACTTGCTTGCTTTTGATGCTAGAAACTATTATAAAAAACAAGAATAAGGAATTTTTTTAATAAATTTAAAAAATTGTAATGAATTTTCTCCAAAAAGGTATCTTTCTTTTGAAACGTGAAAATTATCTCTAAAATAAGGACCCTTTTTTAGTTAGGTCAGCATTTTAACAAAGTTGAAGTAAATTTTTCTGAGGAAAAAAGACTCAAATGTAATAGGGGCTAACAAAAACACTTTATAAATTTATCTAGTTATTGCAGTTTGTATTTAGATATATTTCTAACAAAATTTTAGGTAATTTCTTTAAAGTGACAATTTATTAGGAGTTATGCTCATAATCATATCCATAAAATTTTAAAATGCCTCTCCTTTAAAATCGTATTTTTTGACATAAGCCTACATTCTTCCGAAGCGGCGATATTATGTTCGTTAAAAATATACCGTTCATCGTAATAAAAAAGAACCGAGCATTGCAGAATAGACGGCCGGGATGTGACGTCACGGCCAACTGCGTCTATATTCAGTGTTTTGGTCAGTTTCCAAACAAAGATTGTATGAACATAAACACGTTGAAAAGTAAGGCTTTACCGAATCTCAAGACGGTTTAATTAGTATAAAATCTAAAAAAAAAAATAAAATAAAATATAAAATCTAGAAATTCTAGAAATCAAATAAATTCTAACCTTACTTCACACATACATACATTTTATTGCTATTTATATAAAACATCATGCTTTATTATTTACACAACTTTGTGAAATTGTTGTAGTAACTATAACAATACTAACAATTTGCAAAAAACGGAAATATTCTCTGTAAAAAACTGAAAAAATAATCAAAAATACAAATTTGCCACACTAAACAACGTTTGTTTGGAAAGTTTGGAAAAATCTGACATGACATATGTCAATACAAATTGACATATCTACTTCATCACTCCGGCCTACGGTTCTTAGACATTACTACGGTTGCCTAAATCGACTAGTCAATGAAATTAAGGGTGAGATTACGTCACGAGAGTTTACTGTCATTTGAATCGTAATATGATTTTTTTTCGAATCCTGAGAAAACCATGTATTTTAGAAAAATTTAAACGCAGGATGCAAGATTACATTATTACCGAGGGCGGAAAGCCCCTTATAATAAACAAGCAGATTCTATTGAATGAAATATTTGAAATTAAATATCACAGTTCTCTTTTATTTTCAGCCCTGTAACTTATTAAAATAAACATTATAGAAGTTTTCACGGACTTTCAGCCCTCGGTAATAATGAAGTCTTTCATTCTGAGTTTAAATTTTTCAAAAATATTTATTAGTTTTCTCAGAATTCGAAAAAAATGAATACAATTAAAACACATTGAAAATTTTGACTTGCGTCAAAGTTTTGCATTAACTCAATGTAAAATTCTGAACTGTTGAATTCGAGCTTCTGAAATGTCCAGCGGACAATTTGTTTGTAGGTTTTTTGGACCATTCTGGATAAAAAAGGTCTCTTATAATTTTTCTCTAAGTTGATCGTTTTCAAGTTATAAGCAATTTAAAATTGAAAAAAAGCGAAAAATGGCGATTTTCAAGGCTTAATAACTCAATTAAAAGTTATTATTCTGAAAGTCAGAAAGTGACTAAATCAAAGTTTAATGCCCCCCCCCCCCCATACCCTACAAGATCCTGAAGAAATTTTTGGTCATTATTTTCTTAGTAAGCTGTTATTTTTAAGTAATAATACTTAGCGCCATGCACGTCGTAGGCGGCCGTAAATGTGAGTGCAAGTAATATGCACAATTGGACTGCCGGAGTGGCATCTCTCTCGCATTCAGCATTTACGGCCGGCTACCACGTGCATGGCGCTCAATATTATTACTTAAAAATAACAGCTTAGTAATAAAATAATAACAAAAATTTCTTCAGGATCTTGTAGGGGGGGGGGGGGCAATAAACTTTGATTTAGTCACTTCCTGACTTTTATAATAGTAACTTTTAACCGAGTTATTAAGCCTTGAAAATCGCAATTTTTCGTTTTTTTCAATTTTAAATTGCTTATAACTCGAAAACGATCAACTTTAGAGAAAAATTATAAGACCTTTTTTATCCACAGTGATCCAAAAAAACCTATAAAAAGTTGTCCGGGTCAAAAAGATTAATTTTTGCAATTTGATTAAAAAAAAATTTTTACAAAAAATTTGGCTCACTTTTCACGTGGGCGACTTCTTGAACCTTATTCTGGGATGTCTCACGGATCTAGTTATGCAAAAAAATCTCATGGGAATATTTTTCCCAACGAACCCGCCGATTTCGCCTTGTCTGTAATATTTTAAAAAATATCTACATTAAGTTAATAATGATACCCGAACTAATTACCCAAACATTATGATATATCGGTGTATCACCAGTACCAAACATAAAGTAACGCGAAAAATTCAAAACTTTCTCCTCAACAATTAAGGTATTTGGACATATACCCTATTCCATGAACATACGCCTGTTTTGGATTACTTCGACAACGAATATTTTACTGTGCAAAATAAGAAGAACGAAAGTAAATTGCAAATTACGTTGTTGTTTACTGGAATAATTATTAGCGCCATTTACTTTCATACTTCTTATGTTGCATAGTAAAATATTCGTTGTCGAAGTAATCCAAAACAGGCGTATGTTCGTGGAATGGCCCATACTATATCTGCGCTCTTAGCCATATATGTACATATTTGGTGTGTCCAGTGGACCGATTGTGTCCACCTTCAACTCTGAGATGATTATAATTCAATATAGTTTAATTTTATTGTTTCAATGGCCTTTAATTGCTATTATATGTATTGGATATTACGTCATCAATATTGGGGGAATGACGTAATCAACAACTTTTTTAAATACATACCAAGGTCACGGGACACCTCATTTGAAATATCCCAATCGGCTTCACCACCATGCTTTTATGACTATGGAGTATTTTATTGCTAGAAGGTTATCAAAAACAGTTGGTTTGTTACTGTAATTATCTTATATTAAATGTTTAGTAATATAAAATAAAATTATAAGAAATATTAAAATTGACGAACTTCAACAATTCGACACCCCCATCCAACAAGGTTGTAACTCATTTTTAGCGATTTTACATGACAGGCAAAAAACGAAAACAAGAATTTTTAAAAATTTGTTGCGAAATGATTAGACCCTTTTACACTAATGTGATATGATATTTATAACATAATAAGGGATTACTGTGAGATGTATGCTTTGTAATTTTATTAGCTATTGAGAATCTTGAGTTTGATTGAGATACAACCTTCGTAGAAAAAGGTTGTAACTCGCCTATCAACCATTTTACACTCTCTGTGTTAATTATTTTTCCCGTTCAACTAGTAAAAGTTTGTATGTTTTGAGTTATTTGCAATATAGCTAGGAGAAAATTAGTTTTTATGGTATAATTAAACAAAATATCAACTCACAGTTTACACAATTTTAATTGTAAATTATAAATTTTACAATAACAATAATATTCAATACAACTTCTATCACTATGAAAAAATCATGGTATAAAATATCTCAAATTTTTCGCATTTTTATTGCGTATCTGTAAATATTTAATTTTAAACCATTTTAGTTTATTACTTTACTCTTTTACTAATAATATCTACTTCAAAATTAACATGTGTGCCCTTAAATGGATCAAAATTTAGAATTTGCTTCTGATTTATTTCATTTACGGATTTAGGCTTGCCTGATGGTTTGGCATATCGTATCATGGTTAACCATTAGTGTGGAGCATATAGGACTCAATGTTTTTTCTGTTTTTCTATAAGGGCATGCATTGAATCACCCTCGTTTTGTGAATGTGCTATTTCTAAAAATACATGTGTAATGTTAATATTAAACTTTTTCACTACATATAAGTATGTAGCAAACACTATTCGATACTTATTTTGTCCACCACAACTACCAAAAAGAAAAAAAAACTCCGTAAATCCGTTTTTACTTTTATTTCGATAATTTGACTTATGAGATGCACCATATGTTTCAATACGTTATAAATTAAACATACGTGCAACAAAGTTGTAACTAATTTAAAAACCTTATTGATCGTCAAGTATAAAGAAAGTAAATATTTTACATAGGGAGTATCCAGTGTTACTGCCTTCTTCAAGCTAAAATGGAGTAAAATGGCATACGTAACTAAAAATACAACTTCTTATTAGCCAAACTATTGAGAATTAAACTATGTCGTTTATATTGACTTGTGCGTAATTTTTTGCTGAATTCGCCTGTGTTGAAATCTGAAAAAAGATGTAACTTGAGTTACAACCTTGTTCGATGGGGGTGTCGAATTATGCAACGAGAAAGACGGGCAGCAAATTCATCGCTTAAGTAATTTTGTTCAGTGAATGAGCATATTTTATAATTCCATTTTACTTAACTCCATAATTTTGGCTAACCCTGTAGAAGTAAATATTTAAATAGCACATCGTGGCAGAGGCGATTAGGAAGCCTTTCAAATGAGGTATTGCGTGAGAGCTCGCTTTGTATTTAAAAATTCGTCGATTACATCGCTACACCAAAATGGCGTTAACGTGTTTTAATTTTTGAAGTTATACTTCTTTACGATCGAGGGTGAAATTTTGTAATTGCCTGGCGCATGCGTAGACAGACAGTATGTAGTTCGTTGCTAATCTTTAAAATTATGTATCAGCGCAAATAAGCCATTAAAATAATATATTATTGTTTTTTAGTAAATGTATTATTTATTAAAATTTTTGTGTCTTTGGATTTGTCTTTCTTGGGCGTAAAATAATAAAATATCTATTTTTATAATTCACTTGTCACCGTGATGTGTAATTATGTATATCCAAAACGTCAATAACAGGAGCCTTGATAGCCTTGGTTGGTAGAGCATTGGACCAGAGGTGGAGAGATCGCGAGATCGCGGGTTCAAATCTCTGACGATTCATATTCTTTTTTTTTTTATTTTTGGCATTGTTAAGTTTTAGTTAATTTTTGGTAATTATTGTTAATTTTTTGTATTGTAACTGTTTAGTACATTTATTTCGTTGAAATTATATAATACGAATATAACTTATTACGTGCATACAAAGTACACACACATTCTTTTTTTTTTAAATCATCTGTTAATAAATATAATAAATTTATTCCACACTTTTCCATCGTTTTGTACATTATGCTTTTTATGCATGGTCTAACAGCATAAGCACATCGACTAAATAGCCCAATAAAATAAAATAAAACAAAACCAAAATGTAATTCCGTACAGGTTAGGATACAATTTTTATTAAAGTTTAGGTCAAAACAAAAGATATTTTCAAGAAAGTATATGATTCATATGAGGGGATCATTGTTTAAATAATTAAAAATTGGTAATTTTTGCAAAAAATTTACTTTTTTAACTGCTGCGGCAACGCTTGTTTTTATTAAGGATTTTACAATTTTTTTCTGCAAAGATGAAGAAACAGTCTTTTATATGAGACTTACTAAATTAAATTTGACCCTTAATTTATTTAAAAAATTGTAAATCAAAATTGAACAATAAATTTCCAAAAAAATATTATTTGCAATATAATTAAGCACTATACAATATTTAGTTTTGCAGAAAAACTTGCGGTATGATATCACTATAAATTGACAAAAAATTTTGACAACGTCACCGGGATTAAAAATTTTGAAATTATTTTTCGATATTCGGGTTCCTGTTAGTTTTGGATACACTTACAAAAAAAAAATTCTATACTCCGTCTACCGAATAGACGGAGTAATCACGTGAATAAATCACAATATTTCTTCAAAATACCTTAACGCACAGTCTTGTACACAATACCGATGACAATATATTCGGTATTGGTGTTATCGGTATTGTGTACAACGCCGTGCGTTAAGGGATTTGGAAGAAAAATTGTGATTTATTCACGTGATTACTCCGTCTGTTCGGTAGACGGAGTATAGATCCATTTTTTGCCGAGATAAAATATCTGTTCCAAGTTTAAAAATTCATAATTTGTCATATTTATCAATATTAACATTTTAAAGTGCGTGAGTACATCTATCAACCCTACTACTTGACAATGTCATTTACACACAGAGTTAAAATTTAAGAATATTTTAAAACATAATGATTTTCATAGCGACCATAACTGAAAACTTTTTGCATGAAGAGTGGTGCAGTAGTACTTTGCAATATCTTCTTTAATAATGGACCAATTTCAATGTTTCTTTTTAGTTTATGGTAGTGTATAAAAATAGTACATCTAAATGACACTTTTAAAAATAAATATTCGTCAATTTGTTATACAATTTTTTTCAATTTTTTTTTCTCTAGATGTTATAAATAAAAGTTGACACAAAACATTTTTATTAAAAAAAATAATATTGAATTAGCATTAAAATATGTTAAAGGCTTTTTTCTTTGTACTTTGTATTAAAATATATATGTATTTTACAATCAATTTTATAATCTTTTTAACAGGTAATACACTAAGAAATGTGTATATATTTGCTAATTTTTATTCACTTATATACATAATATTATATTTATATAGAGGTTTTCCTCCATTATTTTTATATATTTAATTTTGTAGGTATTCACATTATTTTTGCGAGATTTTGTCGATGATTTGTACAAAGAACAAAGTTTTTGTGATTCTTTAACGAAATTTTACTATTTTGTTAAATTTTTAAATTAAAAATTTGTTTTAATGCTCTTTTGTGATTATCTTTGGTGCCAAGTTTTATTTATAGCAATATTAGACAAAAAAATTTTGGAAAAAAATTGTTTATAACTAGTTAATGATTATTTATGGCAAAAAGGGTATTGCAGATGTTATTATTTTTTATATGCTAACCCAAATTAAAATATTGAAATTGACCCATTATTAACGGATATATTGGAAACTACTCGTCCGCCAATTTTCAGACAAAAAGTTTTCATTTAAGGTGCTAAGAATATCATCATTTTTTAAAGTATTCTACAACTTTTATTATGTTTATAAATGACATTGTTAAGTAGTAAGGTTAATACATGTACTCACGTACATTTAAATGTCAATATTGATAAATAAACAAATTATGAATTCTTAAACTGGGAAAACCTATCTCGGCCAAAAATGCTTCTAAAATTTTTTTATTTTTTTGTGGATATGTCAGAAATTACGTAGAATACGAATATCGAAAAATAATTTAAAAAATTTTAATCCCGGCGATGTTATTAAAAAAATAATTTAAAAACAAATTATATCAATTTTCAAACGCCATTATGGAGGGGTGTTTAATTGAAATTTTGATTTGTGAATACATTTATCGAAAATATACATAAACGCTAAACAAATGAGACCCTAAAAACTTGTATACTCTATAGGCAACAACCGCGTTTTTGCACTTGAAAAAATTATAATTTTTATAAACAAATTAAATATCTTATAAACTACTCAATATAAGTCTATACTCAATAAATTTTTTTTTTCAATTTATAGTGATATTATAGCGCAACTTTTCTGCAAAACAAAATATTTTATAGTGCTTATATATATTGCAAATAATATTTTTTTGGAAATTTGTTTTTCAATATTGATTTACAATTATTTAAATAAATTATGTGTCAAATTTAATTTAGCAAGTCTCATATAAACGACTGTTTCTTCATCTTTGCAGAAAAAAAATGTAAAATCCTTAATAAAAACATGAACTACCTTAGCAGCTAAAAAAGTAAATTTTGTGCAAAAATTACCAATTTTTATTTATTTAAACAATGATCCCCTTACATGAATCATATACTTTCTTGAAAATATCTTTTGTTTGGACCTAAACTTTGATAAAAAATTTATTCCAACCTGTACGGAATTAGATTTTGATTTACATGTATTGTAATTTTATTTGATCGGTCTAAAAAGCCATAAGCCATTATCTTAGTAAGGTAACTAATGATAACTTTTCCTAATGGAATTACGACTCAGACAGCATACAAAAATAAATATAAAGAGAAGAAGTTTGTTATTAAAGGCGTATTGAAGATTAGATATTCAGACCTGTTGTTTTAACGAAAACAGTAGATAATCCTGATTACCGGATTTATACACTACAGTACGTAAATTAAGATAAATTCTCAAATTGCTGTTGTTTATATTTTGAGCATCTTTAGACAAGTATAATTCATAACGTAATTTTCCACCATCATACATATAAAATTTCCAAGTGGAAGTTTAACGTACAAACCGTTCTATTTGTAAACTTTAAATCTCTTAAATTTATGTAGCATTAACTTTGATAAACTGAAAACGGAATATTTAAATGGAGTAGTAGGAAAATGGGTTACATTAAAACGTCTGCAGAATTTAATAATTCGACGATGTGCTATGCGTTTATGCATTTATTTATCAATTTATAGTATTTACGCAGCCAGATGATGATACAGTGGAAAATGTGGAAAATCAATGTGTAAGAGCCTCATTAACAAAAATAACGCTGACAAATTGAGTGTTATAGTCGATTCGCTAATCTGAGACACAACTGTCTACACTAAAATTAAAATAAAAATGCACTATTAGTCTAGTAAAATAAAATTACACTACATGTAAATCAAAATGTAAATTCGTACAAGTTGAAACAAATTTTATATCAAAGTTTAGGTGGGTACAAAAGATATTTTCAAGAAAGTATCCAAATCATGTAAGGGGATCATTTAAATAATTAAAAAGGGGTCATTTTTGAAAAAAAAATTCCTTTTTTAACTGCTGAGGTCATTCAATTATTAATGAAGGTATATAGGAATGTTTTCTGCAAAGTTAAAGGGTAAATCTTTCACATAAGACTTACTAAATTAAATTTGACCCGCTATTTATTTAAATAATTATACATAAAACTTTAAAAACAAATTTGCAAAAAATTATTTTTAGCGTTTTAAGTAAGCACTATAAAATATCTTATTTTACAGAAAAAGTTGCGCTATATTATCAGTATTAATTAAAAAAAAAGTTGGTCCAAAAATATTTAATATTTTTTGGGATATTGAATTTGTTTATTAAATGTTACTCTATTTTCAATTGCAAGAGCGCGGTTGTTGTCAAAGAAATATTCACCTTTATTAAATCTTATTATTTCTATTTTTATGTATATTTTCGATAAATGTATTGATAAATTCAAATTTAAATTAAACTTCCCCCTAAAATGGCATTTGAAAATTATTCAAATTTGTTTATAATTTGTTTTTTTAATAACGTCGCGGGGATTAAATATTTTGAAATGCCGTTTCGATAATTGGGTTCCTGGGAATTTTTCACTAATTAAAAAATTTTTTTGTCTTTTTCTCCTCTTCTTTTTTTTTTCTTGGAGTTATATTACTACGGGCCCTTTTAGGATTAAGTTTCATTAATAATGTCGAATCTCTAAGTTGTAGATTCTAGACCTAAAAATATTAAGATTGGTCTAAATTCACTTATATAAAATGTGGCTACTTACTGAGTTACAGGGTGTTTTATTTAAAAATTAAAAAATTATTTTTACCAAATACTTTCAAACTATTTGACGTATCCTTATCATACTTGGCAAAGAGTGTGGGTACTATACAGTCTACTAAATTGTGATAAATAAAAGTTTCTAGCTACTATCAGAGGCGTACAACAGGGGATGGTTAATGGTTGACCCTTCCAAAATTATACGCCACTGAGGGAATTACTATTTTAGCGAAATTTTTCGATTCTACAATACTTTCTATATAAATGATATACTATTTACTGGTAACGATTAAGTCATTAGTTTCCGAGATATTGGACGTTAAAAATGAAACGGCATAGTTATTTTGATTCATTCATTCATTCATTTTAAACTTCCAATATCTCTCAAACTTATGACTTGATTTATACCACTAAAGTTATTTACATACAAAGTATTGGAGAATCGAAAAACTTCGCTAAAATAGTAATTCACTCAGTGGCGTAGAATTTGGGAAGGTTCAATCATTCAATATCCCCTGTCGTACGCCTCTGGCACTAGCTAGAAACGTTTATTAATCACAATTTAGTAGGGTGTATAAAAGCCACACTTTATGCCAAGTATGATAAGGATACGTCAGATAGTTTTAAAGTACTTGGTAACAAAATTTTAAAATTTTTAAATAAAACACCCTGTAACTCAGTAAGTAGCCACATTTTATTTAATAGATTTTAGTTAAATCCTAATATTTTTAGGTCGAGAATCTACAACTCAGAGATTCGACATTCTTAATAAAATTTAACCCTAAAAGGGCCCGTAGTAATATAACTCCAAGAAAAAAAAAAGAAGAAGAAAAAAAGACAAAAAATTTTCGTTAATTAGTAAAAAATTCCCAGGAACCCAATTATCGAAACGGCATTTCAAAATACTTAATCCCCGCGACGGTATTAATAAAACAAATTATAAACAAATTTGAATAATTTTCAAATGCCATTTTAGGGGGAGTTTAATGAAAATTTGAATTTATCAATACATTTATCGAAAATATACATAAAAATAAAAATAATGAGATGTTAAGCAGGTGAATATTTCTTTGGCAACAACCGCGTTTTTGCAATTGAAAATATAGTAACATTTAATAAACAAATTCAATATCTCAAAAAATATTTAATATTTTTCGACCATTTTTTTTTGCTTAATACTGGTAACATAGCGCAACTTACTATGTAAAATAAAATATTTTATAGTGCTTATTTAAAACGCTAAAAATAATTTTTTCAAATTTATTTTTAAAGTATTATATACAATTATTTAAATAAATAGGGGGTCAAATTTAATTTAGTACGTCTTATGTGAAATATTTACCCTTCAACTTTGCAGAAAAAAATCCCATAGACCTTTATTAATAAGTGAATTACTTCAGCAGTTAAAAAATTATTTTTTTGCAAAAACGACCCCTTTTTAATTATTTAAACAATGATCCCCTTGTATGATTTGGATACTTTCTTGAAAATATCTTTTGTACCCACCTAAACTTTGATATAAAATTTGTTTTAACCTGTACGAATTTACATTTTGACTTTTTTTTATTTTATTAGGCTATATATAGAAATAAACAAACCAAGACACGTTGAATGTTCGAGGAGCACTCCCAAATCATGATTTGGGAGCGCTCCACGTGCTTGTTTATTTCTATGTTTAAGTTACGAATATGGGGAAAGTGATATCATCCTTTAAAGGTGGGGAAGCGCGGACAGACGCATGAAGATCCAGTGGCGTACACTCACTTTTATTTCAACGTTAATTATATTATATTTTTTAAATATTATTTGTTAAAATTGGTCACAATATATTTTTATTTACAGGTTTTTACTGGCGTTTCGATCTCTAAATCCAAAGACCGTTTCCAAAGATATAAATGATATCTAACAATAAAACACTGACAAATTTTGTTTCCGTTACTTTCACAAAATTTATTTTCAAACTATGTAACTACAGCTGTTTCAGCAGAGTGCCTTTCTCAAGTGATTTATTTTACGATGTGTTTGCATTTTAAAATCTCTAACTGAATATGTTGAGGAGTGGGGAGCTATTTGTCTCAAGTTGGTCATTCAGAATTATATCTTTAAAATAAAAATGTATACCATTTTTATTTAGTTACAATGCGAAGGCAAAACAATCTTACTTTTCAATTAGAATACGGAGTGCAGTCCAGTCCCTCGAACCGCGATTTTAAGCTCTTATTGGAGCCTTCATCGGAAGGAACGTAGGCACTGTTCTCCATATTTTAACTGATTCGCATCGAGAGGTTTTCCCACCCATTGCAACTGAAGTGATGATAGTAGGTGGCTAGCGCCATCTGGCATTGAAAGACGAAGTAGTTTTCAATCCTAATAGTAAATTATTAATATTGAAAATATTAAAAATATTACTAAAAGATTTTTAAATTGAAAACTAATTGGTACACTTTCCTGGTGACACCTCCAAGACTTCTACAATTTGCAAGTCAAATGGATGCTGCAGTGAAGACGAAAGGGAAGGAATTCTACACTATGCAATTCACATCCCCCGTCTGCAGCTGGTAAAGTTCCAACGGAAAAATGCACCTAGTTACTCTACGGAGTAATACGACTATAAAATAAAAATGTATACGATTTTAACTACTTCGTCAATTACATCTTTATTATTTTTCGTCTTATTAATTTCCATACATTCTAATATATCTAGGTAGCTTATTAGGCCTTTATTTTGAGTATGAAGATTTTGAAACTGTTCATTAAATGAATGATTAAGATATAGAAGGTGAAGTGCGTATGTAGAAGTGTCTGTTTTTCTATTGATGAAAGCCCTTTTGTGTTCTGCTATTCGTTTGTCCAAGGTTCTGCCAGTTTGACCGATGTAAGTTTTTGGACAGTCACCACATGCCAGTTTGTAAACACCATTCTGTAATTGCTTTCTTTTTCTGCTCTTATGGTTCTTAATGTATTTACCTAAGTTGTTATTAGTTCTGAAAGCTGGTGTTATTCCTTTCTTTTTTATGTATCTGGCTATATTTGTTGATATCTTGCCTGTATACCTATGTGATAGAGCAGAATGTACTGTTTTTTTTTCTGTGATGGTGGATAGACTATTCATTATATAAATGATGGTTATATTTATTTTATTTGTTTATTATATATTTATATATTCTTATGTTATTTATTTTCTATTTTTTTTTTAACTTTGAAAGCAGTCTCTGGAGTAGAAATCGAAACGTCAGTAAGATAAACATGTAAATAAATTAATATATTATTATCATCTACTTTTTATTACTTTTATATCAATTAGTCTTTATTTGATTACTCCAATTAATTATTTAATCAATTATACAATTGTCACAAATCATACCAAAAAATTAAGAAAAAATCTCAGGGTGCCTTTTTATACTACAAAAAAATATCTAAATTATCTTATGTTATACTTATCTTCTCTCGTGGTTTCAGTATTTCGTAGTTGGTTCTAATCGGGAAAAAATATTAGGAAAAGGAATTAAATAGAAATATAAAATAAGCATACAGGATTGTCTTTTATTATCAAAATCAATACTCTAAAAATTGATCAAATTAAAACCTGTGGACACAGCTGTCCGAATGAAATTTTTACCACTTAAATTTTTTTTAGTTCAAATAACAATTTATCGGTTTGTTCCCGATGACTTTGATAAAACAAGCTAAACAAACAAATTTAGGTATTCACAAAATTACTTATACTTTCTATTTAAGTTTTGAAATATTGGAATCTTAATTCATATGCTTTTACTCAAAATTTTAGTTTCCGAACATAAAAATATATTTCACATAAATTGACTGACCTTTTGCTTCACTCACTCTGACGTCTTCTCTTGACCCAAAACAGCTCTCCCTTGTTGACTATGTTAGGCTACCCATCAAAGCCCTCTCCGTTCTCAAGTTGCAATCTAGCAGCACACCAGCACCAATTCTCCAACAAAAACAACGAGCCAGGCCTCTTTTAACCAGTAATCGATTCAAACAGCTCCAAAAATTCTCTCCTCTCCTTCTCACAATAATACAGAATCAAAGAGGTATTTCGTCTCAATTTGATCTGTCTCTCGTTCCACTTTTCAGCTCTATCCTCCACTATCAAACAACCACTGGCACTTGCTTTCTAACTATCCACGAAAAGGTTTACTGCTCTTCAGCGATGCCAATCACATAATAATCTTTTCTTTCTCAAACTGTCTCAACTTTCAAGCTTCTCTTTCCCCATTCCAAATTTCCTAGCCAATCAGAAAGATTTATCTCTCCACCTTCCTCTCTTTTCATTCGAAAACAAACAGTCATTCTTTCAAAAATATTCCTACCATCATAATAATTACTTTCGGGGAATTCTACAACATTTACTCGGCGTTAAACAAAAGAGATTTAAATTTCAATCTTTCTTTTAAACTATTTTTCTAAAAACTAATAATTAAAATTACCTGTGGTTTCTGCCTTCCCGTAATAAACAATCGGTTTAAAATTAAAATTCTAAATAGCTTTCACTTCACTTTTATTTACAAATATATTTTTAATTCTTCCTCGAAAAGTAATTAAGGAGAAACCACCTTGCGGGAAAACTAACTTCTAATAAATATTTACAAATCACTATACAGGGTGTATCAAATTTATGTGCCCGCGTTATATTAAAAAAATAAATTTTCTATTCTATCTTTGATTGATAAATTGAAACACAAAAATATATTATCATTTGTTTGAATTATGGTGGGAAGTTAACTTAACATATAACATATACTTAACATAAACTAGACGAAGGATAAACAGATAAAAATTGATTGCCGGTACTTGGGTACTTCTGCATATTGAAGTACCGGCAATCAATTATTATCTGTTGGTCCTTCGTATAGCTAGTGTATGTTAAGTACCTATGTATATGTTATAAGATGCCACCATAATTCAAACTAATGTTAATAACATTCGAGGATACCTTCCTTTTTTAACAAAATGCCCCTAAAGATGCTCTAGGACCGAAAGTATACTTGGGTAAGATTTAATAAAACTAAGTACTCGATATCTGCCTTTTATTTCCGTAAATTTAATATAACTGAGCATTCAACGACTTCCTATTTTATAAAAACTAAGCATTACAAACTTACTAAACACTAAACTAATAGAAAATATTAATCGCTGTCTAAATCTGAAAATGCAGTGCTACTCTTAGAACAATTCGGTTGTTCGTCCATTGTATTTATAATTTACACATTGTATTTATAAATATTTATAATCACAGAATATGTATAATTAAAAATTCACTATAAATAATCAGAAAATTCAACTCCCACAGAACCGTCTATGTAAATTAACGTGTCTTGCTACTCTTATCGGAACGAGGTAAAGAATAACTGGTTTTTTGTAACCTAACATTTTTATCTATGGATTCGTGATTTATTGCCTCAGTTTTTACTAATTTTTACTATTGAAAAAAAAAACATGTTTTTTGATATTTTTATGACTGTAATAATCGATGGGTCGACAAAATTCAGGATTTTTATGGCCATAGCACACCAATTCTGCTAGACAGAAGCACAAATAAATGTAGCAATTATACATTCCGTGATTTTTTATGAGAAAACGCAAATTAAGCAGGTATTTTTCGTGGGCCTCTGTGTACATTTAAATTTGAGTTGATTCCGCCTTTAACCCTTAAACGCCCAACCTTTTTTAGGTTCCATGTACGCCCAAGGGTGGGTAATAAATATCCACCTCGAAAATAGCTAATATATTTATTGAGAGTTGCTGGAAATGTATTAAACTTAAGAATTTTATGCTTAATAAACACAGCATATTTTAAAATATTAATATAAACAATTTACAAACCTTACAACAAAATTACAATGTACATCAAAATTAACATACCAGTAAAAGTCAGTAATTCAGATTTGTCGATTTTCTTCACATTCTTCCTTTATGCCTGTTCATTGGCGGATAATAGTGTGGATTATGTAATTATACGTCGATAATTATATGGATTATGTTCCTACCAACGAGAAATTAAATAGAATACTTTAGTAACAAGTGTTTCCAAGTGTGTACTTTTTATGCCCACCCATATTTAACTCAAGATATTACTTTTATTTTCAAAAATATCGGTGGAACCAATTTAACATTCGATCAAAGGCTGTCTTTTTAACAATAAATAATTTTTGGAAAATTTTTAAACACGTAATAAATATGTTACAAGGGAATACGCATTAGGTGGACATTTTTTACCCACCCTTGGGCGTTTAAGGGTTAAACGATGATATCACTCTTCTCATTCGAGGAATTATAGCATAGTGCAACTTTATTATGATTGTAGTGTAGATAGTTGTGTCTCAGATTAACGAATCGACTATACCTACTAGCTCAGTAACTAAAATGAAATCAAGATTTAATTCCGTACAGATTGGAACAAATTTTATGTCAAAATTTAGGTGATAACAAAAGGTATTTTCAAGAAAGTGTATGCTTCATATGAGGGGATCATGGTTTAAATAATAAAAAATTAGTAATTTGTGCAAAAAATATTGTTTTAACTGCTGCGGTAATTCGTGCTTTTATAAAGGTTTTTACACGATTTTTTTCTTCAAAGCTAAAGAAACAACCTTTCCTATAAGACTTGCTAAATTAAATTTGACCCTTAGTTTATATAAATAATTGTAAATCAAAATTGAAGAATAAATTTGACAAAAAAATATTTTGAGCAATAAAAATAAGAACTCTAAAACATTTTATTTTGCAGAAAAACTTGCGTTTTGATACCAGTATAAAACAAAAAAAAATTGTTTGAAAAATATTCAGTAGTTGATGAGATAATTAATTTGTTTATTAAATATTGCCATATTATCAATTTCAAGAACGCGATTGTTTCCTATAGTAAATTTTTTAAGGTCTCATTTTTTATGTATATTTTCGATAAATGTATTGATAAATCAAAATTTCAATTAAACTCACATCTCAAATATCGTTTGAGAATTTTGTTGTAATTTGTTTAAAACTTGTTTTTTAATAACATCTCGGGATTCAAAAAATTGAAATGCTGTTTCGATAATCGGGTTTCTGATGATTTTTAACCCATTTACAAAAGAAAGAGTTTTTCTAAGACCATTTCTTGCTGAGATAGCTGAGTATGAATTTGAAAGCTGAAAGGAAATGGTACAAAAAATTAAAAAACCAACTAGTCTAGTAAAATTATGAGACACAAAAATAAAAAAAAATGGAATAGGCATAAATTATCAAATCTAATATTAGTTACCCCCAAATTATAAAAATTATTAATATAGATTTTATAAAATCTGTCCTAGTTTGCTATGTCATTTGTCATAGTGGCAGTTGTCAAACTCCTCCGATTTGTCTAAAGGTGGGAAACTATCAATATAATGTAAATTTATAGGTTTGTCATAGGAAGAGGTCACCGTAATCATGGGCGATTTCCACGCTAAAGTTGGTAAGGTGAAAACTGATGGATGCTCTGGACAATTTGGGTTGGACAACGAAACGACCGAGGTGAGAGTCTGGTACATTCTTGCTAAAAAAAAAAAAGAATTTTTAGTAATGAACACACTGTTCAGATTACCAAACCGTAGATTATACACGTGGATATCACCAAGGGATAGTGCAAACAACATCGTTAGGAATCAAATCGACTACATACTAATCAGAAGCCGATTTAGAAACTCCATCACGTCAACAAAAACCTATCCAGGCACTGATATAGAATCAGATCACAATCCGATGGTGGCTGTAGTAAATATAACATTCAATAAACTACAGAAAAATGCAGTAAAACGAAAGAAAGACGCTAAGCAACTGAAAGACGCAACTATACTGGAAAGGACAAGAGTACAGGTAAACAACAATCTTACAAACCTCGATGCACAAAATAAGAACACAGACAATGTAGACGACAAATGGATGGAGATAAAAAAGGCCCTTATGACAGCTGGCGAAGGCTCCTTAGATTCAAGCAAAATTAAGAAAAAGAATGGAGGACAAACGAACTTTTGTACCTCATGGAGCAAAGGCGAAAAAATAAAACTAATTAAGACAAAATACAAAGAAGTGAACTGAGAGATTAAGAGAAAAATTAGAGAAGCCAAGAGAAGTGCGTTCTGGAAAACTGCAAGAAAATTGAAGAAAATGAAAGAAAATATGATAGCTTTAACATGCATAAAAATATCAAGGAAATAACAGGTAAAAGAGTGAAAAAAGCTATCCATCGTAAAAGACAAAAAAGGTAAAATAATTACAGATTTGAATGAAAAGCAGAAGAGATGGAAACAATATATTGAAGAACTGTTTGCAGACGAAACACCAGAAATAGAAGCTGCACAACCCACAGACGACGACACAACAGGACCTGAAATCCTAAAAAGCGAGGTAGAATATGCTATAAGGAACACTAAAGGGGGTAAAGCTGCAGGACCAGATGAAATTCCTGTAGATTTGTTGAAACTTATAGACGACGACACACTTGAAATAATATGGAACCTCTTTAACACAATTTATATAACAAGCATCATACCAAAAAAATGGCTCTCCTCTACTTTTGTCACAATCCCGAAGACGAATAACACCAGAGAGTTTTCAGACCACAGGACTACAGCATTGATGAACCACACATTGAAAGTGTTTTTAAAAATAATCTACAAAAGAATATTTAATAAATTAGAAGAGGACATAAGTGCCACACAGTTGAGTGCATTAATGCAGAGACGTTTGGATGTAAACTAAGACCTCTATGCAGGTTTCATAGATTTTGAGAAGCCCTTCGATAAAGTCAGACACAAAAACCTGTATGAAATCCTAAGAAACAAAAACATCGACAGTCGCGACATTAACATCATATCGAAGTTGTACTGGGGACAAACAGCAAAAATCAAATTGATAATGAGTTAATCGAAGAAATTGAAATTCGTCGAGTTGCTCGTCAGGGTTGTGTGCTTTCTTCACTACTATTCAATATATATAGCGGAACAATATGTCAAGAAGCGCTCCTATAGCAAAACATTGGTATGAACATTAACGAAGAGTTAATTAATAATATACGATACGCTGATGACACAGCGATCGTATGTAGCTATATAACCTAGCAAATTTACAGTATTTGCTGGAAAACAAAAACACTCATAGCAACAAGTATGGTGTAAAATTGAACATCAAAAAGACTTCATTTACAATTGTAACAAAGAAGATATACACCAATGTGAATTTCACCATAAATAATAATAAGCAAGTGGAAAGAGTTACGTCCTACACATATTTTGAAAAATTTGTTTTACTGATACTAATGACCAGACAAGAGAAATTAAGAGGCGAATAGAAATACCGAGACAATCATTTATCAAAATGGAAAATTTTGAAGCGGGACATAAATTTGAAATTAAGAACGAAAATTTTAGGGTGCTATGTTTTCTCCATACTGTTGTACGGTATGGAAGCTTGGACACTGAAAAAGATAACCATCAAAAACCTTTAGGCATTTGAGATGTGGTGCTACAGGAGAAAGTGGAAAATACCATGGACGGATAGAGTGACAAATCAAGATGTTTTGCTGAAGATGTGGAAGGAATGTGAAGTCATAAAAACAATACAAACGAGAAAACTGGAATATCTAGGCCAAATAATGAGAGGCGAAAATTGCTCTCTGCTAAGGCTCATAATAAGTCTCGGGAAAAAGAAATGTGGGACGTAGAAGGATATCCTGGTTGCGAAATGTAAGGGAGTGGTACGGGTGCAGTTCAATACAATGGTTCAGAGCTGCAGCCAACAACGTTAAAATTACTGTGATGGTAGCCAACCTCCGATAGGAGACGGTACTACAAGAAGAATATTTTCCACCTCTACTACTTAGGTACTCATTATGTTTTCCATGTTTTGCGTTATTTTTCCGGTTATTCGCGCACTCATCACTGTATTTAAAAATCATTGTAATTAAAACACCACAAAAATAATATTCTTCGGAATACTATATAAACCCATCCGTTCCTGAAAAGCTCATCTCTACACAGATACTTTTGGGAGCTAGTTAAAAGAAATTGCGAATCAAGGTAATGTTTACTCTGGGTTTTAAAACATTAAAAAAGGTCCTTTGCCAGCGTATAGAGTGGTATAGGCCAGCGCCTCATGCTTTTAATTAAGAAAAATATCGAAAACATTTATTTATTTTTTTGGGTAACTTAAAAGGACTAATTTTATTATAAAGTGGTTCAATAAAATAATGTAAATGCTTGGAAATTTATTTTCGGAGGAAAAATTTTTTATTAAAATGTTGGGGAGCGTTTATGAAAACAAATCAACATTAGAATTTGTGAAAAATTTATAATATATTTGCAGTTGTTTCTTATGCAACATCAAGAATCATTATGAGATTAGTTAAAAATACAATTTTGATAATTTTTATTAGGAATAAGCCACAATTTTACGTTAAAATAAATGTATTTTGACATTTCCATTTACTTCAGACATATATAATATATATTTCCTTAAAATGATTGTTCATTTCATAAGTAAGTTTGCCTTATCACTACTTTTGTGATGCTGAATCACCAAATTGTTGTGTAATATTTTATTACACATCACTTACTTCATTTTTTTGTTGTTCACTCTCTTTAGGGAATATTTTTCAATGTGAGAGCTAACATTAGTTTTATTTTTAGGAATATTTTTATAACATTAATATACAGGGTGCGCCAAACCTCTGGTATTCTTTGATTACGGCTAAACTATGAGATATACAAAAAAATGTTTATAACAAAACTAATGTGTATCAAAGAGGTCTATATTCTAAAATTATTTTTGATTATACAGGGTGAGTCAGAACGACGGTATGAACTAAAGTTTTATTTTTTTAAATGGAACACCCTGTATATTAAATAATTTTTGAAGATATTATTTAAAAATATGAACAATTTGTATAAGGTCTTATAGGCCTAAAGTTAATAATTATTATTTTTTAATATTATTTTTTTGAAAAAAATGGTAATATTTATAGGGTTGTGGATTATGTTTCCAAAGAAATAAAAATTTAAGTGATAGGTCAAAATTTTTACAATATAGTGTTATTTTTAAATAATTTAATATTTTTTACTTTTAGCCATAAAATATACAGTGTGATCACTATTTGCAAATACAAAATTTTCTCATTTTTTTTAAATGGGACACCCTGTGTATTAGTTTTGCATTTTGTAGTAAATATTACAACCTTTCTTTTGGTATAAGGTTGTATGTACCTAGCATGTTTCGTTTTGTAGATATTTAAAAAAAAACTATAGATTTTACGTTTTTGCGGATTATTTGTTTAAAAATTTTTTGCAAAAAAAATAATTATAATCTGGTTTTAGAAACATACACTAAAATATAAAATATGAAAATAAAAACGTAATTAAAGATTAAAATAAATCGTATGCTAGTACAATTCAATTGAATTTAATAACTTTAAATTATTTTACAAAAAATATTTTACCATTTTAATGAATGCATAAATTAGTTACTAAATTAAATAAATAACCAAATTTTAAATCAACCGTAGTAATTTTTCTACTACAGCAACTTTCCTGTACCAAATTAATTGTTAGTTAAATTGTATTTAGTTAAACTTTTAATTTACCTTTTAAAATTACTTACATACATCATACATCTTGAGAATATAAAAATTATTATAAAGCATGCTTTAAAACAGCTGAATGTTAAATGTATCAGCCAAATTATTTATTAATATAAATAGTATTTACTGGTGTCACAAAAGCTGGTAATACTTTTGTAGTTGAAATTTTTGTAACAATTTTTTATGTTGTTCTGAAGCTATTTCCTTGTGGCATTTTTATGATTAATTATTTATATGGGAAATAAGCCACAATTAAAATGAAAAAAATAATTTTATTAACGTTTCGACGCCCAAATCGGGTGCCGTTGTCAAAATACAAAATATTACTAGAATAAACAAAATTGTTGTTGCTAAGCAAAAAAATTCTTCTAATAATTTATTTAATCTGACTCATTTATTTTTTTTATATTTAAAATTTTAATTTTTTAACCGAAAAATTTTTGGATATGACATTTGTTTTGGGCGAAACCATTAGAAATTATTTCCAGCTTTTGTGACACGAGTAGGTACATAGATACTATTTACTTCTTCATATACTTCCATAACGTTCATTTGTTTCAAAGCATACTTTATACGTTCTCAAGGTGTAGGTAAATTAAAAAGTTATTAACTGATCTTACTCGTAAATACAATATAACTAACAATTAATTTGGTACAGGAAAGTTGCTGCGGTAGAAGAATTACTACGGTTGATTTAAAATTTGGTTGTTTATTTAATTTAGTAACTAATTTATGCATTCATTAATATGGTAAAATATTTGTTGTAAAATAATTTAAAGTTATTAAATTCAATTGAATTGTACTAGCATACGATTTATTTTAATCTTTAATTACGTTTTTATTTTCATATTTTATATTTTAGTGTATGTTTCTAAAACCAGATTATAATTATTTTTTTTGCAAAAAATTTTTAAACAAATAATCCGCAAAAACGTAAAATCTATAGTTTTTTTTTAAATGTCTACAAAACGAAACATGCTAGGTACATACAACCTTATACCAAAAGAAAGGTTGTAATATTTACTACAAAACGCAAAACTAATATACAGGGTGTCCCATTTAAAAAAAATGAGAAAATTTTGTATTTGCAAATAGTGATCACACTGTATATTTTATGGCTAAAAGTAAAAAATATTAAGTTATTTAAAAATAACACTATATTTTAAAAACTTTGACCTACCACCTAAATTTTTATTTCCTGGGAAACATAATCCACAACCCTATAAATATTTCGAAAATTATTAACTTTAGGCCTATAAGACCTTATACAAATTTTTCATATTTTTAAATAATATATTCAAAAATGATTTAATATATATGGTGTTCCACTTAAAAAAAATACAACTTTGGTTCATACCGTCGTTCTGACTTACCCTGTATAATTGAAAATAATTTTAAATTATAGACCTCTTTGATACACATTAGTTTTGTTATAAACCTTTTTTTGTATATCTCATAGTTTAGCCGTAATCAAAGAAAACCAGAGGTTTGGCGCACCCTGTAAAATATACTGACCACTGCTATTGATACGTTTTTCGAAGAAAGGCCCAGTGAAATCGATAATTGAAAATTTTAAATATTACTGAAACCATTAGATTTATGTTGACATCATTTATTCATAGGCGTAACCAGGATGATCCTAAGGGGGGGTTACAACTACTGGAAAGGGGGGGAGGGTTATAACTACTGGAAGGTCTCTGAAGGGTATGGTGTTAGGCGTATAGAGTATAGAGCTCAAAGTACATCCCAATGGGGGGTTATAACCCCCAAAACCCCCCTGGTTACGCCTATGCATTTATTTACCATGAGAAATTTTATTTGGTAAAATATTTTTTTAAATTTTTATGATATCTTCTATTTTACCAGGTTTCTTATAAAGAGCAGATCTGTAATCTTTCTTGTATAGTATACCCGAGGTTTCTTTCCATAATCAGGAACAAAGATTAGTAAAATATCTTATAAAAATAAAATAGGTATACACAGAGCCGGATTTAAGGCACTGGAGGCCCCTGGGCAGAATTGGTGTGGCGGCCCTACGTGTTACCATTAAAAAAATGTTGATCTACTTTTATAAATATCTATATTTTTAAATAATAAAAAATCCAGAGCTGTTATTTGTTTCAGCAAAATATTAAAATTTAACATAGTGAGATGTATGGTTGAAGTCCGGATACCTTTCGAGATTTTTTAATTGAAAATGCCTTGATTATGTCGGACATGTCTAGTTCCTTTAAGACATCGTGTTCAATGCTCATTATAGAGAGATGATTCAAACGCTCTTGGCCCATCATAGACCGAAGTCGATTTTTACTTAACTTAAGTTTTGAGAATGACCTGCAGTTAGTTAGCATCAGAACTATATAAACGAAGTGTCACCACAACATTTTTGGAAACGCATCATTCACATTATTTTCCTCTAGCAATCGGTAAATTTTTAAAGTTCTCTTGTTTACATTTGACGAGCCGATTTCCTCTCTAATACTCCAGGGTAATACGCTAGAAATAGACCCTGTTCGGGAAACTCAAAGATCCAGGTAGCTGACTACTTTTTTATTTATTGTATACCTATTAGATCAAAACGTACCTGTTTTCTGCCTAGAGTTCGCGTCCGTTTTTTAATTATTAACAATTTAGTGCAAAAATCGCGATTTTTTCGATTTTTTGCACCCCATTCAAAAGCTAAATAGTTGACAAAATTACAAAATTTAATTTTTTAGAGCATTAAAAAACCTTCAAAATGCCGATTTTTGAACATTAAAAAGTTAATTTGTTGCTACGCAAACTGCAAAATAAGTGAAAATCGTTATTTGTTAATAACTTTTACTAAAACTACCTTAGAACTTTAGTGTTTCATTCAAAGTTGGGTATTGGGGTACTTAACAAACCCTCAAAATATGAGATAATTTTTTCCCAAAAATCCATGATTTTAATCATACTATCGCTATTAATCATAGAAAAAGTTAAGGTATACTTTAATATATGTATAAATTATCTTCAATAAATAATTATCTAATAAAAATCATTTATTTATTAAAGTGTTCTTTAACTTCCTCTGTGATCATTAACCTTCGGAGTACGGAGATTATTTGACTTACTTAGATTACGATGATGGGTCAAGCGTGACCCATTCTCATTTTTTTATAAGGATGTTTTAAATAGTCAGTATTATTAAACAGTATATTTAATTCAACAAAAAACAAACAAAATCCTAAATCATTGTATTTAAATTTTTTAAGATGGTTACCCATGGGCATATACTAGTTCGCTCCGGCGGCCAGATTTTAATACCTTACAGAAAACGGGCATAGGTAAATTTGCTCCGGCCATATATTTGAATACAGTGGAACCTCGATAAGTCGGATTAATCGAGACTGCGGCCGATCCAAGTTATCTAAAATCCGAGTTAGCCGGAGAATATGGTAAAAATTAATAAAACACGGTATACTTACAGATAAACTCCATTATAATTGCAAAAACATGAAATACATAAAATATGCACAATACATCTAAATTACGTACAGTTGTATAGAGTATTGTTTATTTCTTGGTAAAAAACTTGGTCAAAGTGAAATAATGTTTGTTTTGTCTGATGAAAATCGGTTCGGTTTAGCCGGACTTCCGGGTTATCGGAGGCCGACTTATCGTGGTTCCACTGTACGTATACCCGTAAACAGAGACGGCTGCGATTTACGTGTACCTACAAACATATTGAAAATATTCTTCAAAATCCGAAGACCGGGTCAGGACTGACCCGGCATCATAGATGTTAACCTTCGGAGTACGAAGACTGGGTCAAGCGTAACCCGAAATTCAGTTATTTCTGAATATTTTATGAAATAATTTTTTTAAAAATCCGATTGACCGTAAGTTCTCCTTATTTGTTTCAATCTATTTTTTCGTATATAATTCGTGAACATGCAGATTGCAGTTTTTCCTCTACTTAATGATACTATGATTAAGAAAATAGATTTTTGTAAAAAAATATTTTTTCAAGAATGGTTTAAACAAATTACACTGTTGATTAATTAATAAATTTATAAACAAATTGCATATTTGTAATTTACTTAAAAATTACATACCAATTAAAAAAAGAAAGATCAAAATCCATGGATTTGATCCGGAGATACAGCAAATTATATTCGTTTGAAATTGCTTTTTCGGTATTTTAACTCGGTGGATTTGTAGGTTCCCCCTGGTAATCGTTTGCACTACGTTTTTGAAAAATCGTAGAGGGTGCTGTGAAGGTATAATGTTTGTGCAATTTTTTAAGAAAAAATACAAATCCCATTCTTAATATGGCATTAATGAGATTCCTTAATTATTATAAACAAATTAGCTTTGAATTAAAAAAAAAACATGTGGCTAACTTTGTCCCAAATGAGCCCAGGCTAAATTTTGTTATTTGAAAATTCGTGCTAAAATACTGTGTTTTCCATTATATAAAAATATTGTTTCTACGGACAACATTTTTAAAGTTATTCTATATGTTTTTAAACTACAAAATTTTAAAAATTTGGCATTAGAATTTTTGACGATGTTAATTATTTTTATATCTTTTTTAATACATTTTGAAACTGTCACTCTTCTACTTTCATTTGTAATACTCAGAATTGCTCTATCTTCATTATTTTCTGTCTTATCTTATTGCAAAATAAAAGTCTCTGGGAAAAACAAATAGAATAACTCTTAAAACAATTAATGGATCGGTCTTAAATTTTGAGGGTCGGTTAAGTACCCCAATATCCAACTTTGGGTGAAACACTAAAGTTCTAAGGTAGTTTTAGTAAAAGTTATTAACAAATAAGGATTTTCACTTATTTTGCAGTGTGCGAAGCAACAAATTAACTTTTTAACTTGAAAAAATCGGCATTTTGAAGGTTTTTCAATGTTCTAAAAAACTAAATTTTGTAATTTTATGTCAACTATTTAGTTTTAAATGGAGTGCAAAAAATCGAAAAAATCGCGATTTTTGCACTAAATTGTTAATAATTAAAAACGGACGCGAACTCTAGGCAGGAAACAGGTAGGTTTTCTTCCTACAGGTCTACAATAACTAAAAAAGTAGTCAGCTACCTGGATCTTTGAGTGTCCCGAGAAAATCCTTATTACCCTGGACTATAAATGAATTACTATAAATACTATACCAAAAGACTGGCTACTATCAATATTCATTCCACTTCCCAAAAAAGCCAACGCTAGAAAATGTGAAGAACATAGATTAATTAGTTTGATGAGCCATGTACTTAAAGTACTCCTTACTATCATTCACTCGCGCATATACACCAAATTATAAGAACAGCTGAGTGAAGTTCAATTTGGATTCAGATCAGGACTCGGAACGAGGGAAGCACTTTTCAGCTTGCAAGTTCTAATACAGAGAGCCAGGGATGTCAATTGCGATGTGTATGCATGTTTCATAGATTTCAAAAAGGCATTTGATAAAGTCCCACATGGAAAACTAATCGATATCCTAAAAACATCAGGACTCGATGGTAAGGATATAAGACTCGTTTCAAACTTATATCTCCAACAAAAAGCAACAGTTCGATTCGAAAATGAACTGTCCGAAATCTTCACGGTTGAAAAAGGAGTCAGACAGGGTTGCATACTGTCACCAACATTATTTAACATATACTCTGAAAACATCTTTAGAGAGGCCTTGGACGAATCAGAAGATGGTATTGCAGTAAATGGACAACTTATAAATAATATTAGATATGCAGACGATACAGTATTGCTGGCGGATAGTGCGCAGGGGCTCCAAAGGATCATGGATAATGTTGTAGAAGCATGTAACAAATACGGCCTAAAACTAAACTGTAAGAAGACAAAAATAATGATCATTAGTAAAAACACCAACATAAACGCCCAAATTACAGTAAACAATACACCTCTAGAGAGAGTACAGAAAATATGCTACCTGGGCTGCAACATTAAGGATACTTGGGATCATAGCTACGAAATAAAAACTCGTATTGAAAAAGCCAGAAGCTCTTTTAACAGTCTTAAGAAAATTCTCTGCAACTTGTCTTTAAGTATCAATATACGCATAAGAATTCTTAGATGTTACGTCTTTAGTGTCCTCCTATACGGAGTTGAAAGCTGGAGCCTGACAGAAGATGCCATAAAACGGTTAGAGGCGTTTGAAATGTGGTGCTACCGACGTATGTTGAGGGTCTCATATATACACCACACAACTAATATAACTATTCTCCAGAGGCTAGGAAAAGACAAAGAAATAATTAACACCGTAAAGAACAGAAAATTGGCTTACTTCGGCCACATTATGCGTAATGAAAAATACCGACTGCTGCAGTTGATTCTACAAGGCAAGATTGAGGGCAGGAGAGGCCCTGGACGTAGACGTATATCCTGGCTGGCCAATCTTAGGAAGTGGACTGGTCTAACGTCAACTGATCTATTTCGAGCTGCCGTAAATAGAATAAGATGGGTCAATGTGGTCGCCAACATCTCTAGAAGATAGGCACTTTTAGAAGAAGATAAATGAATTGAAAAATTCTACAAATTGTACTAGCTCGACACCTAGGATTTCATCTAAATCGTTGGCATAAATGTCGGTACCTAAGTTTTAGTAAGTGAGCTTCAATTTCATTGGGAGTTAAGTTTTCCAAATTATGTAAAAATCCAAAATTGGAATGATTTCATCATATGCAGAAAGCTTCTGACTTAAAGAGGTAAGTGTCCTAAATTTCTCTGATGTTGTCATTTCAGTCTCTTGAGATGTTCCATAATCCAGTGGAGTCAGTTGACAATTCCGTAGTCGTTTTCTTTGTGTCGAATATTCTTGGCTTCCGCTTACCATCGCGTGTCTTATATTTCGAAATTGTCACGACTTGACTCTATAAATTCTATAAGTGATCTAAGTGCCGCCACTCCTGATTTAAGGGCAATATTTAGATCTTGGAGAATACGACTTAGGCTGTTTGTTTTCTCTAAGATTCCATTCCAAATTATTGCAAATATTCCTGTTCACAGTAAACACATTCGAATATACAAACAATTTGTATCGCTACGAGTTTTTGCTTACCGTCTTCTGAAATTCTGGATAAGTCTACTTTAATCTTATTATAATCTTTAACTAGTGCTTTTGCGGAATCACTTATAGATGATCATATAATATTATTTATTTACTCTTTTAGGAACAATAATATCTCTACCACGGTCTGCGTTGCTATCGCTTAAAGACCCAGCTTTTAAACATTTGATTTACAAGTTGTATCTATTGGTAGAGTGAGTAAAAAACGCATATAGCTCTTCTAAGAAATCACCCGTGTTGAGCTGCCCCCCCCCCCACTTGAAAAAATCAAAAAACAAAAAGCCCTGATTTATGAGCTCTCATATTCCGCAAACTAAAATTTTTAAGCTCGTTCCACTGAGCAGGAATTTGATACTTTAGTGGGGGGGGGGGGGGCTGAGTCAGCCCCCTCCACTACTTAAAAATAGGAATATTGAATCGGTTTTTGCGGCAGAATTACGAGCTATTTATGAGCTCTTGAAATTATATAGTTTAGATTTTTGAGCTCATCCCCTTCACCCCCAAACAACCCTTTAATTGATTTAACTTAAGAGAAAAAAGAATGTGTGTGTACTTTGTACGCACGTAAGAAGATATTCTTCTATTATATAGGTAATTTAAACGAAGTAAATATACTTAACAGGTTATTTGTATTTTATTTAAAAATTAAACTAACTTTCTTATCTACCACTTTCAAACAATTTTTATTAAAATAACGAAAAATAAAAAAAAGTATGAATCGTCCAGGATTTGAACGCGTGACCTCCCGTGTGCTTCCGTTCTCTGTCCCACCGCTCTGCCAACTACGCCATCGAGCCACTTGAATTGACACGTAAGTTTCGGATATAATTACACAACACGGCGACCAACTGTAAAAATGTTATGCCTACATATTTTATTATTTTACTACAGGACAACACAAATCCAAAAACACAAGAATTATAATAAATAATACATTTCCTAAAACCACTAACATATTCTTTTAATGACTTATTTGCACGGTTACAGATACCTATCTTGAAAGATTAGCAATGAACTACATACTGTCAGAACTACATATTGTCAGTGTGCGCAGGCGCGTGGTTCATGTACAATTTTACCCTCAATCGATTCGCCGTTAAAGAAGAATATCTTCAAAAATGCTGAGAAAACTTAAAATATATCGTATTGCGGATATAATTCCTATAGCTTATGTACTCTAAGAATAAACTATTAAATCACGTGCATTTCGATTATTGAGCTACAACCCCTTCGCAAGAAAACCACCCTATCTTCCCGGCTTAAGAGAAAGTTGTACTTAAAATGCATTAAACTAATTATTTGGCGACTACATATCGTTGAATAATTTATAAGCTTCCAAATTATGCGCATTTAGATCAGTAAATTGCAATTTATTTTGTATAGTGCAGTCACTGAAGGTAAAAATCAACGATTACCTTCAATTTCGGTGAACCTTCATCGATTTTTACGAAAATTGATCAGTGGTTAGAGGATATGTCAAGAAACAAAGGTGACATGGTACCACCTTGCGCCTTTACCCTGAGGGTGGATACCGCCCCTTCTCGGGGGTGAAAATTATTTTATTAAAAATAACTGCACAAATCAATAAAAGAACAAATTAAAAGCAAAATTTATTATATAAAGTTAATAAAATAAGTCAATACTTTTTAAGTTATTAAAGATCAAAGATTTTAATTATTCGTGAAAAAAATGCATGTTATGAAGCGGTTTTTCGTAAATCACTGAAAAACGGTAAGTTTTTACAAAAAAGTTAATAGTAGTTTAATTCGTATCATAGGTCTAACCAGGATGATCCTAAGGGGGGTTACAACTACCTGAAAGGGGGGGGTTACAACTAGTGGAAGGTCTTTGAGGGCTATGGTGTTAAGCGTATAGAGCTCAAATCACATCCCAATGGGGGGGTTATAACCCCCAAAACCCCCCTGGTTACGCCTATGATTCGTATAGGTTATATTCTAAGAATAAACTCTTAAATCACGCGCCTTTCGATTATAGAGCTACAACCCCTTCGTAAGAAAACCATCCCATATTCCCGGCTTAAGAGAGTTGTACTTAAAATAATTTAAATTAATTATTTGGCGACTACCTATCGTTTAATAATTTATGAGCTTCCAAAATATAAGCATCTCAATTATTGAATTGCCATTTTCTTTCTATAGTGCAGTCACTGAAGGTAAAAATCAACTATGACCTTCTATTTCGGTAAATCTCCATTAATTTTCACGAATTAACAATAACAACTTGGGGTTTTAACCTGGGGTATGTGTCACCCCTTCTAGGGGGTGAAAATTACTTTATTAAAAATAACCCCACAAATCGAGAGAGGGACAAATTGTAAGCAAAATTTGTTATATAATGTGATTAAAATAAATCAATACTTTTTGAGTTATTAAAGATCAAATATTTTAATTTTTGTGAAAGAAAATGCATGCTTTAAAGCGAGAGAGAGAGAGAGAAAGACATACTTTATTGATACAATGTACCAAAAGCCCATCGACCGAAGTCTTTCGGCCAGGCCATTAAAGCGATTTTTCATAAATAACTCAAGAACTGTAAGTTTTTACAAAAAAGTGTTCATTACTAAAATTCAAGCTAATAAAAATATAATAAATTGCTTACTTGAAAAACCCTTTAATGTTAATTTAAAGTAAGTGATTGGTAATGAAATGTATATTGTTTCTGCGACTATTAAAATCTAAGGATTCAAGCTTAAATAACGGGAAAGAGATGCATTTTATAACACTTAGGTACTAAATACTTGTCAAAGTACTTAGAAATACCTATCAAAAATGAGCTCCAGAAAAAGTTGATAGCATCAAAATCCGCTCACCAATTTTCGTGAAAATGAATGGAGATTTACCGAAATCGAAGGTCATAGTTGATTTTTACCTTCAGTGACTGCACTATAGAAAGAAAATGGCAATTCAATAATTGAGATGCGTATATTTTGCGAGCTAATAAATTATTAAACGATATCTAGTCGCCAAATAATTTATTTAAATTATTTTAAGTACAACTCTCTTAAGTCGGGAATAAGGGATGGTTTTCTTGCGAAGGGGTTGTAGCTCTATAATCGAAAGGCGCGTGATTTAAGAGTTTATTCTTAGAATATAAGCTATACGAATTAAACTACTATTAACTTTTTTGTAAAAACTTACAGTTTTTCAGTGATTTACGAAAAACCGCTTCATAACATGCATTTTTTTCACGAATAATTAAAATCTTTGATCTTTAATAACTTAAAAAGTATTGACTTATTTTATTAACTTTATATAATAAATTTTGCTTTTAATTTGTTCTTTTATTGATTTGTGCAGTTATTTTTAATAAAATAATTTTCACCCCCGAGAAGGGGCGGTATCCACCCTCAGGGTAAAGGCGCAAGGTGGTACCATGTCACCTTTGTTTCTTGACGTATCCTCTAACCACTGATCAATTTTCGTGAAAATCGATGAAGGTTCACCGAAATTGAAGGTAATCGTTGATTTTTACCTTCAATGACTGCACTATACAAAATAAATTGCAATTTACTCATATAAATGCGCGCGTAATTTGGGTGCTTATAAATTATTCAATGATATGTAGTCGCCAAATAATTAGTTTAATGCATTTTAAGTACAACTTTCTCTTAAGCCGGGAAGATATGGTGGTTTTCTTGCGCAGGGGTTGTAGCTCAATAATCGAAATGCACGTGATTTAATAGTTTATTCTTAGAGTATATAAGCTATAGGAATTATCCGCAATACCATATGTTTTAAGTTTTCTCAGCATTTTTCTCTTAAGTTAAATCAATTAAAGGGTTGTTTGGGGGTGAAGGGAATGAGCTCAAAAATCGAAACTATATAATTTCAAGAGCTCGTAAATAGCTCGTAATTCTGCCGCAAAAACCGATTCAATATTCCTATTTTTAAGTAGTGGGGGGGGCTGACTCAGCCCCCCCACTAAAGTATCAAATTCCTGCTCAGTGGAACGAGCTCAAAAATTTTAGTTTGTGGAATATGAGAGCTCATAAATAGCTCATAAATCAGGGCTATTTGTTTTTTAATTTTTGCAAGTGGGGGGGGGGGCAGCTCAACACGGATTAAGAAATCAGATAATCAGATAACACTGTGGCAGCAGGACAGCACTCCGCTCCTGCTTATGCAAATAAATATAGGGAGTGGGCGGCACTTAGTGTAAGTTAAGTGCCCCCACTTAAGGAGCCTTTTTAGCCCCGGCTTTTAAACATTTAATTTAGAAGTTGTGTCTATTTGTAGAGAGTGAAAAACGCATATAACACTTCTAAGAAATCAAATAACACTGTGGCAGCAGGACAACACCCAGCTCCTGCGTATACAACTAAATATAGGGACTGGGCGGCACTTAGGGCAAGTTAAGTGCCCCCACTTAAGGAGGGGGCGGCCTGCCCCCCCTTAAATCCGGCCCTGGGTATACATGGAGCAAAGTAATCAGTAGTTGCAAGACGCGTGACATTTATTTTTTATTCTCATGTTGGGTATTTTGATAAAATTCAAATTACAACGACTAGTATTTCTCCATACTAACCTAGGATAACATATCTAATATTAATAGATGTTTTTTTAAAGTGTCAAGTATATCCCAAGAAATTTAAAAGCTTGTGTATTTCTATTCTCTAACCACACATATACACTCGGCTCCCATCACATGGCGGTCATACAACAAAAGTAGAGGATTTTCTGATCTAAACAAAAAAAAAAGAAAAAAAAATATGGATAACGTGAATTAGGAAAAGGATCCATCCACAAAAGAGCGGCTTTCGCACTAAATAGCTCTTTTAATCGTTGGCTTTACCAACGATTAGAAACACGGTGTCAGAGGATGGCAAGAGACTCGATTTGAATCAACACGTAACCGTTTATCTTGTTTTTATTTTTTTGCTTAGTATACGAGTACAAAAGTGATGAAGATTAGGCAAGCTGAGATGCATCGATGGAATATTTAGATGGGAAATAAGCCACAATTAAATTGAAAAAATAATTTTATTAACGTTTCGACGCCCAAATCGGGTGTCGTTGTCAAAATACAAAATACTACTGGATTAAACAAAAATGTTGTTGCTAAGTAAAAAAATTCTTCTAATAATTTATGTAATCTGACTCATTTATATTGGCAATTCAGTTTATGTATGTTATACATAAACTGATATATGAACTGACTTATACATATATTTAAAATGTATATTATACATTTTAAAGTAGAAGACTTTAAAATGTTATCGCCAATATTTATGAGTTGCCTTCCTGGGACGACTTTACTAAAATATAGTTCATTCGATTACATGAAATCAATCCCAACTCAAGAATATCCGTCACAAAAAAATTATAGCATGTGTCCTGTCTTTAAAAAACAACCAAATGCAACGATGACAGTAAAATTCTCGCGTTAGAGATTCCATAGTAAATCACGAGGGAAAACCAGGAAAAAACCTCGTGATACTATCCCGACATCGTCAGTATTTGGTCTTACATTTAATTTACTTTCAAAAACTGATACCAAATTTTGATTTTAATATGTTTAAATTATAAATAATATTAATAATACACAGATGTGCAATAAGTAATACTGAAATATAAGATATTTACTAACTCGATATGTTATTGACCTAATAATCGTGGTATTTTCTTTCTATTGGCTTCTTCTTTCAGTATCCTACTGCATCCTACTGCTAGGAAATAAATGTTAAATTTATTTCCTATTGTTTTAAGTTTCTTGGATAGTCCTTTTATATATGGTATTGATATTTTACTCGTATTATTGTTCTGTTCCATTCGATCCAATCTTGACAATTCCTTATTTAAAAACGATAAAGGATAATCATTTTTTAATAAAACAGATGTTAACATTTGTTTTTCTTCTAAAAATGAATTTTCGTTAGAACAAGTAATTTTGGCTCATCATATAAGGATTTAATGATTCCCTTTTTAACGTTGACGTTGTGATTTGATTTGTAATTGAGATATCTGTTGGTGTGTGTTGGTTTTCTATATACTTGAGTCTCATATTAAGTATCCTTCTTTAAGACTAAAACATCGAGGAAAGGCAAAGTGTTATTGTATTCCTTTTCCATTGTAAATTTTATTGTCTCTTCTTGATTGTTTATAATATTCAGGAATGTATCCAACAATTCTGATCTATGAGGCCATATTGAAAATACATCATCTATGTACATATTTCCACCATACTGTGGATTTTAAATTTTGTTTGGAGTCGATTGTAGTACCTCAACGAGTAAACACCGATGATCGCTGCTGTGTTTAACCCGCCGTTACACGCGTCTTCTATTGTAACGTGGTTGCACGCGTATGAGCGTCGCCCTCACCTACATCAATTCGAATTATTTCGAGAAAGAATGAATGTCAACATGTATAAATATAAAATGGGTTGTACTCACATATTATATAAAGACTCGTAAACCAATTTTTTTTTTATTAATTTAACAAAACAAAAGTAAAAATAATATAGATCAAAAACAAGTTTTCTTAATTTTCAATTTCAGCAAGCCACTGAAGAAATTAACGTTCTTTACGCGAATTAATTTTATTAAAAATACAAATTAAAATTAACAACTGTTCTGAAGCTATTTCTTTGTGGCATTTATGTAATTAACTATTAATATTTTGTATTTTGATAACGACGTCCGAGGTGGAATTCGAAACGTCAATAAAATTAATTTTTCAAGTTAAATTGTGGCTTATTTCCCAATTAGAATAGGTAAATTTAAAAATGGGTTCTTAACCAGCGGCGCACCTAGAATTTTCCTTTGGGGGGAGGGGGGTTTGCTTGGGCACCGAAAGTTTTTTGTATTATTTGTGAAAGACAAGTTACATTTTCCTACCTTCTTTTATATATATTTCTATATGCTCTGGGTGGGATTTTAACTCCCAAAACTCCCCCCCTCGGTGTGCCACTGTTCCTAACCTAATCCAAACAATAATATTTTAATTAAACCTACCTAAATATTAAATAAAAACCTAAAAGTTTCTTTGAGATAACAGAAACGTGATTTCACCGTGATTGCACGCGCAGTGAGGAATTCCCTCACCTGAAGAGGGATGTCTCTTCTTTCAACTATCACACAGCACACTCACCGCCTGAAATATTCTATAACTTTTTCATACCCTCTCATGAACCATGCTAAAGGCATTCCTGGGTGCTTAAGGTTATCGTATAAGTTTACACAATTTCATTGCTTATAAACAAATATGGTGAGGGATTCCCTCATAGCGCGTGTAATGGCGGGTTAAAAATAGCGGTGAAATACGAGTTTACCAGTGTGAGTGATAACAAAAATTATAACGTACGTATTTGAACATTTTAAATTAGATTTGTTTAGTTTATTCGGAACTATAATTAGATCCAGTTTTTTGCTTTTTACATTAATTAGAAACATCAATAATATTAATGGACTAGCATAAACATCGAAAAGTGATCTAGCCGGCTTCCTGAGGTGCCGGCAAAATGTTCAATTATCAAGAATACTCTAAACTAAACAAATAATTAATTATATTTCATAATATTGTTTCTGCTTCTGACTACATGGGCAGTAACGTGCAAAACAGTTCAGCTTCAGATATGTCTCAAACTACAGATAATGCAACTTCTAGGCAAACAACTTCGTATGCATCCATAGTTACGTCCATAGTTAAACCTTCGTTTCCAAAGCACACCCAAGTGGTAGTACTACATGCTGATCAAAACCTTAAATTACATGACTATGTTAGTGCTATAGGAGACATTGTTGGTCCCAAACAAATTTCTTTTGCTTCTAGAATATCCCATAATAGTATATGTATTTATCTTACCAATTCCAATCTAGTCGAACAGTTATTAACATCGCATCCAAATATTCAGATAGGGAACATTACCCTAAATATTCGCAGACTAGTTTCCCCCACGAAAAGAATTGTCATATCAAATATTTCCCCAACCGTTCCGCACGATTTAGTAGAAAGTGCAATTAAAAATCTTGGGCTTGAGTTAGCCTCCCTGATTTCCTTTTTAAGAGCTGGTATCCCAGGTGATAAGTACTCTCACATCCTTAGCTTTAGACGCCAAGTATATGTTTTTTCCAATACAGATAATTTTGAATTACAAACGTCAATAGTAATACCTTTTGAAGATACTGACAACAGAATCTTTTTATCTACAGATAAAATGGAGTGTTTTATCTGTAAACAGCCAGGACACATTGCTTCTAAATGCCCTAATCCTCCAACTGTTAATGTAACTCAAACTCCTAATTCAAATCTCGAACTATCCACGAACACAACCCTTTTACTAGATAACACACAGCCGACAGACACCTCCAGCGTGACCCCTATTACAGATACTTCACAACAGGGCACAACTACCGCACTAAAACCAGCCCTTAAACGAGCTCTTTCAGAAGTATCAACGGCCACGAATGCAAACAGTTCCCTAGATGGCACTGTTAGCATGCCTCCACTCGTTTCACCTGCCAGCCACATACAGCAGAATAAAACCAATAAGCAAAAAATAAATACACAAAGGACAAACCCACGAACAAAAACCGGACTGACTGAACAAACTAAAGAGGATATAAAAGAGGCCTACAATAGAACCCCAGAAGCATTCATACTTCCTCAAGATAATCTGATAGCTTTCCTAGAAAACACCTTTGGAGATAACGATCCTTACACTGAAGCATTGAAATTGACGAGCGATATTAAATCTTTGATCTTAAATTTACAATTTCTGTACCCATCTCTCTAAGAACGGGCAATTAGATATCGTATAACACGCATAAATAAAAAAATTAAACTCCAACTGGAACCTGATGATGCCGAAAGTGTATCTAGTATTGATATATCCCATGACGTAAGCGATGAAGACAGCAACTCAGACGTATCTCAATTATCTCAACAGTCTCAAAAGTCCTTACAATAATCTGTAATTATATTCACATTAATTCAGTGGAATTGAGACTGGTTTTTTCCCCGTCTTGAACGCTTACAACAATTAATCTCAGATCACGTTCCTGACTTTCTCTGCTTACAAGAGACTAACTTTAACACAACACACAATCCGTATCTTAAAAACTATTCTAGCTATCATTTTATTAGGACAACGCATTTAAGGGCCAGCGGTGGATCCTCCATTTTTATTTCAAATGATGTTTTTCACCAAGAATTTTTGTTAAACACAACGCTAGAAGCTGTAGCAGTAACTGCATGGTGCCCTAACAAAATTGTCATATGCAATGTTTACATTCCCCCTAACTATAATCTTGCCAGTGCTGAACTTTTAAATCTCATTAACCAACTTCCAGCTCCATTTATCCTTGGAGATTTTAACGCTCATAGTATCATGTGGGGATCTAAAAATACGTTTGGTAGGGGTAAGATTATTGAGGATATTATCATTAATCATGATGTTAGTCTTTTAAACACAGGAAGTAGCACGTATTTTCATATACAGTCTGGCTCCTTCTCTTCAATTAACCTGAGCATTAGTGATCCTAAAACAGCTCCTCTTCTTACCTGGTACACGCTTGACAGTCTCTATGACAGCAATCACTTCCCTATCTTCATCACTAATAATGAAACTAAACCGTCTTATGTTAAGAGCAAATGGAATATCTCAAAAGCTAATTGGGAGCTTTTCGGCGCATCTGTTAAGGATCGAGTTAACGAAATTGTTTATCAAAACAATGCTGATACGGATGTTGAAGAATTTAATAGATGCATACTGCAAGCAGCAGAGGAACACATAGGAAAGTGCACCATTAATCCATACCAAAAATCTGTACCATGGTGGAACCTATCTTGCAAGCTAGCAGTTAAAGCTAGCAAAAAGGCCTTAAACAAATATCGTAGAACACGATCAGAAGAGGACTTAATTAATTTCAAGAGACTAAAGGCCAAATCTAAACGAGTAATAAAAGAAAGTAAACGAGAATCTTGGATTAAATTCTCCAGTACTATAACCGCTGACACATCTCCAACTCAAGTATGGAACAAAATAAAACAAATTAATGGACGCAACACAACGTATAGAATACCCGCTCTTATCCACGAAAATAATATTATTACAGACGACCAGAAAATCTCGGATACCTTTGCACAATATTTTTTAGACAAATCCAAAAACAGAATTAACCATTTATTGACACGAGACGAACAGCACCCTCCCCAGTCCTCCTCATCTAACCCTGGTCTACTTAACATACCGTTTACTCTGGACGAACTCTATGATGTTGTTAGCTCTCTAAAAAAATCTGCTGCTGGACCAGATGATATTCCCTCAATATTTATTAAAAAACTACATTCAGATACATTAAGAAAATTATTAGATCTGTACAATATTTTATGGACAGATCAACTGTTTCCCAGGCTATGGAGAAAATCCATTATGATTCCAATTAAAAAGAACGACTGCATGTCAGCATTACCCAGTTCATTTCGACCCATTTCTTTAACTTGCTCATTATGTAAAGTCTTAGAAAAAATGATAAATAATCGTATAAACTGGTACTTAGAACGACACAAGTTACTAAATCCATTTCAGTCAGGATTTAGATCAAATAGATGCACTATGGACAATTTGGTTTCACTTGTTTGAAATTGCGTACGCCATGCAAAACAAGAATGAGGTAATTGCCGTTGCTCTAGACATAGAGAGTGCTTTCGATACCACTTCAAAATCATTAATTCTTGCAAAACTTAGTGACCTCACATTAGAAGGTAATATAACAACATTTATTAATCACTTTTTAACGGATAGAAAGTTTCAAGTGTCCATAAATGGTAAAATGTCTGCACCACAAGCTGTAGAGAATGGAGAATGGGTTGTATACTTATCACCACACTATTCTTAATCTGTATTAATGACATAAGCTCTATGATAAAAGCACCAGTTCAACACGCTATTTACGCTGATGATATCATTCTATTTTTTCAAGGTAGGACCACTTCCAGTACATGTGCGTTACTCCAAAACACCCTAGAGTCTATCACCAATTGGTCAGAAAGTACAGGATTCAAATTTTCACCACCTAAATCTGTAGTAATCCAATTTAGTAAAAAATACAGGTCTCCCCAACCTAATTTAGAACTACATGGAACTTCGCTTCGTGTAGTAGATAACCATAAAATCTTGGGTATGCAATTTGATAAAAGACTGTCTTGGAGAAATCATATACAAACCACTAAAGCTAATTGTTTAAAAAGAATTAACATAATTAAATCCCTTGCTCACTATCACTGGGGATCTGAAGAGGAAGTATTACTCAGAATTTACCAAGCTCTAATTAGGTCCAAACTTGATTACGGTAGCATACTCTATATCGGGGGTCACCAATTAGCGGACCGCGGTCCGTATCCGGACCGTGAGCTACTTTTGTGCGGACCGTCATTAAATTTAGAATATGTATAGCGTTTGGCAATTTTGAAAATTTTTGGTCATGAAATTAATTGTTTTATTACGAAATATTATGAAATTATATTTAACTCAACTTATGTGTGCGAAGCCGCTTTATCAAGAATGAAATCTATTATAAAAATCGGTATACATCTTAGCTAAC
This sequence comes from Diabrotica virgifera virgifera, assembly GCF_917563875.1. Classification (NCBI taxonomy): domain Eukaryota; kingdom Metazoa; phylum Arthropoda; class Insecta; order Coleoptera; family Chrysomelidae; genus Diabrotica; species Diabrotica virgifera. The sequence continues at coordinate 173,062,542 of NC_065449.1, read as the reverse complement.
AGATGATAATTTCAACTCCCCAATGAGAATCAGTTGAACCAAACTCACTCCAAACCTCAGACAGGTTGTACATAATAAAAAATGTCATTCTTCTCACTCATAATTTAATTTTGTAAAGAGTTTTCCCTTCATTGTTATATTTATTATAATCATTAATTTTGAATTTAAGTAAATTGTAATTAAATATAAAATAGTCATGTGCGTCATGCAATGTCATTCTTCTCACTCATAATTTAATTTTGTAAAGAGTTTTCCCTTCATTGTTATATTTATTATAATCATTAATTTTGAATTTAAGTAAATTGTAATTAAATATAAAATAGTCATGTGCGTTTTTTATATTCATTTTCTCTCTACTATAAGTAGATTTAAGTTATAGTTTTCAGATTTAATAAGTTTGCAACAAACAGCTTGCATTGAAACTAATGTAGAAAAGATAACAAATTATTTACCATTTTATTTATTTTACTACTAAGTATGATTATTTATTTTAAATTTCTGTTTTAATAACTGGATTTCAAGAAAGTTAATAACTATGTACAAAACTGTAGATGTCTAAAAACTTGAGAAAGACGTTATTAACATCCGAATTAAAAATTCTTAACTTTTCAAATATTCTCAATAACAATTTACAATACTTGTGTGTTACTGATAATGGCATCAAAACAATACACAATGAATTTATATTTTATTTATTGTACCAGGAAACTATTCAACTCTACAGTGGCCAAAAAACAATCGGATATTATTGGGTTTCCTTTCCATATTACTCCATGATGTAAGGCCGCTTCCAAATGACAAATTTTCTGATTCGTTTTTTTTTTGTGGATTCCTGTTCAAAAATGTCACCTTAAACAAATCAGAAGGGCCCAGGCAGCCGGGCAAAACAATCTTTTTATACAAATTCAAAATTACCTTTTAGCCCCGAAAATTGTATTTAAAAAAAGTCTCCTGTCATTTTTTTCAAAAGTTGATAGTTCTCGAGTTCTAAGCGATCTAAAATCTGAATAATGTGAAAATACCTAGGCATTTTTGAGGTTTGAAAACTCATATGTAAATTATTAGTTTTCAGGTTGCCAAGTGCCTAAATTGAAGTTTATAAGTTCAATTTCAAGATTCTAACGATAAATGGGGGATTACTTCAATATATACCGTTGTTTTTTAATTGTTAATTATGCGAGTCCACTCGACTTTTACGCAGCCGCACATCGCAATTTATTGTGCGTCTCCGTCGCACTTAATATACATGTTATATGTACTTATGCGAAAAATGTCCAACAAATACATGTCCATTTATTAAAATTTTATAATTTATTATTAATATATTTTTTTCTTAATGATTGTTTTATTTATTCAATTAATTATTGCCAATGTGCTAATTAAATACGCCAATAAAAACAAAGGGTCGAAATTGAAATAAACTCCGATAACACATCAGAATCTTGAAATTGAATGTTTAAACTTCAATTTAGGCACTTGACAACCGCAAAAATAATAATGTACACATGAATTTGCAAGCTTCGAAAATGCTTATTTTCGCATTTGTCAGAACATAAATCGCTTAAAATTTGAAATCTATCAAGTTTTGAGAAAAATGACACAAAATCTTTTTTGTTTTCGATGACCCAAAAATGCTAAAAACATATTTTCGGGAGCAAAAAAGGTGATGTTTTGGATGTATTCAAAAACTGTTAAAAACAATTTCTGCCTAAAATTTTCGCACTGCACCCTTCGGTTTTGTCCTCCGAATTGGAACAACTAGGCAGGTAGTGTTAACTCCGGACCGCGGAAGTGTCATAGGTTTTCGAAACGGACCCTCAGGAAATATAATTGGTGACCCTGCTCTATATGTCTGCATGCAAGTCTCTCTTAAATTCTCTTAACGTCGTTCAGAACACATCTCTTCGTATTTGTCTTAATGCTTTTAGATCTAGCCCATCTGAAAGCATTCATGTCGAAGCCTATGAACCTCCACTGACCGATAGGAGACAAAGACTCCTTCTGAATTATTTTGCAAAGGTCTGTGCCAACCCCTCAAATCCAGCTGCCAATCTTGTTGCCAGACACACAGTAATAGATCCAACAGAAAAACCTAGGTCTGTGTACCCAATTGACCGCAAATTACACCAGTTAATTAACAACATAGATTTTTCAAATGTGACCCCGATCTGTATTCCTCATACTCCGCCTTGGACCAGAAAGCAGCCTAGTTTTAACATTAGTCTATGTAGATACGACAAAAAGGAAACCAGCCTTATGATTAGACAAGAGTTCCATAAAATGATCGACAAGGAAAAGTTTGATACAATCTTTTACACAGACGCCAGTAAAGATGAACATGGTACAAGCTGTGCAGTAACTACTACAAATGAAACAGTAGGATGCAGTAGGATGTGGCTATCCATACTGAAAGAGGAAGTCAATAGAAAGAAAATACCACGATTAGTAAGTGAATAACATATCGAGTTAGTACATATTTTATATTTTAGTATTGCTGATTGTATAAATATCTATGTATAATTAATATTATTTATAATTTAAACATATTAAAGTCAGAATTTGGTATTAGTTTTTGAAAGTAAATTAAATGTAAGACCAAATACTCACGATGTCGGGATAGTATCACTAGGTTTTTTTCCTGGTTTTTCCCTCGTGATTTACTATGGAATCTCCAACGCGAGAATTTTACTGTAATCGTTGCATTTGGTTATCTTTTTAAAGACAGATCACATGCTATGATTTTTTTGTGACGGATATTCTTGAGTTGGGATTGATTTCATGTAATCGAATGAACTATCTTTTAGTAAAGTCGTCCCATGAACGTAACTCATAAATATTGGCGATATCATTTTAAAGTCCTATACTTTAAAATGTATAATATACGTCTGAATTGGCAATATTAATGAGTCAGATTATATAAATTATTAGAAGAATTTTTTTACTTAGCAACAACATTTTTGTTTAATCTAGTAGTATTTTGTATTTTGAAAACATCACCCGATTTGGGCGTCGAAACGTTAATGAAATTATTTTTTCAATTTAATTGTGGCTTATTTTTCATCTAAATAGTTAATAATAAAAATGCCACAAGGAAGTAGCTTCAGAACAACATCGATGGAATATTTTTCCTAAGCGTCCTCCGTTTGATGTTTATATCTGGGCTAACACCTTGTTTGAATCGTTGTCGATATTAATTTAATTGTATATAATAAATATAATGTTTTAATGTATACTGTCTTTACAAAACTACTTGCATCTATACAAAACAAACAAATACATATTTCTTGATATTTTACTCCAGAGCTATGTTAATTGGTTTAAATTGGACAGATCCTTTAGTTTTCACTTTATTGCGAAATCCAAAGCCGTTGTTGCTGCTTTCCTTGTCTATTTTTATATAAATAAATATATAATGCCGGATTTATACTCAGCTATTGCCACTGTTGCTGCCGCTGACGGAAATATTGCCTGAAATACGATATCGACGCGAGTGAGGTGTTCACATGAGTTCCTCGCCAATGTTCTCACAACTCATTACCGAACTACTCACAATAATGGAATGTGAGGACAGCATCGTTTTGCTACATTACTCACTTGCCGCTTTGCCAGCGGCAAGTGTGTGTGTGAGAGAGAGAGAGAGAGAGAGAGAAAGAGAGAGAGAGAGAGAGAGAGAGAGAGAGAGAGAGAGAGAGAGAGAGAGAGAGTAGCTGAATGTGAATACTCACTCCTATTCGCGCTGCCTCTCCTTTGACTTCCGCCACAAAAACCGACTTTTTGGGCATCGTCGTACAATGGCAGTAGCTTGAGGATGAGCAGCGCGAGTGAGCTATTTACACATTCACGATGCCCACTTCCCTGTACAATTCCCTTTTGAACAGGACTGAGTGTAATTCCGGTATATAAAAAACTTGAATAGTATTTACCTATTTTAAAAGTAGTTTTATCCGAGATCTAAATTACATAACTCGTGTTGTGTTACGCAATTTTTAAAATTGAAAAACTCTTGAATAATCAGTTGTTTATTACGGTTTCGCAATATAACAATATTTTTATTAACCAACCTTTTTAGATCAAAATCAAATTGAAAAACAATTTTTTCAGAAAAGGACCAAAAACAATGGTTTTAATAAATTGTACCTATACTCAAAACTTAAAATTTTAACAAAAGGTATTTACACAGTAATTATTATATCACAGAATGTTAAGTGTATATTTTTAATGTTTCTACTCTTATAACTTTGTTCTAGGGTCGCCCAAATTTCATAAATTATACCCGCCAAATATTCTAGGACCGAATTTCAGCAATTCTTCTCATGTGTTTGAGCTCCTCCTAAATCCCTATAATATCATGTGCGAACCCCTTCTGCAAATAGACCAAGAAATAGTTTTTAAAAATTGAGTTATCTTGTTACGTGTTCTTGAGATTGATTTTATGACAATTATTAGGTATATGTGCCACCTAAGTAAAGTCACATGTATCTCTAGTAGTTCTTCTTTTTTAAATGAACAATTTCAGGATGTTATTTTCTGTGCACGGAAATATGTTCGCTGCAAACATCGTTGCATTGGAAACTTCATACCAGTCTCGAATATCGTGTTGGTAGGAATCTTAGTTTGAATAAGGTCGACTCTTACCGTCTATTTTATCTTAAATTACGAAATTTTGAAATACCTTTTCACGAACATCTCAAGAAGCGGCAGAATTATGAAATCTTATATTTTCACTTGTATCTTTGTCGCGTAATAAAATTATTATCTTTCATTATCATGTCAAGTAGCATACAGTAATATTAACGTTATAACCTTTGGTATACTGTTGACGTTTTGCCTATAACACTACGCAGGCTATAAGACTACAGGCTAGATGAAACACTAAATAAAACAAGAACATGTTTTTGTTGCACTAGTGCTTTTCCAGTCTTGGCGAACGTTGTATTAACTTTACCAATCCAAAATTTAACCTCATTGTCTGCGATTTGTGTTGTATTGTCATTAACCTTTCCGAGATAACGTGGCATGATTGTACATAAAATGTAACGTCGGACTCACAGTCTGAGTCTGCAAATCCAGACAAGGTCCAAAAAACAAGTATTTTCGGAAAAACGGTATTAGAACTTGTCATATATTTAAAATAAACAAAAAAAAACCATTTGCACAAAAAATTAGTATCATTTGTATATAAATTCTTGATTTGAAAATAAAAGTTAACATAATATATATCTCTTTCAAATTTTTTGAGCTATAAAACACAAAAACCCAAATTATACCAATACAAAACAACTATTTCTAAGAAATTAAACACAGACCTGATAAAAAAACAAACGCTTGGGCTGCAGAGTAGATACCTATACATGTAATGAAATGTGACACTCTCTGTGGAACATCCAAAGGCTTTTGAGATTGGTTCCTTAATTTTTTTCTATGTCGGCGACGTGGTCCTATATCTTTTTGAAATCTCCTTCCAAACTAGCATCGTGATGAACAAGGTTCAACTTCTGGCTCAGAATTCTCATGAAGCTTTTCAAGATATTATGCTTGTTGGTTTTCAAAGCTTATATTCAACAAATCTGTAAAAAAATAAGATTAGTATCATTCACATAATATACATAACACATAATCAGTATATCACTCACAGTAATAAATCACTTAAATATTTTTATTTGCCCTAAAAATAAAATATTTTATAATTGGATCTTACCTGAAGATTTGTTATAACGTGCGCACTCACACTCCGCAATTCAATATAACATCAAAACTAAATGCACTAGACAACTCTCACCACATCCCCCCCCCCCCCCCTCAATAGGGCTTTTCATTCACAGTCATTTGTGTCAATATTATACAGGGTGTTTTAATAATAATTGTCCATATAGTAACTGGAGAAACCTTAGCACAAAATACGAAGATTTAACCTAAAACACTTATACACCTATTACACGTTTTACACGTATTAACCTAACACAAATTAAATGTGGTTCCTTACTGAGTTACAGGGTATTTTACCTAAAAATTTAAAAACCATTTTTGCTTAGCATTTTAAAACTATTTGATGTATCCTTTTCATACTTGACAGGAAGTATAGGTACTGTACAAACTGCTAAATTATGTTAAACAAACGTTTATGGCTAATACCAGAGGCGTACGACGGGGGAAAGTGAATGGTTGACCCTTTCCAAATTCTACGCCACTAGGGGAATTGCTATTTTAGTTCAATTTTTGGACTCTCCAATACTTTCTATGAAAATAGTATACTCTTCATTTGTAACCATAAAGTCATTAGTTTTTGAGATCTTTGAAGTTAAAATAAAACGACAGGGTAATTTTGATTAATGTATTGTGTCGCTTGTCGCAATGGCGTAGAATTTGGGAAGGGTCAACCAGCCACTATCCCCTGTCGTACGCCTCTGGTAGTAGCTAGAAACGTTTATTTATCTTAATTTAGTAGGGTGTACAGTACTTACACTTTCTGCCAAATATGATAAGGATACGCCAAATTGTTTTAAAGTACTGGGTATAGTCGGTTCGCTAAACTCAGACACAAATGGCTAGTGATTCTAGTAAGTAACTTTGCCAATTTGGTAAAATTGGCAAAAAAATAATTACTAAATAGGTATTAATTACGAAATAGTTAGTAATTTTGCCAATTTTAGTAAAATTTGTAAAAAACAAAAAAATTACCGACTAAAGTCACTAGCCAGTTGTGTCTGAGTTTAGCGAACCGACTATACAAATAATGCTTAAATTGTAATGGTATGAATCATATCATAATGTAATCAAAATAAGTGTGCCGTTTCATATTTAACTTCAAATATCTCGAAAACTAATGATTACCAATGAAGAGTATATTATTTACGTAGAAAGTATTGGAGAATCTTAAAATGGCACTAAAATAATTATTCCTCCAGTGGCGTAGAATTTGAGAAGGGTCAACCATTTACTATCCCCTGTCGTACGCCTCTGGTAGTAACTAGAAACGTTTGTTTATCATAGTTAATAAAGTGTATATTAGTCGCACTTTCTGCCAAGTATGAAAAGGATACGTCGAATAGTTTTAAAATGCTGAGCAAAAATAGTTTTTAAATTTTTGGATAAATCAGTAAGGAACCACAATTTATTTAAGTGTTTTAGGTTAAATCTTCGTATTGTGTGCTAAGGATTCTCCAGTTACTATATGGACAATTATTAATGAAACATCTTGTATACAGCCTACACAACATGTGACAGAAGCTCGAAACAAATGACAATCGACGAAAAGCCCTATAAAGTGTCCCCTTGCTTGAAGCTATCGAGCACCTTACGACCGAGACCGTAATAATCGTCAGAAATCGACCAATAATTCGACACGCGGACTCATAGTCCGCACGTTAACTCTGAAAGGTTAAACAATAACGCTTATTATTGTATTTAGTTGTTCATCTGTAGTATACTTTCCCCCAACTTATTATTATTCATTTTGTTATAACTCTTCACTACTACCACATTTTTTGTTCTTTAGATCTTCTCTCGAATAATATTATAGACCATTCTTAAATGTCCAAATATATAAATAAAATATAAATAAAATTTTCTATTCGCTTCTTATTGTTTATTCTGCTTTTATTCATTCTAATTCTTATATTATGACTACGCATTTCAAGTGTTGATATTGTTGCAATATATAACATAACTACACGCGTGGCATTCTTTATACGCCACAAGAAAATACACTTAAAAACAGCGGATTTGTTTATTTTTTTTAATACAGTTAGTTGTTTGTTATAAACCTTATTCGGTATCAGTGAATACTTGGAGTTCCTTCTCAGTAATAGTCCAGGGTAATAAGGTTTTTTCCATGACACTCGAGCAGCCAGGGTACTGAAGCGTTTTTTCGACAGGTAATACCTATTAGAGCAAATTGTAACTATTTCCTGCGTAGGATCTGGCGGCCATTTTTATTTATAAACAATTAAGTGTCAAAAAATGGCATTTTTCCCTTTTTTTTTCAAATCAATGGAAAACAGTAAAAGTTATGGTTTTTTTAGTACAAATATCTTTGAGATTATGGAAAAAGCTTTAAAATGACGTATTACAAAGTTTGATATACTCATTTATTGTTAATATAATTGCGAAAAAAGGTCGGAATTGCAAAAAAAATTAATTTCGCAATATCTATTGTAAAAATTAGTGTACAGCTTTGAAATTTTTGTCATATAAGAGTTCTTTGGTGCTTAATATGTGATAAAAATTTCAAAGCGATTCATTCAATTGTTTAAATTTTATTCAAATTGTTTATCCCAGAGAGCATTTTTTTTACAATAACATAAGTCAGAAAAAAATGACGTTAGAACCATTCCACAGGTGTCAAATGAAAGAGCATGAGCTATATTTTCAAATTGGTTTAAAAAAAGTGAATAAAAAATGCATTTATTAGTAATAAATAATTATGCAAAAGTATCGTAAATCTTTCCTTATAAACTTTGTATTTTGTTATATAAGAAATTATATATATTTATTACAATTTTTTATCAATTATGATATAAATAACATTACTTGGTAGTTGTGCACTTAAAACAGGGTAAAAAAGTTAATTTTTTTGGAAAAAGTTATTCAAAAAGTTTATAAGGAAAGATTTACGATACTTTTGCACAATTATTTATTACTAATAAATGCATTTTTTATTCGCTTTTTTTAAACCAAGTTAAAAATATAGTTCATGCTCTTCCATTTGACATCTGTGGAATGGTTGTAACGTCATTTTTTTCTGACTTATGTTAGTGCAAAAAAAATGCTCACTGAGATAAACAATTCGAATAAAATTTAAACAATTGAATGAATCGCTTTGAAATTTTTATCACATATTAAGCACCAAAGAACCCTCATTTGACAAAAATTTCAAACCTGTACACTAATTTTTACAGCAGTTATTGCGAAAATAATTTTTTTTGCAATTCCGACCTTTTTTCGCAATTATATTAACAATAAATGAGTATATCAAACTTTGTAATATGTCATTTTAAAGCTTTTTCCATAATCTCAAAGATATTTGTACTAAAAAAATCATAAGTTTCACTGTTTTCCATTGATTTGAAAAAAAAAGGGAAAAATGCCATTTTTTGACAGTTAATTGTTTATAAATAAAAATGGCCGTCAGATCCTACGCAGGAAATAGTTACAATTTGTTCCTATATGTATTACTTGTCGAAAAAACGCTTCAGTACCCTGGCTGCTCGAGTGTCACGAACAGGGTATATTTTTGTCTTATAACCCTGGCCTATAAGCCAATTGGGATTTATAACTGGAATCATGGAATAACTGGATTCCATGATAAATAAAATTACTAATAAAATTTTTTTTAAATGTGATTTTTTACAGGAGAAAAAGTATTGTTTATAAAGAAAAATATAATTTGTGCCATAATGACTAAAAAACAATTGAAATATGTACTTATATTACGGCTTATATTAATATAATCGTGACGTATATTGTCCACCACCGGAAACAACAAATAATAAACTGTAAATTACGATCTTCCCAGAACGCCGATTATAATGAAACTAAAACCAAATTGCAAAGCACATTCCAGTGATAGGTTAGAGAGATAAACCAGGTCAAAAATTAAATTTTTAAATATATTTGCAGTAGAATTCTTTTATCTTGCGTACAAAATACGCCAGCGCGTGTAGTTAAAGGTTAATGTGTGTAAAAGTATTGTTTCCTTATCCAAGAGCTTTGGACAAAATTGTCATCATCGGAGCTAATGGTCGATGTACATAAAAAGAAGTACCACTACTTAGAGTCGTACGCGTGAGCATCTTGTTAAACATTAAAATTATAAGTGTATTACAATATGTAAAATGCTTCAGTTGTCTATTGTGCACTGTTGTCTTCAGTTGTCTCTTGTGTTCCGGGGTTGCACAAGAGACAACTGAATCATTTTACATTATTGTAATACACTTAGAATTCTAATGGTCAACAAGATGCTGACGCATATGACTATAAGTAATGGTACTTCATTTTATATAATTACATTGACCCTTATCTCCGATGATGACAATTTTGTCGAAAGCGCTTAACTAAGGAAATAAGGTACCTTTACACACCTTAATATACATTTTTTTAAACTTCGTATATCGCACCCTCAGTGCAAGACTGCAGTAAGTCAAAATAAGTAAGTTTCGAGATAAAGACGATTTTGTTTATTTTCGTGCTAATATCGGTGAAATAAGACACAAGTTTTAAGAAAAATTAACATTTATGATTTTGCATGCTTTTCAGCCTATATTACATTAACCAAAAATAGAAATTTAAAGAAAATAATATTAATGCAAAAAAAAAATTAAAAATTTCAAAGTTACAACACTTTTGCACTGAAAAAAATTGTTAATCACTACACATTTAGTATTAGAATTTCAAAGTTACAACAGTTTTGCACGGAGAAAATTGTAAAAAGTGTAGACACATTTATTTTACAGTAAAACCTGTATTACCGGCCACCTGCCAACATCGGTCACCTGTACTAACGGCCAGTTTAAAAATTCCCCAAACCAATTATGTATATCTAGAATACAAAAACTGGCAATACCGGCCACCTTTCTATATCGCCCAATAGTTCTTTCATTTTTTGTGGCTGTTGCTGACAGGTTTTACCGTAGTTGTCGTCCTCTTCTCGTACATCATCTTGTGCCAAAATATTTTTATAAAAACTATGGTGGGCTTCTGGTATCATACCAGAATGGCATAAGTATACCAAATCTTTCTTTTTGGCCATTTGAATTTTTGGCTGTTCTTTGGCAAGTTTCCTGAGAATAGATATTTTTGACCTCTCAGTATTGTCAATGCACAAGTTTTAAGATAACTATTTTTCCTTTCATGAGAAAAAATACTTTTTGGTCGTAAATAATTAGTCTTAATTTATGTGGTTTTAATCCAATCTAACAAATAAATGGTCAAACGACATTGCACACATCTTTGGAAAATAAATATAATATCACACAAAGGACATAAAATTTACATGAATAGATTGGTCTCGAAAATCTTTATTTATTGTCTCAGCCGTTAATGGATTACGTAGACGCGCTGTATATAATTAAACACCACAGATATAGATATTAAAATAACAAATATCTTTCTTTTTTCATTGCTTGTTATCGAATCCGGTGCAATGTTCCCTGCAAAACTGTTGTAACTCTGTTACATTAGAGTTACAACAGTTTTGCACGGAACTTATGTTCAAAAACGCAAAATAGTTAAACTGTTATTGTTGTAATATTTAGCCCATTAAGCATTTGAAAGTTACTAAAGTTTTACAGGGGATAGATAAGCATGTTTACAATCGAATTCCATGATTACTTCATTTTCATAAAATTTTGAGTTACTGCAGTCTTGCACTGAGGGTGCGATATGATATTATTGCGCCTCAACTTACATAGTTCATTTCTACCCATCAGAGCTTTGATTTTACATCTATATGAAGAGTTTTCTTCATGACTATTGATACTCCTCTATGACAGCTGATACATTCAGTTTGGTTCTGTTAGCTAGTATGGATTGCACTATGCAACTCAATAATGATTTCTAAAAGCAAAACTTCGGATTAGCCATGAGCTCATCCGTATCTACATTATCAGCTCTTTTCTTTATAGAGCATTTCTAAGAGAAAATTGTACACAAAAAAAAACACAAACATCCCACGATACACAGTATGGTGGAGATATGTAGATTAGATGATGTTTTCCATTTGGCCGCACGGCCCAGAAGCATTGGATAAATTCCTGACTGATATCGACAATCAAGAAATATCAAACAAGTGCACCATGGGAAAAGAGAAAAATAGCCCACTTCTTCTCCTGGATTTTCAGATTACCAAAGGAGTTAAAGGATATGCAACCAAAGTGCAAGCGCGGCTCCTCCTTAGGGTCAATTGGTCAATGACCCCCCTAAAATAATCTCATAAAAATACCAATTTTATTAAAAATATCTTTTATCTAAAACTTCACTCTGAAATACTCTCAGCAGTCTGCATTGGCAAAACAAATATAATAGATATAATAACGTCGCGCCTCGCGCTATACACAAGCCCGTGGCTGGGCCGTATTTTAAATTGTCTATATACAGTTCTTATGGCTTATGGACAAATGCATGTAAAATAGAAAAGAGACGGCAGATAGCAATTTCGTGGGCGAGAGTGGGAGTGACCTTTCCGTCGTATACCTCTAGTAGAGTCGACGGCCTCACGTTTAGTTAGTTACCGTCTGCTTGTTCAATGAGAAGGTCATAGACTATTTTGCAGAACTAAAGGATAGAAGAATTGACTTAAAATATAAAAATATTTAAAGTAAGTTTCGTTTTAATAAATTTACAATTTATTATACTATAAATATTCCTATCTATATATCAGTCAATAACCTGTTCATACCATTTTTCCTATATTTTTTAAAAGATTTACTCTAAAAAAAGACAAATTTAATTTTCGGAAAACTAGGGTAAATAGTATTGAGTTTTATCTAAGTCTGTATTTTTTATCTAAAATATAAATGCTAAAAGATCTTTTAAATACTTTAAAAAATCAACAGTTTGAAGTTTTCAAACCAAAATGACCCCCCTGAAGATTGACCCACGAGCCGCCGCTGCCAAAGTGTAGAGAAAGCCAACAAAACACCAACGTGTATTTAAATTTCCACTCAAAACTCAACTTAAACATCTAAAAAGAAATCACCAAATCATTATACGACAAAGTCCAAAATACCTCTTCCAACGAAAAGGCATGTAAAGAAGAAAACATGCTAATTAAGGTGTTAACAAAAAAATAACTATCCAGTGTAATTTATAAACAAGGAATTCCACAAGAAAAATGGAAACAACAATACAACACAAGCACCAAGATACAGCAAAAAAAGGACTCAATGTTTACAACAATGCCATATTTGAACGGCTCATCAGAATAATAAAAAAGGATAGGGAATACACAATAATTTTATTAACGATACAAAATATTTTGAAAACGATTCCCGAAAGAGAAGTCTAAACTTCAAAAAAAAGTTGGTTAATAGCAAGCTGAAAATTTGTTAACAGCTTAACGGTGTCTAGTCGGACAAACTTTAATGTACGGGAACACTGGAACAGGGGAAGTTTGTCGAACAGGTTAAAAATTAGGAACGCCAGACTACGAAAATATCCCATGTATTTTGTCAGACAGAACTTCCAATTGATTTGTTACCCTTTCATTAAACTCTCATGCAAAAATCAGACTGGTATTTATCACCAACTGGGCATTATTATATTCCGATACGTTAGAACACGTCAAATGACAGGAATTATGTTGATGATAAATAACAGTCTGAATTTTGCAGAAGAGTTTAATGAAAGGGTAACAAATGAATTTGAAGTTTTGTCCGACAAAATAGGTGGTTTTCCTAGTCTGACGTTCCAAATTTTTAACCTGTTGCACAATCAAAACTTTCTCTGTTCCAGTATTCCCGTACATCAAAGTTTGTCCGACTAGACACCTTTAAGCTATTAACAAATTTCCAGCTTGCTATGAATCAACTTTTTTTTGGTACGCGTGATCCACTCCTAGAAATTCTGTAATATTTTTCAATTGTATTCATGCAATTTAAAACAAATCTTTAAAGATTTAGTAATAATTTATTCAATATTAATAACTATCGAATAAACATCGAAACCGGCCATCATGCAAAAGTCATCCGTCATTATTGTCTTACAAAATTTTTATTTCGTCTAAAATTAAAAAAATTCTTTGTACGTGTTAAAGTTTTTATGATTGGAGATAAAATTTTTTATGCACCATGTCAGTAAAGACCCTTTATCGAGCCCCTCTGCTCGTAATATCACACTCGCTCGATAAAGAGTCACTTTAGTGACTTGGTACATAAATTCTTTACTTAAATGCCATCTTCGCGACGGAGGTCGGCAATCATCATAGCTCTTCGGATTTTAGAGACGGCTGCTCTGAAAAGTTCATTTGATGTACATCCCTACCATTCGCTCAGGTTGCGCAGCCACGGTATTCTGCGTCTTCCTATGCTTATTTTTCCTTAAATCTTTCCCTGCATAATCAATTGGATCAAATTGTATCTCTCTCCATGTGTAATATGACCGAGATATTTCAATTTTCTTGTTTTGATGGTATTTAAAATTTCCATTTTATTATTCGTCTTTCTCAGAACCTCTTTGTTTGTGACGTGTTCTGTCCACGATATTTTCAGAATTCTTCTGTACACTCACAGCTCGACCGATTCTAGTTTTTCATTGATTCAGCATTCAAGGTCCAAGCTTCCATTCCATAAAATAAAGTCGAGAAAACGTAGCACCTAGCCAACCTAACTCTTAGCTCCAACTTCAAATCTCTTATGCAGAGCACTTTCTCATTTTGTTAAAATTTGCTCAAGCCTTTTTTTTTTCTGATTTTGATTTCCTATCTATAAGTAATCTCATATATGGAGTTGATCATTGTTCCCAGGTATGCATATTGGTCGACTCGTTCGATACTGGACCCGCTTATTAAGAGATTCTTGTTATTTCTTTGAGTTTTTGATATTCCCATAAATTTTGTCTTCTTGACGTTCATTGTTAGACCATATTTTTGTCCAAGTTTCGCTATTCTGATCACCAGCCTCTGAAGATCCCCGATATTTTCAGCTAAGATAATAGTGTCATCCGCATATCTAATGTTGTTAATAAGAACTCCATTTACCTTTATTCCAGCTGTTTGACCCTCAAGAGCTTTTTTAATGATCTCTTCCGAGTAGGTATTAAAAGTAATTGGCGACAACACGCATCCCTGTCTCACTCCACGTCTGATTTCAATTTCCTCTGATAGCTAATCGTTAACACGTACTTGTGTTCGTTGTTTATAGTATAAATTAGATATGATCCTGAGGTCATTGTAGCATATCTTCTTTGATTCCATTAGGACATAAATTTATTGTTCATGTCGTACTTTGTCGAGTGTTTTATTATAGTCAATAAAACATGCATATATATCTTGATTGACGTCCAGGTACCTTTTTATAAGTATATTAATTGAAAAGAGAGCTCCACGAGTTCCTAGGTGTTTGCGAAACCTAAATTGCGTACCTATCATTATTTTCTATGTCCAGTTTAGAATACATCTTATGTTATTAATACATAAATTACTTTAGTCCTGTCGCCAGGGGGGGTACAACGGCCTCGTTAATTCAGATGGACTTACCCAAATTTTTTTTATGTATTTTGACCCGTAGAACACGAATTTTTTGGGTAACAGTTGATCCGGATGTCGATAAGATTGTTATAGACCAAGAACTTGAGGAATCAAATAACAGCGATTTTTGGCAAAACAAAACAATATTTTGTATTTTTTGGGTCATTTTAAGCAAAAAATATTTCTACAAGTTTTTTAGTAGGATGCACAGTTTTCGAGATAAACGCGGTTGAACTTTCAAAAAATCGAAAAACTGCAATTTTTAAACCCGAATAACTTTTGATTAAAAAATAAAATAGCAATTCTGCTTAGCGCCTTTGAAAGTTCAAGTCAAATTATGTCGGTTTTGATTATTTGCATTGCTAAAAATTTATTGTGTTATTGCTAAACAAAGCTACAAACAACTAGTGCGTGAGTGATGTTTCTATGATTTCTCATTTAAAATCGAACGAGTAGGTAGAATAGGTACTAGTGCAATCAAGACTATTTCTACGTTACATGCGTTAAAACGCATGTAAAAGCACGGGAAACCCTACGTGTTTATAGCTTTGTTAAACAATAAAAAAATAAATTTTTACCAATGCAAATAATCAAAACCGATATAATTTGACTTAAACTTTCAAATGCGGTAAGCAGACTTGCTATTTTATTTTTTAATCAAAAGTTATTCGGGTTCAAAAATTGCAATTTTTCGATTTTTTTAAAGTTCAACCGCGTTTATCTCGAAAACTGTGCATCCTACGAAAAAACTTGTAGAAATATTTTTTACTTAAAATGGCCCAAAAAATACAAAATATTGTTTTGTTTTGCCAAAAATCGCTGTTATTTGATTCCTCAAGTTCTTGGTCTATAACAATCTTATCGACATCCGGATCAACTGTTACCCAAAAAATTCGTGTTCTACGGGTCAAAATACATAAAAAAAACTTGAGTAAGTCCATCTGAATTAACGAGGCCGTTGTACCCCCCCTGGCGACAGGACTACTTACTTACTTAAGCCGTCCTCTTGTACCTTACGGTGTCGACGTAATAATACATAAATTAATATTATATAATTTGTTTTTTCATTATTTTGAATACTTTCTCTCTCATACACCGACTATAATACGGAGCATAGACGCCATCCCCCAGCGGTACGTTTAGAATATGTGCACTGTATTACCCATCCACCAGTAAAAACCATAAATAATTATTTTACAAAAGCACGCAATAAAATTACTTCAGAACAATATTTCGTACATTTATAGAACATAAACGATGTTTCCTGGTCTACTAAAGAGTCGTGACAACCATCATGAAAACTGAGTCCTGCGTCCTAAGAACGGATAAATTGGCTTAATATGAAATATACGGGTTGAGCCCAGGACCCTACGCTACTATAACACCGAATGGCAATATTTCACGGGTCGGCAAAGGGTTAATGCATTGCTGAAGGTAAGTAATTAAGATGAATACTGGGGTGGGGACTTCCCTTATCCGACTATACACGAATGTTACTCTGCTTGCTCTATGTTTCAATTCATTGCTCTTTCTAATTAATTATTCCCTCTATATATGTATGTGTTTGCTTTCTAATCATGCGAGTGAGGGTGTGTGCTTGTAATCAACGGAACTGCATTATTACACTGCGATGGCACTTTACATCTGAGAAATGGTGGCTGAGGCTCCACTACTACAAACATTTTGACAGTTTTATAGATGTTAAATATCACAGGAGCAATGATGGACGATTGTACTTCGTAGTATTTAGACATAATGCATATTATGACTTGCGTTAAAACCGATTAATCTCAATATTACATTGACTATAATTTAAACATAAACTTAATAAAAGTATTTTACCTGCATCTACTACTTTTTCCTGGAATTTAATAAGAAAAATGATTCTATGATTATTTGTTGCTTTATTTTATATACCTACTCTTGGTCATCCATTGCTCTTATATCCTCATTATATTCAAATTTAAAAATTTAAAAGGGAAATCCCTGTAGTTGGCTCTATACTATACCATAGTTATGAAAACTTAATAATGAAGTAATAAACTTCCATTGTAAGTGGCACCTATGTAAAATTTTATTAAGAAAAATTATTAAGGTTTTTAAAATGGATTAATGAACATCAAAGAACATTTACAGAACCACTGCCTTACATTAAAATTGTAATAATAATACTCGGTATTTTATAAATACTAGGTATTTATTAAATATTATATTTAATAAAAGTATAAGATTAACAATCTCCACGTTACATGTTTATATTCTAACCTGCCAACCTATATCTAACTTCATTGTGCCAAGGCAAGCCTCTTCTTCTTTATCATGACCTATTACTATATCTTCCTTTTTTCCTGAGTTTGCCTAATATCATGATCAATTTTTGACTTACGCAAGTGATAGCTGTTTCTTCTTAAGATGTTTTTACCATTATCAATTAAATAAGACCTTGTAGTCTCATGTTTATTGACAATAACAGCCGGACTCCATTGATTATTGTCCTTGTATACCACATTTTCACCTTGCTTATATTCGTGCCTATCTCTTGTCTGCCTATCATAATATTCCTTATAAGTATTATTTCTTCCTTCTAATTTTGACCTAACTTCTTTGATATTATCATTTTGCTTTTCAACAAATGGTAATTTAGTTTTAAGTTTTCTGCCAAATAAAACTTCAGCTGGTGATCTCTTGAGATCAGTAACAGGAGTATTACGATAGTTCATTAGAGCAACCCACCCACATGTTATCTGATTTTTTAATAATATTTTGAGATATCTGTACAAACCTCTCAGCTCAACCATTCGATCGAGGGTAATGGGGGCTACTAGTTTGAAATTTAAACTCAAATTTATCTGCAAACTTTTTGCATTCGTACAATCCAAAAGGCATATTATCAGTTATAATTACATCTGGTATACCATGTGCTGCAAATATCTGCTTGAGTGCATTTATAACATCAGACGATTGTTTTCCTTTTATATGGATTATTTCTAGCCACTTCGTTAAATAATCAGCAACAACCAAATAAGCTTTGCCACCATGTTCCATAATATCAGCACCCAGTTTTTAAAATGGCAATTCCGGGATATCATGAGATATTAATGGTTCTTTACTATTTGCATATCTATACTTTTCACAAATTTTACAACTCTGTATCTCATTCGCAATATCCACACTCATCCCTGGCCAAAATAAGACATCTTTTGCTCGATCTCTTGAACGATTTATACCAAAATGATCTTCATGTACAATTTGAAGCATCTCTTTTCGCAAAACTTTAGGTACAACAATTCTATCATTAAAAAATAAAATATTATCATTAACAAACAACTCAGTTCTTAACTTGTGAAAAACTTTCATATCTTCTTCATACTTTGTATTCTTCCACCCTCTCAGACAGCACTCAATGACTTTTCTCGGTACATTATCTTTTACCGTTTCTGCTTTAAACTGAATCTTTCTAGTATTACTCATCCTACTGACTGCGCCATGTAATAATAATACTCAGGTATTTATTAAATATTATATTTAATAAAAGTATACGATTTACAATCTCCACGTTACATGTATATATTCTAACCTGCTGACCTATATCTAACTTCATTGTGCTAAGTCAAGCCTCTTGTTCTTTATCACGGCCTATTACTACAAAAATGGTTTTACTTTTTTCTAGGTTTGCACTGAGGATGGTCTGCTATGACCTAAAACAGTGTGTGTATTCATTAATCCATTTGGATAACTTTAGTAAATGTAAAAGAAGAAATTCGAAATTAATTTCACGTTAGTAAATGTTTTAATAAAATTTAATATACCAATTACAATGGAAGTTTCTTGCTTCATTATTAAGTTTTCATTATATTCAGTAGTTTGACACTATGAAGTCATTATGGTGTTGTTTAATATTGTAACGTTATAAACGTCACACCTTTGTTAATGTATTTTCAAATATTCATATGTCCATATGTAACAAAATACCTAATTCAATCATAAATGTATTATATTCTATGCTTCGGTGACATGCTTCATCTCTATATCAACCTCCAACCGATTCTGTCAAAAGTCAGTCTCTCCTGAGGAAATTTCCGGAGTGGAAGTCGAAACGTCAAACAATAATATATTTAGAAAGGTGAAGAAGCTTTCAATCCTAATAACAACGTTTATAATATTGAAAAATATTACATTACTAAAAGATTTTTAAATTGAAAACTTTGTGACATTTCCCTGGTGACACCTCCATGGCTTCTAAAAATTGCAAGCCAGATGGATGCTAAAGCGAAGAAGACAAGAGGGAATTAAAAAACTTACAACTCACGACCCCGTCTGTTCAGCTGGCAAATTTCAACGGAAAATTTCACGTTTCAATTGCCAGATAACGCTAGTCACCTAATCCATACACGTCAGTTGCAATGTGGAGGTAAGCTTTCATGGTTGGTCACTTCGAGTATGGAGCAGCAGGCCTACGTCTCTCCGATGAGACTCCAATAAGAGTCGAAAATCGTCGATTCAGAGTGCTGGACTGCGCTCCGTATTCTAAGTGAAAAATAAGATTGTTTTGCCTTCGTATTGCAACTAAATAAAAATGGAATTTTTATTTTATTTTTAATAATATATTTATTTCAGGAATTCAATTTTCATTACACAAAGAATTGTGGCTGAATCCCATATAAACATAACACTAAACAAAATCTGAGAATAATTGGAAACTTTTGGTAGAGTCAAACCGCAAATCTTAGAATTTAAGTTGAACACACCGAATACGTGTAACGAAAATATACTTTTATCGTCTAGAGTCTAGAGTATAATGTATCAAACAAAACGTGTTCTTATACCTTTTTGACAGTATAAAAGACCGAACAGAAACCCATTAGGACATTCTCTGTGAGTTGAACGGGGGATAACTAACCAGGAGTAGGTGAGTTGAACATATTCCGAAACCTTCCGAACCCCGTTTATTTGGTGAGCTGAGCGAAATCAACGAATCCCGATCTCCAGAGCTAGGCGCGTTGAGCGTAGCCATCATTACAGATTTTAATATCTGCCGTGCTGAGCTAGATACTTTCCTTTGAAAGGAAAACACAAGGTCAATCAATTTTACGTCACTTAATCCCAGTAGAAAGAGCGATGCACTACAACTACCTCGACACCATAATAAAAAAACAGATAACAAACAATAATCAGGAGATATAAGAGCTATCATAAAATCTAGAGCCACTTTTAACCAAGTGAGGATCTTCTTCAAAAGCCACAAGCTCTCCCTTAGTATAAAAGTAAGTACGTCTTCTCTGTTCTGTTTTATGATCACGCACCTTGAATACGTGCACGAGATTGAAAGTGTTTGAGATGTGGACGTATCAACGAATATTTAATATTCCGTGGACTGATCGAATTACACATGCAGAGGTCCTCAAAAGAATGAAGAAACAAAGGCATCCTGCAGGAAAAAATATTTGGAAGGCGAGGTCCAGAAAGAAGAAAAACGTCCTGGTTAAAAAACCTTAGAACCTGGTTAAACACAACTTATATGCGGCTTTTCCGCGTTGTTGCAGACAAGGTTAAGATTGCCATGTTGCCAGGTTACAGGCGACGATAAACATATAAACGGGTGCAAGTGATTACCCAGCGAAATATTAAATATAAGCGGAGCATAGGAAGGAGACTAATCTGTTCGTTAAGAAAACTCAGGGAATGATTCGTTTTTATTCTATTCAACACAGCCTATACGGTCATACTAATTATTATAAAGATAACAACCTTCGTAGAGGAGATGGCACATGAAAAAGAAAAGTTACGTATATTAAAACATTGCTACATATTTATTATATACAGAGTAAATGTCTCGAAATTAAAAAAATAATATAGGGTGCCCCAAAAGTAGCGGAACGGTCGAATATTTCGCGAAATGAACATCGGATCAAAAAACTGAAAAATACGTATCCAATAGTTTTCAAAAATATTTCGAATGACACTAAACACTACTCCCCACTTCACCCCCTGGATGAGGAGTGGGGGTAACTTTAACCTTTAACTACAAGCGCTGGCGTACTTTGTACGCCAGATATAAGAATTCTACTGGAAATATATTTAAAAATTTAATTTTTGACCTTGCTTATTTTTCTAACCTATCACTGGATGTGCTTTACAATTTGGTTTTAGTTTCGTTATAATCGGCGCTCTGGAAAGATCGTAATTTACATTTTATTATTTGTTGTTTCCGGTGGTGGACAATATACCCCAGGATTATATTACTATAAGTCGTAATATAAGTAAATATTTTAATTGTTTTTTAGTCATTATGGCAAAAAATATATTTTTCTTTGTAAACAATACTTTTTCTCCTGTAAAAAATCACATTTAAAAAAAATTTTTATTAGTACAGTGGAACCTCGGTAAGTCGGCCCCCGATAACCCGGAAGTCCGGCTAACCCGGAACGATTTTCTTTAGACAAACATTTCAACAATAAAAATGTATGTAGTATGTATTATGTTAAAACATTTTATCTGTAGCCTCTTCTGGAATGTCTTAAAAATATCGAGTTTCGTTGATAAAACTTCGCTTCGACCATAATATAATATTTAAGAGATAATGGGTATTTGTGTAATTTGAACTATACGATAGTAAAAATGACTCATGGCACACGGCGGCGGCGGCAGAGCGATGTTCATTATCTCGGGCTATCGCAAACAACAGGCACCTGTTATTCCTTTATTTATTTCCAACTGTCTTTTAAAAAATTATTTTTTAAACAATGGTCTTTTAAACAATGAAAGAGCCACTGTTCTAAAATAACATAACATTGTTCCGATGGCAGACGAAATTAACACAACCGAAACTGACCTAGAAATGAACAATATTCTATACTGTCTATACTATACTCTATACAACTATAGGTAAGTTAGATGTGTACTGTGCATATATGTTTCATGTTATTTTAATTATAACGGACTTTATATATAAGTATACCGTATTTTATTAATTTTTACCATGCTCTCCGGATAACCCGGATTTTCGATAACCCGGATCGGCCGCGGTCCCGATTAATCCGAGTTATCGAGATTCCACTGTAATTTTATTTATCATAGAATCCAGTTATTCCATGATTCCAGTTATAAATCCCAATTGGCTTACTGAAAAGAAACTCCAAGTATTCACTGATACCGAATAAGGTTTATAACAAACAACTAAGTGTATTTTTTCGAAAAAAATTAAACAAATCCGCTGTTTTTAAGTGTATTTTCTTGTGGCGTACAAAGTACGCCACGCGTGTAGTTATGTTATAACTTGATGCGCGTGTGGTATTATAATATCACCCTGTACAAAAGATGTTTATAACTCATTCAAAGTCATTAATCCATGTAGTATCTGTTCTTGGATTCAATAACCGCAAGTAACATTGAATTGTCATGTTTTGTTATTATTTAAATGTGTATATAAACATTAACTCGGTCGAGAAAGATTATTATGATTATTGATGTAGTTGGAAGGTATTCACGTATAGGATAGGTCAAGTTAATATTGTAAACAACTTATGTAGTGAATCATCGACTTCGAATTAAATATAATGTTATCGGAAAACCTGAGTTTTAATTAATTGGGACCAGAAGGCATAACATCACACTATTTAATACATGGCTGATCCTGCAGATTAGAGGAGGTCTTCTGAAAGGAGCAGAGATGGCGGCAACAAATTGGAAACGGAGACGGCGAAGATGGACAGGAAACCCAGTGAGCGACAGTGTAAAGACAAAGTGGAAATAAAATGTAAGTAAGAATGTCTATCTTTATTAAAAATGCTTTCCTCGTTTTTATATTATTATTGAACATTGAATATTTATCTTTGCTGATTTTTGAATAATTTATGAAGTATCTATTTTTTTTATCTATGAATTTTGAAACATGAAGTGATTTTTTGAATTGAATATTTTTTATCAAAGTTTATTATATTATATGCTATTCTTAAATTTTTATTGAATTTTGAATCTTTATTGAATTTATTTGAAAAATCTCTATCCGATTTCGATTTTTAGTACGGTTATTTTTGAATATTTTATGGAATATCGAATTTTTTCCAAAAATTTCTATCGAAGTTTGAGATATAAACTTATTTTGAATATTTTTATCTCACTTTTGCATATGCCATTTTTTTATTGACGAATATGTATACTATTATTGAATTTTATTAGCCAGTTGTTTTTGTTATTGAGTATATAGATACATTTTCATCGATTTTGTGTTAAATTTTGTATGATATGAACCTGAATTAATAATTTTTTGTGTGATAAATGATATTTTTTTAATGAATAATGATTAGTGATGACATACGTTGATAACCGACCTGATGAGTCGAGATAAGGAATTTGAAGAAGAACTATATAGATTAGAAGAACTAACAATATTATAAGCTAAATATTATGAGGCAACTAGAGACAATAAGAAACCCACTACTCTTGTCAAATTAGGAAGGTACTAAGTGATTTATAGAAGCTTGAAAGCTTATTAGAGACCCACTCTGTGTTTTGAAGGGTACCTATTTTATTCATGATTATTCGTGAATAAATAACGGCCTCAAAGCAAGGGATTGAGGTTGTGATATTTTTAGAAGAATTTGAACCGCATAAAATACCTATTTCGTGTTTTGAGTTAACTATACCACCTTAATGGTGCGTACAGATCAGGGCGAAAATTCGGGTTAATATTGGCGGAGAACTAAGACATCCGAGTGAAACCTCTTTTAGTAAGGTAAAACGAAGGTATCGGAGCTAGTATATGAAGTGATGATTATGATGTTATATGAAATGATATATGAGATAAATGATATATGATTGTTATATGAAATATGTATATGAAGATGAATTATGTACACTGTAGAAGTGTTATTATGTGGAGAAAATGAAGAAATATAGTTGTAGTACCAGACAAGAAGAAGAAGAGAAAAAAAGATAATTTTTTTTATTAAAATATGTGGGAAAAATGAAAGAAGACACATAAAAATTGCAAGAAAAGAAGCAAAATTAAGAAGATACTAAGCAAATAAGTAGCTAATCATTGAATTATGTCTAAGAATTAAAGTTGTAAATTTTTTTTGCTCTAAAGTAATGTAAATTATAAATAACTTATTTTTAAATGTATATAATGAATTCAGGTTAAATTTTCGCGGAAAATGGAAGTATTTGAATTAAGGATATACAATATCTTACAATAAGTGTTAGTAGATAGTAAGCAAAGGGACACAAAAAGTGAAATTTTTAGACATTCAGCAACAGAGATTAAATCTTTATTATAGCTACAAAAGAGTTATTAGAAGTTTAGAGAAATATTAGAAATTTTTAGAGAGATTACATTTTTATTATAGGTACATTATTTTAAAGTTAGTAAGACATATATAAATAAATCAAAAGAAGACTGAAATAGGAATTATTAATAGAGTAAAGGATACATTTTTTTTACTTATTCGAGTAATATTAGCTTAGCTTAGGACTTTTAGTTAGATACGAGATTATTAGTTAGGTAGATTAGAATATTAGCTTAGCTTAGGACTTTTAGTTAGATACGAGATTATTAGTTAGGTAGATTAGATTATTCCCCTGCTTATAGGAGATGCATATAGGCACTAAAAGACTATATTAAAAATCCCGGTAGGTTTAGTCACTGTTTTTATGTGGACACTGTTTTGTGAATGGAGAAAAGACTAAAAAGCAAGACGGAACAGAAAGTGAATTAGTGATAATAATAAACAATTTTTAGGATTAAAAAAACTCTGAAACGTACCATGTTACAGTTAGTTAGGATAGTTAGGAAATTTAATTTTTGAAAATAGTATTAGGTAACCATAAACATTTTTGTAAAAGGGAAAGAGGAGCATCACATTTTAAAAATATGTAATTTTAACAAAACGGGGAGGTGTGGTATTATAATATCACCCTGTACAAAAGATGTTTATAACTCATTCAAAGTCATTAATCCATGTAGTATCTGTTCTTGGATTCAATAACCGCAAGTAACATTGAATTGTCATGTTTTGTTATTATTTAAATTTGTATATAAACATTAACTCGGTCGAGAAAGATTATTATGATTATTGATGTAGTTGGAAGGTATTCACGTATAGGATAGGTCAAGTTAATATTGTAAACAACTTATGTAGTGAATCATCGACTTCGAATTAAATATAATGTTATCGGAAAACCTGAGTTTTAATTAATTGGGACCAGAAGGCATAACATCACACTATTTAATACACGCGGGTAGTTAAAGGTTAAAACCTTAAACGAAAACCCCCATTTTTTATTGCAGATTTGGATTCCTTATGTAAAAGTAAGCAACCTTTGTTCGAAACATTTTTTCGAATTGTGGATAGATGGCTCTATAATCGGTGAAAACGATTTATCGTAATACCATAGGTAAATTATAGAAACGGTCTAATATCTCGAGAAATACACTTTCAAATGAAAAACCAAAGAAAACGTGTGTAATATTTTTCAAAAACCTATCGAAAGACACCAAACGCCACCCCACACTACACACCCTGGAGGTGGGGGTGGGGTAACTTTAAAATCTTAAATAGGAACCCCCATTTTTTATTCCAATTTTGGATTCCTCATGAAAGAATAAGTAACATTTATTCAAAACATTTTTTAGAATTGTTGAAAGATGGCACTAATAAATTGCATTTTTCCGATTATAGCGCCATCTATCAACAATTCTAAAAAATGTTTCGAATAAATGTTACTTAATTTTTTATGAGAAATCCCAATTTGTAATAAAAATGAGGGTTCCTATTTAAGATTTTAAAATTACCCCCCACCCTTCCTCCAGCGGGTAGAGTGGGGGGTAGTGTTTAGTGGCATTCGATAGAATTTTGAAAAAATCGTATTTTTCAGTTTTTTGATGCGATCTTTATATCACGAAACATTTGGGACACCTTGTATAAAGAGTATTGAAAGGTTTAGTGTATTGAAAGTACGTGGAGTACAAAAAGAAGAAAGGAAAATAACACGCCCAACAGATACTTAGTAATTTACAACTGATATGATTTCCTTCACACATAATACAAAGCACAATTAAATAAAGAATAAATATTCGCCATTCAAAATATAAATTCGTTTTACCTAATGGTAGGGGAGCCCAAGCGGGGATTTTTGCAGTTACTCGAGCAAGTCAGATTATTACATGGGGAGAAACCTTGTACCCTGAAAATGTACCTCTACCATGTATTGGCTCTTAATGCAGGAGAATTCGTTAAGGGGGGGCCGAAAACAAATCTATCCTTAGAAAAATTCGAAATCGTCAGATTAAGATAATGGTAGGGGAGCAAAGTATGCTAAATTTTGCAGTCACTCGAGCGTTATGGAGACCTATTGGGTTGTGATTATTAGGTCCCAAAACCAAAAAAAGTAAAGTAAAATTTTCTATTTTAGTGGGGACTTTCCACTTTGTAATTAAATTTTCCATTTCCAACAATCGTTTTTTCCGATTAGAGCGCCATCTATCCATAATTCGAAAAAATGTCGCGAATAAAATTTGCTTATGTTTACGTAAAGAATCCAAGGCTGCAATAAAAATTGCAGTCCCATTTAGTATTTTAAAGTAACCCCCCACCACACCTCCGTGGGGTGTTGTGTTTGGTATCATTCGATAGATTTTTCAAAAACATTTTGAAAGTGTATTTTGCATTTTTTCGATCTGATGTTCATTTTGCGAAATATCGCGGGAAATTTAGCCCCCACCCCTCTCCGTGGGGGGTCATGTTTAATACCATTCAATAGATTTTTGAAAAATGTTAAAGACTTATTTTTTAGTTTTTCGATCTGACGTTCATTTCGCGAAATATTCACTTTTTTTTGTGAACCCATTTCCTTGCGCCCCGCTCAAATCGTCAAATTTTTTAAATATACACTCTTTTGGATGTACTTAACTTACCTTATCTTAATCTGAGAATTTCGTGTATTTTTAAGGATAGTTTTTTTTTCGGGCCCCTCTTAACGAACTTCCCTGTGTTAAGAGCCAATATATGGTAGAGGTACATCTGCAGGGTGTCAGGTTTCTCCCCATATGTTAATCTGATGCACTCGAGTAACTGCAAAAATCCCCGATTGGCCTCCCCTACCATAAAGTAAGTTAAGTACATGCAAAACAGTGTATATTTCAAAATTCTGATGATTTGAGCAAGGAAGTGGGTGAGTCCCAAAGTTTCACAAGAAAAAAGCGTATATTTCGCGAAATAAATGACAGATCGAAAAACTAAAAAATACGTGCTCAATATTTTTCAAAAATCTATCGAATGATACCAAACACAACTTCCCACGGAGAGGGATGGGGGGTAAATTTAAAATTTTAAATACGAATCCCGCAATATTTTGCGAAATGAACATCACATCGAAAAACTGAAAAATGCACTTATTCAATATTTTTGAAAAATCTAGCGAATGGCACCAAACACGACCCCCCCACGGAGATGGAATAGGGGTTACTCTAAAATCTTAAATGGGAGTCCCCATTTTTACTTTATCGTACTACATACGCAGTATGAGTATAATAGATAAAGTTATAGGATCGTGCAAAAAAAATTTTTTCAGATTTCACTTTTTTCGACGTTTTGAGTGTCCCTGAGTCTAAAAAGCAAATAAAAAAAACATGTCGGAAGTATGTACGTATGTAGGTACGTACGTATGTACGTACGTATGTCGCCACCGCCCAGAAAAAACTACTGGACCGATTTCGATGAAATTCGGTATGAGTAAGTTTAAGAGAATTTTGTCGAGAAACTAAGCTTTTGAAAAAACCTCTCAAAGGGGGGCCGAAATAGGGGGGTTATTTGGGGCCAATTTTTGCAAATTTTGACCGAAACGAATGAAATTTAACTTAAAGTTAGCTCATCGATAGGTAAATAGAAATACGGAATTTGACATTTCCAAATCCAAAATGGCGGCCAGCATGGCCGACCGCCCACCCGATACATTTCCCTACCAATCTAAAAACTTGTTTAAGATAAATTTAATTTGAAAAAACATTTATATAGCCTAAAGATGGGGCTATAAAAAGAATATTATCGTTTTTCAGAAAAAGTTATGGGTTGCCTATATTTAAGGGGTCAAAATTTGTCATAAATTTGAACTAAATTTTCTCAAAAATGACCCAAGTAATTTATTTATTTTTTGACATATTTTTGATATCCTGTCGGTAAATTGAATAACATTGGTCAGATTTCTTAACTCCTCATAGGAGGGGAGATATGAATTTTTTATAAAAACGCTGGACGGAAGGTGTACAAGAATTCATCTGTACTCAGTAGATATATCTTAAAAACACCCTGTAATTATCTACGATAATTACTTTCAGTTATTTATTTCATCATAACAATATTACAACCTTCATTCGATTATATAAATATTGTTATCCTAGATCACGATTCACTAATAATTGCAGAGTCAATTATAAACACTTTTCACGGTCGATGCTGAATAGGCATTTCTAAATATATAAACAGCAAAACTATAACAAGGGAATTCTTATTATTATATTAGACATTCGTCATTCTATTTTGTGATCAGACGTAATATTTCCACATTAAAGATAGTGTCTCTTTTTCTTCACGAGACGTTCTTTGGGTGCGGTGCTACCAGCTTATGATCATGCGAGTGTAAATAAAACAACTCAACAAGTAAAAGCGTATCAATTATTCCACCCCTCGGATACGGGATAACCACCCTCACCGGGAGCAGATAGCCTTAATGCCAGGGCTGTCATATGGCGATCCAGACCAGACGTGACCTGATGGATCAAGGATGGGAGGAAAGTCATCCAAGGATGAACTCCAGGAGAACGGAGTGGTGAACAGCAACTTTATCGTTAAGAATAAGGACGTCAAACCCGATACGGAGCTGAAGGTGCTGCTTTACGTAATTACGGCTGTTCTGATTCTTAGATTGGCGTGGTCGTTATGGAAGGCCCACAGGAGGAACCTCAAAAGGAACATTCATCGTGGACTGGCGAGATCAACAGCGAACATTGACGTGTAAAAGTGGTAAGTCCATATTAGCTATTTTTATGGTATTTCCTGATTAATATAAAGTATAAAGTATAAACATTATGTGCTACCTTAATTACATTAATATATGTTTCAAGTTTACCTATTTTTACTTAATTATTCTATTCTATTACCAATATTTATCAATATACAAAGATTTTTTTAACCTCATATTAAGTTATTATAGGACGCAATGATACAATTTTATATGATTTTTTTCACATATTTATCAACGTATACTTTATCCTTGCTGACTTTTATTCATTTATTATTTGACTACTGATTTTTAGTACATTTTTGCAATTTTTTATGATTTTAATATTTGCTATCGTAAATATACCTATCAAAATAAATATACGATATATAAAAAATATACGCTATATGCATAATACATTTAAATTATTATTCTAACTACTTATTTACAAGGGTTAATATAACGTTATTTATTTTTGAATTTTTTATTACCACTGCAATTTTTACATATTTTTACCATATATTGACGTATTATTTTATCTCCATATTTTTTTACTATATATCTATACGCTGTGAGCTCGTACGTAGAGGGGATATTTACAAATTCGCGAACGCCAGTAGTGACAAGTTTGTAAACGTTTACTGGAAATTTGACATAAATGTCAAAGTGATTAATTTAAAATTAAAATTAAAAACATTAATTATAAACAATATTAGTTGGTCAAAGCTGTGGTATATATTTTTACCTTAAATATACTTACGTTTTAAATACTGAATTTAAGTTTTTTTAATGTTCCGTAATATCTAATTATAAATAATCTATTATAATCTTAGCGCCATCTACACGATTATTGTCAAAGTATCCGAAGTAAGAAATTGATATTTTAT
Source organism: Diabrotica virgifera virgifera (assembly GCF_917563875.1). Lineage (NCBI taxonomy): Eukaryota > Metazoa > Arthropoda > Insecta > Coleoptera > Chrysomelidae > Diabrotica > Diabrotica virgifera. The sequence continues at coordinate 173,032,479 of NC_065449.1, read as the reverse complement.
CAATAGAACGTCAAAATGATTAGAAAAATCTTAAAAAACTCGATTACAATTTAATTACTCTTTTGCGTTGTAAATATTAAGCGATAACAATTAAATAATAAATTTAAAAATTACCGGTAAAAGTTGAATTAGTAACCGCTAGGAGCGACACCAGCGAAGCTCAGAGCGTATATACTACATATCTATATACACCGTAAGACTATCGAATTTATATTTTCGCTAAGAAGTGCAGAAGCTGGAAAAAAGAAAAAATTATGTATAAATGAGTAGCAACAAAGTTACTTGGGAAGATTTTGTCAAAATAGTTGAGGAAATTGCACAAGAAATAGACAGGCAAAGCAGAAGAGTCTTAAAGAAAAAAGTTCCGAAATCTAAGGACATAAAGGAAGAAGTGATGACACAGCTAATTAAAGCTTATAACAAGTTCACGCAATTGACTAGGAAAAACTGGGAAGCACTTTCGGACAAACAAAGGGAATCGTGCAACAAATATTTTGGAAAAATCAGAGACAAAGTTATACGATCATTTCAAGCAGTAAATGTGAGAACAGTGGTCCCAAGTTCAATACATCAACCAATCGACAAGGAAGATGAAGAGGAACAAAGCGATGAGGAAATAGAAGAAGGAAAAAGCGACGAGGAAGGAGAAGAAGAAATAATTAACGACGGAATAAAAGAGGAAAAAGGTGACATAAAACAAGATATAACAATATTAAACATGGCTTTGACAATCAATGAATTTTTGAATATCGCAAGCAAGATATTGCCCAACGAGTTCGATGGAAGCGCAGGGAAATTACAACCATTTTTAGACGCATTAGAACTACTTGGAAAATTGGCAGAAGGTCATGAAGACACAGCTGTAACGCTAATAAAAACGCGACTCACCAATAAGGCTAGGAACCTAATAACCACAGAAGATACGATTCCACGGATAGCTGAAGCACTAAAGAAAGAATTAAAAGGTGATAATCCGAAGAATTTAATAGCCAAATTTGCAAAAAAAAGGCAAGGGCATAGAGATGCAGCAGTGTACGCATCTGAAGTGGAAGAGTTAGCAGAACAATTAAAAGTAGCATACATAGCGGAAGGAATGCCACTTGACTTAGCAAAGAAATATACGACGGAAGCAGTAGTAACAACAATGAAACGAAACGCTAATGCAGAGAAAGCTAAGCTAATACTGGAAGCAGGTAACTTTACATCACCGCAGGAAGTAGTATCTAAATTTTTGTCGATCGATACGACTGAAGAAAATGCACAAGGAAGAGTCTTAAATTATAGGACAAACTACGAGAATAGGAGAGGACAGCAGCAATACAGAAGAGGATACCATAACAAATATGACAGAGGAAGAAGAAATAACTTCGGACAACGGAACGAAGGAGAAGCAACGGACAATCAACGAAATTATTCGAACAGAGGATACAGACAATTTAACAACCAAACATACAGAGGAAACCAGAGAGGTGGACGTAACAGGAACGTAAGGTTACTAGAAATAGAGGACAGTCAAGAAGAGCAAGAAAACCAGCAGTTGGGGTTTTGAATGAACAAGAAGTTGGAAGCACACAGGCAGAAATAAAATATAACATTTACAACTTCGACCTAAACTTAACGAACTTTGTACGAATGAAAACAGGAATTCTTGAAAACACAAGCACTTTTATCATAGACACAGGAGCTGACATTTCAATACTAAAATGTTCACAAGATGTTATGAAGGAACAGGTGAAACCAAACACAAAGGCGAAAATAAAAGGAGTCACTAAAGGAGAGTTGCAAACAATGGGAGAAGTTAAGACAACACTCGAAGTAAAAGGAACTCGATTCGAACACATCTTTCAATTGGTAGAACCTAACTTTCCAATTCCAACAGACGGAATCATTGGGAGAGACTTTATTTCTAACTTTCAATGTATACTAGATTACGCAAACCTTAAAATGCACATTAAAGAGGACAACGATTGTTACATTAGTACGAAAATTCTGGATAATATAGACAATGACACCATAATAATACCGCCTAGATGTGAAATTTACAGAATCGTAAAAATTTTTCAAACGTTAAAGAAAGACAGGATAGTGGAACAGCAAGAAATACAACCAGGAATATTCATAGCAAGAGCAATTATTTCAAGTAATAATCCATACATCAAAATTTTGAACACAACGTACGAAACAGTAAATGTAGACGCAAGCACAATCAGGACGTTGGATATTAAACTATTCAATATATATAGGCTAGTCAACCACAGCAAGGACAGAAAAAAAGAATTACGAGAATCACTGAAATTAGACATACCAGAATACATACGAGACAACTTAGTATCGTTATGCGAGGAATATTCAGACATATTCGCCCTAAGGCATGATATGTTAACCTGTAACAATTTCTACGAACAAAAACTAAGAGTTAAAGACCAAACTCCGGTATATATCAAGAATTATAGGACACCTCATGCGCAAACAGAGGAATTAAATCGACAAGTACAAAACCTAAGAGACCAAGGAATCATAGAACCATCTACATCCGAGTACAACAGCCCAGTAGTACTGGTACCGAAAAAAGCTATAGACGGAGGAAAAGCATGGAGATTATGCATAGATTTTAGACAACTGGACAAGAAGATAGTTACAGACAAATTTCCATTACCAAGAATAGATTCGATATTAGATCAACTAGGAAGAGCAAAATGGTTTTCAGTTATAGACTTAATGTCAGGCTTTCACCAGATACCATTAGAAAAATCATCGAGAAAATACACATCGTTCAGCACAGAAAATGGAGCATTTCAATTTACCAGATTACCTTTTGGATTAAATGTAAGCCCAAATAGCTTTTCAAGAATGATGTCAATAGCATTTTCAGGATTAACACCAGACAAAGCATTTTTTTACATGGACGATATCGTAGTAATTGGAATATCCGAAAAACATCACTTAGACAACCTGAAAAAGACATTCGAGACATGTCGAAAATTCAATTTGAAACTTAACCCAGGAAAATGTCAATTCTTTAGAAGGGAAGTAACATATTTAGGACATGATCTTTCTCAAGAGGGAGTATCACCAGACAAAGCGAAGTATGCAGCAGTTGAACAATATCCGACACCTAAGACAGCGGAAGAAACAAAGAGATTTGTAGCATTTTGCAACTATTACAGACGTTTTATTAAAAATTTTGCGGAAATATGCAGACCACTCAACAAATTATCGAGGAAAGGAGTAGAATTTTCGTGGGCCGAGGAGTGTGAAAAAGCATTCAAAAAGCTTAAAGCATCTCTGACGAAACCACCAATTTTAAAATATCCTGATTTCAACAAACAGTTTATCTTAACAACAGACGCATCCAATGAGAGTTGTTCAGCAATCCTAAGTCAAGATTATAACGGAATTGACCTACCTATAGCATATGCATCAAGAAGTTTTAGTAAAGGAGAATGTAATAAACCTATAATCGTTAAGGAATTACTAGCGATTCATTGGGGAATTAATTATTTTAAATGTTATCTATATGGAGCACCAACATTCAAAGTAAAAACAGACCATAAACCTTTGACACACCTATTTGCAATGAAAGAACCAACCTCAAAACTCACGAGGATCAGATTAGACCTAGAAGAATATGACTTCGAAATAGAGTATATAACAGGGAAAAGTAACTACGCAGACAGCCTTTCAAGAATAACATTGCATCAACTAAAAAACCTATACATAGACAACGCCCATATACTAGCTATAACAAGAGCTCAAGCAAAAGAAAAGGAGAAAGAAGCAAGACAAACAAAGGCTGAAAGTGAACTCGCCCTACAGCCAGAAGCCACCAAACAGACAGTAAGGAAGGTACTAAATAATTTAGAGGCGCATAGACTACCAATTTTGTCCTTTGGAGCAGAACTAATCTCACCAAGACTGAGCATTAGGGCCAAAAACAAAATAAAATGCAGCAAAAGCATAGCCACAGGATTGAATCGTTTCGACTTAAACCAAGCGTTGGTACAGCTTGATAAGCTGGCGGTAGAGAATGCAGTACGTAAAGTAAAAATATACGTAAATGATATTATTTTTAAAATGTGCACAATTGATGAATTTATTAAAGAAGGAAATAAAAAATTGAAGAATATAGAAATATACATATGTGAAGTACCAGAAACAATAAAAGATGACAAAGAAAAACACAGATTAATAGGAGAATACCATAATCACCCGATGTTCGGAGGACACGTAGGGAATAACAGATTAATTAAGAAGCTAAAGGCAAGATTCCGATGGAAAAATTTGGAAAAAGACGTAAGAGAATACGTAAAACAATGCCACAAATGTCAAATTAAGAAACTGAAAAGAACACATGTCGAAGAGTTCGTGATATCGGACACATCTTCCAAACCATGGGACATAGTGTACATAGATACAATAGGTCCATTCACGAGAAGTAATGAAGGTAATAAATACTGTATCACAATGTTGTGTGAACTGACAAAATACGCGGTCAGCATACCAGTGTGCAATAAAGAAGCAGAGACAATAGCAAGAGGAATCTTTGATAATTTCATACCAACATACGGACTCATGAAGCAAATAAGAACAGACCAAGGCACAGAGTATAAGAACGAAGTAATGCAGGAATTAACAAAGCTATTAAAAATAGAACACAACTTTTCAACGGCATACCACCCACAGTCCATTGGAAGTTGCGAAAAACTACACAGAACGTTGAACGAGTACGTAAGAGCATTCATAGACGAAGACAGAGAAAATTGGGATGTGTGTTGCAGAATGTTCACATACTGCTACAATACAACCCCTAACGCGTATCATGGATACACACCGTTCGAACTGTTATATGGCAGGAAGGTTAACCTACCGGAAGACCTTACACATGAGATTCAACCATGTTACAATATAGATGCCTACTACAATGAGTTACGATACAAACTACAAAGCGCACACGAGAGAGCCAGAACCTTCTTATTAAAACACAAAAAAGAGCGGCAAGAAAAGAATAAGCTCAAAGCAACACCACAACACTTTAAAATAGGAGACCTAGTCCTTGTAAAAAGGGAAGAGAATGGTAAGTTTGATAGTCTTTATGTAGGTCCTTTCACGATAACAGAAGTAAATAACGTTAATTGTAAAATCAGAATAGAAAACAATAAAATCAAGGAAATACATAAGAATACATTATATGCTTACAATCCGAAAACACAGTGAGTGACAAGTGTTACGAAACAATGTTGTTAAACGAACATTTTATATTATCTATGTATTTGCGTAGGCTTAGGAAGTTTGTATATAAAATAAATTTTTTGTATTGATTACAACACAGTATGGGTTGGTAGCACGACTTGCAAATTTCCCTCCCCGTAGTCGGAAAATTCCTAAAAAGGGAAGGTGTACAAGAATTCATCTGTACTCAGTAGATATATCTTAAAAACACCCTGTAGTTATCTACGATAATTACTTTCAGTTATTTATGTCATCATAACAATATTACGACCTTCATTCGATTATATAAATATTGTTATCCTAGATCACGATTCACTAATAATTGCAGAGTCAATTATAAACACTTTTCATGGTCGATGCTGAATAGGCATTTCTAAATATATAAACAGCAAAACTATAACAAGGGAATTCTTATTATTATATTAGACATTCGTCATTCTATTTTGTGATCAGACGTAATATTTCCACATTAAAGATAGTGTCTCTTTTTCTTCACGAGACGTTCTTTGGGTGCGGTGCTACCAGCTTATGCTCATGCGAGTGTAAATAAAACAACTCAACAAGTAAAAGCGTATCAATTATTCCACCCCTCGGATAAGGGATAACCACCCTCACCGGGAGCAGATAGCCTTAATGCCAGGGCTGTCATAAAGGGTCGCCCGAGAACTTTATCGTACCGATCTATTATCGTTATGGTACTAGATACTGGCATTCTATAAAAATAACAAAGTTACTCGTTATTTTGATATTTTAGAAACACCTTCTGTACACGAAAATATTTTATGGTTCTACGCATCATTAATTCCTGCATTTGAGAAAATGTTCGATGCCATATTTCGGGGACACACTATAGATGTATAGATTATTGCATAAATTAATAGAATATTATAGTCATACTTTCATTTCAAATTAGTTTCTGAGAAATTAATAGTTTACAATATTTGCATTTCATTCTATTTCGATTACGCCAGTCAATGCGCGAGATTAAGAACAAGATATTATCTCCGAATTCTATCCTACTGCATGGATTTTAATGAAATTTTGGGAGTAGCCCAATCTCATAATTCAAAGTCTATCCTATATACTATGGCGCTTTTATCATGGGGGCGGTTCCCACCACTTCTCAGGGGTGAAATATTTTTATTTTCGAATTACATGGAGAAAAAGAAAGATTTTTAAGAAAATTTTAAAATTCATTCTCTAATTTGATCACAATGCATTTAAATTATGGTGTATGGAGAGTTAAATGTATAAAATTTTCATTTTTCCTTAAAGCACATTAGTCATATATTTTTTTGCACCATATCTGGATTAATTTGTATATAACCGACATTTAACGGTGCTCGTTTTAAAGGCCTTTTCAAACACTACAAAAGGTGTTGGTAGTATTATACACCTAAAACCTACCGTTCCTCTGTTATTTTAAGTTGAATACACCAATTTGAGCATGCACCAAAAAACAAACTATTTTCACCTACCATATCTCTTTTTGTATTATAAATAGAACATTTACGAAGGAACGAATCTCTTTATAATTTATAATTTAAAAAATGTTTTATATAGTGTTTTTAGTTCGATGCATAGTTTTTAAGGTATTCACAAAAAATCCGTCCGAAAAGGTCTCATTTTTCAATGAAAATGGCCAATTTTCAACTACGCATAACTCAAAAAGTATTGACTTCTCAAAAAAAAGTATAAACCAGTTTTTGCTTAGAAATAGGTTCTTTAGCCACTTCCGTGCTTATTTTGACCAACAAATTTTCCACCCCTTGGAACCGCCCCAAGATAAAAGCGCCATAATATATAGGGTAGATTTTGTTTCTTGAGCTATTCCCTACTTACTGTGAAAATATCAAGTATATCAATGTAGTAGGATGGAATTCGGAGCCAAATACCCTCATTGACTGCCCTATAATAATGCTCTGCTATGATCGCGTGAGAGGGGACACACACAAGATTCTAGCAAAATTTCAATTTTCTGTAACTTTTTGAGTTTTTGAGTTACAGCAACGAGTTTTATGTCATTGGAAAGATAATGTTACATTCTTTCAAAATATGTAAAAATATACATGGCGTATGTAAAAAATTAAGATTTTTTTTTCATTTCCGGTTAAACTGGAAGCCATATTGTGGGTAAAATTTATTGTGCTAATAGATTTGATACTTGAGCTATTCCCTACTTACTGTGAAAATATCAAGTATATCAATGTAGTAGGATGGAATTCGGAGCCAAATACCCTCATTGACTGCCCTACAATAATGTTCTGCTATGATCGCGTGAGAGAGGACACACATAAGTTTATAGCAAAATTTCTATTTACCGTAACTTTTCGTGTTTCTGAGCTACAGCAATGAATTTTATGTCATTGGAAAGGTAATTTTGCATTATTTTAAAATATGTAAAAATATATGGGGCATTTTTTAAAAAATTAAGATTTTTTATTCATTTCCGGTTCAACCGGAAGCGATAATTTTATTAAAATTTATTTTGATAATAGATAATGAAGTACCATATATGTGTGCAAAATTTCAAATTTTAGTTTCTATTAAGAAGGAAGTTACGGGCACTCGAATATTTTTTTATAAAAAACTCATAACTCCCCTCCTATGGGGAGTTAAGAAATCTGACTAATGTCATTCAATTTACCGATAGGATACAGTGGCGTGCTGGCCATATAAATGAATCGGTGCAATCACCGAGAGGCTGCGGCCTCTTGAGGCCGGTCAAATAAGTATTTTTCACAAAAAATTTTAAATTAATTTTTTTTATTTCTAATCAAATGATATTAACAAAACATTTAAAACAAATTATTTTTTTAATTGTAAAATACAGTTTAAGTAAATGAATAAGACATTATACATAAATGATTTGCTACATGTAATATTTATTTCATACATACTACTATATTTATCGTTTTCAAATTTCCGTTAAACATCTAATATGTACCCTGCAGAATATAAAAATGGAAAAACGTCTTGCACATTTTTGACAGAATTATTGGAAGTATCGAAAACGATTTGATCAAGACAAATTGGAAATGAAAAATTAAGAAATTTATGTCTTACCATATTTGCTACTGCAATTTAAGAAGAACTCGTTGATTTGATTGTACCTACTAAAAAAAGGATTTTGCAAAATACAGAAATTATAGAAGATCGAGTTAATAATGAATATGTTCAGTCTACAGAACATATTATGAAGGATGATAATATTATTAATCCAAGTGAAGTGATAATGAACATGAAGTAACAAATGACAATGTACTTACTAAAAAATGTAAAGATTTTTACTTGTTGTTACGCTGTTTTGCATAAGTACAACTTATATCAGCGTGCTTATCCAAATTAAAATATAGTGCACACATAAGCATTTATTAACTCTTGAATGAGACAAATATCTTGCGAAAGAAGCTTTTAACGTTGAAATATACAATGTGTCGCATTTAAGATGAAGACACCCCTATATTTCGGATATCAAAATAGATAGTGCGAATTTTGTCACGAAATCTGGTATGTGGGGTTATAATTATATTTAGAACAACTTTTCCACATAACTTTTTCCGATATCTCTAACGCGAAGCAAAATATCGAAAATTCACCCTGTTTGTGGATTCGCAGTAGGCCGCGTTTAAAATTTAAATTTCAGTTGACTATCTTAAAAAATGTGAACCATCATCCTGTATGACTGTGCAAAATTTCAAATCTGTATTTATTTTGATAGCCGAAATATAGGGGTGTCTTCATTTGAAAAGCGACACATATTTATTATTTTTTGTAAGATTGCTTATTCTTAAATAAAAAATATAGCAAATTAAAAAAAATCTTTATTTCAAAGTTTTATGTTTGATTTAAAAATAATTTATATTTTTGTATTGTTGTTTTATAAATAACGAATAAAACATCCGGATAATAGATGGTAACATGAGGATGAGAGGCCGCTTTTCTATAAAATCACCGGGCCGCTTAAAAATTTCCAGCACGCTACTGATAGGATATCAAAAATATATCGAAAAATAAAAAAATTCCTTGGAGCCATTTTTGAGAAAATCTAGTTCAAATTTATGTTAAATTTTGACCCCTTAAATATAGGCAACCCGTAACTTTTTCTGAAAAACGATAACATCCTTCTTATAGCCCCATCCTTAGGCCATATAACGAGTTTTTTAAATTAAATTTATTTTAAACAAATTTTTATATAGGTAGGGAAATGTGTCGGGTGGGCGGTCGGCCATGTTGGGCGCCATTTTGAATTTGGAAATGTCAAATTCCGTATTTTTATTTACCTATCGATGAGCTTACTTTGAGTTGAATTTCATTCATTTCGGTCAAATTTTGCAAAAATAGGCCCTAAATAACCCCCTATTTCGGCCCCCCTTTGAGAGGATTTTTTAAAAGCTTAGTTTCTCGACAAAATTCTCTTAAACTTACTTATACCGAATTTCATCAAAATCGGTCCGGTAGTTTTTGCTGGACGGTGGCGACATACGTACGTACATACGTACGTACGTACATACGTACCTACGTAGGTACCTACGTACGTACGTACATACTTCCGACATGTTTTTTATTTGCTTTTTAGACTTAGAGGGACTCAAAACGTCGAAAAAAAAAGTGAAATTTAAAAAAAATTTTTTTGCACGATCCTATAATTTTATCTATTATACTATACTACGTATATAGTACGATAAAGTAATATTATACTATACTACGTATATAGTACGATAAAGTAAAAAATATTCAAGTGCCCGTAACTACCTCTGTAATAGAAACTAAAATTTGAAATTTGGCAGACATTTATAGTACTTTGTTATCTATTAGCACAATAAATTTTACCCACAATATGGCTTCCAGTTTAACCGGAAATGAAAAAAAAATCTTAATTTTTTACATACGCCATGTATATTTTTACATATTTTGAAAGAATGTAACATTATCTTTCCAATGACATAAAACTCGTTGCTGTAACTCAAAAACTCAAAAAGTTACAGAAAATTGAAATTTTGCTAGAATCTTGTGTGTGTCCCCTCTCACGCGATCATAGCAGAGCATTATTATAGGGCAGTCAATGAGGGTATTTGGCTCCGAATTCCATCCTACTACATCGATGTACTTGATATTTTCACAGTAAGTAGGGAATAGCTCAAGAAACAAAATCTACCCTATATACTATGGCGCTTTTATCTTGGGGCAATTCCCACCCCTTCAAGGGGGTGGAAAATTTATTGGTCAAAATAAGCATGGAAGTGGCTAGAGAACCTATTTTTAAGCAAAAACTGATCCATACTTTTTTTTGAGAACTCAATACTTTTTGAGTTATGCGTAGTTGAAAATTGGCCATTTTCATTTAAAAATGACACGTTTTCGGACGGTTTTTTGTGAATACCTTAAAAACTATGCATCAAACTAAAAACACTATATAATTTTTTTTTTATTTATCAATAACAAAGAGATTCGTTCCTTCGTAAATTTTCTATTTATAATACAAAAAGAGATATGGTAGGTAAAAAGAGTTTGTTTTTTGATGCATGCTCAAAGTTCTCATGATTTTGTAGTGTTTGAAAAGGCCTTTAAAACGAGCACCGTTAAATGTCGGTTACATTCAAACTAAGCGAGATATGGTGCAAAAAGATATATGACTAATGTACTTTAAGGAAAAATGAGAAGTACATACATTTAACCCCTCATTCACCAGAATTTAAATGCATTGTTTTTCTTTTGCAATACCTCTTAATATAGTGTTATTTCTACTTTCAAAAAGTTGGACGGGTGAAAAAAATAAGATCAAATTATAGAGCGCATTTTTAAATTTTCTTAAAATTCTTCCTTTTGCTCCATGCAATTCGAAAATAAGAATCTTCTATCCCCGAGGAGTGGTGAGAACCGCCCCCATGATAAAAGCGCCATAGTATATAGGATAGACTTTGAATTAGGAGATTGGGCTTTGGGCTACTCCCAAAATTTCATTACAATCCATTCAGTAAAATGCAAATATTGTAAACTATTAATTTCTCAGAAAAATGGACTAATTTGAAATGAAGGTATGACTAATATTCTATTGATTTATGCAATAATCTATAGCCTAAAGATGGGGCTATAACAAGAATATTATCGTTTGTCAGAAAAAGTTATGGGTTGCCTATATTTAAGGGGTCAAAATTTGACATAAATTTGAACTAGATTTTCTCAAAAATGGCTCCAAGGAATTTGTTTATTTTTTGACATATTTTTTATGTCCTATCGGTCAATTGAGTAACATTAGTTAGATTTGTTAACTCCTCATAGGAGGGGAGTTATGAATTTTTTATTAAAAACTATTCGAGTGCCCGTAACTTCCTCTGTAATAGAGGATGAAAAAAAAAATCTTAATTTTTTACATACGCCCTATATATTTTTACATATTTTGAAAGAATGTAGAATTATCTTTCCAATAACATAAAACTCGTTGCTGTAACTTAAAAACCCGAAAAGTTACAGAAAATTGAAATTTTGATAGAATCTTGTGTGTGTCCCCTCTCACGCGATCATAGCAGAGCATTATTATAGGGCAGTCAATGAGGGTATTTGGCTCCGAATTCCATCCTACTACATCGATGTACTTGATATTTTCACAGTAAGTAGGGAATAGCTCAAGAAACAAAATCTACCATATATAATATGGCGCTTTTATCTTGGGGCAATTCTCACCCCTTCAAGGGGGTGGAAAATTTGTTGGTCAAAATAAGCATGGAAGTGGCTAGAGAACCTATTTTTAAGCAAAAACTGATCTATACTTTTTTTTTGAGAACTCAATACTTTTTGAGTTATGCGTAGTTGAAAATTGGCCATTATCATTTAAAAATGACACGTTTTCGGACGGTTTTTTGTGAATACCTTAAAAACTATGCATCAAACTAAAAACACTATATAAAATTTTTTTAGATTATAAATAAAGAGATTCGTTCCTTCGTAAATTTTCTATTTATAATACAAAAAGAGATATGGTAGGTAAAAAGAGTTTGTTTTTTGGTGCATGCTCAAAGTACTCATGCTTTTGTAGTGTTTGAAAAGGCATTTAAAACGAGCACTGTTAAAATGTCTGTTACATTCAAACTAAGCAAGATATGGTGCAAAAGAATATATGACTAATGTACTTTAAGGAAAAATGAGAAGTACATACATTTAACCCATCATCCACCAGAATTTAAATGCATTGTTTTTCTTTTGCAATACCTCTTAATATAGTGTTATTTCTACTTTCAAAAAGTTGGACGGGTGAAAAAAATAAGATCAAATTAAAGAGCGCATTTTTAAATTTTCTTAAAATTCTTCCTTTTGCTCCATGACGTTCGAAAATAAAAATGTTCTATCCCCGAGAAGTGGTGGGAACCGCCCCCATGATAAAAGCGCCATAGTATATAGTATATAGGATAGACTTTGAATTAGGAGATTGGGCTTTGGGCTACTCCCAACCCAAAATTTCATTAAAATCCATGCAGTAAAATGCAAATATTGTAAACTATTAATTTCTCAGAAACATGAACTAATTTGAAATGAAAGTATGACTAATATTCTATTGATTTATGCAATAATCTATAGTGTGTCCCCGAACATTTTGTCAAATGCAGGAATTAATGATGCGTAGAACCATAAATTATTTTCAAGTATACAAGGTGTTTCTAAAATATCAAAATAACGAGTAACTTTGTTATTTTTATAGAATGCCAGTATCTAGTACGATAACGATAATAGATCGGTACGATAAAGTTCTCGGGCGGCCCTTCCGTCCAGCGTTTTTTATTGCAGATTTGGATTTCTTACGTAAAAATAAGTAACTTTTATTGGATACATTTTTTCTAATTATGGATAGATGGCGTCATAATCTAAATTAAAAAAATGGAAAGTCCTCACTTAAATGGAAAATTTTACTTGACTTTTTTTGGTTCTAGAACCTACTCTTCACAACCCAACAGGTCCCCTTAACGCTCGAGTGACTGCAGATTTAACATACTTTGCTCCCCTACCATAATTTAATAGCATGCCCAACAAACGAACATTTTAGTTTGTCGGTCATTAAAGAATAGCCAGCTAACAAAATCAAGCAAGTCGTTTAAAGAAAACAAAGTATTTTTCTAATATGCAAATAAAAGCAGATAAGAAATACACTAGTTCTGAATAACAAACAACAATATTATTGTGTTTAAATACATATTTTTTCGAACTAGGATCAATAATTTTATTTTATAAGTATCGATATTGGACTGCAATATACACACATCGGAAAAGTCTATTTAGACCAGGGCATTTAGCACTAAAAACACCCGAATATCATCATCGGCGTGATCTTCTCTAGTTCAAAGGGTTGTCGGCATTGAATTGATGCAAACGGATTACTTACTAATCCGATTTTGGCGTTGTTCAACACGACTGCGTCATCAGAACATACACCAGAGCACCTGGTAGCTAGGGTAGGTCATCTTCTGGAGTTTCGAGGGTTTTCGGTACTTAATTGAAGCAAATGGATTAGTAATGGGTTTTTGGGATTTGTGAACATAAATACGCCATCAAAACAGACACCGAAGCACCTGGCGCCTAAAGCACGTTATCTTTTGGACTTTCGAGAGTTTTCGATACTAAATTGATGAAAAATGGATTACATTTTGGTTTTGGGGTTGTTGAACAAGAATATGGCTTACATGAGGAATTCTGGAGTATCTAGTGATTACGGTAATCACTAATAATGTCAACGCATAATAAAACTCATGTAAAAAAATTAAATAGATCAACATAGTAGACTTCGTATTCCGTAAACCCAAAAACCTATGAGCAATTCGTTTACATCAATTTTGTACGTAACATGTACATGAGTAATCCGCTTGAATCTATTTAATGCCGAAAATCCTCGAAACTCCAGAGGATAACGTGCCTTATGCACCAATTCCTCCGGTGTTTGTTCTGATGGGGTATTCGTGTTCAGCAACCTCAAAAGCCTATAAGTAATCTGTTTGCATCAATATAGTACCGAAAACCTCGCCTAGCGGATGACGCCCCTTGCAGTTACCCTGGACACCAGGTTCTACGATGGTCTGTTTTGATGGCATGTTAGTGTTTACCGACCTCAAAACCACGAGTAATTTATTTTCATCAATTTAATGCCGCAATTCCTTAAAACTTCAGAAGATGACGTCCCTTGTAGTCACCTTGGGCACCAGGTGCACAGAAGTTGTTTGTGATGGCATATTCGTATTTAGCGACCTCAAAAACCATCTACTCATCCATTTGCTATTAAATGCCGAAAGCCCTCGAAACCCCAGAAGATGACGTGTCACAGAAGCGACCCTGGGCACCAGGTATTCCGAAGTTCAATTATGATGGCATATTCGTGTTTAGCGATCCCAAAAACCCGTAAATAATCCGTTTGCATCAATGTAATACCGAAATCCCTCGAAACTCCAGAAGATGACGTCCCTTGCAGTAACCTTGGGTACCAGGTGATCCGGTGGTCTGTTCTGATTATATATTCGTGTCTAACACCACAAAAACCAATGAGTAATCCATTTTTATCAATTTAATGCCAAAATCCCTCAAAACTCGAGAAGGGGACGTCACTTGCAGTGACCTTGGGCTCCAGGTGCACAGGGGTCAGTTCTGATAGCATATTCGTGTTTGGCGACCTCAAAAACCCTCCAGTAATCCATTTGCATCAATTAAATGCCGAAAACCCCCGAAACCTTAGAAGATGACGTGCCCTAGTGCGACCCTGGGCACCAGATACTCCGGAGTTCATTTCTGATATCATATTCGTGTTTACCGTCCCCAAAAACCCGTGAGTAATCCGTTTACATTAATTTAATGCCGAAAACACTCGAAAATCCAGAAGATTACGTGCCTTGCTGTGACCTTGGGCACCAGGTAATCCGGTGGTCTATTCTGATGGCATATTCGTGTTTGGCGACCTCAAAAACCCCCGGGTAATCTGTTTGCACCAATTTAATACCGATAGCCCTCGAAAGTCCAGAAGATGCCGTCCATTGCAGTGACCTTGGGCACCAAGTGATCCAGAGGTCTGTTCTGATGGCATATTCGTGTCTAACCACCTCAAGAACCCCCCCAATAGTCCAGTTGTATCAATTTAGTGCCGTAATCCCTCGAAACTCCGAAAGATGACGTGCCTTAGTAGCGACCCTAGGTACCAGGTACTATGTAGGTCAATTCTGATGGCATATTAGTACTTAGTGACCCCTAAACCCGTAAGAACTCCGTTTGCATTGATTTAATGCCGAAAACTATCTAAACTCCAGAATATGACGTCTCTTGCACTGACCTTGGGCACCAGGTAATCCGGGGGTCAGTTTTGATTGCGCAACCGTATTCAGTGACCCCAAAACCCCCCAAATATTAAATTTTGTTCCTTAGTTTACTGATTTTGACTTTATTTTTGTATTTATGCAATTTTCGATGTATTTTATGCACTTCACAGTGCAATTATGAATTTCCACCCATTTTTGAATAGTAGACTTTTTTCCTGACGTCATCCTATTTAGAAATTTACTTATTTTGTGCTAAATGGGCTCGTCTAATTAGGATTATTTTAATAACATAATAAAATTAATAATAAATTCACTCATTCGTTCATTTGATCATTTAATTTTAATTAAATTTATACAGTGACTCATCCTGTAAATTTTTGTGACTAAAACAACGCAAAAGTGATAACTTGAGCTCGGAAAATATGCAAAATGCATATTAACTGCATATTTGCATATTTTGGATAAATTTTGTAAGTGGATGTGCATTTATTAAAATTGCATATTTTTAGACTATTTTGCATTTTTTTGCATAGATGCATTTTAAAGAAAAATGAGAAGTCTCAGATCTAAACAATAAATCTGAAAATTCTCATTGAATCATTTTCTGGTAATATCCTTAATATCTGCCTTTTACAATTTATAAGGCAAAGGAGACGAAGGAGACTCTACAATATGCACTCACATTTTATTAGTGAAAATATTTTGTTATTTTTAAGTGATGTTGCGCCATACGACCAAAAGTGGACAACATTTAAAAATATTTTTTTAAATTTGTTACTTGTCTAGAGCACGCTTCTGTTACAAATAGAGTAGCAGGAGGCTACAAACTGTAGGGATGGAATTTTAAATGGTCAATACCCTTCTATCAAAAATAAAAACATATTTTTAAAAGCCCTTCTGCGAGTATAGGTGTATAAAAATCGTTTACCTAATGTGCCTTTACCACCTGAACCTGTGATAACTAGATGGAGAACACGGTTAAATTCTGCAAATTTCATAACCGATATTTTGAGGGAATTAAAAACGTCATTTGTAGTTTCGATGTAGACGTTACTCAGGTGCTATGAAAAATATGTGGATGTTTAAAAAAAACGTTATTAAAAAGTAATTTTCCAAACAAATTTTGTGAATATTGCTTAGCCAATTACTAAATTAGAAAAGCGAAACATTTTTTTAGACCAAAGTATTGAAATTATCAATTCATTAAATGAAATAATAATTACACACCTTGGTGAAACCAACAAAGTGTATCAAAAATTCTGCACGGCGTTAAAGACAAATGAGGAATATCAAAAAATAATAAAAAAAAATATTATTAAGATGGGGAAATGTGAAGATAGTTTAATTTTATAGCTAGAATCCTCAATAAATTAAAAAATATTTTAAGTTTGGTTGTTTAACTTCATGTGAAGTAGAAAGAAGTTTTTCCGTGTTAAAACAATTACAATCAGATATACCTACGGCTGTGTTTCTGTAGAAAATTTATAAAAACTAACTTATTTTACTAAAGTATTTAAATATGTAGAATATAATGATGTAGGTTATAGAGAGTTCAATAAATACTTTTTGTGACTTTAGTATAAAATGAATATTTTTTTTTATTTAGCCTAAATGCCTCAACAGTCCATTGGCATCAAATAAATAATTAAATACCTTTAAAACAAGAATTACCGTGTTGTTTATTTATATGCATTAAATGCATAAAAGCATATTTAAGTGCATATTTCAACTGTTTTTTGTGCATTGTGCAGATTTGCATGCATATTTTAGGGTTTTTTAAGTGTATATTTCCCGAGCTCTACTGATAACGAATAGTTGACCAAGCTTTTTACAGTATAGAAATACACTGTCGGTTTTCACTGCTATAAATATTCTGCCAGTTTCTATTTTGTTGATGGTATAAAGTTCTTGTTTACTTCATCATCAGCCCATAGTCGTCCACTGCTGAACATAAGTCTTCTCGAAAAACTTCCATTCAGATCTATCTTGCGCTGCTGCAATCCAGTTGGTACAAATCCTCTTTATGTCGTCACTCCTTTTTGTGGGTGGTCATCCGAGTTTCGTCTGTCTGCTCGCGATCTCCACTCCACAAGAAGATTTTTTTGGTCCACTGATCATCTTTTTCATTCTAGCGACGTGTCCTTCCCACTTCCATTTAATTTTGTCTGTGTGTTTTAGAATGTGTTCTACACCACTTCTTCTACGAATTTCTTCGTTTCTTTCCCTATCTCTCAACGTTATACCCAACAATGATCTTTCCATTCTACGTTGCGTCGCGTCGCTTGTAGTTTTCGTACAGATATCCCTGTTAGAGTAATTGTCTCTTCGCCATATGTAAGAACAGGCAGGGCACATTGATTACCGCCTCTTCTTTTTAAGCTGGTAGGTATATCACCTTTAGAAAATCCGAGTTGGAACGACTGGAGCAGAATTGGTGAGGCGGGTCAACACAATAGTTATAAAATAAAAAAATATATATAAAAAACAAAAAAAAAATAAAAAAACAAAATAATAAATAATAAAAAAAATAATCCTCGTAAGAGAAATATGACCCTAATTCTTCTAGGGCTCATTCTATCCGCCACATTACAGAACAGTCACCCAAGCCCTGCCGTTTTCAGGCAGGGGTTGGCACACCTTCCTCCGTGTAGGAATCAGACTTTTCTCTATTTAGTCCTAACGTTTCTAGGCTGGAAAATAGACCCTTAAATGACCCAATACTTCTGGTTACTTTCTTTCAGACAGCTCGGGATATCCCCATGCATCGCTCCCTAAGGAGCACGTCCAGGGATATTCCGGGTCGGAAGAGGGGGTGGTTTTAGTTGGTAGGCGGCTGGCCGCAATTTTTCAATATTTAATCGCTTATATGTCAAAAACTATCAACTTTAGAGAAAAGTCACTAAAGACCTTTTCTGTTTGGAATGATCCAAAAAGCCTAAAAAAACTTTGTTCCATATAAAAAAAATAATTTTAGGAAAAAAACAAAAAAAAAACTTTTAAAACATTTTTGACCAACTTTTGGTCCTGGCAACATGCAAATTTTTTAAAAGGGGTCCTTTTTGAGTAAGATTGTGCAAAAAATCCGAATCGGAATATTTTTCTAGCGGATGCGCAGTGGCTTTCTGGACTATATAGTCAATTTAAAAATTTCAAAATTTCACACGAGTTGAGGATTTTACCAAACATGTCTGTTCATTTTTTTTTTGAAAAAGCGTAAAACTTTTATTTGGAGATGGCTGAAGGTCTAATTTTTTTATTTTGTGTATTTTATCAAAAACTATATTTCAGATTTTTGTTAGATTTTTACATAAGTTGCGTAACCTTCAAAAACTTGAAAATTTGGTATTTTATGGGTTTTTGGGGATTTTTCCCATTTTAAGGACTTCAAAACGGATCAAACCTGGATTTTTAAGTTATTTATTATAATTTACAATAACTGCGTCCGTTCATTCAAACATTCAAAAATGGACATTCAAAAATGGGACAAGACATTCAAACCTTCCAATATATGTATATTTTCACCAGGACAATGCAATGGTGGAGCTTCCATGACAAAAATCTATAAATTAGACCACGAGTTGCTTCCTCATCCACTCCATTCTCCAGATTTTGTCATAAGTGACCAATTATTGTTCCCAAACTTGAAGAAATGGCCCAAGTAGAAAGAGATTTGACTCAAACGAGGAAATCATTTCACAAACAAATGCTTATTTTGATGACCTCGACTAAATCATATTTTTCGGAAGGGATAAATAAATTGTAGAAACGTTGGACTAAGTGCATAGAACTCAAACGAGACTATTTTGAAAAATAAAATAATTTTTATATAAAAACCTGGTTTCAATTATTAAAGCGTCACGTTTTTAACTTTTAAATTTTGTTGTGTTCTTGAAAATCCCATCGTTGCGTATACGCAACATTTCGTAAGAATAAAATAGGGACATTTATTATTTTTAAATTGATAAAATGACTACTCACATAATATTGTTACTAATAACTTGCAAGATGGGTTATTCATATTCTTTTATCTCAATAAACACTCACTTTAATAAGTCCGTTGGGGCTTATGTTAGGCACTTTAATAAGTCCGACAAGTAAAACATGTCAAATGACAGGTATTATATTGGTGGTAAATAGCAATCTGATTTTTACATGAGTGTTTAATGAAAGGGTAACAAAGCAATTGGAAGTTCTGTCCGATAAAATACATGGGACGTTTTCGTAGTCTGACGTTCGAAACCTGTACCCCGTTCCACAATTAATACTTCCCCTATTTCAGTGTTCCCGTACATTAATTTTAGTCCAACTAGACGCCGTTAAACTAAGGGGATGGGACGAACTTTCAGCTTCAATACTCTTTAAATGGGATTCATTTTTTTCGAATCCTGAGAAAACTAATAAGTATTGTTGAAAAATTTAAACTCAGAATGAAATATTACGTTATTACAGAGGGCCGAAAGTCACTGAAAACTTCTATATTGTTTATTTTAATAAGTTACGGGGGTGAAAACCTAAGAGAAAATTTAATCTGATTTTTAATTTTAAATATCTCATTCATAAGAAACTTTTGATCCATTCTGAGGGACTTTCGGCCCTCGGTAATAAAGTAATCTTTCATTCAGCTTTTAAATTTTTCAAAAATAGTTTTCTATTTTAGTTTCCTCAGGATTCGAAAAAAATGATTATATTTAAAATACATTGAAAATTTTGACGGTATCCCGAATGAAGTACGTGCCTCCTAGTGGCGGGATACGGGCAACAATACATTGGCTTATAGGGCAGTCCTTACAGTAGGGATCCTGGCCTATATAGAAAAATGCAGGCGGGTGTGGGGTAATACTGCACTTTGGTTGCATTGGTGGTGTATTGGCTAAACGTGCAGGACAGGGCAGGGTATGGTGCTGATAGAAAAGGCATTCAGGCATCAAATATCCAAAAATCTTTTCAGGCCATAATAATGAAAAGACCTTCTCCAAACGAAATAAAAACTTATACTGAAATGATGGCATCTCCTGAGGTAAAATGTTCCGGAAGTAAAATGAGCCTCCATTCGGATCTCCGGGTGAGGACTATCTCAGGGGGAACACCATTGCAGGTTAGAAAAATCAGGATAGGGTCCTGGAATCTTGGTAGTCTTACAGGTAAGAGTCTGGAGTTAGTGGATGCGCTCAAACGAAGAAGAGTTCAAATTGCTTGTATTCAAGAAACTAGGTGGAAAGGACAAAGGGCGAAAGAACTAGGTGATGGATATAAATTGTGGTATGTAGGGAGTAGTAACACTAGAAATGGAGTTGGTATAATTGCTGATAGTGAAATGAAAGATAACGTAGTAGAAGTTGTAAGAACGAGTGATAGAATGATGTCAGTGAAATTTGTAATTGATAAAGAGGTATTGAATGTTGTGTGTGTGTATGCTCCTCAAACAGGTCTGGGTGAGAATGAAAGAAGAGCTTTCTATGATCAATTGGGAGACATACTGAGTGATATTCCAGCGGAGGAGAAAGTTATAATAGGAGGTGATTTCAATGCACATGTGGGCCAAGCCAAGACAGGATATGAAACAATACATGGGGGATTAGGCTTTGGAACTAGAAATGAAGCTGGAGATGACATGCTAGAATTAGCAACAGCATTGGATATGGCGATTGTTAACACATTCTTTAAAAAGAGAGAAACTCAACTTATTACGTACAAAAGTGGACAACATCAATCCCAAATAGACTACTTCATGATAAGGAAAGAAGACATACGTGAATGCAAGGACTGCAAGGTAATAGTTAGTGAGACAGTAAGCCAACAACATAAGCTGCTTGTTCTGGACATCGAAGTAAAAAGCGAAACTAAACAAAAATATCGGAGAGGACCACAAAAAATCAAGTGGTGGATGCTAAAAGATGAGAAGGAAGGTCTATTCAGGGAAAGAATAGTAGAAAAAATATGTTGGAACATGAAAGGAAGCCCTAACACAATTTGGAGAAAAATGGCCAATATTATTAGAGAGACGGCTATTGAAATACTTGGGAAAACGTCAGGAAAGAAGTTTGAAGATAAAGAGACTTGGTGGTGGTCAAATGAAATACAAGGAAAAATAAAAGAGAAGAGAAAATTATATAAAAAGTGGCAAGAAACCAGATTGGACATAGATCTTCAAAACTATATGGTCGCCAAAAAGGAAGCGAAAGTAGCAGTAGCAAAAGCTAAAGCAGAAGCGTATTCAAACCTATACGATCAACTTGATACCAGGGAAGGCGAAACGAAGATATATAAAATAGCCAAACAGAGAGCAAAGAAAGCAAAAGATTTTAATCAGATTAGATGTATCCGAGATGAAAATAATAAAATACTAGTTCACGAAAGGGATGTCAAAAAGAGATGGAGAAAGTACTTTGACAGCTTATTAAATGAAGAATTTGACAGACAGCCTGTAGAGTCAACGGAGACAGTAGCAGCAATGATCACCAAAATAACCAACGAGGAAGTGGCTCAAGCGCTTCAAAAAATAAAGAAAGGAAAAGCGGTAGGACCAGATGATATTCCTGGGGAAGTATGGAGAGCATTGGGAGAGACAGGAACAAGGTGGCTAGCAGGTCTATTTAATAGAATTATGGAAGTTGGTACCTGTTTACAAAAACAAGGGAGATATACAACAATGTACTAACTACAGGGCTATAAAACTGCTTAGCCATACCATGAAAATATGGGAAAGAGTAATTGATAGACGGATACGTGAAGAGACCGAAATATCCGAGAATCAATTTGGCTTTATGCAGGGTAGATCAACAACAGATGCAATTTTCATTATAAGGCAGTTGATGGAAAAATACAGGAGTAAAGAAACAAACGCTCATATGGTATTCATTGATCTTGAGAAAGCATATGATAGAGTTCCTCGAGAGATTCTGTGGTGGGCACTCAATAAGAAAGGAGTCCCTGGTGAATATGTAAAGATTGTGAGAGATATGTATGAGGGAGTAACGACTAGTGTTAGGACAGGTGTGGGAGAGACTGATAAATTTCATGTGAAAGTAGGATTGCATCAAGGTTCTGTGCTTAGTCCGTATTTATTCTCATTAGTTTTGGACCAGATAACAGCGAAAATACAGGGTAACATTCCATGGTGCTTAATGTATGCTGATGATGTCGTGTTAGTAGGAAATAGTGAAAGAGACTTAGAACAAAAACTGGAACAGTGGAGACAAGCTCTGGAGGAAAAAGGTTTAAAACTTAGTAGGACAAAAACAGAGTATTTGGAATGTCCATTTAAAGATGGAGCTACTACAAATAAAATGGTATCTTTGGATGGTGAAATGATTGTAAAAAGCAATAGTTTTAAGTACCTAGGATCGGTATTACAGAGTAATGGAGAAATAGATGGAGATGCATGCAGTAGAATTAGGGCTGGATGGATGAAGTGGAAAGAAGCGAGTGGTGTGTTGTGTGACAGAAAAATTCCAATGAAGCTGAAGGGAAAATTCTATAAAACAGCCATAAGACCAGCTATGATGTACGGAACTGAATGTTGGGCAGTGAAAAAGAAAGAGGAACAGCGAATGCATGTGGCGGAAATGAGAATGCTTAGATGGATGAGTGGAGTGACAATGAAGGATAAAATTAGAAATGAGTATATTAGGGGAAGTCTAGGTGTGGCACCAATTGATGCCAAAATGAGAGAGCATAGGTTAAGATGGTTTGGTCATGTTCAACGTCGAGACGTTAACCACCCAATACGAAGAATAGCTGAAGTGCAGATTCCTGGAAGGAGTAGGAGAGGAAGACCAAAGAAGACCTGGGGGGAGACGATAAGGCAGGACATGTTGGTAAAGGGGATTAACATTGATATGGCCCAAGATAGAATTGTGTGGAGAAATGCAATTAGGGAAGCCGACCCCGCATAGGGATAAGGCAAAGAGAATGATGATGACATTGAAAATTTTGACAGGCGTCAAAATGTTTCTTTCCTCTTAACAAATTTTCAGCTTACTGTTAATGAACTTTTTTGGTGTGCGGGATCCAGGCCGAGTCCTCTGAGTTTAAAATATTGCACCATCATCTGTTTATTGGGTCGGGTTCTAATACATATAAGCCAAAGATGGGGTTATGATAACGAAGGAGCTTCAACCAGCGATAGATCATATTATTATAATCCAAAATACATACATGAGTACCATTTAAAAGCAAGGAGTATGAGAGGAGCTAAAATCGATTGGAACCATTATCACGTTATGTCACATGTGTGAGGAGTCGGGAAGAAAACGAGAAAAGGAACAATAAAACTAAGAGAAAGTACAATATTGAAAAACTTAAGGAAGTAAAAGTGAAAAATAAATATATAAAGAAAAAAATAAATAAAATTCTTCAGCAAGGTGGCCAAAATTTGAAAAAAGAGCAAGCCTGGGACCAAATTAAATCTGCTGTAGAAGAAGCTAACGAGAAAATAGTTGATTAGTATGGCTTCAAGAGAAGTACAAACAAAGATTGGTTTGAGGAACAGTGGCAGGCGATAATAAAGAAAAAGTAAAAGTTCAAATAACAACAAAGAAATAATAATAGAGGGTGTAAAAAACAAAAATATATATAATATTACATACCTTATACAAAATGTTAACAAGAATATTGAGAAATGGATTAAATTGCTTTACAGAAAAAATCGTACATGAGTATAAGGCCGGCTTTAGTGAGGACAGCAGATGTACTACTTACCAAATTAATATTCTCCTCTATTCTATATTATTCTCTTTAGTTTAGAGATACAGACCACTTGTTATGAAGGTAAAGTTCCTCTGCATGATTTTTTTTTTGTTGAGTTTAGACAAGCTGTGATAAATTCGATAGACTTAAAAGGTATCGAGAAATGGAACCTTTGGGCTCAGTATAAAGAGGGACAGTAAAACCACTTCCATGTCGGCACTTTGATCTCAAGAAGTAATACCGGCAGTACTCACTTGGTAATTCACCAGTGGTGGATGCGGGTTTTCCCTGTTAAAAGCCGTATGTTTCTATGCGACTAGCAATGCGAGAGTGGGGCAAAAGCGACTGCCAACATTGCGCGGTCGCCATGCGCGACTAAAGACTTTACTTCCAATTTTTCGGAGAGTGGTTTTACTGTCCCTTTTTATACTGTGCTTTGGGTATACAGTGGAACCTCGATAAGTCGGATTAATCGGGACCGCGGCCGATTCGGGTTATCGAAAATCCGGGTTATACGGAGAGTATGGTAAAAGTTACAAAAATACTGTATAATTACAGGTAAACTCCATTATAAATTATAATTGCGAAAACATGAAATACATATGGAAAGTACATCTAAATTACGTACAGTTGTATACAGTATTATTCAGTTCTTGGTAAAAACTCAGTCAAACCGAAAAAATGTTTGTTGTTTTTGATGAAAATCGGTACGGGTTAGCCGGACTTCCAAGTTATCGGAGGCCGAGTTATCGGGGTTCCACTGTACTAAAAACACTGATCGGTAAAACTGACACGAAATAACTCTTCCTGTGAAATTGCTTGGCATGGTCATATTTAAAATTAATCTACGGTTTCAAAAGGCTTGAGACAGGGAGATCCTGTATCAACCATACACTCAACTTAGTGTTAGAAACTGTGATTATAAAATGCAGCATGAAGATGGAAGAAGATTAAGAAATTAGGAAGAATCGTGAAGAAAATTATTGAAGAAGTACATAAATGCGGATTGGAGCTAAATGAAGATAAAACCAAATATAAACAGTACAGGGGAAAAATAAGAAATGTCACATTTTATACACATTGAGATAAACACCAATAAAGGTTTAATTCTTATGATATAAATACTGCTTAGGAGATTCTTAGCAGAATTCTAGGAATTCTTGTTCTATAATTTTAATATAATATTAATCTATACTAAATTATTACTTTAATATGGCAGCGAAAAACTGCTAAAATTCCTCATTTTCTTCAGTGGGGTGCGGACAATTCTGGTTCTTCGCCTGGATACAAATTCTTAGAAACTTTATACAGAGTGATCTTTCTGGTTATTGTCCTGAATCGATAGGCTAGTCGATAGTACTCAGTTTTTGCCAACACAAGGCGAAAAAATACAAAATTCATAAAACAGTGACATTCCTTGTTTTTCCCCTGTAGTCTTCATATGTGAAAATGGGAGGAACAGAAGGAACAGTCTGTAAGTGATAAAAGTTATAGTTTTAAAAGGGTGAACAATTTTGAACACCTGGGTGTAGTATTCGATGAACATAGAGTAATGGGAGCTCGATGCTGAATAGCAAAAAGGAATAAAATATTAGGTAGCTTAAGAGTCTTAATGAACTTAAAATATGTTTCTGGACAAAGAAAACTCCGAATATAAAAAGCAGTAATTAGACCCAGGGTAACATATGCCTGCGTGGCGTGGGCATTAAGTACGAAGGAAAAGCATACTCTGGAAAGATGGGAAAGAAAAATATTGAGAAACGTTTTCTTACGACGGAAGACAGAGGATGGGTGGAAAAGAAGAACAAACAACGAATTAATGGCTTTGTACAAAGAACCTATCACCACCAGGTTCGTCAAGTAGCAAATAATCAAATGGTTGGAACACGTAGAAAGAGTGACAGTAAACAGAATGCCTAAACTAATTATGATCAGAAAACTAATCAGTCCCAAAAGAAGAGATGGGCACAGAATAAAGTGGATTAATAAAGTGGAGAAAGACCTTAAACAAGTGAAGATCTAGACAGAAGTATCTAGAAAAGAAAATCACAAAATAGAAATGAATGGTGCAAATGGTTTTTTCTGAAATTAAGTAAATAAATAATGAATCAAATTATTACCACACCACCAACGAAAATGTTCTGAGGGGAATAGGTAGAAATAGGGACCTGCTAAAAATCATTAAAGTCGGAAAAGTTAGCTACCTGGGACACATAAGAAGAAACGAAAAGTACCGCCTCCATGTACTGATCACCACGGGTGAGATTGAAGAAAAACGGGTCCCAGTATGAGCCAGATTTCATGATTTAGAAATATCAGTGACTGGACCGGCCCTGATTGAACATCTTTGATTAGAGCCGCATTGGACAGAGACAGATTTGCCAGTGTAGTCGCTAACCTCCACTAAAGGAGAGAGCACCACAAGAAGAAGAATTACTCAAATAAGTAATATTTTCTCCTAAGTTTTCTTGTCAGTTTTATTGTTTGTATACTTATAGGTATAGTTTGATGAGGTTTGATGATCGATGTTGTTTAGATTAGAAACAAATTGTAATTGACTTTGTTTACTGCTTAGTCATACCCTTTTATCTCAATTTAAACACTTTTTTATGTACTAAAAATATTGCAAATCCCATTTAACCTTATTTTAATAAAATGAAATAAATCATATCGCAAATGTGATATTCCAAGTAAGCACTTCGATAAAGATAAATCTGCCCCTTTGTTTAAAACATTGCACCATCATCTGTTTATCGGGTCGGATTCTAATATAAGCCAAAGATGTGGGCTCGGTTATGATAACGAAAGTCAGCATCAGCAAGCGATTAGATTTAATATACCTAGTCTAATAATCCCCCAAGAAGTTGGTGGAACGCAACACAGTGACTTTAATGTAAGTTCTACATCACAAGTGAATTGCAGGAAATGAGGAAGCTGATTGCCTCGCAAAAGAATGGCATAATACAACATTCCAAGGTCCAGAGCCCTTCTGTGGACTTTTGAAAAGCTACATTAGATTGGAACTCCGGGCATGGGATCTTACTCAACTATAGCTATGTTATTCTACCACACCAGGACAACAATAAGCAAAAAGGCCCATAAAAGTGTCGCCTACTGCAAGAAACAGCCTTTTCCAAATCACTGATCACTGGCCTCTGAGATATCATCTCAAAAAAATCGGCAAATCAGATAGCGAAAACTGCTGTTTCTGTGACCATGGAAAATAAACGGCAGAACATACACTCAAAAAAATTTAGTTCTTAATATTGATTAACAGTGATTACTGAATAGTATTTCGTTGTCACAACAGTTTAATTTGTTGTTTCAACGAACTTTTAGACATTGACGAATGTATTTGGTTATTGTCACAATGATTGAATAATAATTGTGAGAATAACTATAGTACATTAATCAATAACACTCAATTTATTCAGCCAATAACTTAGTTTCGTATATTTAATAAATACTGTTAATTCTGGCAGCAACTCACGTTCTTGATTTCGTAGATGGTAAGCAATTACCTTGGTTTATCTTGACAACGTACAGATTTCATTAAAACCATGTACAAACGTTGTTAATATAGAGTAATATATGATTATTGAATAGATGTAAATTTATTGTTGTGACAACGAATGCATTAATCAATCTACTACTGCATTTAATACCCACAATCAATGCGATAATTGTGACAATAATCGTAGTTGTTGAGACAATAAATGTTTTGCTTGACCATTTGAAAGTTAACGGCTTTTCCGTATCGTGATACTCCTAGCCTCTCTGTGTTACGGAAGTGCCGAATAATAGTTGCATTTCGTTTTCAAGTGTAGTCAGCAGTAGAAGGAAGTTTTTTTGTGTCTATTATCGTGAAATTTCGGTCGGATTCTTTTTAAACGTATTCATTTTTTTTCGAATCCTGAGAAAACTAATTATTATTTTTGAAAATTTAAATGCACAATAAAATATTACAGTATTATCGAGGGTCTGAAGTCTCTGAGAACCTCTATAATGATTATTTTAATAAGTCACAGGGGTGAAAAATAGAAAATTTAGTATGATTTTTAATTTCAAACAGGCATACCATTCAACAGAAACTTTTTGTTTATTCTAAGGGACTTTCTGCCCTCGGTAATAATGTAATATTTCATTCTGCGTTTAAATTTTTCAAAAATACCTATTAGTTTTCTCAGAATTCCAAAAAAAATGAATGCTATTAAAAAGAATTCGATCGAAATTTTGCACCGGCGCTCTCAAAAAGGATTAAAGTGTTATACATTTTTGGAATCAATATTTCAAACGCTTCTAAATAAGCTGTCACATGACATACTTTCCCATTAAAAAAAATCAAAGTTACGCCGCGCCTGTCACCTGAAGAGGGATCGTGTAAAGTTCGAAATATTGATGTTATAATATACTTTGATTATTTTAAAAGTCGACCTGTCCGAGCGTTTTGCTTATGTGCTAAAAATAAATAAGTTAATAAGGGAGTAGGGGGAGTGTAACACTTATTCCAGTACACTGTATAAGTGAAATCATATGAAAAATCACAAAGTGTAAAGTCCTTTAGGTTAAGGACAAAAAAGGGGGATTTAAAAAATTATTATTAACCAATTAATATCATACATTGGGCTATTGCATTCAGTAATTATTAATATAAAATACTTTCATAGTAGGAATGAACGAAACTGATTGTAAGAATGAATAGAATTGCTTCTAAGAAAAACCGTATTTATTGTGGGAATGAACGGAATTAATTGTAACAATAAACGGAATTAATTGTAACAATAAACGGAAATAATTGTAGAAATAAACGAAATACGTTAGGAGAAATAACACTGTTATTGACACAACGAATAGTCTTCGTCGGTCAATTAACGACGTTGTTGTTTCAATAAATAGTGTTCGTTGACTCAGTGAACAGAGTTCGTAATATTAATCAATAATGTTCATTGACTCAGTGAACAGAGTTCGTAATACAAATAAAGTGATATTATGGTATACACAATGAATGTTCATCCATTCAATAAACGTAATACATTGGCTCAACGAACGAAAATAATGAATTGATGAACATCGTTTTGTTGTCCCAATAAAACCAAGAATTGGACAAATTTTAAGTATTGCGTTTGTTGTCTGAATTAACATTTTTATTGATATTACGTACCTTTTTCGTTTAGTGTACTTTACTATGCAACTGCATAGCACTGTTCTTCAAACGACTAAAATTCCTAGAAGAGGTCATTCTAGCGCTCTCTAATATAGGAAGTAAGTCAGCTAGGAGGCTAATTATTAGTACAAGTTATTGGGAAGTTATCAGAAGTATTGGCATCCTAGAGTTTAACTAGATTAAGTTATGTACAAAAGATCGCTATTAGTATTTTATTTTATTATATAGAATAAAATCATAAATGGTGCTATTTAAGTTTTAATGAAACACTTCTACATGAAAAATTAATTATATAATTAACTGACTACTGTACCGGAGGGACCGCAGACGTTCGGAAACAATTAGCGTCTCTTTGCAAAGACAATGACGTCGACTTTGCAAAGTAACAAGACACTTACTCAACACACACACTACACATTACTCCCCTGACTTAGTGATAAGTTATACAATTACGTGGCTAAAGGTTCTAGTTCTAAACCAAAGCCAGAATCAGAAAAAAAAAAAAAAACTGACTACTGTCAGACACATAGTGTACATGAACTTAAAACTATGCTTAAACTTACAGTTTACATATTAATAATAACCATTTTTTCTAATACTCTCCATTAAACTGTAAAGTGAGGACATTAAGAAATTAAACATATTGATTTGAATATAAACAATTTAACTACATAACCATTAAATCCATATTATCCAATATATAAAAAATATGACTACAAAAAAATCTTTAGTTTCTGATGAATTACATGATGATGAAGAAAACATGTTCCTCATTAGAACTAACTAACTGATATGATAGGTAACATAATCTGTTAACCAATCGGGTAGACGTCTCTCCCTGAATGGCCTTTTCCTATCTTCCGGTTTATGAGTAAAATCTACATCCGAATCAGAGAGAGGTGTAACATCAATTGACTCCTGATTTTCAATATCAATTGAATAATCATGATTGATAGTAAATGATTCATCAATTACAGACTCATCACCAACATTTTGATTAAATGCATCAATAAAAGGTGTTGATTCTATTTTAACCTCAGGTTGAGTTGAAACAGAATTCTTTCCATACATTACGTGTTCAACAAACACAACATCTCTGCATTTTTGTACTTTTCCTCTACAATTGGGGTTAGCTAATCTATAACCTTCAGTATGTTCGCAATACCCTACCATAATCATGGGTTTAGATTTAACATCAAATTTACCTCTAAAATTCTTAGGTATATGAGCATAAGCTTTACATACAAATACTCTTAAGTGACTCAAATCAACCTTGGAACCAGTCCATAATTCTCCAGAAAGAGCACCATTACCAGCTGTAGTAGGACTACGATTTTTTAAATGAATTGCAGTAGCCACTGCCTCTCCCCAATAAGCTTTAGGTGAACCAGAATCGGCGGGAAACAGTCAACAACTTAGAACCTTAGAAATGGCGGGAACAGTCAACAAACCACTCAGGATCCTAAAGGTAAATGTCGGGAGAGCCAAGGTGGCGCACGACCTGGTCCATGCGAAAGCCCTGGACATCGGGGCAGATCTGATAATTATTCCAGAGCCGAATAAGAATATTGTCAGGAATTTCGGATGGATATCGGATACGCTCTGCGATGTCGCTATCCACCTTATCAACAAGAACATATGTGTGGATAAATTCAAAAGAAGGGAGGGAGTAGAAAACTCAACCTGGTTGATGTGGCTATTATAGCCTGCTACACCTCTCCCAATACCAACATGGCGACCTATCGGGATAAGGTGAATGGCATCATGGAAACGGCTTTGGTAGAGAAAGACTATATTATCGCTGGAGACATTAATGCGAAATCTGTCCTGTGGGGATCCCCAAGGAACGATAGTAGAGGAGAGATATGGAATGAGTGGATCTCCTCTGTCGATCTGTTAGCCGTGAATAACGGCAAGCATACTTTCGACAGAGGGGACTCACGCACCCATATCGACGTTCCGCTGGTGACAGACAAGTATGCCAGTAGGGTTACGAAGTGGGATGTGCTAGATGACAATCTATTCACATTCCACAAGTATATCTCCTACGAGGTCGGCACCAAGGGGAACATCGGTGGCGGCCGAAAGGTTGTGGCATTCAATAGGACAATCTTCACCGAGAGAGTTAGTGACTTACGCGGGGAGGTCACGGACTTCTCCAGTTTTAGAAGTGCCATAATACGCGCGCATAAGGCCAGCACGAGCAGCACTCAGGTATCGTATACGGTACCGTATTGGTGGAATGAGGATTTGCAAAATCATCGCACGCAGTGTTTCAAACTAAGGCGCATTGCACAGAGGAACAGAACCCAGCAGGCCAAAGACGCGTATAAGAACGCAAAAAATGACCTGAAGAAGATCAGCAGGAAGTCTAAGCGACCTGCCGAACGAACCTGCGTAATGCGCTTAAGAATGACATTTGGGGTGAGGCCTACAGGTTAGTCATAAAACCCTTAAGGTAGAAACCGCTTACAGACTTACTGAGGTAAAGAAACGAGACACTGCGAACATCCTTTTCCCCAGGAGGCCTGAACTGCTGTTCTTGCCGGCTTTATGTGAGCACCCAGAAGCTGTCACCACCATGGAGCTCTCCAGGGCCGTGGAAATGATAAAGGCAGGGAAGTTGCCGGGACCCGATTGCGTGCCGCCACAGGCCATCAAAATTTTAGTAAATGTTCAACCTGAGTTGGTGACATCAGTACTGTCCCGGCTCCTCGTGTCCCAGGTTTTCCCGGATGATCTGAAACGGGCACGCCTCACATTAATACCAAAACCCGGAAAAAACCCGGAAGAGGCCAGCGCCTACCGACCGATCTGCCTTCTTGACTCCCTAGGCAGATTGTTCGAGAATATAGTTAAAAACTGCCTACAAGCGGAATTAGATGCCTCAAATGCCATTTCTGTCAGGCAATATGGTTTCAGGAAGGCGAGATCGGCGGTGGACGCTGTCAGGCGCATCACGGAAAACGTCGGGAGCACTAGGAAAGGTTGGGCTGTACCGATCATGTTTGACGTAAAAAATGCGTTCAATTCGGCAAATTGGGGGCACATCAATAGTAAGATGGAAGCCTTCAACATATCCGTTTATTTGATAAATATTATCAAGCGTTATCTATCCAACAGGGTTATTATCGTGAACAAAAACGGAACAAGTAAACTCACGGCCGGCGTTCCACAGGGGTCGGTCCTTGGGCCCACGCTGTGGAACATTTTTATGACGGTGTATTAAATCTCCGCTACGGAGAGAATTGCGAAGCTGTAGCCTACGCTGACGATCTAGCTATCCTAGTTACCCACGATCACTACTTGGAGCTAGTGAATATAGCGGAAAGCTGTTTCGGGCGGGTGAACGCCTGGATGAATGAGACTGATCTTGAACTTGCAAGCGCAAAAACAGAGGTGGTGGTTCTTAAGGCCTCCCAGAGACGGACCAGACCTGTTATTCCGTTTTGGAAATAACATAGTCAAACCTTCCTCTTGCGCCAAATATCTGGGCGTAGACCTCGAGCGAGGACTGAGGTTCACCAAGCACCTTACGAGGGTGGTAGGGAAAGCGGAGGCACAAACCGGGGCCCTCCGAAGAATAACACCAAATATCGGAGGGCCAGGTAGTGCTAAAAGGAGACTGTACCTCCACACTATACAGTCCACCCTTCTCTACGGAGCTCCAGTCTGGGTCGAGGTTCTACGCTATAAGAAATACAGAGACGTGCTAAACAAGGCACAGAGGAAACCTCTGTTTAACGTAGTCAGCGCATACAAGACTACGTCTACCACGGCCTTACAGGTGATAGCAGGCGCCCTTCCTATCTACCTGCTAGCCAGGGAAAGAAAAACATTATACGAACAACAAAACGGTCACCTTCCGGAGGTAAGAGCGGCTGCCAGAGAGCAGCTTCTCACGGACTGGCAGGCAGAATGGGAGGCGGAACATAACAAAGCCCAATGGACCAAAAAACTCATCCCGAATATAGGGACGTGGTACGCTTGCAAGTTTAAGAGTGTTAATTTTTATTTTACTCAATTTTTAACTGGACACGGGTCCTTCCGGGCGTTCACTCACAGAATCGGCAAGACTGATGACGACGTGTGCCGGACCTGTCACGTGAGCGAAGACGCAGAGCACTGTGTCTTCCGGTGTAGCGTCTTCGCTCGCGAACAGGCCGAGATCAGGAACAGATTTGGTGAGGTAGGCCCAGATAATATAATTAACGTCGCGATCGAGAACAAAATAAATTTTGAATTTATAATTGACATCGTTACGGCCATCGTAAAACGTAAAGCAGCTCTAGAACGGGTAGAAAAACAAAACGGGTGAAGTGGGCCCTCAAAGTCAGCAGAATAAATAATTAGAAAAAATTAAAAATAACAGTAAAAAATAAAACAAATAAATAAAAAATTAAATGAAATTAAAAAAACTACAAAAAGAACAATATGTACTTTTCTCAGTAAGATTTACAAACATCGTATACAGAGATATACCTCTATTCCCCTATCTTACGTTAAGAATAAGATTTAGTAATATTGTACACAGATACACATGACCTCAACCCCTACTTTATCTTTATTTTCAATTCAACACGCCACTTAAAGACCTCCCCTTTCCTCCTATCCGCTCTTAGGAAGGTGAGGATAGCATAGCAGGGCTTATGCAAATCTTCTTGGGACCTACTTACAGACCGCGCGGAATATCCCTATGTATCGTTCACTAATGAACACGTCCAGGGATGTTCCGGGTCGGAAGAGGGGGTGGTTTTAGTTGGTAGGCGGCTGGTTATGGGGGGCACGCGGGGCGCATGAACCATACTCTGGTCTGTGGGGCCCAGCGTGTTCTCCTCTCCTGTCCGAGTCCAACAGTACTAGGGACACCTTCCCTAGTCTGCTAAGAGCGTTCCACCTCAATCCAAAAAAAAAAGGTGAACCAGAATCATTGAGCAAAGCCCTAGCTTTTTCTACGACCGTGCGATTGGCACGCTCCTGTATACAATTTTGTTCAGGAGTATATGGCATTGTAGTTTCATGTATTATTCCTGAATGCTTAAATAGAGTTCCAAACTGACCATTACAAAATTCTAAACCGTTATCGCTCTTGAAGCGTTTTATTTTAAGCCCCGTTTGATTTTCAACGAGTCTTTTAAATTCGTGAAACTTAGAAAAAGTTTCAATATTAGACTTGAGTAAATATCCAAAATTTTACGAGTATAATCATAAATTAACATAAAACAAATCTTGCCCCTCCCCAGCTTTTTTCTGACATGGTACCTATACCAAGTCTCCATGCACTAACTCTAGCTTGGAGGTAGCATATCTAGCTTGACCCTTTGGAAAACCCTTTCTGGTCTGCTTTGCTTCTATACATGTAGTACAGGGAAGCATTTCAGTATTTTGGTAATCATTACCACTAGCCATACTAGTTAACAAATTCAGACTGTTTGTGCATAATTGTGCCTTATTACTTTTATTAGTAACAGGCATTAAATTGTTGTCAACAGTATTCTTACAGCTATTAACTGTTTCTTTAGATGTACTAGGGAAATTCTCATTTTCAGAATTTTCTGTATCAGAAATAGTGTCCAACTTATAAATTCTCCCAAATTTAGAACCTGTAAATTTAACAGTTCCCTTAATATTGACTTTGTCTTGATCATACATAACCATTAATAATGTTTTTGTTAGCACTGGTGCCCTAAACATCGAAAAATTAGATGTAAGACGAAACTATGAAATCTGCCAGTTTCAAATGAAAATTTTTTGATAGATTATGGTTTATGGAATTGTATTACTGTATGATAAAGATAAATGATAAAGATCCAGATAAAGGCCAAAAAGCGTTAGCCAAACTATGTTTATCAGTGAAACCAACTTTCTTAGCTCATCTAAGCAACTACCTCGAAAGAAGGTTGGGATAACTTAAAAAAGCGTATCGAAGTGCCGGTTTAACTAGGCAAATATTTCTAAAAAGAAAGTTATGTCGTGCAAAGTTACAAGATTTTTCTTGCGTTAGTGATTATATATCTGGAATACATGATATTTTTCAGGAACTTGCAGAATTAAATACAGTGATTGTTGATAGTGAAGTTGGGACATTGATGTTATGTGGACTTCCTGACACTGAAGAACAGATTGTTAATGGATACTGTGCAACACATTCAGTTATTAAAAGTAAAGAAGTCATTTCCTTGTTAAATGGTATTACTGTTCGTGAGAAGTTGAGAGAAAATGGTTAGGATACAGCTTTGTTTAAAAAAAAATAATTTTACCAAGATAAAGCTTTTTCTTCAATACACTACCGAATTCATCCCCACTTGTCACGGCTGCGGAGTCAAAGGCCATATCCGACCTAAATTTCCTAAGAGGAATTTCAAAAATTGGAAATCTGATTCCAAACCACCAACTGGTAAGGAACAATCCAAGGAGAATCGTAGTGAAAATAATAATTTTTTATTTGCTCCTACTGCTATGTTTGTAATTTCTCCAAATTGTAAAGATTTTTATCTTGATAGCTATGCTAGTAGACATGTGTCTAATAATAGAGATTGGATGGTAGATTTTGATCCAAATAAAAATTCTAAATTTTGTACAGCTGATAAGGGAACGTTATTGGCCACCGGAGTTGATAATATTCCAATTGATTTAGTTAATTCACACAATAATTGTATTAATTCTTGTACAATAACTCATGTTATGTATGCACCCAATGCGACTGCAAATTTATTATCAGTAGGTCAATTAGCCTCGAAAGGTCATATAATTATTTTGTTTAATCAAAAAGCTTTTTGATGTGTTTGATCAAGACAAAGTTAATATTAAGGGAACTGTAAAATTTACAGGTTCTGAATTTGGGGGAATTTATAAGTTGGACACTATTTCTGATACAGAAAATTCTGAAAATGAGAATTTCCCTAGTAAATCTAAAGAAACAGTTAATAGTTGCAAGAATACTGTTGACAACAATTTAATGTCTGTTACTAATAAAAGTAATAAGGTTTGTCTGTGGCATAAGCGCTTAGGACAATTGTGCACAAAGAGTCTGAATTTGTTAACTAGTATGGCTAGTGGTATTGATTACCAAAATACTGAAATGTTTCCCTGTACTACATGTATAGAAGCAAAGCCGACCAGTAAGAGTTTTCATTGTTTATTTTTCAGATTTCTCACCAAATTTCATAGTTTCGTCTTTCATCTAATTTTTCGATGTTTGGGGCACCAGGGCTAACAAAAATATTATTAATGGTTCCCGTTTCAACTTTTTCTTGTTCAGACAATTTTTCGAGTAAAATAATTCAATAGAACAGCAGCAAACACGCCTATCTTAGACATCACAAAATATACGCACCACGTGAAGAGTTTTCAACAATTTTTGTTTTCTTGACTTTTGTAACACAGTGGAAATATATGTAGCGCAGATTGGGCCCAAAAACTATTAGGGTTTTATTTTAATATATAGAATAAAATCATAAATGGTGCTTTTTAAGTTTTAATTAAAAATTTCTACACGACAAATTAATTAAATAATTAACTGACTACTGTCAGACACATAGTGTACATGAACTTAAAACTACGCTGAAACTTACAGTTTACATATTAATAATACTTAACTATTTTTTTCAACAATCTCTATTGGGACCGTGCAAGTTCGGCAAAGCGACACCTGGTTTCTACGCTCAGCAACGTTATTCGCACTTTTAATTATATTGGCCAATTATATTATTCCTGGTTACTGGATAATTGTCAAGGCCATAGTCCAAAAAAATAATCAGAAGAAAAAATAAAATTCAGGTTATAGTATTAAAACGTAAACAATTGTATGTAGTAAATAAAATTAGTTATTAAAATGCAGTACTGCAAGCAAAATACAATTAATTAAATTTACCTTTATATAATCATTGCATATCATATCAATATTGTGGAGCAACATATAATTTTTCCTCTTCATTGACAGTAGATATGAAATATACGTCAATTTGATAATTTCAATTGACAATGAATTATTTAAGAAAGTTTCAATATTTCTCCGCTATTCTCGCACGGGTGTTTGTCGTATCCCCTTCAAGTACTTGCACACCGCGAATAGGTCGAAGTGCAAAGAGACTGGTCCTTATTAACGACCTCAGATAATCTAATATAATCTAATCTAGCAATATCATACAACAAAAAAACACTAATTTCTTTTTCTAATCTTCGGAACTAATGTCCTAACCAGACCTTTTTATCTTAATAAACACTAATTTTATATTTATAACAGGGTGTCCCGAAAAGATTGGTCAGAAATTATACCACAGATTCTGGGGTCAAAAATAGGTTGATTGAACCTCACTTACCTATATACAATAGTGCACACAAAAAAGTTACAGCCCTTTGAAGTTACAAAATGAAAATCGATTTTTTTTTCATATATCGAAAACTTTTAAAGATTTTTTATTGAAAATAGACATATGGCATTCTTATCGCAGCAACATTTTAAAAAAAATTAAAGTACAATTTGTGCACCCCATCAAAATTTTATGGGGGTTTTGTTCCCTTAAACCCCCCCAAACTTTTGTGTACGTTCCAACTAAATTATTATTGTGGCACCGTTAGTTAAACACACTGTTTTTAAAACTTTTTTGCCTCTTAGTACTTTTTCGATAAGCCAGTGTTTATCGAGATATTTTTAATATTTTTCGAATCTACCACTATTTGTATACAGTTAAGTTCGATTAAAGAAACCTGATAATAATCTGAAAATTTATTTATAATTTACATTTTTAGGTATATTTTGAAAAAGAAGCCAAATCTCGATAAAAGGGGACTTATCAAAAAAAGACTAAGGGACAAACAGTTTTAAAAACACTGTCTTTAACTAATAGTACCACAATAATAGTTTAATTGTAACGTACACAAACATTTGGGGGGTTTAAAGGAACAATACCCCCATAAAATTTGTATGTAAATATAATAAAAACGAAGCCGCATCTCGATAAAAACTGGCTTATAGAAAAAATACTAAGAGGCAAAAAAGTTTTAAAAACGTTGTGTTTAACTAATGGAACCACGATAATGAATTAATTGGAACGTACACAAAAGTTTGGGGGGGTTAAAAGTAACAAAACCCCCATAAAATTTTTATGGGGTGGACAAATTTCACTATACTTTTGTTTTAAGATGTTCCTGTCATAAGAATGATACATGTCCATTTTCAATAAAAAATCTCTGATAGTTTTCGATATATGTATTGAAAAAATCTATTTTCATTTTGTAACTTCAAAGGGCTGTAACTTTTTTTATGAGCACATTTGTACTAAGGTAAGTTAGGTTCAATCAAACTATTTTTGACCTCAGAATGTGTGGTATAATTTATGACCAATCTTTTCGGGACTACTATAAAACTACTAAACTATAAACTATTATAAACTATAACTACTAAAAAATATATGGCAAGTCCTATTTAATTTAATTTTAATAAAATTATATAAATCAGATCGCAAATTCGATATTCCAAGTCCAAGTAGGTACTTCAGTAAAGATAAAAATCTGTCCCTTTGTTTAAAACATTGCACCATTATCTGTTTATCGGGTCGGATTCTAATATAAGCCAAAGATGGGGGCTCGGTTATGATAACGAAGGTCAGCAGCAGCCAGCGATTAGATTTAATATAGTCTAATTAGTGTTGCTCTATTCAACAATGCGGTGGGAGATTGTTTGCTTTGTCGGCGTTTTAGCCATTGTACTTGCAGAAGATAATTATTTGTTCGAAACAAAGTATATTGATGTGCCTTTAGATCACTTTAGGTAAGTAAAATAATTATTTTGCACTTACATTTGAACGCACAACAAAAAACATTTCTTTGAATTTAAAGTCGTTAAGTTTTTCAAAGTAACTATAAAACACGATTGATAATAATTTAAGTATAATGTTTATACGGGACTTAGCCACAATTATTGGTGTCTTGAAAATTACATGTTTAATTAACTAATGTTTTGACAAAAATCCAAAAATCCTTCTGAAAAAAAAAGAAATTATTCTGAAAAAATTCTGGGAAGATTTTATAACCTCATTTTTTGGATTATGTAGTAGTTACTTACGGCTTTAAAAACAATGTATTTTTGGTCTCGATCTTATTATGGATTATAGCAATCTGTGGTTGAAACAATTGTTTGAAAATTATATTATTGCCTTGGGAGTATCAAATTCTGACTGTTTTTGTGTTTTATTTTGTGTTAATTTGTTTATGTAATCTATAAAATTAAATTTTTAATTTTGTTCATGATTGTGTTATGTGTTGCATATGTATTGTGTAGGAGATTTTCAATGGTTTGTTATTCAACTTTCTTTATTTCGCTATTGTTAGTATTTTCTTGTTTTTGACTTATAGCCCGATCAATGAACACAAAACTTTTCGAAAACTTCAAAAAAAAAATAAAGGAAGGATGAAATTCTGGGAATAGGTGGTTGAAATTGTCTATTCTAAAAAGTATACAATTTTATTACAATTACTATTAAAAAGTTTACAATTCTTCATCCTCTCCATTTTACAAAAATTGGGAAATACGACGTGAAAAATATTTTCTCGTGTGTGAATTAACATATGTTCAAAATAAGTCCGGAATTGGATAAAATGACTAATTCTAAGCAACTTTTGTTTTATAGAGTTTTTTCACTAAGT
Organism: Diabrotica virgifera virgifera; assembly: GCF_917563875.1. Classification (NCBI taxonomy): domain Eukaryota; kingdom Metazoa; phylum Arthropoda; class Insecta; order Coleoptera; family Chrysomelidae; genus Diabrotica; species Diabrotica virgifera. Next base: position 172,992,465 of record NC_065449.1, on the reverse strand, counting down.
CAATATTTTCGAGTTATTTGCGAGAGAATATGTTTATTTTTAACAAAAATAAAACATGTTTTTGGACGGTTTTTCACAGATAATTCAAAAAGTAAGTATTTTAGCGAAAAAAATATTCTTAGCAAAAATATAGGTAGCTAATAAAAACATGAAAATAATGGTGTATGCACGAAGACTCTAGGCTTAGTAGAAGCAGAGTTGTAGCTAATGAAATTGTAGGTTCTTATTCGTCAAATACCAAATCGAATATTTCAACGTGAAATAACCAAAAAACGAAGCACTTTTCTGGGAAATCTCATTACAAATTCTTTAAAGTATTTAAAAAAAGGTTTATTCTTATTTTTTTTAAAAAACTTCTAACATTAAAAGTAAGTGAGTTACCCTCAAAATATTGTTAGTCCATTTTATTTTTTGGCAAAAAAATCGCGAAAATCACCCCCTTATTATCTATATATTATCCTAAATAAAATTAATCATTACCGCTTTACAAGTTACTTTACTTATGTATTATTTACATGATCTATAAGTTTCATTGGTCCAAAGTGCTCATTTTTGAAAAAAATTGGTTTTAAAATAAAACATTTTTTTTATTTTGAAAAAAATTCCAATTTTTTTCAAGTTAACTTAAAAATTATTAGTAATACCAAAAATCTCAAAGAGTAATAAAGTGTACGTTTTGATTTTCTGAATATTTTGGATTTTTATTATTATTATTAAACGCTTTTCTTTAGTTCAATCGTTTGGATCAAATCTTTGGACGTTAATTTGACTTCCTTTTGCTCAATGCAAATGACTAAAAATTTGCAGACATATGCATTCGCGGAAACAATACACGAATAGTCAATAAAAACTTGTTTACATTTATTAATTATTGTCTATTTAAAAAACGATTTTAACGAAAAATGATTAAAATCTCTTGTTTTTTACAATGAAGAAATTTGAAATTTTACAGCTTGTAGCTAATTATATGAACTATACATAATTTCACTTTTTACGTTAATTGTTTACGTTATGCAATAATTTTTCAAATTTTTTGCCGATTTCGACTACTTTTCATGTTTGTACCTACATCATAATATGTTTTATACATATTTTAATAAACATGACGATATATTTTAATGTTTAAAAAGTTTAAGACTAAAAAGTAAAAAATAAAAAAATATGAAAAAAAATTTTTTTAAGAAACGCTTTTCTTTAGTTATGAGTGCCTAAATTTAAAAATATTGTAAAAAATCAACTCGAAAATCAAAAAGCGAAAAATAAAATTTTTTTTAAAAATCTAACACATTCGTTAAAGAAAAGCGTGGGGCGAAAACCGTTTATTCGATGAAGACGCGCCACGCTTTTTTTTAACGAATGTGTTAGATTTTTTCAATTTTTTTTTTATTTTTCGCTTTTTGATTTTCGAGTTGATTTTTAATAATATTTTTAATTTTAGGCACTCATAACTAAAGAAAAGCGTTTCTTAAAAAAAATTTTTTCATATTTTTTTATTATTAATCGCTTTTATTAAGTTCAATTGTTTGCGTCAAATTTTTAGACGTTAATTTGTCTGCCTTTTCTTCAATGGAAATGAATGAAATTTTGCAGACATATGCATTCGCGGGAACAATACACGAATAGTCGATCAATTTTTTTTATGTTTATGAATTGTTTTCATAAAAAAAACGATTTTAATGGGAAATGCTTAAATTCTCTTGTTTTTTATAATGTAGAAACTTGAAACTTTTACAGATTGTAGCTAATTATATGAGCTATACATAATTTCACTTTTTACGTTATTTGTTTACGTTATGCTTCATATATAAACAATAAAGTTTCAAATTTATCCAGTTTCTGTCCGATTTCTATCCAGTTTTCAGCGAAAAAAAGTTATGGCACCGCAGAGGGACAAATGCTGCCCTTAGTATTGTTGTGGGCTTCGACTGTCCATAAAACGCAAGGTTCGACTGTTGACTACGCTGCGCTGTCGTGAACTTGAACTTGAACTTGACGCTGCATTGAGCCTGCAAAGATTACGTTTCATTGAACCTAGTGCGGTAATTAAGGTACGTATCCATACAAGGGTAAACCCCGCTCGGTGTAGCTGTTCAAATGTATACAGCATGCGCTCCCTTACATATAAACCGAAGAGTGTACGCGTCAAGCGGCGATCACCGACGTATCCACTAAGTGGAGCTACTACACTGAGCGAGGTTTACCCTTGTATGTTTACGTACCTTTAGACGGCTTGTGCATCGAAGAACTGCATTGCGAGAAATTAACAGCGTCTACACCGTGCAATAATAAAGTATTAGAAGAGATGGAAATACTGCGAAAATTTTAATAGTCGTAAATAATTATTTTAATTTAAGAAATGTATGAAGAAATTACAGAAAATGTACAATGTATGTATCAAAAGTTAAACTAAATGCAAAAAAGGTATCTGTCATATATGTATCTACATCCTTGTTTTAAACATGACGATATATTTTAATGTTTGAAAAGTGTAAGACTAAAAAATAAAAAATAAAACCATATGAAAAAAAATTTTTTTAAGAAACGCTTTTATTTAGTTATGAGTGACTAAAAGTTGAAATATAAGAAATCAACTAAAAAGCAAAAAATAAAAAAATCAAACTCGACGGATTATTCGAAAAAAAACGTTCGTTAAAAAAATGAAAAAATCTAACACATTCGTTAAATAAAAGCGTTTATTCATCGAATAAACGGTTTTCGCCCCACGCTTTTCTTTAACGAATGTGTTAGATTTTTTCATTTTTTTAACGAACGTCTTTTTCGAATAATCCGTCTAGTTTGATTTTTTTTTATTTTTTGCCTTTTAGTTGATTCTTTTATATTTTAACTTTTAGTCACTCATAACTAAATAAAAGCGTTCCTTAAAAAAATTAGTTACTCGTTCAATCCATTTTAACTGCAGCCTATTCAAAAATAAACACTTTAAACTGATGAAACTTACAGATCATATAAAGAATACATAATCAAAGTAACTTGTGAAGCGATAATGATTAAATTTATTTGGGGTGCCAGTTAGAGGGTGATTTTCGTGATTCTTTTTACCAAAAAAATGAGAGGGACCAACAATATTTTGAGCGTAACTTATTTACTTTTAATGTTAGACCTTTTTTTAAAAAAACAAAAATAAACCTTTTTTTAAACACTTTAAAAAATTGTAAAGAATTTTCTCCGAAAATTGCTTCGCTTTTTGATTATTTCACATTGAAATATTCGATTTGGAATTTGATGAAGAAGAACCTTCTTTTCATTAGCTACAACTCTGCTTCTATTGGGTCTACAGACTTCATGCGTACACCTTTTTTGTTCAATTTTTTATAAGCTATATTTTTGCCAAGAATATTTTTTTCGATAAAATACTGACTTTTTGAGGTATTTGCGAAAAACCGTCCAAAAACCTGTTTTTTCTTGATAAAAATGAACATATTCACTCGCAAATAACTCGAAAAGTATTGAGTTAGTGAAAAAACTCTATAGAACAAAAAACAAAAGTTGTTTAGAATTAGTCATTTTATCAAATTCCGGACTTTTGAATGTATATTTTCCACCTTCGAGAGGGGGGTATTCCCCTCCATTTTATGGAGGGGGTATGTAGAATTGTAAACTTTTTCTTATATAATAATAGACCATTTCAACTACCTATTCCCAAATTTTCATCCTTCCTTTATTTTTTTTTGGGTCAGACGGTTCTTTGATCAGACTATTATTCTTTTTGTTTTGACAACCAAAGTCTACTAACTGCATTCTAGTGATGGGTCTGATAAACATCTTTCTTCGTTAACCAGGATGAGGGCTGCTTCTTTGACTTTTCTCTTTTTTATGTTTGTTTCTGTCATGATTATTGATGCATCTTTATATTTTAGTCTGTTCTCCTTGTTATTGTTTGTCATTATCAAGTCTCTGTTTTTGAGGTAAGTTTCATGCTCGTTTACCCTGACGTAAATTTTCTCACGTATAAATTGTTGCATTCTCAGGGTATTTTGTTTTGTAGTTGCAGTTTTCGGATCTTCCTTGTATGTTATTGGGTTTTGTTTTGGACAAGATGGATCTCAGAATTTTGGTTGTTTTAAACGTTGTTGTGATGTACTTGTTTTATGTCCTTCTCAGTTTTTGTGAGAAGCCCTTTACATATGGAATTGTTGTCCTATTTGATTCCCATTTTGTAAGTGTTGATTTGTTGTTTCTTTTCTTTAATCCTGTGGAATTCCTTGTTTATAACTGACAAGGGGTAGTCATTTTTAGTCAAAACCTTTGTTAGCAGGTTTTTCTTCTTCCTGGAATCCATTTTCATAAGAGCTGGTACTTCGAGCGAGATCATATATTATAGGGATATGATAATCCATTTCTTAACATGTATATATGTTATAGAGCGGAAATTTAAGTATTTGTTGGTGAGGATTGATTTTCTGTAGAGTTTGGTAGTATACCCTGTATCTTCCTTTGTAATTAGCATATTATAGTCCAGAAAAATAAGGATTTTCTCGGGACACTCAAAGATCCAGGTAGCTGACTACTTTTTTGCTATTGTAGACCTATAGGAAGGAAACCTAACTGTTTCCTGCCTAGAGTTCGCGTCCGTTTTTTAATGATTAAGAATTTAGTGCAAAAATCGCGATTTTTTCGATTTTTTGCACCCCATTCAACAGCTAAATAGTTGACATAAAATTATAAAATTTCATTTTTTAGAACATTGAAAAACCTTCAAAATACCACTTTTTGAAATTTATAGGTAATCTGTTGCTACGCAAAATAAATGAAAATCGTTATCTGTTATTAACTTTTACTAAAACTGCCTTAAAACTTTAGTGTTTCACCCAAAGTTGGGTATTGGTTTACTTAACAAACCTTCAAAATTTGAGACCGATTTCTATTTGTTTATCCCATAGATCTTTGGAGACGGACAATACCCGACTTCACGTCGACCAATACTACACTCCCTTCGGGGTGGGGGGGGTCAGGATTGAAGAGAGAGACATCCCAGAGACCTTTATTTTGCAATAATATAAGACAGAAAATAATGAATATAGGGCAATTATGAGTATGCCAAATGAAATAGAAGAGTGATAGTATCAAAATGTATTAAAAAAGATAAAAAAAAAATAATTAATATAGTCAAAAATCCTATGCCAAATTTTTGAAATTTTGTAGTTTATAAACATTTAGAATAACTTTAAAAATGTTGTCCGTAGTAACAATCTTTTTATATAATCAAAAAGCTAGTACTTTAGCACGAATTTAAAAAAAAAATTAGCCTCGGTTAATTTGGAACAAAGTTAGCCATGTGTTTTTTTTTAATTCACAGCTAATTTTTTTATAATAATTAAGGAATCTCGTTAATGCCATTTTAAAGAATGAAATTTGTGTTTTTTCTAAAAAATTTGCACAAACATTTTACTTTCACAGCACCCTCTACAATTTTTCAAACATGCAATTCAAACGATTACTAGGGGGAACCTACAAATCCACCGAGTTAAAATATCGAAAAATCAATTTCAAACTAATATAATTTTCTGTATCTCCGGATCAACTCAATGGATTTTGATCTTTCTTCTTTTAATTTGTATGTAGTTTCTACGTACGTTACAAATATGAAATTTGTCTATAAATTTATTAATTAATAAACGGTCTAATTTGTTTAAAAAAATTTTGAAAAATATTTTTTTTAAATCTATTTTTTTAATCATAGTATCATCGAAAAAGTTAAAGTACACTTTAATAAATAAATGATTTTTATTAGATAATTATTTATTGAAGATAATTTATTTATTAAAATATACCTTAACTTTTTCTATGATTAATAATGATAGTATGATTAAAATCAGGGATTTTTGATAAAAAATTATTTTTTCAAAAATTGTTTAAACAAATTAGACTGTTTATTAATTAATAAATTTCTAGACAAATTACATATTTGTAATGTATAGAAAAATTACATGCAAATTAAAAAAAGAACGATCAAAATATATTCAGTAGATGCCGAGATATAGAAAATGATTATACACTCTCCCTTCACTTACCACAACTAGTCACCAATTGAACTATATTTTTAAAAATTCGTATAAAATGACAGCTTTTCTAATATGTAAAATGATTTTTTCTACGGACAATATTTTTAAAGTTATTCTAAATGTTTTTAAACTACAAAATTTCAAAAATTTGGCATTATGATTTTTGACTATATTAGATAATTTTTTATCTTTTTTTAGTACATTTTGATAGCATCAGTTTTCTACTTTCATTTGGCATACTCAGAATTGCCCTATCGTCATTATTTTCTGTCTTATGTTATAGCAAAATAAAGGTCTCTGGGATAAACAAATATAATAACTCTTAAACTAATTAATGGATCGGTCTCAAATTTTGAGGGGTTTGTTAACCCTCTAAGGGGTGTTTACATTCTTACGTAAACAACAGTGCTGGGTGCATTTGCACTCCGTCTGTATATCCTTTTTTTATATGTAAACGTCGGGAAAATTGATTTTAAACATAATTAGGACTTAGTTATTATCCTATCAAATATAATTTTACAAAAAATAATCATTTCTTCTTTAAAAAAAATTATTATCGTTGCAAAGCAAGCATATGAAATTTTTCACAGAGTGAGCAACACAAAGTTTTTATACATAATACAGTTAAGCCGGTTCTTTCCTACTTTCGGTCTTTTTTCTCTGACATAAGTAACACCGACCTTGTCCCTCACCTCTGTTAGCTCCAGGTATAACATCAGAAACGTCCAATTCAGGGTATGAAATTTTCATCATTTGTAACCTACAGTTATTTTTCCAAAAAAGCACTTAAACGCTAAGAGCTTTAAACGGTGTAATGGGTGGAATGCGTTTAGAATTGAATTTAATGCGAATAAAAAATAGACAAAAATAAAAAAAAAATATTAAAAAAGATAGGTGAGAAAAACGAGGTCTGGGGTGTATTTGCACCCCGCACTGCCTTACGAGGGTTAAGTACCCCAATACCGGACTTTGGGTGAAACACTAAAGTTCTAAGGTAGTTTTAGTAAGAGATTTTAAGAAATAACGATTTTCACTTATTTTGCAGTTCGTGTAGCATCAAATTCATTTTTTAATTTTCAAAAATCGGCATTTTTAAGATTTTTCAATGTTATAAAAAATTGAATTCAGTAATTTTATGTCAACCACTTAGCTTTTGAATGGGGTGCAAAAAATCGAAAAAATCGCGATTTTTGCACTAAATTGTTAATAAATAAAAACGGACGCGAACTCTAGGCAGAAAACAACAGGTAGGTTTTCTTCCTATAAGTCTAAAATAACTAAAAAAGTAGTCAGCTACCTGGATCTTTGAGTGTCCCGAATATGGTCTATTTCAGCGATACTCAACCTTTTTTTTTCCTGGACCACATAGTAGCTATTGCCACAGCTTGAGGGCCGCAATCTGGGTGAAGTAATATACAGTATGATACAAATGAAAGGAATAAATTCGTTATTTCGTAAATTGGCGACTATAAGGAAAAATCCTGAAACAAGTCGATTTTTTATTTTTAAATTATGATTTTTTGACATATATGTTATACTAGTGACGTCATCCATCTGAGTGTGATGACGCAATCGATGATTTTTTTAAATAAGAATAAAGTTCGTCTGCTAGCTCATTTGAAAGGTTATTCAATGCTCTATTCAGCAATTTAAACATTTTTTGCATATTTCATTTTTGAATATGAAGATTCGCACAGGCATGGTCAAGCAAACAACGTGAAAAGCAAGTAAGCGCAACTTATAGTTATTCGGTGTTAATTTCCAGAATTCTCAATATTGATTTGCGTCTCTTTTTTCTTTAAAAATTGCCTCCAGATTTTGTATCATCATTTGTATCAATTAGTTCATCTGACAACTTTGCGCTATTAAATCCCAATGCCGCAAATTGTGTAGTAGCGGCTACTTCTAAGTGCCGGGAATTTTCCACTAATAGAAGATATTTCCTAATTTTTCGCAAATCATTAAATCTTTCCTGAAATTCATCGCTCAAGAAAACTAAGTAATTAGGAATAGTAGCAAAGTTTTCTGGAGATACATCAATTCCATCTTGTTGACTTTTTACCAATGTCGAAAAGTTATACAGATTTTTTATATTAATTTCCTCGATATACCTACATCTTTAGCTTGTCCTCGAAAGCAAATACTTTATTCTTTAACTGCGAAATAATTTTATGTTTACCTTTTAATTTGTAAACGACGTAAAGTTCGCCAAGTTTTCCTGGTATGTCGCAAATAAATGAAGGGCCACGGGAAAAAACGATCAGAGTCACATTTTGTTCATTTTATACAAATCCAATTTGAAAGTTTTAGTTCGTATACTTTGGTTCAGGAAAATTAAATAAAACATTTTTAATTGTAACGTATGGTGGTCGTTATTGGACAATCGAAACCATGCTTGGGTTCTTTCCACGAAAAGCTAAAATATGGTGCAAATATTTAAATTTCGACCAAAAATGTACTCTGATCGTTCTTTCCCGTGCTCCTTCAAATGCTAAAAGCCACCACCAACTATCTTACTCAAGATCAAAATAATTTACAGAGCCCTTAAGTTAGCCTTCGGGCCACATAAAAAACTCAAGAGGGCCGCATGCGGCCCGCGGGCCGTAGGTTGAGTATCACTGGTCTATTTCAATCCTATTTCTCTGGAGTAATATACAGAAAAGGAAGCACATTTTTGTTTTTCTGTTTCTTCTTGCTCTATCTTGCTTTTCTTGCTTTAGTAATGCATTTATAGCATAATACTGAGCTAAGTTTTTTTACGGTCTCCACGGACTTTACGATATTTATCTTAGTATTTGATTTATATCGTTCTCGTTCCTCTACTTAGCATTATGACTCGGAAATATTTAAAGTTATTTGTTTTTTATTTGTTTTGCTTTATCCTTATCCAGTTTTCTTATACAACTGCTTTGTGTTATTAACTCTGTTGTTTAGATTTAATTATTATAGTCTAATTAGTGTTGCTCTGTTGAACAATGCAGTAAGAGATTGTTTGGTCTGTCGGTTTTCTACCTGCAGAAGATAATTATTTGTTCGAAACAAAGTATACTGATGTACCTTCAGATCACTTTATGTAAGAATAATAGTCATTATGCACTTGCCCAACAATGTATAGATCAGTTCTTATAATTTAAGTCATTTAAGTTCTTTAAACCAACTGATTGATAATTATTATTATGCTATATGAGAAGTGTTATGATATAGTTTTAATTTTAAACTTCGAATATTACAATCAAAAACCTTTCTACCGAATGGTATAAGGTGTAGGTTTTACATTCTTTATGATTCCTTGCCAATATCCTTGTGTCAGTCTAGGTAACTACTCTTGTCTTCAATATCTCTCCGAATTCTTCATCGCATATATGTCTGGGTCCTTTTTTTTTTTCAATATTTTTGCTTCGCACACTCTTCTCACTGGTATGGTATCTTTCCGGTGTAAATGATCCCACCAACTCAGCTGTCTCTGTGCTATAAATTCCAATGTAGATTGTATTTTCAATTCACTCCATACATGCGAGCTTATTATTCTATCCATTTTGGTAACACCTTTAAATCTTCTTAAATACTCCATCTCAAAATATATAGGCTGTATCTTGCTCCTTTGCCGTTTCGTTAGTGTCCATTAATCGCTGTCAAAAGTCAGAACATGTCTATAAACTGCTTTAAAACTTTCCATTTTTTATTCTGTGTTTTTTCCTGAATATAATTTGTTGTACATTTTGTGATGCAGCTGTAGCATTTTCTCTAATCTTCTATTGACTTCTGCTCCTAGAGATCTATTTCTTTTATTATTACTCCTAATCATGTAAAAGCTTTAACTTTTTCCATTTTCTTCCTTCAATTTCTATATTAAGTTCTTCACTAGTTTCTCCTATTGGCATAGCTATTATTTTGTTGATATTTATCTTGACTCCATTATCGTTAATTGTTTCTTTCAATGGTTTCAAAATATTCTTAGTTCTTTTTCATATTTTGAGGTTTTAAATGCTACTTTTGAGACTTTCACTATTTGTAAATTTATATATCGTACCTTCAGTTTTTACTCTTAGTTCAGGAACTGAAGTTATTCCCCTCGCAATTTTTACAGAATGGATTGATTTGCTTGACAATTTGAGAACAAGTAGTGGATAGTCTAAGGATAAAAATCTATATGATGGCGAAAGGTGCTTTTACTATGGGGGTGGTTGCCAACCCATCTCGAGGGTGGAAATTTTCTATTATATTTTTACCGCAAAAGTTGGTAAAAACGTTAATTCTAAGCAATAGTTATTTTCCTAACAAGTGCAGAAAGTCATACTTTTCCGCACCCGACTGCAGTTTGCCGAACGACGCGAAGCGGGAGTTCGGCAAGCAGTCGAGTGCGGAAAAGAGACTTTCTGCAAGCGTTAGGAACAATATTTTTTCTACGAGTTTTTAAAAAATGACCAAATCTTAATCAATTAATTTAATTAATATAAAAATACATACACAAACTAATTCTTTGACAAGGTTGTCAAAACCAAAGTTTCAGCATAATTGGTTAGCATGACGACGATCTTGGTTTCCATGACGCACGGTTCTTAGACATTACTACGGTTGCCTAAATCGACTAACCAATGAACATTAAGGGTGAGATTACGTCACGAGAGTTTACTGCCATTTGAATCGTAATATGATTTTTTTCGAATCCTGAGAAAACCAAGTATTTTAGAAAAATTTAAACGCAGGATGCAAGATTACATTATTACCGAGGGCGGAAAGCCCCTTAGAATAAACAAGCAGATTCTATTGAATGAACTATTTGAAATTAAATATTACACTTCTCTTTTCTTTTTAGCCCTGTAACTTATTAAAATAAACATTATAGAAGTTTTCAGGGACTTTCAGCCCTCGGCAATAATGTAGTCTTTCATTCTGAGTTTAAATTTTTCAAAAATATTTATTAGTCTTCTCAGGATTCGAAAAAAATTATTACAATTAAAACACATTGAGAATTTTGACATGCGTCAAAGTTTTGCATTAACTCAATGTAAAATTCTGAACTGTTGAATTCCAGCTTCCTTAATAATTATTTTACATCAAAAGACATTAGAAACTATTTGAAGAGGATTGAAATCTGTATTGGAAATAACTGTTAAAATTGGTCTACGTAATTAAACATATTCCAAAATTTTGTAAAAATGTAATACATTTTAGTTTTCAGCCCAAACTTAGGCCACACACAATGCAATAATGTTCACATTTTTGAACTGTCAATATTTTTATTTTATCATCTATTGTTTAAAAACAATACAGTTGATAAGATACCCTCAGTTACGGAGAAAGGATTAATAATAAAGATTTTTTTATTGGGTCAATGGTGTGAGCACTGTCAGTTAAATAGTAACGTGTGGCCTTACTTTTACACGCATACCTATTGTGGCAAATGTATCATATTTTTCAAAATTTTGGAATGCATTTAAATCGCAGAACAATTTTAACTTTTGATTTTAATACAGATTTTAATTCTCTACAAGTATTCTCTCATGACTTTTGATGTAGGGAAGCAGGAATTCAACAATTCAGAATTTTACATTGAGTTTCCTATGGCCCTTTTTACGATTCGCCACCCGGTATAAGATAAAATGTGTACTATTTGTCTTATTATTTCATAATAACACAAATAATACACATATATACACAATAACACACATTCAATGATCGAAAATAATTTAAAAATATGGGAATGTAAACTCTTGTGACGTAAAGTCAAAAATATAAGTCTCCCCACCACCGTCGGACAAGACAACCGTAATAAAGTCTAATAACCGTGTCCATGACGACCATTCAAAACCACTGTTATTGTCTACTGATTTGACTTTCGAATATTATGTCAAAATTATTTTATTTCATCGAATTCTCGCGTTAATTTCATTAAAACATGGACACAATAAGATATATTTGCAATAAATTAGTAAATAATATCTAAATACCAGTTTATTGCATGTATTATAATTACTTTAAGGCCATATTAACATAAGGCCTATAACACGCGTGCGGAAAAGTAAAACGCGTGCGGAAAATAAAACTTTCTAAACTAAAATGCGTGCGCAAAAGTAGACATTTTGCACGCTCGTAGAAAAAAAATATTCTATACATTTTTTTGATAAAATTGATAGTTTTCGATTTATTCGCTATCGAAAGTGTTAGTTTTATATCGAAAAAATCAATGTTTTTCGATATAGGTACTCATTTACGATTCACTCAATTTTTGCCGTAGAAAAAATTTTTTCAAACCAATTCCTTGGGAATTAATGCCTGGTTGCACCAACATATCTTAAGCTTAAGACGTGCTTTAAGCTCAGTTTATGAAACATACGCGTTACACCGTTGAGTCGGAGATCAATTTTCAGCTTGTCACAATGGATTGCCACGTGTGTTGGATCGATAATAATCGAAAATTATGGTGCAAAGTAAGTTAGACTTAAAGCGGCCCTATCTATAAGCTGAGCTGGGCTAAGCTGGAGCTTAAGATTTGTTGGTGCAACCAGGCATAAATAACCTACAATTTCATGTTTAAACATTTTTTCGATCTCTGACCCTACTCTTTCTATTCTGAAGAAAATGACATTTTTTATCACACTACAAAAATTTCGTTATTTGCCTTTAACTCCACTTTTTTTAAACTAATCATTATAAGCCAGTCACACTTCTAGAATCTATTAATAATACACAAACAAAGAAGACTGAATAAGGCCAATGACTAAAACATCGCTAACTTACATTATTGTGCTTCCAATTGGATTTCTCCATTTTTTTTCCAAAAAAATATATTGATTTTTTAACTTTTTATTTTTTTTTTCTTAGAAAGTTTGATAAAAAAGAATTTTGTAGACTTTTACAAGGTCTATAAGGCTATTAATATTAAATCCTTTTAAAAACCTCAGTCGAAAAAAGAGATGACTTTGGAAGGGTTAGTAAATGTGGTTTTTGCATGTTATTACAAGTTTCAATTGTAAATAGCTCACTCAATTTTTGCAGCAGAAAAAATGTTTGCAAACCAAGTTCTTGGAAAATAAAAGATAAGCTACAATTTCATATTTAAACATTTTTTCGTATCTCTGATACCAATCATTTTATTCTGAAAAAAATGGCAATTTTTACCAAACTACAAAAATTCGTTATTCGCTTTTAACTCCATTTTTTGAAAACTAATCATTCTAAGCCGGTCAAACTTCTAGAACCTATTAATAATATACAAATAAAGAAGACCAAATAAGGTCAATGACTAATTTTAATTAGGGTGGAGATTAGGAGGCTGTTTCCGATCACTTCCTGACATTCTTTTCATTATACGTTGCTTAATTTTTGAGCTAGGGACTTTTTTTATATTTCTGGAGATAGATATTTTTAAATACTTTAAATTATTTTCAACAAGTTATCCTCGAAAAATGCATAGATCTTGTGACTTTGAAATTACAATATTTAGCATTTGACGAAGAAAAGCTAACGACATATAATAAAGTATACCTCTATTACTATTGTTCTTAACCCGGGAGTAGTCGTGCTCACTTCTGTAACGTCGATAGTCACGTGTGAGATTCTATCCCAAATATGAATTTAAAACAAATTTTTATTTTGTACTATTTTTATCTACTTTTTATATTGAAAATATACAGTGTGTAACGGATGGGGTGCCCAAGAGGAAAAACTTTTTTATTTTCAATGTTAGCGAAAAACGTCATTCTTGATAAAAAGTTTTGCTTGTTTTAAATACCATAACAGGAAATAAAATTCAAGTTTTTCAAAACGGCCTAATTTTGTAGCCAATTTTATGTAAATCCCTATAAATGTTTACACTAAATTCGAAATTGTTACAATAATCTGGTGTTGCTAAGCTACAATATAGCTTAGTAACTGTCAACTCCGATAAATAATTTGCCAATTGTCATTTTTTTCGACAATGTTAAGCATTGTACAAAAATTTTATCTGTCATTTTTTAAATACAAATTTAAAATTGATGTCCAAAAAAATAACAATTAGCAAATTATTTATCGAAATTGACAGTTACTAAGCTACAAGCTTGTAATGAAGGGTGTCGGGAGAAAATCATGGATGTCACCAAGAAATGATTTTGAGAAAAACGAATTTTAAAGTTATAAGACTATTTACGACAAAAAAAAATGTGTTGGGAGGTATTAAAGTTAAACGTAATGATAGAAAAATGTATTGATAATATAAACTAATGTAAACAAAGCATAAGAGTTAAATTGTTTTTAAGAAAATAAAAAATTAGTCGAGTAATGTCCACTTTTTAAAGAAGAAAACAATGGATGTCACCAAGTACAGGCGTTTAGTCACAGGATTATTCCTGTTTTGTTTTTGCTTTCTTGTTCTCTGCTTTTCATCTAAAACAAAATAAAACATTCTAGTTAAAAAATCGTATTTTTTAATTATTTTCTTCATAACCTCGTACATGCTTCCCTTTTTTTTTCTTTTTTCCATCACTCTTTTCAATATTAGCCATTTGAGATAATATTATATTGAACTCACACTAAACAATACTGTACAGTTTTCGCAGTTATAAAACAATCTGCTGCTCTGTTGTTATAATTTGTAAACAAACTGACGACTAACCTATCTAAACACGTGTGTATTACAAATCAACCGAAAAATATACATTTTACTACGCAGTGTGCCGACGTGGCAAGTGATATTGCTTGGGTGACAATCATTGTTTTCAGCCAATTACGCGTGGACAAATATCGTTTTCTCCCGACATGGTCAATTTAAAAGGCTTAAAATCTCTGAACCTTCGATGTTTTCTACCTATGTGAAGGAATGATGTGATAGTATTTGTTAAAATCTAGAAAATGACGTATTTACCTAAATATCACCCAATTGGTTACATCCATGATTTTCTCCCGACACCCTTCGTATATTGTAGTTTAGCGACACTAGATTATTGTTACGATTTCGAACTTGGTGCAAAAATTTATAGTATTTACGTAAAATTGTCTAAAAAATTAAGCAGGTTTTAAATATCTTGAATTGTATATCGTTTTATGATGTTTTAAAACAAGCAAAACTTTTTATCAAGAATGCCATTTTTCGCTAAAATTGAAAATAAAAAAGTTTTTTCTCTTGGGCACCCCATCTGTGGACACACTGTATATTTCTAACAATTTTATTAAAATAACCTGTGTTAACGGCCACCTGCCAACATCGGCCACCTGTCCTAACGGCCAGTTTAAAAATATCCCAAACCAATTATATGTAGACTACAAAAACTGGCAATACCGTCCACCTTTCTACATCGGCCAATAGTTCTTTCATTTTTAGTGGCCGTTACTGAAAAATTTTACTGTACATATTACGAAAAAGGATGAAATGTGAGATTCTATCTAACGGCGCGACTACTAGCGGGTTAAAGCTAATTGGCTCTCCCCAAAACCATAAATTCCACAAAAAAAAAGAAGAAGAAAAAAAAATCCTACGCATTACTACACCCTTCCTCGAGGGACTTACGAAATTTTTTCAAAATTGAAAAATTTTTCATCAAGTTATCGCGAAAAAGGATAAAAATTGAAATTCTATCTCACCGCCCGACTACTAGCGGGTTAAAGAAAATTAAAAAAAAAACAGATTTGTTTCCTTTTTCGAAAGGTAGATTTTTGTTAAGTGGAGTTGTGCTGATAAAATGAAAACTTTTTGAGTTATTAGCAGAAAACTGATTAAAACATTGATTTTTTCGGTATAAAACTAACACTTTCGATAGCGAATAAATCGAAAACTGTTAATTTTATCCAAAAAATGTATAGCCTTTATATTTACTAAAAAATATTATTGCTTGGAATAAATGTTTTTACCAACTTTGCGGTCAAAATTTAATAAAAAGTTTCCACCCCCGAGATGGGGTGGCAACCACCCCATGGTAAAAGCGCCTTTCGGCATCATATAGATTTTGATCCTTGGACTATTCACTACTTATCCTCAAATTGTCAAGCAAATCGATCCATTCTGTAAAAATTTCGAGGTTTTGTCCTATTTTAAGCTTCATTACTTGGACTAAGGAAGCATGGAGTACAGAGAAAATCCCAGAAGACTTGAAGAAGAACATAGTTCTACCAATATATAAAAAAGGACAACATAATGAATGCGATAATTATAGAGCAATATGTTTGTCATCGGTCGGCTTCAAGGTATACACGAGAATTATAGAGAAGCGTCTAAGATCAGTGATAGAGAAAGAATTGGAAGACGAACAGGCTGCATTCAGATCAAACCGTCAAACAAACGATAACGTCTACATCATAAGAAATATAATAGAGAGACAATGCCGTAAAGGGAATGAACTATTTCTCATGTTCGTCGATCTGAAGGCGGCATTTGATACGATAAACAGAGAAATATTGTGGAAAATATTGAAAAGCTATAATATACCAAAAAAGATGATAAAAGTCATAAAATCTATAAATATATATATATATATATATATATATATATATATATATATATATATATATATATATATATAATGATGTTGGATAATCGAGTACAAATATAAAAATAAATAAGCAAAATCATTGGCTAATACTCGTAAAGTGAATGCGAATTTAGTTGGAAATATATAAAATGATGAAGGGTCATCATTCCATACATTTCTGTGCAACTATATAAACCGGTGTTTCGGCCTATTTGGGCTTCGTCAGTATAGTGTATATATATATATATATACCGTTATTCAAACATTACTATATATATATATATATATATATATATATATATATATATATATATATATATATATATATTGATGCACGTTAAGTTGTGACTTCCGGTATACAGAAGAGGCTGTCCGACTTCCACCTTTTCTACTAGGAATTATTTTTTAAAAATTGTGTATTTGGTAAAAGGGGGGCTTATAAAATGGGTCTACCTATTGAGGGGAAAGGATTTACCAAAATAAATTTTGTATATATATACGTATATACCGAAGCGTACAGCATACCTTATGGCTTCCATATATAGGGTAGTTCAAGGTGCGTTGTCACTTCCAGCGGTGTTGTCATATTTTGGAAGTCACAACGACTCGTCTGCTGATTTACCTCTTACTTTAAGCGTAATGTGTGATCTTTTGAAACTTTTACTGTGACTACAGTTGTGAATGCAGTTCTATGTTTTAAAGTTGTCTATTTAAATTAAAAGATTGATATTCTTTTGATTAAACAGGTTTACAAAAAAAATACATTTCGGAATATTTGACGAAACCATATGACTAGGGGGTTTTTGGGGTCGCTGGTCACGAATCCGGGGTGCGCTGACCTCTATCACGTCAGGTAATGGTAATCTCAAGGTCAAATCAAGATAAACCGACAGTCGCTCTGAAAAAGTATATTAGGGGGTTTTTGTGGTCGCTGATGACGAATTTGTGTCCGCTGACCTCTATCACGTCTAGCTCAAGGTCATTTCGAGGTCAAATCAAGATAAATGGACACGATCGCTCTGAAAAAGTATATTAGGGGGTTTTTGGGGTCGCTGATCACAAAACTGGGGTCCGTTGAGCTCAACCGCGACAGGTAAAGGTCATTTCAAAGTCAAATCAGTTTTGTGGACTTGTCCTGATTTGGCCTTGAAATGACCATTACCTTACGTGGTAGAGCTTAACGGACCGCAGTTTTCATGATCAGTGACTCCAAAACCCCTATATTTTCAGAGCGATTGTGTCGATTTATGTTGATTTGACCTTGAACTAGACGTGATAGAGGTCAGCGGACTAATGATTCGTCATCAGCGACACCAAAAACGCCCTAATATACTTTCTCAGAGCGACTGTCGATTTATCTTGATTTGACCTTGAAATGACCTTTACCTGGCGTGAAAGAGGTGAGCGGACCCCGGATTCGTGATCAGCCACCCCAAAAACCCCCTTGTAACATGGTTTCGTCAAATAGTCCGAAATTTAGTTTTTTTTGTAAACCTGCATTATTTATGATATGATTGGTATTTATTTTACAAATACTAATATTTTATTATTGCTGCAAAATGGATTTTTTGGAATTAATTAAAAAAGTGTTATTAGTAAGTAATTTATTTATGAAAATTATATCAAAAATTTTAATAAATAAATTTGAACTTATAGGAAATTTTAATATTTATTATTTTTCTTGATTAAATTTTGAATTTTAGATTTTATTACAGGCACCGTCCTTTTAATTTTTGATGTACCAATAATAATGTGTAATAAGAAAATTAAATGGCTAAATACACCAGGTGGGGTTGAGCTGCTAAAAAGCTATCTAGATCCATCTTTTTAGAGCAGATTAGTCCCAGTCTGCTACTCGATACTATTGACTGTGCTTCTCCAGTTCTTTCTATCCTCTGTCTTTTTCTGCTAGTCTCTAATTCCTGCCCTATATAAATTTTCCTTTACTTCCTGTAACCATTTATTCTAGTTCCTCCGCGTCTCCTTCTAACTCCGGGTTTCCATTGTAAAATTGAGTTTATAGTTGTTACGCTACCTGCTCTCCATATATGCCCCAACCATCTAACACTGTGCTGAAATCTGAAAATCTGGAATAATATCTACCCGGGTCGAAACATTTTTTTTAATATATGAAAATAGTTATTTATGAAACAGTTCGTGAAGTATGCTTTTTACGAATGCACGTGATGTTTAGAGCACAAGCGACAACGGAGCGAGTGCTATACATCGCTTAAGTTCGCAAAAAGTACTTCACGCACGGTTTTATACAATATTTTATCTACGATAAACAAATAAAAAAACTGTAACTCTTCATCACTGGAATTCATTCCTATTCTACAATTTTTAGAACTTATTTAAACATTCTAATTTCTTTCAAACCACAAAACTGTCAAATTTTTTTTTGTAATTTATTGCTCATTATGTCATCACCATGACAACGCGAAAGTTAAGGATATTTGATTATATGAAAGTGTGTCAAAAACAGTGCGAAAAAGTAAATCCCGTTTAAAATACATTGTTACTTCACGCACACGTTATCCATTAAATAGATCGATGCAGATCGGCCTTATATCGGATCCTCTACTATTAGTCCGTTCGCTGACGGTAAAATATTGCAAAACCCATAAATTTTAAAAAACCGCTTAGATCAGGGGTGGGCAATTACTTTTAAGCGCGGGCCAAAATGAAAGTTTCAAAATGTCTCTCGGGCCGGAGGACTATACCGGATATGTACGCTGTGCCCACGCGAATTTTTTTGGTGTAGTTTATTCCCTGCCCAAGAAATAAATACTATAAGTATTATTTTAAAGCATTTGGACAAAGAAATTTGACTGTTAATAATTAGAAAATGGTAATAATAAATTGTCCTACTTGGGAATACATGCGAAAAACTTGTGCCCAGTAAAATATGTCACGTAATTGAAAAAAAAATGGTCATTATATTAAATCATAAGAAGATCCAGAAAAAGAACCAGATAAAAAATGAAGGTATTGAGCAAGTGGACAAAATGAAATACTTACTTAGGAGTCTGGATTACGGAAGATTTAAATTCGAAATCATAAATTCGATCAAGAATAGAGCAATTGAGGGTAGACTTTTTGAAGATGAGGACATTTCTGAGTCACCAAAGACTCAATCTGCAAATCTGATATTAGTTGATAAAATGTTGTATATCCACTCTATTCCTTTTTATGGTGCCGAAGCTTGGATTGTTAATGCTGACTTAATGAGAAAGCCGGAAGCTTTTGAGATGTGGCTTTTTGGGAGAATTTAGAAAATACCATGGACCGATCATATACGAACAAAATGATGTTGCACGAAATGGAAAGAGACAGAGAACTTTTGACCTCCATTAAAAGGAGACAGACAGCATATTTACGGCACATGCTCAGAAATGATATGTACGAGTTGTTCGAAGGAAAAAGGGGTCCTGGTAGACGACAAATATTCTGACTGAAAACATTTGAGACTGGACCGGGTTAAACACACAGACGCTTTTAAAAAAAGCAGAAAATAGAGACGAATTTGCAATGGTGTTTTAGCCAACCTTCATTGGTGGAGTCGGCGTTAGAAGAATAATAATAAATTAATGGTAATTAAATAAATCAGTTATTGAAAGATTTTATTTTCTTATTTATTTATATTTTAACGATACAAATTAATTTATATTGATACATATTTTGTAAATATACCTAATATTAAATAAAATTATAAAATATGTATATAATAATTCTATAATAGTTAATGCGAAACGTGAAATCGCGAATGTTCATGTGATATTATTTCTTCAAAATTGGGATCCAAATCACTTGTAGCAATCCTTAATACCGAGTGTAGATTTTCGTCAGTAATTTGTGATCGATATTTATTTTTCGTGGAAACCATCAACGAAAAAGTTCTTTCACAAATATATGTCGAACCAAATAAAACTAGGTATTTTTGAACATAGTTTAAAAAATGTTTAAAATGTTCTGTATTCAAAGCACCGTAGAAAGCACTCAATTCGTTTGATTGAACATTTTCTTTTAATAAATTATTTGCCTGTATAGTGTAGGAAACAAAGGTTGAACCTTGCAAAATGGACACAAGTCCGGTTTTATTTTTTTTCTGGTATATCAAGGGGTGTTTATTATAAGACTAACTTTTTCTGAAAAAAATTCGCCCCGGAACCTCCCTTTTCACCCCTTTAAAGGGGGTAATTTGTGGTTTTTGCGGAACGTAGCCCTTCCTGTACCTTTTACAAAAAATTTCTTTTATAAAAATATAAAGAGGACTATATTATCTATGATTTATTTCCAACAGCATCTCTCTATCATCCACCGTTCAGCGGGGGTGGCGCCCTAAAGTTGACAAGTTTTTAAAAAAGATGTTTTAAAAAAAATATATATTTTCCCTAACTGTAACGGAAATTAAGAAGAAATCCTACGGCAATTATTCAAAAATAATTGACTGATTTTTTGGTATAGGTTTCACTTAAGGGTAATTACCCTTTTTTTAATTACAGGGTGTTACATTTTAAAAAACCTCTTTTTATACCATCTGAACCGTTTATGCTAGAGTAAAAAGACTTTCAGCGATTACCCATGTAGTGGTGCTATTTACAAATTTGTATAATGCACCCCCATTTTTCCCCCGGAACCACCCCAAAAAAAGATTAATTAATAAATAAATTGATTTTCTTGGAATCCTTCACACACAATGCCCTTTATTAATATGCTTCATATATCATTTTGTGCACGTTATTATTACCCATGCATGGACACCAAAAGCGATTTCCTAGTGCAACCCCTGTAGCAAAAAAAAATAAAAATAAAATGGGGGGTTGAATTTTTTTTTTCTTTTTTGCTTTTTGTTCCATATGGGCATATGCTTCATCAATAGTGCTTTTCAAAAATATCTATGGTTATTGCAACATCTCTGCGGAAACCACCCCTATCCTTGAAAATATACTGCAGAAACTACCCCTATCCCTTGGCGAGCATGTTTTTACGATTTTCTCATTACCTATGTATTCTTTTTAAACACAACTTATACAAGGTTAAAGACCACTATTTACTCTAAAAATTATGTCCTATTCATTTTTTTCGTATAAGCAACCGTTACGGCACAGTGGCGCCGTAAACTTCATATATGCTTTGGCGGGCTCCAGTTTTTGTTTTTTTTTCGTCATCTGTTCGTTTTATTGATAAAGTACTTATGTAAAATAAAACAACACAGTGTAACCTACAAATTATGACTTATGGACATTTTACATTCTTTGCTCCCCAAAGCCACAGTGGTGGCCCAAAATAAATTTTTGCATATTTTCGCCACCTACACGCATTTTATTGCATTAATGCTACCTTAATAGCACAATATTTACCCTTGGTGGTCGCTAAGCAGTGGCGGATCCAGGGAGGGGTGATGGGGGTGATCACCTCCCCCCTCTCAAACCAAGTGATATTAACCAAAGATTATAAAAATATTAATTTATTTTTATAGAAATTTAACCAATTGGCACCCCCCTCTTAACGATGCTGGATCCGCCACTGTCGCTAAAGCATAAAAAGTCATTCTTATAAAAATGATATTAATATAATATAAGTATTTCTATAAAAATAAATGAATATTTTTATAATCTTCAAATATAATATCACTTGGTTTGAGGGGGGTGGGGGTGATCGCCTTCATCACCCCTCCCTGGATCCGCCACTGCTTAGCGACCACTTAGGGGTGAATATTGTGCTATTAAGGTAGCAGTAACGCAATAAAATGCGTGTAGGTGGCGAAAATATGAAAAAATTTATTTTGGGCCACCACTGTGGCTTTGGGGAGCAAAGAATGTAAAATGTGCATAGGTCATGATTTGTAGGTTACACTGTGTTCTTTTATTTTACAAAAGTACTTTATCAATAAAACGAACAGATGACGACAAAAAAAAAACAAAAACTGGAGCCCGACAAAGCATATATGAAGTTTACGGCGCCACTGTGCCGTAACGGTTGCTTAAACGAAAAAAATGAATAGGACCTAATTTTTAGAGTAAATAGTGGTCTTTAACCTTGTATAAGTTTTGTTAAAAAAAAATGAATAGGTAATGAGAAAATCGTAAAAACATGCTCGCCAAGGCATAGGGGTAGTTTCTGCAGTATATTTTCAAGGATAGGGGTGGTTTCCGCAGGGATGTTGCAATAACCATATATATTTTTGAAAAGCACTATTCATGAAGCATATGCATATATGGATCAAAAAGCAAAAAACAAAAAAGAAATTTCAACCCCCCATTTTATTTATTTTTTTGGCTACAGGGGTTGCACTAGGAAATCGCTTTTAGTGTCCATGCATGGGTAATAATAACTTGCACAAAATGATATATGAAGCATATTAATGAAGGTCATTGTGTGTGAAGGATTCCAAGAAAATCACTTTATTTATTAATTCTTCTTCTTTTTGGTTGGTTTCGGGGAAAAAATGGGGGTGCATTATACAAATTTGTAAATAACACCAGTACAGGGGTAATCGCTGAAAGTCTTTTTACTCTAGCATAAACGGTTCAGATGGTATAAAAAGGGGTTTTTTAAAATGTAACACCCTGTAATTAAAAAAAGGGCAATTATCCTTAAGTGAAACCTATACCAAAAAATCAATCATCTATTTGTGAATAATTGCCGCTGAATTTCTTTTTCATTTCCGTTACAGTTAGAGAAAAATATATATTTTTTTAAAACATCTTTTTTAAAAACTTGTCAACTTTGGGGCGCCACCCTTGCTAAACGGTGGATGATAGACAGATGCTGTCAGAAATAAATCGTAGAAAATATAGTCCTCTTCATATTTCTATAAAAGAAATTTTTTGTAAAAGGTACAGGAAGGGCTACGTTCGGCAAAAACCACAAATTACCCCCTTTAAAGGGGTGAAAAGGGGGGTTCCGGGGCGAATTTTTTTCAGAAAAAGTTAGTCTTATAATAAGCACCCATTGATATGCCAGAAAAAAAATAAAACCCGACTTGTGTCCATTTTGCAAGGTTCAACCTCTGTTTCCTACACTAGTAAGTCAATTAATTCTAGCTGAATTTCAACAGGAGCTTCTTGCACATCGAAATTGAAAGGTTGACTAATTAATGACAAAGGTTTTTCAATAGCTTTGAAATTTTGAAATCTTCTTTGGAATTCAGTATGCAGGTCTTGTGTTACTGAACTATATTTAAGAAAATCAGAATTTTTCAATAATTCTCGTCGTGTTTGTAATGATGGGAAGTGGTTTAATATTTTTTTATTAAAGTTCTCAGCAAATAAGTTTGGTTTTATCATAAATGCTTTGACATTTGAGTGCATATTGAAAGCGAACTGGTTTTTCCCTTGTAAATTTACATTAAGTTCATTTAAATATTTTACAATATCTACAGAAAACGACAAATCGTTTAGCCATGCCTCATTTTGCAATTCAGGAAAATCATGTAGTTTTTCTTTTATCGACAAGAAGGATACTATTTCATCAAGCAAATATTGAAATCTGTCCAAAACTTTACCGATGCTAAGCCATCTCACCTCAGTGTAGTAAGGAATTTCGTAAAAGTCACTTTCAATTTCTTTCAAAAATTCAACAAACTGTCGATGATTTAAGGCACGTTCCCGGATAAAATTTACAACTTTTGTCACAACAGTAACGACGTGATTCAATTTTAAAACTTTTCTACATAACACTTCTTGATGAATAATGCAGTGTAAAAATAATATGTCTTGTTCTGGCTGCAACTGTTTTACTTTGTCGCTGATTCGTTTTAGTAAGCCCACATTTTTCCCTGTTAAACTAGGACAGCCATCCGTAGTGATGCTTACTATTTTATTCCAAGGTAAATTTACTTTAACTAAACACTCTTCAACAGCGTTAAAGAAGTCTTCACCGGTAGTTGTATCTTTCATTGGATGCACACTAAGAAGTTCCTCGCGAATTTCACATTTTTTGTTAATGCCCCGAATAAATATTAATAATTGACTTGTGTCAGTAATATCGCAGGACTCATCCAACGCCAGAGAACAATATGTAAAATCAGCAATTATTGTTTTTAGCTGGTCGAGTAAATTTCCTGAAATATTTTCGATCCGTCGTACTATTGTTCTCCTTGACAGGCTTAAATTTTCAAAAATATGTTTTTTTTCAGGACAACATATCTCCGACACTTCTACCATGCACTGTTTAACAAATTCTGCTTCAGAAAAAGGTTTACATAACTTAGCAATTTTGTGTGCAATAACATAACTTGCTTGTGTGGTAGATTTCTCGATGTTACTTTGTTTGCTAAAAATATTTTGTTGTTTATTTAAGTTTTTTGCTAAGTTGTCTGCAGCATTTTTAAGTTCTTCTAAAGAAAACGATGCATATTTTGGATGTTTTGATGTAAAATGCCTCTTTAAATTATATTCCTTGAAAACAGCAATGGTTTAATGGCAAACTAAACAAATTGCTTTCTTACCAATGTTCGTAAAAAGGTATTTTTCTGTCCATGCTTCATTAAAATTTCTGCATTCCAAATCAACTTTTCTTTTTTTAGATTGAATCATTTTGCAAATGCTTACAAATAAATATTTTAATACAATAAAATAAAAACAATGTTTTCAAATTTTACTTACAAAATGTCCTCCACTTTTTCAATTTATTATATATTTGCAAAATAACACACACTGTATCAAAAGAAATATGAGGAGTAATAGGAAATACGACCAGTGCTAAATCAAAATAAACTTATACGCGTCTTTCGAAGTAGTTGTAAAACTTCGGCAAAAATCGGTAACAATGAATTTTATGCTGAAGTACGTATTCCAAACAACCATACTTAATTCAGATTTAATAAATAAAGAATCATATTATTGGGACCAAAGTGCTGAGGTATTTAGATCATAAACTGTCAGTGATATGGTTGAAATAGATACCCAAACACCGAGTGCTTGTCTTGAGACCTTGAGAGTTAAATACGATTATTAATACCGAATAAACAATTATGAATCTCCGGGGATTTCCCTATATTTTAAAAGAAGTTTAAAGTAAATAGTTACAATTAAACAGTTTTTAAAAATATAGTTAGCTAAGGCTGTTCGTAATTATAATACT
Organism: Diabrotica virgifera virgifera; assembly: GCF_917563875.1. NCBI lineage: Eukaryota > Metazoa > Arthropoda > Insecta > Coleoptera > Chrysomelidae > Diabrotica > Diabrotica virgifera. Next base: position 172,966,907 of record NC_065449.1, on the reverse strand, counting down.
CTCTATTATTTATATATTTAATAATTTATGTGAACACTATGCAAACTATTACTGTTGATTTCAACAAAATCACATAAAAGGGATTAAAAAGATTAGGTACTTGCGGGGTTTTTCAACGGGCCGGACAAAGTAAGCGAAAGGGCCGGACCCGGCCCGCGGGCCGGCTTTTGCCCACCCCTGTGCTATAGCCTTATTCTTTAACTATATCGCTGTAATAACATTGTTTCTAGACAGGTAAATTATCATTGTATACTGGGCGTACCAATCAAACTGGTTTTTTTTTCAATTTTCACAACACCCTGTGGAATATTCTAGCCTTTATACAATATTGAAATTAAAACCCAACTATAGCCCCAGGTTTTCTTAACGTTCTGTTTGTTATTCATTCGCTTATGTTGGATAATAAAAAAGTTAGGGACTTTAACAACTAAACATGTTCTTTATCAATACATGGTGTTTCTAAATAAGTGCGACAAACTTTAAGGGGTAATTCTGCATGAAAAAATAATGATCGTTTACTTGATAAAGCTATGTCCGCAAATGCTTGCAAATATAAAATTCTTTTGCCAAACGATCATTATTTTTTCATGCAGAAATTACCCCTTAAAGTTTGTCGCACTTATATTTAGAAACACCTGTATCGATAAAGAACATGGCTAGTTGTTAAAGTCCTTAACTTTTTATTATCCAACGTAAGCGAATGAATAAAAAAACAGAATGTTAATAAAACCTGGAGCTATAGTTAGGCTTTGATTTAAATATTTTATAAAGGCTAGAATATTCCACAGGGTGTTGTGAAAATTGAGAAAAAAAACCCAGTTTGATTGGTACACCCGGTATACAATGAAAATTTACCTGTCTATCAACAATATTATCATAGCTATTTTGTTAAAGAATAAGGCTATAACATATTAAAAAAAATTACTTAAATCGGACAACAGGTTTGGGAGATACGAGACATCAAAAATTACCCATTTTTTGGGGTGCCCGTTTTTCGTGCCGGTGAGTGTAGATTAAATTAGAAGTTCATTGTAAAAAAGGAAGTAAACAAAAAAACGAGAAAAATGAATTTATATAAGTAAATAGGTAAGTAAATATTATAGATTAAAATAAGTAAAGAAAATATATAATTATAGAGATATATAATCACTTATTGTACCTTCATTTAAGGCTAACTTTAAAAGTAAAGCAGATCTGCTATTATTCATGTTTAAAAACAAAAGGCACACAAAACACTAAGTACGATTAGGACCGCGAATCTACAACAGATAAATGTCTGGAAACCGTTACACAGGGTTGCCAAAAAACGGAAGTCACACCGAGCGGTGTGGTATACGGAAGACGCTACGCGTTGTGTACATAGCCTGTATAGTAGCACGGGAGCGACACTAGCGCTGGTGATATACCGTCGAACTAAAATCTGATCTTATGAGTATGTTAGATACGATATGACTTCCAGCGAAATTTTTAATATAAGCCTTCTGATACCATCTAGTAGCCAAATTCGTAAAAATATAGGCAAAACGTTGTGACTTCCGAAATCGGAAGTCATAACGGTATATATGAAGTAACAACGTATTACGAGAATCTACTTTGGAAGTCACATGGATACATGTATCAATATATATATATATATACATATACATATATATATATATATATATATATATATATATATATATATACATATATATATATATATATATATATATATATATATATATATATATATATATATATATATATATATATATATATATATATATATATGGAAGTAGAAGGCCAAGTACAAATAAATGGAGAAAGATCAGGCACTTTTAAATGGGATAAGGGAATTAAACAAGGAGATGGACTAACTATGTTAACCTCTTGTTTATAATAGTCATGGATACTTTACTCAAAAATACCAAAGATCAAACAAGACACCTTCAATACATAGTAGGATATAAGAACTTAAATGCAATAAAGATCAACTCCCTTCTATACGCTGATGATATGGTTTTAATCACAGACACAGTAGAGAAAATGCAGAAACTAATAGATATTTGGCAAAAAGAGATACATAAATTAAAAATGGAAATGAATCTTAACAAAACAAAACTTATGATAATAAATGAAGATGAGAAAAGAGAAAGGAATACTAATATAATAGTAAGGGAAAAAGTAATAGAACACGTATCTACTTTTGAATATTTGGGAAACATAATAACAGATGATGGGAAAACGGACTTGACAATAAGTAATAAACTGAAGGAGGCAACTAGCGTGTATTACTCTTTAAATAATACAATTTTTGGAAAGTTAGAAATAGGCAACAAAACTAAACTCAGAGTATATAACAGCATAGTAAATCCGATAATGACATATTATGGAAACATGGATTGTCCAAAAGAAACATGAATCAATGGTAAACGCGACCGAAATGAAATACATGAGAAGAATAGCCGGAGTTACGAAGTTTGATAGATTCAGAAATGAAGATACAACAAGAGAGCTGGAACAAGAACCGATAATGAGGAAGATCGAAAACAAACAAATAAGCTGGTTTGGACACATACAACGAATGGAGCCAAATAGACTTACAAAGAAGGTACATGAAGCCAAAATGAGAAACAAACGAAAAAAGGGAAGGCCGAGGAAGACATGGATGGAACAGATCCAGGATATAGGTGAAATGAGACACATCAGTATGAGGGATATGAAGAACCTGGCCACCAATAGAAGCAATTGGAAGAAGTGGATAAAAGGCGGAACCCGACATCCGACGCCCTGAAGGGCACTAAGGATTATGAGAAAGAAGAAGATTACTTGGACTAATTATACAATGCATCACAAACAGATGTCCAGTTTTTTGTATATTCGATTGACCATTCGGTTGCCATTACAAAGTCTATAGGGTCGCCTATACAGGGTGTCCCGAAAACATTGGTCATAAATTATACCACAGATTCTGGGGTCAAAAATAGGTTGTTTGAACCTCACTTACCTATATACAATAGTGCACACAAAAAAGTTACGCCTTTTGAAGTTACAAAATAAAAATCGATTTTTTTTCATATATTGAAAACTCTTAAAGATTTTTTTATTAAAAATGGATATGAGGCATTTTTGTGGCAGCTTCATCTTAAAAAAAATTACAGTGAAATTTGTGCACCCCATAAAAATTTTATGGGGTTTTGTTCCCTTAAACCCCCCCCCCCATCTTTTGTGTACGTTCCAATTAAATTATTATTGTGGCACCTTTAGTTAAACACAATGTTTTTAAAACTTTTTTGCCTCCTAGTACTTTGCTGATAAGCCAGCGTTTATTGAGATATTTTGAGTATTTGTCGAATCCACCACATATTTGTATATGGTTAAGTACGATTATAGAGACCTGTTAATATTCTGAAAATTTATTTATAATTTACATTTTTAGGTATATTTTAAAAAAGAAGCCACATCTCGATAAAAGGTGACTTATCAAAAAAAGACTAAGAGACAAAAGTTTTAAAAACAGTGTGTTTAACTAATGGTACCACAATAATAGTTTAATTGGAACGTACACAAACATTTGGGGGGTTTAAAGGAACAAAACCCCCATACAATTTTTATGTAAATATATTAAAAAAGAAGCCGCATTTCGATAAAAACTCGCTTATAGAAAAAATACTAAGAGGCAAAAAAGTTTTAAAAACGTTGTGTTTAACTAATGCTACCACGATAATGAATTAATTGGAATGTACACAAAAGTTTGGGGGGGTTTAAGGGAACAAAACCCCCATAAAATTTTTATGGGGTGGACAAATTTCACTATAATTTTGTTTTAAGATGTTCCTACCATAACAATGATACATGTCTATTTTCAAGAAAAAATCTCTAATAGTTTTCGATATATTGAAAAAAATCGATTTTTATTTTGTAATTTTAAAGGACTGTAACTTTTTTTGTGAGCACATTTGTACCAAGGTAAGTTAGGTTCAATCGAACTATTTTTGACCCCAGAATGTGTGGTAAAATTTATGACCAATCTTTTCGGGACACCCTGTATATGCTCTACGTGTACTTGGGCAGTCCTGAACTATGTGTCTTATCGTCTGTCTTGCAGCGCCGCAGTCAAAAGAAGGCGAAGGAAGTTTACACCATCTCCAGAGGGAGTCGTCGCGTTTTCCACAGTTCGTTCTAAATCGATTAAGGGTTGCCGAAATCATACAGTGACGTTCAAATTCGCCAGGGTTTTCTATGATGTCCGGTAGACTGTGGTAATGCGGATCTCTTTTGCTTCCCCAATCTTGTCTCCATCGGGTATTTAAGTCAAACTGGGATTTCTGCAGCGGTTGAGCAGATTCTAGAGGGAGTAACCTGAATCGGAGACGGTTTCCAAGAATATCGGGGATGTCCTTGTGGACTTGAGCGGCGTAGGTTGGGTGGTGCTTAGTGATGAGCAAAACAAGAACAAGACCAAGACCAGGCTAGTCTTGGTCTTGGTCTTGTTCTTGCAAGCTTGGTCTTGGTCTTGGTCTTGCAGCTAAAAGGCAGTCTTGGTCTTGCACTAGCCGGTCTTTTTCTTAGTCTTGGTCTTGCTGCAAGAGTCTTGCTGGTCTTGCTTTTTTGGCAGTAATAATTTGAACCAAACAATTTCGAATAAAATGTACATTGAAATAAATAAAGATGTGAAGAATGAAACTATATTTTTTACTTAAAAATTTTAACAGAATGTAGAAGGTAGTCTCAAATGGATACCAATTTTAACATTATACAGTCACCTAATGACCTAATTATGTCTCTCTATGTAAAGAGATTAGAGTATATTTTTATAATAGTAATGTTTATCAGTAGGAAAAACCTGCATTTACAACCCTTGTTGCAATTGCTGGCCTTCGGTTGTGCCACGTTGTGTTTGCATGCTGTCGATACCTGCCGCCTGCCTTCAGACCACGTCTTGAGTCTGGATTATTGTTTATAATCCGGTCAACTTAGACATCAAAATAGTTGGCAAATAACAAAAATTGCCGGAGAGCCAAATTTTGGTGGAGAGCTAGAGGTTACCATAACAAATAAATTTGTAAAAGTCCCCATCGATCCCATGTGTGCAACAAAAGTTATTCGGGATCGAAGGTTAAAATTTGAGATTTTTTGGATTTTTCTCGAAAACGGTAAGTTTTATCAAAAAAAAACATCAAACCAAAGTTGTAGATCTTAACATTCTCTACAAAAATTATCCTTACAATTTTTTTCCTAAGAGTTACCATTCCTGAGATATCGTGATTTTAAAAGTTACTTTATACATATGTACATTATACTATAATGTATAAATAAGCCACGTATATACATAATGTGGCACTTAAAGACAAGTATAAAAATGCCTATTTGTGTCTCTTTTATATAATATATTATACTATTCTGAAAATATTTCTTCAAAAGATAATCAGTCCCAAACTGAATTTCCTCTATCCATGTGACCTTGAAAAACATTTGGCTATACCATTGTTTAAAAAAGAACAGATTGTCTGTTGTAAACAATGGCTACAGTATTGTCCGTAGGTCTTGTTCATATTACAGTTTCTTTTAGTGCTAAAAGTTCAGTTCAAGTGAATATAATACTTATTACAAACGTCTCCATTTATCAGACATTACGGGCTTACAGTGACAGCAATATTTGACAGCTACAGTGACTCATCGACAAAGAATATTAAAGCTGCAGAACAACGTCGTCGAACTAAAAAAACATCATCGGGTTCCGAGATTATCTTTGATGAAAATATAACAGTTCCAGCGAATCAAAAACAATTTTTCGCTAACATTAATAATAAATCTCGTTTCATTTTCATGTTAACTGACAAATTAACAGCTGCGAATATTGAAGTGAAACAAGCTAAAAATGACGCAGATGCCCTTATAATTGAGACAGCAATTGAAAAACTTAAGGCAACAAACACAACAATTGTAGTCGGTGAAGATGTTGATTTGTTAGTACTGCTTACTGCAAGGCCTCCAGTAGACAGAGTTATTTATTTTCTGAAACCTGGAAGGGCTCAACAGCGAACAGAGATATATTCTTCGAAAAGTTTATCGGCTTAGCCCAAATGCCAAAAGTACATTTTATTTTTACATGCGATAACCGGCTGCGACACTACGTCAGCAATGTACAGAAGGGGCAAAACGTCAGTACTTAAATTATTTGAAAAAAAAAAAGATTTGACTGACTGCTGTCAAGTTTTTACAGAACTTGATTTCACACCGCAATCAATATTTACGGAAGGAATTCGCTTTTTTCTTGCGGTTTATGGAGCTCCAAAAAATTAGTTGTTTTGATAAATACCGATACTTAACTTTGGTAAAAATTACGCGAAACAAGAAACAAGTACAACTATCATGTCTTCCTCCAACATCAGCATCTGCTTTTCAACATTTGTATCGAGTATATTATCAAGTTCAAACATGGCTAGGCAATGAACTGAATCCAGAAGACTGGGGTTAGAAATTAATAGATAATATTCTGGAACCGATTAAAACCTTACTCCCAACTGCTCCAGAAAAAGTCCTTAACACTATTTTTTGCAATTGCAAAAAGGTTTTAGTGTCAAATGTGAATGTAAAAAAGTCGGGTTGCTGTGTTCTCTAGCGTGTTCCAGTTTAGTACAACAGAGGAAGGCTCCTGTGATTTTAATGAAGAGACCAATGACCCAGTCCCATTTAAACAATCTTTGAACATCCGGCAAGAAAAAGAGGAAGAAGATGAAATCGAAGAAGACTTGACTGTTGAAGTAGACTTTCAAGAATATGAATCTGATTAAAATATCTAAAGAAATCAAAACAATTGTTAACCTAATAATCAATAGCAATATCAATAATCAATATCAATAATAATGTAATATCTAGAACTTGACCGGTATTGTTTCCTTAAATTATCCTAAAATTGTCAAAACAGTTAGTGGAGTAGGCCTACTGAGGAACCACGGTAAAAAAAATGCGCCGAGTACACTACCTCACAGGTGCTGTGGAAACGTGTGCATATCATGTATAATGTGACTCTTAGAATCGCGATATCTCAGGAATGACAACTCTTAGGAAAAAAACAGTAAGAACTATTTTCGTAGAGAATTTTAAGATCTACAACTTTGGTTAAAGGTTCTTTTTTGATAAAACTTACGGTTTTCGAAAAAAATCCAAAGAATCTCAAATTTTGACCGGAATAAAAAAGTCGGGTTGCTGTGTTTTCTGGCGTGTTCCAGTTTAGTACAACAGAGGAAGGCTCCTGTGACTTTAATGAAGAGACCAATGACCCAGTCACACTTAAACAATTTTTGAACATCCGGCAAGAAAAAGAGGAAGAAGATGAAATCGAAGAAGACTTGACTGTTGAAGTAGACTTTCAAGAATATGAATCTGATTAAAATATCTAAAGAAACCAAAACAATAGTTAACCTAATAATCAATAGCAATATCAATAATCAATATCAATAATAATGTAATACCTAGAACTTGATCGGTATTGTTTCCTTAAATTATCCTAAAATTGTCAAAACAGTTAGTGGAGTAGGCCTACTGAGGAACCACGGTAAAAAAAATGCGCCGAGTACACTACCTCACAGGTGCTGTGGAAACGTGTGCATATCATGTATAATGTGACTCTTAGAATCGCGATATTTCAGGAATGACAACTCTTAGGAAAAAACAGTAAGAACTATTTTCGTAGAGAATTTTAAGATCTACAGCTTTGGTTAAATATTCTTTTTTGATAAAACTTACCGTTTTCGAAAAAAATCCAAAAAATCTCAAATTTTGACCTTTGACCCCGAATAACTTTTGTTGCACACATGGGATCGATGGGGACTTTTAAAACTTTATTTGTTATGGTGTACCCTAGCTCTCCACCAAAATTTGGCTCTCCGGCAATTTTTGTTATTTCAAATGTCTATATAGACCGGGTTATCTGGACACTTTGAAGGTTGAGAAAATGCAAACCGTTTGACTTAATCAAAACGACTTAAAAATGTAACCAAAATATTATGTATTTTAAAAATTCGATATTGTTTAAGGTTTCTTAAAATGTCAGTATATATTATTGAACTAAAAAAATAAAGTTAAAAAAATAAAAACCAATTTTTCTCAAAAAAGTGAAAGAGTCTTGCAGGTTGGTCTTGGTCTTGCGTGGTCTTGCAAGGTTCGGTCTTGGTCTTGGTCTTGTTCTTGCAAGCTTGGTCTTGGTCTTGGTCTTGTTCTTGCAAGCTTGGTCTTGGTCTTGGTCTTGCAACCAAAAGGCGGTCTTGGTCTGGGTCTTGGTCTTGCTGCAAGACCAAGACCAAGACCGCAAGACCAAGACCAGTCTCGCTCATCACTAGTGGTGCTGTATTACTAAGGGTAGGTAGCCACATTGTAGGGCTGAGCTAAATAATTGTGCCTGTTATCATACGCATAGCGAGGTTTAATTGAATGTCGATCAGGTGGATATGCCTGCTATTTAGCCACACTGGTGCACAGTATTCTGCCACCGGATATATCAGGCCAAGAGCAGAGGATTTTAAAGTAGTTAGTCATTACGGACAAGTTATTAAATTTTATTTACAGACAGCTAATTAAAAATAAGTTTAATTATTATTTTTTTGCAGCTTCGCACAGGACACGAAGTTTCAATTAAGATACTTAATCAATGACACCTATCACGAAGATAGAGGCCCAATTTTCTTTTATACGGGAAATGAAGGTGATATTAAAAATTTTGCGAAGAACACAGGGTTCATGTACGACATAGCCCCGACATTCAGTGCTTTACTGGTATTTGTTGAACACAGGTAAATAATTTTATTACATTTTGTATTTATTTAATTAGAAACATACAAGTAATACTATTTGTTGAAAATCGTTAATCCTATAATTACTTTTTACCATCACAGTATATTTATTTTACTTTTTTACTTATCTGAATATCAGAAATATATCGAATTGAAAAATCGTCTTTTTCTTCTTTTTTATTTTCTATGTTCTGTCAGAACGTTGGTTATCATTATACCTATCTTAATTTTATTCACTGCCACCCTAAACAGCATGCTTGTGTCAACCCCATACTAATCTCTCAAGTTCTTCAACCACGAGGTTCTTTTTCGCCCTGGACTGGGTTTTCCTGCTATTTTCTCTTGAATAATATTTTGTAGCAACCTCTATTTTAGAGCTCTCATTACATTATCCGAAATACTCCAGCTTTCTATTCTTGATGCTTTTTAAAATCTCAGTATAGTAGTCTTGCTGAGACGTTCTATTATTGTGGAGTTTCCAATCTTCTCCACCCAAGTAACTTTTAAAATTCTTCTATAGCACCATATTTCTAAAGTCTCAAGGCCATTTAGATGGATTTTATTCACAGTCCAGGACTCGACACCATAAAGTAAACCGAGAACACGTAGCAGCGAAGTAGGTAAAGCCTCAATGACAATTTTAAGCCTCTGTTACATAATACCTTGGACATCCTTCTAAAAGCGGCTCTGGCTGCTCTATCCTAGATCTAATTTCGCCGTGAGTCTCTACGCTACAATTTAATTGACATCAAAGATAAACAATTTGATCAACTTTCTCAAATTTTTTATTATTTACATATATATACGTTTTTATATTCCGTTGTTTACTTATTACGAGTATTTTGGTGTTTCGTATATTTAGATCCAGACCTGCTTTCTTACAACTCGGCGGTAAGAGGCATCCCTGCCGTACTCCTTTTTTTATATTAATAGGCTGTGATTCCGAACCGTCTACTAAAACTGATGTCGTTTGATTTCAATACAAAGTACCCCGCACAAACCTTATGGAAATTAGGTCCCAGTGGATTTAGTTCATACTTTGGAAAAATACTCTTTGAAGCATCCTGATAAAAAGTTCTTATGGGCACATCTCGATCGTATGGAGGATTTTCAAGATATAGAGGCACAAACTCGGAAAATTATAAGATTTGCCGTGTATTCCAATTCCCTGAGTTACTGGTTATCTGGCAACATGTAGAAGTTTGGATTAAATAAAAGTACTAGTAGTCTAGATTAATTCCTGGTTATCCAATGACGACCTTTACTTTGACCTTGACCTTCAACGGATGTCATCTTCTAGAGTTTCGAGGGTTTTCAGCAATAAATTGATATATACAGATTACTCATGGGTTTTTGAGATGGCTAAACACGAATATGCCATCAGAATTCCTCCGGAGGACGTGGTGGCCAAAACTACTGCAAGGGATGTCATCTTCTAGAGTTTCGATGGTTTTGGCATTTAATTGATGCAAATGAACTACTGGAGGGTTTTTTGAGGTCGCTAAACACGAATATGCCACCAGAACCGACTCCCGGAGCACTTGGTTTTCAAGGTCAATGAAAGGGGCTCCTGGAGTTTCGAGGGTCTTCGGTAATACATTGATCCAAACGGATTACTCATAGGTTTTTAGAGTTGCTGAACACGAATACCCCATTAGAACAGACATCTGAGTACCTGGTGCCTAAGTCACGTCATGCTTTGGAGAATCGAGAGATTTCGGTACCAAATTAATGTAAACTGATTACTCACAGATTTTTGAGGCTGTCATGGGTAATTCATTTGTATCAATTTAATGCCGAAAACCCTCGAAACTCCAGAAGATGACGTGCCGTAGGCACTGAGATTCATGGGTCGGATCTGATAGTGTATGCATGTTGAGCAACCCCAAAAATCTAAGAGTAATCCATTTGATTCATCCAAAACTCCAGAAGATAACCTGTCTTAGGTACCAGGTGCTCCTGTGTCTATGCTGATCACGTCTTCGTGTTCAGCAACCCAAAAACTTATAACTAATCCATTTGCATTAATGTAGTGCCCAAGACCCTCGAAACTCCAGGAGCCCCTTTCATTGAACTTGGAAACCAGGTGCTCCGGGAGTCGGTTCTGGTAGCATATTCGTGTTTAGTGACCTCAAAAAACCCTCCAGTAATTCATTTGCATCAATTAAATGCCGGAAATCATCGAAACTCTAGAAGATGACGTCCCTTACAGTGGCCCTAGCCACCACGTGCTCCGGAGGTCAATTTTGATGGCATATTCGTATTTGGCGGTCCCAAAAACACATCAATAATCTGTTTATATCAATTTAATGCCGAAAACCCTTTAAACTCTAGAAGATGACATCCGTTGAAGGCCAAGGTGAAAGTAAAGGTCACCATTGGATAGCCAGAAAAAAATCCTAGACTACTTGTACTTTTCCTTGATCCAAACTTCTACATGTTGCCAGATAACCAGTAACTCAGGGAATTTGAATTGGAAAAGTATCTTATAATTTTCCGAGTTTGTGCCTCTATATCTTGGAAATCCTCCATACGATCGAGTCGTGCCCATGAGAACTTTTCATCACAATGCTTCAAAGAGTATTTTCCAAAAGTATGAACTAAATCCCCTGGGACCTAATTTCCATAAGGTTTGTGCGGGGTACATTGCAATTATGCGAACATCTCTGCCGTCCAAGCCAACGTCTCCTAGAACTTCTATTAATGTTGAGTACTTAACACGATGAAATGCCTTTCGAAATCAACAAAACAAGAGTATATGTCTACAGATATATCACATTTCTGATAAAATACATTTATCTTAAACAATGCGTCTATTGTTCCAAACCCGTTACGGAAACCAAACTGTGTGTCACTTAGGTATTCCTCGCATTTGTTTTAGATACGGCCATGTTTTACCTTCAAAAAATTTTCAATAAAAAGTTTGACAAACTGATGGTTCTATAATTAGCACAGAGTTTTGCTGCTGTCTTCTTAGGTAGACCTATGAACAATGAATTGGACCAACCATCAGGTAGGTGTCCGCTGGTATAAGTGGTATTGAAAAACGAAGTTATAGCCTCTAAAATATTGCTATCATTTACTAGTTTAGTTATAACAAAGAATATATACTAAGGTCTATATTCTTTGGTTATATTATTTCAGTTGGAATTTCATCAGGACCTGTCGCTTTGCCATTTTTTGATGATTGTTTGGCTTTTATTACCTCAGAGCGTGTTATTAGGGGTCCGTCACAATTAGTAATATCCGGAGGTGAACTACTCCTATCGTCTTCGAATAGAATCGCAACGTAATTTTCCCATTCTTTAAGTTTGTCCCCTACTTCAAATATTACTTTACCATGTTCATCATCTGAGACAGCTTCTAGAAAAGGGATGGGAGTATAACATATCCATACACAATCTCTTCATATACTTTCGACAGGCATATGACAGCGTAGAAAGAAGCCAAGTATGGAATGCCATGGCGGAGTTCTCAATACCAAAGAAACTCATTCGGATGACTAAAGTCTTTATGGAGGGAGGAATATCAAAAGTACGTGTAAATAATAAACTGTCTGACAGCTTCGAAATGAACAGTGGACTCAAACAGGGTGATGCGTTATCTCCACTACTTTTTAACCTTGTATTAGAGAAAGCCATGGAGTCGGCCGAAATAAAACAGAACTGCTATAGGATCAAGGTTTCAAGTTATTACTAGCATACGCAGATGACATTGATCTCGTTGGAGACTTCATCCGATCCATAAAAGCCATTTTCAACAAGGTGGAAGGAGCAACAAGCGAAGTAGGGCTGAGGATTAATGAAGAGAAGACGAAATATATGTGTATAAATAGAACGACACGAAGAGACAGGATTGGACAAAATTTGACGGTCAATACCTTCAATTTCGAAAGAGTACAACGTTTTAAGTATCTGGGGGCCGTAACCACAGCTGACAACGATGTTACTGAAGAAATAAAAGATAGAATCCAATCAGAAAATCGCTGTCTATTCGCACTGGATAAGCTTATAAAATCAAAAACTCTTACAAGAATTTCCAAGATCAAAATCTATAAATTAATTGTCAGACATGTACTAAAATATGGTTGCGAAACGTGGACCATGACCAAATCAAACGAACAAAAGCTCAGACGTTTTGAACGAAAAATACTTTTCGGACCTCACCACGACATTAACACAAACCAGTATAGGATCAGAACTAACTTCGAATTAAAAGAACTCTACAATGACACCGATATTGTCCAAGAAATTAAATCACAGCGACTAAGATGGGCAGGCCACTTGCACAGACTTCATAACGAGAGTCTTGTAAGACTGGTATGGGAGGAGATTCCTACAGGCAAATGACCACTCGGACGTCCCAGAATGCGATGGAGAGATTCCAAGTAGCTCTCCGAAAAATGAACAGTCGATTTGACCCTAGGTTGATGGAAGACCGAACAAATTGGAAGAAAGTTGTACAGTCAGCCAGGACCCACCCAGGGTCGTAGCGCTACGTGATAATGATGATGATGATGATGTTCATCATGTAGCAATGCATTTTGTTTCCTATTGACGATACCAGCCGCTTCTTCCATTTTTTAAATTAAACGTGATTAATTTTAAAAAGTTTCAAGTTCTTCAATTTTACGACACTCTTTGGCTAGTTAGGGTGTTTATGGTAATCGCTGAGCAAACTGAAATATACGTCTCTTGCTTTCGTTTCACGGCGAAATTCTTTTGTATTAATTCTACTTCCAACTAAGTATAGAGACCATGTTTTCATTGGAATTTTGCCACGTTGAATAGACGGAAAGTAATGTGCAAATTATAGACCTCCCCTAGTCTTCTTTAATTCAACAATCGTATGGTTTGCAAGTAATGCAAACCACGAAGGCGTAACCAGAAAACCAGAAACCATTAAATGTTTTATTTTCTTCGGAAATAAAATTTCGAGTTGAATTATTTGCTTCGTAATTTTATCTTCTCATACTATTCTTCATTTTTCTGTTTTCTTGCCTTAATTATTTAATACATTTCAATATCATTCCCCTTTTTTTATTGTAGTTTCAGTATAATATTTCACCTCGAATAATCTCGAATTTTTGATTCCAGCTTAATATTTGGTTGTCTGTATAGCACACTAATCTGTACGTTATTTTTTTTTGCTTTATTCATGCCATGAAGATTTTTCTTAGGATTCTTATGCTAATAGGGATATCTTATTTCTGCTGGTCATTTCCCATGTCTCTTAGCTATGCATTATTACAAATCTGAGAATAGTAAACTACCTGTTCTTTTGGAGTTTTAGGCCAGTTCTTGATACTATTTACCTTCTCTAATAGGAATTACTTAACTTTATTTCGGAAATCATTATTATTTTGACATATTTCGATTCAAGGTCAATAATAAAAGTATCTTCAATCTGTAATTTTATTCTTTTTCTTATAGTACCTATCCATTTCGTGTGTTGGCAACCATCATGCCAATCGGTATTTTGCATCCTGACGTTCGTACCAAGGTATGTGTATGTTTTTACTTTTTCTATTTGCTAAAACTGACACTGATTCGTTCATATTCTGCTCCTACTTATAGGTCATCATACATTTTGTTTTCTTAATTTTTAGTCACAATTCACATGTCTGACTTACTTCTGTGATCTTATTCATTAACACCTGGAAGGCTTCATGACTGTTAGCGAATACCACCCTGTCATCCACGTATCTGATGTTATTGATACATTCTCCCTTAATTAAAATTCCGGCTTCAACATCCTCTACTGCTTCTTGAAGGACTTCCTCAGAGTATGTATTGAAAAGCAGCAGAGGTAACAGTATACAAAAAAATCCACAAGGAAAGAGTTTTCCTGTAGTTGGCTGTATACCATATAATACAAAAAACAAAAATCCTGTATAAAAGATATATTTAAAATCCCTCAAAAGGGTCACATCAAAATCACAACATAACTAGTTTTCGACTGGTTTACCAGTCATCATCATTGTTAACTTAAAAGAATATAACGTGCAATGTACATGCTAACCACCAAAATATTGTTTGACAAAAATATGTGGGTCAAAGCCCAGTAAAAGTTGTCCGTCAAGGAAACATTGGTTTAAAATGTTAAAAAAAATAGGACGTTTAAAATATTTGGCTAATCTGCCCCAGGTAACATCTGAGCTTTGGATATGACTTGTTCACATGTTAAAAGTATGACGTCAATTAAACAAGTATGCCGTCATACTTTTAACATGTGAACAAGTCATATCCAAAGCTCAGATGTTACCTGGGGCAGATTAGCCAAATATTTTAAACATCTTAGTTTGATGTAACATTTTAAACCAATGTTTCCTTGACGGACAACTTTTACTGGGCTTTGACCCACATATTTTTATCAAACAATATCTTGGTGGTTAGCATGTACATTGCACGTTATATTCATTTTAGGTAAACACTTATGATGACTGGTAAACCAGTCGAAAACTAGTTATGTTTTGATTTTGATGTGACCTTTTTGAGGGATTTTAAATATACATTTTATACAGGATTTTACTGTTTTTTGTAAAAGTATACGTTTATATTGGACCCCAGGTTTCATTGTTATATCGTCGGATACAAATCGTCAGATTCCCCTGTCTCTGTGCGAATAGACGATGTTTGGTTCTAGTAAATATTGCTAATACTCGTATATTTGAGATAATATTTGTTAACATCTCCATCAGCTTATCCTGCTTTACTGTATCGAATGCTTTATGGTAATCAATGAAGCATGCATAAATAAGTATCGAAATTCACGTCTCTCCATCGTTGAAATAGCATTTGAATGCTAAACAGGGCCTCTCTCGTACCCACAGTATCCCGAAAACGAACCTATATACCTAGGCTGAGCTTTACTTTAACCCGGCACCTGCCACGTGGCTTTGCAAGGCGCCAACTGCCACGTGGGGTGCTCACAGCACCCCTTAAAAATTGTCTGTGATCTACTTGTTTAAAAAACAAAATAATGTGTTGAGTTTTATTTATTTAGCGTATGGACTTTCTCAGTACGATAAATACACAAATATAATATATATACATATATACACACACATATACACATATACACATATATTATTCAAACACCAAAACATAATGAATGAATCTAAATATTAATGTCCAATTTACATAGCCATTCAATTGCATCTGGGGAGCATTCCACAAAGTCCTGGAGGTTTCCACGGTAGGCCCGATTTAGGCAATCTGAAACACAATGACTTATGGTCTGTCTAAGCGATCCACAATCACACTGTGGACTTTCTGCACGACCCCATTTGAACAGAGAATCAGCACATTTACCATGTCCGGTACGTATGCGATTAAGCCTCGTCCAGGTGGGCCGGGGCAGACCCGATCCGATGAAACCCTGGGTTGGGGTGGATATCTGAATATAGTCTGCTGCTATTGTTGGCATCCATCTTGTGGACCATTGCCTTTGTATATCATAGGAATCACCAATTGTTCGGGCAGTTCTGATTGGAGGATTTCTAGACCTCAGTCGCTGGTGCTCTTTTGAGATGTCTGGTATGTCTTGATGGATTGGTAATTGTATGTTGGCTACAATTTTCTGATACTCTCTCACTAATGCTGCTGTACGGCGTAGATCTGGTGGGGCAATATTGCTCAAAGTAGGCAGCCATCTCACTGGGGTTGATTTTATTGTTCCAGTGATTAATCTCATGGTTTGATTAAGTTGGACATCGATTTTGTTTGTATGTGCACTATTTAACCATACTGGTGCACAATATTCTGCCACTGAAAAAACCAAAGCTAGAGCAGAGGTCCGAAGAGTATCTGCAGAAGCACCCCAAGTTGTTCCAGCAAGTTTTGTTATTATATTATTTCTTGTTCTCAGTTTACCGGCTGCGTTTGTAAGATGGCTTTTGAAGGTGAGTGTTCTATCAAGTGTGATGCCTAGATATTTGGGGTTGTTGTTATGTTTGATAGCTACATCATTTAGAGTTACATTGAGGGTATCGCCCGCAAGTTGGTTCGACAGGTGAAAGAGACAGGTTTCAGTTTTGCTTGTGTTAGGACGTAAGCGCCAGTTCTTAAAGTAGTTACTAAGTGTAGTTAGGTCCTCGTTTAGAGCTCGTTCTCCAGCTTCCTTACTATTATCTTGGAAGCCAATGGCCAGGTCGTCTGCATAAGCGAATTTTCTCGATTTTGTTTCAGGTATATCCGCCGTATAAAGGTTAAATAATGAAGGAGCTAGCACTGAGCCTTGAGGTAAGCCGTTGTTAAGTTTTCTAACGCTTGTGTTGAGTAACACAAGAATATAAATAAACATGTTTTATTACCTTATTAGCCACTAATATGTTATAAAAGTTAAAAAATAAAATGAAAAAGGTGTTATATATAAGCAAACTAGCAGGTACCAAGCCATAATAAATGAAGTCAAGTAAAATATCTAAAAAAATTAATATTTAGTGAGTATAGAGTCTACATTAATAATTTAAATCAGTTATTTCAATAAAAAATGTAAATTTGACCTGTTGATCAAAAATACAAAAAAAAATTTAAAACTTAAAGTGCCAGATGATGACACCCCAATTCGACTTGAAAGCTATAAGTTCAGAATGACACTAAATAACCACTTTAAACACTAATACATATATGCTATATAATATTATAGAAAGCTATTATGACGCACAGTTCGGTTACCAAACTTGAAATACCAAATATTTGATCAAAATGTGTTATGGGATGCTGGTAGCACCCCACGTGGCAGGTGCCGGGTTAAACAGCTTATATATGCTTTTCTGTATGATGTTTAACAATAACTATATAACATCGCTCATGCTAATGGTCCGGAAATCACTGCTGGATATCGATTTTGGAAGCGTGTCGTGTTTTTGTTCCAACAACCCTATATCTTCATATTGTGATTTTAACCAATTTACCTTTAATATTTGTTGCACATTCTTCTGCTGTTCTTAAATTTTCTAAATTCTTCCTGTGTTACCCCTTCCTTTTTTCCTATTTCTGCAATATTTTGTTTTCCAATAAAAATAAATATCCTAGCTGATAATTGTCTTTAAAAATTTTGACATTATTTTTTCAAGTATTGCTTGTGTGAATGAAGATCTAATATTATTGTTTATGTAATTTAGATATTATGGCGAGTCATTGCCATTTGGCAATCAATCTTACTCATCCATTGACAAGTTGGGGTATCTTTCCTCTCAACAAGCACTAGCAGACTTCGTATATGTAATAGAAGCATTGCAGGAACAATATGCTCATAATCAAAAGAATCTTCCTGTCATAGCGTTTGGGGGTTCCTACGGAGGGATGTTATCCAGTTGGATCAGAATGAAGTATCCCAGCTCTGTGTTGGGAGCAATAGCAAGTTCTGCTCCCATTTGGCAGTTGGGAGGACTGACTTCGTGCGAGATATTTAATAGGATTACTACTAGTGTATATGCAAGTTTTGGAACAGATAAATGTACAAATGGTATTACAAATGTTTGGAAAACAATAAGGTAAGAAATTGTTTTATTTTCAGTTCATCGTACATACAAATCGTACATGTTTTATTTATATCGACATAAACTATATACAGGGTGAGTGAGAAGGAAAGCACCAAACTTTAAGACTGTATAATATAAAGTAGTAATAAATAAAAATAACTCATATTATGTTGTTATTCGATTTTCATTTGTTTTAGAGTTATAGTGATAATAAAAAAATTATAATCTTGATAGGCCTGGGTCCAGCATACCAAAAAAGTTGATTAATAGCAAATTGAAAATTTGTAAATAGCTTAACGGTGTCTAATCGGACAAATTTTTATGTATGGAAACATAGGAACAAGAGAAGTTTTAATTGTGAAATATGATTTTAATTTTGGAACGTGTCATCCTGACAAGTTTATCTCACAATGAAACACTAAAAACTTTTGTTTTCTACACTTCCACAAAATTTATTATTTACAACTATGTGACTACAGCTGTTTCGGCAGAGTGCCTTTCTCAAATGATATAATTTACAATGTGTTTGCCTTTTTAAGTCTCTAACTGAAGAGGTTGAGGAGTGGGGAGCTGTTTGTCTCGAGTTGGTCATTCAGAATTATATCAATATTTTTCAGTATATTAATTTCCATAGATTCTAAAAAAGATAGCTTAAGGCCTTTATTTTGGATATGCAGAATTTGAAACCCTTCATTGAAAGAATGATTATGATGTAGAAGGTGAAGTGCGTATATAGAAGTGTCTGTTTTTCTATTGTTGAAAGCCCTTTTGTGTTCTACTATCCGTTTGTCAAAAGTTCTGCCAGTTTGACCGATGTACGTTTTCGGACAATCACCACAAGTTAGTTTGTACACACCACTCTGTAGTTGCTTTCTCTTTCGGCTTTTATTGTTCTTAATATATTTGCTTCATAATCATACATCTCCAAGTCGAGCAAATGGCACCTTGCGGTGTTTCAAGTAGCATGAGGAATGATGGGGAGGTTGCTAGTCCCACGCATCATCTGTTGAGTTCCGTCCAATTTTGTTTACTAGTTTTCTTCATTCTCTTCTCTTGTTTGCTATCTTTTAATATATTTGCTTAAGTTGTTGTTAGTTCTGAAAGCTGGTATTATTCCTTTCTTTTTTATGTATCTGGCTATTTTTGTTGTTTTCTTGCCAGTATATGTGAGAGAGCAGAAGGTACTGGGTTCTTTCTGTGGTGGTGGATACACTAATTTCAGGGCTTTCTTATGGAGTTTTTGATTTAAAATTTTGTTAACTGTTTGTTCGTTATAGCCGTTGTTGACTGCTATTTGTTTAATGATGTTTAGTTCTATCTCGAAGTTATTTTTTGTCATAGGAATTTCTGTCAGTCGATGTATCATGCTATAATAGGCTGCTAATTTGTGTTGTGTAGAATGGGATGATGAATTGTGTATGGTTGTGTCAGTATGGGTAGGTTTATGATATACGGAGAACTCATGTTTGTTGTGTAGTCTGGTAATCGTTACATCTAGAAAGTTTATGGAATTATTCTGTTCTGTTTCTATTGTAAACTCAATATTACTATGAAGTGAATTAATGTATGATAGAAATTGGTCAAGTTGTCTGTTAGTTCCTGTAACAAGTATTAAAAAGTTCCTGTATTAAGAAAAATAAAAGCCGAAAAAGGAAGCAACTACAGAGTGGTGTGTACAAACTAACTTGTGGTGACTGTCCTAAAACGTACATCGGTCAAACTGGCAGAACTTTTGACAAACGGATAGCAGAACACAAAAGGGCTTTCAACAATAGAAAAACAGACACTTCTACATACGCACTTCACCTTCTAGATCATAATCATTCTTTCAATGAAGAGTTTCAAATTCTGCATATCCAAAATAAAGGCCTTAAGCTATCTTTTTTAGAATCTATGGAAATTAATAAACTGAAAAATACAGATATAATTCTGAATGACCAACTCGAGACAAACAGCTCCCCACTCCTCAACCTCTTCAGTTAGAGACTTAAAAAGGCAAACACATTGTAAATTATCCTCCACAGTCCATAGGTCCAGCCAGCTGGACAATGTTTATTAATTTATTACACGGTGACTATTAGGGTTGGGCATCGCTGCGTCCTATATTGAGCATATTAGACTTCCTATTTATCAGTCAAATTTACTCATTTTAAAAATTCGACAACAGCGCCTACCTCGGTAGTTTGTTGTTACATGTGGTGAAACTTTTTAAGTTATGATGGTGGCTCCACAAAAATACATTAAGTTGTAGTGTTTTTCTGTACTTTAAAGTAATGATTGTTTTTAATGTATGTTACTTGATGATTGGACGTATTTGTGGTAAATATATATTTGAAAATAATTACAAATGGACACGTTAGCGGTCCTCTAAACTTTTTGTCCAGCATTTTGGACATTGGGACTTAGTTAGCCAAATATGCTACCATACTCACATTTTTTAAGTTTAGTTACAGATAGTAAAAGGATATTGATGGAAAGTGCATTGGAGGCTATTTTGATAGATAACAATTATTTCATCAGTGAAGATAGCGATAATGATCAAAGGAAATGGATTTACAGAAATTTAAGCTGTATGTTGGAAGGTCACTAGCTCTATGTGGTAGGCCTGCAAGTGGGAGACAAGTTAGTGCGTCTATTTAAAGAAAACCGAAGACACCTGAAGATGAAGTGCCATAATTCCTGTAAAAAGATCTACAGTTTTCCAGTTACCGCCTATAGATGTAAGAAAAACCAGTAATGACCATTTGCCAATATGCTCTGTAAGCAATAGAAATTCTTATCGCGTTGCCTAAACCTTTTAAATACGCTAAGAAGACGAGATTCTTTTGTACAAAATGCAAAATATATATGTGTATTTCTCATGAACCAGAATGTTTTTTCAGTTTCATACTTAAATTATATGAAAGCTAAGTCCTGATGTCCATTATGCTGGACCTGTCATATTATGTCTGTCAAATAATTCTTTTAAAGTTTTTGTAGATTTTCGTTTATTGTTTTCACAAATGAGGAGAGAAAATAAAAAATATTTTTAAAATAATAAAAACTTTTTTCTTGGGGCTGAAGAGGTTATATCACTTGAGAAAGTCACTCTGCCGAAACAGCTGTAGTCACATAGTTGTAAATAATAAATTTTGTGGAAGTATAGAAAACAAAAGTTTTCAGTGTTTTATTGTGAGATAAAATGAACTTCCATCAAGTAACGGTCGAATCCATCAATTATGACAAGTTTATGATTGTGAAAACTAGCAGGTTGTTTTTAAGTATATCCAATAGCAAACTTTATATAATAAATGAAAAAATTGTTGTAGGACAAATATATTGGGCGTTTTAATACGTCCGACACGTAGGTAGAATATTTCAAATGAGAGGAATTATGTTGGTGATAAATAGTAGTCTGATTTTTGCATAAGAAATTGATGGAAGGGTAACAAATCAATTGGAAGTTCTGTCCGACAAAATATGATGGAACGTTTTCGTAGTCTGGCGTTCGAAACCTGTAATCTGTTCCACAATTAAAACTTCCCCTGTTCCAGTGTTCCCGTGCATCAAAGTTTGTCCGACTAGACACCGTTAAGCTTTTAACAAATTTTCAGCTTGCTATTAATCAACTTTTTTTGGTACGCAGGATCCAGGCCCACAACATAGATTGAATGTTTAAATGTCCTTACAATAAATTAAAAAAAACACCGCCTTTGACCTGTAAGCGTTCTGTGCTTTGTCTATGAATATTTAACTTTGCTTTCCTAATTTTGTCATGGTATGCTCTAAATATGGCTGCAAAATTCCTACTATTTCGAAATTATTGCGTTCCGAATGTAGACTTTTACCTTGCAAACTTCATTTTTAAACCAACCCCATAAAAAGTGGTGTAATGGTGTTAGGCCTGGAAGTCTTGGAGGCCAACTAATAGAACTACTGCGAACATTTTGTATTTAAATGTGGCCTGACCTAGGTAACTAGCCTTACATCTAAACCTCTTCCTTTACCCTGGCTTGTAACCACACTGCTGGTTACTGAGCTACTCAATCCGGCCAGCACTTGCCAGGGCAGAGTTCTTGATATTATCATCATCATCATCATTAACAGCTATTCTATCCATCGTCGGATGTGAGCCTCCCTTAGGTGTGTCCATTGATATCTGTTTGCTGTTTTTGCATCCATTCGTGGCGAGCTATTCGCTTGATGTCAGATGTCATCAGTCCACCTTGTTTGAGATCTGCCTCTATTTCTTTTGCTTGCCAGTGGCGTAACTAACGCCAATGCGACCAATGCGGTGCATTGGGGCGCAGGCTTTAGGGGGCGCAAAAAACTGATGTGGAAAAATTTTAGAAAAAAAAAATATGAAGCAATACTGTAGCTTCCCGAAAATAAAAGAATGTAAAAAAAATATTCGGCATGGGGCACTGGCATAAGTAGTACAGTACAAGAAAATACTGATGACACAGGTATAATCTGCAATGTAGAGAATAAAGACAGACATAGCTAACTGAAATCTCGTATTTTGAACTCCGAACCATGTAGACCTCAAGGGCCATTCCCTAAAGACATTCAAACAAATAGATCTTTTTCAAAAGACTATTATTTTTTCGAAACAAAAACTGGACAAAAATTGAGCGTTTTTGGCGTTGCTACTCTCCGTCTTTAATTGGAGTGTATTGTGAACCATGTTGGTTGTTCGCTAACAGACTTGATAAAAACTTTAACAATGCATGGACTACGGGGAATATCAATGATTGGAGAAATCTGCCAACAAAAATTAAAGACCACGAATTGAGTAAGTGCCATATTAATGCATGTATCGCTTATGGAATGAGAAAAAATAACAGAGATATTAAAATGCTTTTTTATGACAAAGAAGAAAAACTGGTTAAAGTAATAAAGAGAATTTTTGATGTTATCATAACAATATCAACCTGTAATCTAGCTTTCAGAGGGCATCGGTCTGAAAGCATAAAAAATGTTTAATAGTGAGTCAGGAAATTTTCTGAATATTATTGATCTCCTTTCTAGATACGACCCTATTTTAAAGAATCACCTGGAAAACGAAGATATAACAGGGTAAAAACAATTTTCATTAAAAAATATTAAAAATTAAACGATTTATGCGCCAGATACTGGCACCGTGAAAATAAAAAACATAAGTTATTTCCTATACCATCAACTATGATTTTTGAAAAATATTAAAATTTGGGAAAATGACGAAGTGTTGAAATTTTTTTTAAAATTAGCTAAAACATTTGCAGTTTCAGAAACCGCCAAATTGACATTTTTTATCCGATAAAATACCCCTAGTTGGTGGTATAGAAAATAAGTTATATTTCAATAATAACTTTGAAATTTCATGTTTCCGGGTCTCTATTAGTCCCAATCACTGCAGCAGTGGAGCTATGTTTTTATTTTCACGGTGCAATGCTCATGCAAATTTTCAAAACAATTTGTACAGTTCTTTTTATTTTAGAAATTAAAAAAAAGTATGTGAATTTCGTACTTTTACACTAGGATAGCCCCTTAATTTTACTTTCAATTAATTTTTTGAATAATAACTTTTTAATAATTAATTTTAAAATTACTGTTATATTTCTTTGTATAATCTTTCTCTGGAGAAATGTCGTTGTTAGTTTTGTTGGTGGTTGGGGGGGTGGAGAATAAGTCTGGGAATAGGGGCGCACTAGGAATACTTGCATTGGGGCGCAGGTCAGACTAGTTACGCCACTGTTGCTTGCCCTTGGTCGCCACTCGAGAATTCGCTTTGTCGCTTTGTTCTTGATATGTATATGTTACCGTTAAAACCCGATTTTAGTTAAAACCCGAATTTACTAGGAAATCTGTGACGTTCCGCCCCTTATAGAATCAATTATTGATGAGAAGATATTATTTAATTATCGAAAATATTATTTAATTATTTTCAGAATTATTTTCTTTCAATGTTCATTAAAATACAACTTAAACCCATCACAGATTTTTTAAATGCTTGCTGACGTCACATTTAAACGTGGCAACATTGGTTTCCCCACTTTGACAGCTAGGGCTATGGAGAATCGCAACGAGGTTCTTGGGCCGTGGAACTGAACGCGCCATTGTGCTTTGAGGAGTCGTTTTGAGTAGATAGCGTGCGGCGTTGTTGAACTAGGTTATTTACCTATAATTCTAAGTTCCAGATTTATTAAAATAAATATTATATTGAAGTCATCCAGCATCAGTGAACAGTGTGAATTTGAAGAATTGTACTGCATAGCTACATGGAGTTCCGCCCCGGTAAATAGACAAAATTTACTAATTTTATTCAGCCATGTTGAATGTCCTTGACTAATTTGCTAATTAAGTTTCATGTAGATAATTTTCATGGTTTGATCAAACTCATCTAGGGAAAATTGTATATTCTTTACTGTTTTTGATTTTAGTTGGAAAAATAGAGGTCATTAAACCCAATTTTTTATATTCCTTTCAAGTCTTCAGATCTCCTATCTTTTGAAAGATGATCAAATAAATATCCATTGCATAGTCATATTATTTCATCCTCATATAAAATGCCTGTATACCTGTGTATATAATATAATTAAATATTATTTTACAGTAATTATATCTTGTATTCAAATTGAATATTACATGTGTTATTTGACCAAGGTCATCTGATAACAACTGGATAAGAGTCGAGCTGTCTAGTCATTCAAGTTTTTGGACTTAATGACCTATTTCTTCTTATTCCCATAGGAATAAAAACACCTCCTCGTTTCTCTTGCTTCTTTTTTTGACATTGGTAGATTGGTAGTAACACCATACTGTGTTTTTTAGCACCTACTATCAAATCTTAAAAACCACCTAACAACACCAAGGACAGACCACTCCTCGAGAACGATCACTGGGCAACCAGCCTGGATCATTTCCAGTTGTTTTTCCTCTTGAGTACCTCCAGCTGTTTCCACCAGCCTTCCGTTACCTACAGCAGGACAGCTGCAAGCGAAAGTTAGCACCACTGGGTGCTCCTTACATCAGCTCGAAGATTGTGTAAAAGGGGTTTGTTTGGGGTAATTTGATGCGCTCTTAGTAAAGACAGACTGTTTGTTTTTTGATATTCAGGTATGACAGCCCTGGGCACTAAGGCTATCTTCTCCCGGTGAGGGTGGTTATCCCTTATCCGAGGGGTGGAATAATTGATACGCTTTTACTTGTTGAGTTGTTTTATTTACACTCGCATTAGCATAAGCTGGTAGCACCGCACCCAAAGAACATCTCGAGTAGAAAGAGACACTATCTTTAATGTGGAAATATTACGTCTGATCACCAAAATAGAATGACGAATGTCTAATATAATATTATGAATTCCCTTGTTATAGTTTTACTGTTTATATTTTTAGAAATGCCTATTCAGCATCGACCATGAAAAGTGTTTATAATTGACTCTGCAATTATTAGTTGAATCGTGATCTGGGCTAACAATATTTATATAATCGAATGAAGGTTGTAATATTTTTATGATGACATAAATAACTGAAAGTAATTATTGTAGATAATTACAGGGTGTTTTTAAGATATATCTACTGAGTACAGATGAATTCTTGTACACCTTCCCTTTTTAGGAATTTTCCGACTACGGGGAGGGAAATTTGCAAGTCGTGCTACCAACCCATACTGTGTTGTAATCAATATAAAAAATTTATTTTATATACAAACTTCCTAAGCCTACGCAAATACATAAATAATATAAAATGTTCGTTTAACAACATTGTTTCGTAACACTTGTCACTCACTGTGTTTTCGGATTGTAAGCATATAATCTATTCTTATGTATTTCCTTGATTTTATTGTTTTCTATTCTGATTTTACAATTAACGTTATTTACTTCTGTTATCGTGAAAGGACCTACATAAAGACTATCAAACTTACCATTCTCTTCCCTTTTTACAAGGACTAGGTCTCCTATTTTAAAGTGTTGTGGTGTTGCTGTGAGCTTATTCTTTTCTTGCCGCTCTTTTTTGTGTTTTAATAAGAAGGTTCTGGCTCTCTCGTGTGCGCTTTGTAGTTTGTATCGTAACTCATTGTAGTAGGCATCTATATTGTAACATGGTTGAATCTCCTGTGTAAGGTCTTCCGGTAGGTTAACCTTCCTGCCATATAACAGTTCGAACGGTGTGTATCCATGATACGCGTTAGGGGTTGTATTGTAGCAGTATGTGAACATTCTGCAACACACATCCCAATTTTCTCTGTCTTCGTCTATGAATGCTCTTACGTACTCGTTCAACGTTCTGTGTAGTTTTTCACAACTTCCAATGGACTGTGGGTGGTATGCCGTTGAAAAGTTGTGTTCTATTTTTAATAGCTTTGTTAATTCCTGCATTACTTCGTTCTTATACTCTGTGCCTTGGTCTGTTCTTATTTGCTTCATGAGTCCCTATGTTGGTATGAAATGATCAAAGATTCCTCTTGCTATTGTCTCTGCTTCTTTATTGCACACTGGTATGCTGACCGTGTATTTTGTCAGTTCGCACAACATTGTGATACAGTATTTATTACCTTCATTACTTCTCGTGAATGGACCTATTGTATCTATGTATACTATGTCCCATGGTTTGGAAGATGTGTCCGATATCACGAACTCTTCGACATGTGTTCTTTTCGGTTTGTTAATTTGACATTTGTGGCATTGTTTTACGTATTTTCTTACGTCTTTTTCCAAATTTTTCCATCGGAATCTTGCCTTTAGCTTCTTAATTAGTCTGTTATTCCCTACGTGTCCTCCGAACATCGGGTGATTATGGTATTCTTCTATTAATCTGTGTTTTTCTTTGTCATCTTTTATTGTTTCTGGTACTTCACATATGTATATTTCTATATTCTTCAATTTTTTATTTCCTTCTTTAATAAATTCATCAATTGTGCACATTTTAAAAATAATATCATTTACGTATATTTTTACTTTACGTACTGCATTCTCTACCGCCAGCTTATCAAGCTGTACCAACGCTTGGTTTAAATCGAAATGATTCAATCCTGTGGCTATGCTTTTGCTGCATTTTATTTTGTTTTTGGCCCTAATGCTCAGTCTTGGTGAGATTAGTTCTGCTCCAAAGGACAAAATTGGTAGTCTATGCGCCTCTGAATTATTTAGTACCTTCCTTACTGTCTGTTTGGTGGCTTCTGGCTGTAGTGCGAGTTCACTTTCAGCCTTTGTTTGTCTTGCTTCTTTCTCCTTTTCTTTTGCTTGAGCTCTTGTTATAGCTAGTATATGGGCGTTGTCTATGTATAGGTTTTTTAGTTGATGCAATGTTATTCTTGAAAGGCTGTCTGCGTAGTTACTTTTCCCTGTTATATACTCTATTTCGAAGTCATATTCTTCTAGGTCTAATCTGATCCTCGTGAGTTTTGAGGTTGGTTCTTTCATTGCAAATAGGTGTGTCAAAGGTTTATGGTCTGTTTTTACTTTGAATGTTGGTGCTCCATATAGATAACATTTAAAATAATTAATTCCCCAATGAATCGCTAGTAATTCCTTAACGATTATAGGTTTATTACATTCTCCTTTACTAAAACTTCTTGATGCATATGCTATAGGTAGGTCAATTCCGTTGTAATCTTGACTTAGGATTGCTGAACAACTCTCATTGGATGCGTCTGTTGTTAAGATAAACTGTTTGTTGAAATCAGGATATTTTAAAATTGGTGGTTTCGTCAGAGATGCTTTAAGCTTTTTGAATGCTTTTTCACACTCCTCGGTCCACGAAAATTCTACTCCTTTCCTCGATAATTTGTTGAGTGGTCTGCATATTTCCGCAAAATTTTTAATAAAACGTCTGTAATAGTTGCAAAATGCTACAAATCTCTTTGTTTCTTCCGCTGTCTTAGGTGTCGGATATTGTTCAATTACTGCATACTTCGCTTTGTCTTGTGATACTCCCTCTTGAGAAAGATCATGTCCTAAATATGTTACTTCCCTTCTAAAGAATTGACATTTTCCTGGGTTAAGTTTCAAATTGAATTTTCGACATGTCTCGAATGTCTTTTTCAGGTTGTCTAAGTGATGTTTTTCGGATATTCCAATTACTACGATATCGTCCATGTAAAGAAATGCTTTGTCTGGTGTTAATCCTGAAAATGCTATTGACATCATTCTTGAAAAGCTATTTGGGCTTACATTTAACCCAAAAGGTAATCTGATAAATTGAAATGCTCCATTTTCTGTGCTGAACGATGTGTATTTTCTCGATGATTTTTCTAATGGTATCTGGTGAAAGCCTGACATTAAGTCTATAACTGAAAACCATTTTGCTCTTCCTAGTTGATCTAATATCGAATCTATTCTTGGTAATGGAAATTTGTCTGTAACTATTTTCTTGTTCAGTTGTCTAAAATCTATGCATAATCTCCATGCTTTTCCTCCATCTATAGCTTTTTTTGGTACCAGTACTACTGGACTGTTGTACTCGGATGTAGATGGTTCTATGATTCCTTGGTCTCTTAGGTTTTGTACTTGTCGATTTAATTCCTCTGTTTGCGCATGAGGTGTCCTGTAATTCTTGATATATACCGGAGTTTGGTCTTTAACTCTTAGTTTTTGTTCGTAGAAATTGTTACAGGTTAACATATCATGCCTTAGGGCGAATAGGTCTGAATATTCCTCGCATAACGATACTAAGTTGTCTCGTATGTATTCTGGTATGTCTAATTTCAGTGATTCTCGTAATTCTTTTTTTCTGTCCTTGCTGTCGTTGACTAGCCTATATATATTGAATAGTTTAATATCCAACGTCCTGATTGTGCTTGCGTCTACATTTACTGTTTCGTACGTTGTGTCCAAAATTTTGATGTATGGATTATTACTTGAAATAATTGCTCTTGCTATGAATATTCCTGGTTGTATTTCTTGCTGTTCCACTATCCTGTCTTTCTTTAACGTTTGAAAAATTTTTACGATTCTGTAAATTTCACATCTAGGCGGTATTATTATGGTGTCATTGTCTATATTATCCAGAATTTTCGTACTAATGTAACAATCGTTGTCCTCTTTAATGTGCATTTTAAGGTTTGCGTAATCTAGTATACATTGAAAGTTAGAAATAAAGTCTCTCCCAATGATTCCGTCTGTTGGAATTGGAAAGTTAGGTTCTACCAATTGAAAGATGTGTTCGAATCGAGTTCCTTTTACTTCGAGTGTTGTCTCAACTTCTCCCATTGTTTGCAACTCTCCTTTAGTGACTCCTTTTATTTTCGCCTTTGTGTTTGGTTTCACCTGTTCCTTCATAAAATCTTGTGAACATTTTAGTATTGAAATGTCAGCTCCTGTGTCTATGATAAAAGTGCTTGTTTTTTCAAGAATTCCTGTTTTCATTCGTACAAAGTTCGTTAGGTTTAGGTCGAAGTTGTAAATGTTATATTTTATTTCTGCCTGTGTGATTCCAACTTCTTGTTCATTCAAAACCCCAACTGCTGGTTTTCTTGCTCTTCTTGACTGTCCTCTATTTCTAGTAACCTTACGTTCCTGTTACGTCCGCCTCTCTGGTTTCCTCTGTATGTTTGATTGTTAAATTGTCTGTATCCTCTGTTCGAATAATTTCGTTGATTGTCCGTTGCTTCTCCTTCGTTCCGTTGTCCGAAGTTATTTCTTCTTCCTCTGTCATATTTGTTATGGTATCCTCTTCTGTATTGCTGCTGTCCTCTCCTATTCTCGTAGTTTGTCCTATAATTCAAGACTCTTCCTTGTGCATTTTCTTCAGTCGTATCGATCGACAAAAATTTAGATACTACTTCCTGCGATGATGTAAAGTTACCTGCTTCCAGTATTAGCTTAGCTTTCTCTGCATTAGCGTTTCGTTTCATTGTTGTTACTGCGGCTTCCGTCGTATATTTCTTTGCTAAGTCAAGTGGCATTCCTTCCGCTATGTATGCTACTTTTAATTGTTCTGCTAACTCTTCCACTTCAGATGCGTACACTGCTGCATCTCTATGCCCTTGCCTTTTTTTTGGCTAATTTGGCTATTAAATTCTTCGGATTATCACCTTTTAATTCTTTCTTTAGTACTTCAGCTATCCGTGGAATCGTATCTTCTGTGGTTATTAGGTTCCTAGCCTTATTGGTGAGTCGCGTTTTTATTAGCGTTACAGCTGTGTCTTCATGACCTTCTGCCAATTTTCCAAGTAGTTCTAATGCGTCTAAAAATGGTTGTAATTTCCCTGCGCTTCCATCGAACTCGTTGGGCAATACCTTGCTTGCGATATTCAAAAATTCATTGATTGTCAAAGCCATGTTTATTATTGTTATATCTTGTTTTATGTCACCTTTTTCCTCTTTTATTTCGTCGTTAATTATTTCTTCTTCTACTTCCTCGTCGCTTTTTCCTTCTTCTGC
Organism: Diabrotica virgifera virgifera; assembly: GCF_917563875.1. Taxonomy (NCBI): domain Eukaryota; kingdom Metazoa; phylum Arthropoda; class Insecta; order Coleoptera; family Chrysomelidae; genus Diabrotica; species Diabrotica virgifera. Next base: position 172,936,303 of record NC_065449.1, on the reverse strand, counting down.
TTCCTCGTCGCTTTGTTCCTCTTCAACTTCCTCGTCGATTGGTTGATGTATTGAATTTGGAACCACTGTTCTCACATTTACTGCTTGAAATGATCGTATAACTTTGTCTCTGATTTTTCCAAAATATTTGTTGCACGATTCCCTTTGTTTATCCGAAAGTGCTTCCCAGTTTTTCCTAGTCAATTGTGTGAACTTGTTATAAGCTTTAATTAGCTGTGTCGTTACTTCTTCCTTTATGTCCTTAGATTTCGGAACTTTTTTCTTTAAGACTCTTCTGCTTTGCCTGTCTATTTCTTGTGCAATTTCCTCAACTATTTTGACAAAATCTTCCCACGTAACTTTGTTGCTACTCATTTATACATAATTTTTTTTCTTTTTTTCCAGCTTCTGCACTTCTTAGCGTAAATATAAATTCGATAGTCTTACGGTGTATATAGATATGTAGTATATAGATATATAGTAAAAATATAGAGATAAAATAATACGTCAATATATGGTAAAAATATGTAAAAATTGCAGTAGTAATAAAAATTCAAAAATAAATAACGTTATATTAACCCTTGTAAATAAGTAGTTAGAATAATAATTTAAATGTATTATGCATATAGCGTATATTTGTTATATCGTATATTTATTTTGATAGGTATATTTACGATAGCAAATATTAAGATCATAAAAAATTGCAAAAATGTACTAAAAATCAGTAGTCAAATAATAAATGAATAAAAGTCATCAAGGATAAGGTATACGTTGATAAATATGTAAAAAATCATATAAAATTGTATCATTGCGTCCTATAATAACTTAATATGAGGGTAAAAAAAAATCTTTGTATATTGATAAATATTGGTAATAGAATAGAATAATTAAGTAAAAATAGGTAAACTTGAAACATATATTAATGTAATTAAGGTAGCACATAATGTTTATACTTTATACTTTATATTAATCAGGAAATACCATAAAAATAGCTAATATGGACTTACCACTTTTACACGTCTTTGTTCGTATCACAAGTCCTCGCTGCACGTTCCATAGCATTGTCCATTTTCCATTGTCCCACGATGTTCCATCTCCATACTATTCCCTTTTCAGCTCCGCGTCGGCCTGATGTCTCCATCCATGTTAGATACCACACTGTTGTCTAAGGTGGTCTAGGTGCCTGAACATTGACGTGTTTCTTCATACCTGTCCTGTTCACCAGTCCTGAGTTCTTCCCTGGTTCTGGATCACCATATGACAGCCCTGGGCACTAAGGCTATCTTCTCCCGGTGAGGGTGGTTATCCCTTATCCGAGGGGTGGAATAATTGATACGCTTTTACTTGTTGAGTTGTTTTATTTACACTCGCATTAGCATAAGCTGGTAGCACCGCACCCAAAGAACATCTCGAGTAGAAAGAGACACTATCTTTAATGTGGAAATATTACGTCTGATCACCAAAATAGAATGACGAATGTCTAATATAATATTATGAATTCCCTTGTTATAGTTTTACTGTTTATATTTTTAGAAATGCCTATTCAGCATCGACCATGAAAAGTGTTTATAATTGACTCTGCAATTATTAGTTGAATCGTGATCTGGGCTAACAATATTTATAAAATCGAATGAAGGTTGTAATATTGTTATGATGACATAAATAACTGAAAGTAATTATTGTAGATAATTACAGGGTGTTTTTAAGATATATCTACTGAGTACAGATGAATTCTTGTACACAGGATATTTTTTTATAGTTTAATTGCACACAAATTTTTCCTGCTTCATATTTTTATAGTATTTTTTTTTGAACAACATAATATTTAATTGATAGCGTTCCCCAATAATGCGTAATCTCTAAGGTAAAGATCTCTGAGCTCAGATATTTTCCCCTACAATAGTTGTCGGTACTCTCATTTTGATTATTTTTATGCTGGTTTCCATTTTTATGTAACTACCTATTTAAATTTATTTCATTATTTTTAAATTAAATTCTTCAAATTAACTTCAAATATTAGTCAAAATTTCAATTATTTACTTTATTTAACTTTAAATTTTAAATTCAAATAAACTTCTGGGCTCTATTCCCTCAGAATAGAGTTTGGTTTCACTTGTTAAGTAATTATTATAAACCACGAGTTATAAATAGGATCTGTTGTATCCAACCGTGCGTAGGTTTATTTATTAGGTAAAGGCTTGTGCCTGCCCAACTCACATTGAGTTATTTTTATATTGTATCTATAGTATCAGGTAGTGTAGCTGACGCTTGAAGTGTTCTGTATTTACTGAATAACTATTGAAAAACACTATAAATGCTAATGTATTTATTGCTATAGTGACAAAATTGTATGTAGTGTACTACCCTGAAGACGAATGAGTACTGGTCTTTCCCCTCAGTCGGGGTGATCGCACGCATCCACGATGCGCTCTGACTCAAATTAAAATTGGGGGTGAGTGGCGCGTACATGCCCCCCGCCTTGAAATACATTTCAAATATGTCAACACAAATTATGCAAGTACATATACAACATGAATGAAGGAAATACATATAAATAAGATAAAATACATAAATGAGATAAAAAAAATGGTTATGAGAATAAAGCAAAGTGTTCAATATAAGTGAAAACTTAAATGTTCGGTAGTGAAAATAACGAAAGTCTTCAATATAAGTAAGCTTAAATGTTCGGTAGTGGTGAAATGTTCTTAACTGCGCGTTTGTATTCGCCGCGAGCTGTTTTCACTGACACTACGCGAGTCACACCATCTTGTCCTGGATGAATGGCAGTCACACGGCCTAATGGCCAACACAGAGGTGGAAACCGCATGTCCTTGATTAAAACTAATTTTCCCATTTGTATGTTAGGTGAAGGGTCAGAAAACCATTTCTGACGTTGCTGCAACTCTCCCATGTATTCTTTGGACCAGCGATGCCATAGGTGCTGGTGCATCATCTGAAGATGTTGATAACGAGACAATCGGTTTGTAGATACGTCCTGACATGTGCCCTAACTCTTTATACTCTCTCATGAATCAAGTGTATAATTCTCGAAGCTGTGCATTCCGCTGAAGTTTACGTTCTAGACCATGAAACCTTTTAAGTGCAATAGATCTTGAGTCACCTAGTCTAGAAATAGGTTCTTTCAAGGGTATTGAGACCACGAAGCGACATTCATTGGCTCTGTAGTGTGTAGAAGTAAACATATCTTCACAAGATTTCTCTTCTGGAGACTGAATTAAGTCAGAACACTACTCTATTTCCCAAAAGCGAGCAAGCTGACTTTGTATGTTTAAGTTTTGTGAATAACTTGGAGAAGAACTTGATCGGTCTGAAAGAAGAGGCTTTGAAAGTGGACCACTAACTATCCAACCGAACTTAGTTTTATGAAGAAACGAACCTGAAGGTTTAAGACGAATCTGTCCTATGCATAATGTTTCCCAAAATAACTCAGCACCTATGAGAAAATCAATTTGTTTGGGAATGTGAAAATCAGGATCTGCTAATTTATGACATGTAGGTATCGAAAGAGATACTGGATCAATAGGAGCTTCGGGTACAACATCGCATATTTCTGGAGCTACCAAACAGACTAAAGGAGCAGTAAATGGAGTGTTTTTAGACACAATTTGAATTTGACAAACAGCCTGAATTTTGGATTCCACCTTGAATGCCCCTGAAATCGTAATATTTGTAGGCTTTCTTGGTAGTGCAAGTTTATGGCATAAATGTGAACTAATGAAATTAGACTGGCTCCCTGGCTCTAAAAGTGCTCTGCAATCATGACGATTTCCCTTTGAATCAACTACCTCTAACAAGACAGTGGATAGAAGTACCTGTTTTGAACTTAAATTAAATATAAATAGAGACTGTTGCGTATTTTTGTTAGATGTAGAAGGTTCGGAAACGTGCAACAGAGAATTATGCTTAACAGTACAATTTTTGCAATGACCAAAGTTACAATTGTTTACTTGATGCCCCCGATTTAGACAGTTAACGCACAAATTGGATTTTTTGACTAAATCGGTTCGTTCAGGCACAGACAACCTTAGAAACTTTGTACATGTATAAATTTTGTGATTTGGAGTATCGCATGATGCACAAGTACGATTTGAGATGTGATAACTTCTCTGAACATGAGAAATAGATCTATTACTAGACTCTGCTGGTGGTTTAGAAGTTTGACCCTTTACGTTTTGGCTTGAATTTGCCTCTGTAGGTTTTTCCTCCATTCTTTTGAGCATTTTTGACTTTTGTTTCAAAAATGTGAGAAAAGCTTCCAACTTAGGAGTATCATTCATGAAATCCTTTGATTCCCATTCTCTAATCGTCACTGGATCAAGTTTAGTGAATACCAAATATATAATTAAAGTATCCCATGATTCTGTAGGCTGTCCTAATGACTTTAAAGACCTTAAGTGCATCCTCACATGATCTACCAAGTGGCTTAAACTATTTGAAGATTCCTTTTTTACAGGATGAATATCGAATAAGGCCTTGGTATGTACATGCAACAATGCCCTCTTGTCAGTATATTGGTCACACAATAAATCCCAAGCTATCGGAAAATTGTCATGTGTGACCTGGATATTGGCGATAACTTCAAATGCTTCACCCTTCAGAGCTCTCTTTAGATAGTGAAATTTCTGTACATTACTAATGGAAAGGTTGCTATTTATCAAGCTATCAAAGCTATCGCGAAACTGGAGCCATTCACCTGCCTCTCCTGAATATATTGGCAGATTTAGGGCCGGTAATCGTACTTCTGATGAGTTAGGGAATCTGCTATTTTCTGGATTGGAAACCGAAGCTGAACCTACATTATCTGTACTATTTTCCTTGACAAGACCTTGCGCTTTTGAAATAATTGAATAAAAGTCGTTTTAAAATGCCTTGCGCTTGTCATACTCGCCTTGTAAGTCTTCTTCTTTCACCGAGCATTCAACGCCTACCTGGAGCTCCGAAAATTCCGCGAGTAGACTTTCAATATCCGAAACTCTGTTTTTCAAGACTCTTTCGTCTATTAAATCGATTTGTGTCATGCATTTTTCAACGTATATCTGAAAATTTGCTAGTCGCGCTTCTAAGCTACCTCGCTTGACACGTAATGTTTTTAAATGTTCCATTTTATTTATTAACAAAACAAAAACAACAAGATTTATTTAAAAGTGCAAATAGGATTTAACTAAAATAAAACCGAATACTAAATATGTACTATATAAATATGCGATATAATGATATTGTGTAATTATTTTTATAATATAATAAATATTATATTTAATAATATATGTATTATTATTATTTAATAGATAAGTATCGCGTAAGATAAATAAAATGAAATATGTAATTGAATTAAAATTAAAACATGTTAAAATGTCTTTAAATTGCTTTCATTGAATAATTTATTGAAAAATGGTATAGGAAAACGGTAAATAAGGATTATATTATTATTAGCTCTGAATATTTGTATAATAGGTACCTGACCAGAGAATCTTTGTCTGTTCTCGCCTCGATGTGGTCGTTGCGATCGGCCAGTTGAAGAATCGAAGAATCCTACAATGCAGCGCTCCTCTCATGAATGATGAATCGTTGGATGACTGGGTCTAGAGCGCGCGCTTTTTCTTGGCTTGGTGTCACTTCCACGAAACACAATGCTTTTAAAAGAACTAATCTTATTATTATTAATTGAACTGTAGATCTGGTTTATTACGAAGGACCAAAATTGTAGCTGACGCTTGAAGTGTTCTGTATTTACTGAATAACTATTGAAAAACACTATAAATGCTAATGTATTTATTGCTATAGTGACAAAATTGTATGTAGTGTACTACCCTGAAGACGAATGAGTACTGGTCTTTCCCCTCAGTCGGGGTGATCGCACGCATCCACGATCCGCTCTGACTCAAATTAAAATTGGGGGTGAGTGGCGCGTACAGGTAGTATTTAATTAAGGTGTACGTATAATAAACGTACAATTATTATTTGGTGAAGGTTCTACTAACCTAGGTGAGTGTACTTTCTATATTAGAGGTACCCCTTTTTGATTTTCTAACCTCATTAAGATTATTCTTAGAGTATATTTGTACGGTAATTCTGTAAATGACTTTCACTAGTATCTATCATTTCTTGTCATGTTAGAGTCACATACTAGTCACTTGTTTTAACTCGGAGATTGTGAAAATCTAGTAGTTATATTTAATAAATATACATTTATTGTAGATGCATACGTAAGATATATAACAACTAACAGAATCAAAGATCTAAACAAATATATTGGGAAAAATTCTCAAATGACATGGAACATGATTTACGAGGAGGTCAAAGGAAGGTATGGAACATGTTGAGGAACAGGAAGAAGCCGGTTACCGAAGAATTACAAATTAACGCAATAAAACCAGAAGAATGGGTAACTCATTTCGAGAATCTATACAAAGACGATAACGACGATAATAATGAAGTACAAAGAAATGACCTACAAAACATTCACCAAGAAGAAACAGAGAATGACAACATCACCCAAGAAGAATTAAACGAAGCAATCAAAAGATCAAAAAATAGAAAATCACCAGGTCCGGATAATATACCAAATGAATTAATTCAATACGGAGGTACAAAAATAATAGAAGAGATAACAAATTTATTCCAAAAAATTGTAAACAACATGACAGTACCAGAGTAATGGAGAGAGAGTATAACAATACCCGTCTACAAGAAAGGCGTAAAGACAGATCCTACGAACTACCGGGGAATTACACTACTCAATTCTACATCAAAATTATTGACAAAAATTCTATCCCAAAAAATAAATAAGAAAGCCGGTATATCGGAAGAACAACAGGGTTTTCGCCCAAACAGATCTACAATAGACGCTATTTTCATAATGCGACAATTAGTTGAGAAATCAATAGCATTCGACAAGCCCATGTTCACATGCTTTGTAGATCTGAAACAAGCATTCGACAGTGTACGATTAAAGGACGTGGTCAGTATCCTTGAAAAGAAAAACATAGGTCAGAGGTATAGAAACATAATCAAAGAGCTCAATAGATCCAACAAAACACGAATTAAAACCACACACGGGCTCACGGAAGAAATCAAAATCAATGTAGGCATTAGACAAGGGGACAGCCTCAGTCCATGCCTATTTAATTTAATAATGGATGAAGTTATAGGTAGTGTTAACATAATGAATCAGGGATACAAAATGGGTAACCGAACCATGAGAATACTTTGCTACGCAGATGATGCAATCTTAATAGCCGAAAACGAAGATGACTTACAACGCCTACCACAAAAATTCAAAATAACCGCCGAAAAGTATAACATGATACTATCCAAAGAGAAAACCCAATCGATGGTAATATCCAGGAACCCAATTAGATGTAAGTTAGTAGTGGACGACCATATAATCGAACAGGTAATGGATTGCAGATACTTAGGTGTGGAAATATCTAGCGACAGGCATCTGTGGCAAGAATCAAAACAGCAGGCAATGAAAGCAGCGAGAATATCTGGTTTCCTGAGGGATATAATCTGGCGGAATAAATATATAAGCACCGAAAGCAAAGTCCGCATTTATAAGACATGTGTTAGACCCGTACTGACATACGCAGCTGAGACAAGGGCCGAGACAACAAAGACCAAACAGATAATGGGAACAACAGAGATGAAAACCCTAAGATCCATAAGAGGTATCACACTCAGAGATAGAGTACGAAACGAAGACACATTGAGAGAGCTAGGCGTTCAGGACGTAGTGAGATGGACAAGAGCGCGACGACGCATGTGGAGGGACCAAGTAGATCGGATGGACCCTGAACGTATGGCGCATTGGGCGAAAACACAGAAGCCCAACACCAAGCGACCCATAGGAAGACCCAAAAAACGATGGTACGAGAGTTGGAGCTCCGGATCGCAGCAAAGACTGTAACAGAAGAAACAGGACATAGTCCTATTACAAGAAGAAGAAGAAGAAGGAGACATTTATTGTGAATATTTTTTCTTATTACTCCTTTATATTTATACATTTAATATACTTGTACTACAAATTTAATATACTCTATAGCAGCGTAGAATACCTGGAAGAGTGTTAACACCTTGATGGACAGAGACGCTGTGCAGCGTCTTTTTTTAAAATTGTGTTGTGGCAGAACGCTGTGAAGCGTCCTTAACAAAATCTAATATCGTGGCAGAACGCTGTACCGCGTTATAATTATAATATAAATACATGGTAACACGTAAGCCACTGTCATAGAATACCTATCTATACCTTCCAATCTGTTACCCGTCTGGTAAATTCCACCTCTCTATTTCACCCCACCCATTTAAAGTATCTAACCGGCTAAGTCACACGCGAAGCTGTACAGCGTCGCCAGTTATATTGAAGTATGCGGTGTGTGTTGTACTGTGCCGCAGATAGTAAAACACGTGGTTAGGTTAGGTTGAATACGAGTTTTACTCGAAAAATGTAAGTAAAAAATAAATTTATTTAGTGTGATATTTTTGTGCCTAATATTTTATGTTATTATAGTAGGATGTATAATTTAAAATATATTATTTTGCTTTCAGATGGCGGACCGTGACCCGTATAAGAGAGAACAGCAGCGGTTGATTCAGCTGTATGACGATATTACGTCGGATGAAGAGAACTCAGATGCTGCTTATGAGGGAGAGTTCAGCTCAGATGAAAACTATGTACCCAGTGAGTCGTCTGCCTCGCAGTCAGATGAAAGTGAAGACTCTGATTTAAACGAACTCCCCGAGCTCTCCAATGTAGAGACGTCTAATAATACTCTTCACAATCCCCAGCAATATAATCTGCCAGAGGAAAGTGAAGTAGAAGAGCCCGACGCATTGGACCAGGATTCCCAGAAAATTATTCAGAAATCTCAAGACAGTATACCCCTACAAGCACTGCAGAATCAAAATTCTGATTCTTCAGATGACATAGATACAGAATGGGAGTTTACAACTGCAGATATACCAGATTTCAACTTTGATGAATCCACTAATCGTCTGAAAATTAATTTAAATGCAGAAGATAGTCCAAAAGATGTTTTTGAATACCTATTTACCGATGACATAATGAGCTATTTGGTGGAATGTACCAACAATTATGGAGAAGATTTAACAAGATCTAATAGACCCAAAACAAGGAATGCTCGAGATAATAGTTTTAGACCTGTGACTATCGACGAAATGAAGAAATTTTTGGCACTGTGTTTATTGCAGGGTCAAATTACAACTTCAAACATGCGCAGGTTGTTTTCATATGGAGATGTATTGTACTTTCATCCAATTTTTAGTTACATTATGTCAGGAAGAAGGTTTGAAAAAATATTGAGAACTTTAAATTGCTCTTCGAGAACCGCAAAACATAAAGAAAAGATTCAAGCATTCTTAGACATGCTTATAGCCAAATTCCACAATGCTTATGGACCGTCTAAAGAGTTGTCTTTAGATGAATCCCTCTTACATTTTCGTGGCAGGCTTGGATTTAGAGTTTACCTCAAAAATAAAAAGGCACGTTACGGCATTAAGTTTTATGAACTGACAACCTCCGATGGGTATCTTTTAAATACTGAAATGTATAGTGGGGATATTCAAAACGCTTCCGATGTGGGAACTACAAAAGTAGAAGCTATAGTTATGAGGTTGATGAAGCCTTACCTCATGAAAGGACACGAACTGTTTATGGACAACTTTTATAATAGTTCTATATTATCTGAAAAGTTATTAAGCTTAAAAACTCATACTAATGGAACTCTCCGGTCAAATCGCAGGAATAACCCCAAGGAACTTATAAAGAAAAAACTCAAGAAGGGTGAACATTTCTGGATGCGTAAAAAGAATGTCTACGTTTCCAAATGGCGTGATAAGCGCGATGTTCTTGTTATCACCACAAGAAATCACCCACGATTGATACAAGTGAAAAACAGATATGGCCATGAGAAAATAAAACCTGAAGAAGTTGATGTTTATAATCGTCATATGTCAGGCATCGACAGGTGTGATCAGATGACCTCAACTTATTCAACGCCAAGGAAAACGATACGTTGGTATAAGAAGGTAATTTTCCATTTATTAGATGTAACTGTATGGAACTCTTTCTACTTATACCGAAAATATTGTAAAAATAATTCCAAGACGTACAGATATTTAGAGTTCCGTGACAGTCTCATTAAATCCTATTTGAAGTTACCACCAGGTTTAGAAGCAAAGAATTTAGTTCGTCGAGAAAAACATGATAACAGGTTACCGGAAAATTCAAACTACGAGCCTGAATGTTTCACAAATGAAACAAACTTAGCAAATCATTGGCCTGAAAGAAATCCAGGCATTCCAAGTGCAAAATCGAATAAGAAAAAAGTGTTTTTGAAGTGTAGACTGTGTGCCAAAAAAGGTCAACGGAAAGAATCAGGATATAGATGTAAAGGATGTCCCCAGAAGCCTCCGTTATGTCCAGACTGTTTTGAAGAGTGGCACGAAATAACAAAAAATCAAGAATAATTTTTTAGATATCTTTGTATAAGTTAGCTTTATGCGTAAACTATGTTGATATAAATTAATATTTTTGACTTCTGAATACGTTTTAAGAATCATTATGTCTTTTTGGTTTCTTTAAATAAATATTGCTTTATTTAAATACGTTTTCTTAATGAAAAATATTTCGCTGATAGACGTCGAGTCACTGCATGTATTAGGTTGAAAACGACAATAGGCACAACGCTGTATGACGTCGAACGCATATCAGCGTTCCGCCAAGATAGACTTAATACTAGTCTTATATTGTGGCAGAACGCTGATAAGCGTTAAAACTTAAACAATATTTTCTGTAAAATTTTAATACTTGGAGTAAAATTTCAGGTCGCCCTAGTTATATTTCATCCTTTTGAATAATAATATCGACAAAAAGGGCACTGTACAAATTGACCATTTTTGAAAAACTTAGGTGTCCGTCAAGGTGTTAACCTAGTTAGCCTTCTTCTGGCGCCCAAAAATTTATTCTGTTTTTATTATAGTGTTATATTTACTCTATCTATTTTCTGAACAATGTCTTAATAGCTCCTTTTCTAGCCATTATTTTCATTTCCTTTAATTTACTGTCTGGCAAAAATAGGCGTGCAAATTGGCCGAATCCTTCCTTGAGTGTCAAGTGGTCAAGCCACCCATTTTTGTTCCATTGGCTACATTAAGTAGATCTTCTTTTTCCTGCAAAAAAGTTGTTTATCACTGTTGAAGTTTATCACTCTCTGTGCATTCACTCCAACAGAAATTCTTCTTCGTCTTACTTGTTACAAAACCTAGTTTTAACTAAGCGCTTTAGACAATTCTAGTTTTAACTAGTCAAAATTAGATTTGACTGCTAAATTCAGCTAAAACTAGAAATACCGAACAAATTTCATTTAGAGTAGTTTAAACTAGTTTTTACTGAAATTACTAGCGAATACCAGTTAAAATCGTTGCGAGAAGTTATAAACGGTAACAAACTAGTGTGTGCAACTGTCGATTTATCAGCATCGTTTTTATTGGTTATACTAACGTTATTACGTACACTACTGTGTATTATTCACCACGAGTGATAATGTCGAAGATCAGGTTAAGAGCAGAGATATAAGAACTTGGAAAGAACGTTTTTTGGAAAAGATCTTTGGAAAAAAGCAAGTATAATAAATTAATGCCCGAAGTACAAGATGTGGAACTGTCTGCCCAGAAAACACTTAAACGATTTAGAATTGTTGAAGTTGGCGAAATAAAAAAGTTGGCTTCTAGAATTGAACCCATCAAACATTATGTACCTGCTGAAGATATTTTTGACATACTTGAAGCAGCCCACTTTGCTATTGGTCATGGATGTTGGGATAGGTTGAAGACTGAAACCGCCAGAAAATACGCAGATATAACAATTGGTATGTTTAATAATTTTACATCAATTTGTGAGACCTGCCAACGGAAGGATAGTAAAGCAAAGAGGGGTCTTGTGCCGAAACCTATATTGCATTCAGAAATGAATAGTCGCTGTTAGGTAGATTTGATCGATATACAATCACAAGAGGATCACGGCTACAAGTTTATCATGGTTTATCAAGATCATTTAACAAAATTTGATTTGTTGAGAATATTACAAAGTAAGAGGGCGGACGAAGTTGCTTAGCAATAATTATCGGATATATTCTCAACTTTTTACATTCATGCATTTTACTTTACGATAATTGCCGAGAGTTCAGTAATGCAGTTATAAATGCGGTAATGTAATACTGGCCTAAGGCGAAATTAGTTCATGAAAAACCAAGGCACAACCAGAGTCAAGGTTCAGTAGAGCGAGCTAACAAAAACATCGAGAAAATGTTAGCAGTCTGGATTCAAGACAATAAAAACAAGTGGTCAAAGGACTTGCGTTTTTTACGTTAACTATCTTGTCCAGTATTTTACGTTTTAGAGAAATTATTTACAAACAACCAGAGCAGCAAATTTTTTACCGAGTTTCAGTTGAATCTAGAAATTACTAAAAAGTTTAGTAAAAACTAGTTTTGACTGAAATATGTTTAGTCTCAACTAGAATTAACTGAAAATATTTGATAGCTCTAGTTTTCACTAGTTACAACTATAATTGTCTAAAGCTCAAAGTTAAAACTAGTTTTTCCTAGTAAATTCGGGTTTTACCTGAAATCGGGTTTTTACGGTAACATATATATTAAATTGAAATGCTTTGTACTACAGTTTTTTAGTTTATAACTTTTTGTTTTAGGTCTTTTACTAAAACTGCCGAGGGTAAAGCAAACTTAACTTCTACGTGGAATCTGTGCTCCCCAATTAAAACTGATGACGATATTAATCAATTGATCGATTGGGCAGCAGAACTTATTGTTAACATGGCAATGGTTAATTATCCGTACCCTACCAACTTTTTAGCAGACTTGCCTGCTTATCCTGTTAGAGAATTTTGCAATAGACTTAATAGTCACAAATTGAATGGAGATTATGATCTACTGGTTGCAGTTGTTGATGGATTGGGAGTCTATACCAATTATACCAAAACAGCTAAATGCAATAATATAAATGTGACGTCACCTAGCCTTAGTGATAACGGTTGGAATTTCCAGGTAATACTTATGTCGTAGTTTTTGTTATATTTTTTTCTTAAAATATTTTCACCATGTTGAATATATTTCTATAAACTATTTTTAATTCTATTGTTGAATATTGGTAATGAGAGCAAACAGAGTGGTCGGTTGCTGAATGAAAAAATGGGGAATAATAAAAAAATGGAAAAAAATTAGAGGCAAGATTTACAAGACAGTTATCAGACAAATTATATAATGACATACACGGCAGAAACACGACCTGGCACACAGAAGATGAAAATAGTTCTAGAAGCAGCATGGAGGAAAATTATTATATGATAAAACACTAAGGCACGAAGCTAGACATACTGATATCCGATGAAGATGCAAGGTGGAGAATATTAATAACTGAATAACTGACAAAAGAGGAGAATGGAGCGATAAAGTAAGACCAATAACAATAAATAGGGTCATCATAAGGTCATCGAGAGACGATTTCCCAATGGGCAGACGACCAGTGGGAAGAACACCAAAATTCGGGAACGACGTTTTTGTAGCTTTTAGAAAATTGTTAAGTTATATCTTCTTCTTCTTCAAGTGCCGTCTCCTAATCGGAGGTTGGATATCATCATCACTATCTTTACTCTATCTACCGCTGCTCTAAATAGTTAACTGCATCTAAACTAGTCCCTTAAATTCTTTAACCATGGCACTCTCCTTCTTCCCATACTCCTTCCGCCTCTTACCTTTCCCTGCATTATCAATCTTAGCATTTCATAACGCGGTCCCCTCATTACGTGTCCCAGATATTGTAACTTTCTTATTTTTATTGTGTTTATTATTTCGCATTCTTTACCCATTTCTCGCAGTACTTCGGTGTTCGTTTTCCTCTGTCTCCATGCTATTTTAAGCATCTTTCTGTAACACCACATTTCAAATGACTTTAGCTTATTTATGTGTTCTTGCTTTAATGTCCAGCTTTCAAGTCCATATTTTAGTATCGAGAACACGTAGCATCTCAAAGCTCTTATTCTCAGTTCTAAGCTAAGGTCTTTGTTGCAGAGAACTGTTTTCATTTTTACAAACGCATTTCTTGCTATTTCTATCCTGGTCCTTCCTTATTTCTGTTGTTTGATCATTCTTCTCTGAAATCCAGGATCCTAGGTATTTGTATTTATCAACCCTTTCTATCGGTATATTTCCCAAATGTATGCTTGTTTGTATGTTTGTTTTCTTAGTTATTATCATGTATTTGGTCTTTTTTATATTCATTTTTAGTCCCTATTCTTCACAGAAATTGTTTGTTTTGTTTAGTAGGAGTTGGAGTTGTTCAGCAGAGCTTGCCATAATCACGGTGTCATCTGCATCTCTTGTGTAGATCTTCCGGTAATTATTATTCCTTCACTTTGAGGCAGCAATGCTTCTTCAAAAATGGCTTCACTATATGCATTAAAGAGTAATGGAGACATAATACATCCCCGCCGAGCTCCTATCCTGATTTCAATTTCTGGACTGGGTTCGTTATCTATTACAATTTGTGCTCTTTGATCCCAGTAAAGGTTTGTTATTATTCGTAAGTCCCTTTTTTCTATGTTTTTTATCTTTAAAATTTGGACTACTTTTTCATGTCTTACTTCGTCAAAAGCTTTATCAAAATCAACGTAACAAACATGCACATCCACATTCATGTCGATGCATCTTTGAGCTAACACATTAAAAGCAAATAACGCCTCTCTGGTTCCTAGTCCGTTTCTGAACCCAAACTGACTAGCATCTATTCCTTCTTCCAGTTTTTTATTTATACGATCATGTATTATTTGCAAGAATAATTTGAGAATTTGACTTATTATTGATATTGTTCTGTATTCACTGCAATCTTTAGCGTTTGTATTTTTAGGGATAGCACAAAAGGTTGAGAGTAACCATTGTTTTGGTATGTTTCCTGTTTTGTACACTTTAAACAAGTCTACGATAATGTCTAAAGTTTCATAATTTATACATTTTAAGCTTTCAACTGGGATTTTTCTAGACCTACTGCTTTACCATTTTTGCTGTTTTTAATGCCAATTTTATTTTTTCTTGTAATATCTTCAAAACCGTATCATCTTCTACTTCGACTTCCATCTGCTCTGCTCTATTGTCTTTGAAAAATTCATTTATGTATTCTGTCCATCTCTTTAATTTTTCGTTAGTACTAAACACAAGTTTCCCATCTGTATCTTTTAGCATTCCCGGTTTTCTTTTTCTGTTGTTCTGAGTTAATTCCTTAATTTTTTTATGTGTGTTAAAATTATCATGTCTTTTCTGGTGTTCTTCTATTTCTGCGCATTGTTCTTTTAACCATTGTTGTTTAGCCTGCTTAATGTTGAATTTTATTTGTTTATCCATATTTTTGTACATCTGATTATCTTTGTTTTTATGCTGACGTCTTTCTTCCATTAAATCTAAAATTTCCTCCGTCGTCCATTGTTTCTTTTTGTATCTGGTTGGTGTAAGAATTTCTTTTTGACATTTATCTATTTCTGTCTTTATTAATTAAGTTATATCGAAGATATCTAACTCATGTTCTTATTTTTCTCGATAGGTCAGTAGGTGGACTCTTCTCTTGAACCTTTAGATTTTTATTAATCATATTCTTCTTCTTCTAATAATAATAGTCACCCGTTTTATACCGCTAACGCAGTTTTGTGACTATAGCGGAGTAGTCTGCTATATCTAGAGCCTAAGGTTTACAAGGAAGGTAACAGGACCAGTGCTACGCTTCAACTGCCTATTATTACCCTTGGTTTTATTTCAAGTACTCATTTTATTTAGGCTAAATCGACCTGGGGCCTGTAGACATTTAAAAATGTCTAGATGTTCTCGTCGGCGCCGGGTTTCGAACCCCGGCCTATCTGCATGGAAGTCAGACATACTACCACCTGAGCTATCCGGGCCCCATTCTTCTTCGTCTTTAAGTTATTTATCGCCCAAATTTTAGGCGTAAGTATCTTCCATGACAATTTGCACATAATGTTCTTGATTTTTCGCGGCAGGTAACAATTCATCTACTGATAAGCCAGTCCATTGACGAATGTATGATGGTTTCGCACTCGTCAATATTCCTTCTTACCAGTTTCTCTAATTCCCTCAATCGTTCCGTTGATTATTAACTGCAGTATCCAGTATCTGCTACCTCTAATTATTATATGCTCCAGATATTTAAGTTTTCTCTTTTTTATCATTTGCGTCAAGTGATTTATATAATATATAATATAATATAGAATAAACGTTAGAAAATTTTATTATAGTTCTTGCCTGCAAAGGTAAAACAGTGTATGTGAAAAAAATCGTTTTTTGAATTTGCCGCCGAAACTGAGATATTTTTTCCGCTCTTTCTTATGCAATTTTTAGTTTATTTCTATCTCATTTAGTTTTCAAAATGTGACACTGGTAAAACAGTCTATGAGTACATGTACTTGCCTCTCTGCTATGGTAAAACAGTATATTCGACAAACTCTACAAAGGCAGAATATTATACATCGTCATACACTGCTTATCCCTAGTATTATGGTATATCTATTTTTTAAAACTCTACTGGTAAAACAGGATATATGTGGTATATGCTGTTATACTGTAACATATTTCATAAAAGCGGTGTCCCAATTCCAATGATAAAATAGTATAACATTTCATATTCTCTTTTACCATAGTATGACCAATGGGAATTTTTATCTCCACCGAAGGTATAAACGTATAGAGTCTTTTATATACTCTTTGGATATACTGGAAAATGGTAAAACAGTGTCATTTTACAAGCACATTTGAAAAAACTATACCTATTTGCTGTTGTAATAATTATTATAATAACATACTTTTTTTATACTCCAAATTTCACTTGTCTAACATTATAAATGACAAAACGGCACAGTAAAAGAACAAAAAGTCATTTATCTCAAAACTCACTTTTTTCACATATACTATTTTACCTTTGCAGGCAAGAGTTGTCTAACGTTTATTCTAGTCTGTCGCGATCCCTAGTCAATGTATTTGGTGTTCAGCAGTTACCAACAGCTATAAATCGAAGCTCTGATGCTTCTAAAAATGCATCAAAAACATCTTTTTGAGTCAATTTTTTGCCGGTACGTTTACAGCCGATATTATCAGCATACTGGTCAACTTAAAATAAAAGGCTTTTGCTGCCATTTAACTTTTATACTCGAATTTTTATATACGTACCTATGAGTAAAGCTCGGATTTATAGGCAACAAAAATTGAAGAAAAAGGCGCCTATATAGGCAAAGATTTTTATTAAAAAAGGCAGGAATATTAACATTCAGGCAAAATATAGGCAATAAAGGAATATAACTTATTATTCATAACCACTTAAAATTTTATCATTAATAGAAACAACTGAATGTTTTTCAATATGTTCGGTTTTAAAACTATGTCTTCGATCACTTAAAATTAATTTTTACATTGAAAATGAACGTTCGACATCGACGGATGTAATTTAGTCCAGGGTAATAAGGTTTTTCCCATGACAGTCGAGCAGCCAGGGTACTGAAGCGTTTTTTCGACAGGTAATACTTATAAGACACGCTGAAAAAATAGTTGGCAGGTACCAAAGTGGCTTCTGTAGACAGAAGTCAACAATAGACCAGATATTTGTTCTGTGACAGATCCTTGAAAAAACAAGTGAACATAATATCGACACACATCATCTCTTCATAGACTTCGAAAGCGCATATGACAATATAAACCGAGAATTCTTAATAAAAGCAATGAAAGAATTTAATATACCAACACAACTAATAGAACTGATAAAAGAATCTCTAAAAGTAGAAAGTAAAATCCGGATACAAAACGAACTAACGGAAACAATAGATGTGAAAAAGGGACTACGCCAGGGAGACGCTCTATCATGCATCTTGTTCAACATTCTACTCGAGAAAATAATGAGGGACACAACAGTCAATACTCGAGGAACAATAATTAATAAAAGCGTGCAAATACTAGCATTTGCAGATGATGTTGACATAATCGCAAGATCAAGAAGAGAAATGATAGAGGCATTCAATCAAATAGAACGAGCTGCACAAAATAGTGGCCTGAAAATCAACCAGAACAAAACAAAGTATATGCAGGTAAGTAAAAACACAGAAATAAGGCAGACACAAGATATAACAATAGGAGAATACAACATTGAGGGGGTAAAAAACTTTACATACTTGGGATCCCTAGTCACATCTGATAATAACGTAGCAGAGGAAGTGAAGAGGCGAATATTTATTGCCAATAAAAGTTATCATGGCTTAATTCGGCAACTAAGATCAGACAACGTCGCAAGGAAAACAAAATGCCAAATATACAAAACCCTAATAAGACCGGTACTCACATATGGCTCAGAAACCTGGACACTCACTAAAAGAGAGGAAACATTGTTAGCCACCTTTGAAAGAAAAATCTTGCGACACATATATAAGGGCACAAAAGAAAATCGAATTTGGCGAAGAAGGTACAACTTTGAACTATACGGAATATACCAGGATCCAGATATCATAACATTCATTAAAATAGGACGGCTGCGTTGGATGGGACATGTAGAAAGAATGGAAGAAGGCGAAATACCAAACAAAATATTCAAACAGATGCCAGTAGGAAAAAGAACAAGAGGAAGACCGAAGCTGAGATATTTAGAACAAATAGAAAATGATATAAAAACCTTAAAAATAAAAAACTGGAGAAAAAAAGCACGAAACAGATCAGAGTGGAGAAGAATCCTGGAACAGGCCAAGACCCAGAAAGGGCTATCGAGCCAATGATGATGATGAATACTTATAAGAGCAAATTGTAACTATTTCCTGCGTAGGATCTGGCGGCCATTTTTATTTATAAACAATTAAATGTCAAAAAATGGCATTTTCCCTCTTTTTTCAAATCAATGGAAAACAGTGAAACTTATGGTTTTCTTAGTTCAAATATCTTTAAGATTATGGAAAAAGCTTTAAAATGACGTATTACAAAGTTTGATATACTCATTTATTGTAAATATAATTGGGAAAAATGTCGGAATTGCAAAAAAAATTAATTTCGCAATATATCTTGTAAAAATTAGTGTACAGATTTGAAATTCTTGTCGTATAAGGGATCTTTAGTGCTTAATATGTGATAAAAATTTCAAAACGATTCATTCAATTGTTTAAATTTTATTCAAATTGTTTATCACAGAGATCATTTTTTTCGCAATAACATAAGTCAGAAAAAAATGACGTTAGAACCATTCCACAGGTGTCAAATGAAAGAGCATGAGCTATATTTTCAAATTGGTTTAAAATAAGCGAATAAAAAATGTATTTATTAGTAATAAATAATTATGCAAAAGTATCATAAATCTTTCCTTATTAACTTTTTATTTTGTTATATAAGAAATTATATATATTTATTACAATTTTTTATCAATTATGATATAAATAACATTACTTGGTAGTTGTGCACTTAAAACAGGGTAAAAAAGTTAATTTTTTTGGAAAAAGTTATCCAAAAAGTTTATAAGGAAAGATTTACGATACTTTTGCATAATTATTTATTACTAATAAATGCATTTTTTATTTTCTTTTTTTATACCAAGTTGAAAATATAGCTCATGCTCTTCCATTTGACGCCTATGGAATGGTTCTAACCTCATTTTTTTCTGACTTATGTTATTGCAAAAAAAATTCTCTCTGAGATAACCAATTCGAATAAAATTTAAACAATGGAATGAATCGCTTTGAAATTTTTATCACATATTAAGCACCAAAGAACCCTCATTTTAAAAAAATTTCAAACCTGTACACTAATTTTTACAACAGTTATTGCGAAAATAATTTTTTTTGCAATTCCGACCTTTTTTCGCAATTATATTAACAGTAAATGAGTATATCAAACTTTGTAATACGTCATTTTAAAGCTTTTTCCATAATCTCAAAGATATTTGTACTAAGAAAACCATAAGTTTCAATGTTTTCCATTGATTTGAAAAAAAAAAAGGGAAAAATGCCATTTTTGACACATAATGGTTTATAAATAAAAATTGCCGCCAGATCCTACGCCGGAAATAGTTACAATTTGCTCTTATAGGTATTACCTGTCGAAAAAACGCTTCAGTACCCTGGCTGCTCGAGTGTCACGAACAGGCTATATTTTTGTCTTATTACCCTGGCCTAATTGGAGCATATTTCAAAGCGGATAATAAATCTGGCATAATTTGTGATTCCTCGGAAAATGTCCCATTCAAAATTTTAGCAACATTAGATAAAAACGAAAAACCTTCATTCTTGTCGAAAACATATTTCATTTTTTTTTAAATTATTTGACCGTTATTTCCAGGTGCCGATTTAATTTTCGTCTTTAAATTATCTATTAATTTTACTGACTCACATACATTTATCTCTTGTTTTTCTAATAAGGTAATTGTGGTAACTATTAATTTAAAATTGTCATTGATATAAGCGAGTTCCTGTTTCAATTTGGGACTTTTTAATATTTTTTTGCTTCTCGAATGGCTTCGGAAATATCATCATTAAAAATTCTGACATAACTAATTCTATTTCATTGCAATGTTCAAAGTAAAAAAAAACTGCTTCGAGCCAGGTTCCCCACCTTGTAATTACTGGTTTAGGTGGCAAAGGGACACCGGGAAGTCTTTCTTTATATATTTGCACCCTCAGCGGAGCCTTTACAAAAACTTTTTTCGTAAAATTTATAAAATTATTTACCAACGGAAACAGATTTCTTATTTCTGCAGCAATTATATTTGCCCCGTGGGCTACACAAGTGCAATGAATTAAATTAGGATAAATAATCTTTAAATTAACAGCAGCTTTTAACATATATGCCGCAGCATCTGAAAGCATTAAAACTATTTTATTCACTAGTATAGGGTTGGGTAAAAAGAGGTTTGTTAAACTATTTTGTATAAATCGACTTATTGTTAAATTGTTTGTTTTTTCCAATTCTTTAACGGCAACTAAATAAGGTTTCCTCGCAAAGTTTTCGTTCAAAATTCCAATCATTAAATTAGCTATACACCTGCCGCATACATCTGTCGTTTCATCCACGATAATATACAAAAAATTGCCGTCTAACTCCCGCTTAATTTTTGAAATACATTCCACATAACATTTTTCCACAGTAGGTTTTCTCAATGTACTCTCGTCCGGTAAGGATTTATTAAGATATTTTTCGAAAAAGCATTTAAAACTAGGGTTATTAACTTTATATAGAGGAATGTTGGATGCAATCATCATCTGGCATAAATCAAATTTAAATGCGTCTTCCTCCTTTTTTTTTAACTGCTTAAACTATCCCGCAGAGATATTTGGGCTAACTTAGAGGAATTTAATTTTTCCAAATTACGTTTATGAAGTGGGATTCCACAATACTGGTCAATAAAGTACTTTTTTCTACTTGAAATCTGAAAATTTAAAAAACAAAATAATTAGAATTCTAAAACCGCTTTAGAATTTAATTATGTTGTGGGACCAGAAAAAAAGAGAAAAAATAAAACTTACCGATTTGCCGCATGATTTACAAAATGCTCCATCTCCTTATAGAGAAAGTTCCGAATAAGGTGCGATCCATAGCCTTAATTTAGATGGCATCTTTTCACACAAATGTTTAAAACGTTTTAAAACGTGTTCTTGGCTTTTCGGTATACGCAACAAAACTAAACTAGGATATAACAATTTGTGACTAAACTCTGATACAGTAACCGACTGTACAACTGATAATAAACTAATAAAGCTTAGGGATTTCCAAATAGTTAACCCTCAAGTCTCGATCAGGTACATTTTCCTAGAAATCTGTTATATAAACAAACCATTGATATTTTATTATTGACCCAAAATTTTATTATAGAATGGTTTAGTAATAGAATAATATCATGGGTAGTACCATGAAATTTTAAAAAAGGCACAAATAGGCGGAATTTACGAAAAAAGCCAAAAAGTGCAAAAAACAATTATAATAGGCAAAATAGGCAAAAAAAGGCATTTTTCCTATAATCCGTGCTTTACCTATGAGATATAATACAGGGTGTAACAAAAATGCAGGTCATAAATTAAATCACATATTCTGGGACCAAAAATAGTTTCATTGAACCTGACCGACCTTAGTATAAATGTGCACATAAAAAAAGTTACAGCCCTTTAAAGTTACAAAATCAAAATCGATTTTTTTCCATATATCAAAAACTCTTAGAGATTTTTTAATGAAAATGAACATGAGTGGCAGTCTTATGGCAGGAACATCTTTAGAAAAATAATAGTAAAATTTGTACACCTCATTAAAATTTTATGGGGTTTTTATTAAATTAAATTAAATTATTATTGTGGTACCATTATTTAAACACTCTTAGTATTTTTTGATAAGCCAGTTTTTATCCAGTTGTGGCTTCTTTTTTAATACGTTTACATACAATTTTTGTGGGGATTTTGTTCCTTTAAACGATCAAAATGTTTGTGTACCTTCCAATTAAACTATTATTGCTGTACCATTAGTTTAACGCAGTGTTTTTAAAACTTTTTGCTTCTTAGTATTTTTTCGATAAGGCACCTTTTATTGAGGTGGTGGCTTTGATTTTAATATGGTTCGAAATAAACCTTAAAATGTACGTTATAAATAAATTTTCATATTATTACTACTAGGTCTTTTTAATCGTACTTAACAATATACAAATAATATCTGGTTGATTTGACAAATATTCAAAAAATCTCGATAAAAACTGGCTTTTCGAAAAAGTACTAGGAGGCAAAAAAGTTTTAAAAACATTGTGTTTAACTAATCGTACCACAATAATAATTTAATAAAATTCGAGTAAATTAAGCCTTTCACAAGCATTGAAAACAATCTGCCTCGAAAACATGAAATGTTTTTGGTGTATGGAATTTACACAAGCACCAGCCGTAAAATTTACTAAACGTTAAAACGATTGAAATTAATCAACAAAGTCGCTCTTTTTGATAAAATGTTAATAAAAAATCATTACAGAGTAACAATTTCAATACCCTTCAGATGGTACGCCTTTTCTGTTAACTTCACAAAGATATTCTAGTTAAAAAAATAGTAATAAGTAATTTTTCGAGTTTTCGTTTGCTGCGGTATATCTTTCAATATTTTTTATATCTATCCTGTCGCCAGGGGGGCAAAACGGCCTCCTTTATTCAGATGGACTTACCCAAGTTTTTTGTTATGTATTTTTACCCTTATAACACGAATTTTTTGGGTAAAAGTTGATCCGGATGTCGATAAGATTGTTATGTTATAAAAAAAGAACTTAAGAAATTACATAACAGCGATTTTTCGCAAAACAAAACATTTTTTTGTATTTTTTGGGCCATTTTAAGTAAAAAATGTTCTGTTTTTTCATAAGATGCATAGCTTTCACGATAAACGGGGTTGAACTTCCAAAAAATCGAAAAATTGCAATTTTTAAACCCTAAATTTTGAAGACGACTACCTTTATACTTTGCTATTTGCAGATGACCAAGTAGTAGTAGCAAATGATGCAGAAGACATAATATTCATGACTAGAAAGCTTATCGAAGGATACACTAAATGGGTGTTAAAAATAAACACAAATAAAACGGAACATCCTGTAGTTGGAGGAAAACCAGAAAATATTCCAGTTGAAGACGGTATTATAAACAGCTGTAAAGAGTATAAATATTTAGGAACTGTTATTGTCGAAGATGATAGCACAGAAAAGGATATCCACAAAAAAATAATTCAAGGACGAACAGCTATCCAAAAATGAAATTCTATATTATGGTCAAAAAACATCAGGATGACAACAAAAATAAATCACTAAAACAGCATAGTAGAAGCAATCACAACATGTGGCGCAGAATGTTGGCAGATAACACAAAGACACAGAGACAAACTGAAAGCTGTAGTAATGGACTTTCTACGAAAATCGTGCAGAATCTCTCGATTAGACCACATTACAAACGAAGTAGTTAGAGAACGAGCAAAGGTTAAGATTAGCATTGACAACAGAATTGAATTTCGGCAACTGATTTGGTATGGACACGTAAAACGCATAAACAATGAACGAAGGCCAAGAAATATTTTAGACTATACTCCTACAAATAGACGAAGACGAGGCAGACCCCGTAAATCTTGGAAACAAGGAATAATGGATGCCATTCGAAGAAGAGCAATATAAGAAAAGGATTGGCAGGATAGACAGAACTGGAGATTGAAGTGCGGGAATAAAATAGCACTTCTGCTTACCGCATTTGAAAGTTCAAGTCAAAATTAGTTTGTTTATCGTCAAACAAAGCTATAAACAAATAGTGTTTCCCGTGCTCAATGCATGCGTTTTAATGCATGCTACGTAGGAATTGCCTGTTTATAGGTGCGTCTACTTGTTCGAGATTTTAAATGAGAAATGCATTAAAAACATCACTCAAGCACTATGTGTTTATAGCTTTGGTTACCAATAAAAAAATTAATTTTTAGCAATACAAATAATCAAAACCGATAAATTTGACTTGAACTTTCAAATGCGGTAAGCAGAATTATTGCTATTTAATTATTTAATCAAAAGTTATTCGGGTTCAAAAATTGCAATTTTCCGAGTTTTTGAAAGTTCAACCGCATTTATCTCGAAAATTATGCATCCTACGAAAAAACTTTTAAGAATATTTTTGGGTTAGACTCACCCAGAAAATACAAAACAATGTTTTGTTTTGCGAAAAATCGCTGTTATGTAATTCCTCAAGTTCTTTGTTTATTAACAATCTTATCGACATCCAGATCCACTGTTACCCAAAAAATTCGTGTTATATAGAGGAGGCCGTTGTACCCTCCTGGCGGCAGGACTAATACATATATTATGTTAAGTACTAAAACTTTTTAACTCCAGATTCTGGAATAACAAATTCCAGAATCTCAAATTATTTAATACTCTTTTATGTTTAACTGCGGTTTTTAATAAAACTCTTTTACTCATCGACATGCATACTAGAAAGTTCTTGAAAACAGAATAAAGGTGAAACGGTCCATAGAATTCGAGTAATTTGAGCCTTTCCTAAGCATTGAAAACAGCCAGCCTCGAAAACATGTAACAATGTTTTTGGTGTATGGAATTTACACAAGCACCAGCGCGTAAAATTTACTAAACGCTGTGGTATGCACTGAATCAAATTATACATTCCGATTTAAACATTCAATCGCTGCTCACTGTTCCAGATATCTGGATATACGATAAATTCACCTTGGCTTTACATAGTCTCTATACCGTATCAAAGCTTCCTCTATGTATATGTAGTCGTTTACCTTTGACTTTTATTTTAAATTAATTTAAGAAGCTGTGAACTTGACACGATGAAGACAGGGATATGTTATGTTACCGACATTGTTCAATGCCTTCTTCTTCTTCAAGTGCCGTCTCCTAATCGGAGGTTGGATATCATCATCACTATCTTTACTCCATCCACCGCTGCTCTAAAGAGTTCTCTGGAACTGCATCTAAACCAGTCCCTTAAATTCTTTAACCATGACACTCTCCTTCTTCCTATACTCCTTCCGCCTCTTAACTTTCCCTGTATTATCAGTCTTAGCATTTCATATCGCGGTCCCCTCATTACGTGTCCC
This sequence comes from Diabrotica virgifera virgifera, assembly GCF_917563875.1. Classification (NCBI taxonomy): domain Eukaryota; kingdom Metazoa; phylum Arthropoda; class Insecta; order Coleoptera; family Chrysomelidae; genus Diabrotica; species Diabrotica virgifera. The sequence continues at coordinate 172,910,642 of NC_065449.1, read as the reverse complement.
AGATATTGTAACTTTCTTATTTTTATTGTGTTTATTATTTCGCATTCTTTACCCATTTCTCGCAGTACTTCCGTGTTCGTTTTCCTCTGTCTCCATGCTATTCTAAGCATCTTTCTGTAACACCACATTTCAAATAACTGTAGCTTATTTATGTGTTCTTGCTTTAATGTCCAGCTTTCAAGTCCATATTTTAGTATCGAGAACACGTAGCATCTCAAAGCTCTTACTCTCAGTTCTAAGCTAAGGTCTTTGTTGCAGAGAAATGTTTTCATTTTTACAAACGCATTTCTTGCTATTTCTATCCTGGTCCTTCCTTATTTCTGTTGTTTGATCATTTTCCTCTGAAATCCAGGTTCCTAGGTATTTGTATTTATCAACCCTTTCTATCGGTACATTTCCCAAATGTATGCTTGTTTGTATGTTTGTTTTCTTAGTTATTATCATGTATTTGGTCTTTTTTATATTCATTTTTAGTACATATTCTTCACAGAAATTGTTTGTGTTGTTTAGTAGTAGTTGGAGTTGTTCAGCAGAGCTTGCCATAATCACGGTGTCATCTGCACATCTTATGTTATTAATAGATCTTCCGTTAATTATTATTCCTTCACTTTGAGATAGCAATGCTTCGTCAAAAATGACTTCACTATATGCATTAAAGAGTAATGGAGACATTATACATCCCTGCCGAACTTCTCTCCTGATTTCAATTTCTGGACTGGGTTCGTTATCTATTACAATTTGTGCTCTTTGATTCCAGTAAAGGTTTGTTATTTTTCGTAAGTCCCTTTTGTCTATGTTTTTTGTCTTTAGAATTTGGACTAATTTTTCATCTCTTACTTTGTCAAAAGCTTTCTCAAAATCAACGTAACAAACATGCACATCCACATTCATGTCCATGCATCTTTGAGCTAACACATTAAAAGCAAATAACGCCTCTCTGGTTCCTAGTCCGTTTCTGAACCCAAACTGACTATCATCTATTCCTTCTTCTAGTATTTTATTTATACGACCATGTATTATTTTCAAGAATAATTATTTGAGAATGTAACTTATTAATGATATTTTTATGCATTCATTGCAAACTTTAGCATTTGTATTTTTAGGGATAGCACAAAAGGTTGAGAGTAACCATTGCTTTGGTATGTTTCCTGTTTTGTACACTGTGTTAAACAAGTCTCCGATAATGTCTAAGGTTTCATCATTAATGCATTTTAAGCTTTCTACTGGAATTTGGTCTGGACCTACAGCTTTACCTTTTTTGCTGTTTTTTAATGCCGATTTAATTTCTTCTTTTAACATCTTCAAAACCGTATCATCTTCTACTTCGACTTCCATCTGCTCTGTTCTATTGTCTTTGAACAATTCATTTATATATTCTGTCCATCTCTTTAATTTTTCGTTAGTACTCAACACAAGTTTCCCATCTGTATCTTTTAGTATTCTCGGTTTTCTTTTTCTGTTGTTCTGAGTTAATTCTTTAATTTTTTTATGTGTGTTAAAATTATCATGTCTTTTCTGGTGTTCTTCTATTTCTGCGCATTGTTTTTTTAACGATTGCTCTTTAGCCTGCTTAATTTTGGATTTTATTTGTTTATCCACATTTTGTACATCTGATTATCTTTGTTTTTATGCTGACGTCTTTCTTCCATTAAATATAAGATTTCCTCCGTCATCCATTGTTCCTTTTTGTATCTGGTTGGTGTAAGAATTTCTTTTTAACATTTATCTATATCTGTCTTTATTAATAACCATTTTGTCTCTGTTTCACTATTTTGCTGGATTTGTTCTTTAAAATTCATTAAACGGTTATTAATTTCATCTGTCAGGCGTTGTTTTATGAGTGGGTTTCTTAGTTTACTTCTGTTGTTCTGCGATTTATTATTTTCATTTTGAGCCTAATTTTGGTCACTACTGGGTTGTGATCTGGTCCTATGTCGGCACCTGGATAGGTTTTTGAAGATATAATTGCGTTCTTGTATCTTTGTCTAATCAATACATAATCTATTTGGTTTCTTACAACTCTCCCTTCTTGATCTGCTTGTGACTTCCAGGTGTATAGTCTTCTCAAAGCCTACACCGAGCCAATTTTTGAAGAATCGGTGGTGAAATTAATACTAATATCAAATACGAAGATTACAACGCCGTAATGGCAGAGAGTCTAGAAGACCGTCAAACCCTGTTGAACGCTGTAAACAACGAATGTAGTGAAAGGGCTTAACAATCAACGTAAAAAAAAACAAAATGGATGATGTTCGGAAAAATGAATATCGACGACTCGGTACTAAAATTACATAAAAAAATCCTGGAAAGCGTGGAACACTTTAGATATCTGGGTAGCTGGATTGACTGCAAGATTGAAACTGATGAGTAAATTTATGAAAATATTTTATTAGCTGGCGTTCTGTATTGTGCAGTAGAAGTCTGTCATTGACCACGCGTTTAAGAGTATTAAAGTGGTCCATCTGGATTCGCATTTGGTCCATTTTATTCTATGGATGTGAAAGCTAGGCAACAAAAATGAAAAATTTTAACAAATTAGTTAAGAGTTAGAGTTAGAGTTGTGGTGTTACCGTCGTATGCTCAGAATCCCCTTGACAGCATTCAAATCCAACGAACGTATATTGGAGACCATGCACAAAAAGAGACAATTGATTAACATCTTAAAAATGAGAAAGGTTCGATACTTGGGTCATATAATGAGAGAAAAGAAATACATAAAGTAACACTTTAGCAATATCATCGGCGCACACAGTCTGAGGGGAGCAGAAAGTGACTCGGGCAACTTCTTGGTCAGAACAAAAATGAGAACAAGACTAAACACGAAACATCCAAAGCAACGCCAACAAGGAAACAGATGGGACATTTCAAGGCTCAATCTACCTGATAAGGAATGCCAATACCAGTCACTGATCCAAAATAAATTGCAGACACTAAAAGAAGAAGAAACATCAACACCAGAATTGACCATAGACCAGAAATGGCAAAAAATAACGAACGCCATAGAAAGCGCCGCAGCGAAAACTATAGGGAAAGAAAAGAATAAGAAGAAGAACAACCAGTGGTTTGACCATTAGTGCGAACAAGTGAAATTTCCTTGGGAGTAAGTAGTGATTTGGTGTCAATTTGTCTCTAAATACTGAGAGGTACATTTCACAGATTTTCTTTCTTTGAATGCTTTTTTCCTTGCGCACTATACAGGGTGTTTGGTAGATCGATGAAAAAATTTTAAGGGATAATAAGGGACGCCATTTGCAATATTTTTTGCTAATAATGTATCGCTCAAACTGTTAAGGGTTCCGAAATAAATTTAAATTTGTCAATATTCGAAAATAAGGCTGCTCGTCTATTATATTTTTAAAAATAATTATCTAAGCGAGATACTTCCCTGATATACAAAATGCCTTACGTATTACTTGCTCAGATTGCAAAAACCCTTCGTTGTTAATGCAACTCCAAACGCAATTCGGACGTCAAAACAGTAAAACGCACCTTTAATACGCATACAATAACCATGTTTATAAAACAAAACAAACCACTTCGTAGCAGGTAGATTGTTTGTTAGCATAGCAGGTAGATTGTTTTTTGTTTGTTATGCGTTCGGAGAATGACGATAGCCGATGGAAATTGTATGCGAAGAGTCAGTGTTTTAGGTTTACACTTTTATTCCATTCGTAAAACAGGGAGGTAGTACGCCTAAATAATTTTTAAACGTGAAATAGACGGTTGCCGAATCTTCACAAATTTAACTTTATTTCGGAAACCTTAACAGTTTGAGAGATACATTATTAGCAAAAAATGTTGCAAATGGCGTCCCCTATTATCCTTTAAAATTCCCATTTCCCATAAAATTTCCATCGACTTACCAAACACCCTGTATACAGGGTGTTTGGTAAAGGATGGGCCATAGCTTAATTTTAGATTCCTGAGGTTAAAATAGGTCGATTTAAGCTAACTTACCTTAGTACAAAAGTTGATAATAACCGAAATACAGGGTGTCAAGTTAAACTTTTATTTTATTTATTTTTAAATATTTCTTGACAGGCATGAGACAACAACACGAAACTTTGTAAGTGGTGCTGGTATCGTACAATCTACTAAATTATATTTATCAAACGTTTCTGGCTACTACCAGAGGCGTACGACGGGGGAACGTAAATGGATGACCCTTCCCAAATTCTACACCACTGGCCGAACTGCTATTTTAGTGCAATTTTTTGATTCTTCAATATTTTCTATGTAAAAAAACATACTCTTCATTCGTAACGATAAAGCCATTAGTTTTCGAGATATTTTAAGCTTAAAACGAAGGAGCATAATACATTAATCAAAATAAGTGTGACTTTTCTTTTTTAGCTTCAAATATCTCGAATACTGATGACCTTATCTTTACGAATGAAGAGTATATTATTTGCATAGAAGGTATTGGAGAATCTAAAAATTATGCCAAAATAGCAGTTCCATCAGTGGCGTAGAATTTGGGAAAGGTCAACCATTCACGTTCCTCTGTCGTACGCCTCTGGTAGTAGCCAGAAACGATTATTTAACATAATTTAGTAGCTTTTACAGTGCCTATATTTTCTGCCAAGTATCACACGGATATGTCAAATTATTTTAAAATATTCTTTTTTTAAATAATTTATTCTTTATTTAAAACTTTAAGAACTATGTGTGCCCGGTACTGTAAAACTATTTGACATATCCTTATGACACTTGGCAGAAAGTGTAGGCACTGTACACCCTACTAAATTGTGTTAAATAATCGTTTGTGGTTAACACCAGATGCGCACGACAGAGGAAAGTGAATGGTTTACCCTTCCCAAATTCTACGCCACTGATGAAACTGCTATTTTAGCATAATTTTTAGATTCTCCAATTATTTATATGTAAATAATGTACTCTTCATTCGTAACGATAAAATCATTAGTTTTCGAGATATTTGAAGTTAAAAATGAAAAGGCACACTGATTTTGATTAACCTTTAACTACACGCGCTGGCGTATTTTGTACGCCAGATATAAGGATTCTACTGCAAGTATATTGAAAAATTTAATTTTCGACCTTGTTTATCTATCTAACCTATTACTAGAATGTGCTTTACAATTTATTTTAGGTTCTTTATAATCGGTGTTCTGAGAAGATCGTAATTACCAATTTATTATTTGTTGTTTCCGGTGGTGTACAAAATATGCCACGACTATAGTAATGTAAGTACATCTTCCAATTGTTTTTGAGACATTATGGCACAAAGTATATTTTTCTTTATAAACAATACTTTTTCTCATGTAAAAAATCAAATTTCAAAAAATTTTTCATTAGTAATTTTATTACTAGTATTTTTCATGATTTATAACAAATAACTAAATGTATTTTTCAAAAAAAAAATAAACAAATACCACTGTTTTAAGTGGATTCTTTTGTGGCGTACAAAGTACGCCACGCGTGTACTTATGCTATAACTTGATGCGCGGGTAGTTAAAGGTTAATGTATTATGCTCCTTCGTTTTTAGCTTCAAATATCTCAAAAACTAATGGCTTTATCGTTACAAATGAATAGTATGTCATTTACATAGAAAGTATTGGATAATCAAAAAATTGCACTAAAATAGAAATTCCGCCAGTGGCGTAGAATTTGGGAAGGGCCAGCCATTTACGTTCCCCCGTCGTATGCCTCTGGTAGTAGCAAGAAACGTGTGTTTAAGATAATTTAGTAGATTGTACAATACCAGCACCACTTACCGAATTTCGTGTTGTTGTCCCATGCCTGTCAGGAAATATTCAAAAATAAATAAAATAAAAGTTTAATTTTGACACCGTGTATTTCGGTTATTATCAACTTTTGTACTAAGGTGAGTTAGCTTAAATCGAACTATTTTAACCTCAGGAATCTAAGGTTAAGCTATGTCCCATTCTTTACCAAACACCCTGTATAGGAAATAATTTCATCTTAGTGTACGATAATACATGGTTTCCTCACCTAGCGCATGTCGTCGGTTAAAGTACATATTAAACAGTAAATCTGTCTATTTTTTAGTTATTAAAGATTATGAAAAACAAACAAAAAATAGAATGTTCACAAAATACAAAATAATTTCGATGTCACCTTTGTACCATTTCTATCCTACAGGATGTCTCAAGCTTTTGTTTCAGTTAAAACACATGTTAAAGAATAAAACCATCTACTTTCTTTGTTTCTAAAGATATCAGGGACATTCAAAAAACAAAATATTCAGAGAGCATAAGACTACAATAATAATATTTCGATGTATTCTCACACTTGTACCTTGTCCTCCCTAGAGGATGTCTCAAAATTAACATAAGAAAAACATGTTTTTTCTTCCACCCGGTATAAGTACAAAACAGAAATTTGAGTAAACCGTTGCCCAAGTGTGTAAATTAATACGAAAGAAAAATCTAAAATAATAAAAAAAATTAGTTTAATCTGTTAATCTGTTCATGAAAAGATCAACTAGGAAAATAAGCATAGTTTTATGTGATGCATGACTTTTAAAACTAAGTTTATTATTGGATCCCTTATTTTTTAATATTTTTCGGTGTTTTTCTTCTTTACCTGGTTGTGGTTTTGCTTTTGACTAACATAATGTTTGGTGGTAGTTTCCTATCATAGTGGTTATTTTGAGTTATTATTATAGTAGTTATGAATTTCTGTAATTTCTGAATAAACGAGATATACATTATAATTATATTCTCCGTAAATAAATATCGTGTTTTGTGTATATTGCCTTCGTTTCGTATTTTTCTTTTTAGTGTAATTTAAATTTTATTTATTTTATCGACAAAATATAATTTAATAGAAAAAAAATCAAATTAATAAAAATTTAACGATTTCCTCTCTACTATTAAAGTAGAAGTTTTTTGTAAGTTATTTTTACTTAGTAAGTACTTTTGACTTATTTTTTTATTTTTTTTTTATTTTGTAGTCTTGCACTGATATGATCATGCCAATGTGTTCCCAATCCTCAGATATGTTTGAAAATGCCAACTGGGATTTCGCAGAATTCTCCGACACTTGCTATAAACAGTTCAAAGTACGTCCAAGAAACCTAAACGTACCACTTCTTGAATACGGTGGCAAGGATATAGAAGCTGCATCCAACATAGTCTTCAGCAACGGTCTTCTTGATCCCTGGTCTGGTGGTGGCGTTTTAAGGAATATTAATGACAGAGTTAGGTCGATAATCATTCCTGATGGAGCTCATCATTACGACCTAAGGGGTAAAAACGATTTAGATACGGAGGACGTGAAGTATGCTAGGAACTTTCACGTTCGTAAAATCAAAGAATGGTTGCGGGAATATTACAGTGATCCTCAAGTAAATCTTATTAAAAAATGATAGAATTATTAGTATTTATTATCTTTTTACTTTGATATCACTTAAATTAATTTGTGTTATACACTTATCTACATAAAATAAAACAGTTTTTTGTCATATTAACGTAGTTATTATTTCTAATTTTCTAAATAGAGAATTGCTAAACATTTTTTTAAGTCACCGGAGGGACCGCAGACGTTAGAATACAATTAGCTTCTCTTTATAAAGACAATGAAGTCGACTTTACTTAGTAACAGATATTTACTCAACTCACACACACACAGTGGACATTATACTATCATCTGATTGCGAACTCAACCGTACCATGGAGATGGCCATTAATTGTCAAATATTAATCTAAATAATAAATAAAACAATATGAAAGAAACATTTTTAAGAAACACTTTTCTTTAGTTATTAGTGACTAAAAGTTAAAACATAAAAAAGAACATAAGAACATAAAAAACAAAAAATAATCAAACTAGACGGATTATTCGAAAAAAACGTTCGTTAAAAAAAATGAAAAAATCTAACACATTCATTAAAGAAAAGCGTGGGGCGCGTCTTCATCGAATAAACGGTTTTCGCCCCACGCTTTTCTTTAACGAATGTGTTAGATTTTTTTATTTTTTTTAACGAATGTTTTTTTCGAATAATCCGTCGAGTCTGAATATTTTTATTTTTTGCTTTTTAGTTGATTTTTTATGTTTTAACTTTCAGTCACTCATAACTAAATAAAAGCGTTTCTTAAAAATGTTTTTTTCATATTATTTATTTTTTACTTTTTAGTCTTCTTCTTCTTTTACGGCACTACAGCCCAAATTGAGCCTTGGCCTCCTTTATTTTTTGCCTCCACCCTTCCCTGTCTGTGGCTGCTCTTCTCCATACACGGACTCCTAAAAGGGCTTGTGCTTCGCTGTTTATTGTGTCTTTCCAGCGCTTTCGTTGCTTCCCAACCGGTCTCTTTCCTTGCATTCTAGCATTCAGTGCTCGTTTTGGTAGCCTATCCTCTCCCATTCTTATCACATGTCCGGCCCATTGCAATTTTTGTATTCTAATGAAGTCTGACAGGGGCGTTTCCTTATAAAGTTGATAAAGCTCGTTGTTGTATCGACTTCTGAAGATTCCGTTTTCCCTCACAGGTCCTAGTATTCTCCTAAGTACTTTCCTTTCGAATGTGTCGAGTTTGTTTTTGGATGTTTCTTTCAGGACCCAGGCTTCACTGCCATAACATGTTATTGGTCGAATTAAGGTTTTCTAGATTCTCATCTTTGTATTTCGGTGGAAACTTTTAGACCGAAATATATGGGAGAGGGCAAAATAAGCTCTGTTTGCCTACGTTATTCTCTTTTGTATTTCTCCATCTTCTGATCTGTCGGCATATATTTCTACTCCCAGGTATGTAAGCTTTTCAACCGTTTCAATGTCATCTTCTTGTATAATGTTTTCTGGGACTATATTTCTTCTCGTCTGAGTCATTATTTTTGTTTTTTCTGTGTTAATTTTCAGACCTAGCATTTTTATTTGTGTTTTTAACTCTGCATATGTTTCCTGTGCTCCTGTTGATGTTCTACTCATAATATTAATATCATCAGCATAAGAGGCCAGTTGAACCGTCCGGTTGGTCACTAGATCTCCTCGTCCAGTTTGCATTTGCCTAACCGCATACTCCAGTGCCAGGTTAAACAATGTTGGGGTCAGCCCATCTCCCTGCTTTAGTCCCTGCGAAATGTTCTCTGTTTAGTCTTACACTTTTCAAACATTAAAATATATCGTCATGTTTAAAAAAATGATGTAGGTATATGACAGATAACTTTTTTGCATTTATTTTAACTTTTGATACATACATTGTACATTTTCTGTAATTTCTTCATACATTTCTTAAATCAAAATCATTATTTACGACTATTACAGTTTCCGTAGTATTTCCATCTCTTGTAATACTTTACTATTGCACGGTGTAGACGCTGTTAATTTCTCGCAATGCAGTTCTGTAAATCTCACTCGGTGTAGTAGCTCCACTAATTGGATACGTCGGTGATCGCCGCTTGGCGCGTACACTCTTCGTTTCAACCGGTTTGCGGTTTATACATATGTAAGGGAGCGCATGCTGTATCCATTTAAGCAGCTACACCGAGCAGGGTTCACCCTTGTATGGACACGTACCTTAATGATCGCACTCGGCTCAACGAAACGTAAGCTTTGCAGGTTCAATGCAGGCTTTTAAGCCTGTCCTTACGCAAACACTTTCGGGCCCAAGTTCACGACAGCGCAGCCTAGTCAACAGTCGAACCTTGCGTTTTAAGGACAGTCGAAGCCCACGACAATACTAAGGGCAGCATTCGTCCCTCTGTGGTGCCATAACTTTTTTTCGCTGAAAACTGGATAGAAATCGGACAGAAACTGGATAAATTTGAAACTTTATTCTTTATATATGAAGCATAACGTAAACAAATAATGTAAAAAGTGAATTTATGTATAGCTCATATAATTAGCTACAATCTGTAAAAGTTTCAAGTTTCTACATTGTAAAAAACAGGAGAATTTAAGCATTTTCTATTAAAATGTGTTTTTTATTTAAACAATTCATTAAAATAAAAAAAAATTGAGCAACTATTCGTGTATTGTTCCCGCGAATCCATATGTGTGCAAAATTTCAGTCATTTCCATTGAAGAAAAGGCAGTCAAATTAACGTCTAAAGATTTGACGCAAACGATTGAACTAAATAAAGGCGTTTAAAAAACAATATTTTATTAAAATATATTGACCTGTTTTGTGGATTAGACAGTAATTTACAGAGACGGTTCTAGAAGTGGAGCAGAGGTACGATGTGCTCTATTAATATGCTCAAATGAACATACACCCATCGAAAAAGCTCTGGAATAGATTCAAGAGAAAGAATTTAAAAAAGCTATGATAATAAGAGACTTCAGATTTGCAATACAATATGCAATTTAAAACACAGTTTTCAGTTCATACAAATCTAAATTTTATGTAATAGTGTTGTAGGAAATAGAGGTTAAACCTCGCAAACCACAAGTCCGGTGTTATTTTTTTTTCTGTTATATCAAGGGGTGTTTATTATGAGACTAATTTTTTCTTAAAAAATTTCGCCCGGAACCCCCCTTTTCATGCCTTTAAATGGGGTAATTTGTGGTTTCTGCGAAACGTAGCCTTTCCTATACGTTTTGCAAAAAATTTACTTAATAGTAGTATGAAGAGAACTATATTTCCTACTATTTGTTTCCCGACAGCCTATGTCTATCACTCATCGGTTAGCGGGGGTGGCGCCCCAAAGTTGACAAATTTTTAATAGGTGTTTAACAAAATTATGTTTCCCTAACTGTAATGAAAATTGAGAAGAAACCCTGCGGCAATTAATCACAAATAAGTGGCTGATTTTTGGTATAGGTTTCATTTAATGGAAATTGCAAATTTATAAATTACAGGGTGTTACATTTTAAAAACCCCTTTTTCTACCATCTGAACCGCCTATACTAGAGTAAAAAAACTTTCAGCGATTATCCATGTACTGGTGTTATTTACAAATTTGTACAATGCACCCCCATATTTTCCCCGGAACCACCCAAAAAAAGGAGAAATAAAGAAAATAATCAAAAATTGATTTTGGGCCACAACTGTGGCTTAAGGGTGCAAAGAAAATAAAATATGCATAGGTCATAATGTGTAGCAGACAGTGTGGTCTTTTATTTTCCATAAGTATGTTATCAATAAAATGAATAGGTGACGAAAAAAAAAAAAGAAAAAACTGAAGCCCGCCAAAGCATTTCTGAGGTTTACGGCGCCACTGTGCCGTAACGGTGGCTTATACGAAAAAAATGCATAGGTCATCATTTGTAAATAATATAATGGTCTTTAATTCTGTATAAGTTTTGTTTTAAATAATGCATAGGTAATGAGGTAATCGTAAAAACATGCTCTCCAAGGGATGGGAGTAGTTTCTGCAGTTTATTTTCAAGGATAGGGGTAGTATCCGCAGGGATTTTGCAATAATCACATATATATTTATGAAAAACCCTATTGATGGAGCATATGTCCATATGGGTCAAAAAGCAAAAAAAAATTTTTTCAACCCCCCCCCCCCCTTTATTTATTTTTTTTTGGCTACAGTGGTTGCATCAAGAAATCGCTTTTGGTGTCCATGCATGGGTAATAAGAACGTGCACAAAATTATATATGAAGCATTTTAATGAAGGGATGGTGTGTGAAGGATTCCAAGAAAATCACTTCCTTTATTAATTCTCCTTTTTTTGGGGATGGTTCCGGAAAAAAATGGGGGTGCATTATAGAAATTTATAATTAACACCAGTACCTGGATGATCGCTAAAAGTTTTTTTACTCTAGCATAGGCGGTACAGATGGTATAAAAAGGAGTTTTTTAAAATGTAACACCCTGTAATTAAAAAACGGGCAATTACCCTTAAATTAAACCTACACCCAAAAATCAGCCACTTATTTGTGATTAATTTTCCCAGAGTTTCTCCTTATTGTTCAGTACAGTTAGGGAAAAATAATTTTTTAATCATCTTTTTTAACAATTTGTCTACTTTGGGGCCACCACCCCCGCTAAACGGTGGGTGATACACATATGCTGTCGGGAAATAAATAGTAGGATATATAGTCCTCTTCATTATTTTACTAGTAAGTAAATTTTTTGCAAAAGGTACAGGAAGGGATACGTTTCGCAAAAACCACAAATTACCCCCTTTAAAGGGATGAAAAGGGGGGTTGCGGGGCGAATTTTTTAAGAAAAAGTTAGTTTCATAATAAGCACCCCTTGATATACTAGAAAAAAAAATAAAACCGGACTTGTGTCCATTTTGCGAGGTTCCACCTCTGTTTCCTACACTATAATATAAAAAATAATTTGTCTAACGTGGAAGTGGAATTTATATGGGGCAAAGGACATGCCGGTATAATAGGTAATAGAAAGTGGACTGGTTGGCCAAGGATGGAATAAGGGATAGGGTGAGACCCTAACTCAGATTTTATCGAGTGATGCAAGAAATGCGGTTAAAGCTAGAATATATAAAATATGGTAAAATCAATGGAACAATATTTCAAACATGTCAAAAAATTTAAATTTTTCTTTGCATCAACAACTTCCTTCGCCACCTGAATATAATTATATTAACCTAGCAAAGCGCCATTATTATTTCGAGATTAAAGACTACACAAAATATAATATTATATGGTACATCTGTATAAATCAAGAATGGCGAATCAACGATTATATTATTATGCTTCTTTGATATATAATTGATAATGTTTCTATTGGAATTATTTTCTTGGAATGTAAAATCAACGAGAGGTATATTTATAGATCAGTTAATATATTACGATCTGCGACAACAACAAGTTGGTTTTCCAATAAGTATAGAGATTTAATTTAATTTTTAGAATATTTATTAGACTATAGTTCATTTATTTATCTAATAGGCTGAGCTTATTACATAAAAAAAAACAAAACCAACAATGCGAAGAATACCGTACAATGAGCCTGCTAAGGAGCCTATTAATAATTAATATAATTAATTATTATCTCCTAAAATTTTTTCTAAACATAATCCATGAGAGAATTTACAAGCTGTGTGAAGTCGATATACCGTTATAGTCTAAGAGCTGGGAGCGGATTTTGTGCGTGATAAGTAATATGGAAAAACTATACGTGGACATGTTGAATTAGTTGTGTACATGACTTTCACCAACGGCCGGAAACCAGAGTTGGGGCCGAGGGTAGTTATAAGGGGTCAAAATCGCGGATTTTATTATTTTTTTATGACGCTCATGATCGAGATAGTGCACCAAAATTTGGTAATAAGTAGGTTATGACGTACCTACGTGAAATCTCTAGGGGCTCAACGCTGCGTGGCCGACAAAGGGGTGGGGGTAGGGGTGAATATAAAAAATATAAGGGGTTTTTTGCGACGTTCATGATTGAGATAGTGCACCAAAATTTGGGTATAAGTAGAACATGACATAAATAATTAAAATCCCCAGAGCCGGAAACCAGAGTGGGGAAGGAGGGTCAAAATTCCGTTTTTTATTATTTTTTTTTGTGACGCTCATGATCGAGATAGCGCGCCAAAATTTGGGAATAAGTATGTCATGACGTAACTAAGTAAAATCTCCAGGAGTGGAATGCTGCGTGTCCGACAAAGGGGCGGGGCAGGGGTGAATATAAAAAAATGTAAGGGGTTTTTTGCGACGTTCGTGATTGAGATAGTGCACCAAAATTTGGGAATAAGTAGACCATGACATAAGTAAGTAATATTCCCAGAGGCGAAAACCAGAGTGGCGGACGAGGGTAGTTATAAGGGGTAAAAGTGGCGGTTCTTATTTTTTTTTTTGTGGCGCTCATGATGGAGATAGTGCACCAAAATTTTTGAGTAAGTAGGCTATGACGTAACTAAGTAAAATCTTCAGAGGCGGAACGCTGCTTGGGGTACAAAGGGGTGGTAGGCAGGGGTGAGTATAAAAATATATGGGGGTCTTTTTGCCGTTCGTGATCGAGATAGTGCACCAAAATTTGGGAATAAGTAGATCATGACATTACCAAGTAAAATCTCCAGGGGCGGAACGCTCCATGGGGGATAAATGTTGTGCCGGGTCACAAAAAAATAATACACACTGCGACTTTGACCCCTTAAAACTACCCTCATCCCCAACTCTGGTTTCCGGCTCTGGGGATTTTACTTAGCTAAGTCATGGTCTACTTATTCCCAAATTTTGGTGCACTATCACAATATAGCACGTCGCAAAAAACCCCTTATATTTTTTATATTCACACCTACCCTCACACCTTTATCGGCCACGCAGCGTTCCACCCCTGGATATTGTATTTAGTTACCTCAGGACCTACTTATTCCCAAATTTTGGTGCACTATCTCGGTCATGAGCGTCACAAAAAAAATAAAAACGGCGATTTTGACCCCTTATAACTACCCTCATGCCAACTCTGATTTCCGGCTCTGAGTATTTTACTTAGTTATGTCATGGTCTACTTATTTCCAAATTTTGGTACACTCTCTCAATCACGAACGTCGCAAAAAAATCCTTATATTTTTTTTATTCACCCCTGCCCCACCCCCTTGTCGGCCACGCAGCGTGCCACGCCTGGAGATTTTACTTAGTTACGTCATGACCTACTTATTCCCAAAGTTTGGTGCACTCTCTCGATCATGAGCGTCATAAAAAAAAATAATAAAAACGGCGACTTTGACCCCTTATAACTACCCTCACCCCCAATTCTGGTTTCCGGCTCTGGGGATTTTACTTAGTAATGTCATGATCTACTTATTTCCAAATATTGGTCCACTATCTCAATCACGAACGCCGCAAAAAACCCTTTATATTTTTTATATTTACCCCTACCCCCACCCCTTTGTCGGCCACGCAGCGTTTCGCTCCTAGAGATTTTACTTAGTTACGTCATGACCTACTCATTCCCAACTTTTGGTGCACTATCTCGATCATGAGCGTCATAAAAAAAATTATAAAATCCGCGATTTGACCCCTTATAACTACCCTCGGCCCCAACTGTGGTTTCCGGTAGTTGGTGAAAGTCATGTACAAAACTAATTCAACATATCCCCGTATAGTTTTTCCATATTACTTATCACGCACAAAATCCGCTTCTATCTCTTCGACTATTACAAGTCAAATGTCCCCTTACCAGTTGCGGCTCATAAATGTTGTTGGTAGAAGAGAGGCTTTGCTCTCAACACAAATCTTATTACAGGGATACAAAGACGTCAATTGCACGTATACGCATGTCTAATTAATTACGAGAAAGCCTTTGGTCGTGTATATTACGCCAATATGATGCAAATAATAAAAGGCGCAGGAATTAACGACCAAGATCTGAAATTAATTAAACCTTTACTAACAACACGAAAACAGATCGTAAATCTCAGAGCTGAAGATGAAAACACCGAATGTGGATAGTGTGAAGTGGCCAAGGTATTTTGTCTTCTCTAATCTTCAATATCTACTCTAATATCTAAAATATCTCAATCTTCAATATCTCTTCAATATCTAAAAGAAGATTTATCTAAGCTCTTCACGAAACTGAAAAAGGTATTCTACGAGACGGTTACCGGCTAAAGAACATCAGATATTTAGATCATACCATAGTATTGGCGGACAACCTAGAAGAGTTACAGGTCCTTATAAACAAAGTCACAAATTGCAAGTCAAAAATATGGACTCATAGTCGAAGCAATAAAACACTGAACCTCCGAAAAAAAGGACAAGACGAATCTTAATAATTCTTTTTGCATTCGATTCGTGAATGCCCCAGGAAACTTTGTGAACCGGAGCCATGATATAATATTGAAAAAGTACATACAAATAAAAAAAGAATTTGTGTACTTTGTACGCACGTAAGAAGTTATACTTCTATTTTATGATTTCAACGAAATCAATATACTTTAAACAGTTTCTCTTATACTTTCCAAAAAATTTTATTAAAACAATACCAAAAATAAAAAAAAATAAAAAATAAAACACACACAAACACATTGAAAAATGCCACAAATGATTTCTGAACAATAATTGTTGCCAAAAATTTTAATTAAATAAAATCCACGAGGAAAATAAACTTCCTGTAGCTGGCTGTATACCATAAATCACAAAAATACCAAGTTTCTTGTAAAAGGTATATATTAAAATACCCTAAATAAGGGTCACAATACAAAACGTTTTCGGATTAAGGAATCCATCATCAGTGTTTAAAAGCCCTAAAATTAAGTATAACCTAATTAAATGAGATAAAAGTTAAAATTGACAGATGTTTTCAAGAACAAGAGGTCATACTTACAAAATTTGCATGCCTGAGCCACCAAAATGTATCGGGTAAAAACCCTTTAAATGTAAATAATAAGGATGTTTTACATATTTATATAAAATTCATTGGATGATCTAGATAAACCTGGATGTTACCCAGGGCAACACAGGACTCTCCCCACGTGGTTGGAACTTTTTTTTGGAGAAAACCTCACATATTGGATTTCAATGGCCAACTGACAAGTGAATTCAAGAGCAACCCAAAATGATATCAAGAACTGTCAATGTAACCTAGTTGTAATATTACTTCAGCCACAACATTAAAGATTAATTTAAATGTTTTAAGATAAAAAACAGTATCAAATTTACAAATAGTAAAAATAAAAGATGTTCACAAAATATGAAAGATTTTTTTTTCTCTAAAAATAATGCATTAATTAAGTATTCAAAATAGGGAAATGAAATGTTTACGTTACAGGAAGTTATGCAGTCAACAATACCAATAGGTGTTGTATTAGTGGTATAAAATTGTCAATACGATTAGACAAATAATGGTAGAGCCCTTATACTAGGAACACAAAATAGTATGTAATGTGTACATATGTGTACGATTTTAAGAGTATTGCTGAAATGATAATTGTTTAATGACTGATAACTTTCTTGGTAGTCGACCCCACATAAATTGTATAATGATAGAAAAAGTGATATGATAATTGTAAAAATACTGTTTTGTTTTTATCTGATTTTTATCTGAAAATGAGACTAAAGTAACTTGATGAAACTGAGTCCTCCAGAGACCTGACATCAAATTGGTTAAAAATGAAATGGTTGTAAAATATGGGGGGGAGTAGGACGGTATGAGAAGTCTGACAGAGTATGTTGTGATATTGGACCATGGAAGATGTGTAGTGTGTTGTTATGAAATAATAGTTATCTAATCTATAAGCTATGAGATGAGGCTAAGAAGACAGGTGGCTGGAATGAGACTCAATTCTGATGGATGTGCAACCCAAAATGACATCAAGAACTGTCAATGTAACCTAGTTGTAATATTACTTCAGCCACAACATTAAAGATTAATTTAAATGTTTTAAGATAAAAAACAGTATCAAATTTACAAATAGTAAAAATAAAAGATGTTCACAAAATATGAAAGATTTTTTTTTTCTCTAAAAATAATGCATTAATTAAGTATTCAAAATAGGGAAATGAAATGTTTACGTTACAGGAAGTTATGCAGTCAACAATACCAATAGGTGTTGTATTAGTGGTATAAAATTGTCAATACGATTGGACAAATAATGGTAAAGGCCTTATACTAGGAACACAAAATAGTATGTAATGTGTACATGTGTGTACGATTTTAAGAGTATTGATGAAATGATAATTGTTTAATGACTGATAACTTTCTTTCTGATAATTCTGATAATTTTCCAAAATTTAGCTCCTACATCACATATACAACCACATCCATCAGAATTGAGTCTCATTCCAGCCACCTGTCTTCTTAGCCTCATCTCATAGCTTATAGATTAGATAACTATTATTTCATAACAACACACTACACATCTTCCATGGTCCAATATCACAACATACTCTGTCAGACTTCTCATACCGTCCTACTCCCCCCCCCCCATATTTTACAACCATTTCATTTTTAACCAATTTGATGTCAGGTCTCTGGAGGACTCAGTTTCATCAAGTTACTTTAGTCTCATTTTCAGATAAAAATCAGATAAAAACAAAACAGTATTTTTACAATTATCATATCACTTTTTCTATCATTATACAATTTATGTGGGGTCGACTACCAAGAAAGTTATCAGTCATTAAACAATTATCATTTCATCAATACTCTTAAAATCGTACACGTATGTACACATTACATACTATTTTGTGTTCCTAGTATAAGGCCTTTACCATTATTTGTCTAATCGTATTGACAATTTTATACCACTAATACAACACCTATTGGTATTTTTGACTGCATAACTTCCTGTAACGTAAACATTTCGTTTCCCTATTTTGAATACTTAATTAATGCATTATTTTTAGAGAAAAAAAAAATTTTCATATTTTGTGAACATCTTTTATTTTTACTATTTGTAAATTTGATACTGTTTTTTATCTTAAAACATTATTAATCTTTAATGTTGTGGCTGAAGTAATATTACAACTAGGTTACATTGACAGTTCTTGATGTCATTTTGGGTTGCTCTTGAATTCACTTGTCAGTTGGCCATTGAAATCCAATATGTGAGGTTTTCTCCAAAAAAAAGTTCCAACCACGTGGGGAGAGTCCTGTGTTGCCCTGGGTAACATCCAGGTTTATCTAGATCATCCAATGAATTTTATATAAATATGTAAAACATCCTTATTATTTACATTTAAAGGGTTTTTACCCGATACATTTTGGTGGCTCAGGCATGCAAATTTTGTAAGTATGACCTCTTGTTCTTGAAAACATCTGTAAATTTTAACTTTTATCTCATTTAATTAGGTTATACTTAATTTTAGGGCTTTTAAACACTGATGATGGATTCCTTAATCCAAAAACGTTTTGTATTGTGACCCTTATTTAGGGTATTTTAATATATACCTTTTACAAGAAACTTGGTATTTTTTTAATTAAATACGTATTTTCTGAAAAAAATTATATAATAATATACCTACAATCATAAAATCTATAAAAAAAAATAAAAAAATGATATGACTTGCATTGGGCTTGAACCTACTTCCCGTGTATCCCGCCGTACGAGAGTCGAAGCGATTTCAAACTGCACCACCTTCGCGTATACGTCATGTGGGAATATACACAAACTGACCAACTATTTGACATTTTGTTTATATGAATTTTTATTAGTTTGATTTTTGTCGAAATAAAATACAACAATACATAGAGTAAGAAAACGATACATTAGATGAAAATTTGTAGAAAGTTTGTTCGTAATCAGATTATGTAAATTAAAGCATTGCCTACTAGGGGCATACGCTCTGAGCTTCGCTGGTGGCGCTCCTAGCGGATTACTAATTCAACTTTCACCGGAAATTTTTAAATTTACTATTTAATTGTTATCGCTTAATATTTATAACGCAAAAAAGTAATTAAATTGTTATGGATTTTTTTAAGATTTTGCTAATCATTTTGACGTTCTATTGATAAAATATGAATTTCTTACTTCGGATACTTTCACAATTTTCGTGTAGATGGCGCTAAGATTAATTTATAATTACATATTACGGAACATTAAAAAAAACTTAAATTCAGTATTTAAAACGTAAGTATATTTAAGGTAAAAATATATACCACAGCTTTGGCCAACTAATTTATAATTAATGTTTTTAATTTTAATTTTAAATTACGTTGACATTTATGCCAAATTTCCGGTAAACCTTTACAGACTTGCCACTACTGGCGCTCGCGAATTTGTAAATATCCCCTCTACGTACGAGCTCACAGCGTATAGCATAGCAAGTACTAGGTAAGTACATTATTTTTTTTACCTTTTCCAAATAGGTATGAAGATAATTTTTTATTGGAATACAACTGAAACATTTAGAATTACGTACCTGTGGCTTTTCAAAACTATTTAAAAAGTCACTATAATTATAAATTTGATTTTATTTCTGTCCTCACAACAATAAAAACTAATATATTATACAACATTTTTGTTTACCGATAACCTCCATATTGAACAATTATTGACAGATCATTTCAACACCCAATCAGAGCCCGTATAAAGACTAATACCAAACTGTCGGTGTGCGAATGCGCGCAGATCAATATAAATTCACCCTCAATCTCAATCGCGCCTAAAGAAGTATAACTTCAAAAATGCATTCTTAAAGTGCATCTCTAACAGACAATAAAAAAAATTCAGAACTCGTCAATTATCGGCGGAAATGAGTTCAATTTTGTTACTCGGGGGATTTTCGGGGTCGCTGAAAACGAATATGACGTCAAAAGTGATCTCCGGAGTACCGAATATGACATCGGAAGTGATCTACACTCTACAGAATACCTGGTACACAAGATACTTACTTCTTATGGAGTTTTCGGCAAATTCATTAAAAAATTAGCCAAAAATCATTACTCGTTGGTTTTTGGGTCGCTGACGACGAATATGACATCGGAAGTGATCTACAAAGTACCTGGTACCCAGGTACCTACTCTTTACCTCGTTTTCTGGAGTTTTTGGCAAATTCATTAAAAAATTAGTTAAAATTCATTACTCAGCTATTACTCAACTATTTTAATGGAAATAAGCCACAATTTTACCAAAAAAATGATTTTATTAACGTTTCGAAGCCCAAATCGGGTTTCGTTGTCAAAATACAAAATACTACTAAAATAAACAAAAATGTTGTTGCTAAGTAAAAAAATTCTTCTAATAGTTTATTTAATCTGACTCATTTATATTGTCAATTCGGACGTATATTATACATTTTAAAGTAGAAGACTTTGAAATGATATCTCCAATATTTGTGAGTTGCGTTGCTCGGACTACTTTACTAAAATATAGTTCATTCGATTACATGAAATCAATCCCAACTCAAGAATACCCGTCACAAAAAAATCATAGAGTGTGATCTATCTTAAAAAGACAACCAAATGCAACGATGACAGTAAAATTCTGGCCTTAGAGATTCCATAGTAAATCACGAGGGAAAACCAGTTAAAAAACCTCGTGATACTATCCCGGCATCGTAAGTATTTGGTCTTACATTTAATTTACTTTTAAAAAACTAATACCAAATTCTGACTTTAATATGTTTAAATTATAAATAATATTAATAATACATAGATATACAATAAGTAATACTAAAATATAAAATTTGTGCTAACTCGATATGTTATTGACTTACTAATAGTGGTATTTTCTTTTTATTGACTTCCTCTTTACACATCTTTTACAAAAACATTTTTGTTTATTTTAGTAGTATTTTGTCTCTCTCTCTCTCTTTCTCTCTCTCTCTCTCTCTCTCTCTCTCTCGCTCTCTCTTTCGTCCACATACACACACTCATACACACATAATCTTTACACATAAAGACGAGGCTTGAGAGGTTATTAAGTATCAATGAGTTATCATCTGTAGTTTATTTGGAAGTAATTTTTTTTTCTTTTCGAAAGAAAACTCTAGGTACCTATATGTTGTGGATTGTTTTAAATAGTATTAAGAGTAATACGAAATTTATAACATATACAGGGTGAGGCAGATAAAGGGCCTATTAGAAATATCTCGATAACTAAAGGTAAGAGAATCATGAAAATTGGAATACAGAGATTATTGACAATTTTGGTCTCTTTTTTACTTCCGGTTATACCGAAAGTTGATTGTAACTTCGTTTTTTTTAATGGGATATCCTGTATATTTTTACATTTTTGGATTCTGCTCGATGTCTTCTTTTCTAAAATATGAGGTTTTGGAATATTGTACAGGGTAGCTTAAAAGACATTTACGGTTTTTTTATTAATTTTGTAACAAACTTCACACCCTGTAGAATTGTACTGATTTAATTTCAAAAAATCCGTTTATGTTCAAGTGATTTTTAATATACATAGTCTATTATTATCAAAAATTAATAATATAGCGAAATGGTAAATTTTATTATAGAGGGTTGGTCGAAACTCGGAATAAGTATTTTCTGAGTTTTCTTAAACGGAACACCCTATATTTTTGTATTGTAATGAAATTATATTTTATTTGTAGTACTTTTTGTACTTGAAATGAAATAAAATTACTTGAAATTGTATTAGGTTTGTTGTGAAAATATTCAATCATAAATAATTTTTCGAAAATAAACACATATTAATCTCGACTGACCCTTAATTTATTAAAACTGGTTAATGTATCAAAATACCTACGTAGTTAGGATTGTTGGTGATATATTAATAAAGACATACAAGATTCTGTCTAGTTGGCTATGACTTTGACACTAAATGCTGAAATATTTGCTTTGCTTAAACATTCTACTATTTTTGAAGTTCCAGTTGCTTTGCTACCATTACTCATATAAATTTTTCTAATAAGAAACTGATTCAGATGTTTTTTTTTCTAGGAGAGTATAACAAATAGAAATGTGCTACTAGCAATAAGAACTTATCATCAGCAATTCCATGATGGATGACAACCAACGAGAAACTTTTCAAAATACTAGAGCGGTTTCAACGAACTGGATATTTATATTACGAGAAATCTCATCGAACAAAAACTATTGTAAATGATTAAAATGAATTTAATCTGCACTTGAATCACTTGAATCCCTGAGAATCTGCATATTAGTATGAACGTTCTTGTAATCTAAGTGTCTAGTACGTCGAAACTGTTCTAGTAAACTTTGAAAAGTTTCTTTTCTTGGTTGTCGTCTATCAGGGAGTTGCACTGTTGCAGATGATAAACTCTTATTGCTTTATAGTAGTACAGTTTTGTGATAGTCTTCTAGAACAAAAACTTTACTAATCAATTCCCCATTACAAAAATTTATATTAGTAATGGCAACAAAGCAACTGGAACTATAAAAATAATGCAATGTCTAATGGTTAATCAAGTTTAGTCCAAAGCCATAGCCAAAGGTAGAATATGGTTTGTTTATATTAATATGTTATGCACCAACAATCTTAACAATGTAGGCATTTTGTTATCTCATCCAATATTAATATATTAAGGATCATTCTAGGTTAACATGTATTTAATTTCAAAAAATTAATTATGGTTGAATATTTTCACGGCAAACATTAATAAAATTTCACGTAATTTTTGTTGCAACTAATGTTTGGCCTTAAGAACTACGAATAACTTACAAATTAAAGCAGTTAGGTATAGGTAATGCTTGATAAATAAAAAATTACTATAAAATATCATTTCAATACAATACTAAAATACGGGGTGTTCCGTTTAAGAAATCTCAGAAAATACTCATTCCGAGTTTGGACCAACCCTGTATACTAAAATTAAACATTTGGCTATATTAATAATTTTTAATAGTAATAAACTATATTAAAAATCATTTGAACATAAATGGAATTTTTGATATCAAATCAGTACAATTTTACAGGGTGTGAAGTTTGCTACAAAATTTATAAAAAACCGTAATAATCTTGTGAACCACCCTGTACAATATACAGGGTGTCCTATTTAAAAAAACGCAGTTAGAATCAACTTCCGGTATAACCGGAAAAAGCAAAGAGACCAAAATATTTTCATTAAATAGTTTGTACTTCAAAACCCCTGTATTCCAATTTTCATGATTCCCTTACCTTTGGTTCTCGAGATATTTCTAATAGGCCCTTTATCTGCCTCACCCATATACCAAACAAACATAATGGTAATAATATGTCGGTAAAGTCAGCAGCACCACTTCATAAGACCAAATTCAGACTAAGACTATATTTTATTGCTAATTTATTGCTAATTTATTACGCAAAGGAAAAATTTATTACTGTAGCCGTTTCCGAGAAACAGTGGGTGCTGCTAGCTTTACTATACTCTATATCTCGGCAATGAAAAGGAGTACAGGGATTATTTTAACGGCATATTTTATTGCTATTTAATTGCCCTTGATTGGTATATTAACCAATCCTGAAAAGCTACCCCATCATCCCCTAGCGTAAAACTCGCCCCCAAAAAGATGACGGAAATCGAAAATTCAACCCCAAGGAATTAATTGCTAATTTATTGCTAATTTATTACGGAAAGAAAAAATTTATTGCTGTAGCCGTTTCCGAGAAACAGTGGGTGCTGCTAGCTTTACGGTAAAGCTAGCAGCACCCACTCTATATCTCGGCAATGAAAAGGAGTAGAGGGATCATTTTAACGGCATATTTTATTGCTATTTAATTGCTCTTGATTGGTATATTAACCAATCCTGAAAAGCTACCCCATCATCCGCTAGCGTAAAACTCACCCCCAAAAAGCTGATGAAAATCGAAAATTCAACCCCAAGGAATTAATTGCTAATTTATTGCTAATTTATTACGGAAAGAAAAAATGTATTGCTGTAGCCGTTTCCGAGAAACAGTGGGTGCTGCTAGCTTTACGATAAAGCTAGCAGCACCCACTCTATATCTCGGCAATGAAAAGGAGCACAGGGATCATTTTAACTAGATATTTTATTGCTATTTAATTGCTCTTAATTGGTATATTAACCAATCCTGAAAAGCTACCCCATCATCCCCTAGCGTAAAACTCGCCCCCAAAAAGATGATGAAAATCGAAAATTCAACCCCAAGGAATTAATTGCTAATTTATTGCTAATTTATTACGGAAAGAAAAAATTTATTGCTGTAGCCGTTTCCGAGAAAGAGTGGGTGCTGCTAGCTTTACCGTAAAGCTAGCAGCACCCACTCTATATCTCGGCAATGAAAAGGAGTAGAGGGATCATTTTAACGGAATATTTTATTGCTATTTAATTGCTCTTGATTGGTATATTAACCAATCCTGGAAAGCTACCCATCATCCCCTAGCGTAAAACTCACCCCCAAAAAGATGATGAAAGTCGAAAATTCAACCCCAAGGAATTAATTGCTAATTTATTGCTAATTTACTACGGAAAGAAAAAATTTATTGCTATAGCCGTTTCCGAGAAACAGTGGGTGCTGCCAGCTTTACGGTAAAGCTAGCAGCACCCACTCTATATCTCGGCCATGAAAAGGAGTACAGTCAACACAACATAGGAAGAATGACAGAAAATAGAATAGTGCGAATAGCAAGAGACAAATCGCCAAATGGAACAAGATCATTGGGACGATCGAGTAAAAGATGGTCAGACAACGTTAATTAAGGCTAAAAACTGAAGTAAAACAGACATTGAGCCTATTTAAAAAGCAAAAAGGAGAAGAAAATTCCGTCTGTTCCTTGCGCTTTATTGTCTTTTAGTTTCTTTACTATTTTCTTCATAGCCCGGATTTTCAATTTGCTGCTCCGCCGTATTATATTGTCTCGTTTTCATCATTTTCATTGTCTGCATTAGGTTTTCCTCGAAGTATTCTTTCATTATAATTTTTTGGTTCTCTGTTAGTAGTTCTCCGTCGTTGTCTTTGGATATCGCCAATTTTTGGCTAAATGACTGTGTGCTTTCTTTTATTCTTTTGTAGAATTTTCTGCTTTCGTGTCTCTAGGATTTCCTGTACTTGTTTTTTCAAAGCCTCTCTTTTTTTCTTCTGTATATTCTAGTCGCTTGTATTCTCGTTTCGTTATAAATTTCTATGACATTTCTTGTTTTTCTTTGAAGTTGGTTAGGCCTAGCTTGCTTTTTTTCCTCTACTGCAGTTCTGAATTCATCATCATTTCATTACACGTTTCTTTGCCTTTTGGCTTTTACGACAGTTTCTTCTGAAGATTCCATTATTATTGGTTTTATTAATTATTGTATATTCCTCCTCTACACTACAGTTACCTTCCTCTCTGATTCCGTTGAGTTTTATTTAGAGAGCATTTTGGTATTCTTGTCTTTATTTTTCTTTCTTTATTCTTGTATTTTTATAGGTCCATTATCAAAACTGAAATAAACGGCTAAGCTTAATAAATCAGTAATAAATCAAACTAAGACATAATATCTCCGTCCGGCGTCCGTGAATTATAAAATGCGATCATTAAAATTTTATTTTTAAAAACGCTGATTTGAAGTTTGTATATAGTTATTGATTAAAAATCGATATTTACTATAAAATAGCACTGGACGAGGTAGACTATACGTATTACCATTTTTTGGAGAGTAAAGTTTTTTTATAGTTCTATGCCTTTTATCAATTCTCCTCCTTCCGAGAAACAATCGGTAGACGGGTATGTAATACCTTGTAGCAAGTATGAAGCTAAAATATTTTTTGTTTTTTTTTTTGGAAAAGGGTAGAGCAATAAATTGCATTATTCACCTTTCTACTGACTGCACCAATGAATAATAGAAACCCTTGTATCAACTGGTCTTAATTACTAAATACATAATTTTTGCATAATAGAACGTTGTATATGCGGTATCAGTAGCCAGCGAGACCTGAGAATACTACTGAGTTATTAATCACCAATCATCTATAATAAAAATATTTGTCATTACATATTTAATAGTTGTCATTATTATTAATTTTATAATATACTATACTATATAATACTATTATGTAAACAGTAAACACTTGCAAGTTGCAACAATAAATTGTTTCTTGGCATAAAACTTCAGAAATAAATTATGGTAGGGGAGCCCAAGCGGGGGTTTTTGCAGTTACTCGAGCGCGTGAGATTATCATATGGGGAGAAACCTTGTACCCTGTAAATGTACCTCTACCATATATTGGCTCTTAATACAGGGTAGCTCGTAAAGGGGGGGGGGACGAAAAAAAATCTATCCTTAGAAAAACTCCAAATCATCAGATTAAGATAAGGTAAGTTAAGTACATGCAAAACGATTGTTGGAAATGGAAAATTAAATAAAAAATGGAAAGTCACCACTAAACTGGAAAACTTTACTTAAATTTTTTTGGTTTTAGGACCTACTCTTCACAACCAGTAGATCGCCAAAGCGCTCGAGTGACTGCACATTTAGCATACTTTCCTCCCCTACTATTAGTAGGTAATTAATACCTCGCATTTTACTTTTCAGGCTTTGTAGTTTTGACCGATATCTCGACTTTTGGAGTGAGTTTTTTGCTAGGGTGAGGATTAATAGGGTACTTTTACTAATATAATATATGCCGCTAAGATGGGCCCTATAATAGTCCTTATCACTGTCGACAATAGTCGAGATATACCTATGATTTTTTTTACCGTAAAGTTGGCATAACTATCGCTTCTTAGTGGGGTTGAATATTCTAGTTTCATCATTTTTTCGGGGGTGAATTTTGCGCCAGGGAATGATAGGGTAGTTTTTCGGGATTGGTTAATGTATAACAAGAGCAATTAATTAGCAATAAAATATGCCGCTAAGATGGGTCTTGTACCCTTTCCCTTACCGAGATATAGCTTGGGTGCAGCTAGCTTTAGTGCTTCTAGCTTTACCGTAAAGCTAGCAGCACCCACTGTTTCTCGGAAACGGCTACAGCAATATTTTTTTTCTTTTCGTAATAAATTAGCAATAAATTAGGAATTAATTCCTTGGGGTTGAATTTTCGATTTTCATAATCTTTTTGGGGGTGAGTTTTACGCTAGGGGATGATGGGGTAGCTTTTCAGGATTGGTTAATATACCAATCAAGAGCAATTAAATAGCAATAAAATATGCCGTTAAAATGATCCCTGTATTCCTTTTCATTGCCGAGATATAGATTGGGTGCTGCTAGCTTTACCGTAAAGCTAGCAGCACCCACTGTTTCTCGGAAACGGCTACAGCAATAAATTTTTCCTTTGCGTAATAAATTAGCAATAAAATATAGTCTTAGTCGGAATTTGGTCTTATGAAGTGGTGCTGCTGACTTTACCGACATGGTAATAATTGATGGATTCGACCGTTACTTGATGGAAGTTCATTTTATCTAATAATAAAACACTGAAAAGGTTTGTTTTCTATACTTCCACAGAATTTATTATAACTAAGTGACTACAGCTGTTTCGGCAGAGTGCCTTTCTCAAGTGATATAGTTTACAATGTGTTTGCCTTTTTAAGTTTTCAACTGAAGAGGTTGAGGAGTGGGGAGCTGTTGGTCTCGAGTTGGTCATTCAGAATTATATCTGTATTTTTCAGTTTATTAATTTCCATAGATTCTAAAAAGATAGCTTAAGGCCTTTATTTTGAATATGCAGAATTTGAAACTCTTCATTAAAAGAATGATTATGAGCTAGATACGCACTTCACCTTCTAGATCATAATCATTCTTTCAATGAAGAGTTTTAAATTCTGCATATTCAAAATAAAGGCCTTAAGCTATCTTTTTTAGAATCTATTGAAATTAATAAACTGAAAAATACAGATATAATTCTGAATGCCCAACTCGAGGCAAACAGCTCCCCACTCCTCAACTTCTTCAGTTGAAGACTTAAAAAGGCAAACACATTGTAAACTATATCATATCATGCCAGTGATAAGCAATCCAGAAGAAATAGAAGGAAAAGTCCTAGAGCTCGAAAACATCATACAAGAGGCAATCAGAAGCAGCACAACAGAGGAAGAAGTCGAGATCTACATGGGAAGGTTCAAAGATATTCCACAAGAAACACAAGATTTGATAAGGGAAAAAAATAGAGCAAAACAAACAGCAAGAAGAACAAGAAATCGAGTAGACAAATCCTGGGCAAATATTTTAAACAGAGAGGTCAAAACGGCCCTACAACTCCACCGTAGTAAAAAATGGGACAACTTTGTACAAGAGACGGAAGAACAAGACTCAAACATGAAAAATGTTTGGAAACTCCAGAAAATGTTGAGAAGCGACAGAAAACCCATCCCCCCACTACATGGAAGACACGGTATGGTATACACCATAGAGGATAAAGCAGAGGCGATGAGGGCTACACTCGAAAGAGAATGCGACCTAAACTACCACCAAGACGAAGACGACGACTTCCTGGAAGAAGTTGAAGAACAAGAAGAAGGACCAAAAGACCCAGAGGACTTCATTCCCCCAACATCACCGGAAGAAATCAACGAACACATCAAAAACAGTTCGCCGAGAAAAGCGCCTGGCTTAGACGAAATAACAAACAGAGCCCTAAAATATTTGCCCAGAAAAGCTATAGTGTACTTCACAAATATAGTGAACGCGATACTAAGATACAAGATATTCCCAAACAGATGGAAAGAGGCCCATGTCATCATGATCCCAAAACCTGGCAAGAACCACACATTCCCGCAGAACTACAGGCCAATCAGCTTACTTCCAGCGATCAGCAAGATAGTGGAAAGAATCATTCTAAGCAGACTGCAAGCGGAAACGAACAGGCTAAATATCATCCCAGAAGCTCAATTCGGATTCAGAGCAGAGCACTCCAGCGAGCTACAAGTACTCAGACTAACCGAGTACATAGCAGCTGGTTTCAACGACAAGCAGTACACTGGAGCAGCGTTCCTGGACGTAAGTAAAGCGTTCGATAGAGTCTGGCACAAGGGGCTCTTATACAAAATGCGGAGTTACGGGTACAGCGGGGCGATGACGAGACTAATCTCGTCGTACTTGGGCGGCCGGACTTTCAGGATTCGGATAGGACAAGTCCTGTCCGAGCTCGGAAACCCGGAAGCTGTAGTACCCCAGGGAGCGGTCCTGTCACCCCTGCTGTACACGATATACACCGCTGATGTACCTAGAACACCAGGTACCCTCATGAGCCTCTACGCCGACGACACAGCGATAGCGGCCAAACATAGAAATGTAGATATAGCAGTGACCAACCTGCAAACAGCGTTAGAAGAAATAGAAGAATGGAGTATAAAATGGAAGATAGCCATCAACTCAGATAAAACGCAAGCGGTTCTATACAAGAAAGGAAGACAACAGCCAGAGGAACAGCTGACGGTGCAGAACAGACCCATCGAGTGGAAAAACGAAGCTAAATACCTAGAAGTCATCATGGACAAAGGATTAACCTTCCAAAAACACGTAGAAGCCACAGTCCGGAAGGCCAACATAGCAAAAGCAACACTAAAAGGACTCACAGGCAGGAAAAGCAAACTAAGACTGAAAACAAGGTTAAGACTGATCAATAGTATAATCCTACCGGTATTAACATACGCGTCTCTCGCATGAGGACACGTAAGTAACACACACAAGAATAAGATCCAAGCAGCCCACAACAACAGCTTGAGGGAGGCCGCCAGAGTCCCAAGATATGTAGCTGAAAGATTCCTGTTCAGAGAACTCCAACAGGTGAGAGTCACCGAAATCATGACAGATAAGGCAAGGACCAAATTCGCGGAACTGGAGCACCACCCAAATTACATACTGCGAGAGACGCTAAGGTATGATGAGTTCCACCGATGGAAGCACAGACGTCCGAAGCAACAAATAGTGGGATAAGAGTACAAAAGTTATAAGTGATAGTAGTGAGTTCGTAGCTCGAAAACAAGTGCCGAAGACAGCGTTACATACGAAGATCAAGTACCACGACCGCCTCTAAGGAAAGTGAATTTTAGAAAATTACAGAAGGGCATAAGCCCCCAAAAAAATATAAATAAAATAAAAAATGGCGAAAGCCCCCAAAAAAATTATAAAAAAACCATAAAACACATACAAACTCGAGCAACGAGTCATCGGGCGGAGCCCACTAGGGCTCAGCACGATGACTCGGGGCCCAAGCAAGCAATTTTTAGTTCCGCGGATAAGTAAGAAAGAAGATAAAGGCATAGAGCGCATCACGCTGGCCTAGTTTTTTGCATTCGATTAGGGTACCACAATGGAATCTTATTACCCAGGATTCCATTGTGAAGAGCATTTGGCTACGATAGTTGTGCCCCCATCGCGCATCAGCGTGCTATGGGGGGAAAGGGATGGCCTGGGGCATTGGAGCGAGGTGGGGTGATCCCTGTATATACTCGGGTCAAAACACCTCGCCCCAATGAATTGTTACACCCGAATGTACCCTTTCGAGAGGGTGGACATTCCCACAGGTCGGGTTAAATCAAATTGCTTGCTTGCTTGAACTATATCATATCATTCTCGATTCAGACGTCGAGTAGTAAGGTCACCGCCTGCACACCTTACTCATACCGACGACTAGCGAGGAGTTTGAGAGCGTTTATCGCTGAAGACGGTGTACACAGTTAGCCGGAGGAGAACGGTATATCCCACCGAAAAACCAACGACGCTTGGCCGTGCAACTCTAGAAAGGTAGACTGATTAAGGGGTTTCAGAGGAATACTCTGGCCCTGGGCCGAGTGCAATACACTCGACCCCGTACTCTATCTAACGAGTTACGTACGGCTCCAAGAACAAGTGCCAGTACGGGGATATGTCTACTCTAAAAGGCTTCCAACGAGGGACCATTTAGCAGCGAGGTAAATCGCAAAAAATCGGTAAATATAGTCACTGTCAAAAGGCGGAAAAGCACGGAGGGGTAGGACAAGCCACCTTTATCCCTGGGGTTTACCCCCCAGAACACCTTGAGGCTGAGGTGCCCTCCGATCGCCAGACTGCAACCAGAACCATTCGACAATGCCTTCCTCTGTAAGGTCCGTCTCCCCTACCCGGTCGCTCCGTTCACGGACGGCCCAGAAAAATGTCGCCAACCAATCTCAATCAACCAACCAATTCGCCAACCTAAATCAGGAAGGCGATTCACCTCCCACTAACGAGTACAATCGCCTCCAAACGGAGCTAGACCTGGCCAGCTTAAATGTTGAGATGAAAATTGTCCGCGACAAGTACCAACAGGTCTATCTCCGTATGGAGCAAGAGGACTCCCATAACCCCCTTCTCAAGCGTTACGCTCACGACTTTCCGCCACTTAAAACTAAAACTAGTTCTCAGCAACAAAGCCCTCAGGTGAGACAGGGAGCAGTTTCACGAAACACTTCTAAACCTACTTATCTACCAATTTCTCTACCAATTTCTCTACCAATTTCTCTACCAATTTCTCTACCAATTTCTCAACCACTCAATCAATCTCAAAATCCAGCTTCACAAACCGCAAACGTCAGCACTAATAATCAACAATCCTCAGAATTCGTCTTCCAACGAAAACAGCTCCGCTCATATGCAAAAGCCGCAGCGAGTTCCCGCCCAAAAAACCCAAATGTCGTCAATGCTATAAACGATCCTACTTTATCAGAATACCTAGTAAAAGATCTGCCAAAAGATCTTTGCAACAAAAGAACCTTCTTTCGGCAATTAAATGCCACAACACTACTTTCTAACAAAATACACTCATGCAAAGTCCTTTCACACGGTATCGCTCATTTGCGACTTTTTACTTCCATTAGAGCAGAAGAGATTGAAAAAAGTATTCACAAAGCCACTGGCCAAACCATGGTTACGGTCCACAGCCGTAACAAAAATTCAAACTCCAACAACAAAGAACCCACATATCTCTTCTGCATCACTGGCATTGATGTGGACTATACCGAAGACGAAATCACCACCTTGCTCGCCGAACAGGAATTGCCTGTTGAGAAACTCTGGAGAGTAAAATCTTTCAGACTCGGCCGGGATTCCAAGGTGGTCAAGGTGGTGACGAAGTCACTCGAAAAGTTCACCACTGCTCTGAGCCGAGGTATCACCCTCGACGGCGAAATCTATAACGTCGAAATGCCACACAATTCCGATCCGACAATACCCACCCCCATATACTGCAGCAAATGCTGCACAAACGGTCACTCCATCGACGAATGCCCTCAAAAAGCATTCGTCTGCCCTCACTGCGGCGGCAACCACAAGTCAAGTGCCTGTACCAATCAAAAAGAACCAAAATGCCTAAACTGCAGCGGTGAACACCCTGCTTACTCCAACAAGTGTCCATAGAGGCACACAATTCCAACCGTACCACAGGAGGTACAGCCACTTTCGATCGAAAGATCATTCCCTCCCTTCGATCTACCCACAGAAACTAAGAACATCCTGTCAATCCAGACCGCTTTGTTGCTGAATCTGCTGCCGGAACTCCGCGAGCACATCGCGACCATCACGGCTAATCTAATTAGCCAAGTCTATGACCACTCCACAGTGGTACATGGACATGGAAGCAATGTCAAGCTGACATTCCACCCCAACCACTAAGCGCACCCCCTTATGGATTTTACCCTAGGTGCTGTTAACTGTCAGGGTCTCTCCAGAAAGAGACTCCTCATCAAGAATATCCTGTCGAAACATAACATTCAAATCCTTGCACTCACAGATACTCTGTCGAAAAGCGATCCACATTTCGCAGGATATTCGATCATTCATCGAAACCGCTGTCAGGTTTCACGTGGGAATTGTATTCTCGTGAAACACGGAATACCACACAGCGCACATACATACCCACCAAATTTTCGTCCACCTGATGTGGACTTCCTGGCAGTTGACGTGCACATCCCCAACAACGAAACCCTCACGATAATCTCTTACTACAAACACCCGGATCAACCACTCAACAGGCATTTGCTAGGGTATTTTTCAACGCTCGGCAAGGCCGTGTTGATGGGCGATCTGAATTGTAGACATACACAGTTTGGTGATCACCGACAAAACCCAGAAGGCATCCGCCTCACGGATTTTCTACTAGACCTTCCTATCTCACGAATCACCAACACTGAATACACGTTCCTGAACGCCGCTGGGGCCTCTATTGTCGACCACATCCTAGTTACCAGTAACATTCTGGATCGGTTCGAGGATAGATGCCACATAGGCGACTCAATAACGTCAGACCACGTACCAATTCTTGTCAATACTGACATACTAATTCCAAAACAACCCAACCCTCCAAAAACTATAAGAGACTATCGTCACGCTAACTGGACTGAATTCCAAAATTTCATCACTCAAAATCTCCCTATGTTAGGCGAACTCGATACTAACGATAGTATCGACACCAGTGCAACCGAAATTGAGAACCTCATCACCGAGGCGATCACGCACGCAATCCCACTTAAACAAATAACCCATACATCTCCGGCACTTCCACAATACATCATAGCTAAAATCCAACAAAAAAGACGTCTTCTACGTCAATACAAGGCCAACAGAAATCCACTAATCAAAACAGAATACAACCGAATCTGCGCCAGGATAAAGAGAGAGATATCTGACCTAACGGCTCGCCGGTGGGAAGATGCTACCTCAAAACTGGACTACAGAGACGGAAGTAAATTCTGGCACAAATTCAAAGTCCTAACAAAACAAAAACTATCTCAACCAACTATTGGTCAACAATCACATAGTCAATTCCCCAGATGGGAAAGCTGAAGCATTCAGAAATTCGCTTCAAAACAACTTTCAAACTCCAGACAACCCGAACTTTGAGCGCTTATTTAAACTCCACACAGAATACATAGTAAATGTTACTCTCAACTACCACGTTCCAGTCTATGATCCTATCATGGACCCCCTCACAAACAGGGAAACGGGGAGCTTTTGCCAAATAGGTAAAAACAGCGCTCCCGGACCTGATGGCATCAACCGAAGGTGCCTCAAGAAACTTCCAGAGAGTATCATCCCTCTTCTAACTAAAATATTCAATGCATGTCTTAAAAACAGCCACTTCCCTACTCCTTGGAAAGTGGCCAATACCATCATGCTTTTGAAAAAAGGCAAACCCCCAACCGACGTGGAATCCTACAGACCAATCTCTTTAATAAACACTCTGGGTAAAGTTCTTGAGCTAATCCTAAAAGAAAGGCTCAATAACTTTCTCGAAAACCACAACATCATACCAAAATTCCAATACGGATTCCAGTCAGGTAAATCTACTCAACATGCATTAATAGATTTCACAACTAAAGTTACTCAAACCATCAACGATGGTTCATTCGCCATAGCCACATTCCTGGGTGTGCAGAAGGCTTTCGATCAGGTCTGGCACGACGGACTTGTTCGGAAACTTCTGGACATCGGGCTACCATTACAATTTACCAAAATTGTACACTCATACCTCCACAACCGAACTGTCAGAGTGAAAGTAAGCGATCAAAAGTCTACCCCTTCACTCCACAAGCTGGAGTTCCCCAGGGTTCAGTCCTAGCACCACTGTTGTACATCATCTACAACAGCGATATCACAAACCAAAATATCCCAGGCACTCGGCTGTTTCTCTATGCAGACGACACGGCTCTACTCACGACAACCTCTCGATACAACCCATTACTCATCCACAGAAGAGCCCAGGCTCTGTTGGACGTGGTCGGGGACTGGTGTTGTAAGTGGAGAGTCACGCTGAACGCGAACAAAACAACAACAATTGTGTTTCGCTCCCCTTCTGTGTCACAAAGAATCATAAAAAATGAAGACGACCAATATCCACTGAGATTGTTGGGAGAAAGGCTTGTTGTTAGCCCGACTGCGACCTACTTGGGAGTACTGTTCACCAGGACTCTTAACTGGGACGCAGATCTAAAGGCAACTTTAGATAGGGTAAGGAACAGGGCCAGACTTCTCAACCCTCTCTCTGGACGAATTGGCAAGACACACAAGAAGACTCTCATACACACTTACAAGACCTTTATTCGACCCGTCATTGAGTACAAATCATGCCTCTACTCTCTTTGCGCTAGAGCAAAAAAAGAGAGGTTGTTGCGAGTGGAACGTAGAATCTTGCGTAGATGCAACTACGAGCACTGGAGATATCCCTCAAACGAAATCCATAACATCTCAAACATCCCCAAAATCAGTGAGAGAATAAACTCTCTGAACAGAAACTTCACAATCAAAGTAATCAACGGTCCCCCCTCCGACACACAAGAATCTCTCAAATGTTCCTGTTCATCTTCCGGCCACGTATTCTACAGAAAGCCCAAACGCAAAAAGATTCATCTACCGTCTGCTCTAATGCAAACATGCATTGACGAACTCCCAGTAGAATACGAAAACATCCTCGAGGCTACCCCGTTAGCCTTCCGCACCCACCTATAACACATCCTCATCCCTACCCCGAACAGGGAGAAGTTGGTTTTTTGCGGTTTCCCAACTTCATTGCACAATTATACCTGTTCGTCCCAAGAAAATAGCCGCAACTATTTTCATCACTCGAACGCTCACTGTCCACGCTGCGCTCAAAAGCCACCTCCTGACCGCCCACGACGGCCGCTGGTTCTACCAATTGGCGTACAATGGTTTCTAGGGAGACTGGTCGAGAGTAAAGCACGGACAGTACACGTAAATGTCTATGGAACCAACAACAACTCCATCAAACTTTCTTCTCTGTTGCCTTTTTAGCCTTCTGGACACCACCGTCCGGCATAACCCAGGAAACCAGAAACACCAGGACACGACACTTGCCCCAGTGTGTTTTTCGGACTGTTTGCTTTTGCGGCCACATTTTATATTCACTACAAACCCTGAAGAGGACTAAATCCTAAACGGAGACACTCATTGATAGCATTTCTACATAGCAATTTATTCTATACACGCAAATCAAACAATGAGAAGTAAACTATATCACTTGAGAAAGGCACTCTGCCGAAACAGCTGTAGTCACTTAGTTATAATAAATTCTGTGGAAGTATAGAAAACAAACTTTTTGAGTGTTTTATTATTAGAAAATGGTAATAATCATGTTGCCTTGTGTCTATTGTAGGCCTCTTGATAGATAGAAAATATAAGAACAATAAGAATAATCACAAGAAACCAAGAGTATATGTGAAGATATTAGAATTTTTGCTGTAGCGGCGCCACTGTTTGACCCCAATAATTAACCAATATATTTAAATCTTATCGAGCATCGATAACTGCTTTAAAAAGCAACAGCCGAAAAAAATATCCCAGCATAAAATAACCCATCTAAAATAGCCCTGGTCGTTTTCTTAACCTTCCGTGATCTGATACAGGACGTATAAATATCAAGTTACCGCGCCTCACTCTGTGTTAACGTATGGCCCGGATTTCTCTTTCATCTTATTTAATCCCGCTTCAAAGCTCTCCCAAAGAACCTTTATACGTAACGGAATACTTTTCTTCGGCTCTTTCTCCCCCCTTCCATTTTTTCTACCTCTCGTGAATTCGATACACAAGCAAAGGTCTTTCCATTATAGTGGCGTGGCTTTTTCTAAAAACGGAACGAGATAACAAAGATAAGCAAAATGTTTTGTGTGAAATTGGGGCTGTCCAGAATCAATTTGTTTTAGATGGTATGCTTTAAATATATTGTTGTATAATTTTTTTGTGGAAAAATTTAGTAAATAAATTTATATCAGAGACCACGAAATTATAGATTTTCATAGCCCTGTATATGACCAAAAATTGTAATACGATAATTTAGTTGGTAATCAGTATTTGGCGGAAAAGTGAAATCGTTAAGAAGGTGGTTTTCTTAATGGGATTTTGAACGAACTTAAACAATGGTGCGGTCAGATTAGACAATACCGTTTATTTCGCTTTGCAATGGACAATAAGACATTTTATAAAAAATTCGGAGAAGGTTAAGCGGTAAACAAATTTATTGAGTTTAGAATGTAAGGCATTTTGTTTAGCAACGAAAGTAATTTGATGTCTCCCAGAATTTAACAAATTGGAAAGTTGTATACAAATTAAATCGTTTCTTAAAAAATTATAATATGGGTGTATTGGGTAGAAAGGATGTTTTGTGATTGGTGGAAAATGATGGATGGAAGGCATGAGAGTGTTGAGTCTGATTTTGACGAGAGAAAAAATAGGCACTGTGAAATGAATATCTGAAGACAGCAGTCCAGTTTTTGAAAAGTGAGAAGTCAGTGTAAAGTGGTGAAGTTGGCCTTTGCGAGCAGAAGCAAGTTGAAAGTTAATTTTCCTGGGACCGAGGAAGATTCCTGTTTCTGTCTAGAACGAGTAGCCGATTGGTATCTATTTGCATAAGATATCGAGCAGAAAGGAAACTGAGTCGAGAATTCGAGCGAGACTTTTTTGTTTGTTTGTGAAGTAGTTTGGACGAGAGGGACTTTTCGCAACATCCTGAGAGTACGTGTGGGAGAATCGAGGACGACGCAATCAGGGAAAAGAAGTAGAGAAGAAACAAAAAGATTAGTCAAATCATTTGTGAAACGGAGAGAGTTTGTTTATATCCACACCATATTTGCTTAATTTTTGTATTGACCAGTTCTATAACATAATTAGTAATTCCAAATTTTAAAGAAGAAATAAGTAATCAATTCAAAAGAAGAAAAGTGAAATTGATTAAATTTTGTAAGAATAAATAACGAATTATTCAAATATTTTTTTTTGTTAAAACAGAGGAGATATCAGAATTAAAGCTTAATTTATTAGATGAGAAATAGTTGCAACAAATCTAAATTTTTAGAATATTTTAAAATCTTGTGTTTATGGTATATTGGATAAATAAATAATATTTTTAACATTTATAGGACATTGAGTGTGTTTAATTTTCTTGTTTTATCCTGGATGGAGTAAGTAACTAGAGATACCAGAAGCCACAAACCAAAGGTAAAGCATCAAAAATAAAATAACCCTGAGATTAAAGTTTATTAGAAAATTTAATTTAAATTTGGTTTTGTGTTTACATAAGCAGTAATTAAAATAATTGAGTTATTAATTGAATTAAGAATTTGCTCATCAATCTCATAAAAGAGAGAAGTACTGAGCATAACAATATATTTTTAAATTAATTTATTATCAAATTAATGTACGAAAGATTTCATTGGTTGTTATGTTCTACTTCTACAGCTTACGAAATTGATAATATGTACAATATTTTAGTATACACATATAGACTGGGAGGTAGTGTCAAATTTTTACGGTGATTTTCGCACGGATTCTATTATTTTGATAGATACTACATTTACTACATTTATGTTTGATAACGAAAACGTTTGTCAGCTGGCGCGAGTCAGGGGATTTTAAGCAATAAAAGATAAAATATGAGAGTAGATGGAAAACTCAACATCTTCTATGTCAAATATTAATCTCCGTACCGTACATCCATAATGGCTTAATGGTTAGAATACCTGGTTCCTGGCTTTCACCCAGGCGAGTCAGGTTCGATTCCCAGCATCGAAAACCTTTTTTTTTTTGTTTTTAAAATTGACATTTCGATTTAAAAAAAAATTGTTTTTATAATATGACGTTTTTATTACTGATACCACACAATATAAAAAGTATTATAAAAACAATTATTATTTTTCAAATCAAAAACAATTTAAAAAAAATCCGAAGACAGGAATCGAACCCGACTTATCTGAGAGAAAGTTAGGTACTCTAACCCCTAGGCCAATATTGATGTAAGTCACGTAGATAAATATTTGGCATATAAGTTAAAGGGTTTTTCCATCTACTTTCATCGTATATCTTTTCTTGCCCAAAAACCCCGGTTTTGGGCCAGCTGATACATAATTTGTTAATAAGCTTTGGAACACCTCACTAAATAAAAAAAACAGCGATGCTAAAATGTTCATTTCAAATTTGACACTACCTCCCGGGCTAATAGTTTCAAAAGTTATGCATCATGCAAAATTTTTGTTATTATTAATTATTTTTAGAAACTAAATATCGTGTATTTCCACAACGGGCATCGATGAAAATATTGATTAGAGCTATGTTAAGTACTGCTAACTAGTCGATCAATAAATTGCTGTGGCACATTTATCCAATTCTTCTCTAGAGGCAATTGAAGGTTTGTGGTGAGTTCTAGTAGGAGGATTATTTCGGGTATAAACAGCTCGTTGCTGCAGCGTGAGAGCACATCCCATGCGTGTTCGATGGGGTTCGTGTCTGGAGATATTGCAGGTCACTCAAAACGGATAA
Source organism: Diabrotica virgifera virgifera (assembly GCF_917563875.1). Classification (NCBI taxonomy): domain Eukaryota; kingdom Metazoa; phylum Arthropoda; class Insecta; order Coleoptera; family Chrysomelidae; genus Diabrotica; species Diabrotica virgifera. The sequence continues at coordinate 172,871,224 of NC_065449.1, read as the reverse complement.
CATCTTCCGTTTCAAGATAGTCATTAACCGCTTGAGTTCTCTCTGGGCGGGCGTTGTCATTCATAAACAAAAAAAATTTTAGCCACAGTTTCCCACCATATTCTGACATAAGGTTCTAAAGTCCGTTGATGTACCTTTATCCGGTTATGATTCCCGCCAATAACCACCAATTCCGTGCATCCTCCTGCCATACTACGTGCCCAAAACATAACATGGTCACCAGCGAAAGAGTGTATGGGACGAGCAAGTGCTAGTTATGCAGCTCTTGTTGGCTCTTAATAAGTAGTGGATAGTCCAAGGATCAAAATCCATATGATGCCGAAAGGCGCTTTTGCCATGGGGGTGGTTGCCACCCCATCTCGAAGGTGGAAATTTTGTATTATATTTACACTACAAAATTTTATAAAAACATTCATTTTAAGCAAAAAATTTTCTATACATTTTTTTGATGAAATTAATAGTTTTCAATTTATTCGCTATCTAAAGTGTTAGTTTTATATGAAACAATCAATGTTTTTTGATATTATACTCATTTACGATTCACTCAATTTTTGCAGTAGAAAAATTTTTTCAAACCAAGTTCTTGGGAATTAAATAACCCTCAATTTCACATTGAAACATTTTTTCGTATCTCTGATGCCAATCTTTCTATTCTCAAAAAAATGGCATTTTTTACCAAAGTACAAAAATTATTTATTCACTTTTAACTCCAGTTTTTTATAAACTAATTAGTCTAAGCCAGTCAAGCTTCTGGCATCTATTAATAATGCATAAATAAAGAAGAATAAATAAGGCCAATAACTAAAAACACAGCTAGCTTACATTATTATGCATCCAATTGGATTTCTCCTTTTTTTTCAAAAAAATATATTGATTTTTTAAGCATAACTTTTTTATTTTGTATCCTAGAAAGTTTGTTAACCTTCGGATGACCAAGCGGGGGAAATTGTGACCCCAGCGTATGTTTTTCTTTCATAAATTCAAAAGTATTTTTAATTTTTAACTAATTATTTTTTTGTTTGACTTTAATATCATTCTAGATATCCTCATATTTTGAAATAAAAAAAATTCCCTATATTTTACGAATAAAAAATATATTCTGAAGTTGAATAGCTATTATGTAGCTGTAGTTGAGCTATTATGTGTAATTACAAGTAGTTTTACGCTAATAACGTCGACTTTGCAAAGTAACAAGACACTTACTCAACATACACACTACACATGACACTAATACTCATTTTGTGACTGGCTGAATGACATAAATTCCATGCCAAATAAAAATTAAAAATTAAAAAATTTTGTAAGTTTTTACAAGATCTATAAGGACATTGATATAAAATCCTTTTAAAGTCATCAGTCTCAAAAAGAGGTGACTTTGAAAGGGTTGGTAAAGGTGGTTTTGCATGTTATTACAAGTTTTAATTGTCAATAGCTCACTCAGTTTTTGCCGTAAAAAATTTTTTTAAACCAAGTTCTTGGGAATTAAATAACCCACAATTTTATATTTAAATATTTTTTCGTATCTCTGATGCTAATCGCTCCATTATGAAGAAAAAGGCATTTTTTAACAAACTTTAAAAATTCGTTATTCGCTTTTAACTCCATTTTTTTAAAAACTGATCATTATAAGCCGGTCAAGCCTCTAGAACCTATCTATTAATAATACATAAATAAAGAAGACGAACTAAGGTCAATGACTAATTTTAATTAGGGTGGCGAGTAGGGGGAAGTTTCCGATTATTTTTTTGCTGAAAAAAAAATAGGGACTGATATTCTTTTTATTAAAGTCACTTAATTTTTGAGCTAGAGACTACTTTTTTATTTTAGGAGATAGATATTTTTATATAATTTGAATTAGTTTGAACAAGTTATCCTCGAAAAATGTATAGTTGTCCCGTCTTTTGACTTTGAAACTACAATATTTAGCATTTGACGATAAATATAATAAATAGGTTAATAATAGCATACAATAATAAAGTATAGCTCGATTACTATTGGTCTTAAAGTCTTAAAGAAAATAAAAAACAAACGGTTTTGTTTATTTTTTTAAAACGTATATTTTTTAAGCAAAGTTCTTTTGATAAAACGAAAACTTGTTGAGTTGTTAGCAGAATACTGATTAAAAACATTGATTTTTTCGATATAAAACTAAGACTTTCGATTGCGAATAAATCGAAAACTATTAATTTTATCAAAAAAATGTATAGAGCGTTTTTTATTTAGAATAAATGATTTACCAACTTTTGCCCCCATGGTAAAAGTGCCTTTCGGCATGATATAGATTTTGATCCTTGGACTATCCACTACTTATTTTCAAATTTTTAAGCAAATCGATCCATTCTGTAAATATTGCAATGTTTTATCCTATTTTAAGCTTCATTAATTGGACTATAGCTTTTGTAACCAATTTTGATCCCATGTCGCAAATGAAGCCAGTTACTGTACGCTGTTAAATAAATAAAAAATGCGCAATTTTTGATATTTTTATGATTCTTATGGGGGCTTTTAGGAGAAGCCCGGGGATATAAGTGACAAACTTTTTTGCATCTTTTTGGGGTCACAAATTTGACTTTCTCAGTAAACGTCAGCTTGTTCGTATGATTTTTAGAGGGCAAATCTCTTATGATTAGACTGACAATACTCTGGAAAAGTGTAACATTTTTAAAATTTTGCAAAATTTTAAAATGTTTTTAATTCGTAGAACAAATATAACACTTGTTTTTAAAAGAGATTTCAGTTTTGTACAAATAGTATCACTTAACTTTTGATGTAAAAGAAAAAGGAAAGCAGGAATTCAACAATTTCTAATTTTCCATTAAGTTTCCTACCACCCGGTATATTATGATGGCGTCACAAACCGAATAATATAAAAAAACTGTATGTTGGTGTTTTGTAAACTTTCATCTAATAATTTTCACACCGTCTCGTTTTGAAACTTTCGTAATGTTAATTCCTGAAACATGTTAAATCTGCGTGAGACCTTTCAAATTCGTGATAATCCGTCAGATCACCTGGAATAGCACTGTATTCCTTTTTGCAATTGTAAAATCGGCCTTTCTCATACCAATACAGTGATCTCTTCGAATTCGTTATATGATTTATAATTATTCTGGAAATAGCACTACTCCATTAAAATGTTACATTTTTTAAGCCGTACCTTGCATTTCTTAGAGGAGTCAATTTAATTTTTTTAATCTATAGGGGGTTCAGTAGAAGCTTAAGTTCAAGTTTTTGGGGTCGCCACCCTTGTCCCCCGGCCGCCATCTTGGAAATGGGGTGCAAAGGAGTTTCGCGCTATATCTCGTAAACTACCAACCCTATAGAAAATCTAATTGAACATAAAAAGTAGAAAATTAAATTTTATACAATTTTGTTTCTATTACTTTTTATCGTCAAGTGACCAACAAAATAGATATAAACAAAAATATGTAAAATTTTTTTAACAAGTTTCCTTTTGGAGGTTATAACTTTTTTCCAGTTCATTTTAAAATAAAATAACATTTTAGCAACTTTGTAGAGGGTTTTTCAGCGAACAGTTTCCACTATAAAGTTGTTTAATTCTATTTATTTATATAGGTTTTACAGAGCTCCAAACTTGATCAGATTCTCGAATGCTCATAGGGATACAATAAAAACAAAAGTTAGGCTTACTTTTCTATCTGTATATATTTTTTATTCATACAATTTATTATGATTTTAACATTCCTCTGCTATTATTAATCTGTTTTTGACCTTTCTTCCCATCAGTGGCGTGCGGTGACATTTTCAAAAGAGGAAGTGATTCAATAAGGGTTTAACAAATATTTTCTTACGAGGGTCGAGATCAAAACATATACCTACTTAATAGGTGTATACCTAATGTATTACTTGTTATCTTATATCGACTAAAAACAAGAACTACAAAAAATTAGGTATAGTGTTTAACCCAGTCTGAGAGACATGCACACGCCATGAGAATGAGATTCGGGTGATACAAATTCATTGAGGCAAGGAGGATTTATTCTTATAAGCGGGCGTCACTCCATCCCACCCCAATGCTTCATGCTATCCACTTCCCCTCCGATAGCACTCTGATGCGCTATATGGGCTCTCTATCAGCAAAGTGCTTATTATGTGGGAGTCCTGGATACAAGGACTCACAAACGAAATCCTACCCCGATCAATGCAGGTTAGTGACTCTAGTGACTTAGTATATCGTATATCTAGTGACTTATCATCGATCTGTACTGCTTGCTCAGGGTCGAGTCTCTGCCCCAGGCTTGGTTTCTTTAAACTTAAAAATAAGAGTTCTATTCAAAATTGTTTTTATATTCCGATTTCGAATCACCTTCCATAACACACAACTTTCAACAATATGACACTTACTTACTTATACTTGAGTCCTATTCTCTTATCAACCAATGCAAATTTTTTGTCGATAACATCATCGTAAAATTTTGGATTTTCTGATAATTGTTTAATAAATGCACTCTTTTTCAATGGATAATAGGGCTAACTTGGAAAGTCTGTCTTCACTTGTAAAATTTATTGTAAAACTTTTGATGCGTTTTAATACTGAAAAACTTTGTTCAACTGATGCACTTGTAGCTGGGATAGTTAGTACCTACTACTTAATTCACACAACTTGCCCACTTCACACAGAGACTGATTTAAACCAGTAGTATTCAAAAAATTCAACCGATTCCTAAGTATTTCTTTATCACTAATTTCAGGTGTTTTATAAATGACATTTAACTGAGAATGCAAAGCTAGATTATCAAAAAAAATCATAATATAATCGTACTGAATTAAATAGGTACATACCTCTGTGGGAGATTTTAATGAATTATAATTAGACATATTAAAATTACATAATTCTACATATTTTATTTCTTTAAAATTTTCAAAGTGATAATTCATTTGTTGTAGAATATTATCAAAAATTTCGATGTATAATCGTCGATAGGTTTCTCTTTTGCCGACAATATCAATCATCATTATTTTTCTTTTAGGTTCGCAGCCCATATTTTCAGCTTTATCCCAAATACTTTTAAACAGCTCATTTTTTTAATCATCATAAGTCATCAAATTGTCTTATACAAAATGCAATGTCACTTGACTTCGTCTGTAAAATGTCAAATAAAATATTAGTAAAAATATTAAGCAAAAAATTGAAATCGAGCCATTTGTACCTAAATACCTACCCCTTATAGCAGCAGTAACAGACTTCGCATCTCGTTTTCGAATCGGAAGCGGTCGGACGAGCGCTTCCAGGCGTATCAAAATTCGCGTGAAAGGAACATGACTAGCGAGTGAGGTTATTAAACCCTGACCAATTTTTGAACGGGACAAATGCATGACAAGCAGCGATTTTGAGATGCGCTTCCGTCAGGACCGGACTGAATCGTTGAATTGTGTGCTTATTTGAGACCGTTCGTATGCGATCAAATTTTAATAATGTTTCAATGCCTATTAGTTACATAATAGATTACTCAGATTAGGGAAACATTGTTGATAATTAAATACTAATTAATAATAAATGTATTTTCTTATATGGAAGTATAGGGAAGCGGTGCTTCCCCCGCTTCCATGGACCGCACGCCTCTGCTTCCCATTATAAAACTTATAACCCTAAGGATATATAGAAAAGGCCCAAGAAGTTGTTTGAGGACAAATTCGCCGGTTCAGAAGAAGAATGACGTAACCGCAAAATGCAAGATTCTTAAGAAGAGCAAAAAAACGATTTTTGATATCAAAATCATAAAGTATGATCAAAATTAGCCATTCATACACCGTGGTCAGGATCTCGAGATATAAGCGTTTTTTGGGGTGTGCAGCTTGTCTATGAAGTTGCATAACTTTTTTCCTATTGTATATTTTGACTTAAAATTTTCCAAAAAACTTCTTCATGAATTATATTTTATTGTTGTGTTCGTTAAAATTATAAACTAAAAAGTTTGTCCCTCAACTTTTTTAAGTAAATATGAAACTAACGAAATATGATGACAAAATGTTTAAAAATTAACAACCCCCTTTTATAATGTGTTTAATTTAGGACAAATTTCGTTGTTATCAAAATACTTTAAAGATGACACAGTAAAATTTTCAAAAGTAAATATTTACAGCGACCACAGATACAGCGAGGTAAATTTGAAAAATCATCAAAATTGATTTTTGGCATATTTGTATAAAATTTGATTTTTGAACATGTTTCACCAACTCTAGATAAAAATAAACTTCATATTCGGATTCAGCGACCTCAAAAACATAAAAAGAGACTAAAAATAGTCATTCACCTTAAATTTGATTTTCGTGGTCGGCATGCCGCTCGCCTAATTGAATATAATATAGATAGAAAAGTACTATATTCCTATGAGAATTCGAGAATCTGGTCAAGTTTGGAGCGCTGTAAAACCTAGATAATAAATAAAATTAAACAACTTTATAGTGAAAATTGTTCATTGAAAAATCCTCTACAAAATTGCTACAATGTTGTTTTATTGTGAAATGAACGGAAAAAAAGTTATAACCTCCAAAAGGAAACTTCTTACAAATTTTTTTCTTATTTTTGTTTATAACTTTTTTGTTGGTCACTTGATGATAAAAAGTAATAAACATAAAATTATAGGAAATTTAATTTGCTACATTTCACGTGTAATTAACTTTTCTGTAGGATTGCTAGTTTGGGAGATACAGCGCGAAAGCCCTTTGCACCCCTTTTTCCAAGATGGCGGCCGGGGGACAAGGGTCTCAACCCCAAAAACTTGAACTTAAGCTTCTACTGAACCCCCCTACACATTAAAAAAATAAAATTGACTCCTCTAAGAAATGCACACTAAATGTAACATTTCAATTGACTACACGCAAAAATCGCTTTGAAATTTTACATAACTACGGAAATGAGAATTATAAATAAATATGTCCCATTTCTTGAACAAACAGAATTAAAGGTTGGTGGATTATAAAGTTACTTGTTGGAAATTAATTATTATCTAACAATAAAACACAAAAAAATTGTTTCCACACTATTTCCATAAAATTTAAAATTTATGTGACTACAACTGCTTGGACTGAGCGGGTTTCTCAAGTGATGTGTTTCTACTACGCGTCTACAGTTTCTAACTAAACGGTTGAGGAGTGGGAGCTGTCTATCTCAGAATTATATTTTTATTTTTTAATTTATTAATTTCCATAGATTCTAATAAAGATAGGTACCTAAAGGCATATATTTTGAATATGAATAATTTGGTACTGTGCCTTAACCCACTCGCTGCCTATTTAAGATATTGGAACTCGGCTGTGAGCCATTCTGTTGAACGGCACCTGACTAAAGCAACCATATCACTCGCTGGCGCGTGAACGGTACCTGACTGAATAGTACATTATTTCACGGTTTTTGCTGTAAATTTTAAAGAACTGCTTGGATTGATATGAAATTTGGCATACGCATAGCTAACATGTCAAAGACAAAAAGTGATATGGTGCCGATGTGTGCTTTTGCCCTGGGGTTATCTTGAGGGGTGAAAAATATATATATCCAAGATAAGTCCCGAAATGGATAAACTGAATAATTCTAAGCAACTTTTGTTCTAGAGTTTTTGCACCAAATAAATACTTTTCGAGTTATTTGCAAGTGAATATGTTCATTTTTCAACAAAATAACCACGTTTTTAGACGGTTTTTCGCAAATAACTCAAAACGTAAGCATTTTGTCGAAAAAAATATTCTTAGCAAAACTATAGCCTATAAAAAAGTGAAAAAAGGGTGTATATATTAGGTCTCTATACATAGCAAAAGCAGAGTTATAGCTAATGAAAAATAGGTTGATATTCGAAAAATTCCAAATAGAATAATTCAATGTGAAATATCAAAATAATGAAGCATTTTTGGGGAAAACAAATAACAACTTTTTTAAAGTCTTTAAGAAAATCTTTATTTCTGTTTTTATAAAAAAAAATTCTAGCATCAGATGTAAGCAAGTTACGCTCAAAATAAAGTTGGTCCCTTTTGTTTTGGAAAAAAATCGGGAAGATCACCTCCCAATTAGCAACTTAAATGAAATTAATCGTTACCGCTTTACAAGTTATTTTACTTAACCCATTAATGCCCACCGCCAAAAGAGAAACTAAAAATACCTAAATCCTTTAGGAGTTGCTTTTAATTATGATCATAATTATATAAAAAAATATTTTGTACATTTTTTAAATTTGGTTTTTGACAAAAAATGGTGTACCTACCCAAGCAGGTACACTGGGACAATCAGTATAAAATATATAAAATATAATTATATATAACCAGTAGAAATAATGAACATAAAAATGCATACAGACCAAGGAAACATTTATTAAAAATACATGCATATACATAAAAAACACATAAGAAGAAGAATTCCAACAAAAATTTTGATCTCATCTTTTGTAATTATAAAATGATGATTTGAAGGCTGTTGCGTACAGATTGGTTTGCTCTACAATATTATTTACAACTTTATCATCAAATAACTTTTCAAAAACTTGTAACGTAGTTAGTTCTGTAAGCTCAGCTTTTACCTTTTCCATTCCTTTATAGCTTCCATTGGTACCGTTCATGCTCGTATTCACTGTTCTACGACACCATTTGGGATCTCCGGGTTTCTTCAGTAAGTTCTTTTTTGGAAGTTTGTTAGCTGTCAGTTCCCTCTCTGATTATTTTATTCGTTTGTACAATGGAATGTCATCATTTGTTTCATCCAGGTCATCTATATTATCAAAATCATCGTAGTTAGGATCATCCACCGTTCTATAGTCATGCTCATCTTCGGACTCGTCAATAATAGCTTCAAGTTTTCCAGGAACATCGTTAGGAATTTGGGTTGTTATCAAATCATCTTTATCAAACTTCTCCTCATCCGTTTGGTAGTCAACATTTGGTGGAATTATTACCAGATCTATTTCAGCACTATTGGTAATCTACACTTTCAATATCATTTACAGCTGCTTCAAGCGTTTGATACCTTTTTCCATAAAATGCAGACGTGGTTACTTCAGGAAGACTCATCGTAGAATTCCAGACCTACAAAAATATATATTATATTGTATACCCTTTTGCCCAATGTACCCAAGCAGGTACAAAGAAGTTTAGGTTGTTAAATCTCCGAGGTAAAACAAATATGTGATAAAATTATATTCACCCAATATTCTAACACATATAATAAAATAAATTTCAGGCATGCCACAAAATAAATTCATGAATACAGAACGTTATTGATAAAAATGTTTACGTACTACAATTTAACCTCAAATCAGAACTGCAATGGCTTTTTCAAAGTGCTGTATCTTAAAACCACGCGAAAAAATACAGTAATCTTTTACACCGTCTGAGAGACGAAACTATGCAGAAGCGTCTTATGTCCCAGATATTGAGATTTTCAACCAAAGATGGCGTCAGCAGTAAATTATATTTGCCGTACCCGTGCAAGTACGCTGGACGTTAACGGGTAAAGAGCTGATGTTTATACTCCTCGTTTATTGTGGTTGAAAGAGGCAAACTCCCTGATTTTTTATAATTTTTAACATTCTTCTAGTAATGCTTTACTTATTAACTCCTTCTTTTTCTTCTTTAAGTACCGTGCCCAAATTTTTAGGCATGGGTAGCTTTCATAACAATTTGCCGATATCGTTCTCGATCTTGTGCGACATGCAACAATTGATCTGCTGATAAGCCAGTCATTGACGAAGGTTTCGGAGCCATGAATATTTCTTCCGACCAATTAATCTTTTTCCGTCGATCTTTCCATTGAGTATCAACTGCAGCATCCTGTATCTGCTACCTCTCATTATATGCACCAGATATTGAAGTCTTCTCTATTAACTGTTATTAACTCCACCCAGAACTATTCGCCATTTTGAAAAGGCTGTGAAACGAATTCCGTCAGTATAAATGTAAATTGCTGAGCTTTTCAATCTACACTTTTACTATTCATCTATCATCCGCAGAGCACATCTAAAGCGCGTGATACACACGCAATCTTTAAGTACGCGGGTTTAAAGATCGCGGGCTTACTCGGCTCGCCGTCGGTGATACACGGCAGACTTAAAGTACGCGGTTTTAAAGATCGCGTTCGCCGTCGGTAGCAAAAAATTTAGAAACTGTCCTCTTGGTTAAATTTTTTATTTTCTGTGTACCTAATTTTGCTGAAGTCTTATGTTTTTTAGTAGAGTTTGATTATTTTTTGATCAGGTTTTGTTAAATAGAAGAATAATTTGATTTTTTATAAGTGTGGTAAGCTGTCAAAATCATGATGTGAAGTATAGCACTTGTTGTTGATCTATTTTAATTTAATACAAGGTAGGCATAAACAAACAAAATATCATAGATAAGATGGTAATATTTTCATCAGGAGGATAAAACAGCCTATAAATAATTAGGTTTACTCAAAAACAAATAATCAAAATTATTTAGTATAGCTTAAAATAGTGTTTTACGGTTTTCTCAAAACTTATAAAATGTAACTTGTCTCCTTTCAACAATAAACGATTGAATTTCAAACTTGTTGGATCGACGGCGTACTTACTCAGCGAACTTAAAGTACTCGTACTTGCGGTGATACACGCGCGAAAAAGGTCGCGAGCCATAAGTTCGCGTACTTACTCGCGTGTGTATCACCCCTTTAAAGGCGCGTTTTCATGGTACACTTTGGATGATCATCACGGGTGAATCATCCAAAGTGATTGCGACGATGAAAGTAATTATCGTTTACATGGATCACCAAGATTGAGTTAGTCTGTTCACTTACAAATGGCGCCGACTGAAGTTGTACGTGCTGGAATTGGCATAATAAGTGAATGTCTTTTAAATGAAGTTAGACATGCACTTGAAAAACAGAAGATTAGAATAAAACGACGTTGGTGGGTAAGGCCGCGGGTAAACCGTAGCTTTAATCACTGTCTTGTAAATTAGGAAGTGAGAAAAGAGTGAAAGCAGGAAGCGCTGTAGTTTATACTACCCGTTTACTTTCGTTAAAAGAGGCAGACTAATGATTTTTTATCTAATTTTTGACATTTTTCTAGCAATGTTTTACTTATTAACTCCACGCCGAGACTTACTAAAGTGTAGACGCCTGATAAAAACACACCACTGGATAAAAGCGTTCGGCCGAAACAGCTGTAGTGACATAAAAAGTAGTGCACCTGTTAGTATTCGACGTCGTTTTTTGTTTCTCATCATTAATTAAATTATTTTTGAGACTACAGGTGTTTTTGGTAGCTCAGGAGTGTCACTGGAATATTGAAACATTTTTAGACCCGAATTTTAATTTAATTTTATAATAATGATAAAAAGTGATGCAAGGTATTAAAAGAAGAAAAAAAATGGAAATTAAGAGCAAGTAAACTGTAGGTATGCTTACAATTATTATTTTTTTACACTGGCACAAGCTAAAGTAAGCAAAAGCTTGTTAAAAAATTAATTACCTTAAAATAGAGGTGGGAACAAACGTACAGAGTAACGGAAACTGACAATAATTGAAAAGAAACAGGTTTTTAAAAGTTGATATGAATAAGTATAGGCTTTGAAGTAGTGTAATAATAATAAAAAAATAAAAATAATCAAAATTAAAAAGAAACTAAACAAAAGAAAACGTTGTCGCGTTGACAATGGTTATCTCTTGGACGTTTTTTGAAGAGAATAGAATAATAATGCCCAATATTCTTCATTGCAGTAGTAGACATAATATATGTTGCCTACTACTACATCAAATTTTGCTTTACATTTTCAGAGGGCAACGATTTGTTAGGTCTGGATCCCGCGTATGAAAAAAAAGTTGACTAATAGCAAGCTGAAAATTTGTTAATGGCTTAAGGGTGTCTAGTCGGATAAACTTTGATATATGGGAATACTGGAACAGGGGCAGTTTTAATTGTGGAACAGGTTAAAAATTTGGAACGGTCAGACCACGAAAACCGCACATTTATTTTGTCCGACAGAACAGACGTAAACTCTCCGAACAGAGATTAAACTCTCATGCAAAAATCAGACTGCTATTTATCACCTGTCATAATTCCTGTCATTTGACATATTCTACATGTTCCACTCATTAAAACGCCCATTTGATGATAATCAAATCAGATGATAAGTCTGTTCTGTCGGACAAAATACATGTGCCGTTTTCGTGGTCTGACCGTTCCAAATTTTTAACCTGTTCCACAATTAAAACTTCCCCTGTTCCAGTGTTCCTATATATCAAAGTTTGTCCGACTAGACACCCTTAAGCTATTAACAAATTTTCAGCTTGCTATTAATCAACTTTTTTTCATACGCGGGATCCAGACCTATGTAGTTTAGTATTTGTTTTTTTAGTCGATGTTCATCCAGTCCGTTTATCTTTTTTATATTCTATGTCTTAGACAGTTAAGAGGATGTGTACGTATCTTCGGCAGCAATACTATTCAAATGGGGATTCATTTTTTTCGAATCCTGAGAAAACCAATAAGTATTTTTGAAAAATTTAAACGCAGAATGAAAGACTACGTTATTGGCGAGGGCCAAAATCCCTGAGAACTTCTATAATGTTTATTTTAATAAGCTACAGGGGTGAAAATCTAAGAGAAAATTTAGTGTGATCTTTAATTTAAAATATATCATTCAAAATAAACTTTTTATTTATTCTAAGGTACTTTCGACCCTCGGTAATATTGTAGTTTTTCAGTCTGCGTTTAAATTTTTTAAAAATATTTATTGGTTTTTCCAGGATTCGAAAAAAATTAACACAATGTGTGTGGTAATATCTCCAAATCTATCTTTGTCATACAACGCACTCAGTCGAATAGAATATTGTCAGCATACTGTCAGTCACATAGCGACAATCAGTGACAATTTTAAATATTTGACATGGCATCGGGAATATTTTGAGTTGTTGATTAAATAATATTGATATATAGTGTATTTGATAAATAATTGATTTAAGACGTGAATTTAAGAAAAAGTTAATTATTGTGTATTATTTGTGGAAGATCCAAGCAGAGCATACATCAGGATAATATATTCTGTGATCCAAGTATTTTGTTGTTAAAGGTGTTCAAAATTGGAAGCGTTCCACAATAACAATATTGAATTAAAAAATCACTTTAACACTTTTCCTCTTTTCTCGATTGAGTATTAGTTTTTGTTGTACATATAAATTATTACAAACACTGAAAACGTATTTAGTGAAAAAATTATCACATTTATTAACTGAATTAATAATTTGCAATTATAAAAATAACAGTTATCCAAGAATATTCAAAAGCCATCTCTTTAAATTAATGATGACATTTTCGAGTAGACTGACATTCTAGTAATGTTTACATCCATTAGGGTGGGCCGAAAAAAATTTTTATTTTTTTTTAAGTTGTAATACCGCGGAAAACTTGCGGATTATAATTTGAAACAAAAAAAAACAAAAATTTTCAAAATCGGTTAATATCTTCCGGTCCCGCATTAACCTTAAAGTTTGACTATTTTTTAAAAAAACTTCATTTTTCTTATTTTGTGAAAAAATTTTTTTATATTTATTTTTTAACGTAATAGTTATTTATGCGTTCAGATAGCCCCTAAGAACATTGCGTTTTAATTTGATTGTGATTACTGGATATCTTCCGGTCCCGCATAAGCTGCAAAATATGCCAAAATATTGGAAATTTACAGTTTTTACGAATTTTTTTTCTTATGTTTAATTAGTTTTAAATCGTTCCAGTTACGATATTTTTTTTAAAAACACTTCTTGTTGCTAAATAAGCCTAATTATACAAGCAGAATTTTTTTAGTTATGACTGAGTGACATAATAGGGATTATAAATAACAACGAGCATAGAACCGTTCAACTTATATCTGTATTATTATAAAAAAAGTACAATATAAAATTATTAGTTAATTGTCTCTATTTTGTAGCTGAAGAAGGTACTTTGAAATCTGATTTACTGGCGAAGTCTGGCATGGCTGATCGCGACAGTAGAGTACTTCTGATAAATCCATCTCTAGCTTCAGCGCCACAAACTCTGACCGAACCTTCCGTCACTAGTTTCACACAACGCTCAACTGCCTGTGTGTGAACTGGGAATTTCTTGTAATTAATGTTCCAGTTAGGGATGGAGTCACTGTTGATGTACGATTTTATCTCTTCATCACTGACCTTGGCCAACAGTGGGGGAGAAGATAAGTCGCAGTTCATCCAGTTGACAATATCTGAGTACTCTTGAGCATCAAAGTTGATTTTCGGCGGTGTGAATATCCTTACTTTCTTCCTTTTTGAATCTATTTGCCTTGCCTTTAGAATTCGACGAAGTCCGAGCTGTCTTATCAGTTTATTGTCGTCCTCAATAATTGCCAACATCAAATTTTCGGGGTGGGAAAAATAACCATTTCGCTCAATCACTCGGTTTATAACAGCAAGCAAAGGCTCGGGCAAATATCTCGTTGATTCAATTGCTTGGTAAACAAGCTTTGGACCATCTGTAAAGTTTTTGCTTTTTTTGATAGCAAACCACATTGGCATATACGATTTCAAGATAAACAAAACTAGCTCTTCAAGTTCAGGTGAGGAGTTTTCTTCACTTATGTAAAGTCGCAAAGTTCTATTTGCTTTGGTCAACCACCTCGAGTGTGATAAGTGTCCGGGATCTCGTACAGACAAATCCCCTTTACATGTCCCAGATTTTATCGCAGTGAAGATATTAAGTAGGTACTGTTGATCCTTGCTGAGAACCTTTCTGTCTACCTCCGGTATCTGACAATCTATAGACTGGAAGTTAATTACCAGCAGTTTTTGACAGGCAACAAGTTTTTCACCGATTGGTCCTCTTGAAGTACTAGGCCCGGTTGTTTTGCCATCTAGATGTTCAAAGAGGTGCCGGAACGGCAGCTCATTAAAGTGGAGCAGGCAAATTGCCCATTGGACGGACCTCCTTAAATATAATTAAATTCTTCGAATTCTCCCAGTTTTCAACCCTGTATTGACGTTAGTGCCGCCACATCCGATTACAGTTAAACTTTCAGTAGAAATGCCTCGATCTCCCAAATACGTTATTACTGATTTAGCAATATCCTCAGAGCTTCCTGATTTAGGAGTAACGTGGCCAACGTATACTGAGCTGGGCTCTTGTATTAGCGAGTAATGCTCTTCTTTAATTACTCTACGAAACCGCTTTGAGTAAACGATTACTATTACTTTTAAAAAACAATTAATTATCAATGTCGTTCTGAAGCTATTTCTTTGTGGCATTTTTATGATTAAATATTTATATGGGAAATAAGCCACAATTAAAATGAAAAAAATAATTTTATTAACGTTTAGACGCCCAAATCGGGTGCCGTTGTCAAAATACAAAATATTACTAAATAATAGTAATATAAAATAATAAATATTACAATATCATTTTAAAGTCTTCTACTTTAAAATGTATAATATATATCTAAATTGCCAATATAAATGAGTCAGATTAAATAAATTATTAGAAGAATTTTTTTGCTTAGCAACAACATTTTTGTTTATTTAGTAATATTTTGTATTTTGACAACGGCACCCGATTTGGGCGTCGAAACGTTAATAAAATTATTTTTTTCATTTTAATTGTGGCTTATTTCCGATATAAATAATTAATTAATTATCAAATTCCAAAAATACGAAAAAATGTTGAAATTTCAATATTTCGGCATATTTTAAAGCTTAAGCGGGACCGGAAGATATCCAGTAATCACAATCAAATTAAAACACAATGTTCTTAGGGTCTATCTCAACGCATAAATTCCTATTACGTTAAAAAATAAATTTAAAAAAAATTTTTCACAAAATAAGAAAAATGAAGTTTTTTTAAAAAATAGTCAAACTTTAAGGCTAATGCGGGACCGGAAGATATTAACCGATTTTGAAATTTTTATTTTTATTTTGTTTCTAATTATAATTCGCAAGTTTTCCGCGGTATTACAACTCTAAAAAAAAGATAAAAATTTTTTTCGGCCCACCCTAATATCCATACCAGTGTGAATTTTACTACACGTAATTTGCCGTGTAAAGACAGAAAAAGTAGGGATACCCGTAAAATATTTGCGAATTATGTACCCATGGCCTTAAATAGTGGTAGTGTATCTAGGGATGTTACAGTGGAAGCCGGTAGCAAGGCGAAAAAAAAAAGATAGGCCCAAGACGAGATGGTTGGATGACATGGAAGACGACCTTAAAACCATGAATATTAGACAATGGAGGAGAAGGGCACAAGACAGATCTGAATGGAAGGACACAGCCAAACAGGCAAAGACCCATCCAGTGTTATGATAATAATAATAATAATAATAATAATACGAAAGCATTTTGCGCTTCTATTATAAGGTGACAAACCTCGGTCAAGAAACGATCGGCTACAGACAACAGCTGTATGCCGAATTTTGCAGGGAGTACCCAGATATTCAAGTATCGGAGCAAAGAGTATCAGATCAATACCGGGTAATCGTAAGAAACAACCTTATCCCAGAGACTAGACGCAATACGATCAAAAGCGAAGTCGAACGGGAGATTATTAACCAAGAGCTAGTTTTAGATCAAGTCCCTAATGAAATCCTTGATGAGCAGATTCCTGAGATTCCCATACCAGAAACTCAACCTGACAATACACAGCAGGAAAACAACGAGTTGCGCGATAGTCTAGAGAACGAAATGGCTCGTGCCGTACAAGAGTTTAATGGAACAAATCCACTTAGCAGACCACCGCTACCACGAATAAACTCTTGCAAGAAACTAGGTGCCCTGTTACAAATTGTGAATACTGAAGTCCTACCCAATTATGTCGTAGAAGCCCACACATTGGAGTATCTGCATATGCTAATCTACTGTGCAGCTACAGCAATTGCCAATGTAATGGGCGTTAAGATCAGAACACGACGGGGTACTAATAACGGAAGGACTGGTAACAGAATTGCACCCTGGGAAAAAAGACTTCTCGGAAAAATTGAATTACTGCGTAGGGATATTGGCCAAGTCACAGAATATATAAGAGGTGTTACAAGTAGAAAAGTCATTAAAAGAGCTGAAGAAATAATGCGGAGCACTGCAGGACACTCGAGATACGATCCAGAAAATAACACAGCCCAACAGTGTCTGGATACATTAAAACAAAAACTCTCCGTCTATTCAGGACGATTAAGAAGGTATAAAGTTAGTAACAGCCGAAAATGTGACAATGCACTTTTTGAGAACTCTGAGAAGGCGTTCTACCGAAAACTCAATTCCACCGTAGAAAGTGTCGACAAGTCTTACCCAAGCCAAGAAGAAATTCATGAGTTTTGGGGAAATCAACTTTCCACACCAGCTGCTTTTAACAACAATGCTGGCTGGATAGAAGATACGACGCACAACTGTCACCACTACGTCACTGCTAACTACGAACCATTCACGACTGAAGAAGTCTCAAATGTCATCAAAGAGCTTCATAACTGGAAATCTCCTGGACCAGACGGAGTTCAGAACTTCTGGCTTAAAAAGTTTTGGAGTATTCATGAGTGCTTATCAACATTAATTAATCATGTTATTTCTAATCCGCAGGAATTACCATCATTTCTAACTCAGGGAACTACTTATTTAATACCCAAGGATCAAAATAACACCCAAGATCCATCCAAGTACCGCCCAATTACTTGTCTTCCAACTTTGTATAAATTGGTCACATCCTGTGTAACCCGGCGTATCTACCAACACTGTGCTCTAAACAATATCATAGAGCCTCAACAGAAAGGATGCGCTAAGGGTTCCCTGGGTTGCAAAGAACAGCTTATCATCGACTCAGTCATTTCTAACCAGGCATTCATTAAAAAAAGAAACCTTTTTACTGCTTTTATTGACTATAAAAAGGCCTTTGATTCAGTACCGCATGAATGGCTAATAGATATATTGAAAATATACAAAGTAGATGATAACATAGTGACCTTTTTAAGGCATATAATGAGAGATTGGAAGACTAAAATTCACCTCCAAATACCTGGTGAAAACAATATCGAAACCGAAAATATCGCAATCAACCGGGGCCTATTTCAAGGAGACTCGTTGAGTCCATTGTGGTTCTGTTTAGCTTTGAACCCCCTTTCCCAACTATTAAAT
Organism: Diabrotica virgifera virgifera; assembly: GCF_917563875.1. Lineage (NCBI taxonomy): Eukaryota > Metazoa > Arthropoda > Insecta > Coleoptera > Chrysomelidae > Diabrotica > Diabrotica virgifera. The sequence goes on along the minus strand of NC_065449.1, from coordinate 172,853,145 downwards.
TCCACTGACTCAGGTTTTAGCATTAAAAGCAATAATACTGTGGTAGCGAAGCTCAATCATCTGTTGTATATGGATGATTTGAAATTAATGGCTTCCACTCGAGAACACCTAGAAGAGATGCTAAAAACTGTAGAAACATTTTCTAATGATATTAGTATGCAGTTCGGTCTAGACAAGTGCCGTGTTTTGAATATAGTCAGAGGAAAGGTACAGCCCGGTGGATTCGATATGCAAAATGGCCAGAACATCGAGGCCATGGGCGACAACGATATGTACAAATATCTTGGAGTAAAGCAGGCGCGGAAAATTGACCATAAGCAAATGAAAACTGAGATAACTACTGAGTTTATAAGAAGGGTAAAACAGCTGCTTCGTTCACAGCTTAACAGTAAAAATTTGTTTAAGGCACTAAACACCTACGCTTGTTCCGCGCTTAGCTATTCATTTGGTATTGTTAAGTGGACAAAAACGGATATAGAAAATCTTCAGCGAAAAGTACGAACACACCTCACAAAGGCACAAAAACACCACCCTAAAAGTGCAGTAGAACGAACGACATTACCCCGGTATTTAGGAGGAAGAGGACTTATGGATATAGGTGAGCAATTAGATAAACAAATTGCTAATTTAAGAACTTATTTTCAGATGCAGGCTGAGACATCTACTCTACATCGCGCTATCTGCGCAGTAGATGACACAACACCGATCAAACTGAGGGAAGCAGAACTACGCATAAACCACCTTACTAAGGACGAAAAAGTGCGCGCCTGGATGGGTAAACCTTTGCACGGGCGACATCCCAATGAGGTCAGCCAAGATTATGTCGACAATATAGCGTCGAACTACTGGTTGACATCAGGAAAGATGTTCCCTGAAACGGAGGGTTCATTACTGGCCATTCAGGATCAGGTTATACCAACCAGAAACTACCTGAAATATATCATCAAAGACCCTCAGGTTCAAAACGACAGATGCCGATATGGATGTCAAGCCCAAGAAACCATCCAACATCTTACAGGGGGCTGCCAGGCATTTGCTGCAACTGAATACAAGGAACGGCATGACGCAGTGGGAAAAATCCTTCATCAAGAGATAGCTATCAAGCTGGGACTTCTCCAAACGGACCATCTCCCGTATTATCAATACGTCCCTGAGAGTATGCTTGAGGATGGCAACTACAAGCTATACTGGGACCGCACTGTGCTCACAGACCAAACAGTGGCACATAATAGACCAGATCTCGTACTAGTTAATAAATTAACAAGACAAACAACACTAATTGATGTGGCGATACCTAACAACAATAATCTACGTAGTAAATTCACTGAAAAGATCGCCAAGTACAGAGATCTAGAAATTCAAATACGAAGGCAATGGAGAATGCAAAGTACCCAGACGATACCTATTGTTATATCTACTACTGGAGTCATTCCGAAGAACCTCCTCGAAAGCATAAAAAGGCTGGGTCTAAATGAACATCTTTACAAGACCATGCAGAAAGCTGTACTACTCGCAACGGCCAGATGTGTACGAAAATTTTTGGGAGATACACCTGCATACCAAGTCACCTAGGGCTCGATAACACGGAAAGAGTCCCACCAGAGCTCAATCCTTTTGATACCGTAGGTATCTGGGATGAGTCAATTTTCCCCTTAGAGGGAGTGTGAGCCGTATGGCTAAATCTGGAAATAATAATAATAACCTGTGGGAGTTTTTTGTCAGTTCTTCTATCAGGCGCGGCCCCCTGCGAATGGGGGATGCTTTCTGGGTATTCGTAGCGCCAATACCCAGAGAGTAGCAGGAATACTTGCCGTGGAACAAAAACTGACACCTGGCAGTAGGTATAAAATGCACACCCATGAGAATGGAGAATAATAATTTGTGTTTAGGATCGCTGCCTGGGGATCGCCAGGGCACGTCTGGAGCCGGCGCTGGACGTGACAGCATGCGGGACGTCGGTGGCAGGGTGTTGAGGAGGCGGGCCCCTGTCATACAATCAGCTACAGCCCAACCACAACCACAAGCGAGCCAAATAACAACAAGAGCTCCACCTGCCGAAGGTGCTGCGCTGGATCATCAGCCGGCGCTCACTCAAGCGGGACGACCGAAGCAGCGCATGAAATGGACTGTGTCCATCAACGAAAGCATTTTGCGCTTCTATTATAAGGTGACAAACCTCGGTCAAGAAACGATCGGCTACAGACAACAGCTGTATGCCGAATTTTGCAGGGAGTACCCAGATATTCAAGTATCGGAGCAAAGAGTATCAGATCAATACCGGGTAATCATAAGAAATAATCTTATCCCAGAGACTAGACGCGATGCCATCAAAAGCGAAGTCGAACGGGAGATTAATAACCAAGAGCTAGTTTTAGATCAAGTCCCTAATGAAATCCTTGAGGAGCAGATTCCTGAGATTCCCATACCAGAAACTCAACCTGACAATACACAGCAGGAAAACAACGAGTTGCGCCATAGTCTAGAAAACGAAATGGCTCGTGCCGTACAAGAGTTTAATGGAACAAATCCACTTAGCAGACCACCGCTACCACGAATAAACTCTTGTAAGAAACTAGGTGCGCTGTTACAAATTGTGAACACTGAAGTCCTACCCAATTATGTCGTAGAAGCCCACACATTGGAATATCTGCATATGCTAATCTACTGTGCAGCAACAGCAATTGCCAATGTAATGGGCGTTAAGATCAGAACACGACGGGGTACTAATAACGGAAAGACTGGTAACAGAATTGCACCATGGGAAAAAAGACTTCTCGGAAAAATTGAATTACTGCGTAGGGATATTGGTCAAGTCACAGAATATATAAGAGGTGTAACAAGTAGAAAAATCATTAAGAGAGCTGAAGAAATAATGCGGAGCACTTCAGGACACTCGAGATACGATCCAGAAAATAACACAGCCCAACAGTGTCTGGATACATTAAAACAAAAACTCTCCGTCTATTCAGGACGATTAAGAAGGTATAAAGTTAGTAACAACCGAAAATGTGACAATGCACTTTTTGAGAACTCTGAGAAGGCGTTTTACCGAAAACTCAATTCCACCGTAGAAAGTGTCGACAAGTCTTACCCAAGCCAAGAAGAAATTCATGAGTTTTGGGGAAATCAACTTTCCACGCCAGCTGCTTTTAACAACAATGCTGGCTGGATAGAAGATACGACGCACAACTGTCACCACTACGTCACTGCTAACTACGAACCATTCACGACTGAAGAAGTCTCAAATGTCATCAAAGAGCTTCATAACTGGAAATCTCCTGGACCAGACGGAGTTCAGAACTTCTGGCTTAAAAAGTTTTGGAGTGTTCATGAGTGCTTATCAACATTAATTAATCATGTTATTTCTAATCCGCAGGAATTACCATCATTTCTAACTCAGGGAACTACTTATTTAATACCCAAGGATCAAAATAACACCCAAGATCCATCCAAGTACCGCCCAATTACTTGTCTTCCAACTTTGTATAAATTGGTCACATCCTGTGTAACCCGGCGTATCTACCAACACTGTGCTCTAAACGATATCATAGAGCCTCAACAGAAAGGATGCGCTAAGGGTTCCATGGGTTGCAAAGAACAGCTTATCATCGATTCAATCATTTCTAACCAGGCATTCACTAAAAAAAGGAACCTTTTTACTGCTTTTATTGACTATAAAAAGGCCTTTGATTCAGTACCGCATGAATGGCTAATAGATATTTTGAAAATATACAAAGTCGATGATAACATAGTGACCTTTTTAAGGCATATAATGAGAGATTGGAAGACTAAAATTCACCTCCAAATACCTGGTGAAAAAAATATTGAAACCGAAAATATCGCAATCAACCGGGGCCTGTTTCAAGGAGACTCGTTGAGTCCACTGTGGTTCTGTTTAGCTTTGAACCCCCTTTCCCAGCTATTAAACTCCACTGACTCAGGTTTTAGCCATAAAAGCAATAATACTGTGGTAGCGAAGCTCAATCATCTGTTGTATATGGATGATTTGAAATTAATGGCTTCCACTCGAGAACACCTAGAAGAGATGCTAAAAACTGTAGAAACATTCTCTAATGATAGTAGTATGCAGTTCGGTCTAGACAAGTGCCGTGTTTTGAATATAGTCAGAGGAAAGGTACAGCCCGGTGGATTCGATATGCAAAATGGCCAGAACATCGAGGCCATGGGCGACAACGATATGTATAAATATCTTGGAGTAAAACAGGCGCGGAAAATTGACCATAAGCAAATGAAAACTGAGATAACTACTGAGTTTATAAGGAGGGTAAAACAGCTGCTTCGTTCACAGCTTAACAGTAAAAATTTGTTTAAGGCACTAAACACCTACGCTTGTTCCGCGCTTAGCTATTCATTTGGTATTGTTAAGTGGACAAAAACGGATATAGAAAATCTTCAGCGAAAAGTACGAACACACCTAACAAAGGCACAAAAACACCACCCTAAAAGTGCAGTAGAACGAACAACATTACCCCGGTATTTAGGAGGAAGAGGACTTATGGATATAGGTGAGCAATTAGATAAACAAATTGCTAATTTAAGAACTTATTTTCAGATGCAGCCTGAGACATCTACTCTACACCGCGCAATTTGCGCAGTAGATGACACAACACCGATCAAACTGAGGGAACCAGAAATGCGCATAAACCACCTTACTAAGGACGAAAAACTGCGCACCTGGATGGGTAAACCTCTGCACGGGCGACATCCCAATGAGGTCAGCCAAGACTATGTCGACAATACAGCGTCGAACTATTGGTTGACATCAGGAAAGATGTTCCCTGAAACGGAGGGTTCATTACTGGCCATTCAGGATCAGGTTATACCAACCAGAAATTACCTGAAATATATCGTCAAAGACCCTCAGGTTCAAAACGACAGATGCCGATATGGATGTCAAGCCCAAGAAACCATCCAACATATTACAGGGGGCTGCCAGGCATTTGCTGCAACTGAATACAAGGAACGGCATGACGCAGTGGGAAAAATCCTTCATCAAGAGATAGCTAACAAGCTGGGACTTCTCCAAACGGACCATCTCCCATATTATCAATACGTTCCTGAGAGTATGCTTGAGGATGGCAACTACAAGCTATACTGGGACCGCAGTGTGCTCACAGACCAAACAGTGGCACATAATAGACCAGATCTCGTACTAGTTAATAAATTAACAAGACAAACAACACTAATTGATGTGGCGATACCTAACAACAATAATCTACGTAGTAAATTTACTGAAAAGATCGCCAAGTATAGAGATCTGGAAATTCAAATACGGAGACAATGGAGAATGCAAAGTACCCAGACGATACCTATTGTTATGTCTACTACTGGAGTCATTCCGAAGACCCTCCTCGAAAGCATATAAAAGCTGGGTCTCAATGAACATATTTATAAGACCATGCAGAAATCTGTACTACTTGCGACGGCCAGAAGTGTAAGAAAATTTTTGGGAGATACACCTGCATTCCAAGTCATCTAGGGCTCGATAACACGGAAAGAGTCCCACCAGAGCTCAATCCTTTTGATACCGTAGGTATCTGGGATGAGTCAATTTTCCCCTCAGCGGGAGTGTGAGCCGTATGGCTAAATCTGGATAATAATAATAATAATAATAAACCGATCAAACTTAGGGAACCAGAAATGCGCTTAAACCACCTTACTAAGGACGAAAAACTGCGCGCCTGGATGGGTAAACCTCTGCACGGGCGACATCCCAATGAGGTCAGCCAAGACTATGTCGACAATACAGCGTCGAACTATTGGTTGACATCAGGAAAGATGTTCCCTGAAACGGAGGGTTCATTACTGGCCATTCAGGATCAGGTTATACCAACCAGAAATTACCTGAAATATATCGTCAAAGACCCTCAGGTTCAAAACGACAGATGCCGGTATGGATGTCAAGCCCAAGAAACCATCCAACATATTACAGGGGGCTGCCAAGCATTTGCTGCAACTGAATATAAGGAACGGCATGACGCAGTGGGAAAAATCCTTCATCAAGTGGTAGCTAACAAGTTGGGACTTCTCCAAACGGACCGTCTCCCATATTATCAATACGTTCCTGAGAGTATGCTTGAGGATGGCAACTACAAGCTATACTGGGACCGCAGTGTGCTCACAGACCAAACAGTGGCACATAATAGACCAGATCTCGTACTAGTTAATAAATTAACAAGACAGACAACACTAATTGATGTGGCGATACCTAACAACAATAATCTACGTAGTAAATTTACTGAAAAGATCGCCAAGTATAGAGATCTGGAAATTCAAATACGGAGACAGTGGAGAATGCAAAGTACCCAGACGATACCTATTGTTATATCTACTACTGGAGTCATTCCGAAGACCCTCCTCGAAAGCATAAAAAAGCTGGGTCTCAATGAACATCTTTATAAGACCATGCAGAAAGCTGTACTACTTGCGACGGCCAGAAGTGTACGAAAATTTTTGGGAGATACACCTGCATTCCAAGTCACCTAGGGCTCGATAACACGGAAAGAGTCCCACCAGAGCTCAATCCTTTTGATACCGTAGGTATCTGGGATGAGTCAATTTTCCCCTTAGAGGGAGTGTGAGCCGTATGGCTAAATCTGGATAATAATAACTTCTTTTATTGATTACAAGAAGGCCTTTGATTCAGTGCCGCATGAATGGCTTATAGATATACTGAGAATATATAAAGTCGATGATAATATAGTGACCTTTTTACAACATATAATGACGGAGTGGAAAACTAGAATTCACCTTCAAATACCTGGTGAAAGTAACATCGAAACTGAAAATATCGTAATCAGCCGGGGCCTGTTTCAAGGAGATTCGTTGAGTCCTCTGTGGTTCTGTCTAGCTATGAACCCACTATCTCAGCTACTGAACTCCACAGATACAGGTTTTAGCATCAAAAATAACAACAATGTGGTGGCGAAGCTTAATCATTTATTGTACATGGATGATTTGAAATTAATGACTTCCACTCGAAACCAACTCGACGAGATGCTAAAAACTGTAAAAACTTTTTCTAATGATATTAGTATGCACTTCGGACTAGATAAGTGCCGTATTTTAAATATAGTCAGAGGAAAAGTACAGCCCGGAGGATTCGATATGCAAAATGGCCAGAACATCGAGGCCATGGGTGAAAGCGATATGTATAAATATCTGGGAGTAAAGCAAGCGCGGAAAATTGACCATAAACAAATGAAAACAGAGATAACTACTGAGTTTATACGAAGGGTAAAACAGCTCCTTCGCTCACACCTTAACAGTAGAAATTTGTTTAAGGCACTAAACACCTACGCATGTTCCGCGCTTAGCTACTCATTTGGTATTGTTAAGTGGACAAAAACAGATACAGAAGCTCTTCAGCGAAAAGTACGAACACACCTCACAAAGGCACAAAAACACCATCCTAAAAGTGCAGTAGAAAGAACAACATTACCCCGAAATCTAGGAGGAAGAGGACTTATGGATATAGGTGAGCAATTAGACAAACAAATTGCTAATTTAAGAACTTATTTTCAGATGCAGGCTGAGACATCTACACTACATCGCGCTATCTGCGCAGTAGATGACACAACACCGATCAAACTGAGGGAACCAGAAATGCGCATAAACCACCTTACTAAGGACGAAAAAGTGCGCGCTTGGATGGGTAAACCTCTGCACGGGCGGCATCCCAATGAGGTCAGCCAAGATTACGTCGACAATATAGCGTCGAACTACTGGTTGACATCAGGAAAGATGTTCCCTGAAACGGAAGGTTCATTACTGGCCATTCAGGATCAGGTTATACCAACGAGAAATTACCTGAAATATATCATCAAAGACCCTCAGGTTCAAAACGACAGATGCCGATATGGATGTCAAGCCCAAGAAACCATCCAACACCTTACAGGGGGCTGCCAGGCATTTGCTGCAACTGAATACAAGGAACGGCATGACGCAGTGGGAAAAATCCTTCATCAAAAGATAGCTATCAAGCTGGGACTTCTCCAAACGGACCATCTCCCGTATTATCAATACGTCCCTGAGAGTATGCTTGAGGATGGCAACTACAAGCTATACTGGGACCGCACTGTGCTCACAGACCAAACATTGGCACACAATAGACCAGATCTCGTACTTGTTAATAAATTAACAAGACAAACAACACTAATTGATGTGGCGATACCTAACAACAATAATCTACGTAGTAAATTCACTGAAAAGATCGCCAAGTACAGAGATCTAAAAATTCAGATACGAAGGCAATGGAGAATGCAAAGTACCCAGACGATACCGATTATCATGTCTACTACTGGAGTCATTCCGAAGACCCTCCTCGAAAGCATAAAAAATCTGGGTCTGAATGAACATCTTTATAAGACCATGCAGAAAGCAGTACTCCTCGCAACAGCCAGATGAGTACGGAAATTTTTGGGAGATACACCTGCATACCAAGTCACCTAGGGCTCGATAACACGGAAAGAGTCCCACCAGAGCTCAATCCTTTTGATACCGTAGGTATCTGGGATGAGTCAATTTTCCCCTTAGAGGGAGTGTGAGCCGTATGGCTAAATCTGGATAATAATAACAGCTACTTCGTTCACAGCTTAACAGTAAAAATTTGTTTAAGGCACTAAACACCTACGCTTGTTCCGCGCTTGGCTATTCATTTGGTATTGTTAAGTGGACAAAAACGGATATAGAAAATCTTCAGCGAAAAGTACGAACACACCTCACAAAGGCACAAAAACACCACCCTAAAAGTGCAGTAGAACGAACGACATTACCCCGGTATTTAGGAGGAAGAGGACTTATGGATATAGGTGAGCAATTAGATAAACAAATTGCTAATTTAAGAACTTATTTTCAGATGCAGGCTGAGACATCTACTCTACACCGCGCAATTTGCGCAGTAGATGACACAACAACGATCAAACTGAGGGAACCAGAAATGCGCTTAAACCACCTTACTAAGGACGAAAAACTGCGCGCCTGGATGGGTAAACCTCTGCACGGGCGACATCCCAATGAGGTCAGCCAAGACTATGTCGACAATACAGCGTCGAACTATTGGTTGACATCAGGAAAGATGTTCCCTGAAACGGAGGGTTCATTACTGGCCGTTCAGGATCAGGTTATACCAACCAGAAATTACCTGAAATATATCGTCAAAGACCCTCAGGTTCAAAACGACAGATGCCGATATGGATGTCAAGCCCAAGAAACCATCCAACATATTACAGGGGGTTGCCAGGCATTTGCTACAACTGAATATAAGGAACGGCATGACGCAGTGGGAAAAATCATTCATTAAGAGATAGCTAACAAGTTGGGACTTCTCCAAACGGACCATCTCCCTTATTATCAATACGTTCCTGAGAGTATGCTTGAGGATGGCAACTACAAGCTATACTGGGACCGCAGTGTGCTCACAGACCAAACAGTGGCACATAATAGACCAGATCTCGTACTAGTTAATAAATTAACAAGACAAACAACACTAATTGATGTGGCGATACCTAACAACAATAATCTACGTAGTAAATTTACTGAAAAGATTGCCAAGTATAGAGATCTGGAAATTCAAATACGGAGACAATGGAGAATGCAAAGTACCCAGACGATACCTATTGTTATATCTACTACTGGAGTCATTCCGAAGACCCTCCTCGAAAGCATAAAAAAGCTGGGTCTCAATGAACATCTTTATAAGACCATGCAGAAAGCTGTACTACTTGCGACGGCCAGAAGTGTACGAAAATTTTTGGGAGATACACCTGCATTCCAAGTCACCTAGGGCTTGATAACACGGAAAGAGTCCCACCAGAGCTCAATCCTTTTGATACCGTAGGTATCTGGGATGAGTCAATTTTCCCCTTAGAGGGAGTGTGAGCCGTATGGCTAAATCTGGTATAATAATAATAATAATAATAATAGCTTTATTGCCCAACAGTTTCCCATTTATAGGACAAATACAGAAAAAAAATAATCACATAATTCATTAGTATATCTACAAAGTAATAGTAGAGACCTAATCTAAGTAAAGAGAAGCCATTTTTAACAAATCATTAAGTGAGCACGAAAAAATATCAGAATGATTGCAAATACTATTGTAATTCTTACACATGACAAAAAGAGGCGATTTAACTAATATATTTGTTCTTGCTCTTGGACACTTAAATAAAACGTTTGATCTAGATCTAACTCGAGGAACGTTGAAATTAATTTGTGCTAATAAATCACTACAGTCAATACTGTTATGTAATAATTTATACAAAAATGTTAATGAACTAATTTCTCTCCTTAATTCTAAACTAACCACGTCAACTCTACAACATAATGTATTATTATCACATCCACGGTTAGGATAGATTCCATCAATTTTAAATATCAGATATTTTATAAGTTTTCTCTGTACTTTTTCAATATCTTTTGTATAACAATTATATATAGGATACCAAACTAAACTGCAATATTCTAATTTTGGACGTACTAGAGAATAGTATAATAATTTTATTGGTGTTATGTTGGTGAAGTTTCTCCAATTCCTAATAATGAAACCGTACATTCTCATAGCTTCAGAAACTTTTTGATCAATATGCAAATTGAAAGTTAACTTGCAGTCAAAAATGACACCTAAGTTTTTGAGGCTATTACATTTTTCCAAAACAGAGTTCTGAATTGTATAGTTAAAGTTAACTGTCGTCAATTTCCTGCAAAACTCACTACTTTACATTTTGCAGAATTTAATAGTAGTTTGCTATTAGTACACCATGTATCAATAGCAGTTAAGTTACGCTGAAGTTCTAAACAATCGCCAATAGTGTCGATCTTACAGAAAATTTTCAAGTCGTCCGCAAAACACAATTTTTTACAGTTAATTTCTTGAAACAAATCATTAATATAAAGTAAAAATAATAACGGTCCTAGATTGGAGCCTTGCGGAACACCAGACTTAGACAGAATTAAATCTGACTAAAAGCCATTATAGAATACATACTGTCTCCTTCCTATTAAATAACTACCAAAAAATTTAATTAAATTAACAGAAAATCCTAAATTTGATAACTTGGATAATAAATACGGATGAACCACCTTATCAAATGCCTTCGAGAAATCTGTATATACGACATCAACTTGTCCTTGTTCATCTAACACTTTAGAAATAAATTGTGTCATCACTACCAGGTTTGTGACGGTAGATCGTTTATCTATGAATCCGTGTTGAAAAGGTGCAATATAGCCGCGAACACACGGATATATAGGATTATACAGAACAATCTCGAAAATCTTTGAGAAGTTACACAACAGAGAGGCAGGTCTGTAATTAGATATATCAGATTTAACTCCATTTTTAAATATAGGACATACTTTTGACTCTTTCCATATTTCAGGATTTTTTCCAGTTTCCAAAGACAAGTTAAACAGTTTTTGAAGCGGTTTGACAAATATTCGTGTACAATCTTTAACTAGAAATGCTGGAATATTATCTGGACCAGTCGTCATTTTATTTTTTAATCTTTTAAAAGCTTCCAGAATTTCATTTTCTTCAAATTTCAAAGAATTAATGGTTGGTAAATTAAAACCCTGAACGCTGATGTTCTCTGGTTCATTATTGTCAGTAGATACATATACTTTTTCAAAAAATGTTTTAAAAGCGTTGACAATATCCTGGGGATTTTCAAAAGTATTTCCCTCATAGCACATTTCACCTGGAATTCGCGATGACTTATTTTTAGTGTGTACATAAGACCAAAATGATTTTGTTTCAATGGTAATACTGTCTTGAATGTTTTCAATGTAATTGTTATATGCAGTTTTAATTTGCTGTTTAATAACTTTGCGCAATCTTTTAAATTCTATGTGATATATTTCGTTTCCTGTTTTTCTATACTTTTGACGGTTTTTGGCTTTGAGTTTAATATTTTTAATAATATCTGAGTGATACCAATTTGGATACTTATGTTTATAATTTTTGTATACCGGAACATATCTATTAACTATTGTATACAATATATTATAAAATTGCTTTAATGCTATATTTACATCATCGTAATTATCTAAAAAGTCCCAATTAGTTTGTAATACTTCAGAATACAGAGAAGTGAACTTTGCTTTCCGAAAATTATACATTTTCGAATTAGAATTTGGTAAAAACCTAATTTCCTTTTTTCCCAAATTATTAATCCTTATCATAAGTGCAGGATGATGACCATCTTCTTTAACCAGTGAAGAATCATCATGAATAATATCACATTTCTCTGATGACATTACTAAATCCAACAAACGACCTAAGTTATTAGGCACATCATTGTATTGAACTAAATTAAATAAACTTAAAAAATCTAATACAGTTGATGTTTTTATATCTAATCTGCTTTGATCTACAAACTTGGGTACATTGAAGTCACCTAATATAACAATGGTTTCATTAAATATATCCAGTTGTTCTAAACATTCAAAAAAGTATTCGAAGGCTTCAGAACTTATCTTATCAATAATATAAAGAACTAAAACATAAAATTTTCTATAACCAACACAACATTTTACAGCTAACATATCGATTAGGGGAAACTGTAGATCGTATGTGGATACATCGATAACAGACGATTTAGTCTCCATCTTCAGCGCTAATAAGACGCCTCCCCCAGTGGTTTTATCTACAACATCAAATTTTCGATCCTTTTTATACACATCGTATTGATCAGGAAACAACTCTAGACTGGACACATCCTTGTTCAACCAGGTCTCACTTAAAGCAATAATGTCATATTGACCCTCACTTACACTAGTATAAAACTCTGAAACTTTAGAGTTAAGACCACGTACATTTTGGTAATAACATATAAGTTCACATCCTACAACACTGTCGGGCTCTATTGATTTAAAGGCACTACTTTGGGTATACCATTCATACACTTGATTTTGAAAGATCCATTTCCACTCGCATTCATGTTGTTTAGTTCAACCTTTACATTGTTGTAATAATTAATTTGATTTCTAGTTCGATCAAATGACATTGACACATTTTTGTAGTTCCCATTTCTTAGAAATTTAGCTTGCCGTATTAAAGCAAATACATCATTTTCATCATCTAATATGAACTTAATTGGTCGAATTCGCCCTTGATTAACTTGCCCAAGTCTGAAGAGCTTAATGTTGGCAGTATTCACATTAGGACTTACGCTTGAGATTATTTTTTGAACTTCAGACTTATCGCTATTCTTACGATGATCCTCAGATAATTGTTGATCCTGTTCCGGCACACCAAAGAAAATAACATTTCGTTTTCTTTTATTTCGTTCGTTGATTTCTTGTATTATTTCTTTCGTTTCTAGTGGGTTCGAAGAAGATTTCAAAATCTGGTTATCATTTTTTAGGGCTTGTATTTCAGCCTGAAGTGAGAGAATTAATGATTTTAAGTCCTTAATCTGATTACCAATTTGTCTACAATTTATGCAAGACCAGTCACATCCCTTCTCTTCATCATTAATCAGTTCAAGCTCATTTGCACTAATGTTAACACAAGTATGTCTAAATACTTTAGTACGCACAGAGCATTTTAACATTAAATTTGGTTTGTATGATTTGCTGCAGCAAGAACATATTAAATTTGACGGCATATTTCCGAAAATACAGCTAACGATACGCTTAGGTTCCTCCAAATACTTTAAAAAGGTCAAGAAAAAAAAACAGACTGGAATGTGTTACCTTACTTTATGAATTCTTGTAATTAGCAAGCAATTAAAAATTCTAATATACCTGTTCCAAAACACTAATTGCAAATCACTTTTTAGACTAGTAAAAAGAAATCACAACAAATATCAAATATTAATACGTTGATTCGGTTGATTCGGTTATTAAAGAGATTCGATGTTGCTTCGATCGTGTCTCAACTACTACTCCTATGATGCCAAAAGAGGAAGAAGAAGAAGTGGATCTGGGGAGGTAGTGTCAGTAATATAAGTTTTTTGTGTGCAAAAAATATCTAAGTAAAGTCCACAGTCCACTAATCCCAACTAATATCTCGTGAAATCGAAAAATAGGTTTTAGCTCTGCCAACAAATCAGGACTCCGAAGGCTTCATCAATAACAGCTATTATATTCATCGTTCATTGCTGTTCGCATATTTTGCATGCATTCGGGACCAGCCAGTCGCTTAATATCATCAGTCCAACTGGTTTGAGGCCAGCTTCTAATTCTCTTATTTGTTGTTTGTCTCCATTCAATAATTAGCTTTGTCTAACGGTTGTCTTCCATTCTTTCTATGTGTGCTGCCAGTGTGACCAATTATTTGTCCGTGGGTAAGTCGGGTATATCCTAGACGAAATCAAGCAACAGCGACTTCATCAGCTCTCGTGGGAATTCGATATTTCCACGGCTTTGCAAATGTTCTCACTTCGCAAGGTTTTTGAAGCTGAACTCGTCCGAGTAGTGTTGCCACAAATTTTCTACCTTTACTTTAACTTCTTCTTCTTTAAGTGCCGTGTCTGTATTCAGACGTTGGGCGTCATAATGTTTACAATTTCCTGAAACCTTTCTCTATCGGCTGCTGCGCAAAATAATTCTTCTACTATGAACCACACCATTGTCTAATATTACGCAGAAATGAAAGTTTCTTTCGGCCACTCCATCTCTTTTCCTCCAGTTTTCCTTGCATTATAAGGCCAATCAGATGATATTTAGGTCCTCGAATTACATATATGGCCGAAGTATTCTGCTTTTCTCCTCTTTATGATGCTTATGATTTTACTTTAACACAGGATTTTAAATCATTAAGTACTACATTTTTCTGCGGTTTCACTGTTCCTTGCTTGTTGGGCTATGTGATCTGCTTCTTTATTTCCATAAAGGCCAATTTTTGAAGAAATCCATAAAAATTGTATATTATGTTTATTGTTTATTATTGTTAATTAGGGGAGCAATTATTGAATGTGATATGTAAAGTTGGTTATATGTGAAAATCGTTATATAAACAATTTTATCTACTCTATCTCATATTATGTATAAGTTTTTAGTTTGTGAAAACTGTCATTATACATAGCAGTGCGTGAAGGATTTAAAGTGTGCGTAAAGTAACAATGTATTTTAAATTATTTTGACACCCTTTCATATAATCAAATATTCTTAACTTTCGCGTCTTCATGGTGATGACATGTGAGGAATAAATTACAACAAAATCTTTGACAGTTTTGTGGTTTGAAAGAAGTTAGAATATTTAAATGTTAAAGTTCTAAAAATTGTAGAATAGAAATGAATTCCAGTAACGAAGAGTTACAGTTTTTTTATTTGTTTATCGTAGATAAAATATTGTATGAAACTGTGCGTGAAGTACGTTTTGCGAACTTACGCGATATATGACACTCGCGCCGCTCGTGATCTAAACATCGCGTGCGTTCGCAAAAGCATACTTCACGAACTGTTTCATTATGATAGGGGAGCAAAGTATGCTAAATGTGCAGTCACTCGAGCGTTATGGTGACCTATTGAGTTGTGAAGAGTAGGTCTTAAAACCAAAAAAATTTAAGTAAAGTTTTCCATTTAAGTGGGGACTTTTCCATTTTTAATTTAATTTTCCATTTCCAACAATCGTTTTTTTAGATTGTAGCGCCATCTATCCATAATTCGAAAAAATTTCTTCAATAAGAGTTTAAAATTTTTTTATTTCTAACAAGAAATCGAACATATTTATTAGAACTAAATAACTAATTAGGCAACATAGGGAAATTATCACTGTCATTTTGACAAACCTGTGTCAGATTTTCTCTAATCTGTTCTGTCATCTTTATCGATATCTGTTCAGTGCAGTAGTGTGTTAATTTAAGAATTCGTTTTTGTTGTTTCATAGGAAAGTAGGGTTTATTGATAGTTAATTTATTATATATTTGTTGTTGTTGTATAAGTTGTTGGCCTCTTTGAAAGAATAGATTGTTCTTAGTTGTGAGTTTTAGTTAAATTATGTAGGTAGGTAAGTATATTTTACGTAAAAATATTTCGAATTCTAATGTGAGTATATACAGTTTTAGGAGGATTTTTTATTCTAAAAATATTATCAATAGTTTAACAAAATGGAAAAAGTAAATAAAACGAAAAATAAAGTGAAACCTTCCAAGAAAAAGTCCATTAAAAACCGTGCCAAAATTATGCGAAAATCGAAATTTGTTTCGCTTCACAACAAAAAATGATTATTTATTATTGTTTTATTATTAGATATTTCATGCCAATACCTTTCTAAATACCTATTTTAACATAAAATTTTCACCAATTTAAGTTTATTTTTATAAGTATCTATTTATTAATAATAAAATCCTTTTCTATTACTTCCATCTAGCGCGACTATGATATTGGCAGAATATTAATCTTAGATAATGTCAAAGATTACCACTGTTGATCGCTACTGTTTACTCTTAACCCGGCACCTGCCACGTGGGGTGCTACCAGCACCCCATAACAGGTTTTTATCCAATATTTGTTATTTCAAGTTTGGTAACCGAGCTGTGCGTCATAGTAGCTTTCTATAATATTATATAGCATAGATGTGTTAGTGTTTGAAGTGGTTATTTAGTGTCATTCTGAAGTTGTAGCTCTAAAGTCGAACTGAGGTGTCATCATCTGGAAATTTAAGTTTTAATTTTTTTTTTGTATTTTTGATAAACAGGTCAAATTTACATTTTTTTATTGAAATAACTGATTTAAATGATTAATATAGACTCTATAGTCACTAAATCTTAATTTTTTTAGATATTTTACTTGACTTCATTTATTATGGCTTGGTCCTTGCTAATTTGCTTATAACACATTTTTCATTCTATTTTTTAACTTTTATAACATATTAGTGGCTATTAAATTAATAAAACATGTTTTTTTATAATCTTGTGTTACTCAACACATTATTTTGTTTTTTAAACAAGTAGATCACAGAAAATTTTTAAGGGGTGCTGTGAGCACCCCACGTGGCAGTTGGCGCCTTGCAAAGCCACGTGGCAGGTGCCGGGTTAAGGTGATACAGTAGCGATCAACAGGTAGCCAAAACGCGTTCCAAGATTGCGGCTGTAATTTTGAATATTTTTTCGAGATATTTGGCACACGTGTTCGTAATATAATAAAGAATGGCGGTACAGAGCCCAATTTGAAAAATATATTAATATGTGGAAATTACTCTGTAATTAAATACAATATTAAAAAACGAGCCTGTACCGCCATTAAGAAGAACAAAAAATACACTTTCTTCAAATAAACTTTTTTATCCGATGCCTAGATTTTGTGTCATTTTGGAACTACTAATGAAATAAAAAATTTTAGTAGAACGCGTTTTCGCTACCTGTTGATCGCTACTGTTTCCTCTTAAGTTATTTATTGATTATTTATTTATCTAAAACATCGGTTTGCATACCTCCATTTTCGTAACACAACTTGGTACGACGCCATGTTCGTATGCTCATCTGTCTCAGCATGTCCGGAGTTAGTGACTTAAAAGCTTGGCGAACTCCGCTTTCGCAAGTTGTCATTCGAAATATATCTGCATTTTCTAACCTCATATTTAATGAAGTCCCACAGTGCATTGTCCGGCGTTGTCAAATCTGGACTTCTTGGAGGCCAAGGAATTGGCACCCAATCCATCGGTTCTGGAAGATTTCATTCAGGCGTATGCGAATAACGAAAGCACAAAGGGGTGGGGCGCCATTTTCTTGAAAGTAAACAGTATCAGTAGTGCCCTGAGTTGTCAATTGGCGTAGTAACCACTCGTTGATTATCTGTAGATAGGTGTGTTAATTTACGGTGCCTTAAAAAAATATGGCCCAAGCAGACAAGTTGAAGTAATTCCCGCCATGTCATAACTCATAACATAGGCGGGTTTTTTTCACTTCCTGAAAGAAATGAGGATTGTCCTTTACTCAGAAATGAACATTTCGATTTGGACAAATCTTACACTCATCTATGAACAGAACATTTTTTTTGTCACATGCTCTCTGAAAGCGTTGAAGCAGTAATTGACGCGCTTCAATTGTACAGGGTGTTTCATTGGGAAAGTAACATACGTTAACCCGGCACCTGCCACGTGGCTTTGCAAGGCGCCAACTGCCACGTGGGGTGCTCACAGCACCCCTTAAAAATTTTCTGTGATCTACTTGTTTAAAAAACAAAATAATGTGTTGAGTACAACGAACTGTCAACACTGATGGAATCGCCATAAAACGAAGTTAATGGCGCCAGGATGAGATAGAAGATAATCAGGTAAAGGAGGGAAGATAATCGGACAGTGCTAGTCAGGTACGTTGTAGATGTAGCAAATTTTACCTGAAAATTCTCTGTCTCTCTCATGTCTCTCTAGAAGTGCTAGAACCTCTCTCTTGTATGTTGGCGCCTATCTCGCTTCACTATTGGAATGGGACGGGGCCATTCCATCAGTGTTGACAGTTCATTGGTTGAGTAACACAACAATATAAATAAACATGTTTTATTACCTTATTAGCCACTAATATGTTATAAAAGTTGAAAAATAAAATGAAAAAGGTGTTATGAGCAAATTAGCAAGTACCAAGCCATAATAAATGAAGTCAAGTAAAATATCTAAAAAAATTAAGATTTAGTGAGTATAGAGTCTATATTGATAATTTAAATCAGTTATTTCAATAAAAAATGTAAATTTGACCTGTTTATCGAAAATACAAAAAAAATTTAAAACTTAAAGTGCCAGATGATGACACCCCAATTCGACTTTGGAGCTATAAGTTCAGAATGACACTAAATAACCACTTCAAACACTAACACATATATGCTATATAATATTATAGAAAGCTACTATGACGCACAGCTTACCAAATTTGAAATACCAAATATTTGATAAAAATGTGTTATGGGGTGCTGGTAGCACCCCACGTGGCAGGTGGCGGGTTAACTGTAGAAGGAGGACACTTAGGCGGTCTCAAAAATACCACAAATAATGGGTCTTATTTTTATTAATAACAAAGATACTGGGCGTTATTTTTTAAGATAGTTCGTTGATTAAAATTATGTATTTTTTACGGACTCTATTATTTATTCATTAATTAAAGGTGAATACTTGTTATGAATTATTTGTAGTCATAATAAAAAACAATTACATGTTAACATTTTACCAATATAGATTAAATAATGGTATTAATTAAAATTAAGTCACATTTTATTTTTTTTTGCTTCGAGCTCTCGCAATTCACATAATTTCAGAATTCAAATTCAAAATTTTCCCAGAAAAATCATTTTTCCGAAAATTCAAATTATACCAGTGTGTCTTTTGGGTCGGAATATTTTTTCAATATTTTTTAATCCGGCCCTGGATTTTTTATAAATGTAAATAAATTAATGGATTGGACACCTTAAACAATATTCCGTGTTAAATATAAAATAAATATAGAGTGTGGTTAACACGTT
This sequence comes from Diabrotica virgifera virgifera, assembly GCF_917563875.1. NCBI lineage: Eukaryota > Metazoa > Arthropoda > Insecta > Coleoptera > Chrysomelidae > Diabrotica > Diabrotica virgifera. The sequence continues at coordinate 172,833,726 of NC_065449.1, read as the reverse complement.
TTAAGTCGTATTTCAATTTTTTTCTACTTCGAGCTCTCGCAATTCGCATAATTTCAGAATTCATATTCAAAATTTTACCAGAAAAATCATTTTGTCGAAAATTCAAAGTATACCACTAAGTTTAGTTTTTCATCTTCTTTTTAAATGCAAAATCTATTTTAAAAAAGTTTAATATACACGCTGTTGTTTTGGATCAGAATATTTTTCCAATAATTTTTAATCCGGACCTGGAATTTTAAAATTGTAAATAAATTATTTATTTATACACCTAAAAGAATATTTGCGTGCCAAATATAAAATAAATAAACGGTGTATTTAAAAAGATACGAGCCAAATAAGAAAATGGCAAAATAGATAAAACACCCAGTATCTTTGTTGTTAACCTTTCAGAGATAACGTGGCATGATGGTACATAAAGTGTAACGTGTGGACTCACAGTCCGCACATCCAGAAAAGATCCAAAAAACAAATATTTTCAGAAAAACGGTCTGAGATCTTGTCAATTGTTTGAATATAAAGACAAAAAAAATCATTTGCAAACAAATTTATTATAACTTGCACTTAAACTCATGCTTCAAAAATAAAAGCGAACGGATATATCTTTTTCACATTTTGAGTCCTATAAATCAAAAAAACCTAAATTAAAAAAATACAAAACAATTATTTCTCAGAAAGTAAACAATGACTAAATAAAAAACAAATGTTTGAGCTGCGCAAAGTAGATACATGAATGAACGGACATAAGTCAATCTTCCCTGCTGTCTTAGGAGATTCTAAGATTCTCTCCTCAATGTCTTCTTCCATGTCGGTATCGTGGTCCTGCACGTAGTCCTGTACTTCTTCATAATCTCCTTCCAAACTAGCATCATCATCGTCAGGTTCAGCTTCTGGCTCAGAATCAGAGAGAAATTCCGCAGGCAGCTTTTCAAGATATGCTAGTGCTTTTCGAAACTCATCTTAAAAAATCTGTAACAAAAATAAGTTTATGTCAATCAAATATACAGAAAACGTAATCAGTAGATCACTCCCAATTATAAATTACATAAATATTTTTATATTTACCCTAAAAACAAAATATTTTAAAATTGAATCCTACCTGAAGATTTGTGACAACTTGTATAACGTGCGGACTCACGTTCCGCAAGTCAATATAGCAGCAGAACTAAACGCACTAAGACAATTTTCACAACAGTACTGAATAGAGTATTCCCTCACTTGAAGCTAGCGAGCACGCCACGACCGAGATCGTAATTAATCATCAGAAATCGACAAATATTTAGACAAGCGGAATCATAGTCTGCACGTTAACTCTGAAAGGTTAATGAAGTACTTTCCCAATGAAACATCCTGTCTACTCATTTGTGGCCGCCATCATGTTTCAGTCACAACTGTTGTTGTCTACCTGCGTGACCAGGCAAGTGCCTTTGACGATGCGCATTGCGCATACGCTGGAACGCAATTAAATATTGGCGCGGTGTTGAAACATTATTATTATTAATGTAAAGGAACTTTCCGGTAGGGATGGCGGTTGTTGACAAAACACCAGTTTTCGGTTATACCGGTTATATTTACCTACGGTTTAACCTCCCGGTTATAACCGGTCAAAAAACCAGTTATTTCAAAAACCAATATTCGGTTTTTTTAGTCAATAGCCAATACCCAATAGGTTACATTTACATTGCGCTTTAGTATTAGTTTGCGATACTCCATTGCAATCGATATCAGTTCATATCAGTATATAAATCAGTCATCAATGTTGTCGAGTCAGTTTCGGTCAGCTTAAAATTCCTGATTCGGGCATGTGGAGCGAAAAATTTTCCCATTTTTTCTGTGAATTCTTTATTTTTCCACTTATCCGATTTTTCACCGGTTACTTTAAAAAGAAAAAACCGGGACAAAAACCAACTGAAAAAACGGGTTATTGCCGAGTAAAAAACCGGTTTTGGGTTATAACCGGTAGGTTTTTCCCATCCCTACTTTTCGGCCACCCTATTTGGACCGTGCAAGTTCGGCAAAGCGACACCTATTTCTACGCTCTGCAACTTTATTCGCACTTTTAATTATATTGGCCAATTATATTAGTCCTGGTTACTGGATAATTGTCAAGGCCATAGCCCAAAAAAATAATAAGAAAAAAAATCAGATTCAGGTTATGTTATTAAAACGTAAACAATTGTATGTAGTAAATAAAATTAGTTATTAAAATGCAGTACTGCAAGCAAAATACAATTAATTAAATTTACCTTTATATAATAATTGCACATCATATCAATATTGTGGAGCAACATATAATTTTTCTTCTCCAATGACAGTAGATATGAAATGTACGTCAATTTGACAATTTCAATTGACAATATGAATTATTTAAGAAAGTTGCAATATTTCTCCGCTATTCGCTCACGATCGTTTCACGTATCCCTTCCAAGTACCTGCACAACGCGAATAGTTGTTTTTATACACATCCGCCAGTGGCGGCTCATGACCTCAGTATACGGGTAGGCGACACATATACCATAATATACATATATTTACACGGTGTATCGCATTTAAGATGAAGACACCCGTATATTTCAGTCAACTGAAATTTAAATCTGAAACCCGCTTTACACCAACAATAAATTGATGAAGAAATTGACCAACTTCTTTAAGGACAAATTTGACGTGTACAAAATGTATGGTTTGTGGTACAAAACACAATTTGACATCCAATTTTACCCATAGATCAATTAAAGTGTTCTGTGATTTCAGCGTGAATTAAAAGAAAATAAAGGAATTTGACGAAATAGGACATGTTTTATTTTGTCACATTTCTTCATTTTCTTTTAATTCACGGCAAAATTTGAAAATTGTGTTTTGTACACGTCAAATTTGACCTTAAAGAAGTTGGTCAATTTCTTCATAAATTTATTGTTGGTGTAAAGCGGGTATTAAACGCGGCCTACTGCGAATCCACAAACAGGCCGAATTTTCGATATTTTGCTTCACAGTAGAGATATGTATTGGAAAAAGTTATTTGAAAAATTTGTTCCAAATATTATTCTAACCCAACATACCAAATTTCATGACAAAATTCGCACTTTTAGTTTTTTCAGTATTTGTAGTCCGGACCCGAAAACATACAATTGGCTGTCCCAAGATATAGGTCGTCAAAGGCACAAAAAATGTCGCCTTTAGCCCCAAAATATTCCTCGCCCACCACGGCCATACAAGCGAAGATTATAGCGCTGTGCTTAGCGTGTGAAAGTGAGAGACACATGCAATTCTGTTCTGTTCTTTAGGCTCCTTCGAGAAGTTCCTATAATAAATATTTATAGGGTAGTGCCGTAGTAGTGCGTAACAATCCACAGAGAACGACAGTTCTCACCAGTGGCGCACAACACCCCTACAAGCAACACTATATATACACGAAATTTTCTATTTTCTAAACCTGACTGAATTGAAAATTGGGCCAAATCCCATCTTAAAGTTTAGGAAAAGACTCGTCCATCCATATGTTACCTCTCCATTTTGGTCCAAGGGTGTGGATTTTACGGCCCTTCCCATTTAAAGCCTGTTTTTCGTTCTCGTCCCCAAAACTCCCAAAAATTTCAAAAATTTAAGCCCGACCTTTGCGGCTTCTGATAGCACAGATCATTACCTTTCCAACGCATGTTTAATTTTGAAAATAGGTTATACCATTCAAAAGTTATCGAGCTCAGAAATTTTAAATTTTCAACTCAATTTTTATTTAAAAAATGGAAAATGTTTGTGGATATGTATGTATGTATGTATGTATGTATGTGTGTGGAAAAGTTACACCGATCTGAATTTTTTTTCTGTGTTCCAAGAAGGTGTGAGGACCGATTCAGAACCGGTCTAATTTTTGACTTCTGACTACCCGTAAGCCAGCTAGAGGACTAGGTAGATACAAAATAGCATATTTTTTGGGCGTATATATCTTAGGTTCAAGGAAAGACAGGAAAACCGCAAATACACCAAATCAATAGGGTTGAGTTAAGCTTTCAAATGGCGTTTAAGCGATCAATCTGAGACATACATACTGCTCACCAGAGCCAAAAAACTGAAAAATTAAACTTTGAAAATTTTGGCTTTTCGACAATTACTCAAAATTTCAACCTACGAATTGCGCCAATAACTGAGCGTTTGTAGAAGGATTCAGGACGCGTCTAACGGTGTATACCTCATATCTGGGAAAATTCGAATTTTTAAGTTATAGGCTTCATAATTATAATCAAATCTATTTCTTATGGGAAAAACGGTTTTTCAAGCTCAATAATTCCTGTAATACGTTCAGTTATCATACTCGATCTTGGATGCGTCAGATACTACTTGTCAATACGTTTCAAATTCATGTTTAGTGATCAACATCAGGTAAACCGTTCAGAAGTTATAGAGCTCCAAAAGTATAATTAGTCCAGGAACTGAAATTTTTCACTTCGCAATTTTTACAGAATGGATAGATTTGCTTGTAAATTTGACAAATGAAACAAGTAGTGGATAGTCCAAGGATTAAAATCTATATGATGCCGAAAGACGCTTTTACCATGGGGTGGTTGCCACCTCATCTCGAGAGTGGAAAACTCCCAAAAACTTCGAAAATTTAAGTCCGACCTTTGCGGCTTCTAACAGTACTGATCATTACCTTTCCAACGCATGTCTAATTTTGAACATTACCAGAGAACGGCAGTTATCGCCAGTAGCGCACACCCACACCCCCCTACACGTAACACTATATATACACGAAATTTTCGATTTTCTAAATCTGACTGAATTGAAAATTGGGACAAGTCCCATCTTAAAGTTCAGAAAAAAAAGTCACCCATTTATATGTCAACCATCGATTTTGGTCCAAGAGTGTAGATTTTACGGCCCTTCCTATTTAGGGTCTGTTTTTCGTTCTCGTCCCCACAACTCCCAAAAACTTTAAAAATTTAAGTCCAACCTTTGCGGCTTCTAATAAAACTGATCATTACCTTTCCAACGCATGTCTAATTTTGAAAATCGGTTATACCATTCAAAAGTTATAGAGCTTAGAAATGTGACTTAATTTTTATTTAAAAAAGGGAAAATGTTTGTGGTTGTATGTATGTGTGTTTGAAAGTTAAACCGATTTGATATATTTTCTCTGTGTTTGAAGAGGGGGTCAGGGCCGATTTAGAACCGGTGTAGTTTGTGACTTTTGACCACCCATAAGCCAGCTATAGGACTTGGTAGGTACAAAACGGCATATGTTTTGGGGGTATATTTATTCGGATCAAGAAGAGCCAGGAGAACCGCAAATACATCAAATTAATAGTGTTAACTTAAGCTTTCAAATGGTGTTTAAGCCGTCAGGATCAGACATACACACGGCTCAGTATAGCCGAAAAACTGAAAAACTAAACTTTGAAAATTTTGGTTTTTCGACAATTACTCAACATTTCAACCTACGAATTGCGCCAATAACTTAGCGTTTGTAGAAGGACTCAAGACTAATTTAACGGTGTATACCTCATATCCCGGAAAATTTGAATTTTTTAGGTTATAGGCTTCATAAGTATGATAAAATCTATTTCCTGTGGGAAAAACGGTTTCTCAAGCTCAATAATTCCTGTAATAGCTTCAGTTATCATACTTGACCTTAGATCCATGAGACACTACTGGTCAATACGTTTCAAACTCATATTTACTAATCAAAATCGGTTAAGCCGTTTAGAAGTTATTAAGCTACAAAAGTATAATCCAATTAACGATTATTCCCGAAATGGTTTATGTAGTTGTAGTGGTTACGACGCTAAATTTGATCTGGCAACGGGCAATCCGACTTCATTTACCGGCCATCTGAATATTTTTTTTTTCAATCTATTTCGAATAAAAAAAATCTAGTGTACATTCGATGGACACTAGATCATTTGGGAGATAATGCAACAAAGGTGACCATTTATAAAGCTTGACGTGTAATAGAGGAACATTGTATTCAACTTCATACATTTAATTTATAAATAACTTTGAAAAACTCCTGATACAAGAATAAAAAACCGCTAAACGCCGTAAAAATGAGTGGCGCATAAAATATTCCAGCTACAAAAGATCTGATATGAATATTACGTGGCGCGAAAATGGATTTTTATTTGATGCAAAATAAAATTCCCGTTTTATTTTAAAAGATTTTTCCATAATATTTGCTAAATTTGAAGTAAACGCGCCACAAAAGAGTTTCAAAATTCAAACTGTATCAAAGTTACTCTTTTGTGGCGCGTTTACTTCAAATTTAGCAAATATTATGGAAAAATCTTTTAAAATAAAACTAGAATTTTGTTTTGCATCAAATGAAAATCCATTTTCGCGCCACGTAATATTCATATCAGATCTTTTGTAGCTGGAATATTTTATGCGCCACTCATTTTTACGGCGTTTAGCGGTTTTTTATTCTTGTAATTAACTTACGAGAGAAATTAAAAAGTAGCTTTTTTTATTTTAAATTTTTAGATACTTAGTTGTTGTGTCAAAATTTATAAATTAAAATTTTAAAATAAGTAATTTATATTAATAAATAATTTATTATTTTACATTTGAAGAGGTTAGGCGACGCCTGCCTTGCCTACCCCGACGGGTCGCTCCTGACATCAGCCCTGGTCTACCTATAACTCTTTACCAGAAATGTATCACGTTTCGTTCCACATTCATAAATTAATATTATGTAAAACAATGTCAATTTAGAACGTAGTAAATTCTCTAAACAATATCCCTTGATTATAAATTATATCAGTTGTATCTTTTCAACTTCTCTCTCTAAACTTGACATGGAACAAACTGAACTAAAACTTACGTTCATTAAGTTAACTTATTTCATTTTCGGATTAAGGACAACAAATTTCGCATTGTACAGCGTTAAATGACCCCAGTTTGGGCTAAACATATAAAAAGCGCATTATCTAATTATTCTATCATATTTCCCCTAACAAGGAAATCAACTTCATGACTCATTCGTTAGACTGACGTACATATATGCGAGCAATAAGACACTTCATAAAACAGTGACGTAGTTCTGGGTTCCCATAATTTAGAAAATGGACACTACATTTTATATAAATTATACAGTACAGTGATGAGGGCGCTAATAACCGGCAGAATAACGCGAAAGATGGAAAACACATTAAGTTGTGAGATAAAAAGGAACGAAACTGGTGGAGGAGGGAAATTTAGCGATAAAAACCTATAAATTTACATTCTACTTATTGTTTGCCACCTGTAGACGTATCGGACGAGTTTGGCAACTGCCACTGTGACAGTGACAGTTTAAGTTGACATACTCCTCTGACACGTCTAAAGGTGGGAAACAATAAATAGAATGTAAGTTTATAAGTTTTTATCGCTAAACCTCCCACCTCCGCCGGTTTCATTTTTTTTTATCTCACACCTTAATATGTTTTCCATCTTTTGCGTTATTTTGCCGGTTATTAGCGCGCTCATCACTGTATGTCCAATATAGGCCTGGATCCCGCGTGCCAAAAAAAATTTGATTAATAGCAAGCTGAAAATAGCTTAACTGTGTCTAGTCGGACAAACTTTGATGTACAGGAACACTGGAACAGGGGAAGTTTTAATTGGGGAACAGGTTACAGGTTTCGAACGTCAGACTACGAAAACGTCCCATGTATTTTGTCGAACAGAACTTCCACTTGATTTGTGACCCTTTCATTAGACTCTCATGCAAAAATCAGGCTGCTATTTATCACTTACATAATTCCTGTCATTTGAAATATTCTACATGGCGGACTTATTAAAAGGCCTAATATATTTTTCGGACAAATTGTTTTATATATATTAAGTTTGTTATTGAATAAACATTAAAAACAACCTGCTAGTTTTCACAATCATAAACTTGTCAGGATGACACGTTCCAAATTTTTAACCTGTTCCACAATTAAAACTTCCCCTGTTCCAGTGTTCCTGTACATCAAAGTTTGTCCGACTAGACACCGTTAAGCTATTTTCAGCTTGCTATTAATCAAATTTTTTTTGGCACGCGGGATCCAGGGCTAATATAGTCTATAACAACAAGAAAATATTTGAAATTCATGAAAATATTTATTGTTGATATTGTGAGGACAAAGTTAAATGTCAGACTTTGGTCGATAATTTAAACAAGGAATGTGAGTTTAGTTTGTACTCACGTAAGAAGTTATACTTCTATTATATGATTTCAACGAAATCAATACACTTTAAACAGTTTATTTATATTTTATTTAAATATTAAACTAATTTTAATTCTTACTACTTTTCAAACATTTTTATTAAAGCGATACCAGAAATTAAAAAAAGAAAAGAATAAAACACACGCAAACACATTGAAAAATGCCACAAAGAAATGATTTCTGAAAAATTGTTGGCAAACATTTTAACTACATAAATACGTATTTTCTGAAAATTCTGTCTCTTCTTCTTCTTCTTCATCTTCTTCTTTTTGTATAGACATGACTCTGTTTTTTCAATGTGCCTCTAGTAAGTTGTCGTTCGATCGTTTTCGTGGTCTTCCCACTGATCGTCTTCCTGTTAGGGAACCGTCTCTCGCTATCCTGACTACCCTATTTGTTGTCATTCGGCTTATGTAGTCATTTCACTCTATTCTTCTGTTTCTTACCGAGTTATTAATGTTATCCACCTTGCATCTCCGTCGTATATCTGTACTTCTAGCTCTGTCCCATAGATCTTACCATCGATTTTTCATCTCCGCTGTTTCGAGCAATATTTTAGTCCTCTCTGTGTCGGGTTTTGTTTCTGCCGCGTATGTCATTATTGGTCTGATGACTATTTTGTAAATTCTGCCTTTCATTTCTTTTCCGATATTTTTAATTCTCCGTATTGTGTCATTCAGTCAACCTGCGGCTCTGTTTGCTCTATTCACTTGATCTTCCACTTCTGTTTCGAGCCTTCCGTAGCTAGATAGTGTGATTCCTAGGTATTTAAACTCCATCACTTGTCCTATTATCTGACCTTTCAGCTTCAATTTACATCTTATTGGATCTGCTGCTATAATCATGCATTTTGTCTTTTTTTGAGGAAATTAACATGTTAAATTTTCTGGCGGTTATGTTAAATTGGTGCAGCATACGTTGTAAATCATCTTCACTTTGAGAGATTAGTATTGCATCGTCCGCATAGCAGAATATTTTAAGTTGTTTTTCTCCCATTTGGTATCCTTTTTTAGTTCTTACTTTTTTTATTAATTGGTCCATGATCAGATTGAATAATAAAGTACTCAAAGAATCCCCCCTTATGCCATTGAAGGCTTCAATTGGGTCAGTTATTTCATATTCCATTTTTACTTTTATTTTGTTGTTCTGGTAGATGTTTTCGATCGTTTTAATTATCCCTCTCGAGTATAACAAATGGATAACGTCCTTTAATGTGACCTTGTCAAATGCTTTCTTAAGGTCCAAGAAACATAAATATGCCGGTTTGTTGTATTCCAATGATTTCTCTTGAAATTGCCTCATTATAAATATAGCGTCAGTGCATGACCTTCCCGACCTAAAACCTTGTTGTTCTTCTGCTAATGGTAATTTAATTCAATTTGTTGTGTTTAATAAGTTAATTCCTCTGTAATTCTCTGGGTCCGATTTGTCTTCTTTTCTGAAGAGAGGTATTAGGATGCTTGATCTCCATTCTTGTGGTATTCTGTTTTGTTCTATTATTTTTTGTATTAGTTTTAATAGTTATTGATTTAGATCTTGTCCTCCGTACTTTGGGAGATCGTTCGATAATCTGTCCTCTCCTGGAGGTTTTCTATTTTTTAATTTTCTTAATGCTTCCTTTATCTCTACTTCCTCGATTTTTATTTCTTCGTTTGTCGTAACTTCAGGTGTTGGTGGTTCATAATCGCCGCCTTTAGCAAAGAGAAATCGTAAGTAGTCTGCCCATGATTCCTTCTGAATGTGTTTTGCTTTTATTAATTCGTTCATCTCCTTTCTTTGCCCTCTGATCATTCTCCATACTTCTTTTTGTGTTCCGTAGACGTCGTGTTCCATCTGTTTTGACAAACTCTGCCAAAGCTCCATTTTTATTTGTCTCACTAAAGTATTCGTTTCATTTCTGATTCGTTTGTAGTAGTTTTACGCCTGTTGTGTTTATTTTGTTCTGTATTGTAAAAAGGCTTTCTTTTTTTCTTCACATTTTATCTTCACTTCCTCTCTAAACCGCGGGGTTTTCTTCTTTAATATGTGAATGTTCGTTACTTTTCTCTCTGAAAGTGATTCTGTTGCAGCGTTGATTATTTTATCTTTGAGTTTTTGCCAGCTTTCATCGATGTTATCGGTTTCTAATATTCTATTTTCAGCAATCTTCTTTGATATTATTTTCCTGTATAAGTATTTCGTGGATTCCTATGTAGTCCTTTGACTTTGATTTTTGTTTGTGTTGGTGCTGCCCTTTTGGTGTGAAGTATTTCATAATGATTCCTATTTTACATAAAACTAGGCTATGGTCGCTACCGACATCTGCTGAGTTGAGGCACCTTACGTCGATTATTTTTGATGGATGTATACCTCTGTTGGTTACAACATAGTCTATCATAGATCTTTGTCCACGGGTATTATTGAATGTATATTTGTGTTGGTCTTTGTGGTCAAAAAATGTGTTTTTTATTCTAAGTTTTTTATTGGTGCAGAAGTTTATCATCAGTTCTCCATTTTGGTTTTTAACATTTTCATTGTGTTTTTGCTTAATTCTGTGTATTACTTGGTTACCTATTCGAGCGTTAAAATCCCCCAGTATTATCATCTTCCCTCTAACTTGATTTACTACTTGTTGTAATTCGTCATAAAAAATTTCCCTTGTTGTTTGAGGCTTGTTATTTTCTGGGCCGTATACTCCGATGATGTTCAGGTCTTCCTTTTCCATTCTAATTTTTCTGTTACAATTCTTTCCGATATATATATATATATATATATATATATATATATATATATATATATATATATATATATATATATATATATATATATATATATATATATATATATATATATATATTGACACTCTTTGATGTGATATTGGCATTTTTGATGTATTAGTAATGCTACACCTTCTTTGGCCCTGTTTTCTTTTGCTACTCCACTGTAGATTAGTATATATTCGCCTAATCTTGATTGTCCTTTTTCTTTCTTTTTTGTTTCCTGTATATCCCATATATCTATTTGTATCTCTTTTAATACTTGGGTGATTTCTTGATCTTTAGTGTTGAGTGATCTGATGTTCCATGTGGTAATTCTCATCAACGTTTTTCTTTTGTCCTTATTCCTCGCCATGGTCGTCTTCATAATATATGATCAATCCGGTTCCGAAGCTTCACATTGTTTCTTTGAGCAGTATTCTTTTTTCCGATTGGTAGGTTGCTAACCTTGCCAATCAACCCTCCACATTTTATCCGGGCTTGGGACCAGCTGTGGTAACCGCAGAGCTACTCTATCCACCCTACAATTACCCCAGGCAGTGTTGAAAAAAAATTATATAATAAATAAATTTGTAATCGTAAAATGTATAAAAAAATTAAAAAATAAAAATTTGCATTGGGAATCGAACCTGTGTATATTAGGGTCGTTAAGTTGTGAATCAAGCCGGTTATAACGCAGCCAATAGACACACCAACTGAACGTTTTTAACTTTTTGGCAGTTGGTCGTATTTGCTTATCGTGTAAATTAACAATCAAAATGCAGTAGAAATAAACAAACCAAGATACGTTAAATACTACTAGGAGCACTCCCGAATCATAATTTACAATGTATATACATTGTAAATCCCAAATCATGATTTCCAAAGGTTATACATTGTAAATTATCATTCGGGAGTGCTCCTAGTAGCATTTAACGTGTCTTGGTTTGTTTATTTCTACTGCACCTTGATTGTAAATTTGGTATAGATAGTTTGATTTTTGTGGAATTAGAATATTAAAATACAACAAAATCTAGAGTATGAATAAAGCAACAGTATATAGATGAAAATTGGTAGAAATTGTTTTGGAAATTAAATTGTGTAAATCAAAGCATTACGTTGGTACTACATTTTGCATTTTCCAAATAGGTATGTAATTTTTTTACAATACTAAAACATTTACAATGGAATACCCGTTGCTTTTAAAAACTATTTAAAAAGTCACTACAATTATAAACTTACTTTTGTCTCTGTCCTCACAACAATAAAAACTAAAACCAAAATTTGTTTGCATTTAGCCGCCATATTGAATAATTTTTGACAGGTCATTCTAATGCCTAATGAGAGCAAACGTATACCGGTCATCTGCGCGTAGCCCCAAAAATTTTTGATGAATTCGCGCCCTTATACATTTAGTCCTAAACGCGCCTAAAGAAATATAACTTCAAAAGTGGATCGAATCATTACGTACGGAAATCTTAATCCCAGATTTAATATAAATATAAAAACAATCCAATCTCAACTGAAAATTACGAAATAGCTGAGTGGGAAACAAAGTTTAATATAAACAGCCGCTACAATGACAGCACGCGAAAACTACAATATCATAGGTAGGTACTTATTATTGAAGTTATTCTTCTTTAGGCACGAGGGTGAATTTTTATTTTGCCGGGCGCATGCGCACACCGACAGTATGGTTTTAGTCGCTCAAACGTTATACGGGATCTGATTGGGTGTTAAAATCATCTGTCAATATTTGTTCAAATGGATATTATGCATAAACAAATGTTGTGTATATTAGTTTTTATTGTTGTGAGGACAGAGAAAAAAGCAAGTTTACAATTATTGTAGTGAATTTTTAAATAGTTTTTAAAACCAACAGGTAGGTACCTTATTGTAAATGTTTCAGTATTGTAATAAAAAATTACAAATTAAATACCTATTGGGAAAATGTACCTACCTAGCTAACCTAGCTACTTACCTACCTAGGTAATGCTTTGATTTACCAACAAAAATCTTCATTCAATAAATTCTTTTTTAGTCTACATTTTGTTGTATTTTAATTCCACAAGAATCAAACTTATTTGATTAAACTAAAAGAATAGCCAACTGTCAAAAAATTTTAAAATGTTTAGATGATATATCTTCCCACTTCATTCACGTGTCACGGTAGTTAAATTCTGCGTGGGGTGAGTACAAAATAATCTAACAACCTGATAGACGCAGGTTCAATTCCCAATACAAATTTTTATTTTTTTTATTTTTTTTTTATACATTTTATGATTGTAAGTATATTTATTATATTTTTGTTTCAGAAAATACGTATTTAGTTAAAATTTTCTCAACAATTGTTCAGAAATAATTTCTTTGTTTCATGTTTCAATGTGTTTGCGTGTGTTTTATTCTTTTATTTTTTTAATTTTTGGTAGGTATTGTTTTAATAAAAATTTTTGGAAAGTAGTATTAAAATGAGTTTAATGTTTAAATAAAATATAAATAAACTGTTTAAAGTATATTGATTTCGTTGAAATCATATAATAGAAGTACAACTTCTTACGTGCGTACAAAGTACACACACATTCTTTTTTTTTGTAGTATAATCACTTTAACATGATCGGTGCCCATGACGCACGAGTGTCGTCACGACAATTTAATCGAGGGTACCGACGATGCACGACTTTCGTGAGTTTCACTGTGTTACTAAATAAAAGATTTAAGTACGTGGTACCAGCCAAGTGGCGCTTGTTCATGATGGGAACCGAAGGTATTAAAAAAATGTAGTTTGTCAACACATACATACACAGTACACCTGAAACCTGATGTTTATAATATAAGCACCAGGTTTCACGTGTTCTGTGCATGTATGTGTTGACAAACTACATTTCTTTAAAGTGAATATACTATAGTACTATACGACACAAATATGCTTTATGCCCACATTATTATAATCACTAATCGGATCTGCATATGAAACTTTGGGAAAAGAAATGTGAACCTACCGACAAATAAATAAGACCATAATAATATGATGGAGTGATTAACTCGAACAACAGAAAGAGATAAACAACGAGCGTATCACAAATTGCGTACTTCCGACTACTTCCCAAGAAAAAAAAATGCTAGCCATTCAGGATAGACCAACTTTATTTGTGGACTTGATGAAATATTACCATAAAATACATCTATGTAGACTGTAGACTATGGCTAGTATTGGAAAGCTCATAATTAATATTACACGTGTAAATGCAGTACAACAATTCATCAACGATCTTCAATCAAAAGTAAAGATTAACTACCAGTTTTCCGAGAATTTTATGGTAAATAAGGGACTACGGCAAAGCGACAGGCTACCTCTAAAGCCGGGTCCAGACACGTGTAACGTGTAATGTAAGATTACGTGTAATTTAGCATCAACTGTGTGGACGTCACATGAACGTCCATACGAATCGTGTAACGAATCTTGGTTTCCACTCAGTTGCTACGAACAGCCGAATAGGCATGTCGTGACAGCAGGTAGGTAGTGCTTTTATTTGTATATACCTATTTACTAACTGAAGACCGGAAATAACGTTCGGTGCGTCCATGGTGGAAAACTAATTTGTATCAGAAAAGATCTAGTTTACTTGACGAACTAGAATCTCAGCAAATGAGTGGCCAATATTAAAACTTTACCCGGTTGCCGCTTACTGATTTTGAATATTTATTAACATAGGTAGATTGCATCTAAAATATTAAGACAAGATACTGTCATGAAATCTGCAATTTCACAAGATAGTCTGGCACTAACATTAAGATTTTTGACAACAAGAGGTTCATATTCTTCTTCTTCTGGTTCCTATCCGTTTCGGATTAAAGAAATCATATTGGCAATCATAACCTTGCTCGCTGCGGTTCAACACCATGTTCCCAAATTCCTCAGCCAACATATTCTCCTTCTACCGGGTCCACGCTTACCTTTGACTTTACTTTGCAATATGGACTGCAGCAGGGGGTAACGATGCTGATTTCTCATAACGTGTCCCAGATACTGTAATCTATAAAGCCACATCTCAAATGCTTTAAGTTTTTTAATAGTTGTGTCTGTAAGCGTCCATGCCTCCGCTCCGTACAATAATACAGCGAAAACGTAACATCTCAAATGTCTCATTTTTGTATTTAGGGATATGTTGTGGCTTTTGAAGGTGGAGCTTATTTCGTTAAACACCGTTCTTGCCTTTTTTATGCGGCACTTTATTTCCTGTACACTTGTAGGTACATTGCTCCACTGCCGATTTATAATAGTTCTCAGGTAGCAATACTGTTTTATAGCCTTCGTGCCAATCAAAAATAATACTATAACTGGGATATTCTAATAACCGGTCATTCGTGGCTAGTAGAAATAAATGTACTAAATATTATTATAATAATGATAATAGTACATACGATTTACATACTATTATGTACATATTACATACATATATTATGGTTTTAGGCCTTTTTATGTCAATGATACAGCAATGTAACCTATTTTATTAAAAAACCAAATTACGTTTTCTGTGCACGCATCTATTAATAAACATGAAATGCATACGATATGAAGCATTTTATGTAGGTACATATTTTCCTATTAAAATAACATACAGCAGAATTAGTTATTTAGAGGTATTGTCGAAAAAAATTTTTGGATCCCAAATACCGGGGTTTTGTTGGTATAAGCAGGTAGATTCGTCAAGCGATTGCTCGCCACACGTCCAAACGGTACAACTTTCACAAATTCCGTCCAAACGGGTACTGTGAGCGCCTTTGTGTTCACGAAAAAACCGACTGGCGCCGGGTCCCGGCGAGCTCCAGCGCGAATGGTACATGTAATGCTCGCAGTGCCGTCCAAACGCAGAATTCGCGTTTCATTACACGTTACGTTGTCTGGACCCGGCTTTACACATCAAAATCTATCTTAAATGAGCTGCTGCAGAAATGAAGGTCATGTGCTGGATTGGGCATAGTATCATTAAATGACGAAACAATCTTCTATAAGCTTTATTTCGTGTACGATCAAGTAATCATCGCATACGACCAGCAGTTCGTAACAAAGCGATTAAAACAAGAATATTAACGAGTGGTTATAAATGTTAATTCAACAAAAACGGAATGTATGTGCATAGGAAAAGTTGGAAACGATATAATTAACGATAATTAGAAGATGAAATTGTAATTTCATCATATTCTGAATATATCTATTTGAAGAAAAAGATGAAAAGAATTGAACACACTAAGCGCAATAATCTGGCCAAAATCTATCGCCAAATAAAAAACGATGCAGCTATATAGCAGTAGTTTTACTATTACTTGTGTTGTACTTTATGGATGTGAAACCTGTCAACTATATAACCAGGAGAACGAGTAAAAACTCCTTGTTCTGGAAATGAAATTTTGGCGCAGATTAGCAGATAATATCTGCTAATCTGCTAATATATTATATTCAGTACGATGCATTTCACAAATAAAATAAAAAGGCAAGCCATGGAAAGACTAATCACCATCATGGAAGAAATATATCAATAGCTTATTTGCTACGAACATGCAGCATTATGAACATTACAAGAAAGTGTTCACCATCTAAATATATTTGAACCATACTAACTTATGACGTTTATAAGATCAGAAGAGTGCCCTGCATCTATTGGGATGTGATTGATTTTGTTAATGCTTTCACTGTCAAATGATTTAAATTTCCTTTGTGCAAACGAGATTTACGTTTCCTTTGTTCCTTTTGCAACCAACAAGATTATTAGAAGGATAGTCAACCAAGAAGCAATAATGGATCAAATAAAAAAGAGTCATATGAACTGGTATGGGCATCTGATAAGGATGCAATCTAACAGAATTGCAAGAAAAGTCCACGAGGCAAAGATCCTCGTAAAAAGAAAAAGAGACATTATGATGAAAAATAACTATCTACATAACATTGACTAGACCCGTAGTAACCTATCGTTGTGAAACCTGGGTAATGACGAAAAGGGATGAGGCCCAACTCAGGATACTTGAAAGAAAAATACTGATAAAAGTATATATCCCGTTGCAAGAAGAAGACGTCACATGGAGAATCAGGAGAAACAACGAGGTTAATGAATTGAATGAAAGTTACGATATTGTACGATATAGTCCAGGAACTGAAGCTTTCACCTCACAATTTTTACAGAATGGATCGATTTGCTTGAAAATTTGAGAATAAGTAGTGGATAGTCCAAGGATCAAAATCTATATAATGCCGAAAGGCGCTTTTACCATGGGGGGTGGTTGCCACCCTATCTCGGGGGTGGAAATTTTTTATTATATTTTGACCGCAAAAGTTAATAAAAACATTCGTTCTAAGCAAAAAATATTCTATACATTTTTTTAATAAAATGAATAGTTTTCAATTTATTCGCTATTGAAAGTGTTAGTTTTATATCGAAAAATTAAGTGTTTTTCAATAATATACTAATTTACGATTCACTCAATTTTTGCCGTAGAAAAAATTTTCTCAAACCAATTTCTTGGGAATTAAATAACCTACAATTTCATATTTATACATTTTTTCGTATCTCTGATGGTAATCTTTATATTCTGAAGAAATCGACATTTTTACCAAACTACAAAAATTCGTTATTCGATTTTAACTCCAGTTTTTTAAAAACTAATCTTTCTAAGCCAGTCAAACTTCTAGACTCTATTAATAATACATAAATAAAGAAGAATGAATAAGGCCAATGACTAAAAACATCGCTAACTTATATTATTATGCTTCCAATTGGATTTCTCCTTTTTTTTTCAAAAAAATATATTGATTTTTTAACCGCAACTTTTCTATTTTTTATCTTAGAAAGTTTGGCAAAAAAGAATTTTGTAGTTTGTTATAAGGTCTATAAGACTATTAATATTAATTCTTTTTAAAATGCTCAGTCGCAAAAAGAGGTGACTTTGAAAGGGTTGGCAAAGGTGGTTTTTGCATGTTATTACAAGTTTTAATTATCAATTGCTCACTTAATTTTTACTGTAGTAAAAATTTTTGCAAACCAGTTTCTTGAGAATTAAATTAGCTAGAATTTTATATTTAAACATTTTTTCGTATCTCTGATGCTAATCTTTCTATTCTGAAGGAAAAGCCATTTTTTCCCAAACTAAAAAATTCGTTATTCGCTTCTAATGCCATTTTTTTAAAAACTAATCATTGTAAGCCGGTCAAACTTCTAGAACCTATTAATAATATAAAAATAAAGAAGACCAAATAAGGTTAATGACTAATTTTAATTAGGGTGGTGATTAGGAGGTTGCTTCGGATCACTTTTTCGCTGAAAAAAGTAGGGACTAACATTCTTTTCAATATACGTCACTTAATTTTTGAGCTAAAGACTTTGTTTTTATTCCTGGAGATAGATATTTTAAAATGCTTTAAATTAGTTTGGAAAAGTTATGCTCGAAAAATGCATAGTTTTCCCGTCATTTGACTTTGAATCTACAGTATTTAGAATTTGACTAAGAAGAGCTAACATTTAATAATGTATAGCTCGATTACTATTGGTCTTAAAAAACTAAAAGAAACGGTTTTGTTTATTGTTTCAAAAGGTACATTTTTGTTAAGTAAAGTTGTTTTGATAAAGCGAAAACTTTTGGAGTTATTAGCCGAAAACTTATTAACAAGATTGATTTTTTCGATATGAAACTAACATTTTCGATAGCGAATAAATCGAAAACTATTAATTTTATCAAAAAATTGTATAGAACGTTTTTGCTTAGAATGAATATTTTTAATAACTTTTGCGGTCAAAATATAATAAAAAATTTTCACTCCCGAGATGGGGTGACAACCACCCCCATGGTAAAAGCGCCTTTCGGCATCATATAGATTTTGATCCTTGGACTATCCACTACTTATTCTCAAATTTTCAAGCAAATCGATCCATTCTGTAAAAATTGCGAGGTTTTGTCCTATTGTAAGCTTCATTACTTGGATTAATATGTGAAAAGTCAAAAATTGTCATGGCTGGGATATCTGCAGAGACAAGGCGATAAAAAACCAACAAAGAAGATATTACAATGAAAGCCGATAGGAAGACGAAAAAAAGGAAGGCCCAAAACCAGATGGTTGGATGACGTGGAAGATGACCTGAAAACCATGAGCATAAGACAATGGAGAAGAAGGGCACAAAAGAGATCTGAATGAAAGGGCACAGCCAGACAGGAAAGACCCATTCAGGTTTATGATGCCAAAAGAAGAAGAAGAAGATAGATTACAACCGGTAACAATAGTCCTTACTGTATGCGAACGACATAGTATTACCTCGTGATAGCAAATTTCGAGAAAAAAATACAGAAATTAATGAATATATGAGTATAATAAATAAAAGAACTAAAAATGGAAGAAAACGAGGAAAACAGTAAGATAATGGTAATCAGCGCCAAAAAGATAAAGAAGATAATGAAATAAATGTAAAATGTTAAAGCTCTTCTTCTTCTTCTTCCTTCTTGTATGTAGGCTTTAAAGCCTGTTTCTTCTTCAATATTATCCTCCTAAATTGTTTAGGTTATCGCACCACCTTTTTCTTGGTCTGCCAATACTTCTTCGTCCATTTGGTCACTTATCTCGTGCTATTCGTACTATCCTATCCTCTGCCATTCTACTAATGTGTTCGTTCCACTCCTGTTTCCGTTTTGTCACCCATCCATTTATGTCTTCTATATTGCATGATCTTCTTATGTTTTCGCTCCTCTCCCTATCCAACAGACTTTTCCCTGATATTCGTCGGAGTATTTTCATCTCTGTTGTTTCTAGTAGTCGTCTCGTTTTAGATGTGTCAGGCCTTGTCTACGCCGTGTATGTTAATATAGGTCTAATTGCTGCTTTATAGATTCTTGCTTTTGTGTCTTGTCTTAAGTGTTTGTTCTTCCAGATTGTGTCATTAAGAGATCCCGCCGCTTTACTTGCTTTTAAGCTTTGTTGTCGTACTTCCTCTTCAACATCTCCGTAACTGGTTATATCAATTCCCAGATATCTAAACCTTGCTTCCTGCTTTATTATTTTCCCATCAATTTCGATTTTACATCGTAGTGGGTATTTAGATGTTGTCATACATTTGGTTTTTTCTGCTGATATTATCATATTGTATTTCTTGGCTGTTGTATTAAAGATGTGTGTTAATCTTTGGAGATCGTCTTCTGTCTCGGCGATTAATGCGGCGTCGTCTGCATAACACTATACTTTGATTTCTTTATTCCCCATTCTGTAACCACGACCTTTACGTACTGCTTCTATTATTTCGTCCATTATTATATTAAAGAGCAGTGGGCTTAATGAGTCACCTTGTCTGACTCCACTTTGTACTGGTATAAACTGCGTTAGTTTTCCATTTATCTTTGCCTGTATTCGATTATGAAAGTAGATGTTTTCGATGGTTTGTATAATATTGATTAGTATGTTTCTTCCATACAGTAAATGTAAGACGTCTTCTATAAAGAGACCTAACCTGTCTCTTTCACCTGTCGAATCAACTTGCGGGCGATACCCTCAATGTAACTCTAAATGATGCAGCTATCAAACATAACAACAACCCCAAATATCTAGGCATCACACTTGATAGAACACTCACCTTCAAAAGCCATATTACAAACGCAGCCGGTAAACTGAGAACAAGAAACAATATAATAACAAAACTTGCTGGAACAACTTGGGGTGCTTCTGCAGATACTCTTCGGACCTCTGCTCTAGCTTTGGTTTTTTCAGTGGCAGAATATTGTGCACCAGTATGGTTAAATAGTGCACATACAAACAAAATCGATGTCCAACTTAATCAAACCATGAGAATAATCACTGGAACAATAAAATCAACCCCACTGAGATGGCTGCCTACTTTGAGCAATATTGCTCCACCAGATCTACGCCGTACAGCAGCATTAGTGAGAGAGTATCAGAAAATTGTAGCCAACATACAATTACCAATCCATCAAGACATACCAGACATCTCAAAAGAGCACCAGCGACTGAGGTCTAGAAATCCTCCAATCAGAACTGCCCGAACAATTGGTGATTCCTATGATATACAAAGGCAATGGTCCACAAGATGGATGCCAACAATAGCAGCAGACTATATTCAGATATCCATCCCAACCCAGGGTTTCATCGGATCGGGTCTGCCCCGGCCCACCTGGGCGAGGCTTAATCGCATACGTACCGGACATGGTAAATGTGCTGATTCTCTGTTCAAATGGGGTCGTGCAGAAAGTCCACAGTGTGATTGTGGATCGCCTAGACAGACCATAAGTCATTGTGTTTCAGATTGCCTAAATCGTGCCTACCGTGGAAACCTCCAGGACTTTGTGGAATGCTCCCCAGATGCAATTGAATGGCTATGTAAATTGGACATTAATATTTAGATTCATTCATTATGTTTTGGTGTTTGAATAATATATATTATATTTGTGTATTTATCGTACTGAAAAAGTCCATACGCTAAATAAAATAAAAAGACGTCTTCGACTTGGATGCGATCGAAAGCCTTTGTCAGGTCTTTGTTAAAGCTCAAAATTGGAAATAGTTGCAACTTACGGATACCTGGGAAGTATAATTACTAACGACGGAAAAATAGACTGGGAAATATCAAATACCACAAGGAAATCAAGTAAGTTATACCATGCATTAGCCCCATGACAGATAACACAATACTGATACCAAATATGGACTATGCAAAAGTAAACTGAAAAATTCTGGAAAAACATCCTCCTCCTCCTAAGTGCCTTCTCTATTGAGGTTGGCGATCAATATGGCAAATTTCTGTCTGTTCTGGGCTTGATGGATTAAGTCATTTCCTGTTGTGTGGGTCCAATCTCTAATGGTTCGGAGCCAGGATTTTTTCTTTTTTCCTATACCCCTTTTACCATCGATATTGCCTTCTAATATTACCTGGAGCTGCTCAAATCTCCTATGGCGCATTATGTGTCCTAGATATGACGTCTTTCTAATTTTGATTGTGCTGACCAGATGAGGACGTGTGTTCATTATTTCCAGTACTTCTTCATTTGTAGTTTTGCTGGTCCAGCTTATTCTTAGCATTCGGCGGTACATCCACATTTCGAATGAATTCAGTTTGTTGACGTCATGCTGTTTTAATGTTCGCGTCTCACAGCCATATAGTAATAGAGACCACTCATAACACTTTAGTGTTCTCAATCTTATTGTGACTGATAGCTTGGGGTTACAGAGCATTTTACGCATGTTCATGGCCAGATCTTGCTATTTCAATGCGTCTTCTAATTTCTTTTGAGTGGTCTAGCTGACTGTATAGCTCTCTGCCCAGGTATATGAAGCTTTGGGAACTCTGAAGGGTGATACCATTGATTTGTATGTTGGGTGTAATTTTTTCATGAGGATTCTTGTGGAATACCATGATTTTGGTTTTGGAAAGATTAATATCCTAGCCCAGCCTGTGACTTTTTTCTGATAGTATGTTTATCAATATTTTTAGTTGGTCTTCTGTTTCAGCTAATACTACGGTGTCATCGGCATATCTTACATTGATAATGATAACTCCATTAACTGGTACCTTCAGGGCGATCTTCAAGAGAAGCTCTGATGATATGTTCGGAATAGACATTAAATAGTAGAGGCGACAGAATACACCCTTGACGCACTCCTCTTTCTATGTTTCATAATTGGAATTTCCGTTGTCTATTGGAACACATCCTGTGTGGTTCTAGTATGTATTGCTTATTATAGCTATGTCGTGTCCGTCCAGCCCTACTTCTTTTAGCACATCAATCAATTTTTCGTGTCTAAAGCGATCGAAGGCCTTTTTATAATCGACAAAGCACATATACAGCTGTTTTTGAACCTCGAGATACCTTTCTGCCATTAATGTCAATCCCATAATTGCTTCGCTGGTGTCTCCACAAATCTCTAAAACCATATTGAGAACGACTCAGGTATTCTTCACATTTATTATGAATGCGGTTATAAATTACTCGTATAAAAATCTTAGCGGCATGACTCATTAGGGATACAGTTCGATGGTCTCCACATTTCCTTGCTTTTTGTTTTTAAGGAAGATCTGTATAATATGTGGATGTTAGACAGTCATGTGGTAGAGTACCATGTTCATATATAATGTTAAAGAGGTAGGTAAATTTCCTGAGAGCATCATCACTTAGGTGTTTAAAATGTTCGGCTGTTGTTAGATCTTCGCCGGGTGCCTTGTTGTCCTTTGCGTCTTTTATTGCCCGCATAACTTCTTCGGTTAGAATATTTAGTTTTCCATCTGTATCTATTTGTGGAGGCTCTCTTCTCTTCTCTGATCACCAAACAAATGTTTAAGATATTGTTCCCATATTTTTTTCTGTGTTTCAGGGTCTAATTCCATTTGGTTTTTCTTATTTGTTATAATAGATAAATGTTTGGGTTTCCATATTCCAGCGACTTCTTTAACCTTTTTGTGTAATTCTCTATCTTTATGCTTCCTTTGCGGATCTTCTACCTCTTTACATTTTTCTTTCATCCACTCTTCCTTAGCTACATTTATATTTCTCTCAATTTCCCTGTTGAGTTCTTTGTACCTTGTTATGTTTTTGTTTTTACCATCCGTCTCATCTCCATAATTTGTAATATTTCGTTTGTCATCCATGGTTTTCGTTGTTCACGGTTTTCTTTCTGTATATTGTGGTTTGCTGTTTCCAGAAGAGTATTTTTAATTTTTCCCCACATGTCTTCAATGTTTTCTTTTATTGTCTTCTCTTTAGTGGGAGCTAATGACTCTAACTGCGTGTCTGCCATGTCTTTATACATATGTTTTTGTCCTTGGTCAGCACTACTCCATGCTATTCTATGACTGGGTTTAGCCTTGTCTCCTCTTTTAATTTTAATTCTGACAGTTGCGACTACAGGATTGTGGTCTGAATTTATGTCACAGCTTGGGTACGTTTTTACATTTAGAATACCATTACGGAACCTTTTGTTAATTGTAATGCAGTTAATTTCGTTCCTCACAATATTTCCTTCGCAATCTTGAGGAGACTTCTACGTATACAGATGTCTTTTAGGTAATTTAAACCATGTGTTAATAACCACTATGGAAAAACATAAGAACGGGATAAATGCAAGCACCAAGATTATTAGGAGAACGGCCAACAAAGAACCAAATGAAATGGTATGGGCATCTGATGAGGATGCACCTAACACAAGAAAAGTCCACGAGAAAAAGACGCATAATAAGAAAAAATGGATACAGCAGGTAGTAAAGTACGAAAAATTTAAACAAAAATCACTCGACAAATTCAAACCAATGGCAGTCTGACACTCTCATAGGGTAGAAGGAAGTGGAAAAAGAAAGAAAGTTATCAATATTTTTGTAGTTCTTCTTGCTAATTCACAATCCAATTATCAATTATTTTTTAATTCTTCCTCCACGAAATAAACATATTTAATGAATAAAACATAGTGTCTTTATACTGCTAAAAGAAACCACATATTTCAGAAATTATCGTGTTATAGATTAAGAATTGTTTTTCACCACATTTATTAACCCTGTACAATTTATCTGCAACGATACGATTCCCCGATTAAAACTTTTCCAAAAACAAAATGATTTCATCCAATTTCCGTCATCTTTGCCTGACTATCCCCTTCCTGTATCCCTAAAAACGGTCCGTTCATGATCTAGTAGTCGTAGAGTCTACATGGCTGAAAATGAATGGACTGAGGAAATCGATAAAATCCTGGAAAACACTCGAATCTAGGTGGCGCTTAGGGTTTTCATCTGTTTTCCATTCCAGTCTGTTTCGACCACACCACACATACAGTTCGTTCGCGGATCTCGTTGCCGTCTCCCAACTGTAAGTAGAACAATTAGTTGATTACCCACCTTTTGTTTTCATTAATGCACGACTTTGGGGGATTTATTGGACTTTGTGCCGTATTTAGAGATAAATAATTTTCGTTTTAATTTTCCAAACTGTCAGAAACGGGAATCTTTTGTAATATTTACTAAGTTTGAAATTTCCTGCAATATTTAATCATTTTGAATCGTTTATTAATGAATTATTGTAGTTTTAACTTAAGTTAAAATTAAATTATAATATTATAATAAAAGATATTAATATATTTATAAAATTTCTACTTATAGACCTTGTTTATATTCAAAAAAAAATAAAAAACTAGATTTAAGACTTCTAATAAAATTGTTGCTTCTTTAACTTTATTCTCCAGATTTTTGATATTTTCTAATATACTCTGATAAAATCAACTTAGCTTAGTGATGGTTGTTAAAGATAATTTTTTTAGTGACAGGTGATACAAAAATAGTATTATTGATTTTGATGGCATTGAAATAAAAGATTTCCTTGATGTTTTGACAATAAAGGTAGTTTGTAATTCGTTTAATCGAAAGTATTACCGTTTTGTTATCCTTCGTCCAGGTACTGCAGGAAATTAAGATCTTAGGAGAGATTAGAGTTAGTTTTAGATATATTTTTAAATTATACAATATACAGCCTTATTTCGCATAAAATTAGACGTTCTAACAATAATATGGCATTGCATACTATTTTTTCAAACGATTTGTATTAGGTATTACATGTAAGCAATGCCGAACAATCCTCAGAACAGTATATTATACAAATTATATCGTTTCAAAAAATTTACAGACTTTTACAAAGAATTTTACAGAATTTACAAAATTTTAGATTTACACCAAAAAATTCGCTAGTTGTATTTTCCAATCCCAACGTTGTCTTTCCGTCTCTCTTCATGTATTATTTTTTTTTCTAAATTCAACGTATTAATGTTCACTAATCGTTTCTAGTTTACTCATCGTGTTGTTTGCCATTACTAGAAGGATTCTCTGACATAATATTCACAACTAATAAATAATTCATTATTTCTTACAATTCTTGTTATTATATTATAAAATATCAAAATTTTCGTTTAATTCACTTTGTATCTTTTCTATTTCTGGTCCATACTTTGGTCAAAATAATTGGTACTGGTGTGAGAAATACCACTGTGATTTTTTCGTGTACTTTTCCTACCGGGCGCTACAACTCTTTCTGACTCTTGGGCTGCTAGGTTAACAATGTTCTTCCCTTCTGGAAGTCGTCTATCAATCTTTTAAAAGGCCATTACTGTTACTGTCTCCGTACTTCAACTCATTTTCTGTCAAATTCTTCATTAAAGTAACTGTCAAATTACTTTTTCCATCACTTTTTCCACATATTTTTCTCTCATATACTCTATTACATATTTTCATCTCAGACACATTCCGTTTGAAACACCAGTTTGGCTATTTTATATATTTTCCCTTCCCTGGTAAAAAGTTAATATAGTTTGTATACTCTTCTCCTTTATCTTTTGCTACTGCTACTTTCGGGTTCTTATAATTTGGAAGATTGAATTCCCACCTATGTTCCTGCCACTGTTTGTATAATTCACCCTTTTGTTTTCATTATTGCATGATTTTTGGTGGATTTATTGGACTTTGTGCCGGATTTGGAGATAAATAATTTTCGTTTTAATTTTCCAAACAGAGAGAACCGGGAATATTTTGTATTATTTACTAATTTTAAAATTTCCTACAATATTTTATCATTTTGAATAGTTTAATAAATAATTAATGCTTTTATTAACGTACGTTAAATTTCAGTTATAAATAAATAAAAGGGTTTAAAATATAAAAATTCAAGTTATGTACAATATCAAACTAGATTACAAGACTTCAAAATATTCATTTTTAATAAAATTGTCGCTTCTTTAACTTTATTCTCTAGATTTTTGATATTTTCTAAATTTCGATGAAGTCAACTTTACACGGTGATGACTACTAAAGATAATTTTTTTAGTGCCAGGTGATACCAAAATAGTTTTATTAATTTAGATGGCATTGAAATAAAAGATTTCTTAGGTGTTTTAACAATAACCGTAGTTTGTGATTCGTTTAGTCAATAATGTACTATCGTTTTGTTATCCTTCGTTCAGGTATTGCAGGAAATCAAGATTGTGAAGAAGATTAGAGTAATTTCTAGATATCTTTTATACTATACCGCAGTATTTCACCTACAATTAGACCTGTTCATTAAAATAGTTGATTGAGTACTATTTCCTTCTTAATTGTTTAAAAATATTTTACCCCAAAAAACAATTTGTAATAGATTGTAAGTAGTGTTAAATAATCCTCAGAACGGTATAAAGAAATTAAATCGTCTTAGTTTTGCTGGATGGCGGATCTGCTATCATAGATTTCACAAAAAAACTCTCAAGTGGTATATCCCGATCTAAACTTTCTCTCTCAGTCTATTCTAGTTCACAAAACGTGTTCTATGCCATTACTACAAAGGTTGTCTGAATTTAAAAACCCGACTTCATATATTTAACCCATTAACGCCCAAGTTTTTTTTTATTTAAAAATCTTTATTTTAGGGTTGATTTGATGAAAATGTTAATAATTTAATCCAAAAAAACAAGTTTTTCGGTTTCCTGTCTTTTTTTAAAAAAATTATATGGTGGTACCATATGGTAACGCTGGGCGCTTAAGGAATTTTTAGGATCGTTGAAACCAAAATTTTTTATTTTTTTTTAAATAGTTATTTGAGAATATTTTCATCGTCTGGTGTGGTATCCTATAAAACAATTAACACACAAACCAACGTTTCATTTTTTACACATTGTTCATCCAGATGTTGTACATCTGTCTCCAGCATATCGCCTTCTACTGCTTGATATAACAAATGGTCGAAGCGCTCAAAACGAAGATCTCGCAAGTTCTGTCTATGTAGACTAGGTCTTGCAGTATATAAGGGACGACTTCCATATCTTGCGAGAACTTGGGCCAATTCTCTGCTAAACGATAGCAAGGATATATTTTTTTATTTTTTTTTTTATATAAATGCCATGAATTATGGACTGCAACATCCAACAACCATGTTACAATTTGCCAGTACCATTTTTTACTGCAAATAGCTACTCGGTAGGTTGAAACACCTTGATCCATCCAGTCGGTACCCACCATATTTTGTTGTATTCAGCAATATAGTGAGGCCGACTTACTTGAATGTGGCCTTTTTCTTCATGAGAAAATCTTTTTAGCGTGCCCAATGCTGAACCACCACAACTCGTAGATGCTATTGTAACAACAGAGTTATCTTTCCGTCACACCAGTAACACTATCGCTTCTGCTAACAAAAATCCACGACTGAAAAAAAATAAGATTATGACTCCGTAAGCGCCCACCGCAACCATATGGTAACGGCGTACTTTGACTGTTCCTACCGAATTCGCTACATTTAATTGTTGATAAAATACAACAATTTATAATAAGTTGGGGTATAATAAAATTAGTTTTTTTTTTAATTATGCAAATATAGTTACTAGAAGACTCTCAAAAATTGCTTACGCAAAACGGACGTCCATCTTTTCTATAAATTTAAACCACACTGTCATATGATTATCTCTCGACGGTTAAGAAAAGGCTAAAATACGAATCCGTTACGTTTTATGGGTGCCTGAAGTATTCCTAGAAACGATAGTTCTCAAAATATGTGGTTAACTAATTCCATGGGCATACCGCAGAATTTTTAAAAATCATGTGTTTTACGTTACCATATTATATGGTAACGCTGGGCGCTAATGGGCTATAAAATAAAATACATGGTAAATTATTTGGTAGAAGGGATGATTAGGTACTTAAGATTTTAATATTTAAGGAATTAATGTAAACAAGTTTCTTCTCAATTTCCTAGAAAATATTTTAATATTATCTAGAAAAGAATTCTATATAATCCTCGACATTTTTGGAATACATAATAGGTTTGTTCCAACTCGATACAAAGCCGTTCTTGAATCGTTACGCGCATGCGCAACAACGAATAATTATGCGCAGTAACACATTTGTCGTTACTGCGCATACTCGTACCCGGTCAAGAACGGTTTTGTATCGAGTTGGAACAAACCTTATATAAATAATATACAAATCAGTTACAATCTGTCATTTAGTATGTTCTATAGTGATAGTGTAACATTTTTTTTATATAATAGGATTAGTAAATGATTAGTATATCTTTTGGATTAATTTTTACGCCCACTAGCACTCATTACGGGTACGCCTATGGCCCTATCTGAATGTGTATTGCAATGTTTTATGGCTACTTTCCGTTTAAGTTCTATTTCAAAGGAAACCTTTTGACTGAATAACTTTCCCTTCTGAAAACAACCGTTAGGTCCCTTGACTTAATTTTTCGGCATCTGTATGATGTACCATTACTTTATCTAAAAACTAAAATAAGTAGGTTCTTTTTACGTTGCAATTTTTTTTGAGAGGGGATATACCTTCACTTTTTTTTAAGAAAAAGCATCGAAAAGATTGCGAATAGGAAAGACTTACTGGCTGAGTATCTTCGAGTGCAGACGTGTGTCTCCCGTATCTAATATCTTATCTACAATATATCTTGTGAGTGAGAATTCACTTTATTATCTTATCTGAGCGTGTATTTACTCATACCTTTCTGTATTTAGATATAACATACGATTAGGTCCAAATCACAATATAAGTAACTTCAGTGCTTGATTACTAGTTTAAGTAAAGTTAGATTCATCGCAATTTAGGAGGCAACATCATCAGAGTTGCTGTTAGATTCATCGCAAGATGTTAGATTCATTAGCTAGATTCATCGCAATTTAAGAGGCAACATCATCAGAGTTACTGTAAGTGTCTTAATAAACATACATCTAATTATCTCCAAAAGTAGAGCTAATCTACAGGCTATCTACCTCAAACCTTTCTTCATCTGTGGTTAAGGCTAACCACCGATGTAATCTAGTTCACTAAAGGACATTATCAAACATTAATTACAAACATTCACTATTTAATTAAAAGCTGTGCGATTGGCTAATATTTTATAAAACTGAGTGCGGGTGGTTTTTGAATTTTGAACTACATATAAACTTTTGTTAACTATGTATGCTTTGCATTTAATTTTATTATATATTTGTTCTTTATATTTTCTATCCATCGTTAAATTTATAATATTAGTTATCTCGAGATAAACCCTAATCAGCAAAGAGAGAATTTTATGACAGATGTTTTTTGGTTTATTTCATGATTTTTATTTATCTACTTCTAATAAGTTTCCTGATAAGAAATTACCTATATATATTTGCTAAGTAATATAACTTATCACTATATTATCTTCGACCAGGAGAAAGATCACGTAGAATAAGTTTTGTAGGAAGAAAGTGGACGACTGTCACCGAATATATTTATTATTTCTTTATGTAGTGTGTTGACAACATTTACTTTTTGTACTAATTAACTGTTCATACCTTTTCTTGTTTTTGGTCTCAGAACCCAATTATCTTTCATTAACTGTTTCCGCTTCTAAGGTTTCTTAATTTTCCCCTTGTAACCTCAAAAAGTTAAGTGGCGTCCTGTACATCTTTTCTTTTTTATGGTGATTTTACCTATCTATCTTTTTATTTGTTTCTCTTCCTTCTCTAATCTACCTTCTCTTATCTTTACCCATTTCTTCTATTGGCCCCATTCCACTTTCCAAAAGCTAGTTTTGAACCCACGACTTGCTTTACACCAACTGTGTATGCCGAGCTGCCGTTTGCAGTATCTCTATTGGTGACCTTTCTAGTACCATCCAAAAAAGGTTTCCGAGGTTACAACAATACAGGTGATAATGTCCAAGATATAATTAGTTGTTTTGGTAATTTTTTCGCAACTACATAATATATTATTCTAATCCCAAACTAAACTTTTTCCTCTCCTTCCTTTGACCCTATAACGGTATTGGATTTGGGCTAGCTATTTTAATTTCCATTCACTCATCTCGGAGATTATTTTCTATTTCATGTCAATATTTTCAATTACTCGAGTGATTTTTGTTTGATTTCGCCGCCTCTACTACTTGATGTATCCATTTTCTTCTTGGTCTGTCTCTTTTTCTTTTTACGATGTTCGTTGCTTCGTGGACTTTTGTAATTCTATTGGGATGCATCCTCATCAAATGCACATACCAGTTCATTTTTCTCTTTTCTATTTTATTTATTTTTGGGTTATGGTTAGCCATTCTCCTAATAGTCTCGTTGCTTAATCTATCGTATTTTGTCTTTCCAACTATCTTTGTTAGGTGTCTCACATCCATTGCATGTATCCTGCTCTTACGTTTTTTTTCAGAACTGTCCAGGGGCCAACGCATAGTATAACTTGTTTGATTTTTTTACACTATTTGTTACTTTCCAGTTTATTTTACCGTCGTTAGTAATTATTAAATTACCCAGTGTATTTTTCTGTCATTAGTAATAATTATACCTAATTCCGAGGTATTCGTAAGTTAGCACTATTTCCCAGTCTGAGTTTTTTACAGTTTCTCTTTATGTCATTATCTTTCTTATCTTCGTTCTTCTTATCTTCCTTATTTTTCTTATATGGTTATCATTATGTTGCAGTTTTCTTCGTTTGGTTCCATTTTATTTCTGCTATTTGTTCTACCTTCCATTATAATAGTTTATGTATTTTAGTCTCGGAATCTGTTATTAGTACTATTTTATCTGTATACATTAAGGACACTATTGTTACCTGTTGTAATATGTTATATCCTATTATTGTCTGTTGTTGGTTGGTTCTTATTCAAGTATTTTTCGTCAATTCGTTTATTCTATTATGAATAGCAAAGAGCAGGGCCTTCTTGTTTATTACCTCTCCTCCAATTAAATTCGTCCGATCTTTCCCAGGTATTTGTGCTTTTTCTTGTATCTCTTTGTAAGTACTTGCTAGTTTTCTCAAGCATTTCCTTATACTATGGCTTTGTATCATGTCAAATGCTGCTCTTAGATCTATAAATGCTAATACTAGTTTTCCCTCCGTGTCTATGCTTCTTTCCATTAGATTTCTAATGAAATATATGTTATTTGAAATAACATATTATATATCATTAGAAATCTATGTAATCGAAAGATTATTTGTCTGTTTTCCTGCTATAAATACCCCTAGTTCTTTCCTCAATTCCATTTCTGCTTCTTGTCGTAAACTCCTGCCTATTATTTTCGTATATATTTTAAATGCATGTCGATGACAGACACATATCTCTATAATTATCTCAGTTTACATGTTTTCCTTTCTTTATGTGGGCTCGATGATGTTGCTTTGTCAGTCTTTAGGATTGTTCATCATCTTCACCTGCCTTGGTTATTTTTATTTTTATTTTTACATTTTTTGTGCTATTATAATATCTAGTCATAACATCCTATTTTTGTGTGAGGTTTTCTGTGAGTATAACATCCTAGTCTTTGTAATTCAGCCGTTGATAAATTTTGTTTGTAAAATAACTAAATTTTTGTGGCGTTACTTGTCACTTAATTTACTATTTTAATTTAATATTTTTGTACTTGAATAATAGGCACAAAATACATCAGTATCTGTATCTGTATCTGTAGAGTATGGATGGTGAGTCAAGTCCCACAACACTTAGGTCACAATTGACCCATAAAGAAAACATCAGTACATATTTAGGTATTCTAAAACTGTTGACTTGTGTCATGTTTAAATTAAATTTTATGTTTATCTGGGATTAGCGACAGTTAGATTGTAATGACAATTTAGTATGGTATAGTTAGACCCAAACCCAGACATCCAAAGTGAAAGTTATCCTCCAACATCAAATTGTTCTATATGGTCCACACAATGTTCAGAAAAAAATCACACCATTTTGAGCGTCGGGTTTGGGGGGGACGGGAGAAATTTGCAAATTCGTAGTTTTTTAGGTTTTTCGTCAATATTTCTAAAACTAAGCGGTTTAGCATGAACAGCCTTCTACACAAAATTGTTCTACATTAAATTTGAAATAAAAAAGGTCCTATGCATAACCCTTCTACAATGAACGGTTCCAAAGTTACGGAGGTAGTATAGTACAATTGGTCCAAAAAAAGCCCTAACCCAGACATCCAAAGTAAAAGTTTTCCTTCAACACCAAATTGTTCTATATGGTCCACATATTGTTCAGTAAAAAGTTACACCATTTTGAGCGTCCGTTTTGGGGGGGAGATTGGGGAGAAGTCGGTAAATTAGTAGTTTTTTAAAGTTTTTCGTCAATATTTCTAAAACTATGCTCTAGCGTAAGGAACGTTCTATAGAAAAATATTCTACATAAAATTTAAAACAAAAAAGGTTCTATACATAATTGTTATAAAATCAACGGTTCCAGAGTTACGGAGGGTGAAAAGTGGAGGTTTTCGATACTTTTTATATTTACCGATTTCTCCCCCCTCTCCCCCCAAACCCGACACTCAAAATGGTGTGACTTTTTTCTAAACATTATGTGGACCATATATAACAATTCGGTGTTACAGGATAACTTTCATTTTGGATGTCTGGGTTTTTGGTATAGTTATATCATAAATATTGCCCAAAAAATATAAAAAGTATCGAAAACCTCGAGTTTCACCCTCCGTAACTCTGGAACCGTTGATTTTATAACAATTATGTATAGAACATTTTTTGTTTTAAATTTCATGTAGAACATTTTTGCATGTAACATTGTTTACGGTAAAGCATAGTTTTAGAAATATTGACGAAAAACTTAAAAAACTACTAATTTACCGGCTTCTCTCCCATCTCCCTCCCAAACCGAACGCTCAAAATGGTGTAACTTTTTACTGAACAATATGTGGACCATATAGAACATTTTGGTGTTGGAGGAAAACTTTTACTTCGGATGTTTGGGTTAGGCCTTTTTTGGACCAGTTATACTATACTACCTCCGTAACTTTGGAACCATTCATTTTAGAAAGATTATGCATAGGACCTTTTTTATTTCAAATTTAATGTAGAACAATTTTGTATAGAGGGTTGTTCATGCTAAACTACTCTGGGCTAATTAGCAAAATACAAGGAAAAGTTATTTACCAGCAATTTTATTGCTGGAATTGAATCTTATTATTGTATGTATTAATGATATAGATATGCAAAGTCCGCAGATAGTGTGCTACTTTTTTTATAAACAAAATGGCGCCCGAAAATCCTGTTTTTCTCAATTTTTGCTATATAACTCCAAAGATTTTAACTTTAGACCAAAAACACCCAAATAAAAATTCACCGCAATTAAATTCTGCATAGAGACGTGTTTTTTCCGATTTACTACGACGAAAACTTTCCCCGGAAAAAGCGGGTTTTTCCAACAAAATCTTTAATTTTCAACTAAACTTTTAGCTAATTAGTTGTTAATCAATAATTAAATAACTTAGTAACTTAAAGCCCTTTCCATATATATTATAATTCCAGAAGCCGATGGAAATTGAATGAAGAGTTTAGCAACAATTGAAATGTTAATTAAAAATTTACGGTCGCTATAATAACGACAATAATTATGATGCCTAAGAATAACTATGATTTTTTCATAAAAATACATTGTACCTATCTAATGTACTTTACAGAATTGAAATTGGACTATTGAAGCGGCCTCAGGAATATTTTAAACTTATAAACAATTTTTTGCTTATAAACAAAGAGAATATCTCGGGAAATATTAAACTAAATTAAATTGTGAAAACGGTACTCGAAAGAAAGCGGCAGGATGCTTCTTTTAAAAGAAAAAACGTTTAATTATGACGAGCGGTTCCTGAGATACAACCGGTCAAAATTGACCGGAATTTACGGCAAAGATATAAACACTAGGATCATGATTTTCAAACCATCATTATCTTATTTTGTCCTCTTTCTCAACACCAATTTTCATATCTTTAAAATCCTCATAACATATATTATTATAATAAAAACTATCGATAATACGTGTGAAAATTGCCAAAAATAGCAAAATTCCAATCAAAAATTAGGTTGGAGAAAATGTAACCCTCAAAGTTCAAAATCGGTATACGTTAACAAAATGCATTTTCTCGGCTTCCCATGGAGCAATTTCCTTCATTCTTTTTTTGTTCCCTAATAACTCGAGTAAATCCATCGAACTAACGCATTATTAAATGTCAAACTTGCTTTTGTTTTGTTATAATGGATTAATTTATTTATAAGAACAGAAAATTACATTTTTTTCCAGTTGTAGGCTTTTTTTTAGATAAACTTATTACAAGTGTACCTTTTAAAGTTAAAAACATAAATATTCTCATTTGAAAGCTGTATAGTTATTTAAACAATTTTTATTTAAACAAATTAAAATATTGTGTTATAATAAATGAATTAATTTATTATAAAAAAAAAAACAAAAGCAAGTTTGACATGTATTAATGCGTTAGTTCGATGGCTCTACTCTAGTTACTTGGGAACAAAAAAAGAATGAAGGAAATTGCTCAATGGGAAGTCGAGAAAATGCATTTTTTTTAACGTATACCGATTTTGAACTTTGAGGGTTACATTTTCTCCAACTTAATTTTTGATCGGAGTTTTGAAATTTTTGGCAATTTTCACACGTATTATCGATAGTTTTTATTATAATAATATATGTTATGAGGATTTTAAAGATTTAAGGATTGGTGTGGAGAAAGAGGACAAAAATAAAAAGGTGATGGTTTGAAAATTATGATCCTATTGTTTATATCTTTGCCGTAAATTTCGGTCAATTTTAACGGATTGTATCTCTGGAACCGCTCGTCATAATTAAACGTTTTTTCTTTTAAAGAAGCGTACTGTCGCTATCTTTCGAATACCGTTCTCATAATTTAATTTAGTTTAATATTTCCCGAGATATTCTCTTTGTTTATAAGCAAAAAATTGTTTATAAGTTTAAAATATTCCTGAGGCCGCTTCAATAGTCCAATTTCAATTCTGTAAAGTACATTAGATAGGTACAATGTATTTTTATGAAAAAATCATAGTTATTCTTATGCATCATAATTATTGTCGTTATTATAGCGACCGTAAATTTTTAATTAACATTTCAATTGTTGCTAAACTCTTCATTCAATTTCCATCGGCTTCTGGAATTATAATATATATGGAAAGGGCTTTAAGTTACTAAGTTATTTAATTATTGATTAACAACTAATTAGCTAAAAGTTTAGTTGAAAATTAAAGATTTTGTTGGAAAAACCCGCTTTTTCCGGGGAAAGTTTTCGTCGAAGTAAATCGGGAAAAACAAGTATCTATGCAGAATTGAATTGCGGTGAATTTTTATTTGGGTGTTTTTGGTCTAATGTTAAAATCTTTCGAGTTATAGAGCAAAAATTGAAAAAAACACGATTTTCGGGCGCCATTTTGTTTATAAAAAAGTAGCACACTATCTGCGGACTTTGCATATCTATATTATTAATATATACAATCATAAGATTCGATTCCAGGAATAAAATTGCTGGTAAATAACTTTTCCCAAAAATGGCCTATTCTCCGATAATCAGCCCAGACTAAACCGCATAGTTTTAGAAATATTGGCGAAAAACTTAAAAAACTACGAAATTACCGATTTCTCCCCCCTCTCCCCCCAAACCCGACGCTCAAAATGGTGTGACTTTTTTCTGGGCATTGTGTGGACCATATAGAACAATTTGGTGGTGGAGGATAACTTTCACTTTGGATGTCTGGGTTATGCCATCTTTTGGATCAACTATAGGTACTATACTAATTACATATTTTGCCTAAAAATGCTTCACGTTTCGATTTTCACTCCGGAAATAGTTGTCAAAACTAGAAATTCAGAACAATAGTTTGTTAACAAGGTGTGTACCTCCGCCAAACTGTTGTTATTATTGGCGCTGTGTCACATCCGTGTCAACAAAAAATTGTGCTTTGCTTATGACGGTTGTAGGCAACAGCCAGCTATGGCTGGAAAGGTATTAGGGTAGATGTTATTATACTCCGTGATACATTAAATTCTGATGATTCTGTATATTTTGCATGATTCTGTTTGTTATGTGATTCTTTGGGATACATTAAGTTATATGTATTGTTTGTTGCATAGGTGGAGATATGTGCTTCACGTTTTTCTGTCCACTATTGATATATTTTTGTTGTTCACTTCTTCTTTAAGTATTGGCAACCAAAGTCTGCTGATAGATTCGCTACATAGTTATCTTCATTTAGTAGGAAGATGGCTACTTCATTGATTTTTCTCTTTTTAATGTGTGTTTCCTTTAT
The DNA here is from genome assembly GCF_917563875.1 of Diabrotica virgifera virgifera. Taxonomy (NCBI): domain Eukaryota; kingdom Metazoa; phylum Arthropoda; class Insecta; order Coleoptera; family Chrysomelidae; genus Diabrotica; species Diabrotica virgifera. The sequence continues at coordinate 172,796,742 of NC_065449.1, read as the reverse complement.
GATTATTGATGCATCTTTCCACTGTGGTCTGTGTTCATTGTCCCAGGCATATTTGCATGTCTGTGATCTGTCAAAATCCCTGTTTTGATGTATGTTTCATGTTCGTTAATCCTGACGGTTCGTGGTCTTGCAGATTCTGCCACGTAGAAATTGTTGCATCCATAGGGTATTTTGTAGATGCCGTTCTTTGACCTCCCTGTATGTTATTCGGTTTGGGTTTGAATAGAATAGATCCGAGTATGTTGGTTGTTTTAAATGATGTTATTATGTTGTCCTTATTCCCTATTCTTTTTAATTTTTCTAATAAGTTCTTTACATAATGATATTGCTGACAACCTTGATTCTCTTTTTTGGTGTGTTGTTTTGTTGATTCCTTTTCTCTATTTTTTGAAATTTGTTGTTCATAAATGATATTGGATAGTCACTTTTTCTTAAAACATTTTTGTTAGCAGGTTTTTTTTTTCCTCTTGAAGTGCTTTTTCCTTGGAACAAATATTTTGGACTCTCTCATATAATGATTTGTTGTGTACTTGTTATGTTATGTTTTATTGATGTTATGTTTCAGTGTTTAGGTACACTCAATTAGTATATATCTATTACTACTAAATTTTCGTACTCATTGGCATCTTTTACTTTTAAAGTTTCCTGTTTCTAGTATAAAGGAAATCGTAGACGTGGCAAAGGAAGTTAATAAATCATTCTAATATTGATTTCTAATAAACGTTAATTTGATCAAAGCAACATTTGCATTAGAATTCGAACAGAATTTGCAGTAACCTTAATTGTACCCGAACAATTGTTAGCTCGTTTGATTGGAAATGGGACCGCTGATTCTCTTCGCTGAACATACAGATTCGAGCATCTGGAAAATATCTTATTATTTGCTAAGACAAATAACTTATTGGAGAGTATAGTTAAAGGAAATTGTTTGTTTTTCACTTATGAATAGGATTTAAAGTATATATCTTTATTTATCTAACTTTACAGTAAATAAATGTTTTAATTTTAAAAATGGAAAATCATGTCTAGAAAAATGAACTGGAAACTAAATAATCATCTTTATTTTAACCTATCCCATCATATTTTCCACATTTTTTTATTATGTCGTTAAATCTACATTGAAAAAAATGTTTATTCGTAGAGTCTTAGTTTTTCAAATTATTTTCAAGATAATACCATTCAAATAATAAAAAAATGGATGCTTTAATACCCTTTTGTATATTTCTGTCATTGAAGAAAAGGGGATTTCACAAAAATGCTGTGTTATAGTATTTTTACTACAAAAGCGATATTACGTAGGTCAAAATTTTTGACGTAAGAGAACTGTCAAAACATTAGAATGTGACTTTCCCTGCAATGTTTATAATAAACATGGCAATAATGAAAAGTCACATTCTAATGTTTTGACAGTTCTCTTACGTCAAAAATTTTGACCTACGTAATATCGCTTTTGTAGTAAAAATACTATATAAATTGTAAAATTTATATGTTGCTCCACAATATTGATATGATATATGCAATTATTAAAGTGAATTTAATTAATTGTATTTGGCTTGTAGTACTGCTTTTAATAAATAATTTATTAGATACCTGCAATGTTTACCTTGTAACAACATAACCTCAAACTTAATTTTTCTTATTATTCGTTTTTTGGGCTGTGGCATTGACAGTTATCCAGTAACCAGGACTAATATAATTTGCCAATATGATTTAAAGTGCTAAAAATGTTGTTTAGCTATGAAACCAGGTGTCACTTTTCCGAACTTGCACGGTCCCAATAGCAGCTCGTTGCACTCTTTGGGGTGCAAATATTTACCTTTTAAAGAACAGAAAAGTAATTTGTTAAGTTCTAGAGACTTTACATTTTAAAAAAAAAATAAGGTAGAAGAGATGCAAGATGAGACAAAAGAAGATAGGTTAAATAACTGGCAAGACAAGCAGAAACAGCTATAACAGCAGAAACTAGAGAGCTACACCAAATTACTAGACGAGAAAAATGGGTCCAACTGTTCAAACATTATAAGATAAAAAACAGATGAATTAGTTACTACAACAGATGACCAAGTAGAAATATTGAACGAGCATTTTCAGGAGATGCTATGTATACCTAGGGAAAACGCAATGAAATTGTCGAAAACCCGCAGAATATAAACTTGCATAGAGGATGATTGATTAGTAGGGTAAAGCTCAATAGATCCGCTATAGTAATAGATAGCAATAAAAATTAATAACGAAAATTGTAGCCGACTTTGAGTTTCATATTAAAAAAATAGAATGTTACAGGGTGTTCGATAACATAGTGGCAGACCAAACTTATGTTTTTTTAAATGGAACCCCCTATATTTTATTTTATACTCGAAATTCTGTTAACTTCTCCATTACAAAAATATAAAGGTTTGTTATGTTATACAGGGTATTTACAAAGTTATAACCCATTTTGTATGAAAATCGTAACAAGTTCAACTCCCTGTATAAATAAAAAGAAGCTCAACAGCAACAGTTTATTAATGCCGTATTTTTTTATTTATTGTCAAAATTTTTAGGAATTATTGACATTGCTAATTTTCTTTATATCAAATACAAGTTGAGCCAAAACGCAAGTACATTTTTTCTCAGTAATTTTAAATGGAACACCCTATATTTTATATCATTTTTGAAAAGCAACATTACCGTACTTTAATTTTTATATAACATTCCCTATGTCCAAATTTATTAGTTTTCAAAATATTTTCATTTTTCAGAGCAAATTATTTTAGGTGTCTAAATTTATCTAAATTTTAAGTAAGCGATGACTGAATTGACAATTGACGATTTCTGGTTATTAGCAATCCGATAATTAATGTAACAATGGAGCAAATAAAGAAATAAAAATAATATATTAGTGATACATTTTACAAAAAAAAACACAACCAAAACATGTAACATTTTTGAAACAATTAAAAACTACTTTTTTATGTAAATGTAACAAATAAAGAAAGAAAATTAGTAATGAATTTAAAAAAAAAACACAAAAAAAACACAACATTTTGTGAAGACAATTAAACACTACTTTTGTATGTAAATGTAACAATGTAACAAATAAAAAACGAAAAATAATTTATCAGTAACGTATTTTGCAAAAAAAAACATGTTTGAAAAAATTATAAATTACTTTTAATAAAATATTTTTAATATCTTATTACAAAAGGTGTTCAAAATGACCTAACACATGTATGCACGCCTAAAAACAATCATTGAATGAGCTACTTACTCTACGAAGCATTTTGTAAATTAACATATCGAAATAAACTTTATATTCTATTTTTCATCTCATCCCTTGTTGTTGAAGGTATTTTATAAACGTTATTATTAACGTAACCCCGAAAAAATCAGTCCAGTTTATTAAATTCTGATTATTTGGGTGGCCACGCTACTGGTCCATTGAAAAATAAAAATATCTCGAAAACTAATAAATTTAGGCATAGCGAATGTTATCTAAAAATTAATGTACCGTAATGGTACTTTTCAATAGTGATATAAAATACAGGGTGTTCCATTTAAAATTTCTGAGAAAATAATGTACTTGCGTTTTGACTCACTCTGTATTTGTTATACAGTAAATTAGCAATATCAATCATTCTTGAAAATTTTGACAATACGTAAAAAAATAAGGCATTAATAAACTATTGCTGTTTTGCTTATTTTTATTTATACAGGGAATTGAATTTGTTACGATTTTCATATAAAATTGGTTATAACTTTGTAAACACCCTGTATAACATAACAAACCTTTATATCTTTGTGATGGTGAAGTTAACAGGATTTTGAATTTAAAATAAAATACAGGGTGTCCCTTTTAAAAAAACATAAATTTGCTCTACCACTGTGTTATCGAACACCCTGTAACATTCTAACTAATTCTGCAATGTGAATCTCAAAGGTAGCTAAAATTTTTGTTATTAACTTTTATTGCTATCTATTACTATAGCGGATCTATTGAGCTTTACCCCACTAATAAATCACCCTGTATATAGCTTGTGCGTCCCCTTCCAAAACGTAGATACTATTAGCTGCTATCAAATCTCTGAGAAACAACAAGATCCGGGAATCTATAACATTTCTGCCTAAATATTAAGAACTGATCCGCCTCTAACTGCTGAACTTCTGCTCCCCATAATCCCAGAGGTGTGGGAAACAAACCGCATTCCAGCGGACCGGAAAGAAGGTAATATTATTAAAATCCACGAGGAAAATAAACTTCCTGTAGCTGGCTGTATACCATAAATCACAAACATACCAAGTTTTTTGTAAAAGGTATATATTAAAATACCCTAAATAAGGGTCACAATACAAAACGTTTTCGGATTAAGGAATCCATCATCAGTGTTTAAAAGCCAAAATTTGCATGCCTGAGCCACCAAAATGTATTGGGTAAAAACCCTTTAAATGTAAATGATATGGTTGTTTTACATATTTATAAAAGATCATCTGATGTTAAAGATATGCCTGGATGTTACCCAGGGCAACACAGGACTCTTCCCACGTGGTTGGAATTTTTTTTTTTTTTGAGGAAACCTCACATATTGGATTTCAATGACCAGTTTTGGCTTTTAAACACTGATGATGGATTCCTTAATCCGAAAACGTTTTGTATTGTGACCATTATTTAGGGTATTTTAATATATACCTTTTACAAAAAACTTGGTATTTTTGTAATATTATTAAGCTTCCAAAAAAGGCAACTTCACACTGTGCAGAAATTGGAGTTGGAGATAAATAACCTTGCTTACCGCTATACATACAATTTTCATGACCATCATACGGAAATAAACTGTACACTGAAGCGAAATGCAGCGTGACGCACAATGGGATCAACAGTGACGAATTTAACTAACTTATTTAAAGACCCAAAACAGGTGAATAGGGCCGTCTTAACCCGGGGGTGCAAGGGGTGCGAGGCACCCGGGCGCCAAGTTCAAGGGGCGCCAGACGAACACATGCTAGGCTCAAACTTGCACCTGTCCTTAAAAAACTACAAATAACAAACATGTACAAGTGCACTTTCAGTATTTTTTACAAACGCTATTAATGCTTAGTACACCTACGATATACAAATAGAATATGAAACCCATTTAGATTATGTATTCCGACATAATTTCAAGAAGGTGATGCCGTACACTATTTTAAGTAATACCAGATAAATTAAGATTATTATTAACAGAACATGGACCAGTGCAAATTAAAAGATCTAAGTATACTGTAGATAGCAATAACAGGTCCTTTGCAGATACCTATTATACAAAAAGTTTAAAAAATAAACGAAATTATCAAACGAGATTGTCCAATATATATTGTATCTAATAGTGGTTCTGTATTTTGTTTTTACTGTAAGCTTTTCAATGCCAATGTTACTGCTTTTAATACCCACATTTGTTTAAAAAACTGGATACATTTCGAGAAATTTAAAAGACACGAGAAAAGTTCTGGTCACTTAATTTCTGTAAAAAAATATTTAGGTCTAAAAAAAGGCTTACCTACTATTAGACAGAAATACAATAGACTCTGTCAATCAAGCAGCAGTTGAACGCAAAAGAAAAAGGTGGACAGCGGTTTTAGAAAGAATTATCGAAATAATAACATTTTTAGCACACCAAATTTACCATTAAGAGGAACCAGTCAAAGGTTGTATGAATCGGATAACGGTAACTTTTAATTAATAGAATGTATTTCCAATTTTGATAATACGCGGTCAGAACACATTGCAAAGTGTTCAGCATCGTATGCCCCATTATCTTCAACATAATATTCAAAATGACCTGATAAAAAGTAATTGGTGAAACAATTAAATGCACAATTATTGTTGATTTTTTAAAACAATCTAAATATTATTCTATAATTTTAGATTGCACACCTGATACTACACTCAAGGAACAACTTACTATTGTGTTTAAGTTTAGGTTCGTTTATCTCAATTCGTCAACAAAGCTTGCCGAAGTTAAATTTGCATTTTCTAGGTTTTTACTGGTTACTGATGGTTGATACTACCGGACAAGGATTAACAAATTATTTGTTAGAATTTTTGAAATGAATGAATATTGATTTAGATGATTTACGAGGCCAAGGGTATGATAATGGGGCAAATACGAGAGAGAGAGAGAGAGAAATACTAGCCTTCAAAAAAAAATTACAAAAAAAAACTAGTGCATGGAAATAGACCTGATATAGATGGTGAAGATCTATTCCATGAGTTAAAATTGTTACCAATATTTTTTATAAATAAAGACACAACTCCACTTGATATTTTAAGTTACATATATTATACTCTAATAATTTACTTCCGTTTTCCCAAATCTTTTTACATGTCTAAGGATATATTTAACACTTCCAGTACCTAATACTAGCTGAAGGAGAAAAATCTTTTTCTAAACTTAAATTGACCAAAAATTATCTGCGCTCAACATTGGATCAATATTAACAAACCTGTCTTTAATAAGTAGGTTAGATATAACGGAAGTAATAAAAACTTTTGGCAACTCAAAAGCTAGAAAAGTTGACTTTGATAAATAGAGTTAAAAGATTGATCTTGTTTGAATACTGAAACCATGTTTTTTTAATATATAAATAAAAAAAGCAAACATACTCAGTTTTAATTTTAGCATACTTTTATAACCTATATTCCTAAGATATAATCTTCTGACAAAAGGGGCGCAAAGTTGAGTCTTGCACCCCGGCGGCGTGTATGCTTAAGACGGCCCTGGGTGAATTACTTATACAACAGACGACCACGTAGAGAGACGGAAAGAGCATTTTCAGAAGATGCTAGGTACACCTAGGGATAACGCGGATGCAATTGTCGAAAACCCGCAAATTATAGGTTTGTGTATATCTAACGAGGTCCTTTCCAAACGAGATACTAATGTCTGCTATCAAATATCCGAGAAACAGCAAGATCCAGGGAATTTATAAAATGTCTGCCGAAATATTAAAAACTGGTCCGCATCTAACTTCTAAATTTTGCTCTCCATAATACCAGATGTGTGGGAAACAAACCACATTCCGCTAGGCCGGAAAGAAGGTATCATTATTAAGCTTCCAACAAAGGGCAACCTTTCGAGCTAATCAAGCAGGCTTTAGACTAGCATCCCCCTACATAGACCACATTAATACTGTGAGGGTAATAATGGAACAATCGGTTGAATGGAACATATCCGTATACATAGTTTTTGTGGATCTTGAGCGTGCCTTTAACAGCTTATCCCATGTCCTTATATATGGAAAATTTTAAAGCTAAGAAATATCCCGCAAAAAAATAATTTCCATTATAAAGTCCGTGTACACTGAAGTGAAATGCAACGCGACACAAAATGGGATCAACAGTAACGAATTCAACGTACTTATTACTGGAGTCAGACAAGGATGCGTGGTTTCTCCGTTTCTTTTTAACATAGCTATAGATTATATTCTCTTCAAACTAGACTGTAACACAAGAGGGATATAATGGACGTTAAACCACACGCCTAAGTTATCTACAATACGCCGACCATATACTCTTAACACTGTCTATTAACTCCTGTACTATTAACTCCTGTACTGCGAACTAAAATCTCTAGATGAAACTAGATCCATGAGAATAAATGCAAGAATCAACAGACTATTTAATATTAACAATAAATATATATAAAATTTGAAAAATTTTGCATATCTTGGAAGCGTCACAACAGAAAGCAGAGGTACAGAAGACAATATTCGTATGAGGATTAGCTTTCAGCATGTTCAACCCTGTTTGGAGGTCTGAGCCGTATAGGCATATCAAAGAAAAAGATCAGAAATTTTGAAGTTAAATGTCATGTCTGTTCTGCCTTACCGACATGAAACCTGAAAAGTGATAAAAGTCCTTACAGTCAAACTGCAGGTCTTTGTCAACAAATATCTACGAAGAATTGTTCGTATTTTCTGCTACACCTGAACGAACAAAAGAGAGCAGAACATGAAATAAAGTTCAGAAAGTGGGGTTGGATCTTGGATCCCAGGAAACAGGTTTGAGCCCAGTTACGTGATGATTACGTTAAATTTACGGCAAATTTCAACGAATACGTAACTCGGTGATTTATGACGGGAAAAAAACGTATTTCAGTGCCAAATCATTCACATATATTATTAGTGCTTCCTTTATACATGTTTGACATTAGAATAATATAAAATCATAATGACGAATGTAGTACATGTTTTGTGTAGTAGGTGTGAATGTCGGTTACATCGCAAAGGTACGTTTATTTCACGTAATAATCACGAAACAGAAATAACTTCCTTTGGCTAAATTTTGAAAAATATTTTGGAAAACAAAATTTTGCAACGGTGTTGGTTAAATACGTATCGCTTGAATTTTACTCACTGTATTTTATGGACTTCGAAAAACTAGATGTATTTCACGTAAAAGTAATGTAAATAATACCAATATTTAAACAAAAAGTTTATGATTTCGCTTTAAAAATCATTTAGCATAACTATTTCAATCCAACCTTGATTTGAAGCTATTTTTGCTATTTTTTCTTTAAAAGCATCACAAGGAGCTAAAATGCGCGCGCGGTGATGACGTACTACCAAGCCTTTCTTCTTCTTCTTCATGTGCTATCTCCTCTAAGAAGGTTGGCAACTATCACGGCTATTTGCACTTTCGATACCGCTTCTCTAAAGAGATCAGCAGAAGTGAAATTAAACTAAGCTCTCAAATTGTTTAACCAGGAGATGCGTCTTATTCCGCAACTCCTTCTACCCTGTATTCTTCCTTGTATTATTAATTGTAACAAGTTATAAAGCTGGCCCCTCATAACATGTCCCAGATATTGCAGTTTTCTGACTTTAATTGTATTTAAATCTCTTTATCTTTTCCCATTCTTCTCAACACTCAACACCTCGATATTCGTGACTCTATCCACCCAACTTATTCTTAATATTCTTCTGTAGGCCCATAACTCGAAGGCTTCTAATCTCTCCGAAACATCCTTCTTTAATGTCCAAGCTTCCAACCCATAGAATAATACGGAGAACACGTAGCATCTCAGAAGTTTTATCTTTAAAGAAATTGTAATGTCCCTGCCTACCAAGCCTTTCTCCTCCTTTAAATACTATCACGTGACCACGGTACGTGACTAACATAGTTGGTTCGAAAACTAAATTAATCGATTTATCGAATAATAGATACGTTTCGATAGGATTATTTTTTGTACTATTCTGGTATTGAAATAGATTTTTAGTAAGACCAATAAGTTAATAGTAGAAGAAATTTAAAAACAAAAGTAAAATACGTAATACTAATTTAAAGTAAGTAAAATAGTTTAGCTGTAATTTAAAAATAATCGATTTTTATAATCGATGATCATAACCTCTAATATCAGCTTCTCTTCTCACATTTCTCACAACAAAAAGTGAAACGTGAAGAGCTTTATTTCCCTCGTTTTATTTTAGGCGGGTTTATTCATAATAATGTCTTTCGTATTAACGTTTACCTCACTGCTCGAGGGTTGAAGTGCCGATGATGCAATTAGAAAGAAACAAGAAAGTGTCGAAGTGTCCTCCTCGAAATAAAAAGTGACCTGTGTTGTATTTTGTGTTTTGTGTGCAAATTTTTTAATTTGTCTTTAGGTCGGTACCATTTTTGGTTCAATATCTTATATAATAATAATTATACAGGACAAATGTTTTAAAGTCTCTAAATTCTACTAAATAAATACATTGTTAATACTTTATATTATGCTTGTTTTATTTATATCATATGATGATAATAATTACGTGATTCATAAGTTAATTAAGGTCGAATTATTTACGTGAACCGAGGACGTATCTTTCACGTGAATACTAATATAATATACATTCCCTAAAAGATACCTTAATCAACACGTATTTGCAACATGAATTTCCCGAAACATTTTATTGCTATTTAAGGTAAATAACACGTCTATTGAAGACGAGTTATTCACGTAATGTAAAGACGTATTTTCAATGTGACATTCCAACCAAATTTTCACGTGAAATTCACGTAAGCAATTTACGTATATTGGTGACAAATGTACCCAAAATTCACTTAATTAACACGTCGGTCTGTTTGCTGTGATCGGTCACACTCTCAGAAAAAGTATCTCCAGTATTGCAAAGGCGCTCCTAGAGTGAAATACCCAAGGAAAAAGAAAAAGAAATCGCGCAGCACAAACTTGAAAAAGATCCATAATGGACGAGATAAGAGACCAAGGAAGTCTTGGAATAAGGTGAAGACCTTAACCTTCGTCGGGCGGCATAGGTACAATTGTAACTTTTGAGTTTTATAATAGTCATTGTCACTACTTTTTTTGTTAAAGAGATAGAGACTTGAAATTTTGTGACTTCTTTACATTTATCCAGTAGATTATGTCAGCCAAATATAACAAAGAAATCTTTATTCAGTTCCCAGCAGGGGGCTTAAATTTTTCCTACCATCATAAACGACGGCATAGGTACATTTGTACCTTGTATTTTTTTTTAAATGATTCTTATAAAATATCAATACATTTTGTATTTAAATAATAGTTTATTGGAACCGTAATACAAAAATGAATGTTAGTTTGGATTTTCGTAACACATACATGTCGTTTTAGACAAAGAATATTTGTCACACATAGGTAGAAAACATACTACACAATTTTTTCTCATTATAGGTTGTTTTCTCCATTCGTATTGACAAACATGACAACTCCGGTTACTGGAGTAGATCTACGAATGCTGTGAGATACTTGAGGAAGAGTATCTACAGCAAGACAAAGATCTTTAGAAAGATCCTTCAAAAACTTCTTGCGTGGGTCCTTTGTTTTTTGTAATGGATTGTGCTCTCTATCTCGATATGATGTAGGATGTTAAGCCAGTGACGTCAATTATATTATAAAAAAAGGCCAAGTGCCAAAGCAATGTTAGACGTTTGATCGTATATTTATCCAGCATTTTATCCATGGCATCAACACCCCTTTATATTTACTCTAATACTTAATCATTTCCGGCTACTTGTTCTGTTATCTGCATGGACGAGAGTAACACTACTGCTTTTTTTCTTTAGCAAATAAGAACACTCCTGATTGTATGCAAGACTTGTGGAAAAAATAGCTATTTTCTTGCTTGCTTGCATATTTATGAGTAGAAATCTCTTATGTTCTCTAATTAAGCCCACTAACCTCATGTGACATGAATTCCAGACTTTAGCTAATTCAAAACTGGTAAAAAGTTATTTGTGGTAATATTTCGCCCAGAACCTTTATAAGACATGGCCAGATCCAAAACTGTTCGTTCGCCAACATTAAATTGTCGGGAACAATATTCTGTTTTTCAAATATAAAGGTGAATTTGTATGGGATTTGATGCATTACAAACCCACAATAACATGTTTAGTGGGTTTGGAAGATATATTATATTGTGTAAATTGTGTGCGGCCTCTAAACGGAAACAGTTGTTCATCTATGGTTATACATTGGGATGGTTTGTAGCCTTGTTGCACATTTTTATTCTGCATTGTCCAGATATCTCGTATGAGTTCAGCCTTTTCGGCTTTTTTGCGTTATTGGCGGGTATTTTCGTTGTCAAATCTTATAAATATTAGCATGGTCTTAAACCGAACACGAGACATTGCTGCACGGTCATGTGTTAGTGACAGAGACTCCATATTACACATATCTCACAAGTTTCCTTTGTTGATTCTATATATAACTCTTTTGTCGGCATTTCGGTAAACTAAATTTAGAATCAGTATTACTTATGATAATTTTTAGGTATACACGTATTGACAAACACCAAATAACTAAATGTGGATGAAATGTATTACGTCACCAACTGAAATAAGTATAATACAATGCTAATCTCCTTGAATTTGTTTACGACCACTATTTTTAAGTTGATTGTTGCAGTAATTTCAATAATTTACGATATATAACAGGGGTCACTTACAAGCGGCTTCTTATCTTTGTTTGTAAATCTGTACAAGAACAAATTACCGAATATTATTATTTATTTATTACAATATTAAACAATTTTTAACCAATTATGCTAGTAGTAAATAAGATTATCTTAAAACTAACAAATATTTCCTTTTAGATTAAGGAATTTTTAAGAAAATATATAACTGGTACAATAATTGTATTTATACCGTCTGTTACCGGTATAAAATTATACCGCTGGACAAAGGTTAACGCAAAATGAAACTCAATGACGCGTTATCACTGAAGCTCTATGCTCTACTTCAAGGAGTAAGGAGTTAACAAAAACCTTAATATAATTATTGTACCCGAACAATTATTGTTAGCTCGTTTGCTTGGAAATGTGACCGCTGGGTCCCTTTGGTAAACATAAAGATTCGATCATCTGGAAAATATCATATTATTTGATAATACTAAAAACTTATGGGAGAGTTAAAGGAAATTGTTTGTTTGTCGTTGACAAGATTTAAAGTGAATAATCGTTATTTATCTAGCTTTATAGTAAATAAATATTTTAATTTGGAAAATGAAAAAAATAACTACTGGAAAAATGAACTGGAAAGTAAATATTTCTTTTAGACTTATATTCCATCACAGTTTTCATTTTCTTTTAATACTAGAAAATTATTAATTTATTCATGTCGTGTCGTTTGTTTGGTCCGACCATCGCACTGGAAATCTTCCTTTGGATTTTTTGCACGCTACGTTGCCTTCAACTATTATTCGTCCCATGCCTTCTCTTCTTCTAGTTATATTTCTATATGGAACTTGGTGTATTTTGGTTAAGAGTTATGGTGAGTCTGGTTTTTATGTTAAGTTATGCTTGAGTTAAAATATTTGTACGATGTGCTGTCCATGGTATGCGCAACATTCTACAGTAGACCCACATTTCAAACGCCATTAAATGCTTCGAATCGGTAATTAAATTATCTGTCCAATTCATAACCTGCCATGTTTCTTATCATTTATTCATTATTGTGATTATATCCATAATATAATATTAGGTATACCAAAAATGTTGTCCTCTCTCTCCATCAGCCATTTCTACCTTCTTATACTTCTATTGCATTAACAATTTCGTGCAATATTTTAGTTGGTAATGATAATATATTAAATTTTATACAGACTCAATACAAATCTCTATGATCTTTCCGAAGGATACAAATTTTCAAACCGGAAGACTACGTATAACATGCGTAAATAAAAAAGGAAGGACGGTTTATTGTATTATTCAGTGTCACAAAAATTTAAAATAAAGAAATTTGTTTGAAATTTCCAGAACAAGTCTCCAAAGAGTTTTAAAACAAAATATGTTTTAGTTAAAAAAAGAATAACAATAAAAAGGCTGTGTATGAAAATACCTAGTATCGCTCGTAAAAGAATAGAACTTTTACGAAATTTAAAGAATTTTAAAACAGAGGAGTTTTCATTTGATTTTATTTTTTGTATCAAATGTGAAATTTTGCTGGAGGTAAAACAAAATGAATTTGACTGGATGAGAGCATAAAATACATAAAATACATCGATAATGAACCCAACTTGCTGCCTAAGCGTTCCAAGGTTGTACGATAAAAAATAACCAAACTACGGGAAACATGATTTTCACAACTTTTTTCATTGGCTTTTGTATCTAATAAAGTATACGTGCCTTGAGATTACATTTTCTCCAACCTATTTTTTGATTGGAATTTTGCTATTTTTGGCAATTTTCACTAGCAATATATGTAGTAATATCGATAGTAATTAGTATAATAATATATGTTATGAGTATTTTAAAGATATGAAAATTGGTGTGAAGAAAGAAGACAAAAATAAAAAGGTGATGATTGGAAAATTATGATCCTATTCTTCATATTTTTGCCGTAAATTCGGGTTAAATTTGACTGGCTGTATCTCAGGAACCACTCATCACAATTAAATATTTTTTTCTTTTAGTAGAAGCGTCCAGTCGCTTTTTTTCCAATACCGAGTTATTCTATTTGTTTATAAGCCAAAAAATTGTTTCTAATTTAAAAAAACTCCAGAGGCCGCTTAAATAATCTTACGTGCATAGAAATCGGCCCACTTAAAAATTTGGTTATATTTTATGACTCGTATTTCCTAAACTTGTTGGCCGATTTAAATGATTTCTTGAACGTGTTATAGCCCGATAATTTAACAATATCACTGTGATAACATTGTTGCCAAAAAGATAAACTTTCATTGCATACCGGGTGTACCAATCAAACTGTATTTTTTCCTCAAAGTTCGCATCGCCCTGTGGAATATTCTAGCATATATAAAATACTGAAATTAAAACCCAACTATAGCCTCTGGTTTTCTTAACATTATGTTTTTTATTTATTCGTTTGTGTTGGATAATAAAAAAGTTAGGTACTTTAACAACTAGACATGTTCTTCATCAATACACGGTGTTTCTAAATAAGTGCGACAAATTTTAAAGGATAATTCTGCATGAAAAAATAATGGCAGTTGGCATTATAAAAGTATGTCCGCATATTTTTCATTTCCGAGATATGGGATGTTAAATTTTTTCTTACAAACTGACGGTTTATTTATTGCTTTAAAACCAGTTAAGATGTGCAAATCAAATTTGATTGTTTTTAAGAGATAGTTATTGCGGATTTTTTGACATTAAGTTAAGAATTTAATATTCACCATTGGCGCACATACAGGTAATATGACCGATCATATTACCCGTATGTAAGCCAATGGTGCATATTTAATTCTTAATTTTGTGTCAAAAAATCCGCAATAACTATACTTAAAACCTACCAAATTTCATTTTTACATCTCAACTGGTTTTAAAGCAATAAATAAATCGTCAAATTGTAAGAAAAAAATTCAACATTCGACCCCCCAGAGGGAGTGTAGTGGTCGACGTGATGTCGTGTATTGTCCGTCTCCAAAGATCTCTTTCTCTGGCCATTTCTTTTAACTCATGCATAGGTCTTTTGCATATTCCTGTAATCTGATCGATCCATCTTGTTGGGGATCTTCCTCGTGATATTCGGCCTTCCACCTTTCCTTGTATAATGAGTCTTTCCATGTTTTCTGTGTTGGCTCTCATAACATGTCCAAAGTATTTTAATTGTTGGAGATGGACTTTACTGGAGAGCCGTTGGCTAACTTTTAGCTCTCTTAAAATCGAATTATTTATTCTATAGTCGGTCCAAGCAATTCGTAGCATTCGTCTCCAACAGAACATTTCAGTGGCGTCTATCTTTCTCTTTTCCGAATTTCTCAGAGTCCAAGATTTACAACCGTAAGTCAGTATTGGGAATATTAAGCAGTTGATCAACCTCATCTTTAACGCTCTTGAACTTTGACAGTCCTTCCATATTGTGGTCATTTTTGCTGTGGCGACTTTTGCTAGATCACATCTACGTTTTATTTCTTCCTGTACTGACCCTGTGTTTGTGATTAATGATCCCAGATATAAGTATGAGCTCACAACCTCAAACCGATCAATTGTGGTTATATGTGGATGATTGTTATGTAGTCTATCCACTATCATGATCTTTGTCTTTGATATGTTTAATTGCAGACCAAATATTTGACTTTCGTTTTCAACCAGTCGTATACGATCATTCAGCTCTGCTTGACTATTTGCAAGAAGGGCTGTGTCATCTGCGAAACGTAGGTTGTTTATTTTATGACCATTAATTGAGATGCCTTTTTCCCATCCTTCAAGTGCTCTTCTCATAATATGCTCTCCATATATGTTGAATAATTGTGGAGAGAGTATACATCCCTGTCTGACACTTACCTACCTACATATAACTAAAACTCACAATTAACAACAATCTGTTTTTTAAAATAGGCCAACAACTTAGTTCTATTACAGTACGTTCTTTAAAGGTAAAATTTTCACACCCCCTTTTGGGTGTGAAAAATATATGTTCTAAATAAGTCCGGAAATGGATAAAATGACTAATTCTGAGCAACTTTTGTTCTATAAAGTTTTTTCACCAAGTTAATACTTTTCGAGTTATTTGCGAGTGAATGTGTTAATTTTTCTAAAAAATATCCACGTTTTCAGATAACTTTTACCAAATAACTCAAAAAGTAAGTATTTGGTCGAAAAAAAAATTCTTATCAAAAATATAAGCACGTAAAAAATTGAAAAACATGGTGTGTGTGTATATTATTAAGTGAGTGGAATGCTTCATTATTTGGATATTTCACATTGAATTATTCTATTTGGAATTTTTCGAATATGAACCTATTTTTCATTAGCTATACTCTGCTTTTGCTAGGTATAGAGACCTAATATTTACACCGTTTTTTTCACTTTTGTATAGGCTATAATTTTGCTAAGAATATTTTTTTCGACAAAATGCTTACAATTTGCTTTTGCAAATTGGGCTCTATACCGTCATTCTTTATTATATTAGTTTGATATTACGAATATGTGTGCCAAATATCTCGATAAAATATTCAAAATTATAGCCGCAATTTTGGACCGCGTTTGTTGCTACCTGTTGATCGCTACTGTGGCCTCTTAAAACAGTTCCAAGTTTTGGATCCGAAGGACTAAAGACTTCTACTGGAACCAAAACGTGTTCTGGTAAACAACCTAAATTCGTGCTTTCTAAACATGCAAAGCAAATGATCGATAAAAAAGAAGGCTAGGGGAAATCTAAGATTGCATTTCACCACATGTCTATTCATCTAGGTAAAAATTTCAACGAATCTTGGTTCCCTGTACTCAGGTATAGTACATTATTTGACGGTGTTTGCTGAATATTTTAAAGAACCGTTTGAATTGACAGGAAATTTGGCATACGCATTGCCAACATGTCAAAGAAAAAAAGTGATATTGTGCCGATGTCTGCTTTTGGCCTGGGGGTGAGTTTCACCCCTTCTCGGGGGTGAAAAATACGATCAAAATAAGTCCGGAATTCGATAAACTGACTAATTCTAAGCAAATTTTATTTTATACAGTTTTTTTACTAAGTCAATAATCGAGTTATTTGAAAGTGAATATGTTCATTATTCAACAAAAGAAATACGTTATTAGACAATTTTTCGCAAATAATTCAAATAGTAAATATTTTATCAAAAAAAACAATTCCTAGCGACAATATAGCTTGTAAAAAAGTGAAAAAAATGGTGTATACATCTAGATAAGACCTAGCAGAAGCAAAGCTATATGTAGCTAAAGAAAAATATGTTCATATTCGCCAAATTTGAAATAAATAAATTTCAACGTGAAATAACCAAAAAATGAAGCACTTTTTGAAAAAACTCTATAACTTTTTTAAAGAGTTTAAAAAGCTTTATTTCTTTTTCGAAAAAGAAAAGATTTTAGCATCAAACTTAAGCAAGTTGCGCATAAAATACAGTTTGTCCCTTTTGATTTGGCAAAAAAAATCGAGAAAATCACCGCCTAATTAAAAACCTAAATCGTTAATCGTTACCGCTTCACAAGTTGCTTTATTTATGTTGTGTTTATTTGATCTGTAAGTTTCATCGGTTCAATAAAAATATGCTTATTAAAAAAATGGTTTTAAAACAAAACTATTAAAATTTTTAACTAAAAAAATGCTTTTTTTTTTCAAAATAACTTAAAAATTATTAGTAATACCAAAAATATCAAAAAGTAATAAAATGTAAGTTTTGCTTTTCTGAAATTGGTTTTTTTGTTTTCCTGTTGGATAAAAATTGGTTATGCTATGGCTGTTCAAAGTTTGGATACACTCGGGATTAATGACTCGTTCAAGCCATTTTAACTACAGCCTTTTCTTAAATAAGCACTTTGAACCGATGAAACTTACAGATCGTTTAAAGAATTAACAATAAAGGTAACTTGTAAAGCGGTAACGATTAATCTTATTTAAGATGCTAATCAGGGGGTGCTTTTCGCGATTCTTTTTACGAAAAAATAAAGAAAAAACAATATTTTTAGCGGAGCTCACATACTTTTAATGTCAGAGGTTTTTTTAATAAACAAAAATATACCTTTTTTTAAACACTTTAAAAAGATGAAATGAGTGTTCCCCGAAAAGGGTTCCGTTTTTTGGTTATTTTTCGATGAAATATTCGATTTGGAATTTGACGAATAAGAACCTACTTTTCATTAGCTACGACTTTGCTTCTACTGTATCTACAGATTTCATATATGCACCATTTTTTCGCAGTTTTTTATAAGCTGCATCGACAAAATACTAACTTTTGGAGTTATTTGTGAAAATCCGTCTAAAAACGTGGTTATTTTGTTGAAAAATGAACATATTTACTCGCAAATAACTCGAAAAGTATTAACTTGGTAGAAACACTCTGTAGAACATAAGTTGCTTAGAATTAGTCAGTTTATCGAATTCATAAAAGATGAAAATTAAAGACAGCTTTTATTTCAATTCGTTTCAGAGGTGACGGATATGGTGACCTAGTCTTCTTTCTTCATCATTTTTTTTTTGCTTTGCAAGTATAGAAAGCACGAATTTAGGTTGCTTACCAGAACTTGGTTCCAAAAGAAATCTTTAGTTCTTCGAATCTAATTTCGAACTGTTTTAAGCAGATCTCGCTACAGCGTTTGTAAGCGAGTTATTTGTATAGTTCAGCATAGAGAGACTATTTATTTTCTTTTCGATTTAGTGCCTCTCTGATGATCCCTAAAAACAGTGAAACGTTTATAAGAGAATGCTGGTCACCTCTGAAAGGAATTGAAGTGCAAGCTGTCTTTAATTTTCATTTTCAAATAAAAATATATTTTAAACAAAAATATTGAAAATCAAAAATTATACAGGGTGTGGCATTAGTGTGACAAAGTCCAATTACTCATTTGTCGTAAGAGATAAAAAAAGTTATTTGAGTAAAAGTTGGGGTACGGATAGGACCATAATCTAAAAATATTTTTAGATATACATGGCCACCCGTATTGAAAGGGTGACACAAATTTATGTTTTTTTAAATGGAATACCCTGTATAGTTTTACATTTTTGGATTCTCTTCGATATCTTCTTTCTCAGAATATAGGGTTTTGTAATATTATACGAGGTAGTTTAAAAGATAATTACTTTTTATTTTTAATTTCGTAGCAATATTCACACCCTGTAGAATTTTCTATTTATCAAATATCAAAGTTTCTATTTATGGTCAAACGATTTTTAGTATAGTCTACTATTGTTAAACATTAATAATATAGCGAAAAGTTATTACTAATATACGGGTTTGGTCAAAACTCGGAATGAATATTTTCTGAGTTTTCCCAAATCGAACACCCTGTATTTTAGTAGTCAAATGAAATTATATTTTATGTACTTTTTTATTTCTTAAGCATTCACTATACCTAAGTGCTTTAAATTTTGTGTTATTCGTGATTTTTTAATCCAAACATTAATTGCAACAAAAATTATGTGAAATTTTATTACGTGGCTGTGCAAATATTCAATCAAAAATAATCTATCGAAAAAAGTACATATCAATCTAGCTTGATCCTTCATTTATTAATTTTGGATGATATATCCAAATACCTACGTAGTTAACATTGTTGTTGCGTAAAATATTAATAAAAACATACAAGACTCTACCTAGTTGGCTATGACAATAAATTTGCTAAAACATTTGACATTATACTATTTTTATAGTTCTAGTTGCTTTGTTACCATTACGTATTTGTAATCTGAATATGTATGTAACATTAACATATTCAGAATCAAGTATGTTAGGATAGACGAAAACCCAAGCGTAAAGTTAGAGTGTTTTAAGGTTATTTACCGATTTGATATTAGAATTTTCTAGCAAATTTTGTTGTTAAAAATTTAAATTTTACTTAAAACTTTTGAATGTCCTTTTATATCGAATTATCATTTTTAAGAGCATGTTGTATCAAATTTTTAAATTATCTCAGTTTTTCTACGACCGTTTAACCTTCCGATGACCAACATTTTTTTGTTGCACGGATGATTAAGGGGGGGGGGGGGAATGACCCCAGGTCAAAAATGTCAAAAATGACAATTAACAAAAAATTAAGTTTTTTTTTAATTTTTTTTATGGCATGGACTTTTTGTCATTCAGCCAGTCACAACATGAGTATTAGTGTCATGTGTAATGTGTAGTGTGTATGTTGAGTAAGTGTGTTGTTACTTTGCAAAGTCGACGTCATTAGCGTACAACTACTTGGAATTACACATAATAACGGTATTTTACTAAACATCAACTTCAGAATATATTTTTTATTCGTAAAATAAAGGGAATTTTTTTTATTTCAAAATATGAGGGTATCTAGAATGATATTAAAGTCAAATAAAAAAATAATGAGTTAAAAATTGAAAATACTCTTGAAATTATTAAAGAAAAACATACGCTGGGGTCACAATTTCTCCCGCTTGGTCATCCGAAGGTTAAACATGCTCATTTCATTATTCACTATTTTTAAATAAATAATAACACCCATCATTTTACCGGTGAGTAATATTTCATTACTCACGGGTCATTACTCACGGGAGATAAAAAGAAAAGTATAGTATTCTACTCGCACCTAATGGCTCTTACTCACGATGATGAGTTTTCGACACGAGCCGAAGGCGAGTGTCGTAATTCATTAGAGCCAACATTACATGCTCGTTGAATAATATAATATTATTTTTATCTTTCTGTTTAAAAATGAATTTTTATCCTAAAATTTCTCCCATAAAAATCGTTCAGATTGTTTGTGGAACTTATATAAACAGTTACGCCTCAACTCGTCATGTTTTCATACTGTAGGCGTTAAATCAAACTAGTTCCATTGTTATAAATTTCTTCCCTATTTCTGGAGAATAAAGGGGACTTTTCATATTCAAGATGAATCAGCCGCTGATTTCCTTTTACTCAGGCTCTATTTTAACATCTGCTTTAGAATTCTACAAATGAACCAAACATTTTATGTAACGAAGGTATAAATTAATGCGTGTAAACCTGGAAATATAGTTACCAAACAGACAACTTCAATAGATTTTGTAGTACAGCCATACATCCTGATAAAAATATGTTACAATTATTTCAAACATAAACTTCAAATATAATTGAAAGCTACGTTTGTAGCAAGAGTGGACCGTATATTCACATAAAATGGTTTCAGAAAATTATATTAAAATAAATAAGTTAGTAGCTGCAAATATAAGATTGGATATATTATTATATACACAGGGTGTGTCCAAAGTAGCGGTATAGTCGAATATTTTGCGAAATGAACGTCGGATCGAAAAAATGAAAAATACGTGTTCAATATTTTTCAAAAATCTATCGAATGAGAGCAAACACGATCCCCCACTCTACCCCCTGAAGGTGGGGCAAGGGGTACACTGAAAAAAATATTGTACATAGTACCAATGAACGCCAATCATTGATTTTTTTTACATTGATTCAATGAAAATTTCGTTAATACTATAAACACGTAGTCATTAAGTAATGACCATATTTATTACTACTATCCAATGACTTTTTTCATAATACTAATAATTTGTTCATTGTATATATGAAACTATACATCAGGATTATGCGGTTAAATTAATGAATATAAAACGTTGCACTAATGTACAGTGTTCTTTAAATAACGAACTCGTTTATTGAATCAATGTTTTCGTAACATTAAATTAATGTTTTCGACTTTGATTAATAACTCGATACATTGTTTTGATGTAACGTAATAATTGTATTAATGTAATATACCTGAATCAATGAACAATACATTGTAGCAATAATCTTGTACATAAACCGATACATTTCTTAAAATTCTATAAGTGATTTTATTGGTGTAAATAATCACGTGACAACAGTTGCAGCCTCCTAGCAGACAGTCACCCTGCAGACTCTGAGGAGCGGTGTTTGACACTAGTGATTTGGTTGATTTTTCTAAGGTATGTATTTACATAAACTATTTATAAATTATTTGGTTGGATTTCTATAAAAAACAGTTGTACTTCTATTTCCACTTTTGCAGATTGATATGGATTTTGGAGTGGCATTTGGAAATGGAAATGGATTTATTGATGGATGGGACAGCAATTTCGAAAGAATTATCTCCTTTCTTCGGCGTGAAAGTCATATTAAGGATAAAACAAATAAATTTTTAATTGAAAAGATTACCCATTACGGAATATAAGTACCTATTTCATTATTCAATCCTGCGTATCTAGTATTAATTAATTTTTGTTCTCTGTAAATTTTTTCAAAAGCTAAATCGACACATAGGTAAAATAAAATAGGAACAATTTGAAAATATTTCTAAATGGTATATATACTGGTTTCTGATAAAAGATTAGTAAATTAAATCTTTAGGTGATTAAACCGTAAATAATCGAAAAATATTATTAACTCTTGCAGTCGGTAGTATTTATCAAAGTAAAAATAAACATCTAAACATCTAGCAATTTTCTTCAGGATAAATTAAAATATTTCTATAAAAAAAGTGATACCCAAAAATACAACTATGTTTACTAGTTAGATTTATTTTTTATAATAATTATTAATATAAATTGTAGATGGCTAACATGCAGTTCTTCTTTGGGTTCTACATCGATATTTTGTACGAACTAATAAAATAGTTAAAAAAGATCTTAATGGACAACCAAATATATAATAAAATATATCATCAGAGATTTCCAGTAATCATTCTTACATCGGGAAGACCTAGCAAGAAGTCGAAGATCATATTAGATTTTTGAAATCAAAGAAAAATGCCATTCAACCATGTGTTTTTTGTATGGGTGGTGATAATTAATCCCAGAGAGATGTTGTATTTATGGAGATGTTATTGTAGATGTATTTATTTTCACGATATCAGGTATACATTTTATATAATAGATATATATATATATATATATATATATATATATTTTTATATATTTTATAAGAAGAATCAATTTCTGTTATATTATTAATTATTCAGTTTTTTTCCAAATTACAATATAAAAAGTTGTTTGTGCTAATTAAAAATATGTTTTTTTTTAAACTTTAGATATGTACTTAATATTAGTTTGAGAATCGGCAAAAAATCGTTGCTTCAACCTATATTTGTAATATTTATGTAGATATTAAGTCGTCATTTTGTTTACTTATTAACTATTTGTATGTTATATACAAATATACATGAAAATGACATTCACTGAACCAAAAAAGTACGTAAATGTAATGAAAAAAACATTGATTCGAAAATGGGGAGCATTAATTTTCGTCCAAAGATCAGTATCGTTGGTCCAATGTAAGTAGATACATTAACAACAATTAATGCTCAAAAACATTAACTTCTATGAATTAGTATGTTAATTCAATGTACTTTCTAGTTAAGAATTAATGTACCGGTACATTAATTCAATGTACCGATCCATTGATTCAATGTACCGATACCTTGATTCAATGTACCGATACATTGATTCAATGTACCGATACATTGATTCTTAACTAGAAAGTACATTGAATGAACGTATTAATTCATAAAAATTAATGTTTTTGAGCATTAGTTAATGTATCTACTTACATTGGACCAATGATACTTATCTTCGGACGAAAATTAATGCTCCCCGTTTTTGAATCAATGTTTTTTTCATTATATTTACTTACTTTTTTGGTTCAGTGTAGTTTTAAAATCTTAAATGGAAACCCCCAGTTTTTATTGCAGAAGATTTGGATTTCTTACGTAAAAGTAAGCAACTTTTGTTCATTTCTTCGAATTTTGGATAGATGGGGCAATACTCGATAAAAACGATTTATCGTGATACCATAGGTAAATTATAGAAACGGTCTAATATCTGGAGAATTATGCTTCCACATGAAAAACCAAAAAATGCGTTTTCAATATTTTTCAAAAACCTATTGAATAACATCAAATACGAGCCCCCTCTCCATCCCTGAAAGGTTGGGTTAGGGTAACTTTAAAATCTTAACTAAAAACCCCCATTTTTTATTACAGTTATGGATACCTTGTGCAAAAATAAGTAACTTTTATTCGAGACACTGTTAATATTTGGCACTATAATCTGAAAAAAAAATTATCGTGATACCCTGGATAAAAATTAGAAGTCTAAAATTTAGAGAAATACAATTCCAAATAAAAAATAAAAGAAAACACGTGTTTAATACTTTTCAAAAATCTATCCAGGGAAGATGAAAAATAACTATCAATGTCAGGTTGTAATTAATTTACTCCGAGATTTATATAAAATTGTGTAAGAAATATATCAAATAAATACATGAATCATATACCAGTGCACAGGTCCGTGCGGTGCTATGATGCGGCGAGGCAGTCGCATCAGGCGGCATCACAAGGGGGGCGGCATAAACAGTAAAATAAAAAAAATTGTCAGATTGTGTAAAAATGTTGTCAGAAACTATAGAAAAAATGAAAAGTTGATGAAAAATGAAAACAGGCAATATGGCTAATGACCAAATGAAAATTTAATGAAATTGCAGAAAATTTTGTTCCGAATTTCCAGCTGAAAATGAAAGAAATTCGAGCGAGGAGAAAAAAGCGTTTATTTGACTACGAAAAATCTGTGGACGAGCTCTTAACAGATGAAGCTAAATTTGAAATAAATTTGTTCATCTATATTTTAAACATTGACGTTAATGCTTTGATTGATCGATTTTTGCTTCTAGAAACTCATACTCATAATAATAAAATTTTAAATTTTTATAAATGATATTTTTAAATTGAGGGAAATATAGATGATGAAACACTAGAAAAATATTTTATAAATCTTCATTAAATAATTTCAATAGAAAAAGAAAAAAATCTGATGTTATAATGATCTTCTAAAAGAATTGCGTGATATATTTCAAATGATACCATACTCCATGAAACCTTTAGAGGTTTTGAACTATTTGTGCCAAAATGACCTAATTTCTTTATACCCAAATGTAGTTGTAAACTAAGAATTTTATTAACACTCCCTGTCTCGGTAGCTAGTGGGTAAAGAAGTTTTTCTTCTTCTTCTTCTTCTCGTTGTCCATATGCCCTATAAGAGCGTCGGACTTTGGTATCACTTATCCATCTTTTACCCATTTCTTCCACGCCTTCCGGTCTCCTGCCATTTCCTTCATCTGTTGCACTGTTTTCCCTCTCTTTGTCCCGATTTCCTCGATTTGCTCCATCCACCCCTTTCTAGGTCTGCCCCTTCTTCTTTTCCCCTGTCTTTTGGCATCTGTCACCTTCTTTACTAGTCTGTTCTCGTTCATCCTAGTTATATGTCCAAACCAATTCAGTTTTCTTTTTTCAATTTTTTTTTCTATTGGTTCCTGGCTTAGCACGTTTCTGATGTTTTCGTTCCTTTCCCTGTCCATCTTCGTCTTTCCAGCTATTTTTCTCAGATGCTTCATTTCTGCTGCATTTATGGCACTTTCATGTCTCTTATTTGTGACCCATGTCTCGCTTGCATATAGAAGAGTTGGTGCTGTGATTGTATTATATACATGTATTTTTGTTTCCTGGCTGATTTCCCGTTTTCCCAGTATCGTATTATTAATCGCATAGTATATTTTCGTAGCTTTCTTTGTCCTATTTGCAATTTCTAGGTCTAGCTTTCCGTCATTTGATATTATCGTTCCCAGGTACTCGTAGGCCGTCACCCTCTCCAATTCTTGTCCTCTACAGAACACTCGTGTTTCACCTCCAATCTCGTGCTCCTGCTGACCTATTTTCATCGTCTTGCATTTGCTGATGTTTATTTCTAATTTCATTTTCTCTATTTCCTCAGTCCATACATCAATTAGTCGTTGCATCTTTCTCGGGTTGTCTGCTATGAGAACGACGTCGTCCGCATACAGTAATTCTTCTATCATAACTGGTGTTAGGTGTGTGTAGCCTATTATTGTTTTTAATTGATTAGTCCTTATTTTCACATTTTTAAATAATTGATCCATAATTATGACGAATAGGAGTGGGCTTAGGCTATCTCCCTGTTTTATTCCCTTGTTCATCCTAAATTCTAGTGATCTGCTACCTCCCATTTGTACTTTTCCCACCACTCTACTGTACGTACTTTTAATTATCTCTAATAGTTTCCTCGGTATTCCCAGCTCCTCCATAGTATTCCACAATACTTTCCGGTCTACTGAGTCGAACGCTGCTTTAAGGTCTATGAAGGTTATATATATGTTTGTTCCCCGATCATTATTTTTTTCTATTATATTTCGTAGTATGCTTATGTTGTCAACTGTTTGTCTTTGGGCTCTGAATGCTGTTTGTTCGTCTTCAAGTTTTTCTTCTACCTCTGTTCTTAATCTGCTTTCTATTATTCTCGTATATAGCTTGAACACTGCTGATGAGAGGCATATATCTCTATAGTTTCCACAGTTGGATTCTTCTCCTTTCTTGTGAATTGGGATCAGTAAGTTTTCTTCCCACTCTTTCGGCATTTTGTTTGTCTCCATGCTTCTCTCATTATTTCCAGCAACCACTTCTTTCCTTCTTTCCCTATCCATTTTATCATTTCGGGATCAATTTTATCTGCTCCGCTCGCTTTTCCTATTTTTATTCTACTTATCGCTTCTTCCAATTCTTCTGTACTTATTTCTTCCATTTGGTTTTCGTCCTCTGCTGTCTGTTCTATGGTTCCCTCTGTCTCTATTTCTTCACTTTCCTCGCCCATATATTTCTCTTCATAATATTCTCTCCACACCTCTAGTCTTTCTGTTGTATTTGTCTTTAGTTTGTTGTGTTTGTCTTTTACACCTCTGAGTTCTTTTCTTTTCTTTCCTCTTAGACTCCTTACTTTATTCCAGAAGCATCTGTTGTTGTCTCTGTAATTTTGGTTTAGGGATTCACCAAACTTCTTCCAACTCTCTTTTTTTCCCTTTCTTATTAGTTCTTTCACTATGTTTCTGTGTTTTTGGTATTCTTTTTTATCTTGATCCTCTCTTGTGCGATTGTATTTTTTCCATGCCTTTTTCTTTTTCCTCACTCCTTCCTGTATATCTGCATTCCACCATTCCGTCTTTTTCTTTAACTTTCCGACTGTTAGATTTCCGCATATCTCTTCTGCCTTATTTATTATTACTTCTTTAAGTTTTTCCCATTTTTCCTCCATATCCATTTCTATTTTCTTTCTCTCCTCCATTTTGAACTCCTTATCAGTTTCTTCTTGGTATCTCCTTTTCTTTTGTTCATCTTTTAGCTTTTTTATTGCTATTCTGCTGTATTCTATCTGTTCTTGTTGTACCGGTTTTCGCCATGTCATCTCTGCCATTACCAGTCTGTGATCAGTTCCGATCTCTGCTCTCTGTTCTGTCCAGACTTGTTTTATATTTTGTTTCATTTCTTGGGTGTAGACTACGTAATCTATTATGCTTTTTGCATCTCTGCCTTCTGCTACAAATGTATATTTATCTTGTAGTAATTGCTGTGTAAACGAGTTTCCTATTAATAGGTCGTTTGTCTGGCATAATCTGATCATTTTAATTCCATTTCTGTTTAGGATCTCTTCACCATGTCTTCCCATGCACCCAAGTCCTTTGTTTTCATCTTTTCCTATCCTTGCATTCCAATCTCCCATTAACACTATTCTTTCACATTTTTCTCGTATCTCATCTAGGGTATTCTGTAGTTCATTGTATAAATCTTCCATTTTTTCTTCTTCCGTTCCTTCTGTTGGTGCATATATTTGCACTATGTACCATTCCTCTTCCATTTCTATTTTTATATACATGATTCTCGAGGATATAGGTTTGAAATCTGATATTCTTTTTTCTATTGTCTCTGTGACTAATATGCCTACTCCTTCTTTCGCTCTAAGTTCTTTGTCTACCCCGGAGTAATATATGGTGTAATTTTCTGATATTTTTTCTTTTCCTCTTCCACATTTCTTTGTTTCGCTAATACCTATTATTTGCATTTTAAATTCTTGCATTTCTTGCACTAATTCGCATTCCTTTCCTCTAAGGGATGTTAAATTCCATGTACCAATTTTCAAGTTGTTATTTTCGTTTATTCTAGTTTTTGTGTCTTGTTTCATTTCCACATCAATCATGCTAGCTGTTTTTTCAATGACCTTTTTCTTTTGTCCATTTTCTTGTTGATTATCCTCTCCTTCTGTATGTTTTTCTTTTTTTTCTTTATCCGAATTCCATTCCGTTGTCTTTGCGTTGTCGTCATCGTCTTTACTACCCCTCGTTTGTTGTTTCCTTAGTTTTTTGGAGCAGATTTCTCAATTTTTTCGTTTACTCTATTCGATCTCCACTCCTCCCCGTTTATTGTAACTTTATTGTATCCTATTTTTACTTCTTTCCCCTTTTCTTTTTCGTCTTTAGCAAATTCTCGGAGCTGCTTTTGTATTTTCCTCTCTTGTTTCGTCATGTCATTGTTTAGGAAGATTTTTTGATTTCTTATGTTTTTTAGTTTATATTTGTTTTCCATGACTGTTCGCTTGTCTTCACCATTATATAATTGGATGAGATAGTGAGATTCTTCTATTTTTATTACAGTTCTGACGTTTATTTCTAGCTGTAGATTGGTTTTTAAAAAGTTCTGCATGGCTATTTTGAGGTCTGCTTGGTTTCTTGTATCAATATTCAGGCCGGTTATGACAATATTATTTTTCCTTTTTTCTTTATCGATCCATTCCATATTCTGTTTTATTTGTGTTAATTCTGCTTTTATATCTTTATTTTCTTTTCTGAGTTCCTCGTTCTCTTCTTTTAACTTTTTCATTTCCATTGCATATGATTGTTGGTCTTCTCTTATTAATTTCATCTCATCTTTTATTTCTGTTTTCATCTCTTGCATCAGATATAATATTTTCTCGAGTTTTTCATCACTTGTAATGGTGGATGTTCGATGCGTTTTCTTACTGTTTTGAAATATCTCGAAGTTTTCAAAATGAAAATCTACGAAGCTACATAAGACAAACAAAACTAAAAAATTTAGCACTTATTTCAATAGAGTTCTCACTAGCTGCTACACCTATCTATCCACACTAGACTACACCAATCTGATTTACGAGTTGCCATAATGCCAAAATTAAAGTCATAAGGGTAAAATATAATTTTTGTAAATGTAACTTAAGAGCATAAACGCAAAATTTGCTTGCAATGTTTTTTAAATGCATTAACTTTTTTTTGGAATCCTCAAAAAACTAATATATATTTTTGAAAATTTTAAACGCTGATTGAAAGAACATATTATTAACGAGGGCTGAAAGTCCCTTAGAATAAACAAAAGGTTTCTTTTGAATAAGATATTTGAAATTAAAAATTACACTCAATTCTCTCTTTTTTTACCCTGTAACCTATTCAAATAGACATTATAGCAATTTTCAGGGACTTTCGGCCCTCGGTAATAATGTAATCGTTTATTCTGTATATATATTTTTCAAAAATACTAATTAGTTTTCTCAGAATACAAAAAAAATGAATACATTTAAAAAGCATTGCAAGCAAATTTTGCGCCTACCCACTTAATGTAGTGTTAATACATATTTTATATTTCATTTAATTTAAAGTACTTATGTTTTTTTAAAATAAAAGTTTTCGTTAATTTTGTGTAGTTTCAATAAAAATACAAGTTAAAATTCAATAATATTTAAGGGGCGGCATTTCGAAGACTTGCATCATATTGAAAAGATGTACAGCACGGCTCTGCCAGTGCAACACTCTAGTTACAGTGACTTTCTACGGAAAAAATCACAACTGTGAGTATTACACATTCATCATAACAAGTACGTCTTTATCGGCAGCTCATTGTCGTTTCGTTCTTGTGAAAATAGTATTGTCTCCAAATAATTTATACCGAGGTATGAAAAACATATATAAAAATGGATGAAGATTCTGTTGGACTTAATTATTCTAATATTAATCAACCAAATTTATATTCCAATGCTGTATCCTCATTTAAGTACCCAACAAAGGACAAAGCCGTTGTTCTATCTGCTCTAAATTGAGTCAAAATACACGAATATATTATTGCAATAGGAAATCTAGTACAAACCAAAAAGTATTATTTGCATCCCGCTTCTCTAACAACAGAATTTGTATCTATTTTGCAAATACTGAAGTCGTCAATACATTGCTAAAATCCCACACATCGTTATCCATCAATAATACCGTAGTCGAAATAAGACGTTTTAATCCTGCCACAAGACTGATCATTTCGAATGTTTCTCCCACTATACCAAATTCAATACTAGAAGATGAGTTGAAAAAATTGGGGCTTCATGCAGTATCTCAAATAACGTTTCTGCGAGTTGGAGTACCGGACAGTGTCTATAACCACGTATTAAGTTCCGTCGTCAAGTTTTTGTCATTCTTGATGAAAATATAAGTCTACCAGACTTTCTTACAATATCTTTCGACAACACCAACAATCGAATATATTATCCACACACAATTTAAACTGCTCTAAGTGCATGACAAAAGGTCATCCTATAAGCATCCTGTTTTATCGCAAGCAATACCATGTGAAACAACCATTGAATCTGAGCTTAGAATACCACTCTTAACCAAACCCCAACCAATGAGAACGGAAGCTGGAACTTTTAATAATCATACTACTAATGTTCCAATTACAGCACAAGACAATTACAATGAAACAACTACAAATAATATTACTACTACTTTAAACACTGATCCCCCTCATCAAAAAACAAAAAGACAAATATCTTCTGACACTCCTGAAAATCCAGACGACCCAACTATTTTTTCCAAATCAAAAAATCCAGTTAAGCGTCCAAAAGTCTCCCAACATGATATTCTTAAATCACTGAATCTATTAAAGGTAAAGTCGAATCTAAATCCCCGAAATTTAATTTAGAATTTACAGTTATTTGCGATGCTATATGTAATGTTTAAACTCAAAAAAGCCTGCCTATAGTAGAAAATTATACAACCGATATAATTATTATCCGATCATATTCCAGACCGTAGAATAAAAAATAAATTAACAAGACTTAGAAAAAATATACATCCCACAGTTACTGATTCGTCCTCTGAGGTAGAAAGTGATAAACAAGATTAACCCATAAGTACTTAATAACCAAAGAGCTACCACCACAATTCTCATACTATAGATGCCTGATAATAGTCCAACACATTCTTACAGAATGTCCACTTTACTAGTATGAACGAAGCATCAACAACATTCTAAAGAACCAAGTCAGCTGAAAAATATATTAAATTATAATTTATAGAGTACAATTAATTATCTTAAAGATATACATTTATTTCATAAAATGTAATATGTAATTATATTGTAATTATTCAACATCCGCTAATAACCTTCCATGGTTGATGCGGCTTTATGTCAATAAAAAAAATCTATCGAATATCACCAAACACGACCCCGCTCTTTCCCCTTGGGGTGGGGCGGGTGACAACTTTGAAATCTTAAATATAAAACTACATTTTCATTGTCATTAGGATTCTACGTAAAAAAGTAAACTAGTTTTATTTGAATTTTTTTTGTGATTCGCGATATATGGCACTGTAATCACAGAAAAACATATACATATCCGAAGTCTACAAACTAATTATTTTTATGGTATTTTATGTACTGAATAAAGTTTTTAAGTGTGCTTTGTAGAATCAGAATGTGCAATAAAAAATTGGGGGTTCGTATTGAAGCGTTCAAAGTTATTTCCCGTCCCACCCCCAAGAGATAGATTGAGGGGTCATGTTTGTTGTCATCCCATATATTTTTGAAAAATATTAAACATATGTTTTTCAGGTTTTTATTTTAAAGTGTATTTCTCGAGATATGAGGCCGTTTAAATAATTTTCCTGGAGTAGGTATAATGATAAAATAATTGATGGATTCGACCGTTACTTGATGGAAGTTCATTTTATCTCACAATAAAACACTGAAAAACGTTTGTTTTTCTATACTTCCACAAAATTTATTACAACTGTTATTACTACAGCTGTTTCGGCAAAGTGCCTTTCTCAAGTGATATATTTTACAATGTGTTTGCCTTTTTAAGTCTTTAACTGAAGAGGTTGAGGAGTGGGGAGCTGTTTGTCTCGAGTTGGTCATTCAGAATTATATCTGTATTTTTCAATTTATTAATTTCCATTGATTCTAAAAGTGATAGCTTAAGGTCTTTATTTTGAATATGTAGAATTTGAAACTCTTCATTGAAAGAATGATTATGATCTAGAAGGTGAAGTGCGTATGTAGAAGTGTCTGTTTTTCTATTGTTGAAAGCCCTTTTGTTTTCTGCTATCCGTTTGTCAAAAGTTCTGCCAGTTTGACCGATGTAAGTTTTCGGACAGTCACCACAAGTTAGTTTGTGGTGACTGTCCGAAAACTTACATCGGTCAAACTGGCAGAACTTTTGACAAACGGATAGCAGAACACAAAAGGGCTTTCAACAATAGAAAAACAGACACTTCTACATACGCACTTCACCTTCTAGATCATAATCATTCTTTCAATGAAGAGTTTCAAATTCTACATATTCAAAATAAAGGCCTTAAGCTATCACTTTTAGAATCAATGAAAATTAATAAATTGAAAAATACAGATATAATTCTGAATGACCAACTCGAGACAAACAGCTCCCCACTCCTCAACCTCTTCAGTTAAAGACTTAAAAAGGCAAACACATTGTAAAATATATCACTTGAGAAAGGCACTTTGCCGAAACAGCTGTAGTAATAACAGTTGTAATAAATTTTGTGGAAGTATAGAAAAACAAACGTTTTTCAGTGTTTTATTGTGAGATATAATGATAAAAATAATTTTTTCCAGTTATAGCGCCATCTATTTGAAAAAATGTCTCGAATAAAAGTTACTTATTTTTGCATGAGAAATCCAAATCTGCAATAAAAATGGGGGTTCCTTTAAATTTAAGATTTTTAAGCTACCCTAGACCCCACCTCCAGGGGATGGAGTGGGGAGTCGTATTTGGTGCTATTCGATATATTCTTGAAAAATACTGAACACGTGTGTTTCAGATTTACGATCCGAAGTTCATTTCGCGAAATATTTGACTCTCCCGCTGCTTTTGAATATCGAATGAACTCCTAAAATACGGAAGATAAGATCTGACAAAACAACTATTAAAACTAATCCAAAAAATAACGGAATAAGCCAGAATACCACAGGAATGGAAGTCAGGTATCCTAATTCCTCTCTTCAAAAGGGGAAAAAATCGAACCCGGAGAATTACAGATAGATTAATTTATTAACCACAAAATTAAAATTACCAACCGAAGTGATAAGAAACAAACTGGCTGAAGCAATTTACCCAATAACTACATACAGATAATTTTTAACTCTTCTATTAACTTTATCAAACTTTTTAAACTGTTTTAACCAAATGAACCAACTCGCGAATCTCCACCAAATAAAGAGTCCAGAGAGACAAAGTACAAACATAAAAACGTAAAGCCATAAATCAAAATTATAAAACCGTGTATTGTCTCCAACGAAAGGAAATGTTTCCGCTCTGGGGGTATATTGTTCAGTTCTGCATTTTATAGCATATTAAACAATAATGTTTGGGGCGGTTTACTGAATCCATCGAAGAGCGCGGGCCTTGTAGGTTCGTTATCTTTTGATACTCGCAGTTAAGATAAGGACTACAAAGAAAAAAGAAAATATATTGGGATTTTTTATATTCAGTTTGAGTTAAACCTTTTATGATGTTTTCTACATAATTGTTTTTCTTTATTGAATAAAAAATATCAAAATAACTAAGCAATAAAAATCATAATAGCCTAACATTGAAACAATTATTTGATGTTAATTTCAAGTTTTATTTTATCAATAAAGTTTAAACATCTTCTTCTTCTTTTTGTATAGACATGGCGGTGTCTGTTTTTTAACGTATCTTCAGTAAATTGCCGTTCTATCGGTTTCGTGGTCTTCCCACTAATCGTGTTCCTATTGGTGAACCGTCTCCTTACCTCTCTACTTTTTTGTCATTTCCTATGTGGCAATTCCTTCTACTCTTCTATTTGCTTTCCAGTGAGTTATGTTCTGGAAACAATAACCAGTTCTGTCCTATAGTGTTTTTTACCAACGATTTTTAGAAGGATTTTCATCTCTGCTTCTCCTAACATTATTGTTTTTTCTGTGTCAGGTCGTGTTCCTGGCACGTATGTCATTATTGGGCTGTAAACTGTTTTGTAAATTTGTCCCTTTCATTTGTTTTCCTACATTATTATTTCTCCATATCGTCCCTTAGCTTAAAACACCGCTCAAGTCGAAAATTATCGGTTTTCAGATTTTAATACCATTGGATAGATCTGCTCATTGCGCATCTAACCATTTGTCACATGATTTAGGTTTCAGTCAATCAGATGCCGTAATTAAAAAGTAGTGACACCGCGCAAGTCATCAACACCTGTATCATGGTCAACACCGCACAAGTATGTAGCTCTGTGATTATTATGTTTGTACGTGAGTTTTACTGCTGAAAAGTCTAGTATCCAAGAAGTTTTTATAGAATTAAGAGGTAAGCTCTATAATAAAGTAATGTTTATTCATTTACGCGTACTAATATAGAAAGAAATGATAATAAAATAACTTAAGCGGTGTTTACTAGCGGTATTTTTTAACTTAGGCGGTGTTTCAAAAAGTAGTTTTTTTCGTCTCCTGTAAAGTTGGTAAAAATGACGTATGCGGTGTTGTTAGCTAAGGGACGATATTGTGTCATTCAGGCAACCTGCGGCGTTGTTTGCTCTATTTACTTGATATCTCACTTCTGTTTCAAGCTTTTCATAGCTAGAGAGTGTGATGCTCATCACTTTTTCTATTATCTGACCCTCCAGCTCTAATTTACATCTTATTTGATTTGCTGTTATAACCATGAATTTTGTCTTTTTGGGGAAATTAACGTGTTAAATATTTTGGCGGTTATATTAAATTAGTGCATCATACGTTGCAAATCATTTTCACTTTTAGAGATTTACATCGCCTGCATATAAAGTGAGTTGCTTATTTTAACCTTCGTCAGGCGGCAAAAGTACAATTCACGGTACAATTATTGTGATAACTTTTTTTGTTAAATAGATAGAGACTTGAAATTTCGTGACATCTCTACGTTTATCCAGTAGATTGCGTCAGCCAAATATAACAAATAAATCTTTATTCAGTTTCCAGCTGGGGGCTTAAATTTTTCCTACCCCCATAAACGACGGCATAGGTATATTTTGTACCTTGTATTTTTTAAATGAATATTATAAAATATCGATATATTTTGTATTTAAATGATAGTTTATTTGAACCAAAATAAAAAAAAAATAGAAAAAAATTTTTTTAGGAAAGGCTTTTTTTTAGTTCCGAGTGACTAAAATTAAAAATATTAAAAAATCAACTAAAAAGCAAAAAATAAATAAAATTGAAAAAATTCAACACATTCGTCAAAGAAGAGCGTGGGGAGAAAACCGTTTATTCGATGAAGACGCGCCACGCTTTTCTTTGACGAATGTGTTGGATTTTTTCAATTTTATTTATTTTTTTCTTTTTAATTGATTTTTTAATATTTTTAATTTTAGTCACTAGGAACTAAATAAAAGCGTTTCCTAAACAATTTTTTTTCTATTTTTTTATTTGTCAAATAATTCAATTAAAAAATTATTTTTGGACACCCTGTACAAATAATTATATAAATTTTTATATTACTGCATAAAGAATTGAATGACCTTTCAAATGAGCTATCGCATGTCCCCTATTCTCATTTAAAAAAAATCATCCCTTACGTCATCGCGCCCAGATGGATGACGTCACTAGTATGACATATATGCCAAAATATCATGATTTAAAAATAAAAATCGACCTCTTTCGGGATTTTTATTAAAGTCGCCTTTTTACGAAATAACGAATTTATTCCTTTCATTTGCATCGTACTGTATAAACTAATATATGAGTGTTCAAAATTTAAAACTTTATTGTTTATTTATGACGCATAACGTAAAAAGTGAAATTATGTATAGGTTATATCATTACCTACAATCCGTAAAAGATTCAAGTTTCTACATTGTAAAAAACAAGAGAATTTAAGCCTTTTTCCATTAAAATCGTTTTTTTTTATTTAAGCAATTAATAAACATAAACAAAAATTGTTTGTTGTCTATTCGTATATTGTTCCCGCGAATGCATATGTCTGCAAATTTTCATTCATTTGCATGGAAGAAAAGGTAGTCAAATTAACATCCAAAAATTTGACGCAATCTATTGAACTAAATAAAAGCGTTTAAAAATGAGTGTTAGTGTGGATTTTCACAACACATACGACATGTCGTTTTAGAAAAAGGATGTTTGTCGCACATACGTAGAAAACATACTAGACAAATTTTTCTCGTTTTATGTTGTTTTTTCCGTTCGATTTGACAAACATGACAACTTCCGGTTTTTGGAGTATATCCACGAATGCTGTGAGATACTTAAGGAAGTGTATCTACAGCAAGACAAAGATCTTTAGAAAGATCCTTCTAAGGATCAAAAACTTCTTCGTGTCCGTCAAAAACTTCTTGCGTTGGTCCTTCGTTTTCTGTAATGGATTGTGCTCTCGATTTTGATATAATGTAGGATGCTAGGCTAGTGACGTCAATCATATTATAAAAAAGGCCAAGAGCCAAAGCAATGTTAGACGTTTGACCGTATACTCACCCATCCTTTTATCCGTGGTATCAACACCCCATTAGTTTTATTCTAATACTCAATCATTTCCGGCTACTAAGTACAAGTCTTGTTCTGTTGTATACATGGAAGAGAGTAACACTACTGCTTTGTTTTTCTTTAGCAAATAAGAGCATTAATGATTGTATGCAAGATTTGTGGAAAAAATAGCTATTTTCTTGCTTGCTTGCATATTGATGAGTAGAAATCTCTTATTTTTTCTAATTGAGCCCACTAACCTCATGTGACAGGAATTTTAGACTTTAGCTAGTTCAAAAGTGGTAAAAAGTTATCTGTGATAATATTTCGCCCAGAACCTTTAGAAGACGTGACCAGATCCAAAACTGCTTTTTCGCCAACAATAAATTGTCGGGAACCATTTCGTCGCAATAACCGCAATATGTCGTAACCCACAAATGTGTTTTTTGATAATTGAAGATTTTAATTCTGTTGTTAAAGACACATGTTTCTGCAAAATATCGTAAGCCCTAGAATGTTCCTTATTTTCCTATTAATATTTAAGTAATACGTCGGAAGTCACAATGCATTTAAATTACCAGCGTAATTTGTCCAAAACCACAATTAATATTTAAGTAATACGTCGCAAGCGACAATGCGCTTAAATTACCAGTGCAATTTGTCCAAACCCACAAAACCGTTAAAATATATGTGGCTAACGACAAATTGCAACAACGTGACAATGTAGTATTATTTTCACAGTTGAAGTAAACCTACAACACTCTGTAAAAGTTTGTTATTTTTTATTGTTGATTTAGTAATTAAAACTAAATACAGTATTCAAAGTATTGTGTAGCTCTTCTAATATTATGGTAAGTACAAAACAGTCTGATAATTAGCAACTGGGTGTGTAATTGCATCATTTTACTATTCTAACCTATACTATAATCAAGATGCATTAGAAATAAACAAACCAAGATACGTTAAATGCTACTAGGAGCACTCCCGAATCATAATTTACAATGTAAAAAAAACTTTGGAAATCATGATCTGGGATTTACAATGTATATAAATTGTAAATTATGATTCAGGAGTGTTCCTAGTAGCACTTAACGTGTCTTGGTTTGTTTCATTTCTACTGCATCTTGATTGTAAATTTAGTATAACTTATAAGTTTAATTTTTTATTTTAGAGCAAAATGAATAGCAGAAGTAGACGGATACTTGCATTATGTGATATGGAGGAAACCGTCATTCAATCGAACACTGAAAGCAATTTGGTATGTAGTATTAACTCTGTTATTTATCCTATACAAAATCATTCACACAGCGAGTGTCAAGCAGATGACCTAACAATTCCTCTTGATCTTGGTAACCAGGAAAATAAAGAAAATAATGGTTTTACTCTGACTCTTCCTAGTAACACCCATGCTGATGACCAGTTAAATTTTGCTATGTTGTTAGACCTTGATGATAAAGTAATTACATATTCAAAAAATGTGCAAGAGAACTTAGATACTATTAACCTAACGAATGAAATAAAATTACTAGACACGGACGAAGTTAAAAACAATCAAACCATGTTTTTCTTAAATGACGGAATACAAGTTGAGGAAATAGTGACAATTGAAAGTACATTTGTTACTCAAGAGAGCCATGGGGAATGTACAAATAGCTCTAATGAAAACATTGATGATAATGTAATTACCTGTTCAAAAAGTTTACTAGAGAACTTAGAGACTGTTAACGCACAAAATGAAGTACAATTAGCAGAGATGGACATAGTTAAAAATACGTCAGCAGATGAAAAAAATCAAATAGAGTTGGCCTTAAATGATGGCAACACAACTCGAAGAAAGAGTGACAGTCGAAAGTACATCTGTTGCTCAAGAAAACCATGAAGTTATCGATGAAGAAGTCATAAAAAGGAAAAGAAAACAAAGGGCTGTTAGATCTGAAAAATCAAAATGGCATCGAGCTCTTAATAAAAAATTTAGATTAGAAGGTAAGGAATATATAGGCTATGAAAGAAAAGGAAAAATAGTAACCCATAACAAGCCAATAACAAATAAGAGTATTGGAACCGTTGTACGTCTGAATATTGTAAGAAATTCCAAAAATGTCATAAGATAAATGAGGATCAAAGGCTGGAAATTTTTCAACGATTCTGGGAGAAAACGTCATGGGAACAAAGGCGAGTATACATAGCTGGCTTAGTAGAGACAATTCAACCCAAACGTCGATACACAACATCAGATCATTCGAGACGAGGACAAACATTTATATACACGCTTAAAGTAGAGAATGAAAGATTTCCTGTATGCAAAAAGATATTTCTCTCAACTTTCTCTAATGGGGAGAGGTCTGTCCGTGATTGGGTGATCAATAGTAAACACGGGATGTCTGAATCTCAAGAAGTCAAGAATTCACTTCGCAAAGTATCTAACAATAAACTGGATGACAAAAATATATTAGAAAACTTTTTAGACGATTTACCAAAGTTACCTTCGCATTATTCTAGAAAGAACAATTCAAAATTTTTTGTAGAGCAATGTTTTGACACTTTCTCAAAATTATACTTGGTATACTGTAAACACGTTAAAAACAAAGGTAGAATACCCTTAAGTAAAACTAAGTTTTCAGTTGTTTTCAAAGATAAAAATATGTCATTACATACTATCCAAAAAGATAAATGTGACACTTGCACAAAATATGAAGTAGGAAATATTACCGAAGATGTTTGGAAAGAGCATGTAGATCGGAAAAATCGAGCTAGAGAAGAACTGGAAAAAGACAAAGTAGATGCTGTTAACAAAAAAACTAGACTTATTCAAATGGATTTAGAGGCTGTTAAGGTGACCCCTTCAATACAATCAAGCTCAGCATACTTTAAAACAAAATTATGTTGCCATAACCTGACTGTGTATGATATCGCCACTAAATATACGGTATGTTTTTGGTTTAGCGAAACTGACACTGACTTAAAAGCATCGACATTTGCTATAATATTAATTCGTTTCCTGCAAAACCACTGCCAAGATGACGACGAAATTTTAATTTATTCTGATGGCTGCACGTATCAAAATAGAAATTGTATAATGGGAAATGCTCTGTTAGATTTTGCGATAAATCATAAAAAAAAAACATAACT
Organism: Diabrotica virgifera virgifera; assembly: GCF_917563875.1. Classification (NCBI taxonomy): domain Eukaryota; kingdom Metazoa; phylum Arthropoda; class Insecta; order Coleoptera; family Chrysomelidae; genus Diabrotica; species Diabrotica virgifera. Next base: position 172,757,127 of record NC_065449.1, on the reverse strand, counting down.
CAGAAATATCTCGAAGTTGGGCACACTCATATGGAGTGTGATTCTGTTCATGCGAATATTGAAAACAAAGTTAAAAACAAGCCAATTTTTCTACCGAGCTTTTATTTAACAGCTACCGAAACTGCAAGATCTATGCCTATGCCTTATGTTGCCAAGTGGATGAAGTATGATGAATTTATTGACTATTCCGATTCATCAAAATATCGCTTCAAGTCACTTCGAGCAGGTACGAACAAAGTTGTTGACCTAAGAGCAATCAAATACACTCCAGGAGGGGAGGTACTTTACAAAACAAATTTTGATCAAGAGTGGCAGATATTACCTCAAAGGATGATTCAAGTTGCAGCACCCATCACTTGGAACAAGCTTAATAAAGAACCAAGAAAAATATCTGCATCGAAATTCAAGCACTTACAGGAGCTTAAACCAGTCATTCCCAAAGACTGTCATGCTTATTACGACAACATACCTCACTTTACATAATGATAATCGTCTTACTATTACATCGTTTATTATAATTTAGTAAATAAAAATTTTTTCTACAAACTACCAGTAGTTTTTATTAAACCAAATTTCATAACACAGGACTTTAGATATAATGAGATTAAGGCAGAATGAATGGTGAAAGGTGCAGACAAATGCACGGCAATGGGGGAAGAAAATCCCCTTTAAATTATAAGAACAAAATAAAATAAATTTTAATTATTTTCGTATGTTCTGTATATTAAATAAATATAGCCCAATTATGTAATAATATGTCGTAATCCCAAGAATTAGTCCAAATTCTAAAATTCAATATGTCGTAAGCCACCGTTAACGAGAAAAAAGTAATAGTACTAATTAAAACGTAATAAAACATTAATAAAACAATGAAATAACTTTATACATATTAATTACAATTTTTAAAATTTGCTTTAAATGATATTAAACAGTTTTTGCCTTCTCCTCTAAAATTAGGTGTTGGTGGGTTACAACGTAATGCGGTTATTGCGACGATTTGCTGTTTTTAAAATATAAAGGTGAATTTGTATGGGACTTGATGGGATATATATTGTATGCAGCCTCTAAACCAGTGATATTCAACCTGCGGCCCGCGGGCCGCATGCGGCCCTCTTGAGTTTTTTATGTGGCCCGAAGGCTAACTTAAGGGCTCTGTAAACGATCAAATTATTTTGATCTTGAGTAAGATAGTTGGTGGTGGCTTTTAGCATTTATTTGCGACATACCAGGAAAACTTGGCGAACTTTACGTCGTTTACAAATTAAAAGGTAAACATAAAATTATTTCGCCGTTAACGAATAAAGTATTTGCTTTCGAGGACAAGCTAAAGATGTAAGTATATCGAGGAAATTAATATAAAAAATCTGTATAACTTTTCGACATTGGTAAAAAGTTAACAAGATGGAATTGATGTATCTCCAGAAAACTTTACTACTATTTCTAATTACTTAGTTTTCTTGAGCGATGAATTTCAGGAAAGATTTAATGATTTGCGAAAAATTAGGAAATATCTTCTATTAGTGGAAAATCCCCGGCACTTAGAAGTAGCCGCTACTACACAATTTGCGGCATTGGGATTTAATAGCGCAAAGTTGTCAGATGAACTAATTGATTTTAAAGATGATACAAATCTGGAGGCAATTTTTAAAGAAAAAAGAGACGCAAATCAATGTTGAGAATTCTGGAAATTAACACCGAATAACTATAAGTTGCGCTTACTTGCTTTTCACGTTGTTTGCTTCATCATGCCTGTGCGAATCTTCATATTCAAAAATGAAATATGCAAAAAATGTTTAAATTGCTAAATAGAGCATTGAATAACCTTTCAAATGAGCTAGCAGACGAACTTTATTCTTATTTAAAAAAATCATCGATTACGTCATCACAGTCAGATGAATGACGTCACTAGTATAACATATATGTCAAAAAATCATAATTTAAAAATAAAAAATCGACTTGTTTCAGGATTTTTCCTTATAGTCGCCAATTTACGAAATAACGAATTTATTCCTTTCATTTGTATCATACTGTATATTACTTCACCTAGATTGCGGCTCGCAAGCTGTGGCACTAGCTACTATGTGGCCCACGGAAAAAAAGGTTGAGTATCGCTGCTCTAAACGGAAACAGTTGTTCATCTATGGTTATGCATTTTGATGGTTTGTAGCCTTGGTGCACATTTTTATTCAGCATTGTCCAGGTGTCTCGTATGAGTGCAGCCTTATCGGCTTTTTGCGTTACTGGCGGGTATTTTCGTTGTCAAATCTCATAAATCTTAGCATGAAAAGCGATCACGAGACATTGCTGTACGTATTAGTGGAAGAAACTTCATATTCCACAAAATTTTCCTCGGAAAATGCGGGTTTTCCCAACAAAATCTCTAATTTTCAAATAAAGTTTTAGGTAAGTAATTGTTAATCAATAATTAAATAACTCAATGACATCAAAGCTTTCTTGGTATAGATTGTAATTCTAGAAGCCGGTGAAAATTAAACGAATATTTTACCAACAATTCAAATGTTAATTAACAATTTACGATCGCAATAATAAACAAAATAATCATGATACATTGATCAAATTTATTAAGATTATAAAGATGAGATGCTTATTTAATATTTTATTGACACAATATAAATTTTTCGTTTTTTGCATAATCTTTAAATTTTGAAAAAAAAATAGTTATAATACGCTAGTCTAATTAGTAAAGTACAAAGAAAGGTTATTTACCAGCAATTTTATTGCTGCAATCGAATATTATGATCCTAAAGATTGATAATATAGGTATGCAAAGTCCGCAGATAGTGTGCTACTTTTTTCATTAACAAAATGGCGCCCCCAAATCGTGTTTTTTTCAATTATTGGTCTATAACTCCGAATATTTTAACTTTACACCTAAAGCACTCAAATAAAAATTCACCCTAATTTAATTCTACATAGAGGCATGTTTTCTTCCGATTTGCTAGGATGAAAATTTTCCTCGGAAAATGTGGGTTTTCCCAACAAAATCTCGAATTTTTAAATAAATTTTTTGGGCAAGTAATTATTTACCAATAATTAAATAACTTGATGAAATACAAGCGTTCTTAGTATAGATTATAACTGTAGAAGCCGGTGAAAATTAAACGAATATTTTAGCAACAATTCAATTTTAAATTAACAATTTATTACAGTCACAATATCAACCAAAATAATTATGAGACATTGATCAAACTTAGAAAGATTATAAAGATGTGATGCCTATTTTATATTTTGTCGACAAAGTATAAATTTTTCATTTTTTTGCATAATCTTTAAATGTTTAAAAAATAGTTATAAACAAATTAATATTTCTCAGAAATTTTTTATTATATTATAATTTTAAAAAATACTTAATATGCGTATTTCAAAGGTCTTGAAAATTAATGTTTTAAAAAATTTTTCCAACCATTTGCAAAAAAGTTATGAAACAGCAAAATAAACATACAATTACTCCGTTGTTTAAAATTTGTTTTAATTGTTTCAAAGCTTCTAAGTGAGTTTATGGTACAAACTAATTACTCTCAAAAAATACCAAACATTAGTTCAATGGTTATATTTTAATCAAAGATTAAAAATGTTTTTTTGTAACTTTTAGCGCGAAAGTAGGCTTGATACAGAGCCGTGGACGGGCTTTAATACATAATTTTATTTATTAACTAGTTCACGTCGAGCGTGGTCGTCGTTTCGAGTGAAAATTTTAGCTACGGTACTGTATTAGTCTACATTCACGCGTGTAAATTACAAAAAAAATATTTATTATCTTTAATTAAAATACAAATATTAAACTAATAATCGACATTTTTTATAAGTAATTAGCTTGTACTTTAAACTCACTTTTACGCTTTGAAAAAATTAAAAAACATTATAAACAACGTAGGAATCGTATGTTTATTTTGCTGTTTCATAACTTTTTTGCAAATAGTTGCAAAAGTTTTAAAGCATTCATTTTCAAGATCTTCTAAATACGGATTTTAACTATTTTTTAAAATTAGAATATAATAAAAACTTTCTGAGAAACGTTAATTTGTTTATAACTATTTTTTTTAAACATTTAAAGATTATTCAAAAAAATTAAAAATTAATATTTTATCGACAATATATTTAATAGGCATCTTATCATTATACAAGATTTCAAAGTTTGATTAGTGTATCATAATTATTTTGGTTACTATTGCAACCGTAAATTATTAATTAACAATTGAATTGTTGCTTAAAATATTCGTTTAATTTTCACCAGCTTCTGGAACTATAATCTAAACCAAGGAAGCTTTTAGTCATTTTAGGCATTTAAGTCACCAAATTATTTAATTATTGGTTGGTAATTACTTATCTAAAACTTTATTTGAAATTTGAAGATTTTGTTGGGAAAACCCGCATTTTCCGAGGAAAATTTTCGTCGGAGCAGATCCGAAAAAACATGTCTTTATGCAGAATATAATTTCGGTGAATTTTTATTAGCGTGTTTTTGGTGTAAAATTCAAATGTTCGGAGTTATGGAGCAAAAATTGAAAAAAACACCATTTGGGGGCGCCATTTTGTTAATAAAAAAAGTAGCACACTATCTGCGGACTTTGCATACCTATATTATTAATATACAGTATGTCCCTGTAAGTTGTATCCATATGTATATTTATTTGTATATGTTATTATTAATTTTTCGAGAAAAAGTTATTCTTCTTAAAAAGCTCTGCATGGTCCAAAACCTAAGATTTAACCATCAAATACCATATTTTTTTAATACTATACGAGGTATGTCAAAAAGTTTGAATTTCACATAAGAGTAAAGTAGCTTTATTTTTCACAATATTGAAAATTGCTATTACGAAAAGTTGTTTAGAATTAAAAACTATATTCTAGTATGCAATTACATCCTTCTAATTTAATAATTTTTTTTGAAAAATTATGGATAACTAACATTATTTTCAGTTATTTCAATTCAGATAACTCTTTTATTATTAATGTTACGAAAAAAGTTATTCTTAATAAAAAGTTATGCTTGGTCTAAAACCTAAAATACAACAATCTTGTGTCAAATTTTATCAATTTTATACGAGGTATGTCAAAAAATATGAATTTCGCTCAAGAGTAAAATACGTTTCTTTTTCACAATATTGAAAATTTTTATTATGAAAAGTTATTTCGAATTAAAAACTAAGTTTCAGTATGTAATTACATCCTTCTAATTGAAATATTCTAAACTATAAAGGTACTTTACATTTGATCTAAATTTATCTTTTTTGACATAACTCGTATAAAATTGATATCCACAGAGAACGGCAGTTTTCACCAGTGGCGCACAACACCCCTACATGCGATACTATATATATACGAAATTTTCGATTTTCTAAACCTGACTGAATTGAAAATTGGGCCAAATCCCATCTTAAAGTTTAGGAAAAGACTCGTCCATTCATATGTCAACCATCAATTTTGGTCCAAGGGTGTGGATTTTACGGCCCTTCCCATTTAAAGCCTGTTTTTCGTTCTCGTCTCCAAAACTCCCAAAAATTTCAAAAATTTAAGCCTGACCTTTGCGGCTTCTGATAGCACAGATAATTACCTTTCCAAAGCATGTTTAATTTTGAAAATCGGTTATACCATTCAAAAGTTATCGAGCTCAGAAATATGACTCAATTTTTATTTAAAAAATGGAAAATGTTTGTGGATATGTATGTATGTATGTATGTGTGTGGAAAAGTTAAACCGATCTGAATTTTCTTTTCTGTGTTTCAAGAGAGTGTGAGGGCCGATTCAGAACCGGTCTAATTTTTGACTTCTGACTACCCTTAAGCCAGCTAGAGGACTAGGTAGATACAAAATAGCATATTTTTTGGGCATATATATCTTAGGTTCAAGGAAAGACAGGAAAACCGCAAATACACCAAATCAATAGGGTTAAGTTAAGCTTTCAAATGGTACTCAAGCAATTAAGCTGAGACATATACACTGCTCACCATAGCCAAAAAACTGAAAAATTAAACTTTGAAAATTTTGGTTTTTCGACAATTACTCAAAATTTCAACCTACGAATTGCGCCAATAACTGAGCGTTTGTAGAAGGACTCAGGACGCGTCTAACGGTGTATACGTCATATCTGGGAAAATTCGAATTTTTAAGTTATAGGCTTCAAAAGTATGATCAAATCTATTTTTTATGGAAAAAACGGTTTTTCAAGCTCAATAATTCCTGTAATACGTTTAGTTATTATACTCGATCTTGGATGCATCAGATACTACTTGTCAATACGTTTCAAATTCATGTTTAGTGATCATCATCAGGTAAGCCGTTCAGAAGTTATAGAGCTCCAAATATATAATTAGTCCAAGAACTGAAATTTTTCACTTCGCAATTTTTACAGAATGGATAGATTTGCTTGAAAATTTGACAATAAGTAGTGGATAGTCCAAGGATCAAAATCTATATGATGCAGAAAGACGCTTTTACCATGGGGTGGTTGCCACCTCATCTCGAGGGTGGAAATTTTTTATTATATTTTGACCGCAAATGCTGGTAAAAACATTAATTATAAGCAAAAAATGTTCATTATACATTTTTTTGATAAAATTAATAGTTTTCAATTTAGTGGTTATCGAAGCTGTTAGTTTTATATCGAAAAAATTACCAGAGAACGGCAGTTCTCGCCAGTGGCGCAGAAATACACCCCCTACACGCGACACTATTATATACACGAAATTCAAAGTCCAACCTTTGCGGCTTCTAATAGAACTGATCATTACCTTTCCAACGCATGTCTAATTTTGAAAATCGGTTATACCATTCAAAAGTTATAGAACTTAGAAATGTGACTCAATTTTTATTTAAAAAAAGGGAAAATGTTTGTGGATATGTATGTATGTGTGTTTGAAAGTTTCAACATTTCAACCTACGAATTGCGCCAGAAGGACTCAAGACGAATCTAACGGTGTATACCTTATATTCGGGAAAATTAGAATTTTTTAGGTTATAGGCTTCATCAGTATGATAAAATCTATTTCCTGTGGGAAAAACGGTTTTCTCAAGCTCAATAATTCCTGTAATAGCTTCAGTTATCATACTTGACCTTAGATCCATCAGATACTACTGGTCAATACGTTTCAGACTCATGTTTACTGATCAAAATCCGTTAAGCCGTTTAGAAGTTATTAAGCTTCAAAAGTATAATCCAATTAACGATTATTCCCGAAATGGTTTATGTAGTTTTAGTGGTTACGACGCTAAATTTGATCTGGCAACGGGCAATCCGACTTCATTTACCGGCCATCTCAATATTTTTGTTTCAATCTATTTTCGAATAGAAAAAAATCTAGTGTACATTCGATGGATACTAGATCATTTGGGATATAATGCAACAAATATGACCATTTATAAAGCTTGACGTGTAATAGGGGAACATTGCATTCAACTTCATACATTTAATTTATAAATAACTTTGAAAAACTCCTGATACAAGAATAAAAAACCGCTAAACGCCGTAAAAATGAGTGGCGCATAAAATATTCCAGCTAAAAAAGATCTGATATGAATATTACGTGGCGAGAAAATGGATTTTCATTTGATGCAAAACAAAATTCTAGTTTTATTTTAAAAGATTTTTCCATAACATTTGCTAAATTTGAAGTAAACGCGCCACAAAAGAGTTTAAAAATTCAAACTGTATCAAAGTTACTCTTTTGTGGCGCGTTTACTTCAAATTTAGCAAATATTATGGAAAAATCTTTTAAAATAAAACTAGAATTTTGTTTTGCATCAAATGAAAATCCATTTTCGCGCCACGTAATATTCATATCAGATCTTTTTTAGCTGGAATATTTTATGCGCCACTCATTTGTACGGCGTTTAGCGGTTTTTTATTCTTGTAATTTGATATACGTTGGTTGTATTTTATGTGTTAGACCATCCAGAACTTTTTATTGAGAATCACTTTGTTTCGTAAATTTAATAATAAAAGGGTTATCAGAATTGAAATAACTGAAAATAATGTTAGGTTATCCATAATTTTTCATAAAAAATTTTTTTCAATTAGAAGGATGTAATTGCATATTAGGATACAGTTTTTAATTCCAAACAACTTTTCATTATAGCAATTTTCAATATTGTAAAAAATAAAGCTACTTTACTCTTGAGTGAAATTCAAACTTTTCGTCATACCTCTTATAAAATTCATAAAATTTGATATATTATGGTTGAATCTTGGGTTTTGGACCATGCAAAACTTTTTATGAATAATATATTTTTTTCGTAAAATTAATAATAAAAAAGATTTCCATATGGATACTACTTACAGGGACATACTGTATATAATCATAAGCTTCGATTCCAGCAATAAAATTGCTGCTAAATAACTTTTCCCAAAAATGGCCTATTGTCCGATAATCAGCTTAGACTACCTATTATTCTGTAATTAGAGGATAGTACATATTCTGGGCAAATTAGCAAAATACAGGGAAAAGTTATTTATGGTCGGTTCGCTAAACTCAGACACAAATAGCTAGTGATTTTAGTTAATAATTTTTTTGTTTTTAGCTAATTTTGCCAAAAGTGACAATATTACTAACTATTTAGTAATTATTAACTATTTAGTAATTTTCTTTATTAGCAACAAAATCTTCAATTTTCAATTTAAATTGTAGGAAAGTAATTATTTATCGATAATTAAATAACTTATAAAATTTAACTTTATAACTTTATAACTTTAGAGATTTAGTTTAGACATCATTTTTGGTATAGATTATACCATCTGGAAATCTATACTTTGGTACAGATCTCCAGAACCCGGTGGAAATCGAACTAATATTTTAGCAACAATTAAATTGTTAATTAACAATTTACGGTCGCAATAATAACCATGTTAATTATGATACATCAGAATAACTATGAATTTCGTATAAAAAGAGACTATACCTATCCAACCTACTTTACAGAATTAAAATTGTTTGAGCGACCTTCAGAATGTTTTAAAGTTATAAAAAAAGAATGTGTGTGTACTTTGTACGCACGTAAGAAGATATGTATTCTTCTATTATATAATACGTAATTTAAACGTAGTAAATATACTTAAAAGGTTATTTTTATTTTATTTAAAAATCAAACTAAATTTCTTATCTACCACTTTAAAAATTTTTTTATTAAAACAACCAAAAATAAAAAAAAATATGAATCGCCCAGGAATTGAACCCGCGTCATTCCAATCTCAGTGCTAACCCATTTCCCACTACTCCAGCGAGGCCCTAGGAACTGACATGTAAGTTTCGGGTATAATTACACAACACGGCGATATATTATAGTGTAAAAATGTTATGCTTACATAATATTTTATTATTTTACTACAGAGAAACACAAATCCAAAAACACAAGAATTATAATAAATAATACATTTCCTAAAAACACTAATATATTCTTTTAATGACTTATTTGCACGGTTACAGATACATACATACCTACCTTGAAAGATTAGTAATGAACTATATAGTGTCAGAACTACATACTGTCAGTGTGCGCAGGCGCGCAGATCTATGTACAATTTTACACTCAATCGATTCGCCGCTAAAGAAGAATATCTTCAAAAATTGTTGGCTTTTAAACAAATAGAATATCTTGGCAAATGTTAAATTAAATTTAATTAAGAAAACTGTACTGGAAAAAAACTCGGCAGCATGATTCTTCTAAAGTAAACAAAATTTAATTGTGATGAGTGGTTCCTAAGATACAGCCGGTCAAAGTTGACCGGAAATTGCGACGAAGTTATAAACAATCTGAAGGTAATTTTTAAACCATTACCTTTTTATATCGGTCGTCTTTCTACACACCAATTCTCATAATATCTTTAAGAGACTCATAATATATTAATATTATAATAAACGATCGGTATTATGCGTGAAAAATAACAAAAATATCAAAATCCCAATTAAAAACTAGGTTAAAGGAAATAGAATCTCAAAGCTCATATACGTTAAAAAATATATTTTCTCGGCTTCCCATGGGGCAATTTTGTTAATTTTTTTTTATTCTCAAGTAACACGAGTAGGGCTACCTACCTAACTAACTCACTAATAAATGTTAAAGATGCTTTGGTTTTGTTATAATACATTAATTTATTTATAACAAAATAAAACATTAACAGATGCAGCCGGTCAAAAATGACCGGCTGTATCTGTACATATTATATAATAAATTAGAGGGGAAAAGAAAATAAAAAAATTAGTATACTTTTTAATTTAAAATTTTTCATTCACAAGAAACTTTTTGTTTATTCTAACGGACTTTCGGCCCTCGGTAATAATGTATTCTTTCATTCTGCATTTAAACATTTCAAAAATATTTATTAGTTTTCTCAGTCTCAATTTTGAGTTTACCCACTTAATTTCCAATGCTAGAACAAGTGACGGAAGAAATTAAGGCTGATACTGGCAAAAAAAATCATTTATGAGTAGCCATTTTAATTATAAATCAAACTAATAATAAAAATAGCTGAACTAAAATATTTTACTAAATATCATACGTATAATTTATGATTAAAGTCGACTAGCTGTTAATCTAGTCTAAAAGTGGGAAACCATTATTAATATAATGCAAAATTTATAGGTTTTTAACGATTATTTCATTCATAGAGATTCTGACCAATAGACGTCTACAGAAATAAAAATTACAGCGATAATTTTTGATAATTTCCCGTCTTCAAGTATTACGTCAGAGGCCCTTCGGTGCTACGAAAAAATGAACATTCAGTAACATTAATGACATTTCATGCAAATTATATTATTATATAATTAGCAAATATTCAGGTGAATATATCAATAAAATATATTAGTTAAAATGATTTAAATAACAGTTTTATTCATCAAATAATCTTATCAAATTACACTCAAACTCTAAAAAATTATCGATTTGTCCTCGTGCTACTTTGACATAAATTAAACTGTCAAAGTGTCACCCGGGATACAAATCGATAATTTTAGAGCTCTCGTGTAACTACTACTGATTATTTCATTCATAGGAGATTCTGACCAATAGAAAGCTACAGAAATAAAAATTAAACTGATAATTTTTGATAATATCCCGTCGTCAAGTATATTACTTCAGATGCCTTTCGTTGCTACGAAAAAATACATTCGGTGACGTTAATGACAATTAATCTTGTTTATTTGGGTTTATGTGACTGCGGACACTAACTCCATTCGCCAAAACAATTAATGTTTTAAAAATTATAAAAGTGATGACTTTCCACCGTTAAATATTTATAACAACTCTGTGTTTAATTGGACTAATTTGTACTTACATAAATAAATTACAATAAAATTTTGGTTTTGAACAGTTTTATTCATGGAATAATTGCAACAAATTGCACTCGATCTCTAAAATTATTATCGAATTTTTGCCCTCGTGACACTTTGACATAATTTCACTCCCCTTCGGGTCGTGAAATTGAAACTGTCAAAGTGTCAGTCGGGAAAAATTCGATAATTTTAGAGGTCTTGTGCAATTACTACTGATAATTTCCCAACACTTAAGAGTTTCATCTCTTTTTATTTCACAGTGTATTATGTCTTTCATCTTTCGCGTTATTTTGCCGATTTTTAGCGCACTCATCAGTGTATACAATACAAGAACAAAAAACCGCTAAACGCCGTAAAAATGAGTGGCGCATACAATATTCCAGATTCAAAAAAAGTGATATCAGTATTACGTGGCGCGAAAATGTATTTTCATTTTGATAGAAAATAAAATTCTATGTAGTTTTATTTTGAAAGATTTTTCCATAATATTTGCTAAATTTGAAATAAAACCAACCACAAAAGAGTAACTTTGATACAGTTTGCATTTTGAGGCTCTTTTATGGCGCGTTTTACTTCACATTTAGCAAATATTATGGAAAAAATCTTTCAAAATGAAACTAGAATTTTATCTTCCATCAAAATGAAAATACCTTCTAGCGCCACGTAATACTCATATCAGCTCTTTTGTATCTGTAATATTGTATGCGCCACTCATTTTTACGGCGTTTAGCGGTTTTTTATTCTTGTATCAGGAGTTTTTCAAAGTTTTTCAAAAATTAAATGTATGAAGTTGAATGTAATGTTTCCTGATGACACGTTAAGCGTTATAAATGGTCGCCTTTGTCGCAGTCTCTCCCAAATGATCTGGTAGTTACGACACCAGACTTGTGATAAAACAATCCGAGTTCATATCCTAGCCATCCTAATAATTATGTCTGGCAAATGAACTTGGATAGCATGATTAATCTTAGCGTCGTAACCACTATAACTACATAAACCATTTCGGCGATAATGGTTAAATGGATTATACTTTTGGAACTCGATTACTTGTGAACGGCTTAACCGATTTTGATCACTAAACATTAATTTGAAACGTATTGACAAGTAGTATCTGCTGCATCCAAGGTTAAGTATGATAACTGAAGGTATTACAGGAATTATTGAAATTGAAAAACCGTTTTCCCCATAGGAAATAGACTTAGTCATACTTATGAAGCTTATAACTTAAAAATTCGAATTTTCCTAGATATGAGGTATACACCGTTAGACGTGTCTAGACCTACAAACGCTCAGTTATTGGCGTAATTCGTAGGTTAAAATTTTGAGTAATTATTGTCAAAAAACCAAAATTTTCAAAGATTTGTTTTTCAGTTTTTCGGCTATACTGAGCCGTGTGTATGTCTGAGCCTAACCGCGAGACAGTATTTGAAAGTTTAGCTCAACGCTATTGATTTGGTGTATTTGCGGTTTTCCTGTCTCTCCTTGAACCTAAGATACATACGCACAAAAAATATGCCATTTTGTATCTACCTAGCCCCATAGCTGGCTTATGGGTGGTCAAAAGTCGCAAACCACACCGGTTCTGAATTGGCACTGACCCCTTCTTGAAACACAGAAAAAAAATTCAGATCGGTGTAACTTTTCCACATACATATACACATATCCACAAACATTTTCCCCTTTTTAAATAAACATTCTTTTCTAGGATCGGTAACTTTTGAATCGTATAACCGATTTTCAAAATTAGACATGCGTTGGAAAGTAATGATCATTACTCTCAGAAGCCTCAAAGGCCGGAATTAAATTATTGAAATTTTTAGGAGTTTTGGGGACGAGAACGAAAAACAGACCCTAAATGGGAAGGGCCGTAAAATCCACACTCTTGGAGCAAAATGGAGATTTGACATATGGATGCCGAGTATTTTCCTTAACTTTAAGATGGGATCTGTTCCGATTTTCAATTCAGTCAGATTTAGAAAATCGAAAATTTCGCTTACTTACATACATAATATATAGTGTCGCATGTAGGGATATTGTGCGCCACTGACGCGAACTGCCGTTCTCTGTTAATGTCAGCAAAATATTAACCAATCTCTAACATCGCGGTTGCCTAGGTTCTCGATCATACTAATGTCAAGCGAGTTCTCTGAGCACATAGTTAACACTTCGTCACAAGTTAATTACTGGATATTATACTCTACAACTCCAATATGTTAGCAGTTAATACTGTATCATATAATTAATGAACACAGTGTCTGACTACTATTACCGGATTACATATAATCAACCCGGTACGCATAGTGATATTATATTACAAGTTAATGAAGTTGATAATGAAGCGGTGGACAACTGCTGTTATTAATCGGCACTTTTATCAGGTACAGGTAAATGTTCGATGTGCTAACAGTGGTAATATTATTAGAGACAAGCTCAAACGGGAATATTTAATTTGGTGTACAGAACAATGATAATAATCGTAGTTTACAGTAGTAATGACATTATTAAAACCCCAATTTTGTTTTCACCCATTTTGAAAACATGTGACAGCATTGAATTATCCATGTCTCTCTGTAAACACTACTCCTCCGTCATTAGGTCAGATAGAATGGCAAATGAGGTTTCGAATGAAAGCTTATAATCTGAGGAGGTAAATGACCTCGGACTTCTGGATCTGGAGTTGCAACCGGAAGTACCTACTGTTTTAAAGTCACTGAAATAGTCTTCTTTTTCTTTTACTTCTTGGAGATCTTTCGATCTGTTTAATTCTGAAGCTGTCGCTGGTTAATTTCCTGGGAGGTAGATTGCCAACTATCCCCCCATCTTTTAGGTGGTCTAGGCAGGTTGTTTCTAGGGCAATTTTTGGGAATCTATTCTCATCCTTTCGTTTTACATGGTTGTACCACATCCTCTTGCGCTGCCTTCCCCATCTTACAATATCTTGAATTTTGCATTGCTCTCTAATTTTAATCTGTCTCTTTTTTTTTCCTCACTATTGTTCTTAGGGTTTTAATTTCGGCCACTCTTAGCATCTGTTTCGTTTTGTTGGTGTCTTCGCGCACTTCTATGCCATATGTCATGATCGGTCGTATGCAAGTCTTGTAGATTTTAATTTTACCATCTGTGCGCATATACGGATTTGACCAGACTATCTCCCGCAGATATCCATACAATGCAGATGCTTTGTAGATCTGACTCCTCAGGTCCTTTACTGGGTCATGAGTGCTTGATTTATCTATTCCCAGATATCTGAATTGCATCACCTGTCTATGGAGTTGTTCTCAATCACTAACTTATATCTGAGCGGATCTTTTGCTATTGACATTTAGTTTTGTTGGTAGAAATGTTCATATTTATTTGGCGGCTTACTCAAAGGAACTGAAAGAGCTGTCTCTAAAGATCATCTTCTGATTTAGTAATAACTGCTGCATCATCTACGTAACACACCATACCAATTCTTTTGTTGCCCATTTTGTATCCGAGATTAAGTACTTTAATAGTGCAACTAATATATTATTCGACACGCTTTTGCAAGACGAAAATAAACATAGGTATACTTCCGGTTTTATGCCTGTCTATCCCTCCATCATTATGTCCCCGGATATAACTCCTACGTTATTATTGAAACAGATATAATAACAAATGGTGTGTCAAATGAGAGCTTATAATCCAAAGATGGTACTACCATCTTACTTAATTGAGAAATTTTACCTTGGATTTCTGGTTTCAGAGCTGTAAAGGGGAGTACTGTTTTGAAGTTACCAAAATAGCACAACAATATTATTCGACGTTACTTCGCAAGACGAGAATAAAATAAACACTTGCAGTTTCATGTCTGTCTGCTCGTGAACACAACTCCTTCATTAGAACAGATAGAATAACCAGTATGGTGTCAAATGAGAACTTATAATCCAATGATGGTATTAAATGTGAGAAATTTGACATAAGATTACCGGTTCCAGAGTTGCAACTGGTAGCACTGTTTTATAGTCGCCGACAGAGTACAAGCGATACATTATTTAACATACAAGACAAGAACAAATTAAAAATCCAGATTTTATATCTCTTCCGGTTAAAAAGTTGTGACCGGATCCACCACAAGTGAAAATTAAGGACGTCCTAAGCAAAATAGTTTTTGCTTAATTGTCTACTTTTCATAGAATTAAATTTATCAAAACAAGTTTCAAATAAAATTAGGGCAGTCAATGAGGGTATTTGGCTCCGAATTCCATCCTACTACATCGATTTACTTGATATTTTCACAGTAAGTACGGAATATCTTAAGAAACAAAGTCTACCATATGCCGATGTGCGCTTTTATCTTGGGGGTGGTTCCCACCCCTTTTCGAGGGTGAAAAATTTTTTGGTTAAAATAGCCACGGAAGAGGCTAGAGAACCTAATTCTAAGCAAAAACTGTTTTATAATTATTTTTTGAAAACTCAATACTTTTTGAGATATCCGTGTTTGAAAAAGGCCATTTTTATTGAAAAATGACACCATTTCGGACGGATTTTTGCGAATACCTTAAAAACTATGCATTTAACAAAAAAACTATATAAAATATTATTGTAGCTTAAAAAAAACAAAGAAATTCGCTCTTTCAAAAATCTTCTAGCTATAATACAAAAAGGGATATGGTAGGTGAGAAGAGTTTGTTTTTTTGGTGCATGCTCAAATCGGTGTATTCAACTTGAAATAACAGAGAAACGCGAGATTTAGGGTATACAGTGATACTAATAACTTTTTTAATGCTTGAAAAACATTTAAAAGGAGCAATATTAAGTGTCGATTACATTCAAACTGAGCGAGATATGCTGCACAAAAATTGATGACTAATGTATTTTAAGAAGAAATGAAAAGTGTATACTCCAAAACTCCTTAAACCAAAAACTCCATAAGAAAGCCTTGAAATTAGTGGATCCACCACCACAGAAAGAACCCAGTACCTTCTGCTCTCTCACATATACTGGCAAAATAACAACAAAAATAGCCAGATACATAAAAAAGAAAGGAATAACACCAGCTTTCAGAACTAACAACAACTTAAGCAAACATATTAAAAACAATAAAAGCCGAAAGAGAAAGCAACTACAGAGTGGTGTGTACAAACTGACTTGTGGTGACTGTCCGAAAACTTACATCGGTCAAACTGGCAGAACTTTTGACAAACGGATAGCAGAACACAAAAGGGCTTTCAATAATAGAAAAACAGACACTTCTACATACGCACTTCACCTTCTAGATCATAATCATTCTTTCAATGAAGATTTTCAAATTCTACATATTCAAAATAAAGGCCTTAAGCTATCACTTTTAGAATCAATGGAAATTAATAAATTGAAAAATACAGATACAATTCTGAATGACCAAGTCGAGACAAACAGCTCCCCACTCGTCAACCTCTTCAGTTAAAGACTTAAAAAGGCAAACACATTGTAAAATATATCACTTGAGAAAGGCACTTTGCCGAAACAGCTGTAGTAATAACATAGTTGTAATAAATTTTGTGGAGGTATAGAAAACAAACGTTTTTCAGTGTTTTATTGTGAGATGTTATTTATATGTTGGAATTTCTACGTTCCAAAAGTTGGAATGGTTTAAAATTAATAGTTGTTGAAAAAAATAAGATCAAATTATAGAGCGCATTTTTATTCATATCAAATTTTCTTAAAAATCTTCCTTTTCTCCATGTAATTTGAAAATGATAGAGATACGAAAAAAAGATACCACACAAAAATGTAGGGATTTTTAGGTTAAAATTTCGTTTTTATTTTCTGTTACTGTATCTCTTATTATTTTCAAGTTACATGGAGAAAATGAAAAAAATTTTTAAGAAAATTTAAAAATGCGCTCTATAAATTGATCTTATTTTTTTTTCAAAAACCATTCATTTTAAACCCGTCCAACTTTTTGAACATAGAAACAACACTATAGTAAAGGTGTTGTAGAAGGAAAACGGTGCATTTACATTCTGGTGGATGGGCGTTAAAATTATTTCTCATCTTTTCATAAAATGCATTAGTTATCAATATTGTTTTCAGCATATCTCTATTAGTTTGAATGTAATGGACCTTCAATATTACTCATTTTAAAGGTATTTTCAAGCACTACAAAAGGTATTTGTAGCATTATACACCTAAAATCGACCGTTTCTCTGATATTTCAAGTTGAATACAATAATTTGAGCATGTACCAAAAAACAAAACCTTTTCACCAACCATATCTCTTTTTGTATTATAGCTAGAAGATTTATGAAGGCAAGTATCTCTTTGTTTTTTATAGCCTATAAAAATGTTATATATAGTTTTCTTAGTTAGATGCATAGATTTTAAGGTATTCGCAAAAAACCGTCCCAAAAGGTGTTATTTTTCAATGAAAATGGCCAATTATCAACCACAAATAGCTCAAAAAGTATTGAGTTCTCAAAAAAAAAATGATAGAACAGTTTTTGCTTAGAATTAAGCTCTCTAGCGAATTCCGTGGTTATTTTAACTAAAAAATTTTCCACCCTTGAGGAGTGGTGCTAACCACCCCGAAAATAAAAGCACACATCGGCATAGGATAGATTTTGAATTAGGAGATAAGTAGAAGCTATTCCCAAAATTTCATTAAAATCCACGCAGTGGGATAGAATTCGGAGGTAATATCCTATTCTTGCTCCCATTGACTGGCGTAAATAGACACCTTTTTCAATTTTAAAAAATCAACCGTAATTGAGATCTTAACAAAAAATGAAAAACGCTGTTGTCTTCAGCATTGTGCACTTTGAAACTTGCTTACTCATCTTGATTAATTATTGGCTCTACAACCAATAATAGTAGGTCTTGGCCAGTCTTAGGATCAGCTTCCATTTCTTCCTATTCTTCGCCTTGGTTTCCAATTTCGTGGTCTCAACTAACACTCGTCAGTGGTCTTACACCTGGTTCTAAAATTGTGCTCAAGGCCTGCTTCTTCTTTTCACTTTCTCCTGGGATGATTCTGTCAGCAGCTCCACCAAAGGTACCCCAGCGATTCAGGCTATCACCAGTGGTACATCGAACGTTAACAACAGCCACATCCAGATGAGATATCACGTTCTGAAGATGTATTAGTTCACCTAGAATAGGACAAAACGAGATATAAAAGTCCAACACAGCAAAACAACCAACTACCCAAATCGAGTCATCTCATTCATTCTGTCTAGTTGCCTAGACATCGAAGCTTGTTTATTTTAATAGACTTACCAATACTTGGTTTGAGTATTACCGTCATAAAAGCGTAAAAATTATAGCGATTACGCCATAATCCATTTGCCTGCACGCCTTTATAAATATATTGTTCATCCGCTATAACTTTTCGCATGTGTCACGATTCATTTTCAAACAAATTAAGTCAAAACATAAAGTGAAACGTACGCCAATGTGTGTAGTATATAGTATACAGTATACAAAATGTATATACACATCGACGTTCGTTTCACTTTATGTTTTGACTTAATTTGTTTGAAAATGAATTGTGACGCATGGGAAAAGTTATATCGGACGAACTGTATCTGAGGGAAACTCAGTACTTATAGACCGGGAGATATTAACAGAACTTCAACCACGATTTTCTGCCACGAGTCCTGCACTTTGCAATATTGGAAGGTTAGAAAAGGTACTTACAATTTCTGGAAAAATCTACGGGTCTCCTGTGACATTTTCCTGTAAAAATTAGATTTTCCATGAGGAAAAGAATGGGGAGTTGCGATGGAGTCCTGTCATATCCATAGAATGACAGGATACTATCAATTTTATGAAGAAAATTTTTTGGGCAGGAGGGTTGCAAAAGGACTAAGGGAGTATATAGATATATAAACATGTAATGAAAATAATGAAATTTTCATAATTTTCGAGTCCTGCCAACTTAATAAATTAAACATAATTATTTGAAAATGATCGAAAAAAATGTTGGCATGACCTCTCCTAATGTTAAACTGCACTTGTCATCCCTACTATAACCTATTATACAGGGTGTCCAGAAACTCTTCTAACAAACGAAGCCCGGAGATTCCTCAGATAATTTTAAGAAAATTTAACTCAATTCACCTAGTCCGAAAATGGACACACAATAGGAAACTAGAGCTCTTTAAATATGGCGTATTGTAATTAGTTTTTTTTTTAAATATCTCCAGAACACTTCTATTTAATAAAACGAAAACTGGTACACCTATTTATCTTCCAGAGATAAATCGATTCCATCAATTGTCAATTTTTAGTACGAGTCATAGGCGTCCGTTTAGGGTAGGGAAACGGATATTTTATCACATAACTTTTCGTGTTTAACTTTTAAGTATTTTTAACACTTGATTATTAAACTATGGGATTATTACTTCTACTAAAAGGTACTCTTGCTTTTAAGTCGGTAGGATACGCTGTGTTCTAGAAAAAAACGATTTGAAAAATTTTTCGGTTTTTTAATTTGAAAAAAAAAATAAAAAAACTATTTAGAAGAACGAAAACTTGTACGTTTATTTCTCTTCCAGAGATGAATCGATTTTATCAATTGTGAATTTCTAGTATCGGTCATAGGCGTCCGTCTTGGGTAGATCAACGAAATCTCATAACTTGCTGTAATTTGTAACCATTTTAGACATTAGTAGTGCGCCAGATTCGTGCAAAGATTATAAGAATTGTGCATTTAATGATAGAAGCATATAAATTGGACCACATATACTACAGATATAAAGGTTCAAAACTAGATATAAGGCCATCTCATCTTTTACCTTTTACATAAATGGCGGGCATTCAAATTGGCGACGATAAATATGTAACTAATAGCACGATAACTTTTAAACGAAAAGTCCGACTTCAACCAAATTTGGCATACGGGTTTTTTTTTTAATGTGTAAGATCGAGCTTTTGAACCGGAAAAATCGGTTTACCATAAGTTGTGTTTTTCCTGATTTTTTATCTAAAAATATTTTGTTCTTTTTTCAATTCTTTCACCCTGTATGTATTAATTTTTCAAAAAGGTAATACCGGTATTGAAAAGAGCGGAAAAATATTTTTTAGGAAATATTTTGAACTTTTTAGTTATGTTAATTAACATGTAATAAATGCATAACTTATTTTCACATGTACCTATGTGCGGCAGATTCGTGCAAATTCTATAAGAATTATTGTGCATTTAATGGTAGAAGCATATGATTTGGACCACCTATAGTACACATCCAAAGGTTCGAATTTAGCTATAAGGCCATCTCAGATTTTGCCTTTTACAAAAAAGGCAGGCATTCAAAATGGCGAATATACATATGTGACTAATAGCACGATAACTTTTGAACGAAAAGGCCGATTTCAACCAAATTTCGCATATAGGTTCTTTTTTCATTTATAAGATTAAGCTCTTAAACCGGAAGAATCGGTTTACCAAAAGCTGTGTTTTCCCTGATTTTTGTTGTAAAAATATGTTGTTGATTTTTTCAATTCTTTCACCCACAAATCTACAAGAACAGTTTAACCTTCCTGCAGAGTACCGAAAAATTATGTATTATAACTTTTATTTTTATTTTATATTTTATTATACCGATTGCATTTGAGTATTATAACTTTTTAAAGGCAGGACTCATAAAATCACGGTATCAGGGTGAAAATTTTCCGCAGAATTTTCTAAGGGACAAGTATACTTAAACAGTAGGAGACGTCATGCCAACATTTTTTTTATCATTTTGAAAAAAATATGTTTAATTTATTTAGTTGGCAGGACCCAGAAATTGATGAAAATTTCATTATTTTGCTTACATGTTTGTATAAATATATACTCCGTTAGCCCGTTTGCAACCCTCCTGCCCAAAAAATTGTCTTCATAAAATCCATAGTATCCTGTCATTCTACGGATATGGCAGGACTAAGAAATTCATCGCAAAACCCTCTTTTTATTTTTTGGGAAAATCTAATTTTTACAGGAAAATGTCACAGGAAAGTGGATATTTCCACAAATTGTAAGTACCTCGTCTACCCTTCCAGTATTGCAAAAGTCAGGACTCAGAAAATCGTGGCTGAACTTCTGTATAATATCTCCCCGTCTATTATGGTAATAATAATAGTAAACGATGAACTATTAAAATTATTGTAGTATATTTCGGAAATATTAAACAACTTCACATGCTATTGACTTGTTTATCACAAAGGGTCTAAAATCTGTAAGTATTATTGTATAAAAATGGTATCTAAAAATAAGATCAATATTTGATATTTCATCCGATCATTCTCCATTGCTATTAAAATAATTCGCTGAGATAGTGCAAAAACAAAAGTACAAATATTGAGAGCGCAGAAAAAAAAAACATCTTCTTCTGCGCTATATTATATCCTCCTAACAATTATATTGAAGAGTTATTCACGATCGCCAGCTAATCAGAATAATAATTGTTCGGCATTGCGTATTCCTGCCCAATCGTGAGTATTCTTGAGCCATCACATAATATGTTTTCTTCAAATTCCTCTTTGGCCCTCGATTTTTCCTTCCATGATAAGTTGAACTCAAGGTATGCAATTTTTCCTATTTTAACGTTTTTTAGTAACCATGAACGGCATTTGCTCTATTTAACATAGCTCCGTTGATCTGCATCGCTGTTCAGGTTATTCGGATCATTATTCTATGCAATCACATCTTAAACGCCTCTATTGAGAAATTCACACCGAGAATTCAGTACGGCTCAGATAGGGCAATACATTTCCAATGGGGAATAAACGCACAGGGTTGTTGGTCTTCACCAGTTGTTGATTGCTCTCTTAAGAGCGCCGCACAGGAACTGTGGCAACACTGAATGCGCATTCGGATCTTAACCATGTTGCAATCTCAGTGTGAATTTCGCTTTAGACAATTAATCTTATCAGCTTTTGAAGTCCAGGTCTCGGTGCCATGTAACAATAGTGAACAAATAGGGCTTTTCATTCACAGTCATTTGTTTCGAGCTTCTGTCATATGTTGTATAATCCGTGTATATTAATATTATACACGGATTATACGACATTTGACAGAAGCTCGAAACAAATGACAATCGATAAAAAGCCCTATAATAGAGCAATTGATCATTCTTAGCAAATTTGATTTAATAAAAAAGTTACAATAAAGACGAAAAAATGTGTTGGATATTAAATTCAACTCTCGTAAACTTGAAAACACTGTTGAATAATTTTTGTTTTTATGAAAATCATTATTTTAGCTCCATTTAGGCTAGGTTACTTACCAATGTCAACTCATATTAGTTTTGCTGCTTCCAAATGTTCTAGAGGATTTTTCTAGAGATGTTTTTTAAACATCTGGATTGTATAAAATTTTCCTGTAGGCAAAATTTTAGAAAAATTGTCCTGTAGCTGGCAGTATACACCATTATTTATTGAAAATCTTGTATGAAAGGTATACAGGGTGATTGATTAGTAGGGTAAAGCTCAATAGCTCCGCTATGGTAATAGATAGCAATAAAAGTTAATAACAAAAATTTTAGCCACCTTTGAGCTTCATTTTACAAAAATTAGTTAGAATGTTACAGGGTGTTCGATAACACAGTGGCACACCTAACTTATGTTTTTTTAAATGGAACAACCTTTATTTTATTTTATATTCGAAATCCTGTTAACTTCTCCATCACAAAAAAATAAAGGTTTGTAATGTTATACGGGGTATTTACAAAGGTATAACCAATTTTGTATGAAAATCGTAACAAGTTCAACTCCCTGTATAAATAAAAATAAGCACAACAGCAATGGTTTATTAATGCCATATTTTTTTATTTGTTGTCAAAATTTTTAAGAATTATTGATATTGCTAATTTTCTTTATATCAAATACAGGGTGAGTCAAAACGCAAGTACATTATTTTCTCAGTAATGTTAAGTGGAACACCCTGTGTTTTATACCATTATTGAAAAGTAACATTAACGTACTTTAATTTTTATATAACATTCCCTATGCCCAAATTTATTAGTTTTCGAGATATTTTCATTTTTCAGAGCAAATTATTTTAGGTGTTTAAATTTATCTAAATTTTAAGTAAGCCATGACTGAATTGACAATTGAAGATTACCGATTATCAATCCGGTAATCAATGTAACACTGAAACAAATAAATAAAAAAAAATAATTTATTAGTAATACATTTTACAAACAAAAACACAACCACTTTCTTTCACAAACTATCTTTTTATGTAAATGCAACAAATAAACAAAGAAAATTAGTAATAAATTTTACAAAAAAAACACACAAACACAAAATACAATATTCTGTGAAGACAACTAAACACTACTTTTGTATGTAAATGTAACAATGTAACAAATAAAGAGCGAAACATAATTTATCAGTAATATATTTTGCAAAAAACATGTTTGAAAAAATTAGAAGCTACTTTTAATAAAATATTTTTAATATTTAATTACATCAGGTGTTCAAAATTATCTCCTAACAGATTTATGTACGTCTAAAAACGATCATTGAATGAACTACTTACTCTACAGAGCATTTGTAAATTAACACATCGAAATACACTTTTTTATTCTATTTTTCATCTCATCCCTTGTTGTAGGAGGTATTTTATAAACTTCATTATTAACGTAACCCCAAAAAAATCAGTCCAGTTTATTAAATTCTGGTGATTTGTATGGCCACGCTACTGGCCCATTGAAAAATGAAAATATCTCGAAAACTAATAAATTTAGACATAGGGAATGTTAACTAAAAATTAAAGTACGGTAATGGTAATTTTCAATAGTGATATAAAATACAGGGTGTTCCATTTAAAATTAATGAGAAAATAATGTACTTGCATTTTGACTCACCCTGTATTTGATATAAAGAAAATTAGCAATATCGACTATTCCTGAAAATTTTCACAATACGTTAAAAAATATGGTATTAATAAACCATTGTTGTTTTGCTTATTTTTATTTATACAGGGAGTTGAACTTGTTACCATTTTCATATAAAATTTGTTATAACTTTGTAGATACCCTGTATAACATAACAAACCTTTGTATTTTTGTGATGGAGAAGTTAACAGGATTTCGAATTTAAAATAAAATATAGGGTGTTGCATTAAAAAACATAAGTTTGGTCTGCCACTGTGTTATCGAACACCCTGTAACATTCTAACTAATTTTGTAATGTGAAGCTCAAAGGTGGCTAAAATTTTTGTTATTAACTTTTATTGCTATCTATTATTATAGCGGAGGTATTGAGCTTTACCCTACTAATCAATCACCCTGTATATATTTTAAAATCCCTTAAAGGGATACATCAAAATCACAGAACGTTTTCAATCTAACTGATCATTATTACTCCTAATACAGGTTTATCACATGCTGAACCACCAAAAATACATTGGTAAAACCCATTAAATGTTATAAAATTATAATAAATTTACATTACTATGCATAATTTGGATGAAAAATTGTCCTGGATATGGCCTTAGGCATTGCTTGACTCATCACACGAAACTGATGGGTTGCTGAAATGAAGGATCTGGTCTGAGATGTTAACCATCTTCCGTAATGTGAGGTCATATCCTTAAGATCAGCAACCCACGTGTCGTGTGGGGAGTCAAGCGATGACTAAGGCCATATCTAGGACAAGGTTATTTATCGCTTTAAATTATACATAATATTGTCAATCTCTCATAATTTTAAAACCCGTTTTACCCACGTATTTTTGGTGGCTCAACATGTAATAAACCTGTATGAACACCGATGATAATCTTTTTAGACCGAGAACGTTCTGTGATTTTGATGTAGCTCTTTAAAAGATTTTAATTAATTTAGGCCTTTTGTAAAGGATTTTGAATACATTTTTTATTTGGTTTTTATTTTATGGATCTACAGTTATATTGCCATACATATTTTATCGATAAAATTAAATAATTATTTAATGGGATTTAAAATTCTCAACATCCAAGTGTGGGTGTTATTAATTCTTAAACAACTATTTTTTTCATAATTGTCTTAAAAATAATACACTTTTGTTTAAATACAAAGATGTAGTACTATTTCCACGACGCTCGTCGTGCAAACTTTGATCGAGAATATCGACACCAATAAATAATATCTTCCTCTTCATTATACTTTACATTTTATTTAGTGTATAAATCAATATACAGTGAGGACGTTTGAGTTGGAATAAATTCATTATCTCGAGAATGGGCGAACTTGGAGAAAAATCCTGAGATATGTCGATTTTTATTTTTAAATTATGACTTTTTGGCATATATATTATGCTAGTGACGTCATCCATCTGGGCGTGATGACGTAATCGATGATTTTTTTAAATGAGAGTAGGGGTCGTGTGATAGCTCATTTGAAAGGGTATTTAATTCTCTATTCAGTAATATAAACTTTAACATAATTATTTATACATGGTTTAAAAAACATTTTTTTGAGTTAAATTAATTAAGACAAAAGAAAAATGTATGTAATTCATTTATGTATTTAAAAATACAATTGTTTTTCACTTAAATTCAATGTTAAAATTGCCACCTACCTATTTGTGAGCAGTTTGAACATTAAATTTAAGCGAAAAGGATTTTTTATTTGTTAAAAAAACATTATTACCTGTTTTTCTGACAGCAGTAAAATGTATTTTAAATTAAATGAATTGCTTACTTAATAAAAAATTAATTTTTTGTACATCCTGTACAAATAATTATGTTAATGTTTATATTACCGAATAGAGAATTAAATATCCTTTCAAATGAGCTATCACACAACCTCTACTCTCATTTAAAAAATCATCGATTACGTCATCATGCACAGATGGATGACGTCACCAGCATGATATATATGCCAACAAGCCATAATTTTAAAATAAAAATCGATCTGTCTCAGGATTTTTCTCCAAGTTCGCCCATTCTCGAGATAATGACTTTATTCCAACTCAAATGTCCTTACTGTATATGTTTCTTTATATTGCCATCTCTCTTGTATTATGTAGATATTATATTCAACAAAATCATGTCAAGCTTTCCATACGTCAACGATAATCGGGTGCACTATCCTATCATCTGTAAAATTATTTAGACTTTTCAGTGATTTGCTACGCAAATAAAATTTTAATATATTCGCAAATATTATGAAGGATCGTATAGAAAATATTAAATGAAAAAAAAATCAAATGCATTTGTTTAAATATACAAAATTTACATATTACATAACTAAAATATATTCAGTCTAATAAGAAGTATGCAATTTATGATATAAATATTAATTGCAAAGATTTATTTCAATTTAAAATCTATCAACATTATTATCTTACTTGTGCAAAAACCAAACTATATAACTGTTGTAGAGTACTTACGTGTATAGAAGAATTACAAAATTTCTTTCATTAAACAATTCCCTTAACAGATTTTCGTTTTAAAACTATGAATTTCTGACATTACATATCGCACTTTTCCACTTGAATCGGTCATTTCAAAATCGACATATACCCATATTTTGTCAGAAATACCTTTTTCCTACGAGCGTGCAAAAATGTCTACTTTCGCGCACGCATTTTAGTTTAGAAAGTTTCACTTTTCCGCACGCGTGTTACTTTTCCGCACGCGGTTTTTCCTTTTCCGCACGCGTGTTAGTTTAGATATGTTAATATGGCCTTAAAGGAATTATAATACATGCAATAAACTAATATTTAGTCCGGCCCTGGAACTCGTTATAAAAGTATCGATACATTTCAGCTCCGATTAAACGTGTTTTTTGTTGGTTTATACCAATGATTAGAAAACAAGTTTGTAATAAGAGTGAAGTTTAAAGTGGTTTCTAAGTACAGAGAAGAAAAATTGTAAGTACAATTTTCATTTCGACCATATCAAACCATTTCTTAAAGAATATTGCTGAAACCTAACCTACAGAAAATCCATTTTTATTTAAAATAAAAACGCCGAATAACCGGCTTAATTACATTGAAATCAGGAGCGGCTCTAGAAAATTTCCTTCAAATGAAGAAAGCAAAAATTAAAAATGGATAGCAATAATTTAACTCATACCAAACCACTATCAACACCAACTACCTCTTCAACATCTTCAACAATTACTTATTCCAACGCCGTAACCAATTTTAACTTCCCCACCAAGCAACAAGCAGTCGTTTTGTCATCTGTACCAGAAATAAAAATACATGAATACATAACAGCAATAGGAACTTTAGTACAACCAAAAAATATCATCTTCGCGTCCAGAATCTCACACAACCGAGTATGCATCTATCTTAGTAACACCACAATCGTAGAAAATTTACTACATAGTCACAAATCCGTTTCAATACAAGGAAACGACATAGAGATCAGAAGATTAATTACTCCTGCAAGCCGACTAGTGATATCAGGGGTCTGTCCTAGTATTCCAAATACTATAATCGAAGTAGAGCTCAAAAAATTGGAGCTTACTGCAGTGTCTAAAATAAAATTTTTAAAAATTGGCATGCCTAAGTCTGAATACAGTCATATATTGAGCTTTACGCGTCAAGTATTTGTTGCTCCAACAATTAATAATTCTATCCCAAATTCACTTCTAATACCTCACGACAATACCCCTTACAGAATTTATCTTTCCTTAGACGGTCTAAATTGCTCTAAATGTAATACCACAGGGCATAAATATGAAAACTGCACTACTGGATCAAATAATGAACAAAATCTTGACCAGGTATCTCAACCTATGAGTGTTAATATTTCTGAAACAGAAAATTATCCAATAAATCAAAAATCAATTACATCAGAATCTCCAACTGCTCGTCAATCCAGTACTCCTCCTACTTCTATAACCAACACACCACCAAGTACCTCCTCCAACTCACAAAACCTATCTGAATCATCATCTAATACTACCAACATAGTAGCACATACTTCTATCAAAAGACAAATTTCAACGTCTCCTGAAATAATAGAGTCAGAAAATCAAAAAGTAATATTTCCAGCTCCAAAGAAATCTGCACCCAAAAGAATAAAAAAAGCATTTAACATCGAAACCTCATTGAAACCTATAGAAGCCATTTTATCGTCAGCCACTACTCCTTACCCACTAAAATATACCGAACTATGCGACTATATTACAAATGCAATAGGCTCCAAATTGCCTGAAACAATAGCAAAGGGTTATACTAATGACCTACAAGGACTTAGCGCTGAATTACAAACGGTGCACGCAAACACAAACAACCGACGCCTTAAAAACAACATTTCAAGGATTTTAAAAAAGATAAACGGAACAGACAACTACTCTTCTGTTACTGAGGAAGAAAGTGACTGTAACCCTATTCAATAACGAATTCATAGTTCAATGGAATTTAAATGGCTTCTACAGCCATATCGAAAACTTAAAAATATTAATCAATGAATTTTCACCTTTAGTAATATGTTTACAAGAAACGCGACTTTCTAGTAATAAAGTAAATTAAAAAAACTATACATCTTACACTAAATGTAGACCGGTCCAGCAAATAGCTAGCGGTGGTATAGGTATCTTTGTGAAATCTACTGTCGAGTCCAAAGAAATTCCGATAAACACAAATTTAGAAGCGGTTGCAGTGTCAGTACTTCATCATTTCAAAATCAACATTTGCAGTATATATCTACCACATCCATACGAATCCATACTCCTAGAACTACAAAAGGTGATGATAGAACAAACTCCATCCCCTAAATTAATTCTGGCTGACACAAACTGTCATAACGAATCTTGCGGATTTAAAAAAACTGATAAAAATGGCAAAACTCTATTGGAAATAATTAACAACCTCAAACTAGTACTATTAAATACTGAAATGCCTACCCGTTTCAACGCATACAATGGCACGTTTTCAACCATTGATTTATCCCTCAGCGATTCAACTTTAGCACCACTACTTGAGTGAAATACGCTTTCACACTTATATGACAGCGACCATCTACCAATTTTAATCACTCATACTAAAGACGCAATTAATATAAAACCATATGAAACATGGAAATTAAAGTCATCAGATTGGGAAAAGTACATTAGTTTAGTAACTGCACGAATGGAAGACTTCAAAATATTAGAAAGATGTAGACACAACAATAACAAATTTTAATAATGTTATAGTTAATTCAGTAAGAGAAGCGATAGGAAAAACTAAAGCTACAACTAAAACACCCATACCCTGGTGTAATATCGAAATAGAGACTTCTTTGAAACAAACAAAACACTCATTTAATATATTTAAAAAACACAATTCCGAAGTCAACTTAGCTAGATTTAGAGCCTTAAGAGCCAGATCCAGATTTCTAATCAAAAAATCAAGGAAAGAAAGCTAAGATTATGTCTCGTCAATAAATTCATCTACACCAATAAGTGATATATGGCAGAAAAAAAGGAGAATAAAAGGCTCAAACAAAGTTAACCATATCGACACCATTACTACAGATAACTTAATTATTCAAATAAACTATAAATTGTATAAATCTTAGCGGATCACTATCAATTACATTCAAGTAATGACCAATATAACTCTATTTTCTTAAAACACAAAAAAAATCCGAATTGTCACATATCGAAATAGAAGATATTTTATGCCCTCTCAATATGCCTATTACACTAGACGAGCTTAACGAAAGCCTAACTAATGCTAAAAAACTTCTCCAGTACCTGATGATATTCCAACTATATTTATCGAGAAATTACCGGAAACGGCAAAGAAAATTTTAGTCGACATCTTTAATAATATTTACACAAATAAAAAATTCCTTTCAATATGGCGTCAAGCAATTATAATTCCATTTTTAAAAATGAATAAACCAAAAAACTTACCATCCTCATATCATCCAATATCGCTCACCAGTAATATATGCAAAGCAACGGAGAGAATATTAAGTAAAAGACTGAAATGGCACTTGGAAAACAGAAACCTTTTTACTCCAATACAAAGCGGATACCGTTCAGACAGATCGACAACTGATAACATTGTCGCACTAGAATCCGAAATTCATAAAGCATTTACAAAACAACAAAAAGTAATCGCAATATTTTTTGACATTAAAAAAGCTTTCGACACGACATGGACGCATTATATTCTTAAAACGATGAAAAACTGGAAAATAGATGGTAAGTTTCTCGCTTTTACCAAAAATTTTCTTCAAAACAGGTCCATACAAGTAAAAATCAATGGATTCATATCAACATCGAAATCACTCCATAATGGAATTCCTCAAGGGTCGGCCTTAAGCCCAATATTATTCTTAATCGCAATTAATAATATAACAAACTACATAGAGCTTCCTGTAAAAGCTAGTATTTATGCTGATGATCTAGTAATATATGTTAAAAGTAAAAATATAGGTTTAGCTAGGCAAATTCTACAAAGAACATTAAACAGCCTGGAAAAGTGGTCTTTAGAGACTGGTTTAACATTTTCAACTGAGAAGACTAAAGTAATAATCTTTGACAAAAGAAGAGAGGAATACAACCTAAACCTGTGTCTAAATGGATATTCTCTGAAACAAGTCCGTGAAATCAAATTGTATTTGACTCACAACTCACATGGACTTCACATATCAACAATTTAATTCAATCCTGTCAACAACGAATAAATTTACTAAGAGTGTTATCCAATCATAAATGGGGTTCAGACACTAGAATTCTCCTAAAGCTATATCAAACATTTATAAGAAACAAGCTCGACTACGGATGCATGTGTTATGAAACAGCAAACAAAAATCAACTAAAAAAACTGGATATCATTCAAACCACATCTTTACGACTAATCTTTGGAGCCTTTAGAACTACTCCATTAAGAAGCCTTCAAGTTCTAGCAGGAGAAATACCATTATACCTCAGAAGACAATACCTATCACTATGCTACAATTCAAAAATTCTAAGCGCAAAGGAAAATACCTTTTTCTCAAGTTTAGTATCGGAAGAACCACTAGAACAATATATAAATTACACCACCAAGGCAATACCATTTTACGAACGCATTAAACCATTACCGTATAGCATCAATCAAAACACCTTAGCATCCATAAAAAAATATCAGACACCCCCCTGGACAGTTTCTTTACCAATAGTAGACCTATCCTTACATAATTCTAACAAACATTCACACACCTCTGCTGAGATCAGGCTTCAATATCATACAAATTTACTCAAATACTCTTCTTACAAACTTTTCTTTACCGACTCCTCCAAAAGTTGCAACGGAATAGCTGCTGCTACTGTATCAGAAAAGTAATTTCCGCCACTAGATTATCTGATGGCTGCATTATTTATACCGCAGAACTTCAAGGAATACTTGACGCACTAAATCATTGTAAAAATACAAATTAAAACCAAATACTAATATTATCAGATTCACTAAGTTCTTTACAGGCCATCAAACATGTTTATCCTACCCACGTCAATCTATTTCTAATTAAAGACGCGTGAATCAGCTCCAATTTTCTGGGAAAACCATCTCATTTATGTGGGTCCCATCCCATGTAAGAATAACTGGTAATGAGTTAGCAGACAAAACAGCGTTCGAAGCGATAAACAATGTGAACATTCCGACTACAGCAGGCATACCAATCTCTGACACTAAACCTTTATTCAAGAACCATGTAAACAAAATCTGGCAAGAAATATGGGATCAAACAAACACAAATCTGAAAACCAATAAACCAGACGTATCTTCAAAAAATCTTCCGATGCCACCAAAAAAAAAGACCAAGGAATTATCAGCAGACTCCGGCTTGGACACACACGACTTACCCACAGCTACGTAATCTCCAAGGAACCGCCACCAATGTGCCAAAGATGCCAAATACCTCTCACAGTTAACCATATAATAATAGAATGTCTTCTTCTTCTTCTTCTTCAGTTTATTGGCCTCCACCTACTTGGGTATTTGGCCAGCTCATCGTCTCGGAACAAGGGAAAAATCCCTTATTCACTTACAATTTGGAGTTAGTACATTTTACAATTTGTTTCTTCTTCTTCTTCATCTTTTTCTTCTTCTTCTTTAGTTAACTAGAAATTTTGGTTGGTGTGGGACAAACATGACAAGATAAAAAAATTTCACGCTGCAACCTCTCTTTCCTTGTCTAAGGGGGCAACTGTCTATCAATACACAATGTTCTTTTTCTTCTTTGATTTAGGAGAAATTTTGAGTTGGCATGGGACAAATACAAAAACTTAACTTTTTGTTTTCCAACGACATTAAACTTTACTCTCTCAAGGGCAACTGCCGACTACTACACAATCTTATTCTTCTCCTTCTTTTTTAGTTTACTGGCAATTTTGAGTTGGCATGGGACAAATTCAACAAAGACACAAACTTTGCTCTCAGGAGCAACTGCCGACCATTACACAATCTTATTCTTCTATTTCTTTTTTAGTTTACTGGCAATTTTGAGTTGGCATGGGACAAATTCAACAAAGACACAAACTTTGCTCTCAGGAGCAACTGCCGACCATTACACAATCTTATTCTTCTACTTTTTTTTTGAGTTTACTGGCAATTTTGAGTTGGCATGGGACAAATATAACAAGACACAAACTTTTTTCTCTCAGGGGTAACTGCCGATCATTACACAATCTTATTCTTCTATATCTTATTTACAGGCAATTTTGAGTTGGCATGGAATAAATACAACAAAGGCACAAACTTCTCTTATACAGGGCAACACCTGACCATTACACAATCCCATGTTGTTGCCTCAGATAGGTATAGTGAAAGACCCAGGTGATTACAGAATGTTTATATAGAAACAAAATAATAGAATGTCCAGAGTACACTTCAGCGAAAACGATATTCAAGATACCCAACAGCCTGAAAGAAGCACTGGTCACAAAATTCAATGAAGTTCTATCTTTTGTAAATCATTGTAAAATGTATAACAAATTATGATTCATTATTTTTTCTTTGTAAACTCTAAATAATTTCCATATTTTTGTCATTCTTATATTCTAAAAATGTATCTTTTGCTCTATCTATTTTGTATTATAAATGTACCGCTAATAACCCGAGTGGTTGATGCGGATGAATAAAAATAAAAAAAAAACTAATAGGTATTTAGATATTATTTACTAATTTATCTCAAATATATCTTATTGTGTTCCTGTTTTAATGAAATTAACGCGACAATTCGATGAAATAAAATTATTTTGACATGTGTGTGTGTGTGTGTTCACAAAGAGGGGATGACATTAGATAAACTTTTTGCCACAGATATTTGAAAGTTGAAGATGTCATATTAAATTTTTATTTTAGAATCTTTAAGAAATTGTATGATAATATCATTAATAGTTTTGGTATTGAAGCTTAGTAGATGTGAAATATTCAGCGGTAAACTTACATTCCGCTCCTGAAGTCTAGCAATTAGTGCTTTCGTATGGTTTTTATTAAGTTCACAATATGATTTAAATCTGCAGTAGAGTAGTTATCACATGAACAGAGAGAGTTGATACGCATTCCTATTCTAGCTAAATGTGCAGGAAAATTGCCATGGTTTAATCTTAAGCGACTTACGGATGTGGAATAAAATCGAGTAACGTGATAATCAAATACATGTGGGATATTTTGCGGAAGTTGTGGGTGTATGTAAGTGTATGGATTTATCGAAGTTTGTACAAACTTAAGCCAAATAGTTTCCCATTTCTTTCTTAATTTTTTATGCAATTATGGAATGTAATCGCTGGAGATTTTTAAATCTACTCTTTCATTTAAAGTTGCTGAATTCTTTGCCATTTCATCCACTATCTCATTTTCTTTGATTCCGGCATGTCCTTTTACCCAGATAAAGACCAAGTCACTGCTATTATTTTTAAATCGAGCGATTGTCTTTCTAATATGGCATAACAACTCATTGTTGTGTTTTTTGGTTATTGGTTGTGATATTAGGCTGAGGAACTATTAAGTAGTCAACGGCATAAGGATGTGGAAAGCCACGGGATGACTACCATATTATATATCCCTAGTAAAACCATCATGACGAGTAGGAGACTTAAAGATGATATGCCATGCGATCCGATTAGCAACCGGCGTCGTCGAGTTTCCGGGCTGGACGATGTGAAATCAGAGACCGAACACGCAACGGTGGGAACCAGGCTTTGCGTGGAAAATATGCGACTGGATAAAACAAATGAAAATGTCAGAAAATATACTGTTAAGATAGCTACATGGAACGTAAGAACTCTTTATCAGACTGGAAAACTAAACAACGCAATTAATGAAATGAAGAGGCTCAAAATTGATATTCTGGGGATGAGTGAAATAAGATGGCCAGGTAATGGTAAGTGCGAGAAGGAGGATGCAACAATATTTTTTTCAGGCAGCAGAGAAGAAGATGTCAACCATAGGCATGGAGTAGCGGTTCTAGTAAATAATAAAATCAGAAAACATATAAAAAATTTTGTTCCATATTCAGAACGCTGCATGTTGATCCAGATAAGTGCGCATCCTCTAGACATAAATATAATTCAGGTTTATGCTCCCACATCTGAGAGTACTGATGAAGAAATTGAAGAGTTTTACGAACAATTAGACGAAATCATAAAAAAACTAAAGAAACAAGACATAACCATGGTAATGGGAGATTTTAACTCCAAAATAGGAAAAGGCGAAGTCAGTGATGTAGTTGGCAAATATGGGTTGGGAACAAGAAATGAACGAGATGATCGACTAATACAGTTTTGCTAGGAGAAAAACTTAATTATCACTAATACTTGGTTTAAGTTACCATTAAGAAGATTGTACACTTGGAGGTCACCACAGGACAAGTCTGGGTATATCGTTAGAAATCAGATAGACTTTATAACAATCAACAAACGATTCCGTAACGCCATAATATCAGCTAAAACATATCCTGGAGCTGATACAAACTCTGACCATAATCCTCTTGTAACCCAGTTACGAGTCAGACTAAAAACCTTAATCCAGAAACAGAATAACAAAAGATTAGATACGGATCAACTTATAAATCCCGAGATAAAAGTCAATCTTACAAATAGCATTAATAGTAATGTTGCTTTAACAACCAATACTGATGATATTGAAAGAGACTGGATCAACTTAAGGGACGCTATATGCAACGGTGCGAAAGAAGTAATTGGTGACTACGAGCGGAAGAAGAAGAACGAATGAATGACAGATGAAATATTACACCTCATGGACACAAGGAGGGAAAATAAGAATAATCCCGAACAATATAAAGAACTGGATAGACCTGTCAACAGAAAGATAAAAGAATCCAAAGAGAAATGGTTACAAGAAAAATGTCAAGAGATAGAAGAGCTAGAACGAAGACACGATAGTTTTAACATGCATAAAAAAATTAAGGAGTTTATTTATAGTTACAAGAAAAAACAGTTTGGTAAGTTAATAGACGAGAACAACAAACTTATTGTAGATAAAGAAGAACAGTTACAGAAGTGGGCAATTTACATAAAAGATTTGTTTGCGGATTATCGTCATATTTCTACGAACACTCTTGATCTGAATGGACCAAAAATATTGAAAAGTGAGGTGATAAAAGCTATAGATCAAACGAAAGATGGGAAAGCAACAGGATGCGATGAAATACCAGTCGAATTTTTAAAAGTTTTTAACGAGAACAACATGAATATAGTATTGAAAGTGTTCAATAAGATATACGATACTGGTCAAATTCCATCGGACTGGCTGAAATCTACATTTGTGCCCCTTCCCAAGAAATCCAATTCTAAGACGTGTAGCGAATATCGCCTTATAAGTTTAATGAGTCATACCCTTAAAGTATTCTTGCGTATTATCCATTCCAGAATACGAGCAAAATTAGAACACAGCATAAGTAAAACACAGTTCGGTTTTAGATGCGGTTTTGGAACTCGAGAGCCCCTATTTTCAATACAAGTCTTGATTCAAAAATGCCTGGATCAACAGAAAGATGTTTTCGCCTGTTTTATCGACTATGAGAAAGCATCTGATACTATCAAACATGACAAACTCATAGAACTATTACATCTTTCACGACTTGACACTAAGGACATCCAGATTATAAAAAATCTATATTGGAATCAAACAGCCCACTTAAAGAATGGACATATGGTGAGTGAAAACAGAACCATTTCTAGAGGGGTTAGACAGGGCTGTATTCTTTCGGCATTGCTTTTCAACCTGTACACGGAACAAATATTTCTAGAGGCACTGGAATGGTACAATGAGGGCATCAAGATGAATGGCGTACCAATAAGTAATTTTCGATATGCAGATGATACTGTTATACTAGCCGATAACATCGAAGATTTACAGATGATGCTAAATAGAGTAAATACAACTGGCAACCAATTTGGACTGAAGATCAATAGAAAGAAAACTAAATTTATGG
Organism: Diabrotica virgifera virgifera; assembly: GCF_917563875.1. Taxonomy (NCBI): domain Eukaryota; kingdom Metazoa; phylum Arthropoda; class Insecta; order Coleoptera; family Chrysomelidae; genus Diabrotica; species Diabrotica virgifera. The sequence goes on along the minus strand of NC_065449.1, from coordinate 172,720,536 downwards.
TGATCAGTAAAAAGAACATTCAACATATCGACCTGAATATTGAAGCCGAACGTATTGAAAGAGTACACCGATTTAAATATCTGGGATATACAGTCAATGATAAGTGGGACCCAGACGTAGAGATTAGGATCCGAATTGAAATAGCAAGATCCAAATTCATAAAAATGAGAAAGCCCTTAAGCAACCGCAACCTAAGCGTTAACCTCCGATGGCGCGCCACAAAATGCTATGTACTCTCTACCCTACTTTACGGAGTAGAAGGGTGGACGTTAACAGCAGCAACTATAAAGAAGTTAGCGGCTCTAGAAATGTGGCTGTATCGACGCATACTGAGAATTCCTTGGACAGACAGAGTGACCAACACAGAGGTATTGAGACGAATGGGTAAAGAGTTGGAATTGTTAACAACTGTTAAAAGGAGGTAAGCGTCATACCTGGGCCATGTGTTCCGTAATGATAAGTACAGTCTGCTACAGCTTATCGTCGAAGGCAAGATTGAAGGTAGAAGAGGTTTGGGCAGAAAGAAGAAATCCTGGCTGAGAAACTTGAGAGAATGGTTTCAAATACCAGAAGCTGCGAACATAATACATGCGGCACAAAACAGAAAAACCTATCGTTTGATGGTCGCCAACCTTCGGTAGAAGACGGCACATAAAGAAGAAGGTTGTGATATTGCCTTAAGAGCAGATAAAGAAACTGATAGTATAACCGTGTCTCCAAAGTTCTGTTCAACCGCGTAAGTTAGGGCTCTTTCAATAGCATAAAGTTGGCAGTGAAGATAGATGTACATTTAGGTAGTCTAAAAGAATTACCACTTTTTATATTAGAAACATAATAAGCGCTACCTACACTATTACATGTTTTTGAACCATCTGTATAGATGTATTTATAATTAGAAAATTCAGATAAGATTAATTTTATAATTTTATTGTTTTGGCATGGTAAGTTTCTGTATGTAGGTTTTATGATCTTTGAAAAGATTGCGATTTCCTCAATAGAAAGGTTATATATGGGTAATATTTGTTTAGTGTTAATGCTGAAGTTGTTAGTTTCTAGATAAGCATCTGTAAGAGGGGGAGAAGTTTTAATTCTCCAATAAGAATTTGTTAAGTTATATTCAGTGAGACTGTTAATTTTACTTAATAATTTATGTGAGTCTAAAGTCCTGGTCTTTAATAGAAACTTATTGGACAAGAATTCTCTTCTAAGGTTTAGAGGAGGTTCCTGCGCTTCTGCTAGAATTGCAGCACATGGCGTTGACTTAAACGCACTAATACATATACGTATTGCCTTATATTGAATTTTGATAAATTAGATTTTGACGATGAACCATATAAAAAGCATCCATAATTAATGATTGACCGAATATACGATTTATAGAACATTAATGCTATTTTTCGGTCGGCACCCCATCTAGCTTTACATATACAACGAAGCACGTTTAAACTTTTTTCGTATTTATTGATAATGTGATTCACATGGAGTGTCCAGGTTAGTTTTTTGTCCAAAATCACGCCCAGATACTTATGGTGAGAGGATACATTAACATCAACATTACTTAAATTTATACTGGTAGGGGAACTTAACCTATATGTCTAGTGAAAAAGACGATGCTAGATTTCTCAGGGGATAACGTGAAATTAAAAGCCATAGACCATCTTTTTACATATTGCATTACCAGTTCCAAATCGCATAAATACTCATTATGTGATTTACGGCTGCTGTATATACAGAAATCGTCTGCATACTGAATGATTTTAATTGTATTATTTGTTTCATTTAACATGTCATGCAATTCTGCAGTATAGATATTAAAAAGTACTGGACTTAGGACTGAACCTTGCGGAATTCCGACTGATAATAATCGAGGGCCGTAAATGTGATTTTCCGAATCTCGAATGAAAACTTCTCTGTCCCTATACAAATCTGTGATTCTTTGTGCGAATTTATAATTTAGACCGTATTTTCTGAGCTGTACAGTTAGAATATCAATATCCAGAGTATCATAAGCCCCTTTAATATCTAAAAACAAGCATGCCGTTATAAGATTAACGGAAAGTGCATTCTGAATGTCGGAAACTAATTGAGCTAATGCTTCAGAGGTGCCTTTGCCTCTGCGATATCCAAACTGATTAATAGGTAATAAACAATTACTTTCAAAATACAATTCCGTTCTTAATTTGATAATTCTTTCAAATGTTTTTGTAATGCATGATATTAATGAAATTGGTCTGTAAGAGTTAGGTAGACTTAAATTTTTGTTGGGTTTAGCAAGTAAGCAAATTACAGTTTTTTAAACTTTGGTCATATAAACCTTGCAACCACCAACTATTAAAAATATTTAAAAGAATTTCTTTAGCAATTGCAGGCAAGTATTCAATCATTTTATATGTAATGCTATCAAAACCCGGTGCTGCACTTTTAGACTCTTTGATTGCTAATCGTAATTCCTCCAAACTGATAGGCATATAAAATGATTCATTGCATGCTACATTACTATTGAATTTACTGAAGTCGATTTTATTTGATGCAAATTTGGGAATAAAAAACTCAAAAAAATCGTCCACCATATCAGCTGATATACTGCCCGATCCCGTTGAGTCATTGTTTAATATTTTTTTTATAAATTGCCAAATTTAAGTAGGGTGCGTGTTTTTATTAATACTGCTTATGAAAGATATCCAGCTATCTCGAGCTTTTTTAGAAAATAGTAATTTAGTTTGACTAGCTACATTTTGGTATTGACAATAGTTTGTATAGTTTGAGACACATTTATACTGGTTCAGGGCTTCTTTTCTGCGACGAAACATATCATAGCATTCGGTATACCAACCACCATATTGGACGTTGAGTTACTTGTTGTCTTGCTCTTTTTAGGGGAATAGTTGCCGATGCTGCCTCTGAGACCTTTTCCATAAAAATAGAGAAGCTTAGTAGATTGGAGTTTAGATTTTGGTTTGTACTAATTAACGAATTTTCCAGTATAGTGGAGTATGCAGACCAATCAGCTAATTTATCATTCCATTTAGATGCTGGATTTTTATTTATTATAACTCTATCCCTAATAATTTCAAATTTGATTAAACAATGATCTGAACCTAACGCATCTGGTACGACATCCCATACACAACAATCACTAGCCAAACTAGCAGAGCAAAATGTAATGTCCACCGCCGAAGGTAGCTCTTCTGGACGAGAAATTCTAGTTGGTTTACCATTATTGAGAACAACATAGTTATTATCATCTAAGGCTTCTACTAATTGATTACCACAAGCTTTATTAATATGAGATCCCCAAAGTGTATGATGGCTGTTAAAATCGCCACAGAAGATAACAGGAGAATTAAATTGCCGAAAGATATTTGACCAATCTGATTTAGAAACATTTAATTTAGGTGGTTTATACACCGATACTAGTATGATATTTAAGGACGGAAGTTTAACTGCGCAAAGTTCTAAATCTTTTTTATGTGCAAAAGTAATAGGAAAATTTATAAATTTAATGTCTTGGCGAACTGCAACGGCAACACCGCCAAAGCCATTTGCACGACCCTGTCGGATAATCTTATACCCTTTTAGTTTAAAAGAATGGTTTGGTTTTTTGAAGGTTTATGATAAAGCTATAGTATCTACAGGATTATTGTGTAAAAAATATAATAAACTTGGATGGTTTTTAGAGAAAGAACGAATATTCCATTGGATAACTTTAAAGTTTTTACTATTGAGTGTACTTATCTTATTAGTGGATTGAATCATCAGAACAAGATTCAATATCGATTTCTGGAATTAGATTTGAAGTACTTAATACAGAGGAGATCATATTTCTAATATTTTCTTCTAAATTGTAATTTGTTTCGGATGAATCTGAATTAACTACTTGTTTAACTACGGTTATTATCTGACTTGTTAGTTTTTCCTTATATTGGATAAAGTCATCTCTGTGAGGATTTGGTATGATGGGATTATGTGAAGATTTGGTTTTTTTATTGAAAATGGGAAGAAGTAGGCAGAGACTGAGAAATAGGTGGAGACTCCGGAGCAGATGGTTTACGTTTTTCACTTGTCTTTTGGGTGAAGTATTTCGAACAATGGGTTTACGTAGCAAAAAGCTAGAATTTGGAGTTTGGGACGTACTAGGGAGTGACAGAGAGGGAAAATTAGTGGAATTATTAAGAACTGAAAATCTATTATTTGTAGAAATCTTGGCATAAGATGGTAATATTTTCCCTGGCCATGAGTTGTTTGATATTTTTTTGTTTCTTATATACTGGACAATCTCTAGATGTAGAGCAGTGTTCATTATTTTGGCAATAAATGCAGACATTTTCGCAAGAAGGGTCTGACGTATGATTTAGGCTAGAACAGTTTCGACAGTGAGAAGATTTGGTTTTACATTGCTTGGCAGAATGTCCATATCGCAAACAATTAAAACATTGAACAACGGGGAATATATATGGTTCTACAGAGAAATTGCATAAATTAATTTGTATATTTTGAGGAAGTTCATTAACTACAAATTGAACAATAACCATTTGTCTGTTTACATATGAAATATTACCGTTTTTATCTGTTACCTTTCGTTTCATGCGTTGAACTTGAACCACCTCTTTATTAGATATTATGGCATTTTTTAAATATTCCTCAAAAAAGTATGTGTCAATATTCCTCAACACACCCTTCTTGTGTGTAAAAAATTTGGGTATATACGCTACTAAGTTATTATTAGACATAATTTTATTATAAACTAGATAATAAGCTTTTTTCATACGACTTAAAATAACTTTAACGCGATTAAGACCAACCGATTTGATATCAAGGACATCGGATTTTATATAATTGTCAGTCAATAAAACGTGACCAATCCGGATTGGGAAAATTCTTCAAAATGCTTGTCAGTACTCTCAATATATACAAAATATGGACCTTTATCCTCAGTTCTATATCTGTTATTTAAATCTATAAAATTATTTACATACCTATCCTCCTCTGCGTTCTTATTTTCGGGTGGCGAAGTGCCACCCGAGGTCTCATCCATTATATATTTTTTAATCACTTACCTAACCTACCTATTATAAACAATAAAGAAAATTAACAAAAGAAACACTAATTAACACAATAACACACAATACACCAAGAACTGCTCGTTTGTATCGTTAAAATCAAACTATTAAAATGCGGAGAATAAAAATTCGTGTCCACACTTTGACAGTTTTTTGACAATGTTATTTTGACATAATATTCGAAAGTCAAATCGGTAGACAATAACAGTCGTTTTAAATCATCGTCATGGAAACCAAGATCGTCGTCATGCTAACTAATTATATTGAAAGTTTGGTTTTGACAACCTTGTCAAAGAATTAATTTGTGTATGTATTTTCATATTAATTAAATAAATTGATTAAGATTCGGTAATTTTTTAAAGACTCTTAGAAAAAATATTGTACCTAACTCTTGCAGAAAGTCTCTTTTCCGCACTCGACGAAACTGCAGTCGCGTGCGGAAAAGAATGACTTTCTGCACTTGTTAGGAAAATAACTATATAACATTTTTATGGAGTTCGTACGATCCTCTACTAATTTGTGAACAAAATCACACTAATCCGACTTCCGAAGGCATTGCATAATATATTATATAAGTAATAGGCCTTGGGCCCGCATATACAAATATTATTTATGACCACACCGTTGAAACTTTTTGTACTTGTTATTTGGATGGAGTCGGACAAATTTTGAGCTTGGCGCATTATGGTAGTGGGGCGTTTGTCTGTCAAGTGGTGACGAAGTTGTCAATTTTATGCAAGAAAAAAATTTATTACCACATTGGTCATTCTATTTTAATCAATGGATTTTATCATATAAACAACGAAAACAATTTTGTCGGACAAAAATATTGGGGCATATGACGCGTCGGACACGCTAAATATGTCAAATTTATGAAAATAATAAATTTATTACCACATCGATAATTTTAACGGTATCTATCATAAAACCTTTTTACAATAATGTGGTAACCTTGTCGGACAATTTTCACGGGGCATATGCGCAGTCGGACGCGCCGAAGATGTCAATTTCCTGAATTTTTTTTATTTACAACCATTTTTCCGACAGCATTAGTAGGTTATAAGTAATTATATTCTTAATCAAAAAAACAAAGCGTCGGACAAAAATATTGGGGCAACTCGACAGTCGGACAAAAAATTTAATTTTTATTAGTAAAGTATACTTTCAAATTATGCTGGGTTCGTGCATCCCTTATCTTTACAACCATTTTTCCGACAAAAGTAGTAGGTTACAAGTAATTATATTCTTAAACAAAAAATGTAATTGTCTGACAAAAATGTTGGGGCAAACGAACAGAAAACTTAATTCTTTTAGGCTATCGACGAGGAGGTATTATCAAAAAAAAATTTTAAAACTGTGTTTCTCGGTTACTTTTGAATCGATTTAGCTGAAAATTGGTACACACACTTAGTAAAGCATTTAAAAGGGTATGACGTAGATCGGAACCCAAAATTTTCCCAAAAAAATTTCGGACAAGAGGGAAAATTTTAGAAAAATTGTGATCTGATATTTGCGTACATACTCCTTGAACAACGACAAACATCGTTCTGTAGTTTTTTTTCTCGAAATAAAAAAAAATTTCCGACACAAGTATCAGGTTATAAGTAGTTATATTCCAAATCAAAAAATCTAAGTGTCCGACAAAAATATTGGGTCAAATCCAAAGTCGGACAAAAAATTTAATTTTTATTAATAAACTGTCTTTTAAACCTTTCTCGGTTCGTGCAACCCTTACCTTTAAAACCATTTTTCCGACAACATTAGTAGGTTATAAGTAATTATATTCTTAATCAAAAAATCAAAGTGTCGGACAAAAATATTGGGGCAATTCGACAGCCGGACAAAAAATTTATTTTTATTAGTAAAGTATACTTTCAAATTATGCTGGGTTCGTGCATCCCTTATCTTTACAACCATTTTTCCGACAAAAGTAGTAGGTTACAAGTAATTATATTCTTAAACAAAAAATATAATTGTCTGACAAAAATGTTGGGGCAAACGAACAGAAAACTTAATTCTTTTAGGCTATCGACGAGGAGGTATTATCAAAAAAAAATTTTAAAACAGTGTTTCTCGGTTACTTTTGAATCGATTTAGCTGAAAATTGGTACACACACCAAGTAAAGCATTTAAAAGGGTATGACGTAGATCGGAACCCAAAATTTTCTTAAAAAATTTTCCTACAAGACGGAAAATTTTAGAAAAATTGTGATCTGATAATTTGTGTACATACTCCTTGAACAACGACAAACATTGTTCTGTAGTTTTTTTTCTCAAAATAAAAAAAAATTTCCGATACAAGTATCAGGTTATAAGTAGTTATATTCCAAATCAAAAAATCTAAGTGTCCGACAAAAATATTGGGTCAAATCCAAAGTAGGACAAAAAATTTAATTTTTATTAATAAACTGTCTTTTGAATTTTACTGGGTTCGTGCAACCCTTACCTTTAAAACCATTTTTCCGACAACATTAGTAGGTTATAAGTAATTATATTCTTAATCAAAAAATCAAAGTGTCGGACAAAAATATTGGGGCAACTCGACAGTCGGACAAAAAATTTATTTTTATTAGTAAAGTATACTTTCAAATTATGCTGGGTTCGTGCATCCCTTATCTTTACAACCATTTTTCCGACAAAAGTAGTAGGTTACAAGTAATTATATTCTTAAACAAAAAATATAATTGTCTGACAAAAATGTTGGGGCAAACGAACAGAAAACTTAATTCTTTTAGGCTATCGACGAGGAGGTATTATCAAAAAAAAAATTTAAAACAGTGTTTCTCGGTTACTTTTGAATAGATTTAGCTGAAAATTGGTACACACACTAAGTAAAGCATTTAAAAGGGTATGACGCAGATCGGAACCCAAAATTTTCTTAAAAAATTTTCCGACAAGAGGGAAAATTTTAGAAAAATTGTGATCTGATAATTTGTGTACATACTCCTTGAACAACGACAAACATCGTTCTGTATTTTTTTTCTCCAATTAAAAAAAAATTTTCAGCACATGTATCAGGTTATAAGTAGTTATATTTCAAATCAAAAAATCTAAGTGCCCGACATAAATAGTGGGGCACATCCAAAGTCGGACAAAAAATTTAATTTTTATTAATAAACTATACTTTTAAACTATTCTGGGTTCGTGCATCCCTTATCTTTACAACCATTTTTCCGACAAAAGTAGTAGGATACAAGTAATTATACTCTTAAACAAAAAATGTAATTGTCTGACAAAAATGTTGGGGCAAACGAACAGGAAACTTAATTCTTTTAGGCTAGGGACGAGGAGGTATTATCCAAAAATATTTTAAAATAGATTTTTTCGGTTATTTTTGAATCGATTTAGCTGAAAATTGGTACACACACTAAGTAAAACATTTAAAAGGGTATGACGTAGCGCTGTACCCAAAATTTTCCCAAAAAAATTTCGGACAAGAGGGAAAATTTTTGAAAAATTGTGATCTGATATTTGCTTACATACTCCTTGAACAACGACAAACATCGTTCTGTAGTTTTTTTTTCCAATTAAAAAAAATTTCTGACACAAGTATCAGGTTATAAGTAGTTATATTCTATATCAAAAAATCTAAGTGTCCGACAGAAATATTGGGTCAAATCCAAAGTCGGACAAAAAATTTAATTTTTATTAATAAACTGTCTTTTAAACCTTACTCGGTTCGTGCAACCCTTACCTTTAAAACCATTTTTCCGACAACATTAGTAGATCATAAGTAATTATATTCTTAATCAAAAAATCAAAGTGTCGGACAAAAATATTGGGGCAACTCGACAGTCGGACAAAAAATTTATTTTTATTAATAAAGCATACTTTCAAATTATGCTGGCTTCGTGCATCCCTTATCTTTACAACAATTTTTCCGACAAAAGTAGTAGGTTACAAGTAATTATATTCTTAAACAAAAAATATAATTGTCTGACAAAAATGTTGGGGCAAACGAACAGAAAACTTAATTCTTTTAGGCTATCGACGAGGAGGTATTATCAAAAAAAAAATTTAAAACAGTGTTTCTCGGTTACTTTTGAATCGATTTAGCTGAAAATTGGTACACACACTAAGTAAAGCATTTAAAAGGGTATGACGCAGATCGGAACCCAAAATTGTCTTAAAAAATTTTCCGACAAGAGGGAAAATTTTAGAAAAATTGTGATCTGATAATTTGTGTACATACTCCTTGAACAACGACAAACATCGTTCTGTATTTTTTTTCTCGAATTAAAAAAAAATTTTCAGCACATGTATCAGGTTATAAGTAGTTATATTTCAAATCAAAAAATCTAAGTGCCCGACATAAATAGTGGGGCACATCCAAAGTCGGACAAAAAATTTAATTTTTATTAATAAACTATACTTTTAAACTATTCTGGGTTCGTGCATCCCTTATCTTTACAACCATTTTTCCGACAAGAGCAGTAGGATAAAAGTAATTATACTCTTTAACAAAAAATGTAATTTTCTGACAAAAATGTTGGGACAAACGAACAGGAAACTTAATTCTTTTAGGCTATGGACGAGGAGGTATTATCCAAAAATATTTTAACACAGATTTTTTCGGATATTTTTGAATCGATTTAGCTGAAAATTGGTACACACACTAAGTAAAACATTTAAAAGGGTATGACGTAGAGCTGTACCCAAAATTTTCCCAAAAAAATTTCGGACAAGAGGGAAAATTTTAGAAAAATTGTGATCTGATATTTGCGTACATACTCCTTGAACAACGACAAACATCGTTCTGTAGTTTTTTTTCTCGAAATAAAAAAAAAATTCCGACACAAGTATCAGGTTATAAGTAGTTATATTCCAAATCAAAAAATCTAAGTGTCCGACAAAAATATTGGGTCAAATCCAAAGTCGGACAAAAAATTTAATTTTTATTAATAAACTGTCTTTTAAACCTTTCTCGGTTCGTGCAACCCTTACCTTTAAAACCATTTTTCCGACAACATTAGTAGGTTATAAGTAATTATATTCTTAATCAAAAAATCAAAGTGTCGGACAAAAATATTGGGGCAATTCGACAGCCGGACAAAAAATTTATTTTTATTAGTAAAGTATACTTTCAAATTATGCTGGGTTCGTGCATCCCTTATCTTTACAACCATTTTTCCGACAAAAGTAGTAGGTTACAAGTTATTCTTAAACAAAAAATATAATTGTCTGACAAAAATGTTGGGGCAAACTAACAGAAATCTTAATTCTTTTAGGCTATCGACGAAGAGGTATTATCAAAAAAAAATTTAAAACAGTGTTTCTCGGTTACTTTTGAATCGATTTAGCTAAAAATTGGTACACACGCTAAGTACTACACTTAAAAGGGCATGACAAAGAATTGTACACAAAATTTTCCAAAAAGATTTTCCGACAAGAGGGAAAATTTCGGAAATTTTTTTTAAAATTTTAGAATGTTCTCTACAAGGCGGAACCCGACATCCGACGCCCTGAAGGGCACTAAGGATTATGAGAAAGAAGAAGAAGAAGGAATGTTCTCTACGTTACGTCCTTATAAATATTATAAGGTGTATTTCTACAAATTTTCAGTTTGATCTATGTAGATCTAACCGAGAAAAATTGTTTATAGTTCGCTTTAGTCTCCTTGATGCTTATTATTTTTTTATATCCCAGAGAACGGCTGTTCCCGTACATGCGACACTATATTATACAAGAAATTTTCGATTTTCTAAATGTGACTGAATTGAAAAAATTGGGCCAAATCCAATCTTAAAATATAGGAAAAGAGATATATGTCCACCATCCATTTTGGTCCAAGGGTGTGGATTTTACGTCCCATTTACAGTCTGTTTTTCGTTCTCGTCCCCAAAACTCCCAAAAATTTAGAAAATTTAAGTCCGACTTTACAGCTTCCTTTAGTACTGAACAATACCTTTCCAAAGCATGTTTAATTTTGAAAATTCTTCTCTTCTTCTTCTTCTTCTTCTTCTTCCTTTTATATAGACATTACTCTGTCTGTTTTTCAATGTGCCTCCAGTAAGTTGTCATTCCACCTTTTTCGTGGTCTTCCCACTGATCGTCTTCCTATTGGGGAACCTTCTCTGACCGTCCTTACTACTCTATTTGTTGTCATTCGGCTTATGTGGTCGTTCCATTCTACTCTTCTGCTTTTCACCCCATAGGCGTAACCAGGGGGTGGTTTTGGGGGTTATAACCCCCCTTTTGGATGTACTTTGAGCTCTATACGCTTAACACAATTATTATTCCATACCCCCAGAGACCTTCAAGTAGACGTAACTCCCCCTAAGGATCATCCTGGTTACACCTCTGTTTCACCCAGTTATTAATGTTGTCCACCTTGCATCTCCTTCATATATCTGCACTTCTAGCTCTATCCCACAGCGTCTTACCATCGATTTTTCGCAATGTTTTCATCTCTGCTGTTTCTATAGCATTCTTTTTGTCCTTTCTGTATCAGGTTGTGTTTCTGCCGCGTATGTCATTATTGGTCTGATGACTCTTTTGTAAATTCTGCCTTTCACTTCTTTTCTGATGTTTTCATTTCTCTATATTGTTTCATTCAGGCAACCTGCGGCTCTGTTTGCTTTATTCACCTGATCTTCCACTTTTGTTTCGAGCTTTCCGTAGCTGCATAGTGTGATGCCTAGATATTTAAAATCCATGACTTGTTCTATTATTTGACCCTCCAGCTCTAATTTACACCTTATTAGATCTGCTGTTATAACCATGCATTTAGTCTTTTTTAGGGAAATTTACATGTTAAATTTTCTAGCGGTTATATTAAATTCGTGCAGCATACGTTGTAAATCATCTTCACTTTGAGAGATTAGTATTGCGTCGTCTGCATAGCTGATTATTTTAAGTGGTTTTTCTCCCATTTGGTATTCTTTTTTTGTTCTTACTTTTTTTATTATTTCGTCCATGATCAGGTTGAACAACAGAGGACTCAGGGAATCTCCCTGTCTTATCCCATTGTAATTTTGAAAATTGTATATACCATTCAAAAGTTACCGATCTCAGAAATTTTATTCAATTTCTATTTAAAAAGGGAAAAATGTTTTTTCTCAAAGTTCGCATCACCCCGTGGAATATTCTAGCATCTATAAAATACTAAAATTAATACCTAACTATAGCCTCATTCCTTCTCAACATTCAGTTTTTTCATTCATTCGTTTATGTTGGATAATAAAAAAGTTAAGGACTTTAATAACTAGCCATGTTTTTCATAGACAAAGTGTGTTTTTAAATGGCAAACTTTAAGGAGTAATTGTGCATGACAAAATAAAGTCAGTTTGCTTTACGAGAAAAACGTATGTCCACAAATGCATCGTTTCCGAGATAGGGGGTGTTGAAGTTTTTCTGACAAACTGACGATTTATTTATTGCTTTAAAACCAGTTGAGATATGCAAATGAAATTTGGTGGGTTTTAAGAGGTAGTTATTGCACATTTTTAACTACAGTTAAGAATTTAATATTCACCATTGGCGCGCATACGGGTAATATGAGCCGAAAAATACGTAATTTAATATGAAGTCAAAAATGTATAAAAATTAATTTTTTTTAATTTGTACCAAAACGCCCCATTATTTTTGTCCGACAAGTGATCCAATATGCATTACACATGTAACAAAACAGTACAAAATAAAAATAACATCTGTGGTAATAAATAAAAAAATTTCAGGAGATTGACATTTTCGGCGGGTCCGACTGCGCATATGCCCCGTGAAAATTGTCCGACAAGGTTACCACATTATTGTAAAAAGGTTTTATGGTAGATACCGTTAAAATTATCCATGTGGTAATAAATTTATTATTTTCATAAATTTTAAGTTATTTTTCGGGTGTAACTTCAATGATATTATGCTAAAAATGATGGTGTATCGCATATTTAAAATGCGTTTATCTCGAAAACGGTTGAGTTTAGGAAGATGAAAGAAGTATACCTTTATTAAGTAAAACTAATAGGAAAATAAAAATTTTAATGTCAAAATTATACAGAGTGAGGGATAAAAAAAATTGAACGTAATAAATGAGTGCTGAAAGGCATATGTGGCGCCCTCTGGGTAATGCATAATTTTTGGTAAGGAATTTAGATTTCTCGACCCAAGAAACCTCCAAATATAAAATTTCATGTTGTTATCTCATACCTATCAGGAAATATTAAATAATAAATAAAAAAAAAGTTTAACTTTGACACCCTGTATCTCGGCTATTATAAACTTTGTACTAAGGTAAGTTAGCTTAAATCGGCCTATTTTAACCTCAGGAACCTGAGGTTAAGCTATGGCCCATTCTTTACCAAACACCCTGTATGCATAAAAATTACTTCTTCTTTTAATTGTACCAAAACGCCCCATTATTTTTGTCCGACAAGTGATCCAATATGCATTACACATGTAAAAGAACAGTACAAAATAAAAATGACATCTGTGGTAATAAATAAAAAATTTTCAGGAAATTGACATCTTCGGTGCGTCCGACTGCGCATATGCCCCGTGAAAATTGTCCGACAAGGTTACCACATTATTGTAAAAAGGTTTTATGATAGATACCGTTAAAAGTACCGATGTGGTAATAAATTTATTATTTTCATAAATTTGACATATTTAGCGTGTCCGACGCGTCATATGCCCCAATATTTTTGTCCGACAAAATTGTTTTCGTTGTTTATATGATAAAATCCATTGATTAAAATAGAATGACCAATGTGGTAATAAATTTTTTTCTTGCATAAAATTGACAACTTCGTCACCGCTTGACAGACAAACGCCCCACTACCATAATGCGCCAAGCTCAAAATTTGTCCGACTCCACCCAAATAACAAGTACAAAAAGTTTCAACGGTGTGGTCATAAATAATAATTGTATATGCGGGCCCAAGGCCTATAAGTGCCAGGCCAAAAAATTGCCTCCTAAAACAATATATTGCATTTAATATGGTTTTTCTCAAGAGTATTTCAGTGGATATATGTCGTTTTTAAAATGACCGATTCACTGAAAGTCGTAGGACTCTTGGTTGATTTTTTCACTCTCTTTTTTAGTTTGTATAATTCTTTAGCTGTCCACTTCTCGATCTTGTGCAATATCGACTGTTTCTTCTTAGACACCTGATATTTTTTCTGATCAAATTTGTCGCTCCCAATATTTTACTTTTTATTTAAGGTAATTTTTTATTTCATAATTATTAATTTCTACGTTACTTAATTTTTTTCTAAACTGCACACCTAACTAATTACAATAACTACTTAACAAAGACAAAGACATGATATAAAGCAAGAGCCACCATTTGAGGTGAGAACGGTAGTACTTAAGGTTCTTTTCAGTGTTATGCAGCTAAGGGAGAATAAATCACCTTTACCGAACTGACACCTAGGTTATTATGATCTTTTTTTATTTTTAACAATCAAAATATATTATTGCAATCATACACGAGCTGCTTATTCAGTACCCGTGGCTCAAGAATTAGCACACTTAATATTTACAAAAACAATGATATATTTTCTTACTCGATATTAAGCAATCTTGGCCCAGTTCAATATAAAATAATATTTTATATAATTTAGATAATATTAATTAATCTTCTATTACATATAAAAATAAAAATATTTTCTCTCATTACTTCATACACGTATAATATATCTGAAATATTAGACTTTCAATCTTTAACGGTATTAGCACAAAGTGTCTTGAGATATCGTTTTGCCGATTTACGAGGCTTTAACTTTAAGGGAGAATGACGCCGTACCTAAAGAAACAGATGACCTTTTACCTTTTCAGAAGTTTTTTAAAAGCAAAATAAACATTTCGCTACGTTATAGAAATCTGTTTTTCTTTAATTAAGGCTTCGCCGACAGTGTCTTATTTCATTTCTGCAGAGATAAAAGCTAAAACTAAAACGACGTTTCTCGCATCATTCTTGAAAAGAAAATCTTGCCTCTATTTGTTTTCGTTTGTTTTACGTCTTGGATTATCTTTGAGAGTACGAGTAATTTAACTTCTTAATTCTTTGATTTAATTATTTTTTTATTACGTTTTCTCGGATTTGAATGTAACTAAAGAAAATAAAAAGCCACCCTACAGCTAAATGTGACGTTCATTATCTTTAATAATCTTATTTACCGAAATTAAATCGAGAAAACAAAGCATTGTGTCGTTCATTATTTAAAAAAATAATGTTGTTCTGAAGCTATTTCCTTATGGCATTTTTATAATCATTTATTTTTAATGGGAAATAAGCCACAATTTTACCAAAAAAATGATTTTATTAACGTTTCGAAGCCCAAATCGGGTTTCGTTGACAAAATACAAAATACTACTAAAATAAACAAAAATGTTGTTGCTAAATAAAAAAATTCTTCTAATAATTTATTTAATCTGACTCATTTATATTGGCAATTCAGACGTATATATTATACATGTTAAAGTAGAAGACTTTAAAATGATATCGCCAATATTTATGATTTGCGTTCCTGGGACGACTTTACTAAAAGATAGTTCATTCGATTACATGAAATCAATCCCAACTCAAGAATATCAGTCACAAAAATAATCATAGCATGTGATCTGTCTTTAAAAAGACAACCAAATGCAATGATGACAGTACAATTCTCGCGTTAGAGATTCTATAGTAAATCACGAGGGAAAACCAGGAAAAAACCTCGTGATACTATCCCGACATCGTAACTATTTGGTCCTACATTTAATTTACTTTCAAAAAACTAATATCAAATTCTGACTTTAATATGTTTAATAAATTATAAATAATATTAATAATATATAGATATACAATAAGTAATACTAAAATATAAAATTTGTACTAACTCGATATGTTATTGACTTACTAATCGTGGTATTTTCTTTCTATTGACTTCCTCTTTCAGTATGGGTAACCACATCCTAGTGCATTCTACCGAGGAATTTGCGACACAATTGGTTTCATTTAGCATAATTAGAGCCGCTTCTTTGATTTGTCTCTTTTTACTCTCTGATTCTTTCAGGCCTATACTTGAATCTCTCCAATGAACTCTATGTTCATTATCCTATGCGTGTTGTCATATTTGAGATCTATCAAATTCTCTATTTTTAATATAAGACTGATGTTCACTTATTCTAACGTTCAATGGTCTTGATGTTTCTCCTAAATAAAATTGTTTGCATTCACAAGGTATTTTATAAATGCAATTCTTTGTTTTTTCTTGTTAATTGTTAGGTTTAGATAGAATACATCTCAATGTGTTTGTTGTTTTGAATGTTGTTGAAATGTTGAATTTATGTCCTATTGTTTTAAGTTTCTCGGATAGTCCTTTTATATATAGTATTGATATTTTGTTCGTATTATTTCTTGTGAACGTTGTAGGATCCCGTTCTAAGTTGTTGTGTTTCATTCGATCCAATCCTAACAATTCTTTATTTATAAACGATAAGGGATAATCATTTTTTAATAAAACAGATGTTAACAATTGTTTTTCTTCTAAAAATGAATTTTCGTTAGAACAAGTAATTTTGGCTCTATCATATAAGGATTTAATGATTCCCTTTTTAACGTTGATGTTGTGATTTGATTTGTAATTGAGATATCTGTTGGTGTGTGTTGTGTGTTGGTTTTCTATACACTTGAGTCTCATATCCAGTATCCTCCTATGAGACTAAAATATCGAGGAAAGGCCAAGTGTTATTGTATTTCTTTTCATTGTAAATTTTATTGTCTCTTCTTGATTGTTTATAATATTCAGGAATGCATCCAATAATTCTGATCTCTGAGGCCATATTGAAAACATATCATCTACATATCTCCATCATACTGTGGGTTTTAAATTTTGTTTAGAAATGATATTAGTTTCGAAATCGTCCATAAATATATTAGCCAATATTGGAGATAAAGAAGAGCCCATTGCTAGACCAAAATTTTGTTTATAGAATAACAATGACACAAGCGTCAGTTGTGTCGCGGAAACTTTTAGGGAGATCACATTGGACTGGAATTTTTGTACAACAACGACATAAGCGTATCTCATGTCACTGTTCGACTAATTTTCTGTATTATTTAATGTCTTAACCGTAGTTTACACCGTTGTTGAACTATTAATTTTTGTTCTTTATCCAGCATGACTGGCCTTAACGGTATAGCTGATGCAAAGGTTATGGGTTCAATTTAATATTGTGTTAGGTTTTTCTACGGTAAAAAAAATTAATTTAATTTAATTTAATTTAATTAAATTTAAGATGGACAATGGCGCAACTTCAGACAGGGTTAAAAATAGGGGAAAATAAGTTAATAAAATTCGAAGCAATACCGATAATAAATGCCATACCGATTCCCTGGAGGATTACTCTTCATTTAACCTCTATTTTGAATATTTAAAAATCGTTTTTTATTGCCCCCTTGGACAATTTTGCTTTTTGAAGTCAATATTCTTCCGGGACGGCGATTAACTACCTGAAACATTAATATGAATGTTCGATAAAAATTAACTACTTGACACATTTTTTTTTATTAATTACACAAATATACCCGCATCAACGCCTAAGGGTTATTAGCAGGGGCACATACACAGACAGTAAGATACATATCATTACATAAAAATATTACATAAAATAAATTATTATTACAGAAACAACGAGCTTCTAAATTACGGAGGAGAAAGTATAACCCTAAAGATGACAAAACTTATACAAAAACTAATATTGCATTGCAAGATACCAGACGCATGGAGAAACAGCATAATGATACCAATGTTCAAGAGAGGAGATAAAGAAGACCCCCCCCTCAACAATTATAGAGGTATAAATCTACTGAACATCGCACTTAAGCTAACCACAAAAGTCCTAACCAACAAAATCGATAAAATAACATAACAACTTTGTCAGAGGAGCAACAAGGATTTAGATCCGGAAGATTCTGCGTAGACGCCTTATCTGTACTGCGAAGATCCCGCGAAGACAAATCACAGAGAAAAGGCCATCGAGTACAGTAAACCAGCATATCTATGGTTTATAGGCCTGACAAAGGCTTTCGATAGCATCCAAGTCGAAGACGTCTTACATTTACTGTATAGAAGAAACATACTAATCAATATTATACAAACCATCGAAAACATCTACTTCCATAATCGAATGCAGCAAAGATAAATAGAAAACTAACACAGTTTTTACCAGTACAAAGCGGAGTCAGACAAGGTTACTCGTGCAGCCCACAGCTCTTTAATATAATAATGGACGAAATAATAAAAGCAGTACGTAAAGGTCATGGTTACAGAATGGGGAACAAAGAAATTCAAATATTATGTTATGCAGACGATTCCGCATTAATCGCCAAGACAGAAGACGATCTGCAAAGATTAACACACATCTTCAATACAACAGCCAAGAAATAAAATGTGATACTATCAGCCCAAAAAAAAACCAAATGTATGACAACATCTAAATACCCAGTGCGATGTACAATCGAAATTGACGGGAAAATAATAAAGCAGGAAGCAAGGTTTGGATATCTGGAAATAGATATAGCCAGTTACGGAGATCTTGAAGAGGAAGTACGACAACAAAACTTAAAAGCAAGCAAAGCGGCGGGATCTGTTAATGACACAATCTGGAAAAACAAACACCTAAGACAAGATCAAATAATTAATCATTTAACCAAATTATTTGAAAAGGAAGACGTTCAACCAATGTGTGCTTCCAGTCATGACTTACGGCGCCGAAACATTATCGTTAACTCAGGCCACAGCAACGAAACTTAGAGTGGCCCAAAGAAGAATGGAACGGTCACTACTTTAACTGACCCTCAGAGACAGGGTCAGAAACGAAGAAATCAGAAGAAGGACAGGCGTCACAGATGTCATAGAGCGAGTAGCATGGCTGAAGTGGAATTGGGCGGGTCATGTAGCCAGAATAAAGGACGGGAGGTGGACCCAAAAAATTACAGTGTGGAGACCAAGAGAAGACAGAAGAAGTAGAGGTAGACCACCTACACGATGGACAGACGACGTCAAAAAGATTGCTGGGAATTGGTTGCAGAAAGCCCAAGACCGACAAAACTGGAAGAAATTAGGGAAGGTCTATGTTCAACTTTGGATGCAGAAAGCTGGATGATGATGATGATAATGATGAAGACAAGATACAAAAGCAAGAATCTATAAAGCAGCAATTAGACCTATATTGATATACATGGCGGAGACAATACCTGATACATCTAAAACGAGACGACTACTCGAAACAACAGAGATGAAAATACTCCGACGAATATCAGGGAAAAGTCTGTTGGATATGGAGAGAAGCGAAAACACAAGAAGATCATGCAATGTAGAAGACATAAATGGATGGGTGACAAAAGGGAAATAGGAGTGGAACCAACTTATTAGTAGGATGGCAGAGGATATGATAGTACGAATAGAACGAGATAAGTCAAAAAACGGACGAAGAGATGTTGGCAGACCAAGGAAAAGATGGTGCAATAATTTAAACAATTTAGGAGGCTAATATTAAAGAAAAAACAGGCTTTAAGGCTTACGTACAAAACGGAAGAAGAAGATAGGAGAAACATTAAAAATCTTTAATAAATTCAAAGATTGCAGGCATGAAAGCTTTATATAGCCTATGGTGCACTCACTGAAGGTGGATATGAGCCATTACCTCCGATTTCCGTGAACCTCCATCGATTTTCATGAAAATTGGTGAATGGTTAGAGTCTTGCCCTGGGGTGGATGCCACCCATTCTCGGGGTTGCGTATCCCCAGAAATCGATAGAGAGATAAATTCTTAGCAATTTTTTATATAAAGTTATTATAATAAATAAATGTCTTTGAGTTATTAAAGATCAAAAATTTTAACTTCTCGTAAAAAAAATGCTGGTTTTAAAGCAGTCTTTCATAAATAGCCCAAAAACTATGTTTTTACAAAAACGTTATCATTACCAACATTAAAGCTAACAAAAAATCGAAATTTAATACTAGAAAAACCATTTAGTATTAATTCTAGGGCCGGCAGACTAAAGCACATAAGTCAAAAAATCCGATTTTTTCTTATGTACATGCACATGTCCATATATTTTTTCTCCACCGACTGACTCAAGCACATAAGTCATACACGTTTATTTCACATTGATTTTAAGTAGCGTACTTTTTCAACTTTTCAATTCCTATAAATCTTTAGACGTTATAAAAAACATAAGTTGACTTATGTGAAAAAGTACAACTGATATATTCAGTTTTGCTGATTTATAAGTATGACTTAAGTTGTTAGGTACCTCAAGTACTTAACGTTACGGTCTTACTTGTTTAAGAATATAGAGATATTTAACTTTAGGTACCTAATACACAAGGTACATGGCTAAGAGAGAAGCGATATTCAATGAATATTGGCTAACGGGTACATATTATAAAAAAGGTCTGCTTCCATGTCAGCATTAATAGAGATTGAAGAAAAAGCTTCTCAAAGACAACGCGAAATAGACCCTGAAAAACAGAAATTTCATATGAAGACGTATACATATTTTGTTGTAATAGATGGACTGCGTTAGGCTATTTGTAGGGGGTAGCAATGAAGAAACAATCTTCAGTAGGTGATACAAAAATTTAATGATATGCGTGGAACAACTTACTGCACCTAAAAATAAAATATCCGATGACAAAAGAAAGGAAATAAAAACCATATTTCGTAAGAAATTCACTACACCAAAAAGAGTACATCAAAGAAATATTTGCCTTCCCTCCCAGCAATTACCAAAATATATCAACTATTTGTCTATCAAACCCCTTTCAATAAAAACTTACAGCCAATAATTTAACAAATGAGGATAGTGTTTCAAAAAACCCGCGTTGATACATGCTACCCTTGTGATAAGCTTAAAATACAAATTTAACTTTGTCAAGATGAGCAAACCAAAACTGAAATAACTTCGCAACATGATAATCATAAAATGACAGCAGCTCAAGCTTACGAATCTTAAAAAAGACGACACACAGATGTATCAAAATGATAGTACCGTACAAGTGTATACATGTGATTTACAACAGTTTTTACCAACTCCATCATTGACTTTTTATGTAGCTTTTTATAATCGTCAGTTGTGGACGTTCAATTTGACCATACATGAAAATAAGACCGGAAAAGCTGTATGATATGTGTGGTATGAATCTACTTCTGCTAGAGGAGCGAATCAGATTGCATCATGTGTCTTTAAACATCTTCGAACAAACCTACCTAATAACACAAGAAGTGTAATATTTGACTCTGATACCTGTGGAGGTCAGAATAGAAATTCTCACGGGGGTTCTATGTCTACGTGGGCTGTACATAACTTACAGTTAGAAAGAATCGACCATCAATTTATGGTTCTCGGACATAGCCATTTAGAAGTTGAACAGTTCATGGGATAATAGAAAAGAAGAAAAAGAAAACAGAAATCCAAATATATTATCCTCATGAGTGGAGTCAACTTATTATGCCAGCAGTAACAAATTTCAAGTTTTGGAAATACTGACTTTTTGGACTTTTGACTTTGGTATTAAGAAATAAAGATGTAGATGGGAAACAGTTTAAATGTTTGGACAAAAGGTGGCTCCGCTATGATACGGAATTTGGAATGGTATCCTACAAAGCCACCTTACAAAAATGGAATCAGAATTTCACAAGATACATTTAAGACGGAAGGCATCCTTTATGGGTGACCCCCAAGATCTCAACTGTCATCAACTCGCCTAACTTCACGCGCAACTTTGATACATAATTGATTCAATTTCTATAATATTCTAATTATTTATTTTTCTTAATATTATGTATCCGAGTTACTGTGAATATGATAGGTCTTATCCAACTTGGTGCCTATGCTTTTTGGATACATCAAAGTTGAGCGTGAAGTTAGGCGTATTGATGACAGTTGATATTTTGGGCTGTATACCCTATTCCACGAACATACGCCTGTTTTGGATTACTTCGACAACGAATATTTTACTGTTCAAAATAAGAAGAACGAAAGTAAATTGCAAATTACATTGTTGTTTATTGGAATAATTATTAGCGCCATTTACTTTCGTACTTCTTATGTTGCACAGTAAAATATTCGTTGTCCAAGTAATCCAAAACAGGCGTATGTTCGTGGAATGGCCCATACCCATCCTTTATACCTACCTAGTAACATTACAATTGTATCACTATTGCCTTTACCTATATCAAAAGAAAAAAGATTACAGTGCCCGATTTCACCAACGATGCCTAAACAGTTGTTGCCTCATTAGGTAATTCTTATCGATAGGAACTTCCTAAGCCAATCCTTAAGAACAATAGCGTTTCACAACTAAAAGAACTGCTTATCTAGGAAATTCTTTCCTATTTAGGTATTAATTCGGGTACGTTTGAACTATTTTTGATAAATAAAAAGAATAATAAGATGATATTACCTTACTTTTTCGATTATTTGTCATTATTTTTTGTTTGCCAAGTTGGTTTCAGTTTTGTACTGTTATAGTAGTTATTTTATTTAGTAGTTAGTTATTTGTTAATTAGGTTTGTTAAGTTTTGTATGTTATTTGTATATTGTACAGTGAAACTGAGGAAAAGAAAAGAGTTTGTCGAAAAATCGAAAAATTAAAGTTAGTTGAATTCTCATTAATGAAATAATTTTAAAATAAATATGTTGAAAATTGCTTCTTTTATTATTAATTTGTAATGACACACTTTTAGTGATATCATGAATGGGTTTTTGAAACACAACACTAGTTTGTTAGGTAGTAGGTAGACTACATAATATTGTCAATAGACTTATAAAAAACTTTCAAAGGATTTTCTATATTTTCCAACACATATTATATTAATAATATAAAAGAAAATATAAAATTACAATGTAAAAGTAAGGAAAATGTAGCTAATATGGATTGATGGAAGAAAATATTGTGTTGTAACAAACTAAAATACCTAGTTGTGCTGTTAGACATAAGTCATATATGCTTGTATTCTTTTTAACATAAGTCAGGAAAAACAATTTTCCATACTTTTTTATAAAGTCGTACTTAGCTACTAGTAAATATGTTATACACACTCTCATAAAGGCAACAAATGTTTTTAAGAAATATTGAAATATTTTTTTATACAGTTTTATTCGATTTCTGAAAATCTATAATTTTTGACTTATGTGCTTTAGTCTACCGACCCTACAATTAAAAGTGAGTTTAGTTAGTGAATTTAGTTAGTTATAGGTAATTGAATGTATATTTCTTCGGCGAGTACCAACTTAAATCAATTATATTATTCATGCTCAAATAATGGGAAAACGATGCATTTTATAACATGAAATATACGGTATGCGGCAATGGTTTCAGCAGAACGAGGCAACCTGTCACACGTGATCACAACTGCGTGATCATTTTGGGACCAGACCTAACGCCACCTGATGCGTACGTATGGGGAATGCTAAAGGGGGCTGACGGATCCACTGTCTGACATTTCAGAATTGCGGACTAAAATTAAAGATTTTCTTCGTGCTCGGCATCTGTAACATTTGTTTTATCGGGAACGTCGTCGTGATTAATGTTTACAAAGCTATATCACGTATACTAAATATATAAATAATCATAAACATTTCAATATTCAAATAAAATAAAAATTTTATTTTTAATTCAGTTGCAATGCGAAGGCAAAACAATCTTACTTTTCAATTAGAATACGGAGCGCAGTCCAGTCCTCTGAATCGCGATTTTCGGCTCTTATTGGAGCCTCATCGGAGAGAACGTAGGCTCCTTCTCCATGGAGAATAGGACCTACGTTCTCTCCGATGAGGCTCCAATAAGAGCCGAAAATCGCGATTCAGAGGACTGGACTGCGCTCCGTATTCTAATTGAAAAGTAAGATTGTTTTGCCTTCGCATTGCAACTGAATTAAAAATAAAAAAAAAAATTTTTATATTGGTCTTTACTCCTTCGAGTAACTAGGTCTATTTTCTATTGTAATTTACCAGCTGAACAGAAGGGGTCGTGAATTGTAAGTTTTTTAATCCCCTCTTGTCTTATTCGCTTCAGCATCCATTTGGCTTGCAAATTTTAGAAGCCTTGGAGGTGTTACTAAGGAAATGGACCAAGAAGTTTTCAATTTAAAAATCTTTTAGTAATATTTTAATATTTTCTAAGTAATATTATTAATAATGCTATTAGGATCGAAAACTTCATATTTTTTTCATTTCAATATTCATTTCAGCACTATTTATTTTGCCGCATACTGTACTTACAGAAAACTTATCAAAGTACTCAGAAATACCTATCAAAAATGAGCTCAAGAAGAGATCGTAGTAACAAAATTTATGCTCCACAAGTTTTTCCAAAAAATGTTATTTTTTTTATAATTAACTAGTTAATTTTTATGATATCAGGTTTATCTAAAAACCACTTGAAAGGTAGTTCAAGGGCTATAAAATCGCATTAAATTAAATCTTTTAAATGCCTTATTTTTTTAAATATAAAAGGAAAGGGCACCAGTTACATGGTTCTCGCACTAAAATTTAGAATTTTTTTAAACGGTTTCAGCTAGGTTATTTTTTATTTTACAAAAATAATGAAAAAAAGTAAAATATTTGATAAAAAAACTAAAATGGTTTTCTATCATTTTTTACATGTATTGAAAATTTTTAGAGCTATTATCAAAAAAAAATAAAATTTACAATGAAATTTGAAAAATTCTGATTTTTAAATCATCATTTTTTTTCAAAAATGTGCATTCTAAACCGGTCAAAATTTTTATTTTTTGGTCATTCTTCTTCTTCTTCTTCTTAAGGTGCCTCTCCGTTCCGAACGTTGGCGATCAGCATGGCTATCCTAACTTTGCTTGCTGCTCTTCTGAATAATCCGGTTGTCAATGATTAAACCACTTTCTCAGGTTTTGAAGCCAAGATATTCTTCTTCTCCCTGGTCCTCTCTTTCCAAATACCTTGCCGTGAAGAATGAGTTGCAACAAGCCATATCTCTGTTCATTCCTCATAACATGGCCAAGATATTCTAGTTTACGCTATTTGATTGTGTTAATAATCTCGCATTCCTTGCCTAATCTACGTAGAACCTCAACATTAGTCACAAGATCCACCCATGAAATTCTCAAAATGCGCCTGTAACACATCTCGAATGCCTCGAGTTTTCTGAAAGAAGACTCGAAAAATGTCCAGGCCTCTACTCCGCATAATAACGTAGAAAATACATAGCATCTAATGATAGAAATTTTGGTAGCAAAAGGTAAATCGTGACTTCTGAAGCGAAACTTCATCATTATGAACGCCGATCTCGCTTTTCCTATGCGTTGTTTTATTTCACTTGAGTGGTTCTACTGGCTGTTTATGTTGATACCAAGGTATGTGTAGCTGTCGACCCTGTCAATTAGTTCTTGGTTAACCAAAAGCTGTGTATTTAATATTTTGCGCTTACTGACTACCATGTTTTTTTTTTCGTATTGAGATCAAGTCCGTATTCTCTACTTATATCTGATATGCGCGACATTATTCTTTGCAAACCATCTAGACTGTCTGCAAAAACTACAGCGTCGTCGGCATACCTAATGTTGTTCAGACGCACTCCATTATCTAATACGCCTTCCTGTAGTTCTCCCATCGCTTGCTCGAAGATACATTCAGAGAATATATTAAATAGCACCGGGGACAGGATGCATCCTTCCCTCACTCCTCTATCTATGGACACTGCCTCTGTCAATTGGTCATCCACTTTAATATTGGCAGTTTGGTTGTAATACAAATTATATATGATTCTCAAGTCTCTATAATCTACTCCCGCTTCTTTCAAGATGTTTATGAGTTTATCATGTTTTTCTCTATCAAACGCCTTTTTGAAGTCGATAAAACAAATATACACTTCACAGGTAACATCCCTCCATCTTTGCATAAGCACTTGGACAGCGAATAGAGCTTCTGGGGTGCCTAAGGCATCGCGGAATCCAAACTGCGTCCATGATACTTTTCTTCGCATTTTTTATATATTCTGCCGTGTATCAATTTCAGAAACGTTTTGAGTAAGTGGCTAATTAGGCTAACTGTTCTGTAGTCTTCACATGTTTTGGCATTTACTTTTTTCGGTAAAGTTACAAAGTTCGACTTTAACCAGCTTTGGGGTATTTTTCCAGTTATGTATATTTTGTTGAATGCAGTTGTTATCCAATTTATTCCTTGTTCATCCATAAGTTTTGGGAATTCAACATAAAACTGGTCGGCCCTACAGTTTTACCCTCTTTAGTTGTTTTAATAGCTGACGTGACTTCTTCAATGGTAATCGGGGGTCCTGTTTGGCATTCAGTGTCTTCAATGGTATACTGCCTTTCATCTGCAAAATTTACTTCTACATATTCCTTCCACGTGTCTAGTTTTTCTTCCACACTTAACAGTGGTTTGCCTTGGTTATCTGCCAAATACCGAACTCCTCTAGGTTTGTATAAGCCTGCAGCTTCTTTAACTTTTTTGTGCATATTGAATGAATCGTGTTTATGTTGCAATTGCTGGATTTCCGCACACTGTTCTCTTAGTAGTGTATCCTTAGCTTTTCTAATTGCTTTTTTGATCTCTTTATCTATTCTTTTGTATAATGACGTATCCTGATCTTTGGACTTGCGCCTCTCTTCCATCATATCTAAAATCTCGTTTGTCATCCACGATTTCTTCTTTATTTTTGGTGGTTTGAGGAATTTCTCACGTATGTCTTGTGAAACTGTATAAAACTCTGGTCATTACTTATGCTAAAATGAAGAAATTCTTATAGGAATTAGCATAAATTTTAATTTTCGTGGAAGTGACGTATGTTTTATTTTTCATTTTTTCCCAAAAAAAATCGAAAGGATCTCTTATTTTCATCATAATTTGTTGAAATATTTTGATGCTATCAACTTCTCCTGTAGTTCATTTGATAGGTGTTCCTGAGAGTGTGTATATGTTAGAGACATAATATGTTATCTATGAGAGTATTTAGTAAGTATATGTTATATGTTGTCAAATGCATCGTTCTCCCGTTATTTAAGCTTGAATAGTTGTTAATTTGAATACTCGCCGTAAAATAATATACATTCAGTTACCTATAAGTTACTTGGAATTAATACTGAAAGGTTTTTCGGGTAAGAGATTTATTTAATTTTTTATTATCGTGAATTTTGGTAATAATAACTTTTTTGTAAAAACTTATATGTAGTTTGTGACTTATTTATTAAAAACCGCTTTAAAACATTAATTTTTTCACGAAAAATAAAAATTTCGGATATTTAACACAAAACGTACTGATTTATTTTAATAACCTGATCAAATTTTGCTTATAATTTATCTCTTTCGATTTATAGAGTTATTTTTAATAAAATAATTTCCAGCCCCAAAAAGGAGTAACATCCACTCCAGAAACGATGTAAGTTGTCACCATGTCGCATTTATTTCTTTAGGTATCTTCTAACTGCTCATGAAAATTTCCATGAAAATCGACGGATGTTCAACGAAATCGAAAAAAACCTTTAATGACTGCACTACTATCCTCAAGAATGTTAAAATTTGATCTGCAAAAATTTGGAATTTTTACTCAGTAAAATTTTATTCTGCATAGAACTTCAAGTTAAGTCAATTTTTGTCAACGATTTTGTTATCCGTTTAAGACTTTCTGTACCTTTCTCTGCCTCTAATAAAATGCTTTGTGTGTTTTTTAGAAATATATTCGCATTATAAGTAAATCCAACAATCCCTAACACGTCTGTTTCGGTGTTCCACCTTTGATCCCGCCAAATATACAAAGAAATAAAATCACGTATCCGAAAAGCTGGAACACCTCGTCTTTATATGAAAATATTTCTATTCGAAACGTTGGGTCTTATAAAATTATTCCCATCAACTGTATCCGACCAGACAAGAAGAAAATTGTTTTACAATGGAAAAACTGTCAGAAACAGGAAACATGAAAACTCACGGAATCAAATAAGCTGGAAAGTGACTTTTCAGATCAAGAAATGTTCTTTATTTAAAACCATGGAACTTAAATATTAAATTACTGTAAAAGATTTGCAATTTCCACTTTGTGAAAAATTATAGTTTATAAATATATAAATATACAGTGATGGGCACGCTAATAACCGGCAAAATAGCGCAAAAGATGGAATACATAATACATTGTGTAACAAAAAGAGATGAAACTAGTGGCGATGGAAATGATCGTTATAAACGTAAACGCTCTGAGCTTCGCTGGTGTCGCTCCTAGCGGTTACTACTTCAACTTTTACTGGTAATTTTTAAATTTATTATTTAATTGTTATCGCTTAATATTTACAACGCAAAAAAGTAATTAAATTGTAATCGATTTTTTTAAGATTTTTCTAATCATTTTGACGTTCTATTGATAAAATATCAATTTCTTACTTCGGATACTTTGACAATAATCGTGTAGATGGCGCTAAGATTATAATAGATTATTTATAATTAGATATTACGGAACATTAAAAAAACTTAAATTCAGTATTTAAAACGTAAGTATATTTAAGGTAAAAATATATACCACAGCTTTGACCAACTAATATTGTTTATAATTAATGTTTTTAATTTTAATTTTAAATTAATCACTTTGACATTTATGTCAAATTTCCGGTAAACGTTTACAAACTTGTCACTACTGGCGTTCGCGAATTTGTAAGTATCCCCTCTACGTACGAGCTCACAGCGTATATTCATTACGAAATTTCCCACCTTTCGACGTATCAGAGGAGTATGACAACTGTCACTGTGACAGTAGAATTTTATAAAATACTCCTGTCACAGACGTCTAAAGATAGGAAACTATGTGATATAATGTTAATTTGTACGTTTATAACGATCATTTCCACCTCCACTAGTTTCGTCTCTTTTTGTTTCGCAATGTATTATGTTTTCCGTCTTTTGCGCTATTTTGCCGGTTATTAGCCCGCTCATCACTGTATATATTTTATAGTATACATGGTGAATCACTAGGGAAAAGAGGTTTATTGCGAAACTGTAAAACTTTCTATGATACTAAAGGTTAAACTTTTAAATATAGACAATATTTTTTATTATAAGATATTACAAGTCATGCACTTAAGCTACTTCTATAAATTACACAAATCCACGTATTTCTTCTGTGTGAAAGTAGAATGGGTTAAAAGCAATTTGGATTAAGAAATGGTTTGGTAACTAGAAAGGCACTATTTTGTATGCGCGTTATTTTACAAAAAAAATTTGAGTTCCGAAAGAACGTATAGGTTTGTTTCATCGACTCCGAGAAGGAATTCGACCGAGTGCAACACGATTCACTTTTCAACTTCCTGCAGGCAGCATGACTTGACCACTACGATATAAGACTGCTAAAATACTTTTTTTAGAAAATGAAACAAAAAATTTAGGTTTATGAAGCAGAAGGAATTTTAGTAAAATATAACGAAAACCCGTTTGCCGTCATTGTTGTAACACCTATTATGTAACGAGCACACAATCTGCCATTTGCACAAGATGTTGTTTTTACAGATACCATAGCTTCTTGCGAGGCACTAAACAGATTCCGTTTAGTTTATGTTAACCCCTTGTTTTTTTTCCTGGAAGCCGTCTGTTGTGTACCGATTGTACTGCAGCCACTTGGCTTATTGTACATCTTCCATTCGTTTATGAAACCCATTCCAGAATTCTGGAACCCCCTACCAGCTTGTACAGGTCTAGTGGGTGGGTGCCATATAAATTTGGAGTCACTTCGATGTCTCCGAAAAGTGTTTGCCGCCTCCGATCCAATGCCTCACAGTCATGCAAAATATGGTTGACTGTTTCAGGTTCTCTGTTACAGAGTCTGCAGCTCAAGTCTCCATGAAACAGCCCCATTATATGCAGGTGACCCTTAACTGGCGCATGTCCAGTGAGGAAACCTGTTATGATTCTGAGCTGATTCCTGCTTGTTTTCAGCAGTAACTCAGCCCTACTAGCACATGTCCGTCCGATATACATCTTGCCATGTGTTTGACCGGGTACACTCTCCTAGTGTGAGTTGTGTTGGCTTCGGATCTAGGCTTTTTTTCGTTCACGGACGGTGCTTTTTGGCACTCCTACGGCCGGCTCTGGAACCAGGTATTTGGTAGCTGATGCTATCTTGGCAAGTGCATCAGCTGTTTCATTGCCGTATACGCCCCGATGACCTGGAACCCATACCAGTATAACACTGTTATGTTGTGCAAGTCTATCAAGTTCTTGTCGACATTCCAACACCAGCCTAGAGTTCACCTTAGGGCTTATAAGAGCCTCAATGGCTGCTTGGCTATCTGTGCATATGTTAACCCGCTGCAGTTCGAATGCCCTTAGGTTGTTTTCTCTTGCACACTGCAATATTGCAAAAATCTCTGCCTGAAATACGGAGGTATATTCTCCCAGTGGAATAGAACTGTTGAAATTTCCACCACTACAGAATACTCCTGCGCCCGAACCGTCTGCAGTTTTAGACCCGTCCGTATACCAGGTGCAACCCTGCAGTCTGCGTCGAGAGTTTCCTCTGTCCCATTTGTCTCGTGGGCAAATGTCCACTTGAAAAGGTACTTCAGGCTGGTATCTTGATGTCATATGGTCAGAAATCATCATCCATTCGGCATCATTAGTTTCATTCGTTATTCTACTATGTCCTGATTTAACTGGTACGTTGCTCAGATTTTCTCGCAGTTTATAATATCCCATTCTCGCCTCACCTCTTATTGTTATATGTAAAGGAGGGAGATCCAGTAGTGCCTCCATAGCTGCCGTAGGTGTGCCCCTCATAGCCCCAGTGATCCCGAGACAAGCAAGTCTTTGCACCTTGCTTAATTTGATGATGGCACTATTTTGCTGCACTTTTGGCCACCATACCACTGATGCATATGTAATTGTGGGTTTTACCACCATGTTATAAGTCCAATATACCATGTCTGGTCTCAAACCCCACATTTTTCCATGAGTACGTCTGGCTACCATTCTGGTTAACCCCTTGTGGAATTGGAGCAGTGCCTTTGGCAATTATTACCAAAGGTCAAACAATTGAAGATTTTGCTGCAGCGTACCAATTGCTTAAAGCGTCGATACCAAATGCCTTCGGTGGAATGGGTTATCCTAATATATTTATTACAGATGACAGATGACAAAGCATTAAAACGTACTTGGCCAGCATCACAAACACTTTTATGTCGTTTTCATATATGCCAATCAATTTGGCGCTGGCTATGTGAAAAAAAATGGAATACCCCAAGACGAACGACAACTTTTATTCAAGATATTTCAAGCTATATTATTAGCATTGACTATAGAGAATGCCACAGAGTCATTTAATATTATTCTTGAAAACGAACGATTTCCACAGTGGAAGAAATATATTACTGAATACTGGAAAAGAAAGGAAGATTGGTGCCTCGCTTATAGGGACGCATCAACACATGGCCACCAAACCAACAATTTCAGCGAAATAACAGTAAGGCTTTTTAAAGATATAGTTTTACATAGAAACAAAGCTTATAGTGCTATAGCTTTAATAAACTTTAGCTGTACTGCCTTAGAAGAATACTTTTGAAGACGACTTCGAAATTTTGCAGATATTTTGCAAATAGTAGAGATGCAGCTCCAAGATTACTCTTTAACAGGCAATTAGAAAAAATTAAATATCTACAACACTAAAATATAATTAAATCACACAGCCCAACAAAAAAAAATTGTATCTTGCTGCCGAAGAAAAATCAACTGATTTTGGTTAATTCTTTTCTTTGTATCAGCTCTAGTTTTCGAGATATAACATACTCATCCAATACTTCAATATTCTTACATTTCTGTATATTCCACCACAATAATTGCAATATGTTTATAAACAAACTTAACAAATTCTACGGCAAATGCATACTAATGACTTCAAATTAAAGTAGTGTACTTATTGGAAATGCCCATAACTTAAAATTAGCGTTAATTGCTTTTTAACTATTGTCCGATCAGTAAATAATATTTTCTCTGAAATGGCCTTAATAAATTCTTATAAAGTCGATTACATTCCATTATAAAATATAGTTTCAACTTGAGTTTCGTTGCAAGAGTTTGTTTTTGACAATTGAAAACCATGGCTTCTACAAGCAGGCGTTGTTGTGTGAATAACCCGGATGTTTTTTGCTACATATGTGGGGAGTACATTCTAAAGAAAAGTGGAAAACCAGTCTGTGATTTTGTAAAAAGGGCATATCAAGCCCATTGTGGTGTTCATTTGATAAATCAAGATAACTCCTGGGCTCCACATGTAGTGTGCAAAACTTGTCTTGAAAACTTGCGACAGTGGACGAAAGGACAACGGAAATGTTTGAAGTTTGGCGTTCCAATGGTATGGAGAGAACCAAAAAATCATTTTGACGATTGATATTTCCGCCTAGTTAATATAAAGGGCATTAATCGTAACAATTGACATACGTTGGCATATCCTAACCTGGATTCACAAACAAGACCAATTCCACATCAGCTTGAGCAGATACAGATACCGATTCCAATATTTAGCAGTCTATTTACGTTATCAGAGGACAATATCGAAACGTTATCTGACGAACTACAGGCTAATGGATTTGAGGAAGACGACAGCGATTTTGAAGGTGATTCAACACGTCGTGAGCCCTTTACTCAGGAAGATTTAAGCGATCTTATCAGAGATTTGAACCTTCCAAAGGATTCTTCTGAGTTGCTTGCCTCCAGACTAAAGAAAAAGAATCTTCTTCACCCAGACACCAAAATTACATACTACCGTAATAGAGAAAAATATCTTTTGCCTTTATGGTTTTTTGTAACAATATTAAAGGACTGTTAGAAAAAATGGGTGTATCGGAATATACACCAGATCACTGGCGTCCGTTAATCGACAGTTCCAAACGAGATTTAAAGTATGTCCTTCTGCATAATGGCAACAAATATGAAAGTATACCAATTTGGGCATTCAACAAAAATGAAAGAAGAATATAAAACAATATCGCTGGTGCTAAAACACATGAAATATGACCAACATCAGTGGGTAATCTGTGTTGATTTTAGGATGGTGAATTTTCTCCTGGGACAACAAGGTGGCTATACAAAATATCCTTGTTTCCTGTTTCTTTGGGATAGCAGGACTAAGGACCAACACTGGATTAGAAGAGAATGGCGTTATAGAGATGCTTTAAATCAAGGAGAAGCTAACGTAGTTCGAAGCATTGGTCGACCGAGAGAAAATAATATTACCTCCGTTACATATTAAACTAGGGCTAGTGAAACAATTTGTAAAGGCCCTAGACAAGAATCGTCCTTATTAGAGAGTCCACAGAAACTTGATTCTTAAATCTTCAGTATGCAATTTATGTAGTTCTTCCTTTATTAGTAAAGCTACTGGATGCTGCGTGTATATTTTCCTTATTACGTGTAGTGATAACATAAGATCTGTGACGATTAATATCTTCTTCATCTTGTCCGTATTTGCGTGTAGTATTCCTTGGTAGATCACATAAACTTCCCCAGTTAATACAGTTGCAGTATCCGGAATTAGACTCCATTTTCAGTTTTAGACGCGTCTGTATAGTAAACCATGGAATGAGAGTTAATTAGATCTCTGAAGTGTTGTAAGATGAGATTTGGGTTAGTGCTATTTTTTTGGAATTGTAATAGACTGCAATAATTGACTGTTGGAATTTTTACAGTCCAAGGTGGAGATGAAGATATTTCTTTGCATTGATATAAGACTGGAAATCCCGCCAGTTAAGTAGCTCTGTTGCATGGTGGATTCTGCGAGAATAAGGGAGATTGAACTTTGAAGAGTCATTAGTCATGGATAGATCTAAAATGTTATTTATTGGAATTATTTTATGTACATTTATGCTAGAAGCGTAATTAAAGGTTAACAGCTGTCTACGAAGCATTATAGTGGGTTCGCCTATTTAAGCTTGTATGCTATTTATCGGAGTTGTTCTGTATACTCCAAGTATAATCCTTAGGAAGGTGTTGTGTAGCGTATCCAAAGGTATTAACGTTGTTTTGCTGTCAGATGCATATGCGACACATCCGTAGTCAATTTTAGAACGAATTAAGGATCTATATAGCATGAGCAGTATTTTACCTTCAGCACCCCAGGTTCTGTGAGCTAGATACTTTAACAAGTTAAGGCCATTTCGACATGAAAGAACTAACTGCTGAATAAGACTTTTTCAATTTAAATGTTTATCAAATGTCTTCCTAGGAATTTTATTTCGTTTGTATAAGAAAGATTTTGATTCTGAAGAATGAGATTTGTTTTATCCTGTTTTTTTTTAATATATTATACATTTTGTTTTATTAGAATAAAAACTAAAACCGGTGCTTAGGAACCAATTTACTAGTTTATTTAAGTGTTTCTGTAATATTGACGCCATATGCCTTACGTTTTTTCCTTTGATGTCAAGAATCAGATCGTCTGCATATAGTCGTGCCTGAGCGGGTTTCGCAATGATTTTTATTATATCGTTTATTGCTATTAAAAATAGAGTAGGGCTGATGACTGATCCTTGTGGGATTCCGTTTTGTTGTTCTCTAAGATAGGATATAGCACCATTCGCTCGGACTTGAAATAATGTTCTTTGGGTTAAAAAATTGTTTATGTAGGTTAAAATATTTCCTTGCTATTCCAACTTGTTTAGAATGTTCAATATACGGTGTTTGAATACCGTGTCAAATGCTTTAGTTATGTCAAATTAAATCGCCATACATTTTTCGTTATTTTTAAAAGCTTCCATTCATCCCTGTATAATGCCATGCACGCAAAATTTTTGTTTTACCAGAATAATACCAAACGATACTAATACATCTACCTACAAACTGGTGCAAGAATCTTGAATATCGGAGCACAAATTACAGTCGGAAAAATGAAAGAATACCCATGAATGGACATTTAAAACACGCTGTATTTTTCTGTCACCTTGCCACAAAGAAAATTGCCCAGCGCAAATACCTGAAATAATAATTATTACATGTACCTCCGCTGGCCAATTTTTTGTATGACACGGTGACAGGAAAATACAGGGTGTTATATATGTTCGTTCATGGGTATCCTTTCATTTTTCCTACTGTAATAAGGTTATGAATTGTAAAACTTAAACAAAAATTTTGGGTGGGGAATTTTGTGCCGGTGAGTTTACATTTAATATTGATTCCTAAAAAACACATTAGTGGTAAGTTCAGGCAGATCTTAAAAGGATGCGGTAAAAATAAACGAAAAACTTACTGAACCAATACTGGCTGGAAATAAGATTTGCAAGGAAGACAGACGAATTGAGTATTACGAGACTTTTTCTTAAGAATCTTCATTAGAAAATATGAAAAATTACGACTATCATCCACATAAATGTTCATTTGACTTACTTGTTGATCATGTTTGCGCTATATGTGAGACTGATGAAATTAACTCAGAAGATAATGATATCATACAATTATAAATTTATAATTTGTTGAATTGAGAGGTTTATCACCTGTTGTCGGTCCATCTAGAGATATCAATATGAAAGAGCCCGTAGATATTAGAGTGCCTGTGAATATTTCGTTTTTCTCTATTAGCATTGCATCATCTGTTTATAAAAAAATGTTAATCACGTTTTCTCCCATTTCATATCTTTTCTTTTTAAATCATTTGGTTTAGTCCGATGTCAAATTTTCACATTTATTACCATATTTGAGTTATAAGCTTGCATTTGACACCTCATTTTTCATTCTATCTCTCCTAATAACCCTGAGGAGTTTTGTTTTTAGCGGGACCGCTGTGGCTCGTATGGCACATTATTCCGAACGGGCTATCTATAAAGATCCCAGGGGATCGCTAACAAAAATTGAGAGACAACCAATAACATATTTACGCATTTACTTTTAAATAACATTTTCCATGTTTTTCTTAAGCTCCTAAATCGGTATACATAAAATCGATATTAGCTCAGTGGGTATTTTTCTCATAACATATATGGCGTTCCAGTTGTGAAAATAAAAAATGGTTAATATAATAATGCCAATTTCATTCATCAACAATTGGCATGACATATCAATATTATGGGCTTTTATACAAAGAGAATAATCTACGTTACGGGTCTTAATAACAAGCTAAACAGGACTTAGATAATTATCAAGATAAACTAAGTAGAAGGATTATCCTAGTTTAAAGTTTTATTCCAAATAATATTTAAGCTAATATTTAAGTACTGACATACACAACATCCAAACAAATAACACTCCATTTAATACCATACAATATTTTGACGATTTTTGTGTGTATGCCGAAAACAATATTAGACCAGGGCGCATCTGTAAAAATATTAGTACATTTGGACGTTGAGAGGTGACTCAAATTTTTTTGCAGAAATTGCTTGAAAATAAATCAAATAATAATATTTGAGTTATCCTCCCTCTCAAAAAGGTCCGGAACATTGTTTAAATAATAAAAATGTCAAAAAATTAAGGAAAAATTCGATATTTTTCATGGTTTTTTCATTATAACTTTAAAAATATTCATTTCCGAGAAAAGTTGTACTGAGATAAAAGTTGCGCAATTAAATTTCCTACAATATAGAATTGGATTAAAATTTAAAAAATAGTCATCCTTGTTGCAAAATAGCAATAATTGTGAAAAAAACATACAAAAACAAGTATTCGCATTTTACGTTTTTCAACCATTTATGCAACACTTAGGACCTTCATATTTCACCCTGAAAAACTTTATGATACAGTAAAACAATACTGTAAATTTTATTAAGATCAGTTCAATAGATTTTGCAAAATAAATTTTGCAATCCAGCTTTCTTTATAAAAATTCATTTTTTCAAAATTTTACAAGACTGAAAATAAAGCAGATAGCAAGTTGAAAATTTTTTTGCATATAGAAGTGTACTGTACCTTTCATTCGCAATTTTGCAAAATTAAAATCGGTTAACACTACGGCGTCAGGAATTGTTTTAAATAAACATTAATTATTGGTGCTACGTGCAGGACAGCGGATAGTTTGCTCTGATTGGGCATTCCAATGACCTTTGATAATGATTGATACATTTTAATTTTTATTACATTTCGATATAAATAAATAAATTTGTTTATTGCAAAATAAAAACACATACTCTATCCTTTGAAATAACACTTTTATTAGCAAAAACTTTCTTTGTTCATATATTTTAACTTAAATAATAAAATTTAATTATTTTTCAACATATGCAATTGTTTAAACAATATTTCACAAACAATAATAAAACTAGTTTGATTTTTGTGGAATTAAAATTTTAAAATACAACAAAATATAGAGTAAGAAAATAATGTATTAGATAAAGATTGGAAGAAATTTTGGTGGAAATCAACCTGTGTGAATCGAATACCGCTGTCCTGCGCGTAGCACCAAAAATTATTGTTTATTTCAAAAATTTTCTGACGCCGTGGTAATCAATCGATTTTAATTTTGAAAATTGCAAATGAAAGGTACAGTACACTTCTATAAGCAAAACAAATTTCAACTTGCTATCTGCTTTATTTTCAGTCCTGTAACATTTTGAAAAAATGAATTGTTTTTGCGAAAGCTGGATTGCAAAATTTATTTTGCAAAATCTGTTGAACCGATCTTAATGAAATTTCCAGTATTGTTTTACAGTATCATAAAGTTTTTCTGGGTGAAATATGAAGTGTACCATAAATTGTTGAAAAACGTAAAATGCGAATACTTGTTTTTGTATGGTTTTTTCGCAATTATTGCTATTTTGTAACTAGGGTGACTATTTTTTAAATTTTTAACCAATTCTATATTATAGGAAATTTAATTACGCAACTTTTATGTCAGTACAACTTTTCTCGGAAATGAATACTTTTAAAGTTATAATCAAAAAACCAAGAAAAAAATCGAATTTTTCCTTCAATTTTTGACATTTTGTTTATTTAAACAATGTTCCGGACCTTTTTGAGAGGGAGGATAACTCAAATATTATTATTCGATTTATTTTCAAGTAATTTCTGCAACAAAATTTGAGTCACCTCTCAACGTCTATCTCAAAACAGATGAGCCCTGGACTATATACATGAAACCAGTGTATAGTTTAAGTAACCAATACAGTGAAACGGGTCAGATTTTTGTAAGTACTGTTAGTTCCCCTTTAATATAGTTCGGAGGCTGGTTGTTTTTTTTGGTGATTAAATATGTAATTAAAAATATTTATTTTTACTTAGATATACCGTTAAAGCAGGACATATCGTATGTGCTAAAATTAATTATTAATTAATTAATTAATCTTAAATTAAACAACATTTTACACTCCATTATCGAGCTTTAAATCACACACCTATACTCCAGTAAGACATACTACTGAACTAAAAGTTTTGTAAAACTTGTAAATGTCTGAGGGGACCGATTATGTGGGTGTGAAAAACAGATGTCATCAAACGAACCGCCTCTTAAAACATCTTTGACAAAGAATACCAAATTTTGCCGACCTTAAAGCTGTTTCACAATATAAATTTCTCGAACTATACAAAGTCTTAAGGCTGATTGATGTTAGGACGGGTCGTGCACGATACGTGCCGTAGAACAATAGAAAGCGCACGTCCCCAGCACTTCCCGGTGTCGCTCCGTTCCGTTGTATGATAAACGAGCCAATGCTTTTCATATCGATGGTTCTTCAACGAGTCCCGTAAGAAAGCCGTGTCGTCCACATCCCCGTTTTCAGTGGTTTTTAGAGAAAAGTTTTAATTTGTCTATTGCGAAATCGGTAGTATCCATATACATATATTGAACCCAACATAGGCCCAGAACAGGCCGGCGCTATGAGCGGATTCACGCATGTATTTCCAACGTTTTTTCTAGCGTAACGCGTATTGAACCCAGTCGTCGACTGACCTGTCGCTAAAATGACTATAATAAAGAAGCATTTGTTGATCTCTTCGATAATTTCTTCGATTGTGGAATTTGTAAAATAAATTTCCAAGCCTGAAGAACTCTATCCAATTTCATGGCAATTTTAGTGACTTTGCTGAACCGAGTGCAATATTCCTTACTCTGGTTTTAGATTTTGATGAAACTATTGGAAATTTACTTCATACAGTTTTATTCTCTTTTCCACTAAAAGACCTACCCTCTCCGATATTTAGGTCAACTAGTTATTCACCTTCAGAAAGCTTCGAGTTTGATTCGTGGTAACTAGTTGCCTCTTGACCTTCCTCCATATCTTCTTCATCATAGAGCCACCTAACAGTTCTTTATCGCTTAAAACCTTCCCATAGTTTTAGAAGATGTTTTTTTTCTTCTTCGTAATGTGACATAATCTGGAACAAAAAATAAAGTGACTTACTTTTTCACTGACCAAGTTTTCATGATTTTTTTTTATTAAAAAAATTACCGCAATAAATATTTTATCATTGCTTAACGAAATTTGCTAAAACGAAAATAAAAGAACTACTTAAAACTTTATTCGTTGAAACACACAATTTTTCATAACAAATAAAAAACCGTTGTCGAAAGCATCGAGTGATCAACTGAAAATTTAATTACTCACCTCTTCGACGAAAATATCGAAACTGTCTGAAAACATATGTGAGTCATTAAGGATAACCCTTAATAATCATTCCTAGGATTGCAAATAAAAATGTATTTTCTAAAAATTCCGCCAGATGATATTTTGGAAAAACCCAGTCGAAATGACCATGGGTCATCATACTCTCGGGATAACTACTATTTTATCTTTAACCCTAAACCACTAACATGCTGTATAGTCCAGAGAAATAAGGTTTTTCTCGTGACACATCCCCCTCCAGGCCGAAACCAAATTTTTTGAGTAGTATGGACATCTATATTATTAACCTATATGTTTCCTGCAGCCGATTTTGATGATATACATAGTTATAAACAAATGAAGATCGAAAAACGGTAAATTATCGCTTTTTTCGTCTATTACCAAAAAGTTAAGCACTTTAAACAAATTTGAGAGTAAGAAACTCATAAATCGTATAAAAAACTTCAATATAGCATTCGCTGAATATGTCCAACCTTATTGGTTGCTTAGAAAATTGCAAAATAAATCATAAATATTGAGTTTTTATAAATATTCGTAACTTAGGTAAAAATTAACTTAGAATCTTCTTATTAAGCGGAATGCCGAGACTTCTTGTACTTAAATTATATTTTAAATTTCAAAGCAATTGGTCAAATAGTTTAAAAGTTATTTAATTTTTTTTTATTGAGAAATTCGCATCAACCCGAAGGTTATTAGCGAGGAGCAGATTTACAATATTAAATATTATATATTTACAAAATTAATAGCTTTTAAATAGTTTAACATATTTGTGAACGAACAATTTGCACCAAGTGCTTTCTCTAAGTTTGTTGGAATACCGTAAATTCTTCTTGCTGTGGAGAAAACTGGACAGTCTACAATTATATGTTTTACCGAGAGTTTAACGTTACACTGATCGCATTTCGGTTCAGGTTCTTTTGTTATTAAGAACTTGTGTGTGGCACTGGTATGACCTAACCTAAGGCGGGTTATTGTCACTTGATCCCTTCTTTTGGTGGGGAAACATGTCCATGGTTTAATGTTTGGTTTAATATTCCAAAGATTGGACACTGAAAATTGCCACCGGTTTTGCCACTCACTTAGGATACGCGATTTGATAACACTTGAAACATCACTAGTTGTCACATATTGCACGATAGTAGAGTCAGCTGAGTTGACGGCTTCACGCGCACACTTATCTGCTTCTTCATTGCCTCTTATACCAATATGTGACGGGATCCAGATGAAGATTACCTCCTTATTACGATTTTGTATCTCGATCAGATTTTGTTTTATTTTTCCCAGAATGTAATTCTCTGGGTATATTTTTCCTATGGATTGTAGTGAGCTTAGTGAATCAGTCAAAATGATGTATTTCTGATTTGGTGAGGATATAATATATGTCAGTGCCCCGTATATGGCATATAATTCTGCATTAAAAGTACTGCAGTGTATTGGCAACTTATATTTTTGGCACATATTCGAGGATATAACTGCTGCTCCCACGCCATCTGTTGATTTTGAAGCATCTGTATATATTTGAGAGAAGTTTGTATACTTTGATAATAAGTTTTGCAGATTTTGATGTATTATACTATGGTTAGTAGTATGTTTGTCCAATGAAGTTAAGGTGGTAATTATTTTTGGTACTCCCAAATTCCATGGCGTAGCAGGTTCAAAACTAACAGGATAGCAAGGAGGTAAGGTGGTGTTAAGAGATGAGAGATCCATTTTGATTCGGTGGTAGAAAGGTTTGTGTAGACGTGGTTTATTGGAGAAAAATGTTGATAATCGGTTAAGGTGATCATATTTGAAGGTGTGGTTATTAGGATTTGCATTTGATTTAATTGCATAGGTTAACTTTAAGTACATTCTTCTGTAATACAGTGATGGTTCAGCTGCTTCACAATACAGACTTTCTATTGGTGTGGTTCTGAAAGCTCCAAAGACAATGCGGAGTGCAGTATTGTGGATTGAATCTAAAATTTTAAGAGAAGACTCAGTAGCCGATGAATATGCTATCGCGCCATAGTCTAATTTAGATCTGATTAGAGTTCTGTAGAGAGAGAGCATAGTTTGTCTATCTGCTCCCCAGTCTTTTTTTGACAATGATTTAATGATATTAAGTCTTCCTTGGCATTCGATTGCCAGTTTCTTAATATGTTCTTTCCAATTTAGATGTTGGTCGAATGTCATTCCTAAAAATTTTACAGTATTTTTCCGAACTAACGAATTGTTATATAGTGAGAGTGAAGGGTGATTAGGGCAGCTTTTCTTTGAGAATAATATAAATTGTGTTTTTTCTGTAGAAAATTGAAACCCACAACTTTGCGACCATTTCTCTAGTTGATGTAAGAACGTTTGTAGCATATTCGTGATGTTTTCCATATTTTGACTTCTCGCATAGATAACAAGGTCGTCTGCGTATAAGAGACCTTTCAGTGGTAAGTTCATATTGGTTAGGACATCATTTATTGCTACTAAAAAAAGTGTAGGGCTTAACACTGATCCTTGTGGAATACCATTCTCTAGTTTTGTTTTTGGTGATAGCATACCATTAGTTTTAAGTTGGAATGATCTATTGGTAAGGAAATTGTTAATGAACGCTAGGCAGTGTCCCCTGATATTTAAATTATGTAGTTTCTTGACTATTAGGTGTTTCCAAGTGACATCATAGGCTCCCCTGATGTCAAAAAATATAGCGACGCATTTTTGATTGACAGCAAAAGCTTCAAGTATGTCATTTTCTAATGCTAAAATATTGTCTATTGTTGATCGATTTCTACGAAAACCACTTTGATTTGGAATGATTAGGTTTCGATTCTCAAGAGTCCATAAAAGCCTTTTATTTACAATTTTTTCCATTAATTTACCCATAGCACATGTCAAAGATATTGGTCTATATGCATTTGGATTACTTTTTGGATTGTTTGGTTTTAAAATTGGTATAATAATAGATTCTGACCATTTTGGTGGAAATTTATGTTGAGTCCAGATTAAATTAAATAACCTTAGTAAGTACTGGTGAGCGTTCGAAGGTAAATTTTTTATAAATTTTACCGGAATACCATCAGGTCCCGCTGCCGAATCTTTAAATGAGTTAAGGGCTTCGTTGTATTCTTCCATTAAAAAAGGAGAGTTTATAGGACTTTTATCTATCTCATCGAAGTTAATTAGATTACGTTCTTCATGTTGCTTAAGTGTAAT
Source organism: Diabrotica virgifera virgifera (assembly GCF_917563875.1). Lineage (NCBI taxonomy): Eukaryota > Metazoa > Arthropoda > Insecta > Coleoptera > Chrysomelidae > Diabrotica > Diabrotica virgifera. The sequence continues at coordinate 172,677,792 of NC_065449.1, read as the reverse complement.
AAAGCTCTGGTTATACTGGGTATTACTAGATCTGTGTTTATAAGTGTTAGCCATTTCTTCTGCGATTTCGTTGTCGGAGGTAATAACCTTATCTTGAATATTTAGTGAGTTGATTTTTAAATTTAAACTTTTTCCCGATATTCGTTTTATCTTCTTCCATATGTCACTCATAGGAGTAGAGCTGTTTATTTTAGAAACATAATCAATCCAGGATTGACGTTTAGCTGTCTTTATTGTCAATCTAGTTATGGCTCGAGTTCTCTTATATTCTAGTTGGTTTTCAAGTGATTTATTTCTTTTATATTTATTAAAGGCAGTTTTACTTTCTCTAATGACCTTTTTACAAGACTCGTTCCACCATGGAACTGGTGTTGAATGTTTCGTTGGAGCTGTTTTACCGATTGAGTTTTCAGCTGCCTTAATAATTATTTGGGTCAAATTGTCTAGACATTCTTCGACATTAATTATTGTTGTCGAGCACTTGTTTATATATGATTCTATCTGTTGGGCGAAATGCTTCCAATCGGCTTTATCTATTTTCCATTTGGGAGAGAAATGGGTTGTGCGTTTATGTTGATTGTTTTCTATAATTAATGGATAATGGTCACTGTTGTATGTGTACTGCATTGGATACCAAGACAAATGTGGGTAAAGATCACTGTCACATATTGTTAGATCAAGTGGTGTAGCTTCTCCAGTTCTTATATTAAATCTAGTCGGGTTTCCGTCATTTAAGAGAGACAAATTAAGATGATCTATAATTTCTTCAATGGCGGTACCCCGTTGATCTTTATATGCGGATCCCCAGATGTGATTATATGCGTTTAGGTCACCCAAAATGATTCGAGGAGTAGGAATTTGTTTAAAAAGATCCTCTAGTTCGTTTCTGGAAATTACTGCTCCAGGAGGTAGATATATGTTGCAAATGTTTATATTAGTTTTCCCAATAACGGTGACAGCAATGGCCTCTAAGTTAGTATTTAGAGGTATTCTTATCGAGTCATATGAATTATTAATTAAAATTGATACACCGCCACTAGCAATGTTTTGGTTAAATCTTATTTGATTATGACAAACATAGTTTCTTAAGATTATATTTTGATTTGGTTTAAAATTGGTCTCTTGTAAACATACAAAATCTGGATTTTGTTCTGAAAGAATGATCTGTAGCATGGGTAAATTATTGAAATAGCCATTTATATTCCACTGTATTAATTTATTAAATTCCATTTTAATTTGTTAAATTTATTTATTGATTTGTTTGTGAGGAGTCACTTTCTGTATCGGATACTAGGTCCTGTGGGATTTGCATCTGTAAGTGTTTTAGAAGAATTTTCCTTAATTTGGTATTTCGGGTCTTTGTAGATCTGTCTTGAGTATAGGGATATATTTTGTTTAACATATCGATGAGAGCTGTAAAGTTATCTGTATAATTTTCAACGGTAATAAGTGGATCGGGTGAACTCTTTATGTTTTCGAATAGGTCTGTTATCTGAACATAGCTTAGAACAAATGGTGGCGACTGCTGGTTTATGAATGCTTCTAGAGATTTTCCTTTATTTTGTTTTTTCTTTTTCTTGGGATTAAGTGCTATTTCTGCTGGATTGGTAAAGATCGGTTTATCAGTGGTGTCATTAGGGGGCGGGGGAGGACTTAAGGTATCGTCAATCGTTCTTTTTGAACTATTTTGTGAAGACTCAATATTCATATGTAAGGTAGTTGATTCGCTCTCAGTTTCTTTGGGGTTCAGTTGATTGTTTGTAGTTGGGGTAGCTGATTGAATTGAAACAGATGCTGGTGTGATGGTTGATATTTCTGGAGGATTTAATATTGGGTTTTTTTCTGCTGTGGTTGGAGCAATAGGATTTGGTTTTGGATTGATAGGTTCTGGTATGCTGGTTGATATTTCTGGAGGAGTGAATGTTGGGATGTTTTCTACCGAGGTCGAAGCGATAGGATTTGAGTTTGGATTGATAGGGTTTTTGCAGTTAGTTGCCGTATGACCATTTTGTTTACAGTTGTAACATGTCAAGTTGCCACTCGATAAGAATATTCTGTATGAAGTATTATCGTAGTTGATTAAAAACGATTCTGGAATTGTGAGGTCTGTTGGGCTGATAAAGATTTGCCTTCTGAAGCTCATTATATGACTAAATTCAGGTAACGGTGCACCAATTTTTAAAAAGGACATTGTAGATTGAATAACAAGTCCCATGGACTCGAGTTCTTTAATTAATACATCATGAGGAATTGATGGACAAACATTAGAGAGAATAATTCTTTCGGAAGGAGTTATATACCTTCGAGCTTGTATAATCTGATTATTAACCACAATGTTGCCGTTATTTTCAGTCATGAATTTTTCTACGATATTTTCAGATGATAAATACAAACATATCCTATTGTTTGATAATCTAGAGCAGAATAGTATATTTTTTGGATGAATGATTTTTCCCAGCGGGAGGAGGTAATCTTGTATTTTCGCATCTTCAATGGAATTAAAAATGATTGCCTGGCGCTTAGAGGGATGTTTTTGTTGAATAAGGGCGGTAGAGTAACTTCTTGGTGTAGAATTATCCATTTGAGAATTTCCTGGTAAATTTATTTCACCGCTTTGTGACATCTTGATCGATTTTTAAACATTTCTAAGTACGGACCTTTCCCCGGCTGGGAAAAAAGCCGAGTGGACACACAGGTCGATGGTAATTAAATGTTTTTGTTTAACGTCAAGCAGATTTCGATATAAAAATTTACAATAATGTTAAATACTAATTAGATGTTTTCTGTGGAAATTACAGTAAAACTGTACTTACAAATTTGGAAAGTTGAGATTCAATTGATCACTAATAATTTCACCAAGTTTGGTTAAATTTTGAAAATTTATTCTCACTTAATTTGAACTATTTTGTAGAGCCAAAATAAACACACCATTCCGACATACAGTCAGGATCGGCCTCCCAGTTATTTAATTTATTTTTCCCAAATTCATTTTTTTTGCAACACTATAAGTCAGAAAATTATGAGGTTACAATAATACTTCGGACAGTTTATGAAAGAAGAACATTTATACTATTACCTTAATTAAAAATAAATGACAAAAAATAATTTTAAACAGTGTAAAATTATTTTGCAAAAACATGTCCATTTTTTGCTTACTTATAAACAATTAGAATAACTTTTTAACTGTTACCCGTAGAAAAATTATTTTTTTCATATTTAGAAAGACTGAATTTTTATACACATTTAGAAAGAAAAACAACTGTTCTAGGACATTTAGGGACAAAGTTAGCCCCCCCATTTTTTTAATTCACATGTTTTTGCAAAATTATTTTGCAATATCTATAATTATTTTTTGTCATTTTTTTTTAAATTAAGTTAATACTGTAAATTTTCTTCTTTCATAAACTATCCAAAATATTACTGTAACTTCATCATTTTCTGACTTACAGTGTTGCAAAAAAAAATTAATTTTGGATAAACAAATTAAATAACTTTTAAACTATTTCACCAGTTGCTTTGGAATTTAAAGTGTAATTTAAGCACCATAAGTCTCAGCATTCCATGTAATAAGAAGGTTCTAAGTTAAGTTTTACATAAGTTATGAATATTTATAAAAACTCAAAATTTATGATTTATTTGGCAATTTTCTAAGTAACCAATAAGGATAGACATATTCAGCGAACGCCATATTGAAGTTTTTTATACGGTTTATGAGTTTATTATTCTCAAATTTGTTTAAAATGCCCAATTTTTTAGTAAGAGACGAAAAAAGCGAAAATTTACCGTTTTTTGATCTTCATTTGTTTATAACTATGTATATCATCAAAATCGGCTGCAGGAAACATATAGGTTATTATTATAGATGACCATATTACTCGAAAAATTTGGTTTCAGCCTGGAGGGGGATGTGTCACCAACACGATATTTTTTTCCTTATTTCTCTGAACTAGTAGGACATACCTTACCGAAAATATATTGTTATGCTCTGTATTTCTCTCTTGTTATGAGATTGATCAGCAAATTTTGATTTTGATTAATTACTTAATTATTTTAATTATTACTTATGTAAAAGTAAACCAAAACTAAATTAAATTTTCAGTAGTAATTGCACAAGAGCTCTAAAATTATTGAATTTTTCCCGAGTGAGACTTTGACAGTTTTAATTTCACGAGCCGAAGGCGAGTGAAATTATATCAAAGTGTCACAAGGGCAAAAATTCTATAATAATTGTAGAGATCGAGTGCAATTTGTTGCGATTATTTCATGAATAAAACTGTTCGAAACCAAAATTGTATTGTAATTTATTTATGTGAGTACAAATCAGCACAATTAAACACACAGTTATTATATAGTATATTAAGTATGGAGAACGGTAAGGGTTTTATACCGATCGAAGACAATTGTTTGAGATCGGTTACCCTTAACGTTCGACATGCTTATAACGTTTTTTGCACGATTGATATCATTATAAATTATAAAATTAAACATTTTCGTCATATTGACTAGTTTCATTCATTTTATCAAGATAGATACTTTGGTTGTTAGGTAGTAACTAGGGTGCATAACAACAATGGGGAATTGAGTTTTTATTTAGTTGTCAATAATTTTAAGTACAATTTTGATAATTATAAATTAAAATATGAGCGAAAGTGAATTTGAAGAAGTTGAACGGGCTTGGGAAGAAGGGTGTTCCGCAAATATTAAAATACCTACCAAAGTTTTAAAAAATGGTGCGAAGGCAAGAATTTAAGAATCGAAGAAAAGACTCTATTGGCATATTTCGTTCAAAGACATAGGCAGTTGAAAGCTCCTGGAAGCCCTCTGCCCTCTGGGCAGAATATTCAATGATTAAATCCACCGTTTTTCTTTATGATGGCATTGATATTTCCAAGTTTTTAACTTTGATCGCGTATTTGAAGAGAAAAAATGTTGGATACTACAATGTATGCGATTCTGCAGGAGTTTCTGTTAGAAGTGAAACCACAGCCCAAACAAGTGGGATTTCATTAAATAATTTAAAAAATTGTACCATAAGTTTCAATATTAATAAATAATTCGTTAGTTTTCTTTATTCTTTCAAAAAATAAACTAAATTAAGAGATTTTTTAACTTAAGTGAATTACTTACCGTCGAGTTGGAGTACTTACCGTCGAGTTGGATTACTTACCGTCGAGTTGCTAGTAAATGTCACCTACTGACTTAAAATCTGTCACGGTAAACAGTCAAAAATGATCAATCGTGCAAAAATATTTGACGGTTGAAAATCATCACTTTTATAACTTTTAAAATATTAATAATTGTCATTAATGTCACTGAATGTATTTTTTCGTAGCAACGAAGGGCATCTGACGTAATATACTTGACGACGGGAAATTATCAAAAATTATCGATTTAATTTAGATTTATGTAGCTTTCTATTGGTCAGAATCTCCTATGAATGAAATAATCTAATAAATTTTATTCTCAGGGATATTTTAATTTTAATGCATTACCTTCGGTGTGTAGCTTCTAGTATCTCTAGTTGCTTACTTCTTCCAGGGACAGAACAGGAAAATTAAACACACTCGATATCATATAAGTGTTATAAATATTTTTTATTTATCCAATATACCATAAATATAAGATTAAAAAAAATATACTAAAATTCGAATTTGTTGCAACTATTTCTCATATAATAAATTAAGCTTTAATTCTGATAATATATCTCCTTTGTTTTTAACAAAAATTTTATTTAAATAATTCGTTAGACTATTCTTACAAAAATTAATAAAATTTACTTTTCTCCTTTTGAATTGATTACTTATTTCTTCTTTAAATTTTGGAATGACTAAATTATGCTATCGAACTGTGCAATACAAAAATTAAGCAAGTATGTTGTGGATATAAAAGAACTCCCTCCGTTTCACAAATAACTTGACTAACCTTTTTGTTTTTTCATTATTTCTTCTCCCGGATTGCGTAGTCCTCGATTCTCCCACACGTGCTTCTAGGATGTTGCGAAAGGTCCTTCTCGTCCAAACTGCTTCACAACCAAAAAAACAGGACTCGTTCAAATTCTTTACTCAGTTTTCTCTATGCTCGATATCTTGTGCAAATTGATACCAATCGGCTACCCGTGCTAGACAGAAACAGGAATCTCCTCGGACACAAGGAAAATTAACTTCTCAACCCGGTCAACGATTTCATTTCAACACGATTCTGCTCGCAAAGGCCAACTTCACCACTTTACACCGACTTCTCACTTTCCAAAAACTGGACTGTTCTCTCCAGATATTAATTACACAGTGCCCATTTTTTCTCTCCTCAAAATCAGACTCCACACTCTCATCCCTTCCATCCATCTTTCTCCGCCAATCACAAAAACCCTCTCTACCCACTACATCCATATTTTCATTTCTTAAGAACCCATTTATTTTGTATACAACTTTTCCATTTTGTTAAATTCTAGGAGATACCAAATTACTTTTCGTTGTTTCAATATGCTAAACAAAATAGCTTATATTCTAAACTCAATCAATTTGTTTATTGTCTCTCCTTCTACGAATCATTTACAAATGTCCTATTGTCGATTCCAACGCGAAATAAAATGTACTTTCTAATCTTGCCGCACCATTGTTTGAGTCCGTTCCGAGACCCATTATGAAATCACTTAACGATTTCACTTTCCGCGAAAACATTTTGTACTAACTAAATTATAATATTTACAATTTTTGGTCATATACAGGGCGATAAAAATCTATGATCTCGTTGTCTCTGATATAAATTTATTTTCTAAATTTTTCCCATAAAAATTATACAATAATATATTTTGTTATAAAACATGTTTTATAAAATATTTCTAGAACACCACCTGTGTATTTTCAAGTGGTGTATATTTGTACCTGCTCCCAACTGCTGCAGTTTTAGTATGGTTTTGTCGTTGAGCTTTCACCTACCGCATGTCAGTGTTTACGTTGCTATAGTTAAAAATTTTCCAGTGTATTATTTTGCTATTAGTATGACAGCAAGTCATTCAGTTGTTCTACCATCAAGTAAAAAGCACTATTTTACTATTTTGAGTTACCAGTACTCAAGTTTTTTTTTGTAATTCAGGTTATAAGGGATTTTGTAAAAACCTCCAACATTTTTTTAATATTATGCATGCATAATATGATTTTCTTGAAAAAAATTTAAGTTATTTTATTTGGAGCAGTAGTTTTTTCTACACAAGTGTGGAGGAGAATCATTCCGTAGTTGATATAAAAAACAAATACAGTGATATAAAACAAATTTTTATTGAAAACAAATGAGAATAGGCAACGGTATGATATACCGCTTGTCAGAATCTACGGCCTGAAACATCATCCATGTCAGTAGTTAAGGGTTAAAAATCATTAGATTAATATTTTTTATAGAAGCAGATTACATATGATAAATATTACATTCTTTCACGGTTTTTGCTGTAATAGTACATTCTTTCACGGTTTTTGCTGTAAATTTTAAAGAACCGCTTGGATTGACATGAAATTTTGCATACGCATAGCCAACATGTCAAAGAAAAAAAGTGATATGGTGCCGATGTGTGCTTTTGCCCTGGTAATGAGTTTCACCCCATCTCGGTGGTGAAAAAATATATGTCCAAGATAAGTCCCGAAATGGATAAACTGACCAATTTTAAGCAACTATTGTTCTATAGAGTTTTTCACCAAGTCCATACTTTTTGAGTTATTTCAAAGTGAATATGTTCATTTTTCAACAAAATAACCACGTTTTTAGACGGTTATTCTCAAATAACTCAAAACATAAGCATTTTGTTGAAAAAAATATTCCTAGCAAAACTATAGCCTACAAAAAAATGAAAAAAAAACGGTGTATATATTAGGTCTCTATACCTAGCAAAAGCAAAGTTATAGCTAATGAAAAATAGGTTCATATTCCAAAAACTCCAAATAGAATAATTCAATGTGAAATATCCAAATAATGAAGCATTCTTGGGGAAACACATTACAACTTTTTCAAAGTGTTTAAAAAAAGCTTTATTTCTGTTTTTATAAAAAAAATTTCTAGCATCAAATGAAAGCAAGTTACGCTCAAAATAAAGTTGGTCCCTATTGTTTTGACAAAAAAAATCAGGAAGATCACCCCGAAATTAGCAACTTAAATTAAATTAATCTTTACCGCTTCACAAGTTACTTTGCTAAGGTTGTGTTTATATGATCTGTAAGTTTCATCGATTCAAAGTGCTTATTTTTGAAAAAAATTGGTTTTAAAGTAAAATTTTTAAAAATTTTAATTTTGAAAAAAATGCTATTTTTCTAAATAACCTAAAAATTGTTAGAGATACCAAAAATCTTATACAATAAAAAAAGTCGGATTTACTTTTCTGAATATTTTGTATTTTTTTGTTTTTCTTTACGATAAAAGTTGTTTAAGATTCGGTGTTTAGAAATTTGCATACACTCGTAATAAGTGACTCGATCAAGCCATTTTAACTACAGCTCTTTAAAAAATAAGGACTTTGAACCGATGAAGCTTACAGATCATGTGATCAATATATACGCGAGTAAAAAACTTATGAAGTGGTAACAATTAAGTTCATTTGAAATCCTAATTAGGGGGTGATTTTCCCGATTCCTTACCAAAAAAAGGGACCAACTTTATTTTGAGCGTAACTTGTTTACTTTTGATGCTAAAAAACTTTTTTAAAAAACAAAAATAAGCATTTTTTAGATAATTTCAAAAAGTTAAAATGAGTTTTCCCCAAAAAAGTGCTTCGTTTTTTGGTTATGGCACGTTAGAATATTCGATTTGGAATTTGACGAATATGAACCTATTTTTCATTAGCTATAACTCTGCTTCTACAAGATATGGTGACCTAATGTATACACCATGTTTTTCACTTTTTTACGTGCTATATTTCTGATAAGAATTTTTTTTTTTCGACCAAATACTTACTTTTTGAATTATTTGCGAAAAACCGTCTGAAAACGTGGTTATCTCGTAGAAAAATTAACATATTCACTCGCAAATAACTCGAAAAGTGTTAACTTCTTGAAAAAATTTTATAGAACGAAGGTTGCTTAGAATTAGTCATTTTATCGATTTCCGGAATTATTTCGGACATATATTTTTCACCCCCAAAAGAGGGTGAAAATCACCCCTAGAGCAAAAGCACACATCGGCACAATATCACTTTTTTGCTTTGACTTGTTAGCTATGTGTTTGCCAAATTTCATGTCAATTAAAAATTAGTTCTTAAAAAAAAGATTCTTTAAAATTTAGAGTTTTTGCAATATTTTACCTTTAAAATAACGTACTACAAAATTTTAAAGAACCACTTGGATTGACATGAAATTTGACATAAGCATAGCTGATATGTCAAAGAAAAAAAATTATGTGGTGCCGATGTGTGCTTTTGCTCTGGGGGTTAGTTTCACCCCATCTCAGAGGTTAAAAAATATATGTCCAAGATAAGTCCCGAAATGGATATACAGTGGAACCCCGATAAGTCGGCCCCCGATAACCCGGAAGTCCGGCTAACCCGGACCGATTTTCATCAGATAAACATTTTTATTTTCAATATTTTGTATTTTTCAATTTAATTGTGGCTTATTTCCAATCAAAATAGTTAATTATCAGACAATCCTTTCAACAATAAAAATGTATGTAATATAATATTTGAGAGATAATGTGTCCAGACTCTCTGTGTCGTGTACTTATGTGTGTAATTTGAACACGAGATTAAAAATGACTCATAGTACACGCCGCAGAAACAACAGCCAGCTGTCTGTAGTATATATTCCTTTTTATTTCAAACTGTCAGCATTGTTTAGGAAAGACTATTTAAAAAATTCTTTTATAAACAATGGTCTTTAGTATTGTGGGTCTGGTATTGTTCTGCTTACGTTTGGGTTTGGTGTTTTTTTTAGTAATTTTAATGAGTAGGTAATACTGTGCATATTTATAAATATATTTCATGTTATTTCAATTCTAACGGAGTTTATCTGTAAGTATACCGTATTTTATTAATTTTTACCATATTCTCCGGCTATCTCGGATTTTCGATAACCCGGATCGGTCGTGGTCCCGATTAATCCGAGTTATCGAGGTTCCACTGTACTGACTAATTTTAAGCAACGTTTATTCCATAGAGTTTTTTCACGAAATTAATACTTTTCGAGTTATTTGCAAGTGAATATATGTTAATTTTTCAACAACATATTCACGTTTTTAGACGGTTTTTCGCAAATAACTCAAATCGTAAGTATTTTTTGTCGAAAAAAATATTCTTAGCAAAACTACCTATAGCCTATAAAAAAGTTAAAAAACCGGCCTATATATAATTAGGTCTCTACACCTAGCAAAAGAAGAGTTATAGCTAATGAAAAATAAGTTTATATTCGAAAAATTCCAAATAGAATAATTTAATGTGAAATATCCAATTAATGAAGCAGTCTTGGGGAAAACACATTACAACTTTTTTAAAGTGTTAGAAAAAGCTTTATTTCTATTTTTATAAAAAAAATTTCTAACATCAAATGTAAGCAAGTTACGCTCAAAATAAAGTTAGTTTTTTTTGTTTTGGCAAAAAAAATCAGGAAGATCACCCCCAATTAGTAACTTAAATGAAATTAATCGTTTTCGCTTCACCAGTTACTTTACTTATGTTCTGTTTATATTATATGTTCTGTAAGTTTCATCGATTCAAAGTGCTTATTTTTGAAAAAATTTGGTGGTAAAGTATAATTTTTAAAAATTTTAATTTTGAAAAAAAAAAATGCTTATTTTTCAAGATAACCTAAAAATTTTTAGAGATACCAAAAATCTAAAACAATAAAAAAAGTCGGCTTTACTTTTCTGAATATTTTGTATTTTTTTGTTTTTCTGTACGACAAGAATTGGTTAAGATTCAGTGTTTCTAAACTTGCCTACACTCGTGATAAGTGACTCGTTCAAGCTCTTTTAACTACAGCTCTTTCAAAAATAAGGACCTTAATTCGATGAAACTTACAGATGATGATCAATACGTACGGGAGTAAAAAACTTGTAAAGTAGTAACAATTAAGTTCATTTGAAATGCTAATTAGGGGGTGATTTTCTTGATTTCTTACCAAAAAATAGGGACCAACTTTATTTTGAGCGTAACTTGTTTACTTTTGATGCTAATTTTTTTAACAAAAATAAGCATTTTTAAACACTTTCAAAAAGTTAAAATGAGTTTTCCCCAAAAAAGTGCTTCGTTTTTTTGTTATGGCCCGTTAAATTATCCGATTTGGAATTTGACGAATATGAACCTATTTTTCATTGGCTATAACTCTGCTTCTACTAGGTATAGTGACCTAAAATATATACATCACGTTTTTCACTTTTTTACGTGCTATATTTTTGATAAGAATTTTTTTTGGACCAAATACTTACTTTTTGAGTTATTTGCGAAAAACCGTCTTGAAACGTGGTTATTTTGTATAAAAATTTACATATTCACTCTCAAATAACTCGAAAAGTATTAACTTGGTGAAAAAACTTTAAGGAACAAAAGTTGCTTAGAATTAGTCATTTTATCCATTTCCGGTCTTATTTCGAACATATATTTTTCACCCCCAAAAGGGGGTCGAAGTCACCCCTAGGGCAAGAGCACACATCGGCACAATATCACTTTTTTTCTTTGACTGTTAGCTATGTGTATGCCAAATTTCATGTCAGTTCATGCGGTTCTTTAAAATTTAGCGGTTTTGCAATATTTTACCTTTAAATAACGTACTAAACGTAATTTAAGCTAAAACAATTTAAATAATTAATTAATAAAGTCAACAATTTATATAATATAAAATAGTTGCAGCTAACCAATTAATTTAAACATCTCCCTCGCGAGAATCATTTTGGATCGTTTGCATTTAATAATATTTTTAGAAACCATTTGTACTTTATCATAAATTTTACATAAACCCGAAAAAAATATTAATTATGCTAGCAAAATGGGAACAATTCATTCGCACGGAATTAATCACATTCCGTTTCATTTTCCTAATTTATGTAAATTTGTTTTGTCTATTACACGACGCTCGACTATTCACCGCCGCAAACAAATTTACATACTTGAAATCGATAAACTCCACATATCCAAAATTTAAGGGGATGTACGTCGTCAGTATTTACGTCAATCAGTGCTTCATTCTATTAAAGTTTTATTTATGGTTATTTATATAGATACCAAGGACGTATCAGTGCTAGGATGAGCAAGTAAGAGGAACTATAATAGATATTTTTTTCACTAAGGAGAGTTTTACACATCATTTAAAAAAAATAATAGTGCACATACCTTATTGGTGGCCTCATCAATATCATGTAGCCGTTACTGTCTACTGTTAAACAAAGAGCTCCTCCAAGCTCATTATGTCTCTCGATTCCGAGCTGTGATCATTTGGTTCTCAGCTCCTTTTTACATTGTCACTTTTATTTTCACAGGTCAACCACCGACGGACTTCGCTGTTTTCACTATTTTTCTCCATTCTTCTCTCTCTTTGATTGTCCTTCCTATATTTCTAATTTCCATACCCGTTTAGTCTTCTTCCACTTGTTTCTTTCCATCTCAGTTTAGGTCCACCTCTGGTTATTTTACCTGGTGGTGTCTATTACGTTATATCTTAAGGGATTGCTCTTCTTTCTTCTCATTATGTGTCCATGGTCGTTTGGTAATCTCCTATACTTTGTTCTGTGTATATTGTTAGTCTATCTCTAATTATACCATTCATTAGTTTATATGTTGCATTCAGTAAATTAATTGCTCGGTAGTTTTTACATACTCTGTGGTCTCCTTGTTTTGGGATTGTCACTAGACTTTCCTTCTTCCATTCTTCGAGCACTATTTCCTTACTTCATTTATATTTTGTATTATTTCATAAATCTTTCTGTGTCTCCTATTTCTGTAGTGTCCCCCCTACGTATTTTATAAGTTCTGCATATATTCCGTCGTCTCCCGATGATTTCCTGCGATTTAGTTTGCATATTTAATCCTTTACTTCTATATGGATCAATTTTTTTATATTGTTTGGTTTTCAGTATTGTTTCTTTTTCTTCTTTTGTATCCGTTTCTTGACAAGTTTCTTCGAAATACTTCTGCATTTTCCTTCTTCTATAGCTACAAAAGCTCTCCGTTTTCTATAACCTACTTTGAATTATTGGTACAATGTGTCTTTTATTATTTCTGTTTCCATCTCGTTTATAATTTGTTCTACTTTTTTATGTTTCATGGATTTAAACAATTTCTTTATCTTGTATTTTCCCTTTGATCTTTGGATTTTTCTCGTTCCTCTTCTTTGTTTGTGCTTAACCATTTCAACCTCATTTTATTCTTTACTTCCACTGCTAGTTTGCCTTCATCGTAAAAACAATTATTTCTTCTTTAATTTTGCATCTTGCAAACCACTTTCTCTGCCGCATTGTTAATTTCTTGTTTGATCTTTTTCTACTGTTCCTCCATTTGTTGTTATGGCACGTAATTAATCACATTCGGTTTCATTTTCCTAATCTAGGTAAATTTGTTTTGTATATTACACGACGCTCGACTATTCAAGGCCGCAAACAAATTTACATACGTTAAATCGATAAACTCCACATATCCAAAATTTAAGGGGATGTACGTCGTTGGTATTTACGTCAATCAGTGCTTCATTCTAAAACAGTTTTATTAATGGATACTTATATACAAAGGACATATTATCAGTGCTAGAATGAGAAAGCAAGAAGAACTATAATAGGTTTCTGTAAGGAGAATAATTTGAAAAATAAGAAATTAAAGCTTCGCATATTTTATTGGATGTCTTTCATTTATATTACTTCATCCACATTTTTCCTTTGTCCCCTGATCATTTTCCATATTTCTTTTTGTGTTCAGTAGAACTCGTGTTCAATCTGTTTTGAGAATCTCTATCAGTGCTCTTTTTATTTGTCTGTCTAAAGTATTCGTTTCGTTTCTGATTCGTTTATAGTGGCTGCATACATGTTGTGTTTGTTATGTTCTGTGTTGTGTTCTTCATATGTTATCTTCAGTTCCTCTCTAAACTATGAAGTTTTCTTTTTTGATATGTTAATACTCGTTATTCTCTCCTCTTCAAGTGATTCTGTTACTGAAACCTATTCAAAAGGAAATATAGGCACACTAGGTACTTTAGATCACTATTTGCTAGAGGTAACATGAACCACCAACACCTGGAGTGACTACAAACAAAGAAATGAACAATGAGGAGAGAGAAGTAAAGAAAGCATCAATGAAATTAAGAAATAGAAAATTGCCAGGAGAGGACACAATATCGAATGAACTCCTAATGTGCGGAGGTCAAGATCTGATAACTAGTAAAACTATTCCAAAAAATAGTAGAACAAACAAAAATTAAGACAAGAATGGAGATCAAGCATCCTAATACCTCCCTTCAAAAAGGGAGACAAATCGGACCCGGAGAATTATAGAGGAATTAACTTATCAAACACAACAGTAGGTATAATTAAAACAACCAAAGTGATAAGAAAAAGACTGTATGAAATGGGACGCAAGACGAGGAATATTTTTAAATTGGTAAGGAACAGCAGAGTACGAGCATAAATGGAATTACAACAAATCGAGTAGCAAAGACGGCGAGGGAGATGGTTCCCAATAGGAAGACGATCAGCGGGAAGACCACGAAGACGATGGAACGACAACTTACCTACTGGAGGCACATTAAAAAACAGAAATAATTATGTCTACACAAAAGGAAGTATAATATTAAGAAGAAGAAAATAATTCAGACTGTTGCGCAGTATGTTTATGTACACCAGAGAATTGTAAAAATATTAAAAACGTCTCTATTGAAGACAATGAATTCAGATTTTTAGATGAAAAACTAGCTGTTAGTGACGTTCTTCGCAAAACCTCTATAAGAGACTGCTACTTTCTGTTGTTTTTTTATCGACTAAGATGGCGATCTATTATTTATATCACAGTAAAACCGCTTGTTCTATTTGTTTATATGGTCATATCCATTTTATAATTGATGGATTCGACCGTTACTTGATGGAAGTTCATTTTATCTAACAATAAAACACGAAAACGTTTGTTTTCTATACTTCCACAAAATTTTGTGGAAGTATAGAAAACAAACGTTTTCGTGTTTTATTGTTAGATATCCATTTTAGTTAAAATTCTTCTATCCAAACCATGTTTCTTCTCTCTGCTGTATTTTCGTCCAAATATTTACTAAACCTGCACATGGTGTTTTCTTTGACAACTTGTAAAACATTGACTATGTTAATGGCACTTAATGTTTATTTAATTTCACGCTGCTCGACGGCGGGAAATTATCAAAAAATATTATCACTTAATAATTTTACACAAGAGCTCTAAAATTACCGATTTTTTATCCCGAGTAATAATCTGACAGTTTTAATTTAATTATGCCATTTAATTATTCATGTCAAATTGTTAAAAGGGTAATACAAATCGGTAATTTTTAAGAGCTCGAGCGTAATTCGGTAAGAATATTATTAACGAATAATACTCTATTTTTAAATCATTTTAACTATCACTCTATGTTTAATTTTGCTCAGAAACGAATGATATCTGTCGCGCTACTTGATGACGGGCAACTATCAAAAAAAATATCAACATTAATATCACAAGATAGTGAAAATAAATTGACAATAATGCAACAAATTTTCGAAAACTTGTTGCCTGGCAATAGGCACCAGAGCCCGGGGGCTTTGGTGGTCTCGATTGACTGTTGCCGAATGGAAACAAGTTTGGGAAAAAATTGAAGCATTATTTTGTTATTTATTGTGACTATTGTGTTATACTCGACAGATCATTTTTTAATACTTACATAAAAATTTCAAGCATAAATAAAAATTCAGTGACGTTTATCGTAATTAATGTTTTCAACTTGTCAAAGTGAACAGCACAGTTTAGCTAATATTCGGACAAAGATTCCAATAAAGTATTAGTTAAAATTATTTATAAATACAGTTTCATTCATGAAATACTCTTACCGAATTACACTCGAGCGCTTAAAATTGCCGACTTGTATTTTCCTCTTGACAATTTGACGTTATATGCAGAACTAGAAGTTTATCATGTTTCATTTTCTTAAATGTGACAATACATAAACAAAACACTCTAAATTAATGCCCAGTGTAATAATGTAACTAGATTATTCCCGGTATAATAATAATCTGATTGGAAAGAATTAAACAAGGGCTGAAAAATCTTACTTCTGCGAATAAAATAATTTGTTTAAAAATATTCGTTTAGACATTAATACGATCATTTTTACTTGTTCTTCTGCACCTACTAAAAAAGTTTGTTGTTTAAACTTAAAAAACGGAAAAAAATTTACGAAAATCCCATATTTTTTAAAAATACACATTTCAAGTTTAGTCACAAAATACTTTGCTGCAATATATACATAACCAACAAGATCTGTTTATTTACAGTATAAGTGTTTCAACGAACAATAATTCTTTCTGAAGATATACGTGCTCAATCTTGTTGTTATATACTAAAGCAAGGAATAGGAAAATCTAAGTAGGTACATAAGGATTGGGGATGCATTTTTAACTAAATCTGACACTTCGATAAAAATAAATAAGTTTTTCGCTTAGGTTTTACCAGGCAAAGGCAAAAATACTGTTTGCCATTTTGGACAGGGTTGGTTCCATTATTGTGTACATTAATATCCTACTATTTTTATATAAAATATCCCCCCTCTCATCGGAATAGAGGCTAGTTTATATATTTGTATTTAATTTAATGCTTCTATACACTATTATATCAGTACATCAATAAGAACTACGGAAAAGAAACACTTGAAAAATCTTATGTGTCTTACTAATACCTCTTAACCCCCAAATCACGATTGTTCAGGAGACAAGAAAAGCTATTGCTATTCATACTCTCAGCAATGGAGATACGAGCTATTAGAAACCCGTTTAATAATATAAGTAATGAAGTATGGCTTACAAGGCTTTTTGAACATGTAAGTTTAGTTTTACGTTATACAAATCTGCAAAAAACGCATTTTCCAATTTTTCTGGGTTACGAACAATACAGACACAATATTACAAAGAAGTACAAGATGTGGATTGCAATAAATTATATGAGGACTAATTAATGAAAGAGATGAAGAGACGTCAATTGCAACGTATGCGCATGTTTAGTTGATTGCGAGAAAGCATTTGATCGAGTATCTGCCTACAGCACACCAAGATCATACAAATCCTAAAAAAAGCAGGAATTGACAAACAAGATCTAAAAATAATTAGAAACCTTTACTGGAATCAGACTGAGAACCTCAAAGTTAAAGATGAACACAACTAATATGTGAAAATCGTGCGTAGAGTTAGGCAAGACTGTATTTTTTGTCTCCTCTAATCTTTAATCTCTTCTCAGAAAGAACATTTGTCGAAGCTTTATACGAAACTGAGAAAGTCATTCTACTAAACAGATACTGGCTAAAGAACATCAGGTATGCAGAAGATACCATAGGATTTGCGGACAACCTAGAAGACCTAGAAGACCTTATGAACAAAATCACATAGTATAGTTAACAATATGGACTTAATATAAAGGCAAAGAAGACAAAGCTTATGGCCATTAGCAAGAAAAAGATAACAGAAGGTGCAGTCTAGGTCAATCAAGCCCCTGCAGAACGAGTGACGCACTACAACTACCTCAGCACCATACTTACTTAC
Organism: Diabrotica virgifera virgifera; assembly: GCF_917563875.1. NCBI lineage: Eukaryota > Metazoa > Arthropoda > Insecta > Coleoptera > Chrysomelidae > Diabrotica > Diabrotica virgifera. The sequence goes on along the minus strand of NC_065449.1, from coordinate 172,660,092 downwards.
TTTCCGTGTCCGGAACACCAACAACTTTAAATTCTGTATTTCCAATGGTTGGCCACATAGGTGGCCCTGTCATTTGCTATAATTAAGTGTTCTTCTGTGCAAGTCTCTCTCATCTCTGTGCACGATAGTAGATGTCGGCTGGTCTAGGGAGATATCGTCCTCCTGGTATCTCCATTTTTTCAGGTTACTAGCACAAAGTGAAACGCTGGTTCTTAGTCTGTTTACCGCTTTCTAAGTCGGATACTGTAAATTGTGTCCAGAAGCCATTTCCTCTGAGGAAGGAAAATGTGTCGCGGTAGCTGACGCTTGCCATAGGTGTATTCGGCGCGTCTCTGGCGCTTCGGGGGTGGATCTTGATGTTTTCAGGAAGCTTTTCCGAGATATTAGTCTGCTTGACTGAGTTTGGTGGTCATATAAGGGGTGTCTTCGGTCCGTCTCCTGCTTTTTTCGTTCTACCTCTGACGTGACCTTCCTTCTGATAGGTGGTGGAGCAATCCCAGATATGGGGTATACCTCTCCGATAGGTGTCGGTTTCGGGCATCCCGATATTATACGAACCGTTTCATTTAGAGCCACGTCGACGTTCTTTGCGTGAGCAGAGTTTGCCCATACTGGTGTTCCAAACTCTGCGGCCGAAAAACATAATGCTAAGGCAGAAGTGCGGAGAGTGTGTGTTTGTGCTCCCCATTTTGTATTAGTTATTTCTGGCACTATAGAAGATGTTATTTCTGGCACTTACATTCTTCTTGACATCTTGACAGTGGTATCGGTAAGACAGAGTTCTATCCAGAGAGACGCCAAGGTATTTTGGCGTCTCGTTGTGTTCCAGCATCTGACCACGCCATTCCACCTCCAGCGGCCTTCGGGCATGCTTGTTTCTAAGGTGGAAAGCACATACCTGGGCTTTTGTCGGATTGGGTTTCAGATGGTTTTTATCGTAGTATAGAGCTAAGTCTCCCAGGGCATCTGTCAGCTTCACTTCGACTTCATTGAAGGTTCTTCCCTAAGCTGCCACAGCTGTATCATCAGCGTAAATAAATTGCCTTGTTTGTTGGTGTATGGGTTGGTCGTTGGTGTATATGTTGTACAGAATTGGAGCGAAGACACTTCCCTGTGGTAGCCCATTTTTTTGGTCCCTCCACCGACTGTTCTTGGGACTGGAGCGTTACGTAGAAGCGTCTATTCTGGAGGAGACATTTCACTAACCTTTTTAGTCGGAAATCCTTTGTAGTTTCGTAGAGTTTTGCGAGTAGCCGTTTATGGTTAACTGTGTCATAGCCTCAGCACCATAATAAATATAGAGTGGACCAACAAGGAAGAGATAGGAGCGCACATGCGATAAGCTAGATCCACCTTTATTCAAATGGAGCATCTTTTTTAAGAGCCACAACCTCTTTCTTGGCATAAAATAAGAATGCTGCGATGCTACGTCTTCTCTTTCCTATTTTATGTTGTTGAATAGTGGACCTTGAACGAAGATATGTGCTAAAAATTGGAAACATTTGAGATGTGTTTATATCGAGTACTTAAAATCCCGTGGATTGACCGATTCACAAATGAGGAGGTCCTCAGAAGAATGAAGAAGAACTGAGATGTACTGACCACCATCAAACCTCGAAACTTAAATACTTCGATGCTTCGGACACATTATAAGAAATGAATCCAAATATGGACTCCTTCAAGCCATTCTGCCAGGAAAAATATTTGGAAAGCGAGGCCCAGGAAGAAGAAGAATATCCTGGTTAAAAAAACCTCAGAACCGGTTCAAGACAACATCTGATCGTCAACATTTTTCACGGATAGGCACATCAAGAATAAGAAATTAGTGAAAGGCAAAAAATTACAAATCGTACAGGAAAATATGGACAGAAGTATAATAATAATTTAATATACACAAAACAGTTAAAGAAATTAATACAAAGGCATACTAAAAATACATTCAATAGTATTACTTAGCAACAAGGAAGAAAAGATTATACTTATCAGAGAAGAATGAGAGATGAAGTAAATATATAAAATATAGTCAAACCCGCTTATTAGGATACTGGTTATAGGAATATCTCGCTTTAAGGAATAAAAATTTTAGGTCCAGAAACGTTTCTACTAGCCACCAATGATTGGTTATTAGAATATCCCTGTTATAGGAATACTTTGGATTGGCACGAAGGCTATTCCAATAAGCGGGTTCGACTGTATTTGAGGAAAGCAGAAACATCATTGTCCAATTGCGGAAGATCTGTAATTCTGATCTAAATTTTTAAGTACATCAAGTTTTTTTGAATATCCCAGGCAAAATCAAAACAGTCTTCAGCCGCATTATTAGCTTGATTACTAAAATGTTGTTACAGTTGGCTGTAATTTATTCAAATTTAATTTTAAAGAAGCAAGTTTATCTGATTTTAATTCAGATTTTTTAGGTGAAAACGGATTAAAAAACTGAGTATGATTTATTCAGTAATGTCGAGGTTATCTAGCATTATAGTTATTGACCGTAGAATTACAAATAATACATTATGATTTATCGATTACATATTTATATTGTCAACAAAAAGGAATTATCCTGCCACTCACTACTAAAACTTGAATTATCTTGCTCGTGTTTACTTATTTTATTTTAGTTCTCCGTCGTCATAAAGAACTGAAAATAAAATTTTGTGTAACTAATACAAACTACAATAACAAGACATATGGCATACTACGAAATAAATTACAGTTCATTTATCAAAACTTCCAGATTACAATTATTTACCAAAGAGTGGTACAAATCAATCTAGAATCAGTCGATTAGTGACTTTTAGGCACGGCACTTTACCTACTGTTCTTCGCGAAATTTTTGATATGTCACATCATTATTAACTTGGAAGGAAATGGAATCTGTCACTAAGTTGCACTTATTCTTTCATATTTGTTGTAAGTAATTTAAAAGACATTATTTTGAAAAAAATACGGAATTATCATATTTTTTTTAAATATAATAATAACAAATTAATGAAAAGTAACTTTATCGAGAGCTATAAATAATCCTTCACAGAGTGGTCTACAAAGTGATTTTTATTTATGGAAAGCCTCAATTATCTTGGAAACAGCTTGCACGATTTAGGTTTTAATGATTAAGGGTCTCATGATGCTACCCATATTATGGCGGTATTTACATTGTTGTCAAATTTTCCGTTTTTCTGGAAATCTAATAGTACATTATTTCACGGTTTTTGCTGTAAATTTTAAATAACTGCTTGGATTGACATGAAATTTGGCATACACACAGCTAACATGTCATATAAAAAAAGTGATACAGTGCCGATGTGTGCTTTTGACCTGGGGGTGAGTTTCACACCATCTCGGGGGTGAAAAAATATATGTTCAAGTTAAGTCCCGAAATGGATAAACTGACTGATTTTAAGCAACTTTTGTTCTCCAGAATTTTTTCACCAAATCAATACTTTTCGAGTTATTTGCAAGTGAATATGTTCATTTTTCAACAAAATAACCCAAAATAACCACATTTTTAGACGGTTTTTGGAAAATAACTCAAAACGTAAGCATTTTGTCGAAAAAAATATTCTTAGCAAAATTATAGGCTACAAAAAAGTGAAAAAAACGGTGTATATATTAGGTCTCTATATCTATCAAAAGCAGATTTATAGCTAATGAAAATTGGTCCATATTTGAAAAATTCCAAATAGAATAATTCAGTGTAAAATATCCCAATAAGCATTCTTGTGGAAAATACTTTACAACTTTTTTAAAGTGTTTTAAAAAAGCTTTATTTCTGTTTTTATAAAAAAAATTTCTAGCATCAAATGTAAGCAAGCTACGCTCAAAATAAAGTTGGACCCTTTTGTTTTGGCAAAAAAAAATCAGGAAATTGACCCCCCAATTAGCAACTTAAATGAAGTTAATCGTTATCGCTTCAAAGTTACTCTACTTATGTTGTGTTTATTGTATGATCTTTAAGTTTCATCGATTCAAAATGTTTATTTTTGAAAAAAAATTTTGGTAAGAAATTGAAAAAAATGCTTTTTTCTCAAAATAACTTAGAAATTGTTAGAGATTCCAAACGTCTTAAACAACAAAGAAGTCTGCTTTACTTTTCTGAGTATTTGGTATTGTTTTGTTTTACTGTAAGACAAAAATTGGTCAAGATTCGGTGTTTCCAAATTTGCATACACTCGTGATAAGTGACTCGTTCAAGACCTTTTAACTACAGCTCTTTCAAAAATAAAGACTTTGAACCGATGAAACTTACAGATCGTATGATCAATACATACGCGAGTAAAAAACTTGTGAAATAGTAACAATTAAGTTCATTAGTTAAAATGCTAATTATAGGGTGATTTTCCCGATTTCTTACCAAAAAAAGGACCAACTTTATTTTGAGCGTAACTTGTTTACTTTTAAAGCTAAAATATTTTTTTAAACAAAATAAGCATTTTTTAAACACTTTAAAAAAGTTAAATAGAGTTTTCCCCAAAAAGGTGCTTAGTTCTCTGGTTATGGCACGTTAAAATATACGATTTGGAATTTGACGAATATGAATCTATTTTTAATTAGCTATAACTCTGCTTCTACTAGGTACAATGACCTAATATATACACCAAGTTTTTCACTTTTTTACGTGCTATAATTTTGATAAGAACTTTTTTCCACCAAGTACTTACTTTATGAGTTACTTGCGAAAAACAGTCTGAAAACGTGGTTATTTTGTATAGTGTTGCCCAAATGCAAGACCAAGACGAGACTTGGACAGTCTTGGTCTTGGTCTTGCACCAGTACACCTGGTCTTGGTCTTGGTCTTGGTATTGCACTCCCAGTCTTGGTCTTGGTCTTGGTCTTGCAGCAAGAGTCTTGCAAGTCTCGCAGTTACCCACTAGCATATTGCTATTTATTAATAAACAACTCACATTAGGTGGGTTTGAACCCACGATCTAAACTATCCCTGCCTATACTCTAACTAACTGGGCTCTCTACCATATCCCACGGGAGTCAGTCTGTTTCTTAATAAACGTTTGCATTTAATAACCTGACATAATGTGCTAAAACATGGTGAAAACACAAAAAATCAAACAAATGACATAAACTTATCTAGACTGTATTTTAAAGAACATTATCTGTCTAGAAAGGGATTGATGGACTCTCACATTAGGTATATGAAATGAAATGGAATAAAAGAGTTCTGCAATTTGCCATTTATTCAAATAAAAAATAAAAATAAAATACAAATTAAATTACAGCACAGTACGCAGTAGCTTTTACACTATTATTAGAAGAAAATTTTTGTTTGCTTTTAGTTGAAAATTTTAAGATTGACTTTTTTTTTAAAAAGAATTAATACAAAGTAATACATGCAGTTTAATTATATAACATTTATACAGAGTGAGTTTTATGTATGGAACGCCTCAAATATCTCGGAAACGACTTGAACGATTTTTATAGAATTTGGTGAGTAAAGTAAAATGCGGCCGATATTATAGTGGTAATTACAGATTGTTACCAGATCTTGCGTTTTTTTGAAAATATAATGAACTTTAGTATTTCGAATAGAACACCCTGTATATTTTTGCATTTTGAACCATAATAACTACTAATTAATTTTCATGTAATATTTCCTATACCGAAGTGCCGTAATTTCTGAGTTATTTCTATATTTATTTAAAAAAAAATTAAACAAATTATAAAAATCAATTGTTTAGCCGTGGCAGACTTATCTTAGCTTCTTTGAATCATATGGGACAGAAAAGGTCTTTTGTAGTTTTTGTCTAAAGTTATTCGTTTCCGAGTTATAAACAATTTAAAACTGAAAAAAATCGAAAAATGACGATGTTCAAGGCTCAAAAACACAAGTAATAGCTATTTGTATAACAAGGGAGGAAAGTGCTACTTTTCCTCCCGAGAATGAAGCTTACTGCCCGACGCGTAGCGGAGGGCAGTAATCATCCAAGGGAGGAAAAGGCACTTTACTCTCATGTTATACATATGGTTTTTCCACCTTCCTCAAATAACAAGTTATTTTTTCATTTTTACTTAATTTATTTTATGTAACTAACCAACAAAATTTATTAGAACTAAATCGAACAAGTAGGTACAATATAACTGTCAACTGTCAAATATGAGTAAAATTATTAATGTAAACATTGTTAAATCAAAATACCAATTTACTGTTTTTTACCATTCTGCAAAATACAGAGTGTTTTATAAATAAATGTTAAAATGTATAGATACTTACGTAATAGAAAATAGATATTATAGAGGGCGTCAATAAGTTATATTTCATGAATGACATATGACGTTACTTTTACTTTTCCTCCCTAGGGAGGAAAAGTACAACTTTGCTCCCTACAATCAGGTCCGGAAAAGTATACTTTCGGTAGAGGTAGGTGGAAAAAAATATTATTTTCGAAATCTCGAAGTGCCTAAACTGAAGTTTAAACTTTATTTTTCAGTTGTCGATAAGTAATTTGTTTATTTCATTTTAAAAACATTGTTTTTTAGTTTTTAATGCAGCCCGATCACCCATCCTCTCATAAGTTCTTCATTAAAAATAAAAAAACAATGGCAAAATCACACATCGGCCAATATCTCTTTTTATATAATAATAAATATCTCTTTTTTTGAAATTTTAAGGTTTTTTAACATTTTACCGTGCGCGAATGGACTATACATGGTAGCCAGGCATTATCTTATCTAGTGCTTTTTCAGCAAAAAATTTTGTTTGGCCGATTGATCTAATATCTAATTGCACACCCTGCAAAAAGTATGACGTTTAGTCTTTACGATATGGATAAGGAAAAACAATTGAGTGGTTGTCCGTAACAGTGAATATGGTATTCGTATTATATTTTTATCACCTTATAGGCGACATATTTCTTTAAAAGTTTCAATGCGATATTGTTATACACACAACACAAGAAGATTATTTTATGAAAGGTTGCTATTCTCAAAATCTAGACAATTGCTCAATTGTAATTAATTTCGGAGCGAAGGCGTCGTCTGATATTAGAAAAGAATGAAATATTTTATTTTTACATTGTATAATAATTTATTATGACCTCTGAGTACGTATCCAATAAATAAGTGTTCATATTTTTAATTCGGTATGTATGTTCATCGTATTGTTCATAATGCGGATAAATCCATTTTTCCAAATTTTTGTTACATATTTTTTTTGTATCTCATAGTCTCTAAGCATATACCCGAACTAATATACAGGGTGTAACAAAAATACAGGTCATAAATAAAATCACCTATTCTAGGACCAAAAATAGTTCTAATGAACCTGTACAAATATGCATATAAAAAAGTTACAGCCCTTTGAAGTTACAAAATGAAAATCGATTTTTTCCAATATATCGAAAACTATTAGAGATTTTTTATTGAAAATGGACATGTGGCATTTTTATGGCAGGAATATCTTAAAGAAAAATTATAGTGAAATTTGTGCACCCCATAAAAATGTTATGGGGGTTTTATTCCCTTAAACCCACCCAAACTTTTGTGTACGTTCCAATGAAATTATTATTGTGATACTATTAGTTAAATTCAATATTTTTAAAACTTTTTTGGTTCTTAGTATTTTTTCGACAAGGCAGTTTTAATCGAGTTGCGGCTTCTTTTCTAATATGTTTACGTACAGATTTTATGGGGGTTTTGTTCCTTTAAACCCCCCAAATGTTTGTGTACGCTCCAATTAAACTATTACTGCGATACCATTAGTTAAACAAAATGTTTTTAAAACTTTTTTGCTTCTGTGTATTTTTTCGATAAGGCACATTTTATCGAGATGTGACTTCTTTTTTAATATGGTTTAAAATATACCTAAATATGTAAATCATAAATAAATTTTCCTATTATTATCAAACCTCCATAATGGTACTTAGCCATATCACAGATGAACATAACATATATGTGGCCATATACAAATGTGTGGTGGATTTGACAAATAATATGCAAAATATTTCGACAAATACTGACTTTTGGAAAAAGTACCAAGAGGCAAAGAAGTTTTTAAAGCATTGTGTTTAATTAATGGTACTACAATTATAATCAAATTGAAACGTTCAAAAAATTTGGGGGGGTTTAAAGGAACCAAACCCCCATAAAATTTTTATTGGGTGTCTTACTGCCTTAAGAATGCCACATGTTCATTTTCAATAAAAAATCTCCAATAGTTTTCGATATATTGGAAAAAATCGATTTTCATTTTGTAACTTCAAAGGGCTGTAACTTTTTTTATGTGCATATTTGTAGTAAGGTAAGTTAGGTTCAATCGAACTATTTTTGATCCCAAAATATGTGATTAAATTTATGACCTGTATTTTTGTTACACCCTGTATTATTCCATAAAACGACACTCAAACTGCAAGACGCAAGAGTCTCGCAGGCTTGGTCTTGTTCTTGCTCAAGTCTTGCACGGTCAGTCTTGGTCTTGGTCTTGCTAAAATAAGGCGGTCTTGGTCTTGGTCTTGGTCTTGCTAAAACGCAAGAACAAGACCAAGACTGCAAGACCAAGACCGATTTTGGGCAACACTAATTCTGTAGAAAAATTAACATATTCACTCGCAAATAACTCGGAAAGTATTAACTTGGTGAAAAAACTTTATAGAACAAAAGTTGCTTAGAATTAGTCATTTTATCCATTTCCGGACTTATTTCGAACATATAATTTTCACTACCAAAAGGGGGTGAAACTGACCTCTAGGGCAAAAGCACACATCGGCACAATATCACTTTTTTTCTTTGACTTGTTAGCTATGTGTATGCCAAATTTCATGTCAAACCAAGCAGTTCTTTAAAATTTAGAGGTTTTGCAATATTTTACCTTTAAAGAACGTACTATAATGAACTTTCTTATTTTGAATTGAATATTCTGGGGATATTTTTGGCATTTTAAAGTCCTTAAGAAATATTGAATATTTTTTTTTGTAATGTTCCCAACGCCTAAATGCCATAATTTCGGTGTTAATGTATTTATATCAATTTTTTTTATTTATAAAAATATTTTTTTTGCCCTGGCATATATTAATAAAATCATTTTAATTACAAAAATGCCACAAGAAAATAGCTTCAGAACAACATTAATTTAGGTTTTTGGATCATTCGAAAAAAAAAGGTTTTTTGTGATTGTTCTCCAAAGTTTATCATTTTCAAGTTATAATTAGGTACTTTACAAAAAAAAAAAACGAAAAATTACGATTTTAGATGATTAAAAGCATACGTCGAAAATATTATCTTTGAAATTACGAAGTACCTGAATTAAAGATTAGACGTTATTCTATCAGTTACTCAACAGTATTTTGGGCTTATTTCATTTAAAAAAATTAGTTTTCAGTTGTTCCGATCGCCCGTCCTCTCATAATAGCGTCATTTTCAGTTAATAACAATGTTTTAGAATAAAACATGACAAAAATTATTATCCAGAGCAGATAGAAGAAAGTTTGAACTTGAATTTAAGCACTTTGTAATTTTAAAAATAATATTTTTACTGGTAGTTTTGGGCCTTTAAAATAATCATTTTTCATTTTTTTTTAGTTTTTGTTCGTTTATAAGTCGAAAACGATCAACTTAAAACAAAATTTAAAAGAGACATATTTGGTTGCGAATTATCCAAATAATTTAAAATAATGTCTGGCCGGACCTAACCAATTGATTTTTATAATTTGTTTAAAAAAGTTGTTTAAATAAATGTAGCAATAACTCCGAAATTATGACATTTAAGTATAAAGGCCATTATATGAAAAATGATCAGTATGTCTTAGGGACTTTAAAACGTAAAAATATAATACCTAGTCTGTTCAATTCGAAATAAGAAAATTCATTAGATTTCCAGAAAAAGGGAATATCTGACAACAATATAAATATAACGATAATATCGGTCGCATCAGAATACCCTTACTTACTAAAACCTACAAAAATCGTGGATGCTGTTTCCGAGATAACTGACACGTTCCATATATAAAACTCACTCTGTATACATTAAGCATGGTCGCCAGGGGAAAGAAATTTTAACCTTTCTATATTTTAACTCAAAAGGTACATAATATCTATAAAACAAGGGTAAATATCCCTAACTTTTCATTAATAATATTATTAAAATTTACAGTTTAATTTAACTTAACGATCTAAAAACTTATCCGTACACTTCTTCCGTCGACTAAACAATTAAAAAGAGTTACTAAGGCTTCTTATGAGTTGGGGTAAGTTGTAACATACCAAGCATAAAGCGATTAATTTTTACGAGAGACGCAATCACTTTGCCGGAGATGAGTTGAAACAAATATTATTTGAATGAAGAACCATGGTTAAAAGTACACTGAATGCTCAATGGATCATATATTGTTATACCGGGTGTCCACTTATATTTTCCCCACAGAGATGTTTTATTTTAGTAAAAGTTTTGTTTGAATGGATTGAATTTTTTATATGGCTTTTAAATAAAACATGGCGGATTTTTGAAAAAAAACGTTGTTGAATTTTCTTATTGAAACACCCCGTATATTTTTCAGCAAGTTGAAAGAACGGTCATTTACCTATCCAGCGATACAAAGTTTTTTAAAATCGACCGGTCTAGTTAGACTCAAAAATAGGAGTGAGATTACAATAATTACCATCAAGCTGAAAATTGGCAGAATTGTTCAAAATACCATCTATTACCATTTCATAAATTAAATCTAAAAAGTCCTCATAAATCCGACCCGAGCTAAAAAAATTTACGCGGGGTCAAAGGTCACCAAATATGATTTTAGCGATTTTCAGCGAAGCGGTAAGTTTTATCATAAAATTATTTCTAACAAAAAATGTAGATTAGATAATTATCTATAAAAAACATCTTAATACTTACGTATTTTTTGTATGAGCCAGAGTTGAAAGAGTTCTAATCGTCATAATAAATATGTATTAGTAGGTACACCACGTATACATACAGGGTGTTTCATTAATAATTGTCCATATAGTAAATGGAGAAACCTTAGCAAAAAATACGAAGATTTAACCTAAAACACTTTAATAAAATGTGCTTCCTTACTAAGTTACAGGGTGTTTTATCTAAAAATTTAAAAACTATTTTTGCTCATCATTTTAAAACTATTCGACGTATCTTTTTCATACTTGGCAGAAAGTATAGATACTGTAGAAACTACTAAATTACGTTAAACAAACGTTTCTGGCTATTACCAGAGGCGTACGACGGGGGAAAGTGAATGGTTGAACTTTTCCAAATTCTACTCCACTGGCGGAATTGCTATTTTAGTTCAATTTTTGGATTCTCCAATACTTTCTATAAAAATAATATACTCTTCATTCGTAATGATAAAGTCATTAGTTTTCGAGATCTTTGAAGTTAAAAATGAAACGACACGGTTATTTTGATTAATGTATTGTTTCGCTTCATTTTTAATTTCAAATATCTCGAAAACTAACCATTTTATCGTTACGAATGAACAGTATATTATTTACATAAACAGTATTAGAAAATCAAAAAATTACACTAAAATAGCAATTTCGTCAGTTGCGTAGAATTTGGGAAGGGTCAACCAGCCGCTATCCCCTGTCGTACGCCTCTGATAGTAGCTAGAAACGTTTATTTATCTTAATTTAGTAGGGTGTACAGTGCCTACACTTTCTGCCAAGTATGATAAGGATACGCCATATAGTTTTAAAGTACTGGGTACAAATAATTTTTAAATTTTAATCATATGAATCATAATATAAATTAATTAAAATAACTGTGCCGTTTCATATTTAACTTCAAATATCTCGAAAACTAATAACTTTATCGTTGCCAATGAAGAGTATATTATTTACGTAGAAAGTATTGGAGAATGAAAAATTGCACAAAAATAGTAATTCCTCCAGTGGCGTAGAATTTGGGAAGGGTCAACCATTCACTACCCCCTGTCGTACGCCTCTGGTAGTAGCTAGAAACGTTTGTTTATCATAATTTAGTAGCTTGTACAGTATCTATACTTCCTGCTCAGTATGAAAACGACTCGTCGCATAGTTTTAACATGCTGAGCAAAAATAATTTTTAAATTTTTAGATAAAACACCCTGTAACTCAGTAAGGAACCACATTTTACTTAAGTGTTTTAGGTTATTTCTTCGTATTTTGTGCTAAGGTTTCTCCAGTTACTATATGGACAATTATTAATGAAACACCCATATACATCACTGAAGCTGTAATACAAGTAAACATAATATTCTATCGGTCAACTTAACTTATATTACACATAATAATAAAAGATATTGTAAATATGATAATGTTCCTACTATACAGCTTGCGGTCTACCGAGAGATGCAATGTTTAAGCTGTATTATATTATTACAGTGCCAACAAAAAAATGTTTACAAAGTGAATGTAACGCGAAAATAATAAGAATTATTATTTTAATTTTACGGCTTATTCCCAACAAAAATCGTAAATTGATATGACAAAATATTAACTTATAATAATTCTTCTTACTTATGCGTCTTATTCAATTTTTATAGATGGGTTTTGTCGGAATAAACACGTTCTATCAGTACGTCGGCTAATCTAATCACCCTACCTATTTATTATATCTGCAGATTGAATAAATAGGACATTTCGATAAATTATATTTTGACAACTAATAAAAATATGAACTGACATAACTATATATAACATTACATAACAACTAATATAAATAGAGGAGGATACTATATTCTCCCACGCTATTTTGAACTTAATTAAATAGAAAAGAATTAAAAACCTAAATCTAACTAAAGTCTTGACTTGAAAATACGAATCCGTTCAGATCTTCTTAACTGTGGAAGATCAATACGTTCTTCAACAGCAGGTTCATTAATGGGTATCGCAGCAGGTTCATAAATGGGTACCAGTTCATTATCAGGATGATCAGGTTCTATCATTGGATCTACATTTTTGTTGATAGGATTTGGATGTAAATATACTGGAGGTTGGATAGATGGCAGAAGATGCAGGGGGGGCTCTTGATATTGTGGCTGATAATTAATTATTTCTGGTTCGTTTACAAAGGTTACATTTTTTTTAGGTACCATAGTTTTACGAATTTGGTCAATGTGACGTTTTAAACAATAGCCATCATCAAGTTGGACTTGGTAATGTAACAATCCATACTTTTTAACAATTGTGCCAAATTTCCAAAGTTCCTGGTTACCTTGGTAATACCGTACTTGTACTCTCTACCCCACATTTAATTGTCTTGCACCATTGGGTTGATTTTCTGATCTGCTAAGTTTTAGTGGACGTAGTGCGTCGAGTTTGATTCTTAAACATCTGTTCAGGTACATTTCAGCTGGTGATTTTCCACAGGAAAGTGGTGTCGCTCTATATTTTAAAAGAATTTCTTGTACTTTCTTACTCATGGGTAAACGATCAGTAGACATAGCTTTTAGTCTCATTTTTAGGGTTTGAACGTTTCGTTCAGCTAAGCCGTTTGTAGCAGGATGCCCAGGAGCAATAAATTTTTGAAAAATACCATGAGTTTTTGAAAAATTTTTAAATTGATCACTTACAAAAATTGTAGCGTTGTCTGGTACCATAACTTGAGGATATCCGTGAGTAGAACATATCTCTAACAGAAGATCGATGGTTTTTTCTGATGTTGGCGCATCCTTAAGAACTTTGATTTCAGCCCATCGTGATTTAGCGTCAACCACAACAAAAAAATAAAAACCTTGGAATGGACCCGCATAATCAATATGGATGCGGTCCCAATTTTCTGTTGGAGTATCCCAGTGGTGTAGTGGAGCTTTTGAAGGTGATTTTCGAATTTCAGCGTAAGGTTGACATGACTTGACCATAATTTCTATGTCTTTGTCTATGTTTTTCCAATAGCAATACTTTCTTGCAAGTTGTTTCATCTTTGTAATGCCTATGTGAGTTCTGTGGAGTTCTGATAGGACCAGTCGTTGGAGTTGAGTTGGAATAACAATTCTCTGACCTTTAAAAAGGATCTCGTCTTCTAAAGTGAAATCATGTTCATTTTGGTTTTGTGATTTTAAATCAGATTTAATTCTTGATAAAATGGGATCTTTGTCTGTGGCATCTTTGATATTTTGATAGGTTAGATCGTATGTTGAAATTTCTTTTATTGACTCATGACAGATAGATTTAATTTCTTCGTTGAGAATTTTTTCTAAAGAAGATAAAGGTTGATTGATAGAAGCTCTAGAAAAACAGTCGACGTTAACGTGATCAGAAGATTTTCTGTATTCGACTTCGTAATCAAATCCTGAAAAAATGATGCATATCGAAGAAGTCTAGCAGAAGTCATTGAAGGTAATTTTGAATTTTGATGAAAAATTCTCGTTAGAGGGCTGTTATCAGTGATGAGTTTAAACTTACACCCAAAAAGATACATGAAGAAGTGATTTACTGAAAACATAATTGCAAGTGCTTCTCTGTCTAACTGATTATAATTTTGTTCACATTTGGTAAGAGATCTTGAAGCAAATGCGATAGGCCTTTCGATTCCATCAATGACATGAGATAGTACCCCTGCAACACCGGTTGGACTTGCATCACAAGCTAATACTACGGGCAAACTTGGATCATATGGAATTAAAACTTGATCACTCGCAATTTCCTCTTTTAATTTGCTGAAAGCTGTTTCACATGAATTATTCCAAATAAATTTTGCTCTTTTCTGTAAAAGTTTCCGTAGAGGGTACGTTTTAGTTGAAGCATTAAGAATAAATCGGGTATAATACATTACCATACCAAGAAACCTTCGAACTCCATCCACATCTGTGGGTCGTGGCATGTCGAGAATCGCTTGAATCTTTTTTGGTGACTTTAAAATTTCGATGTGCTTGATAAGATGACCAAGATATTCTGTACTGGTTTCGAAAAAAGCACACTTTTTGCGATTAAGGTGTAGATTGAACATTTTTAGTCGTTGAAGGCATGCGTCAAGCTTTTGTCGACATTCTTGTTTACTGGATCCATGAACAATTATGTCATCAAAGTATGAGTGAGTTTTTGATAGACCGGATAGAATTTGATCAATAATTCGATTGAACTCTGAAGGGGCTGTTTTAATTCCAAAAGACAGTCGATGCATTCGATATGTTCCTCGATGTGTTGTTATAGTTTGGATAATACTGCTTTCTTCGTCTACTGCTAGATGAAGATATGCTTTAAACAGATCCAATCGACAAAAATATCGTGAATCTTTTAAGCTGTTCAATATATCTTCGATTTTTCTGATTGGATAGTTTGCGGACACAATTCTCTCATTAACACCAATTTTGTAATCTACACAAAGTCTCACACCTCCATCAACTTTTGGA
This sequence comes from Diabrotica virgifera virgifera, assembly GCF_917563875.1. Classification (NCBI taxonomy): domain Eukaryota; kingdom Metazoa; phylum Arthropoda; class Insecta; order Coleoptera; family Chrysomelidae; genus Diabrotica; species Diabrotica virgifera. Next base: position 172,644,805 of record NC_065449.1, on the reverse strand, counting down.
ATAACAACAAGTGGTGAACCCCAATCACTATGGTTGACTTTCGATATGATTCCTTGAGCTTCTAAGTTGTCAAGTTCTTTCTCAACTTTCTCCCTAAGTGCATACGGTACATCTCGTTCTTTAAAATAGACTGGCTTGGCATTTTTACGCAGTTGCAAATTTACTTTAAAATTTGATACAAGTCCAATTGATTCTTCAAATACGTCTGAATATTTTTGAACAAATTCTTCTTCGTTAGCCGGTATATTTTTGATTTGTCTGATTCCTGTTGAACTATCGATGTCTTGAAGGTTAATGTTTAAATGTCTTATCCATACACTCCCTAATAAGGAGTCTAATTCATCAGGAACTGCGTAAAATTCTTCTGTTGAAATTTTATTTTGATATTGTATTGATGTTTTTGCTTTCCCCAGGGGATAAAATACGTTTTTTGTATATGATCTAAAGGCAATATCGGATTTTTGAAGTGGTAAATCAAGATCTAGTTCTTTAAATTTTGATTCTGAGATGAGTGTAAATCCTGCTCCAGAATCAACTTCAAATGTTGCCGGTTTGTTTTTAATAAGGACTGTCACATAAAACTTTTGAGCATCCGTGTAAGATTGATTTTCATAAATGTCTACAATTTTATTAATGCCAAAAGTATCCTCTGGTTCTGTTTCGCTGGTTGATGGTTGATATTCATTAACTAGATGATGGATCAAGTTAGTTTTATCTTTGTTTGCTAAAAGCGTTGAAATACAGACTGAGATGACGTGACCATATTTTTTACATCCCTTGCACTGAAGTCGTTCAGGATCGATTTTACAGTTTTTAACAAGATGTTGTTTACCACATCGTAGGCATCGATTATCTATACCCAATTCTTGAAAATTTATTTTTGACCTAGATTGGGAACGCTTCCTAATATGAAACGTTGAATTTGATCTGTGTCTAAATTTATTGGTTTGGTTGATATTTGAAGAATTGTTACTTGACGAAAATTCTTTACTATCGATAATTGAAGATTCTAAGATTAAAGCCTTTTCTTCCAATTTTTCAAATGATTTTTCATTGGATTCCAGAAGACGTTCTCTAATTAAATTATCTTTGATGCCTCGAATAAACTGAGCTCGTAAAAAATGTTCAGAAATGTTTGCCTGACATTTGCACGTAGAGCGTAGAGATAAATTCACATTCAAGAGTAGCTTGCTTTAGAGCAGTAGTATATTCGGAAATAGACTGATTTTCTTGTTGATATAAGGAAAGAAATTTATGCTGCAACACAAGAATATTTTTCTTTGGATTCAGGCGGTTATCAAGTTTCTTTATAATGGTGTTGTAATCAAAATCTCCAATTTGGTGAGGTGCAACTAAGGATGAAAGCATTGAAAAAGTTGCAGAGCCAATAGAATTCAATAGTAAGTCTAAAGCAAATTTCTTGTCATCGAAAACGTGTTTGATTTTAAGGTAGTTTTCGAAACGTTCTATGTACATTGTGAATTTTTCTTTTTGTTCATTGAAATTTTCGAATAAAGGTATAAAATGATTAATAGTCGAATTTAAAGTACTTGCCAAACTTTTCTGCAGTTGAGCTAAAATTTCCTGGTTTACCATCATAAATTGTTTGAATTGATCTGGATCCATGTTTAATATGTATTTTAAAAGTCTGGTTATTCAATGGTTTACTCCGTCGCCAATTTATTATATCTGCAGATTGAATAAATAGGACATTTCGATAAATTATATTTTGACAACTAATAAAAATATGAACTGACATAACTATATATAACATTACATAACAACTAATATAAATAGAGGAGGATACTATACTATTCTTTTCTGGAGGGTTTGAACATAATAATGAAAGCCAACTTTCTGTGCAAAATGCTTATTATTAAGTGCAAATAAACATTTCAATTTACAATAAACTTTATGCAAACTTAGTTTGTTTACTACTATGCAAATTACACCGTTATCTTCCTGGTTGGCGAAATCCTCCGGGTAGATGGCACTCTCGAGGTAATAATTAGTCTTGAGTACTACTCCGGAGAGAAAATACGTGTTAAACCTATTTATTTATATATTATTTGAATGTGCTGAAGTTTAAAAAAAACTAATTCAACTCCACAAGAAGTTATTTCCAACGGAATTATCTTTCTTCTCTCTATGTATGGAGCTCCTAAAAAAACTACTTGCTTAGATAAGTTTCGATATGCATGTTTCTTTACAAATACTCGAAATAAAAACAAGTGCAATTAACTTGTCTTCCTCCAACCTCGGCGGCTGCTCATCAACATCGTTTTCGGGTATATTGCCAAGTACAAGTATGGCTTGGTTATCAGCTAGATCTAAAAGACTGTCGATGGAAATTAGTCGACAGTTCATTAGAACCAATTTAAACTTTACTCCCACCTGCGCCGGAAAAACTCCTGAACACATTTTTTTGCAACTTTAAAAAGGGATGTAGCGCTAAATGTGGTTGCAAAAAAGTTGGACTGTTTTGTTCGGTAGCATGCACTAATTATTTTCAAAACCGGTCGTGCTCCAATGTTGAATCACCAACAATTGAGGATTCATTGGATTCTATCGAGGAGCCATGCGATGTGTCATTATTGGGGCAATTTACTTGCACCCAGGATGAACAAGAAGAAGAAGAACAAGAAGAAGAAGAAGAACAAGAAGAAAAAGAAGAACTAGAAGGTGAAGAAGAGTTAGGAGAAGAACAAGGAGAAAAGGAAGCAGAAGTATTAGAAAATTATGAACGAGTTGGATAAATTTCCCTTTTCTTAATTTATACCGCTTTTTATAGCTTTTATTATTTTTAACCCTTAAATAGCTTAATTACAACTTTTTGAATCGTTGGAACACCAAAACGGTGGCTCTTAAGAAAAAAAGTAATGAGGCATTTTTTCTAGATAATTATCTAATCTACATTTTTTGTTAGAACTAATTTTATGATAAAACTTTCACTGAAAATCGCTAAAAACTATATTTGGTGACCTTTGACCCCGCGTAAATTTTTTAGCTCGGGGTCGGATTTATAAGGACTTTTTAAATCTCATTTATGATGGTATTTTGAACAATCTTGCCAATTTTCAGCTTGATGGTAATTTTTGTAACCTCGGATGTGTAAGTTGACCGGAGTATTGCTTAGTTATGTTATCTTAATTAGTTATGTGATATCCACGTTGCACCTCTCATTTTAAAAATTAATTACGCAGTCATTTGACAACCGATTTTAAAAAACTTTATATCTCTGGATAGGTGAATGACTGTTATTTCAATTTACAAGAAAATATACTGGGTGTTCCATTAAAAAAGTCAAAAAGCCTCTTCTCAAAATCCGTCATTTTTTTTTTCGTAATTGAAAGCGATACAAAGGATCAGTTTATAAAGGATTTTCTAAGCACCTTCACCATTTTTGAATATTCATAATGTTTTAATTTTAATATTTGTAATGTTCAATATTCATAATGTTCTTGAAAAATATGGAGTTTTATTTGGACCAGTATTTTATTCTACAGCATTGTGCAGAATCATTCCGTAGTTGATGCACAAAACAAATACAGTGATATAAGACAAATTCATATTGAAAACAAAGTATAATAGTCAACGGTATGACACGCCGCACGTCAGTAACAACACTGAGTAACAAAAAGGAAACAGTAATAACAAAAAATTACTACTGTTTTTGCGCTTAAGAATACTTGCTTAGGTTCCCCGATAAGTATCATAAATTTTGTTATTATGTAAATTTTATTAGTAATTATAGCAATTTGTCAACCATCATTCAGGTTGAAGTAAGCCAGAACAAAAAGTAAAACAGAAAATTCTAATAAAATGTTAAGAAATGTAAATTAAAATATGACATAAGTCATGATGGCACAATGTCATCGCAACACACGAACACGTCTGTCGTTATTGTACAAACAAAATCGGGATTCGTGAAGAAATAGCACTCGTACCAGTCAGTTCTAATCAATTAACGTGTTCTCAGTTAAAACGTAGTCTCCACCTTGTAACGTTTAAATTTTCCCAGTGTAGATTTTAATCCGGTCCCCCATACCTTCACAGTTTTTGGCTTAACTGATTAGATTTTAGAGTCTCTATCGGCGTGTTTTTCTTAGAAGCACATGTGTTGCTATCGATAGATGCGATTCTCACGCAAAGTGTTAGCCTTTAATAGCTTTTTTTGTGAAAGATATCGGCCTTGCATCTCATAACTTATTTTAAGTATTGGGGTTGCTAAGCCCTTTACGGGTGTTAATAAGGCACTTTTTTGCATTTCTTTCACGGCCGTTGACAAAGTCGCGTACACACGCCGTCAGTTCTTATTTAAGCAGATATCTGTGAAATCTGGGCATTCGTGAGTTAAACTTTGTTGCAGTAAGTTGAGTTGTTTGAGTCATGTGGTGAACGTTAGTTGTTTTGTGATGAACCAGCCTGGACTAGTCTGGTAAGTCGTTAAAAACCCGTTTTCTTCACAGAACACTCGCTGTGAATAATTAATTTTGTTCACAGGGCTGGTCCCAAGTCCCAGTTACCACCTATCGCTAGTATCTGAATCCACTGTCACTGTGGCCAAAGCTATTCTTTGTCGTTCCTTTTATTTCGACTTTGCCGCTGGGTAAATGACCTGGCCTGTGACACGGGCTACCACCCGACAGCTGTTTTAAGTAAGTCACTCATCTTTTACTTACTGAAGAAGTATTTAGAGATGCTTTCTCGCGTGTCCAGAGCAAGGACCTTATGTTTGTGTTTCCTTCGTATAATAACTTAAAGTTTCCGCTCAGTTTATAATAGTGACATTTACATATATGCCGGTCACTTGTTTTTTATTTTTAATATTTAAATAAGACATTTTCATCATGTAAATTTTTTTGAGTACGTTTAGACTCTTATTATTGAAAAAAAAATCAATGGGAAAGTCCCCGTAGCTGGCTGTATACCATAGTTAAAAAACCATACTGAAGTAAAAACTTCTTTTGTATATTGGTATAAAAAGTTTTATTAAAAAACATAAAAGTCCTCCAAAAGGATTTGCAAAACGTTTTCAATCTGAATGAGATCATCCTCAGTGCGTTCTGCTTCATAAAAGAAACTAGCAACTTATTTAAAAAGGTTACATCGATATAAATGGTTTACATAATAATTAAGTGCTATTTGAACTCAAGTTGGTCTGTGTCCATTGAACTGGCAAGAACCACGAGTTCTTAACGAGCAGGGAACCATGTTGCCCTTTGAGCACTCCTAGCACATTTCATCTTGTAACATCGACTGGGAGTCGCTACAAATATCACTTAATTATTATGTAAACCATTTATATCGATGTAACCTTTTTAAATAAGTTGCTAGTTTCTTTTATGAAGCAGAACGCACTGAGGATGATCTGATTCAGATTGAAAACGTTTTGCAAATCCTTTTGGAGGACTTTTATGTTTTTTAATAAAACTTTTTATACCAATATACAAAAAAAAATTTTTATTTCAGTATGGTTTCTTATTATTGAGTATTATTATGAGTATCGACTTTTTATTTTTTTTTTGGGTAACTATTCAGGTTATTTTTTTTTTGTTGTGAATAAGAGTTATTCGTTCACATACATTTTACATTTCGTATTTTGTTGGTTTTATTGTGTTGGTGAATACACCAATTTATATGCAATTTGTTAACCATTTTTAAATGATTATTGTGTAATTTTTATTTTTGTGGTTGACGTTTTTACGCTTCATTTGCATATATTATGTGTAGAGAGCGGAATATATGCAAAGTGCATATAGATGCATATATTGCATATTTTCAGACAACAAACATAACATTGCATATTTAAGCTAAACACGATTTATTTTGCATATTTTAAAAATAAATTATATAAAAGTTTAAAATTTTCCTCTCTTAGTTGGAATTTTATAACTTCGATATGAACGAGCTCGTTATTTATCTATCTATCGCTCATTATTATCTATCTGGACTTTCCCGTTACTACCTGAATTTAACAATTATGGGTGTTCCCAGAAAAATATTATTTTATTAGCGTAGCAAGTCGTAGGTACCTACCTGCTTTTAAGGGTCTAATATTTATTTTGTCAGTTTCCGGCCAACATTTGTTTAAAGTAAACGTTGTATCGTATTTAGTGTTTTTGAAGTGATTGGTATATATTAAATTTAAATATGTCTACCATTCAAAAAAGTGCTTGGATAAAGTGTTTTCCCGAGTTAAAGCTAAGTGGAGACAAAGTGCTAATTGAAAATTTTGAAAAATATTTGATTATAAATTCATACTATAATTTAGATTCTTAATTTAATTATAATATCAGTTTTTGTGTGTCATTTCATTTGTTTTTATGTGAAAAATAAATATGTATTAAACATAAATGTTTATATTTAATATATTGTTTTATTTTTTGAGTATTTTTAATATGCATTTGCATATTTAGACAAATTTAGAAAAAATACCTGCATATTTGTAGTAAAAGTAATGTATATATATGCGCATATTTTAGTAATGTTGTGTTGCATATATTCCGCTCTCTAATTATGTGAATATTAAGAGATTTCATTGATTATTTTAATAAATGTTTTATTAAACTGTACGATGTTGAATTTTGTTTAATTATTATTTACAGCTCAACACTAGAATATTATTGTGTTGTTGTAGCAGCGTTGCTAATTTTTCTTTTGTAGAGTTAAGTGTCGTAGTAGAGTTACTAATTTTTTTGTTGCGTTACGTATCGTTAATTGTTCCTTTGAGTATTTTTTGGTCAAAATACCTGGCGCCCTCTCTTTTTTAGTTTGTGTATTCAGTATTTACGTTTTCTTAGAGTCCATGAGTCAAACCATCAGTTAATGTTATCTATTTATCTTTTGTCTATCGTCGTTTCATTAGCTCTATTCGCATATCATTATTTATTTATTTAACATCTTTCATTGTAAAAGAAGCCCAACCCAAAGAACCATGCCCACATCTCTTCCGACTGAGCAACGTGGCCTTTGTTTCGTCAATGTAAACGATTGGACCTTTCCATCTTCGGTCATTCCTTATTCCATCTAAGGATAATATCGTCCTGATCCTTCTGGTTCAGCCTTCATGACCCCTTGTCCATCCGATCGTTATAACCTTCGATGCTGTACAGTTAATAGAAAACTCCATAATATTTGCTAAACTTGAAGTAAAACTCGCCACAAAAGAGTAACTTTGACAAAGTTTGCAGTTTAATACTCTTTTGTGGCGCGTTTGACTTCACATTTAGTAAAGAGTACGGAAAAACTTTTCAAAATAAACCGGTACTTAATTTAATTTTCAGTAGTAATAACCCAAGGACATTGATAATTGTTCGAAAAAATTTTATAACAGATTTCGAAAGCTTGTTGCTTGGAAACAGACCGATGCCGTAGGCGGAGGTCTGTTGCCTGTAAGCAACAAGCTTGAGAAAGTTGTTAAAAAAATTTTGAGCATTTATCAATGTTCGAGGGTTATTCGGATAGAAAATTTTTTGCTGGTTATGAAAAAAAATACAGAGCAGAAACAATTTATTTAAATGTGCAATTAACATATAAATTTTTTACTGTAAACAGTATTCTTTGGTATATTTGATTCGATAATTTCATTAATATTCTCATCAGTATTACAACCAAATCGTGACATTTTGAAATATTAAATATTTGAAATGTCAAAATCGAAATTAAACGAAATGTAGGTATCCATAGCTACATGATTGAGTGAAAACAGCCCATGGGATCTGTTTTCAGTATAATGTTGGTTTTATTGGTTGTATTCAATCAGATGACCACAAATTAATTGATTTCATTGGATTTCTAATTGAGCAAAAAATTTTCTATCTTAATGAAATAGTACATTATATACCGCGGGACTGAAGTAGTACATTTAATCCTGAAGGTAAAGTTTATGGCCCGACCGCAGGGAGGGCCATAATTTACCTGAAGGATTAAATGTACTTCAGTCGCAAGGTATATACGATACTTTTCGTACTTCCGGTATGATTTTATTAATTATTTCAATAATTTCAATCAGTTTTTTCTCTCTTCAACTCATTTAATAAACTGTCTTTAAAATAAGTTACCATAGTAACATTGCGTTGTGACAGTTATAATTTAGAAACATTGTCATTACTAGTGTCATTGTAAAGAAACATTGTTATTGATAATTATTGGTATCATGAGTGAAGAAGGTGTATCTGATATTGATAAAAGAGCAGCCGAAGTAGGTGAAGAATTGTTACCACCGAAATCTAGAAAACTATACGAGCAGCAGTACGATGCTTTTAAAAAGTGGTGCCGCTTAAAAAATGTGAGACAACCTACTGAAAATGCGCTGTTAGTCTACTTCGATGATAAATCAAAAGCGGTTTGTGCCTCAACTCTCTGGGCACATTACTCAATGCTGAAATCGGTTATTAACATTAGAGAAGATATTGATATAAGTAAATTTCCAAAATTATTAGCTTTTTTGAAGAGAAGAAATGAGGGATTTAAGCCAAAGAAGTCAAGAATTCTCACGTCTGAGCAGGTAGATCAGTTCTTACGGGAGGCTCCGGATGATAAATATTTAATGCTTAAGGTAAATTTGGAAATTTGTTTATATTCAGAAATTTTAAGAAATCAATTTTTTTGTAGGTTGCACTTATTTTGGGCGTTGCGGGAGCTTGTCGTGGAAAAGAGTTGGTTGATTTAGAAATCGACGATGTGAGAGATTTGGGCGATTCCTTCCTAATTGCGATTAGAAACACCAAAAATAAAATTGACCGAAATTTTGTGATCAAAAATTCAGAAAACAGTGCCATCAGTTTTGTGGCGATATTTCGGAAATATGTGGCATTGCGAAAGACAGGGACAACTCATTCAAAATTTTTTGTTCAATACATCAACAAAGAATGTACTACGCGAGTAGTAGGAAAAAACATGTTTGGTACAATTCCACGGCAAATAGCAGCTTTCTTGAAATTAGAAAATGCGACGTCTTATACGGGACATTGTTTTAGACGCACATCTGCGTCTTTGTTAGCTGATTCGGGAGCAACAATAGACGTGCTGAAGAGACATGGAGGATGGAAATCCTCCAACGTGGCCGAGGGATATATTGAATCGTCTATTAAAAATAAACAAAAAATTTCAGATAAAATATTTGGTCAAGTCGCCGATTCGTCCACTATAGTTATGCCACAGTCCTCATTCTCGCTTCCTGTTTCCGCAGGATCTTCGAAACAAACACCAGTTCAATATGAAAAGGACCTATCTGTTACTCGTCAGTTACCTGCTGCATTAACCCAGGAAAGACTGGTCAATATGACGAACTGTCACAATATTAATTTGAATATTAACGTTAATTACCATTCTAATTAATTATATTTTTCAATAAAATATCCCTTAAATTCGTTTGTTTGTGATTTAATCGTTCCGGGAGTTTCGTCAATATTTAATCCCGGAGGGATTAAATGTGACACTTTAGTACCTGTCACAAGGGAGTGAAGTTGTCACTTTAGGCCCGGAAGTACGAAAATAAATTTTTGCGTCATGTAATATTCATATCAGTTTTTATAGCTTTGAGTATTGTAGCCCCACTCATTTTTACCGCATTTAGCGGTTTTTGTCCTTGTATCAGGAATTTTCCAAACTTTTTTATAAATTAAATGTATGAACAGTGTTATCAACCACTAAACCATCATCGCCGAAATGGTCTAGTAGTTCAATTCGAGTTCATATCCCACCCATCCCAATATTTTTTCAATATAATTTTTTTGTATTCATCGAATGTACACTAGATTTTTTCTCTATTGTGAATATAATAAAAAACAAGCTGAAAATGCGAGCATTATCATAACGAAAACTTTGTTTATTTGCGTATTTTAATTCATAATATGGAAAATTGCTATTATAAAAAGTTGTTTAGAATTAAAAATTATGTTTTAGTGTGCAATTACATCATCCTAATTTAAATATTTTGAACTATAAAGGTACTTTACTCTTGATCGAAATTCATATTTTTATATACCTCGTATAAAATTAATAAAATTTGATATATGATGGTTGCATCATAAATCTTAGACCATGAAGATCTTTTTATGAAGAATAATTTTTCTTCGTCAAATTAAAAATAAAAGAGTTATAAATGAAAATGTTGTTGGTATCCATAATTTGAGAAAAATTTTCAAATATTTTTTTCCATTAGAAGGATGCATATATCAGACCATAATTTTTTATTTCAAACAACATTTCATATGGTCGGTTCGCTAAACTCAGACACAACTGGCTAGTGATTTTAGTCAGTAATTTTGCCTTACCAAATACTTAATAATTACTAAATAATTAGTAATTTTCCCAATTTTGGCAAAATTCACAAAAAAACTAAAAAATTACCTACTAAAATCACTAGCCAGTTGTGTCTGAGTATAGCGAATCGACTATAATAACAATTTTCATTTCATAACAAATGGAATAGTCCATTTATCATTAAAGGGGAGGCCGTATACTCGTATAAACCTTTTTAAAGTTTTAAAGTTTTATTAAATTATTGCTTTCAAAATATACTCAAATTGTATTTTTTAACGTCTTATTTATTTTATAATATAATAATTAAGTTCACTATCAAATGTCATTGATATTTTATTAATACTTCGTTTAAAATTTAGTTTGACATTCACGAAGTGTTAAACTCAAATGTAAATAACCTATGCTTTGCTTGACAAATTCAGATTAAAAAACCAGCCTACTTACTAGCAACGACTTCAGCTGCCGGTTAGTGTGTCGGCAGAAAATAAAATGGTTGTGACGTCACATTTTAGACTTTGAGGTAGATTATCTCGAAGATGGTTAGAGATATCGGAATTCCGTTTTCAGATTTGGATTTAGAAGAAAAAACTACATAAGAAACGATTGATAAATCTGCTCTAAGTATTGCAGGAGCGGCAACGCAATAACAGACTGACTTTGCGAATTTATAATCGAAAAATTTTCGTTGAAAATTATAGGGATGTCTGGCAAATGAACTCGGATTGTCTGATCAAGTTTAGCTTCGTAACCACTATGCTACTAGACCATTGCCAAATATTTTTTAAGGAAATATTTATTACTAAAGTAACAGTGAACCTATAGAACATCACAGCAAAGATCAGTTTCAATAGAACAACTTCTAAGGAGATCAGTGTAAACAAAGGCGTGAAACAAGGTGACTCTATCTCACTGAGACTATTTAACCGAATATTGGAAGTATTAATAAGGAGGACAAATTTTTCAAACACAAACTTTATTATAGATCAACTTCATCTAGTAGCATATGCAGATGATCTAGTGGCATTATAGCAAAGACGAAGATGACACTTAAAAAAGCAGTTAAAGAATTAAATAAACGAACAGAATAGGGCTAGAGATAAACCAGCACAAAACAAAATACATGATAATCGAGGAGGATGACACAACCTCACAGAAATACCTAATAACACAGAACTATAAATTTGAAACTCTATCCACCTGTATCTACTTAGGAGTAACAATAGGGAAAACCGGAAAGGAAAACCAGAAAAAGAAGAACAGAGAAAATAATTCGGAAAGGCAAAAAATATGGAATCAATTGAAATCTGCTGAGAAAAAAGACTCTCAGTAAAACAACAAAGATGAACCTATATAACACCTTAATAAAACCTGTTGTTACATATGGGATGAAAACAACGACCATTAACAAGAAATAGGAAGATAGCCTTCTGAAATATGAAAGAAAAATAATACGATCAATACTGGGCCACAATGTAATAAGAGAGGGAGAAAAGAGAATGAAAACGAATGCCGAAATTGAAGCAAAATTAAAAAGAAAAAATATAGTCAGATACATAAAATCTCTTCGCTTAGAATGGATAAGACATGCAGTATTGAAAATCTTTTTTCGGAACATAGGCACTTTCAATGCAGTAAATTAGATTCTTGATTTGCAATTAACCAGTGAAAATGTCAAGACAACATCGTGATGTTTTATATCTAATTAATTTGTTCGACTGCACTGAACTGATGTGCCCCATCGGATTGCCTAGTTTGCTTGCGAAGCCATCAGTAAAAGGATTACAGTCGAATTAATTTTAAAACATCGCGACGTTATAAAGAAATTTAGACTGGTTAGTTGCAAATCGGAGATCTCAGTTCGGTGCAGCCAAACAAATGAATTAAACATGAAACATCGCGACGCTGTTTTGAAATTTACTCTTGTTAACCTTTAACTACACGCGCTGGCGTATTCTGTACGCCAGATATAAGAATTCTACTGCAAATATATTAAAAAATTTAATTTTTGACCTTGTTTATCTCTCTAACCTATCACTGGAATGTGCTTTACAATTTGGTTTTAGTTTCGTTATAATCGGCGTTCTGGGAAGATCGTAATTTACAGTTTATTATTTGTTGTTTCCGGTGGTGGACAATAGACGCCATGATTATATTAATATAAGTAGTAATATAAGTACATATTTCCATTGTTTTTTAGTCACTATGGCACAAGATATATTTTTCTTTATAAACAATACTTTTTCTCCTGTAAAAAATCACATTTCAAAACATTTTTTATTAGTAATTTTATTTATCATGGAATCCAGTTATTCCATGATTCCAGTTATAAATCCCAATTGGCTTACTGAGAAGGAATTCCAAGTATTCACTGATACCGAATAAGGTTCATAACCAACAACTAAGTGTATTTTTTCAAAAAAAAAATAAACAAATCCGCTGTTTTTAAGTGTATTTTTTTGTGGAGTATAAAGTACGCCACGCGTGTAGTTATGTTATAATTTGATGCGCGGGGAGTTAAAGGTTAATTGCAAATCAAGAATCTAACTTATTGCACTAAAAGTGTCTATGTTCCGAAAAAAATTCCAATACTGTATAGAGAGACGCCTACAATCAGATATGTTGAGAAGAATGACTAACTGGACACCACTAGGGCCCAGGTGTAGAGAAAGATCTACAAGAAGATAGCTGGATGATGTAGAAGGAGACTTAAGAGAAATTAATGTGAAAGACTGAAGCGTTTAGTGCAAGAACAGGAAGAAATGGGAAAGAGTCACGACAGCAGCAAATACACACAGTAAATTATAAAAAATAACAGGGGATAATCCACCTCACCCAAGAATAGGATTTGGAACACCATGGCGTTAGCTATAATCCATAGGGATTGTAATGCTTAATGAATGAATGAATAATTATGGTACATTAATTTTCTTCTTTTCTAGTTAGTCAATGTGGTGACATCGCCCCCGTCTTAAAAAATTTCTGATTCGGTTTCTCTGTGGATTCCTATTCAAAAATGTCCCCTTTAAACAAATCTGAAGGGCACCGGGCGAAATTTTTGGGCAGAAATTGTTTAAATAATTTTTTTAAACAAATACAAAAGATCACGTTTTTTTGCCCTAAAACATATATATTTTTAAGTTTTGTGGGTCATTCTATACAAGAAAAGTATCTTGTAAATTTTCTCAAAAATTGATAGTTTTCGAGTTATAGGCGATTTAAAATCTGAAAAATGCGAAAATACGCATTTTGGAGGCCTAAAAACTAATAATTATGTTAGTATTTTTAAGGTTGCCAGATACTTAAATTGAAGTTTGAACATTCAGCTTCAAGATTCTGAAGAGTCATTGCGTCTAACCTTAATTTAAACCGTTGTTTTTTAATTGTTAAATATGCATGTCCATCCGACTTTTTGTCGGTGCGGCGCGCTTTATTTCAAAAATCTCCAATTTTCCGAAAAATATTTTTCGGGGAAAACTAGAAGATTTTTGAAATAGAGGGCGGCGCACCAGCAAAAAAATCGGATAAACACGCATATGAACAATTAAAAAACGACGCTATAAATTAAGGTTACACGAGATCACTCTTCAGAGTCTTAAAGCTATATGTTTAATCTTTAATATAAGTATCTAGCAACCTCAAAAATTTTAATTTAAATATGAGTTTTTAAGCCTAGAAAATGCGGGTCTAGGACATTTCGCCGTCGCCGTTTCGCCGTCGCCATTTCGCCGTAGCCGTTTCGCCGTCGAGCCATTTCACCGTCGCCGTTTCGCCGTCGAGCCATTTCGCCGTCGCCATTACTTGTATAAAAGATTTGAATGGTTTTCGAACGATTATTTTTCGAACACTTTTGCATAATGAAGTTTTTTATTTTTGATACAGTAAAAACAATTGAAATTGAAATACCTTTTCTCAATATTGTTTATTTCCGGGAATCTGATAACAGTCGTATTTTTAATACTGTAAGTATTTTATTTTCCAGACGAAAACAATGTATAGTTGAATACGAAAATATAACTTGGTTTAACTACAAACATCAGCATTTTATTTACACTGACATTTAGTATAAAAAAAGTTAGTATGTTATCACGTTCTTGTAAACTTAACCAATGCCGGGATGGCGACGGCGAAACGGCCGACGGCGAACTGGCTCGACGGCGAAACGGCCGACGGCGAAGTGGCTCGACGGCGAAACGGCGACGGCGAAATGGCGACGGCGAAACGTCCCAGTCCGAGAAAATGCATATTTTCGCATTTTTCAGATTTTAAATCGCCTAAAACTCGAAAAGTATCAATTTTTGAGAAAATTTACAAGATACCTTTCTTGTTTAGAATGACCCAAAAACCCTAAAAATATACATTCCAGGGCAAAAACATGTGATGTTTTGTATTTGTTTAAAAAAATTATTTAAACAATTTCTGTCCAAAAATTCTGCCCGGCACCCTTCAGATTTGTTTAAAGGGACATTTTTAATTGGGAATCCACAAAGAAACCGAATCAGAAATTTTTTCAGACGGGAGCTGTCTCACCACATGAACTAAGCAGTGTACATTTGATACATATAATAAAAAATTATTAAAAGCGAACTATAAACATAAAAGAAGGATACTATATTTTTATTATATTCAACGAAGTTATTTTAACGAATGTAATTCTCTCCACATCTGGTCTGAATTATCACTTTATTTTCTGTATATTTCCACCCAAATGTAATATGTGCGAAAACTTCTCGCCGCAGACCGCAATATTTCGTCAGCATTCGCGAACCAATTTTATAGAAGCATAAAAGTATGGCTCTAGAATTCTAAAGACTGGCGTGAAAAAAAAAACATCGAGAAATGTTTAAATTTACCATATTGAAGTCTAAAACGGCCCTTCACCCTGAAAAACTGTACCTGCATAATATCACCTAGTGGTAAAATTCGCAGCAAGAATAATTCTAATTGCTATTACCTATATAATAGTTACACAAGTAGCGATTATCAGATTTGCTTCAGGAGAATGCGAAGAAGGAAATAGATTTTCGCCCAATTTTGAAAAAAAGGTGAAAATGTTGAATTATCCACGTCCGTCTGTCCGTCCGTCCTCTGTTTGTCCGTCTGTCCATAAACACAACTCCTCCGTCATTATACCAGGTAGAATGAGTGAGGTATCGAATGGAAGTTTATAACCCAAGGATGGGCCTAAAGGTGAGAAATTTGACCTAGGACTTCTGGTTTTAGAAACTTAACTGGAAGTACTTACTGTTTTAAAGTTCCTGGAATAATACAAGCGATACATTATTCGATGATATAAATATATATTCCGTCCGCTATAACTTTTCCCATGCGGTACGAATTATTTTCAATCAAATTAAGTCAAACCATAAATTGAAACGAACGTCGATGTGTATACAGGGTGTTTCATTGGGAAAGTAACATACGTTAACTGTAGAAAGAGGACACTTAGGCGGTCTCAAAAATACCATACTTAATGGGTCTTACTCCATTAATAACAAAGATACTGAGTGTTTTATCTATTTTGCCATTTTATGAATTGGTTCATAACTTTTTAACCACACTGTATATTTATCCTATATTTGGCACGCAAATGTTATTTAAGGTGTACAATAAAATAATTTATTTACAATTTTAAAAAATCCAGGTCCGGAATAAAAAATATTGGAAAAATATTCCGACCCAAAAAAAAACACCCTGTACATTCAATTTTTTTAAAATGGATTTTTCAGTTGAAAAGAGGATGAAAAACTAAATTTAGTGGTATACTTTGAATTTTTGGCAAAATGATTTTTCTGGTCAAATTTTGAATTTGACTTCTGAATTTATGTGAATTTCGAGAGCTCTAAGTAGAAAAAAATTGAAATACAGCTTACAACTTGTCAACCGCACTGTATATTTATTTTATATTTAACACGGGAATATTCTTTTAGGTGTCCAAACAATTAATGTATTTACAATTATAAAAAATCCAGGTCCGGATTAAAAAATATTGTATAAATGTTCCGACCCAAAAAACACCCTGTATATTAAATTTTTTAAAATGGATTTTGCATTTGAAAAGAGGATGAAAAACTAAATTTAGTGGTATATTTTGAATTTTCGGCAAAATAATTTTTCCGGTAAAATTTTGAATTTGAATTCTGAAATTATGTGAATTGCGAAGCCCAAATTAAAAAAAAATAAAATATGACTTAATTTTAATTAATACCATTATTTAATCTAAATTGGTAAAACATTTTGACACATAATAATAATTTTTGATGGTGGTAATTTTGAATAGTTAATATGCTGCAAATTTTCTCTGTTTTGTTTTAATTTTTAGATACTTTGTTTATTAAAGTGATGTATTCTTTATTGACTCTTTATTATTTATTCATTATTTAAAGATGAATATTCGCCATAACCTATTTGTCACACATAATAAAAAACACTGAAATGTTTTAACATTTTACCAATTTAAATTAAATAATGGTAATAATTAAAATTTAGTAGCATTTTAATTTTTTCTACTTAGAGCTGTCCCAATTGACATAATGACAGAATTCAAATTCAAAATTTTATCAGAAAAATCATATTGCCGAAAATTAAAACTATACCACTAAATTTAGTTTTTCACGCTCTTTTTTAATGCAAAATCCATTTAAAAAAAATTAATATACAGGGTGTTTTTTGGGTCGGAACATTTTTACAATATTTTTTAATCCGGACCTGGATTTTTTATAATTGTAAATAAAATAATTGATTGGACACCTAAAAGAATATTCGCGTGTTAAATATAAAATAAATATACAGTGCGGTTGACAAGTTGTAAGCTGTACTTCAATTTTTTTCTACTTAGAGCTTTCGAAATTCACATAATTTCAGAATTCAAATTCAAAATTTGACCAGAAAAATCATTTTGCCGAAAATTAAAAGTATACCACTAAATTTAGTTTTTCATCCTCTTTTCAACTGAAAAATCTATTTTAAAAAAATTTAATGTACAGGGTGTTGTTTTTGGGTCGGAATATTTTTCCAATATTTTTTAATCCGGGCCTGGATTTTTTACAATTGTAAATAAATTAATTTATTGTAAAAAAATATAAAATAAATATACGGTGTGGTTAAAAATTATGAACCAAATAAGAAAATGGCAAAATAGATAAGACACCCAGTATATTTCTTATTAATGGAGTAAGACCCATTAAGTATGGTAATTTTGAGACCGCCTAAATGTCCTCTTTCTACAGTTAACGTATGTTACTTTCCCAATGAAACACCCTGTATACATTTTGTATACTTTATACTATAATACACTACACACATCGGCGTACGTTTCACTTTCTGTTTTGACTTAATTTGATTGAAAATTAATCGTACCGTATGGGAAAAGTAATAGCGGACGGACTATACGGGATTATAAACTGCTCGTCAAAAGTTAGGGATATAGAAAATTCTGTTGAATTTTTATAGTAGATTTTTTCGTGAACAGATTAACGGATTCCGCTAATTTTTCTTTATTATTTTAGACTTTCCTGTAGTATTTACACTACACAGTTATGCAAAGGTTTACTCAAACTTTTTTTTGTACTTTACCGGGTAAAAGAAAATAAATGTTTTTATTATGTTAAGTTTGAGATGCCTTGTAGGGAGGACGAGGTACAAATGGGAGTATATATCGAAATCGTATTGTAGTCTTATGTTTTGTGAACATTTTGTTTTTTGAATGTCCCTGTTATCTTTTGAAATAAAAAAAATAGACGGTTTTGTAATTGAACATGTGTTTTAACCGAAACAAAAGTTTGAAACACCTTGTAGGGACAAAAAGGCACAAAGGTGAGTATATCTCTATATTTTGTTGTAGTCTCATATTTTGTGAATATTTTAATTTTTTAATTTCTCTGATATCTTTAATAACAAAGAAACTAGACGATATTACTCTTTAATATGTGTTTTAACTGACGACATGCGTCACATCACACATGTGAAACATAGAAAAACATATTAAAGAGTAATACCTTCTAGTTTCTTTGTTATTAAAGATATCAGAGAAATTAAAAAAAATAAAATATTCAAAAAATATGAGACTACAACATAATATCAGGGTATACTCACCTTTGTGCCTTTTTCTCCCTACAAGGTGTCTCAAACTTTTGTTTCGGTTAAAATACATGTTAAATTACAAAACCGTATATTTTTTTTGTTTCTAAAGATATCAGGGACATTCAAACAACAGCATGTTCACAAAACATAAGACTACAATATTATTTTGATGTATACTCACATTTGTACCTCGCTCTCCCTACAGGGTGTCTCAAACTTAACACAAGAAAAACACATTTTTTTCTTCCACCCGGTATAAGTACAAAAAATAAGTTTGAGTAAACCTTTGCACAACTGTGTAAATACTAAGGAAAAGGCTAAAATAAAAAAAATAGCGGAGTCCGTCTGCTCGCGAAAAAATCAACTATGAAAATCAGCAGAATTTTCTATATCCCTAACTTTTGACGAGCAGTTTATACTTACTGTTTCATAATTGTCTATCCGTCTGTCAGTCTTTCCGCGAATATAACTCCTCCATTAGTATTAAAGATAGGACATTTGACCTTGAACTTCCGGTTTTAGAGTTGGAAGAACGGATTTAAAGTCACCAAAATAGTATGCGCTATATATTATTTGACGTGTCTTAGCAAGATGAGAACAAATGTATACTTTTAATTTGTATAACATTTCCGGTTAAAAAGTTCACACCGGAAGTGCCATATTATGGAATACATTACGAAGCGTATGGAAAAGTCGAACTTGAATCTTTAGTTTCGGTTTTTCGGTTTAAACAGTAATAACCGAAGATTATGTCAGTTATGACAAAATTTGTGAATCGATGCAAAGTTACACGAAAAGTTCAATACTGACTTCCATCTCTTCTTTAAGTGCCATCTCTACGACAAAGGTTGGCAATCATCACGGTTATTCTGACCTTCCAGGCAGCTGCTCTGAACAGTTGCCTTGAGCCGCAACCAGAACATTCTCTCGAGTTCTTCTACCAGGAAACGCGTCTCATTCCTACGCTTCTCCTACCCTCTATTTGTCCTTGAATTATGAGTATCAATTCGAGATGTTACAATTTCCTTTCTGTTATTGCGTTTTCAATTTCCCTCTCTCTACCTATTATTCTCCTTAACACTTCATGTCTAAATGTCCACATTTCAAACGCGTTCCAATTATTGCAAAGTCGGTTTATTGCATTTCGGTTGGCAAGTTTTTTTCAATGCTCACTCTTTTTTTTTTATTTACATAAAGCCTCATCAACCATGCAAGGTTATTAGCGGATGTTGAACAATTACAATATAACTTGTCGAAACCAAAAGACTCCATTTTCAAACAAATAAATATTTAAAAATAATAAAATCTTTGGATTTCTTAGTTCGCAAACAGATTCTCTCTTATACCTATTCCCCATCCTTCTAAAATTTGCAAGGAATAAAGGGTGATGAATGCAGAGACGTGGGGGTCTATATAGTTGGACTCCACAACACATCTTTTCATCGAGGCAAAGATCAACGAAACTGTCTCCTTGTACTCAATACGTGAGTAAGAACGTAGGTAGATAAAGACATTATTTTTATTTTCAATTCAAAGATCATTACCCTCTTTCTATGGCCATTTCGAATCCCTTAGTTCTCATCAGGAAAGCTACCGTAATGATGCTCTGAAAAGAAAATAAAAATCTTTGCCATTTCTGTCAATTATAAAATATAATTAACATTCAGACGCTATAGCGACATCTATTAACAACTTGTCGAAACCAAAAGACTCCATTTTCAAACAAATAAATGTTTAAAAATAATAAAATCTTTGGATTTCTTAGTCCGGAAACACATTTTCTCTTATACCTATTCCCCATCCTTCTAAAATTTGCAAGGAATAAAGGGTGATGAATGCAGAGACGTGGGGGTCTATATAGTTGCACTCCACAACACATCTTTTCATCGAGGCAAAGATCAACGAAACTGTCTCCTTGTACTCAATACGTGAGTAAGATTTTATTTTCTTTTCAGAGCATCATTACGGTAGCTTTCCTGATGAGAACTAAGGGGTTCGAAATGGCCATAGAAAGAGGGTAATGATCTCTGAATTGAAAATAAAAATAATGCCTTTATCTACCTACGTTCTTACTCACGTATTGAGTACAAGGAGACAGTTTCGTTGATCTTTGCCTCGATGAAAAGATGTGTTGTGGAGTGCAACTATATAGACCCCCACATCTCTGCATTCATCACCCTTTATTCCTTGCAAATTTTAGAAGGATGGGGAATAGGTATAAGAGGGAATCTGTTTCCGAACTAAGAAATCCAAAGATTTTATTATTTTTAAACATTTATTTGTTTGAAAATGGAGTCTTTTGGTTTCGACAAGTTGTTAATAGATGTCGCTATAGCGCCTGAATGTTAATTATATTTTATAATTGACAGAAATGGCAAAGATTTTTATTTTCTTTTCAGAGCATCATTACGGTAGCTTTCCTGATGAGAACTAAGGGGTTCGAAATGGCCATAGAAAGAGGGTAATGATCTCTGAATTGAAAATAAAAATAATGCCTGTATCTAATTACAATATAGTTATTATATTTCTATCTATCTATCAGCGAGGTTCCTACAGCCTCTGCCGCTTCTCGCATTTCGACCGCCATCGTTTTCTGTCCTCTTTGATGGCTCTATCTTTCATGATGTGCCGTACATTTTCTTCCCAGGCAACTGAAGGTCTTCCCCTTCTTCTTCTTTGGTGTGGTATGTAATTTAAAGCTTTGTTTGGCCATCTATCTTCATTCATTCGTTTCACGTGACCATACCACACTAGTTGTCTAGTTTCAATTTTATCTACACTGGAATATACAGTATGTGTCCTCCTTCTAATATCTTCATTCCTGATGTGATCTTTTTTAGATATACCACACGCTCTCCTTAGATAATCCATTTCTACTACTTCTATTCTTTTCCTATCTTTTTTTATCATCTGCCAAACTTCTGCCCCATAAGTCATAATAGGCTCTACCAAGGTACGATAGATTGTCAATTTCATTTCTTGCCTTATATCTTTAGACCACAGTAGAGAGCTCAGAATGTTTACCGCTTTTTTGCCCTGCTGCGTTCTCTCTTCGATGTCTCTTTTGGTAGTGCCTTCTTTAGATATTATAGATCCGAGATATTTATATTCATTACATCTTTTCGTGGTTCTAATTTCTAACTCTGGATCTTCTTCATCATCCCCTATTTTAAGATACTCTGTCTTTGACATATTCATATTGAGGCCCCATTTTTCATATTCTTTCTTTAGTTTTCTAAACATGTAGTCCATGTCTTCCTCATCATTCGCTACGACTACCTGATCATCTGCAAAAAACAAAGTTGTTAGACATTTACCACTGCCTATGTCTATTCCCATTCCGGATACTTGTTTCCTCCACTGCTCTAGCGATGATTGAATATATATTTTAAATAAAGTCGGAGACAGACAACATCCTTGTTTAAGCCCCTTTGATATAGGGAATGATTCAGATATAAAGTTTCCTTCTTTAACGACACTTCTTGCATTTTTGTATATATTTGCGATAGCATCCACATACTCTCTACTGAGACCTACCTTCGTCAATGTTTGAAACAGTTTTTTCAAAAGTACCGTATCGTATGCCTTCTCCAAATCTACAAACAATAGTAGATAGATTCCTTGCCTTCCGTTTTTCTATTACCTGCTGCAGAACGAATATATTATCAGTGCACGATCTTCCTTATTATATTTTATAAAATAAATTTATATCCTTAAGATAATTAATTGTACTGGATGAATTATAATTTAATATATTCTTCAGCTGACTTGGTTCTTCAGAAATGTTGTTGATGCTTTGTTCATACGAGTAAAGTGGACATTCTGTAAGAACTATCGGACTCTTATCAGGCTTATGTCTGCAGTATGATCGTTATTATCTGTGGTTATCATTCCCAAGTAGGCATATTGCACTAAGCATCAAAATTAACGCACCACCTTAAAAATTGGACATTTTTGATGTCTCGTATTTCCTAAACGTGTTGTCCGATTTTAGTGATTTTTTCAGTATATTATAGCTCTGTTATTGAGGAATATCGGTGTAATAATATTATTGCTAAAGAGGTAAGTGTCATTGTATACCGGGTGTAACAATGATAGTGTGTTTTTCCCTCAAAGTTTGGAACACTCTGTGGAATATTTTAGCATATATAAAATATTGAAATTAAAACTAAACTGTAGTTTAGCCTTTGATTCATTCGCTTATGTTGGATAATAAAAAAGTTAGGTACTTTAACAACCAGCAATGTTATTCATTAATACAGGATGTTTCTAAATAAGTGCGACAAACTTTAATGGGTAATTCTGCATGAAAAAATAATAACCGTTTGCTTTATAAATATATGTCCGCAAATGCTTTGTTTCCGTGAAACGGGATGTTGAATTTTTTTCTGACAAACTGACGATTTATTTATTGCTCTAAAATTGGTTGAGATATGCAAATAAAATTTGGTCGGTTTTAAGAGGTAGGTATTGTGCATTTTTTGACATATAATTATAAATATTATATTCACCATTGGCGTGCATACGGGTATAAACATTTTAGATACATCCCGTATGCACGCCAATGGTAAATATAAAATTCTTAATCGTCTGTCAAAAAATTCACAATAACTACCTCTTAAAATCTACCAAATTTTATTTGCATATCTCAACCAGTTTTAGAGCAATAAATAAATCGTCAGTTTGTTAGAAAAAATTCAACATCCCGTCTCACGGAAACAAAGCATTTGCAGACATATATTTATAAGGCAAACGGTTATTATTTTTTCATGCAGAATTACCCCTTAAAGTTTATCGCACTTATTTAGAACCATCCTGTATTGATGAATAACATTGCTAGTTGTTAAAGTACCTAACTTTTTTATTATCCAATGTAAGCGAATGAGTCAAAAAGCAAAATGTTAAAAAGCCTAAGGCTACAGTTGAGTTTTAATTTCAATATTTTATATACGCTTGAATATTCCACATGGTGTTCCAAAATTTGAGGAAAAAACACACTATCATTTTTACAACCGGTATACAATGACACTTACCTCTTTAGCAATAATATTAATACATCGATATTTTTGAATGACAAAGCTATAATACACTAAAAAATCGCTCAAATCGGATAACATGTTTAAGAAATAAGAGATATTAAAAATGTTCCATTTTTAAGGTGGTGCGTCAATTTTGATGCTTAGTGTATTTTTCTCTCTTAATTAGGGATGGCGGTTTTTGACAAAACACCGGTTTTCGGTTAAACTGTTTTTTTTTTGCTTACGGTTTAACCTGGCGGTTATAACCGGCCAAAAGAAACCGGTTTTTGGAAAAACCGGTTTTCGGTTTTTTTAATCCAATAGATTTACAATACACTTTAGTTTGCGATAATCCATTCGACTCGATATCAATATGATCAAAATTAGTACTATCGAAAGAACATATATTACTTTTAACACGTTTGTATATTTGTAGAATAGGTACATTTTAACTCATTAAATGAGTTAAACTATTAAATATTTCCTGTATGAGTGTATCGTTTTGAAAACGTAGCGAAATTCTTGGAGATTTGTATTCGTAATCAGTAATTCCATATTCATGGTCAGAGCATTAGTTTTGGTAATCAGAAAAAGTGATTCACCCACTTTCAATGTCAAGAGTTAAGTGTGAAAAATAGATGATGTTTGCGTCTAATTCAACCAGATCATTTCTTATATAAATATTATGACTACAAATACCTTTTCAAGGAAATATTATCATAAAACTTAATAATTGTTTCTGGCTGATGTGAGATTGCACTTTCAGTTTGCTTCTGTATTTTATAAAATTAAATAAAATTTAAATTATGGTTTTGTTTGGAATAACTACTTGAGAATAATAATTATGATTGGGATCCAAAATAATACCTAACCTAATCCTAATCACCGTAAAAACCTAATAACCGATTTTTACTTTAAAAAGAAAAAACCGGTTTTAACCGGGACAAAAACAACCGGTAAAACCGGTTATTGCGAAGTAAAAAAACCGGTTTTAGGTTTAAACCGGTAGGTTTTTCCCATCCCTATTCTTAATCCGCTGGCCGCCTACTGTGGATATTTTGTTTGTATTGTTTTTCTTCCTAATTCTCATAGATTTGGTTTTTCTTATATTAAGAGAGCGTTCGTGAAAACCTAGAACTACCAAATCCAATTACTTGTTTAATATTAAAATATTATTAAAATGAGGTATTTTCTCTGTTTTAGTGGTGTACATCATGTGGTAAATAGGTACCAAAAGATATGAACAGAGAAAGACATAAACATAACATAAGAAGATACTTTCATACTATTGAACAAAGTTATTTGAACGAATGTAATTCACTCCACATCTGGGCTGAATTATCACTTTATTTTCTGTGTATTTCCACCCAAATGTAATATGTGCGAAAACTTCACGCCAGAGACCGCAATATTTCGTCAGCATTCGCGAGCAAATTTTATAGAAGTATAAAAGTATGGCTCTGGAATTCTAAAGACTGACGCGAAAAAAACATCGAGAAATTCGGAAATTTACCATATTGAAGTCTGAAACGGCCCTTCACCCTGAAAAACTGTACCTGCATATCACCTAGTGGTAAAATTCATTAGCTTCGAATGAATCTAAAGCGGAACCTGAGAGATACGAAGTTCGAGCGAAACAAAAGGGGGAGAAAATACCCATGTAATTTTATATGACTCACAGCTCGTATTCATCAAATATTTAGGCCGACTAGACGCCATGTCTACATAGAGACAACAGAGCGGGGATGTTGGCGACGCTTGTTTTTGTTTTCTTGGAGCTGATGAACTCACAAAGAAGCAGTGCAGTTTTATGTGCGGCTATACACAGAGAATCAAGAATGATGAATTGGCATTATCTGAATTTTCTATAGGGTACAATAATATACTAAATATGATAATATTGTATTTTATAATTTTTAGTATTTTTGTTTTATTTATCACAACATAATTAGTAGAGGTCGGGAAATATGCAAAATGCATGTTAAGTGCATATTTGCATAATTTGGAGAAATTATAGAAGTGCATATACATTTATTAAAAGTGCATATTTTCAGATACATCACAATTTGGAAAAAATCTGTGGACCCAAGTAATGCAGTTTAGCGAGGTAGCTAAAAATATTCCTCGGAAATACCCCTTATTGGTATTAGCATAATATGACAATAGACCCCAATTGACAGTAATGCAATTGTAAGATTAGTTTCAATATTCCAATTGAATAATTGAAGAATCCATTATTTCAACAATTTTTAAAATTTTTGTAATAATGATGTGCAAGTTCCTTATGCTACGACTATACGAAAAACATATGTTGATTCCAGCATGCAATTTACTGTTGAAGCGATTAAAACTGCAATTGTGAATAGTCCAATATGGATATCTGTGGACGAGACGACTAATGTTAAAGGACGATATATATCTCATTTGGTTATAGGAAGTGTAAACGGGAGTGAATGTAGCACCGGATATTTAGTTTAGTTTCAAATGAATCTCTGCGTAACTTTTTTTACCTCAACTGATACCAACAGA
The DNA here is from genome assembly GCF_917563875.1 of Diabrotica virgifera virgifera. Classification (NCBI taxonomy): domain Eukaryota; kingdom Metazoa; phylum Arthropoda; class Insecta; order Coleoptera; family Chrysomelidae; genus Diabrotica; species Diabrotica virgifera. Next base: position 172,618,910 of record NC_065449.1, on the reverse strand, counting down.
TACAAAGTTGTTACTGTTAACACGTTGACGGACATAACGTCTATAGACGTCTAATTGTTATTGATGTAATGTGACACAACGTCTATAAACGATATTTTTAAAATAACGAGTTGTGACAAAAAACGTCACATTACATCTAGATAATATGCATATTCAATGTGATACGATGTCCATGGTCGTAGTCCACATGTTTACAAAAAATATTATGTAATAAACTCATTTTTTCCATAAACTATAAAACCTAAAAAAAATTCAGCAATTTCCCTAATCTATTTTGCAAGATACAGAATAGTGTCACAACACTATTCTGTCACTCTATTTTGCAAGATACAGAATAGTGTCACAACACAGATACAGAATAGTGTCACAACACATTTGAAGCACTGTCCGCCAACGTGTTAAGTCATGCTGCACCATATGATCAAATCTGGACAACATTTTATAAATATTTTTTCCAAATTTGATACACGTTACTTGTGTAGCACATGCTTTAAATAGAGTAGCAGAAACTGTAAGGATAGAATTTCTAATGGTCAATATCCTTGTATCAAATATAGAAAAAATATTTTTAAAATCCCCTCTGGGAGTATAATATGTGTATAAAAATCGTTCACCTAATGTGCCTTTACCATCTGAACCTGTGATAACTAGATGGCAGTGTGTGTGAGAGAGTGTGTGTGAGAGAAAAAATGGCTAGGCTGCGGGTCCGTTAGCCACAGATTTTTATTTTATTTTTACCTCAATTTATTAGTTTTGTTATCAACTAGATGGCGACATGATTAAATTCTCTAAATTTCATAACCGATAATTTTAAGGGGATTAGAGACGTCATTTGTAGTATTGATGTAGATAACTCAGATGCTATAAAAAAAATTTTGGATGTTTTAAAAAAAACCGTTATTAAAAAGTAATTTGGCACATATCCAAACCAACATTTAAAATATTGCAGAATTAATTACTAAATTATAAAAGCGAAACATTTTATTAGTATTGAAATTATCAATTATTCACTAAATGAAAAAATTAAACACCTTGGGAAAACCAACAAAGTGTATCAAAAATTCTGCACGATGTTAAAGAAAAATTAGGGGTATCTAAAAATAATTTAAAATATATAATAATATTAAGATGGGGAATTGTGAAAACGATTTAATTTTATGGATAGAATCCGCAATTATACAATATTTTAAGTCTCTAGAAAATTTAGAAAAAAAAAACATTTAATAATATATAGTTTTAACTGTAATAATAATATAATAAAGAATTATGATGAATATAAAGAATAAATGAATATATTGATGTAGGTAATAGAAATTTTAATAAATATTTTTTCTGACATTAGCATAAAATAAATTAAATACCTTTAAGACAAGGATTACTGCGTTTATTATTTATATGTATTAAATGGAAAAAAGCATATTTCAGTGCATATTTTAACTATTTTTTGTGCATATTTTCATGCAAATTTTAGAGTTTTTTAAATTTGGGAATAGGTAGGTCATGATGTAACTAAGTAAAGTTTACAGGGGCGGAACGCTGCTTGGGGTACTACGGTGGTAGGCAGGGGTGTGTATAAAAATATAAGGGTATTTTTTGCCGTTCGTAATCGACATAGTGCACCAAAATTTGGGAACTTTTTGAACAAGTAGAACATGACGCAACTAAGTAAAATCCCCAGAGCCGGAAACTAGAGTTGAGGATGAGGGCAGTATTAAGGGGTCAAAGTCGCAATTTGTATTATTTTCTTGTGACGCAGCACAACATTTGTCCCCCACGAAGCGTTTTGCCCCTCGAGCTTTTACTTAGTTATGTCATGATCTACTTATTCCCAAATTTTGGTGCACTATCTCCATCATGAGCGTCCAAAAAAATAATAAAAACCTCGATTTTACCCCTTATAACTACCCTCGTCCCCGACTTTGGTTTCCGCCTCTGGGTATTTTACTTGGTGATATCATGGTCTACTTATTCCCAAATTTTGGTGCACTATCTCAATCACGAACGTCGCAAAAAACCCTTTATATTTTTTATATTCACCCCTACCCCCACCTCTTTGTCGGCCACGCAGGGTTCCACCCCAGGAGATTTTACTTAGTTACGTCATGACCTACTTATTCCCAAATTTTGGTGCACTATCTCGATCATGACCGTCACAAAAAAAAATAATAAAAACCGCGACTTTGACCCCTTATAACTACCCTCGTCCCCCACTCTGGTTTCCGGCCTTTGGGGAAAGTCATGTACACAACTAATTTAACATATCCCCATATATTTTTTCCATATTACTTATCACGCACAAAATCCGCTCCCAGCTCTTAGACTATTACATTCAGTTTACTTTCAAAATGAACATCAAACTCAGATTTTATATATATTACGGACAATGACGTAAATCCAACCAATAACGTTATTGGCCGGCCAATATCGACAATGGCCGGTTGAATTGGTCATTGCCGACAATGGCCGGATATTAATGTTATTGTCCATAGAAACTGGACATTGATGATAATTTTAAATTCCTGATAACATTTCTATCATTGTCCGGCCAATGTCGACAATGCCCGTTGTTAATCGGTCAATGTTGAAATTTTGACTAAAAGATAGGTTATGTTTAGGTATATTATTGTTTACTTCATGTGTGTATATTCTGTATTGTTTTCGTACTGAAATTACTCGTAAATTTATTTATTAATTGTTATCATGGATATCAACGATGTGCGCACTTGTTTTAATAATTATATAAACTTAATAGTAAACTCAAAACGTGATGACAATAAATCATTTTTAAACTGTGACGAATACAATAACCGAATAAGTGAAATTAAAGAAGCGAAAAATATTTTGAGAACACGGGGTGCTAAAAAAACAACAAAAGCACTATAGAATGAAATTCAATTATTAAGCGAGCTCCCGCCAGCCACCTGTCTCTTGGAAATTAAAACATTAATTAAAGTGAAAAACCATTGTTTATTTATGAAATAAACATTTTTTTCTTATTCACTATAGCAGTAAAATGTCTTTTGAATTAAACAAATTATATACATTCTTCTTTTTTTTTGTTAAATAATTTAATTTAAAAAAAATTTTTGGACACCCTTTATATTTAATTATGTAAGTGTTTATCTTACTGTATAGAGAATTGAATAACCTTTCAAATGAGGTAGCACACGACCCCTATTATTATTTTAAAAAATCATCGATTACGTCATCACACCCAGATGGATGACGTCACTAGTATGCCATATATGCCAAACTATCATAATTTAAAAATAAAAATCGACCTGTTTCGGGATTTTTCCTTAACCCTCCGTTACTCGCACACGGTGTATGAGTCCGGCCCTCTAAATAACTTCCTATAACTCTGATTGTAGTGGAGATTTTGAATTGCTGCTCCATATACCTCTTCAGTTATCAGTCAACTGTGTGTGAAGTCCACGTGCAGTTTAAAAAACAGTATTGTACTTTTAGTATTAGGCAACACCTTTTAATTAGTAAGGTAATTAAAAGTAGTGAGTTTTAATTAGTAAGTGTAACAAAACGATCCCTTCTACGCCGTCTATGTAGGGAACGCGTCGGTAAGACGCGTACCATAGGATAAGACTTTCCGGGAACCAACGGTTTTTAGGTAGCACAATGCATCGATGGAAACGGATGTATTTACCTGAGAAAGATACAAAAGACCTTTCTCAGTTTGCTGTTTTTATTTTAGTTAGTTAGCATTGAGATCTTGTAACGTATAGACGAAAATACACCTTTTGTTCGATTATCGTGATTTTCTTATAATCAACCCTACAACCTGAGATCATTACCCTAAGTAATCTTCACATTGTCGCCCAACTCGTGGCTTGGGGATTTCGCGATAAATCGTATATTTCGGTAGTTTGAATGAAAAAGCGTGCTTCAGCATTTTTTGGACACTCTTTCGCGTGAAAAGTGAGTTTCGATAACTTAATCGGACTATTTTCACTGTTATAACCTCGCTAACTCCAGTTAAAATAATATTAAGTGCTTCGCTGGTTAAATAAATAATCAAGTGGACTTTTGTTTGTTAATAAATAACAAAGTGATTCGTTTTAGTTATTCAGACACTTCTGTGTATTTTTATTATGTATTAAACGATTGATTGCTTTCGGCTACGTGTAAAAACCTTGTGTTTTGTGAAACTCGGAAGTGAATTAGTGCTAGAGCTGTTCCAAGAATTGTACAGGTGGTATGCAGAAAGCTGTTGGAGGTATCCCTTATCCAAGCGTGGACACAGGAGAGCTATTTACTGGCAAGTACATTCCAATTTTGCATGACCAATCATTTTTACAATTTGCGTTCCACGCAAAACATTGAACATTCGAGTACCATAAAAATTATTTCTAAGTCGGACTCTATTTCAAATAGATCGGTGGCAACAAACATTAACGACATGGCTCAAAACGTAGTATTGACAAACGAACAATTTAAAGAGCTGTTATCAAAATTAGCGGTACAGAGTGCTCCCGTTTCGCCGGCGTCGGTTCAAAGTGGCAACCTATCGAAATGCCATTCGCGTTTTGATGGACACAAAGACACCGACGTTAATGCTTTCATCAGCGCTGTCGAAATTTATAAAGATTGCGCATTAGTGTCGGACGAGAATGCTTTTCGGGGAATCGGTATGCTTTTCGATAATTTCGCGGCAAAATGGTATCAAGGCGTCAAAGACACTATTAAGACATGGGAGGAACTTCTTAGTCTGCTTAGAGTTACGTTCGGTCCTAAAAAACCTGCTTATCGCGTGTACCGCGAGTTATTTGCCGAGGAGCAAAACGAAAAAACAACAGTAGATGTCTTTGTTTGTCGTTGTAGGGCGGTTCTGGCACAACTAGACCCAGGCAGCCTTACAGAAGAGATCCAGTTGGATATGGTGTACGGACTATTAAACAAGGGGATTCGAGAGAAGATTTCGAGGGATTCCGTTTCCACTTTTACCGCGCTGCTTACGGCGGCACGAAAGGTCGAAGATGTGTTTGAGAAACCTTGTTCTGACGATAACAAAACTCCAAACAATCGACAAACTTACGAAAGACGTCCGCGATGTGGATTTTGTCGCGTTCCGGGTCATTCTAAGGACGAGTGTCGAAAGTTACGTGATAAACAATCTAAAGACACACCGACAATTCCGAAAGAAACCGCGAGTTCTTCGCGTACGATTAGTGCTACCGTCGGAGCATCCACTTCGAACTCGTCGCGAAATAGTGTAAACAACCCGTTATCATGTTACGGATGCGGGAAACCGGGTTTTATCAGAGCCAACTGCCCAGTTTGTAGTCATACAGTAACATCTTCGCTAGATTTCTCTTCCTTAGACACGTTTATTTCACCTCAACCCAGACCTGTTCTACGTATTAATATATTAGGTCATGAGGGCCAAGGGTTAATAGATACAGGTGCTAAACAAAGTATAGCTGGTACAACGTTGTACAACCTTTTAGAAAACAAAGGACAAAGTTTTAAGCCCGAGCAAATTTCTGTAAAATTCGCTGATGGTGTTGGGAGAACAGAACTAGTGTTGACAACTTTAGTCGATGTACACATAAGAGGTAAAACGGTGCCTACAAAGTTTATAATTTTTCCTGATGCACCTAATAAAACTCTGCTAGGTATCGATTTTTTGATAAATGCACAAATCGCTCTAGATTTTCACAATAAAGAATGGTATTTTGCAAATGACAGCACACGACAGCAGTTGCTTTTTGAAGATACAGGTACAGAATGTATTGAAATTCATTTTTGTGAAAACTTGAGACCAGATGAAGGAACGATGCTAGCGGATTATGAACGCAATCGACTGGATGAATTTTTAGAAGGTAGGAAGGATACTTTCAGAATGGGGGGAGAGCCTACAGCCTACGCTGAGCATCGCATTAACACAGGAAATAATGCACCCATCGCACTGCCACCATATCGGATGTCACCTGCAAAGAGAGAGGTATTGAAAACCGAGCTAGATAAACTCCTGGAGGAGGGCATCATCGAAGAATGCGAAAGTGCGTGGGCCGCGCCGGTAGTATTAGTACCGAAAAAGGATGGCGGTACGAGACTTTGCGTTGACTATCAACGTTTAAACGCCGTAACTACTAGTGACTCGTATCCGTTACCGCGTATGGACGATTTACTACACGCCGCGAAACGAACATTTTACATGTCTACGATAGACTTACGATCGGGGTATCATCAAGTCAATGTCGCGGAAGCGGACCGTGATAAGACTGCGTTTGTGTCACCGTTCGGGACTTTCCGATACTTACGGATGCCTTTTGGTCTCAAGGGAGCCCCAATGACTTTTCAAAGACTCATGGACCGTTTTCGTCGTGGTCTTAGTAACGTAGTGGTTTTAGGTTATTTAGACGATATCATCGTACTATCCAGCTCTTTTGATGAACATTTAAACGATCTAAAGTTAGTGTTCGATAGACTAGACCAATTTAACCTTCGGGCAAATCGGAAAAAGTGCGTGTTTGCTCGCGAAAAAGTAAAATACTTGGGACATTTGATCACTCAGCAAGGAATTTCGGTCGATCCGGATAAAACCGCTGCTATATCGGAACGGTTACCGCCGAGAAACGTTAAGGAAGTGCAATCTTTCCTTCAGACGGCTAGTTGGTTCCGCCGGTTTATAAATAATTTTGCGGACATATCCAGACCCTTGAGTGACTTAACCAGGAAAAATAAGCCATGGAAGTGGACGGAACTGGAACAGAACTCATTCGAAACACTTAAGAAGTTACTGATTACCGCTCCAATTTTACGGCAAGCAGATGAAAACCAACCGTATATCATTCGTACTGATGCCAGTGGTTACGCGTTAGGAGCAGTGTTGCTACAAGGAGATATCGATGACGAGCATCCCGTGGAATACGCTAGCAGACTTCTTACCGCTGCCGAGCGCAACTATTCTACTTCGGAAAGAGAAGCTTTAGCTGTTGTATGGGCCTTAGAAAAGTTCAGAGGTTATATTGAAGGTACGAAGATAACGCTGCAGACTGATCACCAACCCTTAAGGTGGCTGCTAAGCCTGAAAGCTCCCACAGGAAGATTGGCAAGATGGTCACTATTGGTCCAAGGTTATAACTTAACCATCGATTATCTGCCAGGTAAACGTAACATGGTAGCCGATACACTTTCCAGACCGCCATGTGAACACAATGATGTACTGTCTTGCGAGATATGTGAAGTGCAAATTGACTTGCCTCATCGATCGGCATATGAGACCAGGGTGGAACAATTGAAAGACCCAGATGTCGCCAAAATAATTCAATCATTCGAAGACCCAAATTCGAATGAATATGTAAAATGGACAGATCGTGGATACTTGCTTACACAAGGAGTACTCTACCGTTATTCATCGGAAGAAGACGAAGAAGAGGCTCAGTTAGTAGTACCCACACACGAGCGTGAAGCCATTATGAGAGAATATCATGATGCACCGACGGCTGGTCATTATGGTATCGAACGTACGTTGAGAAGAATTGCTCAAAAATTCTTTTTTCCAGGCATGCGTCGTTTTATTGCTGAATACATTGATAAATGCCAAGATTGTCAAAGATATAAGGCCTCTAATCAGAAACCAGGTGGACTATTACAAACCCCTGTGTATGCGCAACGCTTCGAGACACTTGCCATCGACTTATTTGGACCGTTACCTGAAGGATCGAAAGGTGAACGTTGGATTCTCATAGTTGAAGACTCCTGTACTAAGTGGGTGGAGTTATTTGCCTTAACTCAAGCAACTGCACAAGAATGCGCTATGAAGCTTATTGACGAGGTATTCTTACGATTTGGCCTACCGAGAAGGATTATCAGTGATAATGGTGTGCAATTCGTGTCTGACGTGATGCAACAAGTTTGCTATGTGTTGCAAATCAAAGAGACCTTTACTCCACTCTATCACCCTTCTGCTAATATGGTAGAGCGCAAGAATAGAGATTTGAAGCCGAGACTTGCTATGCTTGTAGGAACGGAGCATAACATTTGGCCTGAGAAGTTGCCAATGGTTAGATTTGCCATGAACTCAGTATGGAGCGAGTCTACAGGACAAACCGCTGCTTACTTAACTTTTGGACGTGAGCTGCGAACTCTAGACCAAGTTAATCGAGATATTCGCCAAGTTGTAGAAACTGAGAATTTTATACCTCAAATATCTCCATACTTAAAACGCATGACTGAAACATGGCATGAATCGAAGATTAAGCATGACAACGCCCAAGATAGGCAAAAGAAATATGCTGATCGACGCCTGAAGGAACCCAGTCCATTCAAAGAGGGAGATTTAGTGTGGGCCAATACAACTGCTCCTAGTAATAGGTCGAAAGGACAGACGGCTAAATTCTACCCGAAGAGAGATGGACCCTATAGGATCAAGCGAGTGGTATCGCCTGTAAGTTATGAGCTTTGTGGAGTGGACACCCCTACTGCCCTCGGTGTGTTCCACGTATCGGCGCTTACACCTGCGAAGCTCAATGACTCTGAAGTTCCAACCCCTGTAGTGCCAAAACGAAGACGAGGACGTCCCAGGAAGAAAACTACATCTTCTGCTGGCCTCTCCTCTAACGATATCGATGCCAGGGGGGGAGACTGTAACAAAACGATCCCTTCTACGCCGTCTATGTAGGGAACGCGTCGGTAAGACGCGTACCATAGGATAAGACTTTCCGGGAACCAACGGTTTTTAGGTAGCACAATGCATCGATGGAAACGGATGTATTTACCTGAGAAAGATACAAAAGACCTTTCTCAGTTTGCTGTTTTTATTTTAGTTAGTTAGCATTGAGATCTTGTAACGTATAGACGAAAATACACCTTTTGTTCGATTATCGTGATTTTCTTATAATCAACCCTACAACCTGAGATCATTACCCTAAGTAATCTTCACATAAGGTAATTTAAGATCTTTTTCATATTTTAATGTTTATATATTTGTTTATTTATATTTAGATATAGATTACGAGAAGGAGAAACAAATATTATTAAAATTATTTGAGGAAGTATCGACTGACGAGGAAACGTATGAAGATAGTGATGAAGATAGTTACTTTTTGTTAAAGTAATATAATGTTGACACAAACGCATGTCTACAAAATTATATAATTATATATATTCATTAAATAATATAATTGTACACAATTTTGCAAAAATAAAATTTTCAAATATTGCTGACCCATATTTTTGGACCCGGTCTTCTGCACCGTGCGCGAGCATCCGATCACAAAAAAATGGCGCGAGTAACGGAAGTCGCCGGTTTACGAAATAAAGAATTTATTCCTTTCATTTGCACCATACTGTATATAAAAATATTATTATTTCCTTGTTTGTATTTATGAATAGGTTACCCATATTATGATAAATAAAGACGTTTTATTTGTTTTTAATAACTACTTATATTTCTGCAACTACTTTCAGAAATATCTTTGTATCTCATTTTAAACACTTATTGACTTACACCGATTGGCTTCTGAGGCATCGATTTATCAACATTGGCCATTTGCTTCTGGCCACTGTCGTTATTGACCGGTTATTAATGAAAAATCTAATTTTACGTTAAGTTTTTACAACATTGGCCAATAAGTTTATCGTCAATAGGTTGTCATAAGGTGGACAACAGGTTTAGGAAACACGAGAGATCAAAAATATCCTATTTTTAAGGTGGTGCTTTCATTTTGATGCTTAGTGTATAATATTATATAACAACATCAAGGTGATACTATAAATATTATGGCTCCCAAACATATTTTTAGAGCTTTATACTGTATTCGATCAAGAGAAAGTTGTTTCGTATTAGAGGTAGAACCATAGAGAGTACACCCATAATCCAAAATCGAGCGAATATAAGACTTGTAGAACATTAAAGAAATTTGTTGATCCGCGCCCCAGCTCTCTTTGGAGAGGAAGCGCAGAAGATTAATTCCCTTTTCACATCTTTGTTTGACATACTTAACCCTACATTAGGCGCGCGGTTATTGCTGACGAGCTTAGTCGCGCGGTCTTCGATTGTAGACCAATAGTTTTTTGTCGTATAATACCGTAGTTTGACAAAATTAACAAATTAAGGGTTAATAGCATATTTATTTATGTCCGTACTTTGATATTAGATATGTTCTGTTTCTTGGCTTTTCTCATTTTGACAGTGGTAAAATTAAAAACGAGGTCATGATTTTTTGGGTCTTTATTCGCAAGTAATAATGAAAATGGTCACAAAAATAAGCTCAATTTAGTAAAAACCACAAATATTTTTTATCTTTGAACTTCTAGAGTGACCAATAGGGATGAATAATAAAGAATAGAACTAGAAATTAAAATTAGAACAAAACTATTAAATGGTAAAAGTGGCACAATTTTAGTCGGTCAAACATTCAGTGCAAATATCCCTGAGATGATCCTTGCATGCAACTTTGTCACATCTTTGGCATGCCGTTCTTGTTGACATATTGCAAATTCGTGCACAAATACAACACCGTCCCACTTAATTTGTTGAAAAATTAGGGGGAGGGGGTACGACTTCTTGAACTCCGAGAAGTACGAGAGCTCGTCGTCTAAGTTCTCTTAGCAGGGAAGGTACAGTTGATCCATATTCAATTTGCGGTTTGATTAGTTCTCATGCTGTTTTCAATGAAGTCGCTTCTTGAAACTTTTTCATTTATGTTCTAGCTTTATATACACAGCAGGCTACATATTAGCTTTATACAGGGTGTTAGTAAATAAGTATGAAAAATTTTAAGGGCTAATTCTACATGAAAAATTAATGCCAGTTTGCTCTATAAACATATTATGTCCGCAAATACTTAGTTTCGGAGATACGGGGTGTTGAAATTTTTATTTCAAACTGCCAATTTATTTATTTCTCTAAGACCAGTTGAGCTATTAAAATGAAATTTGGTGAGTTTTAGGAGGTACTTATTACGAATTTTATGACATACAATTAAGAATTTTGTATTCCTAATATTGTGGCGCGCCTACGGGCAATGGTCTGAATTATTTTAAAGAAAAAAATAGTACGCCACTGAGATATTTCGAATTAGAAATTATTTTAAATTCCACGTCTAATTTATGATAAAAAACCTTTCTTACCTTTTTTTCATATGATGCACCGTTTTTATGCAGAAAAATAAAACATCTTGGCGCATATTTTTTATTTCTTAATACATCATCAAGAACTATCCAATATAATAATACTAAACTAGAACAATAACAGAAAATATTACTAATACCATTTCAACTAGGTGCAAATCTGCAAGAAATGTTTAAAATGATCTCCTTTACAAATAACAGAAGAATTTTATATTCATCATTAGCGCGCGTACGGGTAATGGTCTGAATTTTTTGAAGAAAAAAATAGTACGCCACTGAAATATGTCAAACTAAAAATCATTTTTGAATTCCTCGTTCAATTGACGACAAAAAATCTTTCTTGCCTCTTTTTCATACGAGGCGCCGTTTTTATGCAAAAAAAATTAAACATCTTAACGTTTACAAAGTATTTGAACTAAGTTTCTATGCATATGGAAACTACCTCAAATACTTGGTAAGCGTTAAGATGTTTTATTTTTTTGTATAAAAACGGCGCCTCGTATGAAAAAAGGAACGAAAGATTTTCTGTCGTAAATTGAACGAGGAATTCAAAATAATTTTTAGGTTGACATATCTCAGTGGCGTACTATTTTTTTCTTCAAAAAATTCAGACCATTACCCGTACGCGCGCCAATGATGAATATAAAATTTTTCTGTTATCTGTAAAGGAGATCATTTTAAACATTTCTTGCAGCTTTGCACCTAGTTGAAATCTTATTAGTAATATTTTCTGTTATTGTTCTAGTTTAGTATTATTATATTGGATAGTTCTTGATGATGTATTAAGAAATGAAAAATACGCGCCAAGATGTTTTATTTTTCTGCATAAAAACGGTGCAACATATGAAAAAAAGACAAGAAAGGTTTTTTATTACAAATTAGACGTAGAATTTAAAAATAATTTTTAATTCGAAATATCTCAGTGGCGTACTATCTTTTTCTTTAAAAAATTCAGACCATTGCCCGTAGGCGCGCCAATGATTAATACAAAATTCTAAATTGTATGTCAAAAAATTCGTAATAACTATCTCCTAAAACTCACCAAATTTCCTTTTCATAGCTCAACTGGTCTTAGAGCAATAAATAAATTGGCAGTTTAAAATAAAAATTTCAACACTCCGTATCTCCAAAACTAAGCATTTGCGGACATATGTTTATAGAGCAAACTGGTATTAATTTTTCATGTAGAATTTGCCCTTAAAATTTTTCATACTTATTTACTAACACCCTGTATATACAACTAAAAACTGGAACGCGCTTAGTTGCGCGGTCTACGGTTGTAGACCAGTGCCCTTTGAATAATGGTAAAAAAATAATGCAAACAGATTGACGGCGTTTAGCAAGCTGAAGAGTATGCTGGAAGTATTAGTGACAGCTACTAAGCGGGATGGGGGCGTATGTACAGTTTTCTGCAATTAGCGACCACTTAAAGAAGAGTGGTCTACGATTGTACACCGCGCGACTAGGGAGGGTTAATGTGACTGGTCCATAGAAGTTTATTATCTATTAGTCCAGGAACCGAAGCTTTTCACCTCGCAATTTTTACAGAATGGATAGATTTGCTTGAAAATTTGAGAATAAGTAGTGGAGAGTTTAAGGATCAAAATATTTATGACGCAGAAAGGTGCTTTTACCATGGGGGTGGTTGCCACCCCATCTTGTAGGTGGAAATTTTTTATTATATTTTGACCGCAAAAGTTGATAAACAATCTTCATTTTAAGCAAAAACTGTTCTATACATTTTTTTGATAAAATTAATATTTTTCGATTTATTCCCTATCGAAAGTTTTAGTTCTATATCGAAAAACCAATGTTTTTCGATATTATACTCATTTACGATTCACTCAATTTTTGCCGTAGAAAAATTTTTTCAGACCAAATTCTTGAGATTTAAATAACCTACAATTTCGTATTTAAATATTTTTCGTATCTCTGATTCTGATGTTAATCTTTCTATTCTGAAGAAAATGATATTTTTTACCAAACTACAAAAATTCGTTATTCGCTTTTAACTCCAGTTTTTAAAAACTAATTATTTTAAGCCACTCGAACTTCTGGAATTTATTAATATTTAGTCCAGAAAGCCACTGCGCATCCGCTAGGAAAAATATTCCAATTCAGATTTTTTACACAATCTTACTTAAAAAGGACTACTTTTAACAAATTTGCATGTTGCCAGGACCAAAAAGTGGTCAAAAATTTTGTAAATGTTTTTTTTTTGTTTTTTTCGTTAAATTATTTTTATTGCATGGAAAAAGTTTTTTTTAGGTTTTTTGTTCATTCCAAATAGAAAAGGTCTTTGGTGACTTTTCTCTAAAACTGATAGTTTTTGACATATAAGCGATTAAAAATTGAAAAATTGCGAAATCGGCCATTTTTAACCCACAAAAACTATGTGAAAAACTGAAAATTTGGATGTTGCCAAGGCAGATAGATATTCTTTAAACATCGGTTGATGAAATCCCGAAGAGTTTTTTGCAATAAAATATTCAAAACTCCTTTGTTTTTTAATTGCTAATCAAGCGTGCGCGACACTATTTTCCACCGACAGTATGGTGCAAATGAAAGGAATAAATTCGTTATTTCGTAAACCGGCGACTTTAAGGAAAAATCTCGAAACAGGTCGATTTTTATTTTTAAGTTACGATATTGTGGCATATACGGTACTAGTGACGTCATCCATCTGGACGTGATGACGTAATCGATGATTTTTTTAAATGAGAATAGGGATCGTGTGCTGGCTCGTTTGAAAGGTTCTTCAATTCTCGATTCAGTAGTATAAACATTTATACAGGGTGTCCAAAAATTTTTTATTAAATTAAATTATTTGACAAAAAAAAGAAGTAGAAGGACACCCTGTATAAATAATTATGTAAATGTTTACATTACTGAATAGAGAATTGAAGAACCTTTCAAATGAGCTACCACACGACCCCTATTCTCATTTAAAAAAATCATCGATTACGTCATCACGCCCAGACTAGTGACGTCACTAGTATATCGTATATGCCACAGTATCATAACTTAAACATAAAAATCGACCTGTTTCGGGATTTTTCCTTAAAGTCGCCGGTTTATGAAATAACGAATTTATTTCTTTCATTTGCACCATAATGTCGGTGGAAAATAGTCGCGCACCCTTGATTAGCAATTAAAAAACGAAGGAGTTTTGAATATTGTATTGCAAAAATCCCTTCGGGATTTCATCAATCGATGTTTAAAGAATATCTAGCTATCTTGGCAACGTTCAAATTTTCAGTTTTTCACATAGTTTTTGAGGGTTAAAAATGGCCGATTTCGCAATTTTTCAATTTTTAATCGCTTATATGTTAAAAACTATCATTTTTTGGAGAAAAGTCACTAAAGACCTTTTCTGTTTGGAATGATCCAAAAAACCTAAAAAAACTTTTTTCCATGCCAAAAAAAATAATTTTAGGAAAAAAACAAAAAAAAACGTTTAAAAAATTTTTTACCACCTTTTGGTCCTGGCAACATGCAAATTTGTTAAAAGGAGTCCTTTTCGAGTAAGATTGTGCAAAAAATCTGAATTAGAATATTTTTCCTAGCGGATGGCTTTCTGGATTAATTACATAAATAAAGAAGTATGAATATGGCCAATGACCACAAAAAACCCCTAAATTACATTATTATGCTTATAAAGGAAAATAAAAAACTGTTTTTTTATTTTTTTTAAATGTAAGTATATTTTTGTTAAGCATAGTTGTTTTGATAAAGCGAAAACTTTGTGAGTTATTAGCAGCTAACACGTATTTACCTATAGAGATATTCTTGACTAACTGATTTCTGTGCCTTGTGAAACACATCACAGCTGTATTTTCTGGTGAAACACTAAATCCCATCCTCGTCGACAATTTATTGTATCTTCAGATGAAATAATTAGGACATTTCGATAATTATATTTTGACAACTATTAAATATGAACTGACATAACTATATATAACATTACATAACAACATCAAGGTGAGACTATAAATAGAGGAGGATATTTTATTAGGGATGCAAATTTATTTAAACTAAATAAATCTATATTATAGTTTGGTTCTTGTAGATACACTGTATATCAAGTAGAAAAAAATAAATAATCGTTAATAGAGAAGTCATAAATAGCAAATTCGACATGCAGACGACACTGCAATGTTAACAAACATAAAATAAGTACGGGATACAGATAATTGTCCAGAAACTAAAATGTTGAGTATAAATCTAACTCATCATAAAGATGTTAGAATAAGTTATTTAAAAAAAATGAAGAACTCTAATAAATAAAGCGTGGGACCAAAACGTTGAAATCCGAAGACACATCAAAGTTGCAAGGTCCATTTGATAAAACAAGAAATTAGTACGTGATATAGCTTTTAGTATCTAAATATTCTATACCTACCTATCTAGCCGACCCGACAGATATGGTGCTATTTACGCCATAGGAATTAAAAAATAAATAGTGTCTGGCCCGTACCAATATAGAGCATTGATTTGATTTGGTCACTGGCGCAACATAATATAGGGCCTTCACCTTTAAACTTAAATAGACAAGATGAAAACGGCGGCTTCGTTGGAAAAAATATTCCCATGAGATTTGTTTGCACAATCACATTCGTGAGACACCCCAGAATAAGGTTCAAGAAGTCGCCCACGCAAAAAGTGTTTTTTTTTAAACAAATTTCAAAAATCGATATTTGCGGCCCGGACAATTTTTAGGTTTTTTGGACCATTTTGAACAAAAAAGGTCTCTTGTAATTTTTCTCTAAAGTTGATTGTTTTCGAGTTATAAGCAATTTAAAATTGAGAAAAAAACGAAAAATGGCGATTTTCAAGGCCCAAAATCACCAGTAAAGAATATTATTTTTGAGGTTACTAAAATGCCTGATTGCACCAACAGATCTTAAGCTCCAGCTTAGCTCAGCTCTACTTATAGATAGGGCCTCCTTGAGTATCACTTACATTGCACCATAATTTTAGATTCTTACTTTATTATCAATTATATCTATTATTATATTATAGTGTTCTTATTGTAATACATTATAATTATATTATATTAATTCTTATGATATTCTCGACTTAAGCTTAAGATCTGTTGGTGCAACCGGGCATTAGTAGCTAAATTAAATTCCTAACCTTCTTGTATTCGTTCCCGATGAGGGTTTTGGACTTGTTTTATTTTAAACTAATGTTTTTTAATTGTTAATGCAGCGCTTATGACGGGGGCGCTCAGGCTGTTGCGCGTCAGAATCTTACAAATCTGTAACAAAATTAATTTGAAATTAATATTTTTGCATTCATCTACATTGCAACGACATAAAGATACACAAGCAACATTATTTTTCCTACAATTATATGCTATAGTTTTATAAATTTTTGTACACTTGCATCGTTGAATCAGTTCGTATAAATATGTACTATTTTAGGAGTTGTTATAATATGTAAATATTTTCCTAACAAGTGCCGAAAATCATACTTTTCCCCACGCGAATGCAGTTTGCCGAACGACGCAAAGCGGAATTCGGCAAGCAGTCGAGCGCGGAAAAGAGACTTTCCGCAAGAGTTAGGAACAATATTTTTTCTACGAGCGTTTAAAAAATGACCAAATCGTAATCAAATCATCATTGAATTAATATGAAAATACACAAATCCATTCTTTGACAAGGTTGTCAAAACCAAACTTTCAATATAATTGGTTTCCATGACGACGATTCAAAATGACACTGTTATTGTTTACAGATTTGACTTTCGAATATTATGTCAAAATAATTTTATTTCGTCGAATTGTCGCGTTAATTTCATTAAAACATGAACACAATAATATACATTTGAAATAAATTAATAAATAATATCTAAACATTAGTTTATTGCATGTATTATACCTAATTATTTTAAGACCATATTAAAATATCTAAATTCAGTGCGAAAAAGTAATGCGGAAAAGTAAAACTTTTTAAACTAAAACGCGTGCAAAAAAGTAGACTTTTCTACGGCCGTGCTAAAAGTGCCACTTTCACGCACGCATTTAGTTTCCGAAAGTAGCACTTTCCCGCACGGCGTGCGGGAAAGTAAAATACCTTGTAATATTGCATTGTAATATATTATACACTGTGTCCGTAAAGTATGGAACAAATTCTTTTTTAGCTAAACAGAGCATTTTAAGAAATAATCCTGAAACACGTCGATTTTTGATTTTAATTTACCGTATTTTAAAACAATATTCTAATATACAGGGTGAATTACTTTCGAGTAATGACGTCACCGTCATTTTTTTTAAATGGAACACCCCCATTTTGTCTCAATTTTCGGATTACTCTAGCTGAGCTGATTCCAAAAATGTATCACATGTTGATTCAAATTGGTACAGGGTGGACAAAAATACAATAGATTTGTGTGTGTTCATACAGTAACGCGTTAGTTAAATTAACAATATTTTCAAAAATACTTATTTTATTTTTGATATTTTAATTATATTTTAATTTTAATTAATTTTTGATATTGTTTAGTTGAATATTTTAATTTAATATCAAAAATTAATTAAACTTTAATAATATGAGCGTACACAAAACTATTGTATTTTTGTCCACCCTGTACCAATTTGAATCAATATGTGATACATTTTTGGAATCAGCTCAGCTAGAGTAATCCGAAAATTGAGACAAAATGGGGGTGTTCCATTTAAAAAAAATGACGGTGACGTCATTACTCGAAAGTAATTCACACTGTATATCAGAATATTATTTTAAAACACCGTAAATTAAAATCAAAAATCCACGTGTTTCAGGATTATTTCTTAAAATGCTCTGTTTAGCTAAAAAAGAATTTGTTCCATACTTTACGGACACAGTGTATATAATACATGCAATAAACTAATATTTAGATATTATTTACTAATTTATTTTTAATTTATCTTATTGTGTTCATGTTTTAATGAAATTAGCGCGATTGTTTCATTCATAGGAGATTCTGACCAATAGAAAGCTACAGAAATAAAAATTAAACTGGTAATTTTTGATAATATCCCGTCGTTAAGTATATTATTTCAGGTGCCCTTCGTTGCTACTAAAAAATACATTCAGTGACATTAATGACAATTAATGTTTTAAAAATTATAAAAGTGATGACTTTCAACCGTTACATATTTATAACAACTGTGTGTTTAATTGTACTAATTTGTACTTACATATTATATAAATTACAATAAAATTTTGGTTTTGAACAGTTTTATTCATGAAATAATCGCAACAAATTGCACTCGATCTCTAAAATTATTATCGAATTTTTGCCCTCGTGACACTTTGACATAATTTCACTCCCCTTCGGGTCTTGAAATTAAAACTGTCAAAGTGTCACTCGGGAAAAATTTGATAATTTTAGAGCTCTTGTGCAATTACTATTGATAATTCGATGAAATAAAACTATTTTGATATAATATTTAAAAGTCAGATCAGTAGACAATTACAATGGATTTGAATCGTCGTCATTGAAACCAATATCGTCGTCGTGGTAACCCATTATATTGAAAGTTTGGTTTTGACAACCTTGTCAAAGAATTAATTTCTCTATTTTCACTTCTAAATAAAAATTGATATAACTCTATTTTTTGTGACTTTTTTCCAAACGTACGGCCTTAGAAAAATATTGTTCCTAACTCATGCGGAAAGTGTCTTCCCCGCACTCGACTGCTTGCCGGAACTCCGCTATCGCGTCGTTCGGGTCAACGGCAGTCTCGTGCGTGAAATTATCACTTTCCGCACTAGTTAGGAAAATTACTATTGCATATTATGGGCAACACTGAACTGATTAATAAATCGAGTTGATTCATATACAGTATACACCGCAAATTAAAAGCAGGAACCTTTTGCATCGTACAAGTTTAATGCAGGTCAGTGATATATTCATAAACTATAACTAAATAATTAAATGCTCTATTTTTGATATCAGCGATTGTGAATTCAAATTATACTTTAAATTTTAATCTTAAAAATTACTAAATTTAATTTTAATTTTAAAATTTTTTGATCTCAATGATAACAATTAAAATAATTAATTTTTCTGCACCTTTGTAAGATTTCGAACGCTTTATAAATTTTTTAATTGGTATTTATACCTTTAAAATTATAAACATCATAAAATCATATTCATAATAAAAAAAAACATAATTACCAAAAACGTGTATATTTAACAAGTATAAAAATGCGCCGAGAACGCCCGAGCTACATAATATAGTCGAGACGCGCGACAACCCGAGCGCATGCCCTGTTATAAGCGCTGCATTAGCAATTAAAAAACAACATATTAAAATAAAACAAGCCCAAAATACTCATCGGGAGCGGATACAGGAAGGTTTTAACTTTAATTTAGCCACTTGGTAACCTAAAAAATCATATTTTTTACTAGTGCTTTTGGGCCTTGAAAATCGCCATTTTTCGTTTTTTTTTTAAATTGCTTATAACTCGAAAAAGCTCAACTTTATGGAAAAATTACAAGAAACCTCATTATGGTCCAAAACCCGAAAAAAAAATAGTTTGGACATTTGTAGTGACTTAATAATATCTATTATGTGAATGTGTTATATAATTTTATTTAGAAAATTATTTTATATTAAGTGGTAAATACATTTGTTTAGTAACAAAAAATAAGAAACAGATGTTCATAAATAAAAAAAAAACAGAAATAAATATAATTATATGTTAAAAAAGAAATTATTGAACCTTGACTAAAACACAGTATTTTTTATAGGATGAAAACTTTTATAGGATGAAAATGAACTTCCAAACGATTAAAGTAAAATATTATCCAGTGAGCACGTAAAGGTTGGAATAAATTCATTTTCTCCAGAATGGACGATTTTGGAAAAAAATCCCGAAACAGGTCAATTTTTATTTTTAAATTACGACTTTTTGGCATATATATCATACTAGTGACGTCACGCATCTGGGCGTGATGACGTCATCGATTATTTTTTTAAATAGGGATAGGGGTCATGTGATAGCTAATTATTTATACAAAGCGTATAAAAAAATTTTTTTAATTAAATTTATTGACATAAAAAGAAGAATGCATGTAATTTATTTAGTCCAAAATACATTTAACTGTACTCTCAGAAAAGAGAAAAATTTGTTTAATTGAAAAATAATTATTGCTTTTCGCTTAAATTTAATGTTCAAACTGTCACGAGGAAGGTGGGTGGCTGCTTTAATATTAATTTAGGCAAAAAACAATATTTATTTGTCAAATAAACATTATTTCCTGTTTTCTGATAGCAGTAAAATATAATTTGAGTTAAATAAATTACACACATTCTTCTTTTTATGTCAATAAATTTAATTAAAAAAAATTTTTTTGACACCCTGTATAAATAATTATGTTAATGTTTATACTACTCAATAGAGAATTGAATTACCTTTCAAATGAGCTATCACACGACCCCTATTCTCATTTAAAAAAATTATAGATGACGTCATGACGCCCAGATGGGCGACGTCACTAGTATGATACATATGCCAAAAAGTCGCAATTTAAAAATAAAAATTGACCTGTTTCCGGATTTTTTTCCAAAATCGTCCATTCTCGAGAAAATGAATTTATTCCAACCTTTACGTGCTCACTGTATAATAATATAATATGAATATTTAGTGGAGTCACTGAAGACTTTCACCGATTTCGTTGAACCTCCATCGATTTTCTTGAAAATTGGTGAGTAATTAGAGGATACCTCAAGGAACAAAGGTGACATAATGCCAACTGGCGCTTTTACCCTGGGGGTGGCTGCCGCCCCTTCTCGTGGGTGAAAATTATTTTATTAAAAATAATACAATAAATCGATAGAGGGACAAATTATAAGCAAAATTTGTTATATCAAGTTATTAATATAAATCAACACTTTTTGATGTTGTTCTGAAGCTATTTTCTTGTGACATTTTTACAATTTTAACTATTTAGAATGGGAAATAAGCCACAATATTATTAAAAAATGATTTTTATTAACGTTTCGACGCCCAAATCGGGTGCCGTTGTCAAAATACAAAATACTATTAATATAAACAAAAATGTTGTTGCTTAGTAAAAAAAATTCTTCTAATAATTTATTTAATTTGACTCATTTATATCGGCAATTCAGATACATATGATACATTTTAAAGTAGAAGACTTTAAAATGATATTGCCAATATTTATGAGTTGCGTTCCTGGGACGACTTTACTGAATATTTGCCAATATTTATGATTTTTTTGTGATGGATATTCTTGAGTTGGGGTTGATTTCATGTAATCGAATGAACTATCTTTCAGTAAAGTCGTCCCAGGAACGCAACTCATAAATATTGGCAATATCATTTTAAAGTCTTCTACTTTAAAATGTATCATATGTATCTGAATTGCCGATATAAATGAGTCAAATTAAATAAATTATTAGAAGAATTTTTTTTACTAAGCAACAACATTTTTGTTTATATTAATAGTATTTTGTATTTTGACAACGGCACCCGATTTGGGCGTCGAAACGTTAATATAAATCATTTTTTAATAATATTGTGGCTTATTTCCCATTCTAAATAGTTAAAACACTTTTTGAGTTATTAAAGACTTTATATTTTCGAAAAAAAATGCATGTTTTAAATCAGTTTTTCACGTATAACTCAAAAACTATAAGCTTTTACAAAATAGTTATTATTACTGAAATTGATGATAATAAAAAACTGACTACATTTCTCACTTAAAGAACTAAACTAATGTTAGTTCAAAGTGATTGGCAATTGAATGTGTATTTTTTTCGACGAGTACTTAAATCTAAGTATTCAAGCTTGAATAACGGGAAAACGATGCAATGTACAAAATTTACCTGCTAATCATTTGTCAACGTACTTCGAAATATGTACCTATTAAATGAGCTTCAGACCAAGTTAATAGCGTCAAAAGTAAGCAAGTTATGAAGAAAATAAAAGAACCCTATCGAATTTTTTAGAAAAAAGTGAAAAATAAAACATACGCCATTTTCACAAAAATTAAAATTTATAATAATCCTTACAATAACTTCTTTATATTAGCACAACAAATGATTTCAATAATTTTGACCGGTTTAGAATGCATATTTTTGAAAAAAAGATATGATTTAAAAAATTACAACAATTTTTAAAATTATTGTAATTTTCATATTCTTTTGATAACAACTCCAAAAATACTCAATATACGTAAAAAATTATAAATACCCAAATTTTAGTTTATTCTGTGTCAACTTATTTTACCTGTTTTACTTTTTTAATAGGGTAATAAATAACCGAGATAGAAACGTTTAAATCTTAAATTTTGCTGTGAAAACCCCACAACCGGGGCCATTTAACCTTTTATTTTAAAAAAAGTGAGGGGTCTAAAAGATTAAAGTCAACGTGGTTAAATAGCCATTGGAATTAGTTTTCAAACGGTTTTTAGATAAACCTTATATCTTAAAAATAAACGGAGCTATTAAAAAAAAAACATTTTTTGGAAAAATTAAAAAAAAAACAAATTTTGAAAACGTTTTGGTGCATAAATTTTAATGCTATCAACATGTTCGGGGACCAGTGGCGGCTGGTCCTATGAGGCAGGTGAGGCAGTGCCTCACCAGTATACCAATCGACTATTTACGTTATTTCGTTATTTCATCATCAATTCTTTAAATACAATTTAACTGTTTGAAATTTACTAAATAACTTTATTTTCGTTATATCATCATCAATAATTCTTTAAATACAATTTAACTTTTTGAAAATTGCTAAATAATTTAATTTTTATTATAAAACTTTTTTTATTAACTTTATTTTTATGATAAAAAAAAATTAGTACGGCCCTGACCCGTTTTTCATAACACACCGATATACCTACTCTACAAGGTACCATTAGAGGCACTGCCTCTGATGGTACCTCGTCTAGCATATTACGAAGCCGACGGAGATCGGCCGGCAGCATGACTGAGAATAATTTTTGGAAGCGGGATTAAGTATCCTTTCAGAGGCAGGCAAAAATATGCCTCTAGCGTGGTTTTGCAGTTGTAGGTAGTTTTTTAGTGCAGTTTGTTCTAGTTACGTGTACTTACTATTAGTATAAGAGATACAATAGATGTTTAGAATATGTTATTATGCTCTGACTGGCTGAAAGTCATTTGCCAATGTCAATTAAATAAATAAATTAATAAAAAAATTAGAAATTATGATTTCTTTCATAATAATTCATTTACTTTTAAGTACGCTGTTTATAAAATAAATAAAAAACCAAAAAAATAAAATTTAACCCTTAGTTTATTTAACATAAAAAAACAATCTTATAATATAACCGTAATTTGCTTACTTGCTTGTTTCTATTTGCATATATGCAATACATTTACAATATAATAAAATTGGTTCTAAAATGAAATTATCACGTGTTTGCAGGTATATTGTTTGCGTACCATAATTTCATTTTGGCAAGTGATTAATAATAACAGAATCAAACCAAACGGCCAAACCAGAATGATCCTAAGGGGGGCTACAACTGGTGGTTCACTGGGGGTATGGATTTAAGGCTTTAAGGATTTAAGGCATTTAAGGCTTATAACCCCCAACCCCCCCAGTTACGCCACTGGAATCAGTTGTCCGTTGTTTTCATGTAGTATATAATGTAAATTTTGCTTAATATGGCTGTTCAAATGTTCAACGCTGATGAGCCAACGACGAAACATCTTATTCATGCTGTTTTGATATGTGGTATCATATTAATTATTATTTTTAGCTAAAAAAACAGCTACTATGAGTATGAACCTGTTAGAGACTTACAACTTTCGTAGCTATTCTTTTGCGAATAAAATTGTTATTTAATATCGTTTGCAAGCCTTAAAATAAATACGGTGCCGTTCTGTGACGTTATGACGTCACAAAATCGACCTTCCGGCTATTAAAGAAAATCTAACCATAATAATAATAATCCTCAAGTGTAGTGTGCCTCACCATCTTGTACTATCACGAGCCGCCCCTGTCGGGGACTCATTTAATTGATATTTTTAAGTACTTTGACAAGTGTTAAATCAGTTTATATTATAAAATTCATTATTTTCTCGTATTTCAGCTTGAATACTTGGATTTTTTTACTCGTCGAAAAAAATATATAATATTCAATTACCTATAACTCACTTTTAGTTAACACTAAAAGGTTTTTCTAGGTAAAGGATTTATTTCGTTTTTTATTAGCTTCAATTTTGGTAATATTATCTTTTTTGCAAAAACTTGTAGTTTTTGGATTATTGATGAAAAATCGGTTATAAACATGCATTTTTCTCAAGAGAAATTAAAATCTTTGATCTTCAATAACTCAAAAAGTTTTAATTTATTTTAATAACTTTATACATATAAAAAAATTTGCTTAGAATTTGTCCCTCTATCGAATTATGGGGTTATTTTCAATAAAATCATTTTCACCCACGAGAAGGGGTGGCATCCACCCCCAGGGTAAAAGCGCAAGTTGGCACCATGTCACCTTTATTCCTTGAGATATTCTCTAACCACTCACCAATGTTTACGTAAATCGATGAAGGTTCAACGAAATCGGAGGTAATAGCTCATATCGACCTCCAGTGACTGCACTAATTGTACATAATACAAAATTGTATTATATTTTAATACTACACAGTTACATTGAAATGAAATGAAATATATATAAATATAAAAAATTTATTACGTAAATTATTAAATAAATATAAATATAATTTATAGTGATCAGTTATGAGCAATGCCGAGAAGAAAATCTAAAACGTCATTTGGACGATAATTAAAAAGTCATTATTCTGTTTTCTCATTCAATACATTGTTTTTTTTTTCTACGTTTTGGTGCAGGTTCTTCACGAAGTACATATTCCACTTGATAATCGGTTTGTTGTTGTTCTTTTTGAAACCCTGAAATTACTCTGTACACTCCAGCATGTGTCGGGATTTTGGGTGTCGGAATTTTGGCTTGTCAGGATTCTGGCCTCTCGAGATTTTGCCCGTCGGGATTTTGGCTGCCGGGATTTTGGCTGCCGGGATTTTGGGGTAGCTCAATAACACTGATGCTCTGCAGGGTTCATAAAAATGAGTCCCACTTTTCATGGGAATATCCGTCCCCCTGTCAAATTAAACAAAAAAGGAATAATAATAATAAGATATAAGGGAATAGAACAATAGTTGTATTTTTTTTTATTTGAAAACACAAAGTCGCATCCACCCGAAGGTTATTAGCGACATTTCTGTAACATTTGTAACAATATTAAATCAAAATTTGGTAAAAATGAATTACAATTTGTATACAATTAAACCTTTGGAGCAATAATTGGATTCCACGCACTAACACTTTATTTTTGGAATGAAGTTTTAGATCGCCAGCAACACTCCGACACTCTCTTTCCATGCATCATTAGTGATAGCGTTACGCGCACTAGTATCTGCTTGTTCATATTTCCTTCAATGCCTATGTGGGGTGGTATCCACCGGAAGTGGATTCTTCTGAAACTATCTTGAGCTTCCATTAGTTCGGCCTTGGTTCTTTTCTCATTGGGGTGTTTATGGTATATATTTTGCATAGCTTTGACTGTGCTAAGAGAGTCGGAAAGGACTATGCAACAAGGGAGGTTTTTAATATATACATAGTTTGATGGCTTTAAACAAACCAAAGAGCTCTGCAGTAGAGATGCTGGAATTCCGAGAAAGATGTAGGAGTATAACAAGGCGATGAAAAATTCCATCAATATTCTTTGGAAGTAGAAACTTTAATCGTAATGTTGGCTTAATTGAGATGTGTCACTTTCCCAGTCTGACGCCTCACTGCCAAGATAACGATGACTTTTTTTCTTTATGGACGTGAATTTTCGTTTTATGGATCTTTCCTTTAAATGGGGGTAAACAAGACTGAGCATATGGGACAAAGCTGATTCGTCTGTAGTATATTCTTGAATTGTGGTTATAGGATCTGTTGATCCCGTGATATTCATTAGGAGCATGTTAAGTTGATCAAAGTTTAGAGGGAAAGGTAGAGGGGGATTTTCTATGAAGTTTTTAGCAGGGTCAAGTAAGAGAGAAAATGAGCATTCAGAAGTGCTTGCTGAACTAATTTTAGCTTTTTTATATTTTGCTTGGACTTTAGGTGGTGGAAAAATGTTACATTCTTTTGAAGATGGATCTGCTTCAGGTGAAATAATTTCATCAAAGTTACGTTTTGGTTGATTAATTATGTGACTGTCCTTATTTCATGCATCTTCTTTGTTCGGTTTCTCCGGGACGTTGGAAATAGACACTTGTTTACACTGAGAAGGGTTTGTATCATTGGGTGCTTGCAAAGATATATTTGTTACGCTGGATACCGATGCTTCATTGTTTTGGTTGGGGTTTAGTTGATCTAGTGGTTCGGAGTACTGTGAAGCAATGTGACCTGGCTTCTTGCATCTAAAGCAAACTAAACTGTCTTAACCTTTAAATACCCGCGCATCAAGTTATAACATAACTACACGCGTGGCGTACTTTGTACGCCACAAGAAAATACACTTAAAAACAGCGGATTTGTTTAATTTTTTTTTGAAAAAATACACTTAGTTGTTTGTTATAAACCATATTCGGCATCAGTGAATACTTGGAGTTCCTTTTCAGTAAGCCAATTGGGATTTATAACTGGAATCATGGAATAACTGGATTCCATGATAAATAAAATTACTAATAAAAAATTTTTTTAAATGTGATTTTTTACAGGAGAAAAAGTATTGTTTACAAAGAAAAATATATTTTTTGCCATAATGATTAAAAAACAATTAAAATATGTACTTATATTACGACTTATAGTAATATAATCCTGGGGTATATTGTCCACCACCGGAAACAACAAATAATAAAATGTAAATTACGATCTTTCCAGAACGCCGATTATAACGAAACTAAAACCAAATTGTAAAGCACATTCCAGTGATCGGTTAGAAAAATAAGCAAGGTCAAAAATTAAATTTTTAAATATATTTCCAGTAGAATTCTTATATCTGGCGTACAAAGTACGCCAGCGCGTGTAGTTAAAGGTTAAGAGATGAATATTCTATATATTGTGTTGTCAAAAACAAGAGTAAATGACTCTGGTAGTGTTAGACTGTGAGGACTGATATATATCTGTCTTCGAAAACTAAGGATGTGATTGAACTCAGGCATAGAAGCACTAATTTTGAGGAATGTCATGGGGGAGACAGGAACTATGCCGATTTTTTGTAACTCATTGATTAGCAAGTCGTGCGGTATTGAAGGACATACGCCGGAGAGCACAAGTCGTTCCGCTGGTGTAATTAACCTTCTTTCTCTGACAATTTCACCTTGTATTTCTATTTGACCATGATTATTCATAAAATCATCCACTATTTGTTTACTGGATAAATACATACATATGCGATTATTAGATAATCTAGAACAGAAGATTATATTTTTCGGTTGAATTATATTTCCAAGTAGGAGAAGGTAGTCTTGAAGTTTGGTGTTTTCTAAGGCACTAAAGATAATTGCTTGGGACTTTAAAGGAAATTGCACTCTCGACGCTGCCAAAGAGTATGACTGTGATGCTCGTATTGTAGAACTGTTGTGGGATTCCATGTTTGAATTCATTTCGATAAACGTTAAGTGAAAAGTAAGTCCGACCCGGTACACCTGCTAAAACAGGTATTTCGGTCTTTACTAAAAGCGGTTATTTTGCTGGCAAAACTGGATTTGTGTATTGACAACAATAACAAATAATTGTAATTTGCTAACTTTAATGCTAATTTTACTGGATATTATGTAAAGAGTTCGTACACTTACAGTTTATTTCAATATATCACTGAGATTCACAATTTATGACTTTTATTAAGCTTTGTTAATATTAAAAATATTCGGAGCCCACATTGAATACAACATTATAGTTATCGATGCAGGATCGGTCTCCCAACAATTGTATTTAAACTATGTATTTGTTTTAATTTTACTTCATGAACTAAAAATAAAAATAAAAAATATAAATAAGTGTCAGTTTCTATAAAAAGAAGCATCTTTTACGTTAATTAAATGAGGGGTTCTACATTAGATAGAAGTTGATGACTTTTCTATAATTTGTTTTATTATATTTTAATAAGTTTTATTTGTTTTAGGTAAGTGCAGCTGTCTTTGCTTAGAATTAGAAGTAAGTAATTCAGAGGAACTACTCATAAATTCAGCAATTCACAAATATGTAAAATAATCAGAAACTAGAAAATTTTGTGCAAGCCACTTTTTATTTTATACACTGATGATAGTGATCGTAAATTTACGTTTATACGCTTTGAGTTTCGCTGGTGTCGCTCCTAGCGGATTACTAATGCAACTTTCACCGGTAATTTTTAAATTTATTATTTAATTGTTATCTCTTAATATTTACAACGCAAAAAAGTAATTAAATTTTATTCGATTTTTTTAAGATTTGGCTAATCATTTTGACGTTCTATTGATGAAATGTCAATTTCTTACTTCGGATACTTTCACAATTATCGTGTAGGTGGCGCTAAGATTAATATATTAATTTATAATTACATATTACGGAACATTAAAAAAACTTAAATTCAGTATTTAAAACGTAAGAATATTTAAGGTAAAAATATATACCTACCACAGCTTTGTCCAACTAATATTTTTTATAATTAATTTTTTTAATTTTAATTTTAAATTAATCACTTTGACATTTATGTCAAATTTCCAGTAAACGTTTACAGACTTGTCACTATTGGCTCTCGCAAATTTTTAAATATCCCCTCTACGTACGAGCTCACAGCGTATATAGTTGGATAGGTAAGGTTAGGATAAGTTAGATAAGAATCCTCTTAGCATGGAAAAATACATTTAAAAATTTGCACAAATAAAAAAATATTTAGTATATATTTTGGGCAGAGTTATTTTCATTATTTTTTAAATCGCTATTTAATCATAGTTAATCATATTTATTACAAAAATTTCGGTAAAATTGCATGGCCTTATTCTAGATTATTCCTATAAATATCTAATTTGGTTTATACACTCTACAAACTCTACCAACAAACGAAGACAGAAGATTCTTCAGATAATTTTAAGATATTTTAACACAGATATCACCTAGTCAGAAAATGCTTCCTAAAAGAGCTAGAGCTCTTTGAAGATGGCGTCTTGTAATTAGTTTTTCTTAAATAACTCCAGAACGCTTCTACAGGACTTTTCATCGATTGTCATTTGTTTTAAGCTGCTGTCATATATGTTGTGTATTCTGTGTATTATATTAATATACACGAATTATACAACATATGACAGAAGCTAGAAACAAATGACTGTGAATGAAAATCCGTATTGAGAAAAACGAAAATGGGTACACATATTTATCTTCCAGAGATACATCGATTCCATGCATTGCGAAATTCTAGTACCGGTCATAGGCATCCGTTTTGGGTAGGGCAACAATTATTTTACCGTATAACTGTTTTATCTATCATTTTTAAACATTTTTGACTCTGGATTATTAAATTGTGAGGTATTCTACAACTAAAAGGTAATCTTGTTTTAAGTAGATAGGATACACCGTTTTCTGGAAAAATCGATTTAAATTTTTTTTTAATTTTCAAAAAAAATTTCAACCAAAATCTATTAAGAAATCCGAAAACTGGTACGTTTATTTATATTTCAAAGATGAATCGATTTCATTTATTGCGAATTTCTAGTACGGGTCATATGCGTCCGTTTTGGTTAGGCGAAAGGTTATTTTATCGCATAACAGTTTTGTCTTTAATTTTTAAACCTTTTTTACCCTGGGTATAAGTTATGAGGTATTCTAGTACTAAAATTTACTTTTGCTTTAAGTTGGTAAAACACCGTTTTTTTTTGAAAAAATTTTTTATTTTTTTTTTCAAAGTCAAAAAACGAAAAATTTTCAAATCGATTTTTCTAGAAAACCGTGTGTTCTACCGACTTAAAGCAAGAGTACCTTTTAGTACAATAATACCTCACAATTTAATAATCCAGTGTCAAAAATGCTTAAAAGTTAAAGACAAAAAAGTTATGTGATAAAATAACCGTTGCCCTACCCAAATCGGACGCCTATGATCGGTATGATCGGTACTAGAAATTCGCAATGAATGAAATCGATTTATATCTGGAAGATAAATATACGTACCGATTTTCGTTTTTCTAAATTGCAGCGTTCTGGAAGTATTTAAGAGAAAATAATTACAAGACGCCATTTTCAAAGAGCTCTAGCTCCCTTAGGAAGCATTTTCGGACTAGGTGAAGTGAGCTAAATTGTCTTAAAATTATCTGAAAAATTTCTTGTCTTCGTTTGTCGGTAGACTTTCTGGACACCCTGTATATTTTGTGGCAATTTTATGGTCAAATTCAAATTCAATTCAAATTCAAAATATCTTTTATTAAAAAAATTGTAAACAACACACTTATAGCAAATTGCCACAACTGAATAATAAGTGTCTAATATACATACAAAATTACAATTACAACTACTTATAAGTTAAAAGTTAAAATGTGTTATTTAAAAACTCATACACAGAATATGGTTCTAAATCCAATAAAATGCTATTTATTTCAGTTCTAAATATATTAAAATTCCGTTGCAATTTAATTCCAACAGGTAATTTTTTAAAAAATTTTATACACGGATATGTAGGTCCTCTCTCTGTTGCGACTAGCCTATGTATAGGGAAATTGAACCCTACATACCTAGTGGGTATGCTGTGTTTTGGCTCAGAATGTGTAAACATATTCTTCTCCTTGAACAGGAACAGTAAACACTCATATATATAAAGCCTTGCCACCGTTAATAATCCTAACTCCTTATATTTTCCCCTCCAAGTCCTTCGAGCTTTTATCTTGAGCATTGTTCTTATTGCTCTCTTCTGAGCAATGAATATTCTATCAACATCAGTTCCTCCGCCCCAGAAAATAATACCATACCTGAGCACTGAGTAGATGTTCGCAAAATAAACTGTCTTAAGGTGTTGTAAATTCAAATACGTAGACATTACTCGTAATGAATAACCTGCTGTTTTGATTCTTTTGCGAACAACACACAGATGCTCTGACCAATTCAGATGTTGATCTATGTAAATACCCAAGAATTTTGTATTTGTTGATAATACAACAGTTTGATCATCCAACTCAATCTCCTCTGGAATTATCTCATTATTTTGCTTTGTGTGAAAACAAACACAGTTAGTCTTTTTGGTATTTAAAACCAATTTATTTTTTAAGAACCAATTCTGAGCTGTTTTTAAGTGATCTGAAGAAATACTCAAAAGATCCTCAAACATTGATGCTAATGTTAATAAGTTTGCATCATCTACAAAATTTACAAGGTGAGACTCACTGCTCAGTATTTCGCTGTCAAGATTGTTAATGTAGAAAACAAAAAGAAGTGGTCCCATGACACTGCCCTGAGCAATACCAAGTTGTAAATTCCATTCTTCTGAAGAAAACTGTTGTCCTTCTCGAGTTATAATAACTTTTTGTCGTCTGTCGGTGAGGTAATCTCTTATCCAGTCCCGAGCAGGGCCATGAATTACATATCTTTCTAGTTTGTCGATCAAAATATGATGATCTATGCTGTCAAACGCTTTTGATAAGTCCAGGAACATTCCCAAGGAAATCTCCCCGTTCTCCCATTCATTCAAAATATTATCCACGAATTCGTATGTAGCTGTTTCAACAGACCTTCTCTTGAGATACCCATGTTGTGACTCAGCAATTAGCTGGTCATTATTAAAAAACGTTATAAGTCTTGCGCACATTGCTATTTCAAAAATTTTTGAAAATGTCGGTAGTAAACTGATGGGTCTATAATTTTCCAATTTGGTTTTATCTCCCTTTTTATGTAAAGGTTTCACTAGGGCTAACTTTAGTTGGTCAAATGCAATTTATTATTTACTTACTCCGTGGCGTTAAACTCTATATGGGTTGTAGCCATCTTCACAGTATTCCTAGATTCCTATCTTTATTTTGCAAAATCTATTCAATGCTCCACTCCCATAGTTTAAAGGTCCCCAGCTATATTATATCGCCACAGGAGAGAAGGTCGTCCACGTGGTTTTCTTCTAGTTTTGACTTCTACCCATACCAGTCTTACTATTCTTCCGTCGGAATATCTTTCGAGGTGTCCTGTCCACTGCAATCTTTTTTTCTTATGTAAGCTTGTATCCTACCGTTTATGTCTTGTGATCGGTAATTGTCTTAGTTTATTGTTGTTTCAAGAAAATTATTTTCTCTGCCGTATCTAGGGATTGCAATCCAGCAGCATTTTTAATCGAGCTGGATTTTTGCAAGATTGGCCTGAATCCAGCTGGATCCAGCGCGGATCCAGCAAAATGTGGAATCAAAGTAAAAACACGATTTTAATGTTTTTTTTTGTCTGTATGCTAAATTTCTAAACAACAAAAACATTAATTATTTAGTTTTTTGAAAGTGATACCTTAAATACATAGGCCTTACCTACTTCGCACATTTCCTTTTCCAAAATATTTTCGTAATCTTTTTGAGAACCAGTTTTTTTTGGCTATAAATGTTTTCTTTTTCTCGTTTCAATTCAATCTCAAACTCTCGTTCCAAAGTAAAATTCACGGACTCCGGATTAGTTAGCCCATCTTCTTCCATTATCTCTTACACTGGTTCCACAGTTACTTGTTTATTTATACCAATCAACAAATTTTTCATCTCTTCTCGCATTGCATACTTTTTCGGCATGGGGAACTAACCAGGATTGTTTAGTCCTTCGTCATACTTTTTTTGATTTTGTAAATATACTAATGTACCTGTAATCTCATATAGACGCCGTTCCGTGATTGCTTCCGATAGATCGGCATTAAGGCTAGAGTCCTGGCTATTTAGTTTGTCTAAGCGAACTGCTCCACGGGCGAGAAATTGACGCTAGCAGTAGCCGTAAAACGAACTTAAAGTTCCACGGAACGGAATAGGAATAGCCGAACTGAACCGACTACGCACAAGTCCTGTAGTCGGTACAGTTCGGCTATTCCTATTCCGTTCCGCGGAACCTTAAGTTCGTTTTACGGCTACTTCTAGCGTCAATTTCTCGCCCGTGGAGCCGTAGCCTAAGACAAATTTCATGGTTGTGTCGGCCGTTACCAAAGTGGACTCTATTCTGCAAAGAGCTTCTACAGCCGGTTGAGTGGCGATTAACTCATGGATTACTGACCACTCGCCAGCAGAGAATTTTATCGCAGAATCAATGTATATCAACGCTTTATCGATGCAAACTTTTAAGCTATAGAAACTTTCCAGCATACTGAGCTACTGCCAGCGCGATAGAATGGCAAGTTTGAATAAAGCTTTGAGCAAACATAAATATATGAGCAAACTCGCGGCTTTGAATAAAGAGGCCAATGAAGACATTAAGTAACTTATTTCGAATTTGACACGTTTGCGGATCCGCGCTGCTGGATCCAGCACGTAAGAAAAAGCGCTGGATCCAGCTTGATTGCTAGATGGTGGATCTAGCAATTGCAATCTCTTCTTCTTCTTTAAGTCCGTCTCCTATCGGAGGTTGGAAATCATCACAGCTATTCTTATTTTACTGGCGGCTGCCCTAAATAGGTCGATGGAACTGCAGCCGAACCATTCCCTCAGATTTCTTAACCAAGATATTCTGCGCCTACCGATACTTCTCTTACCCCTGATTTTACCCTGAATGATCAGTCTCAGCAGCGAGTATTTGTCACCTCTCATAACATGGCCAAAGTATTCAAGCTTTCTTCTTTTCACAGTAAGTACAACTTCACATCCTTTTCCGATCCGACGTAAAATTTCGGCATTCGTCACGTGGTCCACCCAAGATACACGTAGCATTCTACGGTAACACCACATCTCAAAAGCTTCAATGTTTTGCAATCTCTAGACGTACCCAAATTAAAGTCATTGACAGTGACGTTATGTTCGATTCTACCTCTGTTTTGGTTATTTCGGTTCATATAGATACGTACATATCTAGTTTTGTTTTGATTGATTAGGAGCTTCATCTTTTTTGCTTTTTTCTCATACCTTATGAAAGTTTCGTTCATTCTTAATTTGGTTGTTGCCATTATATCGATATTTTCTTAAAATGCCAACAGTAAGTTTGGACTTTCTGGATGAAATTCTGGAGTCGGTTTCCCGATTCCTTCACTTTTTATTATGTATTCCAGAGCTATATTGAAGAATTGTAGTGTGTGCATCTCCCTGTTTAGTCCATTATTTATATTAATTGTTACATGTATTTAAAATGCATGCCATTGGGATTCTATGTAATACTATTAGTGCATATGGTGAGACCGCTCCCGTCTGAAAAATTTCTGATTCGGTTTCTTTGTGGATTCCTATTCAAAAATGCCCCCTTTAAACAAATCTAAAGGTTGCCGGGCGGAATTTTTGGGCAGAAATTGTTTAAACAATTATTTTAAACAAATACACAAGATCACGTTTTTTGCTCTGAATTATATATTTTTAAGTTTTTTGGGTCATTCTAAACAAGAAAGCTATCTTGTAATTTTTCTCAAAAATTGACAGTTTTCGAGTTATAAGCGATTTAAAATATGAAAAATGCGAAAATACGCATTTTCGAGGCTTAAAAACTCATATTTAGATTAGTATTTTTGAGGTTGCCAGACACTTAATTTGAAGATTAAACATTCAGCTTCAAGATTATGAAGGTTGGTTGCGTCTAACTTTAACATATACCGTTGTTTTTTAATTGTTATATATGCATCTTTTTCAAAAATCTCCTATTTTCTTCCAAAAAATATTTTTTCTAGATTCTTTGGGATATTCTAAATAAAATAAGTTTTTTGACATTTTTCTCAAAAATTAATAGTTTTAAAGTTATAAGCGATTTAAAATCCGAAAAATGACAAAAAAAACGTATTTTCGGTTTTTAAATCGCTTATAATTTTAAAACTATTAACTTTTGAGAAAAATGTCAAAAAAAAATTTTTATTTAGAATGTACCAAAGAATCTGTAAAAAATATTTTTCGGGGGAAAATAGGAGATTTTTGGAATAGAGCGCGCCGCACCGGCAAAAAAATCGCATAGACATGCATATTTATTAATTAAAAACCAACGAATTAAATTAAGGTTAGACGTGATTTCTCTTAAGAATCTTGAAGCTGAATGTTTAAGCTTCAATTTAAGTATACGGTAACCTCAAAAATACTAATTTAAATATGAGTATTTAAGCCTCCAAAATGCGTATTTTCGCATTTTTTAGATTTTAAATCGCTTATTACTCGAAAACTATCAATTTTTGAGAAAATTTACAAGATACCTTTCTTGTTTATAATGACTCACGAAACTTAAAAATATATGTTACGGAGCAAAAAACGTGATCTTTTGTTCTGCTGTGTACAAAATTTTTTAAAAAAATTGTTTAAACAATTTCTGCCCAAAAATTCCGCCCGGCACCCTTCATATTTGTTTAAAGGGGAGATTTTTGGATAGGAATCCACAAAGAAACCGAATCAGAAATTTTTCCAGACGGGAGTGGTCTCACCACATGGACCATATAATAGTATTTAGATTAAAAAATATATTTATTAAATTTTAGTAATATATAAATTATATACAGGGTATTTTATTAATAATTATCCATATAGTAACTGGAGAAACCGTAGCACAAAATACGGAGATTTAACCTAAAACACTTAAATAAAATGTGGTTCCTTACTGAGTTACATGGTGTTTTATCTAAAAATTTAAAACCATTTTTACTCAGCATTTTAAAACTGTTCGACGTATCCTTTTCATACTTAAGTGCGACTACCATACACTCTACTAAATTATGATAAACAAACGTTTCTAGCTACTACCAGAGGCGTGCGACAGGGGATAGTGAATGGTTAACCCTTATCAAATTCTACACCACTGGAGGAATTACTATTTCAGTGCCATTTTTAGATTCTCCAATACGTTCTACGTAAATAATATACTCTTCATTGGTAACGATAAAGTCATTAGTTTTCGAGATATTTGAAGTTAAATATGAAACGGCACGGTTATTTTAATTAATTTATAATATAATTCATATGAATAAAATTTAAAAATTATTTGTACTTTGCCCAGTACTTTAAAACTATGAGTAAACTCATAACCAACAGAGACGGAAATACAAATTGTAGGGGAAGAAATAAACATAAACACTGTAGCAGTTAAAAATGCAATTAAACAATTAAAAAATGGAAGATCTCCTGATCCAGGTGGAATCAATTCCGAACTACTGAAAAATGGAACTAAAAAACTTTTCGAATCTCTGGCATATGTATTTACAAAGTACATCAATGGCGAAAATGTACCCAGTGACTGGAAAATAGCTTATATATCATCGATTCATAAAAAGGGCAATAAACTGAAATGTAGCAATTATCGCGGAATATCAGTAACAAATACAATAAGCAGAGTATATACAAAAATTTTAAAAGAACTGATTGAACAAGAATACTCAGAATACGAAGAAGAAGAACAATGCGGGTTTAGAGCTGGAAGGTCCTGTACGGATAATGTATTTTCGTTAAAGCAAATCATCGAAAAAAAATTAGAACGGAATAGGCCAATACACCTAGTTTTTATAGATTTACAAAAAGCATATGACAATATACCGATACCGAAACTATGGGAAGTACTGCAAAACTCCAACATTAACTTTACTCTCATAAAAGCTGTCCAAAATTTATACAGTGACATGAAATCTGCAGTAAAATTAGGAAACAAAATAACAGATTTGTTTACAGTCAACAAAGGTCTACGACAAGGATGTTGCATATCACCGAGTCTGTTTAAGATATATATCGCCAAAGCCCTTGCAATATGGAAAAGAAAATGCAGTGGAATGGGCATCCAAATCGACGACAACACCTGCCTGTACACCCTTCAGTTTGCAGACGATCAGATAATATGTGCAAACGATAAAGAAGATTTGGAATATATGACTCGCAAATTGAAGGAAGAATACGAAAAATGGGGATTGCAGGTGAATGTAGAAAAAACACAATATTTATGCCTAGGTGAGGATTCAACTGATATGATATTGGACAATAATCAGAAAATAACTAGCTGTGATAAATATAAGTATTTGGGCATTAATTTCAACAAGGAAGGTACTGACGATGCAGAAATTAAGAGCAGAATAAATAAAGCAAGAACGATAATTAAATCATTGAACGGAGTTTTATGGAGTACCGAGATAGGGAAACAAAGAAAAATGCGAATATACAACACCATGATTAAGAGCACATTGGTATGCGGATCCGAAACATGGAGAATAAAGGAACACCTAAAACGAAAATTAGAAGCTACTGAGATGGACGCCCTAAGAAGAGCAAGTAGAACATCGAGATTGGACCGGGTTAGAAATGAGGAAGTAAAGCGGGGAATGAATTTACAAGAAACGGTTGTAGAATGCATTGAGAAGAAACAATTAACGTGGTACGGACATGTTCAGAGAATGGGGGAGGAAAGACTGCCAAAGAAAATTATGAAATGGATACCCACACAAAACAGAAAAAGAGGAAGGCCAAGAATGACATGGATACAAGCAGTAAGACGATCAATGAGTGTACGAGGATTAGAAGATGAAAACTGCAATGATAGAAGATATTGGCAACAAGGCATCGGACAACGTCGGAGGACGTTTTGAACCGGAATTTATATATATATATATATATATATATATATATATATATACTTTAAAACTATTTGACGTATCCTTATCATATTGGCAGAAAGTGTAAGTACTGTACACCCTACTAAATTAAGATAAATAAAAGTTTCTAGCTACTACCAGACGCGTACGACAAGGGATAGTGTCTGGTCGACCCTTCCCATATTCTACGCCACTGACGAATTTGCTATTTTAGTGTAATTTTTTTATTTTCCAATACTTTTTATGTAAATAATATACTCTTCATTCGTAACGATAAAATGATTAGTTTTCGAGATATTTGAAATTAAAAATGAAGCATCACAATACAGTAATCAAAATAACCGCGTCGTTTCATTTTTAACTTCAAAGATCTCTAAAACTAATGACTTTATCTTTACGAATGAAGAGTATAATATTTTTATAGACAGTATTGAAGAATCCAAAAATTGAACTAAAATAGAAATTCCGCCAGTGGTTTAGAATTTGGAAAGGGTCAACCATTCACTTTCCCCCGTCGTACGCCTCTGGCAATAGCCAGAAACGTTTGTTTAACATAATTTAGTAGTTTGTACAGTGCCTATACTTTTTGCCAAATATGAAAAGGATACGTCGAATAGTTTTAAAATGCTGAGCAAAGATAGTTTTTAAATTTTTAGATAAAACACCCTGTAACTCAGTAAGGAGCCACATTTCATTAAAGTA
This sequence comes from Diabrotica virgifera virgifera, assembly GCF_917563875.1. Classification (NCBI taxonomy): domain Eukaryota; kingdom Metazoa; phylum Arthropoda; class Insecta; order Coleoptera; family Chrysomelidae; genus Diabrotica; species Diabrotica virgifera. The sequence continues at coordinate 172,580,452 of NC_065449.1, read as the reverse complement.
TTTTAGGTTAAATCTTATTTTGTGCTATAATCGTATTTTGTGCTAAGGTTTCTCCAGTTACTATATTATTAATTATAAATGAAACACCCTGTATAGGTAGGTACAAATTATGTGTTTATCAGTTTATCACATTATGGTGGATGTGGCTAACGCGGCTTTTAAATAATGTGAATTATTATTTTCTTAATTAAATTAATAATGTTTGGATGAATTTTTATTACAGCTAATTAAATTAAATTTTTGAAATTAATATTGGTTAATTATAAACGATATAGTCCTGTCGCCAGGGGGGGGTACAACGGCCTCCTTAATTCAGATGGACTTACCCAAGTTTTTTTATGTATTTTGACCCGTAGAACACGAATTTTTTGGGTAACAGTTGATCCGGATGTCGATAAGTTTGTTATAAACAAAGAACTTGAGGAATTACATAACAGCGATTTTTCGCAAAACAAAACATTTTTTCGTATTTTTTGGGTGATTCCCACAAAAAAATGGTTTTACAAGTTTTTTTGTAGAATGCATAATCTTAGAGATAAACGCGGTTGAACTTTAAAAAAATCGAAAAAGTGCAAATTTTTGAACCCGAATAACTTTTGATTAAAAAATAAAATAGCAATTCTGCTTACTGCATTTGAAAGTTTAAGTCAAATTCTATCGGTTTTGATTATTTGCATGGCTAAAAATTAAGTTTTTATTTGTTAAACATAGCCATAAACACATAATGTTCCCCGTGCCCAATGCATGCGTTTTAATGTACGTAATCTACGTAGAATTGTCTGTATGCGCGCCTACTCGTTTGATTTCAAATGGGAATTGCATTGAAAATATCATTCAATCACTATGTGTTTAAAGCTTTGTTTAACAATAAAAAAATTAAATTTTAGCAATGAAAGTAATCAAAACCGATAGAATTTGACTCGAACTTTCAAATGCGGTAAGCAGAATTGCTATTTTATTTTTCATTCAAAAGTTATTCGGGTTCAAAAATTGCAATTTTTCGATTTTTTTGAAGTTCAACCGTGATTATGTCGAAAACTATGCATCCTACAAAAAACTTGTAAAAACATTTTTTGCTTAGAATGCCCAAAAAAATACAAAACAATGTTTTGTTTTGCGAGAAATCGCTGTTATGTGGTTTCTCAAGTTCTTTGTTTATAACAATCTTATCGACATCCGGATCGACTGTTACCCAAAAAATTCGTGTTCTACGGGTCAAAATACATAAAAAAAACTTGGGTAAGTCCATCTGAATTAAGGAGGCCGTTGTACCCCCACTGGCGACAGGACTAATATTGTGATTTGTAATATTCCTTGACGAAAAAAAATCTTTATTAACATACGTTGAACCGAAACGACAACAAAGCCACACAGAAAAATTGTTAAGCTCTGAAAACTTGCCGTTGGAAAGGTATTTTTAAAATTCAATATAATTTTCAGTGCTTCTGTTTAAAATAAGCACGTTTGTTTTACAGTAAAATAGTACTTTGCAATCCTATTATGTATTTCCATTTGGAATTTCAGCGGGAAATTTTCAACTGGAAAATTAAAGTGGAAACTAAACAAAACAAAGGATTTGTGTAAAGTTGAATATATTTATTTTATACCTGAAAATTCCTAAATTTTATACTAAATACGCTTTAAATACTAAAAAATTAAATTTTGTAAAGTTATTGCAATTTAAGACATTATTTAGTTTGTTATTTAATTACTTCATCAGGTTAAAATAAGTGACTTTTTACAGTAAACTCTGCATGAAAAAAAAAAAGAAACTCCACAGCCAGCCTTCATTTTTCAAAAGAGAATATTGCTTGGACAATTCTTTCCTACGCAATGTTGCAAAACACACGTTTAAAGGTAAAAATTATGCCAGTGCGGCATAGGTACAATTGTAACTTTCGAGTTTTCAAATTGTGATAATTTTTTTTTTTTCAAATAGGTAGAGACTTGAACTTTTGTGCCATCTCTACATTTATCCAGTAGATTATATGATCCAAATATAGCAGAAAAATCTTTATTTAGTTCCCAGAAGGAGGCTTAAATACTTCCTACCTCCATAAACGACGGGATAGGTACATTTGTACCTTGTACATTTTTTTCATAGCTTATTTGAATCAAAATACAGAAATGAACGTTAGTGTGGATTTTCGCATCACATACATATCGTTTTAGATAAATAATGTTCGTCACACACAGGTAGAAAACATATTACACAAGTATTTCTCGTTTTACGCTGTTTTTCCGTACAAACATGACAACTTCCCGTTACTGGAGTAGATTCCCGAATGCTGTGAGATACTTGAGGAGGAGTATCTATTGCAAATACATACTCTGTTTCGACCAAGGACCGTTTCTTTCTACAACACTACGAAGAAAATGACTCTTCATCATCATAATCCGGTTTTTACTTTGAGATTGAAATGAAGGCAACCAAATATTTTTAGAATGATCCTTCAAAAATTTCCTGCGCTATTCTATTTTGCCTGGGCCTGCTAGGCCTGGTCTTTTGTTTTTTGTAATGGATTATTCTCTCGATGTATAATGTAGCATGCTAAGCCAGTGACGTCAATCATATAATAAAAAAGGCCAAGGTCCAACGCAATGTTTGACATAAAATGCTGGTTGAGTAAACGTTCAAATACTCACCCAGCATTTTATCCATGTTATCAATCCCGCTTTGGTTTTATTGTAATAATGAATTATTTCCGGCTTCGCTACTTCACTGTCTTTTACTTTTCCTGTCATATGCACGGACGAGAGTAACACTACTGCTTTGTTTTCTTTTGGCACATAAGAGCATACAGTAGCATCGTGATTGTATGCCAAAGTGGCAAACCAGCTCTTTCCTTGTTTGCTTGCATATTGGTGGGTAGAAATCTCTTTTTTTAACTGTGTCTACTAGTCCTACTAACGTCATGTGCCATGAATTCAACAATTTAGCGAATTCAAAACTGGTAAGAAAGTTATTTGTGGTAACATTCTGCCCTTAATCTTTATAAGACGTGATCATATGTATCCAAAACTGTGTGTTCACTAACGTTAACTTGTCGGGAACCATTTGCTGTTTTTCCAATATAAATATGATCTTGTACGAGATAAGCATGATAAGCCAAAAATACTTTGATCCCAGATTTAGCGAGTTTGGAAGGTATTGTGTAAAATTTGTAGGGCCTCCAAATAGAAACAATTGTTAGTCGGTGGTTATGCATTGGGATTGTTTGGAGCCTTGTTGAAAATTTTTATTCATCATTCAGATGTCTCGTATGAGTACAGCTTTATCGTTTTTTTGCGTTGTTCGCGGGTATTTTCGTTGTCAAATCATATAAATATTAGCATGGTCTTGAAAGGATTACAAGACATTGCTTCGCATATTAGTGGCAGATAGGTACTCCATAATCCACACCTCACACAAGTTTTCTTTGTTATTTCTATGTACACCTCTTTTGTCGCCATTTCGGTAAACTAGATGTATATTCACTACAAGAATAAAAAACCGCTAAACGCAGTAAAAAAGAGGTCCATGTCACCAGCCCCCCCATTTCCGATTTGAGGGTCAAAAAAAAGCTCATTCGTTTGTATTGCGTTAGTACTGTATTGTATCACCCTTCATTCGTTTGTTCTGCCCCCACCTTTTTAAATCTGCCTGGAGGGGCTGGTGACATGCCATCCCCCCCTTTTTCGATTTGAGGGTCAAAAAAAAGTTCATTCGTTTGTATTGCGTTAGTAGTGGATTGTATCATCCTTCATTCGTTTGTACTTCCCCCACCCTTTTAAATCTGCCTGGAGGGGCTGGTGACATGCCACCCCCCCTTTTTCGATCTGGGGGTCCGGGATGGGTATGTTCGTTTGTACTGCGTTAGTATCGGATTGTATCGCCCTTATTTTGTTTGTACTGCCCCCACCCGTCTAGATTGGCCTGGGGGGGGGGGGGCAGTGACATGCTACCCTCTACTCTGCACTTTTTGCCTTCTGAATGTCGAAAATAGGCTATTTCGTTTGTACTGCGTTAGTACTGGATTGTATCACCCTTCATTCGTTTGTACTGCCTCCACCCTTTTAAATCTGCCTGGAGGGGCTGGTGACATGCAACCCCTTCCCTTTTTCGATATGGGGGTCCGGGATGGGTATGTTTGTTTGTACTACGTTAGTATCGGATTGTATCGCCCTTATTTTGTTTGTACCGCCCCCACCCGTCTAGATTGGCCTGGGGGCCAGTGACATGCTACCCCTCTACTATGCATTCTTTGCCATCTAAAAAAGAGGTCCATGTCACCAGCCCCCCCATTTCCGATTTGAGGGTCAAAAAAAAGCTCATTCGTTTGTATTGCGTTAGTACTGTATTCTATCACCCTTCATTCGTTTGTTCTGCCCCCACCTTTTTAAATCTGCCTGGAGGGGCTGGTGACATGCCATCCCCCCCTTTTTCGATTTGAGGGTCAAAAAAAAGTTCATTCGTTTGTATTGCGTTAGTAGTGGATTGTATCATCCTTCATTCGTTTGTACTTCCCCCACCCTTTTAAATCTGCCTGGAGGGGCTGGTGACATGCCACCCCCCCTTTTTCGATCTGGGGGTCCGGGATGGGTATGTTCGTTTGTACTGCGTTAGTATCGGATTGTATCGCCCTTATTTTGTTTGTACTGCCCCCACCCGTCTAGATTGGCCTGGGGGGGCCAGTGACATGCTACCCTCTACTCTGCACTTTTTGCCTTCTGAATGTCAAAAACAGGCTATTTCGTTTGTACTGCGTTAGTACTGGATTGTACCGCCCTTATTTTGTTTGTACTACCCCTACCCTTCTACATTTAAAACAGAGAAGGATTAGTGCTAGGAGTAAGGACACAAAATCAGCCAAACCTTGCACATAGTAACACCGCGGGTGTAAAATTTGGTAAATTCGTCAAAAATGAAACGAATTAAATTTTGAAACTGAAAAACAGGCTTGCAAGCCACTCTCCACTCTCCATGGGGAATGGAAATTTACCCCCTCAGATGGATCTCGGAGTAGTAGCGATTTGAAAAATGGTAGGTACATGTATTTGTTGGAGATATTTTGAACACCATTTTCAATCAGAAATCAGAGCAGCGACCTTGTCTTTTCCTACTAGGAAGAAATTTATCCATCCCCTCAATAAATTTTACAGTTTCAGACGCTATCGATATGAAAATCAAAGATCTTATGCGGCGCATTCCGAAATGCACTCTTCGTTGTAGAGTTTCAACCTCCCTGGATAACTGATTAACTGAAACATACATACGGCAGAATTCATTGGAATCGAAAATTATTAAAAGTATTTGGAACATTAAATGAAAAATTCCCACAATCAATATCTTTCTTACCATCTAATGTCAGAGACCAGATAACAATAATTGCCGCTGCTATGTTATGGTAATTTGTTTTCTAGAAAGGTTTGTATTGTTCGTTTATGACTGCAATAAGATTCAGAATTTCCGTATTTCATTTGTAAAATAAATATAGTGTCAAAAACTTGTTTATACATTTGACGCACTGTCCGTCAACGTGTTAATTGACTCTACAGATTCAGTGCCAAAACGAGACATTTTTATAGAAAAATATTTGCAAGTATATTAAATGCCAAACTGACCTATTAAATAAACAATGACATTGCAATTTTCGATTTCTACTATGGAATTATCGCTGTATAGACCAGGGCGGATCTGTTTTGAGGTGGATGTGAGAGGTGGTATTCCGATTTTTGCAGATAAAATTAGGTGACAACTTCAGTAATTATAATTGACTTATGCTCCTTCTCAAATATGTTTGGAACATTATAAAAAAAATTTAAATATTTAAAAATTTCGAAAAACATCGATTTTTTTCAACTTTCATTGCTTGTAACTTAAAAACGATTCATTTTGGAACAAAGTCATAGGGAAATAAAATAAAGATAATTGAATTTTGTATGATATTGGACACGACTGGTATAAAATATCTTAAATGATTATCCTTTCTGCAAAATAGCAATAAATACAAAATAAGAGGGCAAAATAAGCCTCTTTTTATTCAATGTTTTTCAACCACTTTGGTTGCACTTAGAACCTTCGTATTTTACTTAGAAAATTCTTACAACATACTCAATCCGTCCACCAAATTTCATTAAAATCGACATAATAGATTTTGCATAATAATTTTGCAATCTAAATTTTTTTAGAAAAAGTTCAAATTTTTTAAAAACTTTCTGAACAAAAAGTAGACCTCTTAGAAGTTTGCTAATTTTTTTACATATCGAGAGGTACTTTACCAATCCAATACACTTTACAAAATTAAAATCGGATTATTTAAGCGGCCTCAGCACTGTTTTAAGGATATAAACAATTTTTTGCTTATAAACAAATATAGTGAGGACGTTTGAGTTGGAATAAATTCATTTTCTCGAGAACGGGCAACTCTGGAGATAAATCCCTAAACAGGTCGATTTTTATATTTAAATTATAATTTTTGGGATATCTATCATACTACAACCGTCATCCATCTGGGTGTGATGACGTAATCGATGATTTTTTTAAATGAAAATGTGGGTCGCGTGCTAGCTTATTTGAAAAATTCTCTATTTATTACATAATTATTTATACAGGGTGCCCAAATTTTTTTAATTAATTGAGACAAACAGAAGAAAGTATTTAATTTAGTTAATTCGAGATACATTTTACTGTTGTCCTAAAACAGAAAAAAATGTTTATTTGATAAATAACAGAAAAATGAATTTATTCGTATTTATTAACTCAAACGTCCTCACTGTATTTGTTTATAAGCCAAAAAATTGTGTATAACTTTAAAACATTGCTGAGGCCGATTAAATAAACCAACTTAAGTTCTGTAAAGTGTATTAGATAGCTAGGGCGTATCTTTATATGTAAAAAATTAGCAAGCTTCTAAATAATGGTCTACTTTTTGTTCAGAAAGTTTATAAAAATTTTTAACTTTTTTAAAAATTTAGATTGCAAAATTATTATGCAAAATCTATTAAGTGTATTTTATAGTCGTATATCATAAAAAATTCAATTATATTTATTTTATTTCCCTACGACTTTCTTCCAAAATGAATCGTTTTAAAAACGATTGAAAAGTTGAAAAAAAATCGATGTTTTTCGAAATTTTTAAATATTTGAATGTTTTTATAATTGTTCCGAACATATTTGAGAAGGAGCATAAGCCAATTATAATTACTGAAGTTGTCACCTAATTTTATCTGCAAAAATCGGAATGCCACCTCTCACATCCACTTCAAAACAGATCCGCCCTGGTCTATACAGCGATAATTCCATAGTAAAAAAATCGAAAATTGCACTGTCATTGTTTATTTAATAGGTCAGTTTGGCATTTCATATATTTGCAAATATTTTTCTATAAAAATGTCTCGTTTTGGCACTGAATCTGTAGAGTCAATTAACACGTTGACGGACAGTGCGTCAAATGTATAAGCAAGTTTTTGACACTATATTTATTTTGCAAATGGAATACGGAAATTCTGAATCTTATTGCAGTCATAAATGAACAATACAAGCCTTTCTAGAAAACAAATTACCATAACAAAAAGACATTGATTGTGGGAATTTTTCATTTAATGTTCCAAATACTTTTAATAATTTTCGATTCCATTGAATTCTGCCGTATGTATGTTTCAGTTAATCAGTTATCCAGAGAGGTTGAAATTGTACAACGAAGAGTGCATTTCGGAATGCGCCGCATGAGATCTGATTTTCATATCGATAGCGTGTAAAACTGTAAAATTTATTGAGGGGATGGATAAATTTCTTCCTAGTAGCAAAAGGCAAGGTCGCTCCTCTGATTTCTGATCGAAAATGGTGTTCAAAATATCTCCAACAAATACATGTACCATTTTTCAAATCGGTAGCGTAGAACTACTCCGAGATCGATCTGAGGGTGTAACTTTCCATTCCCCATGGAGAGTGACTTGCAAGCCTGTTTTTCAGTTTCAATTTACCAAATTTTACACCCGCGGTGTTACTATAATAGTTTTGGCTAATTTTGTGTCCTTACTCCTAGCATTAATCCTCCCCTGTTTTAAATGTAGAAGAGTAGCATGTCACTGGCTCCCCAGGCCAATCTAGACGGGTGGGGGCGGCACAAACAAAATAAGGGCGATACAATCCGATACTAACGTAGTACAAACGAACATACCCATCCCGGACCCCCATATCGAAAAAGGGGGGGATGGCATGTCACCAGCCCCTCCAGGCAGATTTAAAAGGGTGGAGGCAGTACAAAAGAATGAAGGGTGATACAATCCAGTACTAACGCAGTACAAACGAACATACCCATCCCGGACTTTCAGATCGAAAAAGGGGGGAATGGCATGTCACCAGCCCCTCCAGGCAGATTTAAAAGGGTGGGGGCAGTACAAACGAATGAAGGGTGATACAATTCAGTACTAACGCAATACAAACGAATGAGCTTTTTTTGACCCTCAAATCTAAAAAGGGGGGGATGGCATGTCACCAGCCCCTCCAGGCAGATTTAAAAGGGTGGGGGCAGTACAAACGAATGAAGGGTGATACAATCCAGTACTAACGCAGTACAAACGAAATAGCCTATTTTCGACATTCAGAAGGCAAAAAGTGCAGAGTAGAGGCTAGCATGTCACTGGCTCCCCCAGGCCAATCTAGACGAGTGAGGGCAGTACAAACAAAATAAGGACGATACAATCCGATACTAACGCAGTACAAACGAACATACCTATCCCGGACCTTCAGATCGAAAAAGGGGGGATGGCATGTCACCAGCCCCTCCAGGCAGATTTAAAAGGGTGGGGGCAGTACAAACGAATGAAGGGTGATACAATCCAGTACTAACGCAATACAAACGAATGAGCTTTTTTTTGACCCTCAAATCGAAAAAGGGGGGATGGCATGTCACCAGCCCCTCCAGGCAGATTTAAAAGGGTGGGTGCAGTACAAACGAATGAAGGGTGATACAATCCAGTACTAACGCAATACAAACGAATGAGCTTTTTTTTGACCCTCAAATTGAAAAAGGGGGGGCTGGTGACATGGACCTGTAAAAAAGAGTGGCGCATACAATATTCCAGCTACAAAAGATCTGATATGAATATTACGGGGCGCGAAAATATATTCTAGTTTTATTTTAAAAGATTTTCTCATAATATTTGCCTAATTTGAAGTAAAAAGCGCCACAAAAGAGTAACTTTGATACAGTTTGAATTTTGAAACTCTTTTGTGGCGCGATTACTTCAAATTTAGCAAATATTATGATAAAATCTTTTAAAAAAAAACTAGAATTTTGTTTTGCATCAAAATGAGAATACATTTTCGCGCCACGTAATATTCATATCAGATCTTTTGTAGCTGGAATATTGTATGCGCCACTTATTTTTACGGCGTTTAGCGGTTTTTTATTCTTGTATCAGGAGTTTTTCAAAGTTATTTATAAATTAAATGTATAAAGTTGAATGCAATGTTTCTCGACTACACGTTAAGCTTTATAAATGGTCGCCTTTGTCGCATTATCTCCCAAATGATCTAGTGTCCATCGAATGTACACTAGATTTTTTTTCTATTCGAAATAGATTAAAAAAAATATTGGGATGGTCGGTAAATTAACTAGGATTGCCCGTTGTCAGATCAAATTAGCGTCGTAACCACTACAACTACATAAATCATTTAGGGAATAATCGTTAATTGGATTATATTTTGTAGCTTAATAACTTCGAAACGGCTTAACCGATTTTGTTCACTAAACATGAGTTTGAAACGTATTGATAAGTAGTATCTTATGCATCTAAGGTCAGGTATGATAACTGAAGCTATTACAGGAATTATTGAGCTTGAAAAACCGTTTTTTCCATAATAAATAGATTTGATCATACTTATGAAGCCTATAACTTAAAAATTAGAATTTTTCCGGATATAAGATATACACCATTAGATTCGTCTAGAGTCCTTCTACAAACGCTCAGTTATTGGCGTAATTCGTAGGTTGAAATCTTGAGTAATCGTCGAAAAACCAAAATTTTCAAAGTTTAGTTTTTCAGTTTTTCGGCTATACTAAGCCGTGTGTATGTCTGATCTTGACAGCTTAGACACCATTTGAAAGCATAACTCAACTCTATTGATTTGGTGTATTTGCTGTTCTCCTATCTCTTCTTGGACCGAAGATATATACCGAAAAAATATGCCGTTTTGTACTTACCAAGTCCTATAGCTGGCTTATGGGTAGTCAAAACTCACAAACTACACCGGTTCTGAATTGGCCCTCACCCCCTCTTCAAACACAGAAAAAGAAATTCAGATCGGTTTAACTTTTCCACACACATACATACATATACATATCCACAAACATTTTCCCTTTTTTAAATAAAAATTGACTCATATTTCTGAGCCGGTAACTTTTGATCGGTATAACCGATTTTCAAAATTAGACATGCGTTGGAAAGGTAATGATCGCTTTTATTAGAAGCCGCAAAGGTCGGAGTTGAATTTTCTAAGTTTTTGGGAGTTTTGGGAACGAGAACGGAAAACAGACCCTAAATAGGAAGGGCCGTAAAATCCACACCCTTGGACCAAAATGGATAATTGACAAATGAATGAGTGAGTCTTTACCTGAACTTTAAGATGGGAGTTGGCCCAATTTTCAATTCAGTCAGATTTAGAAAATCGAAAATTTCGTGTATATATAGTGTCGCGTGTAGGGGGTGTAGGTGTGCGCCACTGGCGAGAACAGCCGTTCTCTGGTAATTATTTATGATAATTTGTAGGTATGCACGTATTAAACGTATTGACAAACACCAAAAAACTACATAAATGGAGATGAGATACATGTTTCCAATTGAAATAGAATACAATGCTACTCTTCCCATAATTTGTTTACGACCACTATTTTCAAGATTATGGTTGTAGTAATTTCAATAATTTACGATAGATAAGAGCGGTCACGTCATAGAGGCTTGTACTCTTTGTTTGTTAATCCGTACATGAACAAATTACCGAATATTATTATTTATTAATTGCAATGTTCAACAATTTTTTACCAGTTATGCTAGTAATAAATAATAGTATCTTAAAATTAACATACATAACATGAATTTTTAAGAAAATATACAATAGGTACAATTGTACCTACATATGCCGTCTGTTACCGGTGTAAAATTATGCCGCTCGACAAAGGTTAATGTTGGGAATTAATTATTAAATTATGCCGCACTGTTGGGCTGTGTCATTTTCTGGATCATATATCGAGTGTCTCGCAGTAGTCAGCATTAGTTCATCAGTTCTCCTCATGATTTTTCTACTTGTTACTCCTCGTATATATTCTGTGACTTGACCAATATCCCTACGCAGTAATTCAATCTTCCCGCGAAGTATTTTTTCCCAGGGTGCAATTCTGTTACCAGTACTTCCATTATTAGCATCCGTTCGTGTTCTGATCTTAATGCTCATTACATTAGCCATTGCTGTTGCTGCACTGCTATATTTTTGGTAGCGTCTGTCTGCTAAGTAGATTTGTTCCATTAAACTCTTGTACGGCACGAGCCATGTTGTTTTCTAGACTATCACGCCACTAGGTGTTTTCCTGCTATGTACTATCAGGTTGAGTTTCTGCTATGGGAAACTCAGAAATCTGCTAATCACGGATTGTATTAGAACCTTGATCCAAATCTAGCCCTTGGTTATTAATCTCCCGTTTGACTTCGCTTTTGATAGTATTGCGTCTAATCTCTGGGATAAGATCATTTCTTATGATTACTCGGTATTGATCTGATACTCGTTGTTCCGATACTTGAATATCTGGGTACTCCCTACAAAATTGGATATATATCTGTTGTCGGTAGCCGATTGTTTCTTGACCGAGGTTTGTAAAGTAATAAAAGCGTAAAATGTTTTCATTAATGGACACAGTCCATTTCATGAGCTGCCTCGGTCGTCCCGCTTGAGTGAGCGCCGGCTGATGTCCCAGCGTAGCATCTTCAGCGAGTGGAGCTCTTGTTGATATTTGGCTCGTTTGTGGTTGTTGTGGTTGGGCTGTAGCTGATTTTATGACAGGGATCCGCCTCCACAACACCCTGCCACCGACGCTCCGCATGCTGTCACGTCCAGCGCCGGATCCAAACGTGCCCTAGTGTTCCTTAGGCAGCGACCGTAAACATAAACAACGATGATTCTCCATATTAATTTATGTGCATTTATACCTACTGCCAGGTGTCAGTTTTTGTTCCACGGCAAGTATCCCTGCTACCCTAAGGGTATTGGCGCTACGAATACCCAGAGAGCATCCCCCATTCGCAGGGAGCCGCGCCTAATATAAGAACTGACAAAAAACTCCCACATATTATTATATTATTACTTTGTCTAGATTTAGCCATACGGCTCACACTCCCTCTAAGGGGAAAATTGACTCATCCCAGATACCTACGGTATCAAAAGAATTGAGCTCTGGTAGGACTCTTTCCGTGTTATCGAGCCCTAGCTGACTTGGTATGCAGGTGTATCTCCCAAAAATTTTCGTACACATCTGGCCGTTGCGAGTAGTACTGCTTTCTGCATGATCTTATAAAGATGTTCATTAAGACCCAGCTTTTTTATGCTTTCGAGGAGGGTCTTCGGAACGACTCCAGTAGTAGACATAATAATCGGTATCATCTGGGTACTTTGCATTCTCCATTGTCTCCGTATTTGAATTTCCAGATCTCTGTACTTGGCAATCTTTTCAGTAAATTTAGTACGTAGATTACTGTTGTTAGGAATCGCCACATCAATGAGGGTTGTTTGTCTCGTTAATTTATTGACTAATACGAGATCTGGTCTATTATGCGCCACTGTTTGGTCTGTGAGCACAGTTAGTATAGTATAATTGATCCAAAAGATGGCATAACCCAGACATCCAAAGTGAAAGTTATCCTTCAACACCAAATTGATCTATATGGTCCAAACAATGTCCAGAAAAAAGTCACACCATTTTGAGCGTCGGGTTTGGGGGGAGAGGGGGAGAAATCGGTAAATTCGTAGTTTTTTTAGTTTTGCGCCAATATTTCTAGAACTATGCGGTTTAGCATGAACAACCCTCTATACAAAATTGTTCTACATTAAATTTGAAATAAAAAGTCCCTATGCATAATCCTTCTAAAATGAATGGTTCCAAAGTTACGGAGGTAGTATAGTATAACTGGTCCAAAAAAAGGCCTAACCCAAACATCCAAAGTAAAAGTTTTCATCCAACACCAAAATCTTCTATATGGTCCACATATTGTTCAGTAAAAAGTTACACCATTTTGAGCGTCCGGTTTGGGAGGGAGATGGGAGAAAAGCCGGTAAATTAGAAGTTTTTTTAAGTTTTTCGTCAATATTTCTAAAACTATGCTTTAGCGTAAACAATATTATATACAAAAATATTCTGCATGAAATTTAAAACAAAAAATGTTTTATACATAATTGTTATAAAATCAACGGTTCCAGAGTTACGGAGGGTGAAAAGTCGAGGTTTTCGATACTTTTTGTATTTTTTGGGAAATATTTATGATATAACTATACCAAAAACCGAGACATCCAAAGTGAAAGTTATCCTCCAACACCAAATTGTTCTATATGGTCCACATAATGTTCAGAAAAAAGTCACACCATTTTGAGCGTCGGGTTTGGGTGGGAGAGGGGGGAGAAATCGGTAAATATAAAAAGTATCGAAAACCTCCACATTTCACCCTCCGTAACTCTGGGACTGTTGATTCTATAAAAATTATGTATACAACCTTTTTTGTTTTAAATTTTATGTAGAACATTTGTCTATAGAACATTCCTTACGCTAAAGCATAGTTTTAGAAATATTAACGAAAAACCTAAAAAAACTACTAATTTACCGACTTCTCCCCCATCTCCCCCCCAAACCGGACGCTCAAAATGGTGTAACTTTTTACTGAACAATATGTGGACCATATAGAACAATTTGGTGTTGAAGGAAAACTTTTACTTTAGATGTCTGAGTTAGGCCTTTTTTGGACCAATTATACTATACTACCTCCGTAACTTTGGAACCGTTCATTTCAGAAGGGTTATGCATAGGGCCTTTTTTATTTCAAATTTAATGTAGAACAATTTTGTGTAGAGGGTTGTTCATGCTAAACCGCTTAGTTTTAGAAATATTGACGAAAAACTTAAAAAAATACGAATTTGCAGATTTCTCCCCCCTCTCCCCCCAAACCCGACGCTCAAAATGGTGTGACTTTTTTCTGAACATTATGTGGACCATATAGAACAATTTGGTGTTGGAGGATAACTTTCACTTTGGATGTCTGGGTTTGGGTCTAACTATACCATACTAAGTGCGGTCCCAGTATAGCTTGTAGTGGCCATCCTCAAGCATACTCTCAGGGACGTATTGATAATATGGGAGATGGTCGGTTTGGAGAAGTCCCAGCTTGATAGCTATCTCCTGATGAAGGATTTTTCCCACTGCGTCATGCCGTTCCTTGTACTCAGTTGCAGCAAATGCCTGGCAGCCGCCTGTAAGATGTTGGATGGTTTCTTGGGCTTGACGTCCATATCGGCATCTGTCGTTTTGAACATGAGGGTCCTTAATGATATATTTCAGGTAATTTCTGGTTGGTATAACCTGATCCTGAATGGCCAGTAATGAACCCTCCGTTTCAGGGAACATATTTCCAGATGTCAACCAGTAGTTCGACGCTATATTGTCGACATAATCTTGGCTGACCTCATTGGGATGTCGCCCGTGCAGAGGTTTACCCATCCAGGCGCGCACTTTTTCGTCCTTAGTAAGGTGGTTTATGCGCAGTTCTGCTTCCCTCAGTTTTATCGGTGTTGTGTCATCTATTGCGCAGATAGCGCGATGTAGAGTAGATGTTTCAGCCTGCATCTGAAAATATGATCTTAAATTAGCAATTTGTTTGTCTAATTGCTCACCTATTTCCATAAGTCCTCTTCCTCCTAAATTCCGTGGTAATGTTCTTTCTACTGCACTTTTTGGATGGTGTTTTTGTGCCTTTGTGAGGTGCGTTCTTACTTTTCGCTGAAGATTTTCTATGTCCGTTTTTGTCCACTTAACAATGCCAAATGAATAGCTAAGCGCGGAACATGCGTAGGTGTTTAGTGCCTTTCTAAAAACAAATTTCTACTATTAAGGTGTGAGCGAAGCAGCTGTTTTACCCTTCATATAAACTCAGTAGTTATCTCTGTTTTCATTTGTTTATGGTCAATTCTCCGCGCTTGCTTTACTCCAAGATATTTATACATATCTTTTTCACCCATGGCCTCGATTTTCTGGCCATTTTGCATATCGAATCCTCCGGGCTGTACTTTTCCTTTGACTATATTTAAAATACGGCACTTGTCTAGTCCGAAGTGCATGCTAATATCATTAGAAAAAGTTTCTACAGTTTTTAGCATCTCATCGAGTTGGTTTCGAGTGGAAGCCATTAATTTCAAATCATCCATATACAATAAATGATTAAGCTTCGCCACCACATTGTTGTTATTTTTGATGCTAAAACCTGCGTCTGTGGAGTTCAATAGCTGAGATAGTGGATTCATAGCTAGACAGAACCACAGTGGACTCAACGAATCTCCTTGAAACAGGCCCAGGCTGATTGCGATATTTTCAGTTTCGATGTTATTTTCACCAGGTATTTGAAGGTGAATTCTAGTCTTCCTTTGTTATTATTATAATATTATATTTCAATGTATTTTTGATTAAAATTTTTTTAACAAAACCATTTTTTATCAAATTTACAAAATTTAATTAATGTTTTATCTACTTTGGTCGATGTTTTCGTTTGATATTCATCTGCTCTTTCTTAAACGATTTTAAAAAAAAAACTTATTATTGTTTTAAATATTCTCTAAACAATAAACTTAACCAATATTTATTTATTAACTGTACTCTCTGATTAATTTCACCTGTCAGTTTCAGTATTTATAATTTAAAGCTTTAATATCAATTTGATGTAGGTATATCTAAATATAGTTATTTACCCTGCAGCGTAGTTACGTTACTGCAACTGATCATTTTCCAGAGCGGAACGTTTATTCGGATACACATTTCAAGGAAAAGCAAAGCAATAAATTTAGATTCGAGGCAATTAAATATCATTAATTCAAAGCAAGACATTTGGGGTGTCTCTTGCCGGATATTTTCTTCCATGAACCGTAATTTATAAATGCATTCGCAATTTAGCTCAACGATTGTCCTCAAAGAAAAGCACTATGTTAGGATTAGCATCGGGTGCCATTTCACTGGCTGCATGACAAAATTATTTATATATTAGTTATACAAAAATATGTTCATATAAACAAGAAAAAGCTAAAAACTTAAATATACAGGGTGAGTCATGAGGAACTGTACATACTCCAACCTCGCATAGAGGCTCCTATGGGGAATAACAAATGACCATTAAAAAGTGTCTGCTCCCATTGTTTAATAATATACAGGGCGAGTTTCGCATTTTGACAGAAATTTGTATTCGTCATAATTTTTGAACGGTCAGATCGATGTGTCTCTTATTTTGGTCACTCGTTACACTATTACCACCTAATCAACTGATTTATTAAAACTAGAAAAAAATCAGGTCCGCCTTCAAAAAAATTAGTTCGTTTTTGTCTTAGAAAAAATTTCACCCTGTATATGCTTTTTGAAAACTATAATATTAATTTTATAAATTAGACAAATAAGCAATTAAAATGACATATTTATTTTTTTCCCCACACGGTTACTTAATTTTTTATAAAAAAATCAAATTTGACTATGAATTAAAACTTTGGATATGTGAACCATAGATTTAAAAAAAAAATAACTTTTATTACAAAAATTAATTTTTATTGAACAAATATTTAATTTATGTTACCACCGAATCAACTGATTTATACAAACTAGAAAAAAATCAGGCCCGGATTTAAAAGATTAGTTCTTTTAGTCTTAGAAAAAATTTCACCCTGTATACGCTTTTTGAAAACTCTAATATGAATTTTACAAATAAGACAAATAGGCAATTAAAATGGCATATTTATTTTTTTCCTCACACGATTACTTAGTTTTTTATAAAAAAATCAAATTTGACTATGAATAATTAAAAGTTTGGTAAAGTGAACAATATTTACTAGAAACAGATTTAAAAAAATTAACTTTTATTAAAAAAATTGTTTTTTTTTAAACAAATATTTAATTTATGTTACCACCCAATCAACTGATATATAAAACTAAAAAAAATCAGGCCCGGATTTAAAAAATTAGTTCGTTTTGGTCTTAGAAAAAATTTCACCCTGTATACGCTTTTTGAAAACTCTAATATGAATTTTACAAATTAGACAAATAGACAACTAAAATGGCGTATTTATTTTTTTCCTCACACGATTACTTAATTTTTGTATAAAAAAATCAAATTTGACTATGAATAATTAAAAGTTTGGTAAAGTGAACCATATTTACTAGAAACCAGATTTAAAAAAATTAACTTTTATTAAAAAAAATAATTTTTTTTACAAATATTTAATTTATGTTACCTCCCAATCAGCTGATTTATAAAACTAAAAAAAAATCAGGCCCGGATTTAAAAAATTAGTTCGTTTTGGTCTTAGAAAAAATTTCATACGCTTTTTGAAATCTCTAATATAAATTTTACAAATTAGACAAATAGACAACTAAAATGGCGTATTTTTTTTCTCCACACGATTACTTATTTTTTTATTAAAAAATCAAATTTTTCAAAATCGGAATTTTACCATAAAAATAAAAAAAAATAAACAACGTTTTTCTGAAAATTAAAAGCTTCACCATTTTCTTTTTTCTACACCACGTCTAGATCTAAAATCCATAACACTTCTCTTTGGACTCCATAGTTTAGCATAGAAGTGATCAAATAGATAAATTTTAAATGTTTTCACTTAATTTTTGCGATTTAACTTTGCAATTAACGAATCTGCACCTTTTATTTTTAAAAATTCATAACTTTTATGAGAAGAAGACTGAAAGTCTACAACAATTTTCATAGTCTTCACAATGGTAAGAGATATGTGCTGTAAAAATTTCAGAAAAAAATATTAAACTGGATCAGAGTTGTAGCGAGTTAAACCGTGATTTAATTTTTTTTTTCATTTTTAGGTTAAAACTCCGATTTTGACAAATTTGATTTTAAAAAAAAAAATTAAGTAATCGTGTGGGGAAAAATAAATATGCCATTTTAATTGCCTATTTGTCTAATTTGTAAAATTAATACAGTCGAACCCGCTTATTAGAATACCTGTTATAGGAATATCCCGGTTTAAGGAATAGAAATTTGAGTTGCCGAAACGTTTCTACCAGGCATAAATGATCGGTTATTAGAATATCCCGGTTATAGGAATACTTTTGCTTGGCACGAAGGCTATTCCAATAAGCGGGTTCGACTGTATTAGACATTTCAGAAAGCGTTTTCAGGGTGAAATTTTTTCTAAGACCAAAACGAACAAATTTTTTAAATCCGGGCCTGATTTTTTTTTGTTTGAATAAATCAGTTGATTGGGTGGTAACATAAATTAAATATTTATTAAAAAAAATTAATTTTTGTAGTAAAAGTTAATTTTACTTTATCGTACTAAATACGCAGTATGAGTATAATAGATAAAGTTATAGGATCGTGCAAAAAATTTTTTTTCAGATTTCACTTTGTTTCGACGTTTTGAGTCCCCCTGAGTCTAAAAAGCAAATAAAAAAAACATGTCGGAAGTATGTACGTACGTATGTACGTACGTATGTCGCCACCACCCAGCAAAAACTACTGGACCGATTTCGATGAAATTCGGTATGAGTAAGTTTAAGAGAATTTTGTCGAGAAACTAAGCTTTTGAAAAAAACCTCTCAAAGGGGGGCCGAAATAGGGGGGTTATTTGGGGCCCATTTTTGCAAATTTTGACCGAAACGAATGAAATTTAACTTAAAGTTAGCTCATCGATAGGTAAATAGAAATACGGAATTTGACATTTCCAAATCCAAAATGGCGGCCAGCATGGCCGACCGCCCACCCGATACATTTCCCTACCAATCTAAAAACTTGTTTAAGATAAATTTAATTTGAAGAAATATTTATATAGCCTAAAGATGGGGCTATAACAAGAATATTATCGTTTTTCAGAAAAAGTTATCGGTTGCCTATATTTAAGGGGTCAAAATTTGACATAAATTTGAACTAAATTTTCTCAAAAATGACTCCAAGGAATTTGTTTATTTTTTGATATATTTTTGATATCCTATCAGTAAATTGAATAACATTGGTCAGATTTCTTAACTCCTCATAGGAGGGGAGTTATGAATTTTTTATAAAAAAATATTCGAGTGCCCGTAACTACCTCTGTAATAGAAACTAAAATTTGAAATTTGGCAGACATATATAGTACTTTGTTATTTATTAGCACAATAAATTTTACCCACAATATGGCTTCCGGTTTAACCGGAAATGAAAAAAAAATCTTAATTTTTTACATACGCCCTGTATATTTCTACATATTTTGAAAGAATGTAAAATTATTTTTCCAATGACATAAAACTCGTTGCTGTAACTCAAAAACTCGAAAAGTTACAGAAAATTGAAATTTTGCTAGAATCTTGTGTGTGTCCCCTCTCACGCGATCACAGCAGAGCATTATTATAGGGCAGTCAATGAGGGTATTTGGCTCCGAATTCCATCCTACTACATCGATGTACTTGATATTTTCACAGTAAGTAGGGAATAGCTCAAGAAACAAAATCTACCCTATATACTATGGCGCTTTTATCTTGGGGCAATTCCCACCCCTTCAAGGGGGTGGACAATTTATTGGTCAAAATAAACATGGAAGTGTCTAGAGAACCTATTTTTAAGCAAAAACTGATCTATACTTTTTTTTGAGAACTCATACTTTTTGAGTTATGCGTAGTTGAAAATTGGCCATTTTCATGTAAAAATGACATTTTCGGACGGTTTTTTGTGAATACCTTAAAAACTATGCATCAAACTAAAAACACTATATATATTTTTTTTAATTATAAATAACAAAGAGATTCGTTCCTTCGTAAATTTTCTATTTATAATACAAAAAGAGATATGGTAGGTAAAAAGAGTTTGTTTTTTGGTGCATGCTCAAAGTGCTCATGCTTTTGTAGTGTTTGAAAAGGCCTTTAAAACGAGCACCGTTAAATGTCGGTTACATTCAAACTAAGCGAGATATGGTGCAAAAAAATGTATGACTAATGTACTTTAAGGAAAAATGAGAAGTACATATATTTAACCCCTCATTCACCAGAATTTAAATGCATTGTTTTTCTTTTGCAATACCTCTTAATATAGTGTTATTTCTACTTTCAAAAAGTGGGACGGGTGAAAAAAATAAGATCAAATTATAGAGCGCATTTTTAAATTTTATTAAAATTCTTCCTTTTTCTCCGTGCAATTCGAAAATAAAAATGTTCTATCCCCGAGAATTGGTGAGAACCGCCCCCATGATAAAAGCGCCATAGTATATAGGATAGACTTTGAATAAGGAGATTGGGCTTTGGGCTACTCTCAAAATTTCATTACAATCCATGCAGTAAAATGCAAATATTGTAAACTATTAATTTCTCAGAAAAATGGACTAATTTAAAATGAAAGTATGACTAATATTCTATTGATTTATGCAATAATCTATAGTGTGTCCCCGAACATTTTCTCAAATGCGGGAATTAATGATGCGTAACATAAAATATTTTCAAGTATACAAGGTGTTTCTAAAATATCAAAATAACGAGTAACTTTGTTATTTTTATAGAATGCCAGTATCTAGTACGATAACGATAATAGATCGATACGATAAAGTTCTCGGGCGGCCCTTCCGTCCAGCGTTTTTTTATATATGGTTCACTTTACCAAACTTTTAATTATCCATAGTCAAATTTGATTTTTTTATAAAAAATTAAGTAATCGTGTGGGGAAAAAAATAAATATGTCATTTTAATTGATTATTTGTCTAATTTGTAAAATTCATATTATAGTTTTCAAAAAGCGTATACAGGGTGAAATTTTTTCTAAGACCCAAACGAACTCATTGTTTTGAAGCCGGACCTGATTTTTTCTAGTTTGAATAAATCAGTTGATTAGGTCGTAATAGTGTAACGATTGGTCAAAATATCGATCTGTCCGTTCAAAAATTATGACGAATACAAATTTCTGTCAAAATGCGAAACTCGCCCTGTATATTATTAAACAATGGGAGCAGACACTTTTTAATGGTCATTTGTTATTCCCCATAGGAGCCTCTATACGAGGTAGTAGTATGTACAGTTCCTCATGACTCACCCTGTATATTATATTACAAAATGTTGTAAAAAGGCTTCCGGGCCAAGTATCAGTTTCGTTTCCTATTGGTTTATGAGTGTACAAATCGTTTATGTTCTATAATAAAAGAGTGAATTCGAATTACGGATGTGGACACTAAACTAACCATTCTATTAGTAAAATACCTATTTGATAGATACGGAAAGAGTCTGAAATTTAGATTAAATTCAATATCTCTAATACTATTTGTTTTTTGAAAAATGCTCAGACCCGTCGATTAGTATTTCAAATTGTCCTTTTTGACGTACCTACAATAATAATGTATACAGAGATATGACGTCATCGTTTATTTTCTTAAATAAATGACAACACTGTCATTTTGTGTACAGGATGTGTACAGTTATAACCAACAGCAAAATTTCAAATTTTTATTCCCTACCATTTACAAGACAATAAAAAATAACAAAGTTATGAAAAACAAGTAACCAAACAATAATTGAATATAATTATTTCAATTAAGCTGATGCTCATAACGTTGCCCATTGACAATATGACAATAATTGAGGGCAACATTATGAGCATATGCTTAATTGAAATTATTAAATTTAATTATTATTTGATTACTTGTTTTTCATAACTTTGTTATTTTTTATTATCTTGTAAATCGTAGGGAATAATAATTTGAAATTTTGCAGTTGTATATAACTTTACACACCCTATCAAAATAGCTATCAAAATGACAGTGTTGTCATTTAAGAAAATCAACGATTAAGAGAATCATATCTCTAAATTGGGACACCCTGTATACATTATTATTGTATGTCAAAAATGACAATTTGAAATACTAAACGAAGGGTCTGAGCATTTTTCAAAAAAATAATTAGTATTTTAATTATTGAATTTATTCCAAATTACAGACATAACTTTGTTATTTTCTATTATCTTGTAAATGGTAGAGAATAAAAATTTGATATTTTGCAGTTGTGTATAACTTTACACACCCTATCAAAATAGCTATCAAAATGACAGTGTTTCCATGTAAGAAAATCAACGATGACGTCATATCTCTAAATTGGGACACCCTGTATACATTATTATTTTACGTAAAAAAGGACAATTTGAAATACTAATCGACGGGTATGAGCATTTTTCAAAAGAACAATGAGTATTTGAGGTATTGAATTTATTCCAAATTACAGACTCTCTGTGTATGATCATATTTTTATAATATAGTTCTAAGAAAATTTTTGGTCCAAATTATAAGTAATTTCATAGCTTTATGAAATAACGACTTTTCTCGATCGCTTATTATTTTATTATGATAATCTAAATTTTTTTTTATAATTTGGAATACCGGGTGTCCACTATATTTTCCCCCATTTTAACTGCCTATAACTTCTAAACGGCTCAAGATAAAAATATGCGGTTTTCACTGAAATGTTTTATTTTAGTAAAAGTTTTGTCTGAATGAATTGAATTTTTTATATCGCTTTCAAATATGAAATAAAATATGACGGATTTTTGAAAAAAACGTTGTTGACTTTTTTTAATGGAACACCCAGTATATTCTTTTGCAAATTGAAAGAAAGGTCATTCACCTATGTAGTGATATAAAGTTTTTCAAAATCGGTTGTCAAATCACTGAGTAATTAATTTTTAAAATGAGAGGTGCAACGTGGATATCACATACCTAAATAACATAACTAACCAAGTTATGTGATTTCCACATTGCATCTCACATTTTAAAAATTAATTGCTCAGTCATTTGACAACCGATTTTCAAAAATTTTATATCGCTGGATAGATAAGTGACCAATTTTTCAAGTTTTTAGGTAAGTGACCATTTTTATATCGCTTTTAAATAAAAAATGGCGGATTTTTGAAATAAAAACGTTGTTGACTTTTTTATGAAAACACCCAGTATATTTTTTGTATCTTGCAAAAACGGTCATTTACCTATCCAGCGATATAAATTTTTTTAAAGTCAGTTGCCAAATAACCGAGCAATTAATTTTTGAATTGAGAGATGCAATGTGGAAATCACATAACATAATATCATTTTGCTGTTATGTTATTTAGGTATGTGATATCCACGTTGCACCCCTCATTTTAAAAATTAATTACTCAGTGATTTGACAACCGATTTTGAAAAACTTTAGATTGATGGATAGGTGAATGACCTTTCTTTAAATTTACAAAAAGATATACTGGGTGTTCCTTTAACAAAAAAAACTGGGTGTTCCTCTTCATTTTCTGCAAAAAAAAAGAAAACAACAAGTTATAGGCAGTTAAAATGGGGGAAAATATAAGTGGATACCCGGTATAAAAATCAGAAATCAATCTCTATCTATCTATCTAATCAGCCCTAGACATCCATCCTTGGATGTAGGCCTTCTCTTCCTTCTTCCATGCCGCTCTATTTTGGGCAATTTGCATCCATTTTGACCCAGTGTGCTTCTTCAGGTCATCTGACTATCGCATTTGTGGCCTTCCCCTTTTTCGTTTGTGGTTCCACGGTCTCCAATGTATAATCGTCTTAGTTCATCTTTCATCCTTCTGTCGTAGGGTGTGTCCGGCGAACTTCCATTTAAGCTTTTCTACTTGGGTTGTCCTTTTCCTCTCTGATAGTTTGATGTTCAGCATTTTTCTTTCCATTGATCTTTCTGTCTTTGCTATTTTTTCTATATTTTCTTTTGTAAACGTCCATGTCTGAGAGCCAGAACAGGGAGTATACATTGATTGAAGACATTTGTTTTTAGATATTGCGGGTATTTTCTGTTCTTTAGAATATAAGACAGTTTTCCGAATGTTGCCCAGGCCAATCTTATTCTTCCCTTTATTCCTTCGGTCTGGTTTTCTTTATTTAATCTAGTGATTTGTCCTAGATATATATACTCTTTTACTTGTTCTATTCTTGTTTGTGCCACTGTAATTATTAGTACTTTTTGGATTGGTCATGGTTTTTGTTTTACTGTAATTCATCTTCAGTCCTCTCTTTGTCGATTCTTTGTCTTTGTCGTGTAATAATCCTATTATATCCAAAACAATATTTTCGCATAAAATGATCACTAAAACCAATTTAGTAAACTTCCTATAGCATTTTCTCTACATTCTAATTTTGTTAAAACACCAATCTGGTCAGAATTGCCCATTACTTTTTATTTCAACGTGTACACGATATAAAAACGTTTTGAAAACTAAATGCTTTTGACACTTTTCTTTTTACCTTTCGAATTTTCTCGGTTTTCTTTCCATTCGGGTCCTTTTGTGGAAATTGAAAATGTCTTATAGAGCTTGAATGTTCTGAATGATTGTAGGGGTGTGCCTTAAACATTTATTTTCTTCAAGTAAAACGTGATCCCTTGACGCAGATCGGTAGAAAATACCTGTTATCTTTTTTTAAACATGACATGACAGACGATATTATCAAAAGTTTTTTAACTTACATTTAAATTTTACGTCTTTGAAAAAGTGTTTTGTAAAGAGAAAGGTTTAATATATAAAAACTGACGTAAAAGGAAATTTTGTTTTTTATTAATAGACCAGGGTGCAACTGTAAAAATATTAGTACATTTGGACGTTGAGAGGTGACTCAAATTTTTTTGCAGAAAATGTTTGAAAATAACTAAGATAATAATATTTGAGTTATCCTCCCTCTCAAAAAGGTCCGGAACATTGTTTAAATAATCAAAATGTCAAAAAACGAAGGAAAAATTCGAATTTTTTCTTCGTTTTTTGATTATAACTTTAAAAGTATTTATTTCCGAGAAAAGTTGTACCTACTGACATAAAACGTGCGTAATTAAATTTACTATAATAAAGAATTGGTTAAAAATTTAAAAACTAGTCACCCTTGTTACAAAATAGCAATAATTGAGAAAAAACCATACAAAAACAAGTATTCGCATTTTACGTTTTTCAACCATTTATGCTATACTTAGGACTTTCATATTTAACTCAGAAAAGCTTTATGATACAGTAAAATAATACTGCAAATTTCATTAAGATCGGTTAAATAGATTTTGCAAAATAAATTTTGCAATCCAGCTTTCGCAAAAAAAATTCATTTTTTCAAAATGTTACAGGACTAAAAATAAAGCAGATAGCAAGTTGAATTTTTGTTTGGGTATAGAAGTGTACTGTACCTTTCATTTGCAATTTGCAGAACTAAAATCTATTAACTATCACGGCGTCAGGATTTTTTTTAAATAAACATTAATTATTGGTGCTACGCGCAGGACAGCTGTTACCTTGCTCTGATTGGGCATTCCAATGACCTTTGATAATGATTGATACATTTTAATTTTTATTACATTCCGATATAAATAAATAAATTTGTTTATTGCAAAATAAAAACACATACTCTATCCTTTGAAATAACACTTTTTTTAGCAAAAACTTTCTTTGTTCATATATTTTAACTTAGAGAATAAAAGTTTATTATTTTTAAACATATGCAATTGTTCTATACAATATTTCACAAACAATAATAAAATTAGTTTGATTTTTTGTGGAATTAAAACATTAAAATACAACAAAATATAGAGTAAGAAAATAATATATTAGATAAAGATTGGAAGAAATTTTGGTGGAAATCAACTTGTGAGAATCGAAGACCGCTGTCCTGCGCGTAGCACCAAAAATTAATGTTTATTTAAAAAATTTCCTGACGCCGTGGTAATTAATCGATTTTAATTTTGCAAAATGCAAATGAAAGGTACAGTTCACTTCTATAAGTTAAAAATTTTTTAACTTGCTATCTGCTTTATTTTCAGTCCTGCAACATTAAAAAAAATGAATTTTTTTGCGAAAGCTGGATTGCAAAATTTATTTTGCAATATCTATTAAACCGATCCTAATGAAATTTACAGTGTTATTTTACTATATCATAAAGTTTTTCTGGGTAAAATATGAAGGTCCAAGTGTAGTATGAATGGTTGAAAAACGTAAAATGCGAATACTTGTTTTTGTATGTTTTTTTCGCAATTATTGCTATTTTGCAACAAGCGTGACTATTTTTTAAATTTTTAAATAATTCTATATTGTAGGAAATTTAATTACGCAACTTTTATATCAGCACATCTTTTCTCAGAAATAAATATTTTTAAAGTTATAATCAAAAACCCAATAAAAAAATCGAATTTTTCCTTCATATTTTGACATTTTGATTATTTAAACAATGTTCCGGACCATTTTGAGTGGGAGGATAACTCAAATATTATTATTTAAGTTATTCTCAAGCAATTTCTGCAAAAAAATTTGAGTCACCTCTCAACGTCCATCTCAAAACAGATGCGCCCTGGACTATTATTATACCGCAGAGTATTTTTTAATATACATATATTATATAAATATAAAAATAAATGCAAGATAACGCTGATTTTTAATATATCTTTCGATGCCTCTCATGGAACTAGAAGAAGTCGAGTGTCCTACACCTCACATTCTTTTTGTTTTTGTGGTATGTTTTGAGAATTGAGATTACACCAATGAAACAATATTTGAGACCCTCTTAACAGTTTTTGACCAGAAAGAGTTAGTGTTTTATTGTATCTATTCCTGCAACCAATTATATTAATATTATTATTTTATAATTTATATCATATTGTTGGTTTTCAACAAACCAAAATAAAAGATAATGTCGAAATATAATTATTAACATTTAAACAATTAATTAATTAATTAATTAGTCAATGCCAGAATAGCGTCCAAAATTATTTTAATTACATTTTGTGAAATATCTTTGTTTAACATCAGATTTTCTGCATTCAGAGTGATTCTGCATGGAAAATAATGACAATTTGCTATATAAATGTATGTCCAAACATGTTTCGTTTTTCGAGATACGGGATATTGACAATATTCTTACAAACTGACGATTTATTTGTTCCTCTGAAACCGGTTGAGATAGCAAATGATATTGGTATGTTTAAAAGCAATGCCGCCCAAAATCCCGACAGCCAAAATCCCGACGGCCAAAACACCGACACGCCAGAATGCCGACATTTAAATTATTATGTATTTTAAAAGAAAAAAATATTTAACACTTCATTTTATAATATAAAAGCTATACTTACTGAAATGAAAGGTTGTAAGTGACATGATAATATTTATTATTTGAAAGCAAAGTTGAATTCAGGATTTGATTATACATATATTATTGGAGTATATATTGACAAAAAAAAATAATTTAATTCATATACCCATGTTAGAAATTTTATTTAGAAAATTAGTTCATATTAAATGGTAAATACTTTTGTTTAGTAACAAAAAATGAAAAACAGATGGCCATAAACAAAAAATAAATGTAATTATAAGTTAAAAAGAAACTTATCAAACCTGTCGGGATTCTGGCCTATCGGGATTTTGGCCTGTCGGGATTTTGGCTGTCGGGATTTTGGGGTAGACCCGTTTAAAAGACATATTGCGTATTTTGCACCATAAAATTTATCACTGGCGCGCATGCAGGTAGTCTCATTTTTTTTAAGAAAAACTAAATGTACACCTCTGAGATAATTCAAAATAAAATTCGTTTTTGAAGTCTTTGTTTAATTGTGACAAAAATTTTTTTTTTCATATGAGTCTTTATTTTCTGCAAAAAAAAGAAAACAACTGTACGCATAATTTTCATTTATTTGATACATTCTGAAGAACTATCTAATACAATAACACGAAACAAGAATAATAACAGCAAGTATCACTAATAAAATTTTAAATAGGAGCAAATCAACAAAAAATGACCTCCCTGAAGCGTGACACAAGATTCAATTTTAGCCACAAATATAGGACATTGACAGCAAACAATCATAGAGAGAAGTCGCCAATTATGGAATAGCATTTTGTTTTGGGATATACAGTGTGTCAATTTTAAAACTTACAATGGGCGATATCTCACGAACAAAAGCTGATATCGAAAAATGCTTAAAACCGTTTCTAGGACAGTAAGGGGGAACTAAAATGACATGAAAGAGAACTCACCCTCATCAACCCCCTAGGGCCCACCCACCGCAACCAAAAAAGTTTAAATTGCAAACCCCTACTTGTGATACATCATTGAAAAGACTATAAAAAATTATATCCAATGGTGTAAATAATAATTATACAGGGTGAAGCAATAATTGTGAAACTTTGATTTAAATGAAAAATTTAATAAGGTTTTTGTTGAACTAAAAATTTGTTAAAAATGTCAATTAAATAAATGTTGAAAGTGGCTTTCGTTGTTTTGTAAACAATAATATAAATTCTACACGAACTTTGGCAAATGTTGTTCTTGTAATAGCGCGACATGCTTGCGTAATTCTTTCTCGCAATTCTTCAAGTGACGCAGGTTGAGTTTTATAAACAACTGACTTGAGGTAACCAAATAGAAAAAAGTCAGGTGGCGGTAAGTCTGGTGATCTCGGTGGCAACTCAATAGGACCTCTTCTTCCAATCCATTGCTTTATAACCAGTGCTTAACTGGAGCTGCATAATGAGGAGGTGCTCCATCTTGTTGGAAGTGCAGCAAATCTTCGTCTAGTCTAGAGCTAGGTTGCCTTGGTCGTCCCTTTGGTTCTCTAATTCATGCACAATTAAAGGTTCGATGGTGTTTTCCAGCATATCGAGATAAATGTCGCCACTTAAATTGCCTGGTTTGAACAAGGGGCCAATAATTATAGCATCGCCTAATATTCCTCCCCAAACATTCAATTTTTCAGGATATTGAGTGTGACCTTCTCTGAGTCGATGCGGGTTCGCATCACTCCAGTACCGACAGTTTTGTTTATTTACATTACCATTCAGCATAAAAGTACATTCATCAGTGAAACAAATATTTTTTAACAATCTCAGTTCAACGGGAATTCTTTCAGTTATGAGCTCACAAAACTCAATTTGTCGGTCTGGATCATCATCGCCTAGTTCTTGAAAAATTTGTGTTTTGTACGGGTGAAACTTATGTCATTTCAACACCTTTCTAACCGACTCATGTGAAAGTCCTGTCATTGCAGATACTTGACGTGTTGATTCAGTAGGCTCTATTGCAAAATTTCCAAGGACCTCAATTTGGGATGCTTCATTCAGTAATATTGGGGGATCGTACAAATGATGAAAAACTAATGACATAAAGGTCTCAAATAAACCAAAAATTTTTCTATCTGACAGAAACCAAAAAACAGATGTTTTTAACTTGTTTTGCAAAAATGGCAAATTAAGTTTTTATACAAAAAAAATATACCGACGGACATTTATCTTCACAATAATAGTCCGGGAGATAGCATTACAAATATAAAAGTCATAGTAAGCCGCCTGATATTAACACCCTGTATAATTATTATTTATACCATTGGATAGAATTTTTTATAGTCTTTTAAATGATGTATCACAAGTAGGGGTTTGAAATTTAAAATTTTTAAGTTGTGGTGGGTGGGGCCTAGTGGGTTGATGGGGGTGAGTTCTCTTTCATGTCATTTTAGTTCCCCCGTACTTTCATAGAAATTGTTTCTAGCATTTTTTGATATCAGCTTTTGTTCGTGAGATATAGCCCATTGTAAGTTTTAAAATTGACACACGTAAAATAATACCTTTATAGAAATTAAAACAATTTAATGTTATGACACATCAGTCATACATTTTTATATAGTAATTAAAAGCCTTCTCTTAAATATCTTAATTAACAAAAAAAAATCGAACAAAAAAACAAAATTCCAAATGAGTAACCAAATATGGAATAGGTACCCATATATGGAATATAGGCATAAACCAACATATCAATAACAAAAATAGACATAAACATCTGAGATCAAATAAATTTAAATAAGGAAATTGTGAAAAATGAAAAAAGTAAATTGCAGACATCACAGATCCATGTATGAAACTCTGGACCAGCACAATTATAATGGGCCCACTTACACTTAATCCACTATTCCATAATTAGGCACCAACGACTGTCCATATTTGGATTTGTACATGAGTTCAAACTAGTATCAACATGTTTTCAAGTCGTAATGATTTAATTACAGAAGGCCATAAAATATCAAAATAAAGGTACTACTGATATACGCAATAGCATAACAAGTCTGAATTCATGCATAATAACCAATAATACTCATTGAATATATTTACCTTTGAAATTTTCTAAGATACGATAAAACAAAACGCGCCTGTAAGACACGTATCGTTCGCGCATCTGACACAGAGGCGTGAATACGATAATAAAGAGAGCGACTGAAATAGAGGATGGTCAGTGCGCTTCCAACTTATATTTTCGGAGAAATCAAGGCAAGGAGTTCCATATTAGGGCAATATTCCATATTTGGTTACTTTCCTCTACAAGTTATTCGCCTATATTTTTGTATCTACTGTTGAAATAAATTTAATATCTAGGTACAACAATAGGACGAACATGAAAAACGTAAAAGAGAGAGATTAAAACCATGGGATGCTGGTTGCAAAATATGAGACAAAATAAACTGCTCGTCAGAAGTTAAGGATATAGAAAATTATGCTCATTTTCATGGCTGAATTTTTCGAGAATAAATTAACGGATTCCGCTAATTTTTTTTTTTTTGTTATTTTAGATTTTTCCTTAGTATTTATACAGTTGCGCAAAGGTTTACTTAAACTTCCTTTTTGTACTTATACCGGGTGGAAGAAAAGAAATGTTTTCCTTATGTTAAGTTTGAGACGCCCTGTAGGGAGAACGAGGTACAGACGTGAGTTTTGATCAGAATCGTATTGTAGTCTTATGTTTTGTGAACATTTTGTTTTTTTAATGTCCCTGATATCTTTAGAAGCAAAGAAAATATACTGTTTTGTAGTTTAACATATGTTTTAACCGAAACAAAAGTTTGAGACTCCTTGTAGGGAGGAAAAAACACAAAGGTGGGTATATATCGATATTATGTTGTAGTCTCATATTTTGCGAATATTTTATTTTTTTTTTATTTTTCTGATGTCATAAGTAACAAAGAAACTAGACGGTTTTATTCTTTAGTATGTGTTTTAACTGACGATATGCGATACGTGAAGAGGCCATGTATTGTCATACCACTAAGATGAAATTATTTTCTACATATAGTGTGAAAGGAACAGAGTGTTTAAAGAAAAAAAATCGGTGTAATCTCTCGCTATTGAAAGAGTTTCCACGTAGACACCAAATCCGTACTTATTCTAAAGGAAATTTTGCCCCAAAACATCACAAGGCCCCCATTAAACAATCCCGTCTCTCTTATATTACGCTATGCATACCGCTTACCTGGTCCACAAATAACTCTTATAGGTGTCGATAAGAATTTTTTGCCTTATGTGCCTTTCTGTTTTTAAAGTTTTGTTAACTGTTATTTTTTATTGCTAATTTAGTTTTGTTTCAGTTAAAACACCTGTTAAAGAGTAAAACCACCTATCTTCTTTGTTTCTAAAGATATCAAGGACATTCAAAAAAGAAAATGTTCACAAAACATAAAACTACAATACGATTTCGACGTATACTAACATTTGTACCTCGTTCTCCCTACAGGGTGGCACAAACTTAACATAAGAAAAACATTTCTTTTCTTCCACCCGGTATAAGTACAAAAAAGAAGTTTGAGTAAACCTCTGTACAACTGTGTAAATAATAAAGAATAATCTAAAATAATAAAAAAAATAGTGGAATCCATTAATCTATTCACGGAAAAATCAACTATGAATATGAGTATAATATTCCATATTCTTAACTTTTGACGAGCAGTTTATATTCAATATAGGGACGTCTTAACGCAACTGGTTCAAAAAGCTTTTTCGAAGGTACTAACAATTTATTGTAAAGAAAATCCAAAATGGAGCACAACAAGTAGGAAATAAAGAGACAACTACATACATACAAGCAAATAGATTTACACTAGATCATACAGAGAAATAAAACGACTAACTATAAGCACTTAGGTACTGGTTAGTCTTTTAATTTGCGCGCTTTTGTCTTGTGAAAGTCTGGCAACGTTGTATAGTTCCAGGCTACCACAAACGATGCAAATTTCTGAACACTTGTTTACACAAAAGGGTACTATTAACACTCATAATTGATTGCTTTTTTAGCAACAATACACAATATTTGCCAGCTTGTAAAGAACCCGTAGAGAGATATACATTGGGTGGAATGCATAAAACGTAGTACCTGCTAATACTTCAAGTACGTACTACATCTTTGAAGATTTTACTACACTTACAAAGCACTTACTTTGCGCCGTAGCATCTACTACTATTTACCAGATACATAGAAGAATGTACTACGCTTGAAGTATTTGGTAGTTTAGTAGTATTTGCTACAGTTTAAGTGAAGTTGGTGGAAGACGACTTCTTAAGAAGATTCTTAATTTTTGGGGTATTGTTTTATCAAATAAAATTGAATAATTCTCAAGAAAATTAACAAATAACAATTGTTCATTTTTATCCTCGCGTAACTCATTTGTCGCTTCGGAATCTGAGTCACTCCTGTTTACTTATGTAGAATTCTAATAATTTGGTACGTAAAAATGTAAATTTACAAATCACAAGCACATGAAAAACTAGTTCCATCACGATTGGTGTAATGCAGACACGGCTGGCGCTACGCTTTTTAGTAGATACTTCAGGTCAGTAGTAGGTACTTCTGTTGTGTAGTATGTTCATCTCAACAAAAGCACCTACTTTTATATAACAGAGACGGCTACAAAGTAGACACTATTTGCTGAAGCAATAGAATCTACTACGTTTTATGCATTCCACCCATTGGGTGGTAATGCTTCAAGTACGTACTACATTTTTGAAGATTTTACTACACTTACTTTCACTGCATTTACTTTCCTTCGTAGCATCTGCTACTATTTATCAGATACATAGAAAAATGTACTACGCTTTTGAACTATCTGCTAGTTTAGTAGTATTTGCTTCAGTTTAAGTGAAGTTGGTGGATAGGCGACTTCGGCGTAGGTATTTTTTTTTTTTGTTACAATATCGCAGCATTTATGAATGTGTGGATAGAAACATCTAAAAACTAGGAAGAAGAAACTTAGTTTTTGGAGTTATTCTTTGATCAAATAAAATTAATTAATTCTCAAGAAGATTAACAAATAAAAATTTTGTCGCTTCGGAATCCGAATCACTTATTTTTACCCATGTACAATTCTAATAATCTGGTACGGAAAAATGTGAATTCAGACATCATAAGCACATTTAAAACTAGATAGTTCCATCACGATTAGTGTAATGCAGACAGGCTGGTGCTATGCTTTATAGTAGATACTTCAGGTCAGTAGTAGGTACTTCTGTTGTGTAGTAAGTTCTTCTCAACAAAAGCACCTACTTTTATGTAAAAGAAAATGCTACAAAGTAGATATTATTTGCTGAAGCAATAGCATCTACTACGTTTTATGCATTCCACCCATTGTGTATTTTGAATTCATGAGGAATTTGTGAAAAACTGCCAAAAGATTTGCTCTTTTACGTAGAGTTAAATCCGGGGAGGATTTTATTGAAATAGGGAGGATGCGTCGACTTCTTCTTCACAGTCGACTTCTTCTTCATGTAGAATTCACAGTCTATCCTGGACACATCTTTTAAGAAAAAAAAATACACTTTTGAGTGGAGTACGGAAACATAGCGGAAGCGCAACAGGGATGTAGCCTGTCGAAAGTCTTAGCTCACACTGAAGGTAAAAGGTTGCGTGGTATACAAGGTGAGGCAGATAAAGGGCCTATTAGAAATATCTTGAGAACTAAAGGTAAAAGAATCATAAAAATTAAAATACAGGGGTTTTGAGCTATGAGCTATTTAATGAAAATCTCTTTGCTACTTCCGGTTATACCGGAAGTTGATTGTAACTTCGTTTTTTAAAATGCGACAACCTGTATATTTTTACATTTTTGGATTCTGCTCGATGTCTTCTTTCTTAAAATATGAGGTTTTGTAATACTATACAGGGTAGTTTAAAAGATAATTACGGTTTTTTATAAATTTTGTAGCAAACTTCACACCCTGTAGAATTGTACTGATTTGATATCAAAAAATCCATGTATGTTCAAATGATTTTAAATATAGTTTGTTATTAACAAAATTTAATGATATAGCGAAATGTTTAATTTTAGTATACAGGATTGGTCGAAACTCGTAATGAGTATTTTCTGACTTTTCTTAAATGGAACACCCTGTATTTTTGTATTGTAATGGAATGATATTTTATAGTATTTTTTAACTATTAAGCGTTTCCTATACCTAACTGCTTTAATTTATAAGTTATTCGTAGTTCTTTAAGCCAAACGTTAATTGCAACAAAAATTACGTGACATTTTATTAGGTGTGGACCTTGAAAATATTCAATCATATGTAAATAATTTTTCGAAAATAAACACATCATATTAATCTCGATTGACGCTTAATTATTAATACTGGTTGATTTATCAAAATACCTACATAGTTCAGATTGTTGGTGTGTTTAATATTAATAAAAACATAGGTACAATATTCTATCTAGTTGGCTATGACTTTGACACTAAATAGGCTTAAACATTTGCTTTGCTTAAACATTCTACTATTTTTCAATGCCAGTTGCTTTGCTACCATTACTAATATTAATTTTTCTACTGAGGAACTGATTCAGATGTTTTTTTGTTCTGGGAGAGTACATAATATAACAAATAAAAATATGCTACTAGCAATAAGAATTTATCATCAGAAATTCCATAATATATGACAACCAAAAAGAGAAACTTTTCAAAATTTACTAGAGCAATTTCAACGAACTGGACAGTTAGATTGCGAGAAATCTGATCAAACAAAAACTATTGTAAATGATTAAAATGCATTAAATGTTAGTGTCCCCGAGAATCTGCATATTAGTATATTAGTATGAACGTTCTCGTAATCTAAAGTAAGTGCCTAGTACGTCGAAATTATTCTAGTAAACTTTGAAAAGTTTCTCTTCTTGGTTGTCGTCTATCAGGGAATTGCAGATGATAAATTCTTTTGCTATTAGTAGTACATTTTGATTATACTCTCCTAGAACAAAAACTTTACTAATCAGTTCCTCATTACAAAAATTTATATTAACAGGGAACAGTAACAAAGTAACTAGAACTATAAAAATAATATAATGTCTAATGTTTAAGCAAGTTTATTGTCAAAGCCATAGCCAACTAGGTAGAATATGGTTTGTTTTTATTAATATTTTATGCACCAACAATATTAACAACTTAGGAATTTTGGTATCTCATCCAATATTAATAAACTAAGGATCATTCTAGATTAACATGTATTTATTTTCAAAAAATTATTTATAATTAAATATTTTCACGGCAAAACTAATAAAATTTCAAGTAATTTTTTTGCAATTAAGGTTTGGCTTAAAGAACTACGAATAACTTACAAATTAAAGCAGTAAGGTATAGGGAATTCTTACGAAATAAAAAAGTACTATAAAATATAATTTCATTACAATACAAAAATACAGGGTGTTCCATTTAAGAAAACTGAGAAAATACTCATATCGAGTTTCGACCGACCCTGTATACTAAAATTAAACATTTCGCTATATTAACAATTTTTAATAATAATAGACTATATTAGAAATCTCCTAAACATAAATGGAGTTTTTGGAGTTTTTGATATGATTATTTTAATCCCACAGTGTGTGAAAATTGCTGCAAAATTTATAAAAAACCGTCATTCTGTTTTAAACTACCCTGTATAATATTACAAAACCTTATATTTAAAGAAAGAAGACATCGAGAAGAATCGAAAAATGTAAAAATATACAGTGTGTCCTATTAAAAAAAAACGAAGTTATAATCAACTTCCGGTATAATCGAATGTAGCAAAGAGACCAAAATATTTTTATTAAATAGTTCATACCTCAAAACCAATGAATTCCAAGTTTCATGATTCTCTTACCTTCAGTTCTCGAGATATTTCTAATAGGCCCCTTTATCTGCTTCACCCTTTATATGGGCAGTCTTTTTGAAACAGAATAAATTCGCGAATAATAGCAATAAACAGAGATCATTGGATCAAGTTCACAAGTCACATATATTACGACATCTATGGCGCACTGAGGAAAGTTTGGAAAATACTAAAAAACAGAAAAAAACCCAGTAACTGAATTTGTACAGACAAAGGGGATACCAACTGAGACATGGGAAAAATGTTTCAGAGAAATCTACAAAGGTGAAGACGGCAATGACGAACACGATTACAATACAGAAGACAGGTATATCACTAAAGAAACTGAAGTAGAAGCTAGAATGAAGATCTTAAAGAATAGACGATCGCTAGGTACTGATGGAATACCGAACGAACTGCTGAAATACGGCGGTCAGGAACTCACTATTTGTCTCACAACATTGTTTAACAAAATTTTAGACAGAGCAGAGATACCACAAGATTGGCACACCAGTCACAAAACCGATTTTTAAGAAAAGACAAGGATCGTGTCCGGACAACTACAGAGTAAATAAAGAACAGAGAAGAACAGCAAGGATTCAGAAAAGACAGGTCGATGACGGACGCAATATTTGTCATGAAACAAGTGAAAAAAGTCGATAGAATATAACAAACCTGCATATATTTGCTTCGTAGACCTAAATAAAGCATTCAACAGAGTCAAACTTGGCGATATAATAAAGAAAATTAACCGGCAAACATTGTTGAAGTCATGAAACAAATGAACAATAACAACACGACAAAAATTAAAAAAAACGACACCACTACGGCCAACATACCAACACCATGAGGAATCAGGTAGGAAGACAGCCTCAGTCCATTTCTATTTAATATGC
This sequence comes from Diabrotica virgifera virgifera, assembly GCF_917563875.1. NCBI lineage: Eukaryota > Metazoa > Arthropoda > Insecta > Coleoptera > Chrysomelidae > Diabrotica > Diabrotica virgifera. Next base: position 172,543,421 of record NC_065449.1, on the reverse strand, counting down.
TAATGGATGAAGTAATAGAAGAATTGAAATCGCTACAACTAGGATACAGACTCGGCCACAGTAGAATCAGTATAGTGTGCTATGTGGATGGTGCAGCCCTGATTGCAGAGGACGAGGATGACCTACAAAGACAACTTTATCGATTCTATCAAGCATGTAGACGACTCAACATGAACATATCCACGCAGAAAAAAACATGCACTACCATTGAGAAAGACAAAATTAGATGCAAGCTAGTGGCAAGAGGGGAAACCCACAGAACAGCTACACCAGTTCAAATATCTAGGTGTAGAGTTAACAAGTTATCATGACCCAGCCAGAGACATATGTAAGAGGACAAATTAACAAGATCGCTGTCTTGTCCGGATCTTTGAGAGATGTGATCTGGAATAACCCATATATGAGAATGGACAGCAAAGTTAGAATTTATAAAACTTGCATCAGACTTGTTATGACCTGTGGCATTAAATCAAAAGAAGACACCCATAATACCAAAAGCATGCTACGAACAGCTGAAATGAAGACACTAAGAGCAATAGCAGGGAAGATAAGAAGAGATAGAATAAAAAAACAACACCATCAGGGAACAATGTGGCGTGCAAGATGTAGTCAGATGGGGCAGGCAAAGACGAAGAGAATCAGTCATGTAAAAAGAATGGAGGAGCACGGACTACCAAACTACGGAGACCACCAAAAAGATACTTCAAGAAATACTTCAACGTCGGAATTAACAAATCGACAGACCTACAACAAGTATAAGAAGAAGAAGAATTTTCATTTAGGCACACATTATATTACTAAGCACTGGTTGTCTTTCACACATTTACAACGTTAGAATTGGTGCAGTCAAAGATGGAGTTAAATATTTTTACTACATAATTTAAAATATTTATAATAATTTTAAAACTTCGAAAAATTATTTTAATATCTACTTACCAACTAAAAAAACTACAGAAAATATTCATCTAATTAAATTTACATAACGATAAATATTAAATAGAAACAATAAAAGCTTGAAAAGCCAAAAAATAATAAAAACCTAATAAATGAATATAGTTTAGATTTTTAACTTTTTTTTTTCAAAACGACTTTAATTAATATTATTTAAAAATGTTTTCATGAAATAAAAACTGATAACTTAAAACTAAGTTGTCCAAAGATTTTAACACAAGAAGCTACTTATTCTAGTACAAACTAGAATCCGTGGTTAATCCAAGTCTTTGAGAACGTTAACGCAATTAGTATAAAATTGCCTCTGAAGATTTGTACGATAGGCACACAGCCTTGTAACTTCCTTATCTCAATCTGTAAAGCCTCTTTAATGTAAACTCCTATTTTAGAGGTTTAAGAAATGCTTTACAAAGTAAATTTGGAGATAAAAACCTAATTACGTTCTTATTTAAGATATAATCGCTCATTAAATAATTTTCGAGCTCTTTGAAACATTTTGCACTACAAATATTTACACAAATTTGAAAGTCAGAACAATTTTGGAGATTTATAACATTATTTACAGAAGTAACTGAATTAGAAATTGCAGATTATTGGTGTTATTGTTATTGTGTAAACTCTAAATAATAATACAAATTATAAAAAATTAATTTTTTTATTCTCTCTATGCATGACTGACGTGATATAGCGCCGTCACCTGACATTTTTTTGGTGACAACAATATTTGAAGTTAAGAGGAACCAGTAGCGATCAACAGGTAGCGAAAACGCGTTCTAAGATTGCGGCTGTACTTTTGAATATTTTTTTGAGATATTTTTCTTCAAATAAACTTTTTTATCCGATGCCTAGATTTTGTGTCATTTTGGAACTACTAATGAAATAAAAAATTTTAGTAGTTCCAAAATGACACAAAATCTAGGCATCGGATAAAAAAGTTTGTTTGAAAAAAGTGTATTTTTTTTTTCTTCTTAATGGCGGTACAGGCTCTTTTTTTTTAATGTTGTCTCACAATAAAACACTGAAAAACGTTTGTTTTTCTATACTTCCACAAAATTTATTACAACTATGTTATTACTACAGCTGTTTCGGCAAAGTGCCTTTCTCAAGTGATATATTTTACAATGTGTTTGCCTTTTTAAGTCTTTAACTGAAGAGGTTGAGGAGTGGGGAGCTGTTTGTCTCGAGTTGGTCATTCAGAATTATCTCTATATTTTTGAATTTATTAATTTCCATTGATTCTAAAAGTGATAGCTTAAGGCCTTTATTTTGAATATGTAGAATTTGAAACTCTTCATTGAAAGAATTATTATGATCTAGAAGGTGAAGTGCGTATGTAGAAGTGTCTGTTTTTCTATTGTTGAAAGCCCTTTTGTGTTCTGCTATCCGTTTGTCAAAAGTTCTGCCAGTTTGACCGATGTAAGTTTTCGGACAGCAACTACAGAGTGGTGTGTACAAACTAACTTGTGGTGACTGTCCGAAAACTTACATCGGTCAAACTGGCAGAACTTTTGACAAACGGATAGCAGAACACAAAAGGGCTTTCAACAATAGAAAAACAGACACTTCTACATACGCACTTCACCTTCTAGATCATAATCATTCTTTCAATGAAGAGTTTCAAATTCTACATATTCAAAATAAAGGCCTTAAGCTATCACTTTTAGAATCAATGGAAATTAATAAATTGAAAAATACAGATATAATTCGGAATGACCAACTCGAGACAAACAGCTCCCCACTCCTCAACCTCTTTAGTTAAAGACTTAAAAAGGCAAACACATTGTAAAATATATAACTTGAGAAAGGCACTTTGCCGAAACAGCTGTAGTAATAACATAGTTGTAATAAATTTTGTGGAAGTATAGAAAAACAAACGTTTTTCAGTGTTTTATTGTGAGATAAAATGAACTTCCATCAAGTAACGGTCGAATCCATCAATTTTTTAATGTTGTATTTAATTACAGAGTAATTTCCACATATTAATATATTTTTCAAATTGGGCTCTGTACCGCCATTCTTTATTATATTACGAATAAGTGTGCCAAATATCTCGAAAAAATATTCAAAATTACAGCCGCAATCTTGGAACGCGTTTTTTCTACCTGTTGATCGCTACTGTTACAGTATCACCTTAAGCATATTATGATAAATACATATTGTGACGTTGCAAATTATTATAACGAGATGCAAATTATTTAATAACGATACTTTTTCAATTTCTGTATAAAATGAATGTAACATAAATAATAGGGTTTCTAAAAATTCAATTTATCTTTTCAACCCCAAACGGACCAAAAAGGGAAAAATCTATACTCGTTTTTAAACTAGGAGTGGGCTGTAATGCTTGTTTTTAATTGGCCAACCGCAGGCAAATTTACTCCACTAAATTATGAAATTTTGACACTGTAAGCGTTTCGGAAATTTTGGCAAATATTATATCGGCGATGTTTTTGTTGTTTTCTTTGAACTAATTATTATAGACCAGGGCCCATCTGTAAAAATATTATTACATTTGGACGTTGAGAGGTGACTCAAATTGTTTTGCAGAAATTGCTTGAAAATAAATCAAATAATAATATTTGAGATATCCTTCCTCTCAAAAAGGTCCGGAACATTGTTTAAATAATCAAAATGTCAAGAAATTAAGGAAAAATTCGATTTTTTTCTTGGTTTTTTGCTTATAACTTTAAAAGTGATCATTTTCGAGAAAATTTGTACTGACATAAAAGTTGCGTAATTAAATTTCCTAGAATATAGAATTGGCTAAAAATTTAAAAAATAGTCACCCTTGTTGCAAAATAGCAATAATTGTGAAAAAACATACAAAAACAAGTATTCGCATTTTACGTTTTTCAACCATTTTTGCTACACTTAGGACCTTCATATTTCACCATGAAAAACTCTATGATACTTTAAAATAATACTGTAAATTTCATTAAGATCGGTTTAATAGATTTTGCAAAATAAATTTTGCAATCCAGCTTTCGTAAAAAAAATTCATTTTTTTAAAATGTTACAGGACTGAAAATAAAGCAGATAGCAAGCTGAAATTTTTTTTGCATATAGAAGTGTACTGCACCTTTCATTTGCAATTTTGCAAACTTAAAATCGATTAACACCACGGCGTCAGGAATTTTTTTTTAAATAAACATTAATTATTGGTGCTACGCGCAGGACAGCGGATAGTTTTCTCTGATTGGGCATTCCAATGACCTTTGATAATGATTGATACATGTTAATTTTTATTACATTTCGATATAAATAAATAAATTTGTTTATTGCAAAATAAAAACAAATACTCTATCCTTTGAAATAACACTTTTATTAGCAAAAACTTTCTTTGTTCATATATTTTAACTTAAATAATAAAAGTTTATTATTTTTAAACATATACAATTGTTTAAACAATATTTCACAAACAATAATAAAATTAGTTTGATTTTTGTGGAATTAAAATATTAAAATACAACAAAATATAGAGTAAGAAAATAATATATTAGATAAAGATTGGAAGAAATTTTGGTGGAAATCAACTTGTGTGAATCGAACACCGCTGTCCTGCGCGTAGCACCAAAAATATTACTGTTTATTTCAAAAATTTTCTGACGCCGTGGTAATTAATCGATTTTAATTTTGAAAATTGCAAATCAAAGGTACAGTACACTTCTATAAGCAAAAAAAATTTCAACTTACTATCTGCTTTATTTTCAGTCCTGTTACATTTTGAAAAAAAGAATTTTTTTTGCGAAAGCTGGATTGCAAAATTTATTTTGCAAAATCTGTTGAACCGATCTTAATGAAATTTACAGTATTGTTTTACTGTATCATAAAGTTTTTGTGGGTGAAATATGAAGGTCCTAAGTGTAGCATAAATGGTTGACATACGTAAAACGCTAATACTGGTTTTTGTATGGTTTTTTCGCAATTATTGCTATTTTGCAACTAGGGTGACTATTTTTTAAATTTTTAACCAATTCTATATTGTAGTAAATTTAATTACGCAACTTTTATGTCCGAACAACTTTTCTCGGAAATGAACACTTTTAAAATTATAATCAAAAAACCAAGAAAAAAATCGAATTTTTCCTTAATTTTTTGCCAATTTGATTATTTAAACAATGTTCCGGACCTTTTTGAGAGGGAGGATAACTCAAATATTATTATTTGATTTATTTTCAAGCAATTTCTGCAAAAAAATTTGAGTCACCTCTCAACTTCCATCTCAAAACAGATGCGCCCTGGACTATTATACCGACGAGTTATTTCATTGACGTAAAATTTCATATATGTAAAAAAAAACTGTTGTTTTTAGAAGTCTTTAGCGAATTGTTATTAGCTCATAAGTTGTCTGATACTGATTACTAGATTAGATACTGTCGACATGGTTCATCAAAAAACAAGATGAGTCGGGTGATTTTTATAATGACAATATTTGGTGTAAAACTATTTTTCAGTTTATTCCTTCCAGTTTAAATTTTTTCTCTAATTTATTTTTTAATATGGTAGAGGAGTACCATAATAAATTTACTGTAAGTAAATGTAGCCTTACCATATATTGTCTCTTAATACGTTAAGGGGGTCCGAAAAAAAATCTATCGTTGGAAAAACTCGAAATTGTCAGATTAATATTAAGTAAGTTAAGTAAATGTAAAACAGTGTATATTTCAAAAACCTGACGATTTGGGCGGGGCGTAAGGAAATGGGCCTTAGAAAGTTTTACAAAAAAAAAAACGAATATTTCGCGAAATGAACGTCAGTTCGACAAACTAAAAAATACGTACTTAATTTAAAAAATACGTCTTTAATATTTTTCAAAAATCAACCAAATGATACCAAACACGACCCCCCATGGAGAGAGGTATCGTAAATGAACATCAGATCGAAAAACTGAAAAATACGCGTATTCGATATTTTTAAAAAATCTATCGCGTGACACCAAACACGACCTTCCACTGAGGTGGGGTGGGTGGTTACTTTAATATTAAATAGGAGCCCCATGTTTTATTGCAGATTTCGATTCTTTACGTAAAAATAAGTAACTTTTATTCGAAACATTTTTTCGAATTATGGATAGATGGCGCTATAATCGGAGAAAACGATTTTTGGAAATGGAAAATTAAATTAAAAAATGGAAAGCCCCCACTTTCTGAAAAACGTGACTTAACTTTTTTTGGTTTTAAGACCTACTCTTCACAACCCAATTGGTTCCCATAACGCTCGATTAACTGAAAATTTAGCATACTTTGCTTCCCGAATATAATTAAAAATCTACTAAAATTACGCTTAGTTTTTTAGCTTCTATTAGCACAATTAAATATAGTTTATCCCAAACTCTTTTTTCAGTGCGTCCAGGACTGCTTTATCCATTAGGCAATATAGGCAGTTGCCTAGGGCGGCAAATTATGAGAGGGCGGCAAAAATACTGTACAAAAAAATTTTATAAAAATTAAAATCGAATAACATGTAAGTACATCGTACATCCATCAATTGAATAGTGAAAGTGGGCATTCATTTCTAGAAAGCAAATTGCATTTTCTTAACACTATTTATTCAAAAAGAAAAGACGTAAATTTAGGGATTAAAGGCGGCGGGCGCACTGTTCTATAATTTTTTTAAACTGAATCCTTTTGGGTTATTCGTGGTTGAAAATTTGCCATTTCGGACCTTTGCGAATACCCTAAAAATTATACATCTAACGAAAAAAACTATATGTTTATGTGCATCTTACGAAAAGACATATAACGAAAAAAAAACGAAAAATACATTTCTGTAGCTTATGAAAAATCAAAGAGATTCGTTCCTTCGTAAGTCTTCTAGTGATAACATAAAAAGAGATATGGTAGGTGAAAAGAAATTTTTTTGTGCATGGTCAAATGGATGTGTTCAACTTAATAACAGAGAAATGTTCGATTTTAAGGGTATAATGCTATCAATATCTTTTGTGAGTACTGCATGAAAAGACCTTTAAAACGACCGCACTGTTAAATATCGATTACATTCAAACTAAGCGAGATATGGTACAACAAAAAAGGATGAATAATTTATTTTAAGATAAAATGCGAAGTATATATATTTTAACCCCTCATCCACCAGATTTAAATGCATCGCTATGCTTCTACAATAGCTTTTACTATAGTGTTATTTCTATGTTCAACAAGTTGGACGGGTTTAAAATATATGGTTTTTGAAAAAAATAAGATCAAATTATAGAGAGTATTTTTAAATTTTTTTTTAAATCTTCCTTTTTCTCCATGTAACTCGAAAATGATAATGAGATACAGTAATGAAAGAAAAATAAAATTGTTATCTAAAAGAAAACATACATTTTTGTAAGGTATTTTTTTACTTATCTCTTATCACTTTCGAATTATATGGAGAAAAAGGAAGATTTTTAAGATTATTTCATTCATACGAGATTCTGACCAATAGAAAGCTACATAAATCTAAATTAAATCGATTATTTTTTGATGATTTTAACTTCCAATCGTATAGTAAGATATTTGATCACTTGTTTAATTCCGTCCAATCAGATTAAAATTATACTGAGAATTATTATCTACTGTAGAAAATTCCCGATAGAATTTTTTTAGTAGATTGTTTCTGTTTAATGGCAACCAGTTTCCTAGTTTTGACAACTGTCACATTTAAGAAAATATCCATAATATACGTATTAAAAAATAATCTTACGAATTATGATTACATGACAGTAAGAATAAATAAGAAAATAATGCTTCATTTTTACTCAAATTTATTGTCATTGGGCAATAGCCACTCGAGCCCTTCGGGCTCTCGTGTCTATTGCCAGACAACAAATTTTCGAAAAACTGTCGCATTATTTTCAATTTATTCTCACTCTCTTGTGATATTATACCCGATAATTTTTGATAATTTCCCGTCGTCAAGTATATTACGTCAGATGCCCTTCGTTGCTACGATAAAATACATTCAGTGACATTAATGACAATTAATGTTTTAAAAATTATAAAAGTGATGACTTTCAACCGTCAAATTAATATTTATAACAACTGTGTGTTTAATTGTACTAATTTGTACTTACATAAATAAATTACAATAAAATTTTGGTGTTGAACAGATTTATTCATGAAATAATCGCAACAAATTGCACTCGATCTCTAAAATTAATATAGATTTTTAGAGCTCTTGTGCAATTACTACTGAAAATTTAAAAATGCGCTCTATAATTTGATCTTATTCTTTTTAAAAACCATTCATTTTAAACCCGTCCAACTTTTTGAATATAGAAATAACATTATAGTAGCAGGTATTCTAGAAGAAAATCGATGCATTTAAATTCTGGTGGATGAGGGGTTAAATATACTTCTCATTTTTTCCTTACAATACATAAGTCATAAGTTTTTTTGCACCATATCTCGCTTAGTTTGAATGTAACCGACGTAAAAGGTCTTTTCAAGTACTAAAAAAGGTATTCGTAGCATTATACCCCTAAAATCGACAATTTCTCTGTTATTTTAAGTTGAATACACCGATTTGAGCATGCACCAAAAAAATCTTTTTTCATCTACCATCTCTTTTTTTATTAAAACTAGAAGATTTATGAAAAAATGAATCTCTCTGATTTTTCATAAACTACAAAAATGTTTTATATAGTTTTTTTCGTTAGATGCACAATTTTTATGGTATTCCCAAAAAACAGTCTCCGAAAAGTGTCATTTTTCAATGAAAAAACAGTTATTGCTTAGAATTAGGTTCTCTGGCCACTTCCGGTGTTAATTTGATAAAAAAAATTCCACCCCCGAGAACGGGTGGGAACCACCCCGAAGGTAAAAGCGTCATAGGATATATAGCGTAGACTTTATTTCTTGAGCTATTCCCTACTTACAGTGAAAATATCAAGTAAATTGATGCAGTAGGATGGAATTCGGAGCCTAATACCCTCACTAAATGCACTAATAGATACCTACATCATTCATACATGAATGCATTCACTTAAAGGTTCATTTGGATACCACAATAAAATCACCAATCACCAATAATTGACATATCTAAATATTTAAAGAAGAGTGGATTGAAAGATATTTTCCCTAATTTTGATATTGCTTTGCGCATTTATTTGTGCCTCCCAGTTGTCAACCAACGTGTCCGCTGAAAGGTCATTTTCGAAAATGTCAAGAATTTAAAACAGCCCTGAAAATAATTTCCAATCAAGTATGACGCAAGAACGTCTTAACAATTTGTCGATTTTGTACATAGAAAGTGACGTAACAAAGGCGATAAATTATAACGACATTATAGATGATTTTTCCAAAGAAAAATCAAGAAAGAAATCTGATGTGATCGAACTGGAATGACAATTTTTATGTATTTAAATAAAAAAATCTGCTTGTAATTTTTTTTTTCGCAAAAATGGTACATGCTTGAAGGGCGGCTACTAGAGAATTGCCTAGGGCGTCAATTGACCTAAACGCGGCCCTGAGTGCGTCATTAGTTTTGACATAATATTATATGGTTTTAAGGATGTCGCGCACAAACCATACATACTCATAGACGTTTCACGACCATATTAATCTTTCGGATCGAATTAACGCCATCTCTTGATTCGAATGGGAACTAAATTGACAAATTTTAGTTACGTGGGAATTTCAAATTATAAATTTTGCGGGATTTTTGATGAAATTTCGCAGGAAATTAAAACAACAGAAAGACAATTCAATGTTTTATTCAATATTTTACTGAAAACTTCAAATATTCCAATTTGTTTTCAAAATGCTAAACACTACTGCCATGTGTCACGTGAAAGCACTGATGTGTAATATTGAGTTGAATGAAAATTTTTGAAAGAATCTTGTAGGATGATTGTTTAAATAAATATTACCTTATAATCTTTTACAAACTTCCAAAAATCTATAGGCCCGGATTGTTGATGACACACTAGTCTATTGGAATAACCTGTTTCAGGATCGATTATATTGATTTTTTAAATGTAGAGAAACAACACCGGATGATCAATGTAAACTAAAAATTCTACTCATAAAAACAGAGAGAAGGTTAATACAATTGATTAAAATTGTGATTAAATCTAATTGAGAACTGAACACCACTATAATAAAATAATTAAGCCACAAACTATAAAATAAAAAGTAAATAACAAATTAATTTAATTGTCAACTGTCAGTTGTTAAATATGACAAGAGAATTGGCTGACAGCGACATCTCTGGATTGAAATGGTAACTAATTTGCTGTCTTGACCTTGATAATTTACGTGAAACGTGGATGAGTATGTATGGTTTGTGATGTCGCGCACCAAATTTTAGTTAAATCTGACAGTTGTCAGAGTATCTATATTTATGTTTATACAGTGATGAACGCGCTAATAACCGGCAAAATAGCTCAAAAGATGGAAAACATAATACATTGCGAAACAAAAAGAGATGAAACTAGTGGTGAAAATTATCGTTATAAACGTCTAAAATAACATTACATTACATAGTTTCACACCTTTAGACGTATCAGAGGAGTATGACAACTGTCACTGTGACAGTAGAATTTTATAAAATACTCCTGTCACAGACGTCTAAAGGTGGGAAACTATGTAATATAATGTTAATTTATACGATTATTACGATAATTTCCACCTACACTAGTTTCATCTCTTTTTGTTAAGCAACGTATTATGTTTTCCATCTTTTGAGCTATTTTGCCGGTAATTAGCATGCTCATCGCTGTATAAATATCAATATTTAGATAAATATTTGCCACAATATTAATATTTAAAATATTTTAAGGAAATAATTTATAAATGGAAAAAATTTATAAAAATAAACAATAAATTATTTGCCACCTCTTGTCGTTTGCTGGGACGTCACATTTTATCCCATGGAGTAAAATCTACTCATATCCCGCGAACGTCAAAATTTATTTAGTATTATCATATTTGATCACTCCTATTTTTAATTAATTTAACGAAAAGTATAATAATTATTATAGAATGTACCTACAGGTAACAAATTTATACAAATCAGTCTGTTTCACGCTTCCCGTACACGGAAAATTATTATCAGTAATAATTGCACAAGAGCTCTAAAATTATTGAATTTTTCCAGAGTGACACTTTGACAGTTTTAATTTCACAAGCCGAAAGCGAGTGAGATTATATCAAAGTGTCACGAGGGCAAAAATTCTATATTAATTTTAGAGATCGAGTGCAATTTGTTGCGATTATTTCATGAATAAAAGTATTCAAAACCAAAATTTTATTGTAATTTATTTATGTAAATACAAATTAGTACTGTTAAACACACAGTTGATATAAAATATTTTTCGTACTTCCGGGCCTAAAGTGACAACTTCACTCCCTTGTGACAGGTACTAAAGTGTCACATTTAATCCCTCCGGGATTAAATATTGACGAAACTCCCGGAACGATTAAATCACAAACAAACGAATTTAAGGGATATTTTATTGAAAAATATAATTAATTAGAATGGTAATTAACGTTAATATTCAAATTAATGATGGCACTGTTTTCTGAATTTTTGATCACAAAATTTCGGTCAATTTTATTTTTGGTGTTTCTAATCGCAATTAGGAAGGAATCGCCCAAATCTCTCACATCGTCGATTTCTAAATCAACCAACTCTTTTCCACGACAAGCTCCCGCAACGCCCAAAATAAGTGCAACCTACAAAAAAATTGATTTCTTAAAATTTCTGAATATAAACAAATTTCCAAATTTACCTTAAGCATTAAATATTTATCATCCGGAGCCTCCCGTAAGAACTGATCTACCTGCTCAGACGTGAGAATTCTTGACTTCTTTGGCTTAAATCCCTCATTTCTTCTCTTCAAAAAAGCTAATAATTTTGGAAATTTACTTATATCAATATCTTCTCTAATGTTAATAACCGATTTCAGCATTGAGTAATGTGCCCAGAGAGTTGAGGCACAAACCGCTTTTGATTTATCATCGAAGTAGACTAACAGCGCATTTTCAGTAGGTTGTCTCACATTTTTTAAGCGGCACCACTTTTTAAAAGCATCGTACTGCTGCTCGTATAGTTTTCTAGATTTCGGTGGTAACAATTCTTCACCTACTTCGGCTGCTCTTTTATCAATATCAGATACACCTTCTTCACTCATGATACCAATAATTATCAATAACAATGTTTCTTTACAATGACACTAGTAATGACAATGTTTCTAAATTATAACTGTCACAACGCAATGTTACTATGGTAACTTATTTTAAAGACAGTTTATTAAATGAGTTGAAGAGAGAAAAAACTGATTGAAATTATTGAAATAATTAATAAAATCATACCGGAAGTACGAAAAGTATCGTATATACCTTGCGACTGAAGTACATTTAATCCTTCAGGTAAATTATGGCCCTCCCTGCGGTCGGGCCATAAACTTTACCTTCAGGATTAAATGTACTACTTCAGTCCCGCGGTATATAATGTACTATTTCCACCCACCTCTACCGAAAGTATACTTTTCCGGACCTGATTGTAGGGAGCAAAGTTGTACTTTTCCTCCCTAGGGAGGAAAATAGTAAAAGTGACGTCATGGTATTTCATTCATGAAATATAACTTATTGACGCCCTGTACAATATCTATTTTCTATTACGTAAGTATCTATATACTTTAACGTTTATTTAAAAACACTCTGTATTTTGCAGAATGGTAAAAAGCAGTAAATTGTTATTCTGATTTAACAATGTTTACATTAATAATTTGACTTATATTTGACAGTTGACAGTTATATTGTACCTACTTGTTAGTTTTAGTTCTAATAAATTTTGTTGGTTAGTTACATAAATAAATTAAGTAAAAATGAAAGGATGACTTGTTATTTGAGGAAGGTGGAAAAACCATATGTATAATATGGGAGTAAAGTGCCTTTTCCTCCCTTGAATGATTACTGCCCTCCGCTACGCGTCGGACAGTAAACTTCATTCTCGGGAGGAAAAGTAGCACTTTCCTCCTTTGTTATACAAATAGCTATTACGGTTGAAAGTCATCACTTTTATAACATTAATTGTCATTAATGTTCCTGAATGTATTTTTTCGTAGCAACGAAGGGCATCTGACGTAATATACTTGACGACGGGATATTATCAAAAATTATCACCTTAATTTGCATTTCTGTAGCTTTCTATTGGTCAGAATCTCCTATGAATGAAATAATCCTGTTTAATGTTTAATGTCTGTCAACATAGAAACACTGGTTTCAGAAACTTTTGAGATGGTCAGCAAGCTTCACAGAAGATAGTATCACTTTGTTGACTAGCTATTTGATGTCTCTGCGCTTCTATCCGTCAAGATAACTTTAGCTGTTGCCGAAGATTTCCAGCCACCGTGATTTTAATTTAAAATTTATTTATTTAATTTAATGTAAAAAGATCTTATTGTTGAGTGTTTAATTTCTGCCAATACGTCCGAAACATACGCCATGCCAGCATTTTCTGAGAACTAATTATATTTCTTCCTGAAGGGCCAATCAATGAATTTTCCATACGCTTGCTCATATAATATGTAGCAGGTAACTTCTTAGACCCTTCGGGCAATACGTTCAACGAAGCGACTTTTGCAGCCTTTACTAATTCTGACGGCGGCGGCGTGCAGGAAAATGAAGAATCACTGTTTATTTATCTGAGATATTGCCATATTTTCCTAAACTTTGACCACACTTATTATTATTATAATATAAGTTGCCTGTGGTTTTTGTAATACACTGTGTTTCAACGAAAATTTGACGAGGGACGAATTTTCATGCAAAATTCATGGCCTTAATTATAACCCCGTACTACCCCGCAGCAACCCCCAGATTTATTTAAATAGCAAGTGTGGTCAAGTGGCACATCATTTGAATGGTCATTTTTTTCTCTACGGGACACTATTATCTTTTAATTTACGTAATTTAATTGACGTAATAACTTTGAAAAAAATTTTGGATTCAACTAATTTATTGGTTGAATATTCAATCCCTATAATAATTTTGAGGTACCTATTTGCAAAAATACGGAGATGTTTTAAAAATTGACTGTATTATTGTATGCAGGTCAGGGGAGGTTATTTCGAACATTTAATTCGTTAATTTGATGAAATTTTATCTTTTTTTGTTACTAATCATGTTGAACCAATAAATTAGTTGAATTCATAATTATCTTCAAAGTTATTCCGCAAATAAAAAAAATAGAGCGTCGTGTAGACAAAAAAAAATATCTTTCAAATGATGTACCACTCTACGACACTTGCTATTTAAAAAAAAAAGTGGGCGTTCATTCGAGGCAGCAGGGGTTTACATTTGAGGGTATGAGTTTTGCATGAAAATTCGTCTCCCTACCACAAAAAATTGACATATTTTTTTAAATTTCGAAGAAGCTCTTGGTTTCTGAGTTTTTAGGGAGGTCGATTTTTCGTTGTAACACAGTGTATATGTCTGCTATGTATTTTTCTCCTACTTTTTCTACCCAATTTATCATTGTCGAATGTATGTTATCGGTTAGCATATAGCAACTGTTCTATTATTAATCTTGCTATTTCTTCCTCTACTCTCCCTTGATTTATCATTAATGAAATGATTTCCTTTTATTTATGGTCGCCTAACTTGCTTTCCTTTTCTTGAATTCTTTCGTTTCTAATACCATATATGTACATAGAGTGTCTATGTTTTGTATGTTTATTTTCGACTAGATTGTGTTCTATCTAATTCCTTTAATCTTATCTTGTATTTTCCTGAAATGCCTTATTTTAATTGAAAAGTATTTATTATGTTTTACTTCCAAAATCATCATCCAATTCTCCAAATTCCTTCCCGCTGTCACTTTTTGCTTCTCATCGCATTATTAATATCAACATTTAAATAATATAATTTTTAACTTTTTCTTTTCTTTCTTTTTACAAAAATCATGAATATTAATGAACAATTCCAACAACTGTACCAGAAGTAATCGAATTCACGATATCCAAAGTTCTACGAGAATGAATCAAAGTTATCGAATCACACAGTTTCTCGTGATCTGACCTAAATTGTCCTTACAGTTGCGCCAAATTGTAAATAACTCGAGCGTATCTCAATTCACATTTGAACGGTGCCGGAGTCTACAACTAATAAACGATGTTCTGCACAGCGAAATATAAATGAAAAGAGTAAATGACTCTTTTTATAATAATTTCAAGTTTTTTTTATGAAGATGTCTCTCTAGGTGTTACATCTTATTAGATACAATATTACCGGTTATTTTTGGAAATATTTTTAACACGTTCACGGACAGAACGTCTATAGACGTCTAATTTCCATTGATGTAATGTCACACATCTATAGACGACATTTTTAAAATAACGAGTTGTGACAAAAAATCGGTGTCAAAAAATGCAACATTATATCTACAGATGCATATTAAAATGTGACATGATGTCCATGCTTGTCCTCCACATGTTTTCAAAAATAATGCATTGTTTCCAAAAACTATAAGCGCCAAAAGAAATTCAGCAATTTCCCTATTCTACTTTGCCAAATAAATAGTGTCACAATACTTGCTTATACATTTGACGTGTTGTCCGTCAATGTGTAATGGTGGTATTTTATTTTTTTTCTGAAATTTTGGAGAACTTTAAATAAATTACAAAATAAATTATTTAATAGCCTTTTTATCTTTTTTTTTTTGTTCTTAGGGATCTGGAGACACTACAGGTAGTGCAGAAGTAAATTGTTTCCAGTAGAATACTAGCATCAATAATTCCTCGTATTAATATAAACAAACACTACATTTAGTAATATTCGTTTTTCTTCAAGAGTAGACCAGCTAACGGTAGGGGAGCACAAGCAGGGATTTTTGCAGTTTCTCGAGCACGCCAGAAAATCACATGCGGAGAAATCTTGTACCCTTTAAATGTACCCCTACCATATATTGGCTTTTAATACAGGGGAGCCCTTTGAGGGGGTTCAAAAAAAATCTTCTTTCTTCTTGTAGTGCCTATCCGTTTCGGATGTTGGCGACCGTCATGGCTATCTGTACTTTGCACACTGCTGCTCTGAAAAGATTGGTAGTGGTTGTGTTGAACCACGTACGTAGATTTTTCAGCCACGAAATTCTTCGCCTTCGTGGTCCTCGCTTTCCCTCTACTTTTCCCTGTAAGACCAGTTGCAGCAGTCCATATCTTTCACTGTTCCTCATGATGTGACCGAGGTATTCAATTTTGGCTGTTTGTATTTTGATTAACAGCTCTTTTTCTTTTTGCATTCTCAGCAAAACACCCTCATTAGTAATGTGGTCGGTATAAGATATCTTCAGGATTAGACGATAAAGCCACATCTCAAAAGCCTCAATTTTCTTGCAGGTGGCGTCTGTGAGAGTCCACGACTCAACTCCGTACAACAGTATAGGAAAGATATAACATCGTAGTAATCTGACTTTTATGGGTATCGACAAATCATGACATTTGAACAACTTTGACATTTTTTGAAATGCAGATCTTGCTTTCTCTGTCCTACATTTGATTTCCATAGAATGGTCCCAATTTTCATTGACGTTCGTACCAAGGTAGGTATATGTTTTTATTCTTTCTATTTGTTGACCATTCACACTGATTCGTCCAAATTGCTGTTTGTTCTTAGAGATAATCATACATTTTGTTTTCTTAGTGTTTAGTGAAAGTCCGTATATCTGACTGACCTCCGCGATTCTGTTCATTAACTCCTGCAGGGCTTCAGAACTGTCAGCGAATACCACAGTGTCATCTGCGTATCTTATCTTATTGATACATTCTCCGTTAATTCGAATTCCGGCCTCAACATCATCCACTGCTTCTTGAAAGATTTCCTCAGAGTAGATGTTAAACAGCAGTGGGGATAGTATACATCCCTGACGGACCCCACGTTTGGTTTTGATATCGTCGGATTCTCTTGCCTCTGTCCGGATAGAGGATGTTTAATTCCAGTACAGATTGCTGATAATCCTTAAATCACAGGTGTTAATTCCAATATTGGTGAATATCTCCATCAGCTTGTCGTGCTTTACTGTATCGAACGCTTTATGGTAATCAATGAAACATGCATAAATATCGCAATTTACGTCTCTACATCGTTGAAATAACGCTTATATACTAAATAGAGTTCGGCTAAAGATACCAAACTGTGTTCGGCTGATTTTTTCTTCGCACAGTCTATATATCCTTTGATGTATAATTTTTAGAAATAGTTTTAAAACATGGCTCATTAAGCTGATGGTTCGGAAATCACTGCAGGATACGGACTTTGTTTTCTTTGGTAAAGCAACAAACGTCGACTTCAACCATGTTTTTGGTATTACTCCGCTTAAATATATGTCGTTAAATATTTTGGTTAGGCGTCGAATACCGTCGGTGTTAAATAGTTTTATGAGTTCAGCATATGCATTGTCAGGTCCAGGAGCTTTGCCATCTTTTAGTTGTGATATTGCTCTTTCCACTTCATCTGATGTGATTGGTAAGTGGTCATCACATATGTAGGATGGAGGTTGTTCAGATCTAGTATCATCAAAGAGTTCCTGTATGTATTTTGTCCATATGCTGATTTCTTGATTTCTGTCTGTGATGATATTCCCCTGTTGGTCTACCTGCTACCTTTTAAAAAAATCTACCCTAGAAAAACTCGAAATCGTCTGATTAACATAAGGTAAGTTAAGTAAATGCTGAACAGTGTATATTTCAAAAATCTGACTATTTGAGCGGGATTATTAATTTGAGGAGTTATTTTTGAACAGTTTTGAAAGGTAATGCCTGGTAAGATTTGCTTCAACACATTTTGTTTGAAAAAAATTGTATTTTTATTGTGCATGTTACCATGGAAACGGCTATCATATGTGTGGAAAGAAAACCTGTGAGAAAAAAATTTCCCACTGCAATGGCCGACTTTTCTCACTGCATGAGTAAATTTTCGTTTTGAATATATGAAAGTAGTGAGAGAAGTTGAATATTTTATATCATTAATAGAAAAACGAATATATCACGAAATGAACGTCAGATCGAAAAACTGAGTAATACACGTATTCAATATTTTTGAAAAATCTAACGAATGACACCAAACACTACCCAACAACGGAGGTGAGGTCGGGGGTACTATAATATCTTAAACAGGAGCCCCATTTCTATTGCAGATTTCGATTCATTAAAAATAAAGTAACTAATAAGTTACTAAGTTACGTAAAAATAAAGTAACTAATCGGAAAAAAACGATTGTTGTAAATGTAAAATTAAATTAAAAACAGAAAGTCTCCACTAAACCGGAAAACTTAACTTTTTTGGTTTTAGGACCTAATTTTCACAACCCAATAGATCCCCATAACGCTTTGTAAACGCTTGCCACCCATAATATTAGCTACTATACAGGCATATGGATTTCAATAAACAAAATAATAATTGCATAATCCTTTTATATCTTCCAGCTAATTATTATTATTAAATATTTTTGTAAAAAAATGTGTGTGTGTGTACTTTGTACGCACGTAAGAAGTTCTACTTATACAGGGTGTCCCGAAAAGATTGGTCATAAATTATACCACACGTTCTGGGACCAAAAATAAGTTACAGCCCTTTGAAGTTACAAAATGAAAATGGATTTTTTTCAATATATCGAAAACTATTAGAGATTTTTTATTGGAAATGGACATGTATCATTCTTATGGCAGGAACATCTTAACACAAAATTATAGTGAAATTTATCCACCCCATAAAAAGTGTATGGGGATTTTATTCCCTTAAACCCCCCCCCAAACTTTTGTGTACGTTCCAATGAATTCATTATTGTGGTACCATTAGTTAAACACAACGTTTATAAAACTTTTTTGCCTCCTAGCATTTTCTCGATAAGCCAGTTTTTATCGAGATGCGGCTTCTTTTCCAATATATTTACGTAAAAATTTTATGGGGGTTTTGTTCCTTTAAACCCCCCAAATGTTTGTGTACGTTCCAATTAAACTATTATTGTGGTACCATTACTTAAACACAGTGTTTTTAAAACTTTTGCTTCTTAATATTTTTTTCATAAGTCACCTTCTATCGAGATGTAGCTTCTTTTTCAAAATATACCTAAAAATGTAAATTATAAATAAATTTTCAGATTATTAACAGGTCTCTACAATCGTACTTAACCATATACAAATATGTGGTGGATTCGAAAAATATTCAAAATATCTCGATAAACACTGGCTTATCGAAAAAGTAGCAAGAGGCAAAAAAGTTTTAAAATCATTGTCTTTAACTAAGGGTGCCACAATAATAATTTGATTGGAACGTACACAAAAGTTTGGGGGGTTTATGGGAACAAAACCCCCATAAAATTTTTATGGGGTGCACAAATTTCATTTTAATTTTTTTCTAAGATCTTGCTGCCATAAAAATGCCACGTGTCCATTTTCAATAGAAAATCTCTGAGAGTTTTCGATATATGAAAAAAAATCGATTTTCATTTTGTAACTTCAAAGGGCTGTAACTTTTTTTGTGTGCGCTATTGTATATATTTAAGTGAGGTTCAATCAACCTATTTTAGACCCCAGAATCTGTGGTATAATTTATGACCAATATTTTCGGGACAGCCTGTATTATTATAATTTCAACAAAACAAATATATTTTAAACAGTTTAATTTTATTTTTATTTAAATACTAAACGAACTGTAGCCTCCCCGCAATTACTCCTCTCTTGATGAATCGCAGAATAACTAAAAAACGTGAAATTTTTTACACACATTTTTAATTTTCTTATTCTAATTATCCTATTCGATACGAACACAAATCCAAAGACACATAAATTATAATAAATATATTTACTAAAAACACCAATATATTTTTTTCACACTTTATTTGCATTGATACACACGTAACTTTAAATATTTAGCAACTAACTTCGTACTGTCAATATGAGCGTATTTCATGTTGTCGCTTTTATAAAAATTCATTCTCAGCATTTGTCCCAATCCGCCTAAAAAAGTATAAGTTCGAAAAATCGTCGGAGACGTTCTTAATAGACTAAGAGCTAGAGCCGAAAAATTATCGTCAGAAGTAATATGGGGTTTGTCCTGTGAAATACGTTCATTGTATATTGATAATTATGATCCCTTGCAGGCTGACACCTTAGTGGATACAGGAAGTAGCAACAAGGGGTGAAAGGTGAAAATTAGTGCAGACACCAAAAGTTTTCACCTCTCATTTCGTTGAACCTTCATCAGTTTGCATGAAAATTGATAAGTAGTTAGAGCATACCTCAAGAAACAAAAGTGACATGGTGCCAACTTGCGCTTTGACCTTAGAGGTTGATGCCACCCCTTTTTATGGGTGAAAATTATTTTATTAAACCCACGAATCGATAGAGAGACAAATTATAAGCAACATTTGTTATGGGCTAATTAGCAAAATTCATGGAAAAGTTATTTACCAGCAATTTTATTGCTGGAATCGAATTATAAAATCCTATATATTAATAATATAGGTATGCAAAGTCCGCAGATAGTGTGCTACTTTTTTTATAAACAAAATGGCGCCGACAAATCGTATTTTTTTCAATTATTGCTCTATAACTCCGAAGATTTTAACTTTAAAACAAAAACACCCAAATAAAAATTCACCGCAATTAAATTCTGCATAGAAATATGTTTTTCACGATTTGCTCCGACGAAAATTTTCCTCGGAAAATGCGGGTTTTCCTAACAAAAACTATAATTTTCAAATAAAGTTTTAGGTAAATAATTATTAATCAATAATTAAATAACTTAGTGACATCAAAGATTTCTTAGTATAGATTGTAATTCCAGAAGCTGGTGAAAATTAAACGAATATTTTAGCAACAATTCAATTGTTAATTAACAATTTACGATCGCAATAATAACCAAAATAATCATGATACATTGATCAAACTTATAAAGATTATAAAGTTGAGATGCTTGTTTAATATTTTATCGACAAAATATAAATTTTTCTTTTTTTTTGCATAATCTTTAAATTTTGAAAAAAAAATAGTTATAATACGTTGGTCTAATTAGTAAAATACAAAGAAAGGTTATTTACCAGCAATTTTATTGGTTTAATCGAATTATAAGATCCTATATATTATTAATATAGGTATGCAAGGTCCACAGATAGTGTGCTACTTTTTTTATAAACAAAATGGCGCCGACAAATCGTATTTTTTTCAATTATTGCTCTATAACTCCGAAGATTTTAACTTTACACCAAAAATAGCCAATTTAAAAACTCACCCCAATTTAATTCTACATAGAGTCATGTTCTTCCCGATTTGCTCCGACGAAAATTTTCCTCGGAAAATGTGGGTATTCCCAACAAAATCTCGAATTTTCAAATAAATTTTTTGGGCCAGTAATTATTTATCAATAATTATATAGCTTGGTGAAATAAAAGCTTTCTTGGTATAGATTATAAATTCAGGAGGCGGTTAAAATGAAACGAATATTTTAGCAATAATTCAATTGTTAATTAACAATTTACAGTCGCAATAACAACCAAAATAATCATGAGACATTGATCAAACTTAGAAAGATTATAAAGGTGTGATACCTATTTTAGTCCTGTCGCCAGGGGGGGTACAACGGCCTCCTGTATTCAGATGGACTTACCCAAGTTTTTATTATGTATTTTGGCCAATAGAACACGAATTTTTTGGGTAACAGTTGATCCGGATGTCGATAAGATTGTTATAAACAAAGAAGTTGAGGAATTATATAACAGCGATTTCTCGCAAAACAAAACCTGTTTTTGTATTTTTTGGGCCATTCTAACCAAAAAATCTTCCTACAAGTTTTTTCGTAGGATGCATAGTTTTCGAGATAAACGCGGTTGAACTTTCAAAAAATCGAAAAATTGCAATTTTTGAACCCGAATAACTTTTGATTAAAAAATAAAATGGCAATACTGTTTACCGCATTTGAAAGTTCAAGTCAAATTCTATCGGTTTCGAATATATACATTGCTAAAAATTTATGTGTTTATTGCTAAAAAAAGCTATAAACACATAGTGTTTCCCGTACCTAATACATGCGTTTACATGCATGCTACGTAGAAATAGCCTCGCTTGCACTTGTACCTACTCTATCTACTCGTTCGATTTTAAATGAGAAATCATTGAAAACATCACTCCAGCACTAGGTGTTTATACTTTTGTTTAACAATAAAATAATAAATTTTTAGCAATGCAAATAACTAAAACCGATATACTTTGACTTGAACTTTCAAATGCGGTAAGCATAATTTCTATTTTAGTTTTTAATCAAAAGTTATTCGGGTACAAAAATTGCAATTTTTCGATTTTTTGAAAGTTCCACCGTGTTTATCTCGAAAACTATGCATCCTACGAAAAAAATTGTAGGAACACTTTTTGGTTAGAATGGCCCAAAAAATACAAAAACATGTTTTGTTTTGCGAGAAATCGCTGTTATGTAATTCCTCAACTTCTTTGTTTATAACAATCTTATCGACATCCGCATCAACTGTTACCCAAAAAATTCGTGTTCTACGGGTCAAAATACATAAAAAAAACTTGGGTAAGCCCATCTGAATACAGGAGGCCGTTGTACCCCCCCTGGCGACAGGACTATTTAATATTTTGTCGACAAAATATAAATTTTTCATTTTTTTGCATAATCTTTAAATGTTTAAAAAAAATTGTTATAAACAAATTAACATTTCTTAGAAATTGTTTATTATACTCTAATTTTAAAAAATACTTAAAATGCGTATTTCATAGGTCTTGAAAACGAATGCTTTAAAAAAATTTTCCAACCATT
The DNA here is from genome assembly GCF_917563875.1 of Diabrotica virgifera virgifera. NCBI lineage: Eukaryota > Metazoa > Arthropoda > Insecta > Coleoptera > Chrysomelidae > Diabrotica > Diabrotica virgifera. The sequence goes on along the minus strand of NC_065449.1, from coordinate 172,520,713 downwards.
TGCAAAAAAGTTAGGAAACAGCAAAATAAATATACGATATCTCCATTGTTTATAATTTGTTTTAATTGTTTCAAAGCTTAAAAGTGAGTCTATGGTACAATCTAATTACTCGCAAAGATTGTCAAAAATTAGTGCAATGGTTATATTTTAATCAAAGATTAAAAATACTTTTTTTTGTAATTTTTAGCGCGAAAGTAGGCTTGATACAAAGCCGGAGATAAAATGTTCACTCGAAGCGACTGACACGCTTAAACTCGCGCGAGTTGTGTATGTGGGCGGGTAGCTACGGTACTGTATTATTCTACTTTCGCGTGTGTAAATTACAAAAAAATATATTTATAATCGTTAATTAAAATATAATAGTCCTGTCGCCAGGGGGGGTACAACGGCCTCCTTAATTCAGATGGACTTACCCAAGTTTTTTTTATATATTTTGACCCGTAGAATACGAATTTTTTGGGTAACAGTTTATCCGGATGTCGATAAGGTTGTTATAGACAAAGAACTTGAGGAATTACATAACAGCGATTTCTCGCAAAACAAAACATCTTTTTGTATTTTTTGGGTCATTTTAAGCAAAAAATATTTCTACAAGTTTTTTCGTAGAATGCATAGTTTTCGAGATAACCGCGGTTGAACTTTCAAAAAATCTAAAAATTGCAATTTTTGAACCCGAATAACTTTTGATTAAAAAATAAAGTAGCAATTCTACTTACCGCATTTTAAAAGTTTAAGTCAAATTATATCGGTTTTGATTATTTGAATTGCTAAAAATTAATTTTTTTATTGTTAAACAAAGCTATAAGCACATAGTGTTTCCCGTGCCTAATACATGCGTTTTAACGCATGCTACGTAGAAATTGCCTCGCTTGCACTTGTAGCTACTCTACCTACTCGTTCGATTTTAAATGAGGAATCATTGAAAACATCACTCGCGCACTAGGTTTTTATAGCTTTGTTTAACAATAAAATAATAAATTTTTAGCAATGCAAATCATCAATACCGATATAATTTGACTTAAACTTTCAAATGCGGTAAGCAGAATTGCTACTTTATTTTTTAATCAAAAGTTATTCGAGTTCAAAAATTGCACATTTTCGATTTTTTGAAAGTTCAACCGCGGTTATCTCGAAAACTATGCATCCTACGAAAAAACTTGTCAGAGTATTTTTTGTCTAGAATGACCCAAAAAATACACAAAGATGTTTTGTTTTGCAAGAAATCACTGTTCTGTAATTCCTCAAGTTCTTTGTCTATAACAATGTTATCGACATCCGGATCAACTGTTACCCAAAAAATTCGTATTCTGCGGGTCAAAATATATAAAAAAAACTTGGGAAAGTCCATCTGAATTAAGGAGGCCGTTGTACCCCCCCTGGCGACAGGACTATAACCATTAAGCTGATAATCGATATTGTTTTATAAATAATTAGCTTGTACTTTAAACTCACTTCTACGCTTTGAAAGAATTAAAAAACATTATTAACACCGTAGTAATCGTATGTTTAATTTTCTGTTTCATAACTTTTTTGCAAATGGCTGCAAAAAAGTTTTAAAGCATTCATTTTCAAGATATTTGAAATGCGCATTTTAGCTATTTTTTAAAATTATAGTATAATAAAAACTTTCTGAGAAACGGTAATTTGTTTATAACTATTTCTTTTAACATTTAAAGATTATGCAAAAAAATAAAAAATTTATAATTTGTCGACAAAATGTTATATAGGCATCTCATCTTCATAAGATTTCAAAGTTTGACCAGTGTATCATAATTATTATGGTTATTATTGCGACCGTAAATTATTAATTAACAATTGAATTGTTGCTAAAATATTCATTTAATTTTCACCAGCTTCTGGAACTATAATCTAAACCAAGAAGGCTTTTAAGTCACCAAATTATTTAATTATTGGTAAATAATTACTTATCTAAAACTTTATTTGAAAATTAAAGATTTTGTTGGGAAAACCCGCATTTTCCGAGGAAAATTTTCGTCGGAGCAGATCGGGAAAAACAGGTGTCTATGCAGAATTTAATCACGGTGAATTTTTATTTGAGTGCTTTTGTTGTAAAGTTAAAATCTTCGGAGTTCTAGAGCAATAATTGAAAAAAACACGATTTTCGGGCGCCATTTTGTTTATAAAAAAAGTAGCACACTATCTGAGGACTTTGCATAACTATATTATTAATATATAGGATCTTATAATTCGATTCCAGCAATAAAATTGCTGGTAAATAACTTTTCCCAAAAATGGCCTATTCTCCGATAATCAGCCCAGACTATAAGTTAATACATGGTGTAAAGCGGTTTTTAATAAATGTTTCAAAAACTGTTTTACCAAAAAACTTATGATTACCAAAATTTACGTAACAAACAATCGAATACATTTCGTACTTGAAAACCTTTTAGAATTAATTAAAAGTGAGTTATAGGTGATTGAATGTATATTTTTCTCGGCTAGTATTCAAATCTAAGTATTCAAGCTTAAATAACGGGAAAACGATGCATCTTATAAAATATACTTACCAAACACTTATCAAATTACTCAAGAATACCTATCAAGTGAGCTCCAGATGAAGTTGATAGCATCAAAGCTAAGCAAGTTATGATGAAAATAAGAGACCTCTTCCGAATTTTTTAGGAAAAAGTGAAAAATAAAATACGCTATTTCCACAAAAATTAAAATTTATAATAGTCTCCATAAGACTTTCATTATTTTAGCATAAGTAATAACTCAAGAACATTTTGACAGGTTTAGACAGCATATTTTTGAAAAACAAATGATTTATTAAAAAATAATAATTTTTCAAATTTTCTCAAATTTAATTTTTTTTGATAGTAACTCCAAAAATAATAGATATATTTATGCAAAAAATGATAGAAAACCAAACTTTAGATTTTTCTTTGGCAAAAATTTTAATTTTATTATTATTTTTGTAGGACAAAAACTAAACGAGATAGAAACGTTTAAAACGTAAATTTTACTGCGAGAATCATGTAACCGGGGCTGGTTAACCTTTTATCTTAAAAAAAAATATGGGATATAAAAGATTAATTTTAATACTATTTTATAGCCCTTGAAAGGGTTTAAATGGTTTAAACCTTTTAAACGTGTTTTAGTTAAACCTGGCATCATAAAAATTAATGGGGTTATTCTAAACAAATCATTTGTTTGGAAAATTTTTAGAGCATAAACTTCTCCAGGAGCTGATTTGATAGATATTTCTGTAAGTATAATATGTCATAAAATGCATCGTTTTCCTGTTATGTAAGATTGAATACTAAGATTTGAGTACTCGAATTTGAGTACTAGAATACTAAAATATTTGATAAAGAAAAAAACTATAATTTGGTATTCTATCGTTTTTTACGTATATCGATTATTGTTGGAGTTATTATCAAAATAAAATAAAATTTACAAAAATTTGAAAAACTACGATTTTTTTAAATAATTATTTTTTTCAAAAAAAAGCTTTCTAAACTTTATAGGGCCTACAACTATAAATTTTAATCGTTGTGGAAATAGTGTATCTATGTTTTATTTTTCACTTTTTTCTAAAAAATTAGAATGGGTTCTCTTATTTTCATCATAACTTGCTTAACTTTGATGCTATGAACTTCATTTGGATTTCACTTGATAGGTATTCTTGAGTATTTTGACAAAATGCATCGTTTTCCCGGTATTTAAGCTTGAATACTTAGATTTGAGTACTAGCCAAAAAAATATACATTCAATCACCTATAACTCACTTTTAAGTAATTAATTCTAAAAGGATTTTCAAGTAAGGAATCTTGTGATGGAATACACAGCATCTCAGTAAACATCTTCTTAAGACAAACTCTTTAATAATTAAATGCCCGTGGTAAAAACAAATATGTTTGTTTTTAATAAATACGATTAACCTAGATTACCACATCGATACATGCTAGTATTTGATACAAGGTCAAGTTGCAATAATAATCAATGTATGTTTGTTAGCAGTCAGCAGTTTTGAATCACTCTCACTTTTGCTTACCAAAACATAAAACAAAACAATCGACCTCTAATTATACTTTCACGGGGAACAGATAAATCAATTAGCAGTTGAGATTCCAGCGAGTAACATCACATTAATCAAATAATATACCACCAGCTACTTACCGTTAAATACTCCACGTATAAATAAATGTATTAACTGTGAGAGTTATTTACTACATCAACCCTTATGGTCGGGGGTAACCAACCCCTAATTATCTAAGGTGGCTCAGAAGCCAGGAGCCACCATATGGCGATCCAAGACCAGGGACGAACACTGGAACTAGCAGTCTGGAACGAGAAATGGAAAGAAACGTCAATGTTCTTGCACCTCGACCACCCTAGATAACAGTGGGATGCCTACATAAAAAGGATGGAGACATCAGGCCCGAGACGGAGATGATTATGGTATGGAAAATGGAATATGGTATGGAGATGGAACATCGTGGGAAAATGGACAATGCTACATATGGACAATGGACACAAACGTTTAAAGTGGTGAGTCCATATTAGCTATTTTTATGGTATTTCCTGATTCGTATAATAATTAAGTATTTTATGATATTACTCCTGATTCGTATAAACATATAATAACGTAATATAATCGTAATTTAGGATGCATAATCTAAGTTCTACCTATTTTTATCTACCTAGATTATTTTAATTACCTTATTGGTATTATAAGGATTTTTTTTTACCCTGATATTAGTTATTATAGGACGCAATGATACAATTTTTATATGATTTTTATATATTTACCAACATATATTTTATCTTTATTGACTTTTATCCATTTATTATTTGACCTACTGATTTTTATTACATTTTTATTGGTCTACTGCTTTTTAATGGTGATTTATATTGATTGATATAATGATTTTTATGGCAATTTAATATATCTTTACTATTTTTGACATATTATTTTACATACATATATATTTACTATACCTCGTAAGACTGTCAAATTTATGCGTTCGTTACGGGTACAGGAATAAGGAAAATTATGAATAAATGAGTAGCAACAAAGTTACTTGGGAAGACTTCATCAAAATAGTTGAGGAGATTACGCAAGAAGTAACAAGACAAAGTAGAAGGGTCTTGAAGAAGAAAGTACCTAAATCTAAGGATATACAAAAAGAAGTAACGACACAGCAAATTAAATTGTATAACAAATTCACACATTTAACGAAGAAAAATTGGGAAGCGCTATCGGACAAACAAAGAGAAGCGTGCGACAAATATTTCGGAAAAATAAGAGACAAAGTTATACGCTCATTTTAAGCTGTAAACTTAAGGACAGTAGTTCCAAGTTCAATACACCAACCAATCGACAAGGAAATAGAGGAAGAACAAAGCGACGAAGAAGTAGAAGAGGAAAAAAGTGACGAGGAGATAGAGGAAAAAATTGACGAGGAAATAAGAGAGGGAAAAAGCGACATAAAACAAGAGATAAAAATATTAAACATGGCTCTGACAATCAATGAATTTTTGAATATTGCAAGCAAGGTATTGCCCAACGAGTTTGATGGAAGCGCAGGGAAATTACAACCATTTTTAGACGCATTAGAGTTACTTGGAAAAATAGCAGAAGGGCATGAAGAAACAGCGATAACACTAATAAAAACAAGATTGACTAATAAGGCTAGAAACCTGATAACCACAGAGGATACGATCCCACTTATAGCAGCGGCACTGAAGAAGGAGTTAAGAGGCGACAATCCGAAAACGATAATAGACAAGTTAGCAAAGAAAAGTCAAGGAAACAAAGATGCAGCAGTGTACGCATCCGAAGTAGAGGAATTAGTGGAACAGTTGAAAATAGCATACATAGCGGAAGGAATGCCATTGGAGCTAGCGAAAAAATACACAACGGAAACAGTCGTAGCAACAATGAAACGAAATGTTAATACGGATAGAGCTAAGTTAATACTGGAGGCAGGTAATTTCACAACACCGCAGGAAGTAGTATCTAAATTTTTATCGATTGGTACGACAGAGGAGAACACACAGGGAAGAGTGTTCAATTATAGGACGAATTAAGAAAATAGGAGAGGACAACAGCAATACCGAAGAGGATACCATAACAAATACGACAGAGGAAGAAGAAATAACTTCGGACAACGGAACGAAGGAGAAGAAACAGGAAACCAACGGAATTATTCCAACAGAGGATATAGACAATTCAACAACCAAACGTACAGAGGGAACCGGAGAGGAGGACGTAACAGAAACGTAAGGCTACTTGAGTTAGAAGACAGCCAAGAGGAACCAGAAAACCAGCAGTTGGGGTTTTGAATGAACGAAACAAGGAAAGTACACAGTCAGAAGTGGAATATAATATTTACAACTTCGATTTAAACCTAACGAATTTTGTACGAATGAAAACAGGAATCCTAGAAAACACAAATACCTTTATCATAGACACAGGAGCTGATATTTCAATACTGAAATGTTCACAATATTTTATGAAGGAACATGTGAAACCAAACACAAAAGCGAAAATAAAAGGAGTAACTAAAGGAGAATTACAAACAATGGGAGAAGTTGAAACAACGCTAGAAGTAAAAGGATCTCGATTTGAGCATATCTTTCAGTTAGTGGAACCTAGCTTTCCTATTCCAACCGACGGAATCATTGGAAGAGACTTTATTTCAAACTTTCAATGCATACTAGACTACGCTAACCTTAAAATGCACATTAAAGAGGACAACGATTGCTACATTAGTACAAACATTTTGGATAATATAGATAATGACACGATAGTAATACCGCCTAGATGTGAAATTTACAGAGTCGTAAAAATTTTTCAAACGCTGAAGAACGACAGGAGAGTGGAACAACAGGAAATACAACCAGGAATATTCATAGCGAGAGCAATTATTTCAAGTAATAATCCGCACATTAAAATTTTGAACACAACCTACGAAACAGTAAAAGTAGAGACAAACGCAATCAAAACATTAGACATTAAATTATTCAACATATATAGACTGATCAACGACAGCAGGGATAGGAAAAAGGAATTACGGGAATCATTGAAGTTAGACATTCCAGAATACATACGCGATAAAGTAGTAGCTTTATTTGAAGATTATTCAGATATATTCTTCCTAAGGCATGACATGCTAACATGTAACAACTTCTACAAGCAGAAACTGAGAGTTAAAGACCAAACTCCGGTATACATTAAAAACTATAGGACACCTCATGCACAAACGGAGGAATTAAATCGACAAGTACAAAAACTGAGAGACCAAGGAATAATAGAACCGTCTACATCAGAATACAACAGCCCAGTAGTGCTGGTACCGAAAAAGGCGATAGATGGAAATAAAGCATGGAGATTATGCATAGATTTTAGACAACTGAACAAGAAAATAGTCACAGACAAATTTCCTTTACCAAGGATAGACTCGATACTAGATCAACTAGGAAGAGCAAAATGGTTTTCAGTTATAGACTTAATGTCAGGTTTTCACCAGATACCATTAGAAAAACCATCGAGAAAATACACATCGTTTAGCACAGAAAATGGAGCATTTCAATTTACCAGATTACCTTTTGGGTTAAATGTAAGCCCAAATAGCTTTTCAAGAATGATGTCAATAGCATTTTCGGGATTAACACCAGACAAAGCATTTCTCTACATGGACGATATAGTAGTAATAGGAATATCCTAAAAACATCACCTAGACAACCTGAAAAAACATTCGAGACATGTCGAAAATTCAATTTGAAACTTAACCCAAGAAAATGTCAATTTTTTAGAAGAGAAATAACATATTTAGGACATGATCTTTCTCAGGAAGGAGTATCACCAGACAAAGCGAAGTACGCAGCAATTGAACAATATCCGACACCTAAGACAGCGGAAGAAACAAAGAGATTTGTAGCATGTTGCAACTATTATAGACGTTTTATTAAAAATTTTGCGGAAATATGCAGACCACTCAACAGATTATCGAGGAAAGGAGTAGAATTTTTTTGGTCTAAGGAGTGTGAAAAAGCATTCAAAAAGCTTAAAGCATCTCTGACGAAACCACCAATTTTAAAATATCCTGATTTCAACAAACAGTTTATCCTAACAACAGACGCATCCAATGAGAGTTGTTCAGCAATCCTAAGTCAAGATTACAACGGAATAGACCTACCAATAGCATACGCATCAAGAAGTTTTAATAAAGGAGAATGTAATAAACCTATAATCATTAAGGAATTACTAGCGATTCATTGGGGAATCAATCATTTCAAATGTTATTTATATGGAGCACCAACATTTTTAGTGAAAACGGATCATAAACCACTAACACATTTATTCGCAATGAAAGAACCAACTTCGAAACTCACAAGAATCAGATTAGAATTAGAAGAATACGATTTCGAAATAGAAAATATAACAGGGAAAAATAACTATGCAGATAGTCTTTCAAGAATAACATTACACCAACTAAAGAACCTATACATAGACAATACCCATATATTAGCTATAACACGAGCTCAAGCAAGAGAAAAGGAGAAGGAAGCAAGGCAAACGAAGGCAGAAAGTGAACTCGCACTACAGCCAGAAGCCCACAAACGGACAGTAAGAAAGGTACTAAATAATTTAGAGGCGCATAGACTACCAATTTTGTCTTTTGGAGCAGAAGTAATCTCACCAAGACTGAGCATTATGGTAGGGGAGCAAAGTATGCTAAATGTGCAGTCACTCGAGCGCTTTGGGGACCTATTGGGTTGTGAAGAGTAAGTCCTAAAACCAAAAAAAGTTAAGTAAAATTTTCCATTTTAGTGGGCGCTTGCCATTTTTTAATTTAATTTTCCATTTCCAACAATGGTTTTTTCCGATTATAACGCCATCTGTCCATAATTCGAAAAAATATTTCAAATAAAAGTTACTTATTTTTTCGTAAGGAATCCAAATCTGCAATAAAAAATGAGGGTTCCCATTTAAGATTTTAAAGTAACCCCCCACCCCACCTCCGTGGGGGGTCGTGTTTAGTGCCACTCGATAGATTTTTCAAAAATATTGAATAAGTATATTTCACAGTTTTTCGATCTGATGTTCATTTCGCGAAATATCGTGGGATTCGTATTTAAAATATTAAATTTACCCCCCACCCCTCTCCGTGGGAAATCGTGTTTGGTATCATTCGATAGATTTTTTTAAAATATTGAGCACATATTTTTTAGTTTTTCGATCTGTCATTCATTTCGCGAAATATTCGCTTTTTTCTTGTGAAATTTTGGGACTCGCCCATTTCCTTACGCCCGGCTCAAATCGTCAGATTTTTGAAATATACACTCTTTGGCGTGTACTTAACTTACCTTATCTTAATCTGACAATTTCGAGTTTTTTTAAGGATAGATTTTATTTTTCGGGCCCCCCTTAACGAACTCCCCTGTCTGAAGAGCCAATATATGGTAGAGGTTCATCTACAGGGTACCAGTTTTCTCCCCATATGATAATCTGACGCGCTCGAGTAACTGCAAAAATCCCCGCTTGGGCTCCCCTACCATTAGGGTCAAAAACAAAATAAAGTGCAGCAAGAGCATAGCCACAGGATTCGATAGAGAGTTATCAAGTAACCCTAGGAGAATACGGTAACGCTATTTTACTGTATACTTTACATGTTATTTATAACGTTACCGTATTCTCATAGAGTTACTTGATAACTCTCTAATCATTTTGATTTAAACCAAATGTTGGCACAGCTTGATAAGCTGGCGGTAGAGAATGCAGTACGTAAAGTAAAAATATACGTAAACGATATTATTTTTAAAGTGTGCACAATTGAGGAATTTATTAAACAAGGAAACGAAATATTGAAGAATGTAGAAATATACATATGTGAAGTACCAGAAACAATAGAAGATGACAAAGAAAAACACAGGTTAATAGAAGAATATCATGATCATCCGATGTTTGGAGGACACGTAGGAAATAACAGACTCATAAAGAAGCTAAAAGCAAGATTTAGATAGAAAAATTTGGAAAAAGACGTAAGAAAATACGTTAAACAATGTCACAAAATGTCAAATTAACAAACCGAAAAGAACACATGTCGAGGAATTCGTGATATCGGACACTTCTTTCAAACCATGGGACATAGTATACATAGATACGATAGGTCCATTCACTAAAAGTAACGAAGGTAATAGATACTGTATAACAATGTTATGTGAGCTTACGAAATACGCGGTCAGTATACCCGTGTGCAATAAAGAAGCAGAGACAGTAGCCCGAAGAATTTTTGATCATTTCATACCAACATACGGACTCATGAAGCAAATAAGAACAGACCAAGGCACAGAATATAAAAATGAAGTAATGCAGGAACTAACAAAGCTACTAAAAATAGAGCACAATTTCTCAACGGCGTACCATCATCCACAGTCCATTGGAAGTTGCGAAAAACTACACAGAACATTAAACGAGTACGTAAGAGCATTCATAGACGAAGACGGAGAAAATTGGGATGTGTGTTGCAGGATGTTCACATACTGCTACAATACAACCCCTAACGCGTATCATGGTTACACACCGTTTAAACTGTTATATGGCAGGAAGGTTAACCTACCAGAAGACCTTACATAGGAAATTCAACCATGTTACAATATAGATGCTTACTACAATGAGTTATGCTACAAACTACAAAGCGCACACGAGAGAGCTAGAACCTTCTTACTAAAACACAAAAAAAAGCGACAAGAAAATAACAAGCGCAAAGCAACACCACAACACTTTAAAATAGGAGACCTAGTCCTGGTAAAAAGGGAAGGGAATGGTAAGTTTGATAGTCTTTATGTAGGCCCCTTCACAATAACAGAGGTAAATAATGTTAATTATAAGATCAGATTGGAAAACAATAAAATCAGGGAAATACATAAGAATAGATTATATGCTTACAATCCGAGAACACAGTGAGTGACAAGTGAAACGGGAACAATTTTGATAACCAACATTTTCACTTTTATTTTTTTTTGTATTTAATTATTATTTATAGGAATAAAAAATGTATATATTGTATTTATTAAAAGGCAGTAAGCAGGTGGTGGTACTAATAGAAAAAATTTCTTCCTTTTCCGTAGTCAGAAAATTTTCGGAAGGAAAGGAAGATGTGTTGGGATACACAGCATCTCAGTAAACATCTTCTTAAGACAAACTCTTTAATAATTAAATGCCCGTGGTAAAAACAAATATGTTTGTTTTTAATAAATACGATTAACCTAGATTACCACATCGATACATGCTAGTATTTGATACAAGGTCAAGTTGCAATAATAATCAATGTATGTTTGTTAGCAGTCAGCAGTTTTGAATCACTCTCACTTTTGCTTACCAAAACATAAAACAAAACAATCGACCTTTAATTATACTTTCACGGGGAACAGATAAATCAATTAGCAGTTGAGATTCGAGCGAGTAACATCACATTAAGCAAATAATATACCACCAGCTACTTACCGTTAAATACTCCACGTATAAATAAATGTATTAACTGTGAGAGTTATTTACTACATCAACCCTTATGGTCGGGGGTAACCAACCCCTAATTATCTAAGGTGGCTCAGAAGCCAGGAGCCACCATAATCTGCTCAATTTTTTATCATATTCAATTTTGGTCATTATAACTATTTTGTTAAAACTTACAGTTTTTAAATTATTTATGAAAAACCGATTTACACCATGCATTTTTTTCACGAAAAATTCGAATATTTGATCTTTAATAACTCAAAAAGTATTGATTTATTTTAATAACTTGATATAACAAATTTTGCTTAAAATTTGTTCCTCTGTCGATTTGTGGTGTTAATTTTAATAAAATAATTTTCATCCCCGAGAAGGGGTGACATCCATCTCCAGGGTAATAAAGTAAGTTGACACCATGTCACTTTTGTTTCTTGAGGTAGCCTCTAACTACTCACCAATTTTAGTGACTGCACTAATTTTCCCTTTCCACCCTTATTGCTACTTCCTGTATCCACTGAGGTATCAGCCTGAAAGGGATCATAATTATTATCAATATAAAATGGACGCATTCACCGGACAGTCTCCATATTACTTATGACGGTGATTTTTCGGCTCTAGCTCTCCGTCTATAACTTCATGAAGGAACTTAATAATTCACTTTTTAAGAATATTAAGAGTTGCAAGCAGTTATAATAATATAATATAATGAAAAAAATATTGTCATACAGCTTTCTTGGAACATATACTGAAATATGAAAGCCTTCACCTACAACAATGTTTTGTACTCTACCAACTAGAGGTAAATATATACGTTCCGAGTTATGACAGTATACAGTTAACAATATGTTTTAAGTGTAACATACCAGGCGTATAAATAACGTTTATTTAGTGTGCTACATACAATTGGAATAATATAGGTCACATTAAAATTCCAATTACAGCAGGATTTACATAAATTAACCATTTCTGTAGGCTATCTTGTAACACCATGTTGATTCTGCTTTCGCCAAACCGAATAATTTATGGATATTTTGATAAGCTCCAACATGTAGATCATTAGCAAACCAGAAATTAAACACTTAATAATAATTTATTTATATAAGCCATCTTATACTTAATAATACACACATGAGTTCAGGTATATGGTACTTGGTTAGCTCAACTAAATGTGTAATAATTGATATTACCCCAGGCTGTGGGTGAAAAAACGTGATATAATTCAGGAATTTTTGAAACCTATCAGGTGTTGTAAAGGACGATGCCAAAAATAACTTATACTAAATTGTGACCAAAGATATTGTGAGCTTTTTTTTTAATTGCGATTTTCAATTGGTAAATTTGCAATTTTTAAAGATTTTTTAATTTTGCAGCTTAGGATATTGATTTTAGAGAAAAACTTTTTGATAGAAAGTTGTAGTAAATTAAAAAACCTACAATTTGAGCTATGGTAAGTTTAATTTCGTTTATTGGTTATTGCAAAACAGCATGTGAAATGTCCAAAATGGCTGTTTTTTACAAATACGGTATCTATTGTACAAATATTTTTTTTATTTTTTAAAGCTTTAAAATGAAGATCTTTCAATTCCAAACATAAAAAAAATGCAAGGCCGGATTAACGAATTTGTTGCTTAGATATTATAAATTGTTTATCCCAAGAGGTCAAATGTCGAAGGCTATAACTTTTTGAAGAAAAATCGTAGAGAGTTGTTGTAACATCCAATCTCCTTCTAAAGAGTTATATTTTCATATTCTGATGTAAATAAATGCGTAAAAGATTTTTAAACCTCTAATTTTTGGGTTTGAAAATAAGGGGGCAAATTTCGTTAAAAACATTTAGAGCTGAAGAGGCCCTGTACATCCTATGAGTTTCTAACTTACAGATTATTGTTGCTAAAGACAAAACGAAGATTCATAAAAAAATAAAAAAAATTTACAACCAACTGAAGCCGAGATAATTGTTTATTTTTTCTTAAATCGTAGTGCCTTTATTTATAACAATTAAAAAATTATTTTACAGTCATTGACTAAAGAACGACTTATATTATCTTAAAATAAAAATTATTATAAACTATAATTACATTTAATTATTAAAAATTATTTTTAAAATCGGTGCTTTTGCGAGCGGCCGAATTTTGCAAATCGCCCGGGCCTCGATTTTTGACCTTTCGCTTCGTTATCGAACGTATTCGTTTCGTATCTGTTTAGTATACGAAACGAATACGTTCCATAACGAAGCGAAGGTTCAAAAATCGAGGCCTCGGCTCGCTTCAAATCCGCGCGCTCGGAAAATTTTTACGTAACTTGTATTAAATTTTGACCGAAAACAATTTTATAATATTATTATTATAATATACAGTGTACTTACCACTGTATTTGTTTTTCTTGATAAACTTTTATATGTGAAATCTCATTTCTGAAGAAATAATATTACAAAAATATAACTATATTTTTAATTTTTACATTGTTATATAAATATAATAATAATAATGTTACTTCTTATTATACAATATAAAACTTGATCTTCTTGTAGTGACTATCCGTTTTCGATGTTGGCGACCACCATGGCAATTTGGCAAACCCCATTTGGAAACTGAGAACCAGGAAGGCGAAGGATTACCTTGCTAGAAAATTTACGTACGTCGTTCAACACAACAACTACAAATCTTTTTAGAGCAGCAGTACCGATTTAGTGTGCAAGTACAGATTGCCATGATGGTCGCCAACATCCAAAACGGATAGTCACTACAAGAAGAAAAAGTTTTATATTGTATAATAGGAAGTAACATTATTATTATTATATTTATATAACAATGAAAAAATTAAAAATATAGTTATATATTTCATATATATTGTTATATTTCTATGTGATATGAAAATTAAAATTTGATAATTATAAACAGAATTCAATTTAATATAAAATATTTTCAATTTTCTCAACCACGGGCATATAAATTTAGAACAACCTGTATACAACAAATTGTTATATTTAATTTTAAGAAGTGATTAAATAAGACTCAAGTGAAATCGTTAAAAGGTCATTAAAATTTGTATATAGTAGAAAGTAATTTTAGAATGGGAATTAACTATTTTCTTTGAAATCCATTAAGCATATTTAGAAAGTTTAAAAATTGGTTTTGAGGAATACTGCGAATGAGAGTTGGTGGTGGAAGTTTGATTTGTGAATCTGGAAGGGATATTTAGAAAGTAGGGGAATGAATGACAAATAGAGATCAGAATGTTTTGAGCTGTCGAGAAGTGAAGTCGAGTAGTAGACGGTAGTGTACGGAGAGTGAGAAAGCCTGTGTAGTTCCGTGAGTGTGGAGTATCTATCGTAGAACGAGAGGTAGGCCAGGTTGAGAGTAAAAGAACCTCCTTGAGCCAAGAGTTCCCGGTAGCTGATTGCAGTTTCGAAAAAGGTAGAAGACAGCATCACGACAGAAGCAGGAAACGAGAGCTATACGAGCTAGTTTCAGAGGAGAACATTACTGGAAGCCAGGACGAGGTTTTGATTGCAGCCAAGGATAGCAGGAAACGGGTCTTGTGTGAAGACATTCTCAGTGCACCAGAAAAAGGTCAGTCTCATTTTTTTGGACATGAATGTATGGGTTTTTCGTAGTAAATACCACATTTAAAATTGAAGAAACATAATCAATAATATCAGAAAAGCTTCATCAAACTTAAATAGAATTATTGCTAATAAATCGTAATAGTTAAATGTTAATAAAAACTTTCAATTGGAAATCAAAAGAAAATAAGATTTCCATATGTAAATGTTATGTTTAAGAATAATAAGATACAGCAAATATTAAGCAGTGATTGCCATTTGAATAAAATAAACAATATTTTGATTACAATTGTAACCCATATGTGTTATTATTTTACTCTTTTCTTTCCTATCCCGATTAGGAACCATTAAGAAATACTTAGAAGCCACGTATGTAAGTAATTAATTTTATAAAAAGCCCTGAGATTGAAAACATATTGATATGTGATCTGGTAAATTAATTAGATTATTAGTAATGCATTGATTAAATTAAATGACATATAAAATTATCATCTCATATCAATAATCAAGATCACAACAACTGTCGTCCAACGTGGAAAGCATTGTTAAGTATTTCTAGTGGCAAATTTGAAGGATAGAAAGAGTAAAGCCGGTATTTGAAAATTTATATGCCTGTGGTAAAAAGTGAGATACTTACATTTGATAACATAAAATTTTAGATCTCTTTAGGTACAAATTTTACATAACTGATTTAATATTTTATTTTTACGATATTTACATTTGATATATTTATTGACAATTTATAATATTTGGGTGAGAAAAAGTCGTCTTGGTAACATACTAGTAAAATTTCATATTTGGCGGGGACAGTACTTCTTGAAAACAAATGTCTGTGACAAGAAGCCAAAGCAAAGACAACAAAAAACAAAAAGAACATTCAAATCAAGAGAATAATTCAGACCAAGAAGATATTTTAGACACGACAATCATGGCATCAGAACAGCAAGAATTATCAGGAATAGATAAACTATTACAACTGATGCAACTCCAGTCACAAAAGCTGGATGACAATCAAAGAGAAACAAAACAAGCAATGGATGAAGCAAAAAGGACAATGGATAAAAATCAGGAGGAAACACAACAAAAAATGGATGAAACACAACAAAAACTGGATGACAATCAAAGAGAAACAAAACAAGCAATAGATGAAACAAAAAGAATAATGCAAGAAAATCAGAAGGAAACAAAACAAGCAATAGAAGAGAACAACAAGAAAATGGAGGAACGCATAGGAAAGTATGAAAAGGAAGTAAAAGGATGTTTGACAACAATGAAAAACGAGATGAAAGAACAAGAAATGAAAATCCAAAATAAAATTAAGGAGATAACGAATTGCCAGAAAAAAGAAATGGAAAGTTTGGAAAACAAGTTGCAAAACGCTATTCAAGCAGACATAGAAGAAGTGGAAAGAAAGATTGCGGAAATCAATACTCAACAAAATGTCGGAGAAAGAAGAGAAATGGTTATACATAGCACAGATGACGTGAAGATAAGGTTTGGCGGGGACGTAAGAAGATTACACCCAGTGCCGTTCATAAATAGCCTGAAAAAGAAAATACAGCACATCGGAAATTTCGAAACAGCAAAAGAAACTATCAGAAACCATCTCAAATATGAAGCAAGCCTATGGTTCGATAGTAAAGAAGAAGAATTCGGCAATTGGCAACAATTTGAACAAAAATTTTTGAATTATTTCTGGGGAAAAGTCCAACAATTGGAAATTAACAAGGAATTGCAAAATGGGAAATACAATGATAGGATGGGTGTATCAGAAAGGACATATGCTTTGCAAATTTACAATAATGCAAAACATTTACAATATAATTACTCATCGGAACAATTAGTCGAACTGATTGCAAGACATTTCGAGGAAACGCTGGAAGACCATATCACATTGCAAAATTACAAAGACATAGATAGTTTATGCCAATTCCTACAAATAAGAGAATCACGTCTAAGAGAAAGAAAATCAAGAAGGTCGCGAGAAGATTACAGGCCCCGAGAAACACAAGATTACAGAGATAGAAATCAAAATAGGAGGGACTATACAAGACGAGATTTTAATCCCAGAAGGGAAAACGAAAATAGAGACAACGGAAGAGGAAATTATGAACAAAGAAATAGGCAATGGAATGAGGACAGAAATCGAGAATACCAGAATAGAAACACCACACGCTCAAATCAAGAAAACAGAAATAATGGTAGACAAAATGAACAGGGATATCGAGAAAACCGAAACAGATCCGACAGACCAAGAGAAAATAGAAGAGAAGTAAATAATACCCAGACAGATGAATATGACGGAGAGAGACATTATGACGAAAATATAAACAACGATGAGCAACCGGCGTCTTTTCACGACGGCGCTCACTAAAAACCAAAAATCAAACAGGAATCTTTTGTCACCCCAAGGAGTTTATTAAATTGGCAGGAAACAACGAAAAGAAAAATGGAATTAATTTAAAATTTGTGGATGGATTTATCAACGAGAAACCAATTAAAATTATGATAGACACTGGATCTGAAATAACATTGGTCAACAGAAAACTAATAGAAGAAGTTAACTTAACAAATTTAATTTATAAAATACCTAGGGTAAATTTAGTGGGCGCAAACAAACGGACATTGGCAACTATAAATGAAGGCATACGAGTAATGGTACGACTGGGCAAGAATATGTATGCACTACAATGTGTAATAATGCCAAACATGTCACATGACATGATAGTAGGAGTGGACGAATTGGCAGAAAAACATGTAGTGATAGATTTTAAAAATAATAAGATGAAACTAACAGAAGAAAAAGAAAAAGAACAGGACAAGGAACATGAGAAACAAAATACGGACGAATCAGGTAAAGAACAAACAGTGGAAATGAATTTGGCAACGAAGCAAGGACAAAGAAGAAAAGGGAGAAAAAGTCAGAAAAAGACAAAAGAAAATGAAACCTGTGGCTCCTCAAAAGAAGAGTTGAGCCCAGAAGAAGAAAAATTGAGAGTATCAAAAGCAAAAGAAAACTGGGATTCCTCAAAAGAAGAGATGAGCTCAGGAGAAGGAGAAATAAAGCTAACAAATGAAAGCGAAAAAGATATAATCGAAACAGTGGCATTTGAAGAGGAGGCATATGAAAACGAGGATGCAGAATGCACGGTAAAAGTATGTGAAAAATCTGAGGAAAAAGACAGAAGATTGATATGGGAAAAAGGGAAAGACAACATAATAGCCGACACTCTAACACAGGATGAGGACACTGAAAATAAGGAAACAATTACTCTACAGGTGGGACTAATTAGAGTAATACAAGAAGAAGGGGTATAAGACGTAGATTAAAGTAAGGAAATATACAGAGAGTTGGTTTTGCCTCGAGAAAATTTATTTAAAAATGCAGATAAATTTTATCGAATACAAGGCGGGGATTTGTTATATTTCTATGTGATATGAAAATTAAAATTTGATAATTATAAACAGAATTCAATTTAATATAAAATATTTTCAATTTTCTCAACCACGGGCATATAAATTTAGAACAACCTGTATACAACAAATTGTTATATTTAATTTTAAGAAGTGATTAAATAAGACTCAAGTGAAATCGTTAAAAGGTCATTAAAATTTGTATATAGTAGAAAGTAATTTTAGAATGGGAATTAACTATTTTCTTTGAAATCCATTAAACATATTTAGAAAGTTTAAAAATTGGTTTTGAGGAATACTGCGAATGAGAGTTGGTGGTGGAAGTTTGATTTGTGAATCTGGAAGGGATATTTAGAAAGTAGGGGAATGAATGACAAATAGAGATCAGAATGTTTTGAGCTGTCGAGAAGTGAAGTCGAGTAGTAGACGGTAGTGTACGGAGAGTGAGAAAGCCTGTGTAGTTCCGTGAGTGTGGAGTATCTATCGTAGAACGAGAGGTAGGCCAGGTTGAGAGTAAAAGAACCTCCTTGAGCCAAGAGTTCCCGGTAGCTGATTGCAGTTTCGAAAAAGGTAGAAGACAGCATCACGACAGAAGCAGGAAACGAGAGCTATACGAGCTAGTTTCAGAGGAGAACATTACTGGAAGCCAGGACGAGGTTTTGATTGCAGCCAAGGATAGCAGGAAACGGGTCTTGTGTGAAGACATTCTCAGTGCACCAGAAAAAGGTCAGTCTCATTTTTTTGGACATGAATGTATGGGTTTTTCGTAGTAAATACCACATTTAAAATTGAAGAAACATAATCAATAATATCAGAAAAGCTTCATCAAACTTAAATAGAATTATTGCTAATAAATCGTAATAGTTAAATGTTAATAAAAACTTTCAATTGGAAATCAAAAGAAAATAAGATTTCCATATGTAAATGTTATGTTTAAGAATAATAAGATACAGCAAATATTAAGCAGTGATTGCCATTTGAATAAAATAAACAATATTTTGATTACAATTGTAACCCATATGTGTTATTATTTTACTCTTTTCTTTCCTATCCCGATTAGGAACCATTAAGAAATACTTAGAAGCCACGTATGTAAGTAATTAATTTTATAAAAAGCCCTGAGATTGAAAACATATTGATATGTGATCTGGTAAATTAATTAGATTATTAGTAATGCATTGATTAAATTAAATGACATATAAAATTATCATCTCATATCAATAATCAAGATCACAACAATATGTATCATTTTTGTAATATTATTTCTTCAGAAATGAGATTTCACATATAAAAGTTTATCAAGAAAAACAAATACAGTGGTAAATAGACTGTATATTATAATGGCAATATTATTAAATTGTTTTCGGTCAAAATTTAATACAAATTACGTAAAAATTTTCCGAGCGCGCGGATTTGAAGCGAGCCGGGCGATTTGCAAAGTTCGGACGCTCGCAAAAGCACCGATTTAAAAATAATTTTTAATAATTAAATGTAACTATATTTTATAATTATTTTTAATTTAAGATAATATAAGTCTTCCTTTAGTCAATGACTGTAAAATAATTTCTTAATTGTTGTAAATAAAGGCAATACGATTAAAAAAAAAAGAAACAATTATCTCGGCTTCAGTTGGTTGTAGAAAATTTTTATTTTTTTATAAATCTTCGTTTCCTCTTCAGCAACAAGAATCTGTTGGTTAGAAACTCATAGGATGTACAGGGCCGCTTCAGCTCTAAATGTTTATAACGAAATTGCCCCCTTATTTTCAAGCCCAACATTTCGCTCGGCTTCAGTTGGTCGTAGAAATTTTTTATTTTTTTATATATCTTCGTTTCGTTTTTAGCAACAATAATCTGTAAGTTAAAAACTCATAGGATGTACAGGGCCGCTTCAGCTCTAAATGATTATAACCAAATTGCCCCCTTATTTTCAAACACAAAAATTAGAAGTTTAAAAATGTTTACGCATTTATTTACATCAGAATATGAAAATATAACTCTTTAGAAGAAGATTGGATGATTGACCAACTCTCTACGATTTTTTTTCAAAAAGTTATAGCCTCCGACATTTGACCTCTTGGGATAAACAATTTATAATATCTAAGCAACAAATTCGTTAATCGGGCCTTACAATTTTTTTATGTTTGGAATTGAAAGATCTTCATTTTAAAGCTTTAAAAAATAAAAAAAATTATTTGCACAATAAATAACGCAATTGTAAAAAACGGCCATTTTGAACATTTCGCAGGCTGTGTTGCAATAAAAGCTTTAAAAATTGCAAATTTAACAAAGGAAAATCGCAATAACAAAAAAAGGTCACAATATTTTTGGTCACATTTTAGTAGAAGTTATTCCTGACATCGTATACAGCGTGTCTACTTAAGTTGGAAACATATGGGAAAATTTTTTATTATTAATTTCACGAAAAAAAGTTATTCTTTATAAAAAGTTCTGCATGCCCCAAAACCTAAGATTCAATCATCATATATCAAATTTTCTCAATATTATACGAGGTATGTCAAAAAATATGAATTTCGGTCAAGGGTAAAGTACCTTTATTTCTCTCAATATCGAAAATTCTTATGATGAAAAGTTGTTTGGAATTAAAAACTAAGATCAAAATATGCAATTACAAGCTTCTAATTGAAAAAAAATTCTCAAATTTATGGATACCCAACATCGTTTTTAATTATTACAAATATGATAACTCGTTTATTATTCATTTTACGGAAAAAAGTTATTCTTCATAAAAAGCTTTGCATGGTCTAAAATCTAAGACACAATCATGATATATCAACTTTTATTAAATTTATACGAGGTGTGTCAAAAAATATGAAATTCGCTCCAGATTATAGTACCTTTATATTTCACAATATTTCAATTAGAAGGATGTATTTGCATATGGAAACATAGTTTTTAATTCTTAACAACTTTTTTAATAACCGTTTTCAATATTGCGAAAAATAAAGGTACTTTACTCTTGAGTGAAATTCATATTTTTTGACATACCTCGTATAAAATTAATAAAATGTGATATCTGATGGTTGCATCTTCGGTCTTAGGACATATACAGCTTTTTATAAAGAATACCTTTTTTTCGTAAAACTAATAATAAAAGAGTTATCGTATGTGTAATAAATAAAAACGAAGTTAGTATCAATAAATTTGAGAAAAATTTGGAAAATATTTTTTTCTAATTGTATATTTGATCTTAGTTTTTATTTCCAAACAACTTTTCATCATAAGAATTTTCGATATTGAGAGAAATAAAGGTACTTTACTCTTGAACGAAGTTCATATTTTTTGACATACCTCGTATAATATTGACAAAATTTGATATCAGTTGATTGAATCTTAAGTTTTAGAGCATGCAGAACTTTTTATAAAGAATAAGTTTTTTTCGTAAAATGAATAACAAAAAAGTTTCCCATATGTCTCCAAATTAAGTAGACACGCTGTATACATGGTGTAACTAGTATTATATCGCCGGTGCGGAACAAGAATGACGTAACTGCAAATTTTGTCAATTCCTGTTTATTGCGTAATTATACTGTGTTCTCATGATACAAAACCGACAGAACTGTAAGTATGTGCTGAGTCACTACAGGGTAGTTGCGTTGTTATTGAAATACGTACCATTTTATACCCTATTTCAGGTGAATAATGACGCAACTGCAAATAGGGTTGAAAATGGGGGGGCTGAATTAAGATAATGAAATTCGGACCAATAGGGATGAAAATAAAAGCCATCGCTGTAAGAAAAAACGGCATACGAAATATTTAAAAATATTTTTTTTTGTATAAAGAAATTTTAAGATCAAGAACGACGCAACTGTAGATAGGCTTGAAAATGGGTGGATTAAATTAAGTTAAAGAAATTCGAACCAATAAGAATGAAACTAAAACCATCATTGTAAGAATAAACGTAATACCGATGCTCCGGACGGTTACTTTTTATTTAACCCTTATCCAGGCAAGGTGGGTCCAACAGGCCCGGGACGCCAATTCTTTTATCACAAACTGATAAAAAAAAATTATTGAGTTTTATGCATCACTGAATTTGTTTTGAAGTATGTTTCCTTCAACATAGTCATGAGCTATTTAAAATATTCATTACCATTTTAGAAATTATTGGGTCGAAAGAATTTTGTCACGTAAAGGGGCAACACGGGCCCGTCGGACCCTATTTGTATTATTTATACCTAAAGTCTAAATCTTTATAACAGAAGTTAATCTGGCAGTCTGGTAAGGTTTTCGTGGATTATCTAAACGACTTTTATGATTCCGGAAATCCAATAATAAAGTATAAACCTGTAACAAACAATGTAAACATCTCTTTGGTGTGAACATCAAAAAGATGCTTACAATAGGTGTTATCTCTATTCTAAATGAATTTTAAAAACTGATAATCATTGTTGGAATGCAATAATACTGTTAGGTTGGTACCTATACATTTTTTGAAATAAATAATGAATCTGCTATCAATCGTTTGATATAGATGTTAGTGTCGACAACTAAGCTCCTAAAATTATATTGAATTACAGTGAAAGTAGATAGTGCGAATAAAATGTCCCGAAAACCATTATCAGCTGCAGACCTACAAGATATTGCTAATAATTTATGGGATTTCGATGATGAAGTATCTCCTGAAGTAGGTGGCATTGAAAGTGACTCTGAAATTCAATATAATTTTTTGGAAGCAAGTGAAAAGGATGACCAGCAAGTAATATTGAGTGATAATGAAAAAGAATGAGTAGCTACAAGTTCTCAGATTTCAGAGTGTGTAATTTTTGAAACTAAGGATGGAATAAAGTGGAAGAGTCAACCACAACCGAGAGGAGGTATGCGATCTTGAGACATAATAAAAAGCAAAACGCACAAAGTAATGTTACCCGCTGGTCAAAGTGTAGATGATCCTGTTGATTCCTTTTGTTTGTTTGTGGACGAAACAATTGTGAACGAAATAGTGAAGTGTACAAATGAAGAAGCCGAAAAAGTCCTGTGGATAGAGAACTGGAAATATTGAGACTCTACAGAGCTATATACCTTTATTGGACTACTACTAACTGCAGGGCACCTGAGTGCCAACGTCCATTAAACGATTCAAAAATTTGCTAAGATTTGTTTGATTTGACCATAAAGACACGAGGTCTGAACGAAGAAGGAACGACAGATTAGCAGCAATACGCGATGTGTGGAATCAAGTCAAACAAAACTTTCAAAAATACTATTTACCAGGAAAAAACATAACGGCAGATGAGCAAGTTGTAACGTATCGACGTAGGTCTCCTTTCAAGCAGTATATGCCTTCAAAGCCAGACAAGTATGGCATGAAAATATGGCAAATCCTTCAGGTAGATCGCACCCTCAAGGTAGACCTCATACTATAGTAGCACTTTTTATTAATCTAGACAATTTAGATATCACTTTAGTAAAAAATGAAAAACGAATATGAGAGATATGCGAAAGTGGTATAACACCACTACCACTGAACTATTCCGCGCTGCGGTAAACAAAGTCAAGATAATCGCCAACATCCGGAACGGATAGGCATAGATAAGAAGAAGAAATATATTATGGGTAAATATTAATAGTACCTTCACGAACAGTGGTGGGCCCAACGGACCCGAGTTGACCGGTTACGTAAGTAAAATGTGTTGCCCGGATAAGGGTTAATCACAGAAGAACACTTCGTGCCAAAAAGTATACAGTAGGAGACAGTTATGAGTTCCCGAGTTATCCAGGCAGCACAAGATTGATCGCCTATACTGGTGTCTTTGGGCACATTGGGAATTGACAAAATGTGCTATTTTCAGGAAAAGTCAGGATTGGTGTAAAATGATATGACCCACGGAATCGTGTACTTAGAGGTCGAAGAAGACAAGCAAGAACGAAAGCTGTCAGATCTGTTCACAGATATACAAAGGGAAGTATAATGTTCTGGAGAAGAATTGTGATACGTAAAAAAAACTCCTTTAATTTTCATACAATCAACTTTAACTGCTCCCCTTACTTTTTTTTTAAATAAAAGGTTAATTGGCCCCGGTTACATGGTTCTCGCAGCAAAATTTAAGTTTTAAATGTTTATATCTCGGTTATTTTTGACCGTACGGAAATAGTAAATAAGGTAAAATATTTGATACAGAAAAAAACTAAAATTTCGATATGTATCATTTTTTACGTATTGTTATATTTCTATTTGATATGAAAATTAAATTTTGATAATTATAAACAGAATTCAATTTAATATAAAATATTTTCAATTTTATCAACCACGGGCATATAAATTTAGAACAACCTGTATACAACAAATTGTTATATTTAATTTTAAGAAGTGATTAGAAGAAGCATACGAAACTCGGGACAATGCGCTTAGAATAAACAAAGTGAATGGCGCGTACCATTATCGTTGTTCGCGGAAGGTTCGATCATTAGCCTATGCTAAATAAAACTCAAGTGAAATCGATAATAGGTCATTATCGTTGTTCGCGGAAGGTTCAATCATTAGCCTATGCTAAATAAGACTCAGTAGAAGTAGATAATAGGTCATTAAATTTTGTAAATAGTAGAAAGTAATTTTAGAATGGGAATTAACTATTTTTTTTTGGAAATCCATTAAGCATATTTAGGAAGATTAAAAATTGGTTTTGAGGAATACTGCGAATGAGAGTTGGTGGTGGAAGGTTGATTTGTGAATCTGGAAGGGATATTTAGAAAGTAGGGGAATGAATGAAAAAGATAGATCAGAATGTTTTGAGCTGTCGAGAAGTGAAGTCCAGTAGTAGACGGTAGTGTACGGAGAGTGAGAAAGCCGGTGTAGTTCCGTGAGTGTGGAGTATCTATCGTGGAACGAGAGGTAGGCCAGGTTGAGAGTAAAAGAACCTCCTTGAGCCAAGAGTGTCCCGGTAGCTGATTGCAGTTTCGAAAAAGGTAGAATACAGCATCACGACAGAAGCAGGAACGAGAGCTATACGAGCTAGTTTTCAAAGGAGAACATTACTGAAAGCCAGGACGAGGTTTTGATCGCAGCCAAGGATAGCAGGAAACGGGTCTTGTGTGAAGACATTCTCAGTTCACCAGAAAAAGGTCAGTCATATTTGTTTGGACATGAATGTATGGGTTTTTCGTATTAAATACCACATTATAAATTGAAGAACATAATAAATAATATCAGAAAAGCTTCATCAAACTTAAATAGAATTGTTGCTAATAAATCCTAATAGTTAAATGTTAATAAAAACTTTCAATTGGAAACCAAAAGGAAATAAGATTCCCATTTGTAAATGCTATGTTTAAGAATAATAAGATCTAGCAAATATTAAGCAGTGATTGCCATTTAAATAAAATAAACAATATTTTGATTATAATTGTAACCCATATGTGTGTATTATTTTACTCTTTTCTTTCCTATCCCGATTAGGAACCATTGAGAAATACTTAGAAGCCACGAGAGTAAGTAATTAATTTTATAATTCGCCCTGAGTTTGAAAACATATTGATATGTGATCCGGTTAATTAATTAGCTTATTATTAATGCATTGATTAAATTAAATGACATATAAGAATATTATCTCATATCAATAATCAAGATCACATCAACTGTCGTCCAACGTGGAAAGCATTGTAAAGTATTTCTAGTGGCAAATTTGAAGGATAGAAAGAGTAAAGCCGGTATTTGAAAATTTATATGCCTGTGGTAAAAAGTGAGATACTTACATTTGATAACATAAAATTTTAGATCTCTTTAGGTACAAATTTTACATAACTGATTTAATATTTTATTTTACGATATTTACATTTGATATATTTATTGACAATTTATAATATTTGGGTGAGAAAAAGTCGTCTTGGTAACATACTAGTAAAATTTCATATTTGGCGGGGACAGTACTTCTTGAAAACAAATGTCTGTGACAAGAAGCCAAAGCAAAGACAATAAAAAACAAAAAGAACATTCAGACCAAGAAGATATTTTAGACACGACAATCATGGCATCAGAACAGCAAGAATTATCAGGAATAGATAAACTATTACAACTGATGCAACTCCAGTCACAAAAACTGGATGACAATCAAAGAGAAACAAAACAAGCAATGGATGAAGCAAAAAGGACAATGGATAAAAATCAGGAAGAAACATCAAAGAAAATGGATAAAGTGGATCAAAAAATGGATGAAACACAACAGAAAATGAATGAAACACAACAAAAAATGGATGAAACACAACAAAAATTGGATAAAAAAATGGATGAAACACAACAAAAAATGAAACAAGCAATAGAAGAGAACAACAAGAAAATGGAGGAACGCATAGGAAAGTATGAAAAGGAAGTAAAAGGATGTTTGACAACAATGAAAAACGAGATGAAAGAACAAGAAATGAAAATTCAAAATAAAATAAAGGAGATAACGAATTGCCAGAAAAAAGAAATGGAAAGTTTGGAAAACAAGTTGCAAAACGCTATTCAAGCGGACATAGAAGAAGTGGAAAGAAAGATTGCGGAAATCAATACGCAACAGAATGTCGGAGAAAGAAGAGAAATGGTTATACATAGCACAGATGACGTGAAGATAAGGTTTGGCGGGGATGTAAGAAGATTACACCCAGTGCCGTTCATAAATAGCCTGAAAAAGAAAATACAGCACATCGGAAATTTCGAAACAGCAAAAGAAACTACCAGAAACCATCTCAAATATGAAGCAAGCCTATGGTTCGATAGCAAAGAAGAAGAATTCGGCAATTGGCAACAATTTGAACAAAAATTTTTGAATTATTTCTGGGGAAAGGTCCAACAATTGGAAATTAACAAGGAATTGCAAAATGGGAAATACAATGATAGGATGGGTGTATCAGAAAGGACATATGCTTTGCAAATTTACAATAATGCAAAACATTTACAATATAATTACTCATCGGAACAATTAGTCGAACTGATTGCAAGACATTTCGAGGAAACGCTGGAAGACCATATCACATTGCAAAATTACAAAGACATAGATAGTTTATGCCAATTCCTACAAATAAGAGAATCACGTCTAAGAGAAAGAAAATCAAGAAGGTCGCGAGAAGATTACAGGCCCCGAGAAACACAAGATTACAGAGATAGAAATCAAAATAGGAGGGACTATACAAGACGAGATTTTAATCCCAGAAGGGAAAACGAAAATAGAGACAACGGAAGAGGAAATTATGAACAAAGAAATAGGCAATGTAATGAGGACAGAAATCGAGAATACCAGAATAGAAACACCACACGCTCAAATCAAGAAAACAGAAATAATGGTAGACAAAATGAACAGGGATATCGCGAAAACCGAAACAGATCCGACAGACCAAGAGAAAATAGAAGAGAAGTAAATAATACCCAGACAGATGAATATGACGGAGAGAGACATTATGACGAAAATATAAACAACGATGAGCAACCGGCGTCTTTTCACGACGGCGCTCACTAAAAACCAAAAATCTAACAGGAATCTTTTGTCACCCCAAGGAGTTTATTAAATTGGCAGGAAACAACGAAAAGAAAAATGGAGTTAATTTAAAATTTGTGGATGAATTTATCAACGAGAAACCAATTAAAATTATGATAGACACTGGATCTGAAATAACATTGGTCAACAGAAAACTAATAGAAGAAGTTAACTTAACAAATTTAATTTACAAAATACCTAGGGTAAATTTAGTAGGCGCAAACAAACGGACATTGGCAACTATAAATGAAGGCATACGAGTAATGGTACGACTGGGTAAGAATATGTATGCACTACAATGTGTAATAATGCCAAACATGTCACATGACATGATAGTAGGAGTTGACGAATTGGCAGAAAAATATGTAGTGATAGATTTTAAAAATAATACGCTGAAACTAACAGAAGAAAAAGAAAAAGAACAGGACAAGGAACATGAGAAACAAAATACGGACGAATCAGGTAAAGAACAAACAGTGGAAATGAATTTGGCAACGAAGCAAGGACAAAGAAAAAAAAGGAGAAAAGGTCAGAAAAAGATAAAAGAAAATGAAACCTGCGGGTCCTCAAAAGAAGAGTTGAGCCCAGAAGAAGAAAATTTGAGAGTATCAGAAACAAAGGAAACCTGGGATTCCTCAAAAGAAGAGATGAGCTCAGGAGAAGAAGAAATAAAGCTAAAAAATGAAAGTGAAAAGAATATGATTGAAACAGTGGTATTTGAAGAGGAGGTATATGCAAACGAGGATGCAGAATGCACGTTAAACATGTGTGAAGAATCTGAGAAAAAAGACAGAAAATTGATATGTGGAGAAGGGAAAGAAAAAGAATTGGGGTTGATGTTAAGAAACTACGAAAATTTGATCAATGAGGAAAACAGAGTGGCTAAAAAGTACGAACATTCATTTGAGGTGAAAAACTTGGGAAATTTTCGATCAAAGACTTACCCGATTCCATACAAGTATCAACAAGAGGTGAAAGAAGAAATAAATAAAATGTTGGAAGATCAAATCATCGAAAGATGTGATTCACCGTATGTTAATCCGATTGTGATAGTAAAGAAAAGCAATGGAGAATTGAGATTATGTTTAGATGCCAGGAATATCAACCAGCACACTGTATCACAATATGAATTACCTCTAAACATCGAGGCCATTTTTGGAAGAATCACCGGGTCACACATATTTTCGAAAATTGACTTAAAACACAGTTTTTGGTTGATACCGTTAGCTGAAAAGTGTAGAAACTACACCGCTTTTTCTATTGATGGTATTGTCTACCGGTTTAAGGTAGTGCCATTTGGATTGCAGAGTGCTTGTGCTGCACTCGTCCGAGCTCTACATACCATTTTGAATCGCCATGAAGATTTCATAGTTCATTATATCGATGATTTATTAATTTTTTCACAAGATACTCAGAGTCATCTGGAACACATAGAAATAATTTTGAAAGAATTGGACACAGCGGGATTGAAATTAAACATTGAAAAATGTCAATTTTTTCAAAAAGAAGTCATTTATTTGGGTTTTCAATTGGAGACCAAAACAGTAAGATTAGCCGAAGACAGAGTCAAGCTCATAGATGAATACCCAAGACCAACGAATTTGAAAACATTGAGAGGTTTTCTTGGCACGATAAATTATTTTAAAAAGCTGATTCCCGATTTGAGCCAAAAGGAAATCCCTCTGATAAAATTGCTTAAAAAAGGAATAAAATGGAATTGGAAAGAAGAACAGGAGGAAGCTTTCGAAACATTAAAACGAGAATTCGCAAAAGGAACGAAAATATACCACCCCATTTACAATTTACCTTTTATATTCCGAACTGATGCATCCATACAAAAATTTGCAGGAATTCTGTCTCAAATACAAAACGACCAAGAAGTGCCGATATGTTTTATATCTCGAGTGACTAAAACACATGAGAGAAAATATAGTGTTACAGAATTGGAGTTTTCCAGTGTACTATATTGCGTAAACAAATTGAGGTTTTACTTATTGGGAGCAAAATTCACAATCGAAACAGACCATGCAGCTTTAGTACATATCATGAAGAATAGATTAGTAAATAATAGAATACATAGAGGCATTCTATTATTACAGGAGTATGATTTTGAGTTCCGATATATAAAAGGGAAAGACAACATAATAGCCGACGCTCTAACACGGGATGAGGACACCGGAAAAAAGGAAACAATTACTCTACAGGTGGGACTAAATAGATTAATACAAGAAGAAGGGATATATTCGTTAAATGAGATAAGGACAAACCAGGAAGACCTAGAGGAAAGAGAAAAAAGAAGAGCGGAAGTAGAAAATAACATATATTTTAAGAGAATAGACGGAAAGGAACTATATTTAGTGACACAGACATTGGCCGAAAAGATAATAAAGAAATTACATGAGGACAATGGGCATATCGGTAGCAGAAAAGTTTGGCTCGTTTTTAGGGAAAATTACATCAGCCGATAGGATTACCGCATTGCAAAGGAAATTACCCAGAAGTGCGATGTATGTCAAAAATATAAGAGTCGGAATTTCAAAAACGAAAATGTTGCCAAAAATATTGAAGTCCGAAACAAACTAGACATTGTAGCAATAGATATGTTAAGCGATCTAATTATGACCACTAAAAGGAACAAACATATTCTGGTAATGGTGGATGTGTTTTCAAAATACGTAAAATTATATAGTTGCCGCACCACAAAGGGGGAAGAAATATTAAGAAAAATCGACAATTTTATAGCCATAGTAGGAACACCAAAAAAGATTCTACTGGACAATGCAACGTATTTCCGAAATGATCGTTTCAAGGGACAACTTCGAGAACGAGGAATAGAGACAAATTTTGTCAGCATCAGGCATCCACAGAGTAATCCTTCGGAACGATTCATACAGGAAGTGACGAAATTTCTTCGCATTGCAACAGATGGTCAACATCGCCACTGGGACAGGAAAATAGCGGAAATAGAAAGGTATCTAAATACAATTCCGAGCACAGTAACAAAAGAGACCCCAGAATACATCATGAAGGGTGTACTGCCGATAAGGCCATGGGAAGACCAAGAGCCAAAAGAATATCAACAGGTGATTGAAACCGTACAGAGAAGATTACGGCGAAGCAACGAAAAATATATCCAAAGACAGGAACAAAATAGTAAAAGAAGACCAGTGACTTTCCAAAAGGGTGAAAAAGTACTCGTGAGGGCATTACGAGTATCAAATCTTCCTGGGGGCATTTGCGCAAAGTTGATGCCTGTTTTCGAAGGCCCGTACATCGTGAATAATGAAAATGGGATAAATAGTTATGAGTTGAGGCACAGGAACTCGGAAAAGATCCGAGGAATTTATAATATTCACGATGTATACAAATATCACGAATAAAAGACAGAATTACATGAAGTAGATAGTAAGTTAGGGTATAAGACGTAGATTAAAGTAAGGAAATATACAGGGAGTTGGTTTTGCCTCGAGAAAATTTATTTAAAAATGCAGATAAATTTTATCGAATACAAGGCGGGGATTTGTTATATTTCTATTTGATATGAAAATTAAATTTTGATAATTATAAACAGAATTCAATTTAATATAAAATATTTTCAATTTTCTCAACCACGGGCATATAAATTTAGAACAACCTGTATAAAACAAATTGTTATATTTAATTTTAAGAAGTGATTAGAAGAAGCATACGAAACTCGGGACAATGCGCTTAGAATAAACAAAGTGAATGGCGCGTATTATTATCGTTGTTCGCGGAAGGTTCGATCATTAGCCTATGCTAAATAAAACTCAAGTGAAATCGATAATAGGTCATTATCGTTGTTCGCGGAAGGTTCAATCATTAGCCTATGCTAAATAAGACTCAGTAGAAGTAGATAATAGGTCATTAAATTTTGTAAATAGTAGAAAGTAATTTTAGAATGGGAATTAACTATTTTTTTTTGGTAATCCATTAAGCATATTTAGAAAGATTAAAAATTGGTTTTGAGGAATACTGCGAATGAGAGTTGGTGGTGGAAGGTTGATTTGTGAATCTGGAAGGGATATTTAGAAAGTAGGGGAATGAATGAAAAAGATAGATCAGAATGTTTTGAGCTGTCGAGAAGTGAAGTCCAGTAGTAGACGGTAGTGTACGGAGAGTGAGAAAGCCGGTGTAGTTCCGTGAGTGTGGAGTATCTATCGTGGAACGAGAGGTAGGCCAGGTTGAGAGTAAAAGAACCTCCTTGAGCCAAGAGTGTCCCGGTAGCTGATTGCAGTTTCGAAAAAGGTAGAATACAGCATCACGACAGAAGCAGGAACGAGAGCTATACGAGCTAGTTTTCAAAGGAGAACATTACTGAAAGCCAGGACGAGGTTTTGATCGCAGCCAAGGATAGCAGGAAACGGGTCTTGTGTGAAGACATTCTCAGTTCACCAGAAAAAGGTCAGTCATATTTGTTTGGACATGAATGTATGGGTTTTTCGTATTAAATACCACATTATAAATTGAAGAACATAATAAATAATATCAGAAAAGCTTCATCAAACTTAAATAGAATTGTTGCTAATAAATCCTAATAGTTAAATGTTAATAAAAACTTTCAATTGGAAACCAAAAGGAAATAAGATTCCCATTTGTAAATGCTATGTTTAAGAATAATAAGATCTAGCAAATATTAAGCAGTGATTGCCATTTAAATAAAATAAACAATATTTTGATTATAATTGTAACCCATATGTGTGTATTATTTTACTCTTTTCTTTCCTATCCCGATTAGGAACCATTGAGAAATACTTAGAAGCCACGAGAGTAAGTAATTAATTTTATAATTCGCCCTGAGATTGAAAACATATTGATATGTGATCCGGTTAATTAATTAGCTTATTATTGATGCATTGATTAAATTAAATGACATATAAGAATATTATCTCATATCAATAATCAAGATCACATCAGTATATTGAGTATTTTTGGAGTTATTATCAAAAGAAAATGAAAATTACGATAATTTTAAAAATTATGATTTTTATAAATCATACCTTTTTTCAAAAATATGCATTCTAAACTGGTCAAAATTGTTGAAATTATTACTTATGCTAATATAAAGAAATTTTTGTAAGGATTACCTACTATATATTTTAATTTTTATGGAAATGGCGTATGTTTTGTTTTTCACTTTTTCCTAAAAATTTTGAAAGGGTTCTCTAATTTTCCGTAGTAATTGCACAAAAGCTCTAAAATTATTGAATTTTTCCCGAGTGACACTTTGACAGTTTTAATTTCACGAGCCGAAGGCGAGTGAAATTATGTCAAAGTGTCACGAGGGCAAA
The DNA here is from genome assembly GCF_917563875.1 of Diabrotica virgifera virgifera. NCBI lineage: Eukaryota > Metazoa > Arthropoda > Insecta > Coleoptera > Chrysomelidae > Diabrotica > Diabrotica virgifera. The sequence continues at coordinate 172,487,468 of NC_065449.1, read as the reverse complement.
AATTCTATATCAAGTTTAGAGATCGAGTGCAATTTGTTGCGATTATTCAAACCATACCATCATTATATACCAAAATTTTATTGTAATTTATTTATGTAAGTACAAATTAGTACAATTAAACACACAGTTGTTGAAAGTTTGACGGTTGAAAGTCATCACTTTTATAATTTTTAAAACATTAATTGTCATTAATGTCACTGAATATATTTTTTCGTAGCAACGAGGGGCATCTGACGTAATATACTTGACGACGGAAAATTATCAAAAATTATCGATTTAATTTAGATTTATGTAGCTTTCTATTGGTCAGAATCTCCTATGAATGAAATAATCATCATAACTACTTAATTTTAGTGCTATTAACTTTTTCTGGAGCTTATTTGATACGTATTAAGTTCTTTAAAAAATTTATCGCTATATTTTATAAAATGCATCGTTGTCCCGTTATTTAATCTTGAATACTTAGATTTGAGTACTCGTTGAAAAAAATATACATTCAATTACCCCTAACTCACTTCAAATTAACATTAGTTTAGTTCTTTAAGTGATAAGTGTATTTAATTTTTTATTATCTTCAATTTTAGTAATAATAACTTTTTTTATAAAAGCTTATTTTTTTTGAGTTATACGTGAAAAACAGCTTTAAAACATGTATTTTTGCTACGAAAAAATGAAATTTTTGATCTTGTTTAACTCAAAAAGTATTGATTTATATTAATAACTTTATATAACAAATTTTGCTTATAAACTGTCCCTCTATCGATGTAAGGTATTATTTTTAATAAAATAATTTTCTCCCCCGCGAAGGAGTGGCATCCACCCCCAGGGTAAAAGCGCAAGTTGGCATCATATCACCTTTGTTCCTTGAGGTATCGTCTAACTACTCACCAAATTATCATGAAAATAGATGGAAGTTCAACGAAATCGGAGGTGAAAACCTTCAGTAGCTGCACTAAAACTAGGATCATTTATATCGTAATTTTCTTTACTATCATAATACTTCATATTTTGATAAAGGACTCCGAAGAGGAAATCGAAACGTCAATAAAGTCATTTTTTAAGTTACATTGTGGCTTATTTCCCAATTAGAAAAATAAACTAAAAATAAATAGATCATGTATTTCATATCAAGTAAAAATCTAAAGTTTCTTAAGAGGATCGGTACGTATTTTCGGCTGCAATGCTTTTCAAATTGGGATTCATTTTTTTCGAATCCTGAGAAAAATAATAAGTATTTTTGAAAAATTTAAACGTAGAATGAAATATTACGTTATTAACGAGAGCAGAAAGTCCCTGAGAACTTCTATAATGTTTATTTTAATAAATTACAGGGGTGAAAATCTAAGAGAAAATGTAGTCTGATTTTAATTTCAAATATCTCATTCGAAAGGAACTTCTTATATACTCTAAGGGACTTTTGGCCCTCGATAATGATTTAGTCTTTCATTTTGTGTTTAAATTTTTTAAAAATATTTATTAGTTTTTTCAGGATTCGAAAAAAATGGACACCATGTCCGTGGAAATCGAACATTCGCTATCTTTGTCATACAACGCACTCATTCGAATATAATGTTATGACAAGACTCAAGACACTGACAAGTAGAGATGTGTCCGACCCGCTATTGTGATATAGCAGTTCATTCTGCTACTGCTTTCTAACGCTTTTACGATAATAATAAAATCAATCAAAGAGTTATGTATTAAATAGTATTGATAGTGTATTTGAAAAATAATAATTGCTTTAAGGCGTACAATTAATAAATAGTTATTTATTGTTTTTATATTATTTATGGAAAATCCAAGTATTTCAAGTCATTAAAGTTCAAATAAAAGTATTATTTTATCGAGTTTGTTCCCATAACCCTAAAAAAGGTAACTAGGTCAGGGTAATAAGACAAAAATATACCCTGTTCGTCACACTTCAGCAGCCAGGGTACTGAAGCGTTTTTTCGACAAGTAATACCTATAGGAACAAATTGTAACTATTTCCTGCGTAGGATCTGGCGGCCATTTTTACTTATAAACAATTAACTGTCAAAAAACGGCATTTTTCCCTTTTTTTTTCACGTCAATGGAAAACAGTGGAACTTGGATTTTTGAGCCTTAATTGTTTATAAATAAAAATGGCCGCCAGATCCTACGCAGGAAATAGTTACAATGTGCTCTTATAGGTATTACCTGATGAAAAAACGCTTCAGTAGCTTGGCTGCTCGAGTGTCATGGAAAAAACCTTATTACCCTGGACTAAAGAGTTTAACTATAAAGTAAAGTGCCCATGGTGGCAGAAAATGTAGTAAGTGCTAAAGCTTTAAGTACGTACTACATTTTTGAATATTTCACTACACTTAAAAGGCATATTTGCTTTTCTCCGTAGTATTTGCTATTATTTACCAGCCTACATAGAAGAATGTACTACGCTTTTGAAGTATGTGCTTGTTTAGTAGTATTTTGCTTCAGTTTAAGTGAAGTTGGTGGGTGGACGTCTTCGGCGTAGGTATTTTTTTGTTACAATATGGCAGCATTTATGAATGTGTGTCATAGAAAAATTTACAATCTAAGAAGAAGGTTCTTAATTTTTGGGGTCATTCTTTTATCAAATAAAATTTAATAATTGGGAAGAAGAATAACAAATAACAATTGTTCATTTTTATCCTCGCTTAACTCTTTTGTCGCTTCGGATCTGAGTCACTCATTTTTACTCATGTACAATTCTAATAATTTGGTACGTAATAAATATGTGAATTCACAAAAAATCACAAGCACATGGAAAACTAATTCCATCACTATTGGTGTAATGCAGACACGGCTGGCGCTACGCTTTGTAGTGATCATAGTAATAGATCATTTGATGTGATCATTTGATATGACCACAAACATATCTACAATCGGCAAAAACTTCCAACAATCCAACATATAGTTTACTCCTTTAAACGAGAATAAAATTTAATGCGAAAATTATTGGTTTACCGATATATTTTATAGATCATATTTTCACTATAAATTTAAAATTAATTTGAAAAATACAAAAGTAATTAATTTGATTTACAGTCGGAAAAATAAAAGAATACCCATGAAGGAACATATAAAACACGCTGTATTTTCCTGTCACCGTGTCACACAAAAAATTGGCCAGCGCAAGTACATGTAATAATTATTGTTAAATGTACTTGCACTGGACAATTTTCTTTGTGACAGGGTGACAGGAAAATACAGCGTGTTTTATATGTTCGTTCATGGGTATTCTTTTATTTTTCCGACTGTATGTAAAAAAGTACTTACTTCAATTGAGGTAACCGTCTATTTCTTCGCTTTTCAGTAACACATTTCTTGTAACAACGTCCCATATTTTAATTTGCGCAATTAAAGGAATAAATAAAGTCTTTATAAATTAATTGAGTAATAATACATTTATACAACGCAGTTCTTCACATGTTCAAACCTTATCTAAGCTTTCCATGGTAACAGGATATTATTAAAATAACTTTACTATCTAAGGTTTCCATGGTAACAGGACATTATTAAAATAACTTTACAACTTTTTTTCCTTTTCGACTATGTGTATAGTATATAAATAATGGTAACCACTGAATACATAATTAGTGAAAAAATAATCCTATCATTTATACAAGTAAAGGTTATCCAAGAACATTCAAAAATTGAACGAAACCGAAATAGCCATCTCTACCTTTCTAATGACAATGTCACTGTCAACCTAATGTTTATATCTGCAGTTTCCATACCAGTGAGAATTTTACTACACGTAATTTGCCGTGTAAAGACAGAAAAAATAGGGATGGCCGTAAATTATTTTTGGGAATTATGTACCCATAGCCTTAATGTGATTGCAAATTGAATGACATTTTCCCCAAAAAAAGATTGTAGTGACATCTGACCATAAATGTGTTTATTTATTTTTTATGGGAAATAAGTCACAATTTTACTAAAAAATGAATTTATTAACGTTTAAATAAATTATTAGAAGAATTTTTTTACTTAGCAACAACATGTTTATTTTATTTTAATAGTATTTTGTATTTTGACAACGAAACCCGATTTGGGCTTCGAAACGTTAATAAATTCATTTTTTAGTAAAATTGTGGCTTATTTCCCATAAAAAATACATAATTATAAAAATGCCACAAGGAAATAGCTTCAGAACAACATAAATGTGTATACCAAAAGATTAATATTATATCGGTTGCAACTCAAATATTACAATTCAGCAGAATTTGAACATGATATACAAATTTTCATTAATTTTCAGATAATTAAAATTTTTTTATTATTCAGTACATAAAATTATTTTAACAGGTCGGCTAGTCCCATGGGGGTTGAGTTAAATTATACAGGCCGAGCAGGTCCTGAGAGAAATGATTAATCTGCGGAGATGCTGGATCTTTTTGTGTGCTATTAATAGGATTGAACGGTCAACAGACCCTAAAGACTATCCAATAATGATATTTAAATTTTTACTATTAGTCGAGGAAATGAAGCTGAAAAAATGGCAAAACCTCGCAATTTCTTCGTCCAGCATCAATTTGTACAAAAATTTGGGATTAGGCTAATTACACCCTCTAGTTCATTTTCTATAATGAGCCGTTGTACGCTTTTGGTTTTTTAAGGGCGAAAACTACCCCTAACTGTAAAAAATTATAAAATAAAATTTTAAACTTTAGTATTGTCAACATTTGGTTCTTATTAGTTACATAATGATTGTTTTATGCTTTAAGATATACTATCATAACATTTCAACCCTTAAAACCACCCTTGTTGGAGCTGTATATAAAACATTTAGTTATCCTAAAAGAATAATTTGGGCTTGCACCAATTTACATAAAAATTTGGGATTAGGATCATCTCACCCTTTACTTCATATTCTATATCATGCTTAAGGGCGTTGATTCTTTTTAGGGGCGTAAACTACCCCTTATTGTCAAAAATTATATAAAAATATTGTAAACTTTAATATGGGTAAAATTTGGTATTGATTGGTTAAATAATGATTTTTTTATACTTTAGGATATAATATCATAATATTTGAACCCTTAATAACATTACAGTTTTTACACGTAGATATTTTAATGGATCTATACAGAAACAAAAAGTAGAATTAAAGAATTACAAAAACATTTATTTACACAAAAATACAAATTTACAAATATGTACAAATACAAATAATACAAATAGTTTTTAGTCATCTTCCAGTATACGAACCGGTTAATTTTAAATTTTTGAATTTATCGAAAAACAAAAATTTGTTTTATAAACATAGCTCCTTCATTTTTGGCAATTTTTTTTTTTTCAAAAACAACTTTGTAGAATTTTTAAAGAGTTCTAAGACTGTTTAAACTAAATTTCGTAAGATCCCTTAGTTTTTAATTAGGGTGGATTTAAAGGGCTCGAATAAGGAGGTATTTGCTCGTAAATAGAGGTTTTAAACAGCTATATCTCGCTAACTGTTCACTGTAATGAAAATCTATGCTCCAATTAATTTTAGCTATTAAGAAAGCTACAATTTAGTAATCCATCTTTTTTTGTATCTCCAGTATTTTCGGAGATATTTTGAAGTAAAAGGTAAAAAATGGGGAAGTTTCAAAAAATAAATTTTTTTTAAACTCCAATTTTTCTAAAATTAGGCCTTTTAAATAGATAAAACTTCTTGTGTGCATTGATAATACAAATATAAAAGGAATTACAGAAAGGTGAAGACCAATTTTTAATTAGGAGGGTAGTTAGGGGATTCTTTTCCATGATTTTTTTTATAGAGAAAAGCAGGTACCGACCTTTTTTTGATCATAAGTCGCTTACTATTCAGGCTAGAAACTTTTTATTATTATATTTTAAAAGGCCTAACTGTATACTTGAAAAATATTATTTAAGTTTTTCTTCGAAAAATGCAAAGTTTTTCCGTTATTTTACTTTGAATAATTCAAATTATGCATTTGACGAAAAAACCTAACTTTTAACATGTAGTATCTCGGTTTTTGTTGGTCTTAAAGATATTACAGAAAAAGAATTTGGTTTGTGTTACTAAAAGATACAATTTTCATATGTGGAGTTTTTTTGATTAAATGTATATTTTTCGAGGAATTTTCAAAAAACCCTCTAAAAAAAGTCTATTTTTTCATCGAAAAACTGTTACTTTCAAGCGCGAATAACTCGAAAAATATTAGTTTTATGAAGAAAATTTAAAAAACATTTTTTTCTTAGAATTAATTTTTACATCGATTTACATGGTTAAAATGTAATAAAAAATTCGCGCCCCCGAGATGGGGTGGCAACCACCCCCGAGGTTTTAGCCTACAGTGCCATGATATAGAAAATGATCCTTGGACTATATTCCCTACCTTCTGTGAAAATTTCAAGTAAATCCATGCTGGACGAAAAAATTGCGAGCCAAAATGCTTGATTTCCTCGACTATATGAGGAAATTTTTATTACTAACCATATTTTATTACCCACCATATTTCTTAATAATAACAAAAATTACGTTTTATACCATTTACACGGTCTTGCCGAGTAAGCTTTTTTTCCTAAAATTAATCATAATAGTCTAAGATCTGAATTTAGGTCGACCTCCACCAATCTGTTTACCAGATGAACCATTTTTTTATTAAATTTCATACATAGACAAATATGACTCACATGGGTTGCCTATCAAAATATTGTCATAGCTATCTTTAAGGGTGGGCCATAGGGGTGGAAATCAACGTTTTAAGCACATTTTCGTGAATTTTTTAAAGTATGGTAGAATTATTTATTTTTAAACTACAAAGTCCTTAGAACAATGCTGAATGCCCCTTGGTACGTGCCAAACTATGTGATAGAGCAAGACGTCAATGTCCAGTAATGACAGAATATTACAAAAAATATTCCAAGAGAATACAATCTCATCCAAACGAGTTAGCCAGCAACCTCACTGACGACCATAATGATGTACGACGCCTGAAGAGATTCAAAGTAGTGGACGTAGCAAGAAGATGCGAATAGTCTGTGCTTATTACTAAACTTTAGTGTTGCCCAAATGCAAGACCAAGACGAGACTTAGATAGTCTTGGTCTTGGTCTTGCGGCAGTACACCTGGTCTTGGTCTTGGTCTTGGTATTGCGCTCCCGGTCTTGGTCTTGGTCTTGGTCTTGCAGCAAGAGTCTTGCAAGTCTCGCAGTCTCTGCCCATTAGCATATTGCATATCTTAGAACAACGTAACAGAGTAGGTACATTTTAAGATTGAATATCATAGCCGTAGGAAAAACCATCCAAATTAATAAATATCTGACACCGGATGGGGTTTGAACTCACGGTGTAAGTGATCCGTGTCCATATTCTAACTATCTAAAGTTTATTAGAAACATGCATTTTTTAGTGTATTTGCTATTCACTATCTGTGATTTGAAAAGCATTCAATTCGGTGACAGATCTGCACAGTATGTTAATGCCAGTTTTAATTTTTATTCACTACGTTGGGTTGGACAGACCAGTATGGGTTTCAGATTTTATGGCACGTCAGCTGCTTCACAAGCAGAGTGAAACTTACTCTTCAATATCTCACTTGTTAGCCTTATATATAAGGCTATATAGCCGTATTCTTTAACAATATCGCTGGAAAAATATTGTTGCTAGACAGGTAAAGTGTCATTGTATACCGGATACCGGGTATACCAATCAAACTGTGTTTTTTTCTCAAAGTTCGCATTATTTTGTGGAATACTCTATCATATAAAATACTGAAATTAAAACCCAACTATAGTCTAATGTTTTCTTAACATTCTGTTTTTGATTCATTCGCTTATGTTGTATAACAAAAAAGTTAGGTATTTTATCAACTAGCCATGTTTTTCATTAATACAGGGTGTTTTTAAATAAGTATGGCAAACTTTAAGGGGTAATTCTAACGAATCATGTTAAAATGACGTATGCATGACTTTTACGTATGCATGCCAATGGTGAATATTAAATTCTTAATTGTATGTCAAAAATGCGTAATAACTACCTCATAAAACTCACCAAATTTCATTTGCATATCTCAACCGGTTTTAGAGCAATAAATAAAACCTCAGTTTGTAAGAAAAATTTTAATACCTACTCCTATTTCGGAAACGAAGCATTTGCGGACATACCCTCCTATTAGAGGTGAAACTCACAAAGTGCTCTTTTTTGAGATTTTGACATTTTCATCAATTTGAACTCAATACGATACTGTCCACCTCTGAAGAAATCAACTGGGGCTCTATTCTAATTGCTGAGATAATTTATGGTATACTTCACTAAGTACATGATTGTGAATTTCGGTTTCAAGGTCATTAAAACTTATTATTGCCCTTAGTGAATTTTTCCTTACAATCTGGAGTGCCGAATCGGTAATACATATTATTTAGTGATCTTTCCAACAATACATTATTAAACATAACTGTTTATTATTTTTGTGTTCATTATCTATTCGGCGACTGATTAAAGAAATGAGCTTAAATTATTTCTTTGTAGCAAATATTTTACATAATCTATTTTGCGATCAAGCAGGCGACTTGTGTGTTATATTGTATTGTTGAAACAGTATATTATTCGTGTGCATTATCTGTTCTGTTCGGCGATTGATTAAAAAAATATGGGTTTAAATTTCTTTGTAACAGATAGCCTACACATAATGGGTAACATTATCTATTTTATGGTTAAGCAGGCGACTTTTGTGGCTGTCGCCGAAAATAATGGCATTTATTTTCAAACAACGAAACTTATTGTTCATTTTTTAAAGAATAGACTATTATTTTTGATAGATGGTTAGTAGTTGTAAGTCAGCAAAATTTTGTATAGGTACCTTTGTATGTATAAAATGGATGTTGATATTTTAACATTAACATTACTTCTGTTTTTATCACATGTGATTTTCTATAGAGGCAACTGTTTTGTATAAACTTATTTAGTATTTAATAACTATTTATTAACATTGTATTCATTACCTATTTCATTTTGAATCCCAACGTCATGATACTTTATGGAGATAAATTCATTAACTTCTCAATATCCAATAATTGTGTTCATGAAAAAACTCATGTACAAAGTGTAGCTATTGAATTTTACCTCTAATAGGACATACCTATGTTTATAAATCAAATCAAACTGTCATTATTTTTCGTGCTGAATTACCCTGTAAGGTTACCATACTTATTTAAAACACCCTGCATTGATGAAAAACATGGCTAGTTAAAAAAGTACCAAGTTTTTTATTATCCAACATAAACGAATGAATTAAAAACAGAATGTTAAGAAAATATGTATTTAAAAACACAGTTTGATTGGTACACTCGTACCAAAAACCTGGACAATTAAGTTCAGGGCAAAGAAATCGTCTGCTGTTAAAGATGTGCAAAATATTTTATTCTCCTATATACTCCCTAAAACGACTTTCAGTTCTAACCGCAAGACGCAAGAGTCTCGCAGGCTTAGTCTTGTTCTTGCTTAAGTCTTGCATGCTAAGTCTTGGTCTTGGTCTTGCTAAAATTAGGCAGTCTTGGTCTTGGTCTTGCGAAAACGCAAGAACAAGACCAAGACTGCAAGACCAAGACCGATTTTGGGCAACACTACTAAACTTATTTCAATCGTTTTAATTTGATTTATGTCAAGAGGGTGATCACTGAATCTCCCTCTACACTCTACGTTACAGGTCAAATTTTCAAATTTTGTCAAATAATTTACCTATTGTTCTCAATTAAGAACAAATTGTAAATAAAACATTTTAAAAAATATATTTAAATTAATAGACATATTCAATACAATAAACATAATCGCAAAATACCATGAGTTTGCGGCGAACATCAGAACTAATCATTGGATCGTGTAAAATAAAAATTCAACTAATCAGATTTTATTAACTCATGAGGTTCTGAAGGTAACGCTGTCGAGTTTTTAGTTCTAATGATTTTTGACTTTTTGGTATTGGTATTACTCAGAAATCAATTTTTTTGCAAAAAAATCGAAAACCCGCATATCCAAAAAAATTTTTGTTGACCAAAAAATAAGCATAAAACAAGAAACATCTCAACAACGTTACCAACCTCAAGAAATTTCTAAAGAAAATATATACAAAATTTCATGTGGATGGGTAAAGTACTTTTTGTGTTAGAATGTCCACCGCCTTTGAAAAAAGCAGTCTTGAGAAAATGCGTTTAAAGTTTTGACACCTTTTATTTTCAATATATTTTTTGTCTCTCATTTAAAAATAAGTCAATTTTTAACCATTTTTCGCAAAAAAAATCCTTGTTTTAAATTCGGAGTAGTACCAAAAGTCAAATATCGTTAAAACTAAAGCAACCCGACAGCGTTGCCTCGAGAAACTCTTAAGCTAATAAAATATTTATTAATTTTTATTTCACATGATCCAATGATGAGTTCTGACCATCTTCTTCTAGTGCCGACTCCACTTGTAAAGGTGGCATAACCATTGCAGATCCGTCTTTATCTTCTGCTTTTCTAAAAAGCGTCTGTATGTTTAAATTGGTTCAGTCGCGAATGTTTTTCAGCCAGGGTATTTGTCATCTATCAGGACCCCTTTTTCCTTCGATTTTATCCTTCATAATCAGCTGCAACAACTTCTACTTATCATTTCTGAGTACGTGCCCGAAATATATCGTTTTTCTCTTTCTAATGGTGGCTAAAAGTTATCTGTCTCTTCTGATGAGTTCTGATTTTTTCCTGAATTTTTTTGATATTCTTTGAACTGAACTGAATGTCCCTATTTAACTTAGAAATAAACTAATTCTACCATACTTCCAAAAAAAATTCACAAAAATGTGCTTGAAATGTTGATTTCAAACCTTACACCCCTTCCCCTTAAGGATAGCTATGATAGGCAACCATATTTTGATAGGCAACACACGCAATTCGTATTTGTCTATGTATCAAATTTAATAAAAAATATTTACTTCGGGTAACAGACAGCGCCGGATTAACCATTAGGCGTAATAGGCGGCCGCCTAGAGCACGTGCACTTGATGGGGCCCGCGTCCAGCTCAAATGCATTAATTAATATTGAATTATTTAAGCAGTAATTAAAAAAAAATGTAAAATATTAAATAAATCAAATAGGGCTAACGGAGACATAGAAAAAAGAGAATGGTTAATTTATGATTTCCAATCAAACTCAGTTTTTTGTTTTGTCTTCTGCCAAATATGTCAGGAAAATACAACCGACTTTAAGCCAAAATTGCAAGAAATTTTTGCCGACCTCCGCGACAGATGTCGGCAACCCTCGTAGTTATTCAGACTTTGGAGCTCTGGTATTCATTATCTGTAGATTTGTTTAAAGTAAGTGGTCGCTATAAAGGGGCCTACTTCCTACTTCGTATGGCCGCCTAGGGCCCTATGATGTCTTAAACCGTCACTGGTAACATATGGGTGAAGATCGACCTAGATTCGGATCCCGTACTATAAAGTGTTTTCTGATATATATTGTTTTATGTTCAAAGAGACATTCACTATATCTTCGTCGTTATTAAAACCGATATCTTTATTAGAGAAAACTGCCTACAATTAATATCAAGAAGACTCCCCACAGCAGGAATTTATATGATGAATGGAAAATAAAAGTTGCAACATATATATACATCAATAAACCGAAACGTCGACTGACTCTCGTTTATCATTCCAGATTTATTTTTTGGTTTTTTCTCCCGTTCGCAGCCTTTCGAGCATCATTAATAACTCATGTCTGCTCGATATACCATCGCCCAGACAATTACTTCTCCCCTTGCGTGTCGTTACAACTCAGCAAGTTCTCGAGTCTTCAACACTTCGCGTCAATTAAAACCCTCGTCTAACCTAAAACACTTCACTTCTCACTTGCGACATTCCTTATTGATCACACCTCGTAGTACGTCAGTCATCCCGGAATTCCAAATTAATTCCCGTCGATGATTTAGTTAGTCCGTACGTGTTTATCACCGGCATGTGTCTACACATCATCAAAATATGGTACATGCGGATGGTGTTTTGCAACATCCAGCTAATACGCAATAGTTAATTCTATTGTGGATATCAGGGATGACAGGGAGTATTAGTGCAATACACCACTATTATTTTAGTGACATGCAATAAAGATGGTTTAAATACTTTTGCCAAAGCAGTAATTAAAGCATCTACAATATCCTAATCGATTTTGTTGCTTCCATAACGTCGTCTATAACACGACAAAGTAACATATCATCCTTATCTTTAGTACTTAATAATCTATGGTTCGTATAGTATAAAAATACCTTTTCACGTCATCCGCGTCATAGTAAAATTTTTATTAATAATTTCATTCAGTACTGTAATTTGCCTATTGGGCATTACGCATTGGTTTAGTCCAGCTAATCCTATTGTGTATACCGTAAAATGGAGACTTTGACTGATTTTGTACTTTAATCCTATTTTAAACTTTGCTACATTTTTGCATATGCAAATATGTTATGGGTTTAGGCGTCTACTTTCAGTAGCTTAGATTATAATTACAAGAAAATAATCATGACAGAAAAAAAAATAAAAAATGACTTTGGTCAAGTTCACCCCATCTGGGGGGAAGTTGACCGTATACGCTTTTTGCCTGTTAAACTTATTTTTCTTTGAGGTGGGGTTAATTTGTCCGTTTTTTAAACCATTTTTTTTAATTCGTTATATCGGTGGATTTAACAACCCTTGGAATATTAATTCTTTTTTTTTTATTTAAAATGAATTCTTAGATATTTATAAATTTGAATCGTTAAAAATAATTTTAAAAATTATACAGGGTGGCTGAAGTATATCACAACAGATATTTTTCTATGTTATCGGTTAAATTCACCCCTGCGGTCAAAGTAATCCCATTTTACGGTATCTTTTTTTTAACAACACCGAGGCGGTGCATTGGTTATTTACAACTACTCACAAAATATTAGACTAGAAAGTAAATTTTCTGTAAATTTTCTTTATCGACAATCTTAAAACTAATGTTTGTTGAGTTCTCCCCAATGGTATTGCTTCTTTTTTAGCCAGCTTCAACCTAGCGCTTAAGATGCACATGAATCTATTTTTAGACATTCACTATTTACACTAATTCAAAAGGTTTTACAGTAACTCGAAAGGTTTAATTCTCTTGAGTCTTCTCACTATTCCATGCTAATCCAGGAGTTGAACAGCCTCTACGTTTACATGGTTATGAAGTCTGTTTTCATGCTTCTTTGCGAATACTTTAATTACATCTGCCACCATTTCCAGACAAAGTTCCCGATATAGGTCGCTACTTTTATACCAGGGAGCGTTTACAATGTCCGTTAGTACTTTATTCTGAAAACTTTGAATCATTTTGATGTTACTCGAACTGGCACATCTCCATTGTTGTATGTCATATGTCCATTATTGTCTGTACTGGTGTCAGTACTTGTTTATATATCATAAGCTTATTATGTACTGACAGTTCCGAATTTCTTCGCAGGAACCAGTACAATTTTCTATATTTGGTCTTCAATTCTATTTTTTTTTTCTTTTTGGTGTGTTGTTTCGATGTCAGCTTGACATCTAGGTTCATACCCAAGTATTTTACTGTATTGGCATATGATATAGTGCTATTTAGTACTATTGGTGTTTTATTAATTTTTTTGTTGGTGAGATCTACATGTATTTATTTATTTACATTGAGCTTAATACGCCATTTCTTGGTCCATGCATTAACCTCATTGAGGATTTGCAATTTTACTTTTGCTTCAATTTCATCATCATTAACTGCTAATATATTTATGTCATCAGCAAACGTAGCAATTCTCTTCTTCTTCTTCATTTTGTGTAGATATGACTCTGTCTGTTTTTCAGTGTGCCTCAAGTAAGTTGTCAGCGTAGCAGTTGTGGTTGTGTTTAATACTGGTTAATCATAGGTGTACAGAAAATAAAATAATGTACCTAAAACACTACCTTGGCTTACTCCAGCACCAAATTGTTCTCAATTCATACTAACAGTCTTCATATTTTATTCTAAACAATATTTCACTAATACACGATTTTAGTAATTGGCTATGTTCCTTAGGTACAATTAAATTCAGTTTGTATTCTAGCCCATCAGGTCACACTTTATCAAAAGCCTGGGCAAAACTGCCGAACATACTTTTTTTCCTCTAGAACTTTTTCTACTTGGTCAGTGATTCTGTGGACCTGGTCTAGTGTTGCGTGATTATTTCTAAATCCACAATGATGTAGGGGAATAATACATTTTTGTTCTATTATAGGTTTTAGTCTTTATAGTAAGTGTTTTTTAAACAATTTTGAAATCACTGGCAACAACAATATTGGCCGATATGATGTTACATCCTTTGATGATTTCCCAGGTTTTACTATCATAGTTATTTCGTTACAGCTCAGCAAATTCTCGAGTCTTCAACACTTCGCGTCAATTAAAACACTCGTCTAACATAATACACTTAACTTCTCACTTGCGACATTCCTTATTGATCACACCTCGTAATACGGCAGTCCTCCCGGAATTCCAAATAATTCCCGTCGATGATTTAGATAGTCCGTACGTGTTTATCACCGACATGTGTCTACACATCCTCAAAATGTGGTACATACGGATAGTGTTTTGCAACATCCAGCTAATACGCAATAGTTAATCATATTGTGTATATCCAGGATGACAGGGAGTATTAGTGCAATACACCACTATTATTTTAGTGACATGCAATAAAGATGTTTTAAATACTTTTGCCAAAACAGTAATTAAAGCATCTACAATATCCTAATTGATTTTGTTGCTTCCAATACAATAACGTCGTCTATAACACGACAAAGTAACATATCATTCTTATCTTTAGTACCTAATAATCTATGGTTCGTATAGAATAACGTCATCCGCGTCATAGTAAAATTTTTATTAATAATTTCATTCGGTACTGTAATTTGCCTATTGGGCATTACGCATTGGTTTTGTCCAGCTAATCCTATTGTGTATACCGTAAAATGGGGTGACTTTGACGGATTTTGTACTTTAATCCTATAAAAATCATATTTTAAACTTTGCTACATTTTTGTATATGCAAATATGTTATGGGTGTAGGCGTCTACTTTCAGTAGCTTAGATTATAATTACAAGAAAATAATCATGACTTAGAAAAAAAAATAAAAAAATGCCTTTGGTCAAGTTCACCCCATCTGGGGGGAAGTTGACCGTATATGAAGAGTACAGGGGAAAAACAAGGAATGTCACATTTTATACATATTAAAATAAACACCAATAAAAGTTTAATTCTTATGTTATCTAAAAACAACTTAAGAGATTCTTAGCAGAATTCTAGCCATTATTGGTCTATAATCTTAATATAGGAGTCCGGCCCTGATGGCAAGCAAATCTTACAGCTTTATATCGGTCCTGACAAATTTATAAATTCAAGTAGTTAAAAGTTGAAATATAATTTAATTTTGACATTGTTTGCAAGATAAAGTTTAAATGTGACAGTGTGTTAAAAAACCAACGATTCTGTGAGTACAAAATTGCATTATTTATATCTAACCATAAAATCAGAAGTTAAAAGGCAATATTTTATCGATTTCAATCCAAATTATCGATTATCGACAACAACTTTTTGCTGATTCAAGTAATTAGGCTGCCGTCTAATTTTGTTAAGAGGCCAGGTCCGGCTTCAGATCCGCTGTTCCAATGCATGTAAATTTTCAACGGGACGATGGCTGAACCGGAATTAGCTACTACTTCACGAAATACACCGACTACGTCACATATCTCTTACTCTCATGCATTAAACAGTTTTAAACATCCTTCAAAAGACCAAGGTATCATACTTTCAACCATACAAGGAATACAAGTTTTCGAATATGTAAAAGCTGTTGGATCAATAGTAGAGCCCAAAAATGTTATTTGGGCATCCAGAATCGCAAACAACCGCATCTGCATCTACCTCTCGTCTAAATATATAGTTGACCAATTTCTTAGCTCCCACAAACATGTAATTATTGACGGCAACCAAATTGAAGTAAGAAGATTAATAACTCCTGCCCAGAGATTAATCATATCAAGTGTATGTCCTACTATACCTAATAGCATAATTGAAGACCATCTAAAAACTATGGGTATAAAATCCGTCTCCAACATGACGTTTCTACGAGTAGGCATGCAAGACCCGGAATACAGCCACGTGCTTAGCTTTAGAAGGCAAATCTTCATAAGTCCTTTAGAAAATGCATCGATTCCTGACTCATTCCTAATTTCATTCGACAATACATCATATAGAATATACATTTCCATAGACGGTTTAAACTGCTCCAGATGCAAGACGGTCGGACATCAAGATTCTGACTGTCCTTCTTTATCATCATTAAGTAGTCCAATTAATCAAACGGAAACTGACCATCCAGTGAACGTACTCAACTCTGCCAATAAAGAATATAGCCAGCCAGAAGAACAACTACGGAAAGAACACGAAGAAGGTACCCAGACATTAAAGGAACCGAAACTTAACATCACAAAAAATCACGAATTAACATCAGCCACAAACGACCAAACCACTTCCTTACAAACAAACAAAGAACTACAGATTTCGTCACAACCACAAATATCCCAAGATTCAGTAATTGAAAGCGATAGAAAAATCTCTGAAGCTATTCATGTTACTAAAAGACAAATTTCCACTTCTCCCGAAATCCTTGAAAATGACCTACCTCCTCCCACTACTGAAAAACAAAAAAATAAAAAGCCTAAAACTCAAGATTCTATTCCAGATATTCTCAATGAAATTAAAGAAAAAATTGAAAATAGAATCCCTTCCTTCACACTTTCTTTTCATGAAATATGTGATTTTCTGTCAAATTCCCTTCACTCAAAACATCCTGAAATTATTGCTAAAAATTATTCAAATGAAAGCGATGAAATCAAAGAAATTCTAAACTTTATATATTCTCAAACACAAAATAAAAGTTTAAAAAACAATATTACCAGATTGAAGAAGAAACTACTTCTAAGCAGTCTTTCTTCTACT
Source organism: Diabrotica virgifera virgifera (assembly GCF_917563875.1). Lineage (NCBI taxonomy): Eukaryota > Metazoa > Arthropoda > Insecta > Coleoptera > Chrysomelidae > Diabrotica > Diabrotica virgifera. The sequence goes on along the minus strand of NC_065449.1, from coordinate 172,470,483 downwards.
GACGAAACTGACTACGAATCAAGTTCTCAAGTAAATAGTTAAAATGGCCAATAATACATTCATATTACAGTGGAACCTCAATGGTTATTTTACCCATATAGAATCCATCAAGCTTCTTATAAACGATTATCTTCCTTTAGTCATATGCATAGAAGAAACCCATTTCAAACATCAAAATGTAACATTAAAAAATTATGTTCCTTTTCTAAGAAACCGAGTTACAGATCATTCAAGCGGCGGAACAGCAATTTTCGTAAGGGATGACATAGAGTCAACCGAAATACAACTGCAAACAAACCTGGAAATAGTTGCAGTGTCAATCACCCACAAAATGAAAATTAATATTTGCAACGTATACTTACCTCATCCTACTGATTTAGATATAACTGAACTAAGCAATGTTTTAAACCAAATTCCACACCCAAAAATAATATTAGGCGATTTTAACTGTCACAACAGTACCTGGGGAAGTAACAAAACCGACAAATGTGGTAATCTCTTAAACAATCTCATCGACAATTTAAATTTAGTGTTACTGAACACTGGTAAATCTACTAGGTTCAATTCATACAATGGTACATTTTCAGCTATAGATCTCTCTTTATGCAGTCCGTCGCTAGCTACTTTATTATACTGGGACACATTGGGGTATTTATATGATAGTGATCATTTCCCTATCACAATAAACATAGATACTAATGATATATTGACTTTTCCAATTCACCAAACATGGAAAATAAAGTCAGCTGACTGGGATTTGTATCGAACACTTATAGAAGGACAAACAAACAACTTTAATTTAACCAATACCGCAAACGAAAATCTGGAACTATTTAATAATATTATTATTTCTGCAGCAACAATCGCAGTGGGAAAAACAAAATCTAGTAAAAGGCAGCCAGTTCCTTGGTGGAATAACGAAATTGCGCAAGCACTTACTTTGTCTAAACACGCTTTCAACGTTTATAAGAAACATAAAACTAACGATAACCTTATAATTTTTAAAAATCTCAGAGCAAAAAGCAGACAATTGATCAAGAAAGGAAAACGAGACAGTTGGAAAAAGTATGTGGCTTCAATAAATCCTTCCACTCCCATAGGCGACATATGGAACAAAGTACGCAGAATAAAAGGAACAAAATACTTCCGAGGCATAGATACGCTATCATACAATAACCAAATGCATTCAAACAAGGTAGCTATTCCAGAGATACTAGCAGATATATATGAACTTAATTCTAGTGATTCCAACTATAGCATATCTTTTTTAGAATATAAAAATCTAATGGAATCGTCAAATATACAAATCACCGAGAGCGACAATCCAATAAACAAACCCATAAGTCTTCAAGAATTAGAATTTTGTTTAAGCGCAAAAAATTCGACGCCAGGACCTGATGATATCCACCCTCTTTTCTTACGAAATCTTCCTCTAAATGCAAAACTAATATTAGTTGATATTTTTAATAATATTTTCATTCAGCACGACTTTCCTGATCTATGGTCGCAAGCAACTATAATTTCAATCCTTAAATATAATAAACCAAAAGACGATCCAAATTCCTATCGTCCAATCTCACTTACTTGCTGTACCTGCAAACTTTTAGAAAAAATCCTTAATTATCGTCTTAAATGGTATCTCGAAAACAATAACCTAATAAGTATCAGACAAAGTGGATTTCGTACGGGTAGATCCACAACAGACAATCTAATAACCCTTGAATCAGCTGTACATGAATCTTTTCTGCACAATCAAAAACTTATTGCCGTATTTTTTGACATAAGAAAAGCTTTTGACACAACATGGAGACATCTTATACTAAAAACACTTCAAGAATGGAATGTCCAAGGGCATATGTTGTCGTTTATTAAAAATTTTCTAGAAACACGAACTTTTCGAGTTAGAGCCAATGGATTCACATCTTCCAGACGAGTACTGCAAAATGGCACTCCACAAGGATCTACTCTAAGTCCTACACTCTTTCTGATTGCAATAAATAGTATTATACATCAAATAAAGCTGCCTGTATTTACTAGCCTATATGCAGACGACTTAGTCATTTATCTAAAAACAAATAATGTAACTCTGGGATCACATATATTGCAAACGGCCTTACATACAATTGAAAACTGGTCGCAAAACACGGGTTTTATATTTTCTGGCGAAAAAACACGTTATTTAATTTTTAGCAAAAGGAAAGACTATCCTAATATTCAATTAACACTTAACGGAGTTATGCTGAAGCAGTCAGAAGAAATAAATTTCTTAGGACTTTCTTTTGAACGTGACTTAAAATGGAAAAACCACGTAACGAATCTGCAACGTTCTTGCCAATCCAGAATTAACCTACTAAAAATGCTGTCAAATACCTCTTGGGGGGCTGATACAACAACTTTACTTAATCTATATAGATCATTAATAAGAAGTAAATTAGACTACGGCTGTTTATGCTACGATACTGCTAACAAAACATCTTTAAAAAAACTTGACTACATTCAAAATACGTGCTTGAGATTGGTTTTAGGTGCCACAAGAACTAGTCCAGTAAGTAGTTTACAAGTTCTGGCTAATGAACTCCCTTTAAGCCAACGAAGGCAACTTCTATCGCTGAATTACGTTGCCAGAATTTCAGCAAACAAAAGCAACGTAACCTACTCAACAATATTCTACAGAACAAATATATCTTCTGATCATTACGAAAACATTGCAAGAAATATGCTACCATTTCCTGAGCGAACAAAACGTATTGGTTTTAATTTAGAACAGTTCAGTCTCACTATACCCATTCATGTAAATTTTCCTCCCTGGATGATCAAACCTCCAAAAATAGATATGTCTCTAAAAGATCTCCCTAAACATTCCACACATCCTTTCCTTATCCAGCAAGCTTTTAAAAATTTAATTTCCAAATACCCAACAACTCATCGAATCTTCACTGATGCTTCCAAATGTGATGAAGGACATGCTGCAGCTTATATCTGCGGAAACATCAAGTCTACCGTACGAATCCCAACAAATTGTTGTATATATACCGGAGAACTTACAGCAATTCACCAGGCAATGAAAAAATGTGGTTCTATCCATGAAAGCAAATTTGTGATTATCACCGATTCAATGAGCGCATTACTTGGGATAAAACAGCTGTATACAACTCACGCTATTCTTCTCAAAATCAAAGAAGAATTATCTTATCTACAGAATCAACAGAAAGATATTTTCTTCATCTGGGTACCTTCCCATATGGGAATAATTGGCAACGAGGAAGTGGACTCTCTAGCAAGCAATGCAACTACCGACCAAAGTATTTCTATCACAGATCAAATACCTTGGACTGATCACAAAGTAAATATCAAAGGTCATGTCCACAGAACGTGGCAAACTACTTGGGATCAGACTAACAACAAACTAAAAGAATGCCTAAGTCAAGTAGGAACTAAACTCATGTTACCAAGTAATAGAAAAGACCAAGTCATCATCAACCGACTCCGAATAGGACATACGTTACTAACACACAAGCATATCTTCAACAAGGAGGCCGCTCCGATGTGTACCAATTGCAACACGCAACTGACAGTGAAACATATAATTATCGAGTGTCCAGTGTACCAGAAAGAAAGGATCGCGTGTGCTCTTAGTGACAATATTAAAAGTGTACTGACTTCAAACCTAAACTCCTTGTTAAATTATCTCAAAATGACTAAACAATACACCAGATTGTAAAGCATTTTTATATAATAATATGTATCTTACTGTTTGTGTATGTTCCCCCGCTAATAACCCTTAGGGTTGATGCGGGTTTATTTGTGTAAATAAAAAAAAAAAATCTTAATATAATAGGGGAGTGCAATTAGAACGAAAAGTTACAATGTTTCGGAAAAAATCAAACAAGGTTATATTTTTCTAAAACTTTTTTTTTGTTAGTTTATAAATATGTTAAAGTAAAAAGTTCTACTCACAAATTTCGCCGCTAATTGTTTATTAATTGTTTAAACAATAACAATTGTTTTGTATTAATAATGTTAAGAATATGGGTGAATTCAACATTTTATTTTGATAAAAAAAATTTTATTTTAGTTTTGATTATGCTGAACTCGAATCTGACATTACAATTTGCAAATTCAAAATGGCGGATTCAAAATGGCGGATTTTTTCCTAAAAATCCTTAAAAAGTAGTTGTAAAATCCGAATTTTTTTTATAAAACGTGTTTGTTTATATATATGTGGATATTTTTGAGAGGTTGCTGAACCTGAATCAAATTTTGATAATTTAAATTATAAAATGGCAGATCCAAAATGGCGGATAACTTAAAAAATAGTTGTAAAATCATATTTTTTTTACAAAATGTATTTATTTCTACATATATTTATTTTTGAGAGCTTTGATAAACCTAACTTAAATGTTAACATTATAAACTATAAAATGGCGGATCAAAAATGCGGATTTTTTAAAAAGAACATAAAAAAGAACATTTTTCTAAAACATTTATTGTCTTTATTTTTAACATGTTGTTGAATCTGAATTAAAGATTAAAAATTTAAATTTTAAAATGGCGGATCCAAAATGGCGGATCCAAAATGGCGGATATTTAAATGAAACACAAGTAGAATCCAATCAAACAAATATGGAATTTCATTCTTAAAAAAAAGGTAAACAAATAATTTTCATAATAATATTAAAAATTAAAATGTATTAAAAAGAAAGAACAAATTATTCAAAATCTATCTCTTCAATATCACCTCCAACTACGCTGACATCTTCGCTTTCTTCAATTTCTTGTTCATTTAAAACGGGACAATTCAAACAGTCTTGTCCGAAACAGTGAGAATAATATTGATAAAATATAATATTTTATATTTGCATATTAAGTGTTAGACCATGCACAGCTATTTATGACGAATAACTTTCTTCATAAAATTAATAATAAAACAGTTATCATAAATAACAAGGGAAAATTTAATGATGTTGGGTATAATTAATTTGAAACAATATTAAAAAAAAACAAATTTTCGACTAGAAGGATATAATTACATATTGGAACGTAGTTTTTAATTCCAAACAACTTTTCTTTATAAAAATTTTCGAGATTGTGAAATATAAAGGTACTTTACTCTTGAGTGAAATTCATATTTTTTGACATACCTCGTACAAAATTAACAAAAATTTGATATTTGATGGTTGCATCGTATGTTATATACGATGCAGAGTATTTTATAAAGAATAACTTTTTTTTCGTAAAACTGATATTAAAAAAGTTATCAATAGGTTCTAAGTTACGCAGACATACTGTATAAAAAAATTTGTTGTTGAACATTTATTATTGTTAAAGCTTATTATTAAATGTATTTTAGGTAAGTTTTACAGAAAAAAGTTTTGATGACTCTGTATATACATTTTTTCAGCTGGTAATTTTCGGTTTTTGTATTACATTTTTGTTATCTTTCTTAGTTTTCTCAAAAAGAAATTGTTTATTTCACTTTTAAACTAAAATAATTCAGTGTTTTTTAAAGAATACATCCTAAGCTTTAAAAAAATATCAAAAAAATTGTATTAGATTTATTCAAACTTGAGTAATACCGTCTTAAATTGGTGGGAATTCTGTAAAACTACGAAGTTTTCAAAAATTACATTTTTTGAGACATCGTATTATTTGAATTAAATTTTTGAGAATTTTTTTGAATGAAGCATCGTTTAGTAAGATGATTAAGAGCTAAGTTGTGCAAATTTGAGAGTTATATAAGTAAAATTGTAATAGTTACACATTTTTAAACCATTTTTAAACAAAATTCATGTAAGGCTCAATTTCCGCCCACACCGTACTTATGTCCATACATTTTATTTATTTTTATTACAACCATAAGATAGCTTATTTCATCTTCTTTCATGTCCAATTTGTAAAATTTCTTTTGATCCATTAGTTAAAGAATTACATTAAAAAAACTCAACCGTGCACTTCTTCCACCGCTAGTTTACAGTGCGCCAATGTGTGTGAGAAGGGTGACTTTGGCGTTATAAATAAAAAATTACAGAAGCTAGAGATTTAATTTTAGAAAAATCTTTAAATAAGGTTTTTTTTTGTAAAATTTTCGGAATTTTTCAATGGTCAAGTCAGTTTTTTTCTAAAAATTATATTTTCGGAGTTATTTAAAAAAATATCTAACTTCGCTGTTCATTTGTTTAATAAAAAATGAAGCACACACTTCTCGAGTAGAACTTTTTGAAATGTGGTTTATTAAACATTTCTTAATGAAATTACAAAAAGTTTTATCTTGTTTGATTTTTTCCGAAGTGAAAATCTAAATGCACTCCCCTATAATATTAATCTATATTAAGTTATTAATTTAATAATGCACCAAAAAACTGCTAACATTCCTTATATTTGTCCAGTGGCGTGCGCACAATCCTGGTCTTCGCCTAGATACAAATTCTTAAAAAATTTATATAGACTGATCTCTCTGGTTTTTGTTCTGAATCGATGGTCTAGTCAATATTACTCAGTTTTTGCTACCACATGGTGAGAAAAACCAAAATTCATGAAAAAGTGACATTCCTTGTTTTTCCCCTGTACTCTTCATATGCTTTTTGCCTGTTAAACTTATTTTTCTTTTAGGTGGGGTTAATTTGTCCGTTTTTTAAACCATTTTTTCTTAATTCGTTATATCGGTGAATTTAACAAACCTTGGAATATTAATTCTTTTTTTTTTCATTTAAAAATGAATTCTTAGATATTTATAAATTGGAATCGTTAAAAATAATTTTAAAAATTATACAGGGTGGCTGAAGTTTATCACAATAGATATTTTTCTATGTTTTCGGTTAAATTTACCCCAGCGGTCAAAGTAATCCCATTTTAAGGTATCTTTTTTTAACAACACCGAGGCGGTGCATTGGTTATTTACAACTAGTCAGAAAATATTAGACTAGCAAATAAATTTTCTTTATCGACAATCTTAAAACTAATGTTTGTTGAGTTCACCCCAATGGTATTGCTTCTTTTTTTAGCCAGCTTCAACCTAGCACTTAACATGCACATGAATCTATTTTTAGACATTCACTATTTACACTAATTCAAAAGGATTTACAGTAACTCGAAAGGTTTAGTTCTCTTGAGTCTTCTCACTATTCGATGCTGAACCAGGAGTTGAACGGCCTCTACTTTTACATGGTTATGAAGTCTGTTTTCATGCTTCTTTGCGAATACTTTAATTACATCTGCCACCATTTACACACCTAAGTCCCTGTGTAGGTCGCTACTTCTTACGTACCAGGGAGAATTTACAATGTCCCTTAGTACTTTATTCTGAAAACTTTGAATCATTTTGATGTTACTCGCACTGGCACATCACCAGAGTTGTATGTCATATGTCCATTATTGTCTGTACTGGTGTCAGTACTTGTTTATATATCATGAGCTTATTATGTACTGACAGTTCTGAATTTCTTCGGAGGAGCCAGTACAATTTTCTATATTTGATGTTCAATTATATTTTTTTTGAAGTTATACTGCTTTTGGCGCGATTGAGAGTAAAATTTCATAATACTGCGCGCATGCGCACACAGACAGTATGGCGTTTAGTTGCTAAATCTTTCTAGTTATGTATAATTATATCAGTGCAAGAAAAGGTGTGAAAAAAATATATTAGTGTTTTTAGTAAATATATTTATTATAATTTTTGTGTCTTTGGATTTGTCTTCCTCAGGAGTAAGATGAGTATTATTAATAGTATATTATTCAACAAGCATGTAATGATGGCTATTACTCACGATGATGAAGTTTGCGACACGTGCCGTAGGCGAGTGTCGTAATTCATCAGAGTGAGTAATAGCCATTACATGCGAGTAGAATACTATACTTTTTCTACGACGTTTTTTTATTTTAATTAGTAAAAAATTTAATTATCAACTACTCGAGATTTAACTTATAATAATTTACAAGAATACCTAAATGCTCTAGTTTACCCCTAGTACGTGGCTGAATAATTGGTTGCCTACTATTACCAAATTATTATTTATTGTTAAAATACAACTAGAAATAGTCAACATAAGTTCTATTCGTTTCTGAAAAATTATAATATTAAATTTGTACCTACTGTCAATTAATCTAATAAATAGGAAATGACTATTGTCGGTGGACGTATTTCAATAGTTATAATGTATATTTACATTTAACTATATATGTATAATATAATAATATAACTATACATAATATGTTATAACATATTTAACACAATATAACTTGAAAAATAAACACAATATTAGTTATAAATTCCAATTGACATAAACAAAATGAGCTAATGTCACTGTCACTAAAATAAATGATAAACGTCAAAATTTTTAGTAAACAAGATATAAACGTAAAAAATATACTGACATTGTTACAGTTAAAATTCCTTTAAACATTTTTCGAAGTTAATTATTGATATAAATTACAATAATTATTGTATTAAATAAACAACTTTAAGTAATTTTATTTGCAGTTTATATAATATTAAAAGTGGCATGCGTCACTTGAATCTAACTTCAGCCTGTGAGTAATGACCCGTGAGTAACTTCAGCCCGTGAGTAATGAATTATTACTCACGGGTACAGTAATGGGTGCTATTATCTATGAAAAAATAGCGAATAATGAACATGTTATTAAACAGTAGTAGAAAAAACATTTTATTGTATATTTATTATACATCACCTTGTCTGTTTGTTACCGTAAATTGTCATTAGGTACCTTCGAACCGATACAGACACAGTCTTCGTAGCGTATTTGGTATAGCGTTCGGCCAAAGATCGAGAGGTCTTGAGTTCGAATCCAGTGCAATCCTATACATTTTTTTTATTTTTTTGAAAGCGGTAAGCACAAAATCAGTTTGGTGTTTAAAAAAAAATTCAAACAAACTGTTTAAAGTATATTTATTTTTAAGAAATCATATAATAGAAGTATAAATTCTTACGTGCGTACAAAGTACACACCCATTTATTTTTCTTTTTGATGTGTTGTTTTGATCTCAGCCTGACATCTAGGTTCATACCCAAATATTTTGCTCTATTGGCATATGGTATAGTAGTGCTATTTAGTACTTTTGGTGTTTTATAAATTTTTTGTTGGTGAGATCTACATGTATTGATATAGTCACACTGAGTTTAATACGCGATTCCTTGGTCCATGCATTAACCTCATTGAGGATGTCTTGCAGTTTTACTTTTGCTTCAATTTCATTATCATTAACTGCTAATGTATTTGTGTCATCAGCAAACCTAGCAGTTGTCTTCTTCTTCTTCTTTTTGTGTAGACATGACTCTGTCTATTTTTCAATGTGCCTCAAGTAAGTTGTCATTGTAGTAGTAGCTGTCAACGTAGCAGTTGTGGTTGTGTTTAATACTGGTATATCGTAGGTGTACACCAAATAAAGTAATGGACCTAAAACACTACCTTGGAATACTGCAGCATCAATAATTGTTCTCAATTCAGACTAACACTCTTTATATTTTATTCTAAACAATCTTTCACTAATATACGATTTTAGTATATAATTGGCTATGTTCCTTAGGTAAAATTAAATTTAGTTTGGATTCTAGCCCATCATGTCAGACTTTATCAAAAGCCTGGGCAACATCCAGAAAAACTGCCGAACATACTTTTTTTCCTCTAGAACTTTTTCTACTTGATCAGTGATTCTGTGGAGCTGGTCTATTGTTGCGTGATTACTTCTAAATCCACAATGATGTAGAGGGATAATACAATTTTGTTCTATTATAGGTTTTAGTCTTTATAGGAAGTGTTTTTTAAACAATTTTGAAATCACTGGCAACAACCATATTGGCCGATATGATGTTACCTCCTTTGATGGTTTCCCATGTTTTACTATCATAGTTATTTCGTTACAAGTCAGCAAGTTCTCGAGTTTTCAACACTTCGCGTCAATTAAAACACTCGTCTAACCTAAAACACTTCACTTCTCACTTGCGACATTCCTTATTGATCACACCTCGTAGTACGTCAGTCATCTCGGAATTCCAAATTAATTCCCGTCGATGATTTAGTTAGTCCGTACGTGTTTATCACCGACATGTGTCTACACATCATCAAAATATGGTACACACGGATAGTGTTTTGCAACATCCAGCTAATACGCAATAGTGAATCCTATTGTGTATATCCAGGATAACAGGGAGTATAAGTGCAATACACCACTATTATTTTAGTGACATGCAATAAAGTTGGTTTAAAATACTTTTCCCAAAGCATTAATTAAAGTAGGGGAGAGTTGGATAAAACGGGATAGTCGGATAAAACGGGATACCTGGCCTAGAGACCCAACTAGTGCTGCTATCAATCGGACAACGACGAAAACTTGTTCTCAGTCGTCGTTTAAACATTCTCAGTTCGTTTTACCTCGATGACATTATTTGATGAAAAGTTGTTGTGTTTAGAATTGTTTAACTCTATTTTTTTGTTACTTTGTACTTTTAAGTGCGTTGTTTTCTACATTATATTGCCTACATATCTTGAAACGAGTAAGCGATGGACTACCCCAGCTAATTGAAACAATATTCGAAAATATTACCTCAACTAACCAAGATAGCCATCGTTACACCCTTAGCTTAGCTCAGTCACTCAGGTGTGTGTTCGTCTTGTCCTAACCTTAGAATGAACTCTGAAAATTGGAATGGAAGCAAACAAAACATAGTTTTTAACTAATCATGTTTATTGTTCATAAAGATATAATAAATAAAATGACTTAGTAAATTGCATTAACAAATGTATTTAAATTCTTGCCAAAAACTAACAATTCTGGATTATACTTATGGCTTTTGGTAGCTGATGGTATCTTCTTGATGTCGTATGGTACTGCTGTTGTAGACTTCTCGTAGGCCTGGGCGGATCTTCGGCGCAAGGCCCCTGCAGCTAGAGGTGGTGGTTGTGCAGTCTGGATGTCATTGTCTTTGTCTTCAAGTGTGCATCACCGGTGATGTGAGGCTTAGGTTCCCGAAGAGGGAAAGGTTGATCTCTTTCCAAAAAACTATAAAACAGAGACACATATCAATCATCAAGAAGAAAAACCAAAATATACCTTTGCCAAATAGTATTCAGAAATAGTAATTGGCAAGGGTACATTACATAGAATTTAGATGAGAATAGTTAAAATTCTGATTACCAAACGTGCATATTAATAGATGAAAAGAAATATAGAAATCAAACACATGGTTGAACATTTGAAGGTTAGAAAAAAAAAACATTAGAAAAACTGTTAGACGGAGAAATATAATTACTGTAAGAAATTATAAAAAAAAACTATGTGTAACTCACCCCAAGAGGAAGATGATTTGTTGAAATAGAAATGATTTATTTTTCGAATTACATGCCTTTTTAAGAATTAATTTTTCCCTTCCAGTGTATGTCAGGGAGTAGGGGGTCAAGTCGATGAAGCGACACTGTCATTGAAAACGACATTTAAAATGACAACCAAGTACTATGAAGTAGCGGCATGTTCCGTATTGAAAATACAGATATTTGGAGAGTATGAATATACGAGGTATGTTCAGTATGATGATTTAAATGAAAGAGATATATTAAATAGAAGATAATAAAAGAGGGTAATAAAAGAGAGCGCCAACCGATTTTTAAAGGGGAAAATGGGTAAACCAATTAGAAGAAGATAATTATTAATGAAATATTAAAGGAAATAAGGTAAAATAATTATTTAAAAACAAAATATCAAAGATGTGACGTTTGTAACGTTACAATCTAAACGTATAATTCCGGTGACAATTATATTTAATTAAGCACTCATTAACCAATATTCTCATGTGTAGTCTATCTAATTTTATTTTCACGTTTAGGCAGGAGCCATTTTTGTTTTGAAAAATGTCTGAGTTGGACAAAACCGGACACTTATAAGTTGGATAAAATGGGATACAGTTTTTTATGTCCCGTTTTAACCACCTAATTATTTGTTGGCCTATAATTCTTTTAAATAGCGATAAAGCCTGTTCTCATACTGTAGAACAGAACAACATATTTTTATGTGACTTTTGTTTTGATATACGTACCTAGTCCTAAATAAAAGGTCTTATTTCCCATTTTGCAATAAAACATAAAAAAGGCCTATTTTAAAGTTTCTGACTACTAAAGATATTGTTTTTTCAAAGGTAAATTTTGCTTTGCAGCCTTATATCTACTTAAATATACTTTTTAGATAATTTTTTGCAAAAAATAAAATATTGTGAACCTATCCCGTTTTATCCAACCGCGGTATGCTAAAACGGGATGTGCAGGACTTTAATAAATATTTTTTTTACTATTTTCCAGTTATTAAAAATAGCTAAAAATATGTTTTTTGTGTGCTTCAATAAATGTTATACCTATAAAAAATAATACTATGATAATTCCTTTAACATTTTTTCCGCAATAAAAATAAACAAGAATGGTATCCCGTTTTGTCCAACTCTCCCCTATCTATACATCCTAATTGATTTTGTTGCTTCCCATAAGATATCGACGTGGGTAACTCAATTGTGTGTTATTTCTACTAAAATTCTACTAAAAGTTTGGAAACCCATGTAGTACTTTTTCTTGAATATCATTCTGTAGCACCTAATAATCTGTGACTCGTACAGTATAAATACCGTTGCACATCATCCGCGTCATAGCACGTGACGTCACTGTTCTTTTTTAGAATCGTGTAGCTAAGTACAAACAATATTTAAAATTTTTTATTAATATAAATATAAAGAAATCACCCAAGGATGCTATTAAGCGCTATTATGATTGGCAATAAATATTAAATTAAAAATTGATATCTTCATTGTGGTGCATCGTTGAATTTGGTACAAAAAACCCTTTCATCTGACCTATCCGTCACCCTCCCGACCCATTTATTATTTTTTTTTATTGTAATGACGTCACAGCGCGCGTGATGGACTTTCCCAATTTTCAAATAGAAATATTCTTTACTTGAATATTGAAAATATTTTGGAATGCCCTGTATATTGTATGGCTAGATGTCAGGATATCAAATTATCCAAAATACATTAGAAAAAATTTGACACGTAATTTATATTTGTAGTACCTTCGATAAAAATGTGTGTGTATGTGTGTGTTTTGTGTTTTATTGACACTGGTTTTCACAACCAACTGGCCAGTCAATTTCATAATGATTTTTTAGACTTTAACTTATCACTAACTCAGGGGAGTAATGTGTAGTTTGTGTGTTGAGTAAGTGTCGTGTTACTTTGCAAAGTCGACGTCATTGTCTTTGCAAAGAGACGCTAATTGTATCCGAACGTCTGCGGTCCCTCCGGTGAGTACCGATCCCACAAGGACAGAAACTATTTTCATCTATTAATTTATAATAAACGGAAAATTTCTGACCCTGGTGAGATTCGAACTCACGACCATTCGGACCTTTCGATCCAAAGGTAGGCGCTCTTACCACTGAGCCACAAAGGAGGTTTTCGATAAAAATAAACATACTTCGAAAACTGTGAACTTTAGACCCATAAAACATCATAGAATAGAATAGAATTTATTTCATCAAATATACAAAATTTCTTTTGTTTTTGACAAGTCAAAAGAGTACGAACCTACATTATAAAATTTTGACAAAATTTAAAAGATAAATATTATAAATTATAATGAACAGACATACAAACAGGTACTAACAAATTTAAACAATTTAACACACTATGTAAAAACGTAAAGACATGAAATAAACTTAAAAATATGAAATATCGTCATAATCGGCAAAAAAACCCTGACCAAACTAGTGTACTTATTATAATGTATTATAAGCGGTACCTAAGTACTCTGTCTTTGTGTAAAAACAATGTTTTAAAAAGTGTGATTTTATTTTATTTTTAAACGACTGTAAATGAAGACTTTTTACTTCATCTGGCAAAAAATTGTACAAACTAACATCAGTTGAGTTTTTTATACTTTTCGTCAACCTAAAACGTTGTGCTCTAAGCCAAGCCGCACACCAAAGAAACATGAAACGAAAAACATGAAACATGAAACGAAAAACATGTTTCATGAAAAGAAAACACTGCTAAAAAAATCTCAAAGTCCGCCTACTAATGAAACGAGTGTGATTCATGCTCATGACACATTTTTATTTTCGGAGAGTCTCATAAATGGCCGGATATATATTTGTTTAGCAGTGGTTTATTTCCATGAAACGTAATTTACGTTTCATGTTTCTTTGATGTGCGGCCGGGCTAATAAGGCAGGCCGCACATCAAAGAAACATGAAACGTAAATTACGTTTCATGGAAATAAACCACTGCTAAACAAATATATGTCCGGCCATTTATGAAACTCTCCGAAAATAAAAATGTGTCATGAGCATGAATCACACTCGTTTCATTGGTAGGCGGACTTTGAGATTGGTTTAGAAGTGTTTTCTTTTCATGAAACATGTTTTTCGTTTCATGTTTCATGTTTTTCGTTTCATGTTTCTTTGGTGTGCGGCTTGGCTAAGCCCGACCGCACATCAAAGAAACATGAAGCGTAAATTACGTTTCATGGAAATAAACCACTGCTAAACAAATATACGTCAGGCCATTTATGAAACTCTCCGAAAATAAAAATGTGTCATGAGCATGAATCACACTCGTTTCATTGGTAGGCGGACTTTGAGATTTGTTTAGCACTGTTTTAGTTTCATGAAACATGTTTTTCGTTTCATGTTTCATGTTTTTCGTTTCATGTTTCTTTGGTGTGCGGCTTGGCTTAGCCATATTCGCTCGATCTTGTATGGTGATCATGGAAGTTGGAGTTTATATTAAAGTTACTTTTGTTGGAATGAATTTCAATCAGCGTCTCATATATATAGATTGAAGGTAGTGACATAATACCTAACTTCTGAAATAAAGGTTTACAGTGTTCCCTATACTCTGCTCCTGCAAGTATCCTCACTACTTTCTTTTGTAACTTAAAAATTCTGTCTGCGTGACAAGAGCCACCCCAAACAGTTATTCCGTACTTTAAATGGCTATGGAACAGTGCAAAGTAGATCATTTTAAGGGTACTTTTAGGGATCATAAAAACTAAGTTGCGTATCAAAAATATAGTTGTAGCAAGTTTAGAACTTAAGTAGTCTGTATGAGCACTCCAGTCCAAATTATCATCTAGGAAAATTCCTAAGAGTTTAACACTATTTCCTAAGACATACTTCCGGTCAGAACTGAACATCAAATTCTGATTTTTGTCTTCATTTAGCTTCAGACCATTATGCAAAAACCAGTTTTTTGCTTTCTGAGTATCACTATCTATTTTAATTTTCAAATTATGATGATTAATGTCAGTATTTATGAGAGTGGTACCATCTGCAAAGCACACACATTTTATGGGAAAAGTGTAGTGAAATAGATCGTTCAGATAAATAAGAAATAAAGTGGGTCCTAGTATTGAACCTTGAGGAACCCCGTATTAGACCGTGTTCAAATCAGAATGGCTATTATTAAGAAAAACTGCCTGTTTTCTATTTGTTAAATATGATCTAAATAGATTGAGAGTGGTTCCCCTTATACCATATTTATGCATTTTTTGCAACAATAATTTATGCGAAACACAGTCAAAAGCTTTGGATAAATCACACAATGTCAAAGACACGAAATGACCTTCCTCCATGCCGTCGACTATATCTCTCACAATTTTCTGTATAGCTTGTGTAGTGCTGCACTTTTTTCTAAAGCCATATTGGTTACAGTGAAGTATTTTGTGTTTATCTAGATATTCTATCAAACGAGTATTAAGAATGCTTTCAAAAATTTTACCGAAAATGGGAATGATAGAGATGGGACGGTAATTTCCAATTTCATCTAAAGACCCTTTTTTGAATAGTGGCAACACTTTTGTTACTTTTAGTACATCAGGGAAAATTCCCTCAGTAAGGCAATTATTATAAAGTAAAACTAATTTGTCAATAACAATATCAATAGTTTCGACAATTATTTTTTTGTTTAAAAAATAAAAATCTGTACAATGTGAATTTTTCAAGCCACGCAAAACATTTCTGATTTCAATATCAGTAACAGGTAGTAAAAATAAAGAGTGGCAAGGAGAGTGTACATCTTTCAAAATATCTATAGCTACATTTTCATTTGTAGAACTGAAAGAACCTCTAATATTTTTAGCTACTGAAGTAAAGTAATTATTGAAATCGTTTGATGAGATCGTACTAGGACTAACTTTTTTATTTTGACCTTTATTTCTGTGATAGTTTATAACTTTCCAACTGTCACGAGATATATTTTCAGAATTTGAAAAGAAATACCCATAAGCTAGTTTTTTCTTTAATGATATTGTTGATCTATAATGCTTCTTAAACTTATTATATTCACTATAATTTTTTGTAACGTCAGCAAATACCTTGACTGTGGAAAGATTTTCTCGCATAAGTTTTAATTCATCATCAAACCAAGAAATTGGAGCTTTATTCTGACTTCGCAATTTTTTTAATGGAAAATTGATCTCAGTTAACTTTTGATACATTTCAGTAATAAATTGAGCTAATTCTGTTGCTGTTTTGAGAGAAATAGCTAAAGACCAATCAACGTTATTTAACGAATATTTCAACTTCAGTATGCCATTACTCGTTATACGTCTTGTGTATGTATTTGCACTATGATTTTTTTCAGATTTTATTTTTAAGTTAATAAATTGAGCAAGATGATCAGAGATACATGGGTCCACAATTCCACAACCAACTATCCCACTGTTTATGTTTGTTAAGATGTTATCTAAACAAGTTGCTGATCTAGTTGTTATTCTAGTATATTCATTAATATTTATTGTTAAGCCAAAAGTAGAAATTAGATCACGGAAAATTCTGAGTTCATTAGAAGATTTTTTAAAATCAATGTTGAAATCCCCAATTATTATTATTTCCAAAAAATTAGCAGAGCAAAACAGCAATAAATTTTCAAAAAGGTCTAGAAATATTTTAAAATTCCCATTTCCGGTTCTATACACTGTTACTAGAATAGTTTTAATATCTGTAATTTCTAATGCACAAAATTCACCCTCATATTCACATGATATATCAAACATATAAACCCTTCATATTTTAAAAAAAAATATTCAAAAACTGTTATATACAGGGTGTTTGGTAAAGAATGTTCCATAGCTTAACCTTAGATTCCTGAACTTAAAATAGGTCGATTAAGGCCTACTTACCTTAGTATAAAAGTTCATAATAACCGAAATACAGGGTGTTAAAGTTAAACTTTTATTTTATTTATTCTTGGATATTTCCTGACAGGAATGGGATAGCAACACGAAATTTGGTAGGCTGGGGTTTTTTGAAACGAAAAATCTAAATTCGCCACCAAAAATGATGTGTTACCCAGAGGGCGCCACATACGTCTTTCAGTGCTCATTAAATATTAGTAATACATCATTTTTGTTGGCGAATTTAGGTTTTTGGAACCAAAAAAACCCCGCTTACCAAATTTCGTGATATTATCCCATGCCTGACTGGAAATATTCAGAACTAAATGAAATAAACGTTTAACTTTGACACAATGTATTTCGGTTATTATCAATTTTGGTTGATTGTAGGGAGCAAAGTCGTACTTTTCCTCCCTAGGGAGGAAAAGTAAAAGTGACATCATGGTATGTAATTGATGAAATAATTTTTTGACGCCCTATACAAAATTCTATTATCTATTACGTAAGTATCTATACATTTTAACTTTTATTTATAGAGCACCCTTTATTTTGCAGAATGGTAAAAACAGTAAATTGTTAATTTGATTTAACAATGTTTACATTAATAATTTGACTTATATTTGAGAGTTGACAGTTATACTGTACCTACTTGTTAGTTTTAGTGCTCTAATAAATTTTGTCAGTTAGTTACATGAATAAATTATTTAAAAATGAAAAAATTATTTTGAGGAATTTGAGGAAAATTTGAGGAATTGTGAATTAAAAATTGGAGGAAGGTGGAAAAATCATATTTATAACATAGAAGTAAAGTGCCTTTTCCTCCCTTGAATGATTACTCGGGAGGAAAAGTAGCACTTTCCTCCCTTGTTATACAAATAGCTATTACGTGTTATTAATAAGGTAAGTAAAATACATGATTTCTTGCGGTATGTAGTACTATGCATATTTTTCTCATAACGATATTTTTTGTTATTTGTGTTTTGTTTTATAAATAGTTGTTTAACCTTCGGATGACCAAGCGGGGGAAATTGTGACCCCAGCGTATGTTTTTCTTTGATAAATTCGAAAGTATTTTCAATTTTTAACTCATTTTTTTTTTATGTGACTTTAATATCATTCTAGATATCCTCATATTTTGAAATAAAAAAAATTCCCTATATTTTACGAATAAAAAATATATTCTGAAGTTGATGTTTAGTAAAATGCCGTCTATAATGTGTAATTCCAAGTAGTTTTACGCTAATGACGTCGACTTTGCAAAGTAACAAGACATTTACTCAAATACACACTACACATGACACTAATACTCATGTTGTGACTGGCTGAATGACATAAAATCCATGCCATAAAAAAAATTTAAAAAAAAATTAAAAAAAAAACTTAATTTTTTTGTTAAATGTTATTTTTGACATTTTTGACCTGGGGTCATTTTTCCCCCCTTGGTCATCCGTGTAACAAAAAAAGGTTGGTCATCGGAAGGTTAAAAACAACATGATCCATATCTAGTGAATTTTATCACAACAATATGGGACGGAATAAAATTATTCTAAGAAGTAAATAATACTATTTTAGAAAATTTTACCATCTACTAGATCTAACCGTTGCTAATAGTTGGATTCTTTACAAGATACATAGCTAAACATAGAACGGGTGCGAAGCCTAAAGTCGCACATTCTCAGTTTAGAGCACAACTGGCAGAAGCATTATGCAGGACAGGAGATCGATTCTCGATTGCAGCGTGACCTTCAGCAAGTGGAACTGAGGAGGCGCTACAAGAAGAGAAAGGGCCCAGCACAGGTGATGCCAGTGAAGGATGTTCAAATGTATTCAATTCACATACACATGAGTTCAGCGAAAAATGTGGTGTACCACTTTGCTTCAATAAAACGAAGAACTGTTTCAAAAATGTTCATTCGCATAGCATAGCCTCGCATCGCTGATCGCGCCATATCAGTGTATGTGAACGTGCACTTAGGATGGTCCGATAGGCCTGAGACCGTTCTAAATTTTTATAAATCCATTTTGGATATATTTTGAAAAAATTTTAATAAATCTATACCTCTCTACATTAGAAGTTTTTAATTCATAGTAAGCTTTTTGTTTCAATTTAGGCATAAAAAATAGACTTCGAGCAATTTATTCTGCCATGGACGACAGGTTTCGCATACCACAAATTAATGGGCATCGTGAGTTCTCTGAAAAGGTATCTAATACTCTGGGCTAATTAGCAAAATACAAGGAAAAGTTATTTACCAGCAATTTTATTGTTGGAATCGAATCTTGTTATTGTATGTATTATTAATATAGGTATGCAAAGTCCGCAGATAGTGCGCTACTTTTTTTATAAACAAAATGGCGCCCGAAAATCGTGTTTTTTTCAATTTTTGCTCTATAACTCCAAAGATTTTAACTTTACACCAAAAACACTCAAATAAAAATTCACCGCAATTAAATTCTGCATAGAGACATGTTTTTCCCGATTCACTTCGACGAAAACTTTCCCCGGAAAAAGCGGATTTTTCCAACAAAATGTTTAATTTTCAACTAAACTTTTGATTGTTAATTTTATTGTTAATCAATAATTAAATAACTTGGTAATATAAAATCCCTTTTTGTATAGATTATAATTCCAGAAGCCGATGAAAATTGAATGAACAGTTTAGCAACAATTGAATTGTTAATTAAAAATTTACGGTCGCTATAATAACGACAATAATTATAATACATAAGAATAACTATGAATTTTTCATAAAAAGACACTATACCTATATAATGTACTTTACAGAATTTAAATTGGACTATTTAGGCGGCCTCAGGAATATTTTAAAATTATAAACAATTTTTTGGCTTATAAACAAATAGAGTATCTCGGGAAATATTAAGCTAAATTAAATTATGAAAACGGTGTTCGAAAAGCAGCAGCAGGATGCTTCTTTAAAAAAAACGTTTAATTACGATGAGTGGTTCCTGAGATACAACCTGTGAAAGTTGACCGGAATTTACGGCAAAGATATAAACAACAGGATCATAATTTTTAAACAATTACCTTTTTATTTTTGCCCTATTTCTCCACACCAATTTTAATATTTTTAAAATACTCATAACATATATTATTATAATAAAAACTATTGATAATACGTGTGAAAATTGCCAAAAATAGCAAAATTCCAATCAAAAATTACGTTGGAGAAAGTGTAACCCTCAAAGTTCAAAATCGGTATACGTTAAAAAAATGCATTTTCTCGGCTTCCCGTGGAGCAATTTCGTTCATTCTTTTTTTTGATCCCTAATAACTCGAGTAGAGCCATCGAACTAACGCATTATTAAATCCCAAACTTGCTTTTGTTTTCTTATAATAGATTAATTTATTTATAAGAACAGAAAACTACATATTTTTTCCAGTTGTAGGCTTTTTTTTAGATAAACTTACTACAAGTGTACCTTTTAAAGTTAAAAACCTAAATATTCTCATTTTAAAGCTGTATAATTACTTAAACAATTTTTATTTAAACAAATTAAAATTTTGTGTTATAATAAATATATTAATTTATTATAACAAAACAAAAGTAAGTCTGATATTTAATAACACGTTAGTTCGATGGCTCTACTCGAGTTACTTGGAAACAAAAAAGAATGAAGGAAATTGCTCCATGGGAAGCCGAGAAAATGCATTTTTTTAACGTATACCGATTTTGAACTTTGAGGGTTACATTTTCTCCAACGTAATTTTTGATTGGAATTTTGCTATTTTTGGCAATTTTCACACGTATTATCGATAGTTTTTATTATAATAATATATGTTATGAGTATTTTAATGATATGAAAATTGGTGTGGAGAAAGAGAACAAAAATAAAAAGGTGATGCTTTGAAAATTGTGATCCTGTTGTTTATATCTTTGCCGTAAATTCCGGTCAAATTTGACCGGTTGTATCTCAGGAACTACTCATCACAATTAAACGTTTTTTCTTTTAAAAGAAGGGTCCTGCCTCTGTTTTTCGAACACCGTTTTTACTATTTAATTTAGTTTAATATTTCCCGAGATATTCTATTTGTTTATAAGCCAAAAATTCTTTATAATTTTAAAATATTCCTGATGCCGCTTAAATAGTCCAATTTCAATTCTGTAAAGTACATTAGATAGGAATAGTGTCTTTTTATAAAAAAATCATAGTTATTCCTATGCATAATAATTATTGTCGGTATTATAGCGACCTTAAATTTTTAATTAACAATTTAATTGTTGCTAAACTGTTTATGCAATTTCCATCGGCTTCTGGAATTATAATCTATACAAAAAGGGCTTTTACATTACCAAGTTATTTAATTATTAATTAACAATTACTTATGTAAAAGTTTAGTTGAAAATTAAACATTTTGTTGGAAAAACCCGCTTCTTCCGGGGAAAGTTTTCGTCGAAGTACCTAAATCGGAAAAAACACCTCTCTATGCATAATTTAATTGCGGTGAATTTTTATTTGAGTGTTTTTGGTGTATAGTTAAAATCTTTGGAGTTATAGGGCAAAAATTGAAAAAACCACGATTTTCGGGCGCCATTTTGTTTATAAAAAAAGTAGCACACTATCTGCGGACTTTGCATACCTATATTATTAATATATACAAGCATAAGATTCGATTCCAGCAATAAAATTGCTGGTAAATAACTTTTCCCAAAAATGGCCTATTCTCCGATAATCAGCCCAGACTATAAAGGCTATAAATACAAATTTGCCAATATTAGGATACTGTCAGGTAAAAAAAAATTAAGGTTATGTATATACATATAAATATTAATCTTCTTCTTCTTCTTCTTCTTCTTCTTCTTCGTCTTCTTCTTCTTCTTGTCTTTTTTCCTTATGCCTATTACGGGGTCGGATCATAATATTACTCACATACCTAATTGCCGATACAATGAATGATTTACGTCAAAACATAGGTACTTAAAGCTCCCAATCATTTGGCAAAATACAGTAGGTTTTGTTTTGTTACGACTAAACTATTAATTATATAAAAAATGTTTATGACAAAAAGCATTTATATCAAATACTATAATTTAAAATTGTTTTCGACTATACAAGGTGACGTCAGAAGAACGGAGTAAACGAAATTTTTTATCCTCTATACATATACAGGGTGTTTGGTAAAGAATGGGCCATAGCTTAACCTTAGATTCCTGAGCTTAGAATAGGTCGATTTAAGCTAAGTTTCTTTAGTACAAAAGTTGATAATAACCGAAATACAGGGTGTCAAAATAAAATTTTGTTTCATTTATTCTTGAATATTTCCAGACAGGCATGGGATAATACCACGAAATTTGGTAAGCGGGGTTTTTTTGGTACGAGAAATCTAAATTCACCACCAAAAATGATGTATTACCCAGAGGGCGCCACATACATCTTTGAGCGCTCATATAATACGTTTAATTTGTTTTCACGAAAAGTATACTTTCGGTAAAGTTAGGTGGAAAATATATTTACTCGAATTACTTTGGTAAAACTAACAAAAAAATCATAATCGCGTGTCATTATCTAATAGTGTACACTACGTACCTAAAAAGACACAATACTGGTAACCAACGCTGTCTATGATTGTTTAATCTACTTACGCTGATTAATACTGCTGTTAGTAAACTGTTGTTAGTAAACAACATTATACACAAACTGACTCATCTTTATCTGCTTTAAAAATAAATGTCGATTTCTAGTAGGTATATTGTTTTTAAACAACATGATGCAGTGAAGGGTTAAACTGAAATGGTCACACATGTGCAACCCATTCAATATTTTATAAAAAATAATTGTCTTTAATTAACTTGATAAATATTCCTTGAGGCATTTTAGCTTATCACATTAAATTGTTTGATTACTACGCTATCGTCTTCCAATATCAATATTTCACCACAAGTAATACATAAACCACCCTGCCGTTAGTTTTCAGAAACCAATTTACGTTAGATAGTATCCAGTCGTTAGATATAATTGCAACAGCATATCACTAGATGGAACAAAATGTTAGTCGATAATGCTTTTAGAAATTGAGAAACAATTTATCAACCAGGTGGAGTTGTTTGTGCGATCAGATCACGGATGTCGATTCTGGAAATGTTTACAACCAATCCCATTTAAGTAAAGTAATTGAACAATGAGCGTATCACGGGGTAGAAGAAACTAAAGAGAACAAACAGTGGTCTAGTGGTAAATATTATGTTGATTTTAATGACAAATTGATATTGACAATTACATTTTTACCTACAAAATTTGAGTTTCAATTTTCACTTCGGAAATGGTTTTCAAAAAAGGATTACTAAATAAATTGCGGAAAGGGACGTTTCATCGCCGCCGGTTCATCGCTGCCGTTTCGATGCCGCCGATTCATCGCCAGTCCATTTCATCGCCGTGAGTTTCATCGCCGTCCGTTTAATGGCCAGTTAGTCAGTTGATTTTTTATTATGGAAGATAACTCGACATGACGTTAAATTCAGTTCCAAACTATGTCAATTAAGCAGATAAAAAATATTATTATATTAACCGTTCTATTTCTACTTCCTCTAAATTTTATACTAAATAGTACTAAATTTGTGGTTTTAAATGGCCTTTGTAGAAATAATATATGTAGTGCGTCCATAAAGTAACGCATAAATTCATTATTTCGTAAACCGGCGACTTTAAGGAAAAATTCCGAAACAGGTCGATTTTATTTTTAATTTCCATTTTTTTGGCATATATATCATACTAGTGACGTCATCCATCTGAGCGTGATGACGTAATCGATGATTTTTTTAAACGAGAATAGGTGTCGTGTGATAGCTCATTTAAAAGGGTATTCAATTTTCTATTCAATAATGTAAACACTAACATAATTATTTATACAGGTTGTTCAAAAAAACATTTTTTTAATTAAAATAATTGAGACAAAAAGAAGACTGTTTGTAATTTATTTAATTCAAAATGCGTTTTACTTCTGTCAGAAAACGGAAAAAAAATTATTTGACAAATAAACACTGATTTGCGCTTAAACGAAATGCTCAAACTGGACAAAGGCAGGTGGGTATCAGCTTTAACATTGAATTTAAGCGAAAAACAATATTTATTTGTTAACCTTTAACTACACGCGCTGGCGTATTTTGTACGCCAGATATAAGAATTCTACTGCAAATATATTTAAAAACTTAATTTTTGACCTTGTTTATCTCTCTAACCTATCACTGGAATGTGCTTTGCAATTTGGTTTTAGTTTCGTTATAATCGGCGTTCTGGGAAGATCGTAATTTACAGTTTATTATTTGTTGTTTTCGGTGGTGGACAGTATACGTCACGATTATATTAATATAAATCGTAATATAAGTACATATTTCAATTGTTTTTTAGTCATTATGGCAAAAATATATTTTTCTTTTGGTAGGGGAGCCCTAGCGGGGATTTTTGCAGTTACTCGAGCGCGTCAGATTATCATATGGGGAGAAAGCTTGTACCTTGCAGATGTACCTCTAACTTATCTCTTAACACAGGGGAGTTCGTTAAGGGGGGTCTGAAAAAAAAACTATCTTTAAAAAAACTCGAAATTGTCAGATTAAGATAAGGTAAGTTAAGTACATTCAAAAGAGTGTATATTTCAAAAATCTGACGATTTGAGCCGGGCGTAAGGAAATGGGTGAGTCCCAAAGTTTCACGAGGAAAAAACGAATATTTCGCGAAATGAATGACAGATCGAAAAACTAAAAAATATATGCTCAATATTTTTTAAAAATCTATCGAATGATACTAAACACAACTTCCCAGGGAGAGGGGTGGGGGGTAAATTTAATATTTTAAATACGAATCTCGCAATATTTCGCGAAATGAACATCAGATCGAAAAACTGTAAAATATACTTATTTGATATTTTTGAAAAATCTATCGAATGTCACCAAACACGACCCCCACGGAGGTGGGGTGGGGGGTTATTTTAAAATCTTAAATAGGAGTCCCAATTTTTTATTGCAGATTTGGACTTCTTACGAAAAAATAAGTAACTTTTATTCGAAACATTTTTTCGAATTATGCATAGATAGCGTCATAATCGGAAAAACCATTGTTGGAAATGGAAAATTAAATTAAAAAATGGCAAGCGCCCACTAAAATGGAAAACGTTACTTAACTTTTTTTGGTTTTAGGACCTACTCTTCACAACCCAATAGGTCCCCAAAGAGCTCGAGTGACTGCACATTTAGCATACTTTGCTCCCCTACCATTTATAAACAATACTTTTCCTCCTGTAAAAAATCACATTTCAAAAAATGTTTTATAAGTAATTTTATTTATCATGGAATCCAGTTATTCTACGATTCCAGTTATAAATCCCAATTGGCTTACTATGAAGGAACTCCAAGTATTCACTGATGTCAAATAAGGTTTATAACAAACAACTAAGTGTATTTAAAAAAAAAATAAACAAATCCGCTGTTTTAAGTGTATTTTCTTGTGGCGTATAAAGTACGCCACGCGTGTAGTTATGTTATAACTTGATGCGCGGGTAGTTAAAGTTTAACTTAACATTTTTTTTCCTCTTTTTTGACAACATTAAAACGTATTTTGAATTAGATAAATTACATACATTCTTCTTTTTGTCTTAATTATTTTAATAAATAAAATGTTTTTTTTAACACCTTGTATATATAATTATGTTAATGTTTATATCAGCGAATAGAGAATTGAATACCCTTTCAAGTGAGCTATCACATGACTCCTATTCTCATTTAAAAAAATCATCGATTACATCATCACTCCCAGACGGATGACGTCACTAGTATGATATATATGCCAAAAAATCGGAATTTAAAAATAAAAATCGACCTCTTTCGGGATTATTCTTTAAAGTCGTCGGTTTACGAAATAATTAATTTATGCCTTACTTTATGGACGCACTGTATATGTATGTTCAAATTTATGTAGGGTTAGGTTGGGTTAGGTCATTTCCTAGAATTCCTAATTAATATTAGAAAAATAAATCAGTTAGCGATTAACTGACTGGCGATGAATCGGCCGGCGATGAAGTGGCGGCAATGAACTGGCGGCGATGAAACGTCCTAAACCGCAGAAATTGTGTAAAAAGAGTACTTTAAAATTGTTTAAAGAAGTTTAAAAAAGTTAACATATTTGGCCACAGTGTTGTAGACAACAGTTTTGCTTTGGTTAAACAGATCTGAAGATGGATATTTTATGCCCTAGGATGCATCAAATTCTGATTTTTTTGTGTGTTTCTGCATTATTTTTTATGTCCTTCATGAAATTATATGTGTGTATCGGTATTCTGTTTCTGTATTGCATATATGATTGAAGACAGGTGTCTCACATTTTTATCCGTTATTTTTGATATACACTTGTTGTTGACTTCTTTAAATACTGGCAACCATAGCATTCTGCTGAAGAATTTGCTACACATGTTTTTATTGAGTGGGATGAGGCTGCTTGTTCGATTTTCTGTTTGTTTCCTTCATGCTTATTGATGCATATTTCCATTGGGACAGCGCTAATCGAAAGGAAACCAACCGCCAAAAGTTGATTTTGAGTAATTAAGGTTACAAAAATAAAAAATGTTTTTCTTGTAAATTTCAAGATATTAAAGACTTTTTAAGGTATGTTACCTCGTTCGAAAACTAATATTAGCCAGTATTAAATGTTATAAAACTTATGTTATAATGTGCAACTTCATTCTTGTAATTGAAAAAAATAAATAATTTCAAAATTTTTCGCAATGTTCACTCACACGAGTTGGACATAAATGCTGTCTGTTTTCTCTAACATTCTATTGAATTAAAATTTCAATTTTTGGACGCTCTGTTACATGTACCATCGTATGATTTTCGTCTTATTTTTATCGCTGTTAGCCTATTATCAAAAACTATTACAACGTATCTACTACCGATAGTAGATCACGACGTATCTACTGACTATCAAAGCTACTTCATTTAACAAAACGAAACCGACACTCATACAAAAGTGAAGACATTTATAAACTTTAACAGATACCAAGTGGCCAATTTTATTTTCTCTTTATTGTAATATCAACGGTTGTAATAAAAATATTTTTACTAATTTCTGCATAGTAATGGTGAATATTGGCCATTAACAGGATATAGGCTGTATCGGCAATAAAGAAGTGCAAACGAAATTGTAAAATATACGGGTGATCCTATTTAATAATACGCATATTTTCCGTAGATCTTAGAAACTGTACATTTGGCAACATCAAAAATATACAATTTTAAATCATTGGAGCAGATTATTAAATATATCTATATAATTAACATTTTGTTACTATATCATTAATTTATTATAGAGCTCGGAAGTATGCAAAATGCATATTAAGTGTATATTTGCATATTTTGGATAAATTTTGTAAAAGCATATGCATTTATTAAAATTGCACATTTTTAGACTTTTTTGCATTTTTTTGTATAGATGCATTTTAAAGAGAAATGCGAAGTCTCAGATCTAAACAATAAATCTGAATATTCTCGTGGAATCACTTTCTGGTAATATACTTAATATCTGCCTTTTACAATTTATAAGACGACGAATAAAGGAGACTCTACAATATGCCGTCACATTTTGTTAGTGAAAACATTTTGTTATTGTTAAGTGATGCTGCGCCATATGATCAAAAGTGGACAATATTTAAAAATATTTTTTCAAATTTGTTACTTGTCTAGAGCACGCTTCTGCTACAAATAGAGTAGCAGGAGGCTACAAACTGTAAGGATGGAATTTCCAATGGACAATACCCTTCTATCAAAAATAAAAACATATTTTTAAAAGCCCTTCTGCGAGTATAGGTGTATAAAGATCGTTTACCTAATGTGCCTTTACCACCTGAACCTGTGATAATAAATATGTAGATGAAGAACATGGTTAAATTCTGTAAATTTCACAACCAATATTTTGAGGGAATTAGAGACGTCATTTGTAGTTTCGATGTAGAGGTAACTCAAGTGCTATGAAAAATGTGTGGACGTTTTAAAAAAATCGTTATTAAAAATTAATTTGACACATATCCAAACCAATTTTGTAAATATTGCTTAGCCAATTACTAAATTAGAAAAGCGAAACATTTCTTTAGACCAAAGTATTGAAATTATCAATTCATTAAATGAAATAATTAAACACCTTGGTGAAACCAACAAAGTGTATCAAAAATTCTGCACGGCGTTAAACAGAAATGAGGAATATCACAAAATAATTAAAAAAAAATTATTAAGATAAGTCAAGAAAATTTAATGTCAAGATAATTTAATTTTATAGGTGGAACCCTTAATTCAAGAATATTTTAAGTTTGCTTCTTAAACTTCACGTGAAGTAGAAAGAAGTTTTTCCATGTATACTTAAACAATAACAATCAGATATACCTACGGCTGTTTTTCTGTAGAAAATTTAGAAAAACGTTTAATAATTTACAGTTTTAATAATAATTGTAGTAATAAATAATAAAGAATGATGATAAATGTAAAGAATAAATGAATATATTGATCTAAAGGTCTGGATCCCGCGTATGAAAAAAAAGTTGATTAATAGCAAGCTGAAAATTTGTTAATAGCTTAAGGGTGTCTAGTCGGATAAACTTTGATATAAGGGAACACTGGAACAGGGGCAGTTTTAATTGTGGAACAGGTTAAAAATTTGAAACAGTCACACCACGAAAACGCACATTTATTTTCTCCGACAGAACACTTAGAACAGACTTAAACTCTCCGAACAGAGATTAAACTCTCATGCAAAAATCAGACTGCTATTTATTACCTGTCATAATTCCTGTCATTTGACATATTCTACATGTTCCACTCATTAAAACGCTTATTTGGTGATAAATAGCAGTCTGATTTTTGCATGAGAGTTTATTCTCTGTTCGAAAAGTTTAAGTCTGTTCTGTCGGACAAAATACATGTGCCGTTTTCGTAGTCTGACCGTTCCAAATTTTTAACCTGTTCCCCAATTAAAACTTCCCCTGTTCCAGTGTTCCCATATATCAAAGTTTGTTCGACTAGACACCCTTAAGCTATTAACAAATTTTCAGCTTGCTATTAATCAACTTTTTTTTCATACGCGGGATCCAGACCTAGTAGGTTATAGAAATTTCAATAAATATTTTTTATTACTTAAGTATAAAATAATATTTTTTTTTTATCTAGCTTAAATGCCTCGACAGTCCATTGGCATCAAATAAATAATTAAATACCTTCAAAACAAGGATTATCGTGTTGTTTATTTATATGCATTAAATGCATAAAACCATATTTAAGTGAATATTTCAACTGTTTTTTGTGCATATTTTCATGCATATTTTAGGGTTTTTTAAGTGCATATTTCCCGAGCTCTACTACACACTATTTTATATTGTGACCTTTATTTAAACCTACGCCCATGGAGTGGATTTAATACAGATAGAACAGGAAAGAGGAGAGATATCCGAATGCCACCTGATGCGTACTCTGGAGGAAAAGGATAATCAAACAAAATGGCTGATTCTTTGTTTGAAAAATTGGAAAATCAACGGAACGTCTCAGGTTTGGTAGAATGGTTTCATTTGGGAATAGTTGGAGTAATACAACGTAGAAAACGTATTCACGTAAAAAGATACCTCCCGAATGTTTGCCTGAGGGAAGTGGGAGCCGGGAGTAATTACCCCAAGGATTTATTAACGATGTCGCCTCAAATGTTTGTTTGATGGTTTGAGCCTGTTGCGTAATTACTCATTTTGAACCACAACGGGGCTCTAGATTAGATTCACGAAGCGTGTCCCGTAAAATAAAAAAATATTATGTGGTGTAATTTAAAAAAAAACATAATAAGTTCGGGACTAAATGCAATGGTAAAAATAAGAAGAATATATTTTTATACTTTAATATATGTACATTATGATGCAAAAGTAGAGAATAAATTCATAAAGGATTCAAAAAGGAGTTTCAATAAAAATAGTTTCAGTTTTAAATAATTATTTACTATATTATATATACGGGGTGTCATATCGGCTGACGCCGCATCCCCACACCTAACCGCCATCTATTTCTATCCTGGGCATCTTCCTCTTCCAAATCTCGGTGTTCCATGGCCTTCCTTATCGTGTCATTCCAGGATACTAATTATTTACTATATAATATATTTAAATTTTTATTTTATTGGTGAATTTTCTATCTGGGACTTTTTTCTTTTCTGTAAGAGATATCGCTACAGCGTCCTAATAGTGGATTTTAATTCACTTTTGTCGTTAGTAAAAACTAGAAATATGCTTTATTGTCACTGAAAAATATACAATTTCATGGACAAAGCTTAACATAAAGTCACAAAAAAAAATGAATACAGGGTGAGGCAGATAAAGGGCTTATTAGAAATACCTAGAGAACTAAAGGTAAGAGAATGATGAAAATTGGAATACAGGGGTTTTGAGGTATGAAGTATTTAATGAAAATATTTTGATCTCTTTGCTACTTCCGGTTATACCGGAAGTTGATTGTAACTTCGTTTTTTTAAATGGGACACCCTATATATTTTTACATTTTTGGATTCTGCTCGATGTCTCCTTTCCTAAAATATGAAATTTTGTGATATTACACAGGGCAGTTTAAAAGATAATTACGGTTTTTTATAAATTTTGTAGCAAACTTCACACCCTGTAGAATTGTACTGATGTGATATCAAAAACTCCTTTTATGCTCAAGTGATTTTTAATATAGTTTATTGTTATTAAAAATTATTAATATAGCGAAATGTTTAATTTTAGTATACAGGGTTGGTCGAAACTCGGAATAAGTATTTTCTGAGTTTTCTTAAATGAAACACCTGTAACGGTCCATCCGTTATAATATCATTTTTAGCGCTTTAATTATTTTTTAAATTATTTTCTCGTGATCGCGCAATTAAATCCTCTAATTCTGTCGTAATTAAATATTTACGTGACGTCACATTCTATACGGAACATTCTACGCCTCTGTTGGTGAATTTAATTCGTGTTCCGTGGTCGTTGACGTTCTGATCGTTCTGAAAATTTGACAAAGCGATCTTCCGTTTTCCGTTACTTGGCTGTGAAGTGTGCTAGGATTCGGTCGACGAACTTGGTTCCATAATGGCGGAAGGTTTCATTTCTTAAGCCATTCTATTTGGAAAAAAAATGCAGTCCCACTGAAGTAAAAATGGTATCCCATGGTATTCCCAGAATCCATCCAGAGTTTCTAGAGCGACAGTAAATGAACAACTGACCTATCCGGTAAATAACTTTTTGACATATAAAGGTTAGGGGATATTACATAAATTTTCTTTTAAAATATTCTTTCTTAATTTGGTTTCTCTTAATCACTCCACTGTATGTAATATGTGTTCGGAGAAAATTCTCATAGTCGTAATTTTTTGGGGTAGTAAAGTTTAAAGTTAGTCCACACCCAATATTTCATAAATTGTGAATAAAAAATATAATGCTATGCTCATATCACACTGGCAATATAATTATCCTATAATCTTTTGTTCTCAATATCATATTCTGTATTTAAATACTACATCAAGGTCACACACAGTATCTTCTTACATCTGATAAGCCTTGCTAATTGATGTTTTTATTGCTGTTCATTCTAAAAACCTCTTCTTCATTACTTCTTCTGTTGTTTTTTACTCACACATGCTCGAGTGAAAAAAATAAACTAAAACTGGGAATGTTTTTTAGCCATTTGGGGAGAAATATTAGAACCTCCCATGTAAATCCTTCAACCACCTGTAAGGCGTCGATTCCAGCCACGACCACAGCCAAGTCACTATTGGGGTTTTGGGAACAAGCTTTTTGGGGAACATTCCAGCTCCTTTTCGTCCTGCCACCTGGGCCTACGGGGGGCATGGAGGCGCATCATCGTGATGCTCATTTTCTAGGATGCAACCACAATCTCGTTTGGGAACATTTAGTGTTGTGCATTAAGTAACTTTGGTTTTTATATTTCAGACATTTGATTTAATGCACTATGTTAATTAATTTTTTTTCCAGATTTAGTTTACCTCTGGTTTTTTTTTAATATGACATATTTGTATATTATTGTATTTGGTTCCCAAACTTTGTATCTACGGTAACTTCTTGTGCACAGGAATAAGCCTAGAGAAAATTAGGTTTTTAATACTTTATTATTGCTTTGATATTGGTTTATGTAATTCGGGTAAATTTATTTTGTAATATTACTTGCTTGTTTCCCAAATATTTTATTGTTATTCACTTTATTTCGATTGTTCGGTTAATTCGTCATTACTTTATTTCATTGCATTTTCTCGGTTAATTTAGGTCATCGTTTCGGTATTAATTACTTCATTACTATAACTTTATTCATTTGTATATTTAACTTCATTTATTCATTATGGTATTTTCTCTTAGTGAGGCTTGGGCCTATTTATTTGTAGTATTTTCATCTTTGTCAATTTCATTTAGTTGTACGTAGCAGGCGTACTATAACCATTTGGTAGAAGACTCATGTGAGTTGTACCCTATATGTTAGTGAGAGGTACTTATACATGAAATTTTGTAACAGGTAACATTGTTGTTATCTTAGGTTGAACATAACTTTTGTAAACTTATGTCATTTTAGAGTCACATGATATGCACTTTATGTAACTCAGAGATTGTCAAAAATCTAGCAGTTATTTTTAATAAATATTTACTTATTTTGTATATCAATTATTTTATTACTCCTTTATGTTCATTATTACAGATTTAATATATTTAATATTTGACACCAGTGTAAGATACCTGGGAAAATGATCGAAGATCATTTTCATGGCGCCCATAATTAGTTAGTTTTATTTATTTTGTTCGTCTTTAGCAATTATTCATATTCATTCATTTCCAGTACATTATTCTTATTTTATTATTTCACCTTTTAGTCATCATTACTATCTATATAGAGCTACTGTTCTTCGACGGGCATGCAAACGAGCCGTATCCATCCTTGAGTGTCAAGTTGCTCTCTTGCATCTATAGCTAGCCAACTCTATTCAGTTTGCCTCTGTCGCTTCCCACTTCTACTTCTATCCCTTCTAATCCCCCTTTCTTCAGTACTACTGCACTTTAGTAGTATTTTTCCTATTGCGGCTTCTCAACGTAGAAGCCACTTCACCCTTTTCTTTACACACCCCACATTCTCTTCTTTTCAGCCACAACTATTTAGTTACCTAATCTTTTCTTTTTTTTTTCCTTACTTTTGTTGGAGTACCTATATCTTTCTTTTTACTTTCACTCCAACAGAAGTTTTCTTATTTTTGTTACACACCCTGTATTTTAGTATTGAAATGAAATTATATTTTATAGTACTTTTTTATTTCTTAAGCATTCCCTATACCTAACTACTTTACTTTGTAAGTTATTCGTAGTTCTTTAAGCCAAACATTAATTACAACAAAAATTATGAAATTTTATTAGGTTTGCCGTGAAAATATTCAATCGTAAATAATTTTTCGAAAATAAACACATATTAATCTCGACTGACCCTTAATTTATTAATACTGGTTGATATATCAAAATACCTACGTAGTTAAGATTGTTGGTGTGTAATATTAACAAAAACATACAATATTCTATCTAGTTGGCTATGACTTTGACACTAAATATGATTAAACATTTGCTTTGCTTAAGCATTCTACTATCTTTGAAGTTCCAGTTGCTTTGCTACCATTAATGAATTTTTCTAATGAGGAACTAAGTCAGATGTTTTCTGTTCTAGGATAGTGTAACAAATAAAAATGTGCTGCTAGCAAAAAAATTTATCATCAGCAATTCCATGATAAATGGCAACCAAAAAGAGAAACTTTTCAAAATTTACTAGAACGGTTTCAACAAACTGGACATGTAGATTACGAGAAATCTGATCGAACAAAAACGATTGTTAATGATTAAAATGAATTAAATATTAGTGTCACTGAGAATCTGCATATTAGTATGAACGTTCTCGTAATCTAAGTGTCTAGTGTCTAAGTACGTCGAAACTGTTCTAGTCAACTTTGAAAAGTCTCTCTTTTTGGCTGTCGTCTATCAGGGAGTTGCAGTTGATAAATTCTTATTGCTAGTAGTACATTTTTGTTATACTCTCCTAGACCAAAAACTTTACTAATCAGTTCCCCATTACAAAAATGTATATTAGTAATGGTAACAAAGCAACTGGAACTATAAAAATAATATAATGCCTAATGTTTAATCAAGTTTAGTGTCAAAGCCATAGCCAGCTAGATAAAATATGGTTTGTATTTATTAATATTTTATGCACCAACAATCTTAACAACGTAGGTATTTTGGTATCTCATCCAATAGTAATAAATTAAGGGTCATTCTAGATTAACATGTGTTTATTTTCAAAAAATTATTTATGATTGAATATTTTCATGGCAAACCTAATAAAATTTCACGTAATTTTTGTTGCAATTAATGTTTGGCTTAAAGAACTACGAATAACTTACAAATTAAAGCAGTTAGGTATAGGGAAAGCTTAAGAAATAAAAAGTACTATAAAATATCATTTCATTACAATACTAAAATACAGGGTGTTCCATTTAAGAAAACTCAGATAATACTCATTCCGAGTTTCGACCAACCCTGTATACTAAAATTAAACATTTCGCTACATTAATAAACTTTAATAGTAATAGACTATATTAAAAATCACCTGAACATAAATGGATTTTCTGTTATCAAATCAGTACAATTCTACAGGGTGTGAAGTTTGCTACTAAATTTATAAAAAACCGTAATTATCTTTTAAACTACCCTGTATAATATTACAAAACCTCATATTTTCAGAAACAAGACATCGAGCAGAATCCAAAAAGGTAAAAATATACAGGGTGTCCCATTAAAAAAAACGAAGTTACAATCAACTTCCAGTATAACCGGAAGTAGCAAAGAGACCAAAATATTTTCATTAAATAGTCATACCTCAAAACCCCTGTATTCAAATTTTCATTATTCTCTTACCTTTAGTTCTCGAGATATTTCGAATAGGCCCTTTATCTGCTTCACCCTATATATAACAATAACAAATACAATTTTCTGAAATTAGATAAATCGTCAATAAAAAAATATAAATACAGTGGAACCCCGATAAGTCGGCCCCCGATAACCCGGAAGTCCGGCTAACCCGGACCGATTTTCATCAGATAAACATTTTGATTTTCAATATTTTGTATTTTTCAAATTTAATTGTGGCTTATTTCCAATCAAAATAGTTAATTATCAGACAAACCTTTCAACAATAAAAATGTATGTAATATAATATTTGAGAGATAATGTGTACTTATGTGTGTAATTAGAACTATACGATATTAAAAATGACTCATAGCACACGCCGCAGAAACGATAGCCACCTGTCTCTAGTATCAATTCCTTTTTATTTCAAACTGTCAGCATTGTTTAGGAAATACTATTTAAAAAATTCTTTTATAAACAATGGTCTTTAGTATTGTGTCTTGTATTGTTCGCTTCCATTTGCTTACGTTTGGGTTTGGTGTTTTTTTTAGTAATTTTAATGAGTAGGTACTGTGCATATTTATAAATATATTTCATGTTATTTCAATTCTAACGGAGTTTATCTGTAAGTATACCGTATTTTATTAATTTTTACCATATTCTCCGGCTATCTCGGATTTTCGATAACCCGGATCGGTCGCGGTCCTGATTAATCCGAGTTATCGAGGTTCCACGTTAAAAAAGTGAAGCCAAAGCAAAACCAATATATTGCAAAATTACTATAAATTGCAATATTGAACATACAGCATATAATAAAACACAAACAAAGGAACTAATAAGTTTAAGCTGCTATATGTGACACCCAAAAATATAGATAAATATACTTTAGTTACTTGTACATTACTGTAATTTCTTAGTTAGTCATTAAGAAACTCCTCTACTGAATAATATGGTCTTTTAGATAAATGAGCTTTTGTCATTTTACGGAACTTGAGGAAAGATGTTGCAGATTTAAGTTGTAAAGGGAGATGGTTGTATAGTTTTTTTGCGGAATATAGTATAGATTTCTTTACTAACTCAGAAGACGGAATCGGTAAATAAACATAAAAAGTTAAATTTCTGGTGGAGTAGTCATGACGAGGCCTTGCTGGAAACACATGCAGGTGTTTACGAATTAAGCAAACAGTTTCTAAAATATACAAAGATGGAAGGGTTAAAATTTCGTGATCTTTAAAATAACTTCTGCAATGGGTTTTTCTTCAAAAATAACATCAAATTAGGCAGCTGTACTAGACCCCCAAAAAGAAGACCACATCGAAGATGAGAATCGAACAAAGAAAAATATGTTATTTTAGAAGATGCTAAATTGAGTTCTTTGGAAACAGATCTTGTGGCATAGCAGGCTGAGGCGAGTTTCTTACTTCACACATCGATATGAAGGGACCATTTGAGGTTGCTGTGTAAAAGAATACCAAGAAATTTTACAGAATCAACGGTAGAGATCTGGCTGTTATTCACCAGCAGGGGTGGAAGAGCACTTTATATGATAATGCTACCGTTTTATCCACGTTAAAGGAGAGTAAATTAGAGTCAGACCAGGTTTTTATCGTAAGAAGATCAGAAGTTATAGTTGCATGAAGAGATACTGGTATCATCAGCAAAAAGAAAAAATTTTCCATCAATTTTTAAATTAGTGATGTCATTTATAAAGATAAGGAAAAGTAGAGGACCCAATACTGAACATTGTGGTACTCGACATACAATGTTTTTGAGACTAGAGTCAGTATAATTTACTCTAACCAGTTGTTTCCTATTATTTAAGTAAGATTTAGACCAATTCAAAGAAATATCTCGAATTCCATAGAAATTTAGTTTTTTAATCAAAATATCGTGATTTGCACAATCAAAAGCTTTGGCATAGTCACAAAAAACAGTGGCAGTATAAAGATTATTGTTTAGTGCTTGTTAAACCTCGTGAAGTACAGAAAACATGGCATCAGTAGTCCGTTTATTATTTAAAAATCCGAACTTAGTTTGTGATAAAATATTGTTATCAGAGAGAAAGGACACAAGTCGGGTTTTTATGAGCCTCTCAATAATTTTGGAGAGTACCGGTAGTAAGGCAATAGGTCTATAGTTGCAGACATT
Organism: Diabrotica virgifera virgifera; assembly: GCF_917563875.1. Classification (NCBI taxonomy): domain Eukaryota; kingdom Metazoa; phylum Arthropoda; class Insecta; order Coleoptera; family Chrysomelidae; genus Diabrotica; species Diabrotica virgifera. The sequence continues at coordinate 172,433,219 of NC_065449.1, read as the reverse complement.
AAATTTTTCGCCACCTTTATAAAGAGGAATAATAATGGCTGTCTTTAGGCACTCTGGAAATTTATCATGTACAAAGGAATCATTAATTATTAAGACGAGGAGTTCTAACATATTATCAGTGAAATTTGAGAAGATTTTTATGGATAGTCCATCAGTACTACAAGATGATTTGCTTTTGATACTATTGATCGTTTGGATCAATTCAGATTTTTAACGAATGAATTCGAGAAAATTCCTGAATTAGGGAGATAGGAAATGGGATTTTGTTGAGACTGAATAGTTGATGTTATATTTTTACTCACGTTAATGAAGTATTCGTTTAGATTTTCAGGGTTTGTAAGGGCAAATGTTTGAGCTGCGTGGGTTTTATTTCGAAGATCGTTTATTATGGACCAAGTTTCTTTTGCAACCATTTTTAGAGCTTCTCAGACAATTTTGATAGTAGGCTTTTTAGGCTGATTTGAGGAGTTTTAGGTAGGTGACTCTGTAATAATTGGTGATATATTGAGTGACAGAGACGTTGGTAGAAAATTTCTTGATCTACAGTAGTGAATGCATATTTTTGGCTGATTTGCGGATACTTTTGGTAGCCCAGGGTTTGCGATGTTTTGGCTTAATCGTAATTAAAGAAAATGCCTTATTGAAGATACCGACAAGCTTCTCTAAGAAATCACTGAAATTATAGTCCATGTCCGTAAAAGGAGAATGCCAGTCTGAAGTTAAACATAAATTTTGGAATTTATGAAAATTCCGAGCGGAAAAAATCCTACCTAAACGTCGGGTTTTCGAGGAGGGTTTGCTGAATATGTTAAATTTCGTATATCATGCTTCATGATCCGATAGTTCCGCATTAATAACTGTAGAGCAAACATCAAGAGATGAGAAATCGGAGACAATATAATCGATTATGGTAGATGTAGTTTTTGTAATCCTTGCAGGAGAATTAACGTGCATTGAGAGACCATATGATTCAAATATGTTGACCAAGAACATTTGGGTAGCACAAGCACATTTGGGTAGCAGCATAATTTATGTTGAAGTCCCCGCATAGAATTTTTCTGCTTTTGTGAGGCAAGTCATCTAATAAATTTAGCAGGTTCTGAAAAAATAGTTCCACGGAAGAGTCAGGTGATCTATAGATGCAAATAATGTAAAGATTAAGATTTTTATTAAAAACTAAGGAAAAGTCAAAGAAGGCTTCATTCAACAGAAAGTCATATTTTGTTATCAGAGAAAAATCATTGTTTGCAGAAAGAATTAGGGTGCCTCCATGAGCTGAGTTTGGACGATCATACCTACCAATTGTGGTATATTTCTCTACAAAATAGGCTCGTTAACTTCAAGCCAGTCTTCTGTAACCGCAACTATCTGGAGAAATCCTAATTCCTCTAGAAACAAAAATAATTCGTCAGTTTTATTTTTTATAGAACGAATATTAATCAGAACCATACTAAACTTGTCATCACTAAAATTATTCGAGGTTTCTAGTTCCGTAGAACACGTCGTATTATTTAAAAATTTCGTCTTGGAGGGCTAGTGGGATAATTATTTCGGTGAAATTTCCTTGACTTTTGCAGGTGAATAATTCTTTCCGAAGTGAGAAAAGACCTAAAAGCAGCAAAATCAGCGTCTACCTCATCTGCACCAATTCCATAAGCATCGTTGAATTCTAGAAGATTTTTCCTAAGATCTTCACTCTTAGTCGGAAGTCCTTCGGAATCCAGAAATAGTTTTACACTTGTGTTGGTATACCCATCATAGAATACTGATGCAGGTTGGTCATGTAGAAAAGCAAGATGGTCTTTAAGATATCCGGTTCCCTTTATCTAGCTAAAAGATATCAACTATTCGAGTTATTGGTTAATCTAACTCTTAGTGGGGTCAAAGATCCAGATTTATCGATGGTTCTAAGGTATACTTCTTAATGAAATTAATATGAGAACGGAAAGGATCTTTAGATTTGCAAATTCCGATGGCCTGCTTGTCTGTCAGTATATTTGTAATATCAACTTCATTCTTGTTGTTACTTAGAATGGTAATTGCATTTTCCAGTTTAACCGGGCTTCTGATGTTCTTCGGATTTCTATTTGTCTCAGATAAAGTCGTTGGTTCGGAGTATAAGGATTCTGTAGACCACTTAACGTTTACACGAGGTGGCCAAATTTCCTTATTAAATAATAAGTCAATAGATGTTTTAGACTAAATACCTATTTTGAATGAGGAGCCAGTTTCTGAGTTGGCATCTTTAAGGAGGGCGTAACATCTTATATATTCCTTGATACCTAGCTTCTCTTTAATGTAATGAACTACTTGTATAGGTGTGTATATTGGGGTTAAGTTACTAATGACGACAAAGTGACATTTATCTTCTGCAATTTTTGTTTTTTTGACTGTACTGGTTTCGAAATGCTGGGTGTCTTCACTTTGGGTACTTGAAGTGGCATACACTATGTTTTTCTTCGATACCTCTTTCCTCGTTGGTATAGTAGGTAGTTTGTTGGAAAGATTACACATTTGATTAGATATTTTACTGATGTTTGAAGAGAGTCTCTCTAATCCCAACTTTACCTCAGATGAATTTGTATCTTGGACCTGGACCTTAATCGTGTCATTGGAACATCCGAAAAAACTGACGATATATTGAAAATATCTTGTTCCATCTCTGCCTTATGGATTTTAAAAGATATTCAGGATTTAACGGGTTATTTAATTTATGAATCTCGTCAATTTTTTTTGTAAGATAGCCTAATTTGCCGTCATTTTTTGCTAATAAATCATATGTCTCGATAAAAACAGGCAAATTATCTGAGAGTTTTTTGGTAACTTGAATTAACGCGTCAAAGTTCTCTTGTGGTATTTGATTTTTGGATAAATTTGTTACTTTTTCATTTAAACATCTGAGGCTAGGTGAGTCACATAATGTACAGAAAAATCTTAAATGGGCATTTTTTGGATCTAGTGATTTGAGTTTTTGAGGTGGTTTTATTAAGGCACGAACACTTCAGACAAAAATATCGTCTACAGTCCCCATGCCAACGTATCTTATGTTTGTCGTTTTCGGAAAATTCAGTCAAGCAAAGATCACAATTGTAGATCATGGTGGTCAAGGTTAAGTAATATTTAACTGGGTTGTTGAATGTAAAAAAGTAAACAAAATATAGAATAATTAAACAAATCTGGTAACACTTACAACGAGTTTAGTTACACAACACTCCAAAACAATAACAAAAACACTTAAACAAATTTGAGTAAGTCGGTCGTGATGAAAACCAAAACAAAACACAACTGGTCACATCGACGACTGAAAACTAACTGAAGTTACTCAGATTTTGAGTACTAGAAACTTTCTTTCGGACATTTTCCTAGATAAATGAAAGAGGAATGTGACTGCATATTGTAGAGTCCTTTTCGCTTTCTTTATTTGTTTTCTCTTGCCTCATAAATTGTAAAAGTCAGAGATTAAGGATATTACCAGAACGGAGTTCCAATGAGAAATAATAATGTGCTTCTGGACATGGAAGGTTAGGTACCTGTAGAAAAAAAGGTAATTGTAGGAATAGTATAATGAATACAATAAACTAGAATAATGAATTTCTTACCCCAAGAGGTGATGGTCCGGAATTATAATAAGGCTATTATCAGCCTGTGTCGGCTTTTATAATAAAATTAGCTTTCCACTTACATTAACCTTTAACTACACGCGCTGGCGTATTTTGTACGCCAGATATAAGAATTCTACTGCAAATATATTTAAAAATTTAATTTTTGACCTTGTTTATCTCTCTAATCTATCACTGGAACCTGCTTTACAATTTGGTTTTAGTTTCGTTATAATCGGCGTTCTGGGAAGATCGTAATTTACAGTTTATTATTTGTTGTTTCCGGTGGTGGTCAATATACGCCACGATTATATTGATATAAATAGTAATATAAGTAAATATTTCAATTGTTTTTTAGTCATTATGGCACAAAATATATTTTTCTTTATAAACAATACTTTTTCTCCTGTAAAAAATCACATTTCAAAAAAAATTTTATTAGTAATTTTATTTATCATGGAATCCAGTTATTCCATGATTCCAGTTATAAATCCCAATTGGATTACTGAGAAGGAACTCCAAGTATTCACTGATGCCGAATAAGGTTTATAACAAACAGCTACGTGTATTTTTTCAAAAAAAAAAACAAAATCCGCTGTTTTTAAGTGTATTTTCTTGTGGCGTATAAAGTACGCCACGCGTGTAGTTATGCTATAACTTGATGCGCGAGTAGTTAAAGGTTAAGAATTGCCACTGCCATCGAAATGACAGTGCGAAGTATAAGGATATAGACAATCATGTTCCGTATTAAAAACAGTAAGAATATGAAGAAGGTATGTTCCGTATGACTTAGATGAAAAGGGAGATAGGAAATTGAGGGAGCCAAACAAGTTTTTAACGGGGAAAACAGGTAAAACAAATACAAAAGATTATTATTAATGAAATATTAAGGAAGATAGAATAAAATGATTAATTGAAAATAAAATAGCAAAGATGTGCTATTACAAGTTCTCATTACAAGCTCTCAGCAGTTAATGCTATTAAAAAAATAAAAAAAAAAGTATATATTATTATATTTCCTGTAAATCAAACACTTTCTAAATTACCCCTATAAATTTCAGAAAATTGAAACATTTATTATATCGAAAGCAGCCTGATTTAATGAATTAATAAAAACGGCCTTCCTCGGCTTTCAAAGATTTTTAGGAAACACGAAATTAATTCTTGCATTTTGATGAGTATCTCATCATAAAAATACGACTTTTGAATTAATTTGCGTTGGATTATTTTTAAGTTACTCACAAAATGGACCGGCTTGAAAAAATAAAAATATATTTTATGTAATTTACATAACAAAGTTTTTTATAATGTTATAAATATTTTTTTTTTTTTGTTAAAAATAGTTAAAAATTTAAAAAGACGAATCTTTTCGAAAAACCTCTTAAAGTTTTCCATTGAACCGCGTTTGAAAAAAAAAGGACGAACCCAATGCTGGCGATTCACTGGTTCTCTCAACATTCCCTCCGCTTCCAATACAGAAATTGCTAGATAACAATTTCTTTTTTAAAATGTTTTAAATTATCGTTATGTTGGGGCCACAGTAACGTCTAATGTCGTTAATTACCGTGTTATTTGACTAACGCGTTGAGTGTAGCCACGACTTAGCGCGCTAATTTGTTAATGGCATTATTAATGCCGTTAAACGTTAGGCTATAGGTCGGATGGCGGTTCCTTTCGACACTTCAAAGTAGTTAATCCGTTATTTATCGAGTTGTTGTGGCTACACTTGCACTGTTTACAGTTCTAGCTTGCAGCGCACTAGAGTATAATTTGGTTTGTGAAATAGGTTACATAGATACTATTCTACGAAAATGGAGTGGAGTAACGAGAAAATACTTGAATTTTTAACAGTTTTCGAAACAGAAACTTACTTATGGCATCTCCGACAAAAAACACATAAAAATCGTGGTGTTCATGGTGACGCTTGGCGTCGAATTGTGGCAACATTATCTTTTCCAGCGACGGTGGAAGATTTATAGTAGTGCAACTTTTCTCGGAAATGAACAATTTTAAAGTTATAATCAAAAAACGAAGAAAAAAATCTAATTTTTTCTTCATTTTCTGACATTTTGATTATTTAAACACTGTTCCGGACCTTTTTGAGTGGGAGGATAACTCAAATATTATTATTTAAGTTATTTTCAAGCAATTTCTGCAAAAAAAATGTGAGTCACCTCTCAATATCCAATTGTACTAATATTTTTACAGATGCGCCATAGTCTGTAGATAATAAAATAATAAATTCCTAAAATAATAATTATCACTCATAAAATATAACAGCGTAGCAGCTTCGACTTCCATCTTGAAATTATTGGATTAAAAAACGCGTTTTCTGCTGACTACGCGCTAAAATCAGTGTGGCCAGTCACTTTAACGCGCAGTTTATTCCATCATTTTTGGTGTCTTAATTAATGCGATAATGGACGTTAGACGTTAACGTTACTGTGGCCCCAACATTACGCGCTTACAAACTGCACCAAACTAAAGGCATATTGTGACAAGTCGGTCCGGTTGTGTTTGAAACGGATGCGTTTCCACCGCATCCGGTCAAAACGCATAATATGACATCGCGCAACTAGATACAATTTAAATTTTTAAGGATTGTGTACATAAAACGGATTCCTTTAAGCGGATGGAGTAAATGAAAACGTTTCGGAATCTCAAATGTATATTCCTTAAACCGGGACATTCTTATAACCGGTATTCTAATCAGCTTGTGCGACTATATACAAAAAAAGCTATTCACGCTGCTATTAAGGTTTACTTAGAGGTCTGCAAAACCTTTTAATCTGAAAATCGAAATTCCATAAAAGAGTTTTCAACAGAAGAAATTCCCGGAGGCAAATTATAGGGAAATGAAAATTATTGTATCGGAATGTATTATATTATTAGAAATTTGATGGAAAATTTTGAATATTTTATATAAATTACAGGGAAAATTAAAATTCATTCTGATTATTTATTTGTGCTTTCAATCAAATGTGTGGTTGTTGTAGGGTTGTAATGAAGTCGAATAAAGTATCGTATTGTTTACGTTATTGTTATGCAGAACGTAAAACATATAAATTACGCTTCGTCGTTAAGAATCAAGTGCTTATAATATGAACGATATGTTTATGTCAATTGTATGGGAAAATTAAAATTCATTCTGATTATTTCTTTGTGCTTTTAATCAAATGTGTACGGAAACACGACAAATATTCGACACGCACTAAAATTGGTTAATGCCAAATAGCCAGCAACCCCTCTACACTAGTAGGTAAATAGCGAGCACTTGTTAAGTATTTGCCAAATACCGCATGTCTGGCGGCGCCATCAGGTTTTTGAAGATTTTAATAAGCGTCCTCGAAAGAACTAAAAATGATCAGCATGGGTTGTAAAATTTCGTTTTGTTCCTAATATTTTACCAACCAATGTTTACTTTCGTTCATATTTTCCAAGATGTATTCGCTATGAGTTTCGCTGGTATCGCCACCTACCTAGGGGAGTACTAGTATCACTTTCGCTGGAAAGTACTCCGCACAAACCTTATGGAAATTAGGTCCCAGTGGATTTAGTACATACTTCGGAAAAATATTCTTTGAAGCATTGTGATATTAAGTTCTCATGGGCACAACTCGATCGTATTGAGGATTTTCAAGATATAGAGGCACAAACTCGGAAAATTATAAGATTTACTGGATATATGAGTTAATGGTTATCTGGCAACATGTAGAAGTTTGGATCAAATAAAAGTAATAGTAGTCTAGGATTTTTTCCTGGCTATCCAATGGCGACCTTTACTTCGACTTTAACCTTTAACGGATGTCATCTTCGAGAGTTTCGAGGGTTTTCGGCATTAAATTGATATAAACAGATTACTCATGGGTTTTTGGGATCGCTAAACACGAATATGCCATCAGAATTGACCTCCGGAGCACGTGGTGGCCAGAGCCACTGCAAGGGACGTCATCTTCTAGAGTTTTAATGGTTTTCGGCATTTAATTGATGCAAATGAATTACTGGAGGGTTTTTTGAGGTCGATAAACACGAATATGCCACCAGAACCGACTCCCGGAGCCCCTGGTTTTCAAGGTCAACAAAAAGGGCTCCTGGAGTATCGAGGGCTTTTGGTAATGCATTAATGCAAACGGAATAGGTTTTTGGGGTTGCTGAACACGAATACGTGATCAGCACAGACACAGGAGCACCTGGTGCCCAAAACCGGTTATCTTCTGGAATTTTGGAGCAATCAAATGGATTATTTTTAGGTTTTTGGGGTTGGTGAACATGCATACTCTATCGGATCCGACCCACGAATTTTCTGATGCTATATTTGTGTTCAGCAGCTTCAAACCGCCTATGAGTAATACCCATCTGCATCAATTTAATGTCTAAACCTGTAAAAACTCCAGAAGAAGACCTTCCTTACTCACCAGGTGCTCCGTGGGTCGGATGTGATAGCATATTTACGTTCAGCAGCCCCAAAAGTCTGTGAGTAATCCACTTACATTAATTTAGTACCGAAAGCTCTCGAATCTCTAAAACATTACGTGCCTTAGGCACCAGGTACTCCGATGTCTGTTCTGATGGGGTATTCCTGTTCAGCAACTCTAAAAACGTATGAGTAATCCGTTTGCACCAGTGTAGTACCGAAGGCCCCCGAAACTCCAGGAGCCCCTTTCATTGACCAGTGCCCCTTGGAAACCAGGTGCTCCGAGAGTCGGTTCTGGTGATATATTCGTGTGTAGCGACCTCAAAAAACCCTCAAGTAATTCATTTGCATTAATTAAATGCCGAAAACCATCGAAACTCCAGAAGATGACGTCCCTTGCAGTGGTCATGGCCTACGAAGGTCAATTCTGTTAGCATATTCGTGTTGAGCGATCCCAAAAACCCACGAGTAATCTGCTTATATCAATTTCATGATGAAAAACCTCGAAACTCTAGAAGATGACGTCCGTTGAAGGTCAAGGTCAAAGTAAAGGTCGCCATTGGATAGCCGGGAAAAAATTCTAGACTTCTAGTACTTTTATTTAATCCAAATTTCTACATCTTGCCAGATAACCAGTAACTCAGGGAATTGGAATACCCGGTAAATCTTATAATTTTCCGAGTTTGTGCCCCTATATCTTGAAAATCCTTCACACGATCGAGACGTGCCCATGAAAACTGTTTATCAGGATGCTTCAAAGGGTATTTTCCCAAAGTATGAACTAAATCCACTGGGACCTAATTTCCATAAGGTTTGTGCGGGGTAGCTTGAAGAAAAAAGTGTTGCCTATCCTCTGTGAGTTTCGCTGGTATGGCTGGTATCGCCACCTAGCGGATAACTACTACTGTTTCGGCCGGAAATTTAAAGAGGAAAGGAGAAAAGCAAATTAATGATTGCTTCAAATTTATTATTTAAATCTTATTGTGTAATATTTACAACGTAAAGAAGTTATTGGACCGTTATCGATAATTAATATCAGTAAGAACAGAATTTATTATCCGTTATGATTATTTTTAAAATTTTGCTTATCGTTTTGAAGTTTATGTTGACAGCTAATATCAGAAAACATTTATTGTGCAAAACAGTATAATAATTTAGTATAATTATAGTACATATAATACTTACTTAAAAATTTAATTATGCACTTAAACAAATAATTAAGAGCGTAAGCGTAAAATTTCGGGCCAACGCTTTTTAAATGAATTATTTTTTTTCAAATCCTGAGAAAACTAATAAGTATTGTTGAAAAATTTAAAAGCAGAATGAACGATTACATTATTATCGAGGGGTAAAAGTCCCTGAAAACTTCTGTTTATTTTAATCAGTTACAGGGGCCAAAAAAAGAGAAAATTTATGTGATTTTTAATTTCAAATATCTCATTCAAAAGAAACTTTTTGTTTATTCTAAGGAACTTTCAGCCCTCGCAAATAATGTTACTTTATGCTTAGCGACAGGAAATCTGTATAATATACAGTTACTATTGTAAAGAGTATTTTGGCACTCTTTAATACAACTCAGAGATGGGCATTGACACGTCGACTTTAATTGTCGACACAGACGTGTCGACAATGTCGAGAACGTGTCAACAATGTCGACAATGTCGACAATGTCAGCAACGTGTCCATAATGGAAAAAAGTGAGGTTATGTTATGAAATTATTCAGTTGTAAACTTTGAATGTGATCTGATTGATCTGATCAGAATCAAAATGAGTGGCAGAAAACTGAATAAAAACTATGATATATTATCATTCAAAGTATTAAAGATAGAAGGAAAGCACGCGGCTAAATGTTGTGTATGTGGAAATGTGATAAAAAATACAGCTGCAGCAAGATTGCAAAGTCACAGGTAAGAAGAAATATTTTAATTAATTTTAGCTGGATAGCTATAGAGATTTATTCTCTGAAATTGATATTTGTATCGGCTGATAACTAACCCCGTCCCGTACTTTCATTTTAAGAAACGTCTGCAAGTTAGATCGTGGCAATGGTAATCAATCCAATAATGAAATGTCGCATGTTTCGATATACGAAAATACTGGCTCAGACACAGGTTTTACACCTACAGTTAATCCACAAGTGAGTATATAGGACGTATGTTCTACTATATATTTAGCAGGGGCGGATCTAGAAAAAATTTTGGGGGGAACTTTTTGAAATTACATTTATCTATAATATAAAAATGAATCGTAAAATGTGTTCGGAGCCGCATAACTCAACAACGCATGGATCACCATTTCGGTAGTAGTATATTGGAGAAAACATGGCGTCAAAAACCGTATAGCCATCTAACGGCAAGAAGTGAAAATAACGCACTATATATTATTGTAGATTTCTTGATTACTATTTAATTCGAATTCGGAAGGGGACATAAATTGCATCAGTTTTCACCCCAGAATTTGTATTCTGAGGTTTTCACGTTGTTGCATCTCTATATACAGGGTGTCCCATTTAAAAAACACCAAGTTTAGTATTTTACGGCAAAAAACGGATTGGCCTATTGAATTAAGTACAAAACGCTGTATCTATGCCAACTTCTGTATACAGGGTGTCCGTAGATCCGCCCTTCATATTTAGTCACCTTAGAGTTTCTTTTTATTTTGAATTTTAGAATACAACGAACGGTAGTTACGAAGTTATGGAAGATGGTTCGCTAGCTATTGTGACTGGAACTTCACCTGAAAACATGCTAGATGGAATTATAGAAAATTCATTAGATACCGATGCCGCCTTATTGGAATTGGAAGAAAACAATGGTGTAGCAATTCAAGGCACTCATAGTATTGTTGAAAATATGATGTTATCAACTACTGATACTGAGAGTAGTAATTTGACTAACTTAAGTACTCCAACTTCCTCCAGCACAAGCTACACAAGCACGAATAAAAGAAATTTATTCGCTACATCTCAAGCTAGACCAGCCAAAAAATCAAAGAAAATCACCGACTATATGGACATATTACAAGAGTATGAAGAGGAGAAGATAAGCACTGCACTAGCCAAATTTATATTCGGCTGTAACTTACCATTTACTGTGGTAGAACCACCTCTCTTTAAAAATTTTATAAAAACGATCCGTCCTGCTTATTTAGACAAAATTCCTGGCCGGAAAAAACTTTGTACATCGCTTTTAAATAAGTGCTATGAAGACTGTATTGAGATTTCACGTAAAAAAGTGGAAACCGAGTCAGTCATTTTGTGTGACGGTTGGAAAAACTCATCTACTAATTCTAAAACGGTTGTGACAATGTTGCATAGTGCAGACGGAAAAAATGCCTTTCTTGATGCTTGGGATTTAACCACGGAGTCTGAGACTGAAGAAAAACTTGCCGAAATAATAACAGAATCTAAAAAAATTGCAAAAGAAAAATACGATGTAGATGCGTACGGTATAGTTTCGGATAATGCTAGTGCAATGATTAAAATGGGATCCCTCCTCAAGCACAACATGTGGCACTCTACGTGCAGTAGCCACACCGGCAACCTTTTAGCCAAAGACGTGCTGGATAAAAAGTTAGTCGACAATGTGGTCATTGTCCTCAAAGAATTTAAGCAACCAGATTTAGAAAAAATGATAGTTGATAAGGGAGGGCGCAGAATCAAATTGCCGGCCGAAACAAGATGGTGCTCTTACCGAGATTCTTTCGAAAGTCTCCTAGAAAATCTGGTATATATGAAACAAGTAGCCGCTGTAACGAAAAAAAAGATTAAGCCGAAAGTCAAGGAATTAATCTTCAACGATGAATTTGTGGATGAGATTCAACAGAACATAGAAATTTATGAACCCATTTGTAATCTGATCAATGTCTGTCAGAAATCTGACACATCTGTAGCAGATGCCGTTCATCTGTGGCTCAATTTGAATCTGCCAGATAACCTTAAAGAAAAATTGAAACACAGACAACAAATGGCGTTAAAGGTGTACGCATTAACTGCGTACTATGTGCATCCGAAATATGAAAATTCCAAGCTTACGTCAGAGCACACTGGTATAATAACTCAGTTCTTACTCAGAAAGTTGTGCAATCAGGGCATAGAAGAATGGGACAAATTTAACACTAAATCGGGTAAGTCTTTCAGACAAAATTATCGCTCTTTTGATTTTTAATATATTAGGTTTACAATTTCAGGAATATTCTCAACACTTTGGGAAAAAGGAGTTGAAAAGCCTCTAGTATTTTGGCGAGTGGTCAAACTGGAATGCCCAATTCTTGCTAAAATGGCTCTCAGACTTCTAAAAATGCCAGCCTCCTCAGCTCAAATCGAGAGACTCTTTTCAAATTGGGGACACATTCACAGTCTGATAAGAAATAGATTAACGTTCACTAATTCCAAGAAATTGGTACATATTTATGTTTCATTAAAGGGAGAGTATCCTGATAAAAATAGTTATGACCTGGACGAGGAAGAAATTGTAGATATGGACGGGGAAAGTACAACTATTTGATGTATTATTGGTTAAATGTTTTCTTTGGTTAAAAATTAGCAAAACCGCAAAATGTTGTAATGTTTTTATTATGCAGTCTCTGCCAAAGCACGAAGAGATTCAACACTGTTTCAGTAATTATTATACTATAATTATTATAATAAAGAGTTAGTAAAATTAAAAAAAAAGTAAACGAAATGTTAGGAAACAAGGTAAGGTTTCAATGTACTGAGATATGTTTGATTGTGGTTTTGAATCTTACCTCGTTTACTGACGTTTAGGTTTACGTTTCTTTTTAATTTTTTTAAACCTTTCTGTAAATGTTACGAGTTTACGAGTAACGATAGAAAATTAAAAATCTATGAAAATTTGTTTTGCTGGTTTTTTCTGGTTTTGCATCTATATGGTAATATTTTAGATTCATTACATTGCATTACTCTATCATGAGGTTTGCACATAATAAATTGTCTCTATATGAATCTATTTAAAATTCATTTACACTTGAAAAACCTGCAATCAAACAATTATGGAATATCCTATGAATTTGACAATCGCAAGTTAATAGTGAGGTTAAAAGTTTCAAAAGTTTGAGATTATTTGGTCTCTTTGCAACTTGTTGAAACATTAATGCATACTTTTTCAATAAGTCAGCGCAGCCAGATTAACCTAAAATTTCAAATTAGTGCGCACGGAACGTCATTCTGATCGTTTGCTAATTGTCGACATACTCGACATTGTCGACATTGGCAACAACTTTAAATCACTCGACATCGACATGATTATCGACATGTCGACAATCGAATTGTCGACATGACATTATCGACACCGCCCATCCCTGAATACAACAACTTTCGTCAGCCATTTAATAAAAATTAATATGCAACTCTTAATTCAGCACAACGTGAAATTTCTAATAAAAGTTCACTGACTTGTCACTACTGGCTCTAGCGAACTTTTAATGATCCCCTCTACCTACGAGCGGATAGAGATATCGTTATAAAATTATTATCAACCTAGAATCAAATCACTTGCAAACCAATATAGACCAGAATAAATCGATTTTCGAAAGTCTATAACAGAAAAATGGGTGGAAATGCATAATTGAATTTTAAAGTGCATAAAACGCATTCAAATGTGCATCGTTGTATACTTATTGTATCGACGTTGTATACTTATTGTTTGCAAAATTTTTAATTTTTTAATGTGTACTTAATAACTGTAAAATTATATTAAGTAGTATAACTCACGCCATTTACTTGGTGTCTGTTTCTGTTTTTGTTTTGTTTGTAGTTTTTTACTATTTTTTGTTTTTTATTGTATTTTTTATTTTGTATAAGCTTTGTCCACAAATTGTTAAAAATTTTTGACAATAAAGCATACCTTACTTACTTACTTACTTACATCAATATGTCAAAATAAGCACATTAAGGCTATATTTTGTTATTCGGGGGGTTTGGGAGTCGCTAAACACGACTACGCCATCAGAACTGACAACCGGAGGCATATTTACAAATGCTTCTATACTACGGCACCAGAGTGCCGAAATCGGTTAGCGTTTAAAAAACACTATTACGCTACAAACCCTCATCGATTTAGGCCCCTATTAAATTATAAGACATCTATTAGATTATGGTGCTTAAGTTTTTATTGCAATTAAAATTATTGTAAGTATTTATTGTATTTATTGTATTCAAATAGAAATGTAGAAACTGCAATAAACATAGCATCCTTAAGAATGTGCTTTTTTACCCTTACCCGAGAAACAAATAAAACAAAAAAACGGCAATTAATTAAAAACAAATATGTAAATATTTTTTCCACCTACCTCTACCGAAAGTATACTTTTCCGGACCTGATTGTAGGGAGCAAAGTTGTACTTTTCCTCCCTAGGGAGGAAAATATTTTTCCTCCCTAGGGAGGAAAAGTAAAAGTGACGTCATAATATTTCATTCATGAAATATAACTTATTGACGCCCTGTATAATATCTATTTTCTATTACGGAGTATCTATACATTTTAACGTTTATTTATAAAACATCCTGTATTTTGCAGAATGGTAAAAAACAGTAAATTGTTATTTTTATTTAACAATGTTTACATTAATAATTTGACTTATATTTGACAGCTGACAGTTATATTGTACCTACTTGTTGTTTTAGTTCTAATAAATTTTGTTGGTTAGTTACATAAATAAATTAAGTAAAAATGACAAAATGACTTGTTATTTGAGGAAGGTGGAAAAACCATATGTATAACATGGGAGTAAAGTGCCTTTTCCTCCCTTGAATGATTACTGCCCTCCGCTACGCGTCGGGCAGTAAACTTCATTCTCGGGAGGAAAAGTTACACTTTCCTCCCTTGTTATACAAATAGCTATTTATTTTTGAAGTTATACTTCTTTACCGGCGATAGAGGGTGATTTTTTTATATGTTAAAACCTATCAGCCCGGCGCATGCGCATTATAACTTTGTTCTGATTGGATGTTCAAATGACATGTCAAAAATTATCCGATATGGCAGCTGTGGTTTGGAGGTAAAGGTAAAGGTAAACAAATGTATAATATATTAGTTTTATTGTTGTGAGGACAGAAACAAAAAAGTTTATAATATTGTAGTGACTTTTAAATAGTTTTTAAAAGCAACAGGTACGTAATAATTGTTAATGTATCATGGGTATAAACCTACCTATTTGATCTGCCAAAATACATAGTATGTAATACTTTTATTTATATAATTTGATTATTATCAAAATTTCTATCAATATTCACCTAATATATTGTTTTTTACTCTATGTTTTGTTGTATTTTTTCAATTCTAAATCATTTCAATTCAAAATTAAAATAATTTTATCAATTTTCAAAATATCAAAATATCACAAGTTTAATCCGTTTAGTTAGTCGATCTTCGTAAATAATGACACATAGTGTCCGTGGCTAAGCGGAGAAGGCGAATGAATTCCAATACCAACCGCTCTTATCAGCGCTGGTTCGAGTCCCAATAGAAACTTTCTTTTTTATTTTTTTTAATACATTTTATGATTGTAAGTATATTTATTATATAATTGTATTTTCAGAAAATACGTATTTAGTTAAAAAAAAATTTCGACAATTAATGTTCAGACATCATTTGTGGCTTGTTTAATGTGTTTGTGTGTGTTTTATTCTTTTATTATTTTAATTTTTGGGACTGTTCTAATAAAAATGTTTGAGAAGTAGTAAGTATAAATTAGTTTAATATTTAAACAAAATATAAATAAAAAGTATATTAATTTCGTTTAAATCATATAATAGAAGTATAACTTCTTACGTGCGTACAAAGTACACACACATTCTTTTTTATTTATTTATAGGTACAGATAAGATAATTACTCGTACCTATACAGTGCGTCCATAAAGTAACCCCTAAATTCATTATTAACTAAATAAACAATATTATTAGAAATTACCGAAACAGGTCGATTTTTGATTTTAATTTATGATTTTTTGGCATATATATCATACTAGTGACGTCATGCGTCTGGACGTGATGACGTAATCGATGATTTTTTCAATAATAATAGGGATCGTGTGATAGGTCATTTGAAAGACAATTCTATTCTCTATTCAGTAATATAAACATTAACATAATTATTTATACAGGGTGTCCAAAAACAATTTTTTAATTAAATTGATTGACACAAAAAAAAGACTTTGCGTACTTTATTTAATTCAAAATACATTTTATCTACGACTGATACATAATATATGTATTATACTTGTGGTGTTTGCAATATAATGCCATATAATAATCCCTTAGGGATTAATAATGCGGGATTAATAGCTATTAATCCCTCTGGCACATCAATCACAAAATTCACCACGGAAACAAAATAATCAACCTCAAAAAGTGTCACTGTCAAACGAATAGTATATTTGACAGTTTGTGTTGAGATGGACGAAAATGAAGAATGTTACTTCGTATGTTAAATTATCCCAAATATTTGTATTAAAAACTCTACTAAAGTTAATGATGATTCTCAACCAATTCAGTTTATTAATTGTACTATTACTAATTTTAATGTTTTTAACAAATAAAGTTGTTCATTAAAAATCTTAAATTAATTAATTTGTCGTAGATAAAGTAGAGTATACTACTCGCAATAATGGCTCTCATTTCCTCGGAATGTTACTCCCTCGCCGCTAACGCGGCTCGGTTCGTAAATATTCCTCGGGAATAATAGCCATCATTATTGACTCGTGGTATAATCTACTATTACTGCTGTCAGAAAACAGAAATAAAATGTTTATTTCAATTATAAACTTTACTTTTTGCTTAAAATCAATGATTAAGCTGCCACCCAGCTGCCTCTTGATAGTTTCAACAGTTAATTTAAGGCTATGGGTACATAATTCGCAAATATTTTACGGCTATCCCTAACTTTTCTGTCTTTACATGGCAAATAACGTGTAGTAAAATTCACACTGGTATGGATATGTAAACATTACTAGAATGTCATTCTACTTGACAATGTCATAACTAACTTAAAGAGATGGCTTTTGAATGTTCTTGGATAACTGTTATTTTTTGTATAATTGCAAATTATTAATTCAGTTAATAAATGTGATAATTTTTTCACTAAATATGTATTCAGTGATTGTAATAATTTATATGTACCTACCTACAACAAAAACTAATACTCAATCGAGAAAAGAGGAAAAGTGTTAAAGTGATTTTTTAATAATATCTTGTTACTATGGAACGCTTACAATTTTGAACGTCTTTAGCAACAAAATACTTGGATCACAGAATATGTCTTAATGTATTCTCTGCTTCTATTTTCCATCCACAGAGAACGGCAGTTCTCACCAGTGGCGCACAACACCCCTACAAGCGACACTATATATATACACGAAATTTTCGATTTTCTAAACCTGACTGAATGGAAAATTGGGCCACATCCCATCTTAAAGTTTACGAAAAGACTCGTCCATCCATATGTTACTTCTCCATTTTGGTCCAAGGGTGTGGAATTTACGGCCCTTCCCATTTAAAGCCTGTTTTTCGTTCTCGTCCCCAAAACTCTCAAAAATTTAAGCCCGACCTTTGCGGCTTCTGATAGCATAGATCATTACCTTTCCAACGCATGTTTAATTTTGAAAATCGGTTGTACCATCCAAAAGTTATCGAGCTCAGAAATATGACTCTATTTTTATTTAAAAAATGGAAAATGTTTGTGGATATGTATGTTTGTATGTATTGATGTGATCTTGATTATTGATATGAGATAATATTCTTATATGTTACTTAATTTAATCAATGTATTAATACTAATCTAATTAATTAACCAGATCACATATCAATATGTTTTCAATCTCAGGGCGAATTATAAATTAATTACTTACTTCCGTGGCTTCTAAATATTTCTTAATGGTTCCTAATCGGGATAGAAAAGAAAAGAGTAAAAAAAATACACATATGGGTTACAATTATAATCAAAATATTTTTTATTTTATTTAAAAGGCAATCAATGCTTAATATTTGCTATTTCTTATTATTCTTAAACATAACATTTACAAATGGGAATCTTATTTCCTTTTGGTTTTCAATTGAAAGTTTTTATTAACATTTAACTATTAGGAGTTATTAGGAACAACTCTATTTAAGTTTGATGAAGCTTTTCTGATATTATTGATTATGTTATTCAATTTTTTATGTGGAATTTAATACGAAAACCCATACATTCATGTCCAAAAAAATGAGACTGACCTTTTCCTGGTGAACTGAAAATGTCCTCACACAAGACCCTTTCCTGCTATCCTTGGCTGCGATCAAACCTCGTCCTGGCTTCCAGTGATGTTCTCCTTTGAAAAACTAGCTCGAATAGCTCTCGTTCCTGCTTTTGTCGTGATGCTGTGTTCTACCTTTTTCGAAACTGCTATCAGCTACCGGGACACTCTGGGCTCAAGGAGGTTCTTTTACTCTCGACCTGGCCTACTTCTCGTTCCACGATAGATACTCCACACTCACGGAACTACACCGGCTTTCTCACTCCTCGAACACTACCGTCTACTACTCGACTTCACTTCTCGACAGCTCAAAACATTCTGCCCTCACTTTGTCATCCATTCCCCTACTTTCTAAATATCCCTTCCAGATTCACAAATCAATCTTCCACCATCAACTCTCATTCGTAATATTCCTCAAAACCAATTTTTAATCTTTCTAAATATGCTTAATGGATTTCAAAAGAAAATATTTAATTCCCATTCTAAAATACTTTCTAACTATTTACAAATTTTAATGACCTATTCTCTCTTTCAAATGAGTCTTATTTAGCATAGGCTAATGATCGAAACCTTCCGCGAAAAACGATAATGAACTATCATCTATTTCACTGAGTTTTATTTAGCATAGGCTAATGATCGACCTTCCGAGAAGAACGATAATGGTACGCGTCATTCACTTTGTTTATCTAAGCACATTGTTCCGAGTTTCGTACGCTTATTCTAATCACTTCTTAAAATTACATATAACAATTTGTTGTATACAGGTTGTTTTAAATTTATATGCCCGTGGTTGAGAAAATTGAAATTATTTTATATTAAATTGAATTTTGTTTATAATTATCAAAATTTAATTTTCATATCAAATAGAAATATAACAAATCCCCGCCTTGTATTCGATAAAATTTATCTGCATTTTTAAATAAATTTTCTCGAGGCAAAACCAACTCCCTGTATATTTCCTTACTTTAATCTACTTCTTATATCCTAACTTACTATCTACTTCATGTAATTCTGTCTTTTATTCGTGATATTTGTATACATCGTGAATATTATAAATTCCTCGGATCTTTTCCGAGTTCCTGTGCCTCAACTCATAACTATTTATCCCATTTTCATTATTCACGATGTACGGGCCTTCGAAAACAGGCATCAACTTTGCGCAAATGCCCCCAGGAAGATTTGATACTCGTAATGCCCTCACGAGTACTTTTTCACCCTTTTGGAAAGTCACTGGTCTTCTTTTTCTATTTTGTTCCTGTCTTTGGATATATTTTTCGTTGCTTCGCCGTAATCTTCTCTGTACGGTTTCAATCACCTGTTGATATTCTTTTGGCTCTTGGTCTTCCCATGGCCTTATCGGCAATACACCCTTCATGATGTATTCTGGGGTCTCTTTTGTTACTGTGCTCGGAATTGTATTTAGATACCTTTCTATTTCCGCCATTTTCCTGTCCCAGTGGCGATGTTGACCATCTGTTGCAATGCGAAGAAATTTCGTCACTTCCTGTATGAATCGTTCCGAAGGATTACTCTGTGGATGCCTGATGCTGACAAAATTTGTCTCTATTCCTCGTTCTCGAAGTTGTCCCTTGAAACGATCATTTCGGAAATACGTTGCATTGTCCAGTAGGATCTTTTTTGGTGTTCCTACTATGGCTATAAAATTGTCGATTTTTCTTAATATTTCCTCCCCCTTTGTGGTGCGGCAACTATATAATTTTACGTATTTTGAAAACACATCCACCATTACCAGAATATGTTTGTTCCTTTTAGTGGTCATAATTAGATCGCTTAACATATCTATTGCTACAATGTCTAGTTTGTTTCGGGCTTCAATATTTTTGGCAACATTTTCGTTTTTGAAATTCCGACTCTTATATTTTTGACATACATCGCACTTCTGGGTAATTTCCTTTGCAATGCGGTAATCCTGTCGGCTGATGTAATTTTCCCTAAAAACGAGCCAAACTTTTCTGCTACCGATATGCCCATTGTCCTCATGTAATTTCTTTATTATCTTTTCGGCCAATGTCTGTGTCACTAAATATAGTTCCTTTCCGTCTATTCTCTTAAAATATATGTCATTTTCTACTTCCGCTCTTCTTTTCTCTCTTTCCTCTAGGTCTTCTTGGTTTGTCCTTATCTCATTTAACGAATATATCCCTTCTTCTTGTATTAATCTATTTAGTCCCACCTGTAGAGTAATTGTTTCCTTTTTTCCCGTGTCCTCATCCCGTGTTAGAGCGTCGGCTATTATGTTGTCTTTTCCTTTTATATATCGGAACTCAAAATCATACTCCTGTAATAATAGAATACCTCTATGTATTCTATTATTTACTAATCTATTCTTCATGATATGTACTAAAGCTGCATGGTCTGTTTCGATTGTGAATTTTGCTCCCAATAAGTAAAACCTCAATTTGTTTACGCAATATAGTACACTGGCAAACTCCAATTCTGTAACACTATATTTTCTCTCATGTGTTTTAGTCACTCGCGATATAAAACATATCGGCACTTCTTGGTCGTTTTGTATTTGAGACAGAACTCCTGCAAATTTTTGTATGGACGCATCAGTTCGGAGTATAAAAGGTAAATTGTAAATGGGGTGGTATATTTTCGTTCCTTTTGCGAATTCTCGTTTTAATGTTTCGAAAGCTTCCTCCTGTTCTTCTTTCCAATTCCATTTTATTCCTTTTTTAAGCAACTTTATCAGAGGGATTTCCTTTTGGCTCAAATCGGGAATCAGTTTTTTAAAATAATTAATCGTGCCAAGAAAACCTCTCAATGTTTTCAAATTCGTTGGTCTTGGGTATTCATCTATGAGCTTGACTCTGTCTTCGGATAATCTTACTGTTTTGGTGTCCAATTGAAAACCCAAATAAATGACTTCTTTTTGAAAAAATTGACATTTTTCAATGTTTAATTTCAATCCCGCTGTGTCCAATTCTTCCAGAATTATTTCTATGTGTTTCAGATGACTCTGAGTATCTTGTGAAAAAATTAATAAATCATCGATATAATGAACTATGAATTCTTCGTGGCGATTCAAAATGGTATGTAGAGCTCGGACGAGTGCAACACAAGCACTCTGCAATCCAAACGGCACTACCTTAAACCGGTAGACAATACCATCAATAGAAAAAGCGGTGTAGTTTCTACACTTTTCAGCTAACGGTATCAACCAAAAACTGTGTTTTAAGTCAATTTTCGAAAATATGTGTGACCCGGTGATTCTTCCAAAAATGGCCTCGATGTTTATAGGTGATTCATATTGTGGTACAGTGTGCTGGTTGATATTCCTGGCATCTAAACATAATCTCAATTCTCCACTGCTTTTCTTTACTATCACAATCGGGTTAACATACGGTGAATCACATCTTTCGATGATTTGATCTTCCAACATTTTATTTATTTCTTCTTTCACCTCTTGTCGATACTTGTATGGAATCGGGTAAGTCTTTGATCGAAAATTTCCCAAGTTTTTCACCTCAAATGAATGTTCGTATTTTTTAGCCACTCTGTTTTCCTCATTGATCAAATTTTCGTAGTTTCTTAACATCAACCGCAATTCTTTTTCTTTCCCTTCTCCACATATCAATTTTCTGTCTTTTTTCTCAGATTCTTCACACATGTTTACCGTGCATTCTGCATCCTCGTTTGCATATACCTCCTCTTCAAATACCACTGTTTCAATCATATTCTTTTCACTTTCATTTTTTAGCTTTATTTCTTCTTCTCCTGAGCCCGTCTCTTCTTTTGAGGAATCCCAGGTTTCCTTTGTTTCTGATACTCTCAAATTTTCTTCTTCTGGGCTCAACTCTTCTTTTGAGGAGCCACAGGTTTCATTTTCTTTTATCTTTTTCTGACCTTTTCTCCTTTTTCTTCTTTGTCCTTGCTTCGCTGCCAAATTCATTTCCACTGTTTGTTCTTTACCTGATTCGTCCGTATTTTGTTTCTCATGTTCCTTGTCCTGTTCTTTTTCTTTTTCTTCTGTTAGTTTCATCGTATTATTTTTAAAATCTATCACTACATGTTTTTCTGCCAATTCGTCCACTCCTACTATCATGTCATGTGACATGTTTGGCATTATTACACATTGTAGTGCATACATATTCTTGCCCAGTCGTACCATTACTCGTATGCCTTCATTTATAGTTGCCAATGTCCGTTTGTTTGCGCCCACTAAATTTACCCTAGGTATTTTATAAATTAAATTTGTTAAGTTAACTTCTTCTATTAGTTTTCTGTTGACCAATGTTATTTCAGATCCAGTGTCTATCATAATTTTAATTGGTTTCTCGTTGATAAATCCATCCACAAATTTTAAATTAACTCCATTTTTCTTTTCGTTGTTTCCTGCCAATTTAATAAACTCCTTGGGGTGACAAAAGATTCCTGTTTGATTTTTGGTTTTTAGTGAGCGCCGTCGTGAAAAGACGCCGGTTGCTCATCGTTGTTTATATTTTCGTCATAATGTCTCTCTCCGTCATATTCATCTGTCTGGGTATTATTTACTTCTCTTCTATTTTCTCTTGGTCTGTCGGATCTGTTTCGGTTTTCTCGATATCCCTGTTCATTTTGTCTACCATTATTTCTGTTTTCTTGATTTGAGCGTGTGGTGTTTCTATTCTGGTATTCTCGATTTCTGTCCTCATTCCATTGCCTATTTCTTTGTTCATAATTTCCTCTTCCGTTGTCTCTATTTTCGTTTTCCCTTCTGGGATTAAAATCTCGTCTTGTATAGTCCCTCCTATTTTGATTTCTATCTCTGTAATCTTGTGTTTCTCGGGGCCTGTAATCTTCTCGCGACCTTCTTGATTTTCTTTCTCTTAGACGTGATTCTCTTATTTGTAGGAATTGGCATAAACTATCTATGTCTTTGTAATTTTGCAATGTGATATGGTCTTCCAGCGTTTCCTCGAAATGTCTTGCAATCAGTTCGACTAATTGTTCCGATGAGTAATTATATTGTAAATGTTTTGCATTATTGTAAATTTGCAAAGCATATGTCCTTTCTGATACACCCATCCTATCATTGTATTTCCCATTTTGCAATTCCTTGTTAATTTCCAATTGTTGGACCTTTCCCCAGAAATAATTCAAAAATTTTTGTTCAAATTGTTGCCAATTGCCGAATTCTTCTTCTTTACTATCGAACCATAGGCTTGCTTCATATTTGAGATGGTTTCTGATAGTTTCTTTTGCTGTATCGAAATTTCCGATGTGTTGTATTTTCTTTTTCAGGCTATTAATGAACGGCACTGGGTGTAATCTTCTTACATCCCCGCCAAACCTTATCTTCACGTCATCTGTGCTATGTATAACCATTTCTCTTCTTTCTCCGACATTTTGTTGCGTATTGATTTCCGCAATCTTTCTTTCCACTTCTTCTATGTCTGCTTGAATAGCGTTTTGCAACTTGTTTTCCAAACTTTCCATTTCTTTTTTCTGGCAATTCGTTAACTCCTTCATTTTATTTTGAATTTTCATTTCTTGTTCTTTCATGTGGTCCTTCATTCTCATTTCTTGTTTTTGCATGTGATCTTTAATTTTCATTTCATACTTTTCTATGCGTTCCTCTATTTTCTTATTGTTCTCTTCTATCGCTTGTTTTGTTTCCTGTTGATTGTCATCCATTTTTTTCTCCACTTTATCCATTTTCTGATCCAATTTTTGTTGTGTTTCATCCATTTTTCGATCCACTTTTCGTTGATTGTCATCCAGTTTTTGTGACTGGAGTTGCATCAGTTGTAATAGTTTATCTATTCCTGATAATTCTTGCTGTTCTGATGCCATGATTGTCGTGTCTAAAATATCTTCTTGGTCTGAATGTTGTTTTTTTTTTTGTTGTCCTTGCTTTGGCTTCTTGTCACAGACATTTGTTTTCAAGAAGTATTATCCCCGCCAAATATGAAATTTTACTAGTATGTTACCAAGACGACTTTTTTTTTACCCAAATATTATAAATTGTCAATAAATATATCAAATGTAAATATCGTAAAAATAAAATATTAAATCAGTTATGTAAAATTTGTACCTAAAGAGATCTAAAATTTTATGTTATCAAATGTAAGTATCTCACTTTTTACCACAGGCATATAAATTTTCAAATACCGGCTTTACTCTTTCTATCCTTCAAATTTGCCACTAGAAATACTTTACAATGCTTTCCACGTTGGACGACAGTTGATGTGATCTTGATTATTGATATGAGATAATATTCTTATATGTTACTTAATTTAATCAATGTATTAATACTAATCTAATTAATTAACCAGATCACATATCAATATGTTTTCAATCTCAGGGCGAATTATAAATTAATTACTTACTTCCGTGGCTTCTAAATATTTCTTAATGGTTCCTAATCGGGATAGAAAAGAAAAGAGTAAAAAAAATACACATATGGGTTACAATTATAATCAAAATATTTTTTATTTTATTTAAAAGGCAATCAATGCTTAATATTTGCTATTTCTTATTATTCTTAAACATAACATTTACAAATGGGAATCTTATTTCCTTTTGGTTTTCAATTGAAAGTTTTTATTAACATTTAACTATTAGGAGTTATTAGGAACAACTCTATTTAAGTTTGATGAAGCTTTTCTGATATTATTGATTATGTTATTCAATTTTTTATGTGGAATTTAATACGAAAACCCATACATTCATGTCCAAACAAATGAGACTGACCTTTTCCTGGTGAACTGAAAATGTCCTCACACAAGACCCTTTCCTGCTATCCTTGGCTGCGATCAAACCTCGTCCTGGCTTCCAGTGATGTTCTCCTTTGAAAAACTAGCTCGAATAGCTCTCGTTCCTGCTTTTGTCGTGATGCTGTGTTCTACCTTTTTCGAAACTGCTATCAGCTACCGGGACACTCTGGGCTCAAGGAGGTTCTTTTACTCTCGACCTGGCCTACTTCTCGTTCCACGATAGATACTCCACACTCACGGAACTACACCGGCTTTCTCACTCCTCGAACACTACCGTCTACTACTCGACTTCACTTCTCGACAGCTCAAAACATTCTGCCCTCACTTTGTCATCCATTCCCCTACTTTCTAAATATCCCTTCCAGATTCACAAATCAATCTTCCACCACCAACTCTCATTCGTAATATTCCTCAAAACCAATTTTTAATCTTTCTAAATATGCTTAATGGATTTCAAAAGAAAATATTTAATTCCCATTCTAAAATACTTTCTAACTATTTACAAATTTTAATGACCTATTCTCTCTTTCAAATGAGTCTTATTTAGCATAGGCTAATGATCGAAACCTTCCGCGAAAAACGATAATGAACTATCATCTATTTCACTGAGTTTTATTTAGCATAGGCTAATGATCGACCTTCCGAGAAGAACGATAATGGTACGCGTCATTCACTTTGTTTATCTAAGCACATTGTTCCGAGTTTCGTACGCTTATTCTAATCACTTCTTAAAATTACATTTAACAATTTGTTGTATACAGGTTGTTTTAAATTTATATGCCCGTGGTTGAGAAAATTGAAATTATTTTATATTAAATTGAATTTTGTTTATAATTATCAAAATTTAATTTTCATATCAAATAGAAATATAACAGTATGTATGTGGAAAAGTTAAACCGATCTGAATTTTTTTTCTGTGTTTCAAGAGGGTGTGAGGGCCGATTCAGAACCGGTCTAATTTTTGACTTCTGACTACCCGTAAGTTAGCTAGAGGACTAAGTAGATACAAAATAGCATATTTTTTGGGCGTATATATCTTAGGTTCAAGAAAAGACAGGAAAACCATAAATACACCAAATTAATAGGGTTGAGTTAAGCTTTCAAATGGTCCTTAAGCGATCAAGCTGAGACATACGCACTGCTCACCATAGCCAAAAAACTGAAAAATTACACTTTGAAAATTTTGGTTTTTCGACAATTACTCAAAATTTCAACCTACGAATTGCGCCAATAACTGAGCGTTTGTAGAAGGACTCAGGACGCGTCTAACCATGTATACCTTATATCTGGGAAAATTCGAATTTTTAAGTTATAGGATTCATAAAAATCTATTTCTTATGGGACAAACGGTTTTTCAAGCTCAATAATTCCTGTAATACGTTCAGTTATCATACTCGATCTTGGATGCATCAGATACTACTTGTCAATACGTTTCAAATTCATGTTTAGTTATCAATATCAGGTAAGCCGTTCAGAAATTATAGAGCTCCAAAGGTATAATTAGTCCAGGAACTGAAAGTTTTCACTTCGCAATTTTTACAGAATGGATAGATTTGTTTAAAAATTTGACAATAAGTAGTGGATAGTCCAAGGATCAAAATCTATATGATGCCGAAAGACGCTTTTACCAAGGGGGTAGTTGCCACCTCATCTCGAGGGTGGAAATTTTTTTTTTATATTTTGACCGCAAATGCTGGTAAAAATATTAATTATAAACAAAAAATGTTCATTATACATTTTTTTGATAAAATTAATAGTTTTCGATTTATTAGTTATCGAAGCTGTTAGTTTTATATCGGAAAGATTACCAGATAACGGCAGTTCTCGCCAGTGGCGCAGAAATACACCCCCCTACACGCGACACTATTATATACACGAAATTTTCAATTTTCTAAATCTGACTGAATTGAAAATTGTGCTAACTCCCATCTTCAAGTTCAGAAAAAGACTCACCCATTAATATGTCAACCATCCATTTTGATCCAAGGGTGTCGATTTTACGGCCCTTCCTATTTAGGGTCTGTTTTTCGTTCTGGTCCCCAAAACTCCAAAAAACTTCGAAAATTTAAGTCCAACCTTTGCGGTTTCTAATAGAACTGATCATTACCTTTCCAACGCATGTCTAATTTTGAAAATCGGTTATACCATTCAAAAGTTATAGAGCTTAGAAATGTGACTCAATTTTTATTTAAATAAAAAAGGGAAAATGTTTGTGGATATGTATGTATGTGTGTTTGAAAATTAAACCGATTTGATATTTTTTCTCTGTAATTAAAGAGGGGGTCAGGGCCGATTTAGAACCGGTGTAGTTTGTGACTTTTGACCACCCATAAGCCAGCTATAGGACTTTGTAGGTACAAAACGGCATATTTTTTGGGGGTATATATATTCGGATCAAGAAGAGGCATGAGAACCGCGAATATATCAAATCAATAGTGTTGACTTAAGCTTTCAAATGGTGTCCAAGCCGTCAGGATCAGACATACACACGGCTCAGTATAGCCGAAAAACTGAAAAACTAAACTTTGAAAATTTTGGTTTTTCGACAATTACTCAACATTTCAACGTACGAATTGTGCCAATATTTTAGCGTTTGTATAAGGACTCAAGACGAATCTAACGATGTATACCTCATATCCGGGAAAATTCAAATTTTTAGGTTATAGGCTTCATAAATATGATAAAATCTATTTTCTGTGGGAAAAACGGTTTCGAAAGCTAAATAATTCCTGTACCTAATAGCTTCAGTTATCATACTTTACCTTAGATCCATCAGATACTACTGGTCAATACGTTTCAAACTCATGTTTACTGATCAAAATCGGTTAAGCCGTTTAGAGAAGTTATTAAACTTCTCTAAACGGCTATTCTCTAAACAAAAGTATAATCCAATTAACGATTATTCCCCAAATGGTTTATGAGTTGTAGTGGTTACGACGCTAAATTTGATCTGGCAACGGGCAATCCGATTTCATTTACCGGCCATCTCAATATATTTTTTTTCAATCTATTTCGAATAGAAAAAAATCTAGTGTACATTCGATGGACACTAGATGATTTGGGAGATAATGCAGCAAAGGTGACCATTTATACAGCTTGACGTGTAATAGAGGAACATTGCATTCAACTTCATACATTTAATTTATAAATAACTTTGAAAAACTCCTGATACAAGAATAAAAAACCGCTAAACGCCGTAAAAATGAGTGGCGCATGAAATATTCCAGCTACAAAAGATCTGATATGAATGTTACGTGGCGCGAAAATGGATTTTCATTTGATGCAAAACAAAATTCTAGTTTTATTTTAAAAGATTTTTCCATAATATTTGCTAAATTTGAAGTAAACGCGCCACAAAAGAGTTTCAAAATTCAAACTGTATCAAAGTTACTCTTTTGTGGCGCGTTTACTTCAAATTTAGCAAATATTATGGAAAAATCTTTTAAAATAAAACTAGAATTTTGTTTTGCATCAAATGAAAATCCATTTTCGCGCCACGTAACATTCATATCAGATCTTTTGTAGCTGGAATATTTTATGCGCCACTCATTTTTACGGTGTTTAGCGGTTTTTTATTCTTGTAAATAATACACAATAAATAACTTTTTATAAAGTTCACGTCTTAAATCAATTATCTATCAAATACACTATGGGCCGGTTGTTCGAACGCTAATCAACAATGATCATTATCAAATATTTAATTACTGTCACCAAAACTGTCAATGTCAACTTTGTTTGGGTTGCTGAAAACATAATTAATTACAATTATGAGATTTATTATTAATTATGTTAATAATTATTGTTATATTAATTGATTATAGACTCCACAGACTTTTTAACAACCCAAAAAAAGTTGACATTGACAGTAATTAATTATTTGATAATGATCATTGTTGATTAGCGTTCGAACAACCGGCCCTAAATATCAATATTATTTAATCAACGACTCAAAATTTTCACGATTCGTGTCAAATATTTAAAAATTGTCACTGATTGTCAGTGTCTGACTGACATTATCCTGACAATATTCTATTCGACTGAGTGCGTTGTATGACAGATTTGGAAAATATTACCACGGATATTGTGTTCATTTTTTTCGAGTCCTGAAAAAACCAATAAATATTTTTTAAAAATCTAAACGCAGAATGAAAGACTATATTATTGCCGAGGGCCGAAAGTCCCATAGAATAAATAAAAGGTTTATTTTGAATTAGATATTTGAAATTAAATATAACACTAAATTTTCTCTTAGATTTTCACCTCTCTAACTTATTAAAATAAACATTATAGAAGTTCTCAGGGACTTTCGTCCCTCTTTAATAACGTAGTCTTTCATTCTGCGTTTAAATTTTTCAAAAATACTTTTCTCAGGATTCGAAAAAAATGAATCCCCATTTGAATATCATTGCAGCCGAAAATACGTACCCATCCTCTTAAGCGAAAAGCAATGTTCATTTATCAAATCAAAAATTTTATTTCTGTTTTATGACAGCAGTAAAATGTATTTTGAACTAAATAAATAACGCACATTCGTCTTTTTGTGTCAATTAATTTATTGTAAAAAAAAATTGGACACCCTGTATAAATAATTATGTTAATGTTTATATTATTGAATAGAGAATTGTATTGCCTTTCAAATAAGCTAGCACACGACCCCTATTCTCCTTTAAAAAATCATCGATAATATTATCACGTCCAGACGGATGACGTCACTAGTATGATATATATGCCAAATATCACAAATTAAAATCAAAAGTCGACGTTTTTCGGTAATTTCTAATAATGTTGTTTATTTAGCTAATACTGAATTTATCCGATATTTTATGGACGCACTGTATACGAGTAATTATATCTGTACCTATAAATAAATAAAAATAAAAAATATTTATTTCTTTTTTATATAATGGCGTTTTTTATAATTTTTGTTTTATTTGTTTCTCGAGTTGGGGTCAAAAAACACATTCTTAAATAATATGCTAGGTTTATTGCAGTTTAGACATTTCTATTAAAAATTTCGACATTTCTAGAAAAAAGATTAAAGTAAAGCAACAATAATATTAATTTCAATAAAAACTTAAATACCAAAATTTAATAGATGTCTTATAATTTAATAGGTACCGAAATCAATGAGGGATTGTAGCTTAACAGTGTATATCAAATGCTAACCGATTTCAGCACTCTGGTGCGGCAGTATAGGAGCATCTGTAAATATGCCACCCGGAGCTCCTGGTACCCAGTATCACTCCTAAGGCACGTCATATTCTGGAGTTTTTAGTGTATTCGGCATTAAATTGAGACAACCAGATTTTTCGGGAGTTTTTGGCATTGATGAAAAGGAATATGCCATTATAACGACACCCGGAATACCTGGTGTCTAAGCGTCATCTTCTGAAGTTTCGAGTGATTTCGGCACTAAATTGATGCAAACGGATGACACGGGAGGGTTTTTGGCTTGCTAAACACGAATATGTCATCAAAACCGACTCCCGGAGCACCTGGTGCCCACGGTCACTGCTAAGGAAAGTCATCTTCTGGTGTTTCGAAGGCTTTCAGCACTGTATGCATGCAAAGAGAGTACTAGCATATAGAGTACTAGCAGCTTTTTG
This sequence comes from Diabrotica virgifera virgifera, assembly GCF_917563875.1. NCBI lineage: Eukaryota > Metazoa > Arthropoda > Insecta > Coleoptera > Chrysomelidae > Diabrotica > Diabrotica virgifera. Next base: position 172,402,628 of record NC_065449.1, on the reverse strand, counting down.
GGGTCGCTGAATACGAAAATGCCTCCAGAATTGACTTCCGAACTACCTGGTGCCCAAGGTCATTTCTAAGACATGTTATCTTCTGGAGTTTAGAGGGTTTTTGGGCACCAGCTACACCGTGGGGTTTGTTCTGATGGCATATTCTTTTTAATCAGCCCCAAAAACCCCCACATATAAAATACTTGCATCAATTTAGCGTCGAAAATCCTCGAAACTCCAGATAACGCGCAGTAGCAGTGAATCTTCTACCAGGTGCACCGGTGGTCGGTTTTGATAGCGTATTGATCTTCAACGACCTCAAAATCCCCTGACTAACAAAATCTTGTCCTTAATACACTTATTTTGACATGTTTATGCACTTTTGAATGCATGTTATGCACTTTAAAATGCAACTCTGCATTTCCATCCTTTGTTATATAGTAAACTTTTTTCCTGACATCATCCTGAACATAATGCAAAAAGTTGCAAGTTTCTAGATGCTGTATTTAAAAATTGATTTATTTTGTGCTAAATGCCCTGATCGATGTATTTGGCGATGAAGCGACATAATGCTTGGACGGTACTGTTAACAGACAAAATTGCCGATACTGGTCAGATTCCAATCCATACTGGATGAATGAGATTCACACACAATATCCACAAAAAGTTAATCTGTGGGCTAGTTTAGTAAAAAACCATTTGTTTCCGTTTTGTATTGATAGCGCACTTACCGCTGTAACACACATACATTGATATTCTCCAGCATCAAATTATTGGTGAAATAATCAATTGATTTCCAAATGTGACAGTGTGGTTTAAATAGGATGGCGCACCTGCACACTATCATAAAATTTTTAGGCAATATTTGAATACCGTTGTCCGCCAGAGATGGATTGGTCGAAGAAGTGGAATTGAATGGACGGCAAGATCTCCTGACTTGACTCCAGTTAATTTTTTTATGAGGCTATCTAAACTACCGGGTGTATGTAAACAGAGCAACTAATCAAAAATATTTAAGGGATCGCATACGTCTTGAAATGTAGGCAGTTTCTCCAGAAATGATCAATGATTCAATTCGAAACTTCCAAGATAAGTTGTATTATTCCCAAGAAAGAGGCGGCCAATAATAGATTTGAATTAAATTTTTGAGATTATTTTTGAATGAAACATCGTTTAGTAAGGTGATCGAGAGATAAGTTGTGCAAATTTGAAAGTTTTATAAGTAAAATTGTATAAGTTACACATTTTTAAATCATTTTTAAACAAAATTCATGTAAGGCTCACTTTCCGCCCACACCGTACTTATGTCTATACATTTTATTTCTTTTTGTTACAACCATAAGATAGCCTATTTCATCTTCTTTCATGTCCAATTTGCAAAATTTCTTTTGAACCATTAGTTAAAGAATTACATTAAAAAAACTTAACCGTGCACTTCTTCCAACGCTAGTTTACAGTGCGCCAATGTGTGTGAGAAGGGTGACTTTAGCGTTATAAATAAAAAATTACGGAAGCTAGAGATTTAATTTTAGAAAAATCTTTATATAAGGTTTTTTTTGTAAAATTTTCTGAATTTTTCAATGGTCAAGTCAGTTTTTTTCTGAAAATTATATTTTCGGAAATATTTTAAAAAAACATCTAACTTCGCTGTTCATTTGTTTAATAAAAAATGAAGCACCCACTTCTCGAGTAGAACTTTTTGATATGTTGTTTATTAAACATTTCTTAATGAAATTACGAAAAGTTTTATTTTGTTTGATTTTTTCCCAAGTGAAAATCTATATGCACTCCCCCTATATTCTATGATATATCACTCGACCTAGGTTGCCATTTAAGAAAAATTCAAGATGGCGGCGATACGTTAAACGCTGCTGTCACATACATTTGAAATGTTCTATAGAAAATGCAGAATATCATCTCATTCACGATCCTAGAAATTCATAAATATACAGGGTGTCCCAAAATTAGCGGAACGGTCGAATATTTCGTAAACCGAACATCGGATCGAAAAACTAAAAAATATGTGTTCAATAATTTTCAAAAATCTATCGAATAACACCAAACACGAACCCTCACTCCACCCCTTGGAAGTGGGGTGGGGGTAACTTTAAAATCTTAAATTGAAACTCCCAGTTTTAATTGCAGATTTGGATTCCTTACCTTAAAGTAAATAATTTGTTTTCGAGACTTTTTTCGAATTGTGGATAGATGGCGCTATAATCGGAAAAAATGTTTTATCGTGATAACATAGGTAGACTATCGAAACGGTCTAATATCTCGAGAAATAAAATTCCAAATAAAAAATCAAAAAATATGTTGTTAATATATTTAAAAAACCTATCGAACAGCATCAAACATGACCCTCAAGGGGGTGGGATGAACTTTAAAATCTTAAATAGGAACCCTAATTCTTTATTGCAGATTTGGATTCTTCATAAAAAGATAAGTAACATTTATTCGAAACATTTTTTAGAATTGTTGATAGATGGCGCTATAATCAGAAAGTACATTTATTCAATTAAAATAAAAAACGGGGGTTCCTATTTAAGATTTTAGAGTTACTCCCCACCCCACCTTCTAGATGTGGTGTGTGGGGTCGTGTCTGCTGTCATGCGGTAGGATTTTGAAAAACGTTACAAGTGTTTTTTGGTTTTTTTATTTGGAAGTGTATTTCTCCAAATATTAGACCGTTTCTATAATTATTTACCTATGGTATCACGATAAATCGTTTTTTTTTGCGATTATAACGCCATCAATCTACAATTCGAAAAAATGTCTTGAATAAAAGTTGCTAACTTTTACGTGGTGAATCCAAATCTGCAATAAAAACTGGGAGTTTTAATTTAAGATTATAAACTTACCCCACACCCCACCTCCAAGGGTGGAATGGGGTGATCGTGTTTGATGTAATTCGATAGATTTTTGAAAATAATTGATCAGGTTCATTTTTCACTTTTTCGATTCGATGTTCATTTCGCGAAATATTCGACAGTCCCGCTAATTTTGGGACACCCTATATATTCATTTTTCTCAGAGAAACTACCATGTTTCCATACTTTTTCGCTACCCTGTATGTGGTAAACACATACTTATAAACAAAGACATGCCATTGACTTTTACAATATCAAAATTTAAACTTTGATACAAAAACGCTCTAAATAATCAAAATTTTAGAGGTTTCTCCCCAAAATCCACTTTAAACACGTGACTGAATTCAGTGATTAATATTAGATCCCAAGAGGTGTGACTTGGCCTGTCCGCCAAAGGCGACTGACCCGTTATTATATTGGATTAGTTCTAGGCTCAGAAACAAGAACAGAAACTAAAAACGATCCTTCCTAATAGGTTCAATATAGCTAGAATATAGCTACGTTCTATAATCTAGACTCAGCGTCTAACATTTGATTAACCTTTGAAATAGTATATTGATATTCTAATTTCGAACAAAGGAGATAGTAAAATCATGATATAGAAAAAAGCAAATAATATAAGAAAAGTATTTTGAAATATACAGGGTGGCCCAGACTAATAATTATTCATCCTGGCTATATCTCTTAAAGGAGTAGAGATTTTCGAATGGGACAAAAACTGATCTAATCCATTTTTGTAATACGGTTTAATCTGGCGTAAAAAAATCATCCCCTAAAAATCCATCTCTTGGTAACAACCCCCCACTCTAATTTTTTTAAGCGCACTGTACATTTTTTTATAGTTTTGAATGTGGATTTCTATCGTCAATCCAACAGATTTTATAAAAATAAAATCGGTTCGTAAGTAATCAAGAAAATATCAGTTTATTTTTTATTTTTGTTAATTATTATGGATCCCAGACTAACTAGTTATCCAGGCCATATTTATTAAACGAATAGAGATTTTCGAATGGGACAAAAATGGTTCAATCCATTTGTAATACACTTTAATATGGCGTAGAAAGAATCGTCCCCTAAATATTCATGCCTTAATTACAACCTCTAACTTTAATATTTTTAATAGCACTCTATACATTTTTTTATACTTTTGGATGTGGTCTTCTGTCGTCTATTCAACAGATTTTTTTTTGAATAAAATGGGTTCCTAAGTAATTAACAAAATATCAGTTTATTTTTTATTTTCGTTAAATTAATCAAGATAGCCTCAAAAAATAGAATAGAAAAGAAATATGCTTTATTGTCACCGAAAATTTTAAAATTTTATAATCAATGCTTACATATGTAAAGTCAAAAAATAACAATAACAAATCATCCCCTAACTATTCATCCCCTAGTTACAACCCCCACTTTATATTTTTTAATAGCACCCTGTACATTTTTTTATAACTTTGGATGTGGTCTTCCATCAATTTTATGGGTTCGTAAGTAATCAAGAAAATATACCTAAGTTTATTTTGTATTTTTATTAAATTAATTAAGAAAGCCACAAGTTTAAAGGAAAAATAAAAATAAATGTACTGTTAATTGCATGAAAAAAAAGAAGAATGTGTGTACTTTGTACGCACGTAAGAAGTTATACTTCTATTAAAATTAAAATTAAACATTTTACTTGACCGATTTTTTAAGTTGATCTACAAAAATCGAACCATGAGAATGCGCCTTTATACTAACACTATTTTAGTTATTAAGGTACCAAGGGTATTATAAGGATAATAACGCTTGAGGTCAATGGTGTATATACTGAGGGCCTTTCGCCTGCGGGATATACGTTGACCGAAAGCGTTATTATCTATAATGCCCGTGGTGCCTTCAACGTTTAATGTCCGACTAAATTATTCTTTATATGCAAAAAATTTGAGTGAATTGGTTTTCAAATAAATACATTTACCAGCAATAATTGTAACGTGATTGTGGTAACCATAGTTTTACTTAGGTTGTTATTTGTCAACTTGACAGTATTTAACTAGTTACTTAAATTTAATGTCCTAGGGCGTTATTTTAAAAAATAGTTAAACTACGCTTTATAAATAACAAAACTTTGAACGCTACAAGACACTACGTCAATGTTTGTGAGGGGGTGACTTAAGCGTTATAAATAAAAAGTTTGTAACGTTACAAACGTCACATCTTTACTATGTAATTTTTAAATAAGTATTTAATACTATTTTCTTTAATATTCCATTACTTATTTTCATCTATTTGTTTTACCTGTTTTCTTCGTTAAAAACTCGTTAACGCCCTTTTTATTATCCTCTATTTACTATATATTATATTCTCATTTAAATCATCAACCGAACATACTGAACGTACCCCGTATATCCTTACTCTATCGATATCTGTCTTTTAATACGGAACATGCCTGCCACCTACTACGTCCTACTGTCATGACAATGACACTTCGTCTGTCAATTCTCAAAATGGTGGTGGAAAATTAATTTTGGTATAAAAGCCAATTACAGGGCTGATAATAGCTATCCATTTCCAGACTTTGATATTCTCTCTGGGTGAGTAGTTTATAATATCACTGTACAAAATTTTCTAAGCCTGTATTCATTTAATACACATGATTTTTTTACCTAACCTCCAAATGTTCAAACATGTGTTTGGTTTCTATATTTCATTTCATCTATGATATGTTTTTAGAAATCAGATAGTTCAACTATTAGTAATTGATTTCATTTAATTTACCCCTTACCATCTGCTACTTTTTGAATACTTTTTGGCAAGAGTACCTTTTCTTCTTGATGTCAAGCTTATACACGTTTTGTATTCTAGTTTTTGGAAATAAATTACTTTTCTCCCTTCGGGAGCCACCTGCCTTCATCACCGATGATGCTACTCATCAGGAAAGACAACAAGATGCATCAAACAGACAGCAGCACCCGACATCTCTCGTTGCAGCGACCTAGGGCCACAAGATCTTCCCAGGTCTACAAGTCTACAGCTGTACCATCCGACATCAAGAAGATCTACCATCAAATACCACAAGCCATGCATAAGTATAATCTACAAATTGTTAGATTTTGGCAAAAATTTGAATATATTTGTTAATGCATTTAATAAATTATAGTTTTATTATATCTTTATGAACTACTACTATCATTGTTTGATTTGCGTGTATAGATATAATGCTATGTGGAAATGCGATCAATGATTGTCCCCGTTTAGGATTTAGTCCTCTTCAGGGTTTGTAGTGAATGTATAGTGTTGGCAGCAAAAGCAAACAGTCCGAAAAACACACTGGGGCAAGCGCCGTGTCCTGGTGTTTTTGGATCCTGGGTTATGCCGGACGGTGGTGTGCAGAAGGCTAAGAAGTCAACAGAGAAGAAAGTTTGATGGATTGTTGTTGGTTCCATAGACATTTACGTGTACTGTCCGTGCTTTGCTCTCGACCAGTCTCCCTAGAAACCATTGTACAACGACAGGCGAACCTGCGTCCCTCGTCGGCGGTCAGGAGGTGGCTTTGAGCGCGGCGTGGACAGTGTGCGTTCGAGTGGAGAAAATAGTTGCGGCTATTTTCTTGGGACGAACAGGTATAATTGTGCAATGAAGTTGGGAAACCGCAAAAAACCAACTTCTCCCTGTTCGGGGTAGGGAAGAGGAGATGTTAAAGGTGGGTACGGTAGGCTAACGGGGTAGCCTCGAGGATGTTTTCGTAGTCCACCGGGAGTTCGTCAATGCATGTTTGCATTAGAGCGGACGGTAAATGAATCTTTTTGCGTTTGGGCTTTCGGTGGAGTACGTGGCCGGAAGATGAACAGGAACATTTGAGAGATTCTTGTGTGTCGGAGGGGGGGCCGTTGATTACTTTGATTGTGAAGTTCCTGTTCAGAGAGTTTATTCTCTCGGTGATTTAGGGGATGTTCGAGATGTTATGGATTTCGTTTGAGGGATATCGCCAGTGCTCATAGTTACATCTACGCAAGATTCTACGTTCACCGCGCAACAACCACTCTTGTTTTGCTCTAGCGCAAAGAGAGTAGAGGCAAGATTTGTACTCCATGACGGGTCGAATAAAGGTCTTGTAAGTGTGAATGAGAGTCTTCTTGTGTGTCTTGCCAATTCGTCCAGAGAGAGAGCTGAGAAGTCTGGCCCTGTTCCTTACCCTATCTAAAGTTGCCTTTAGATCTGCGTTCCAGTTAAGAGTCCTGGTGAACAGAACTCCTAAATAGTTCGCAGTCGGACTAACAACAAGCCTTTCTCCCAACAGTCTCAGAGGATATTGGTCGTCATCATTAATTATGATTCTATGTGACACAGAAGGGGCGCGAAACACAATTGTTGTTGTTTTGTTCGCGTTCAGCGTGACTCTCCACTTACAACACCATTCGCCGACACCGTCCAACAGAGCCTGAGCTCTTCTGAAGAGGAGTCTTGGGTTGTAACGAGAGGTTGTTGTGAGCAGAGCCGTGTCGTCTGCATAGAGAAACAGCCGAGTGCCTGGGATATTTTGGTTAGTGATATCGCTGTTGTAGATGATGTACAACAGCGGTGCTAGGACTGAACCCTGGGGGACTCCAGCTTGTGGAGTGAAGGGGGTGGACTTTTGATCACTTATTTTCACTCTGACAGTTCGTCTTTATGAACAATAAACATGATTGGTTAAAATATTGTTTTGTTTGCTTTCATTCTAAATTTTCAGAGTTCATATCTAAGATTAGGACAAGACGAACACACACCCTGAGAGACTGAGCTAAGTTAGTGTAAACGATAACTATCCTATACTCCGGTCAACTTACGCATCCGAGGCTACAAAAATTACCATCAAGCTGAAAATTGGCAGTATTGTTAAAAATACCATCATAAATGAAATCTAAAAAGTCCTCATAAATCCGACCTCTGCTAAAAATTTTACGCGGGGTCAAAAGTCACCAAATATGGTTTTTAGCTATTTTCAGCGAAACGGTAAGTTTTATGGTAAAATTAGTACTGACAAAAAATGTAGATTAGATAATTATCTATAAAAAATGCCTTATTACTTTTTTTGGGAGCCACCGTTTTTGAGATATAACGATTCAAAAAGTGGTAATCGTCATAATATGCGCACACGTTTCCACACCACCTTTGAGGTAGTGTACTTAACGCGTTTTTTTAACGTGGTTTCCCTAGTAGGCCTATTCCACAGATCTGTTATGATTCTGTTTAATTTAAAGCTATTTAATAATTAATATTGGCAAGGGTTAAAAATGATTAAACTTTATATATAAAGCGGTATAAATTAAAAAAAAGGGAAATTTATCAAACTGGTTCCTAATTTTCTAATACTTCTGCTTCCCTTGTTCTTCTTCCTCTTCTTCATCTTCTAGTTCTTCTTCTTCTTCTTCTATTTGTTCTTCTTCTTCTTCTTGTTCTTCTTCTTCTTCTTCTTCTTGTTCATCCTGGGTGCAAGTAAATTGTCCCAATAATGACACATCGCATGGCTCCTCGATAGAATCAAATGAATCCTCAATTGTTGGTGATTCAACATTGGATCACGACCGGTTTTGACAATAAGTGCATGCTACCGAACAAAACAGTCCAACTTTTTTGCAACCACATTTAGCGCTACATCCCTTTTTACAGTTGCAAAAAATTGTGTTCAGGAGTTTTTCCGGCGCAGGGGGGAGTAAAGTTTGAATTTGTTCTAATGAACTGTCGACTAATTTCCATCCCCAGTCTTTTGGATCTAGCTGATAACCAAGCCACACTTGAACTTGGTAATATACCCGAAAAAGTTGTTGATGAGCAGCCGCTGAGGTTGGAGGAAGACAAGATAACTGCACTTGTTTTTTGCTTCGAGTGCTTTTAAAAAAACATGCATATCGAAACTTATCTAAGAACGTAGTTTTCTTAGGCGCTCCATATATAGAGAGAAGAAAGCTAATTCCGTTGGAAATAACTTCTTGTGGAGTTGAATTAGTTTTTTAAAAACTTCAGCACATTCAAGTAAATCTTGTTTTTCAAACATTTTAAAAACATTCGTTTTACCTCTACTGAAAAATACAGATGTCGTATCACAGCCAGTTATTGCGTATAAAAATAGTATATGATTTTGACATTTTGCAAAAGTAGATAAACTTTTCGATGAATATATTTCCGATTGGTGTTGAGCTTTTCCAGGTTTTAAAAAAAGATAGTTTTTTCGATTGGAGTTCTACCAGTGAGTAATACGAGCAAGTCTACATCTTCACCTACAACAATAGTTGTATTTGTTAAATTGAATTGCTCTATGGCTGCTTCAATTATCATTACGTCAAATAATACGCGCAAATAAAACAATATTCTGACATTTTTGTTATAATAATGAAAATAACACGAAATACACGATAAAAAAATATAGGTTTAACACGTATTTTCACTCCGGGGTAGTACTCAAGACTAATTAATACCTCGAGAGTGTCATCTACCTGAAGGATTTGCAAGTATTTATTAGTACTTAGCAATAAACATTTTGCCTAGAAAGTTTTCTTTCATTATTATGTTCAAACCCTTCGGAGAAGAGAATAGGTAGGGTGATTAGATTAGCTGACGAACGTGTTTATTCCGACAAAACCCATCTTTGCAAATTGAACTAAGGCGCATAAATAAAAAGAATTATTATAAGTTAATACTTTGTCATTTGTGGTATTTTGTTGTGTATTTTTGTTGAGATTAAGCCGTAAAATTCAAATAATTCTTATTATTTTCGCGTTACATTCACTTTGTAAAGATTTTTTTGTTGGCACTGTAATATAATACAGCTTATGGATTGCATCCCTCGGTAGACCGCAAGCTGTATAGTAGAAACATTATCATATTTATAAGCTTATATTATTATGTGTAATATAAGTTAAGTTGACCGTAGAATATTATGTTTACTTGTATTACAGCTTCAGTGATGTATATACCTGGTGTACTAATACATATATTATGACGATTAGAAGTCTTTCAACTCTTTGAATCGTTGTATCTCAAAAACAGTGCCTCTTAGGAAAAAAAAACTATTAAGATATTTTTTATAGATAATTATTTAATCTACATTTTTTGTTAGAACTAATTTTACGATAAAACTTACCGTTTCGCTGAAAATCGCTAAAAACCATGTTTGGTGACCTTTGACCCCGCGTAAATTTTTTAGCAGGGGTCGGATTTATGAGGACTTTTTAGATTTCATTTATGATGGTATTTTGAACAATCCTGAAAATTTTCAGCTTGATGGTAATTATTGTAGCCTCACTCCTATTTTTGAGTCTAACTAGACCGGTCTACTAGTTGGTTAAAATATTATTTTCGAATTGTATTTCAATTAGCTGGGGTAGTCTATCGCCCAGAGGCGTAGCTACCGCCGTATCAACCGTATCAATTATACGATGCCCCCGGCATGCAGGGGCCTGGCCATGTTAAAACAAAAATTTCTTTTAAAAAAATTGAACAAAATATTCAACAATTTCATTATTAGGTCGTTTTGAAGCAGTGTGCATTATTTCGACAGTGCTGTGTATTGTTATCGATAATTTCGAGTAATTAGATATTTTTTATCTATATATAAACTATATTTATGTATTATGTATATCTATTAGCCACCCCGGCTATACCGTAAGAACAGAGTGTCTTTGTTTAAGCTAAGTTTCATTGTCCATTCACCACTGGCTGTGTGTGAGGAACTGTATAATGAAAAATTGCAATTTTTGTAATCGCTTTACTTTTGAATATTTATTATTTTGGTTACAACTCAAAACTTGTCAAAAACTGACCAACTTTCTGCAGTTTTTGGATACGTGTCAATAAATAGTAGAAAACAATGAGTACGTACCCAAAGAAATCAAAACCTGTGAATCTTTTTTGGGGTTCATATCAGTAGCTGATTTCAGTGCAGAAGGACTTAAAACTCTTATTTTGGATAGTGTGACGGAATATGGAATTGTTTTATCTAAATGAAGAGGGCAGGGTCACGATGCTGCTCACGTTATGTAGGGTGCATATTGGGGATTAAAAACACTTATAAAAAACTTTCCCCAAATGCAGATTTCATTCATTGTCTGGCACATGTATTAAATTTAATTTTAAATGATGATTTTTTTTTTTTGATAATTTGGAAAACGTATAAACTTTTTTGCTAATGTTTTAAAACTCTGGTCAATGTTAAGTTACGATAAATCGGAAAAATATAAAATTACTCTCGAGAAAGTATGTTTCACTAGCACTATATGGTCTTCAAGGTACGATGCTTTATCGGCTATAAAAAAATTACTAATAATGAAAACTTTGTTTGTATTTGAATAAATTTAATTTCCACTAAAAGACGAATGTGATGCTTGTAAAAATATAATTGCTCTTTTGGAAAATTAGGATTTTATAGTGCTTCTGGTCTTTTTTTCATCATTGTTTGAAATAATCAATCCTGTTTCTAAAACTCTACAGAATAAAAACAATGATTTACAGACACCAAAATTCATTTCATAATTTGATAAACTAAAAAATCGAAGAAATTAAAATTTATTTGATGATTTGATAACCGACTCTAAAAACGTAGCAAAACAGTGGGGGTTATTTTAATGAGGCAAAAAAGTGGGGGCAAAATAGCTACTATTTTTAAAAATCAAAGACGAAAAGTAAAAAGCGATTTCTTGCTGAGATATCAGAAGATGATACGATTTCAGACCCGGAATCGTAACTCAGGTTCAATATTATTAGGCCCGTTCCAAGTGACATGAAAACCGTTCTTCGTACTGCCCTCGTCATGCGCATTATAAAAAATGCGTTCCAAGCGAACATGAACGATGATTCGTATCGTACACTATGTTGTTCCAAGCGATCCATGTACCGCTTCGAAATCGGTAACTGAACGGTCCTTTTGATACATGCCTTCAAGCAGAAACTATTTGTACTGACTTGCGCAGTTAGGATTGTTTTCATTTTTACTGGTCACTGCTATGAGATCAGCTGATGATTCAATAACAGAATAATCCACAATCCACGCTATTATAGTACCTGTGAATCTTGATTTTCGTTTAAATAATTATTAATTATTTTTTTTTTCAAATTAATCTTAAAAATATGGATAATTTATTATTTTTTTTCATAGAAGACAGCGATTTTATGTCAGATATCGATTCTGAGGAAGATGTTGAAGTGATGTTTAATCAACATGTTAGAAATAATAATTTCTAACCATCTAGCAAACTACTAGTGGTATTTACTGTGGTAATCGTACTGATAATGGCTCAGGCGCAACTCGAACTTGAAATGCATTGAAATGGTACACAAATCCGTTCCAAGAGGGTTACGTACCGGTAATCGGTTCGGGATCGAAAGAAAACCGTTCAAGGGCGATTCTGCGCATTAAAACAGTCCAATCGATTTCGTGGCCGTTCAAGGGATCGTACAAATGTGTCGTCTTGGAACGAACCTATTATTGCTGTTTGAATATGTTGATTTCTCGCACCAAACAAAGATTTCAAAGTCTCTGTGACTTAAGTACATAATACATTTGAATATTACAAGCTGAGAAATTTATGTCAATTCCAAATAAAATTATATAAGAGCAAGTACAATTTTATCTTTATGAACAGTTTCCTGCTTTAAGAATCTGCTTAGGTACAAACAAAAATTCAGAAAATTCAATCTGTTAAAGAATTTACAGAATTAATAATGGTAAAATATAATAACCTTGCATCCAGTTTTCCGGAGGTAATAACAGCATGTTTTCTTTTTTTAACCCTTCCGGTAACTACTGACATACCCGAAAGAAGATTTTTAAAGGTGAAATTGATTAAAAACTATTTCTGGACTTCTATAGACTGGAACGACTATCAGACTTGTCGTTCATCTTCAGCTATGGATGCTTTAATAAATAAGTTTGCCGAATAAAAGGCCAGAAAAGTTAATTTTTAAATTATTTGGGTAATATATTTATTGGCTTGTAGAAGCATTTGAATTTGTAATTATTTTTGTACTCTATAACTATATTTAATAAATATTTTGTTCGATACAAGCTTTTCTGCTTCTTTTGTCTAACATTTTTTTAACACTATCCTACATCAGTCGTGGAAAAGGGTCCCGGGACAAAGTTTGATACGGGGGCTATGGGGCTAGCTACGCCACTATCGCCTGTTTTTCGTTTCAAGTTATAGAAGCTGTAGATTTAATTTAAAAAAATCTTAATTTAAGGTTTTTTGTGTAAAATTTTCTGAAGTTTTTAATGGATAAGTCGATTTTTCCAGAATTTACACTTTCGTAGGTATTAAACAAAACAACTAATTTCGCAGTTCAGTTGTTTAATAAAAGTGAAGCACCCACTTTTGAAGTAGAACTTTTTGATAATGTTGTTTATTAAACATTTCTAAATGAAACTATAAAAAGTTCTATCTTGCTTGATTTTTTCCGTAAGCAAAAACTCCATTGACTACCTTAAATTATGTTTATATGAAATTATGGCGCAGTTGATTATAATAAAAATTTAATTTTTAGCAGCAATTTCACTTTTAGATTTTCACCTCGGAAATCGTTTTCACAAAAACTAAAGTGTTTTAAGAGGCTACAGTAGCGATCAACAGGTAGCAACAAACGCGGTCCAAGCTTGCGGCTGTAATTTTGAATAGTTTATCGAGATATTTGGCACACATATCCGTAATATAATACAGAATGGCGGTACAGAGCCCAATTTGAGAAAAATATTAGACTGTGGAAATTACTGTGTAATTAAATAAAATATTAAAAAAGCGGGCCTGTACCGCCATTAAGAAGAACAAAAAAATACACTTTCTTCAAATAATTTTTTTATCCCATGCCTACATTTTGTGTCATTTTGGACCTACTAAAATTTTTTATTTATAACAATAAATCGAACATATAACTAATAACTAATTAGGCAACATAGAGAAATTGTCACTGTCATTTTGACAAACCTGCGTCAGATTTTCTCTTATCTGTTCTGTTATCTTTATTGATATCTGTACAGTGAAGTAGTATATTATTTTAAGAATTCGATAATGTTGTTTCATAGGAAAGTAGTGTTTATTTATAGTTAATTTATTATATTTTTGTGTAATGGAACTAAGTTGTTGGCCTATTTGAAAAAATAGATTATTGTTAATTGTAAGTTTTGGTTATATGTAGATAGGTAAGTATATTTTACGTAAAAATATTTCGAATTCTAATGCGAGTATATAAAGTTTTAGGAGGATTTTTTATCCTAAAAATATTATCAATAGTTAAAAAAAATGGGAAAAGTTCATTTAAACTTTTATTTAAAAAAAGGATAAAACGAGTTAGAGTGCTTTTGGCGCTCTATGAACTAAATAAAATAAGACGGCTCTTGTTTGGCTTCACAACGAAATAAATATTTATTATTATTATTTCGTGCAAATATCCATGTTAACATAAAATTTTCACCCATTTTGGTTTATTTTTATAAATATTTACTAATAACAAAATTGTTTTGTATTACTTCCATTTAGCTGGCCTATGAGTTAATGTCACATTCAAGTTATGTCAAACAATCCCGAAACACTGCTTCCAAAGTTTCGCAGACCTTACGAAAAAATGTATGATAATAGGTTTGTTCTAGCAAACAGTCAAACTAGTCAGAAACCGTCAGCAAACAGTTGGTCAGTGAGAGAACATAATACAGTCACCAGTGCTGTCCCCTCTACTCGCGCTGGTCGACTATTCGCTGATGGTTTCAAACCGTTTGAAACTGATGCTAGAACAAACCTTCTATCTCCCGAAGTTATATTGATGACGCGCTACTGTATGCTCTTAAGGTTTTGATTTTTGAATCTTCAAAACACATAATTGACAGACGATGCTCATTTGCATCACAGATGATGATTGATTGCAGTTCATGTTTTTTACCAACTCTCCAACTCCCTTGAACTCTCTAGACCAGCTCCCTTGAACTGGCCGCACCTTGTTGTTCAGGAAGTATGCTGATCCGAGAATTATCTATCACCTTAAAATTTTATCCCTCTCTGATCTTCATTTTTTACTTGTAGTCATAGGAAGCGTTTATACGCAGTGATAAATCGCAGAAATTTATCGATACCAATCGAGTTGTTAAAATTTATCGTTGTGTGTAAACGGTACATACAGCGATTTATCGGAATTGGATTGGGATTGGATTGGGATTGGTTTGGGATTGCATCAATTTATTGTAACGATCGAGTTGTTTCAGTTTATAATCAATCGCGACAATATATCGCAGCGTGTAAACAAGCTTTTAATAAATAAATAAATCGTAGCAATTTGTCGTAACAATAAATTAATGGCATTTATCGCGGCGTCTAAACGCCACTTTATAGTCCCTGAATTCGCCAGCTCTCTGAGCGTATAGAAAATTTTAAGAACTAGTTAGACATTTCCTAATGTTTTTTTTTTTGTTTCAGGTGAGTAAAATCTAAATACTATTCCACAACTTAACATCCGATCGTAAGTATAAACTCATTATTTTATTGACTAATATTTTAGCAACCACATAGTGTTATTTTATTAGTTTAGTGTACCGAAATATTAAAGTGAGCCAATAAAATTTGAATTTTACATTTTGGAAAACAATTATTCATTCAACGAAAACGAAAATTTCGCTTTATATTTAGAATCAAAGCCTTTAGTTAATTGTTTTAATAAACAAAACAGATTTAAAATATATCTCAATATATTAGTGCGAGGTGCAATTATTGGTGGAGATCCAAAATGGAGTGGAGAAAACAACTACTTAATCAATAAGCAAAAGTATGTTCTAAGGTACGCAAATTCCAATAAAATTATTAATCCATTTCCTCTTTAGTTATATTTAGAGCTTATTACTCCTAGATTCACTTCACAAGAAATAAAATGTAGAATAGAGAAGGCTAGGAGTGCATTCAATAACATGACCAAACTCTTTAAAACCACAACCTTAATCTGGAGATAAAAGTAAGGCTCCTATGATGTTATATTTTCTCAATATTGTATTACGGAGTTGAATCCTGGACACTCACTGAAACAATTTAGAAAAAACTTGAAGCCTTCGAGATGTGGCTACACAGGCGAATCCTAAGGATATCATGGACGGACAAGATAACCAACGAGACCGTATTACCAAGAGTGGGCAAAAAAAGAGAGGTGATGTATACCATTAAAAGCAGAAAGTTAGAATATCTCTGACACATAATGAGAAACGGCACTAAATACAGATTACTGAAGGTAATCCTTCAAGGTAAAATATTCGGAAAGCGAGGAATTGGGAGAATAAGAATATCATGGTTAAAGAACCTGAGGAAACGGTTCTCCACAACAACAACTAATCCATTTAAAGCATCAGTTAATAAAATAAGTATAGCCAGAAGGATCGCCAATATTCGAAACGAATAGGCACTAAAGGAAGAAGAAGACTCCTAGATTGGATATCCTATAGATTTTTCTGTTCCGTTATTATGTACCAGTGTGTCATCTGTAAAAAGAAATATAAGGAACTCGAAAATACCATTCACATTAAAAATATTTGTTTCAAAGGACTGAGACCTCTTGAATAATATGTATTCGTCAGGTAGCCTTAACTGTTTATCTTCCCAATTAATACGAACCTTGTTTTTTTATTTTACTAATTTGCTGCATCTCGGGTCAAAGCGAGTACATCTTCTTCAATATCGGAGTAATAATCTTCTTCAATTATGATATCCTCGACCTCTCTGCAAAGTGTTCTTGTTTGGTGGTATCTTTCACCATAACTTGAGAAAACACTGTTCTTTTTCAGTAATAATCATGATCTGACAAATTTTATTCTTCACCATCACTGAAATTCGTAATCTTAGGGCCGGTTGCTCGAACGCTAATCAACAATGATCACTATCAAATATTTAATTACTCTCACCAAAACTGTCAATGTCAACTTTTATTGGGTTGCTGAAAATATAATTGATTATAATTATGAGATTAGTTAATCAATTAACATAACAATTATTAACATAATTGATTAAGTAATTTCATAATTGTAATCAATTATGTTTTCAGCAACCCAAACAAAGTTGACATTGACAGTTGGTGACAGTAATTAAATATTTGATAATGATCATTGTTGATTAGCGTTCGAACAACCGGCCCTTAATATTGTAGATAAAAGCCCTTTTCATGAGCATTTTTCAGTGCGTCACAAACGATAGAAAAAAAGTGTAAGTCCGTGATAATACCAATGAACTGTCGATACGGATGGAATGGCCTCTTCCCATTCAAATAGTGAAGCGAGATTGCCACCAACATACAAGAGAGAGGTCCTAGAGAAAGACAGAGAATGGGCAGGAAAATTTTACAGGCCGTGTAATTTGAGTTGCCAATATAAACTTAAATCGGGGAAATGGACCTCATATTTTTTTAAATTGGTACATATTATTTAACTAGGGCTGATAGGCAGTTTAAAAATTAAGTTAAGTTAATAAAGTTTAGAAAATATGAGGTCCATTTCCCCGATTTAAGTTTATATAGGCAACTCAAAATACACTGCCTGTCAAATTTTCCTGTCCATTCTCTGTCTCTCTCTAGGACCTCTCTCTTGTATCGTGGCCGAATTAATTTTCTTCGTGCCTATTCCATCCGTAATGATAGTTCTTTGGATAGTACGCATTAATAACATTTATTCTAACATGACATTTTTGTTAAATCTGACAGTTGTCACATTTTATTTGCAATTTGACATAAAGCCAATCAATTATGTTTATTGCATTTATAAAAAATGGTATTTTCTTTGATTTGTATAGTCTTATAAATGTACAGATTATATTCGTAGATATATTATATAATTCTTAAATATTTTTTTCTAATATAGCGCCATCTATCGACAACTAGAATAAATGTTATAAATGTTTGTAATAACCGACGACGTGCCTTTTTTCTGTCACATACAATTTAATGCGTTAGAAAGAAATCGAAAAACTGTGACACACTGAAAGATGCTCATGAGAAAAATAATACCATAATATTGTCTTCGCCTTAAAGTTGATTGCAATAATTTTACAAACATCCGCAATTAAGGGCATAGGCGCAAAATTTCGGCTCCAATGCTTTTTAAATGCATTAATTTAAAGGATTTTTCAGGATTTTCAGATCCTGAGAAAATAAATAAATTTTTTAGAAAATTTTAAACGCAGAATGAAAGAGTGCATTATTACCGAGGACCGAAAGTCCCTTAGAATAAACAAAAAGTTTCTTATAAAGGAGATATTTAAAATTTAAAGTCACACTAAATTTTCTCTTTTTCTTTATTCACCCCTGTAACTAATTAAAATTAACAGAAGTTTTCAGGGACTTTCGGCCCTCGTTAATAACGTAATCTTTTATTCGGCGTTTAAAGTTTTCAAAGACACTTATTAGTTTTCTCCGGATTCGAAAAAAGATAAATGCATTTAAAAAGCCTTGGACCCGAAATTTTGCACCTATCCACTTAAAAATACTATAACAAAGATAACAGTGCTTTTTACGTTTTATAACCACGCACCGTAACTTTGTAAACAAACCTATTAACAATTTCATGCCGAGAACTAAACAACATCTGACCTAATCCACAAAATACTTGCTAGTGGGTGGCAATATCTCGTAAAAGCAGAGGCGAGTGTGCAAATACATGACAAGTTGTGGTGTGGGATTAAAACTACTAGATCTGTTTGAAACTAAGGTGTATTAGACCAGGGTAGAAAAATAAAAACGGGAAAAAAATCAATACAGGTATTTGAAGGTGCTAAATCGTAGGGAGTATATAGTTAATTAAAAATACATACAGAGGTACTCGTAAATCGACCTCATTTTTTTATAAAAAAATGCCAAAGTCAGAAAATATTGTTTTTTGCCTATAGCATTTTTAGTATCATATTTACAGCAAAAGTTGTATTATGAAAGTTGTGTATCACAAAAAAACGATTAATTTAAATTTTTACAAGTTAAAATCCATCAAGAATTAACCGAGATAATTGCAAAAAACCACGTTTTTTGCACTATTTGGAAATGTTAATAACTTTTACTAAATAGGTTGTAAGGACCTTATTGTACCTTGATCATAAGGTAATTAAGGGCCTTTATTAGTTTACAAAATCCCAAGAAGATCTGTTTGTTAGTTTACAAGTTATGTTAAATGTTTATCCCAGACATCCAATGTTTAAACAATCATTGTTGCCCAAGGAGTGTTTTCAGAGCTTTTTGGCAAAGTGCAATGACTACTTAAAGACTCAAAGTAATAAGAAAATTAAAAAAAATAATATATTGTTTTTTAAATGTTGTTAAACAAGTCGATAAAAAAATGGTAAGTTTTTTCTTAATAAACAATTAGAATATCTTTGCCATTTTTTCTGATAAATAATTATCATTGGTTGTGTCAAAAATCTGGTAAAAAAATGCACATTAAAATGAAAAAAATAACTTTCTAGGACCAATAATAGCCAAGTTATACTTTTTTTTTTTGAAAAATCACATCTCTATTGTTTATAAATATTAAGAGTTGAAATTTTTACAGTATGGTAATAAATATCTATATTTTATATGACAATTGATAAGTACCAAATATCTTCTATTTAAAACGAGTAATAACCCTGTAAAATCAAGTTACTCACGCTGACTGAGCTGGGACCGTGTGATATGGAAGAATGTCGGAGTTCAGTTTCTCTAGTCGAGATTTTGCTATAGAAAGTTCAATTTGGAGCGCTTGAAAAATTTTATAATATCTCAGCTTCCAGAGAACGTAGAGCCTTCAATTTTTTTTTTAATTGGGGTAACTCGACGTAAGAATAACAACTAGCTAATTTTCATTGACCGGAAAAATCGGAAAATTCTGGAAAATGGATTTTTTTATTCAACATTCTATTTACAACGTTAACAGTAATATATTTTGATAAACATTTTCATAAAATATTATAAATTTGTGAATAAATATTAAAATATAATTATGGTATGTACCTATATATTTATTTATATACAGGGTTGTTCATTTTATTCGCCTCAGTGTTTGTACGGAAAACGACTTGATTTAAAAAAAATTCTTCATAGAAATATACAAAGCCATTAACACTACAATATAAAAATAATATGAATTATACAGGGTGCTTCAAAAAAGAGTGGTATGTCAAAGATATATTTTTTATGGAACACCCTACACCTGATGAAATTTTTGAATTGCTCAAATTGAAACAATATGCTAGCTGCTAGCTAGACTATACCTAAGTACAGGGTGTTTTAATTCATTTAAATTTTTAGAAAAATGTAAAATTTTAGAAAAAAATAAATATTTACGAATCTAAGAATCGTTGACAATTTTTTCTTGGATCTTCATAATAGACTATTTCGCATATTTAAACAGATGTTTATTGTAACAAAATTTATAATTACTTAGGTCCAATTTCACCAACAACAAATAAATCAATCAATGCTATTCGTCCAATAAAATGTATTAGATGTTTAAGTTTATATTTTGTTTCAATTAGTCCTGTTGCCAGGGGGGGTACAACGGCCTCCTTAATTCAGATGGACTTACCCAAGTTTTTTTTTATATATTTTGACCCGCAGAATACGAATTTTTTGGGTAACAGGTGATCCGGATGTCGATAAGATTGTTATAGACAAAGAACTTGAGGAATTACATAACAGCGATTTCTCGCAAAACGAAATATTTTTTTGTATTTTTTGGGTCATTTTAAGCAAAAAATATTCCTACAAGTTTTTTCGTAGAATGCATAGTTTTCGAGATAACCGCGGTTGAACTTTCAAAAAATCGAAAAATTGTAATTTTTGAACCCGAATAACTTTTGATTAAAAAATAAAGTAGCAATTCTGCTTACCGCATTTGAAAGTTTAAGTCAAATTATATCGGTTTTGATTATTTGCATTGCTACAAATTTATTATTTTATTGTTAAACAAAGTTATAAACACCTAGTATGTGAGTGATGTTTTCAATGATTTCTCATTTAAAATCGAACGAGTAGGTAGAGTAGCTATAAGTGCAAGCGAGGCAATTTCTACGTAGCATGCGTTAAAACGCATGTATTAGGTACGGGAAACACTATGTATTTATAGATTTGTTTAACAATAAAAAAATTAATTTTTAGCAATTCAAATAATCAAAACCGATATAAGTTGACTTAAACTTTCAAATGCGGTAAGCAGAATTGCTACTTTATTTTTTAATCAAAAGTTATTCGGGTTCAAAAATTGCAATTTTTCGATTTTTTTAAAGTTCAACCGCGGTTATCTCGAAAACTATGCATTCTACGAAAAAACTTGTAGGAATATTTTTTGCTTCAAATGACCCAAAAAATACAAAAAGATGTTTTGTTTTGCGAGAAATCGCTGTTATGTAATTCCTCAAGTTCTTTGTCTATAACAATCTTATCGACATCCGGATCAACTGTTACCCAAAAAATTCGTATTCTACGGGTCAAAATACAGTCGAACCCGCTTATTGGAATAGCCTGCGTGCCAAGCAAAAGTATTCCTATAACAGGGATATTCTAATAACCGATCATATGTGCATAGTAAAATCGTTCTGGTATAAAACCGGTATTCTAATAAGCGGGTTCGACTGTATATAAAAAAAACTTGGGTAAGTCCATCTGAATTAAAGAGGCCGTTGTACCCCCCCTGGCGACAGGACTAAATATAATTTTAATAATTTAAAGTGAAACTGGCGAATTTACTTTCTTCTAAATATTTACAGTCAAATTAACTTGCCAATTTAGTCAAAGAGTAAGTATTTTTTTGATAAATTGAGGCGATAAACTACCCCAGATAATTGAAATAATATTCGAGAATAATATTTCAATCAACTACGATAGCCATCGTCTACCCTAGACTAGCTCAATCTCCCAAGTTGTGAGTCCACCTTGTCCTAATCAAAAACATGAACAATGAAAATGCAGAATGGAGCAAATAAAACAATAATATTTAACTAATCATGTTTATTTTTCATAAAAGACATAATTAAAGTATCAAAAAAAATAATTTACAAGACCTTGCCGAAACTTTACAGATCAGAGATTATACTTATCGATGGCACTTGGTATCTGTCTGCGGGTTCTTGGTGTCTTGCTGTTGTTCTGCAACGGGCTCTGGCGACGTGGATGTTCTGGCCACCAGGCCTACAGGTGTTGGATGGTTGTTAGGAGTCTAGTTACTGCTGCATTGATGTATCGCCGGCGACATTAGGGGCTCCAGTTTCGGGGAGTCTCCCACGAGGTGAAGGGTTGATCAGTTTTTGCAATATGTCCAGAAAACCCAATTAAGAACGTCTGTTTGAAAATGTGGCTATGAGGCCAGACATTGCCTTAAGTAGATTTTAGAATTTAATGAAAAAATATTCTTCATTTTGACAAAGAGAAAGGGTTTGACTTGACATTGACAGAGTTCGTGAGTGGGGGCTTAAAATTTGAAACGAGAAACGACAGTGCGAAGTCACTGTCATGAACCACAGAACGATTGAATAAGAATGTGAATTCTGAGATAGAACAAGAATGTTGAGATATGCCTATAAATAACGAAAGAGGGCGCCAACCAATTTTTAACGGGAAAAAAGGTAAAACAAATAGAAGAGGATTATTATTAAAGAATTATTAAAGAAAATAGAATAAAATAATTATTTGAAAATAAAATAGCAAAGATGTGACGTTTGTAACGTTACAAAATAAATAAAATAATATGTCAGTTTATTGGTCGAATAACTTTAATCATAGAATAAACTACTATTCGTCGTTGGTGAAACCGGCCATTGATCGTACATTTTAAGATTTAAAAACTAATTGGAAACAAAAACATTCTCAAATTAAGAAAAAATGTATATATATATAGATTATAATTATTGATCTTCGTTAATTATACACAGTTTATGTACAGATTTATTAATTTCTTAAACATTATCCCTAATTTTTTTAAACAAATCTTCTTCAACTTCACTTTTGTCATCTATAATAACTGTCAAAAGGTTGTAGCATCTTTTTTCATCAGTATCATATTTGCAATTTATGCAAAGCTCGGTACAATTGATTTATTTTAAGAAATTATGGATAATGTGGAACAAATTGATGAACCTGTACAAAAACTGTGTAGAATTAACGAAGATCAATAATTATAATCTATACATTTTTTTTTCAATTTGAGAACGTTTTTGTTTTTAATTAATTTTTAAACCTGAAATTGTACGATCATGTAATTATAAATTTTGTTACAATAAAAATCTGCTTAAATATGCTAAATAGTCTATTATGAAGATCCAAAAAAAAATTGTCACCGATTCTTAGATTCGTAAATACCTGTTTATTTTTTTTTTCTAAAACATTACATTTTTTTTTAAATCGAAATAAATCAAAACACCCTGCACTTAGGTATAGTCTAGCTTATTGTTTAAGGGCAAATTCAAAAATTTCATCAGGTGTAGGGTGTTCCGTAGAAAATATGTCTTTGATATACCACTCTTTTTTAAAGCACCCTGTATAATTCATATTATTTTTAAATTGTAGTGTTAATGGCCCTGTATATTTCTATGAAGATTTTTTTTTAAATCAATTCATTTTCCGTACAGACACCGAGGAGAATAAAATGAACAACCCTGTATACATACTATAATTATATTTTAATATTTATTCACAAATTTATAATTTTTTATGAAAATATTTATCAAAATGTATTAGTGTTAACGTTGTAAATGAATGTTGAATAAAAAATACATTTTCCAGAATTTTCCGATTTTTTCGGCCAATGAAAATTAGCTAGTTGGTATACTTTCGTCGAGTTACCCCAAAAAAAATTAAAGGCTCTACGTTGTCTGGAAGGTGAAATATTGTAAAATTTTTCAAGCGCTCCAAATTGAACTTTTTATAGCAAAATCTCAACGCGAGAAACTGGACTCCGACATTCTTCCATATCACACGGTCCCAGCTCAGTCAGCGTGAGTAACTTGACTTTAAAGGGTTATTACTCGTTTTATATAGAAGATAGTTCGTACTTATCAATTGTCATAAAATATAGATATTTATTACCATGCTCTAAAAATTTCAACTCTTAATATTTATAAACAATAGAGATGTGATTTTTCAAAAAAAAAAGTATAACTTGGCTATTATAGGTCCTAGAAAGTTTTTTTTTCATTTTAATGTACATTTTTTTACCAGCTTTTTGACACATCCAATTATAATTATTTATCAGAAAAAATGACAAATATATTCTAATTGTTTATAAGGAAAAAACTTACCATTTTTTTATCGACTTGTTTAACAACATTTAAAAAATAAATATATTATTTTTTTTAACTTACTTAGTACTTTGAGTTTTTAAGTAGTCATTGCACTTTGCCAAAAAGCTCTGAAAACACTCCTTGGGCAACAATGATTGTTTAAATATTCGATGTCTGGGATAAACATTTAATATAACTTGTAAACTAACAAACAGATCTTCTTGAGATTTTGTAAACTATGCTAAACTAATATTTTCTGACTTTGGTCTTTGTTTATAAAAAAATGAGGTCGATTTACGAGTACCTCTGTATGTATTATTAATAAACTATATCCCCCTACGATTTAGCACCTTCAAATACCTGTATTGATTTTTACCCTGAAATCGCTCATATTTATTTTTCTACCCTGGTGTATTGTGGAGAAACACAAAACACAAAAACACATACTTAATATGTGTTTTTGTAGATACACATTAAAACTAGTTTTGGCCCTATAATGAGGTATGTTTTTGTTTATGTTTTCAGTTTTGTTGAATGTTTTTGTTTTTAATTAAGTAATTTTTAAATCTAAAAATGTACGATTAAATAATTATAAATATTATTACAATAAATATCTGTTCCAATATGCTGAATAGTCTATTATAAAGATCCAAGAAAAAATTTGTCACGGATTCTTAGATTCGTAGATATTAATTTTTTTTCGTAAACCTTACATTCTTATAAAAATTGAAATAAATCAAAACACCATGTATTTACGTGTAGGAAACCCTTATAAAAATATAGCTTATTTTTTAAGGAAAATTCAAAAATGGCTCACGAGTAGGGTGTTCCATAAGAGAAAATATAACTTTAATATACCCCTCTTTTTTGAAGCACCCTGTATAATTTTCATTAGTTTTAGATTGTAGTGTTAATTGCCCTGTAAATTGCTGTCAAGAATATTTTTTTAAATATCAAGTCGTTTTCCGTACAGAGACCGAGGCAAATACGATGAACCACCCTGTATATATATATAAAGATATATATACTGTACATTTATTATTTATTTACAAATTTATAATATGTTATGAAAATATTTATTGAAATATATTAGTGTTAACGTTGTAAATGAATGTTGAATAAAAAAGTCCATTTTCCAGAATTTCCCGATTTTTCCGGTGAATGGAAATTAGCTAGTCGTTATTATTTCGTCCAGTTACCCCAATTTTAAAAAAAAAATGAAAGCTCTACGTTCTCTGGAAGCGGAGTTATTGTAAAAATTTTCAAGTGCTCCAATTTGAACTTTCAATACCAAAATCTCGAAGCGCGAAAGCGGACTTAGAGATCCTTCCCCCATTACACGGTCCCAGTTAAGTCAGCTCGAGTACCTTCATTTTAAAGGGTTATTACTCATTTTAAATACAAGATATACTGTAGTTATTAATTGCAATGTAAAATATAGATGTCTATTATGATTTTTTGCAAATTTCGACTCTTAATATTTATAAACAATACTGATATGATTTTTCAAAAAAAAAAAGTATAAGTTGGGTATTATTGGTCATAGAAAGTTTATTTTTTGTTTTTAATGTGTGTTTTTTACCACTTTTCTGATACAACTAATTATAATTATTTGTCGTGAAAAATAACAAAGTTATTCTAAATGTTTATAAGGAAAAAACTCGCTATTTATTAAACGACTTGTTTAAGAGCATTTAAATAATAAATGTATCATTTTTTTTATTTATTAGTAGTTTGAGTCTTTAAAAACTCATTCCACTTGGCTAAAAAGCTCTGAAAATACCCCTTGGGCAACAATAGATGTTTAAACATTCAATGTTTTGGATAAACAATTAACGTAACTCGTAAACTAACAAAACGATCTTCTTGATACTTTGCACTCTAGTAAGGGCACATAATATCCTCATAATTAAGGTACAATATGTTCCTTAGGTCATATTTAGTAAAAGTTATTAACATTTACAAAATAGTGCAAAAAATGTGGTTTTTTGCAATTATCTCGGTTAATTATTTATCGATTTTAACTAATCAAAATTAAAATTAATTATTTTTTTATGATACACAACTTTCATAATACAACTTTTGCTGTAAACATGATACAAAAAATGCTACAGGCAAAAACCCATATTTTCTGATTTTAGCCTTTGTTTATAAAAAACTGAGGTTGATTTGCGAGTACCTCTGTATGTATTTTTAATTAACTATGTCCCCCCTACGATTTAGCACCTTCAAATACCTGTATTGATTTTTACCCTGAAATCGCTCATTTTTATTTATCTGCCCTTATATCTGGTATGTTCCGAATTTGACAAAGTATGCAGTAAAGGGTCAAATAAACCTTAGGTGAGCACTTTCTGGAAAAAATTTACTATTTTAACTAAAACTAAGAAACTGTGTATTTTGTTTGATGCGGTTTTTCTGTTTATATAGAGAGCAAAACTCATATAACCCTACTATATTACTATTTCGTACTGTAGTTAATTATGGGATGTACTAAATTAATACTTTGCAAAATTACGCAGACATAATATCAGTCGAATGCATTAATAATTTTAATGGCCTCGACAACTAAGGCCACCGGCATGGACAGTTATTTAGAATAGAATAGAATAGAATAGAATAGAATAGAATAGAATAGAATAGAATAGAATAGAATAGAATAGAATAGAATAGAATAGAATAGAATAGAATAGAATAGAATAGAATAGAATAGAATAGAATAGAATAGAATAGAATAGAATAGAATAATAGAATAGAATAGAATAGAAATATGTTTTATTGTCATGAAAAATTGTACAATTTTATCGACAAAGCTTATAAAAATTCAAGAAAACAAAACAATAACAAACCAATTTACTAAAATTACATAAATCGTCAATATATTTACAATAATAACAATAATAATGAAGTTAAACAGAAGTAATCAATTGCAAAATTTAAGTAAATTGCAAATGCATAGTCTGCCTAGTAATTAATAAGTTTAAAAGTTAAGCTGCTGCATATGACACCCAAATATAGACAAAAAAATGATAATAAAAATACTACTTGTGCAAAGGGTACTGTAATTTCTTAGTTATTGATTAAGAAAATCTTCTACTGAATAATATGGTCTTTCAGATAGGTAGGCTTTTGTCAGTTTACGGAATTTGGGAAAAGATGCTGCAGATATAAGTTGTAGAGGGAGATGGTTGTAAAGTTTTTTTGCGGAATATAATATAGATTTCTTTACTAACTCAGAGGACGGGGTCGGCATATAGACGTCAAACGTAGAATTTCTCGTGAAGTAGTCATGATTAGGTCTTGGTGGAAAGACATGTAGATGTTTACGAATTAAGCAAACAGTTTCTAAAATATACAAAGATGGAAGGGTTAAAATTCTGTGATCTTTGAAGAAACTTCTGCAATGAGTTGTTCTTCTGTTATTTATATATATATATCTGTTATATAAAAATATGTTATTTTGGAAGATGCTAAATTGAGTTCATTCGAAACAGATCTTATAGCATAGCAAGCTGAGGATAGTTTCTTCCTTAACAAATCGATATGGTGGGACCATTTAAGGTTGCTGTCTAAAAAAATACCAAGAAATTTTACAGAATCAACGGTACTGATCTGGCTGTTATTAAGAGGTAAGGGTTGAAGGACTCCTGTATAAGATAATGCTACTGTTTTATCTACGTTAAACGAAAGTAAATTAGAGTCAGACCAGGTTTTTATTGTAAGTAGATCAGAAGTTATAGTAGCATGAAGAGTTGCAATATTTGAGTTGCTCCAAGTGATACTGGTATCATCAGCAAAAAGAAAGACTTTTTCATCGATTTTTATACTAGTGATGTCATTAATAAACATAAGGAAAAGTAGAGGACCCAATACTGAACCTTGAGGTACCCCACATACAATGTTTTTGAGACTAGAGTCTGTATCATTTGCTCTAACCAGTTGTTTCCTATCATCCAAGTAAGATTGGAACCAATCTAAAGAAATACCTCGAATTCCGTAGAAATTTAGTTTTCTTATCAAAATGTTATGATTTACACAATCAAAAGCTTTGGCGTAGTCACAGAAAACGGTGGCAGTGTGAAGATTATTGTTCAGTGCTTGATAAACCTCATGTAGTACAGAAAAGATGGAATCAGTGGTGCATTTATTATTTAAAATCCGAACTCATTTTGTGATAAAATGTTGTTTTCGCAATCAGATTTCTGTACGGATTTCGCAATCAGATTATAGTGTAGTGTGTAGTGTGTGTGTGTTGAGTAAATGTCTTGTTACTTAGTAAAGTCAACTTCATTGTCTTTACAAAGAGACTACGGATCCTCCGGTAAGTACCGATAACACAAAGACTGAAATTATTTTTGTTTATTAATTTTTAAAAAAGAAAAACTTCCTACCCAGTTGGGATTCGAACTCACAACCCTTGAATCCGATTTTAGTTAAAAATAAGTTTATTTAATGTTTCTCATTTTATCCAGTTTCCTAGATAACCTCTGCTTGTGTTACACTAATTTCCATATTAGTTTACAAATTTTTGACGTTGCTGCATTTTATCTGAAATTTTTCGCTTCCGCTCTTGTAAATAAATAATTCCCAAGCCGAAGTTTGGAGTATATGTATATATACAAATTCGAGTTCAAAACGTCCTCCGACGTTGTCCGATGCCTTGTTGCCAATATCTTCTATCATTGCAGTTTTCATCTTCAAATCCTCGTACACTCATTGATCGTCTTACTCCTTGTATCCATGTAAATATGGGCCTTCCGTTTTTCCTGTTTTCTGTAGGTATCCATTTCATAATTTTCTTTGGCAGTCTTTCCTTTCCCATTCTCTGAACATGTCCGTACCACCTTAATTGTTTCTTCTCAATGTATTCTACAACCGTTTCCTGTAAATTAATTCTTCGCTTTACTTCCTCATTTCTAACCCGGTCTAATCTCGATGTTCTACTTGCTTTTCTTGGGGCGTCCGTCACAGTAGCTTTTATTTTTCTTTTTTGTTGTTTCTTTATTCTCCATGTTTCGGATTCGTATACCAATGTGCTCTTAATCATGGTGTTATATATTCTCATTTTTCTTTGTTTCCCTATCTCGGTATTCCACAAAACTCCGTTCAATGATTTAATTATCGTTCTTGCTTTATTTATTCTGCTCTTAATTTCTGCATCGTCAGTACCTTCCTTGTTGAAATTAATTCCCAAATACTTATATTTATCACAGCTAGTTATTTCTGATTATTGTTCAATATCATATCAGTTGAATCCTCACCTAAGCATAAATATTTTGTTTTTTCTACATTCATCTGCATTCCCCATTTTTCGTATCCTTCCTTCAATTTGCGAGTCATATATTCCAAATCTTCTTTATCGTTTGCACATAGTACCTGATCGTCTGCAAACTGAAGGGTGTACAGGCAGGTGTTGTCGTCGATTTGGATGCCCATTAGACTGCATTGTCTTTTCCAGATTGTAAGGGCTTTGGCGACATAAATCTTAAACAGACTCGGTGATATGCAACATCCTTGTCGTAGACCTTTGTTGACTGTAAACAAATCTGTTTTGTTTCCTAATTTTACTGCAGATTTCATGTCACTGTATAAATATTGGACAGATTTTATGAGAGTAAAGTTATTGTTGGGGTTTTGCAGTACTTCCCATAGTTTCGATATCGGTAATCTATTAAAACTAGGTGTATTGGCCTATTCCGTTCTATTTTTTTTTTCGATGATTTGTTTTAACGAAAATACATTATCCGTACAGGACCTTCCAGCTCTAAACCCGCATTGTTCTTCGTATCGTATATCGCTGTATCAGTGATATACTGTAACATCTCAAAATTTGTTTGTTTTGAGATAAGAATAAATTTCTATGAATGAATGATGGTTCTTTTCAGATCAATACTGTACTATCTTAAAATATTTTTTTAAATTTATAATTCCGTCGTATCTTATTATTAGTATGGTATAGTTAGACCCAAACACAGACATCCAAAGTGAAAGTTATCCTCCAACACCAAATTGTTCTATATGGTCCACATAACGTTCAGAAAAAAGTCACACCATTTTGAGCGTCGGGTTTGGGGGGGAGAGAGGGGAGAATTCTGCAAATTCGTAGTTTTTTATGTTTTTCGTCAATATTTCTAAAACTAAGCGGTTTAGCATGAACAACCTTCTACACAAAATTGTTCTACATTAAATTTGAAATAAAAAAGGCCCTATGCATAACCCTTCTAAAATGAACGGTTCCAAAGTTACGGAGGTAGTATAGTATAATTGGTCCAAAAAAAGGCCTAACTCAGACATCCAAAGTAAAAGTTTTCCTTCAACACCAAATTGTTCTATATGGTCCACATATTGTTCAGTAAAAAGTTACACCATTTTTAGCGTCCGGTTTGGGGGGGAGATGGGGGAGAAGTTGGTAAATTAGTAGTTTTTTTACGTTTTTCGTCAATATTTCTAAAACTATGCTTTAGCGTAATAAATGTTATATAGGAAAATGTTCTACATAAAATTTAAAACAAAAAAGGTTCTATACAAAATTGTTATAAAATCAACGGTTCCAGAGTTACGGAGGGTGAAAAGTGGAGGTTTTGGATACTTTTTATATTTAACGATTTCTCCTCCCTCTCCCCCCCAAACCCGACGCTCAAAATGGTGTGACTTTTTTCTGAACATTATGTGGACCATATAGAACAATTTGGTGTTGGAGGATAACTTTCACTTTGGATGTCTGGGTTTTTGGTATAGTTATATCATAAATATTGCCCAAAAAATATAAAAAGTATCGAAAACCTCGACTTTTCACCCTCCGTAACTCTGGAACCGTTGATTTTATAACAATTATGTATAGAACGTTTTGTGTTTTAAATTTCATGTAGAACATTCTTGTATATAACATTGTTTACGCTAAAGCATAGTTTTAGAAATATTGACGAAAAACTTAAAAAAAAAACTACTAATTTACCGGCTTCTCTCCCATCTCCCTCCCAAACCGGACGCTCAAAGTGGTGTAACTTTTTACTGAACAATATGTGGACCATATAGAACATTTTGGTGTTGGAGAAAAACTTTTACTTTGGATGTTTGGGTTAGGCCTTTTTTTGGACCATTCATTTTAGAAAGATTATGCATATAACCTTTTTTATTTCAAATTTAATGTAGAACAATTTTGTATAGAAGGTTGTTCATGCTAAACCGCATAGTTTTAGAAATATTGGCGAAAAACTTAAAAAACTACGAATTTACCGCTTTCTCCCCCCTCTCCCTCCCAAACCCGACGCTCAAAATGGTGTTACTTTTTTCTGGACATTGTGTGGAGCATATAGAACAATTTGGTGTTGAAGGATAACTTTCACTTTGGATGTCTGGGTTATGCCATCTTTTGGATCAACTATACTATACTATATGGTTCTGTGCTTAAAGACCTTACATTGCAGGGCAATAGAATAATAAGTAAAAATGTTACGGTGTTGCTCCAGAACAATTGTATAAAACTCAGAGCAATACAGTAATATAATGAAATGTTATATTGTAGTATTGCCATGCAGGCAGTTCTCTGTACGGCTCGTGCAGATAAACAGCAAGACATAAACAATAGTAGGGATCATAACTTGAACACTGTTGTTGATTGCTTTAATCTTGAAGCTGTATTTCAACTTCCAAAGGGGCAAATTTCAACATTTTACTATACAAGAAAACTAAACACCTTCAATTTTACGGTTTTTGACGCCACATCTAAGCAAAGCCATTGCTAAATTTGGCATGAAGGATGTGCAAAACGTGGAGCTTTAGAAATCGCTTCATTCCTTTTGATTTTTTAAAAGAAAATGCTAATGGAAAATCTGTTATTTTGTATTCTGGCAACTGCAGTGGCCAAAATAAAAACCACGTTCTCCTATCAATGTATCTATATGCAGTACAAACTTTAGATATTCCTTCAATTACTCATAAATACTTACTTGTTGGTCATACTCAAAACGAGGGGGATAGCATGCATTCTTCGATTGAACGACAATTAAAAAAGGCTATTAACAAGAACCCTCTTTATGTCCCTAGCCAACTAGTCGCTGTAGTTCAAGTGGCAAATAAAGAAAAAAGAAAATGTCAGCTAAAAGAAATGGACACCTCAGATGTATACGACTGAACTGCGATAGAAAATTCTTTTCCGGTAAAAATTTCTAGTACTCTATATCAGGAGAGAAAGTAGTATGGGCGAACGTTAAATCATTTCAAGTAAGGAAATCCACTCCATCGACTGTTTTTTATAAGTATTCTTATGAGCAAGACGAACTGGTGTTTTTTTAACCTAGACGATAAAATAACCAAAAGGAAAAATGGTTCTCTTGTTGTTATGTCTAGAGGACATTCTTGCTCTTCAGTTATTTCTGGAGGTGTCCAAAAGAAACCTAGAAAAGCAAAACAACAGCCGCCGAACTCCAACAAGCACCAACTCAAACAAGCATATCGAGCTCCACCCGGGATTCCACTTCAGAAAAAAGCGGATTTAATATAAGTTTATGCGATGCAAAATTAATACCAACGCCTTATAACTTTTTCCATGGGGTGAAGACCAAAGAAAATGATGAAGATAATTAAGTCAGTTCTTTCTGTTTTATGTCACGTGTACTGAATATAGCCTAAAAATAAATGTAGTTTTTTTAAGATGGCAGTGTCAAAAAATATTATTTATTCTCCACTAGGAAATGGCGTTTTACCAAAACTTTCCCAACAACACTTACACAACAATCACTCAATATTTTGATTGTATATTATATTATTTCAAAGCAAAAGCGTAACATTCAAAACTATTTTATAATATTGTGGAAAAAATTTCATTTAAATGTCATTTAATTTCCAAAACAAAACAGTAACATCTACAAATAAATGTAACAGTTTTAAAAGTTGTTGAAACGTCAAGTTCAATATTGTAACAACTCAAATTCCTTTCATTTAAACCAATAAATAAATAATGTTTTAAAAGATATATTACATTAGTGCTTTTTAAAATTGTACAAGTCTAATTTACGTAAACTAACAACTAACTGAAAAACTAAAATAAATAATTTTCGCTGAGGAGTCAATCTTAGCGCATGAAAAACTTTAAACCCGTTTTTCTCAAAATGGTTGATTTTGAGATAGCATGCATTCTTCGATTGAACGACAATTAAAAAAGGCTATTAACAAGAACCCTCTTTATGTCCCTAGCCAACTAGTCGCTGTAGTTCAAGTGGCAAATAAAGAAAAAAGAAAATGTCAGCTAAAAGAAATGGACACCTCAGATGTATACGACTGAACTGCGATAGAAAATTCTTTTCCGGTAAAAATTTCTAGTACTCTATATCAGGAGAGAAAGTAGTATGGGCGAACGTTAAATCATTTCAAGTAAGGAAATCCACTCCATCGACTGTTTTTTATAAGTATTCTTATGAGGAAGACGAACTGGTGTTTTTTTAACCTAGACGATAAAATAACCAAAAGGAAAAATGGTTCTCTTATTGTTATGTCTAGAGGACATTCTTGCTCTCAGTTGCACTGAGGCAGCGATATGTGCGAAAATGGAGTATATGTGCGAAATGTATTATCCCTCAACTGAAAAGTCCGTACCTGAGTTATAACTCATGAAAAGTTGTCTTGAAAATTTTGAGAAGTTCAATGTTGATTATTCCACTGCATTTACGTCATTAGCAAAGGCAACTACGATTTTTGCTCCACAAGCAGATATGTCTAGTTTGACTTTTGAATAAGTTTTTCGCATAACATATTATTTTAAGGCCAGGATAAACAACAATATGTCCATCATTTTCATTGTTTTCATCGTTTTCTTCAGTGAAATTTTATATAGTCAGGAGCTCTTCAAAATAACTTTTCAGCCTTTCTGTTATTTTGTTTTTTTTTTCTTTTTTAAGTGCCTTGTCCTCTCAGAACATTGGAGATCAGTCGCATGATTTTTACTCTGTCCACAGCTGACCTAAATAGTGTCTTCCGGTGTCGCGCTTTTGTTCTATCTTTCCTTGAATAATTACATGTGGCAATTCATATTTCTTATTTCTCATTAAGTGGGCAAAGTACACTAGTTTTCTTCTTTTTATGCTATTCAGTACTTCCCTTCCTTTGTTCAGCCGCTGAATTACCGCTTGATTTCTTACTCTATTCATCCACGACGTCCTCAATATTCTGCGGTAAGCCCACATTTCAATCCTCTTAGACATTGTTTCAGTGAGGGTCCATGCTTCAATTCCATAGAATAAAATTCTGAACAAATATCAGCGTAATAAGCGTATTTTCGTCGCAATTTTTAGCTCTCTGTTGGTTAGTACCTTCTGCATTTTCCTAAATGATGTTCTCGCTTGCTCTATTTTGTTTTAGGCGGTGAACATTTCTCCATTTCTCTCACTAAGTTGGATGTCCTGACATAAGAGCCTTTCTTATGTGGCCTTACATATCTGTAGAATGATTGATTTTATTCCATCTATGTATCGTTTATGTATTATCAATCCACTGGGTGTATTAAAATTGTTTCTCCATGTAAATGATTTTAATGGGAAATAACCATAATTGTAAATTAAAAGTAAGCTTAATTTGACGTTTCTTATTTTGTCTAATTTCCAAAATAAACTCAGCTTGTTCTGCACTGATTTCTGTTTAGTGTTATTATCGTCCATATTAGTTTACAAATTTTTGACGTTGTTGCATTTTATCTGAAATCTTTCGCTTCTGCTCTTGTAAATAAATAACTCCCAAGCGAAGTTTGGAGTATATGTGCGAAATATATTATCCCGCAACTGAAAAGTCCGTACCTGAGTTATAACTCATGAAAAGTTGTCCAAAAAGTTGAAAGGTACGTATTTCGCCTTCTTGAAAGTTTTGAGAAGTTCAATGTGGAGTATAATGAGTTTTAACGGTAGAAATTCCCGGTAACTTTTTTCGTGGAACTCATCTACATAAAGCTGCTTTACTTATTAACCCTAATGTAAAGATTATGGTTCGAGTTTAAAGCAAACCGGATTTTATTTAAAAATTTAAAAGGTTTTGCCGCATACGTGAATGAAAGAAATTAAAAACCCTATTTTTAAAATTATTTTATGGGCAGATAGCCGCATAATAGAAACAAACAGTAAGATTGTATAAAATTGTAATAAACTACAATAAATTGTAGCCCGTATCCAAAATCTTAGTCTTACAATTAAATCCGAAATAGATTAATTTATTACAAGAAAGGAAAATATGCATGAATGTGGATTGCAAGGTAAAGTTAGTGATAGTACGCCAGCAAGATGCTTGTGCGTGTGCTGGGTATCCAAATTAAAAAGTGAAACTAAACCAAAATATCGAAGAGCACAACCAAAATCAAGTGGTGGATGTTAAACTATTAGAACGAAGATCTATTCAGGGCAGAAGCCCTAGAAAAAAATATGTTAGAACATAAAAGGAAGTCCTGATACAATTTGGAGGAAGATGGCCAGTATCATTGGAGATATTGAA
The DNA here is from genome assembly GCF_917563875.1 of Diabrotica virgifera virgifera. Classification (NCBI taxonomy): domain Eukaryota; kingdom Metazoa; phylum Arthropoda; class Insecta; order Coleoptera; family Chrysomelidae; genus Diabrotica; species Diabrotica virgifera. Next base: position 172,367,110 of record NC_065449.1, on the reverse strand, counting down.
AATAAAGCCACTTGGTTGTGGGCAAACCAAGTTCCAGAAAAATTAAACGAGAAGATGAAATTATATAAACAATAGAAAAAATAGATCGTACACAGATATTTAAAACTATATTGGCGAGGCAAAGGAAACGAAAATAGCAGTAGTATAAGCTAAAGCAGAAGCGTATAAAAATCTAAGTGATTAACTTGATATCAGTCAATTAAAAACAGAAATATATAAAATAGTCAAAAATAGAGTAACAAAAGCAACATATTTTAATTAGATCAGATATATGCTAGATAAAACCAATAAAGTTTCACGAAAACGATGCCAAAAAGAGATAGAAAAATACTTTAACAGTAGTTTATTAAGAAGTGGTTTAGGCACTTCAAAAAATAAAGGAAGGGGAAACAGTTGAACCAGATAATACTCTTGAGGAGGTGTGGAGTCCATTATGAAAGACAGGAATAAGTTGGCTAACAGGTTTATTTAAAAGTATTATAGAAATTGGGAAAAGTCCAGACGAAAGGAAAAGAGGCCTATTAATACCTTTTTATAAAACAAGGTATTTATATATTAATAAAAATATAAACATTACAGGGCCATAAAACTACTTAGAAACACTATGAAAATATGGGAAGAGTAATTTACACGATTACGTAAAGAAACCTAGATATTCGATACTCAGTTTGGCTTTATGCAAGGCAGATAAACAACAGATACAATTTCCATTATAAGGCGGTTGATGTAAAATACAGCAATAAAGAAACAAAAGCTCATATATGGTATTCATATTTATCTTAAAAAATCATAATATAGTTCTTCGAGAAAATCTGTGGTGGTCACTCAATTAGAAGGGAGTCCCCGGAGAATATGTAAACATTGTGAGGTAAATATATGAGGAAGTAACAACTAGTGTTAGGACAGGTGTGTAAGAGACTGACAAATTGCATGTAAAAGTAGGATAGTACCAAGGGTCGGTGCCTTTAGTCCTTATTTATTTATTCTCATTAGTTATGGATCAGATAACAGCGAAACTACAGGGTAACATTTCCTGTTGCTTTATGTATGCCGATGATAAAGTACTGTTAATAGGAAATAGTGAAAAGAACAAGAACAGCATCAGTGAAGAAGAGCTCGTGAGGAAAAAGATTTAAAACTTAGTAGGGAAGAAACAAAGTATTTGAAATAATCATTTAAAAATAAAATTAGTTATAAATATGTTTGGAGAGTGAAATGATTGTAAAGTCTAATAGTTTTACGTATCTAGGATCGATATTAAAGAGTAATGGTGAAAGAGATGAAGATGCAAGTAGTAGAATTAGGGTTATGTGCATTAAGTGGAAGGAAGCTAGTAATGTGTTATGTGACAGAAAAATGTTAATTGATCTGAAAGAAAATTACTTTTTTGCACTATTGACCATTGTTGACTGTTTACCGTGACAGATTTTACGTCAGTAGGTGACATTTACTAGCAACTCGACGGTAAGTAATCCAACTCGACGGTAAGTACTCCAACTTGACGGTAAGTAATTCACTTACCGTCGAGTTAAAAAATCTCTTAATTTTAATTTATTTTTTGAAAGAATAAAGAAAATTAACGAATTATTTATTAATATTAAAACTTATGGTACAATTTGTTAAATTATTTAATGAAATCCCACTTGTTTGGGCTGTGGTTTCACTTTTAACAGAAACTCATGCAGAATCGCATACATTAGTAGTATCCAACATTTTTTCTCTTCAAATACGCGATCAAAGTTGAAAACTTGGAAGTATAAATGCCATCATAAAGAAAAACGGTGGATTTAATCATTGAATATTCTGCCGAGGCTTCCAGGAGCTTTCAACTGCATATGTCTTTGAACGAAATATGCCAATAGAGTCTTTTCTTCGATTCTTAAATTCTTGCCTTCGCACCATTTTTTAAAACTTTGGTAGGTATTTTGATAACGGATTTTGGATTTTTCGGGAATAATTGCGGAACACCCTTCTTCCCAAGCCCGTTCAATTTCTTCAAATTCACTTTCGCTCATATTTTAATTTATAATAATCAAAATTGTACTTAAAATTATTGACAACTAAATAAAAACTCAATTCTCCATTGTTGTTATGCACCCTAGTTACTACCTAACAACCAAAGTATCTATATTGATAAAATGAATGAAACTAGTCAATATGACGAAAATGTTTAATTTTATAATTTATAATGGTATCAATCGTGCAAAAAAACGTTATAAGCATCTCGAACGTTAAGGGTAACCGATCTCAGACAATAATTGGAGTTGGAGTTAAACAATTGTCTTCGATCGGTATAAAACCCTTACCGTTCTCCATACTTAATATACTATAAAACAGCCATAATACTTATTATGATATAATATGGAACAGAATGATGAGCAATTAAGAAGAAATACTAAAAACCAATTCAAGAATGAGGAAACAAAAATAATTTTGATGGTTGAAAAGAGTTACAAAAGAAATAAAATTAAGAATGAGTATATTACACGAAGTGTAGGGGTGGCACCAATTGATACCAAAATAGGAGAATATAGGTTAAGATGGTTTGGTCATGTTTAAATTTCGAGACGGTAATCACCCAATACGAAGAATTGTAATCGGCGGGTTCCTGGTACATATTTATGTAGTAGTAAAAGAAGAAGACCAGTGAATACCTGGGGGAGCCGCTTAGGCAGGATATGTCGTCAAAGGTGAGTGATATTGGTGTGATCCAAGGTATAAGAAACTTATGGGATGAAGGCAAAGATAATGATTCCTTTCAATCCAAATTTCTTAGCAATCGAATTAGTCACAATCTAGAAATACTTATTGGGTAATAGTAAATATAATGGAAATGATTATAGTTTATTACAGTTCTCTATTTATAAAAAATGAAACTTTAGGAAGTGTTTAAGGACTGTATTTATTTATTTGATTTTGTTAATTAGCAATATATTTTTAAAACATTAAAAGGGTAAACCCTGTAGTTGGCTGTATACCTTTGTTAAGACAACGTAGAATGAAGTAAACACTTCTGTTGTATATAGGTATATTATAAATTTATTAAAAAATTTTTAAAATTCATCCACAAGGGAGTGGTTGTACAAAACGTTTTCGGTCAAACTGACCATCCTCAGTGTAAACCTGGAAATAAGTGAACCACTTAGATTGAAATGCAAAAGGGTGAAATTTTGACAGTTAAAAAAGAAAATGTGGTTACTTACGTCCAGTGTACAAGTAATTGAAACTAGCCACTTGAATAGGTGTAAAACCTCAAAATAACATTATTGCTACATTATGAGCTGTATAGTAATCGACAATAAGTCGATGTCTTAAGATTAAAAATGTATCACATGTGGATGTATGTCATCCTTGCTCGGAATTAGCACAAGGTTGTGATCAGGTGAGAGGTTAACAACCAACTGATTAGACAGATTGGTGCCTGAAAATTCATGACAAGATGTCAAAGAAGATAGGTGGATTTCTCAAATGTCAACCGAAAAATTTTTGACAATGTGCATTAATATTTAACTTAATTATTCAATTGTGAATATGCAACTATTAAATTTGTTTGATATGAATTCTAAATTGTAAATAAAGGTTAATAAGCTATAATGATATATTCATTAGTGCACCGTAAACAAAAGCAAAATTCTACTCATATGCTGTGACGTCATAGACTGTTTGTCTACTGTATAGGACTGATAATAATTATATTAATTTGAGCAAAGTTATAATGAATGAATATTATTGAAAATTATATAGAAAATTTTTAAAATTTTTTTTATCAAAATATGATATTTTAATAGAGTAGCAGCTGTAGAATTGGAAGAAATGCCAATAGGGAATGGTCGGTTGCATATGTTTCAGGGAACCAACGAATATAATGAGAAAATACCAATCTATAGATCTGTAATGTGAATTATTGGAGGTATTAAAGGAAATGATATTAAAAGAGGGAAGTGGAATTGAAAAAATGTATGTACATATCTTAATCAAGAAATCTTCTCTAAAAATATTTTGTTATGACTGAATGTAAAAAGTTTGTCCCATATAGAACTATTGAAAATCTAAATTTAGAAAAATTATTAAAAAAGGTGATAAGGTAAGTTGCCTATGTTCAGTGGACAAATAAATGAAATATAATTACTGTTTTGAAATTAAATTGTGTGAATTGTTAAATGGATAAAGACTGATATTAAATTAGGAAAACTGCGCTGAAAGAAATGTACATGTTTTGATCAAAGAAGAAAATTAATTTTGATTGTAAGCTCTAAATGTAAAAAGAATATGTCGCATATTAAACTATTGAAATTCTAGATTGAATATTGTATTGACCAAAGTTGATATTAAGTAAATTTATTAAATGTTGATAGCTGAGATTTATTTTTTAATTTTAATCTAAATGAAAAATAGAGTGAATCAATTAAAATGTTGGAAATTCAACAAAATTTTTGGTTATTGTCTATATTAGAATGTCATATCCGAAAAGATCAAGGGTTCCATGGTGTGATTTTGATATAATGAGAAAATGATTTTGTTAAGTGAAAATAATTAAAGAATGAGATGGAAGAGATAGAGTCTTGACAGGAGCACAGAGTGAAAGAAACTGGAAGTACTAAAAGAATATTTGATTAGGTATAATGTTTGGGTTTTTTGTTTATTTTGGGTTTGTCGTGGTATGTATAGGAAAGAAGGCCAATGTGAAGGTGAATAAAAATATAGAATTATGGAAATAATTGTCTATGAATGGGGGTGAAATCACGGTTAAGAGAAAGTTGACGGTTAACACAGTTTGGACTTGTCCTTGCGTCCCTGACAATCTCTAAATCCTCATATAGGTCTAAACGAAGGGTATTCTTATCTTGGATGTTATGAATCAAAGTCACACCATCTGGGATGTTAAGGTGGTGTTTGTTGACTTTGAGATGGTGAGAGAAAGCTGATGTATTGTCACGTTTAGTGTGCTCTGCTGCTCTAGTAGACAGTGATCTATAGGTTCTTCCTACATAAGAGGCATCACAATCGGAACAAGATAATCTGTAAACACCACTACGATTCATAAAGTTGATTGGATCTTTAGTGTTAGATAATGTTTTGTTGAGAGTGTTATTGACTTTAAATGATATGTGGACATTGTCCGAAGAACAGAGAATGTGTTTGATCTTCTCAGATATGACAGTATTATGAAAAGGTAGGGACCTATAGATTGGTGTGATGACTGGGTTTGAATTGTAAGCTAGTTGCTGAAGACGATTGGATTCTCTTTTCCGGATGAGCTTGTCGATTATATTAGGGTTGTAATCATTGTTGACTGCTATTTGTTTGATTATATTAAGTTCCTTGTTAAATTCAGCCGTAGATAGAGGTAGTGTATGTAGTCTATGGATGAAACTCCTAAAAGCAGAATATTTATGAGACAGTGGGTGGTTGGATGAAGAATGGATAACATGATCAGTTTGAGTAGGCTTGCGGTAAATACCAAAGTTGAACTGGTTGTTGAGTCTGGTAATGGAAAGGTCTAAAATATTAATGGCATTAGATGATTCTAGTTCCATAGTAAATTTGATATTGGGATGGATTTGATTGATTTTGAATAAAAGGTGATTAGCTGAGTCTTGCTGACCATCCACAAAAACGAGACAATCATCTACGTAACGGAACCAATGTAGAACTTCAGGATTTTTCATGATATAATTGGATTCTAAATGATCCATAAAAACATCAGCTAGAAAGGGGGATAAGTAACTACCCATTGCTAAACCATCTGGTTGTTTATAGAAATTATTGTTAAAAATAAAGAAATCTTGTGATAGACAAATTTGTAGAATCTCTATTATCGAAGAAATGATATGGGGTTGAATAACCTTATTGATTAGGAGAGTTTTTACCAGACTAATTGTTTCATTTTTGGGTACTGAAGTAAATAGGTTGCTAACATCAAAAGAAAGCATAGTAATGTTTGGATTCAGATTGATGAGTTGAAGTTTTTCAACCAATTGGTAAGTGTTAGAAACTGAAAATTGAGGAGTGAAGTTAATTAAGTTTTTTATTGTTTTTAATAGAAATTTAGATAAGATAGAAACTGGAGTATTAATGAAGCTAACAACGGGGCGTATAGGAATGTCAACTTTGTGTATTTTTGGCAAACCATACAACCTTGGAACTAAAGGGTTGCTAGGAATTTTGCTGTATGGAGCATCAAATTCAGTGAAAAAATCAGAAAATTGTTTGATGTTGTCTTTAAGTTTAGTGATAAATCTTTTTGTAGGACCTACTGTTATAGAAGTAAAATGGTTGCTCTCTAAGAAAGATGTGACTTTGTTGTTATATAAGTCACGTTCAAGGATGACAAGACAGTTACCTTTGTCTTATCTCGGAATTAGCACAAGGATGACATACATCCACATGTGATACATTTTTAATCTTAAGACATCGACTTATTGTCGATTACTATACAGCTCATAATGTAGCAATAATGTTATTTTGAGGTTTTACACCTATTCAAGTGGCTAGTTTCAATTACTTGTACACTGGACGTAAGTAACCACATTTTCTTTTTTAACTGTCAAAATTTCACCCTTTTGCATTTCAATCTAAGTGGTTCACTTATTTCCAGGTTTACACTGAGGATGGTCAGTTTGACCGAAAACGTTTTGTACAACCACTCCCTTGTGGATGAATTTTAAAAATTTTTTAATAAATTTATAATATACCTATATACAACAGAAGTGTTTACTTCATTCTACGTTGTCTTAACAAAGGTATACAGCCAACTACAGGGTTTACCCTTTTAATGTTTTATTTAATGACGATATGGTCAACTTGGCTCTTAATTACTTGCGGCTAGCTACAAAGAGGAACAACACTAAATTGGATATATGGTTCATATCTCAATGCCTTAATCACAAAGTTATTCCAAATTTTTGCAGAGTAAAAACATCAAAAAATGTACCTCCAAACATCAGGAGCTCACTACAAGTTAAATTAATGAAGAAGGAGATATGTAACCACTATGGAAAATTAAACTACCTCAACTGTCAACTTAAGGTAATGTATGATTCTTTGCTCGAAATAATAGGTTTTATCAATATTAATAACTTTATGTCAGATGTTCAGGATAAGGTGGAGATTTCTAATTCAATTAAATTTAATAGAGTTCATAACAAATTAACTAAACTTATTCAAGCCAAAACTTTGCTCGATCAAGCTTCAGATGTCAGAGATGTCAGAAAGTTTTCAGATTTCAAATTCCATCCCCGTATAAAGAACCTCACCAACATTAATTTTTCCAAAGACGAAATACAATTGCTCAACTACGGTCTTAAACACTCAGTCCCCAAAGATTTTTCAATCAAAGACATAGAGAACCTTTCTATCGAGACAGACATAGTTATCGAAAATCTCTCCGTAACCCTTTCAGACAGAACATCTATCAGAAACTCTTGTTACCGCTTTCTCAACAAATTCAAAACTAAAATTGATTCTTCCAATAACTCTTCTTTCTCACATAGTCTTTCTTCCAAAAAAGCCAACTCTTTTCTTAAGTCATTAAAATCAATTAAACAAAAAATTACAAACCATCAATTAATTTTCAGTAAAGCAGACAAAGGTAACTGTCTTGTCATCCTTGAACGTGACTTATATAACAACAAAGTCACATCTTTCTTAGAGAGCAACCATTTTACTTCTATAACAGTAGATCCTACAAAAAGATTTATCACTAAACTTAAAGACAACATCAAACAATTTTCTGATTTTTTCACTGAATTTGATGCTCCATACAGCAAAATTCCTAGCAACCCTTTAGTTCCAAGGTTGTATGGTTTGCCAAAAATACACAAAGTTGACATTCCTATACGCCCCGTTGTTAGCTTCATTAATACTCCAGTTTCTATCTTATCTAAATTTCTATTAAAAACAATAAAAAACTTAATTAACTTCACTCCTCAATTTTCAGTTTCTAACACTTACCAATTGGTTGAAAAACTTCAACTCATCAATCTGAATCCAAACATTACTATGCTTTCTTTTGATGTTAGCAACCTATTTACTTCAGTACCCAAAAATGAAACAATTAGTCTGGTAAAAACTCTCCTAATCAATAAGGTTATTCAACCCCATATCATTTCTTCGATAATAGATATTCTACAAATTTGTCTATCACAAGATTTCTTTATTTTTAACAATAATTTCTATAAACAACCAGATGGTTTAGCAATGGGTAGTTGCTTATCCCCCTTTCTAGCTGATGTTTTTATGGATCATTTAGAATCCAATTATATCATGAAAAATCCTGAAGTTCTACATTGGTTCCGTTACGTAGATGATTGTCTCGTTTTTGTGGATGGTCAGCAAGACTCAGCTAATCACCTTTTATTCAAAATCAATCAAATCCATCCCAATATCAAATTTACTATGGAACTAGAATCATCTAATGCCATTAATTTTTTAGACTTTTCCATTACCAGACTCAACAACCAGTTCAACTTTGGTATTTACCGCAAGCCTACTCAAACTGATCATGTTATCCATTCTTCATCCAACCACCCACTGTCTCATAAATATTCTGCTTTTAGGAGTTTCATCCATAGACTACATACACTACCTCTATCTACAGCTGAATTTAACAAGGAACTTAATATAATCAAACAAATAGCAGTCAACAATGATTGCAACCCTAATATAATCGACAAGCTCATCCGGAAAAGAGAATCCAATCGTCTTCAGCAACTAGCTTACAATTCAAACCCAGTCATCACACCAATCTATAGGTCCCTACCTTTTCATAATACTGTCATATCTGAGAAGATCAAACACATTCTCTGTTCTTCGGACAATGTCCACATATCATTTAAAGTCAATAACACTCTCAACAAAACATTATCTAACACTAAAGATCCAATCAACTTTATGAATCGTAGTGGTGTTTACAGATTATCTTGTTCCGATTGTGATGCCTCTTATGTAGGAAGAACCTATAGATCACTGTCTACTAGAGCAGCAGAGCACACTAAACGTGACAATACATCAGCTTTCTCTCACCATCTCAAAGTCAACAAACACCACCTTAACATCCCAGATGGTGTGACTTTGATTCATAACATCCAAGATAAGAATACCCTTCGTTTAGACCTATATGAGGATTTAGAGATTGTCAGGGACGCAAGGACAAGTCCAAACTGTGTTAACCGTCAACTTTCTCTTAACCGTGATTTCACCCCCCATTCATAAACAATTATTTCCATAATTCTATATTTTTATTCACCTTCACATTGGCCTTCTTTCCTATACATACCACGACAAACCCAAAATAAACAAAAAACCCAAACATTATACCTAATCAAATATTCTTTTAGTACTTCCAGTTTCTTTCACTCTGTGCTCCTGTCAAGACTCTATCTCTTCCATCTCATTCTTTAATTATTTTCACTTAACAAAATCATTTTCTCATTATATCAAAATCACACCATGGAACCCTTGATCTTTTCGGATATGACATTCTAATATAGACAATAACCAAAAATTTTGTTGAATTTCCAACATTTTAATTGATTCACTCTATTTTTCATTTAGATTAAAATTAAAAAATAAATCTCAGCTATCAACATTTAATAAATTTACTTAATATCAACTTTGGTCAATACAATATTCAATCTAGAATTTCAATAGTTTAATATGTGACATATTCTTTTTACATTTAGAGCTTACAATCAAAATTAATTTTCTTCTTTGATCAAAACATGTACATTTCTTTCAGCGCAGTTTTCCTAATTTAATATCAGTCTTTATCCATTTAACAATTCACACAATTTAATTTCAAAACAGTAATTATATTTCATTTATTTGTCCACTGAACATAGGCAACTTACCTTATCACCTTTTTTAATAATTTTTCTAAATTTAGATTTTCAATAGTTCTATATGGGACAAACTTTTTACATTCAGTCATAACAAAATATTTTTAGAGAAGATTCCTTGATTAAGATATGTACATACATTTTTTCAATTCCACTTCCCTCTTTTAATATCATTTCCTTTAATACCTCCAATAATTCACATTACAGATCTATAGATTGGTATTTTCTCATTATATTCGTTGGTTCCCTGAAACATATGCAACCGACCATTCCCTATTGGCATTTCTTCCAATTCTACAGCTGCTACTCTATTAAAATATCATATTTTGATAAAAAAAATTTTAAAAATTTTCTATATAATTTTCAATAATATTCATTCATTATAACTTTGCTCAAATTAATATAATTATTATCAGTCCTATACAGTAGACAAACAGTCTATGACGTCACAGCATATGAGTAGAATTTTGCTTTTGTTTACGGTGCACTAATGAATATATCATTATAGCTTATTAACCTTTATTTACAATTTAGAATTCATATCAAATAAATTTAATAGTTGCATATTCACAATTGAATAATTAAGTTAAATATTAATGCACATTGTCAAAAATTTTTCGGTTGACATTTGAGAAATCCACCTATCTTCTTTGACATCTTGTCATGAATTTTCAGGCACCAATCTGTCTAATCAGTTGGTTGTTAACCTCTCACCTGATCACAACCTTGTGCTAATTCCGAGCAAGGATGACATACATCCACATGTGATACATTTTTAATCTTAAGACATCGACTTATTGTCGATTACTATACAGCTCATAATGTAGCAATAATGTTATTTTGAGGTTTTACACCTATTCAAGTGGCTAGTTTCAATTACTTGTACACTGGACGTAAGTAACCACATTTTCTTTTTTAACTGTCAAAATTTCACCCTTTTGCATTTCAATCTAAGTGGTTCACTTATTTCCAGGTTTACACTGAGGATGATCAGTTTGACCGAAAACGTTTTGTACAACCACTCCCTTGTGGATGAATTTTAAAAATTTTTTAATAAATTTATAATATACCTATATACAACAGAAGTGTTTACTTCATTCTACGTTGTCAATATATTTTTGCCATTATAATTTTAGCTGAGTTATACAGGGTGTAATAAAAAGGCATGTCATAAATTAAATCACAACATGCTCTGGGACTAAAAATAGTTCTCTTGAACCTAACTTAACTTAGTACAAATATGCACATAAAAGAATTTACAGCCCTTTGAAATTACAAAATGAAACTCAATTTTTTCCAATATATCGAAAACTTTAGAGATTTTTTTATTTAAAGTAAAAATGTGATATTTTTATGGCAGGAATATCTTAAAAAAATAAAAGTGAAATTTGTGCTGTCCACAAAAATTTTATAGGGGTTTTGTTCTCTTATACCACCTAAAATTGTGTGTACCTTCTAATTAAATTATTATTGTGGCACCATTAGTTAAACAAGCTGCTGTTAAAACTATATTTTGTATCTAAGCACTTTTTCGATAAGCCATTTTATCGAGATATTTTGAATATTTGTAAAACTCAACACATGTTATGTTTACATGGTTAAGTAAGATTATAGAGACCTGGCAATAATATTATGAAAATAATATTCTATAACCTTACTTATTTCAAAATAAGTGTTGAATTTTACAAATGTTCAAAATATCTCGATAAAAGCTGGCTTATCGAAAAAATATTAAGAGGTAACAAAGTTTTAAAAACACTGTGTCTAACTAACCACAATAATTTAATTGGAACGTACACAAATGTTTGGGGGCTTTACGGGAACCAAACCAAATAAAAGTTTTATGGGGTGCACAAATTTCATTGTTATTTTCTTTTAAAGATGTTCCTGTCATAATAGAATGCCACATGTCCATTTACAATAAAAGATCTCTAACAGTTCTCCATATACATATTGGAAAAATCAATTTTCATTTTGTAACTTCAAAGGGCTGTAACTTTTATTAGATGCACATTTGTACTAACGTAAGTTAGGTTCAATTGAACTATTCTTGGCCTCACAATATGTGATTTAATTTATGACATGCATTTTTGTTACACAGTGTATTTAATTTGGTAAAAACTTGAAATTTTTCTTAACCAACATTATTTACCAACACACTGTACAATAGTGTACAGGGTTATTCACTATATTTTGATCCCCCTTAAACTGCTTTATTAACAGAATTAGAAAAAAATGTAAAATACAAAAGTTATTCGATTTTTAAAATATGATTTTTTGTGAAATAAATGGCGACTCGATTCTAGTTTTCTGTTGACCTAGATATCAAAATATCAAAAGGCACCGCTGGGAAAATATTCCAAAAATGCGGTTCAGAGAAACTATATGAAACGAGTCTTTGTACTCTCATACAGAGTATGGCATTAGTAAAAATAAAAAAATAGACGGTTTAGTTTTGATTTAAATCTGTCTCCTGCCATCCCCCGATAGCGCTATTTCTAGGTCTACCTTTTGTCAAGGAGGCTATGCAAGAAGACAAATTTAAATCAAAACTTCCGTAGTTCTCGGTATACAATAAAACTATTTATACCGGAGTAAGGTTAGAACGCCCTCTAACGGGGAATAAGTGAAATAAATGGCGACTCGATTCTAGTTTTCTGTTGACCTAGATATCAAAATATCAAAAGGCACCGCTGGGAAAATATTCCAAAAATGCGGTTCAGAGAAACTATATGAAACGAGTCTTTGTACTCTCATACAGAGTATGGCATTAGTAAAAATACAAAAATAGACGGTTTAGTTTTGATTTAAATCTGTCTCCTGCCATCCCCGGATAGCGCTATTTCTAGGTCTACCTTTTGTCAAGGAGGCTATGCAAGAAGACAAATTTAAATCAAAACTTCCGTAGTTCTCGGTATACAATAAAACTATTTATACCGGAGTAAGGTTAGAACGCCCTCTAACGGGGAATAAGTGAAATAAATGGCGACTCGATTCTAGTTTTCTGTTGACCTAGATATCAAAATATCAAAAGGCACCGCTGGGAAAATATTCCAAAAATGCGGTTCAGAGAAACTATATGAAACGAGTCTTTGTACTCTCATACAGAGTATGGCATTAGTAAAAATACAAAAATAGACGGTTTAGTTTTGATTTAAATCTGTCTCCTGCCATCCCCCGATAGCGCTATTTCTAGGTCTACCTTTTGTCAAGGAGGCTATGCAAGAAGACAAATTTAAATCAAAACTTCCGTAGTTCTCGGTATACAATAAAACTATTTATACCGGAGTAAGGTTAGAGGGCGTTAGATGGCGTTCTAACCTTACTCCGGTATAAATAGTTTTATTGTATACCGAGAACTACGGAAGTTTTGATTTAAATTTGACTTCTTGCATAGCCTCCTTGACAAAAGGTAGACCTAGAAATAGCGCTATCGGGGGATGGCAGGAGACAGATTTAAATCAAAACTAAACCGTCTATTTTTGTATTTTTACTAACGCCATACTCTGTATGAGAGTACAAAGACTCGTTTCATATAGTTTCTCTGAACCGCATTTTTGGAATATTTTCCCAGCGGTGCCTTTTGATATTTTGATATCTAGGTCAACAGAAAACTAGAATCGAGTCGCCATTTATTTCACTTATTCCCCGTTAGAGGGCGTTCTAACCTTACTCCGGTATAAATAGTTTTATTGTATACCGAGAACTACGGAAGTTTTGATTTAAATTTGTCTTCTTGCATAGCCTCCTTGACAAAAGGTAGACCTAGAAATAGCGCTATCGGGGGATGGCAGGAGACAGATTTAAATCAAAACTAAACCGTCTATTTTTGTATTTTTATGATTTTTTGACATATATTACATGCTAGTGACGTCATCCATCTGGGAGTGATGGCGTAATCGACTATTTTTTTAAATGAGAATAGGGTTCGTGTGCTATCTCATTTAAAAAGTAATTAAATTCTCTATTCAGTAATATAAACATTAAGATAATTATTTATACAGGGTGTCCAAAATAATTTTTTTGAATTAAAGTAATTGACACAAAAAGAAGAATGTATGTAATTTATTTAATTTAAAATAGATTTTAATGCTGTTTAAAAAACAGAAATAAAAGTTTATTGCACAAATAAACATTGATTTTTGCTTAAATTCAATGTTCAAACTGCCAAGAGGCAGATGAGAGGCAGCTTGAACATTGCATTTAAGTGAAAAGTAATTAGTCCAGGGTAATAAGGATTTTCTCGGGACACTCAAAGATCCAGGTAGCTGACTACTTTTTTAGTTATTGTAGACCTATAGGAAGAAAACCTACCTGTTTCCTGCCTAGAGTTCGCTTCCGTTTTTTAATTATTAACAATTTAGTGCAAAAATCGCGATTTTTTTCGATGTTTGCACTCCATTCAAAAACTAAACAGTTGACATAAAATTACAAAATTCAGTTTTTTAGAACATTGAAAAACCTTCAAAAGGCCGATTTTTGAAAGTGAAAAAGTTAATTTGTTGCTACGCAAACTGCAAAATAAGTGAAAATGGTTATTTGTTAATAACTTTTACTAAAACCAACTTAGAACTTTAGTGTTTCACCCAAAGTTGGATATTGGGGTACTTAACAAACCCCGTAAAATTTGAGACTGATCCATTAATTAGTTTAAGAGTTGTTCTATTTGTTTTTCCGAGAGACCTTTATTTTGCAATAAGATAAGACAGAAAATAATGAAGATAGAGCAATTCTGAGTATGCCAAATGAAAGTAGAAGAGTGATAGTATCAAAATGTATTAAAAAAAATAAAAAAATGATTAAAATAGTCAAAAATCCTAATACCAAATTTTTAAAATTTTGTAGTTTATCCTCCTCCTCTATCTGTTCTCCTTCGTAAGGATGTAGTGGCGTCATGTAAGTCGTTTGACTATTTCTATCCAATCCTCTCTCTGAAACTGAGTCGGCAATAAAAAAGATAAAATGTAGAAAAGCACAAGGAGAGGATGGAATAACAGCTGAAATACTCAAAGAAATGGGAGAGTTAGGGACGGAAGTAATGCTTAGAATCTGCAATGAGATCTGGAATACCGGAAAGTGGCCAAATGACTGGGGTAAACTCACGTTTATTCCCATTTACAAAAAAGGTTCTCCGACAGATTGCAGTAATTACCGTACAGTAGCGTTGATATCTCACGCGAGCAAAGTACTTCTAACAATAATCAATGAAAGATTAAAATCCATTCTCTTACCGCAAATTCCACAAGAACAATGCGGATTCGTCCCAGGTAGGGGAACAAGAGAACACATTCTTAATATTCGTCAAATTATCGAAAAATCTCGAGAGTTTAACATAGAAACATATTTGTGCTTTGTTGACTACTCCAAGGCCTTCAATAACGTAAAATGGGATAAAATGTGGCATATACTTAGAGAAATGGGTACTCCAGAACATCTAATCTATCTATTACAAGCACTTTATGTAAATAACCCCGCTAATATAAGAGTTAATAATGTGGTTTCGAAAAACTTCAAATTAAAATCTGGAGTGCGGCAGGGATGTATAATATCCCCCATTCTACTTAATATATACAGTGATCATATTATGCGTCAAGTTTTTGAGGAATGGCAAGGTGGAGCAACGATAGGAGGAAGAAAAATAAAAAGCCTACGTTATGCTGATGACACTGTTATATTGGCGTCTTCACCAGAAGAACTGGAAGAAATTATGAATAGGCTAGGAACGGTGAGTACAGAATATCGTTTGAAAATAAATATACAGAAAACCAAAGTAATGATCATCGATAGAATCAGAAACAACCAACCGGAGATAAGAGACTTGGCAAGTTACGAAGTGGTCAGACAATTTAATTACTTAGGCTCCGTTATTACGAACAGTGGAGGATGCGAAGACGAGATCCCTAGGCGCATCATAATGGCCAAATCGGCAACAGCCAAACTCACAAAAATATGGAAGAATACTGACATTACAAAAAACACAAAATTACGCCTTGTTCGAGCGTTAATATTTCCTATCGCCACCTACGCTTCAGAGACTTGGACCATCAAAAAAGCAGATTCAAAACGTATAATGGCATTTGAAATGTGGGTCTACCGGAGAATGTTGCGCATACCATGGACCGCACATCGCACAAATAATTCAATATTAGCCGAACTTAACATAAAAACTAGACTCAGCACAACTATCAACCAAAATATACTGAGATATTTTGGACATATAACTAGAAGAAGGGAAGGCATGGAACGAATGATAGTTGAAGGCAACGTAGAGGGCAGAAGATCCAGAGGAAGATCTCCATTACGATGGTCGGATCAAATAAGGGACATGACTGGTTACTCGTTCTCCGAAGCAAAACAACACGCACAGGAGAGACAGGATTGGATAGAAATAGTCAAACAACTTATATGATGCCACTACATCCTTACGAAGGAGAACAGATAGAGTTTATAAACATTTAGAATAACTTTAAAAATGTTGTCCGTAGAAACAATATTTTTATATATTCGAAAAGATAGTATTTTAACACGAATTTTCAAATAAAAAAATTTAGCCTGGACTCATTCGGTACAAAGTTAGCCATATAATTTTTTTTAATTCACAGCTAATTTGTTTATAATAATTAAGGAATCTCATTAATGCCATTTTAAAGAAGGGGATTTGTATTTTTTCTTAAAAAATTTGCACAAACATTATACCTTCACAGCACTCTCTACGATTTTTCAAAAATGTAGTGCTAACGATTACTAGGGGGAACCTACAAATCCAGCGAGCTAAAATACGAAAACAGCAATTTCAAACGAATATAATTTACTGCATCTCCGGATTAACTTAATGGATTTTGATCTTTCTTTTTTTAATTGGTATGTAATTTTTACGTACGTTACAAATATGCAATTTGTTTATAAATTTATTAATTAATAAACAGTCTAATTTTGTTTAAACAATTCGTGAAAAAATATTTTTTTACAAAAATCTATTTTTTTAATCATATTATCATTAATGGTCACAGAAAAAGTTAAAGTACACTTTAATAAATAAATGATTTTTATTAAATAATTATTTATTGAAGATAATTTATTGATTAAAGTATACCTGAACTTTTTCTATGATTAATAGGGATAGTATGATTAAAATAATGGATTTTTGGGAAAAAATTATTTTTTTTTATAATTGTTTAAACAAATTAGACTGTTTATTAATTAATAAATGTCTAGACAAATTACATATTTGTAATATACAGAAAAATTACATACAAATTAAAAAAAGAACGAACAAAATATATTCAGTAGATTCCGAGATATAGAAAATGATAATAGTTTTAAGTTGCTTTTTTTAGTTTTTGAACTCATGCAATTGTCGGCTCCCAGCTCCCCCTTCACTTACCATAACTAGTCACCAGTTAAACTACATTTTTAAAAATTCGTGTAAAATACCAGCTTTTCTAATATGTAAAATGACTTGTTCTACAGACAATATTTTTAAAGTTATTCTAAATATTTTTAAACTACAAAATTTCACAAATTTTTGGCATTAGGATTATTGACTATATTAGATAATATTTTTATCGTTTTTTAGTACATTTTCATAGTATCAGTTTTCTACTTTCATTTGGCATACTCAGAATTGGCCTATCTTAAATAATTCCTTAAATTATCTTAATAAATCTTAAATTGGCCCTAATAACTCTTAAACTAATTAATAGATCGGTCTCAAATTTTAAGGGTTTGTTAAGTACCTCAATACCCAACTTTGGGTGAAACACTAAAATTCCAAGGTTTAGTAAAAGTTATTAACAAATAACGATTTTCACTTATTTTGCAGTTTGCGTAGCAACAAATTAACTTTTTCAAAAATCGGCATTTTGAAGGTTTTTTAATGTTCTAAAAAATTAAATTTTGTAATTTTATGTCAACTATTTAGCTTTTGCAAAGAATGCAAAAAATCTAAAAAATCGCGATTTTTGCACTAAATTGTTGATAATTAAAAAACGGACGCGAACTCTAGGCAGGAAACAGGTAGGTTTTTATCCTATAGATATACAATAACTAAAAAGTAGTCAGCTACCTGGATCTTTGAGTGTCCCGAACATGGTCTATTTCTAGCTTATTACCCTGGTCTAAATGTTTATTTGTTTAATAAACATTTATTTTTGTTTTCTGACGGCTGTAGAATGTATTTTGAATTAAATAAATTACATACATTCTTTTTTTGTGTCAATTAATTTAATTAAAAATAATTTTTTTGGACACCCTATATAATTAATCATGTTCATGTTTATATTAGTGAATAGGGAATTGAATAACCTTTCAAATGAGCTGGCACTCGACCCCTATTTCCATTTAAAAAAATAGTCTATTACGTCATCACGCCCATATGGATGACGTCACAATACGATATATATGTCAAAAAATCATAATTTAAAAATCGAATAACTTTTGTATTTTACATTTTTTTCTAGTTCTGTAAATAAAGCAGTTTACAGGGGGGTCAAAATATAGTGAATAACCCTGTACAACGACTCTGCTCTGAGGTATATAACGTGAACAAAATACGAACTCGCTATATACTAAATAATCGAAAAATGCCCTCGAGTCGATCCAGTTTCTCGTAATTTTCGAAAAAACAAAACAAGTGCCCTTAATGGAAATTGGAATTTTTATTGTGCTCGAAGCACACTCATGCCAAGCAATGTTTGGGTTAAAAATATCCTAATTAAAACGGAACACGTCGATATAGGGTGGTTTGCAGTTCTATTTTTTCAGTACAACGTTTTCTACAGATACAGTGGAAATCAATTAGCAAAAATCTACTATAAGACAATCGATTACAACAACTAAAGTATAACCAATGTAAAGATAATCTATTTAGAGCAGCGGGTAATCTGATAAGTAACCTCCTTACTGATTACGATACTGTGATCTTAAAAAAACATTAGATCTAGATAATCACAGTACGGTAGTTCTTGCCACTGGCGCACACCCTACCTGCGACACAATATTATACGCATATTACGCATGTTATATAAGTTTTTGTTTCTGTCAATCTGACTGAATTGAAAAATGCGCTAAATCCCATCTTAAAGTTTGGGAAACGGCCCCCCAATTCATGTATCGACACCTGATATGTAAAACATTGTAAACTCACTTTTGCTTAGTTTACAGGAGAGCGGATTTAAAGAAAGTTTCACAACATTATTTTATTTTTTACTGCGTCAGCTTTTATATTTTTTCTAATGTTCTTAATCCATATTTTATAACTTTTGCTCAGCTTTTTACTTTTACGTATCATATTGTTGTTTTGTTGTTACCATTGCTCGTCTTGATTTAGGTCGAGTTACAATACTACTTTTTTTAATTTTAAGTGAAGATCATTGTAAGTGGTATATACAATGATATTTCAACAAAGAATGTGTCATTGATTAGGTGCATATAAATGGTAACTAATGAGTAAATATCAAAATAAAGAGATTATTATTAGTTTTTAAAAAGTGTCTAAAAATTCACACATCACAAATCATTCATATTAACAAGAAGTAAATAAAATAATATCTATTAGATTTATTTACTACAAAATAAACATTTACAAATTATAAAACAGTTTATATTATTTTATTTTTTCTACAATCACTTGATAAAGAAGACTTTTTCGCTTGTCAATGACAACGAAAAGTTGACGTTTACTGAGTACCGTCACTTTATCGCTCTAGCGCGTAAAGTATGATTTTACGCGCGTTGTCCGTAGCAACCGTACAACCATACAATACAAACACATTGAACATTCAAACTGAAAGATATAAAAGTTAATGTTATGACATTATATATAATGACAGATATAAAATAGTTACAATAAAGTTAATGATTTAAAAATAGTTTCAATTTATTAAGTGATTGTAGAAAAAATGTATTACAAGCGCAAGGTGACATTATTGCTTTCGAGTAAGTACCGCTCTCGACTACGCGTCGAGCGGTAACTCTTACTCTCAAGCAATAATAGGTTTGTTCTAGCATCAGTTTCAAACGGTTTGAAACCATCAGCGAATAGTGGACCAGCACGAGTAGAGGGGATAGCACTGGTGACTGTATTATGTTCTCTCGCTGACCCACTGTTTGCTGACGGTTTCTGACTAGTTTGACTGTTTGCTAGAACAAACCTAATGTATCACTTTTCGCTCTTAATACATAAATAACTATTAAAAAACAAAATTAATCCCTAGCAAACTTTTATTCAGAGTCATCACCCGAATATTTTGTTTGTTGAGAGTGTGGAAGATTCAAATAAAAACTGCAATATTGCTCTGGTACAGCTTTACTAAGGCACAAAGCAACAACATCTTTATATTTTTACGTTGTTATGAGAAAAAATCCATTCTATGCTAAAAGAATTTGAAGTTCCCATAAATTTTGTATATTTTTAGTCCCGGATTTGGTAGCCCTTTTGCTCAATTTTGGTTTGTATTCTAGGTTTCTAAATGATAATTGGTCAGAAATAAAATTGTACTGAAAATTGAGAATATGTGGTTGTTTTTTACATATTTTTATATATTGAAAACATGGAATTAATCTACGTGTAAATCCCAATTCGGTATTTTGTTTAACATTGATTTAAAATCCTAGATATCATTTTGACTGAGGTCTTTTAAAGCGTATGGTTTTGCTGTGAATTTTCCTGTCTACATTATTTGCTATGTTCTTATGGCGACCACGTATATCTCCAGATATACTCCCTCCACCTTCTGACTATGATTTTTCTTAATGGCGTTTTCTTACAAACTTGGAGTCGCTGTCGATGTTCTGCTAACTGTAAATTATATTCATGTGAATCGTGTGTCCAGTTTCTTCTGGACTCTTTTAACTTTGCAACCTTTCTCTTTTGTCTGAGAACATATCTACATAAATATTCGCTTTTTTGCCATGATCAGCTATTACCCAAAAATTATTAAATAAAATGGGTTATTCATTTTCAGATAATTCCGAGTTACATTTTGTGTTACATTCATAGTTACATCCAGGTCCCAATTCTTTCTTTCTCGTTAATTTTGCCGTTTTTCTAGTATAGTCGTGGCCAGAGTTCCTCGGTTTCTTTAAGATATTAATTTTGCAATACTTGGATTCCTTTGTCCAAAATCCAATGTCCTACAAAATTTTTCTTCTTTGAGTACTGTTTTTTCTTAGCAGACGTATCTAATAATAAATTTGTACCTTTGATGCATGTAGAAGTTTCAGCTGTCGATGTTTTTTGTGCGTGCAATCCACTGTGAACATCAGGTACCTACCTTATTTTTATCAGTTGAAGTTAGTTCGGTCGTAAAGTTCGGTTGCAAAGTTTTTTGTAAAAAATATTCATCGATAATAACAATTTTCAATATTGTAACACTGGTTACAATGTTTTTTCTACCAAGTGATCCAAAATTTGCCTTTACAATGAGGTTATTTTCTTAAATAAAATTATATTTACATAAGATAGGTTAAAAGTTTTTAAAGCAAAATGAAGGATATCCTTTATAGATATCATTTAAACCATAGTTGAAAAACATTTTAAGTGGAGTTACAATGTTTTTCATATCAGGTGTCGATATTAACCATCCATTTTGGTCCAAGGGTGTGGGTTTTACGGCCCTCCCCATTTACGGTCTCTTTTCGGGCTCGCCCCAAAACTCCCAAAGTTCTAACGTACCTATGTCTAATTTTGAAAATCGGTTATGCGATTCAAAAGTTATCGAGCTCAGAAATTTGACTCAACTTCTGTTTAAAAAGGAGAAAATGTTTGTGGCTATGTGGATGTGAGGAAAAGTTACACCACTCTGAATTTTCTTCCATGTTATAAGAGGGAATAGGGGCCAATTCAGAACCGGTTTAGTTTGTTACATTTGACCACCCGTAAGCCAGGTATAAGACTGGGTAGGTACAAAAGAGCACAATATTTTTTGTCTAGTATATCGCAGATTCGGTAGCGCTTGAGTCTAGAATAGAATAGAATAGAAATATGCTTTATTGCCATGAAAAATTTTACAAATTTTATCGACAAAGCTTATAAATAGTCAAAAAAACAAAACAGTAACAATCCAATTTACTTAAATTACATAAATCGTCAATATATTTAAATAATAATAATAATAATGAAGTTAAAACAGAAATAATCAATTGCAAAAATTTAAATAAATTGCAAATGCATAGTGTACCTAATAATTAATAAAAAAAGGTTTAAAGTTAAAAAGTTAAGCTGCTGCATATGACACCCAAATATAGATAAAAAAAAATAATAAAAATACTACTTGTGCAAAGGGTACTGTAATTTCTTAGTTATTGACTAAAAAATCTTCTACTGAATAATATGGTCTTTCAGACAGGTAGGCTTTTGTCAGTTTACGGAATTTGTGGAAAGATGGTGCCGATTTTAGTTGTAGGGGGAGATGGTTGTACATTTTTTTTGCGGAATATAATATCGATTTCTTTACTAACTCCGAGGACGGGGTCGGCAAATAGACGTCAAACGTAGAATTGCTCGTGAAGTAGTCATGATTAGGTCTTGGTGGAAAGACATGTAGATGTTTACGAATTAAGCAAACAGTTTCTAAAATATACAAAGATAGAAGGGTTAAAATTCCGTGATCTTTGAAATAGCTTCTGCAATGTGTTGTTCTTCTGAGGCCAAACAGATATCTCATTGCTCTTTTTTGTTATTTAAAAATAACATCGAATTGGGCAGCTGTACCAGAACCCCAAAAAGGAAGACCATAACGAAGATGTGACTCGAACAAAGAAAAATATGTTATTTTGGAAGATGCTAAATTGAGTTCATTCGAAACAGATCTTATAGCATAGCAAGCTGAAGAGAGTTTCTTCCGTAACAAATCGATATGGAGGGACCATTTAAGGTTGCTGTCTAAAAAAATACCAAGAAATTTTACAGAATCAACGGTACTGATCTGGCTGTTATTAAGGGGTAAGGGTTGAAGAGCTCCTTTATAAGACAATGCTACTGTTTTATCTACGTTAAACGAGAGTAAATTTGAGTCAGACCAGGTTTTTATTGTAAGTAGATCAGAAGTTATAGTAGCATGAAGAGTTGCAATATTTGAGTTGCTCCAAGTGATACTGGTATCATCAACAAAAAGAAAGATTTTTCCATCGATTTCTAAAATAAGTGATGTCATTAATAAATATAAGGAAAAATAGAGGACCCAATACTGAACCTTGAGGTACCCCACATACAATGTTTTTGAGACTAGAGGTTGCTCTAACCAGTTGTTTTCTATCATCGAAGTAAGATTGGAACCAATCTAAAGAAATGCCTCGAATTCCGTAGAAATTTAGTTTTTTTATCAAAATGTTGTGATTTACACAATCAAAAGCTTTGACGTAGTCACAAAAAACGGTGGCAGTGTGAAGATTATGGTTCAGTGCTTGATAAACCTCATGTAATACAGAAAACATGGCATCAGTGGTGCATTTATTATTTAAAAAGCCAAACTGATTTTGTGATAAAATGTTGTTTTCAACTAGAAAGGGCATAAGTCGGGCTTTTATGAGTCTCTCAATGATTTTGGAGAGTACCGGTAGTAGTGAAATAGGTCTATAATTGCAGGTATTAGATATTTCACCACCCTTATGAAGAGGAATAATGATTGAGGGCTGTCTTCAGGCACTCTGGAAATTTACCTTTCTCAAAAGAATCATTAATTAGTGAGGTGAGGACTTCTAACACATTTTCTGGAAAATTAGAAAAAATTTTTATCGATAGACCATCAGTACTACAGGAAGATTTGCTTTTGATACTATTGATTGTTTGGATCAGTTCAGATTTATCGACTGGTTTTATAAAGAATGAATTCGAAACCTTTCTTGAATTAGGGAGATAGGAAATGGGATCTTGTTGTGGCAAAATAGTTGATGTAATATTTTTACTCACATCAACAAAGTATTTATTTAGATTTTCAGGGTCTGGAAGGGAAAATGTTTGAGCAGTGTGGGTTTTATTTCGAAGATCGTTTATTATGGACCAAGTTTCTTTTCCAACACTTTTGGAGCTTCCCAGACGGTTCTGATAGTAGACTCTTTTAGCTGATTTTATAAGTTTAAGATAGGTTGCCATGTACTTGGTGATATATTCAATGATAGAGACGTTGGTAGTAAATTTCTTGATATAGAGAAGAGAACGCCTATTCTTGGAAGATATTCGGATACCTTTAGTAGTCCAGGGTTTGTGATGTTTTGGCTTAATTGCAATTAAAGGAAATGCTTTATTGAAGATACAGATAAGCTTATCTAAGAATTCACTGAAATTATTATCCACGTCCATGGCAGGAAAGCGCCACTCAGAGGTTAAGCATAAATTTTGGAATTTACGAAAGTTCCGGGTGGAAAAAATCCTTCCTAAACGTCGGGTTTTCGAGGAGGGTTTGCTGGAGGTATTAAACTTCGTATAAACTGCTTCATGATCAGATAGTCCAGCATTAATAATTGTAGAGTGGACATCAAGGGGTGAGAAATCTGAGACTGTATAATCAATTATGGTAGATACTTTCTAGCTTTCAAACTGTATCTAAGTTGTCAGGATCAGATATATACACGGCTCAGTATGACCGACAAACTGAAAAATTTAAGCTTGAAAATTTTAATTTTTTCGACAATTACTGAAAATTTCCACCTACGAATTGCATCAATAACTGAGCGTTTGTAGAAGGACTTCTGAAGTATCTCACGGTGTATACTTTATATCTGGGAAAATTCGAATTTTTAATTTATGGGCCTCGAAATTCTGACGAAAGCTGATTAAATCCTCCAATAGCTTCAGATATCATATTTGACCTTAACTGTGTCAGAAAACACTTACCAATACCTTTCAAACGCATGTATGTTGTTCAAAATCGGTTAAACTGTTTAGAAGCTCTTGGGCTTCAAAATTTACCAAAATTTAATTTACCCAAATGTATTTTAACATTTGGCGGTTTATTTGGGTAAACTTGACCCGAACGCGCACTCACACTAAAACAAATTCAGTAAGGAAACAGGCTCCTATTGCACTTTATAACCCACTTAAGCATTATCGCCGAAATGGTCTAGTGCAGGCCTGTCCAACATAATTTTGTGGAGGGCCGGATTTGTAATTTTGTAACTGTAGCGGGCCGACTGACTATTGGATGGATGGATGTGCGCAGTGTTGCCACAGGTCTTGGACAAAATTTCGGTAGGCTGCTGCTAATTTTCAGGTAGAATCCATCAAATTTCGGTAGATTTTTTTAGGTAGAAATCGTCAAATTTCGGTAGTCTTTATTTTTTGCTTTTTTTGCTATTACATTGCAAAAAAGTGATACTTTAAGTATGGGCAGCAAGTATTGAAAGATAAACTACCTTTTTTTAGTAAAAAACAGTAACTTAAGTAGATAAGTAGGTTAAATAGGAAGTAGGTACTTATAATATAAGTACCTAGAAAAAAAAAGTAAATAAGTTGGATATCTTTATTTCAAATACCTAGGTATTTTTTATAAACAAACAAAAGAAAATCAATCAATAACAAATTGAAATCAATGAAATATTTAACAAAAAAACAACAGTTAATAAAAATATACAAGAATATTGTCTACGTCCCTACGTTATTAAGGAAGAAAACCTTAGTTTTACTTATCACTCTAAAAACCTTATTACTAATGAGATGTTTGACATTTTTTCTGTTTGCACAGTGTATCTATGTCAGCTGGTATTTTAGAAGTAGCTATGCGCAGAATGCCTGTCAGATGATTGTCTGATAAAGATGATCTCGTTTTCGATTTATTATATTTCATGCGAGAAAAAAGCTGCTCGCAAATATATGTACTACCAAATAAAGATATTTGTTGAAGAGCTAATTTGGTAAGGTTTGGGTATTGGTTCCGATTAATATATTTTTTATAAAACTCAATTAATCCGTTCGGAAGGCAACTTTGATATGCCGTTTTTAGAAGAGAGTCACTTTGCAGTTCAATCAATTCCATCTGTAAGTTCAGCACAGCACCATCAATTTCAATTTCAAACGGATTTTGGAACACTTTCATGTTAGGAATTTGTAATTTGAAGTCTACGAATCTCTCTTCAAACTCATTCCTCAATCTTTGCAACAATGAAACGTACTTGGCTAAGTCCAACATTTCTTGATTTCTGGCAGATAGAGTCTCCCAATGAACCAACTGTTTTTGTTCCAGTTGTTTTTCTAACAAAATGAGCTTCTTTGTGAAAGCTTGAATGTGTTCATATAACTGCGTGCATAATTGATCTTTTCCTTGCAGTTTTAAGTTAAGATCAGAGAGGTACTTAGTAATGTCAACCAGGAAGGCCAGATCAGCCAACCACTGCTCATCAGTTAGGAAATCAATTTCTTGACCTTTGTTTTCAAGAAAAATCTTTACTTCGTCGAGCAACGAATAGAATCGTTTAAGTGTGGATGCTCTACTGAGCCAGCGAACGCTACTGAAGTACACGATGTCTTCGTGATCTGAACCGACATCAGACAGAAAAGCCTGGAACTGTCTGTGATTCAGTCCTCTTGCACGTATAAAATTAACTGTCTGCACTACTTTATCCATCACGTGTTTCAATTCAAGTACTTTTGCACACAGCTGTTCTTGATGAATAATACAATGATGCTGTATGATTGTATGTGTGACGTTCTTGCACATTAAAGCTGCAAAACCACTTGTTCTTCCTGTTATTGCTGGCGCACCGTCTTTAGTCAATCCGCAAAGATTTTCGATTCGTAGTTCATATTTTTCTATGCAACTCTTTACTTCTTCGTAGATATCTTTTCCGGTGGTTGTATCTTTCATTGAACGCAAATCAAGCAATTCCTCGATCACGGTATAGTCTTCTGTTACCCCTCTTACAAAAACTGCCAACTGTGCGGTATCTGATACATCAGTACTTTCGTCGAGCGCGAAACTGTAAAAAACACATTTCTTCAATTGCGTTTTTAAAGACGATTCAATATCTTTGGTCATGTCATCAATTCTTCTTGCTATGGTTTGATGTGACAAGCTTATATTTTTAACTAATGCTTCTTGCTCCGGACACGCTACCGATGCAAACATCTCCAAGCATTCCTTGACAAATTCTCCGTCTGATAGGGGTTTGCTTCGCTTGGCAATGGCTTCTGCTATCATGAAGCTAATTTTTGTGGCTGTCTCGGAGTTTTCTGTTGGTAATCTGAACATCGCCTGTTGACCGATCATATTTTTTTTCAACGAATTTACTCGATCGATTCTAATTTGACCTTGGTATTCATCGTATTTAGAAGCATGTTTTGTGAAATAATGCCGCTTTATATTGTACTCCTTGCAAACTGATATTTTTTCATGACATATGAGGCACAGTATGTTACCATTTTGTTCTATGACAAAAAAGGTGTCAGTCCAACTGTTTTTAAATATTCGACATTCTTTGTCAACTTTACGTTTTTTTTTTCTGATGACATCATGTTCTGCAACAAACACAAATATCAACACTGCAACACAAATGAACCAAATCGCCAAAAGAATCTTCACTAAGTCCGTTATAATTGCTTGTATCGCCCTTAAGTATTCGCTGATCTTCGCTTTGTTTCCGAACTGGAACTGTATCTGCACGTTTACCGTTAGCCGTATTTATACGCGAGTATAAATAATAAAGTTAAAAGGTACAGGTACAGAAGTTTCTCCTGTTTAAGGTTTTAATAGTAAATACTATTTTTAGTTTGGAATTATCTTCTATATCAAAATAAGCCACAATCCTTCACTATTCACTCATTCAGGTAGATACATTTTACCCCCAAAATCGTATTTATAAAAGCACAAAGGACTGGTCAGTGGTCATAAAAGTATTAGTAAATCCGTATCTGATATCTGCTGCCTGGCTCGCACGTGTTACAAGCTATTTAAGTAAAGTGATTCAAAATTCTTGAAAATTAACCAAACTCTGTTGCCAAATATATCCGCTAAAGAAATTTTGTAATAATTTTGTTTTTGCGGTAGAAAAAAGGAGATTTCGGTAGAACGGTAGATTTTACAGGTTTTCGGACATTTCAGGTAGATCTACCGAAAAATCGGTAGCTGTGGCATTACTGGATGTGCGTGAGCTCTGTGGCTCTGCGTGGGTGTGGGTTCGGTGAGAAGGGACTCGCGGGCCGGATGAAGGGCCTACGCGGGCCGCATTGTGGCGCGGGGGCCGTATGTTGGACAGGCCTGGTCTAGTGATTACGACCCTAAACTTTTGATCGGGCACTCCGACATAATAATTTTCTAGGTACCACAATATTTTTTTGAATCTATTCCGAACAAAAATATAAATTTAGTGTACGTTCGATGGACACAAAAAAATTTAGATTGAAAAAGTGTTGGGATGCTTAGGAAATTAACTCGGAATGGCCAATCACAAGTTTAGTGTCGAAAGTACTAGACTATTGTGGCGATCATAGTTTATAATGCTTAACAGCAATCCAAAAACATTACATTTAAGTTCATACATACAAAAATTTAAAAAAAAAACTCCTGATACAAGAATAGAAAACCGCTAAATGCGATACAATTGTGGCGCATACAATATTCCAGCTAAGAAAGAGCTGATACGAATATCATGTGGCGCAAAAATGTATTTTCGTTTTGAAAGAAAATAAAATTCTAGTTTTATTTTGAAAGATTTGTCCATAATAGTTGCTAAATTTGAAGTTCAATAATTAAATTTAATAATTATAATAATTAAAATAAATTTAAAGTTCAGTTGCTTTGAAGTTTTCAATACCAAATGTGCAAAAAGCAGAAACCGACAATAGCGATGTCTTAAATTGCAATTTTTTTATATACAACTGAACTGAAAATTAATATGAGCATGCATAATATACCAAACGTATTGAATAAAGGGTAAGTAAGCCATATTCATTTTTACTTTCATCTCTAAATTATCTAACTCCCTCTTTCAAGTACATTTGTGAACTTGTGAACTACTTATACATAAAGTCCTTCAAATTATCGCAATTATTGAGAAACTTTGGAATAGTTCACATTAACGAAACATTGTTATTCGCGGTGTGCAAGTACTTGGAAAGGGAAACGAGAAACGACCGTGCGCGAGTCGCGGAGAAATATTGCATCTATCTTAAATAATTCATATTGTCAATTGAAATTGTCAAATTGACGTATATTTCATACCTTCTGTCACTGACGCAGAAAAATTATATATTGCTCCACAATATTGATATGATATGCAATTATTATATAAAGGTAAATTTAATTAATTGTATTTTGCTTGCAGTACTGCATTTTAATAACTGATTTTATTTACTACATACAATTGTTTACGTTTGCTAAACATAACCTGCATCTTATTTTTTCTTCTTATTATTTTTTTGGACTATGGCCTTGACAATTATCCAGCAACCAGGACTAATATAATTGGCCAATATAATTAAAAGTGCGAATAAAAGTACAGAGCGTAGAAATAGAGGTCGCTTTGCCGAACTTGCACGGCCCCAATACTACTAAACACCGTACGTAGTATGCCAATATACGGTCATTTACAGTGATTTCTACGACATAAACGCACAAGAATGTGCCGCTATAGAAATATTTAAGATAGTGGAAAATTACAATCAACTATTTCAATTAATAATAGACGGACTAAAATAATATGTAACATATATACACACAACCAAACTTATAGGAAATCATCTGATATGTCTTATTACTTCGTGCGAATTAAAAAAAAAACGAACACACGACGTCAAACAATATTTATTTTAAAGCAATTTAATGATAAATACATAACAAATAAATAAAGCAAAAAAAAATTTAAAAACAAATTGAAACTAGTCATTTTAAAGTCAATAGCATAAAAAATTTCAATGTAAAACAAATACAGCCTTATTAATAAAAATTGCTTAGTCCAACGTTAGTCTCGGACTACTTAGTCCGACATTAAGCGAGTATTAACTTCATTTTAAGATTGTCATTAATAAACACAGACTAAGCTCGGACTAACTAAACTTTCCTTAGTCCTAGTTACAACAAATTTATGTTGGCAACCCTTGCGAAAAAGAAGAGAAATGGAGAGAATTTTGCGAAAAAGAAGAAAATGTAGAGGATTTAACCTCTCTTTCCTCTAAACCGAACAGCTGTTTGGTCGGTGCCATTTCTGCATAAATTTTAATTAATTTTTGTTGGACTTCGTTCTGAGAAGGTGCTACCTGGTATTTTATATTTTATATTATTGTATTATTGTTTTGTATTTCATATTAACTGCTGTACCTTTTGAAAATCGGTATTGGACTTTAAATTTACCTTCTAATTCCTCTAAACTAAAGATTTTTTTTATAATTTTGTATATTTTGATGTCACTCACAAGAGGAATATCGTTCCGCTGATTTGTATCCTCATTTTTAATTCGTCTACTAATTATCTTAAATCATTAATAAAATAATATCTCTCCATTATCAATAATAACATAATAATGTTATTATATATTTATTATAGAAGCAAGCAAAAGCAAATAATGCATTTAGCAAGTTTGTAAGGTTATGAATAGAAAATGTCAAGTTAGTCTCGGTTTAAACCTACTATTAGCTCGGATTAAATTTTAGTCCGAGACTAGAGAGGGTTTAGCTTAGTCCATCGTTAGTCGCTGTTTATTAATAGGAAAAATAAATGGTATTGACTTAGCCCTCGGACTAATGACTTAGTCCTCGGACTAAAGTTAGTCGAACGTTAGTCCTTGTTTATTAATAAGGCTGATAATGTTAAAAATTTTTTTTTGTTTAGCTAATGCCTCGACAACTAATGGTCATTGGCATGGTAGATACGCTGAATTTTTACAGTTATGTACCTAGTGTCATGTGTAGTGTGTGTGTTGAGTAAGTGTCTTATTACTTTGGTCATTGTCGACGTCATTGTCTTTGCAAAGAGGCTCTAATTGTATCCGAACGTCTGCGGTCCCTCCGGTGAGTACCGATCCCACAAGGACACAAGCCTTTTTCATTTATTATTGCTTCTATTTATTTTTTTTAATGTTTTTTTTTTGTAGTCAGTGTTATCACCTCTAGTCCTTATGAAAGCTTCAGCTTGCGTGGACGCGCTCCTAATCAAATTATCAACATTTTATTGTGGTAGGTTGCTCAATTTTTCAAGAGCAGCCTGTACTAGCCGTGCGGTGTTTTGTGGATTATCCCGGTGAGCTCTAATTTTTCTATCAAGCATATCCCACAAATACTCTATGGAGTTAAGCTCGGGTGAGCAAGCAGTCCACTCCAAACAAGGGATACCTTCTGCTTCAATGATGTCTCCAGTCACTCTAATGGTATGTGAAGGTCCATTATCATGCATGAAAATTAAATTGTCTCCTGTTTCACTTCTCCAGAGCCTAAGCACAGGTTATCAACATACCTGTGAGCAGTTAAAGTTGATTGGATGAAAATTAAAGGAGTTTCTTGCGGATCACAATTCCTCTCCAGAACATTACATTTCCCCTTGTATATTTGTGAACAGATCTGACAGTTTTCATTATTGCTTGTCTTCCTCGATCTCTAAGTAGGTACACGATTTCGTAGGTCATCTGATTTTACACAAATCCTGACTTTTTCTGAAAATAACACATTTTGTCAATTCTCAATGTTCCAGTTTTGGTGGTGAAAACACCAATTTTGGCGATCAATCTTCTGCTGTCTGGATAACTCGGTAACCCATAACTGTCTCCTGCTGTATATTTCTTGCCACAAACTCTTCTTCTTATCGTTTTAACTAAAACAGTTACACCTGTAGCTTTCAAAAGCTGCCTTTGGAGATGCAGGTGAGAAATAGTTGAGTACCTTCCAGCTGACTGCACAACTATGTAAATTATCGTGGCCAGCCGTTATTACTTTTGGTGACTTTTCCTCACTTTATTTTTGAGCTTTCCTTGTTCCTGTTACCCAGCATAAGTTTTGGACAGAACGCCCTGTGTTACGCCTAGCTCTGCAGCTATGTCCTTCTGAGAATAATACTTTCTCCACAAGACTAATAATCTTTCCCCGTAGTAAGTTCTATAATCTCACATGCGGCATATTTTCGTTTTTGGGCGCAAAAGTTAGTTTATTTATTTTCGTTCAATTTGAAACTGAAGCAAATAACCTATACCGTACCGAGCTGTCTGCTATCTGATTGTCTTATCGATTTGTTTATTTTTAATAAAAACCTTTATTCTTCGCAACAATAACAAGTTTTTTCGAAGGAAATAAATATTGCTTTGAAATATATGGTGATTCCATATAAGTTTGGTGGTGTGTATGTTTTAGACGCTAAAACATGAGACGTTATGAAATCTCGGCCACTTTATAAGAGGGGATAAATATGTGTTGCTACAAATCATAATGCAGAAAAAATACAGGGAAAACCAAGTATTGGAAGAAGACACATCTCCTGGCTCAACAATCTAAGAAAGTGATATAGTTACAACAGTTCCATCGACTTGTTCAGAGCTGCAATCTCAAAAGTGAAAATAGCTGTGATGATTACCAACCTCCTTAGAAAAGATGTTATCTAAAGAAAAAGAAGACACTAAAACATATGTTCAATGAAGTTAGATAATTTAGTAGAAAAATCGTATTTTCAAATATACACTCATGGACAGAAATATTGCATATTTTGAAATTAACGTGTGAATAAATTTTTTTGTGCTGCCCCCAGTGTCATAGAAATAGGATTTTTTTTTTCAAATGCGATGTTTTACTATAAATGGCATAATCGTATTTAAATTTAATATGCGCTATATGTTGGACAATGTCATTTTTAAATTGAATTTCATCAAGGTAAATATTCACTATCCTGCCGACCTGAAGGCCTGCGTCATGGTGCATTAACACGATTTTTTTATCCAATATGGCTGCCAAATGGCAAAACATGATCTTCTGAGACGTTTTTATTGTACATATCAGCTGTCATTCGCCCAATCACTTCCACAAGTTCGATAACCCCTTTCCAAGAAATACCACTCCATAGCACTATGTCACATCCGCTCTTCACCATATGGAAGCAAGATTTACAAAACTTCGTCTACAGAAGAGTTGGCGAACAGTACGTCAATTGTAATTTCCCTCATACAGGGCGTGGATATTGATGTTAATAATAATAATAATAAAGGCCTTTATTCATTCTATAATATTATTCACATAATGAATATTAGTTTAAAAAAAAGCTCCAGGCGAGTTTCAGTTCAGGAGATGTATAATGCGGGGCAGAATACATGTCCTGTCTGTTCAGCTAACCTGGGCAAAACAAATAATAAAAAAAAATATCTAGGATTATGTATAATAGGTTACCTACTAACATTTAAATAAAAATAAATCAAAATGTAACATTAATTAACTTTAGTTTACCAATATGCGCTTTGAATGTAAGCTCTACTCATACCATGTCAGCCAACTCTACCTATGCAATATTTCCTAATTTTTCAATAACGAACCTTCTAAATTTGTTTTGAGTAAAATTAGTACCAGTAGTATATTTATTCATAACTTGGGCTATTTGATATGTAAAAGACCGCTTGTATTGCTGTGTACGATGATAAGGAATAGAAATGGTGTTTTTATGTCTTATGTTAATATTGTGTACATCAGTACGGAATTTTATTTTATTATAGAGATACGGGGGGGTTTTGAAAATAATAATTTTTTGGAATTGACAAGCTGAATGTATATGTCTTCTATGTTTCATACTTAACCACCCTGTTTCTTTAAGTTTGTAACTAATTGCTTGATATCTACGGATACCATGTATCAAACGCAGACAAGAATTTTGCATTTTTTGTATCCGATAACTGTCACGTTCTGTGATACAGGAATTATAAATGGTATCACAGTAATTAAAGTGTGATAACACCAAAGTATCACAGAGCAATTTTTTAAATTTTTTAGTAAATATATGACGAGATTGGAATAAAAACTTCAGGTTCAAATAACTTTTCTGCAAACACTTGGCCACATGACCACCAAATCTTAGGTTTTGATCTATATGTAAACCTAAGTTTTTCACAGTTTCCTTAAACTCTATTGAAGAATTATCGATGGTGATCATGTGAGCAAAGTCTCTCAGAAAGATTTCTCTCCGCGCCGCTGAACCAAACACTATGCCTACCGACTTGTTGTTATTAAGTCGAAGACAATGGCTAGTCGAAAACTGATAAACTCTTTCTAAATCATAGTTGATTGCTGCCACTGCCTGTTCAGACTCATCAGGCTTAAAAGATAAATATATTTG
The DNA here is from genome assembly GCF_917563875.1 of Diabrotica virgifera virgifera. Classification (NCBI taxonomy): domain Eukaryota; kingdom Metazoa; phylum Arthropoda; class Insecta; order Coleoptera; family Chrysomelidae; genus Diabrotica; species Diabrotica virgifera. Next base: position 172,333,047 of record NC_065449.1, on the reverse strand, counting down.
AGTATCATCAGCAAAATAGTGTTGGTTACAAGAGAGAAAGTTTGCAGGAAAGTTTGAAGTGTAAATACTAAACAATTTGGGACCCAAAATAGAGCCCTGTGGTACCCCTTTATTTGTATTAAGATAGTTTGATGTCCTACCGTTGTAATGAACAGCTTGACTTCTATTACTGAGATAACTAGATATCATATCCGATGCCCGCTGAGACATACCAATATACTTAAACATTGAAGTTAATAGCGAATGATCAAGCGTATCAAATGCTTTCGAGTAATCCAGAAGTATCAGCACTGTGATTAAACCATTATCGCAGGCATCAAATATGTCACCAGTTATCTTTAACAAGGCACTAGTACAGCTGTTATCCCTTCTGAAACCAGACTGATTTTCTGGTAGAACTTTATGTTGACTCAAGTGAACCTGTAGTTGCTGATTTAGAATTTTCTCTAGTATCTTTGAGAAAGTGGGCAGTATACTAATTGGTCAGATTTCGTTATATCCTGTCGGATTAGTTGTTTTCGGTACCGGTATAATTTTTGCAACTTTCCACATTGACGGGAACTCGGCTCTTAGAATGCAAGCATTAATAATGTGTGTCAAATAAGGCAATAAAAAGGGAAGGCACATATTAATTGTTAGTATATTTATTTTATCATATCCGGTAGCAGCACTCTTTATACTTTTAATGACATTTAAAACGTCACTTTCTTCAACACATGAAAAATTTGCTTCCACATCCACACGACAATTATGACTATAAAAGTTTTTAAGTGTTAAATTAGGATTCATATTGGGAACACAATTTATAAAGTAGTCATTCATTGCCGAAATATCACTTAAATTTTCTGACAGTTGCGTATTGTTTTGAGTTTCCCTACCAAGACCTATAACTTTTAAGGATTTCCAAAGATCCTTCCCGTTTTTATTATCCAATTTTTTTGAATAGAAAGCCTCTTTTTCTCTTCTGACAGCTAAAGTAAACATATTTCTAATTGATTTGTAAGTATTCCTCCCAAGTTTGGATGTTTTTGTATTTCTTGTATAAACTCAATACTTTGTCCCTTTCTTTTTTCATAATACGTAAAGTGTCAGTCATCCATGGTGCATAATTTTTCGAAATTTTATAGGTTACATAGGGAGCATGACGATCCAGTAAGCATATTATATTATTGGTAAGAAACTCGACTTTATCATCAAGACCCTCAATATCAAAAATATTTCGCCACGGTAGAGATTGTAATTCCTCATAGAATACGGTCTGATTTATCGCCTTAAAGTTTCTTACAGTCTTATAAACAATTTCTTTCTTTTTAGTCTCTATATTTATATTAGATATCAACAACTCGTGGTCACTAAAATCAACACATTCCACGACAACATCAAGAATTGTTCTTCGTTTTGTAGTTAAAATATAATCAATTAGGGTTGCCGTACTAGATGTAATTCTAGTCGGCTGATCTATGACTTGATGTAACCCCATTGTTTCAAAAAAATCACAGACAACTCTAGTATCAGGGCAATCAGTATTTAACAAATTAACATTGAAGTCACCAGTACAATAAAATGTTTCAATCAACGGCAAAACATCAGATATAATATTCTCAAACTCGTCAAAAAAATGTCGGACATTAAATTTAGGTGGTTTGTATACAACACAGAATCCATACGATTTATTACTTACGAACAATTCCAAGCAAAGGTGTTCAATACTGTTATTATTTGTTTGTAGAACTTTATATTTAATTTGAGATCTAACATAGAATGCCACACCTCCCCCATTTCCATTTCTATCCCTTCTTATCACATTATACCCATCTATACCTATATCCTTGTCGGTAATGAAATTTGTAAGCCAAGTTTCACTAACTGCTAGTACATCAAATTTTTTTAAGAGAACACAGTTTTTGAATTCAATAAAATGTGCAGTCAGTGATCTTACATTAATATGACCAAAAGTAATCATAATATAAAAAGAAGAATTTATTTATATCTAATTTAATATGAGAATAATAATTATATCGCACTAATAGGTAGAGGCATAATATTTAAATTTGTAGAACTGTACATTTATTTTTACAATAATAAATAAACAGAAACAAGTAATTAATGGGAAAACAAACAAAAAAAAACTAGGACTCTACGTAAAGTTTGTGTTTTTGATTGTCAAAAATGGCACATAGTTGGCCCCACAGCTCAACTTTTTGTTAATAGCAAGAAATCAACAAATAAATTTTTTTACTCACTGGTTAAATTATGATTTAGTCTCCCATATCCAAACTCGTGATTTGTTTCTTTTCACCACCGACACTTGCAAAAATTTGGCCTTTCCACGACCAACAGCACTTATAGCCAAACTTGTCACACGCGTATTTATAAAGAGCTTGATTTTCTCTTGTGAGGAGTTCCATCATAACAAGTCCACTGCCTTTCAATTGTGTTTTGTTTGTGAACACTAGATCACGCTTCCACTTGTTTATAAACATAACTGCCGTTGGTCGAGGTTTCCTTTGACTGACAGCTCGTTCTTGTTTTTTGCCAATTCGATAGCAAAAATTAATATCCTTTTCGGATATTTGTATGTTTAATTTATTACTAATGATTTTTGCTACCTGTTGATGTAGTTGTTCTTCACTCTCTGGAATATTGTTAAACACAATACCGTTTAGCAAGTAGTTCTGATGTTGATATTCCATCCTTTTTTTAGAGGAATTAGACGTGTCTCTTAGTTTTTCTATCTCGCTTTTGATACTGTTAAGGGATCTATTAAAATTATCTTCCAGCATTTTAATTCTTTCTAAGATATTCTTACTACTGGAATTGGGTTTGGAACTCTCATCCATATTTTGTTCTCCTATAAGCGATTTTAGTTCCTCAATGCCACCTTTCACGTCAGATTCTAGTCGTTTAACCTGACTTTCAAGTTGCTGTTGCTCCTTCTGTTGTTGACGGGTTTTTCTTATATTTTCGGTCATAATTACTTGATGAAGACCAAATATCATAAATTTTAACTATTAACAAATATTAACCACTACTTTTCACAATTATATACAGGAGCCAACCTAGCACAACCTACACATACAGCGCCATCTTGAACTATCGAGCCAATATGGTGGCGGCATAGTGCTACGGAGTGCTATTGCTTTGAAAGGACATACCGAACACGTATAGGTGATCAGGTGATTGCCAACTAATATGTATGTTACCGGCCTAGTTTGGCCTAGGCCAAACTAGTTTACCCAGATATTAGTACGGACACTGCAGGACCCACTACTAGTACGGCCTATGATAAACATTATAGTGTACCTGCAAAGCCAAAATAACTATAATCCGTCCCATCTTGACTTTACAGTATAGGGAATATAGGCAATGCAGTCCTATGAAAGTTTTTGGCGCGGTGATGCCGATTTTATCAAAAAGAATTTGTAATCGAACATTGGAGAGATTAAATTAGAACTGTTTTAGAAAGACAATCTACAATTTTAGGATTCGTAATTTGTATGCGTTTAAGTTTATTTGATTACTATAGTTATTACGCATATGAATCCTATTGTAGATTGCCTTTATAAAACAGTTTTAATTTAATATCTCTAATATTCGATTAAAAATTCTTTTTGATAAAATCGGCATCACCGCGCCAAAAACTCTCATAAGGGCATTGCCTATGTTCCCTATACTGTAAAGTCAAGGTGGGACGGACTATAGATAAACTGAATAAAATAATCTGTAATTGAAATTTAATCATTTTTAAAACGATAATTATTCGTCGGTAAAACTAATCAAAAATTAATAGTACAAAAATATATAAAAAATAATCAGTATTTTTTTATAAAAGCAATAAGCATACCTCAATTAAAAAATTATTATTTATTTTTCCATGGCGTGTTTTGGTGACTTTTCTGTTAGTGCAACAGTTTTTGTTCCAGCTTCATTTGACAACACCGTGTCTGATCCAACTGAATCTCTCGTATCTGCAACTATTAGCGATATTTTAGAGAAAATTCCACACCTGTAATTTTGAACCAATCAAAATATGTTATTTTGACAGATCACCATGGCAACGGAGGTATTTTATCGGAAATTTTTTGCTCGTGGGGTACCCAACAGCGAATTATAGTGGAAATTTTTTGACGTTTACAATAACAGAACATTTTTGACAGACTGGTTTTTATTTGTTTACATAATTTAGTTTTGATTCATTTTCTATCACTTGTAGTTACTCAAAACTTATGTAAAATTGAAGAATATACTATTTTTTATCTTGAAATGGTATTCCCATGCAACTACAATGAGTAGAAATTACGAATTTGAAAGCCTAAATAATTGCTGACAAAGCTATGGCGCGCTATTAATCTGTTCATGCAGCTTTGGATTTTCAAATGCAAATTTGGTGTGGAATTTTCTTACCGAATACCACGCGAAGTCAAATTAATATCCGGAATTTTTTTTTTTGATCATGAATATTTTTAGAAAATTTCCGGAAATAATTTGACCTCTAGTGGTATTACTAGTGAAAATTCCACACCTGTAATTTTGAACCAATCAAAATACGTTATTTTGACAGATCACCATGGCAACGGAGGTATTTTATCGGAAATTTTTTGCTCGTGGGGTACCCAACAGCGCATTATAGTGGAAATTTTTTGACGTTTACAATAACAGAACATTTTTGACAGACTGGTTTTTATTTGTTTACATAATTTAGTTTTGATTCATTTTCTATCACTTGTAGTTACTCAAAACTTATGTAAAATTGAAGAATATACTATTTTCTATCTTGAAATGGTATTCCCATGCAACTACAATGAGTAGAAATTACGAATTTGAAAGCCTAAATAATTGCTGACAAAGCTATGGCGCGCTATTAATCTGTTCATGAAGCTTTGGATTTTCAAATGCAAATTTGGTGTGGAATTTTCTTACCGAATACCACGCGAAGTCAAATTAATATCCGGAAATTTTTTTTTTGATCATGAATATTTTTAGAAAATTTCCCTCGTCTGCGACTCGGGAAATTTTCAAAATATTCATGATCTCAAAAAAATTTCCGGAAATAATTTGACCTCTAGTGGTATTACTAGTGAAAATTTTTTGGGGTATTAATGTCTCTAAAAGATTTTTTTTAGATCAGAATTCGACATGTGTCATCTAACTTTTTTAGAGGTATCAGATATACTAAGGCTCTGAAATATCGTTAAGGTTTGCAATTACAAGTGATTCAGTTGGATCAGGACAATATTTTGTCATATGTATCTGCAACAAAAACTGTTCCATAAACAGCTGCAAGATCAAGAAGAAAATGATAATCCGCAATTCTAAGACACTCCATGGAAAATAACTAATTTTTATAATTGACGTATAATTATTGATTTTATAAAAAACACTGATTATTTTTTATAACATGATTGTACAGTATGCGCCAAAACAAACGACACCGAAAAACTAAAGCTTTATTAAACACGAAAAATTAAATAACAACATTTCAAATAATGCGAATTTTAAGTTTTGCTTCTATACAAAATGTGTTCAAAGTGCTCGCCATTGCGTTCCAAGAAGTACAAGATTGCAAGCATGTTATTAATACACAAGCATGTTATTAAAAATAGGCTGCTGCATTCTTCTGAAAAAGGTCAAGATTTTTTCACGGAGTTCATCAATAGTTGCCGGTGGGTTTTCTGTAAAAACGGCTTGTTTCAGCATACCTCATACGTAAGCATTAAGAGTTGTTAGAACAGGTGAATGAGAAGGGTAAGGAAAATTCGTGTTAAGGGGAAATTATGCGGTCTTCAAAATTTTTTCGAATCAGATCTAAGGATGCTCTCGTGGTATGACAAGTAGCCCCATTCTGTTGGAACCATTGGGTATTTAACTGTATGTTTCTGGCACGACAGAATTGTCTGAGATCAATAAAAAATGGTGTTAAAATTTGTGTTCTATATCGCACTTGATTTACGGTAACGGGTCTTCTACGCTAGTCTTCCACGAAGTAAGGGCCTAATAATCCATTACCTGACACTGCGCACCAAATCGTTACACGGTCACTATGAAAAGGTTTCTCTACGATGATGTCTGGTCGTTAAAAACCAAGAAAACGATTTGTCTGTCGATTGATAAATCCATTCAGATGGATGTGACATTCGTCTGTAAACCACACATTAGAAAAAAGTAGGGGTTGTTTATAAACCATTGCCAAGACTAAAGCACAATATACAACCCTTGATTCCTTGTCTTGTCTTGTCAAGTCTTGTCAAGTGTTGCCCAATCTGTATTTTATAGGGAAAACCACCAATCTTCTTAAACATTCTTCGTGTAGGCGTCTCACTCAAATTCATTTTTAGAGATGTTCTGCGGAGACCTCTTTTTGGTGATTCTAGCACCTGTTGAAATAGCCTTCTTTTATTCGTATTTGTTGTCACGGTAACTGCCAGTGGCGGTTGGTATATAAGTGCTGCGGAGCTGCAGAACCACCAAAATAATCCAAACAAAATTACTTTGAAAATTAAATAAAAAATATCACTACTTATAAAATCTAAATTCATTTAGATGGTTTTCGTGCATGGCCGCCTTTATTTTAATCTGTCGTCCGTCGCATCTCATGGCGATAGCAAGTCCCACTTATTTGACCGGACCGGTGCTACTCCGAGCTGTGAACTGTTAAAGATATCCCCGATAACACCCGCTCAACCCTCGCCTACACTTTTCAGGTGACGACTGAAAGCAATATTTGAGCTGCATTTGTCGCAGTTCGAACTAGTGTGTAGAAACCTACGTTTATTGTAATTTTAAATAATCGGTGATCGCGACGCGACGACTGTTAAAATAAGTTGTCCTGCACGTAATTCGGTATTTATATTAAGTATATGAGAATAAAAGTGCTATTCAGGATGGATGTTATTTATAATTTGATTAATGTTAAGAGATTCTTTAAATATTCTTATGACAAAAAACTAGAATTAAAATGCAAAGGACGTCCTTTGCCGGATATTAATATCGAAAAAGAAGGATCAAGCCGAGGGAAAAATTACAAGCGACAATTTAATTGCGATATTTATACGAGAAATAGTTGGATATGTGGCTGCAACAGAAAAAACGCTCTTTTCTGTTTTCCTTGTGTACTCTTTGGAGGTGATAAGTCATGGACGCAAGTTGGTGTAACAGACTTAGTACATTTAAGTGATAAAATAAAAAAGCACGAAACTTCTAAGCATCATTTGCACAATCAAATGGAATATGCTTTATTAGGCTCCGTGAATATTAAAGAACAGTTAGATTCTGCATACTGGATAAATATTCAAAAATTCAATGAAGCTGTAACAAAAAATAGGTATGTTCTCTCAAAAATTATAGACTGCATAAAATTTTGTAGTATTTTCGAATTGGCGCTTCGATGATACGACGAGACACAAACATCCGACAATCCTGGAATTTTTCGCGGCCTCATAAATTTTACTGCTGAATTGGATAGAACTTTAGCACAACACTTGGAAGAATCGACGGTTTTTAATGGCATTTCTAAAGAAATTCAAAATGATATTTTGGACTGCATGTTGGAATTATGCCAGGATAAAATTTTGGAGGAAATTCGGGAATCTCCATATCTAGCTGTCATGGCCGACGAGACTACAGACATTTCAGCAAAATCACAAATGGTTGTAGTATTTAGATATTGTCGAAATGTAGCACCGGTAGAACGATTTTGGACATATTTGGTACCTTCAAAATTAAATGCAGATACTTTAAGCAAAAACATTTTCAGTGTTTTGGATCCTATCCTGGAAAACTCAAATAATAAACTAATTGCTCAGAGTTATGATGGGGCAGCGGTCATGTGTGGACAGCACGCAGGAGTTCAAGCCAAAATCAAAGAAAAATATCCATTTGCTCATTTTGTACACTGTTACGCGCATCAATTAAATTTAATAATGTCTAAGGCTTGTTCCGAAAACTCTCAAGTTAGACTTTTTTTTGGAAATTTAAATGAAATCCCTACCTTTTTTAAAAATTCGCCACAACGAGTGGCAGTTTTAGATAAAATCGTCCAAAAGAAAATTCCTCATGGCGCTCCAACTCGCTGGAACTTCAATATTCGAACTGTTAATGTTGTGTTTGAACATCGATCTTCTTTTATCGAATGTATGGAAGAAATAGAAGAATCGTTTGATAAGGCAGCTGTCTGTAGTTCAGCGTCTTCCATTCGAAGAATACTAGTGGATCAAAATTTTGTTTTTTGGTTAACATTTTTCCATCGCATAATGCCACAAGTAGACGTTTTGTATAATGCCCTTCAAAAGACTAAAACGGATCCTTTGGAAATCAATAAAAAGATGACAGATTTCGAAAAATACATGAATTCAGTTAGAAATTCAATAGATGATACCACTGACCAAGGTTCTAGTTTATGCGTTGAACCATTACCAACTAAAAGGTTACGGAAGGATAACAGTCCAGTAGATCATCGGAGAGCATCTATCGAAGTTTGTGATATAATCATAAATTGTGCAAATGATAGATTTGCTTTTAAAAATCACCTACTTGCAACTTCATTGCTTTATCCTGAGCAATTTGATAATTATTGTGCTAATTTCCCAGATGATAATTTAAGCCTGACTTGCGCGTCATATTTATTTTAGAAGAGACTGTAGAGAAATTAATGGGGCAATACCTTTTTTAAAATTTTTAATTGAAAATAATTTAACAGAGCCTTTTCAAGAAACTGTAAAACTGCTTCAAATTCTAATTACAGTGCCCATGAGTACGGCAGAAGCTGAAAGGTGCTTTTCGAGTTTAAAACGGATTAAAACATTCTTGAGAAATTCCATGACTGAAGACCGACTTGTAGCAATAACCATGTTGTCAGTAGAAAAAACACTTATAAAAGAAATACCAAACTTTAATGAAAAAGTTATAGACAAGTTTTCTTTTAAAAGAAAATCGACGAATCGAGCTTATTTATAAAAAAAATAATATATTTGGCTCTGTGTGTAGTTAGTTCGTAAGACCCTATAATGCAATTATTGTTGTGGCGATTTTATTTGTAGTGTTTTTTCGTTTGCATTCCTTAGTTTCGCGCATTTATCGATAAAATTCTACTAAAAACATAAACTATAAAACAATTACTAGTGTGCCATAATGTACCATTGCTATTTTTGATATAATTGGATTTATCTTCAATTTGAAAAGAAGAAAATCGGTAAGTTCTTTATTGTTTTTTAATAGATATATAATGAATAAATATATGGTGTAAAATATCAAACTAAAAGCCTCGTTGTAAAATACAACGATTAAAAGATATTGAATTAAAAAAAACCAAAAAATACTGCAGAACTACCAAATTTTTGAGTCACCAGCCGCCACTGGTAACTAGACGACCAGTACAGCTTTTGCGTTGAGTTAGAATGCTTCCTGTTCGTCGAAATTTTGTAACGACTCTTAACAAGTCCTTATTAGTCGGTGCCGGCTTCTGAAACCCTTCCCGAAATTGATTGGCAACCATTAACAAACTAGGTCCATTTGATCGTCCATTCCCGTATGAGCGTAAATAATACTCAATAATAAAAATATTTTTCTTGCCTTGTAAGCATCATTTCAAATCTTTTTGACAGTTTGTTAGAATAAACAATGTTTAAAAATACCATGACAACTATTGTCACTTGTTTCATATGACGCGATTATAATTCACAGGCTTCCTGATTTCAGTGTCCTTTGTTTTGGCGCATAACGTATTTATAATTTTCAATAATTTTAACGACGAGTCATTATCTTCTAATAAAAATGATATTTTTCCAATTACAGAGTATTTTATTCAGTTTAGCTATTTATTTTGGTTTTCTAAGGCTATTATAAAGGCCTTACTAGTTTACACTACAGTGTCCGTATTAATATCAGGATAACCCAGTTTAGCCTAGGCAAAACTAGTTTATTCTAAAGCGTTCAGGACAAACTAGTTAGGCTTTGTATAATTAAAATTCAAAAAAATCTCTCTAGTAACAACAAATTATTAGACTTTAGTAATACCAAAGTTTTCAAATATAGTTTTGTTATCAATATCGACATTAAATTATAGTTTTTATATTTATTTTATATTGGTTTTTATATAAATGGGATAGCGCTTGGATTCATATTGTGTTTGATTGCAGCCTAATTTTTTTAATTATAGCAACTACCGCCACTATATGTCTTTCTTAAAGTCTACCTTACCGCAACATATTTCCAGTGAGATGGCGGATTTTACAAACAAACTGACAGGGTGGAAATGGGAAGTACCTTAAGCCCAGTAATTAAAAACTTTCTCGCGGAAACAATCCAATAACAAGGTCTGCAATTAGGAGATAAAAATCCAATGCATTTGTTACGGTATCTGGATGATACTTTTGTAATATAGAGCCATGAAAAAGGTTAACCTACATTTTTTTAATGTACCAAATTCTCTAATCCATAAGATCTAATTCACTATGTAAATAGATAATAACAAGCAAATTGAACTATTATATTATTTAACTTTATTCAGTTTTTTCGATTTATAGTTCTCCTCGGAAAAAATGAGTACAAACTATATTGAAAATCAATGTCGAAGGGCCGTTACTTGAATATCAACTCGAGTCACCTCCCAATGGATCAGGTAACCTGAATATATGAATGAAAAATCTGAAACATGTGAAAAAATCGTTGGATTGCAGAAAATATACTGCAAATGACATCAAACGATCTTTAGATTTAAAAAAAAAAGTCAACCATAATGTCGAATAATAATAAGAACTACCACATCTTAAGAAGATTGAAACTGACAAAATATTAGGAAATATAATATCAAACCACTCTGATATCCCCGGGTAATAAATTTCAGTCGTAGACAAGATTCATTTTTGTTAAGACGTTTATTTTGATCTAAACATACAAAAAAAATGTAACTATCGTTAATTACTTCGTTATATAAATATAATTATTATATTCTAAATATAAGTTTTTCATAAACTAAAAAGGGGTAGTTCCGTAGGTTGGCTGTATACCATATAGTTAAAAAACTCTAACATAAGGTAAAACCACTTCTATGTAAAAGTACTAAAAAATTTTAAAAAATCTCAATGGATTGAATAAAATATGTCCAATTCAGAACGTGTTCGGACCTATCAGTCCATCATCACTGAATTCAAATACTTGCTAAATAGCCCCAGAACCAAACAATGGCTGTAATTATAATTCAATCTACAGTATGTTGATGTAATATTGAAAAGGCTAAACGCCGATGTTAATAGATATAACCTCCGGGAACATGGTTAAACTCTAATCGAGAAATCGAGAGTTTCACCATGTTCCCGGAGGTTATATCTACATATTAACATCGGCGTTTAGACTTTTCAATATTACATCAACATAATGTAGATTGAATTATAATTACAACCATTGTTTTCGATGGTTAGTTATCCTTCGTTCAACGCACATAAAATATGCAGTTTACAATTAGGTAGCATGTTTTTTTCTTTTTAATACTTGTGTTTTGTTTATTTTCCCGATTTATTTGATTAGAGTTGAAAGGTCTAATAGAAAATTCTTGAATGGTTGCTTTGTTCTCTGCGTTCTTATTCTGATTCAATCTTCCAAATCGTCTATCCAGCTTGCGGATTGGAATGCGAAGTAAAAATCCTTCGTGAAATTGTTTAAGTTTACCCAGAAGTCGAGGTTGTTTCGGAACCATAATATCGCTTTTTCCTTAAATACTTCTGGAAGCGCTTTTATTAATGCATGCACTTGTATCCGGTAATAGATTCTGAGTCCGTATAGTCTCTCTAAAAATTCTTTGGGGTCTTTGGATTCGTTACAATGTAAGCACCATTTTGTAACGGTGTCCGTTATTTGACTGTGCTCATTTTCCTTTTGTGTATCGTACGGTTCTGGATCTTCCAGTTCGATCTTAGTAACTGATTCAGTCTTTTTTAAGCGTAAGTGGAGGACCGTTTTTAATCAAAGATCGTCTATTTTACTTGTCGTGTCTAAGATTAATTTTGCCATAACATTAGGTAACTTCTTCTTAAAAAAAAGACTAAGTTTTCAATCTAATCGCACATAAAACAACATCAAACAATGTTACTCTACATCCTACCAGATTGAAAACAATGCGAACCTTTGTGGTAACACCTCCGAGGCTTCTACAATTTGCAAGCCATAACGGATGCTGAGACTAAGGAAGATGAGGGAATTTTACAATTTTTAATTCACGTCCCATCTGCTCAGCGCTGTAAAGTTCCAATGAGAATGGTTCCCTTCGTACTCCAATGAGAGTAAACATGTAAATCAAAAATGAATAACCATTTTCAATTTCGTTACAACACGAAGCTACAGCCGCATCATTATTCCAGTTCAATCAGAGAGTGCAGCAAGCACCTCTGCCGGTTTCGAAACTTATTAGTCTCTCATCAGTAGGCACATACACTGCTCTCTCTGACTCAACCAGGACAAACCCCGGCGTGCATGGAACCGCACTGAGCAGATGGGACGTGAATTATAAATTGTAAAATTTACTCATCTTTCTTAGTCTCAGCATCCGTTATGGCTTGCAAATTGTAGAAACCTCGGACGGAGGTGTTATCAGAGAAGGTTCCCATTGTTTTCAATCTGGTAGGATGTAGAGTAACATTTTTTGATATTTGATGGATTCGACCGTTACTTGATGGAAGTTTATTTTATCTAACAATAAAACACTAAAAACGTTTTTTTATGTACTTCCACAAAATTTATTACAACTAAGTGACTACAGCTGTTTCGGCAGAGTGCCTTTCTCAAGTGATATAGTTTACAATGTGTTTGCCTTTTTAGGTCTTTAACTGAAGAGGTTGAGGAGTGGGGAGCTGTTTGTCTCAAGTTTGTCATTCAGAATTATATCTGTATTTTTCAATTTATTAATTTCCATAGATTCTAAAAAAGATAGCTTAAGGCCTTTATTTTGAATATGCAGAATTTGAAACTCTTCATTGAAAGAATGATTATGATCTAGAAGGTGAAGTGCGTATATAGAAGTGTCTGTTTTTCTATTATTGAAAGCTCTTTTGTGATTTGCTATCCGTTTGTCAAAGATTCTGCCAGTTTGACCGATGTAAGTTTTCGGACAGTCACCACAAGTTAGTTTGTACACACCACTCTGTAGTTGCTTTCTCTTTCGGTTTTTATTGTTCTTAATATATTTTCTTAAGTTGTTGTTAGTTCTAAAAGCTGGTGTTATTCCTTTCTTTGTTATGTATCTGGCTATTTTTGTTGTTATCTTGCCAGTATATGTGAGAGAGCAGAAGGTACTGGGTTCTTTCTGTGGTGGTGGATACACTAATTTCAGGGCTTTTTTATGGAGTTTTTGGTTTAAAATTTGTTAACTCTTTTGTTCGTTCTAGCCATTGTTTACTGCTATTTGTTTAATGATGTTTAGTCCTATCTAGAAGTTATTTTTTGTCATGGGAATTTCTGTCAGTCTATGTACCTACCATAGCATGATACATAGACTGACAGAAATTCCCATGACAAAAATAACTTCGAGATAGAACTAAACATCATTAAACAAATAGCAGTAAACAATGGCTATAACGAACAAACAGTTAACAAAATTTTAAACCAAAAACTCCATAAGAATGCCCTGAAATTAGTGTATCCACCACCACAGAAAGAACCCAGTACCTTCTGCTCTCTCACATATACTGGCAAGATAACAACAAAAATAGCCAGATACATAAAAAAGAAAGGAATAACACCAGCTTTCAGAACTAACAAAAACTTAAGTAAATATATTAAGAACAATGAAAGCCGAAAGAGAAAGCAACCACAGAGTGGTGTGTTCAAACTAACTTGTGGTGGCTGTCCGAAAACTTACATCGGTCAAACTGGCAGAACCTTTGACAAACGGATAGCAGAACACAAAAGGGCTTTCAACAATAGAAAAACAGACACTTCTACATACGCACTTCACCTTCTAGATCATAATCATTCTTTCAATGAAGAGTTTCAAATTCTGCATATTCAAAATAAAGGCCTTAAGCTATCTTTTTTAGAATCTATGGAAATTAATAAATTGAAAAATACAGATATAATTCTGAATGACCAACTCGAGACAAGCAGCTCCCCACTTCTCAACCTCTTCAGTTAAAGACTTAAAAAGGCAAACATATTGTAAACTATATCAATTGAGAAAGGCACTCTGGCGAAACAGCTGTAGTCACTTAGTTGAAATATTTTTTGTGGAAGTACAGAAAACAGACGTTTTCAGTGTTTTATTGTTAGATTTTTTTATATTGTTTTATGTGCTATTAGATTGAAAACCTAGTCTTTTGCTAGCAGTTGCCGCTAGGGCATCCCTGTCATTTCGTTCGTTGCAATACGTGACTGCACGCCGGGGTTTGTCCTGGTTGGGTCAGAGAGAGCAGCATATGTGCCTCCTGATGAGAGACTAATAAGTTTCGGAACCGGTAGAGGTGCTTGCTGCACTCTCTGATTGAACTGAAATAATGATGCGGCTGTAGTTTCGTGTTGCAACGAAATTGAAAATGGTTATTCATTTTTGTTCTTCTTTTTAACTTTTGTACTCTATATAGCCTACCGTTTCATTCGTTATTTCCAATTCTACCGCTCTTTCTGAGTCCGATATCTTCTGTATATTTATTCAACCTGCTTGAATATTAAATCCTTTTATAATAACTGTTCGGGCGCCACTGTGGCCAGTTAAGCGAGTCTTCAACTCAATGAATACTATACAATAAATTCTTTATAAAAATATATACCATTTGGCTGCACTCTCTGATCTAAGTAAAAATTAAGACAGGTTTGGCTTCGCATTGCAACTGAAAAAAATGGTATACATTTTTATTTTTATATTAGTATTACTCTTATAGAGTAACTAGGTCCATTTTCCGTTGGAACTTTACCACGCTGCAGACGGGGGTTGTGAATTGCATAGTGTAGAATTCCTTCCCTTTTTTCTTCACTGCAGCATCCATTTGGCTTGCATATTGTAGAAGCCTTGGAGGTGTCACCAGGAAGATGGGCCAATAAGTTTTTCAATTAAAAATCTTTTAAAAATATTTAATTTACAAATATTTTCATTAGGTTGAAAAACTTAGTCTTTTATTTAGCAGATGCCGCTACGCACCCACTATCTTCTCGTCAGTAGCAATGGGGGATTAATATGTCGAAAATTTTTACCTGGACCAGAGAAAGCAGCCTATGCAGTCTCTGATGAACCTCTAACAAGAGGTGAAGTCGTCGATAAGAGTGCTGGCTGCACTCTCTGATCTAAGTAAAAATTAAGACAGTTTTGGCTTCGCATTGCAACTGAATAAAAATGGTATACATTTTTATTTTTATATTAGTATTACTCTCATAGAGTAACTAGGTCCATTTTCCGTTGGAACTTTACCACGCTGCAGAAGGGGGTTGTGAATTGCATAGTGTAGAATTCCTTCCCTTTTGTCTTCACTGCAGCATCCATTTGGCTTGCATATTGTAGAAGCCTTGGAGGTGTCACCAGGAAGATGGGCCAATAAGTTTTTCAATTAAAAATCTTTTAAAATATTTAATTTACAAATATTTTCATTGGGTTGAAAAACTTAGTCTAATAAATTCTTTCTTTAAAAGTTTCTCCATGGATTTACCTCATTTTTTGTCAAAAATTTCATATTTTAAATTGCATAAACGTCATTTCATGCTCACAAAGGTATTGGTCCTAGAGCTGTGAGACATTTTTGAGTAGGTATTTTAGGCAACCTGAAAATTTTTCAGGTGACTCTTCCATAATAGCCTAATAAAAATGCCGGTCTGGCTGGAGGGCAGCGGTTATTTTCCCCAAAAATCCCCCACAAAGTTAAACAAAAGGGTAAAAATTGTTATTACAAAAAATATCATTGACGTGACTTTAAAGTAAATTTAAATATTCAAATATAAAGAAAATAAACAGGCCAGGCGATTTGACGGCGATTTTAAGTCTGCAAGATACTTGCATGGGCGCCCCAGGACTCTTTTCAGGGGATGCATCTGCACTTCAGAAGATTTCATCTGAATGTGTATAATATACTATTAACGAGTATAAAATACACAACTATACATGCATAACTATGTACATTCCTTCCGGACAGGGAGGTGAAATTGTTATTTTGCCAGGGTATTTTTTAATATTAAAAATAAACATTCTAAAAAAGACAATTTTTTTTGGTGAAATTTTTCAACTGCTAGGTGATCAAACAAATTACGCGTGCATATAAATGAAAAGCGCTATAAGTAAGCAGCAGTGTGAGAAAGAGCGTATACCGATAGCTGTTTGCGTCCTCTGTTGTAGCTGAGCGAGTCCGTTCGCTCGAGAAAAATCACGTGACCTGGTGATATCCATGTTGTTGTTCCTCGAAACGTTAGAGTATTTATTATAATTAATTATAGTTTTTTAAGTAACTTTTTCTTAGTTAAAAAAAATGATACGTACTATACAATAGATTTTGCAAATATGATAGAAAAAGACAAATTTATTATTATAAATATATAGGTAGACAAGTATAAAACTATAAACTAAATTAATTATAAATTAATTATGTGTCCAAATCTTGTACTTCTTCTTCAAACTCCTCAGCTGAGCTTAAATATTCATTCTCTTCTTCCTCGTCAGACTCCCCTCGAGACTGAGATTCCTCTTCTACATGATCTGTAAATAGTTGTAATATGTATTTAGAATTAATTAAAAATTAATTAGTGATTAACTAGTTTGAGTGCTACGTATTCTCAGTACTTTTATACGGAGTCGAAGCCTGGACAATCACGGGCGCATCTGAAGAAAGACTTGCCGTTGTTGAGATGTGGATTTATCGAATAATGTTAAATATATCATGGACACACGTAACAAATACGGAAACTTTAATAAAGATGAAAAAGGCAAAAGAAATACTCAACCCTATGAAGGAAAGAAACATCTTTCACCAGCTACTTTGGTCATACCTACACTAAGAACTAAAAAACGTGATGTGATTGGTTATATAAGGAAAAGTATTAAGAATTGGTAATTTTTCGTTAATTCTAAATACATATTACAACTATTTACAGATCAGGTAGAAGAATCTGAGTCTCGAGGGGAGTCTGACGAAGGAGAAGAGAATGAATATTTATTTTAGCTCATTTTTATTTCCTTCATAGTGTTGAGTATTTCTTTTGCCTTTTTCATCTTTCTTAATGTTTTCGTGTTTGTTAAGTGTTGTGTCCATGATATTTTTTACATTATTCGATAACACCACATCTCAACAATGGTAAGTCTTTCTTTAGATGCGCCAGTGATTGTCCAGGCTTCGACCCCATATAAAAGGACAGAGAATACGTAGCAACTCAATTAATTAATCACTGATTAATTTTTAATTAATTCTAAATACACATTACAACTATTTACAGATCATGTAGAAGAGGAATATGAGTCTCGAGGGGAGTCTGACGAAGAAGAACAGAATGAACATTTAAGCTCAGATGAGGAGTTTGAAGAAGAAGTACAAGATTCGGACACCGAATTAATTTAGTTTATAGTTTTATATTTTCTACCTATATATTTATATTGATAAATTTATCTTTTTCTATCATATTTGCAAAATCTATTGTATAGTACGTATTATTTTCCTTTAATTAAGAAAAATTACTTAAAAAACCATAATATATATAATAATTACTCTAACGTTTCGAGGCACAATAACATGGATATCGCCAGGTCACGTGATTTTCTCGAGCGAACGGACTCACTCAACTACAATAGAGGACGCAAATAGCTATCGGTATACGCTCTTTCTCACACTGCTGCTTACTTATAGCGGTTTTCATTTATATGCACGCGCAATTTGTTTGATCACATGGCAATTGGAAAATTTCACCAAAAAAAAACCTGTCTTGTGTAGAATATTTATTTTTAAAATTAAAAAATACCCTGTCAAAATAACAATTGCACCTCCCTGTCCGGAAGGAATGTACATAGCTATGCATGTATAGTTATATATTTTATATTCGTTAATAGTATGTACAGATTCAGATGAAATCTTTTGAAGTTCAGATGCACCCCCTGAAAATAATCCTGGGGCGCCCATGCAAGTATCTTGCAGAGTTAAAATCGCCTGGCCTGTTTATTTTCTTTACATTTAAATATTTAAATTTACTTTCAAGTCATATCAATGATATTTTTTGTAATAACAATTTTTACCCTTTTTTAAATTTGGGAGGGATATTTGGGGAAAATAACCGCTACCCTCCAGCCAGACCGGCATTTTTGTATTAGGCTATTATAGAAGAGTCACCTGAAAAATTTTCAGGTTGCCTAAAATACCTACTCAAAAATGTCTCACAGCTCTTATACTATATACAAAATTGTGTGGTTAGAAACTGAAAAATAAAAAAAAAATAGTATTTATGCAAATTTTACAAATCTTATTTTAAAATGTATATTTATAATTATGGTAATTACATGCAACTTTTTCCTATTATTTGATAATACGCTTTGGCTAAATTATTTTTTAACCACTTAAAATCCCGTCAAAAAGTATGAGCGCGAAAGCCAACAAAAGAATACGAGTACTTGGTCCAAATAAAAACCACTTTAAAAATAATTGGGAATTAATTGATCAGCATCAGCATTTTTGGGTCAAATATTGATTGGCTGTAAATAATATGTAGTGGTGGCTCGTTTAATTATTATCACAACTGGTCTGTGTATGGTTACAGGATATAACGATTCGCTGATCGCTTTCATCAGCAGATATATGTTTAGGCAGATATATCAATATTTAGGTTGCTAAAAATTGGATGCAAACGTTTGGAAACGTTAAAGCTGATGTTCTCTTTTATTTGAAGTTTGGTGTAACAAATATGACACTTTAAATCAACCATTTTTTTAAATAAACCATTAAATTGGTTAATAGAAATAAAATACTACATGCACTAAAACTTTAGACCATTCTAAATTTCTGCTGGTCGTTCAAAAATACTGGATGCTACCCAATATGGATGGAAAAAAAACTGATATGGGTTTTGAAACTATTTACACATTAGATTGTTTGATTTCTGAAGAGATATTAAAATAAATAACATGTAAATGTTCAACGGGTTGTAAAAATACAAGATGTTGCTATAAAAAATATGGTATAAACTGTACGGATCTTTGTACAAACTGTGCAGTGGAAGAAGAGGAGAAAAAATGTTGCAATCGCGCTGCAGTGGTTCTTGACGATGTCGAGTCAGACTTTGTAGAGGATGAACTGTAACTTGCCTAGAAGGGATTTAGAAGTTATAGACGTTCACTAGAATAATCAAATTAAAATTCATAAACAATGTTTTATTTTTTATTTTTATACTTAATTATATATGAATTTATTCAAATAATATATTACTATCAAAACAAATATCTATAAATTTTATTCTAATTATTATTGAACTGTAACATACATCATTAAAGAGTGCAAAAATATTATTTATACTTATTAAATGCATACCTAGACAAATATTAATAGCTTCATTAAATTAAATCATAATAAAACAGAAATTAGTTTTTTCAAAAAAATTAAGGACTTTTACATACCTTTTAATTATTTCAAAAAAAAATGTTCTAATGTACTAATGTACTATTTTACTAATTTATAATTATTTTATATTTATATAAAAAATATACTTTATTTAATAAAATTTAAAAAAATTTTACGAAATACTTGTAAAATTCAATAGCTTTTATAGCAAAATTGAGTCAATCAATTTTTACGGGATTTTCCAATGCACTAAAACTTTCGACCATTCTAAATTTCTGCTAGTCGTCATGTATTGGGATACACTGCATCTCTTAGTAATCACCTTATTAAGTACAAGACAAATTCTTTTAATATTTAAATGTCCTTGGTAAAACAAATACGTTTGTTTATAATAAACATGATTGACCCATATTACCACACCAGTGTATCAGTTTTCGATACAAGGTCAGCTTGCAGTAGCAAATATTATTCTTTATTTATAATCAAGTCAATACAGCATATTTAATACAAACACTCTCACTTTTATATATATATCAAAATATTAAACAGGGGATTCCACATTCTTAGTATTAAATTCATTGCGTAATGATTAGTCATTGGTATTTGAGATCCCAACGGGTAAACATCACAGCGGATAAATATTTTACCACCAGCTCGTTACCGTGGTTACTTCAGCGTACAAATAAAGGAATTTACAGTGAGTAGTGTTACTTCATCAACCCTTATGGTAGGGGGTAACCACCCCTCAATTATCTGAGATGGTTCAGATAAACTGGAACCACCATATGGCGATCCTGCCAGAATCGCCATCTAATATATCTGGTATATACTGGTATCTAAGGGATGGTATCTAGATTATATGCTTACAATCCGAGAACACAGTGCGTGACAAGTGGAACATGAACAAGGTTGATATTGAACTTTTTCTGTAAAAAGACTAAGTTTTCACTCTAATGGCATATAAAACAACATAATGCTATTCTACACCCCACCAGAATGAAAACAATGGGAACCTTCTCTGGTTACACCTCCGAGGCTTCTACAATTTGCAAGCCATACGGATGCTGAGACTAAGGAAGATGAGGGAATTCTACAATTTACAATTCACGTCCCATCTGCTCAGCGCGGTAAAGTTCCAACGAGAATGGTTCCCTTTGTACTCTAATCAGAGTAAATGAAAATTGAAAATTGAAAATGGTTATTCATTTTTGATTTTTTTTTGTATTTAATTATTAGGTATAGGAAATAAAAACTTAACTTGTATTGATTAAAACGCAGTAAGCAGTTGGTGGTACTATCAGAAAATTTTCTTCCTTTTCCGTACTCAGAAAATTTTTGGAGGGAAGGGGAAGATGTATTGGGATACACTGCATCTCTTAGTAATCATCTTATTAAGTACAAGACAAATTCTTTTAATATTTAAATGTCCTTGGTAAAACAAATACGTTTGTTTATAATAAACATGATTGACCCATATTACCACACCAGTGTATCAGTTTTCGATACAAGTTCAGCTTGCAGTAGCAAATATTATTCTTTATTTATGATCAAGTCGACACAGCATTTTTAATACAAACACTCTCACTTTCATATATATCAAAACAATAAACAGGGGATTCCACATTCTTAGTATTAAATTCATTGCGTAAAGTTTAGTCATTGGTATTTGAGATCCCAACGGGTAAACATCACAGCGGATAAATATTTTACCACCAGCTCGTTAACGTAGTTACTTCAGCGTACAAATAAATGAATTTACAGTGAGTAGTGTTACTTCATCAACTCTTATGGTAGGGGGTAACCACCCCTCAATTATCTGAGATGGTTCAGATAAACAGGAACCACCATAGTCAGGTTCTCGATAAGGATATATATAGTGTGTTCCAATGAAAATTTGACCCCCGCCACCAGAAACACTCATTGTGATGAAACCAAGAGTTGCTTCACAATTTAAAAAATTGTTTGTAATTAAAACTAAGAGCAACAATTTTAAAAAAATTGTTGCTCTTAATTTGTATTGAAAGGGGGACGAATTTTCATGCAAAATTTATGCCCTCAAATGTAACCCCCTACTGCTCCGCATCAACCTCCAGTTTTTTTTAAGTATCAAGTATAGTCGAGTGACTACATCATTTGAGAGGTAATTTTTTTCTCTACACGACCCTATTTTTTTTTAATTTGCGGAATAACTTTTAAAGATAATTTTGGATTTAAGTAATTTATAATAAATTTGTTAAGTCCAAAATTATCTTCGAACTTATTACTACTAAAAAAAATAGAGTGTCGTGTAGAGAAAAAAATTACCTTTCAAATGGTGTGTCACTTGACCACACTTGCTATTTAAAAAAAACTGGGGGTTGCTGCGGGGCAGTAGGGGGTTACATTGGAGGTTACTAAAATGACCAGGTACTGACCACGGAGAGGTGAATGGCTAGTTTTATTCATACTTTACATTTTTGAAGGTGCTGAAAACGAAAATGAGGTTTATTTTGAATTTTATGTGCGGGAACATTGTCAAAATCGCAATTTTAATCTAAAAATAAAAAAAAGAATCACGTTTTCTTGCGTTTACCTCGCTACAACTCTGTTCCCTTTCAATATTTTTTTCTGAAATTTTTACAGTATATATCTCTCACCTTTCTTAAGAAAAAGGTACTTACTTCAAGCTTTAAGTCTTATTCTAATAAGAGTTATGAATTTTTTAAAGTGAAAGGTGCAGATTTCTGAATTGCAAAGTTTAATCGCAAAAGTTGAGCGACGAAGTTTGAAATTTAGCTTTTTAATCACGTGTATGTTAAAGTATAGAGTACAAAGAAGTTTTTTGGAAAGTTTTAGCTCAAAATGTTTTATAGAACAAAAAATAGTGCAACTTCTATTTTCCGCATTAGAAATCCCAATATAACGGTTATTTTTCGAGATACTGACCATGCGCGGTGAATGGCTAATTTGGTCTTAGATTATGTTTCTGACGGCGCTGAAAACGAAAATGAAATTTACTTTAAATTTTAGGTGGGGGAATATTGTCAAAATCGCAATTTTAGCCTAAAAATAGAAAAAAGTGAAATCACGATTTTTTGCGTTTAATTCGCTACAACTCGGGTCGATTTTAATATTTTTCTAAGGTTTGTACACTATATGTTGCTCACTTTTTTAAAGACAACGGTATCTGTTTTAAGATTTTAGTCTTATTCTAGTAAAAGTTATGAATTTTTTAAAGTACAAGGTGCAGATTCGTGAATTGCAAAAAGTTTCATCGCAAAAGTTGAGAGGCAAAATTAAAAATTTATCTTATTAATCACGTTTATGTTAAAACATAGAGTACAAAGAAGTTTTCTGGAAAGTTTTAGTTACAAATGTTTATTAGAAAATAATGGCGTAACTTTTAATATAGACGTTATACATTCCCAAAATAACACTTATTTTTCGAAATATTGACCATGGGAGGTGAATGGGTAATTTTGGTCTTATTTTATGTTTTCGATGGTGCAGACAATGAAAAAGTGGTTTATTTTGAATTTTATGTGAGGAAACATTGTCAAAATCGCAATTTTAACCTAAAAATGAAAAAAAAAAGTGAAGTCACGAACCGTAAACGCAAAAAAAAACGTGATTTAATTTTTTTTAGGTTAAAATTGCGATTTTGACAATGTTCTCCCACATAAAATTCAAAATAAACTTCATTTTTGTTTTCAGCACCCTCGAAAATATAAATTATGAACAAAATTAGCCATTCACCCCTCCGTGGTCAGTATCTCGAAAACTAAGCGCTTTTTTGAGGGTGTCCCGCTCGTGTATTTGACTTGTTAGATGTGGTAAGGTGTGAATTATTATTTAATTTATTATTATTCAGATTTAGCCATACGGCTCACACTCCTTCTAAGGGGAAAATTTACTCATCCTAGATACCTACGGTATCAAAAGGATTGAACTCTGTTGGGACTCTTTCCGTTTATTGAGCCCTAGATGATTTGATATGCTAGAGTTCTAGAGTATCTCCCAAAAATTTTCAGACACATCTGGCCGTCGCGAGTAGTAAGTTTTCTGCATGGTCTATAAAGATGTTCATTTAGACCCAGCTTGTTTATGTTTTCGAGTATGTTCTTCGGAATGACTCCAGTTGTAGAGATAATAATCGGCATTGTCTGGGTACTTTGCATTCTCCATTGTCTTCGTATTTGAATTTCCAGATCTCTGTACTTCGCGATCATTTCAGTAAATTTAGTAAGTGTGTGATACACAGCAATAAGTGTTTTTTGTCTTGTTAATTTATTAACTAGTATGAGTTCTGGTCTATTATGTACCACTGTTTGATCTATGAGTACAGAGCGGTCCCAGTGCCCAGTGTAGTTTGTAGTTGTTATTCTCAAGCATACTCTCAGGGATGTGTTGATAATATGGGAGATGGTCCGTTTGCAGATGATAGCAAGGTCCAGCTTGATAGCTATCTCTTGATGAAGGATTTTTCCCACTGCGTCATGACGTTCCTTGTATTCAGTTGCAGCAAATGCCTGGCAGTCCCCTATAAGATGTTGGATGGTTTTTTGGGATTAAGATGTTCTAGTGATGGCTCGTTTAATTATTATCACATCTGGTCTGTACGGTTGCAGGATATAACGATTCGATGGTCGCTTTCATCAGCAGATATATGTTTAGGCAGATGTATCAATATTTAGGAATCTAAAAAATTAGACGCAATCGTTTGGAAGCGTTAAAGCTGATGTACTATTTTATTTGAAGTAGTGTGTATTAAAAATGAGACTTTTAAAGCAGCCATTTTTTGGTAATAATGGTACTTGAGAATAGGCGGTACTGTAGACTAGCATGAAGCTTAGTAGTATGTTTCCTGTATTTTTAAATTTTATATAATATTTTCAAAACTGTATAAAGTAACTTTACAATGTTCTTATTATGATTTTCAATTATTCCGCTACACTTATAGCTTGTATATCTACCCAAAACCACATTATATCAAATACAGATCTGATGGGTACTTGCAGTTCAAAAAATGAAAAGATGCATATTATGGGATATCCCTCACATTTACTGCACCGAAAACAATGGTTTATTATACAGTGAGGACGTTTGAGTTTGCATACATAAATTCATTACCTCGAGAATGTGCAAATTTAAAGAGAAATCCTCAGACAGGTTGATTTTTATTTTTAATTTATTACGTTTTGGCATATTTATAATACTAGTGACGTCATCCATCTGGGCGTGATGACGTAATCGATAATTTTTTTAAATGAGAGAAGGAGTTTTGTGATAACCCATTTGAAAGGTTATTTAATTCTCAATTTAGTAATATAAACATTAACATAATTAGGTATACAGGGTGTAGAAAAAAAATTATTAAATTAATTTACATCAAAATAAGAATATAAGCAATTTATTTAATTCAAAATACACTTTACGGCTGTCATAGAAACAGGTGATAATGTTTATTTCACAAATAAGCATTGCTTTTCGCTTAAATTCAATGCTCAAATTGCTAAGAGACAGGTGGGTGGCAGTTTTACTAATGTATTTAAGCGAAAAACGATGTTTATTTTTCAAATAAACTTTTCTTTGTGTTTTCTGATAGCAGTCAAATGTATTTTGAAATAAATTAATGAGGTACGTTTTTCTTTATGTCTCAATTAATTTAATTAAAAAAAAATTGTACACTCTGTATAAATAATTATGTTAACGTTTACATTACTGAATAGAGAATTAAGTAACCTTTCAAATGAGCTATCACACGACTCCTACTCTCATTTAAAAAAATCATCGATTACGTCATCACGTCCAGATGGATGACGTCACTAGAATTATATATATGCTAAAAAGTCCTAATTTAAAGATAAAGATCGACCATCTGAGGATTTCACTTCAAATTTGCCCGTTATCGAGATAATGAATTTATGCATACTCAAACGTCCTTACTGTATACTCACTCTGTATGTACCCGTTGTGTCTGACTGCACATAAACGTCAACAATTTCGAATTCTACATTTAAATTGTCAAAAGCTTCATCATTTTGGCAAAATTCTGCCAGTCACCTCCACTTTAATCTCACTCAATCTGTCAAGTTTTTAACTTAACTTCTAATTTTATCAAGAAAGGTTACATTTTTTTTAAATCTAAGTTTGACTTTTTCAAATTTTTAATCCATGGTCAAAAGTGGATATTTCTTTATCGTGTGAAAAATACTATATTATACAACAAGTGAAAAAAAAGACATATTCCTCACGAGCGCAGAAGTTTGTTGGCACGAGCCGAGGCACGAGGCGAGGCACGAGGCGAGGGCCGCAAATCAAGCGAGGGAGAAATATGTTATTTTCTGATGTGTTGTACACTGTACATTTTCTATAGACGCGGTTTTGTCAAGAGTTCAAACTTCAAAATTATATAGTTTAGGTGCTTTTAGGTATATCATTTGCATAAATTGAAATACAATACTTACACATGTAGGCATTCTATATTCTTAAAATTTATATACTTACGTTATTTATTTAAAATTCTAATTAACAGTTAATTTTGAATAGTTTTGAAAGTAATTCCTGGTAAGTTTTGCTTCAACACATTTTTTGACAAGATTAATTGTGTTTGTATTGTGCATGTTACCATGGAAACGGCGATATGTATGGAAAACCGTAGGAGAACCCGTGAGAAAAAATATTTCTCACTGCAATGGCCGACTTTTCTAACTGCATGAGGAATTGTTCGTTTTGAATGTTTGTAAGTAGTGAGAGAAGTTGCACATTGTATAGTATCCATAGAAAAAATATGTTTTTCCATGGATGCTATAAAATGTGCAACTTCTCTCACTACTTACATACATTCAAAACGAACAATTTCTCAGGCTATGAGAAAAGTCGGCCATTGCAGTGAGAAATATTTTTTCTCACGGGTTCTATACGTAGAATCGCGGTTTCCATGGTAACATGCACAATACAAACACAAATTTTTTTGAAAAATTAATAACCATTTTCAATTTCGTTGCAAAACAAAAACACAGCCGCACCATTTTCTAGTCCAATCAAATATTTTTGTCAAATAAAATGTGTCAAATCAAAACTTACCAGGAATAACCTTTCAAAACTCTTCAAATATAACTGGTAACTATAATTTTAATTAAATAAAAGCATATAAATATTAAGGATAATAAATACCTACAATATGTGTACAATATGTATTTTATTTCAATTTTCGCATATAATCTACATAAAAGCATCTAAATTATTTAATTTTGAAGTTTGAACTCTTGGCAAAAACCCATCCAGAGAAAAAGTACAGTGTACACCACGTCAGAAAACGACAAATTTCTCCCTCGATTGATTTGCAGCACTCGCCTCTTACCTCGGCTCGTGCCAACAAACTTCTGCGCTCGTGAGAAATATGTCTTTTTTCTCTCTTGTTGTACAATATACTATATTCTAATTAGTTACTTTTCTAATTTGCAGAATTTTTTAGAGTTTTCAAAACCGTATATGGAGTAAAATTTTTTCGATGAACTAACTTTTTGATACCAAGCTAGATTTTTTTCAAATTTGAATAAATTAGCTGATTAGATGATATGAGTGTAATCTTTGAAGAATCCATTCTCCATACATAATATAGAGAGGTTCACAATTATGGAATAAATTCATTTTTGCCAGAATAGGCCACTTTGAAGAAAAATCGTCAGAAAATCGAAAAATCCATTTTAATTTTTTATTTTTTATTTTATTTTGACATATACAGTAATGAGCGCGCTAATAACCGGCAAAATAGCGCAAGAGATGGAAAACGTATTAAGTTGTGAGATAAAAAGGAATGAAACTAGTAGTCGGAGAGATAGAAGCGGATTTTGTGCGTGATAAGTAATATTATGGAAAAAATATATGGGGATATGTTGAATTAGTTGTGTATACGACTTTGGGAATAAGTAGACCATGACATAACAAAGTAAAATCCCCAAAGCCGGAAACCAGAGTGGAGACGAGGGTAATTATAAGGGGTCAAAGTCACGGTTTTTATTATTTTTTTGTGACGTTCGTGATCGAGATAGCGCACCAAAAGTTGGCAACAAGTAGGCCATGACGTATCTAAGTAAAATCTCCAGGGACGAAAAGCTGCGTGGCCGACAAAGGGGTGGGAGCAAAGGTGAATATAAAAGTTATAAGGGGTTTTTTGTGACGTTCGTGATCGCGATAGTGCACCAAAATTTGGTAGTAAGTAGATCATGACGTAAATAAGCAAAATATCCAGGTGTGGAAACCAGAGTTGGGGATGAGGGTAGTTTTAAGGGGTCAAAGTCGCAGTTTCTATTATTTTTTTGTGACGCAGCACAGCATTTGTTGCCCACGCAGAGTTCCGCCCCTGGAGATTTTACTTAGTAATGTCATGATCTACTTATTCCCAAATTTTGGAGCACTATCTCGATCACGAACAGCAAAAAAGCCCCTTATATTTTTATACTCACACCTGCCTACCACCCCTTTGTACCCCAAGCAGCGTTCCTCCCCTGGAGATTTTAGTTAGTTACGTCATGTCCTACTTGTTCCCAAATTTTGGTCCACAATCTCCATCATCAGAGGGACAAAAGAAATAAAAAAAACCGCGATTTTTACCCCTTATAACTACCTTCGTCCTCCACTCTGGTTTTCGCCTCTGGAGATTTTACTTAGGTATGTCATGGTCTACTTATTCCCAAATTTTAGTGCATTATCTCAATCACAAACGTCGCAAAAAACCCCATTATATTTTTTATATTCACCCCTGCCCCATCCCTTTGTCGACCACGCAGCGTTCCACCACTGGATATTTTACTTAGTTACGTCATGACCTACTTATCCCCTAATTTTGATGCACTATCTCGATCATGACCATCACAAAAAAAAATAATAAAAACCTCGACTTTGATCCCTTATAACTACCCTCTTCCCCCACTCTGGTTTCCCGCTCTGGGGATTTTGCTTATTTATGTCATGGTCTACTTATTCCCAAATTTTGGTGCACTATCTCAATCACGAACGTCGCAAATAAACCCCTTTTATTTTTTATACTCACCCATACCCCCACCCCTTTGTCGGTTACGCAGCGTGCTGCCCCTAGAGATTCTATTTAGTCACGTCATGCCCTACTTACTTCCAAATTTTGATGCACTATCTCGATCATGAGCGTCACAAAAAAAAGATAATAAAAATCGCAACTTTGACCCCTTATGACTACCCTCGTCCCCCACTCTGGTTTCCGGCCGTTGGGAAAAGTCATGTACACAACTAATTCAACATATCCCCGTATAGTTTTTCCACATTACTTATCACGCACAAAATCCGCTCCCAGCTCTTAGACTATAGTGAAGCTGGGAAATTTAGCGATATTAAATATAAATTTACATTATATTGATTGTTTCCCACCTTTACACGTATCAGAAGTCAACTAAAACTGTCACTGTGACAGTGGCAGTTGCCAGACTCGTTTGATACGTCTAAAGGTGGGAAACAATCAATATAATGTAAATTTATGGGTTAATATCGCTAAATTTCCCAGATCGACTAGTTTCCTTTCTTGTTATCCCACAACAAAATACGTTTCCATCTTTTGTGCTATTTTGCCGGTTATTAGCGCGCTCATCACTGTATATCATACCAGTGGCGTTATCGATGTAGACGTGATGACGTAATTATTGATTTTTTTAAATGAGACTAGGGATCGTGTGCTAACTCATTTGAAAGTTTATTTAATTCTCTATTCAATAATATAAGAATGGTTATGGAGAGACCTGTTTGTAAACACACGTTTTATAATTTACGGTCGATTTAAACAAATTACCGCTAAATAAAAGCCTTTTAATAGTTAAGTTTTACTAGTGCAGTGACATAAAATACCAAGAACAGCAACTGTGAGTAAATTTTTAATATTAACTGCATCCAGACGATTTTTGTTAGGCTGATTGAGGTTAGATATCAGATACACAAGACTGAAAAGTAATTAGCTAGTAAAAACTCGCCTAGCGAAATAAAGAATTTTTAACAACAAAAGGCAGGGTCGGCCTGGGAAAAATGTGTTGGACAATAATTATATTTAACAAACTAACTTAGCAAATTTGAATATTTTAAATAAAATGTCACAACCAACATTTACAAATCAATCTTCATCCACCAACACTCACCCAGATAATAATTTAAATAATATGAATACCTCCAACACATCTTATGCAAGCACTGTCTCAAAAAATATCTACAAGTATCCTAACAAAGACCAGGCACTTATCTTCGGCTCCATTCAGGGAGCAAAACTTCAAGATTATCTTCTCCAATTGGGACCTCTGGTAAAACCAATAAACATCATTTTCTGTAGCAGAATTTCACACAACAGAATATGTGTTTATCTAACCAATAAATCACTGGTTGATGAGTTTTTAACTAATCATGGTCAAATTGTTGTCAATAATGAAGTCATCAAAGCAAG
This sequence comes from Diabrotica virgifera virgifera, assembly GCF_917563875.1. NCBI lineage: Eukaryota > Metazoa > Arthropoda > Insecta > Coleoptera > Chrysomelidae > Diabrotica > Diabrotica virgifera. The sequence continues at coordinate 172,303,113 of NC_065449.1, read as the reverse complement.
ACGTCTAATTTCACCAGCAGACAGACTAGTATTATCGAATGTAAGCCCAACGATCCCACACGAAACTCTTGTAACCTTAATGGAAAATATTGGATTAAAATTAGTTTCTCCAATAAACTTTCTTAGAATAGGTGCATCAAATCCAGAATACCAACACATACTCAGCTTCAGAAGACAGGTGTATATCGCTCCTTCCCCAGATATTACCATACCCGAATTCTTAGAAATAACACATGATAATCTATCATATCATATCTTTTTTGCCCTACACAGTCAACGCTGCTTCACCTGCAAATTATCGGGTCATGTTGCATCCCAATGCCCTTCGGGCAATATTAACCCACATTCCCAACAATCATCACAACCCACACATAATGTTCCAATCTCGTCAATATCTCAACCGGATGAAACATCTCCTAATGACTTAAATTCCCACTCAATAAATAATATTCTACCCGAAAGTTCCTCAGTAGTAGAAAATTGTGCAAAAGTCGCCAATACTGCTTTGATCACATCCAATCTGGTAACAAATCCAGATCACACTGCTCAATCTGAAAATATCCCAACCTCGGACAAAACTACTAAGTCAACAACTTCATCCGCAACAAAACGAACAGCTGAAGATATGACCCCAGCCACTCCAGAAGAACAAATGCCACCCAATACTTCTACCTTCTCTCTTCCCCAAACAGTCGTTCAGAAAAACAAAAAACCCAAATCTAATACATCAGATCAAGAAATAGAACTTACTGAATCTATTATAAACTATATCGACTCCCATTCTCCTCCCTTCATAATCAACAGCCATCAGCTTAAACAGCTCCTAGAAAATACATACGGATCGAGGGATGTTCTTAGCATTGCGGAAGACTTCACAGAAGATATTCCAAAACTAATAGATATGTTAGAAGAACTTCATCCTCACGCAAACACTAAGAAACTAAAAACTCGTGTCACAAGGCTAAAAAAGAAATTACTAAAGCAATCCCAAGATGTAAGTGATACCCAATCTGATATCTCAAATACATCTCAAGATACCCAATAAATACATTCGAGTCATTACTCCAGTGGAACTTAAATGGGTACTATACCCGTTTAAATATGCTACAGCATATCATAGCCCTCCATTCTCTGGACATATTGTGTCTACAGGAAACTCACTTCCGAGACGAAAATGTCCACAAAATGAGGAGATACAATGAATTCGTTAAAAACCGAAATGTACAAGTTGCGAGTGGCGGCGTAGCCATTTACGTCTCAAAGAATCTACAAGCAACACAAATTAGAATAAATACAAACCTAGAAGCGATAGCCGTAAAAATTAAAGCACAACTAAATTACACCATCTGCAACATATACATTCCTCCTGACCATTATTTAATTGAGGATGAACTGGAGTCTCTAGTTAATCAACTTCCAACTCCTTTCATTCTTCTAGGAGATTTTAATGCCCACAATTACTCCTGGGGTTCTCAAAAAACAGACAGAAGGGGACGAATTCTATCAAACATATTCAACACCATGAACATAAGTTTACTGAATGATGGCAGCAATACTAGATTCAATATAGCTACTGGCAATTCTTCTTGCATCGATCTTTCATTATGTAGCCCAACTATTAGTCCTTACCTTGAATGGAGAGTTATGGATGACTTACTAGGCAGTGACCACTTTCCTATAAAATTAACGAATTCAATTATAAAAGACAAAACATCAAACGGAGATAGTATCCATCAGAAATGGAAAATAAAGAAAGCCGACTGGAGCTCTTCCTCAAAAACCATTGAGAATAACATATACAAAATTAATGAGTGGAAGGACGCAAATACAGCAGTAACTCAACTTAACGAAATAATCATAAAAGCCGCTGAATTTTCAATAGGAAAAACAAAACATATCAAGAAATTTAAACCTGTGCGTTGGTGGAATGACGAATGTGCCGAAGCAATACAAAACAGCAAATCTGCTCTAAATAGATGTAGGAGGGAGAAAACCGCAACAAGTATAATTGAATACAAAAAACATAGGGCAAAAGCAAGATATATTACCAACAAAAGTAAAAAAGAGTCATGGAAGAAGTTCGTAGGAAGCATAAACAGAAACACTACAATATCGTCGGCATGGAGGAAGATACAAGGTATTTATGGAAACAAAACTTACCATGTCATTAAAGCATTAGATTATGACGGCAAACCAATAAACCAAACAAAAGAAATAGGTGAAGCATTCGCAGACTATTATCATAAGCTTTACATAAACAGAAATATAACTAATGATAACATTGCCCTCCCTACGGAATTCAAAGAGCTGGAAAACCTTAATTCTCTAAACAAGCCACTGACAAAAGTAGAAATGGAGGAATCTCTCTCATCACTAAAAGACAGTTCTTCTGGTCCCGATGACATCCCTCCAGTTTTTCTAAAAAATCTCCCAGAAACGGCGAAACAAATCCTGCTTAATATCTTTAATCACATGTGGAATAATAGTGACTTCCCCTTAATCTGGAAGAAAGCAACAATCATCCCCATACTTAAATCTAACAAATCTTCACTCTTGCCTGAATCTTACAGGCCAATCTCCCTAACCTGCTCCATGAGTAAATTGCTAGAAAAAATAATCAACAAGAGACTAATATGGTTTTTGGAAACTCACAAATTATTATTTCCCGAACAATCCGGATTTCGACCATCTAGAAGCACACTTGATAACATTATTGACCTAGAAAGTCATATTCACGAAGCATTTGCTACTAAAGATAAATGTCTAGCAATTTATTTTGACATTAATAAAGCCTTTGATTCTACATGCCATAAAATCATCCTAAATAAACTACATCACTGGGGATTGAAAGGCAATATAATAAATTTCATACGCAATTTTTTATCTCAAAGAGAATTCCAAGTCCGAATTTCTGGAACAATATCATCAACCAAGAAACAATTAAACGGCACACCACAAGGATCAATTCTCAGCCCAACTTTATTTTTAATTGCTATGAATGATGTCTTAAAAGATTTAAAGAAACCAGTTGTAGCCAGACTTTACGCAGATGACATGATCGTGTTTATCAAGGGAAGATGTCTTAGCACCATGGCTCAAAGCCTTCAGCAATGCATAACATCCTTCGAACGTTGGTCTATAATGTCTGGGTACAATTTCTCCCCAAACAAAACAAATTGCATATTATTCTCAAAAAGAAACATACCAGAGCAGCATCGACCATCAATATTCCTATACAACCAGAAACTAAGCTATACTCCACACATAAATTTTCTGGGCATGATATTCGACGAACGTCTGTCGTGGAAAAATCATATTAAAACACTAACTCTTTCTTGTCAAAAGGGCTTAAATTTATTAAGATGCTTAGCAAACAAGTCTTGGGGATCTGATGGTCTAATGCTGCTAAAAATATACAGAAGCCTTATTCGATCGAAAATTGATTATGGATGTATTGCATACACATCTGCTCGCCCTTCAATATTAAAATCCTTAGATACTATACACAACACCGCAATAAGAATAATTCTAGGGGCTTACAGGACAACGCCTGTAGAAAGCCTATACTGCGAACTGGGCGAACCAGCTCTATCTTTCAGACGACAAATTCTTAGTTTATCCTATGCCTCCAGAATAGCATCAATACCATCAATTCCTGCTCACAAAAACACGTTCTGTAATCGTTTCAAATCAACTTTTCAACATAGCACCTCTCCACCACCCTTTTATGTTAGAATTCACCGGTATATATCAACGTTAAATCTCCAAAATTTCCCCAAGGTTAATGAATGAACACAGCATTCCTCCATGGATTATCAGAACCCCATATGTAAACACCCAATTGACGAAATATAATAAATACGATACCAATCCATGTCTTATATATCAAAATTATAAACAAATAGTCGCAAAATATAAAAATTATACCCACTTATTCACTGATTCGTCTAAGTCTTCCCAAGGTGTAGGAGCAGCAGTATACATAAACAATGAAACCAAATATTTATTTAAGCTTCCCAGCTCCTACAGCATCTTAAATGGTGAACTTTATGCCATATTACAAGCGTTGAAGCACATTTCCAATGCACAAACCAAACACTCCTTAATAATATCTGACTCACTCAATTCACTGAGACTGATACAACAAACCTTCACGAAAAATCCTATAGTCATATTAATCAAAGAAATATTACACAGTCTGCATCAAACAGACTCAAAAATAATTTTTCTATGGGTTCCCTCTCATTCTGGAATCGAGGGAAATGAAAACGCTGATCGTTGGGCTTACACAGCTGCGCAATTACCAACATTGGCAGAACAATCAATTCCAGCCGCAGATACAAAACAATTATTAAAATCAATGACTCTCAATTTATGGAGTGAAAAATGGAAAACATCCACGAGCAAGTTAAGAGACGTTAAAGAAGATACTGGTCCATGGAATCCACATACAACCAACAGATCGAACCAAGTCATCTTATCTCGTCTTCGGTTAGGACACTGTAAACTTACTCATGAGCATCTCATTACCCATACCGAAGCACCAAAATGCAGAAGGTGTAATATACCAGTATCAGTAAAACATGTGCTAACAGATTGTGATGAATTTGCCGCTTACAAACAATCTATATCTGGTTATTCAAACAATATGAAAGACATTCTTAACCTGCAAACCGATTGTAAACCTCTTTTTCAATTCCTTAATAAATGTAACCTAGCAAGTAAGATTTAATTGTACACAATTTCATATTTTTGTAAACTTATTAATTGTATTCTCGTTACCCCGCTGATGACCTTCGTGGTTAATGCGGTTATTTCTAAATAAAAAAAAATAATATAAGAATTCACCTAATTATTTATACAGAGTATCCAAAATAATTTGTTTCGAATTAAATTAATTGACACAAAAAGGAGAATGTATGTAATTTATTTATTTCAAAATATATTTTACTGCTGTCAGAAAACAGACAAAAATGTTTATTTCACAAATAATTGCTTTTAGCTTAAATTCAATGTTAAGGCTTCCACCCACCTGCCTTTTGACTGTTTAATTATTTAACTCAAGCGAAAAGCAATATTTAATTGTGAAGTAAACAGTTTTTTCTCTTTTCTGATTATAATAAAATGTATTTTTAATTTAAATACATCTTAAGTTTCATTTCAACTTTAAAAAATATTTTTTTGACACCCCGAATAAATAGTTACTTATATAAAATTGTATATTCCCGCATAGAGAATTTAATAACATTTTAAATGAGCTAGCACACGCTCCCTATTCCAATTTAAAAAAACATCGATTACATGATAAAATCACTGTTATGCCAAATCACTAGTATGTATATGCCAAAAAATCATAATTTAAAAATAAAAATCGACCTGTCTCGGGATTTTTCTCCAAAGTGGCCTATTCTCGAAAACATGAATTTATTCCATAATTTTGAACCTCTCTGTATATCTTCACATAAGGTACGAGTAAGTACAGCTCTTCAAGGATCACCCTATATAAATTGTTTAGTATTGTATGTACATGAAATGTTAGTATCTCATGCATTTCAGTCGACTATTTATAAGCGAATGACCCTAAATAAATAAGTTGATCTTGTAATACAGAATAAAAAACTCAGAAATACGTCAAGTTTGGTTTTCAAAGGGACACAATTTTACATAAAAATCAAATCCTGTGTCAGTCACCGCCCTTTTTGAGTGGGAAGCATAGTCGAGTGACCCTTACGTGAAAGGTCACGTAAAAAAGGTGTTTATTTATTCAACACTGTAATCTTTTTCATACTAAAACCCATAACCCCTGTCACAAAAAATAATTTTCCTTTATTAAATAGTTATTAAGGTACCAAGGGTATTTATTATAAGGATAATAACGCTTGAGGTCAATGGTGTATAGACGGAGTGCCTTCGGCCCGAGATATATACGTTGACCGAAAGCGATATTATTATAATACCCGTGGTGCCTTCAACGTTTAAAGTCCGACTAAATAATTTTTTATATGCAAAAAATTTAAATGAATTTTGAATTAATTAGTTTTCAAATAGGTACATTTAGCAGAAATAGTCGTAACGTAATTGTGGTAACCATAGTTTTACTTAGAGTTTTATTTGTCAACTTGACAGTATTGAACTAGTTGTTTAAATTTGATAGGCCGTAGGGCGTTATTTGTCAATAACACGCCCTTGGGCGTTATATCGTACTTAATAGACTTCGAGATAATATCATTATTTGTCAAATAATAGACCAGTCGGACATTAATTTATTAAAATTTATTTATTTAATTACAAAATAGAAAGTCAATGAACCAAAAAAGTATATTTTTGTTAAATATTCAATCTCCATTGAATTTAATTAGATGTGCACTTTAACAAATACCCTTTGCTGCTCTTATATTGTTATTTTTCTCAATGTCCCTGCTCAAGCAGTCAGTTCTTCAGGGGATAGGCGCAAATTTTCGGCTCCAATGCTATTTAAATACATTAATTTTTTCAAATTCTCAAAAAGCTGATTGAAAGATTACATTATTACCGAGGGCCGATTTTCCCTGAAAACTTCTATAATGCTTGTTTTAATAAGTTAGAGGGGTGAAAAAAAAGAAAATTTATTGTAATTTTTAATTTCAAATATCTTATTCAAAAGAAACCTTTTTTTTATTCTATTGGACTTACGGTCCTCGGTAATAATTTGGTCTTTCATGCTGCGTTTAAATTTTTCAAAAATATTTATTAGATAGTTTTTTCAGGATTCTAAAGAAATGAACACCATGGCCGTGGTGATATTTTTTAAATCGAACATTCGCTATCTTTGTCATACAACGCAGGATGTGGTGACAAGACTATGACAAACAAGACTACTAAATATTTGACACAGCTTGAGGAACATTTTGGGTAGTTTATTAAAAATAATCTTGATAGTGTATTTGATAAATAATTGATTTAAGACGTGAAATTAATAAATAATATTTATTTTTTATTATTTATGGAAGATTTAAGCAGAGAATACACCAGGATATATTCAGCGATCAAAGTATTTTGTTGATAAATATATTCAAACATTTTAAGCATTCGATAGTAACAATATAATTATTAAAAAAATCATTTTATCACTTTCACTCTCTTCCCGATTATTAGTTTTTATTGTATAGTATATAAATTGTTGTAATCACTGAATACCTACATACTGAAAAAAAAATTAACTGAATGATATTAATTACATACATAGCAGCACTGCAGGCCTCAGGGGTCCATGGCTTGAAATTTTTCAACTGTCTTTCTCCACTTTACTCTGTCCAGGGCAGCTGTCTTCCAGTTTACAACGCCTGTCCTTTGAAAATCCTCTCTGGCTGCTTCCAGTCACTTTTCCGCTGTCGACCCCTCCTTCTTCTTCCCTCATCCCTTAACAATATACTCTTCGCCCATCGGTCCCCTGACATCCTTTCCACATGTCTCAGCCAGAGAAGTCTTCTAGTTTTAACCATATAGCTGATTACTGGCTTCCCAAACAGTTCTTGAACTTCCGCATTCGTCCGTTTTTCCATTCGTTCTCTCCCACTTTCACACCACCGAAAATCTTCCTCAGCTCACTCCGTTCCCATCTTTTCAATGCATTTTCTTCTCTCTTATTCAGAACCCAACACTCACTACTATACAGTACTTTAGGTTGTATCACCGTACTAAATAACCGCAATTTTGCTGTTCTTGAGATAAGACTACTTTTAAAAAGTTTGCTTAATGCTCCAACTGCTCGTCTTCCCTTCGCAATTCTCTTTTCAATTTCTGAAACTTCATCTCCTTTCTCTGTTACAGTCACCCCTAGGTATTCAAATTATTTCTCTTTCTCGAAACAATATTCTTTTCCATCGGTATCTATTCTAATTTGCAAAAACCTGTTCTTCATTTAGTGTATCTCCCATTTCCGTAAATGTTTGTTTTGTGTATGTTAATTGTCAGACCGTGCTGCTTAGCTTTCTTTAAAAAGGTTAAATACTCTAAGCAGTTCTCTTTTTTTTTCTTGTTATCAATACTAGGTCGTCTGCATATGCAAGTATCAAGTACCTGAGTTCTCCTATAATGGATCGTACCTTGCGTTCTGATCCCGCCCTCCCTGAATATTGCGTCTAATACAGAATTGAAAAGGACAGATGACAGAGGGTGTCCCTGCTACAAACCACTTTAAACTTTTCTGAGAGGCTACCCTCCAGTGCTACTAGATTTTCTGTTCTTTCCAGTGTTACTTTCACTAGTTTGACCAACTTCTCCGGCATCCCAGTTCTGAAGTGCATGATAAAGACGTTTCCTTTTAATTGTATCATATGCCTGCTTGAAGTCTATAAACAGGAGCTTAATGTTCAGCTTTTGTTCGTTCGCGTCTGTAACATCTTTAGTACGAAAATCTGATCGATGGTAGATCTTTCGTTCTTAAAACCACTTTGATATTCTCCTACCTGCACACTAATATATCTGTCTGATTTTTCTCTTATAACCTTGGCCAGAACTTTATAAATCACATCAAGCAAAGAGACACCTCTGTAGCTTTCACATTGAGATTTATCTGCCTCTTAAATATCGGGCATATTATAGTCTGACTCCATTGTTTCGGCATTTTTTCCTGATTTCATATCATCTTTAGTAGGCTATATATTCTCTTTTCCAATATTTTACTTTCATATTTAATCATATCTCCAGTGATGTCGTTGATGCCCGCATTCAAGTTATTCTTTATGCTTCTTAAAACATGTATTATTTCCTCGTCTGTCGGCGGCTCCGCTAGATCCTTTTGGTTGTAGTTTTCTTGTATCACTTCCATCTGAAACTCGTCATAATCTTTCAGCCTCCCATTTAGCAGTCCCTCAAAATACTTTCTCTATCTATCCAGTTTTCCTCCCTTGTCGCCTATTAGGTGCCCCTCTTTGCTCCTGTAAAATTGTTGTCCTCTTGAATACTGTGCTCTACTTCTTTTTGCTTCTTGGTAAAAATTTCTAATGTTCTTGTTGATATAGTGTTGCTAAATATCTTCTAACTTTTTACTCATGTGTTCCCGCTTTTTATATCTACAGATTCCTTTTGTGTATCTTCTCTGTTCTTTATTATAGTACTAGCTGACCCGGCAGACTTCGTACTGCCTGAGTAGATAAAAAAGCTAAACTTTTGTATACAATAAATTTAAAATAAACAAAAAGAATTCGTAATTAATAAACAAAAAATTCTCGATATGAATGAGGTTTTATTATTATTATCAATTAATTTACACATTATGTTTGACGTAATATAGTTTAGTTAGAAGTATCAAAATATTTACAATATTACATTTTACAATATTAAATTTGTTACAGTACTTAATTTTTTTAATATATTTGAAATTATTAAATATATTTTTTTTAATTTAATTAAATAAAATTAATGAAAATGAATTAAGGAAGTACAAAACTCAAAGAAGTACCACAAAATGTTATATTAATAAAATGGTCATATAAGGACGCGTTTCGGCTCTTCACGATCCATCATCAGCTTAAAAATAAAGGAGCAAAGACAAAACTGACCAGACCAGGAAGGAGGAAGAATCTACTAGTTTACATTTTTATGGTTCTATAGACTTCATTATTAAAGTTTTTTATTTTTTATATGTTGTATTAACATTTAGTTAATTTGAATGTAAAATTTTTTTAAAAATTCTTTAAGACTTCCACGTTGGGAGGAACCATCTTGCTAGCATCGGGACATTTAGCACTAAAAACACCGGAATAAATCGGTTTTTGAATACAGCACCTAGAGCCTTGCACCTTGCAACTTTTTGCATTGTAAAAATAAAATAAAAATTCCATTTTTATTCAGTTGCAATGCGAAGGAAAAACAATCTTATTGTTCACTTAGAACACGGAACGCAGTCCAGCACTCTGAATCAACGATTTTCGACTCTTATTGGAGTCTCATTGGAGAGACGTAGGCCTGCTGCTCCATACTTGAAGTGACCAACCATGAAAGCTTACCCCCACATTGCAACTTACGTGTATGGATTAGGTGACTAGCGTCATCTGGCAATTGAAAGGTAAAGTTTTCAATCCTAATAGCAACATTTATAATATTGAAAAATATTAAAAATATTACTTAAAGATTTTTAAATTGAAAACTTATTGGTCCATTTCCCTGGTAACACCTCCATGGCTTCTAAAAATTGCAAGCCAGATGAATGCTAAAGCAAAGAAGACAAGAGGGAATTCAAAAACTTACAATTCACGACCCCGTCTGTTCAGCTGGTAAATTCCAACGGAAAATAGACCTAGTTACTCAAAGGAGTAAAGAGCAATATAAAAATAATATAAAAATACCATTTTTATTCAGTTGCAGTGCGAAGGCAAAACAATCTTATTTTTCACTTAGACTACGGAGCGCAGTCCCAGCACTCTGAATCGACGATTTTCGACTCTTATTGGAGTCTCATCGGAGAGACGTAGGCCTGCTGCTCCATACTCGAAGTGACCAACCATGAAAGCTTACCCCACATTGCAACTGACGTGTATGGATTATGTGACTAGCGTCATCTGGCAATTGAAAGGTAAAATTTTCAATCCTAATAGCAACATTTATAATATTGAAAAATATTAAAAATATTACTAAAAGATTTTTAAATTGAAAACTTATTGGTCCATTTCCCTGGTGACACCTCCATGACTTCTAAAAATTGCAAGTCAGATGGATGCTGAAGCGAAGAAGACAAGAGCCATGGAGGTGTCACAAGGGAAATGGACCAATAAGTTTTCAATTTACAAATCTTTTAGTAATATTTTTAATATTTTTCAATATTATAAATGTTGCTATTAGGATTGAAAACTTTACCTTTCAATTGCCAGATGACGGTAGTCACCTAATCCATACACGTCAGTTGCAATGTGGGGGTAAGCTTTCATGGTTGGTCACTTCGAGTATGGAGCAGCAGGCCTACGTCTCTCCGATGAGACTCCAATAAGAGTATAAAATCGTCGATTCAGAGTGCTGGACTGCGCTCCATATTCTAAGTGAAAAATAAGATTGTTTTACCTTCGCATTGCAACTGAATAAAAATGGAATTTTTATTTTATTTTTATATTGGTCTTGACTCCTTTGAGTAACTAGGTCCATTTTCCGTTATTTGCCACCTGAACAGACGGGGTCGTGAATTGTAAGTTTTTGAATTCCCTCTTGTCTTCTTCGCTTCAGCATCCATCTGGCTTGCAATTTTTAGAAGCCATGGAGGTGTCACCAGGGAAATGGACCAATAAGTTTTTAATTTAAAAATCTTTTAGTAATATTTTTAATATTTTGAATATTATAAATGTTGCTATTAGGATTGAAAACTTTACCTTTTTTGCATTGTGTTCAGGACGATGTCAGAAAAAAAGTCTACTATAGAAAAATGGGTGGAAATTCATAGTTGCATTTTAAAGTTCATAAAATGTATCAAATAATGATTAGTCTTTGTGCAGTTCCAGAAAACGTATGTCATGGAATAAGTAGATTACTAAAAATTAATTCTGTCGTATAAAAACAACTCGAAACTTTACCTCGGTCATATTCAAAAATTAATAAATATTGGACTGTATTTTTATTAGAGGAAATATGTTTTACCGAACAAAAATTAGCTAATTAATCTTTAGTGGTTATAAATATTTCTCATAAATATTTTATTTTTAAAAGATTTATTTTATTTTGTTTTGTGTTGCATGGAAACCTAAAACAACCGTAAATCTTTCATTATAAAATTTCCGTATTTAACTGTGTATATTAGAATATTGTTGTAGTTGAGTGATGTCGATCCATCAACAAAAATATATAATTAGGGTTGGTCTATGTTAGATTGTAATTCAAACGTGAATGTTACATAACACTGTCGCTCAAAATATACAGCTTTATTTAAAAAACAAATTTTAAAAAAATCTCAAACACGTTTAAGTCCTTTAACCCTTAAACGCCCAAACTTTTTTAGGTTCCATGTACGCCCAAGGGTGGGTAAAAATGTCCACCTCGAAAATAGCTAATATATTTATTGAGAGTTGTTGGAAATATATTAAACTTAAGAATCTTATGCTTAATAAACACAGCATCTTCTAAAATGTTAATATAAACAATTTACAAACCTTACAACACAATTAAAATGTACATCAAAATTAACATACCAGTAAAAGCCAGCAATTCAGATTTAAACAAAAATTTTAGCCATCTTTGAGCTTCACATTACAAAATTAGCTAGATTGTTACAGGGTGTTCGATAACACAGTGGCAGACCAAAGTTTTGTTTTTTTAAATGGAGCACCCTATATTTTATTTTAAATTTGAAATTTTGTTAACTTCTCCATCACAGAAATATAAAGGTTTGTTATGTTATACAGGGTATTTACAAAGTTATAACCAATTTTATATGAAAATCGTAACAAGTTTAACTCCCTGTATAAATAAAAATAAGCTAAACAGCAAGGGGTTTATTAATGCCATATTTTTTTACGTATTGTCAAAATTTTCAAAAATGGTTGATATTGCTTATTTTCTTTATATCAAATACAGGGTGAGTCAAAACGCAAGTACATTATTTTCTCAGTAATTTTAAATGGAACACCCTGTATTTTATATCACTATTGAAAAGTACCATTACCGTACTTTAATTTTTAGATAACATTCTCTATGTCTAAATTTATTAGTTTTCGAGATATTTTCATTTTTCCGAGCAAATTATTTTAGTTGTCTAAATTTATCTAAATTTTAAGTAAGCCAGGACTGAATTGACAATTGACGATTACTGATTATCAATCCGGTAATCAATCTAACAATGTAGCAAATAAAAAAATAAAAATAATTTATTGGTAATACATTTTACAAAAAAAAACACAACCACAACATGCAACATATTTGAAAAAATTAAAACTACTTTTTTATGTAAATGTAAAAAATAAAGAAAGAAAATTAGTAATAAATGTAATGAAGTTTACAAAAAAACACACAAACACAAAATACAACATTTTGTGAAGACAACTAAACACTACTTTTGTATGTAAATGTAACAATGTAACAAATAAAGAACAAAAAATAATTTATCAGTACTTAGTACATTTTGCAAAAAAAAAAACACATGTTTGAAAAAAAATAAAATATTTTTAATATTATAAGGTGTAAATATTTTTAATATACATAAGGTGTTCAAAATTACCTCCTAGAACATTTATGCACGCCTATAAACGATCATTGAATGAGCTACTTACTCTACGAAGCATTTGTAAATTAAGTTGTAGTTCTGGATTTCGCGTATGAAAAAAAAGTTGATTAATAGCAAGCTGAAAATTTGTTAATAGCTTAAGGGTGTCTAGTCGGATAAACTTTGATATATGGTAACACTGTAACAGGGGCAGTTTTAATTGTGGAACAGGTTAAAAATTTGGAACGGTCAGACCACGAAAACGGCACATTTATTTTGTCCGACAGAACAGACTTTAACTGTCCGAACAGAGATTAAACTCTCATGCAAAAATCAGACTGCTATTTATCACCTGTCATAATTCCTGTCATTTGACATATTCTACATGTTCCACTCATTAAAATTACCATTTGGTGATAAATAGCAGTCTGATTTTTGCATAAGAGTTTATTCTCTATTCCGAGAGTTTAAGTCTGTTCTGTCGGACAAAATACGTGTGCCGTTTTCGTGGTATGACCGTTCCAAATTTTTAACCTGTTCCACAATTAAAACTTCTCCTGTTCCAGAGTTCCCATATATCAAAGTTTGTCCGACTAGACACCCTTAAGCTATTAACAAATTTTCAGCTTGCTATTAATAAACTTTTTTTTCATACGCGGGATCCAGACCTATTGTATTTTATAAACTTTTATTAACGTAACCCCAAAAAAATCAGTCCAGTTTAATAAATTATGGTGATTTGTGTAACCATGCTACTGGTCCATTAAAAAATGAAAATATCTCGAAAACTATTAAATTTAGACATAGGGAATGTTATCTAAAAATTAAAGTAGGGTAATGGTACTTTTCAATAGTGATATAAAATACAGGCTGTTCCATTTAAAATTACTGAGAAAATAATTTACTTTCGTTTTAACTCACCCTGCATTTGATATAAAGAAAATTAGCAATATCAATCATTCTTAAACATTTTGACAGTACCTAAAAAAATATGGCAATAATAAACCATTATTTATACATGTTTTGCTTATTTTTATTTATACAGGGAGTTAAACTTGTTACGATTTTCATATACAATTGGTTATAACTGTGTAAATACCCTGTATAACATAACAAAACTTTATATTTTTGTCATGGAGAAGTTAACAGGACTTCGAATTTAAAATAAAATATAGGGTGTTCCATTTAAAAAAACATAAGTTTGGTCTGCCACTGTTTAACAAAACACTAGAGTGGGAATCAAAGGAAATCACCTCAGACATGCCGATGATATCGTTCTCATGACAGACGACCACAGCAACTACAATAACTACAGCAAGAAACACAGAGAGAGGTTTAAGGATAAATTATGGAAAAACGGAAATGATGATCAGTCTCGTACCAATGAGCTGATAGAAATCGAGAAATAAATAGCCCATAGAACTTATGGAAAAATATGTGTATTTGGGTCACGAAATAAGGTTAACGCGAGACAACCAAACATGCGAACTACTCAGAACAATAAGTTTAGGTTGGAGTGCATTCGAAAAAATGAGAGACGTGTTTAAAACAAATATTTCAATCTATTTAAAAAAGAAACTTTTAACCAGGTCGTTCTACCAGTCCTCACATACGGAGCAGAAACCTTCAGTCTCGCAAAAACATCAGTTGAAAAATTGAGAAGGACACAACCAAAGCTGGAGAGTTCAATGATTAGAATAAGCTTAAAAAAATAGAGTAAGAAACGGAGATGTTTATAGGCGAACCAAGGTCAAAGATATTGTTGAACGTACTACAAGTCAAAAATGGAGATGGGCGCGACATGTTGCAAGAATGAAAAAAGACAGATTGACAAAAAATTGCTTGAGTCGAGACCACGAACAGACAATCGAAGCCGAGGAAGACCTTCAACGCGGACGACCTTAAAAGAATTGTAACCAATTGGATAGCAGAGGCACAGAACAGAAGAAGATGGAAATATCTGGAGGAGGCCTATGTTCAACAATGGACAAATCAGGACTGATTGATGATGAGGATCTCCAACAAGTTTTGCTTACAGTTTAAAATTTATCTTCTGAGTAAGCTGTTCTGATGCTCTGATATTTCACTAAAAAAAGGTTAATATTTTTTTATTTTTCTTTATTATTAAATATGTATTTCCATCAACTAACTGACCTTTCTGTACACACTCTTGATGTAATATTTGATTACAATTAAAACAGCAATGTGTCGTAAAATTATATTTGCCGTTTTAAATCGAAATAATGCCTCTAGTAATAATTAAAACGATTGAAAACATCTACCAGAACAACACAATAAAAGTAAAAGTGGACGATGAATTAACTGACCCATTTGAAGCCGGCAATGGGAAAAGACAGGAGGATTCCTTGAGTCCTTTATTGTTCAACCTGATCATAGACGAAATAATAAAAAAGTAACTAAAAAAGGATACCAAATAGGAGAAAAACAACTTAAAATAATCTGCTATGCGGACGATGCAATACTAATCTCTCAAAGTGAAGATGATTTACAACGTATGCTGCACGAATTCAACATAATCGCCAGAAAATTTAACATGTTAATTTCCTCACAAAAGACGAAATGCATGGTTATAAAGCAGATCCAATAAGATGTAAATTGGAGCTGGAAGATCAGATAATAGAACAAGTGATGGAGTTTAAATACCAAGGCATCACACTATCTAGCTACGGAAGGCTCGAAACAGAAGTGAAAAATCAAGTTAATAGAGCAAACAGAGCCGCAGGTTGCCTGAATGACACAATGTGGAGAAATAAAAATATCGGAAAAGAAATGAAAGGCAGAATTTACAAAACAGTCATCAGACCAATAATGACATACGCGGCAGAAACAAGACCCGATACAGAGAGGACAAAAGGTTTGCTCGAAACAGCGGAGATGACAACCCTTCGAAAAATCGATGGTAAGACTATATGAGACAGAGCTAGAAGTACAGATATACAACGGAGATGCAAGGTGTATAACATTAATAACTGGGTAAGAAACAGAAGAATATAATGGAATGACCACATAGGATAGTCAGGACAGCGAGAGATGGTTCACCAATACGAAGACGATCAGTGGGAAGACCATGAAAACGATGGAACGACAACTTACTAGAAGCACATTGAAAAAACAGACAGAGTCATGTCTATACAAAAAGAAGAAGAAGAAGAAGAAATCGAAACAATAAATGAAAGTAAATTCATTTTTAATTGTGATTATTTGTAGCTACTCTTTGATGGTGTAACGTTTAGTGTGAGTTTTATTTTTGACACTGCTTTCAATAATATATTTATATGCTCCATGTACGTCGACGCAACAATTTTTATTAATTAAATAAATTTGAAAAGGGTTAAATAATAGGGATGCAAGCAGCTGAAATATCATTCTGAGAAATCGAGAACAGGGTTTAAAAAATGCATCATTTATCAATAATGTAATGTCATATTGCTTGGACGGAAATACACAGATAGCAACGTCGTATGTGAGCAATTTTTTAGTAACTTTAAAGAGTGTCCATAAAAAATAAATGCTCTTAGTGGCCGTTTCAGTATCACTAGATTAACTGACAATTAATAATGGTTGATTTCTAGAAGATAAAAATTTGGTAGGAGATCAGTTTAACCAAACCGTTTCTTTAACTGAACTACAAGCAAGAAAGGCTGAAGTGACTGTTGTGTCAAGAATGGGACGAGTGGGATCAAGAACGGAATTGGGTTGTATTTAGTGACGAATATCGATCCTGTTTGTGAGTCAAACATAGCCGAAGACGTGTTCTTCCTCGCTAAAGATAATGATAAAGGCCAGAACTTTACCTTAATTTACCTTTTTATGTACAACTTCCAATAGCGTTTACCAGAGAACTTATGGTTTGAGGTGCCATAACATAATATGGAAGTAAGTCCGCTCTGAAAATAAAAACGTGAACACCCAGTTATTGTTAATATATAATATTATCTTATAATCTGTTAATATTTTGTAATCTGTTAAAGGACTCTATCAGCAAGATAGAATTCTATAGATAGATGTAACCTATTTTCCAGCCAGGTAATGCTAGTCCCCACACAGCAAAAGTCACTTTAATATTTCTCTGATAAGTTTACAGGCCAGAATTCCATGGCCACCAAGATCACCAGACGTGTCCCCCATTGAACATAAATAGAATATCAGAGGCAGAAGTTTGGGCCTATTTTCTGATATGCCGGTGGATTTGAATCACCTTCAGAATAAGATTCAGAATGATTATTTAGTTTGAACCATGCATCCCATATTATTAGAGGGCATTACCTTCTTTGCAATAATTGTTAGCTTTATTCATTCCTAACACTATACTGTACGTGTTCCTATTTTAATATAAAACAATTATTAAAATACATTTCGCGATCTGATAGCTACAATCTTCGACATAGAAGGCGCATTTGACACCATCTCAAGAAACGCAATTCTTGACAAACTTTTTCAATGTAACCTCACTGGCAACATATACTCTTTTATAAAAAACTTCCTAACATCTAGAACATTCAGGGTTTCTGTCAATAACTTCCTTTCTTGTCCACATATCCCATATGACGGAGTTCCTCAAGGTTCAGTTTTAAGCACATATTTATTCATTATCGCGATTAGCCAGTTATGTCACAATATCCCTCCACCTATCAAATGCTTATTATATGCCGATGACCTAATAATGTACTGCCAGGGTAAAACCAACGCTACTATATACTAGTAAAATTCTGCAATTAGCAGTAAATTATCTACAAATCAAAGTTGCATCATTAGGACTTTCTCTCTCCCATTCTAAGTTCAAAGTTATTAAATTCGGTAGAAGAATTAATTCGTTTAACCCTGAAATCACCGTTAACAACTTTAAATTACCGGTCGTTGATAATTGCAAAATATTAGGGCTGATATTTGATTAAAGATTAACCTGGAAACAGCACATTCAGGAAACTAAAGGAGCGTGACTTAAAAGGATAAATATAATTAAACCACTCTCACATTATCATTGGGGAGGGGAAGAAACTACGTTACTGAAAGTTTACAGATCACTAATCCGTTCCAAGCTTGACTATGGATGTTTCATCTATATGTCTGTATCTAAGTCAAACCTAAATTCACTTAATACAGTGCACAATACGGCTATCCGCCTATGTCTTGGAGTATTTCGTTCTAGACCGACAGAAAGTCTTTGTTGTGAAGCTAGTGAACCTCCCTTGTGGCTTAGACGAGAATACCTTCTTTCTTCTTATGCTGCTGCAATTTCTTCCAATCCCTCCAATCCAGTGTATCCTTTAATTACATCATCACACCAACCTTATAACAATACTCCTTGTAACTTAATTATACATTTTTTCCTCATCTTCTACAGCCGTAATTAAAAGATATAAATTTGTCGGAAACCAGAACTCTACCATTCTCCAATAATCCCTATTGGACCAACCTACTCCCTCATCATGATATGTCCCTCGCCAAATTTAACAAGGAAGATGTCAGTGTTAACACATTAAGAAATCTATTCCTAGAACTTATAACCAAAAAAAAATATAACATAGTTCTAACTACTCTTCAACAGCCTGTCGCACTCTGTAAAATTTCTCCTTGGTGTAGTGTTCACACTGGCGAACTGCTAGCTATCTTGTGTGCTTTCAAACATGCTCAGAAATATCCAAACACACACATAGCCATATGTACTGATTCACTTTCCTCTATACACTCCATCAATACTATAATCACCAACCATCCTCTTGACCAAGATATTCATGACGTTTATCAGCTTCTTATAAATCTAAATACAAAAGTCACTTTATTATGGGTACCATTCCATGTAGGGATTAGTGGTAACGAAAAAGCCGATTGCCTTGCCAAAAAAGCTGCATCATCGATGGATACCATGCTGAATATACAAATCTGCAATGATCTAAAAGCCAGACTGAAGAAGCTCAATCTATCCACCTGGCAAATTCACTGAAAAAAAATTACTTCAGCGCTGCATGAAACTAAGCCCTCAGTGAACCTATTTACCTGCTCTAGTTTATCTCGGAAAAATATGGCAATCATACGGAAACTGCGTATAGGACATACCCGTCTAACACATGGCTATTTGATGACATCATCCCCACTACCAAAATGTCAACACTGCAATACTACTCTCCAAATCAGACACATACTTATTGACTGTCCTTTTTATGCCAAAGAACGCCAACAGCTTGGTATCAATCCTAACTTCAAAGATGTCCTCAACAGCACAGACCAAATCAACAAGGTTATCAAATTCCTCGAGAAGAATCAACTGTTAAACAAAATATAATTGTTAACCGATTTTTCTTTTACTTATGTTAAATTATGTTAACTATGCTATTTGTAATAGGGATGGGAAAAACCTACCGGTTTAAACCTAAAACCGGTTTTTTTACTTCGCAATAACCGGTTTTACCGGTTGTTTTTTTGTCCCGGTTATAACCGGTTTTTTCTTTTTAAAGTAAAAACCGGTTATTAGGTTTTTGCGGTGATTAGGATTAGGTTAGGTATTATTTCGGATCCCAATTATAATTATTATTCTCAAGTAATTATTCCAAACAAAACTATAATTCAAATTTTATTTTATAAAATACAGAAGCAAACTAAAAGTGCAATCTCTCATCACCCAGAAACAATTATTAAGTTTTATTATAATATTTCCTTGAAAAGGTATTTGTAATCATAATATTTACATAAGAAGTGTCTGGTTGAATTAGATGCAAACATCATCTACTTTTCACACTTAACTCTTGACATTGAAAGTGGACGAATGACTTTTTCTGATTACCAAAAATAATGCTAATATCGAATTACTGATTACGAATACGAATCTCCAAGAATTTCGCTACGTTTTCAAAACGATATACTCATACAGGAAGTATTAAATGAGTTAAAATATACCTATTCTACAAATATACAAACGTGCTAAAATTTCGATTAGTACTAATTTTAATCATAATTGATATCGAGTCGAATGGAGTATCGCAAACTAAAGTGTATTGTAAATGTAACTTTGTAACCTATTGGATTAAAAAAACCGAAAACCGGTTTTTCCAAAAACCGGTTTTTTTGGCCGGTTATAACCGGCAGGTTAAACCGTAAGCAAAAAAAACCGGTATAACCGAAAACCGGTGTTTTGTCAAAAACCGCCATCCCTAATTTGTAATTTATAATATTACCATGTAAACTGTAACTCGTGCTAATGACCATAGATGTCACATGCACGTTAATTTAAATTAAAAAAAAATACATTTCGGTTCAAATTACTAATCGTGTCAAAAATTAATATCTATCCAGAATAAAACGTTATTAATCAATAATGCCCCATCCTGAATGCTTTCAATAACATTACAAGCATAAATCAAACTCAAAGAGTCCGTTTGTTCTGTAAGACTTTGGCCCAGTTTACGTTAAACTTTAAGTTTAAGTTTGAAGTTCCGAGTTACACAAACTGCAATAGTCGCGGAATGCGGGTGAGTTTAGAGAAGTGAGAGCAATGAAGACGAATTTTAAAATAAAACATAAAGAACTCGGGAAGTCTTCTACCGAACATAAAAGAGATAATATTACCGAACATAAAAGAAAGTTGTTTATTTAGGATTGAGTTACTTGCAGTACATTTTAGTTAATAAAGCAGTTAATAAGACATATACATTGCGTCCATAAAGTAACGCATAAATTCATTATTTCGTAAACCAGCGACTTTAAGAAGAAATCCCGAAACAGGTCGATTTTTATTTTTAAATTATTATTTTTTTTTGCATATATATCATACTAGTGATGTCATCCATCTGGACGTGATGATGTTATCGATGATTTTTATTAACTGAGAATAGGGGTCATGTGATAGCTCATTTGAAATGGCATTCAATTCTCTACTCACTAATGTAAACGGTACATTCCATGTCAAATCACTCTGGCAAAAAATTTTGGATCTCCGATTTGTCTGAAAACTGGTATATAGCTCCTGAGGGACGTAAAAATAAGATATTTAAGGTCAAAAAATCTTTTGCTTCTTTTTTTCTCAAAATGTTATTTTATGCGATTTTACAGTGATTTGGTGTTTATTTAAACAAATTTGCATTTTCTGTCGTAAAGTATCAATGAAAAACATAATATATTAATAGAAAGGACTCAAAAATTTCATTATATGGCATTATATCAAGTTATTTTGAATCAAAACAAGTTTTTGATCAAATTTTATAGTGTAAAAAACGTTAAAATGCCGTTTTTTACATTTTCCTCCATTTCCAAAATACATTATCATCGATTTGGCTAAAAATTTGCCCACAGATAGCCAAAAGATAGGTAGGACTTTAAGTGGTTAGAAGGATTTGAATTATATTGTAATACCAAAAATGTTACATGCAGTAATATCAGACTCAAAAGTATATATTAGTCCAGTCGGGATAGCATTTGACCTTGAATGCCGAGCTGCCCAAAATTTTATTTTTCTGATCTTTAGGGGAGTCAATAGTAGCCTAAATTTAAAATCACGAATGAGTTCCTCCGTTACGTTAGCCGCCATCTTGATTTTAAAGGAGGACCTGTTTTGCTCAATATCTCCGCCATTTTTAACTTTTCGACAAAAATGTTAGGAACTAAAATTGTTCCAAATAAATCGTATTTATAATTATTACAATTTCTTTTTAACAATATTTGTCGTGAGGTCGATATTTTCGAGTTAATTGTACTTACAGTAGACGCCTATATTATTGACTATAATATTGCATGTAACTTTTTTGGTATTGTAATATAATTCAAATCCTTCTCACCACTTAAAGTCCTATGTTTTGTCTATCTGTGGACAAATTTTCAGCCAAATCGATTATGATATGTTTTGGGAATGGAGAAAAATGTAAAAAACGGTATTTTAACGTTTTCTACACTATAAAATTTTATCAAAAGCTTGTTTTGAATCAAAGTAACTTGTTATAATGCCATATAATGACATTTTTCAGTCCCTTCTATTAAAATATTATGTTTCCATTGATACTTTACGATGAAAAATGCAAATTTGTATAAATAAACACCAAATCACTGTAAAATCGCATAAAATAACATTTTGAGAAAAAAGAAGAAGAAGATTTTTTGACCTTAAATATCTTATTTTTACGTTCCGCAGAAGCTATATACGCTGTGAGTTCGTACGTAGAGGGGATATTTACAAATTCGCGAACGCCAGTAGTGACAAGTTTGTAAACGTTTACTGGAAATTTGACATAAATGTCAAAGTGATTAATTTAAAATTAAAATTAAAAACATTAATTATAAACAATTTTAGTTGGTCAAAGCTGTGGTATATATTTTTACCTTAAATATACTTACGTTTTAAATACTGAATTTAAGTTTTTTTAATGTTCCGTAATATCTAATTATAAATAATCTATTATAATCTTAGCGCCATCTACACGATTACTGTCAAAGTATCCGAAGTAAGAAATTGATATTTTATCAATAGAACGTCAAAATGATTAGAAAAATCTTTAAAAAATCGATTACAATTTAATTACTTTTTTGCGTTGTAAATATTAAGCGATAACAATTAAATAATAAATTTAAAAATATACCGGCAAAAGTTGAATTAGTAACCGTTAGGAGCGACACCAGCGAAGCTCAGGGCGTATACGCTCTGAGCTTCGCTGGTGTCGCTCCTAGCGGTTACTAATTCAACTTTTACTGGTAATTTTTAAATTTATTATTTAATTGTTATCGCTTAATATTTACAACGCAAAAAAGTAATTAAATTGTAATCGATTTTTTAAAGATTTTTCTAACCATTTTGACGTTCTATTGATAAAATATCAATTTCTTACTTCTGATACTTTGACAATAATCGTGTAGATGGCGCTAAGATTATAATAGATTATTTATAATTAGATATTACGGAACATTAAAAAAACTTAAATTCAGTATTTAAAACGTAAGTATATTTAAGGTAAAAATATATACCACAGCTTTGACCAACTAATATTGTTTATAATTAATGTTTTTAATTTTAATTTTAAATTAATCACTTTGACATTTATGTCAAATTTCCGGTAAACGTTTACAAACTTGTCACTACTGGCGTTCGAGAATTTGTAAATATCCCCTCTACGTACGAGCTCACAGCGTATACGCTCTGAGCTTCGCTGGTGGCGCTCCTAGCGGATTACTAATTCAACTTTCACCGGTAATTTTTAAATTTATTATTTAATTGTTATCGCTTAATATTTACAACGCAAAAAAGTAATTAAATTGTAATCGATTTTTTTAAGATTTTGCTAATCATTTTGACGTTCTATTGATAAAATATGAATTTCTTACTTCGGATACTTCCACAATTATCGTGTAGATGGCGCTAAGATTATTAGAATAATTTATAATTACATATTACGGAACAGTAAAAAAACTTAAATTCAGTATTTAAAACGTAAGTATATTTAAGGTAAAAATATATACCACAGCTTTGACCACCTAATATTTTTTATAATTAATGTTTTTAATTTTAATTTTAAATTAATCACTTTGACATTTATGTCAAATTTCCGGTAAACGTTTACAGACTTGCCACTACTGGCTCTCGCGAAGTTGTAAATATCCCCTCTACGTACGAGCTTACAGCATATACCAATTTTCAGACAAATCGGAGGTCCAAAATTTTTTTTGCTCCAAAATTGAGTGATTTGAAATGGAATGACCCAAACATTAACATAATTTTTTATGCAGGGTGTTAAAATAAAATAATTGAGGCAAAAAGAAGAGTGAATATAATCTATTTAATTCAAAATACGTATTTCTGTTTTCAGATAATAGGAAAAAAATGTCTATTTGACCATAGAGGTATATATTAACATAGAGGGAGCCTATCTTCCGCGCTCCCTGACGACAAGATCTCATGGACTGGTTTGCTGCATCTCTTTCTAACACATTGTATTGAAAATCTGCGATGACATTCAGTGTGAAGATAGGCACGGAAGAGGAGGACAACTGTAGCAGCTTTACTATGCGTAAGAGTGAGACAGCACTAATCCAAATAAAAAAGATGGTGTCGTCACTTCGCTCTGAATGACACTCTCTCTATGCTAATATATAACTCTATGTATTTGACAAATAAATATTTCTTTTCGCCTTAATTCAATATTAAACTGCCACCCACCTGCCTCTTGACAGTTTGAATATTTCGTTTAAGGCCATCGATACATAATTCGCAAATATTTTAAGGCTATCCCTACTTTTCTGTCTTTACACGGCAAATTACGTGTAGTAAAATTCACACTGGTATGGATATGTAAATATTACTAGAATCTCATTTTACTTGACAATGTCATCATTAACTTTATAGATATGGCTTTTTAATGTTCTGGGATAACTGTTATTTTTATAATTGCAAAGTATTAATTCAGTTTAAATGTGATAATTTTTTCACAACTATGTATTTAGTGATTGTAATAATTTATATGTTCAACAAAAACTAATACTCAATCGAGAAAAGAGAAAAAGTGTGAGTGATTTTTTAATAATATATTGCTGGGGACGCTTACAATTTTGAACATCTTTAACAAAAATATACTTGGATCACAGAATATATCCTGATGTATAATTTTTATTAAGTTTAGGTCTTAAATAAATTATTTATCAAATACACTCTCAATATTATTTAATCAACAACTCAAAATATTCCCGATGCCATGTCAAATATTTAAAACTGTCACTGTGTATTGTCATCATATTCTATTTGACTCAGTGCGTTGTATGACAAAGATAGCGAATATTCGATTTGGAAAATATCACCACCGACATGGTGTCCATTTTTTTCGAATCCTGAAAATACTAATAAATATTTTTAAAAAGTTTTAACGCAGAATGAAAGACTAAATTATTATCGAAGGCCGAAAGTCCCTTAGAATAAATAGGAAGTTTCTTTTAAATGAGATATTTGAAATTAAAAATCACCCTACGTTTTCTTTTAGTTTTTCACCCTTGTAATTTATTAAAATAAACATTATAGAAGTTTTCAGGAACTCCCGGCCCTAGGTAAGAACGTAATCTTTCATTCTGCGTTTAAACTTTTTAAAAATACTTTGAAAAAATACTATTCAATGTTTCCCCATTTGAATAGCATTGCAGTCGAAAATACGTACTTATCCCCTTAAGCGAAAATCAATGTTTATTTTTCAAATAAAACATTTTTCTTTTTTCTGACAGCAGTAAAATGTATTAACAATTACACATATTACATACATTCATCTTTGTGTTTCAATTAATTTAATTTAAAAAATATTTTTTTGGACACCCTGTATAAATAATTATGTTAATGTTCATATTATTGAAGAGATATAATTAAATACCCTTTAAAATGAGCTATCACATGACCCCATCATGAGCTTTCTCATTTAAAAAATCATCGATTACGTCATCACGCACAGATGAATGACGTCACTAGTATGATATAATATATAACTAGTAGAAATAACTAGTATGATATATATTATATGCCAAAAAATATTAATTTAAAAAATAAAAATAGACCTGTTTCGGGATTTTTCCTTAAAGTCACCGGTTTACGAAATAATGAACTTATGCGTTACTTTATGAACGCACTGTATCTTACGTTTACGTTTATCGTAAAACGTAACTGAAAAACGAGAGCGCGGCACTTGGGAATTGCCAACAGAAATGAACACTTCTTATAGATTCGATTCTATTCGTTTCGATTCTATTTAATTATATCCGAATCGATTTACACCTATAGGGTTCAAACTACCATGAACCCAATCAATATTAGAAAATTTTGAATTTATGCACATCTAATTTTGCAATAGAGAGATGTGTCGCACCATAATTTTTGGAAAAACTGAAGAAATCAACACCTACAGGATTAATACCACCTCGAAGAAAGTCAAAAGTTGAAAATTCGGATTTTGTATTTAGTTTTAGTATAAATGACAGGACACTGAAAAAAGTGTATAGCCATATAAGCAGAATGAGAGAAGGAAGACTAGGAAAGATAGCACGAGATAGATCACCAAAGGGCCGAAGGAGTATAGGGAGGACAAGGAAGAGATAGAGTGACAACCTCTGACAATCTGATGAGGAGGCATCCGAAGATGGAACAGGCACGAGCCTATTAAGGAAAAAGGAAGAAGAAGAAGAAGAAGAAGAAGAAGAAGAAAAAGAATAAGAAGAAGAATAAGAAGAAGAAGAAAAAGAAGATAAAATTTGTACCGCTCTATTTTCTTTCTAAAAACTAACCAAATCAAAACCCTATAGAGTTGAAAGAACCCCGAATCCAGCCAATAATTTAAAATTCGGGATTTATAGTTGAAGTCTCCCTAAAACCAGTCAAACAATAGATAATTCGGGAAGTATACTTATGTAGTTTACTTGTTCTTCTTCTTCAAGTGCCATCTTCGTTCCGAAGATTGGTTATCATCAGGGCTATACGTATTTTCGAAACTGCTGACCGAAAAAATTCGTTGTTGCTACAGCTATACCATTCCCGTAGATTCTTTAGCCAGGAGTTTCGTCTTCTTCCTAAGTAGTTTACTAAGAAAGTTAAAATAAGTGAATACATATATGTATATAATATGTAGATATAGGTAGTACGGTATACCGCAAGTTTATAACTCGCGTCACGATTTTTGAATGACGCCAAATACGAATTTAGTCCCGTCAAAATTCCATACCGAGCGATAAGAAGTATTCACTTCACAAAATTTTATGTTTCTCAAACTAATCTCAAATTTTATGATTCGTGGCCGCCGACAATACTTATTTTTCCCACGTTTCTCACAATCCTTAAGGACATCTCAGGTAATATGTTGGTAAACTTTCTCTATTCTTTCTCTACTTTGCTTTTTTATTCACACAAACAAGACAAGCTGATGATGTGATGATGCTAAATATCTTGGGATGCATTTGGGCCGACGCACGGCAGACTTGGAAGAAGCTACTCTATAATATATAAATATTAACTAAAAGAAAACAGCTTGGCCTTAAATCTTGCAAAATGTATTGGCCTATTGGACGCAAATCTAAATTATTAATGGAGAACCAATTACTTAGTACAAGTAATGAAGCTTGAAATAGGGCAAAACCTCGCAATTTTTACACAGTGGATCGATTTGCTTGAAAATTTGAAAATAAGTAGTGGATAGTCCAACGATCAAAATCTATATGATGCCGAAAGGCGCTTTTACCATGGGGGTGGTTGCCAGCCCCTGTTGGGGGTAGAAATTTTTAATTATATTTTGACCGCAAAAGTTGGTAAAAACGTTCATTCTAAGCAAAACATGTTCTATACATTTTTTTAATAAAATTAATAGTTTTCGATTTATTCGCTATCGAAAGTGTTGTATTATATCGAAAAATAAATGTTTTCAATCAATCAGTTTTCTGCTAATAACTCCAAAAGTTTTCGTTTTATCAAAACAACCTTACTTAACAAAAATGTACTATTTGGAAAAATAAACAAAACCGTATTTTTTAATATTCTTTAAGACCAACAGTAATCAAGATATACTTTATTATATGTTAGCTCTCCTTTGTCAAATGTTAAATATTGTAGTTTCAAAGTCAAAAGATGGGAAAAATATGCATTCCTCGAGAATAACTTGTTAAAACTAATTTAAATAATTTAAAAATATCTATCTCTAGAAATAAAAAAGAAGTCTCTAGCTCAAAAATTAAGTTATTTATAATGAAAAGAATGTAAGTCCCTATTTTTTTCAGTGCAAAAGTGGTCGGAAGCAACCCCGTAATCACCACCCTAATTAGAACTAGTCATTTACCTTATTGGGTCTTATTTATTTATGTATTATTAATAAGTTCGAGAAGATTGACCGATTACTCGTTTAAAAAAAAATGAAGTTAACAGCGATTAACGAATTTTTGTAGTTTCGAAAAAATGGTTTTTCATCTGAATAGGAAGATTAGCATCAGAGATGTGAAAAAATGTTTAAATATTAAATTGTAGCTAATTTAATTCTCAAGAATCTGGTATGAAAGAAATTTTTCTATGACAAAAATTAAGTGAGCTATTGACAATTAAAACTTGTAATAGCATGCAAAAACCACCTTTACCAACCCTTTCAAAGTCACGTCTTTTTGTGACTAAGCATTTTAATAATATCTAATAATAATAGTCTTGTAGACCTTATAAAAACCTACAAAATTCTTTTATATTAAACTTTCTAAGATACAAAATAAAAAAGTTACGGTTAAAAAATCAACATATTTTTTTGAGAAAAAAAAGAGAAATCCAATTGTAAGCATAATAATGCAAGTTAGCGGTGTTTTTATGCGTTGGTCTTATTCATTCTTCTTTATTTGTGTATTATTAATAGATTCTAGAAGCTTGACTGGCTTAAAATGATTAGTTTTAAAAAAACTGAAGTTAAAAGCGAATAAAGAATTTTTTTAGTTTTGTAAAAAATGCCATTTTCTTCAGAATAGAAAGATTAGCATCAAAGATAAGAACAAATGTTTAAAAATGATATTGTAGGTTATTTAATTCTTAAGAACTTGGTGTAAAAAATTTTTTTCTACGGACAAAAATTGAGTGAATAGTAAATGAGTATTCTATATAAGAACATTGATTTTTTCCATACAAAACTAACACTTTCGATAGCGAATAAATCGAAAACTATTAGTTTTATCAAAAAAATTTATACAACATTTTTTGCTTAGAATGAATGTTTTTATCAACTTTTGCTGTCAAAATATAACAAAAAATTTCCACCCCCGAGATGGGGTGGCAATCACCCCCATAATAAAAGCGCCTTTCGGCATCATATAGATTTTGATCCTTGGACTATTCACTACTTATTCTAAAATTTTCAAGCAAATCGATCCATTCTGTAAAAATTGCGGGGTGAAAAGCTTCGGTTCCTGGACTAACTGTGGTATAAGGTCATTCTCAAACCTGTGTGGAACTACGGTATACCACTTTGGGAAACCGTCAGTATTTCCAACATTTACACCCTTCAAATATTTCAAAACAAAATGTTGCGGGCCATCATTGATGCAAAATTCTATATCCCCAATTGGGTCCTTCTACACGACGCCGACGTCAAGCCAGAATCCCTCAAGGAAATCATCTACCAATTTAGTGTTTGCTAAAGTGAAAGAGTGTCAGTGCATCCTAACATGTTGGCCAACTGTCTAAATGTGCCCGATTTGAACGAAGCGCGAAGTGCGTAAATTTAAATACCTGCTGCCTACCGACCTTTCTACGGGACCTAGATAAGTTTTAGTTTCTAGAAATATAAACACTACTAAGTATGTACACTTCGCGTCAAAAAAAACTGGTACACTTTTTTTCCCAATGTAAACCTGTGTTCAGATTGGACACAATGGCTCGTGAATCACGGCGTTGTTGCCAGCACAGATAATTGAATTGCACTAAATCTAAATACAAAAAATAACGTTTAAAAATCATGGTGGTGAATTGTAAAACAGGCCATAGGTAACATGTAAAAGTATAAACTGTTAAATTCCTGCTTCCCTGATCATTTTACAACAAAAGTCATGAGAAGCTATTTGTAGGGGATTAAAATCTGTATTAAAAACAAAAGCTAAAATATTGTTCTAGGAACACATTCCAACATTTTGAAAAATACCTACATTTGCCACACTAGGCATGTGTGTAAAAGTTAGGCCCACGTTATTATTTACCTGATTGTTCGCACATTATTGACTGAATAAAACATCTTTATAATTATTACTTTCTCCTCAACTGAGGCTATGTTATCAATTTTATTATTTTTTAAACAAGAAATGATAAAATAAAAATTTTGACAGTTCAAATTGTCAATATTTATAATAACTTCACTGTGACCGAACGCAACCGATACACATTATGGTAATGTGTGTGGCCTAACTTTGGCGTATTTCTGTGAAAAATTCTTATTGTATTTCTCACGATTCGAAAAAAATTAATACATTTAATAAAAGACATTAAACATTTTGACAGGCGACATTTTCCACCTATGTGGTTAATAGTTCAGCAGTTTCGAATTTTATTGTAATACATAATATTTAAGTTCCACACTTGTTCAATGTAAAAGTTATTCATTTTGTATTAATTTCAAATTTTTATTTTTGCAGTGTGTTTTATTTATTAGTATCCCACAACTTTACGAGAAACCCTTTACATTTCTCGATTTTAAATTAAACATAATAATTTAATGTCATGTCTGGAGTTATTATCTGTCATTCATGTTATATCTGTGATAAATTATAATAGAACACGAATTAATTTATGGGTACTTAATTGAGATGATGGAACATTACAAAATTAATAAGAGAATTTTTTAGGATGCATGTTTAAATAAATGTGACTGACTAATCGAGAATGCTCGATATTGTTTTAATTTTTAGTAAACCTACTAAAAACTTGCGGTCTGACGCACAGCCCTGCTTTTACCTGGTTTGATATAATATTTTAGTTGAACTGGCAACGTTGCCTAGAAATAAGAATGACATATGTGACAAGACCAATTTACACAACTAGAAAAACACGATTTTCGGTTATAAGACTTGTACCAGTTTTTTTTGACGCGAAGTGTACATAGCTACTCTTACAGTCAAAAAACACTAAATTTAGTACTTCAGATAATATGTGTATGCTGATGTTTGTTCTACATATAACTGTTCCGGCTATATTAATGTTCTCACTCAGAACGAGGTTTGTCATCAGTTGTGTTTTTGAATTGTTGATCTTTAAACCCACTTATGTAGAGGCATGGTAGAGCCTTTCGCACATTTCGATGGCATTATCAATACGGTCTGTTATCAGGACTATGTCGTCCGCTGACCTGAAGTGCCTAAGTTGCTCTCCATTTATGTTTATGTTTTTTTTGCTCTTTTCGTCTAGGTTTGTACGCTTGCACATGTATTCCAATGATGTTGTGAACAGTTTTGGCGAAATAGTATCACCCCTAATAGTAAACCAATAACATATCGAGGATACATGATTTATGTTTTAAAATAATATACAAATCAAATTTGGTTTGCTGAGTTTGGTGTTAATGTTGTTCTGAAGCTATTTCCTTGTGGCATTTTTATAATCAACTATTTTTAATGGGAACAAGCCACAATTTTACCAAAAAATGATTTTATTAACGTTTCGAAGCCCAAATCGGGGTTCGTTGTCAAAATACAAAATACTACTAAAATAAACAAAAATGTTGTTGCTAAGTAAAAAAATTCTTCTAATAATTTATTTAATCTGACTCATTTATATTGGCAATTCAGACGTATATTATACATTTTAAAGTAGAAGACTTTAAAATGATATCGCTAATATTTATGAGTTGCGTTCCTGGGACGACTTTACTAAAATATAGTTCATTCGATTACATGAAATCAATCCCAACTCAAGAATATCCGCCACAAAAAAATCATAGCATGTGATCTGTCTTTAAAAAGTCAACCAAATGCAACGATGACAGTAAAATTCTCGCGTTAGAGATTCCATAGTAAAAATAGATTCTAACGAAAATTCATTTTTAGAAGAAAAACAATTGTTAACAACTGTTTTATTAAAAAATGATTATCCTTTATCGTTGGCGGCATGTAATGTTACATGCCGCCATTCCGCCATTCTTCATACTGACACAGCACACATCAGATGGTAAGGTCTCTCGGCCTTACCATGATCAAATTTTTGTTATATGTAATGTAGTTTTTCGTGAAAGTTCTTTGTGCTTGTAATACATATGTTTTTTTCAACTTTTCCGACTAAGAACAGCAAGAATTGACCACCTTTTTTCAACAGACAGCCAAGGTTTTTTTCTATATTTTTTCCATCAGTAAAAAAACTGCACAAGTAATAGAAGTATTTTTTGTATATCGTACATGGGATCCATCTCTCTTCATACTTTTGACCATAGCTCAGAAGATGGCTTTATAAGCCTAAAGCGCTCAGCTAGGATTTATTTGTTTTACACACTTCAAAAGTACACTTTCCCTGTTCACCTGTTGTCATAAGTGTGTACAAAACTTTTTCAGTCTTTACATTTGGATATTCTTAAGTTAAAGTTGATTATTTTGTAATCGAATGAACTATCTTCCAATAAAGTCGTCCCAGGATTGCAACTCATAAATATAGGCCTGGATCCCGCGATGTTGATTAATAGCAAGCTGAAAATTTGTTAATAGCTTAACGTCGTCGGAGAAACTTTGAAGTACGGGAATACTGGAACAGGGTAACTTTTAATTGTCTAACAGTTTAAAAATTTGGAACGTCATATTACGAAAACGCCCCATGTATTTTGTCAGACAGAACTTCCAATTGATTTGATACCGATTCATTAAACTCTCATGCAAAATCAGACTGCCATTTTAATACCAATATACAGGGTGTCCCGAAAAGATTGGTCATAAATTATACCACAAATTCTGGGGTCAAAAATAGGTTGATTGAACCTCACTTACCTATATACAATAGTGCAAACGAAAAAAGTTACAGCCCTTTAAAGTTGCAAAATACGATTTTTTTTTCATAATATATCGAAAACTATTCGAGATTTTTTATTGAAAATGGACATGTGGCGTTCTTATGGCAACAATATCTTAAAAAAAATTAAAGTGAAATTTGTGCAACCCACAAAAATTTTATGGGGCTTTTGTTCCTTTAATCCCCCCTAAACTTTTGTGTAAATTATTATTGTGGCACCATTAGTTAAACACAATGTTTTTAACACTGTTTGCCTCTTATAGTCTAAGAGCTAGTGAACCCTCCGACTAACGGTCGTCCTGTAAGGCTAGAAATATTTCTAGTGATAATTCATAGCACACCAAAGCTAAAAACCATGACCTGGCAGGCATCAGCGGTGCACGTGTATCTACCAGGTGAATCGAAAAGTGCAAATTTAGGGAGTAAAATAAACTATCTCCTGTAAGGTTTAAATTTAAGTATGTGTTTGAGTAAGTCATTTAACAGAAATATGTACAATGACAGGCGATTCTGAAGAGCGTAAAACCTTGCCAGGCGAGGAGAAAGATTAGGGGTTTTTCCTAAAATTATTCTTTTTTCATCGAACAAATTTTTTTAGGCTTTTTTAATCATTCCAAACAGAAAAGGTCTTTAGTGATTTTTCTAGTGACTTTTAAGTTAATAGTTTTTGTTATATAAGCGATTGAAAATTTTGAAAATTGGGAAATCGGCCATTTTTAACCCTAAATCGGACATTTATCTAAAAATTTCAAAGTTGCCAAGGTAGGTAGATATTATTTAAACACTCATTGATGAAATCCCAAAGAGCTTTTTGCAATACAATATCGGAAACCCCTTTGTTATTTAATTGCTAATCAAGCGGGCGCGACACTGTAGTAAAGTGAGGACGTTTGAGTTGGCATAAATTTATTATCTCGAGAATGGGCAATTTTCAAGAGAAATCCTCAGACAGGTCGATTTTTATTTTTAAATTAGGACTTTTTGGCATATATATAATACTAGTAACGTCATCCATCTGAGGGTGATGACGTAATCGATGATTTTTTTAAATAAGAGTAGGGGTTGTGTGATAGCTCATTTGAAAGATTATTTAATTCTCTATTCACTAATATAAACATTAATATAATTATTTATACAGGGTGTACAAAAAAAAATTTTATTAAATTAACTTTGATTAAATTTGACAAATAGAAGAAAAAATTTTTTGTACACCCTGTATAAATAATTATGTTAATGTTTATATTGCTGAATAGAGCATTAAATAACCTTTCAAATGAGCTATCATACAACCCCTACTCTTATTTAAAAAAATCATAGATTACGTCATCACGCCCAGATGGATGACGTCACTATTATTATATATATGCCAAAAAGTCCTAATTCAAAAATAAAAATCGACCTGTCTGAGGATTTCTCTTGAAATTTGCCGATTCTCGAGATAATGAATTTATGCAAACTCAAACGTCCTCACTTATACTACAGTGTCGCGCCCGCTTGATAAGCAATTAAAAGAACAAAGGGGTTTTCGATATTTTATTGCAAAAAACTCTTCGGGATTTCATCAATCAATGTTTAGATAATATCTGCATACCTTGGCAACATTGAAATTTTTAGATAAATGTCCGATTTAGGGTTAAAAATAGCCGATTTCGCAATTTCCAAAATTGTCAATCGCTTATACAACAAAAACTATTAACTTAAGAGAAAAATCACCAAAGACCTTTTTTGTTTGTAATAATTCAAAAAACCTAAAAAAAATTTGTTCGATGCAAAAAGAATAATTTTAGGAAAACCCCCAAATCTTTCCCCTCGCCTGGCAAGGTCTTATGCTCTTCAGAATCGCCTGTCATTGTACATATTTCTTCTAAATGACTTACTTAAACACATACTCTTTAAACCTTACAGGAGAAAGTTTATTTTACCCCCTAAATTTCCACTTTTCGATTCACTTAGTAGATACACGTGCACCGCTGACGCCTGCCAGGTCATGGTTTTTAGCCTTGGTGTGCTATGAATTATCACTAGAAAAATTTCTAGCCTTACAGGACGACCGTTAGTCGGAGAGTTCACTAGCTCTTAGACTATTAATACTTTTTCGATAAGCCAGTGTTTATCGACATATTTTGAATATTTGTCGAATCCACCACATATTTGTATATGGTTAAGTACGATTATAGAGACCTGTCAATAATCTGAAATTTTATTTATAATTTACATTTTTAGGTAAATTTTGAAAAAGAAGCCACATCTCGATAAAAGGTGACTTGTCAAAAAAAGACTAAGATGCAAAAAACTTTTAAAAACACTGTGTTTAACTAATGGTACCACAATAATAGTTTAATTGGAACGTACACAAACATTTGGGGGGTTTAAGGGAACAAAACCCCCATAAAATGTTTATGAGGTGGACAAACTTCACTATAATTTTGTATTAAAATGTTCCTGCCATATGAATGATACATGTCCATTTTCAATAAAAAATCTCTAATAGTTTTCGATATATTGAAAAAAATCGATTTTCAGTTTGTAACTAGAAAAGGCTGTAACTTTTTTTATGAGCACATTTTGACTAAAGTAAGTTAGGTTTAATCGAACTATTTTGGACCCTAGAATGTGTGGTATAATTCTGTGCTGTTATGGCAGAAGTTGATATGTCCAAAAAATCGTGTTTTTGGTTTTCAATTGATATGTAGGTACTCTAAAAAGGATGTTTAACAAGGTGACATAAGTAGATATGTACGTAAGTGAAAAATGAAGGTGTTATATGCAGTGGCATAAGTTGATATGTCAAAATTAAGCAAAGTTTAAGTAGCCAGAACATGATATGTTACATATTAAGTGATAGTAATAATGAATAATTTGTAAATATTGATACTAATTCTGTACCTCAAAGCTAAACTGCATTAACTCACAAAATTGAAATTTTACAGGAGAGCAGTTTAAAAGAAATATAAACAGTAAATTTTAAATACAATTTTTATTTCTTTTTCTTCAAATATGTGATAAACACTATTTGATAAGTATAGATAATACCATATATTACTATATTTGTTATTTTTATACCTCTTTAATTTTTTGAAAAAACGTGGAGTTAATACTGTTTGGCATGAAAACAATTACCATGTTCGGGAGTTAATATAATGGTAAGTTGACACACGTGAATAAATAATCTGGAGATAATACGACACATGAAACACAATTTAGTCAAAAGAATACTTTTTTCTAACAATAAAACACTGAAAACGTTTGTTTTCTATACTTCCACAAAATTTATTATAACTAAGTGACTACAGCTGTTTCGGCGAAGTGCCTTTCTCAAGTGATATAGTTTACGATGTGTTTGGCTTTTTTAAGTCTTCAACTGAAGAGGTTGAGGAGTGGGGAGCTGTTTGTCTCGAGTTGGTCATTCAGAATTATATCTGTATTTTTCAGTTTATTAATTTCCATAGATTCTAAAAAAGATAGCTTAAGGCCTTTATTTTGAATATGTAGAATTTGAAACTCTTCATTGAAAGAATGATTATGATCTAGAAGGTGAAGTGCGTATGTAGAACTGTCTGTTTTTCTATTGTTGAATGCCCTTTTGTGTTCTGCTATCCGTTTGTCAAAAGTTCTGCCAGTTTGACCGATGTACGTTTTCGGACAGTCACCACAAGTTAGTTTGTACACACCACTCTGTAGTTGCTTTCTATTTCGGCTTTTATTGTTCTTAATATATTTGCTTAAGTTGTTGTTAGTTCTGAAAGCTGGTGTTATTCCTTTCTTTTTTATGTATCTGGCTATCTTTGTTGTTATCTTGCCAGTATATGTGAGAGAGCAGAAGGTACTGGGTTCTTTCTGTGGTGGTGGATACACTAATTTCAGGGCTTTCTTATGGAGTTTTTGGTTTAAAATTTTGTTAACTGTTTGTTCGTTATAGCCGTTGTTTACTGCTATTTGTTTAATGATGTTTAGTTCTATCTCGAAGTTATTTTTTGTCATGGGAATTTCTGTCAGTCTATGTATCATGCTATGGTAGGCTGCTAATTTGTGTTGTGTAGGATGGGATGATGAATTGTGTATAGTTGTGTCAGTATGGGTAGGTTTATGATATACGGAGAACTCATGTTTGTTGTGTAGTCTGGAAATCGTTACATCTAGAAAGTTTATGGAGTTATTCTGTTCTGTTTCTATTGTAAACTCAATATTATTATGAAGTGAATTAATATATGATAGAAATTGGTCAAGTTGTCTGTTAGTTCCTGTAAAGCATACTAGTATATCATCCACGTATCTCCACCAATATAAGAACTGTTTAAATACGGGATGTTTAGAAATTGTTGTTTCAAGTTGGTTCATAAATATACCTGATAGCAATGGGCTTAGAGGATTACCCATAATAAGTCCTGCACTGTTGTTTGTGTATATTTGATTATTGAATTCAAAATAGTCTTGATTTATGCAAATTTCAAGAAGGTGTAAAATTTCAGATGCAATGATCGGATTTGTACTATTATGGTCTAAAAGATTTTTAACTAAAACAAAAGTTTCTGTAGGAGGAACACTAGGAAAAAGATTTTTTACGTCAAATGAAATTAGTCTGGAGTTGTTGGGCAATTGAAAATGTTGTATTTTATTAACTAGTTCTACTGTATTTTTTACGGTGAATTTAGTTGAAAATTTAGTGTATTCTGTAATAATATCTGACAGTTTTTTTGAAAGTTTATATGACGGAGCTGTATAAAAAGAAACTACAGGTCTTATTGGGTGGTCAGGTTTGTGTAGTTTAATAAAAGAGTATAATTTAGGAGGTTGTGGGTTCATAATATTAAGGTATTTCTGTTCTGTTGGATTTAGTATTGATTTTGAATTTTCAATGGCTAGTTTAATTTGTTTTCGGTATTTTTCTGTGGGGTCTTTGTTTAGTTTTATACTGTTTTGGTTAGTTAAAAATTCTATTGTTTTGTTATTATAGTCTCGTTTGTCGATAGCAATAGTAGTGTTACCTTTGTCTGCTTTTGTAAATATTATGTCATGTTTTATTGATTTATTTTTAATTGAAACGGCTATTTGGTTTTCTTTGAAACAGGAATTATTAGTTTCACTACATACATCAGTAATAGATTTTGAAATGATGCTTTTTTCTATGTTTTTGGCAGTTTTGTTTAACGCTACTTCACATTCTACACCTAGATATTCTAAATTTTTTTGATTATTATGTTGAGGCAAGTTATGTTTGAATCCTTTCTCTAAAAGTTCTATTTCACTATTATTGAATTTAGTATCTGTTAAGTTTATAAATCTATTGAAAAAACTATGATTTGAACAATTTGTTGTATGAGTATTAAGTTTTTTACTATTGCAAATTAGATTATAATTCCCATGACAAAAAATAACTTCGAGATAGAACTAAACATCATTAAACAAATAGCAGTAAACAACGGCTATAACGAACAAACAGTTAACAAAATTTTAAACCAAAAACTCCATAAGAAAGCCCTGAAATTAGTGTATCCACCACCACAGAAAGAACCCAGTACCTTCTGCTCTCTCACATATACTGGCAAGATAACAACAAAGATAGCCAGATACATAAAAAAGAAAGGAATAACACCAGCTTTCAGAACTAACAACAACTTAAGCAAATATATTAAGAACAATAAAAGCCGAAATAGAAAGCAACTACAGAGTGGTGTGTACAAACTAACTTGTGGTGACTGTCCGAAAACGTACATCGGTCAAACTGGCAGAACTTTTGACAAACGGATAGCAGAACACAAAAGGGCATTCAACAATAGAAAAACAGACAGTTCTACATACGCACTTCACCTTCTAGATCATAATCATTCTTTCAATGAAGAGTTTCAAATTCTACATATTCAAAATAAAGGCCTTAAGCTATCTTTTTTAGAATCTATGGAAATTAATAAACTGAAAAATACAGATATAATTCTGAATGACCAACTCGAGACAAACAGCTGCCCACTCCTCAACCTCTTCAGTTGAAGACTTAAAAAGGCAAACACATCGTAAACTATATCACTTGAGAAAGGCACTTCGCCGAAACAGCTGTAGTCACTTAGTTATAATAAATTTTGTGGAAGTATAGAAAACAAACGTTTTCAGTGTTTTATTGTTAGATAAAATGAACTTCCATCAAGTAACGGTCGAATCCATCAATTGAATACTTTTTTCTTTAAATTAAATGAAATAAACAATATCTATAAAATAAAATGAGTAAACAAAACCCAAAAAAGCGAAACCCAAAGGATCATGAGTGTTGTTTACTTACAATTATTTTGTAAAGTGGATTCCAAATAGAAAGTATCTCTTTCACAGAGATTACTTTATCGGAGTGGGATAAGTTTTTCTAAAAATTATGAAATTCCTTTGGCTTATCGTGATTCACAGGCAGAGCGGCAGGAAACTCAACACGCCTAGGATTTCTGTACAGATCAACAGATTTGAATGTTTCCGAACTAAAATTAGTTTTGAAAAAAGTAATCCCAAATTATCGCTACATACATACTTCCAAGTGGACAACATCTGACATACGAAAGTCTGTATTCTGCTGAGTTTGTTCCTTATAATAAAAGGTGAACAGTTAAAACAGTTGTTGTTTTAAAGAGTCTTAAAATCCTTGAAGTAATTTAGTTTTACTTTCGTTGTTTTAAAGAGTCTTAAAATCCTTGAAGTCATTTAGTTTTACTTTCATTTATTTTCCACAGTGGAGTTTCTTAACGTTTTACATCGTTACGTGGAGTTAATACTTTTTTTTTGCTGGGTATTAAGTGTAAACGACTGTTTAGCTCGGAGCTACGGAGGGACTTAATACAATTTAACGTTGCCTATCTTCGGAACCACATTAAATAGGATTTTATATCGTATCGCATATGAAAGATGTGAAGTGTGTTATGTAGAAAGTGAAATAATACAATTTTTAAAAAAAATGGAGTTAATACAGTTTAGCTCTGAGTTACAGAATTAGTTTTATCTTTTATACTATTTACTCACTATGTACCAATGCAATACATATTTGTTTTCTTAAGTTTGCAAATAATTTTGTAATTGTTACCAATCTCCTTATTTTGATATGTCCTACCAAAATAAAAAAAAGGTGGCAAAAGTTGACAAGTTTTCCCTTCCGATTTTC
Organism: Diabrotica virgifera virgifera; assembly: GCF_917563875.1. Classification (NCBI taxonomy): domain Eukaryota; kingdom Metazoa; phylum Arthropoda; class Insecta; order Coleoptera; family Chrysomelidae; genus Diabrotica; species Diabrotica virgifera. The sequence goes on along the minus strand of NC_065449.1, from coordinate 172,263,360 downwards.
CCCCTCCTGTGTAATAAATTGTATTTGAAAGTAAAAAATTTATAATAGTCTAGTAAAATAAAATTACACTACATGTAAATCAAAATGTAAATTCGTACAGGTTGAAACAAATTTTATATCAAAGTTTAGGTGGGTACAAAAGATATTTTCAAGAAAGTATCCAAATCATACAAGGGGATCATTGTTTAAATAATTAAAAGGTGGTCATTTTTGCAAAAAACTTACTTTTTTAATTGCTGAGGTCATTAAATTACTAATGAAGGTGTATAGGATTGTTTTCTGCAAAGTTGAAGGGTAAATTTTTCACATAAGGCTTACAAAATTAAATTTGACCCCCTATTTATTTAAATAATTATACATAAAACTTCAAAAACAAATTTGCAAAAAATTATTTTTAGCGGTTTAAATAAGCACTACAAAATATCTTATTTTACAGGAGAAGTTGCGCTATGTTATCAGTATTAATCAAAAAAAATTGGTCCAAAAATATTTAATATTTTTTGAGATATTGAATTTGTTTATTAAATGTTACTCTAATTTCAATTGCAAAAACGCGATTGTTGCCAAAGAAGTATTCACCTGTATTAAATCTTACTATTTTTATTTTTTTGTATGTTTTCGATAAATGTATTGATACATTCAAATTTCAATTAAACTTCCCCCTAAAATGGCATTTGAAAATTATTCAAATTTGTTTATAATTTGTTTTTTTTAATAACGTCGCGGGGATTAAACATTTTGAAATACCGTTTCGATAATTGGATTCCTGGGAATTTTTCACTAATTAACAAATTTTTTTGTCTTTTTTGCTCTTCTTTTTTTTTTTTCTTGGAGTTATATTACTACGGGCCCTTTTAGGGTTAAGTTTCATGAAGAATGTCGAATCTCTAAGTTGTAGATTCTAGACCTAAAAATATTAAGATTGGTCTAAAATCACTTAAATAAAATGTGGCTACTTACTGAGTTACAGGGTGTTTTATTTAAAAATTTAAAAATTATTTTTACCAAGTACTTTCAAACTATTTGACGTATCCTTATCATACATGGCAGAAAGTGTGGGTACTATACAGTATACTAAATTGTGATAAACAAAAGTTTCTAGCTAGTGCCAGAGGCGTACGACAGGGGATAGTGAATGGTTGACCCTTCCCAAATTCTACGCCACTGAGGGAATTACTATTTTAGCGAAATTTTTCGATTCTCTAATACTTTCTATGTAAATAATACACTCTTTACTGGTAACTATTAAGTCATTAGTTTTCGAGATCTTGGACGTTAAAAATGAAACGGCATAGTTATTTTAATTCATTCATTCATTCATTTTCAACTTCCAATATCTCTCAAACTGATGACTTTATCGATACCAATAAAGTTATTTACATACAAAGTATTGGAGAATCGAAAAATTTCGCTAAAATAGTAATTCACTCAGTGGCGTAGAATTTGGGAAGGGTCAATCATTCACTATCCCCTGTCGTACGCCTCTGGCACTAGCTAGACACGTTTATTAATCACAATTTAGTAGCGTGTATAATAGCTACACTTTCTGCCAAGTATGATAAGGATACGTCAAATAGTTTTAAAGTACTTGGTAAAAATAATTTTTAAATTTTTAAACAAAACACCCTGTAACTCAGTAAGTAGCCACATTTTATTTAAGAGATGTTAGTTAAATCTTAATATTTTTAGGTCTAGAATCTACAACTCAGAGATTCGATATTCTTAATAAAATTTAACCCTAAAAGGGCCCGTAGTAATATAACTCCAAGAAAAAAAAGAAGAAGAAAAAACGACAAAAAAGTTTTGTTAATTAGTAAAAAATTCCCGGGAACCCAATTATCGAAACGGCATTTCAAAATACTTAATCCCCGAGACGTTATTAAAAAAACAAATTATAAACAAATTTGAATAATTTTCAAATGCCATTTTAGGGTGGAGTTTAATTGAAATCTGAATTTATCAATACATTTATCGAAAATTTACATAAAAATAAAAATAATGAGATCTTAAGCAGGTGAATATTTCTTTGACAACAACCGCGTTTTTGCAATTGAAAATATAGTAACATTTAATAAGCAAATTCAATATCTCAAAGAATTATAAATATTTTTTGACCAATTTTTTTTTTGCTTAATACTGGTAACATAGCGCAACTTACGAGTAGTCTGTAAAAAAACATATTTTATAGTGCTTATTTAAAACGCTAAAAATATTTTTTTGCAAATTTGTTTTTAAAGTTTTATATACAATTATTTAAATAAATAGGGGGTCAAATTTAATTTAGTAAGTCTTTTATGAAAGATTTTCTCTTCAGCTTTGCAGAAAAAAAATCCCATAGACCTTCATCGATAAGTGGATTACCTCAGCAGTTAAAAAGTATTTTTTTTTTGCAAAAATGGCCCCTTTTTAATTATTTAAACAATGATCCCCTTGTATGATTTGGATACTTTCTTGAAAATATCTTTTGTACCCACTTAAACTTTGATATAAAATTTGTTTTAACCTGTACGAATTTACATTTTTACTTTTTTTTATTTTATTAGGCTATAATGCTGTCCATATAATATATTTTTGTCTAATACCATTTGGTTCACATATTCGAGTGCAACGATTTTATATTAACAGGATAAATTGTTTTTCAAATTAAAAAAAAGATGGCAAAAGTTGATATGTTTTCCCCCTAAGATTTTTCCCTCCTATGTAATAAATTTTATTTAAAAGTATAAACTTTATATGATGCTTTCCATATATTTGTGTCTAATACCATTTGGTTCACATATTCGAGTGCAACGATATAATATTAACGGGACAAGTTGTTTTTATCATTTTTCAACAAATAGCAATTTGGACATATCAACTTTTGCCATAACGCCACAGAAATTATGACCAATCTTTTTGGGACACCCTGTAATTGCTGTCATTTGACATCTTCTTCGTGTTGGACTTTAACAGACTTAAACGTTGATAACGATTACAGTTGGTGATAAAAACCAGGCTGATTCTTGCATGAGAATTTAATGAAATGGTAACAAATCAATTGGAAGTTCTGTCTGACAATATACATGAAACGTTTTCGTAGTCTGACGTTCCAAATTTTTAACCTGTTCCACAAATAAAATTCTCCTGTTGCAGTGTTCCCATACATCAAAGTTTGTCCGACTAGACACCGTTAAGCTATTAATCAACTTTTTTTATACGAGGGATCCAGGCCTAATAATGTCAATATAGTTTTGTTGTCTACTTTAAAATATGTTATAATATATTTAAATTGTCAATATGAATGACACACAAAGTTAATGTAATAGAAGAGCTAATAGTTTTGTGTTTTGATAATGATTTCCGAAGTGGAAATCAAAACTTCAAATAAACTTAATTTTAAAGCAAAATTGTGGTAGATTTCCATCACAAATAGTAGTAGTAATATAAACAGTGGCCTTTGTCTACAGATAGTCCATTAAAATGTTACATTTTTTAACCCATACCTTGCATTTGTTAGAGGAGTCAATTTTATTTCTTTAATGTGTAGTTGGGATCAGTAGAAGATTAAGTTCAAGTTTTTGGGGTCGCCACCCTTGTTCCCCGGCCGCCATCTTTCAAATGAAGTGCAAAGGGGTTTCGCGCCTTATCTCGTAAACTACCAACACTACGGAAAATCTAATTAAACATAAAATGTAGCAAATTAAATTTTCTACAATTTCGTATTTATTACTTTTTATCGTCAAGTGACCAACAAAAAAGATATAAACAAGAATATGTAAACAATTTCTAACAAGTTTCCTATTGGAGGTTATAACTTTTTTTCAGTCCATTTTAAAATAAAATAATATTATAGCAATTTCGTAGAGGGTTTTTCAGCGAACAATTTCCACTATAGAGTTGTTTAATTCTATTTACTTATATAGGTTTTACAGCGCTCCAAACTTGACCAGATTCTCGAATGCTCATACGGATACAATAAAAACAAAAGTTAGGCTTACTTTTCTATCTATATATATTTTTTATTCATACAATTTATTATGATTTTAACATTCGTATGCTATTATTAATCTGTTTTTGATCTTTCTCCCCACTATAATACTTATAACCCTAAGCATATATAGAAAAGGTCCAAGAAGTTGTTTGAGGACAAATTCGCCGGTTCAGAAGAAGAATGACGAAACCGCAAAATGCAAAATTCTTAAGAAGAGCAAAAAACGAATTTTTGATATCAAAACCATAATGTATGATCAAAATTAGCCATTCACCACACCGTGGTCAGGATCTCGAGAAAAAAGCGTTTTTTGGAGTGTGCCGCTTGTCTATGAAGTAACATAACTATTTTTCTATTGTATATTTTGACTTGAAGTTTTCCAAAAAACTTGTTGGTTAAAATTATAAACTAAAAAGTTTGTCACTCAACTTTTTTAAGTAAACATGAAACTAACGAAATATGATGACAAAATGTTTAAAAACTAACAACTCCTTTTTTAAGATGTTTAAACATTTTGGACAAATTTCATTGTTATCTACATGCTTCAAAGATGACACAGTAAAATTTCCAAAAGGAAATATTTACAGAGTCCAAAAATACAGCGAGGTAAATTTGAAAAATTATCAAAATTGATTTTCGACATTTTTGTATAAAATTTGATTTCTGAACATGTTCCACCAAATCTAGATAAAAATAAACTTCATATTTGGATTCAGCGATCTCCAAAACATAAAAATAGACCAAAATTGGTCATTCACCTTAAATTTATTTATTAGATTTAGGAACATATTAGATAGAAAAGTATTTTTTTTATTGTATTCCTATGAGAATTCGAGAATCCGGTCAAGATTGGAGCGCTGTAAAACCTAGATAATAAATAAAGTTAAACAAAAATGAATAACCATTTTCAATTTCGTTGCAAAACGAAAATACAGCCGAACCATATTCTAGTACAATCAGAGAGTGCCGCAAGCACCTCTACCGGTTTCGAAACTTATTAGTCTCTCATCAGGAGGCACATATGCTGCTCTCTCCGATCGAACCAAAACAAACCCCAGCGTGCAGTCCCGGATTGCAACGAACGAAATGGCATAGATGCCCTAGCGGCAACTGCTAGCGAAAAGACTAAGTTTTCACTCTAATGGCATATAAAACAACCTAATGCTATTCTACACCCCACCAGAATGAAAACAATGGGAACCTTCTCTGGTTACACCTCCGAGGCTTCTACAATTTGCAAGCCATACGGATGCTGAGACTAAGGAAGATGAGGGAATTCTACAATTTACAATTCACGTCCCATCTGCTCAGTGCGGTAAAGTTCCAACGAGAATGGTTCCCTTCATACTCCACACAGAGTAAATGTAAATCAAAAATGAATAACCATTTTCAATTTCCTTGCAAAACGAAAATACAGCCGAACCATATTCTAGTCCAATCAGAGAGTGTCGCAAGCACCTCTACCGGTTTCGAAACTTATTAGTCTCTCATCAGGAGGCACATATGTTGCTCTCTCCGATCCAACCAAAACAAACCCCAGCGTGAAGTCCCGGATTGCAACGAACGAAATGGCATAGATGCCCTAGCGGCAACTGCTAGCAAAAAGGCTAAGTTTTCACTCTAATGGCATATAAAACAACATAATGCTATTCTACACCCCACCAGAATGAAAACAATGGGAACCTTCTCTGGTTACACCTCCGAGGCTTCTACAATTTGCAAGCCATACGGATGCTGAGACTAAAGAAGATGAGGGAATTCTACAATTTACAATTCACGTCCCATCTGCTCAGCGCGGTAAAGTTCCAACGAGAATGGTTCCCTTCATACTCCACACAGAGTAAATGTAAATCAAAAATGAATAACCATTTTCAATTTCGTTGCAAAGCGAAAATAAAATTAAACAACTTTATAGTGAAAATTGTTTATTGAAAAATCCTCTACAAAATCGCTATGATGGTATTTTATTGTGAAATGAACGACAAAAAAGTTATAACCTCCAAAATGAAACTTCTTACAAAATTTTCTCATATTTTTGTTTATAACTTTTTTGTTGGTCACTTGACGATAAAACGTAATAGATATAAAATTGTAGAACATTTAATTTGCTACATTGTATTTGTTTAAATTTTCTGTAGGATTGCTAGTTTGGGAGATAGAGCGCGAAAGCCGTTTGCACCCCTTTTTCCAATATGGCAGCCGGTGGACAAGGGTGGCGACCCCAAAAACTTGAACTTAAGCTTCTACTGAACCCCCCTACACATTAAAAAAATATAATTGACTCCTCTAAGAAATGCATCCCTAAATGTAATATTTTAATGGCCTAAGAGCATATTTTTATTAGTAGATTTCTTACAAAAAGAAACGATTATAATTTTTTCTTATTTTCAACTGACCGCACTATCATTAAAAATATTGCGAATGCAATTAAGATCTAGAAAAATAATTCCGTTTAAGCGCAGCAAAACTTCCTTTAGCCTCAGGCTTTTCTAAACCTGCCTTTAAAACGGCATAGTTCGCGTTTCTCGCCACTAAAACTTCAGAATACAAAACTTTTTTTAATTTCCAGTAATTGTTCTGCTTCTCCATTCCAATGATATACTTCTCCTATTATCAAGACTTGAGGTAAATTAATCCCTATTGTGTTGGTCCAGCATTTAATTAAAAGTAATTACATTGCGGTTTGATAGTAATCAAGGCTAAGATTAAGGTCTCGATAAAAATAAAATTAAAAAGGAGTGAAGCTATAAAGTAGTGATTAAGTGCCAAACGTTAGCGAAATATTTTCCGATCCAATACACTCTTGTATCATCATAATTATTTTCTGTAAAACCGGGTTTCAGAAATAACAAGCTCTATACATTTTCTTCTGCGTTTGCAGTTACGTATTTTTCCCTTGTCTTTACGTAGGTACAGTTGTTCCAACGGATCTTTGCACAAACGTAATGATTGATTTGCAAACAAGATAAATCAAAACATTAAGTGATCCGTGATGTACTGTCAATGTAATTATTAAGAAATGACGCTTTAGGCTATTGATTATATTCAAAATAAGATAGCTAAAAGGAAATACAACGTTAACGGGGTTTTATTATTTCATATGGTCAATGGACATCTATATATGAAAAAACCGCGGAGTGCTACCATTTAAAGGGGTGCGTTTTAGAGAAATGGGTGAATTAGTCCCTGGGCACAGGTTACATTAGGGTGAGTTCTATGCACTTTTGGTACAAACATATCTACATAAATATTGTTCCTGGTTAAATTTCCTATCTAAATATCACTTTTTAAAGTCAATGATAATTTTTTTTACAAAAATATATTCAAAAGAAAAAGCACAAAGAAACCCAAAAGAAAGAAATTTTGTTTTTTGTCCCATAACTTTTGTCCACTAGGATATAGGTATAGACATTGCTTTACAGAAAAAAACCTACATATTTCTTCTTTAAAATGTTGTTTAGTAGAAGTAATTTTGATTCATAGTTTTCGAAATATGATTTCTCAAAACTTGCTACTCACAGCAATTTTGGGCAATTTTCCTGGTTATTTCGCAAATATTGTTTGTAACTATTTTCTACGTAACTTTAGGTATATGCAATGGTACACGTAATAGGAATAGAAATCAATTACCTTTAAAATGGTCTACCGTATAACGTTGTACGACTTTTTTTAAAAAGATTATGGTTTTTCAGGGTTTTATACTTTTAACGATTTTTTATAATATAATATAAAAATAAAATAATATTACTATATAATATAATATTATATAACATTATATTATGTATATTATATACATGTTATAATATTATATTATACAGGGTGTCCCGAAAAGATTGGTCATAAATTATACCACACATTCTGGGGTCAAAAATAGTTCGATTGAACCTACCTTACCTTGGTACAAATGTGTTCATAAAAAAAGTTACAGCCCTTTGAAGTTACAAAATAAAAATCGATTTTTTCCAATATATCGAAAACTATTGGATATTTTTTATTGAAAATGGACACGTATCATTTTTATGATAGGAACATCTTAAAACAAAATTATAGTGAAATTTGTCCACCCCTTAAAGATTTTATGGGGGTTCTGTTCCCTTAAACCCCCCAAACTTTTGTGTACGTTCCAAGTAATTCATTATTGTAGTACCGTCGGTTAAACACAACGTTTTAAAAACTTTTTTGTCTCTCAGTATTTTTTCGATAAGCCAGTTTTTTATCGAGATACGGCTAATTTTTTAATATATTTACATAAAAATTTTATGGGGGTTTTGTTCCTTTAAACCCCCCAAATGTTTGTGTACGTTCCAATTAAACTATTATTGTGGTACCATTAGTTAAACATAGTGTTTTTAAAACTTTTTGCCTCTTAGTATTTTTTTGAAAAGTCACCTTTTATCGAGATGTGGCTTCTTTTTTAAAATATACTTGAAAATGTAAATTACAAATAAATTTTCAGATTATTAACAGGTCTCTATAATCGTACTTAACCATATACAAATATGTGGTAGATTCGACAAATATTCAAAATATCTCGATAAAAACTGACTTTTCGAAAAAGTACTAGGAGGCAAAAAAGTTTTAAAAACACTGTATTTAACTAATGATGTCACAATAATAATTTAATTGGAACGGACACAAAAGTTTGGGGGGGTTCAAGTGAACAAAACCCCCATACAATTTTGATGGGGTGCACAAATTTCACTTTAATTTTTTTTTAAGATGATGTTGCCATGAGAATACATGTCCATCATTTTTGTAACTTTCATTTTTGGATTTTCATTTTTTAACTTCAAAGGGCTGTAACTTTTTTTGTGCATTATTGTATATAGGTAAGTGAGGTTCAATCAACTTATTTTTGACCTCATAATCTGTGGTATAATGTATGACCATTATTTTCGGGACACCCTGTATATTATATATTATACCTAATATAAAAAGAATATTATTTTTTACATTTTTTACGATTATTTTTGAAATTTCTCATTATAACTTTTTTTTTCATGTACATGAATATACTATATATTGTTCAATAAAGAGGGCTTACTGACTGTTCTTTAAAATGGTGTATCATCTATATATAAGTATGTAATGGAAACCGAGTGATTCTTTGATATTTTCTTTGCGTGATTCTTTTACAAAAATTACATAAACATTAGTCTTAGAAAACATCACTTTAGTTAAAATTATTTAAACGTTGACATTTAAAAAATTTTCAAAATCAAAGTCAATCTCTTCGTTAGCAATAGCTTCAATATCTTCCTCTGACACCTGTTATCTTAGAGTTCCCACAATTAGTACCCATGCACATGCCCCTTTGCAGAATATTGAAAAACTAATTCCTATCTTCCTACAACCGCAGTTTTTTGTACATCCTTTGGTACATTTACATGCTATTCTTTCAAGCAAAGCTTGTGGTGCAGGAGCTTTGACAGTAAATATTGGAATTAATCCATATTTTGAAGTTTGCCCGGCCGAGTCAAGTGGATCCAAAGTATTACCTATAAAAAATAAGATTCAATCATAACACTTCTTCTTCTTCAAGTCCGTCTCCTATCGGAGGTTGGAAATCATCACAGCTATTCTTATTTTACTGGCGGCTGCCCTAAATAGGTCGATGGAACTGCAGCCGAACCATTCCCTCAGATTTCTTAACCAAGATATTCTGCGCCTACCGATACTTCTCTTACCCCTGATTTTACCCTGAATGATCAGTCTCAGCAGCGAGTATTTGTCACCTCTCATAACATGGCCAAAGTATTCAATCATAACACACAATCACATAAAAAAGTTATAATGAGGAATTTAAAAAATAATCCTAAAATCAAAAATCGTTGCAAGTACTTATTACATTTTCAAAAAGCATATCTTATTCCAAAATAATCCTAGAAAATTTTATAATACACCATTTTAAATTAAACAGGATAAGCTTTCTTTTAAACTATACAGGGTGTCCCGAAAAGATTGGTCATAAATTATACCACACATTCTGCGGTCAAAAATAGTTCGATTGAACCTAACTTACCTTAGTACAAATGTGCTCATAAAAAAAGTTACAGCCCTTTGAAATTACAAAATAAAAATCGATTTTTTTCAATATATCGAAAACTATTAGAGATTTTGTATTGAAAATAGACATGTACCATTCTTATGGCAGGAACATCTTAAAACAAAATTATAGTGGAATTTGTCCACCCCATAAAAATTTTATGGGGGTTTTGTTCCCTTAAACCCTCCAAACTTTTGGGTACGTTCCAATTAATTCATTATTGTGGTACCATTAGTTAATCACAACGTTTTTAAAACTTTTTTGCCTCTTAGTATTTTTTTGATAAGCCAGCTTTTATCGAGATGCGGCTTATTTTTTAATATATTTACATACAAATTTTATGGGGGCTTTGTTCCTTTAAACCCCCCAAATGTTTGTGTACGTTCCAATTAAACTATTATGTTGGTACCATTAGTTAAACACAGTGTTTTTAAAACTTTTTTGCCTCTTAGTCTTTTTTGATAAGTTACCTTTTATCGAGATGTGGCTTCTTTTTCAAAATATACCTAAAAATGTAAATTATAAATAAATTTTCAGATTATTAACAGGTCTCTATAATCGTACTTAACCATATACAAATATGTGGTGGATTGGAAAACTATTCAAAATATCTCAATAAATAGTGGTTTATCGAAAAAGTACTAAGAGGTAAAAAAGTTTTAAAAACATTGTGTTTCACTAATGGTGCCACAATAAGATTTTAATTGGAACGTACACAAAAGTTTGGGGGGGTTTAAGGGAACCAAATCCCCATAAAATTTTTATGGGGTGCACAAATTTCACTTTAATTTTTATTTAAGATGTTTCTGCCATAAGAATGCCACATGTCCATTTTCAATCAAAAATATCCAAGAGTTTTCGATATATGAAAAAAAATCGATTTTAATTTTGTAATTTCAAAGGGCTGTAACTTTTTTTGTGTGCACTATTGTATATAGGTAAGTGAGGTTCAATCAACCTATTTTTGACCCCAGAATGTGTGGTATAATTTATGACCAATCTTTTCGGGACACCCTGTATAATATATACCTAAATGTAGAAAAAAAAAAGTTATAATAGGAAGTTTAAAAAATAATCGTAAAAAATATAAAACTCGTTAAAAGTATAAAGTCTTGAAAAAGATAACCTCTTTAAAAGAAGTCGTACAACATTATACAGTAGAAAATTTTAAAGGTTATTGATTTCTACTCCTCTTACATGTACCATTGCATATGCCTATAGTTACGTAGAAAAAAGTTACTGAACAATATTTGCGAAATAACAAGGAACATTGCCCAAAATTGCTGTGAGTGACGAACTTTGAAACATTATATTTTGAAAACTGTCCATCCTAATGACCTCTACCAAACATCATTTTAAAGAGAAAATACGTAAGTTTTTGTTTCTGTGAAGCAATGTCTATACCTATATCCCCGTGGACAAAAGTTATGGGACAAAAAACAAGATTTATTTCTTTTGGGTTTCTTTGTGCTTTTTCTTTTGAATATATTTTTGTAAAAAAAAGTATCTTTGACTCTAAACAGTTATATTTAGATAGGAAATTTAACCAGGAACAATTTTTATGTAGACGTGTTTGTACCAAAAGTGCATAGAACTCACCCTAATGTAACCTGTGCCCAAGGACTAATTCACCAATTTCTCGAAAACGCACCCCTTTAAATGGTAGCACTCCGCGGTTTTTTCATATATAGAGACTCATTGACCATATGAAATAATAAAACCCCGTTATCGTTGTAGTTCCTTTCTATAGTACATAATCAATAGCCTACTTATCTGAGCCTCGGGTTTGGGGGGAGGGGGGGTGGGACAAGTCGGCAAATTAGTAGTTTTTTACATATTTTGCGGTTTAGCATAAACAATGTTGTATAGAAAAATGTTCTACAATAAATCTTAATAAAAAAAGGCCCGATGCATAATCCTCCTAAAACTAACGGTTCCACAGTTATGGAGGTAGTATAGTATAATTGGTCCAAAAAAAGGCCTAACCTAAACATCCAAAGTAAAAGTTTTCCTCCAACACCAAATTGTTCTATATGGTCTACATATTGTTCAGTAAAAAGTTACACCATTTTGAGCGTCGGGTTTGGGGAGAGGGGGAGGGGAGAAATTGGTAAATTAGTAGTCTTTTACGTTTTTCGTCAATATTTCTAAACCTTAGCGGTTTAGCGTGAACCATATTCTGTACAAAAATATTCTACATTTAATTTGAAACGAAAATTTTACTGTTGGAAAGATATTCTTGCAACATTGTCCATAGAAAGTTCAGAGTGGGTTTCTTCGTACCAGAGATTTATATGGCCTAGGCCTGTAGAAACCTCTTGAAGGTGAGTTTGTGGTTAGTTTGTCGTTTCTTCAAGGGTTTATCAGTAACATACCACCAGCCATTGAAATAGCAAACTACATTAAAAAACACAATTCTATTTAAAAAATTATTTTCCTCAGTAATAATATTATAATTTGCCCAAAAAATGTAAAAAATACGAAAAACCTCCACTTTACACCCTCCGTAACTTCGGAACCGTTGATTTTAGAACAATGATGCATAGGACCTCTTTCGTTTCAAATTTAATGTATAACATTTTTATAAAGAATATTGTTCACGCTAAAATGCGTTTAGAAATATTGACAAAAAACGTAAAAAAACCACTAATTTACCGATTTCTCCCCTCCTCTAACTTTTTTTTGAACAATATGTGGAGTATATAGAACAATTTGGTGTTGGACGAAAACTTTTATTTTGGATGACGGGGTTAGGCCTTTTTTTGGACCAATTATATCTACTACATTACCTCCGTAACTTTGGAACCGTTCGTTTTAGAAGGATTATGCATACGACTTATTTTGTTTAAAATTTATTGTAGAACATTTTTGTATAGAGCATTGTTTACGCTAAACCGCATGGTTTTAGAAATATTGACGAAAAACTTAAAAAACTACTAATTTACCGACTTCTCCCTCACCTACCCCCAAACCCGAAGCTCAAAACAGTGTAACATTTTACAGAACATTATGTAGACCATATAGAACAATTTGGTATGTTGGAGAAAAAATTTCACTTTGGATGTCTGGGTTATTCCTTTTTTGGATAACCTAAATCATACTAATAGTCAAACACTACTTCCCTATGGCTCAACACTAACGAATTCTTAAAATAATACACTACTTCACTAAACAGACATCGATACAGATAACAGAAGAGATAAGCGAATCGTGCTATTATTACACTTAGAAATCTGAAGCAGGTTTGTCTTCTTCTTCTTTAGTTTATTGGCCTCCACCTACTTGGGTATTTGGCCAGCTCATCGTCGCGGAATAAGGGAAAAATTCCTTATTCACTTACAATTTGGAGTTAGTACATTGCACAATTTGATTATTCTTCTTCTTCTTCTTTTTCTTCTTCTTCTTCTTCTTCTTCTTCTTCTTCTTCTTCTTCTTCTTCTTTAGTTAACTTAGCAGGTTTGTCAAAATGACAGTGACTATTTTTTTTTGTTGACTAATCAGTTATTTAGTTATAATTTTATCGCTTCTCCAGAGCAACATCGACGCAATAGTGGAGTCAATGAAGGTTTTCACCTCCGATTTCGTTGAACCTCCATCGATTTTCATGAAAATTGGTAAGTATGTAGAGGATACCTCAAGAATCAAAGGTGACATGGTGCCAACTTGCGCTTTTACCCTGGGGGGGGGGGATGCCACCCCTTCTCGGGGGGTGGAAATTATTTTTTTAAAAATAATACCACTAATCGATAGAGGGACAAATTATAAGTAAAATTTGTTATATAAAGTTATTCCAATAAATCAATAGTTTTTGAGTTATTAAAGATCAAAAGTTTTGATTTTTCCTGAAAAAAATCCATGTTTTAAAGCAGTTTTTCATAAATAACTCAAAAACCATAAGTTTCTTTAAAAAAGTTGTTATTACCAAAATCGAAGAAAATATAAAAATAAATAAGCTCCTTCTTTGAAAAATCCTTTATTACATATACAAAGTAAGTTATATGCAATTGAATATATATTTTTTTCCGCGATTACTCAAACCTTAGTATTCAAGCTTAAATAACAGGAAAACGATGCCCTTTGTTAAATATAGATACTAAACATTTTATTAAAGTACTTAAAGGCTTTGTTAAAGGTAACTATCAAAAAGCTATATAAGAAGTCGATAGCATCAAAATTAAGCAAGTTATGATGGAAATAAGAGGACCCTTTCAGATTTTTTAGGGAAGAATGAAAAATGAAACATACGTCATTTCTACAAAAATTAAAATTTATAGTAACCCATTTAAAACTTTATTTATTTTAACATGAGTAATCACATCAACAATTTTGACCGGTTTAGAATGCATATTTTTGAAAAAAAAATACGATTAAAAAAAATTTGAATTTTTCAAATTTTCGTGAATTTCATGTTCTTTTGATAATAACTCCAAAAATACTCGATATACTTAAAAAATGGTAGAGAACAAAATTTTAGTTTTAACTTTATTTAAGCTTTTTATTTTTTTAATATTTTTGTACGACAAAAAATAACCGAGATAGAAACATTTAAAACCTAAATTTTACTGCGAAAACCATGTAACCGGGGCCCTTTCACCTTGTATTTAAAAAAAATAAAGAATTTAGAAAATTATGTTTAATACAGTGTTATAGACCTTGTACTTAGCCTGTAAGGTTTTTTGGATAAATCTCATATTTCAAAAATTACCTGAGTTATTTTAAGAAAACCAATAACGTTTTCTTTGAAAAAATTTTATAGCGGAGATTTTGTATGTACACAGGTTGTGGGAAGTCCAATTAGTCGTTTGTTGTAGGAGATACGAAAAAAGTTTATTTAAGTGAGATTGGGGCATAGATAATATCAGAATTTAAATACATTTCCAAATATACAGGGCCACCCATATTGACAGGGTGAATCAAAATTACCTTTTGTTTAATGGAACACCCTGTATATTTTTACATTTTTGGATTTTCCTCTATGTTTTATTTCTTAAAATATCAGGTTTCGTGATGTTATACGAAGTAGTTTATTTAAAAGATAATTACGTTTTTTTTTCAAATTTCATAGCAATATTCACCCCCTGTATAATTGTAGTGATTTGACATCAGAAAATCAGTTTATGTTCAAGTGATTTTTAATATAGTCTATTATTGTTAAAAATTATTAATCTAGCAAAACGTTTAATACTGTAGCTAATACAGGGTTGGTCGAAACTGAATGAGTTTTTTCTCAAAGTTTGAGAGTATGAGTTTTCTCAAACAGAGCAGCCTGTAATGCCTGTAATGAGCATAATAATAAAATGCTATTGTATGACACTTTATTAGTTCCCACCCTGCCAGTGAGAACTGAATTTATTTTTGAAATCCCTAACTTTATGTCTTTAATTATTTTAAATATTGTGAACGATTAAAAAACAATCAAATTAAATTGAAATGAATAACCAGTGTATATCTTCCACATTTACTTCATATTTAACGTAGCCTGTACCATAACATTGCACAGATTATTATCCCTGTATAGCAACGATATACCATGAATGTGAATTCATACTTGAGAAATGTCCTATATCCAGTCTCACAAAAAAACGGATTCTTTAAACATAATATATCAGACAAAATCAGCCAAAGTGATTTGCGATATCTAATTAAAGGCCGTACCAAGTTGGTTTTGTTGAATATAGCATGAAAGCACGACGATACTTTAGTGATAAGCGTATATTTCGTAGTAGCTATAGTATGTTGTTTTATATTATGTATTACCTATATTAAATTAGTTGTAGTATGTTTCGTTTATCTAAAAAAATGTAAAACAAACAAAAATCCTGTTTTTCTTGTAGCTGTTTTTTCGTATGGATATTGTTTTATATTGTAGTAAATTGAATTTAGTTTTAGTATGTTCCGTTTGTTTGTAGAATTATATTTTATTAGATTTGCTTTAATTACTAAAATAAATCAATTTTCTATTATATTTTATGTATTTGTGGAAAAGGAAACCTAGCATTAGCGTCCACATTTCTATAACGGCCAATTGTTTTCTATTTTTAGTGGCCGTTATTGGCAGGTTCTACTGTACCAATAATATTTTATTAAATTATGAAATATTATTTAAATAAAAAATTTATAAACTTGATAAAAGAAAGTTTGCTTAGAATTTACTCCTCTATCTAATTATGGGGTTATTTTTAATAAAATAGTGTTCACCCATGAGAAGGGGTAACATCTACCCCCAGGATAAAAGCGCAAGTTGGTACCACATCATTTTTGTTTCTTGAGGTATCCTCTAACTACTTACCAATTTTCATGAAAATTGATGGAGGTTCAACGAAATCAGGGGTGAAAATCTTCAGTGACTGCCTTTTTGGAAATATAAAAGAATAATTTTTTTCGTGATGGTCGATTTGCTAATTTTCTGATTTTTGGTTGCTATAAGGTTTGAAAAATTAATAAAAATTATAAATCATGCATATGAATGTAAAAAAATATTTATTTTACTTAATTAAACGAGATTGCTTGAGCCAGAATGCTGAAATCTGCATTTTTATCATTAAAAAAAAAAGGTGGATTTCACCCTAAAATGCAGAAAGCGCAACTTGGTGCCATATCACTTTTGTTTTTTGAGGTATCCTCTAACTAATCAACAATTTTCATGAAAATCGATGAAGGTTCAAAAAAATCGTGGGTGAAAACATTCAGTGACTACACTTTCAGAAATATAGAAGAATTTTCGTGATTTTCGACTTGTTAATTTTCGGATTTTTGGTTACTATAAGGTTTGAAAAATTAAAAAAAAAATGTAATTCATGCACATAAATATAAAACAAATATTTATTTTTCTTAATTAAAGATTACTTGCGCCATAATGCGGAAATCTGCATTTTTTACAATTTAAAAAGTAGGGGCGTATTGCACCCCTAAAATGCAAAAGCGCAAGTTGATGCTATATAACTTTTATTGCTTGAGGTATCCTCTAACTACTTACCGATTTTCATGAAAATGAAAATTTTCGTTGAAGGTTCAACGAAATAGGAAGTGAAAACTTACAGTGACTGCACTTTCAGAAATCTAAAAAATAATTTTTAAAAAAGGGGTGTATTTCACCCCTAAAATGCAAAAAGCGCAAGTTGGCACTATGTCACCTTTATTCCTTGAGGTATCCTTTAACCACTCACCAATTGTTATGAAAATCGATGGAGGTTCAACGAAATCTGAGGTAATAACTCATATCCACCTTCATTGACTCCACTACAAGTACACATTACTAAAATTATGGAAAATTTACTTTTAAAAATATTTTTACAGGAAAGTAATCAAGTGAAGTTTAAGTGAATATTTTTGAAACTGAAATAACTTTTTTTAATGGTAAATTTAGTCTATTTTAAATTAATGACACTCTTAGTGTTTTGATAAACTTTTTGAGTCTACACAGGTCTCAGAACTTTGCAGGCTCCCAGTTGCGTCATTGTTCTTCCAATATTTTTAAAATAGTTTCTGAATCGGTTTAAGTTGGTCTACAATAGTAACATTAAAAAAACTTAAAGAAAGGTTTTATTGTCAGCAAATAATACAAACTACTCAAAATGATAAAAAATAACAAAAACACTACTCAGAATTCCTAAAAAGTAACATTTGTTTTTTGAACACCTTCAAAAAAATTAAAAAAAAACATTCACAATTCAAAACAAGCTATTAAAAAAGGTTCGTAATATTTGGAAATTATATTACTTGATAATAAATCTTCTTTTTATTACATCTTCTACATTTCTTGTTCTTGTCACTCGTCTACTTTTTACGGTTATAGCATAGGCTTGATTCAATTCCACCTGTTTGTAGCTGCTTTTGTAAAATAACCTATCACTGTCCTTCTCAAATCGAATCATTTTAATATCTGACAATTTTATTTGTTCGCCGTGTATATTTTTCTGTCAGTTGAAGCCGATGTCGTTAGTAAGCGTTTTCAAATCGATGAAGTCATTCTAAATTAATTCTTTTACTATAAGAGAGTTTCCTTTTTCCTTTGCGTTTCTAATAATCGACACAATTTGATCGGGAACGTATATCGGTCGTGACTTTTAGCTCTTTTCATAGCTTTTTCGATGGTACTGTGGACTACATCACCTTCGTTTTGTGTATGACCTCGGATGAGATACTTGTGTGTTATGGAATTTAACTGAAACTTCTTAATTGCGTATACTCTGGGCTAATTAGCAAAATACAAGGAAAAGTTATTTACCAGCAATTTTATTGCTGGAATCGAATCTTATGATTGTATATATTAATAATATAGGTATGCAAAGTCCGCAGATAGTGTGCTACTTTTTTTATAAACAAAATGGCGACCGAAAATCGTGTTTTTTTCAATTTTTGCTCTATAACTCCAAAGATTTTAACTTTACACCAAAAACACCCAAATAAAAATTCACCGCAATTAAATTCTGCATAGAGACGTGTTTTTCCTCCCGATTCACTTCGATGAAAACTTTCCCCGGAAAAGCGGGTTTTTCCAACAAAATCTTTAATTTTCAACTAAAATTTTAGATAAGTAACTGTTAATCAATAATTAAATAATTTGGCAATGTAAAAGCTCTTTTCGTATAGATTATGATTCCAGAAGCCGATGGAAATCGAATGAACAGTTTAGCAACAATTGAATTGTTAATTAAAAATTTACGGTCGCTATAATAACGACAATAATTATGATGCATAAGAAAAACTATGATTTTTTTATAAAAAGACACTATACCTATCAAATGTACTTTACAGAATTGAAATTGGACGATTTAAGCGGCCTCAGGAATATTTTAAAGTTATAAACAATTTTTAGGCTTATAAACAAATAGAATATCTCGGGAAATATTAAACTAAATTAAATTGTGAAAACGGTACTCGAAAAACAGCGGCAGGACGCTTCTTTTAAAAGAAAAAACGTTTAATGGTGACGAGTGGTTCCTGAGATACAACCGGTCAAAATTGACCGGAATTTACGGCAGAGATATAAAAAATAGGATCATAATTTTAAACCATCACCTTTTTATTTTTGTCCTCTTTCTCCACACCAATTTTCATATCTTTAAAATACTCATAACATATATTATTATAATAAAAACTATCGATAATACGTGTGAAAATTGCCAAAAATAGCAAAATTCCAATCAAAAATTAGGTTGGAGAAAATGTAACCCTCAAAGTTCAAAATCGGTATACGTTAAAAAAATGCATTTTCTCGGCTTCCCATGGAGCAATTTTCTTCATTCTTTTTTTGTTCCCTAATAACTCGAGTAGAGCCATCGAACTAATGCATTTATAAATGTCAAACTTGCTTTTGTTTTGTTATAATAGATTTATTTATTTATAAGAACAGAAAACTACATATTTTTTCCAGTTGTAAGCTTTTTTTTAGATAAACTTACTACAAGTGTACCTTTTAAAGTTAAAAACATAAATATTCTCATTTGAAAGCTGTATAATTATTTAAACAATTTTTATTTAAACAAATTAAAATTTTGTGTTATAATAAAAAATTAATTTATTATAACAAAACAAAAGCAAGTTTGACATTTAATAATGCGTTAGTTCGATGACTCTACTCGAGTTACTTGGGAACAAAAAAAGAATGAAGGAAATTGCTCCATGGAAAGCCGAGAAAATGCATTTTTTTAACGTATATTGATTTTGAACTTTGAGGGATACATTTTCTCCAACCTAATTTTTGATTGGAATTTTGCTATTTTTGGCAATTTTCACACGTATTATCGATAATTTTTATTATAATAATATATGTTATGAGTATTTTAAAGATATGAAAATTGGTGTGGAGAAAGAGGACAAAAATAAAAAGGTGATGGTTTAAAAATAATGATCCTATTTGTTATATCTTTGCCGTAAATTCCGGTCAACTTTGACCGATTGTATCTCAGGAACCACTCGTCATAATTAAACTTTTTTTCTTTTAAAAGAAGCGTCCTGCCACGGTTTTTCGAATAACGTTTTCAAAATTTAATTTAGTTTAATATTTCCCGAGATATTCTATTTGTTTATAAGCCTAAAAATTGTTTATAATTTTAAAATATTCCTGAGGCCGCTTAAGTAGTCCAATTTCAATTCTGTAAAGTGCATTAGATAGGTATAGTGTCTTTTTATGAAAAAATTATAATTATTCTTATACGTCATAATTATTGTCGTTATTATAGCGACCGTAAATTTTTAATTAACAATTAAATTGTTGCTAAAATGTTCATTCAATTTCCATCGGCTTCTGGAATTATAATCTATACGAAAAGAGCTTTTACATTACCAAGTTATTTAATTATTGATTAACAATTACTTATCTAAAATTTTAGTTGAAAATTAAAGATTTTGTTTGAAAAACCCGCTTTTCCGGGGAAAGTTTTCATCGAAGTGAATCGGGAAGAACACGTCTCTATGCAGAATTTAATTGCGGTGAATTTTTATTTGGGTGCTTTTGGTGTAAAGTTAAAATCTTTGGAGTTATAGATCAAAAATTGAAAAAAACACGATTTTCGGTCGCAATTTTGTTTATAAAAAAAGTAACACACTATCTGCGGACTTTGCATACCTATATTATTAATATATACAATCATAAGATTCCATTCAAGCAATAAAATTGCTGGTAAATAACTTTTCCCAAAAATGGCCTATTCTCCGATAATCAGCCCAGACTAGTAGTAATATAAAAAATTACATAAATTAATTAACATAATAATAATACAAAAAAGCTGTTGTTTGTCCCATAGGTACTGGCAGGGCAGTTTGTAGGTTGTACATTACCAAAACTGTATTTGATCCTTCTTCTTTTGCTACTTCTTTGTCTGAAGCTTTCTCAGTTCTACTTAGTTCTTTTTCCTCTTGATGTGACATACTGACATTGTAATTTTTCTTTTTCTTCGTCAAGCGCGTTTTTAAATGATTCACACAAGTCGCATTGGTCTTTCTTTGAGAAAAAGAAACCAATATTGAATTGTGTAGTAATATGTGGTCGTAGGCGTCACAGTTTGCAGCAGGCTAGCCCAAATCTTCTTGTTGCTTTTTATAGTGTTTGTGCATTTCTGCAATGGATAAACCGCCATCTATAACCTCTCTTGATGTGTTAGCTCTTTGGTAATGCCTCTCTGTACTAGGTATAGAATTTATATGTGATTTTACAGACACCATCATTTCAGGGTTCATCTTTACCTGTTGACCATGTTTTCCACGTTTATCTTGCGGTACAATTCCAGACCCAGAAGCTTTTGATTGGATAATTGTTCTAGTTGATCTCTCCTTAATGCCAAAAGTGTTAATCAGGTATGTTTTGCATACATGCATTTTTTTCCATTGCGAAGCAGATAGAAAGCACAGTTCTGTCTTTTAGGTGTTTGGATAGTTGTTATGCGGCGATAACTCAACTGAAGTGGTTCAATACAAGAAGACAAATAATCACGTTGTCTATGCAGTGATCCTAGATTCCAATACTGCTGAAAAAATCATCTCTATGGTCTTCGCTAAACTTCTATGAACACCTCTGAATGCAACGATTAGAGCAAGTAGGCCCCATTGTTTTTTTATTAACAACTTTTCCAGTTCTTGAAATATAACTTTTTCCTGAATTCTTAAGGAGTTTATCTATATTTTTTCGCCATTTTCATATTCAGAAAATAGACCTCTGGGTCTCTTTTTCTCTTTTATGGTAGGGGTCAAATTTGTTTCACTTTCCGACGATATAATATTTTCTGATGGTACATAGTTGTCACTATCTTCTCCAAATAAGCTGTTCTCATCATCTGAGGCATGTTGCCCATCATAGACTGTTCGAGACATTTTTCTCAAAGTGATCTTGGTTGATGAGTGGGTTTCAACAGAATATGATGAACTGGGTTGTGTTTCATAATTGTTTGAAATACGTAGGTTATCTAAAAGTAATTAATAATCAATAAAAGTAATTTCGATTAAAAAAGGAAAGTACCTACCTGGTCCAAGTTCACAAGGCATGTAGGAACATACTATTAGAGTATTGACTCGAGGAATTCGGATTTAAATTCACTGGCTGCAATTCTGATAAAATGACCGCATCATTATTGAGTGTTTCTGAAATGTTATTGTCTTCCAATACTGATGGTTCGTCTGGAGTACTGTTCTCTTTTTGTAGATTGTTTGAAATACGTAGATTATCTAAAAGTAATTAATAATCAATAAAACTAATTTTGATTAAAAAAGGAAAGTACCTACCTGGTCCAAGTTCACAAGGCTTATGTAGGATCATAAGATTAGGGTCTAAACTCGAGGAATTCGGATTTAAATTCACTGGCTTCAATTCTGCTAAAATGACCGCATCATTGAGTGTTTCTGAAATATTATTGTCTTCCAGTACTGATGGTTTCTCTGGAGTACTGTTCTCTTCTTGTAAATTGTGAGTGGCTAAATGAAGTATCAGCTCAGTCCTTTTCATTATTCAAGATTATACTCGCGTTTTATTTCTTCACTGAAATACAAATCTATTATATCGACTGTTTCTACACACACTATTTCACACAAACTTTCAATGTTATTTGAGTTAACAATGACATAAATACTGGTTAAGTGCCTATAAAAACTACTATTCAAAAACCATAACGACGTAAATGTGTACTTGCCGCTTTAATCATCTAGCAAGTCGCCAGAGATATCAAATTTTCTAGGCGAACAATGGACACAACTGTCCGTTACGCTGATGTTCCTCTAAGATTACACCAAAACTTTATTTTATTTTGTCACAATCTACACTTATGTGGTTGTAGAAATATAAACGAAGTGTTCTGTTCGACAGTCTATGACCAACTGACATTTGCGGCTTTTTCGTTCTAACAATATGGCCGAAAGTGCATAATTTCGACAACGACGCAACTGCTTCCCAGCGGCCAATAAATGTACTACCTTTATGGTATTGTTCCATCCGATAGAATGGCACGTTCTGACTTTTTTGACACATTTAACTCAAAACTGCAAAAAATTGCACTTACGTCATTGTTGCTCCGGAGAAGCGATATGTATGTTCTATTCATTGTTAGAGATAAAAAATTTTAGTGGTTTCAATATGACACAAAACGTAGGCATGGGATTATTTGAAGAAAGTGAATTTTTCTGTTAGTCTTAATGGCGGTACAGGCTAGTTTTTTTTAATATTGTATTTAGTTATAGAGTAATTTCCACATACTAACATATTTCTCAAATTGGGCTCTGTACCGCAATTCTTTACTATATGACTGATATGTGTGCCAAATATCTCGACAAAATATTCAAAATTAAAGCCGCAATCTTGGAACGCGTTTTCCGTTTTGATGACGCGCTTCTGTAGCCTCTTGCGAACATTTATAATTTTTTATTTCATATTCTTTTTAAAAACTGTCTAAGATATAGAACGACCAAAATTATAATTTGTAATTTGCAATTTAATTGAGGGTATCAGCTTTTATGGTCCGTGTTGTTCTTTGTCGGATCGATAATATTTTTATCAAATATAATTTATCCTATTGGAAGTTTCACTTATACAAGAGCCCAAAAAATTACCGATTTATATCTTGAGTGACACTGTGACAGTTTTAATTCAACATTAATATCACAAGAGAGTGAGAATAAATTAAAAATTATGCTACAATTTTTCAAAAACTTATTGCCTAGCAATAGACACGAGAGTCCGTAGGACTTGAGTGACTAATGCCGAATAGAAACCAGTTTGAGCGATAAATTATTGGAACATTATTTTCTTTTTATTCTTACCATCGTGTGATATACGTAAATTTTTTTTAATACTTGCATACAAAATTTAAGTCACTGTTAATAAACACTCTGACATTTATCACAATTAATGTTTTTCAACTTGTCAAAGTTAACAGCACAATTTAGCAAAATATTCAGATGAAGGTATGAATAAAATATTAATTATTTATAAAACTACAGTATTATTCATGAAATAATCATATCTAATTAAACTTCAGCTCCTAAAATTCCCGATTTGTATATCCTCGTGACAGTTTGACATACAATGCAGAACTAAAAGTTATAGTCCAGAAAGCCACTGCGCATCCGCTAGGAAAAATATTCTAATTCGGATTTTTTGCACAATCTTACTCGAATAGGACCCCTTTTAACAAATTTGCATGTTGCCAGGACCAAAAGTTGGTCAAAAATTTTTTAAACGTTTTTTTTTTGTTTTTTTTTCCTAAAATTATTTTTTTTGCATGGAACAAATTTTTTCTAGGTTTTTTGGATCATTCCAAACAGAAAAGGTCTTCAGTGACTTTTCTCTAAAGTTGATAGTTTTTGACATATAAGCGATTAAAAATTGAAAAATTGCCAAATCGGCCATTTTTAACCCTCAAAAACTATGTGAAAAACTGAAAATTTGAATATTGCCAAGGTAGGCAGATATTCTTTAAACATTGATTGATGAAATCCCGAAGAGTTTTTTGCAATACAATATCAAAAACCCCTTTGTTTTTTAATTGCCAATCAAGCGTGCGCGACACTATTTTCCACCGTTGCATGTGTATACAGTATGGTGCAAATGAAAGGAATAAATTCGTTATTTCGTAAACCGGTGACTTTAAGAAAAAATCCCAAAATATGTCGGTTTTAATTTTTAAGTTATGATATTGTGGCATATATAGTATACTAGTGACGTCATCCATCTGGGCATGATGACGTAATCGATGATTTTTTTAAATGAGAATACGGGTCGTGTGCTAGCTCATTTGAAAAGTTCTTCAATTCTCTATTCAGTAATATAAACGTGTACATAATTATTTATACAGAGTGTCCAAAAATTTTTTATTAAATTAAATCATTTGGCAAATTGACAAAAAAATTAAATTATTGGACACCCTGTATAAATAATTATGTAAATGTTTATATTACTGAATAGAGAATTGAAGAACTTTGCAAATGAGCTAGCACACGACCCCTATTCTCATTTAAAAAAATCATCGATTACGTCATCACGCCCAGATGGATGACGTCACTAGTATACCATATATTATGTCACAATATCATAACTTAAAAATAAAAATCGACCTGTTTCAGGATTTTTTCTTAAAGTCGCCAGTTTACGAAATAACGAATTTATTCCTTTCATTTGCACCATACTGCATACACATGCAACTTGATTAGCAATTAAAAAACAAAGGAGTTTTGAATATTGTATTGCAAAAAACTCTTCGTGATTTCATCAATCAATGTTTGAAGAATATCTACCTACCTTGGCAACATTCAAATTTTCAGTTTTTCACATAGTTTTTGAGGGTTAAAAATGGCCGATTTCGCAATTTTTCAATTTTTAATCGCTTATATGTCAAAAACTATGAACTTTAAAAAAAGTCACCAAATACCTTTTCTGTTTGGAATCATCCAAAAAACCTAAAAAAATTTTGTTCCATGCAAAAAAAATTATTTTAGGAAAAAAACAAAAAAAAACGTTTAAAAAAGTTTTGACCAATTTTGGTCCTGGCAACATGCAAATTTGTTAAAAGGGGTCCTTTTTGAGTAAGATTGTGCAAAAAATCGGAATTAGAATATTTTTCCTAGCGGATGCGCAGTGGCTTTCTGGACTATTAATTATGTTTCATTTTCTTAAAGGTGACAGTTGTCAAAACTATACAACCTGCAATTAATTTATTTATTAAGCGCAACAGGTCTTGTAGGCCTAGGGCTGAAATGTTTACATTTCTGATTACATAAATAATATAACAAATAACTTAATATAACTTACATAAATTATAAAACTTATAACTTTTATTTTAATACACTTCAGTTTTTTTATACACTCCTTAACCTTCCGATGACCAACCTTTTTTTGTTACAGTTTTTTTTAAATTTTTTTTTAATTTTTATTTATGGCATGGACTTTATGTCATTCAGCTAGTCACAACATGAGTATTAGTGTCATGTGTAGTGTATATGTTGAGTAAGTGTCTTGTTACTTTGCAAAGTCAACGTCATTAGCGTAAAACTACTTGGAATTACACATAATAGACGCTATTTTACTTAACATCAACTTCAGAATATATTGTTTATTTCTAAAATATAGAGAATTTTTTTATTTCAAAATATGAGGATATCTAGAATGATATGAAAGTCAAATAAAAAAATAATGAGTTAAAAATTGAAAATACTTTTGAATTTATTAAAGAAAAACATACGCTGGGGTCACTTTTTCCCCCGCTTGATCTTTCGAAGGTTAACCACCTCTCTCCATCTCCTTCTGTCCAATGCTAGTTCTTTCCATCTCTCAATGTTACTTTTCTTCAAGTCTTCATATACACTGTCCTTCCATCTTTCCTCCTCTTTTGTATTGGTCTTCGTGAGAGTACCATTTTTAGCATTCATTTACTTCCCATTCTCTCTACGTGCCCCAAGTATCTATTCTCTGTGCTTTGATCGTCGTCGTAATCGTTGGCTCTTGATATAGTTCTTCCAATTATTTATTGGTTCTTTTTCTCCACTGACCTTCTATTTTCACACCTACATATATTGCTCTTTGCATTTTTCTCTCCCATCTTTCTAAAAGGTCTGTTTCTGACTTTTTGAGCACCCATGTTTCGCTTGCGTATGTTACTGTAGGTCTGATAAGTCTTATAAATTCTTATTTTTGTTTTTCTTGATACGTATTTGGATTTCAATAATGTGAGTAATGCTCCATATTTTTAATTTCCTTTAGCTATTGTTGCCTTTATTTCCCTTTCTTCATGACCATTTTCATATATTTTGGCTCCCAGGTAAATAATTTCTTTGGCTCTTTTGAACGAGTATGTTTTTTCTTCATCTATTTGTACTATGGTGTTATTCTCTTTTTCTTTTTGGATCTCTCCCATTATCATATACTTTGTCTTTTCTTCATTTATTTTAAGTCCAAATTTTTTGGCTTCTGTTATTATGTTTTTCATTAACTTTTGTTTACTTTTATTTTGGGCACTATTATAACTTATGGAGCAGAGTGTTGGCAACTCACAGGAAAGGAAAGAAAAAATATAGAAGTAGCGGTAATGGATTACTTACGTAGAGCATGCAGAGTATCTAGATTAGAACATGTACCAAATGAGGAAATAAGACGACGGACAAAGAGTTTATATTCCACGGTTGACCATATAGAAACAAAGAAATTGCTATGGTATGGTCATGTTATGAGGATGTTAGAGGAAAGATGGTCAAAAAGATCAATAAATTACACACCCATAAATAGAAGAAGAAGAGGAAGGCCTACAGGAATATGGAAGAAAGGCATAGAACAGTATATGGCAGATAGAGCTATTTACGAAAACGAATGGGTGGATAGAAAACGATGGCGAGCGAAATGTGGGACGCGGAGGAGACCGTAGGAACCCCACTACTTATATATTATATATTAACTTTTGTAGTTCTTTTTTGCTTGTTGCTAATAGCATCAGATCACCTGCAAATGCTATGCATTGGTGGCCGTTTTTAAATATCGTTTCTTGCATGTTTACTCCGCTTTTCCTGATTATTCCTTCCAATGTTAGATTGAATGCCATTGTTGATAGTGGGTCTCCTTGTCGTAATCCTTCCTTGGTTTCAAACTGTTTGGATGTATACCCTTTCCAAGCTATTTCGTTTGTTGTGTTTTCCATCGTCATCTTTATCATCCTGACAATTTTACTTGGTATCCCCAATTCTTTCATCAGTTCGTACATCTGCTGTCTATTTACTGTGTCGTAAGCCTGCTTAAAATCTATGAACAAAGCATATAGTACTGTTTTATGTTCGTAACAGGTAGTCTGTATTTCTTTTAAGGCAAATATTTGGTCAGCCCTTGATCTGTTGTTTCTAAAACCTGCCTGGTATTCCCCCAGCATTTTTTCCGAATAATGACTTAGCCTTTTTCTTATACTTCGTGCCAACAACCTGTAATTAAACAGATGCAAAATACTTAAAAATTATTCTCATGTATCCCAGTATAAAAAATCTGATTGGATAGAATTAAACACGTTGTAAAAATCTTACTACACGATTAGAAATTAGAATCATTAAAACATAATCAGTCAGTAGTAATTGCACGAGAGCTCTAAAATTATCGATTTGTTTTCCGAGTGACACTTTGCCAGATTTTATCGTCACGAGCCGAAGGGGAGTGAAATTATGTTAAAGTGGCACGAGGGCAATAAGTCGATAATAATTTTAGGGATCGAATGTAATCCGCTAAGATTATTTCATGAATAAATCTGCCTTTTTAAATCATTTTAACAAATATTTTATTGATTTATATTCTCCTGAATATTTATTAAACCTGTTTCTTGGTGTTCTCTGTGACAGGTTGTAAATCATTAATGTCACTGAATGTTCATTTTTGCGTAGTAACGAAGGGCATATGACATAATGCTTGACGACGGGAAATGATCAAAAATTATCGGGTATAATATTACAAGAGAGTGAAAATAAATTGAAAATAAGGCGACACACAGTGTTCAAAATTGGTCAAAACGTGATCGAAACTAAATTTGTTTAAACTGTAAAAGTGATCCGGCTGAAAACTTGGAATATTTGATACCGTATAACGAGTATATTATAATAGGAGTCATTTTTTTTAGTTTTCATTCCCTCATTAGGGGGTGAATTACTTAAAAAATATCGTTATACAGGTTGTTTCATTAAGAATGTCAAATCTTTGATTTTTAGATTCTAGACCTCAAAATATTAGGATTTAACCCAGATCACTTAAATAAAATGTGGCTCGTTACAGAGTTACAGGGTGTTTTATTTAACAATTTAATAAATATTTTTGCTCAGTGGTTTAAAACTATTCGACGTATCCTTTTCATACTTGGCACAAGGTGTGGGTGTTGTACACCCTATAAAATTATGTTAAACAAACGTTTCTGGCTATTACCAGAGGCGTACGACAGGGGACAGTGAATGGTTGACCCTTCCCAAATTCTACGCCACTGGCGGAAATGCCATTTTAGCAGAATTTTTGGATTCTCCAATACTATCTATGTAAATAACATACACTTCATTCGCAAAGATAAAGTCATCAGGTTTCGAGATATTTGAAGTTAAACATATAACGGTACATATATTTGATTGATGTATTTTGCCGCTTAATTTTAAACTTCAAATATCTCTATGACCAATGATTTTATCGTTAAGATGAAGAGTATATTATTCATTATTAGTGATAAAACCATAAGTTTTCGAGATATTTGAAAATTAAGCAACACAATACATTATTCAAAATATCTGTGCCGTTACTTGATTAAGTTCAAATATATTACTTTTATATTACAAATGAGGTTTGCTATTTGGTCTTGAACACTATCAGTCTAAATCTCGAGAACTATTGTTTGTACCTCTTGTAAGGTTCTAGGAGGTGGCAAACGCTGTCGTAGTCTTCTGCCAATTATGTCCCACAAATATTCGATTGGGTTAAGATCTAGAGTATGCGGTGGCCAATTCAAAAGCCCGAAGATGTACCTGTTGTAAAATATTCGGTTAAAGTTCATGCAACGTGAGTTCTTGCATTTTCGTGCATAGCAAAAAAATTTTACCAATATAAGGAGCCGATATTACGGTAGCTAAGTTCTTCACTATGTAAGCTCACTACTTGAACATACTCATCGCGGTCAAATTCCTTGTATCGCGTTCCATTTTCGCCAAACATCAAAAAAAAATTACGGACTTAATTGAAGCCTTAAATGATAAATCTATTAATTTTCACAACAAATCAGACACTTTTTGACTATTAACAATTTGACATTTATTATTGTTAATTTCTCATAGCCTACTGTAGGCTTTGTTATTAAACCAAGCAAAAAATGAGGATTTATCGACGAAAAACATGGCTAGTTGTTATAGTCCCTAACTTTTTTATTTTGCAATATAAGCAAATGAATCGAAAAACAAAATGTTAAACAAGCCTAAGGCTACAAGTGAGGTTTAATTTCAACATTTTATAGATGCCAGAATATTCCACAGGGTGTTTCGAACTTTTAGAAAAAACACAGTATTATTGGTACACCTGGTATGCAGTATAATAGCTATTTATAAAACTAATGTACAACATTATCTATTAAGGATTAATACTACTTCATAAAAAATAAAATCTCTTTTCGCAACCCTAACAAACAACATGTGTTTGACATACATGTAAACAATACATACGAGTGCAATTAATTCAGACTAAATGCGCGCAGCGCTCGATGCAAACTTAATGCGCAATTTACTCAGTTGCGCAGTTTTTCGCAGTTTGTCTTATATATTTTTTTATTCCTTACATTGCAATCTTTCATTTAGTGAAGGATTTAACGTGGCACAAGATGGCACAATAAACATAATACGCTGTCAAACATTAATTTTATCAAAAATTGTATAGGTTTTTAGACAGCCGATTATATCAAAATCAAAATCACCTTTCCGTGAAACTAACTATGCTATTTTAATCTTTAAAGTATGTACTTTATCTCAAATAATTACTTTTATATTAGCTATCCACATAAATGAAGTAATATTCCAAGTAAAAGGCAGCTTCTGAGGATTGAAATTGGATGTATAAAATTATACTGAATTTTGTACTTTTGACCATTAATACATCTGGCCCTAACAAACTTAAAAAATCAATTTTTGCTGAGAAGATGCACCATGAATAGT
Organism: Diabrotica virgifera virgifera; assembly: GCF_917563875.1. Lineage (NCBI taxonomy): Eukaryota > Metazoa > Arthropoda > Insecta > Coleoptera > Chrysomelidae > Diabrotica > Diabrotica virgifera. The sequence goes on along the minus strand of NC_065449.1, from coordinate 172,232,722 downwards.
ACAAACAAACCCCTTAATTTCGGCATTCTCAGATTTATTTTTTTTTGTACTTACGATCACGTTTCCTTCAATTTTGAACACTGTGCGACAGTTTTTCGAAAATTTGTTTTCTGGCAATAGACACGAGAGCCCGCAGAGCTCGAGTGGCTATTGCCCAATGAAAACAAATTTGAGTAAAAATGAAGCATTATTTCCTTATTTATCCTTACTGTTGTGTGATATTAGTAAGATTATTTTTTAGTGCGTATGTTATGGATATTTTCTTAAATGTAACAGTTGTCAAAACTAGGAAACTGGTTGCCATTAAACAGAAACAATCTACTTAAACAAAATCTATCTATCTATTCTATCTATGTAATTTTCTACAGTAGATAATTCTCAGTATAATTTGAATCTGATTGGACAGAATTAAACACGTGATCAAATATCTTACTAAACGAATGGAAGTTTAAATCATCAAAAAATAATCGCTGTAATTTTTATTTCTGTAGCTTTCTATTGGCCAGAATCTCTCATAAATGAAATAGTCGCCGAAATCTCTATGAATGAAATAATCAGTACTATTACTATCGTACTAAGAATATTCTGAAATATATTAACATATTTCATTTTAAAACATCCTAAAAACTACTGAAGTATGACACGCAACTCTTTTTATACTTTTTGTGATAAAAGCATTTCTCTTCATTCAAATTTAGTCATTTAAAATATTAGATACGATCTTACTCCTTTATACATTAGTTAATGAATACCTCCAATGACATTATTCGGTCTCATATGTCTTTGAAAGGCTTAATAAAGGACGTCAATCAGTATCTCTTGCTAATATTTAACAAAAGCCACGAAAATGACAATGTAACACAGCCAACAACGCAATAACCATTATGTTCGATACAAAATGCCTTATTTTCCAGAAATACGTTCCTTTAACTATCAAAATGAACCCAGAGACACACTGAGCCAGTTAGTCCTTTTAATAGAACATTTGAGGTAAGCGTGAAGCCAGCCGCTTAGAAACTTTATAGCTTCATTAGTTTCCGGTAAATAGAGCTATTATTGTTGAATAAAAAATTTAATTTACCAACACAAACTAGTACTATATTTTTTATTATGCTTTTTATTCTTACTTTGAAACCAACTCGTTTGGATTTAATGAAAGGTCAAATTTTTTAGCGGTTGATATAGTAAATTATTTTAGGTTTCATTTAAAAATTTAAAAGGAACCGAGTAAAAAAGTCACAAAGTATCTATTAATTTTATAAATTATGTGAAGATTGCTAAAGAGATAAATATTAATTACAAATATTTCAAATAAATCTTCAAATATCACTTTTTAATAGCAAAATCAAAAGGCTTTAAGAGCCTAGAATTTAATAGTTACAATTCTACGATACAATCTTATTAATTATTTTTGTTCTAAAGGTGTCTGTCTTGTAGAAATGATGGCGACCACATTGACCCATCTTATTCTATTCACATCAGCTCTAAATAATAGATCAATTGACGTTAGATCAGTCCACTTTCTAAGATTGATTAGCCAGGATATACGTCTACGTCCAGAGCATTTCCTGCTGGTAATATTGCCTTGTAGAACTAACTGAAGAAGTTGGTATTTACCATTATGCATAATATGGCCGAAGTAAGTCAATTTTCTGTTCATTACGGTGTTAATAATTTCTTTGTCTGTTCTTAGCCTCTGGAGAATAGTTATGTTAGTGGTGTGGTGTATATATGAGTCCCTTAACGTACGTCGCTAGCACCATAAATGCGTCTAATGGTTTTATGGCATCTTCTGTAAGACTTCAGCTTTCTACTCCGTAGATGATGACACCGAAGACGTAACATCTAAGAATTCTTATGCGTATATTGATATGTACTTGCAAGTTAAGTTATAGAGAATCTTCCTAAGGCCGTTAAAAGAGCTTCTGGCTTTTTCAATAAGAGTTTTTATTTCTTAGCTATGATCCCAAGTATCTTTAATATTGCAGCCCAAATAGCATATTTTCTACACTCTTTCTAACTGTGTATCGCTTATTGTAATCTGGGCATGTATTCTGGTGTTGTTAGTACTGATCATTATTTTTGTCTTCTTACAATTTAGTTTTAGTCTGTATTTGTTACATATTTCTACATTATTTATCATCATTTAGAGCTCCTGCTCAGTATTTACAAATACCTAATAAAACATACAGTACAACAGTAAAAAGATACAGGGGTGTGCTGTAGAATTTGTTGGCTATTTACAACAGAGAAATTTATGTCAGACAAATTTAGAGAACATAGAAAGACAACAGAAACAACCAAGACAAAAATGCAGGACCTAGTATTACTATTACTATTGTTTTCGTAGCACAAAAAAAACCCAGATAAAATAAAGATAAATATTAATAACAGAATAAAAAATATTGTAAGAAATGTGTTTTTTGCTGAACTAAAGGCAAAGTAAGTAGCATAAGAATAAGCAATACAAACATTAAAGCAGGTTGCTGAAGTAGATAGGAAGCAAAGAAAATATATAAAATTAAAAAAGGTAGGTTGAGTAGAAAATGAAGTAGCAATAGACCAAAACGATAATGAACCTCCAACCAAGGAAAAAATTGTAACCATAATAAAAGCGTGATAAACAATTTGACACCTGGTATCATTTCTAGATAGCAACTGATCAAACTCTTGAGTTGCTATTAGGGTCCAATTAGAGAGGTTCATTTCAGGGCCATCAAACCACATAGTTGGCAGTGCTGCGTTGCCATGATGTTAAGTCAAGTAAAACTTCAAACATCGCATAATATTAAATTCAACAAACATACTTTATAATAACGTTACATCATTTAAAGGGTTTTTTCCCAGATATTATTATGGTTCAACCATGCAAGCAACAATTTTTTTGTGTAATGTTTATTTTTCAATATGTTACATCATACAATAACAATAAGCATACATGTTGATTGATACAATGTCGTGAAAGAGGGTTTGTCCAATGATCCACTCTCTGTATGCACTGTTACATTCTTACATTTATGTTACAAACAATAAAAATTTATAACTTTACATTATTACATTGATATTAAAAAAAATAAAACTATCACAATTTAAAACTAATTTCATATTTACAATTGCTGTTAAAATGGTAGATCCAAAGGTGTTCTTATTTTCAGTCTTCGGGTTTCTTCATTGTTGTCAAGCAGATTAATTGCCAGTGTGTTTAGACGTTGCTCTAAGCGTCTTAGGTAGTTTGTGCTAAGCTGTTTGGTCACTGCAGTAACCGTTGGCATCTCTAATCATTATAAATGTGTCGGTTTGTTTCGAACCAAGGAGCATCTACTATACTGCACAGGGCTTTTGACTGGAATCGCTCGATGATAGCAATGTTCGATTTAGATGCTGTTCCCCATAATTGGATTCCATAAGGTCCATACTATTTTGAGAACGGTATTGTACGCTAGTAATTTGTTCCGCAATGATGATTGTGATTTTCTACCATGGAGCCAGAACAGCTTTTTTCCTTTTAGTATCCAGCTGCTTTCTATTTTTCCATATGTGGGTACGCCAGGTTAGATGTTTGTCCAGGTGTACTCCCAAATATTTAATGCTGTCTGTTTTAAGCGTGTGACACACACGCAAACTAACTTTAAGTACGCGGGATTAAAGATCGCGGACTTACTCAGCTCGCCGTCGGTGACACACGGCAGACTTACTTATAACTCATTGCGATGTCGTCAAGAGAAGATGATTTATGCTATTTAGAAATTTTATCGTATTATATTTTAAATACTAATAAAAAAACGATCTATTTTAATTTAATACAATGTAGGTAAAAACAAACAAAATATCATAGCTAAGAGGGATAATCAGGAGGATAGAACAGCCTATAAATAATTAGGTTTACTTAAAAACAATTAATCAAAAATAATTTAGTATAGCTTAACACTAGAAAGTCGGGCTTAGCTTACCTACCTAGAAAGCCGGAAGGGATCATTTTGGCCCCACGTTCTTTAATCAATTAAAACTCAGTTTAAAGACATCAAATCTACTCTAGACGATAGAATCTGATTTTATTTTTTACTTTCATTGTTTAACACATTCGCTGCCTATCAAAAACATTCGAAACACTATACAGTTTGCAGTTTTTGATATTTGCCACTCATTGCCTTGTTCCAGCCGCGGCAATGATTGGAAGTAAGATTTCCTTTACAAAATATTTTCAACTGATATTTTTGTCGTTTTGGATAGTAACAGTGATAGTTGTTGGTAGACCTGGTGTTGCTAGGCGTAGTTCCAGATTTCGGGAGGCAAGGTATGGGGCCCATAATTCTTCACACAGCCGAAGAATAAACTTACAAAGACTGAGTTTACTTCCAGTTGTTTATTTATAAATAATCCATGCAGTTATTGCTTCCAAGTCAAGAGTATTATAAAACACGTACATATGCCATCGTCTTGAAGTTACTTTTGTAGTATAGAGACGTGTCATTTGGTCCTCTACCCAACAATTGTATCTTTGTATTCACTTGTGTTCACCAACAATTTTATCTTTATTACGTAGATGATTAGTACCAGTACAAGGATAACCATTTACAATAAACATACATAAATATAATTTTACCCATCCGACAGGAATTTGAAAGAGAGGCTCGTCGAATTTCCCAGAAAACGATAATAACTTACACAGGGCCAATTTGGCCCGTTTAGATTTATATGGGAGATTTTTTAGAAAAACCATTTAATAAATTTAGTAAACAATATTTGTTTGTGTTAAATAAGTCTTTGTATCAAAATATTAAAAGTCATAAAATATGAAATTATTATTGCCTCAAATAAAAAAACTACAATAACTTCAAATCGCAACAGGCGCCAGATTGGCCCCTCCGACTTTCTAGTGTTAAATAGTGTTTTACCGTTTTCTCAAAACTTATAAAATGTAAATTGCCTCCTTTTAACAATAAACGATTGAATTATTTCTATTCAATTTGCTTAATATTAGTGGAAATATAAGTAGTCCAGAAAGCCACTGCGCATCCGCTAGGAAAAATATTCTAATTCGGATTTTTTGCACAATCTTACTCAAAAAGGACTCCTTTTAACAAATTTGCATGTTGCCAGGACCAAAAGGTGGTCAAAAATTTTTTAAACGTTTTTTTTTTGTTTTTTTCCTAAAATTATTTTTTTTGCATGGAAAAAGATTTTTTAGGTTTTTTGGATCATTCCAAACAGAAAAGGTCTTTAGTGACTTTTCTCTAAAAATGATAGTTTTTGACATATAAGCGATTAAAAATTGAAAAATTGCGAAATCGGCCATTTTTAACCCTCAGCAACTATGTGAAAAACTGAAAATTTGAATGTTGCCAAGGTAGGTGGATATTCTTTAAACATCGTTTAATTAAATCCCGAAGAGTTTTTTGCAATACAATATTCAAAACTCCTTTGTTTTTTAATTGCTAATCAAGCGTGCGCGACACTATTTTCCACCGACAGTATGGTGCAAATGAAAGGAATAAATTCGTTATTTCGTAAACCGGCGACTTTAAAAAAAAATTCCGAAACAGGTCGATTTTTATTTTTAAATTGTTATATTGTGGCATATATGGTATACTAGTGACGTCATCCATCTGGACGTGATGACGTAATCGATTATTTTTTTTAATGAGAATAGGGGTCGTGTGCTAGCTCATTTGAAAGGTTCTTTAATTCTCTATTCAGTAATATAAACATTTACATAATTATTTATACAGGGTGTCCAAAATTTTTATATTAAATTAAATTATTTGACAAAAAAAGAAGTAGAAGGACACCTTGTATAAACAATTATGTAAATTTTTACATTACTGAATAGAGAATTGAAGAACCTTTCAAATGAGCTACCACACTACCCCTATTCTCATTTAAAAAAATCATAGATTACGTCATCACGCCCAGACGGGTGACGTCACTAGTATATCATATATGCCACAATATCATAACTTAAAAATAAAAATCGACCTGTTTCGGGATTTTTTTTTAAAGTCGCCGGTTTACGAAATAACGAATTTATTCCTTTCATTTGCACCATACTGTCGGTGGAAAATAGTGTCGCGCACGCTTGATTAGCAATTAAAAAACAAAGGAGTTTTGAATATTGTATTGCAAAAAACTCTTCGGGATTTCATCAATCGATGTTTAAAGAATATCTACCTACCTTGGCAATATTCAAATTTTCAGTTTTTCACATAGTTTTTGAGGGTTAAAAATGGCCGATTTCGCAAATTTTCAATTTTTAATCGCTTATATGTCAAAAACTATCATTTTTAGAGAAAAGTCACTAAAGACCTTTTCTGTTTGGAATGATCCAAAAAACCTAAAAAAACTTTTTTCTATGCAAAAAAAATAATTTTTGGAGAAAAACAAAAAAAAAACGTTTAAAAAATTTTTGACCACCTTTTGGTCCTGGCAACATGCAAATTTGTTAAAAGGAGTCCTTTTTGAGTAAGATTGTGCAAAAAATCCGAATTAGAATATTTTTCCTAGCGGATGCGCAGTGGCTTTCTGGACTAAAGTGTAACTTTAAACGCAGTAACATGATGACTCGAGGCTTGCGGCTCGTTGCAGTGATACACATGCGGGTTACGAGTAAGATTTCAAACTTGTTGGATCGACGGCGTACTTACTCGGCGGACTTAAAGTACGCGTACTTGCTGTGACATACGCGCGAAAAAGTTCGTCGAGCCATAAGTTCGCGTACTTACTCGCGTGTGTGTCACACGCTTCAGATATTAGTTCATTGTTAAGTGTGATGCTTGGCGTTTCACCATGGCATTTTGTGAATGTTATGTGCACAGATTTACTTTAATTTATTGTAATTCGCAATTTTCTTGCCCACGTTGCTATATTGTTGGGACTGGTTTGTAGTGGTGTCGCAGCTTCTTCAGGGTTTCTGTTGACTGCTAATATAGCTGTGTCATCCGCAAACGTAGAGGTGACTGTGTCATGAGTACATGGCAGATCAGCCATGCAAAGTAGGTATAAGACTGGACCTAAGACACTCCCTTGTGGGACTTCTAATTTGATAATGCGTAGTTTAGTTAGTTCATTTTCATATCTGACTCTGAAGTTCCGTTCTTCTAAGTAGGATTTTAGAATCAAACATATTGTTGCTGGTAGCTACTTTTCTAATTTGTAAAGGAGTCCCTCATGCCACACCTTGTCAAAGGCTTTGACCACATCCAAAAAAGCTGATTCACAGTAACTTTTTTCTTCGAATGCTTTGATAATTGTGTTAACAACACGATGTACTTGTTCTACTGTCGAGTGTTTCTGACGAAACCCAAATTGATAGTCTGGGATTAAGCTTTTTGCTGTAACAGTTTCCATCAGTCTCTTCTTCAGTAACTTTTCCATTATTTTTGACAAGACTGGTAGTAAACTGATTGGTCGATAGGAGCTAGGTTCATCAAAATAAATGTTTTCTAAACTGTAAAACTGTTGTGGTTAAAATTTAAATAAAGAAATATTCTTTTTTAGGTGTTAAATCATTAAACCCAAAAAATAAAATACATAGATTGATTTAATTTCATTAACATATTGAGGTGAATAACTGGGTAAGTCGACGGTGAATAAAGGGTTAAATCTCATATCTCATTAACCTAATCACTTAGTAGTTACAGATTGAGACTAATAATACCTACGTTTGTATTATATCTTAATTTCATGTAAAGTTTTAGCATTCCATCATATAAAATCGATTTATGAGATGTTGTCAAAACTTGTAAGTCGTCTTCTGAAAACTATAGAAAATTGAGTTGAAAACTTATTCACTGGAGTAACAGATTTAATCAGTCATTGCTATTTCTTTCATGGCTCACGAAATATATATTCTTGTAGTATTTTTATGCTATATACTGTATGTAATGGGAGGGGTACGTATTTTCGGCTGCAATGCTATTCAAATGGGGATTCATTTTTTTCAAATCCTACTTCGTATTCCGTCAAGAAGAGACTCTGGTATTCCTTACTCTTTTATGAATTTCTTGTACGTTCTTTTGACTGTTTAACCACATACGATTCATGGCATAGGAGCATTAATGTAGATTTGTTGATTGACCATGAAAAAAAAACGCATGGGTATGTTTTTCCGAACGAACCCGAGCTTTTTTCCTGTTCTGAAATTAATAGTCCGTTCTTTAACGGTAAAATATTGCAAAACCACTAAATTGTAAACAACCGCTTGGATTGACATGAAATTTGGCAAACACATAGCTAACAAGTCAAAGAAAAAAAGTGATATTGTGCCGATATGTGCTTTTGCCCTGGGGGTGGTTTTTATCTCCTCTTGGGGGTGAAAAAATTTTCGTCCGAAGAAAGTCAGGAAATGGATAAACCGGCTAATTTTAAGTAACTTTTGTTCTATAGAGTTTTTTCATTAAGTCAATACTTTTCGAGTTATTTGACAGTGAATATGTTCATTTTTTCAACAAAATAACCACGCTTTTAGACGGTTTTTCGCAAATAACTCAAATAGTAAGTATTTTGTCGAAAAAGTATTTTTAGCATAAATATAGCCTGTAAAAATTTTAAAAAATGGTGTATACATCATGTCTCTACACATAGTAGAAGCAGAGTTATAGCTAATGAAGAATAGGTTCATATTCGTCAAATTCCAAATGAAATACTTTAACGTGAAATAACCAAAAATAAAGCATATTTCGGGGAAAACTTTACAACTTATTTAAAGTGTTTAAAAAAAGCTTCATTTTTGTTTTATAAAAAAAATTTCTAGCATCAAAATTAAACAAGTTACGCTCAAAATAAAGTTAGTCCCTTTTGTTTTTGGTAGAAAAATCGAGAAAATCACCCCCTAATTAGTATCTTAAATGAATTTAATCGTTACGACTTCATAAGTTTCTTGACTCCTGTATATATTGTTTATAGGATCTGTAAGTTTCATCGGTCCAAAGTCCTTATTATTGAAAGGGCTATAGTTAAAAGGGGTTAAATGAGTCATTGATCACGAATGTATGCAAAATTAGAAACACCAAATCTTAATCAATTTTTGTCCAACAGAAAAACAAAAAAATACATGATATTCAGAAAAGCAAATCTAACTTTTTTTGTTTTTCGAGATTTTTGGTATCTCTAACAATTTTTAAGTTATTTTGAAAAAAACATAATTTTAAAAAATTTTACTTTGAAACCAAATTTTTTCAAAAATAAACACTTTGAGTCGATGAAACTTACAGATCATATAAACACAATATAAGTAAAATAATTTGTGGAGCGGTAACGATTAATTTCATTTAAGTTGCTAATTAGGGGGTGGTCTTCCCGATTTTTTTTTGCAAATACAAAATGGACCAACTCTATTTTGAGCGTAACTTGCTTAAATTTAATGCTAGAAACTTTTTGTGAAAAGAGAAATAAAGCTTTTTTTAAATACTTTAAAAAAGTTAAAATGGGTTTTTCCCAAAAAGTGCTTAATTTTTTGGATATTTCACGTCGAAATATTCTATTTGAAATTTGGTGAATATGAATCTATTTTTCATTGGCTATAACTCTGGTTCTACGAGATCCAGAGACCTAACGCGTACACCATTTTTTTACTTTTTTATAGGCTATATTTTTGCTAAGAACGTTTTTTCTACAAAATACTTAATTTTTGAGTTATTTGCGAAAAACCGTCTAAAAATGTGGTTTTTTTGTTGAAAAATGAACATATTCACTTGCAAATAACTCGAAAAGTGTTGACTTGGCGAAAAAGCTCTATAGAACAAAAGTTACTTAGAATTAGTCAGTTTATCCATTTCCGGACTTATTTTGGACATATATTTTTTCACCCCCAAGAAGGGGTGAAAGTCACCCCCAGGGCAAAAGCACACATCGGCACAATATCACTTTTTTTCTTTGACATGTCAGATATATGTATGCCAAATTTCATGTCAATCCAAGAGGTTCTTTAAAATTTAGAGCAAAAACCGTGAAAGAATGGACTATAAATGTTTAATTAAATTGAAACATACAAAATAACTCAGACAACAATTTTCTACTTTACGAATAAAAAGTAAACAAAAACCCATAAATGAAATTGTACTATTCAAAAACGAATATATAAACAAACCGTTGGAAATTTATTGGCAAAAACCATTTTAAACGCAGACGTGTAAAAAACCTACATAAACACGAAAATCAATAGAAAGCAAAAAATGAAGGGAAAATAAGCACACATTTACATCAAAAGGAAAGTACTGTTCCCAAACATATGTACTAGATATTCATTTGAATATCTGGCTTAAATAGAAATACCATGTCATCAAAAATAAAACAATTTTGAAAACAAACGGCAAAATTAAATTATGAAACTCATGTTACGTTGATACAACACGTAACTGTTTTTTTTTATCTGATTTATGGTAACCGACAAAAATATTTTTAATAAGGTCATAACATTCTGTTATGCAAATAACATTACACGAAATGCAGTTTTAGCTTTTATTGCTTGTTAATTAATATTTAATTAGCTAACATTCAAATGAACACTTGGGATATTTTATGATTGCAGCAAAAATAAATTAATAAAAGTGAAAATAAGTTTTAAATTCTTATTAATTTAAACAAAAGAAGAAAACTAAAAAGAGAAAAAGAACACAAAGTATTTAAATTCTCCTTCTCATCCTAGTTTTTCTCCGAGCAAATCTATGTCCTCAATCATTCCTGTTTTTTCCAACCACATGTCCTCCCTTTTTGACCTGTTAACCTTAATTCCTCCCTCTTCAATATCCCTACATTAGCAATCCCTCTTAATTTCTCCGTTTGATAAATTTCATGATTTTGGATTTCTGAGAACGTAATATCTGGCGTAAGTCCTACATTTGAAATCAATTCTGTAGCTACAGTCAGAGGCTGTTGCATTTTATATCTGTCTGCTCCTTAGAGTTCCTTGGTCTCTTAGCAACTCGTTGTTGCGGGAGGTAATGGTATTCTCCAGAAGTCTCTTTTCACCCTCGGATTTTGCCGGTACTCCAGCTTTGGTTTTATGAGGATTTGCTATGGTCCATGACCCAGAAGCCATTTTTGCCTCTCTCGTCATCTTTCTTTTTGAGCTCTAGAGGGACTTTTTTGCTACTGTGTGAAGAGTCTGTTCCTCTCGTAAAACCTTCTAGCTGAGTATTTGGCTTTGATTTTATGGAGATTTTCTGTAATCCATGACCTAGAAGCCATTTTTGCCTCTCTCGTCTTTCTTTTTTGAGCTAAGGAGGGGCTTTTTTTGGTATTGTGTGAAGAGTCTGTTTCTCTCGGAAAACCTTCTGGCTGAGTGTTTGGGACAGATACAGATTCCATGACTGGAGCTGGCTCCCTCACTATTCCCGTTGTATGGGTTGTTTTCGACCTTGTTTTCCATATTATTTGATCTCACGAGTTGGGACGAAATATTATCAGGGATGGTAGTGCGCTCTCATAGTGCTGTCTGTAATCTCACAGAGTTCGCCAGCTCGAGGTATACCTTAAGGCCCCATCTTAAGCTATGTAATTTTCAAACGGTGTATAAAAGTTTATAATAAATATAATGGCAATACGAGGGTAGTTAATCTTAATTTAGAATGCAACTAGAACTAAGCTGTGATCATTTAAGTAAATAATAGTTATAAAGCAGAAACAAAAATCGTGAATGGATATCAAACATCTAAATAGAATTAGAAGTCATCATCAACCCGGATCCATCCACTGCTGGATGTAGATCACCCTCAGTTTTTTCCATAGAAAGACCTGGATTAGAAGTAACGTTAATTATATAACTATTAATATTTCTTAATTTTTTGTCCATTTATAATCTTAGGAGTAGCGGTTAAATTTTCTCAAGAAAAACCTGGAATATTTTGTTATAGCACCTCTTAATTCTAATTTTATACTATCGATTGAATCAACATATAAATTAAAAATAAAAAAGGTCTAAGTTTTGAGCGTGATATTTGTAAAAAAAATAAATTAATAATTTTGCGCTAAGCTGCAGTTTCTTAGTAGTTAAGGAGATTAACTATAGCCACAGGTTTTCTTAACATTCTGTTTTTTGATTCACTCGTTTATGCTGGACAATAAAAAAGTTAGGTACTTTAACAACTATACATGTTCTTCATCAACACACGGTGTTCCTAAATAAGTGCCACAATTTTTAAGGGGTAATTTTGCATTAAAAAATAATGACAGTTGGCTTTATAAACGTATGTCCGCAAATGTTCCGTTCCGAGAAACGGGATGTTGAATTATTTCTTAAAAACTGACGAATTATTTATTGCTATAAAACCAGTTGAGATATGCAAATGAAATTTGGTAGGTTTTAAGAGATAGTTATTGCTCATTTTTTGACATGCAACTAAGAATTTTATAGTCACCATTGGCGTGCATACGGGTAATATGACCGGGTGCCCATAATGACGGTGTTATTCTTTTTTGCAATCTGCCAATAATTTTAGGTTACCTATATTTTTTTTATTTACAAAAGGTGTATATTCTAAACAAAACTCAGCGAACTTGTAAAGCTACTTTACAAGTTTACAAGTTTACAAGTACGGAAAAGAGACTTTCTGCAAGAGTTAGGAACAATATTTTTTCTACGAGTCTCTAAAAAATGACCAAATCTTAATCAATCAATTTAATTAATATGAAAATACATACACAAATTAATTCTTTGACAAGTTTGTCAAAACCAAATTTTCAATATAATTAGTTAGCATGACGACGATCTTGGTTTCCATGACGATGATTCAAAACGACTGTTATTGTCTACCGATTTGACTTTCGAATAATATATCAAAATAATTTTATTTCATCGAATTGTCGCGTTAATTTCATTAAAACAGGAACACAATAAGGTACATTTGAAATAAAATAGTAAATAATATCTAAATATTAGTTTATTGCATGGATTATAATTATTTTAAGGCCATATTAAAATCTTTCTAAACTAAAACGCGTGCGCGAAAGTAAACATGCCAAATCTTAAAATTTGTCAGATAACTTATTCTGTTCAACCTTAAAAATGGCGGCTTAAATATTTTATTTAGCAAAAAAAGAATGTGTGTGTACTTTTTACGCACGTAAGAAGTTATACTTCTATTATAATATAATCTAACTTCATATTATGATTTCAACGAAGTCAATATACCTATCTACTTTAACCTTCCGATGACCAACCTTTTTTTGTTACACGGATGACCAAGGGGGGGGGGGGGGGGAAATGACCCCAGGTCAAAAATGTGAAAAATGACAATTAACAAAAAAAAAGTTTTTTTTTTATTTTTATTTTTATGGCATGAACTTTATGTCGTTCAGCCAGTCACAACATGAGTATTAGTGTCATGTGTAATGTGTATGTTGAGTAAGTGTCTTATTACTTTGCAAAGTCGACGTTATTAGCGTAAAACTACTTGGAATTACACTTAATAGACGTTATTTTACGATAGACGTTAAAATATGAGGATATCTAGAATGATATTAAAGTCAAATAAAAAAATAATGAGTTAAAAATTGAAAATATTTTGAATTTATTACAGAATAGAAATATGCTTTATTGTCATGAAAAATTTAACAATTTTATAGACTAAGCTTACAAGAATCATAAATAAGAACAATAACAAATAACAAATACAATTTACTAAAATGATATAAATCGTCTATATAAATAAAAATAATGAATAGATAATCTACCTTAAGAAATTTAATAAGTTTAGTTAAGCTGCTGCATATGACACTAAAATATAGATTAAGATTATACTTATAAATAAGAATACTGTATTTTCTTAGTTATTGGTTAAGAAACTCTGCTGTTGAATAATATGGTCTTTTAGATAAATAGGCTTTAGTCATTTTACGGAACTTGGGGAAAGATGTTGCAGATTTAAGTTGTAGAGGGAGATGGTTGTAAAGTTTTTTTGCAGAATATAATATAGATTTCTTTACTAACTCACTGGACGGTATCGGTAAATAGATGTCAAAGGTAGAATTTCTGGTGGAATAGTCATGCCTAGGTCTTGCTGGAAAGACATGTAGATGTTTACGAATTAAGCAAACAGTTTCTAAAATATATAAAGAAGGTGGTGTTAGAATCCTGTGATCTTTGAAGTAGCTTCTGCAATGTGTTGCTCTTCTGAGGCCAAACAGATGTCTTATTGCTCTTTTTTGTAATTTAAAAATAACATCAGATTGGGCAGCCGTACCAGAACCCCAAAAAGGGAGACCATATCGAAGATGTGACTCGAACAAAGAAAAATATATTATTTTGGAAGAGGCTAAATTCATTTCTTTCGGAACAGATCTCATTGCAAAACAAGCTGAGGATAGTTTCTTGCTTAACACATCAATATGAAGGGACCATTTCAGATTGCTATCTAAAAAAATACCAAGAAACTTTACAGAATCAACGATACTAATCTGGCTGTTATGAAGAGGTAAGGGTTGAAGAGCTCCTTTATAGGACAATGCTACTGTTTTATCTACGTTAAAAGAGAGTAAATTTGAATCGGACCAAGATTTTATTGTAAGTAGATCAGAAGTTATAGTAGCATGAAGAGTTACGATATTTGAGTTGCTCCAAGTGATACTGGTATCATCAGCAAAAAGAAAAACTTTTCCATCGATTTTTAAGCTAGTGATGTCATTAATAAAGAAAAGGAAAAGTAGAGGACCCAATACTGAACCGGTACTCCACATACAACATTTTTGAGACTAGAGTCTGTATCATTTGCTCTAACCAGTTGTTTCCTATTATCCAAGTAAGATTGAAACCAGTTCGAACAAATACCCCGAATTCCGTAGAAATCTAGTTTTTTTTGTTATCAAAATGTCGTGATCCACACAATCAAAAGCTTTGGTATAATCACAAAAAACAGTGGCAGTGTGCAGATTATTGTGTAATGCTTGATAAACCTCATGTAGTACAGAAAACATGGCATCTGTGGTACATTTATTATTTAAAAAGCGGAACTGATTTTGTGATAAAATATTGTTATCAACGAGAAAGGACATAAGTCGGGCTTTTATGAGTCTCTCAATAATTTTGGAGAGTACCGGTAGTATTGCAATAGGTCTATAATTGCAGGCATTTGATTTTTCACCACCCTTATGAAGAGGAATAATGATGGCCGTCTTTAGGCACTCTGGAAATTTACCTTTCTCAAAAGAATCATTAATTAGAGAGATGAGGACTCCCAACACACTGTCTGGGAGATTTGAGAAAATTTTTATGGATAGTCCATCGGTACTACAGGAATATTTGCTTTTGATATTATTGATTGTCTGAATCAGTTCAGATTTATCAACCGGTCTTATAAAGAATGAATTCGAGACCTTTCCTGAATTAGGGAGATAGGAAATGGGATCTTGTTGTGACACAATAGTTGATGTTATATTTTTACTCACATTAATAAAGTATTCATTTAGATTTTCTGGGTCTGGAAGGGAAAATGTTTGAGCTGTGTGAGTTTTATTACGAAGATCGTTTATTATGGACCAAGTTTCTTTTGCAACACTTTTAGAGCTTCTCAGACGATTTTGATAGTACAATTTTTTAGCTGATTTTATAAGTTTTAAATAGATTGCCCTGTACTTGGTGATATATTCAGTATCAGAGACGTTGGTAGTAAATTTCTTGATGTACAGTAGTGAACGCATATTTTTGGCTGATATGCGGACACCTTTGGTAGTCCAGGGTTTGTGATGTTTTGGCCTAATTGTGATTAAAGGAAATGCTTTATTGAAGATACAGACAAGCTTATTCAAAAAGTCACTGAAATTATTATCGACGTTCATAGAAGGAAACGGCCACTCAGGGGTTAAGCATAAATTTTGGAATTTACGAAAATTCCGAGCGGAAGATCATTTCTCGCACATAATTACAATCACGGTGACAGATACAATGATTTAAAATAAACATTTTTAATAATACTTATAAGGAGGAAGACAAATCCACAGACATAAAAATTATAATAAATATATTTACTAAAAACACTAATAATATATTCTTTTCACTCACACCTTATTTGCGCTACATAACTTAAAAGATGTAGCTACTAATACCATACTGTCGGTGTGTGCATGCGCCAGAGAATGGTAAAAGTCACCCTCGTGCCTAAAGAAGTATAACTTCAAAAATATATTTTATTCTAATTTATGTAAAAACTATCATTTATACAGGGTGTTTCATTAATAATTGTCCATATAGTAACTGGAGAAACCTTAGCACAAAATACGAAGATTTAACCTAAATCACTTAAATAAAATGTGGTTCCTTACTGAGTTACAGGGTGTTTTATCTAAAAATTTAAAAAATATTTTTGCTCCTCATTTTAAAACTATTCGACGTATCCTTTTCATACTTGGCAGAAAGTGCGACTACTATACACCCTACTAAATTATGATAAACAAACGTTTCTAGCTACTACCAGAGGCGTACGACGGGGGATAGTGAATGGTTGACCCTTCTCAAATTCTACGCCACTGGAGGAATTACTATTTTAGTATCATTTTTAGATTCTACAATACTTTTTACGTAAATAATATACTCTTCATTGGTAACGATAAAATCATTAGTTTTCGAGATATTTGAAGTTAAATATGAAACGGCACAGTTATTTTGATTAATTTATGATATGATTCATATGATTAAAATTTAAAAATTATTTGTACCCAGTACTTTAAAACTATTTGGCGTCTCCTTATCATATTTGGCAGAAAGTATAAGTATTGTACACCCTACTAAATAAAGATAAATAAATGTTTCGAGCTACTACCAGAGGCGTACGACAGGGGACAGTGGCTGATTGACCCTTCCCAAATTCTACGCCACTGACGAAATTGCTATTTTAGTGTATTTTTTTTAATTTTCCAATACTTTTTATGTAAATAATATTCTCTTCATTCGGAACGATAAAATGATTAGTTTTCGAGATATTTGAAATTAAAAATGAAGCGACACAATACATTAATCAAAATAACCGTGTCGTTTCATATTTAACTTCAAATATATCGAAAACTAATGACTTTATCGTTACCAATAAGGAGTATATTATTTACGTAGAAGGTATTGGAGAATCTAAAAATGGCATTAAAATAGTGATTCCTCCAGTGGCGTAGAATTTGAGAAGGGTCAACCATTCACTATCCCCTGTCGTACGCCTCTGGTAGTAGCTAGAAACGTTTGTTTATTATAATTTAGTAGGGTGTATAGTAGTCGCACTTTCTGCCAAGTATGAAAAGGATACGTTGAACAGATTTAAAATGCTGAGCAAAAATAATTTTTAAATTTTTAGATAAAACACCCTGTAACTCAGTAAGGAACCACATTTTATTTAAGTGTTTTAGGTTAAATCTTCGTATTTTGTGCTAAGTTTCTCCAGTTACTATATGGACAATTATTAATGAAACACCCTGTATACCTACTGTTTATAAAATGCAGAAATTCAAAATAATATAAAAATTTAGATCTTAATAATTATTACAATTTTATGAATAAACATGTAGTCCGTTGTTTGTTGTTTGTTTGTTTATTTTATTATTTGTCTGTCATAATAAATATATTATAATGTCAGACCAATCAAATACACTGCTCAAAATGATCAAATATTACTAAGAGTCGTATCAGTTTTTTAAGGAACCAGCTGTACATCCAAATTGGATTCATATGAAAAAATATACATCTGTATCCAAATATTATATCATGATATTTCATTTCCAGTAGCTCTACGTAGTCCAAGAACCGAAGCTTTTCATCTCGCAATTTTTACAGAATGTATAGATTTGCTTAAAAATTTTAGAATAAGTAGTGGATAGTCCAAGGATCAAAATCTATATGATGCCGAAATGGGCTTTTACCATGGGTGTGGTTGCCACCCCACCTTGGAGGTGGAACTTTTTTATTGTATTTTGACGGCAAAAGTTGGTAAAACCATTTATTTTATGCAAAAAATGTTTCATACATTTTTTTTATAAAATTAATATTTTTCGATTTATTCGCTATCGACAGTGTTAGTTTTATATCGAAAAAATCAATGTTTTTCGATATTAAACTCATTTACGATTCACTCAATTTTTGCCGTAAAAATTTTTTTTCACACCAACTTCTTGGGATTTAAATAACCTACAATTTTTTATTTAAACATTTTTTCGTATCGCTGATGCTAACCTTTCTATTCTGAAAAAAATGGCATTTTTACCAAACTACAAAAATTCGTTATTCGCTTTTAACTCCAGTTTTTTTAAACTAATCATTGTACCCAGTCAAACTTCTGCAATATGTTACTAATACATAAATTAAGAAGTAAGAATAAGGCCAATGACCAAAAACACCAGTAACTTACATTATTAAGCTTCCAATTGGATTTCTGCTTTTTTTTTCAAAAAAAATATATTGATTTTTTAACCGTACCTTTTTTATTTTTTAACCTAGAAAGTTTGGTAAAAAAGAATTTTGTAGGTTTCTACAAGATCTATAAGGTTGTTAACATTAAATATTTTTAAAATCCTAAGTCGCAAAAAGAGGTGAGTGTAAAAGGGTTGGTAACGGTGGTTTTTGTATGTTATTACAAGTTTTAATTATCAATAGCTCACTCAGTTTTTGCTACAGAAAAAATTTTTTCTAACTTATTTCTTGGGAATTAAATAAGCTAGAATTTTATATTACATATTTTTTCGTATCTCTGATACTACTAATCTTTCTATTCTGAAGAAAGGGGCATTTTTAACCAAACTACAAAAATTCGTTATTCGCTTTTAACTCCATTTTTTTTAACTAATCATTCTAAGCCGCTCAAACCTCTAGAACCTATTAAAAATACATAAATATAGAAGGCCAAATAAGGTCAATGACTAATTTTAATAAGGGTGGTAAGTAGGGGGAAGTTTCCGATCACTTTTTCGCTGAAAAAAATATTGACTGACATTCTTTTCATAATAAGTCACTTAATTTTTGAGTCAGATATTTTTTTTATTCCTGTAGATAGATATTTTTAAATGCTTTAAATTAGTTTCAACAAGTTATCATCGGAAAATGCACAGTTTTCCCTTCTCTTGAGTTTGAAACTACAATATTTAGCATTTGACGAAGAAGAGCTAACATATAATAAAGTATAGCTCGATTACTATTGGTCTTAAAGAAAATAAAAAAACTGTTTGTTTATTTTTTCAAAAGGTACATTTTTGTTACGCAAAATTGTTTTGATAAACAAAAACTTTTTGAGTTATTAGCAGAAAACTGAATAAAAACATTGATTTTTTCGATATAAAAAAAATAGTAAAATACCGCTTAAAAGGTATATTTAAAAACCCTCAAAAGGGCCACATCAAATTCACATAACCAGTTTTCGACTGGTTTACCAGTCATCATCAGTGCTTACCTAAAATGAATATAACCTGATAAAAAGGCAAAGATGTTGAAATTTTGACTAGGGTTAAAAAATAGTCGGTTATACTCACGTGGAATGTACATGCTAACCACCAAGATAGTATTATACAAAAATATGTGGGTCAAAGCCCAGTAAAAGTAGTCCGTCAAGGAAACATTGGTTTAAAATGCTACCTTAAGCCTGGATGTTTAAAATATTTTCTAATTTGCCCTAGGTAACATCTGAGATCTAGATATGACTTGTTCACATGTTGGAAGTGAGACGGCAAGTGAAAATGAAATGGTTGGGAACCTCGGAACGATGACAAGACAAACGACAGTTCCACAGGTAGTTAAAAAATAACCTGTCATATTTAAAAGTAAGGTATGCTGATTGTTAAAATTAGAAATGATGTAACAACACACTCCATTGTGAAAATTATCATTTAAAATTAATTAAACTAGTTGTTATTGTATAAACGGATTCACGTAAACTGTAAGTGGAACTAGTTAGGCAAACCACATTACACAGAAGTTATGTGTTCGACAACTAAATACAGTAATAAAAGCTAATTATCAAGAGATCTAAAATTTAAAAAAGCAATTTTGTGGTGATTTAAATTTATCGAATTCATTTAACTTATTAGTACCTGTTGGAATTTTTGTAAGTGTGTAAGAAATCACAATGGGGGTGTCTTAGGTGTAAAAATGTCTTAAATAATCTAAGGGATGTATCATTAAGAAAGCACAAACTCAAACTAAGGCGACTATTTCCTAAAGGCATTGCAGGCTGCCCGGATCTCTAAGAGTCCAAAAACCAAAACCGTAATAGGATGATGACAGTAGGGGCTGGGGGGTATGAGATGTCTGTTAGGAAATTAATGAAAAAGGAACAAGAGCGAGACCCAGAAAGAAAAAATTACACTGTTGATTTGGTTTTGTTAAAGATGAGTATTATGTGTTGGTGATGACAGATGAAGTAGGTATGGTGATAATAGTCATATGTCACTATATTTCTACATATGACTATTATCACCATACCTACTCATCTGTCATCACCAACATATAATACTCATCTTTAGCAAAACCAAATTAACAGTTTAATTTTTTCTTTCTGGGTTTCGTTCTTGTTCCTTTTTCACTAATTGTCTAACAGACATCTCATACCCCCAGCCCCTACTGTTATCATCCTATTACGGTTTTGGTTTTTGGACCCTTATGGACCCGGGCAGCCTGTAATGCCTTTAGGAAATGGTCGCCTCAATTTGAGTTTGTGCTTTCTTAATGATACATCCCTTAGATTATTTAAGACATTTTTACACCTAAGAAACCCCCATTGTGATTTCTTGTACACTTACACAAATTCCAACAGCTACTAATAAATTAAATGAATTCGATAACTTTAAATCACCACAAAATTGTTTTTTTTAAATCTTAGATCTCTTGATAATAAGATTTTATTACTGTATTTAGTTGTCGAACACAAAACTTCTGTGTAATGTGGTTTGCCTAACTAGTACCACTTACAGTTTACGTGAATCCATTTTTACCATAACAACTAGTTTAATGAATTTTAAATAATTATTTTCACAATGGAGTGTGTTGTTACATCATTTCTAATTTTAACAATCTGCATACCTACCTTACTTTTAAATATGACGGGTTATTGTTTAACTACCTGTGGAACTGTCGTTTGCTTGTCATCGTTCCGAGGTTCCCAACCATTTCATTTTCACTTGCCGTCTCACTTCCAACATGTGAACAAGTCATATCTAGATCTCAGATGTTACCTAGGGCAAATTAGAAAATATTTTAAACATCCAGGCTTAAGGTAGCATTTTAAACCAATGTTTCCTTGACGGACTACTTTTACTGGGATTTGACCTACATATTTTGGTATAATACTATCTTGGTGGTTAGCATGTACATTGCACGTGAGTATAACCGACTATTTTTTAACCCTGGTCAAAATTGCAACATCTTTGCCTTTTTATCAGGTTATGTTCATTTTAGGTAAGCACTGATGATGACTGGTAAACCAGTCGAAAACTAGTTATGTGAATTTGATGTGGCCCTTTTGAGGGTTTTTAAATATACCTTTTATACAGGATTTTACTGTTTTTTTGTATCACATGGTATACAGCCAACTACAGGAAAACTTTTTCCTTGTGGATTTTTTATAAAACTAACACTTTCGATAGCGAATAAATCGAAAACTATTAATTTTATCAAAAAAAATGTATAAAGCCTTTTTTAGCTTAGAATGAATATTTTTACCAAATTTGAGGTCAAAATAAAATAAAAAATGTCCACCCCCGAGATAAGGTGGCAACCACCCCCATAGTAAAAGCGTCTTTCGGCCTCATATAGATTTTGATCCTTGGACTATCTATTGCTTGTTCTCAAATTTTCAAGCACATCGATCTATTCTGTAAAAATTGCGAGGTTTTGTCGTATTTCATGCTTCATTACTTGGACTAATGTAGGTAATATACAGGGTGAGTCACCACTAACGGGACGGAAGATTACAGCGAAATGTTTTGAAATTGAATAGTCTGTAAGTTGATAAAAGCTACGTTTTAAAATTATTTTGAAATATACAGGGTGTCCCAATAAATGGCGGCGTATCAAAGTTATATTTTTTCTTATGAAACACCCTGTATTTTATTGCATTTCTTAATTGTCCGCAAAAAATAAGGTATAGTTTCATAAGGCTTCCCTATACCTGTGTACAGAGTGTTCTGAATTATGTTGACTTTTCTTAAAATGTAAAGTTTTAAAAGAAGGCTTATTTTCAAGTTATTTAAGTAATTATAAAAGCATTACTTTTACCTCTAAATAGTTGGATATTGGTTGAATGTATTCCATGATTAATTATTACACATTTGTCTACAGGGTGTTCAAAATTTACAGTTTAATTATTGGAGTATTCAATGTGTCATATGATGCTTATTTTAAATGGAACATCATGTATATTAATAAATAATTATACTAAACAAATTTACCTCTTTCGAATGGTATATAGATGTCCTATACCTAGGTGTCATAGTTTTTGCGTAATTTACAATTATTTAAATTCTTAATCTGTAAATCGATTTTAAAACAAAAGATATAGTTAATTAATGTCATTGTATGACATTATCAGTTTATAACAGTCTGGTATATACGGTCTGGTAATTATCAAAACTATAAACATCCGTGTATGATATTCAAAATTTTTTTTACTTAAAAATGGCTTTGGCACAGCCAATTATATTCAAATTTAATTGTTCCTAAAAATGAATAATCACGCTATCTATGAAAGAGTAGACATGCTACTTTGCATTGGGGAATATTTTTAAAATTGTCCCTTAGCTTCTAGAGTTTGCGCTTAAAAGTATTATCCTGATAGAAACACCCAAAAAAGGACGTTTTTGAGAGGTTTCTCGATAGATTCCGTGCTACTGGTAATGTTGCATAGGTACTAAAAGTTAAATAAAAATAAACCATTTATTTTTGATGACGTCAACGAACCTGATGTCCTGCTTTCTATTACGGAAAACCCAAATACTAGTACGTGAAAAATTTTCAGTCAATTGGAAATCAGTCAAACGAGTGTATGTAGAATACATAAGAAAAACCACTATCATCCGTATAAAACTCAACTACACCAGCATTAGACAGAACAGGAACGTTTAACTTTTCGTTTATAGACTTTAGAATTTGGAGAAGATCCTGATTTTTTTGAAGAATGTATTGTGTACAGACGAATCTACCTACTTTTCATAATAATCATCTTTTAATAGACATAGCTTTCATTTTATTATGATACAGTAAACAAACATTTTACTGTTGATCGCCAACATCGATGAAGTGTTAATGTTTGCGGCAGTATTCTGAGCGAATACGTTATCGACCCATATTTCTTTGACGAATATCTGAATGGAGAAACTTTTTAAAATTTCTTAAAACAAGTTTTTGGATCCATCTTAAAACCTTCCACTAAGCGTGCGAACAAAAAAGTGGCTCCAATTGGACGACAGAGTTCCAGCTTATTTTTGACGTGATGTTAAGGTCAAACTCAACATAAAATTTAGAAATAAATGGATAGATAGATTCGGTCCATACCTATATTTGGCCAGGATTAACCAAGATGATTTTTTTTAAATGGAGTTATATTAAAAATATTGTAAATGCTACACTTCCTACCCTACTACTTCAGATGATATTTTTATGAAATTAAGAATTTCGAACGCTTTTGCGTCTATAACACCAGCTATGTTAAATAATGTAAACAAATCATTTAAAATCGCTTGTTGTATAAACATTTTGAACATGTATTACATAACTGATAATTTATTACTTATTCCACGAGGAAAATAAACTTCCTGTAGCTGGCTGTATACCATAAATCACAAAAATGCCAAGTTATTACTTATAGTAAGTTGTGGTTCATTTTGTATTATTTATGTATTTGTTTTATTAAAATTCTATGTTTCGTTATGTAATTAGTTATTTTCAATAACGAAAAAATTTATTTTACAAATCAGCAAATAAAAATATACCTACATATGTATTTACAACTACACTCTATAATATAACAACTATAGTGTAGGAAATAAAGGTTGAACCTTGCAAAATGGACACAAGTCCGGTTTTATTTTTTTTCTGGTATATCAAGGGGTGCTTATTATAAGACTAACTTTTTCTGAAAAAATTTCGCCCCGGAACCTCCCTTTTCACCCCTTTAAAGGGGGTAATTTGTTGTTTTTGCGGAACGTAGCCCTTCCTGTAACTTTTACAAAAAATTTCTTTTATAGAAATATGAAGAGGACTATATTTTCTACGATTTATTTCCGACACCATCTCTCTATCATCCACCGTTTAGCGGGGGTGGCGCCCTAAAGTTGACAAGTTTTTAAAAAAGATGTTTTTAAAAAAAATATATTTTTCCCTAACTGTAACGGAAATTAAGAAGAAATCATGCGGCAATTATTCACAAATAATTGACTGATTTTTTGGTATCGGTTTCACTTAAGGGTAATTGCCCTTTTTTTAATAACAGGGTGTTACATTTTAAAAAACCTCTTTTTATACCATCTGAACCGTTTATGCTAGAGTAAAAAAGCTTTCAGCGGTTACCCACGTACTGGTGCTATTTACAAATTTGTATAATGCACCCCCATTTTTTTCCCGGAACCACCCCAAAAAAAAGATGAATTAATAAATAAATTGATTTTCTTGGAATCCTTCACACACAATGCCCTTTATTAATATGCTTCATATATCATTTTGTGCACGTTATTATTACCCATGCATGGACACTAAAAGCAATTTCGTAGTGCAATCCCTGTAGCAAAAAAAAATAAATAAAATGGGGGGTTGAAAATTTTTTTTTGTTTTTTGCTTTTTGATCCATATGGGCATATGCTTCATCAATAGTGCTTTTCAAAAATATATATGGTTATTGCAACATCTCTGCGAAAACCACCCCTATCCTTGAAAATATACTGCAGAAACTACCCCTATCCCTTGGCGAGCATGTTTTTACGATTTTCTCATTACCTATGTATTATTTTTAAACAAAACTTATACAAGGTTAAAGACCACTATTTACTCTAAAAATTATGTCGTATTCATTTTTTCGTATAAGCAACCGTTACGGCACAGTGGCGCCGTAAACCTCATATATGCTTTGGCGGGCTCCCGTTTTTGTTTTTTTTTTTCGTCATCTATTCGTTTTATTAATAAAGTATATATATAAATCCCGTTCACAGCGTAATACGCCTTTGGGTTCCCGTTCGCCAAGCCTGTCTATTCTGCCAGTCTTCTTCAGATAGATTTCTTGCTGACATTGCTTTTGAGATTCCTTGGATCCATGTTGTTGGTGGTCGTCCTCGTTTTCTTTTCTCTGGTGGTACCCATTCTAATATCTTTTTGGGTAGTCTTTCTTCCCCCATACGTCTAACATGTCCGTACCATATTAGTTGTTGTTTTTCGATGTCTTCTATAATTGATCTTTGTACTTTCATTTGTCTCCTGATGTCCTCATTTTTCACATGTTCTAATCTAGACTTTCCCGCTGCTCTCCTCCAAAAATCCATTTCAACTGCCAATAGGTTACCTTTAAGTTTTTGTGATAACTGCCACACTTCTGAGCCATAGACGATTACTGGTTTTAATATGGTATTATATATTCGTTTTTTCGTTTCCGGTCTTATATTTTTTTGCCATAATACTGAATTCAACGCACCTATAACTTGTTTTCCTTTGGTTATTCTGTCTTTTATGGCTTCATCACTTCGTCCTGTCTTTGTCAGTTTTACCCCCAAATATGTACATTGGTCACATTTCTTAATAGTTTCATCTTCTAAGTCGAGGTCATCTGGATTATTTTCTCCTCCTACGCAAAGATATTGTGTTTTTTGGACATTTACTTCGAGGCCCCATTTTTTGTACTCTTCCATTAGTTTTCTAGCCATATACTCCAGGTCTTCTTTGTCTTGGGCAATAACTACCTGGTCATCTGCATAGTGCAACGTATATAACGTTTCATCCCCAATAGATAGCCCCATCCCTTTACACTTCTTCTTCCAGTGCCAGTTATTAATAAAGTACTTATGCAAAATAAAACAACACAGTGTAACCTACAAATTATGACTTATGCACATTTTACATTCTTTGCTCCCCAAAGCCACAGTGGTGGCCCAAAATAAATTTTTGCAAATTTTCGCCACCTACATACATTTTATTGCATTAATGCTACCTTAACAGCACAATATTTACCCTTACGTGGTCGCTACGCAGTGGTGGATCCAGGGAGGGGTGATGGGGGTGATCACCTCCCCCCCCTCTCAAACCAAGTGATATTATATTCAAAGATTATAAAAATATTCATTTATTTTTATAGAAATTTAACCAATTGGCACCCCCCTCTTAACGATGCTGGATCCGCCACTGTCGCTAAAGCATAAAAAGTCATTCTTATAAAAATAATATTAATATAATATAAGTATTTCTGTAAAAATAAATGAATATTTTTATAATCTTCAAATATAATATCACTTGGTTTGAGAGGGGTGGGGGTGATCGCCCCCATCACCACTTCCTGGATCCGCCACTGCTTAGCGACCACTTAGGGGTGAATATTGTGCTATTAAGATAGCATTACCGCAATAAAATGCGTGTAGGTGGCGAAAATATGAAAAAATTTATTTTGGGCCACCACTGTAGCTTTGGGGAGCAAAGAATGTAAAATGTGCATAGGTCATGATTTGTAGACTACACTGTGTTGTTTTATTTTACATAAGTACTTTATCAATAAAACAAACAGATGACGAAAAAATAAACAAAAACTGGAGCCCGTCAAAGCATATATGAGGTTTACGGCGCCACTGTTCCGTAACGGTTGCTTAAACGAAAAAAATGAATAGGATCTAATTTTTAGAGTAAATAGTGGTCTTTAACCTTGTATAAGTTTTGTTTAAAAAAAAATGAATAGGTAATGAGAAAATCGTAAAAACATGCTGGATAAGGTATAGGGGTAGTTTCTGCAGTATATTTTCAAGGATAGGGGTGGTTTGCGCAGGGATGTTGCAATAACCATATATATTTTTGAAAAGCACTATTGATGAAGCATATGCCCATATGGATCACAAAGCAAAAAACAAAAAAAAAATTTCAACCCCCATTTTACTTATTGTTTTTGGCTACAGGGGTTGCACTAGGAAATCGCTTTTAGTGTCCATGCATGGGTAATAATAACTTGCACAAAATGATATATGAAGCATATTAATGAAGGGCATTGTGTGTGAAGGATTCCAAGAAAATCACTTTATTTATTAATTCTTCTTTTTTTTTTTTGGGTGGTTCCGGGGAAAAATGGAGATGCATTATACAAATTTGCAAATAACACTAGTACATGGGTAATCGCTGAAAGTCTTTTTACTCTAGCATAAACGGTTCAGATGGTATAAAAAGGGGTTTTTTAAAATGTAACACCCTGTAATTAAAAAAAGGGCAATTATCCTTAAGTGAAACCTATACCAAAAAATCAATCATCTATTTGTGAATAATTTTCACAGCATTTCTTTTTAATTTCCTTTACAGTTAGGGAAAAATATATATTTTTTAAAAACATCTTTTTTAAAAACTTGTCAACTTTGGGGCGCCACCCTTGCTAAACGGTGGATGATAGAGAGATGCTGTCGGAAATAAATCGTAGAAAATGTAGTCCTCTTCATATTTCTTTAAAAAAAATTTTTTTGTAAAAGGTACAGGAAGGGCTACGTTCTGCAAAAACCATAAATTACCCCCTTTAAAGGGGTGAAAAGGGGGGTTCCGGGGCGAAATTTTTTCAGAAAAAGTTAGTCTTATAATAAGCACCCCTTGATATGCCAGAAAAAAAATAAAACCGGACTTGTGTCCATTTTGCAAGGTTCAACCTCTGTTTCCTACACTACTATGCCAGGATGATGGGTTTAAAAATCGAGAGTGACTATAAATATTTTTAAAATTTAGTACCGTTTAAGAAAATTGTAAATTACGCAAAAACTATGACTCCTAGTTATAGAACATCTATATACCATTCGAAAGAAAAACCTGTGTTTAGTATAATCATTTATTAATATACATAGTGTTCTAATAAAATGACCATCATATTGAATAATCCAATAAAGGAACTGTCAATTTTGAACACCCTGTAAATAAATGTGTAATAATCAATCATGGTAGGCATTAATTATAAGATAATTACCCGACCGTATTGTTATAAAATTACAATGTCATACAATGACATTAATTAACTTCATCTTTTGTTTTAAAATCAATTTACAGATTAAGAATTTAAATAATTGTAAATTACGCAAGAACTATGAGATCTAGGTATAGGACATCCATATACCAATCGAAAGAGGTAAATTTGTTAAGTATAATTATTTATTAATATATATGGTGTTCTATTTAAACTAAGCATCATATGACACATTGAACACTTCAATAATGAAACTGTAAATTTTGAACACCCTGTAGATAAATGTGTAATAATTAATCATGGATTACATTCAACCAATATCCGGCAATTTATATGTAAAAGTAATATTTTTATAATTTCTTAAATAACTCGAGAATAAGCCTTCTTTTAAAACTTTACATTTTAAGAAAAGTCAACATAACTCAAAACACTCTGTACATAGGTATAGGGAAGCCTCATGAAACTATAGCATATTTTTTGGGGACAATTAAAATTACAATAAAATACAGGGTATTCCATAAGAAAAAATAAAACTTTGATACGCCGCTATTTATTGGGACACCCTGTATATTTCAAAATAATTTTAAAACGTAGCTTCTATCAACTTACAAACTATTAATTTAAAAAAAATTTCAAATCTTTTACGATTTCGCTGTAATGTTCCGTCCCGTTAGTGGTGACTCACCCTGTATAGGATTTTCTTATTTAGTTCTATAAACGTAAAAGTTAATGTGTTTAATCAGTTTTCCAATATTTCTATTTAATAGCTATTTTTATTAATGTTTGTTTTGATTTTTTAAGTAAACTCATAACTTATTCCTCCTAAGTATTTTACAATTGTGAATTTTGGGTTTAATGGGCAAAGTTGATCTCTGCCCGTAACTATCAAGACGGTCCCTCGCCTCAAAATAGCAACGGCAGAGATTGCTACGAAGTGTAGAGATGTAATCAACAATAATTGGACCCTTACTCAGACCCGAAATGAGATACATTAGCTCAAAGTAAATACAAAATGAGAATAGAGTTACAGGAACGAAAGGGAGCCAAGAAACTATATTTGGACGCCCCAAAATAAACTAAAGAATAATGAGGTTTCAAGTTGTCACGAATAGGTGTTTGGTGCCACGTAACTTCCAGAAAACAATCAACCAACTCGATGAATTGTAAATAACAATGCTGAAAAGTGAATGACAAAGTGAGCTACTTACCGACATACACTCAACATTAATATCACAAGAAAGTGAGAATAAATTGAAAATAATTCGACAATTTTTTGAAAACTTGTTGCCTGCCCGAACTATTGCCGAATGGAAACAAGTTTGAAAAACAAATTGGAACATTATATTCTTATTTATTTTTACTATCGTGTGATATTCGAGAGATTACTTTTTAATACTTACATACAAAATTTGTAAATAAAACTTCAGTGACATTTATCACAATAAATTAATGTTTTTCAACTTGTCAAAGTGAACGGCGCAGTTTAGCAAGTATACAGATGAATATATCAATAAAATATTAGTTACAATTATTTATAAACACACTTTTATTCATGAAATCGTCTTACCGAAGTAAACTCGAGCGCTTAAAATTGTCGATTTGTATTGTCCTCGTGACAATTTGTCATTGATTTAGAACTAAAAGTTATTACGGTACATTTTCTTAAATGTGACAGTTGTCAAAACTAGTAAACTCGTTGTAATTAAACAAAAACTAAATACTTAAAATGTGTTTGCCATATAATAATGTAGGTCGATTATTCCCGGTATAATAATAATCTGATTGAACAGAATTAAAAACGTGATGATAAATCTTACTACAAAATTGGAAAATAAAATCAATAAAAAATATTCGCTGAAGTTTTTGCTACCTCATTAAATTGATGGTAAGGTATCAATTTCAAATGCTCCTGCTTGTCAGTTGGCAGAAAGCATTTAGCAGCGGCTCACCAAATCATACAGCAAGCCAAAAATAAGAATACTGGTGAGAACAAAAAGAAATACAAC
The DNA here is from genome assembly GCF_917563875.1 of Diabrotica virgifera virgifera. Classification (NCBI taxonomy): domain Eukaryota; kingdom Metazoa; phylum Arthropoda; class Insecta; order Coleoptera; family Chrysomelidae; genus Diabrotica; species Diabrotica virgifera. The sequence continues at coordinate 172,202,649 of NC_065449.1, read as the reverse complement.
TACGACGACAAGTACAAGTTCAAGTACAAGTACAAGGACAACAAGTACAAAACAAAATTATACCTAATTAAAAATTTATATTCACAAGATTCAAAGCATACCTTCCATTAGAAGGGTTGTTCAGTGCCGGTTGTTCATTGACAACGACTCCTCTATTAGAGAGTAATTCTACCTTTCTACATATTCCAAACCCTTACTAACAAGTCATCATCAAAGGTAAGAATTCATCAAATGGTTACAGGTCTTTTATTCCCCAACTGACAACCAAAAGGGATGGTTTTATTTCCATCAATCGACCATGAACCATGTGCCTATAACGACCTCACAGCACCTCAGCTCCACCTCCAAATTCTCTTCGCAACGGAAACAGTATCGTCCTGTTGTCTTCGACACTTCACACACGAAGTTTAGGACGTTCCATGTTCCAGAAAACGATAACCACAGTAAGGCGGTAATTTGAAATCTTAATCAACAATTGCCCATAACACACAAATCCAAATATAAATTAACAGTAGAAAAATTTCCAATAATTTTGAAATAATTTCCCTAATTTCCCAATATCATAATACCCTATTACCCATAATAAATGAAAATAAAAAACTTATATCACTAATAATTGTCGTAAAATTTTAAAAAGTTCATTTGGTAAAGTCGATCACCATCAATACATATTCTTAAATGTCACTTGCTCGATACACAATCAGCTATTCTAAGCCTACAATAATTTACCGAACAATAACAAATAATGCTACTGTTAACATTGTTGCAGCCTAGAAGTAATAAAATACTCCAAAATAGCAGGTAAGTTAGTTAAAATTACAGTTACTGAATTTCTTTAAATATCCATTCGACAAAGGACAAACTACAATATATTTGTTTGTTTTATTATAGGTTTCAACTGTTGATTTCGGTCCCGGGTTCAGTTCGGTAAATATTATTATACATTTTCGCAAAACAATCCAAAATTTTCTAGTAAACAAGCAATCTTTCAATAAATCTTTCAGTATCCTTAAAGTCTACTAACTATTTTAAGTAAAAAAAAGTGACTATTTGTACAAATGAATTGTAGATAACCGACCAAGTGAATGAAAATTAACAAAACTACCTACATGAAAAAACTTACGTCAAATCTCTAAGTGCAAAACCAAAACGTAACATTTTTTATTTTTTTTTCCATTGGTCAGAATCTTTGTGAATGTAAGAATCGTTGAAATTTTTATTTTTCTAGGTTTCTATTGGTCACAATCTTAATAATAAATTGAAAATAATGCGACCATTTCTTGAAAACTTTTTGCCTGGTAATAAAAACGAGAGCCTGCAGTACTCGAGTGACTATTGCCAAATGGCAACAAATTGTCGAATTGAAGCATTATTTTCTTATTTATTCTTACCTACTTGTGATAATTGAAAGATTACTTTTTAATACTCGCCTACAAAATTCAATTCTTTTTAAATAAACATTCAGTGATATTTATTTATAACAATTAATGTTTTACAACCTGTCAAAGTGAACAGTGTGAGTAAGTTTAGCAAATATTCAGAGGAAGATACTAATCAAATAATATTAATTAAAATTATTATAAATACAGTTTTAGTCATGAAATAATCTTACCGAACTATACGTTCGAACTATATATCTGCACAATAATTGGTATTGTGCAAAATCAGAATTAAAACATACATATGTGATAACAAAACAGCAGAATACACCACCAAGATTAAAGTCGAAAGCTTACAGGACGACTCCACAAGATACCTATTCCAAAAAGACTAACGGAAAAAAGCAGCAACATGTATATCACAGAAAGTGACGGAGTCGAAGAAAGCTGGGCAAAAATTAAGTCCAATATCTTAGCCTCAGCCAAGGAAGTTCTTGGTGAAAGAAACATTAATAAAAATAAATCTCTTCCAAGACGAAGAACTCCATGGTTTTGTACAGAAGTGAAGGAAAAATGTAAAGAAAAGGAAAAAGCTTACCTAAAATACATGTCAACTAAAACACAAGAGGCATACAATAATTATAAGATTATAATAATTGAAACACTTTCGGTCGTAAGAAGAATAAAAAATGATCACTAGGAATGTTTTTCGAAAGAAATAGAACATGGTTTTTATGGTCTCCAAAAGGAAATATGGCGCATTATAAGAGGTCAAAAAACGGAGGTAAAGGAACTAATAGAACCACAACACATAGAAAAGGATACATGGATTGACTATCTAAAAAGCTCTATGCAGAGGAAGAACCAATGATGCTAGAACTGGAGACACCAGAAATTACCACAAATGAAGATGTTAATATAAGTGCACAGGAAGTAGGAAAAACACTCGAAAAGCTGAAGAACAAAAAAGCTGCAGGTAAGGGTGGAATACCAAACGAATTACTGAAATATTGTGGAGCAGCAATGACAGAATAATTAACAACATTAATTAACAAAATCATAAAATACAATAAAATACCGGAAGAATGGAGAACGAGCGAACTAATTCCACTATTCAAAAAAGGAGATAAAAAGCAGCCAGAAAACTACAGAGGTATAAACTTGTTAAATACTACCCTAAAATTTACAACTGAAATCTTACAAGACGTAATGAATCAGAGAATAAATTTAGCAAATGAACATCAGAGTTTTCGTACTGGAAGATCGTGTACAGATGCAATATTCGTCATAAAGCAAATTACTGAGAAATCACTAGAGTATAAAAGACCAGCATTTCTATGTCTGATTGACTTAAAGAAAGCAATTGACAGAGTAAGACTCAAATATGTAATCCATCTTCTGTATAATAGAGAAGTCCCTCTAGATATCATAAAAACTATCGAGAACATCTACCAAAACAACAAAATGGAAGTCAGAATAGATGGACAACTTAGAGAACCTGTAGATATAGGCAGCGGAATAAGACAGGGAGACTCATTGAGTCCTATGCTTTTCAATTTAATCTTGGATAAAATCATCAAAAACGTCAACAAAGGAAGAGGATATAGAATAGGAAAGGAAGAAGTAAAAATACTCTGCTACGCAGACGACGCAATATTGATAGCCTAAGATGAAGATATTCTGCAAAGATTAGTCCACAGATTTAGCATAACAGCAAAAGAATTCAATATGACAATTTCGTCTCAGAAAACCAAAACAATAGTAATCAGTAAAGAACCAATCAGATGCAAAATATAAATTGATGGTATCAGTATTGAACAAGTAATGGAAGTAAAATACCTTGGAATTACATTGTCAAGTTACGGCTTACGGAGACCTAGACAAAGAAGTGAGAGATCAAGTACAAAAAGCAAATAGATTGGCAGGATGCCTTAATAACACTATATGGCGAAACCGACATATTAACACTGAGATGAAGTCAAGAATTTATAAAGCCAGTGTAAGACAAATAATGACATATGCATCAGAAACAAGACCCGATACAGCCACAACACAAATACTACTGTAAACGGGAGAGATGAGAGTACTGAGAAGAATTACAGGAAATTCACTGAGAGATTGAAAGAGGAGCGAAGATATCGCACCCTCAGTGCAAGACTGCAGTAAGTCAAAATAGGTAAGTTTCGAGATAAAGACCATTTTGTTTATTTTCGTGCTAATATCGGTGAAATAAGACACAAGTTTTAAGAAAAATTAACATTTAGTTATGATTTTGCATGTTTTTCAGCCTATATTACATTAACCAAAAATAGAAATTTAAATAAAATAATATTAATGCAAAAAAAATTAGGAATTTCAAAGTTACAACACTTTTGCACGGAAAAAATTGTTAATCACTACCCATTTAGTATTAGAATTTCAAAGTTACAACAGTTTTGCACGGAGAAAATTGTAAAAAGTGTAGACACATTTACTTTTAGAGAAAAACCTGTGTTACCGGCCACCTGCCAACATCGGCCACCTGTACTAACGGCCAGTTTAAAAATTCCCCAAACCAATTATGTATATCTAGACTACAAAAACTGGCAATACCGGCCACCTTTCTATATCGGCCAATAGTTCTTTCATTTTTAGTGGCCGTTGCTGACAGGTTTTACCGTAGTTGTTGTCCTCTTCTCGTACATCATCTTGTGCCACAATATTTTTATAAAAACTATGGTGGGCTTCTGGTATCATACCCGAATGACATAAGTGTACCAAATCTTTCTTTTTGGCCATTTGAATTTTTGGCTGTTCTTTGGCAAGTTTTCTGAGAATAGATATTTTTGACCTCTCAGTATTGTCAATGCACAAGTTTTAAGATAACTGTTTTTCCTTTCATGAGAAAAAATACTTTTTGGTCGTAAATAATTAGTCTTAATTTATGTGGTTTTAATCCAATCTAACAAATAAATGGTCAAACGACATCGCACACATCTTATGGAAAATAAATATAATATCACACAAAGGACGTAACATTTACATGAATAGATTGGTCTCGAAAATCTTTGTTTATTGTCTCAGCCGTTAATGGATTACGTAGATGTAATAACGCGCTGTATATTAAAATTAAACACCACAGATATAGATATTAAAATAACAAATATCTTAATTTTTTCACTGCTTGTTATTGCTTGTTATCAAATCCGTTGCAATGTTCCATGCAAAACTGTTGTACCTCTGTTACATTAGAGTTACAACAGTTTTGCACGGAACTTATGTTCAAAAACGCAAAATAGTTAAACTGTTGTTGTTTTAGTATTTAGCCCATTAAGCATTTGAAAGTTACTAAAGTTTTACAGGGGATAGATATGCATGTTTACAATCGAATTTCATGATTACTTCATTTTCATAAAATTTTGAGTTACTGCAGTCTTGCACTGAGGGTGCGATATTAGAAGACAATGTAACGTACAGTGTATAACCGAATGGACACTAAATAGAAAAAAAGAATGGAATAACCACAGAATGGGGGAGACACGTGTGGTCAAAATAGCACGAGATAAATCACCAATCGGTAGAAGAAGTATCGACCGACCGCGCAAAAGATGGAGTGACAACCTTCCATAGAGGTATCAATCCGCCAATGAACAAGCAGTATTGCTTATAAAAAGGAAGAAGAAGAAGAAGAAGAAGAAGAAGAAGAACTATACGTTACTTAATACATAATCCTATAAAATCCTAATGCGACAAGTCACGCAGTCGGTCCGGTACGGTTTCGATATGTCAACATTTAATGACGTTTAATTAACGTCATTTTATTTTGTTATACCTATCTTTTTTATAACAGCTCCAGAATGACTGAATTTAATTAGCTAATTTCGATTTTAGAACCTTTGTAGAAGACCAAAAAAGCTTTAATAGGTGAGAAAATGTGATGAAATTGTAAAGAAAATACTAAAAACAACAGTGTTATTTTGTCATATACACACAGTTATATTATACTCCGTTAGATTTACGTCACTAAAACTGCGGTTAACTTCGGGTATATTTATAGTCTAAGAGCTAGTGATCCCTCCGACTAACGGTCGTCCTGTAAGGCTAGAAATTTTTCTAGTGATAATTCATAGCACACCAAGGCTAAAAACCATGACCTGGCAGGCTTCAGCGGTGCACGTGTATCTACCAGGTGAATCGAAAAGTGCAAAAGCGTGTAAAATAAACTTTCTCCTGTAATGTTTAAATTTAAGTATGTGTTTGAGTAAGTCATTTAGAAGAAATGTGCACAATGACAGGCGATTGTGAAGAGCATAAGACCTTGCCAGGCGAAGGGAAAGATTAGGGGTTTTTCTAAAATTATTCTTTTTGCATCGAAAATTTTTTTTTAGGTTTTTTGAGTCATTCCAAACAGAAAACATCTTTAGTAATTTTTCTCTTAAGTTATTAGTTTTTGTTATATAAGCGATTGAAAATTTTGAAAATTGCGAAATCGGCCATTTTTAACCCTAAATCGGACAATTATCTAAAAATTTCAATGTTGCCAAGGTACGTAGATATTATCTAAACATTGATTGATGAAATCCCGAAGAGTTCATTGCAATAAAATATCGAAAACCCCTTTGGTTTTTTAATTGCTAATCAAGCGGGTGCGACACTGTAGTATAAGTGAGGACGTTTGAGTTTGCATAAATTCATTATCTGGAGAATGGGAAAATTTCAAGAGAAATCCTTAAACAGGTCGATTTTTATTTTTGAATTAGGACTTTTTGGCATATATATAATACTAGTGACGTCATCCATCTGGGCGTGATGACGTAATCGATGATTTTTTTAAATAAGAGTAGTGGTTGTGTGATAGCTCATTTGAAAGGCTATTTAATTCTCTATTCAGTAATATAAACATTAATGTAATTATTTATACAGGGTGTACAAAAAAAATGTTTCTCCTATTTGTCAAATTTAATCAAAGTTAATTTAATAAAAAAAATTTTTTGTACACCCTGTATAAATAATTATGTTAATGTTTATATTAGTGAATAGAAAATTCAATAACCTTCCAAATGAGCTATCACACAACCTCTACTCTGATTTAAAAAAATCATCGATTACGTCATCACGCTCAGATGGATGACGTCACTAGTATTATATATATGCCAAAAAGTCCTAATTTAAAAATAAAAATCGACCTGTCTGAGGATTTCTCTTGAAATTTGCCCATTCCCGAGATAATGAATTTATGCAAATTCAAACGTCCTCACTTATACTACAGTGTCGCACCCGCTTGATTAGCAATTAAAAAACAAAGGGGTTTTCGATATTTTATTGCAAAAAACTCTTCGGTATTTTATCAATCAATGTTTAAAGAATATCTACGTATCTTGGGAACATTGAAATTTTTAGATAAATGTCCGATTTAGGGTTAAAAATTGCCAATTTCGCAAGTTTCAAAATTTTCAATCGCTTATATAACAAAAACTATTAACTTAAGAGAAAAATCACTAAAAACGTTTTCTGTTTGGAATGATTCAAAAAACCTAAAAAAAATTGTTCGATGCAAAAAGAATAATTTTAGGAAAAACCCCTAATCTTTCCCCTCGCCTGGCAAGGTCTTATGCTCTTCAGAATCGCCTGTCATTGTACACATTTCTTCTAAATGACTTACTCAAACACATTCTTAAATTTAAACCTTACAGGAGAAAGTTTATTTTACCCCCTAAATTTGCTCTTTTCGATTCACCTGGTAGATACACGTGCACCACTGAGGCCTGCCAGGTCATGGTTTTTAGCCTTGGTGTGCTATGAATTATCACTAGAAAAATTTCTAGCCTTACAGGACGACCGTTAGTCGGAGGGTTCACTAGCTCTTAGACTATTAGTTCTTTACGTTTTCCGTGATATCCATGGCTTTTGGCACTTTTCTTATCTAAATAATAATATGGTATTTAAAATTGTTTCATTAAATTCATAATTAATTAATAATTATTAAAATGTATTGCATTAATGCACAAACTTGGATTTTCAACTGGATCACAGAAAAAATTTTGAAAAATACTTTTTATAATTGTATCTAAGTAAACAATGTTTTAAAATTATTTTTAAATGTAAACATATTTTCTGTATATTAGTTTTCGATATTGTCAAAAATAGAGATATTCTTGAGCAAAGAGCACATTTTTACACACTTCCTATACAACTAATGAAATTTGATATCTGATGGGATATTGTAAAGATTTTCCTTAGACTTCTACAAATATTCTAAAATGAAAAGTAGCCAACTCAATCCAGTCCTTCTCGAGTTATAAAATAAAATATATAAAAAGAATAAGAGTCAGAAAAAATTTAGGGAATTATCAAAAAAATTGAGGGTGTCAGAAAAGATTGGAAGGAGATAGGATAAAATAGGAGGATGTCACCAAAAATTGAGTGCAGTGACCGTAGAAGGCAATTGATTTTATACCCCGTTGCATGGCGACGGGCAAAATCACTAGTTTACTATAAGTTAATTTAAATAAAACAAACAAACATTTTTGGTTAACCTTATTCGTTGTGAACCGATGAGTAGAGGGGATAAAAAAATAGTTTTTCTACGAGCGTGCAAAAATGTCTGCTTTCGCGCACGCATTTTAGTTTAGAAAGTTTTACTTTTCCGCACGCGTGTTACTTTTCACGCGTTTTACTTTTCCGCACGCGTTTTACTTTTCCACACGCGTGTTAATTTAGATATGTTAATATGGCCTTAAAGTAATTATAATACATGCAATAAGCTAATATTTAGATATTATTTACTAATTTATTTCAAATATATCTTATTTTGTTCATTATCGCGAGAATTCGATGAAATAAAATAATTTTGACATAATATTCGAAAGTCAAATCAGTAGACACTAAGAGTGGTTTTGAATCGTCGTCATGGAAACCAAGATCGTCGTCATGCTAACCAATTTTGCTGAAACTTTGGTTTTGAAAACCTTGTCAAAGGATTAATTTGTGTATGTATTTTCATATTAATTAAATTAATTGATTAAGATTTGGTCATTTTTTAAAGACTCGTAGAAGAAATATTGTTCCTGACGCTTGCAGAAAGTCTCTTTTCCGCACTCGACTGCTTGCCGAACTCCTGCTTCGCGTCGTGCGGCAAACAGTCGCATGCGAAAAAGTATGATTTTCTGCACTTGTTAGGAAATAGTATATTGTGCAACAAGTGCAGAAAGGTACTAATTTCTCACGAGTTTGAAAAGTTGCGGTACGAGCGCAAGCGAGTGCCGCAATTCAAACGAGTGAGAAATTACCTTTCTGCACGTGTTTCACACTATACTTTTTCTACAAGCACAGTTTTTCCTAAAAATAAAAATCACAATTTCCAAACGACGATTAATTATAATAGGTACCTATGTGATAAATTTTAAACTGTATTTAATTAATACCTACTAATCAATTTAAATTCCTTATACCTAAATAAATTGCACAGAAATCAGTTAAAAAATTAATGCACTGCCTTAATTTGTTTAAATTTAAACAATTATTACACATTATTGACATTATAGTTATGCAGTCACGGATTTACACAAAACCTACTTCATTCGACGTCTCTTGCACAGGTTGCTAAATCCTTATTGGTTATTTGATAATTATAAAATGTTTAATAAGAATAAAATTGTAAAATAAAACAGTTGTAACATCCATAATTTAGTTTCTATGCTATAGTTAAATATAATAATTGTCTTATAGGTTATATATTTGTCTAAAGTTTAACCACGGATGTAAACAGAATATAACGTTACTCAGAATGCGGTAGTCCACGGATGTAAACAGAATATAACGTTACTCAGAATGAGGTAGTCAACTGTGCAGAAAAGAACTTTGCGGCACAGAAACGTCACTTTGCGGCACAGAAACGTCACTTTTCTGCACACTAATGTCAAATATCTTATACTGTGAGAAAATATCAAGTTTGCTAACATAAAACCGTGCAGAAAAGTGCACTTTGAATAGTGGTTGTAGAAAAATAACTATTTCGTCAGCGCTGTTATTGGCAGTTTTGTGCAGTACAAGTTTCAAACCACGAGAGAGCGCTAAGGGCGAAACTCAGCCAATAAAAACATAAGTAACCTTTAAATTTCACATAAATTTCTTCTTTTTTCAATGATCTCTTGCATAGGCAGTCATCCAAAATGCAGGAACTTATATATTAAATATTATAATTATAATTATAATGAATAAAATAAAAAAGCATAATTACTTTTACTATTAATTCTGTGTATTCGTTCAGTAATCAGTTTGCAGTAATACTTCAGTTCATAATTTGTGTTTGCCTAGATAAGTGTCTATTTTTATCCTTTTATAATATTTGACTTACACCAATTTTACAAGAAAAATACAAGTTTCAAACCGCGATAAAGCGCTGCTGGCGAAACTCACAGCGAATACAAACAAATGGAAAATATATAGGCAAGAGGAAAATAAATCGTAGCAATATACATATTAATACTCTACCAAAACCAACATCAAATACCTCTATTTCCGGTTTTATCCCTTTAGCTAAAAAGACCGTTTTCTCTCCCTATTTATGTCATGTACACAAAAACTACAACTAATAAAAAAACGAAACTCATTCTTTTTCAGATAAACTAGATAATTCTCCACATGCTCTCGAGAGGACTTTGCCGGAATCTCTAGGGAGCTTGGCTCGTATATCGAGACGGGGATTCGGAAAAGTGTTTTGCAATACGTCATGTTTTAAAGCCTCGAACAATGAGTAGATTTTTTTATCAAAGGTTTTTCGGGACCTGTGGAGAAATTTTTAGGAACTTATTTGTCAGTGACGTAGTAAGAGTTGTTTTAAAATAAATAAACCTAATTTTACGTGTAATAATAAACTGTGAAACAATAAATAATTACCTTAATCATTTTCCGATATGTGATACTGATACAATCGATATAAAAACTGACAAAATATCAGATCATAATCGTTAATATCTGATTTCATATTGGTCACCTTAGTTTAATCGGGACATTGTTTACGAGCTTTTTTGACTCCTGTCAATTAAGGAAAGCAACAATATTGTAATAGGGAACTTGCACATTTTTTTATAGGGCTTTTCATCGATTGTCATTTGTTTCGAGCTTCTGTCATAAGTCATAAGTTGTATACTGCATGGATTATACGACATATGACAGAAGCTCGAAACAAATGACTGTGAATGAAAAGCCCTATTACATAATAATGTTCAGTTTTGTATAAAAATGAGATTTCCAAAATTTCGCGCTTCAAAACCTCATAATAACTTAGAAGTACAAATTTAAAGTCTTCGGTATTTTAAAGTAGTTCGAACGGCCCGTGACGTCACCTAGTTTTACATTAGTTATTATTATGGTTATATTTCGCTGTGTCTAGGTAAACGCTAACGTGTACGCAAATAAGAAAGTTAGGTACATATTGTCCTTTTCATGATCATTTTTCAGTGCGTAACAAATGATAGGAAAAAGGGTAAGTCCGTGATAATACACATTTATGACATTTATCCTAACATGACATTTTAGTTAAATCTGACAGTTGTTACATTTTATTTTCAATTTGGAATCAAAACCAATCAAATGTGTTTCTTGCATTTATAAAATGGTACTTTCTTTGATTTGTATAGTCTTATAAATTATACAGATTATATTTGTAATATTATTATCTAATTAAAAAAAATTTTTTTTTATTATGGCGCCATCTATCGACAACTAGAATAACTAGAATAAATGTTATAAAAATGTCACCGACGAAATGTAATCACCGACGTGTCTTTTTTTCTGTCACATACAATTTAATGCGTTAGAAAGAAATCGAAAAACTGTGACGCACTGAAAGATGATCATGAGAAATACTGTACACGCGAATTAAACTTCATCAAGCCAGTGACGTCATTATTTAACGTATGCAGTGACTGTATATTTTGGTAAATTAATACATGCTATTTTGATATGTTTAGTGTTTGTTTGATAGAAAAATATTTGTTAAGGGAAGGGAAGCAGAACTATTCAGATGTTTCAAACTTCAATCAATCAATGTATATAATAAAAGTATATATTTAAGTTAGCAAAATAAATATATGTATTTAGTTGACATGACACGTACAAAATATTGCTAAAATAATTTTTATACGTAAGTTAATTATTATTAATCAACTATTCTAAATGGGAAATGAGCCACAATTTAACTAAAAAAAGATTTTATTAACGTTTTGACGTCCAAATCGGATGTCATTGTCAAAATACAAAAATTAGTCAGACTAAATAAATTATTAGAAAAAATTTTTTACTAAGCAAGAACATTTTTGTTTAATTTAATAATATTTTGTATTTTGACAACGTCGTCCGATTTAGACGTTGAAACGTTAATAACATCATTTTTTTAGTTAAAGTGTGGCTTAGTTCCCATTTAGAATAGTTGATTACAAAAATGCCACAAGGAAATAGCTTCATAACAAGTTAATTATTATTGTGAAAGCTTTAGGTCTTCCTTTTATTTTAATTTTGGACGGTAATACTAAATATTGTATATACTAAATTGTAACATATTGTACTATATTGTAATACTAAATACTGTATTTCACTTAAAGCTAAAAAAATATATATTAATTTATAGTCTCTTAACTTTTTCATACTGTTTTAAAATGTTGTGAAACTCATTAAAACAACTAAATAATTGTCCACACTGCATAGTTAATTTAAAAACAATCACTAAACAAATAAAAAATAAGAAATCTCTTTACTAATCAATATTTAAATTAAAGTATAAACACAACGCAATTAAACAAATTCCAACACTCTGACACTAACTTTTTTATTTGCGTACACGTTAGCGTGTACCTAGACACAGCGTTATATTTAGGTATATTCTTCTTTTCCTTCTTTAGTTTATTGGCCTCCACCTACTTGGGTATTTGGCCAGCTCGTCGTAGGGTAATAAAGGAGAAATATTTATATTCTAATGACATTTATCGTATGTCGTTGTAATAATATATACCAGTTTGTTGAGATTGGAGTTTGATACAGTTTTTGAAGGAAAGAAAAGAAGGTTTACTATTGAAAATAAAACCATTTTGTAAAAGTAAAAATTTTCTATGAATAGTTCAAACGAACAAAAACACTTTTAACGTCACATAACTGTATTTTTTACTGACGTTTATAATGTCTAATTAATTTTGTTTACTTTTTGGTGTAAAATGTAAATGCAAAACCATATGACGTCACGACGCGTTTTTTGCTGGCTGGAATAATTTGAATTTTTAATCGTCTTTAGGGGAAAAATGAAAGAAAAACAAAACTTTTTTATCATTGATACAACATGTTTTAAATTATGTTCTGTTGTGATTTATAACATTTTTTTCCAATTTTAAATTTTATGCAAGTTCCCTATTGTGCGATGTTATCTTCAATATTTTCTCGTGACTTATTAACTATAGAAGATCACTGATCAATGATAACAAGAGAGGGTTAAAACAAAGCCCAGCAAATATACCAATTAAACATAGAATACAAATTTCAGTCTCTGGAAAAAGTACTATCAAACTTAAAGCTTACTGTAGAGCAGAAATGACAAAATATACGAAATATCGTAGAAAAAGCTATAGCAAAAGCAATAGCAATAAAAGAGAAAGAAGAGTTAAAACAGTGGTTTGACCAGAAATGGGAACAAAATTTATAAGAGAAAGCCAATAAAAGATTGGAGTGAATAACAAAACCTGCAGACAAGAAAAGAGGATTATTTAATAGAATTAGACAAAAAAATAAAAAACAGTCTTTATAAACACAGTAATCCCTCGTTATCCGCGGATACGGCAATTAGTTTATAGTTCGGAAAGTTTAAAATACCGGCGAATGTAGAATGTAGACGCTGATCTCAGCGTCTTTATTTTTGTTGATATTATGATAATACTATTTCACAGATATGCAATTATACTTATTTTGCACTTATAGATTTCTCGTTTTAACGTCAAACGTTACATAGTTTTGATTCAGTAAAGATTTTGTTAAAAGGAAAATATGTGTAATGAGTTTAGATAAAAAATTCAGTTGTTAGACTGTTTAGCTGCAGGAGAATCATTTCTTTTTATGTACTAATATACGTATTCAAAATGGGGATTATATGTCATATTCTTCTTTGGATCGTGGATTCCTCGCCAACCACACCTTTCTCTTCGGAACGTAACCCCCGCGGTTGAAGAGGGATTACTGTAATAATATGTACCACAAATTGAAGAGGAACAGAGAACCTGTCAATAAGAACGGGCAACTGTTTATAGACAATAGGGTATTGTGGAAACCAGACGGAATGGAATGAATAAGAAAACATATTCAGAAACTCCAGACAATCTGTGGGTGTGAAAATATAGTGCGCTACATCAAGACAAACCGAAGAAGATGGGTGGGGCATGTATTAAGATTGGGTTATAAAAGATACCTCAATACAACATTCTAATATACGATAGCAAGAAGTCAGTTCATTGCCCAATAAACAGATACAAGGATGCAGTAGCAACCGATCTACGCAAAATGGGAGTATAACAATGGGAGTACAACAACGGGAGATAGTGTACTGGGACCAGTAGAAACGTGGAAATTCGTTTCCATTTAAGCTAACTTCCCCGCAGAGTCTTAACGCTGATTTATTTTAGAACGAGACGTGGACGGCACGGGGAGTGGAACAATAGACGGCGCACTTTCCCGTTGTCGGCCCGTTCCGTTGTACTATAAACTGAGCAATGTCTTTCATATCACATTATTTTTCAACGCGCCCCGCAAGACAGCCGTGCCGCCACGTCCTGGACTAAGATAAATCAGTTTTTAGACTGAGTAGGACCCTGCACAAGACTCGGTGAGGAAGATCTCATTAACACGGCAAGTCTAAAAGGTGAATAGGAAAAGTCCTATGGATATGTAGGTTAATAAAATAGGTATACATAAAATATAACAGGAAACTAAGGTATTAGCCTTTTTTTCAATAGTGAGATTCATGCTACGAATAATGAGCTTGTCAAAAATGGGGTGAAACATCATCATTATAGAGGTGTACAGAGGGAAATTGTTTACTAAGTTATGCTTCAGAGAGCTAGTGAATTTCGGGAGAATTTAGCCTATGCATGGCCGTTAGGCAGACACCAGTATCTTAGTCTGAAAGGGTACTTAGCGACAATATATTTTAAATGTTAGCGATATTAAATAAATATTCTTTTAATTCGTTTGAAATTGTCCATTTTACAGCAGAAAGTGTTAGGTATTTTTTTTTATTTAAATACAGTCGCATCCTCCCGAAGGATATTAGCGACATAACGGTTGTAATATATACAAATAACAAGTAATATCTGGTACTTACATGATTAAATTTTGTACAACATATTGATACAAGATAAATACCCTATTAGTTTTCTGTAATCAAAGTTCTTTCCCAGTAACAATTGCAAGCTGTTCGGGATGTCATATATACGTCTTTCAATACTATATTTAGGACAATCAATTAAGAAATGAACTATACTGTCTGCTACATTACAAACGGAACACTTTCGAGCTTCGCTGTTTGTGAATAGGTGTGCGTGTGTATACCTACTATGGCCCAGTCTCAAACGTGTTAGGATTATTTGGGAGCTTCTGCTTGCTGCTGTTGGTTTTCACGGAGAGATGTCACTTTTAATCAGTTTTAGTTTCGAAACCTAATTTTGCCACTCCCGGTTCCACGCACTTAACACTTTATTTTTAAAGAAGGCTTTTAAATCACTTGCCACACTCCGATGTTCGACCTCCGATTCGTCACTACCAATAGCATCGCGAGCACTTATATCTGCCAATTCGTTGCCATCGATACCAATAGTGCGAAGGTATTCACAAGAAATTTACTGTTCTGGAATTTTCTTGAGCTATCTGAAGTTCCAATTTTATCATTTTTTCTATGGGATGTTTCGGATATAGATTTGCATAGCTTTAATAGCAGCGCAGAGTAATTGCTCAGTAATAAGTAGTTGGAGAAAAGCGAGGTGATGGAAAAATTCATCAATACTCCATTGAAATAATGACGTGAATTTTATTTTTATCTTAATTGATAAGTGTCACTGTCAGAGTCAGAAATCTATTTACCAAGGTAAGCATACATTTTCTTCTTAATAGATGTTAATTTGCGCTTTATACTTCTGTCTTTTAAGTGGGGATATACTTTTTCGGACATATTAATTAGACCGGAGTAATCTTTTGTGTATTCTTGAATGATTCAAGGGATCAGCAGAGCCGGTAATGTTAGTTGGAAGCATAACCAGTTGGTTGTAATCAAGAACGAAAGATGGAGAATGATTTTCAATGAACGTTTTTGCGGGTTCTAGTAGCAGTGATATAGAGTTACTAATTCTTTCCGTTGAAACAGTTTTAGATTTTTTGATTTTTGGCAGAATTTTAGGCTCAAATAACGACTAGCATTCTGCTGAAGAAAACTCAATTTCAGGTGAAGTTATATCGTCAGCGGTACGCTTATGACAGTTAGACTCTTGAACAATATTTGTTATCGGGGTTGTTGTGTTTGAATCGTGGGATGCTAACGTTGGTTCTTCTAATACCTGATGTACATGTTGTGAATCTGCATTAGTGGAAACGTCGGAGATTGACATTTCTTCAGATGGTGTATGTGTTTGTTGCGAAGCTGCATTGCCTAGACTGGGTAAAGATTTTTTATTATTTGACTGTTGATCTTCTAGAACTGTTGATTCGGAACACTGAGATGCTTTGTGGCCAGGCTTATTGCAATTGTAGCAGACCAAGCCATCTTGTGATATGAAGATCCTATGATAGGTGTTATCAAACTCAAGTAGAATTGATTCCGGAAGTGTTAAATTGTGGATACTGATGTATATTTGCCTCCTAAAGCTGAGAATATGGTTATATTCAAGTGAGGTGGCACTAATTTTAAGAAATGTCATAGGTGAAGCCGATACTAAACTAATATTTTGTAATTCGTTGATTAGTAGTATTTCACGAGGTATGGATGGGCTTACGTTGGAGACGACAATCCTCTCTGCTGGTGTCATTAATTTCCTAGCTCGAACAATTTCGCCTTGAATTTCAATGTATCCTCTGTTGGTCATGAAATCTTCTACCAGTTGTTTGCTAGATAGGTACATACAGATGCGATTGTTAGACAGTAGAGAGCAGAATATAATATTTTTGGGTTGGATTATATTTCCCAAGGGTATGAGGTATTCTTGAAGTTTGGTATTGTATAGTGCATTAAAAATGATCGCGTTCTCTTTAGAAGGAAACTGAACTTTTGATGTTGCTAAAGAATATTTTTGTGAGACATCTTGTTGATATTGGGTATTGGATTGCATTGTGGTAACATTATTTGCCATGGTTAATTAACTTCATTAAACACTCTTTGTCAATAAAAAGGATCCGACCCTGACCACCTGCAAAAACAGGTATTTGGGTCTGTTTCACGACAGGTGTAATTAACGTGAAACCACTGATAACGAAAATTGTTGATAATAAATTTAACAAACTGTCCCAATATATTAAATTAAAAACGTTTTTACAAAGAAATTAATAAAATCTTGTACACTTACAGTTTCGATTATAATTCGGCACAAATTCACAATTTATTACTTTTTTTTATCGCTTAAAAATAACAATTTTACGGACACGTGTTAGGAACAACATTTCTTATCTCCTTGCAGGGCCGCACTCCAAGTATTAAAATTATTTATATTAGATATTTTTTTGAAAATGGAAAGTGTGCAAGGAGAACAGGCAAATTATTTAATCAACTTAACAAGATACGCAACTTCATCACTCATACCGTACTAAAACTAGTTAAAAAATCATGAAAAGTTTTTCTGACAATTTGAATAACGTACTAACAATGAAGCGGCAGAAGTAATAATTTTAGGCCATGTTAATTTGAAGAAAACCGAAAAAGTACCCAACAATGGCTCAACAATCTGGCTTCTTAACACTATTGTCGACGGGGTATTGAAATAATACAAATTTATTCCCAACAAAATTAACTCGGTACAGGAAATATATAAAGACGATCCAGACAGGAACCAGAATTTTGTGAGATTGTTACTAAGAAAATAAATAGCAATCCACACTATCTATTTAATATTTAGTGCTGTAAATCGACACAATTGTAGTTAAGGTGTGGTAAATCTCACAAATTTTCCCACGAAACACAGACCCAACAGGCATCGAAATTAAACGTATGGGAAGGAGTTTCATCATAATCAGCCGTTTTGAGTCCACTGATGAACATAGGCCTCCCGTCGATAATTCCATTGCATCCGATCTTGAGCAACCTAAATACAGTTGTGCTGGATGCGCTTGATGTCGTCCCACCACCTTGTTGGAGGATGTTCTCCAACGATAAGCACGATAAGCATCGTGTCTAGGTCTCCACTATAAAATTTTCTTGCCTTTCTCGCCCATGCCAGTAAAGGGGAGAAGTTTATAGAGATCGTATTGTTGCATCATTCTTTTTGCAACAAAATTTGAACAAATAAGCATATTTAGAATGAATAGAGAACACAGTTAATCCCAAAATTGTAACACATACTCAGAAGATGATATTTTTTTTCACCAAGACGGTTCACCTTCGCATTACAACATAAACGTAAGGCAATGGATTAGAGAAAGGCGTTTTATAGAATGGCCAGCAATATCCCGGATTTAACTCCCCTGAACTTCTTCCTATAAGGTTATTTAAAAAGCAAGATTTATAATACTGCTCCTGCTTCACTAGCAGAACTGCTACAACCAATAGTTAATTAATAAAGTCCAATAGACTTAGAAGATATTCGTTCGAATTGTTTCGAATCATTTTGACCATTTAATTAAATAAATATAGCTGATGAGCAAATATAAATGATGATAAAACTGTTTTGAATTAGGAATTTATTAATATAAAATTAAGTTTGTTTCATTAACGTTACATTTATTATTAAAGTTCCTTATTAATTAAGTATTAACTAAAGGTGTAACTTCAATAAACTGAAATTTTTCGACAAGAACGGAGTTAATATGGAAAAATCATGACCTGTATTTTCCAGCGAAATACCTATCTTATAAAGGTTTTTGATACGGATAGAGGGAGAATTGATAAATCCCTGGCATCTATATCGTTAAAATATGTCGCCCTAAAAATAAAAATCCATCTCATTTTCATTTTTACAAAGTTTAATGATTATTGCCAAATATCGGTATCTTTTAAGTGACCAACTCCCGACCAAATTTTCAATTTTCTTATAGTACAGGATCCAATATAAGGTCGATTTGCACCGATCTGTTTAATGGATAAAAATTATTGGATATGTAATTTAGCATGTTAACAATTACAAAAAACAAGGGTTGGCCGATCTAATCTTGTTGTAACTAAAATTAATTAATAATTAAAAAATGGAATTTTTTTTACGAAATTTAAAAAACATTTTTCGACACGGGCAGATATTATTTCAAATTTTTTGGATCATTCTTAACAAAAAAGGTCTTTTGTAATTGTTTTCTAAAGTTGGTCGTTTTCGAGTTAAAAACAATTTAAAACTGAAAAAAGAACGAAAGATGACAATTTTCAAGGCTCAAAAACACAAGTAAAAAATATCATTTTTGTAATCATCAAGTACATAAATAAGTCCAAAAGACTTATCAAGAATTGATAGACTAAGGTTTGAACTTGAATTTAGGTACTTCGCAATTTCAAAAAAGATATTTTATACTTATATTTTTGAGCCTTGAAAATCGTCATCTTTCGTTCTTTTTTCAGTTTTAAATTGTTTATAACTAGAAAACGATCAACTTTAGAGAAAACTTACAAAAGACTTTTTTTGTTTAGAATGTCTTAAAAAATCTAAAATAGTATCTGCCCGGATCAAAAAATTTTTTTTATTTAAAAAAAATGTCATTTTTTAATTATTATTAATTAATTATAGTTAGAACAAGATTAGATCTGGCTACCCTTGTTTTTTGTAATTGTTAACATGCTAAATTACATATCCAATAATTTGTATCCATTAAACAGATCTGTGCAAATCGACCTTATATCGTATCTTGAACAACTAGGTAAACATTCATAATTTAGTTAATAAGTAATTACTAAAATTAAAGATTTAGTCACAAATTGTAAACTCAAAAATTCATGGAATATAAATATGGAATTTAAACTCATAGTGCTAAAACAGGAAACTCCTAATTAAATAAAAAATTAACTTTCACAAAGTGATTATAGAGCGATAATATATCTCCCATAATAATCCGGTTTATAAACAGATGTTACACTTTCAAAAGAAAATTCATCGCTTTTAACTTTTCTTTGTTAGAAAATTTAATATGTAAATTGTATTTTCAAAATGACTGAACACCCAAAGGAATTATCATGTAACTTCTAGGACATTAAGTAGTTTCAACTTCACAGGCTAAAGATACGGTAATCATCTCGCAATAGCATCGCATCTTACTTTAAATACAAATCGATAAAATAAAATGAACTTTTAGATGAATGAGTGGTAAATTTTCTTAGACTATTAATAATATCGTGTTAAAATGGAAGGAGTATAAAAAAGGGTCAATAAATGATATTTTTTACTGATTATGGATCTATAGAGATCACTTACTAAAGGGATACTCTATATGTCAGTCTCATTTTTGTAACAACAAACGCTTATTGCCCTTTCGGCAGATTGCAGAATCCATTAGGGGCTATAAAAAAGGTTTGTTGAATTGATGAGATGTAAAGTTCCAAAAATAATTGATTTATTGCAATATATGTTTTAAGTTTTCCTCCTTCATTTCAGGGTTTATATATAATTTGTTACCTGTTCCATTCCTCAAACTTTTTCATCCTTTGTCTTTGTAAGTTAATACATAGTTGTTTAGTTAGTTTTTTTAGAATAGAATAGAATAGAAATATGCTTTATTGTCATGAAAAATTTTACAATTTTATCGACAAAGCTTATAAATAGTAAAAAAAACAAAACAGTAACAATCCAATTTACTAAAATTACATAAATCGTCAATAAGTTAAATAAAATAAATAAATAAATCGAAGTTAAAACAGAAATAATTAATTGCAAAAATTTATATAAATTGCAAATTCATAGTCTACCTAATAATTAATAAAAAAGGTTTAAAAGTTAAAAAGTTAAGCTGCTGCATATGACACCCAAATATAGATAAAAAAATAATAAAAATACTACTTGTGCAAAGGGTACTGTAATTTCTTAGTTATTGAATAAAATAATCTTCTACTGAATAATATGGTCTTTCAGACAGGTAGGCTTTTGTCAGTTTACGAAATTTGGGAAAAGATGGTGCAGATTTTAGTTGTAGGGGGAGATGGTTGTACATTTTTTTTTGCGGAATATAATATCGATTTCTTTACTAACTCCGAGGACGGGGTCGGCAAATAGACGTCAAACGTAGAATTTCTCGTGAAGTAGTGATGATTAGGTCTTGGTGGAAACACATGTAGATGTTTACGAATTAAGCAAACAGTTTCTAAAATATACAAAGATGGAAGGGTTAAAATTCCGTGATCTTTGAAGTAACTTCTTCAGTGTGTTGTTCTTCTGAGGCCAAACAGATATCTTATAGCTCTTTTTTGTAATTTGAAAATAACATCGAATTGGGCAGCTGTACCAGAACCCCAAAAAGGAAGACCATAACGAAGATGTGACTCGAACAAAGAAAAATATGTTATTTTGGAAGATGCTAAATTGAGTTCATTCGAAACAGATCTTATAGCATAGCAGGCTGAAGAGAGTTTCTTCCGTAACAAATCGATATGGAGGGACCATTTAAGGTTGCTGTCTAAAAAAATGCCAAGAAATTTAACAGAATCAACGGTACTGATCTGGCTGTTATTAAGAGGTAAGGGTTGAAGAGCTCCTTTATAAGACAATGCTACTGTTTTATCTACGTTAAACGAGAGTAAATTTGAGTCAGACCAGGTTTTTATTGTAAGTAGATCAGTTGCAATATTTGAGTTGCTCCAAGTGATACTGGTATCATCAGCAAAAAGAAAGATGTTTCCATCGATTTTTAAATTAGTGATGTCATTAATAAAGATAAGGAAAAGTAGAGGACCCAATACTGAACCTTGAGGTACCCCACATACAATGTTTTTGAGACTAGAGTCTTTATCATTTGCTCTAACCAGTTGTTTCCTATCTTCCAAGTAAGATTGGAACCAATCTAAAGAAATGCCTCGAATTCACTCGAAAAACCAAGCAAAAGCTTTGGCATAGTCACAAAAAACGGTGGCAGTGTAAAGATTATTGTTCAGTGCTTGATAAACCTCATGTAGTACAGAAAACATGGCATCAGTGGTGCATTTATTATTTAAAAAGCCGAACTGATTTGGTGATAAAATGTTGTTTTCAACTAGAAAGGACATAAGTCGGGCTTTTATGAGTCTCTCAATAATTTTGGAGAGTACCGGTAGTAGTGCAATAGGTCTATAATTGCAGGTATTAGATATTTCACCACCCTTATGAAGAGAAATAATGATGGCTGTCTTCAGACACTCTAAAGGCCTTCACAGGCAACTAAATTTACCTTTCTCAAAAGAATCATTAATTAGTGAGATGAGGACTTCTAACACATTTTCTGGAAGATTAGAAAAAATTTTGATCAATAGACCATCAGTACTACAGGAAGATTTGCTTTTGATACTATAATTGTTTGGATTAGTTCAAATTTAACGACTGGTTTTATAAATAATGAATTCGAGACCTTTCTTGAATTAGGGAGATATGAAATGGGATTTTGTTGTGGCAAAATAGTTGATGTAGTACATATTTTTACTCACATTAACAAAGTATTCATTTAGATTTTCAGGGTCTGGAAGGGAAAATGTTTGAGCAGTGTGGGTTTTATTTCGAAGATCGTTTATTATGGACCAAGTTTCTTTTGCAACACTTTTGGAGCTTCCCAGGCGGTTCTGGTAGTAGACTTTTTTAGCTGATTTTATAAGTTTAAGAAAGTTTGCCGTGTACTTGGTAATATATTCAATGATAGAGACGTTGGTAGTAAATTTCTTGATATAGAGAAGAGAACGCATATTCTTGGAAGATATTCGGATACCTTTAGTAGTCCAGGGTTTGTGATGTTTTGGCTTAATTGCAATTAAAGGAAATGCTTTATTGAAGATGCAGATAAGCTTATCTAAGAATTCACTGAAATTATTATTCACGTCCATGGCAGGAAAGCGCCACTCAGAGGTTAAGCATAAATTTTGGAATTTACGAAAGTTCCGGGTGGAAAAAATCCTGCCTAAACGTCGGGTTTTCGAGGAGGGTTTGCTGGAGATATTAAACTTCGTATAAACTGCTTCATGATCAGATAGTCCAGCATTAATAATTGTAGAGTGGACATCAAGTGGTGAGAAATCTGAGGCTGTATAATCAATTATGGTAGATGAAGTTTTTGTAATCCTTGTAGGAGAATCAACGTGCATTGTTAGACCATACGATTCAAATATGTTGACCAAGGATATTCGTGTAGCACAAGCAGCAGCATAATCAATGTTAAAGTCCCCGCATAAAATTTTTCTACTTTTATGGGGCAGGTCATCTAACAAATTTAGCAGGTTCTGAAAAAACAGTTCCACGGAAGAAGCAGGTGATCTATAAATGCAAATAATATAAAGATTAAGATTCTTATTGTAAACTAAGGAAAACTCAAAGGAGGCTTCACTTAACAGAAAGTCATATTTTGTTACCAAAGAAAAATCATTACTCGTAGACAAAATTAGTGTCCCCCCATAAGCTGAGCTTGGACGATCATACCTAGCAATTGTGGTGTATTTATCTACAAACAAAGGCTCGTTGACTTCAAGCCAGTGCTCTGTAACCGCAACTACCGGGGGAAACCCTAATTCCTCTAGGAACAAAAACAATTCATCAGTTTTGTATCTTATAGAACGAATGTTAATCAGAACCATGCTAAAGTTGTTATCACTAAAACAATTTGAGGATTCTAGTCCCTCAGAACATGTCGTGATGTTTAAAAATTTCGTTTTGGAGAGACAGCGGAATAGTAATTTCGGTGACATTCCCTTGATTTTTGCAGGTGGATAATTCTTTCAGAAGTGAGAAAGGACCTATAAGTATTAAGATCAGCTTCCACCTCATCTGGACCAATTCCATAGGCATTGTTGAAGTCTAGCAGAATTTGTCGTAGATCTTCTGTCTTAGTGGGAAGTCCCTCGGAAGCCAAAAAGAGTTTAACGCTTGTGTTGGTAAATCCATCGTAAAACACTGAAGCTGGTTGGTCATGTAGATAAGAAAGATGAAGTTTAATGGCTTTTAAGATATCCGGTTCCCTTAATCTGGCTAGAAGATATCGACTATTAGAGTTATTGGTTAATCGAACTCTTGGTGGGGTCAAAGGATCCAGATTTATCGATGGTTCTAAAGTATCCTTCTCAACGAAATTTATTGGCGAATGGAACGGATTCTTAGATTTACAAACTTCGATGGCTTGCTTGTCTGTACGTATGTTTGTGTTTTCTACTTCATCTTTGTTCTTGCGAGAATTGGTAATTGGATTTTCCAAGGTGACAGGGCTTCTGAGATTCTTCGGATTCTTATGTGACTGAGATGAAAGCGTTGGTTCAGAATAGGAAGATTCTATAGACCATTTAATGTTAACACCATGTGGCCAAATTTCCTTATTAAATAATAAGTTAATAGATGTTTTAGATTTTATACCTATTTTGAACGAAGACCCAGTTGTTGTGTCGGCATCTTTAAGGAGTTCGTAACATCTAATATATTCCTTAATGCCTAGCCTCTCTTTAATATAGTGCACCACTTGTATAGGGGTGTACGTTGGTGACAAGTTACTAATAACTACAAAGTGACATTTATCTTCTGTACTTTTTAGCTTTTGCTCTGGACTTGGTTCTAAATGTCGGGACTCTTCAGTTTGGGTACTTGCGGTGGTATAAGATATATTTTTCTTCAATATCTCTTTTTTAGTTGGTATAGTAGATATATTTTTAGTAAGACTGCTCATTTGATTTGAAATTTCACCGATATTTGAAGAGAGTCTTTCTAATCCCAACTTAATCTCAGTTGAATTTGTGTCTTGGATTTCAACCTTGATAGTCTCGTCTGAAGAGCCAAAAAAACTGACGATATATTAAAAATGTTGTGTTCCATCCGTCTTAGCGATTTTAAAAGCTTTTCGGGATTCAGCACGTTGTTTAGTTTGTGGATCTCGTCAATTTTTTTCGTAAGATAGTCCAGTTTACCGTCATTTTTAGTTAATAGATCATAAGTCTCGATGAAAACAGGCAAATTGTCATTTAGTTTTTTAGTAACTTGAATTAAGGCCTCAAAGTTATCTAAAGGTATCTGATTTTTTGATAAATTTGTAATTTGGTTGTTTAAATATCTTAAACTTGGAGAGTCACATATTGTACAAAAGAATCTAAGATGGGAAAACTTTTGGTCCAATAGGGCTTTAGTAGTGGTTTTATTTAGTCCCGTACATCTCATACAAAAATTTCTTCGGCACTCTCCGTTACATCTTAACTGATTGTATTTATCTGAGTCAGAATATTGGGTAAGACAATGTTCACAAGTATACGTCATTTTCAAGGTTAATTGATTACGATGTGCAAAAATTAACTAGGTCGATGTGATGGTAGTAATAAAAAATTTGAAACACTTACAGCTAGTATTCACAACATATAAATCAAAACAAATAACAAAATGTGTAAACACAAGAAACAAATCAAAACATACATCCGTACACTTCCACTGCTGGAAAACGAATGAACGTTTGTTTTCATCCATGTTTATAATATGTCGTTTCGATTTTGATTTGTATTGTTTTACGTTCTCATTGATGAAGTAGATTATATATCCACCTATTAGGTAGTAGATAGAGTTCTTGTCTTTTGTGTTCATGTCTATTACATATATCTAGTCATTTTTCTGAAAAATCTTGAACTTTGCTATTACTTTTTCCATTAGCTGAACTGATTTTATGTCAAATTGTTAATAATAAACTGTTACTTTTTCCATTTCTTTGAGGCATCGTTTTCGTGAACTAGTGTTTTATAAGTTTATTGTAGCATACATCTGATCAGATTAAAATCATTTGCTTTCCGCCGTCTTTGGATAATTTGGCCAATTTATAAAATATATCTTTTCTGTATTTGTACTCCCTTCTACTATACTTTCTCTGTATGTATTTGTGGTCTTCCGGATATTTTGGTTTTGTTTCGATCTGTTTTTTTTTTGTTTTGTGTCTATGGTTTCGGATGCATGCCTTTTTAAATCTATAAAGCTGATGTGCTTTTTAAGGTTGATTCTATTTTTGTTTTTCGATAGTTTGTTTGACAAGGAAATGATTATCGTTAATATACCTACCTTTTATCAAACCATGTTAGAATTTCCTTAGCGTGATATAGATTCTCCATATTTTTCAATCTATTGGTATATATTTTTTGCAGATTTCTCCCAAAGGGGGTAAATTTTGACCACAATGCATGTTTTTAATTAATAAGTTCAAAAATATTTTCAATTTTAAACACATTATTTTTTTATTTGACTTTAACATCATTCTAGATATCCTCATATTTTGTAATAAAAAAAATTCCTTATATTTTACGAAAAAAAAAATATTTTCTGAATTTGGGTCAAAGACGAACTTTCTTGGCTTTCCATGTTCCAATTTTATATTAAGAGGAAACAGTAGCGATCAACAGGTAGCAACAAACGCGTTCCAAGATTGCGGCTCTAATTTTGAATATTTTGTCGAGATATTTGGCACACATATTCGTAATATAATAAAGAATGGCGGTACAGAGCCCAATTTCAGAAATATGTTAGTACATACAGGGTGTCCCAGACTAATTTAGCCACGCTATATCTCTTAAACGAATAGAGATTTCTGAATGGGACAAAAAGTGATCTATTCTACTGGTAATACACTTTAATATGGCGTATAAAAAAATATCCCCTAAATATTCATCCCGTATTTACAACCCCTAACTTTAATTCGTTTAATATCACCCTGTATATTTTTTTTCACTTTTGGATGTGGTCTTCCATTGTCTATTGAACAGATTTATTAAAAATAAAATCGGTTCGTAAATAATCAAGAAATCAATTTATTTTTTATTTTTGTTAAGTGTCCGAGACCAATTTATCCAGGCTATATTTCTTAACAAAATAAAGATTTTTTAAAGGGACAAAAACTGATCTATTCCATTTTAATATTAAACTATTTCCACTTTATAATGGCGAAGAAAAAATCATCCCCTTAATATTCATCCCTTAGTTACAACCCCTAACTTACATTTTTTATTAGCACCCTGTACATTTTTTTATAATTTAGGTTAGGGTCTTCTATCGTCTATTCAACAGATTTTTTAGAAATAAAATCGGTTTGTAAATAATCAAGAAAATATCAGTTTATTTTTTATATTGTCAATTATGTGTCCCAGACTAATTTTTCCAGGCTATATCTCTTAAACGAATAGAGATTTTCGAGTGAGGCAAAAATTGATCTATTCCATTCGTATTACCCCTTAATATGGCGCAGAAAAAAATCATTCCCTAAATATTCATCCCTTAGTTACAACCCCTGACTTTAATTTTTTTAATAGCATCCCGTACATTTTTTTATAGTTGTGGATGTTGTCTTGTGTCGTAACAAAATTAAAAAATAAACTGGTATTTTCTTGATACCTTACAAATCAATTTTATTTTTAAAAAATCTGTTGAATAGATGATAGAAGACAACATATCCAAAACTATAAAAAAAATGTACAGGGTTCTATTAAAAAAATTTAAGTCAGGGGTTGTAACTAAGGGATGAATATTTAGGGAATAATTTTTTCTGCGCCATGTTAAGGTGTATTACAAATGGAATAGATCAGTGTTTGCCTCATTCGAAAATCTCTATTCGTTTAAGGGCCAATTTCTCATATCGAGTTCAACTCCAGTTTAACCTGAACTTTAAGTAAACGTCAGTTTAAAGTCAAAATCGTCTTTCTCAATTCCCGTTCAACCGATGGCAGTTTAAACTTGAACGATGCTTGAACGGTGGAATTCGGCCGTTCAAAGATTTCAGAACTCAGTTCAGATGATTTCATGGACTACGCATGCGTTGTATTAACACGAAACGCTGTCATAATATAAATATATCCTATTTTATTATATTAAGCCTAACGATAAACGATAACATTATTTGTGTTTTTATAATATTTAGTTATAATTATTAAAATGACTATTTGACTATAAATACTTAAATTTAACTTTATTCAAAAACAGCATAAAAAAGGTAGTTCAAAATGGCGACAGTTTTTTGCCTTTTGCCATCTATTGGCATTTCTCGAAAGCTGTAGAACGAGCACTGACATGAACGCGCAATGAGAAATGCATTCCAAACAGAACCGGAGATCACCCGTGAACCCGGTTCAACTGAACCATAGATTGACGCAGGTATGAGAAATCGACCCTTAAGAGATATATGCTGGAAAAATTAGTCTGGTACACATAATTGGCAAAAATAAAAAATAAACTGATATTTTCTTGATTACTTACAAACCGATTTTATTTCTAAAAGATCTGTTGAATAGACGATAGAAGACCCCAACCAAAACTATAAAAAATGTACAGGGTGCTATTACAAAAATGGAAGTTTGGGGTTGTAACTAAGGGATGAATATTTAGGGGATGATTTTTCTTCGCCATAATAAAGTGTATTATAAATGGAATAGACCAGTTTTTGCCCCGTTAAAAAATCTCTATTTTGTTAAGAAATATAGCCTGGATAAAAATTAGCACTTAATTAACAAAAAAAAAAAAAATTGATTTCTTGATTATTGACAAACCGATTTTATTTTTAATAAATCTGTTGAATAGACGATAGGAGACCATATCCAAAACTATAAAAAAGTATACAGGGTGCTATTAAAAAAATTAAAGTTAGGGGTTGCAACTAAGGGATGAATATTTAGGGGATGATTTTTTTCTACGCCATATTAAAGGGTATTAAAAGTAGAATAGATCACTTTTTGTCCCATTCGAAAATCTCTATTCGTTTAAGAGATATAGCGTGTCTAAATTAGTCTGGGAAACCGTGTATATGGAAATTACTCTACAACTAAATAAAATATTGAAAAAAGAAGCCTGTACCGCCATTAAGAAAGACAAAAAAATACACTTTCTTCAAATAAACTTTTTTATCCCCTGCCTAGATTTTGTGTAATCTTGGAACTACTAAAAATCGATTTTTTTTTTGATAACAATAAATCGAATGTCACTGACTTGGCAACATTTCGCGCCTATGTGTATAAAAATTATTGTTTTCGATAGTATAAACGTCACTGTCAGTGTCGAAACGCACTGTTACCTCACTTTTGAAAGTTTGCAAAACTTTCGCAATATTGGACCGCGTTTGTTGCCACCTGTTGATCGCTACTGTATCACCGTAAGTTAATACCTTCTATTATGTAGAATTGGATGTAAGAAACATTCCAATATTGAAAAAAATTGTTTGTTGAACGTGTGGCGACGTAAATTAGTGTATACTCATATTTAGTAATGAAAACAATTCCCTGTATTTTACGAAAAAAAACAATATTTTCTGAATTTGCGGTCAAAGATGAACTCCCTTGACCTTCCATTTTCCAATTTTATATTAAGTTAATACCTTCTATTATGTGGAATTGGATGTAAGAAACATTCCAATATTGAAAAAAATTGTTTGTTAAACGTGTGGCGACGTAAGTTAGTCTATACATATTTTAAAATTTCTTTAGTTCTAAGTTCAGAATGGTGATTCCTGTTTTTGTTCAGTTGTAATTAAAAATATGTTTTACTAATGTGTATTTATCATTTATTGATATAATAGTAACATATAAATTACGAATGCACTATTTTATTCGAATCTTTACTATATTACGAATATGTGTGTCAAATATCTCGACAAAATATTCAAAAATTAAAGCTGCAATCTTGGAACGCGTTTTCGGCGCGGTGATGTTGCCTCTTAAGCTGTGACTGGATTAAGGTGTGTGGATTAATTAAATGAAACTTTAGTTTTGAGTGTGGTATAAACAAAAAACTTTGAGTGTGAAATAAGGAGAAAAACTACAGCTTTTCTTTCTCAATATTCCAACAATTCAGGATAGAGAAATAGTTAGGTATTTATGTACCAAGTCAGTAAAGTGACTCTTTATCGAACGAGTCTGATATTATGAGCAGAGCGAGCGTAGCGAGCAAGGCGAATAATAGACGAGTTCGATCAAGAGTCTTTACTGACGTGGTGCATACAAAATTTTATCGCCAATCATAAAAAACATTAACACTTACTTAATACTTACTTAATTACATCCTTCTAATGAAAAAAGAGTGTGTGTACTTTGTACGCACGAAAGAAATTATACTTCTATTACCATGATTTCAACGAAATAAATATGTTTTAAGCAATTTTATCGTATTTATATTTAAATAATATACTAATTTTAATACTTAAAGTAAAATACCAAAAATTAAAAATACCGTTAATAGTTACGTCATTGTTTATGAAGTGTAGTGTAGCCTGCCGCAGCGAAGTTGATTTGCCGTGATGAATAGTAGACAATCTAAATATGTAAATAATATTTGCTAACAAATTATCAGTACCTACATATCTATCACCGTCCTATATATAATAGAATTAACAAAAACACGATTTCATACTATATTCGCATTAATACGAAACTTAAAAGATTTAAGAATTCTTTTACTTTTACACAAAATAAAAATTTCGTATGACAGTAATGACAGAAGGCTCTTGCTTGCATGATGGGCAATTTCGATTTTTAATCGATAGTTGTTAGGTATCAATATTGAATCCCTAATTACTAAATCTGTAAAGTTGTGATTTATGTTTTAAAAATGTAATTGCAAAATACTACAGAATTTCATTTTCTGACATAAATTTAATTAATAATAACGTAAATTTTGTACAATATTTTTAATAATTAAAGTAAATAAATTTTAAGGTCACTCAAATAAATAATTGATTACTGCCATCGACCACTTACATTCAATCTCAGTTGATTTGATTAATCGCGGCAGGTAAAGTAAAATTCTTCTTTCGGTACAATAAAGAGTTACTTTACTGCCGCAAATGGCGGCAAATCAGTACAATAATGAATGACTTTAGTGACGGTTAGCGATAAATAATATTGTGTAGTAATCACTGCATATTATATTTATGTAAATATGTATGTATACAGGGTGTTTCATTAATAATTGTCCATATAGTAACTGGAGAAACCTTAGCATAAAATACGAAGATTTAACCTAAAACGCTTAAATAAAATGTGGTTCCTTACTGAGTTACAGGGTGTTTTGTCTAAAAATTTAAAAACTATTTTTGCTCAGCATTTTAAAACTATTCGACGTATCCTTTTCATACTTGGTAGAAAGTGCGACTACTATACACCCTGCTAAATTATGATAAACAAACGTTTGTAGCTACTACCAGAGGCGCACGACAGGGGATAGTGAATGGTTGACCCTTCTCAAATTCTACGCCACTGGAGGAATTACTACTTTAGTGCCATTTTTAGATTCTCCAATACTTTCTACGAACATAATATACTCCTCATTGGTAACGATAAAGTCATTAGTTTTCGAGATATTTGAAGTTAAATATGAAACGGCACAGTTATTTTGATTAATTTGCGATATGATTCATATGATTAAAATTTAAAAAAAAAAATTGTACCCAGTACTTTAAAACTATTTGGTGTATCCTTATCATTCTTGGCAGAAAGTGTAGGTACTGTACACCCTACTAAATTAAGATAAATAAACGTTTCTAGCTACTACCAGAGGCGTAAGACAGGGGATATTGGCTGGTTGACTCTTCCCAAATTCTACGCCACTGACGAAATTGCTATTTTAGTGTAATTTTTTGATTTTCCAGTACTTTTTATGTAAATAAGATACTTTTAACTCGTAACGATAAAATGATTAGTTTTCGAGATATTTAAAATTAAAAATAAAGCGACAAAATACATTAATCAAAATAACCGTGTCGTTTCAGTTTTAACTTCAAATATCTCGAAAATTAATGACTTTATCGTTACGAATGAAGGGTATATTATTTTTATAGAAGGTATTGGAGAATCCAAAAATGGAACTAAAATAGCAATTCCGCCAGTGGCGTAGGATTTGAAAAGGGTCAATCATTCACTTTCCCCCGTCGTACGCCTCTGGTAATAGCCAGAAACGTTTGTGTAACATAATTTAGTAGTTTGTACAGTACCTATACTTCCTGCCAAGTATTAAAAGGATACGTCGAATAGTTTTAAAATTCTGAGCAAAAATAATTTTTAAATTTTTAGATAAAACACCCTGTAACTCAGTAAGGAACCACATTTTATTTAAGTGTTTTAGGTTAAATCTTCATATTTTTTGCTAAGGTTTCTCCAGTTACTATATGGACAATTATTAATGAAACACCCTGTAGAATAGAGTATACAGTAGGCAGTCAAATAAACAGTATGGAAATGAATAATGAGATGTTTATGATTATTTATATATTTAGTAAACATGATATAGGGCCTTGCAAACATTATTCACGACGACATTTACGATAAAACATATACTAGAGATGCCTTCTGGCACGACAAACATCGTTAATTCTAGTCCGCAATTCCAGAATGTCAGACGGTTTATCGATCTACTTCTTTCAGCATTCCCCATATTATGTATGCATCAGGTGGCGTTAGGCCTGTTGAGTGGCGATCTCCCAAAATTCTCGCGCAGTATTCGAAGAGACTCCCTGTCCGTATGGTGTAACCTCAGAAACTTTTTTTATGGTGCTAGAAAGGTCACCAATGGAGACACTGCGAACGGCAGCCAGATGGTTGGTGAAAAGCGAGTCGTGGGTTCGAAACTAGCTTTTGGAACGTGGAATGGGGCCAATAGAAGAAATAGTTAAAGATAAGACAAAAGAAGGTAAATTAGAGAAGAGAGAGAAACAGATAAGAAGATAGATAGGTAACATTACCAAAGATAAGGGAAGATAGAAAAAGGGCGCCACTTAACTTTGTGGGAAAACCTGAGAAAACCTGTGGGAAAAATTGAGAAACCTTAGAGACGGAAACAGGTAAGGAAAGATAATTAGGTTCTGAGACCAAATACCAGAAAAGATATGAACAGTTAATTAGTTAAAGAAATAAATGTTGTCAACACACTACATAAAGAAATAATAAATATATTGGGTGACAGTCGTACACCTAGTTACATATAAAACTTATTCTGCGAGATCTTTCTCCTTGTCGAAGATAATATAGTGATAGTTATGTTACTTAGCAAATATTTAGAGGTAATCTATTTTCAGGAAACTTATTAGGAGTAGATAAATAAAAATCGTGAAATAAACAAGAAACAATATATTGAACAAATGGTTCACCAGAAGGGTGAATCTAAAAAAAACAACAAGAAATAAAGAGGAAACAATATACACAAATAAAAACTGCACCAACAATTAATGTGTGGTTGGGTACAGGAAAAAATACACAGTAATTATGATAAAAGAAATACAAGTATCATATTATAGTAAAATCATGCACAATTAAACGCACAGTCAAGAGAGCCTGGTTATGAATTAAAAAAATCAAAATGAAAAATCTCTCTGTACTGTTTTAGGGCTTATCTCGAGATAACTGATATGGTAAATTTAATGATGGATAGAAAATATAAAGAACAAATATATAATAAAATTAAAGGCAAAGCATAGCATACAAAGTTAACAAAAGTTTATAGTTCAAAATTCAGAAACCACCTCTCACTCGGTTTTATAGAAAATAGCCAATCGCACAGCTTTTAATTAAATAGTTAATGTTTAATAATGAAAAGTTCTTATTTAATGCCTTCACCACAGATGAGAAAGGGTTAAAGTAGCCTTCACCACAGATGAGAAAGGGTTAAGGTAGATAGCCCGTATATTAGCTCTACTTTTGGAGATAATTGGATGTAGGTTTAACTAAGACACTTACAGTAAATCTGAAGATGTTGCTTCTTAAATTGCACTGAATCTACTTTTACTTTAACTAGTAATCAAGCACTGAAGTTACTTATATGGTAATTTGAATATAATCGGATGTTAGATCCAAATACAGATACGATAAGCGAGTGAATACCACTCAGATAAGATATATTGTAGATGAGGTATTATATACTAGACAGACGTCTGCACCCCAAGATACTTAGCCACGAAGTCCTTTCTTAATCGCAATCTTTGCGATGCTTTTCCTCTAAAAAAGTGGGGTTATATCCCCTGTCAAAAAAAAGTACCGATCTATTTCGTTTTTAGATAAAGTAACGGTATTTTAGTTGTAAAGTGTTCAAAAAATATAGATCCTTTGAATTAGGGTAGCGCTTCAAACAGACCGTAAGAGAAAGGCAACGAACCCAACGGGATGTTAGTAGGCTAGTAAAAGGTTTTTAACACAATATCAGTACAGAACTTTTATTACTTTATTTTCAAACGTTATAAAAACGGGACTAGTTTTATGATGCGATTACTCGTAGTTTAAAATTGTCTTTATGCAGAAAAATTCTAACAATACTATTTTGTTAGGGTCTCTATAAGCTATTTGCATTTGTCATACCGACAACGAAATGTGCCGTACCGTTATAATAATAATAAATTTAGCCAAGAGCAGTTATTTACTGAAACGGCCATAGGCGTACCCGTAATGAGTGCTAGTGGGCTTAAAATTTGATCCAACAGGTATATTAACACTAGAAAATCAGGCTTACCTTACCTACCTAAAAGGCCGGAAGGGATCATTTTGGCCCCACGTTCTTTAATCAATTAAAACTCAGTTTAAAGAAATTAAATCTACTCTAGACGATAGAATCTGATTTTATTTTATCAAAAACATTCGGAACACCATACAGTTTGCAGTTTGTGATATTTGCCATACATTGCCTTGTTACAGCCGCGGCAATGATTGGAAGTATGATTTCCTTTACAAAATATTTTCAACCGATATTTTTGTCGTTTTTGGGTAGTAACAGTGATAGTTGTTGGTAGACCTGGTGTTGCTAGGCGTAGTTCCAGATTTCGGGAGGCAAGGTATGGGGCCCATAATTCTTCACACAGCCGAAGAATAAATTTACAAAGACTGAGTCTACTTCCCGTTATTTCTCTATAAATAATAAATAATCCATGCATTTATTGCTTCCAAGTAAAGAGTATTATAAAACACGTACATAGGTCATCGTCTTGAAGTTATTTTTGTGGTATACAGACGCGTCATTTGGTCCTCTACACCCACAATTGTATCTTTGTGTTCACTCGTGTTCACCAACAATTTTATCTTTATTACGTAGATGATCAGTACCAGTATAATAAGGGTAACCATTTACAATAAACATACATAAATATAGTTTTACCCATCCGACAGGAATTTGAAAGGAAGGCTCGTCGAATTTCCCAGAAAACGATAATAACTTACACAGGGCCAATTTGGCCCCTTTATACTTCTGTGGTAGATTTGTTAGAAAACCATTTAATAAATTTAGTAAACAATATTTTTTTGTGCTTAATAAGTCTTTGTATCAAAATATTAAAAGTCATAAAATATGAAATTATTATTGCCTCAAATAAAAAAACTACAATAACTTCAAATCGCAACAGGGGAAAAATTGGCCCCTCCGACTTTCTAGTGTTAATTATTTACTAATCCTACGATATAAATAAATGTTAAAACAGATTTCCCCGTCCTGCTGAAAGTATTGTTGATTTTAAGCTTGGACCGTTTTCTAGACCTTTTCCATATGACCGAAAATAGTACTTCACGATATAAGTTTTTTCTGCAAAACTGATAACCATCCTAAAGCATTTAACATTAACACGACAATAACATAAGAACGTTCGGAAACCAGTCAGTCCGTTTCGGTGAATAACACTTACCAATTTAAGACATAGGCGTTTCAGTACTGTTTATTTTGCCGCACACCGTATAATATGAACAAGTTACTCTAGTATTAATATTAGAGTGAAAATTAGTATAAATCATAAATAAAATAAAGCCAACAATTTGGACAAACTGTTCCTGTTCTTTAAAACACTTTTATAAAAATAATTTGCAAATGTACACTATACTAGTAATGTACACTGTACTAGTTCATTAAAATTAAAAAAGTGATTGTAGTGTACTGGACTGAGTGCATGAGCGAACCAATCCCAGGATTCATCTTATGTTATACCACTGTCACACAATGAGCCGAAATATTTGCTTATAGCAGTTATGACTTGCGGAATAGATAAGGACTCTCAACGAGAAGATGGAAAAACGGAAAATGGAGGAACCGAACCACTTACACGATATCGCGCTATGACGCTAAAAATTTTTCGACGAAGGAAAAAATATGAATATCATTTTCATAACACGAATCACTATAAATAAAAACCTAAATAAAAATTTATGCAGCATATCTAATCTTATCCAGATCCATAAACCGCTGCTTCCGTTATTCTAGAAAAGTATAAAAAATACAGTGGGCACTTTAATTAAAGCTACAGAAGAGGTTTGTAATACTATAAAACAGAAAACTATCAACTATATTGCAAAAGACAGATATATTCCTGTACGTATATAAAGAATGAATGGGAAAACAAAAGTATTTTGGAAGTGTTTTTTTTTATTTATTTACGCTGTAACCACCAGGGTTATTAGCGATCTAAAAATATAACAAAGGTAAAGTTAGTAAAGATTACAATAATTGATACAGTCCAGAGTCTTTGATAAAACTTATTGTGTTTTTAACGTTCGTGTTGATTCCTAAGGCTTCCTTTATATTCTTTGGGATAGCGTTCATTTTCTTGTTGCTTCATATGTTTTGCACTAAATTAATATATGCTTTACGAAGAGTGATGTTTCACAGTTTTCACACATAGGCGACACAGTTCGCGTAAATAGGTGTTTATGTTTGCGATGCATTCCACTAATTTTCTACGCACTTAAGACTTTATCTTTTATTTCTGACTTCAGGTCATCGGAAGAAACCTCGTTAATAAGAATGGAGTCCTGGCTGAAGGATGCTAAATGGGCTAGTCTTTAGAGGAATTTACAGATGAGTCGGAATCTTCTCCCGGAAATGTTGTCAAAGTTTTTATTACATCGCGTAAACCTATATGTTTGCCAAGTTTTCCTATTAATTTGGTGCTTTTGGTTTTCATTCTTTTGTCGGTATAATATGGATGTAAGTCCGATAGAAACTTCATAAGTGCATGAGAGTCTTCTGAATATAATTTTGGTACGCTGATTATGTCTTTTGCTCCTTTTATATTTTCGAATAGATCCACTACTTGATCGAAGTTTAGTAATTGCATTTTGCTTTCTACATATTCTCTAACTGGTTCTAGTAATGTTTGAAGATTTGATGTCTCATCTGTTAAGTTTTTGTCATCAGTTTTGGTTTTTTTCTTTAATTGAAGTTTAGGTTTTTCTAAGTTGTCTTCGGTGGGTGGTGAGATTTCATCTTCTAAGGTTCTTTTTCCTGTTGCTTTGTTCGAAGTTATCTGGGGTTCGTGAGTATTCGTGTGTATATTTTTATTTGCAGGTAAGTGTTGGCTTGTTTCAGGTGAGGTTGATTTTTGTGTTTGGGTATTAGAGGATGACTCAGACGATGTAGGTGTTGCGATTGTAGTGTTAACTGAAGAAGTGGTCACATGTGTAGGTTTGTTTTGTAGTGAAAGTTGTTGGGATGGGTTTATTGATAAATGTGGTATGAGTATCGTTTGTGATGTGGTTTGAGAAGGCTTAGTAAGTGTGGAGGGAGTGGTATTTGAAATTTTCGGAGTATTTTGTAAATTATCTTGTTGAGTATGATTTATTGATGAATTTTGTCTTATCTTTGTTTGCACTGCATTATCATTTTAAGGATGGTTATGAGGGAAAATATTTGGACAATTAGCTGCCTGGTGTCCAGTTAATTTTCATTTGAAACATGTTTCGTTTTGGGTTATAAATATGCGGTATGATGTTTGTTCTAACTCGATGATAAAATTTCAGGTAATAGATGGTTGTCTGGCAAAGGTGAAATGAAAATTTGTCGTCGGAAGCTTAGAATATGACTGAAAGCAGGATTGGTTGCTCCTATTCGTAGGTATGATATATCTGAGAGAGGATTTAGACCTAGTTTTATTAATTCGTCTTTAATTAAGTTAGAAGGTATACTTGGACATACACCGGACAGAATTAAGCGGACTGATGGAGTTATTAACCTTCTTGCTTCTAGTATATTTCCATTTACTTTTATCTTCTTTGTTTCTGCTATGAATTTATCTACTAAGTTTTTAGATGATAGATATATGCATATTTTACCGTTTGATATCCTTCAGGATAGTCATTAATTGTATAATTCTCTAGAGTGTTAAATAAAATAGCTTGTTCTCTGTCTGGGGTTAATATATTGTGTGGTTGGCTAACTGCTTTTGAATATGATATTTTAAATTTATTTACAATCTAACATCGGTGCTGTTTTACAGTTTTCGCTGCGATATCCGTTCATGGAATTAGATAATATAAAGGTAATTTTCGTGATTTATTGAAACATTCAAA
The DNA here is from genome assembly GCF_917563875.1 of Diabrotica virgifera virgifera. Lineage (NCBI taxonomy): Eukaryota > Metazoa > Arthropoda > Insecta > Coleoptera > Chrysomelidae > Diabrotica > Diabrotica virgifera. The sequence continues at coordinate 172,164,678 of NC_065449.1, read as the reverse complement.
TCCAGATAGACCCAAATAATAAATTTTGTCTACTCACAATCAAAACATTCCGTATACAAATCACATTTCACTAGTAGTTTTTACTTTATTTACTTTTAAATTTGTTTCTGTAATTACTATTTAACTAGCACGATAATTGAGTACAAAAAATACGTGTTACTTGGTCGCTTGCTGAACATCGAATCAGTTTGGAAGTGTTTAAAATAGTTATTTTTCTAATTAGTGCGGAAAGTGATACCTTCCCGCACGCGACTGCTGTTGACCAGAACGACGCGATAGCGGAGTTTGGGCAAGCAGTCGAGTGCGGGAAATACACTTTCCGCTTGAGTTGGGATCAATATTTTTTCTACGGTCGTACGTTTGGAAAAAGCCTCAACAAATAGAGTTATATCAATTTTTATTTACGAGTCAATACAACATACAAGAGTATGTAATACAAAAATATACGCAAATTTTAATCATTTGGAGAAACTTTCCTATAAATGTTGCAAATTTTGTTTCAATCTATTTTTTGATGTGACAGGAAAAATTTTAAATTGATACTAGGCAAATATAGACGTTTCGTTTAGTTATTAAAAAATGGAACACTTTCAATAAACTGATACTTTTTTGCAAGTGAGAGTCAATATGGAGACACGTCAAGTAGACCTGAATATTCCTGCGAAATACTTGCCCAACGATGTACCACACAAGGTATATTCCCTATTTAAAATTAAAACTTTTTGTTAATGAAAGAAAAGGGTTGTCAAATGACAGATACCTTTAAAATATCTCTCATTTAGAAGATAATAATTGTGTTAACGAAGTGAATCATTAAAAAGTTATCAGAAATTGGTTACATATGACTTCCAAGCTTTATTTATAGTGAATCAAAAGTGCTAATAAAAATACCGTTTCTTTTGTTGCAGATTTTTCATGGTGCTTTGCTAACAACAAGATGGTTTACCTTCCCCTAGTAGTTGGCTTTTCGCTGGTTGCTTTTGGATACTCCCAAGATTTAGAACTCCAGCATGCATCTACTGTAAATTATGTCTTTAGAGGTAAGATATAATATATTCGTTAACATATATATTTTTTCCCGAAACTGAAGAAATGAAAAGAGTGTACACACACTACACACATACAGAATGAACACACATGTATGTATTTACGCCACGATTATAGTAATATAAGTAGTAATATAAGTACATATTTCAATTGTTTTTTGATCATTATGGCACAAAATATATTTTTATTTATAAATAATACTTTTTCTCGTGTAAAAAATCAGATTTCAAAAAAAAATTATTAGTAATTTTATTTATCATGGAATCTGATTCCAGTTATAAATTCCAATTGGCTTACTGAGAAGGAACTGTGCTTTACAGGAATGTGCTTTACAATTGGTTTTAGTTTCGTTATAATCGGCATTCTGGTAAGATCGTAATTTACAGTTTATTATTTGTTGTTTCCGGTGGTGGACAATTTACGCCACGATTATAGTAATATAAGTAGTAATATAAGTACATATTTCAATTGTTTTTTGGTCATTATGGCACAAAATATATTTTTATTTATAAATAATACTTTTTCTCATGTAAAAAATCAGATTTCAAAAAAAAATTATTAGTAATTTTAGTTATCATGGAATCTGATTCCAGTTATAAATCCCAATTGGCTTACTTAGAAGGAACTCCAAGTATTCGCTGATGCCGAATAAGGTTTATACCAAACAACTAATGTATTTTTTCAAAAAAAAAAATAAACAAATTCGCTGTTAAGTGTATTTTCTTGTGGCGTATAAAGTACGCCACGCGTGTAGTTATGTTATAACTTGATGCACGGGTAGTTAAAGGTTAAATCAAACATAAATATCCTATAACTGTTGATGAAGTGTACATACAACACAACAAGTTTATGTTCAATATAAACAAATAAAAATAATACACTATAAAACAATATATAAAATATTCAATACAGTAAATAATAAAAACAAATCTGAATGGTCAACACTACAACTGTCAAATAAGTGTTACCAATTTATGTCAAATTGTCACCTTCCTTCGATCAGAGGTTAAAATGTGTTCCGGACAAATGTGCATCATAAAATGGCTTTATAATCCATTTATTTAAATTAAATGAAACACGTTATGGTATCTTTCTTTAAGTTTACATTGATAAAAATCTTCAAATTCATGTATACGCGTATATAATAAAATATTTCTAGTGGGCATAATTCCAGTCTACTTCGCTAAACGATTCTAAAAAGGAACAGACCTATGACTGAAACATTTTGTGTTAGTATCATGTGACGTCCCTTGCTATGACGCGGATGACGTGCAATGGTATTTATATTGCACGAACCATAGGTACTTGTTTTCAAAAAAAAATAACCCACTAATACATGAGCACTGTAATACAAAAATTAAAGCTAAAACATATTATATTATTGAATTCCACAAATTTAAATATAAACTCATTTATTTTAAAATACGAGCTTCAAAATTTATCGGTCGTACAAGCAGAAAACTGAAAACCAAAAAACGTATGAGTATTTGAAATAATTTATGTATTCTACAAGATCTAGTTCTTTCTTTTAAAATCTGATATGCTCAATATTAACACATTTTAGTACTATTTTGTAATAATTGTAAGTATATAATTAGCAAACATCTATATTTGTAAAAAATATACAGTGAGCACGTAAAGGTTGAAATAAATTCATTTTCTCGAGAATGGACGATTCTGGAAAAAATCTTGAAACAGGTCAATTTTTATTTTTAAATTATGACTTTTTGGCTATATTATCACAATAGTGACGTCACCCATCTGGGCGTGATTACGTCATCGATGATTTTTCTAAATGAGAATAGGGGTCGTGTGATAGCTCATTTCAAAAGTAATTGAATTTTCTATTCAGTAATATGTATAAACATTAACATAATTATTTATACAGGGTGCCCAAAAAAATTTTTTTTAATTAAACTTATTGACATAAATAGAAGAATGTATGTAATTTATTTAATTCAAAATACATTTTACCGCTCTCAGAAAACAGAAAAAAATGTTTATTTGAAAAATAATCATTGCTGTTCGCTTAAATTAAATGTTCAAACTGCCAAGAGGCAGGTGGCTGCTTTAATATTGAATATAAGTAACAACCAATATTTATCTGTCAAATAAACAATTTTTCCTGTTTTCTGATAGCAGTAAAATGTATTTTGAATTAAATAAATTTAATCCAGGGCGCATCTGTTTTGAGATGGACGTTGAGAGGTGACTCAAATTTTTTTGCAAAAATTGCTTTAAAATAATTCAAATAATATTAATTGAGTTATCCTTCCACTCAAAAAGGTCCGGAACATTGTTTAAATAATCAAAATATCAAAAAATGAAGGAAAAATTTGAATTTTTTCTTTAAAACTTTAAAATTATTCATTTCCGAGAAAAGTTGTACTGACATAAAAGTTGCGTAATATAGTTAAAATTTTTAAAAATTCTCACCCTTGTTGCAAAATAGCAATAATTGCAAAAAAAACATCAAAAAACAAGTATTTGCCTTTCACGTTTTTCAACCATTTATGCTACACTTAGGACCTTCATATTTTACACAGGAAAACTGTGATAAAATAAAACAATACTCTAAAGTCCATTAAGATCGGTTCAACAGATTTTTCAAAATAAATTTTGCAATCCAGGTTTAGCTAAAAAATTCAATTTTTCAAAATGTTGCAGGACTAAAAATAAAGCAGATAGCAAGTTGAATTTTTTTTGCATATAGAAGAGTACCGTATCTTTCATTTGCAATTTGCAGAATTAAAATTTATTAACTAGCACGGCGTCAAGATTTTTTAAATAAACATTAATTTTTGGTGCTACGCGCAGGACAGCGGTGTTCGATTCACACAAGTTAATTTCCACCAAAATTTCTTCCAATCTTTATATAATATATTATTTGTTTACTCTATATTTTGTTGTATTTTAATATTTTATTTCTATAAAAATCAAACTAATTTGATTATTGTTTGTGAGATATTGTTTAAACAATTGCATATGTTTAAAAATAATAAAGTTTTATTCTCTAAGTTAAAATATATTAACAAAGAAAAAAGCTAAATAATTTCTAAAAAAAGTGTTTTTTCAAAGGACAGTGTACGTGTTTTTATTTTGCAATAAACAAATTAATTTATTTATATTGGGACCGTGCAAGTTCGGCAAAGCGACCCCTATTTCTACGCTCTATACTAAAATTCGCACTTTTAATTATATTGGCCAATTATATTAGTCCTGGTTACTGGATAATTGTCAAGGCCATAGTCCAAAAAAATAATAAGAAGAAAAAATAAGATTCAGGTTATGTTATGAAAACGTCAACAATTGTATGTAGTAAATAAAATTAGTTATTAAAATGCAGTACTGCAAGCAAAATAAAATTAATTAAATTTACCTTTATATAATAATTGCATATCATATCAATATTGTGGAGCAATATATAATTTTTCTGCCTCATTGACAGAAGGTATGAAATATACGTCAATTTGACAATTTCAATTGACAATATGAATTATTTAAGATAGTTGAAATATTTCTCCGCGACTCGCGCAGGGTCGTTTCTCGTTTCCCCTTCCAAGTACTTGCACACCGCGAATAGAAATGTACTAAAAATTAAAATGTATCAATCATTATCAAAGGTCATTTGTATGCCCAATCAGAGCAAACTATCCGCTGTCATGCGCGTAGCACCAAAAATTAATGTTTATTTAAAAAATTCCTGACACCGTGGTGGTTAACCGATTTTATTTTTGAAAATTGCTAATCAAAGGTACAGTGTTGTTCTATATGTATAAAAAATTCAACTTGCTGACTGCTTTATTTTCAGTCCTGTAACATTTTGAAAAAATGAATTTTTTTGCGAAAGCTGGATTGCAAAATTTATTTTGCAAAATCTGTTGACCCGATCTTAATGGAATTCATAGTATTTTTTTAATATATCATAAAGTTTTTCTGGATAAAATATGAAGGCCCTAAGTGTATTATAAATGGTTGGAAAATGTAAAATGCAAATACTTGTTTTTTTTATATGTTTTTTTTCCGAAATTATTGCTATTTTTAAAAATTTTAACCCATCCTATATTGTAGGAAACATATATGATATACAACCGTTCAAAGTTGACCGGCATTTGTGACGAAGTTATGCATAATAGGATGGTAATTTTTGATCCATTACCTTTTTATTTTGGTCCTCTTTCAACACATACATTTCCATATCTTTAAGAGACTCATAACATACATTATAATAACAAAAACGATTGGTATTACGCATGAAAAATTCTAAAAACACCAAAATCTCAATCAAAAACTAGGTTGAAGAAAATAGAATTTCAAAGTTTAAAATCGGTATACGTTAAATAATGTATTTTTTCGGCTTCTCATACAGCAGTTTTCTTTATTTTTTTTTTAATCCGAAGTAAGTCGAGTAGAGTCACCTAACTAACGCATTATTAAATGACAAAAATACTTTGGTTTTGTAATGATAAATTTTCCCAAAAATGGCCTTTTTTGATAATTTGCCCAGATTAAAGGGGATCCTTATACGTATTATTTATCACACCTATTTTAAGACAAATACCCAACACCCTTTTTAAAGAGCCGAGTTATCACCATAATTTAGAAAAATAGCTTTTCCCACAAAACTCCACGTAAATTTCATATCTTTAACCACCTAAACGTAAACTTTCTTAAATGTAACTTTAAATTTACCGCTAAGAAACAACAAAATGCAAAGTTCCATTAAAGAGTGAGAACCTGCCGGCTACTAAATGTTTCATAAATACGAGCGCAGTAAAGGTTTTAATATTAAGGATCTTGAAATGGGTTTTGGCGTCTTTGAGTTAAACTCGGTAGAATTTTAAGTATAATTTTTACGGAAAATCCTACTGATTGCGCCAACTCAATATTACATTTTAACTACTAGGTTGTATGTTACGTAATCTAATGTTTATATAAATGTTTATAGATACCTGTATCAAACAGTGTTTTGTGAAAATCGTTACTTCCCTGCTCTATACCTAAGTTAAGTAATCCATTTTACCAATGTGTTAATAATGCCTATTGTTAATCGACGAACGAAGGTTTGGAATTATTAATCGGTATTTTAATCCGCGAGTTAACGAGTTATGCACGGATTTAGTGGAGCCCGAACAAATTGTCGCACTCATGAAACAAAATTGCGTGTGTAAACACTAAATTACATATTAATAGAACTTATTTATGCATGGTCAAGAAATTAACGTGATACGGATCGCTCTATATTTTATCTAGAGCGGACATCGGACGTTGATCACTATGCTCTAATACTCTAATTTTAGGGGAAAACTAATAAGATTATAAAGTAAAATAAAAAGACCTGACATCAAGATTTTGGTCGAAGATATAAGTTTAAAACTGAAATAGAGAATCAGTTAAACCAACTGATACAACTACACCGCAGCGAAAAATGGGATAACTTTGTACAAGAGATGGAAGAACTAGACTCAAACATGAAAAATGTTTGGAAGCTCCAGAAAATGATGAGAAGCGACAGAAAACCCATCCCCCATTACATGGAGAAAACGGCATGGTGTATACCATAGAAGAGAAAGCAGAGATGATGAGGTCCACACTCGAAAGAAAATGCAGGTTAAACTTCCACCAAGACGAGGACGTAACCTTCATGGAAGAAGTCGAAGATCAAGAAGAAAGACCAGAGGACCCAGAAGACATCATTCCCCCAACATCACCGGAAGAAATCAACGAACATATAAGAAATAGTTTACCGAGAAAAGGCCTGGTCTAGACGAAATAACAAATACAGCCCAAAAGTATTTGCCCATAAGAGCTATAGTGTACTTTACAAACATAGTGAACGCGATATTAAGATACAAAATATTCCCGAACAGATGGAAAGAAGCCCATGTAGTCATGATCCCAAAACCTGGCAAGAACCACACATTCCCGCAGAACTACAGGCCAATCAGCTTACTTCCAGCGATCAGCAAGATAGTGGAAAGAATCATCCTAAGCAGACTGCAAGCGGAAACGAACAGGCTAAATATCATCCCAGAAGCTCAATTCGGATTCAGAGCAGAGCACTCCAGCGAGCTACAAGTACTCAGACTAACCGACTACATAGCAGCTGGATTCAACGACAAGCAGTACCCTGGAGCAGCATTCCTGGACGTAAGCAAAGCTTTCGACGGAGTATGGCATAAAGAGCTCATATATAAAATGCGAGGTTATGGGTACAGCGGAGCGATGACGAGGCTGATCTCCTCGTACTTAGGTGGCTGGAGTTTCAGGGTTCGGATAGGACAAGTCCTGTCCGAGCTCGGAAACCCGGAGGCTGGAGTGCCACAGGGAGCGGTCCTGTCACCTCTGTTGTACACAATATACACTGCTGACGTACCTAGAACACCAGGTACCCTAATGAGCCTCTACGACGACGATACAGCGATAGCGGCCAAACACAGAAACGTAGACATCGCAGTGACCAACCTGCAAACAGCATTAGAAGACATCGAGGAATGGTGTATAAAATGGAAGATAGCCATCAACTCCGAAAAGACGCAAGCGGTACTATATAAGAAAGGAAGACAACAGCCAGAAGAACAGCTGACCAGGTGGTGAACAACCCCATCGAGTGGAAAAATGAAGCTAAATACCTGGGAGTCATCATGGACAAAGGATTAACCTTCCAAAAACACGTAGAAGCCACAGTCCAGAAGGCCAACACGGCGAGAGCAACTTTAAGAGGACTCACAGGAAGAAAAAGTAAACTAAGACTAAAAACGAGGTTAAGACTAATAAATAGCATAATATTACCGGTATTACCATACGCATCTCTCGCATGGGGACAAGTATGCAACACCCACAAAAAGAAGATAAAAGCGGTCCACAACAGCAGCTTAAGAGAAGCAGCCAGAGTCCCGAGATACGTCGCAGAAAGATTCCTATTTAGAGAACTTCAACAGGCGAGAGTCACTGAAATGATGACAGATAAGGCAAGGGTCAAATTCGCGGAGCTGGAGCACCACCCAAGTCACATACTGCGAGAGATGCTAGGGTATGAAGCGTTCCACCGATGGAAGCACAAACGTCCTAAACAGCAAATAGTGGAATAAAGTGAATCGAATAAAGCAAACAAAGAGTGACAAAGTAAAAGAAAAAGTAAAAGTGAAAGTAGCAGTCAGTTCGTAGCTCGAAACACCAAGTGCCGAAGAAACACACAACCCAAGCGTAGGTCCAACATCACGACCAGGTAAGAAAATAGAGGAAAAGGCGCAAGCCAAACAAAAAAAAAATACAAAAAAACCAAAAAGGCGTAAGCCACCAAAAAAATCATAAAAAACAACAAAATCATAAAATTCTTGAGCCCCCAGTCATTGGACCGAGCTCAGTGGGGCTTGGTACAATGACTTGGGGCCCAAGCAAGCAATTTTAGTACCGCGGATAAGTAAATAGAAGATAAAGGCATAGAGCGCTTCACGCTGGCCTAGTTTTGTAACTGCTACGATAGTTGTGCCCCCATCGCGCGTCAGCGTGTTATGGGGGGGGGGGAAGATGGGCTGGGACATTGGAGCGAGGTGGGGTAATCCCTGTTTTAAACTCGGGTCAAAACACCTCGCCCCAATGAATTGTTACCCCGAATGTACTTTGTCGAGAGGGTGGACATCTCCCACAGGTCGGGTTGAATCAAATTGCTTGCTTGCTTGCTTTTAAACCAACTGACAATCAAACTGTAGAATTTATTTTAAAAATAAAAAGATGAAATGAAACAGGATGATGCAACAAAAAGATATGTTTTTTTTATTTGTTTATTAAAGTAACAATGCACCTAACCCCATATTTACCCAAATGTTTAGTCTAAGATACGATATAAGGTCGATTTGCACCGATCTGTTTAATGGATAAAAATTACTGGATATCTAATTTAGCATGTTAACAATTACAAAAACCAAGGGTTGCCCGATCTAGTCTTGTTCTAGCTATAATTAATTAATAATTAAAAAATGACATTTTTTTATAAATTAAAAAAATCGACCTGGGCAGATATTATTTCAGATTATGTAGGTCATTGTAAACAAAAAAGGTCTATTGTAAATTTTCTCTAAAGTTGATCATTTTCTAGTTATAAACAATTTAAACTGAAGAAGAAACGAAAAATGACGATTTTAAAGGCTTAAAAACATAAGTATGAAATGTCATTTTTGAAATTATGAAGTGCCTAAATTTAAGTTCAAACCTTATTCTATCAGTTCTTGGTAAGTCTTTTGGACTTATTTCATTCTGAAACATCGTTTTTTAGTTGTTAATGCCCATCCCCCCATGAGAAACCTTCCTCATTAATAATTAAAAAAATATGTTTTAGAATAAAACATGGCCAAAAATTCTTATCGAGACCTGATAGGAAAAGGTTTGGACTTAAATTTATGTACTTTATGATTACAAAAATGATATTTTTTACTTGTGTTTTGGAGCCTTGAAAAATCGTCATCTTTCGTCCTTTTTTAGTTTTAAATTGTTTATAACTCGAAAACGATCAACTTTAGAGAAAAATTACAAAACACCTTCTTTGTTTAGAATGACCTAATAGACCAGGGCTGATCTTTGAAAAAATGTCTATTTTTGGATGTAAGAGGTGGCATTTGGATTTTTGCAGATAAAGTTAGGTCACAACTTCAATAATAATAATTGACTTATGCTCCTTCTCAAATGTGCCCGGAACATTAATAAAAAAATTAAAATATTTAAAAATTTCGAAAAACATCGATTTTTTCCTACTGTCTTTGCTTATACCTTTAAAACGTTTCGTTTTGGAACAAAGTCGTAGAAAAAATAAAATAAAGATAATTAAATTTTGGTATGATATGCGACTGGTTAAAAATGTCTTAAAGTATTACCCTTTCTGCAAAATAGCAATAAATACAAAATAAGGGGGCAAAAGAGGCGTGTTGTTTTTCAATGTTTTTTAACCACTCTGGTGGCACTTAGAAACTTAGTAATTCGCTTAGAAAATCTTTATAGCATACTTAAACCGCCTACCAAATTTCATTAAAATCGACCTAATAGATTTTGCATAATAAATTTGCAATCTAAATTATTTTAAAAAAGTTCAAATTTTTTAAAAACTTTCTGAACAAAAAATAGACCATTTAGAAGTTGGTTAATTTTTTACATATAAAGAGGCGCTCTACCTATCTAACACACTTTACAGAATTAATTTCGGATTATTTAAGCGGCCTCAGCAATGTTTTAAAATTATAAACAATTTTTTGGCTTATAAACAAATAACAATAAAAAATTAATTATTAGCAATGCAAATAATTAAAACCGGTATAATATGACTTAAGCTTTCAAATTCTGTAAGCAGAATTGCTATTTCATTTTTTAATCAAAAGTTATCGGGGTCAAAAATTGCAATTTTTAGATTTTTTGAACGTTCAACCGCGTTTGTCTCGAAAACTAAGCATCTTATGAAAAAACTTGTAAAAACATTTTTTGCTTGGAATTACCCAAGAAATACAAAAGAATGTTTTATTTTGCGAAAAATTGCCGTTATATGATTCCTCAAGTTCTTTGTTTATAACAATTTTTTCGATATCCGGATCAACTGTTACCCAAAAAATTTGTGTTCTATGTTTCTTTTCATGAGCATTTTTCAGTGCGTTACAAATTGTAGAAAAAAAGGTAAGTCCGTGATAATACACATTTTATTTGCAATTTGGCATAAAAACAAATCAATTGTGTTAATTGCATTTCTAAAATGGTATTTTCTTTTATTTGTATAGTCTTATAAATTGTAGAGATTATATTCGTAGATATATTGTATAATTCGTAAATACTTTTTTTTCGATTATAGCGCCATCTATTGACAACTAGAATAAATGTTATAGATGCCACCGACGAAATGTAATCACCGACGTGCGTTTTTTTCTGTCACATACAGTTTAATGCGTTAGAAAGAAATCGAAAAACTGTGACGCACTGAAAGATGCTCATGAGAAAAAGAATACGGGTCAAAATACATATAAAAACTTGGGTAAGACCATCTAATCTAAATAAAGGAGGCCGTTGTACCCCTCCCTGGCGACATCCCTTATTTTTTTATAAACCAAAAAAATGTTTATAACTTTAAAACATTGCTGAGGCTGCTTAAATAATCCGATTTTAATTCTGTAAGTTGTATTAGATAGGTACAACGCTGGTTTATATTTAAAAAAAAATAAGCAGACTTTTAAATTGTCTACTTTTTGTTCAGAAAGTTTTTAAAAAATTTGAACTTTTTTAACAACATTTAGATTGCAAAATTATTATGCAAAATCTATTATGTCGATTTTAATGAAATTTGGTGGACTATTTAAGTATATTATAAGTATTTTTAGCGAGCTACGAAGGTTCTAAGTGCAACCAAAGTGGTTGAAAAACATTGAACAAAATCAAGCTTATTTTGCCTCCTTATTTTGTATTTATTGCGATTTTGTAGAAAGAGTAATAATTTAAGACATTTTCAACCAGTCGTATGTCATTTAAAATTTAATTATCTTCATTTTCTTTCTGTACGACTTTGTTCCAAAATGAATGGTTTTAAAGTTAAAAGAAAAGAAAGTAGAAAAAATTCGATATTTTTCGGATTTTCTAAATATTTTAGTTTTTATTAATGTTCCGGGCATATTTGAGAAGGATCATAAGTCAATTATAGTTATTGAAGTTGTCACCTAACTTTATTTGCAAAAATCCGAATGCCACATCCACTTCAAAACAGATCCGCCCTGGTCTATAAAAAATCTGAAATAATATCTGCCCGGGTCTATAGTATGATAGAATTGATCCAAAAGATGGCATAACCCAGACATCCAAAGTGAAAGTTATCCTCCAACACCAAATTGTTCTATATGGTCCACATAATGTTCAGAAAAAAGTCACACCATTTTTAGCGTCGGGTTTGGGGGGGAGAGGGGGAGAAATCGGTAAATTCGTAGTTTTTTACGTTTTTCGTCAATATTTATAAAACTGTGCGGTTTAGCATGAACAACCTTCTATACAAAAATGTTTAGCATTAAATTTGAAATAAAAAAGGTCCCATGCATAATCCTTCTAAAATGAAGGGTTTTAAAGTTACGGAGGTAGTATAGTATAATTGGTCAAAAAAAAGGCCTAACCCAGACATCCAAAATGAAAGTTTCCTCCTACACCAAATTGTTCTATATGGTCCACATATGGTTCAGTAAAAAGTTACACCATTTTGAGCGTCCAGTTTGGGGGGGAGATGGGGGAGAAGTCGGTAAATTAGTAGTTTTTTTAGGTTTTTCGTCAATATTTCTAAAACTATACTTTAGCGTAAACAATGTTCTATACAAAAATGTTCTACATAAAATTTAAAACAAAAAAGGTCCTATACATAATTGTTATAGAATCAACGCTCCCAGAGTTACGGAGGGTGAAAAGTGGAGGTGTTCGATACTTTTTATATTTTTTGGGCAATTGATGATGATTTTGGGTGGTAAGGTTGACGTTTCTTCAAGAGCTTACCACTAACATACCATCGGCCATCGAAATAGCAAATTTGATTTATAAAACACAATCCTGTTAAAGAAAACCAGTAGGAAATTGCCCAGAAAATATAAAAAGTATCGAAAACCTCCACATTTCACCCTCCGTAACTCTGGAAATGTTGATTTTATAACAATTATGTATAGAACCTTTTTTGTTTGTAATTTTATGTAGAACATTTTTGTATAGAACATTGTTTACGCTAAAGCATAGTTTTAGAAATATTGACGAAAAACCTATAAAAACTACTAATTTACTGACTTCTTCCGCATCTCCCCCCCCCCTCCAAACCGGACGCTCAAAATGGTGTAACTTTTTACTGAACAATATGTGGACCATAAAGAACAATTTGGTGTTGGAGGAAAACTTTTACTTTGGATGTTTAGTTTAGGCCTTTTTTTGGACCAATAATACTATACTACCTCAGTAACTTTGAAACCATTCATTTTAGAAGGATTATTCATAGGGCCTTTTTTATTTCAAATTTAATGTAGAACATTTTTGTATAGAAGGTTATTTATGCTAAATCGTATAGTTTTAGAAATATTTACGAAAAACCTAAAAAACTACGAATTTACCGATTTCTCCCCCCCCCCCCCTCCCCCCGAAGTAACATATTGATACACGATAAGTATCGTCCACTGCAATTGACTATCCAAAGGAAAATAGACAGTAAGCGGTGGGCCAGTCAGGAGAAGACAATTGTGGCTCCAAAATCAGCGGAAGTGGTTCGGGCTCACATCGGTCTAACTATGTAGAAGTGCCGTAAGCCAGATTAGAATTGCCATGTTAATAGTCAACGTTCGCAACGGGCAGGGCATTTAAAGAAGAAGAAATTATCCGGGGTTGTTGTCCCGGACAAACTACAGGACGTGTCGTCCTAGGGTTCTACAAGAGTAGATATTGAAACTAGTAATAGTCTGTTTGAAGAACTTTTGATAAACTTATATTAATATTTTGAGCTAGAGAATAGACAGATTAAATTATTAAACGCTTCTCTTTAGTTCAATCGTTTGAGTCAAATTTTTGGACGTTAATTTGACTGCCTTTTCTTCAATGCAAATGACTAAAAATTTGCAGACATATGCATTCTCAAGAACAATACACGAATAGTCAATAAAAATTTTTTTTGTTTATTAATTGTTTAAATAAAAAACGATTTTAACGGAAAATGTTTAAATTCTCTTGTTTTTTACAATGAAGAAACTTTAAACTTCTACAGATTGTAGCTAATTATATGAACTATACATAATTTCACTTTTTACGTTAATTATTTACGTTATGCTTCATAAATAAACAATAAAGTTTCAAATTTTTTGCCGATTCCGACTACTTTTCATGTTTGTACATCATGTTTTATATATATTTTAATAAACATTACGATATATTTTAATGTTTGAAAAGTATAAGACTAAAAAGTAAAAAATAAAAAAATATGAAAAAAATATTTTTAAGGAACGCTTTTCTTTAGTTACGAGTGACTAAAATTAAACATATTATAAAAAATCAACTAAAAAGCAAAAAATAAAAAAAAAATTGAAAAAATCTAACGCATTCGTTAAAGAAAAGCGTGGTGCGAAAATAGTTTATTGTGTTTGTGTGAATAGTGTTTGTGTGAATGTGAATGTGTGATTTTTTCAATTTTTTTCTTTTTAAGAAAAGCGTTTCTTAAAAATATTTCTTTCATATTTTTTTTTCTTCATAATATACACTAGATCAGCAATAGCGGCAACCTCTACTTCAAGCTTTTTCCTGATTCTCTTTTATGGATGTCTTTAACATAAGCTGCACGTTTCTGTATGCATATACATGCAATAACTGCCGAGGACAACTTTTGAAGTTGTTTCTTAGCTACGTGAAGTTGGTGTGCTAAGTTTCTACGTCAAACAACTTTGGAAGAGCGCGGTTAATATTTTTTTGGAAAGACTTCACGCTGTATTTGGTAATTATGTTTGTTTATGACCAGGTTGTGACAGGTACGTAGTTAAACTGAATCTGCTAATCCACTGTCCAAGTTCTCAACGTTCACAGTAGAATCTAATAATTATTCTTGTACACGTCACTGTAATGGATAATTTTACTGCTCGAATTTAAACTTACATTTATACATTCATTTTTATCATTATCACACATGTTCGAAAGGTTTCGTGCATTTAAGCCTGCGGACAAGATCCTGATTTTCTAACAGCTCTACCATATTCCTGTTTATTTGGTTATGGAGTCAATTTTCATGACCCTTGGCAATCTTCTTTTTTTATTACCTTATTTTAATTGTTAGGTACTATACTAAGTTCCCGATGCAAGCCTTTGTTGCGGATATACAACAGAGAATTGTCTGTATTTCTTAATATCGGTTTGCACTTTTTGAAGGGAACCATAGTATTTTGTCTCACTAGAACAGACTTTATCTCTAGACAATAGGGCCATGCTGATTTGAGCATTTTTTTGTAAACGAATATCTTGTTCTTGATTGTTAATTGGGAGATTTTACATAATAACAAATATAACTTCTTGTATTTCAGTTCTTCAGTTTTCTTTCTGGTATATTCCTGTCAGTTTAATTTGCTATGCAAATGTAGCCCTAGGCTAGCTATTCAACTGTTTTCTTGTACGGGAAGATTTTATTGTTTAGTATAAGTAAGTAAATATTTATTTTTTTGTAAGTGAAATCGATATGGGCAGTTGGGCAGATTGTCTTTTATGTATTTTTTATGCGTCATTTGTTCTTCCAAGTGCTTAATTTATTCACTGTATTTTGGAGGTGTCTAGTTGTTTTTCGAATGTTTTACCGACTGATTTTTTTAAGGGTCGTCTAAAATTGGCTTTTAAAAATTAGGCTAGTTTAATATTTTCTGTAACAGGGATGTCACAGGTTTATAATAAATATATAGTATGGGTTCCAGAAAACTGCCCTGTGTGACGTTGCTTTGATTGATGATTGAATGAGGTATTGTTACTGTATGAAACCCATAATTGCAATCCTTAGTTTTAATAAATCTTAAACCAACCCCGACCAATAGTACCTAGTTATCGCTACTAAGTTTTCATCACTCCCAATACGGACAATTTATCCAGTCGAATACCAGTCGAAGGGTACACGCGCTTGGACTTTTCTTTAGTTATCATTATCGCTTAACAAATACTTTTGTTTTCTATGCAATAGTCTAAGACAATAATTCGACTTAAAATAATCGCGAATCCGTTAAAACCAATTAAATTCTTACATGAACTAGTTAAACCGCGTGTGAAAACCGGCATATGTGGTTGATCAAAATGCGAGCATTGAACAGTGACCAAACAGGACTTTTAGTCCTGATTGTATTGTATTATTATAATATTGTATGTTTATCATAATCGTCTCTTAATTCTACTTGAAGCAGCAACCTAAAAAACATAGAGTCCACGAAACTGAAGTTATATTAAAATTTTTATATATGTGCATATTTTACATGGCTCTATTGTACAACTATCAAATCTTTTTTCGCCAACTTCACGTTATCGCGTCGTAAACATTTCTTTAGGATTCCACCTATTCCTTTAGCTAACCGCTAGAATAATTAAGTTAACTAACGTGTCATCTTTCGGCACCTCTGGTTGATCCAGAATAAAAGTTTGATGAGGTAGCTGAGTGTTTTTCTTTTCAGTTTAAACATAACGCAAGATGAGAAAGTGAAAAACTTTTAGGTATATAAATATTATCATCATCATCAAGCATTACAATCCATAGGGATTACAGATAACACCATGGCGTTAAAAATCCTATTCTTAGGTGAGGTGGATTTTTCCTCTATGTTATTTATAGCTTGCTGTGTGTGTATGCTGCTATTGTGACTCTTTTCCATTTTTCCTGTCCTTGCACTGAACTTTCCGGTCTTTCACATTCGTTGCTTTTACGCCCTCTTCTACATCATCCAGCCATCTTCTTCTAGGAATTCCTCTACACCTTAGCCAGATTGGTGTCTATTTAGTTAGTTATCCGTTTCAACATATCTGAGTGTGGACGTCTCTGTGTATGTCCTATCCATTCTAAACGAAGAGATTTTGTGTATCCGACTATATTTTCTCCCTTCAATTTTTCTTTAATTTCGGCATTTGTTTTCATTCTTATTTCTCCCTCTCTTGTTACATTGTGGCACAGTATCGTTCTCATTATTTGTCTTTCAAATTTCAGAAGGCTATCTTCCTCTTTCTTGTAAATCGTCGTTTTTTCCTTCCTATATGTAACAAAAGATCTTATTAAGGTACTTAATAGATAATATTTGTTCTCTTACTTAGAGTCTTGCTTCCCAGCAGATTTCTATCCATTCCGTATGTTTTTTTGCCTTTCATAATTATTTCCTCTGTTCTCTCTTTTCCGATTTTCCCTATTGCTACTCCCAAGTAGCTAAAGGGGATGCAATTTCAAATTTATGATTCTAAGTTAATAGATATTTCCAAGTTCTTTTGTAGTCCTTTCCTATCGTCATGTATTTCCTCTATTCTCTATTTTCCGGTCTCCTTTATTGTTACTCCCAAGTAGCTAAAGGGGGATACGGTTTCGAATTTATGGTTCTTTGGAGTTGTTCTGTCGTCCTTTTCTATCTTCGTGTATTTTTTGCTGGTTTATCTCTAGCTGCAGTCTCTTTGCTTCATTATATAATTTTTCAACTGCTTTTCAACTGCAAAGTGTCATCTTCGTCTTCACTATGAGGACTAGATCATCTGCATAATATGCTATTGCTTGAAGTTGATCTTTAATAATGTTTTTGTTTGAAAAAATTTATCGTCCTTATTATTGCTTCCAATATCAGGTTAAACAGTGTCGGGGACATAAATTTACCTTATTTTAATCCTTTGTTTATTTTGATCTCCATATAAGTTGTTCCGTTCAAACTGATGTTTGCTGTGGTGTGCTTTAGGCTCATTGTTAGCATACGTCTTAATTTCTTTGGAATTGTTTTCTTTTGGCATGTTTAAATTAAATATTGTAATTAAGGGGATTAAATCACAATTAATTATTGTATTTAAAAATACTTCTTTATTTTTGGTGAAAGCATAATTAATTTATATATAATATCAATCAAACACTATCAAATCTTTTTTCGCCAACTTCACGTTATCGCTTCGTAAATATTTCATTAGGATTCCACCTATTCCTTGAGCTAACCACCAGAATAATTAAGTTAATTAACGTGTTATCTTTCGGCACCTCTGGCAAGCAGCGCCTCTGGTTGATCCAGGATGAAAGTTTCATGAGGTAGCTGAGTGTTTTTCTTTTCAGTTTAAACATAATGCAAGATGAGAAATTGGAAAACTTTTAGGTAGATAAATATAAAGAAACAAAATAGAAAACTTGGTATTTAATGGGCTCATAAAATTAGCATCCTGTAATTGCACATTTATTATCAAACAAGATGAGAACGTTTTTTAGTTACAATAGAGGCGCAGTTTTCATGTTGACAATTTATTGGATAATATGTCTACTTTTTTATATTCCCTTTATAATTTAAGAAATATTTGAATGAAATCTGTGTAAAATTTTTAGTACAATATTTTTTTAGAAATCCAGCTTGTATCATATCTCGTATCTGCTATGTATTTTTAAATGATAAATGTCTGAAAGATAAAAAGATGACATAATAGTATATTATTCAACGAGCATGTAATGATGGCTATTACTCATGATGATGAAGTTTGCGACACGAGCCGTAGGCGAGTGTCACTTGAATCTAACTTCAGCCCGTGAGTAATGACCCGTGAGTAACTTCAACCCGTGAGTAATGAATTATTACTCACGGGTACAGTAATGGGTGCTATTATCTATTTAAAAATAGCGAATATTGAGCATAGTATTAAACGGTCGTAGAAAAATAATTTTATCTACTCTATGTCATATTATGTATAAGTTTTTAGTTTGTGAAATCTGTCATTATAGATAGCAGTGCGTGAAGTGTTTAAAGCGTGCCTGAAGTAACAATGAATTTTAAATGGGACTTACTTTTTCGCACTGTTTTTGACACACTTTCATATAATCAAATATCCTTAACTTTCGCGTTGTTATGGTAATGACATAATGAGCAATAAATTACGGTTTGGTGGTTTGAAAGAAGTTAGAATTTTTAAATGTCAAATTTCTAAAAATTGTAGAATGGAAATAAATTCCAGTGACGAAGAGTTACAGTTTTTTTATTTGTTTATTATAGATAAAATATTGTATGAAACTGTGCGTGAAGTACTTTTTGCGAACTTACGCGATGAATAGCACTTGCTCCGTTGTCGCTCGTGCTATAAACATCGCGTGCATTCGCAAAAAAGCATACTGCACGAACTGTTTCATAAATAACTATATTATGTGGCTGTCAAGGTTTAAAGAGTAATAATTGTTTTGTTTGATATTTGTTATTTTTCTCTTGGTCAAAAGGAAATTAAAGTGTTATATTAAACAAATGTAGTAGAGCTTTATAAATATGCTAATAGACATTCGTCTTATTTTAGAGCATAATCGATTGTAGATTTTAACAATTAATATGGTAATTCATTATGTTGTTGGTTGCTTGTCTAAATAGTTGGATAGATAACAGGCAGAACTACTCGCGTAAGTTTTGTATGCAACAGGATTTCTTCTGCCAGGATCCCTCAATCCCTCCTTGCAACCACTTTTCCATGAAGAATGAGTTGCTGAGGCGGTATTTACTACGTTTCGTAATATAACCGAAGTGTTCTACGAGGCTTGTTCGATTGAAACATATTTTTGGTTCAGAAAAATTTTATTGGTTGTTTCACCAACCGATGTATACCCTGCTTGCCCTGTATACCCTGCAAAATCAATCTTGTGGCTGTTGCTCAAAGAATTCTTTTACGGCATTTTGTACTTGTTCGTCCGACTGAAAACGAATATCATTTACCGCCTTTTTCAGTGGCCTAAAAATGTGAAAATCGCAATGAGATAAATTGGGAAAAAAGGTGGATGCTCTAAAAACCACCATTCCACCATTTCTCATGTTTTAGATTTTCTTTCCTTGCTTTGGCAGCATGAGACCGAGCGTTGTCGTGCAGAAGAGTGACACCACGTTAGAGTTTTCCTGGACGTTTCCGTTTTATTTCTTGATGGAGCTTGTTCAAAGTTCAAAGGATCTAATTATCAGTATCTACGTCTGGACCATATTTATAATTTACTGTGTATTCCGGATATTTGAACCGGTGTATAGTGAAGCCCAATATAATATTGGGCTTCAATATGCTAGGTCGATATTTTGAACGTTCTTTTTACTAATCACCATACATTTTTAAAAGAGTACAACTTAAAAATATGTATATGTATATAGGGTGAGGCAGATAACTGGCCTATTAGAAATAGCTCGAGTACTAAAAGCAACAGAATCATGAAAATTGGAGTAAAGGGGTTTTGAAGGATGATCTATTAAATGAAAATATTTTCATCTCTTTGCAACTTCCGGTTATACCAGAAGTTGCTTATAACTTCGTTTTTTTTTTAATGGGACACCCTGTATATTTTTACATTTTTGGATTCTCTTCGATGTCTTCTTTCTTAAAATGAGGTTTTGTAATATACAGGATATTTTAAAAGATAATTACGTTTTTTATTAATTTCGTAGCAATATTCACACCCTGTAGAATTGTAGTAGTTTGACATCTAAAACTCTACTTACGTTCAAATGATTTTTAATATACTCTACTATTGTTAAGAATCATTAGTATAGCTAAATTTTTAATTTTAGTATACAGGGTTGGTCGAAACTCGGAATGAGTATTTTCTGAGTTTTCTTAAATGGAACACCCTGTATTTTTGTATTGTATTGAAATGATATTTTATAGTACTTTTTTATTTCTTAAGCATTCCCTATACCTAACTGCTTTAATTTGTGAGTTATTGGTGATTCAAGCTAAACATTAATTGCAACAAAAAATACGTAAAATTTTATTAGGTTGGCCGTGAAAATACTCAATCCCAAATAATTTTTCAGAAATAAATACATATTAACCCAGACTGGTCCTTAAAATTACCAATAATGGTTTAGCTATCAAAATACCTACGTAGTTAAGATTGTTGGTGCGATTAACAATTAAGCACAAATCAAATCAGTTAGGTATAGGGAATGCTTAAGAAATAAAAAAGTACCATAAAATATCATTTCATTACAATACTAAAATGCAGGGTGTTCCTTTTAAGAAAACACACGCAGGGTGTTCCTATTTTTTAAGAAAATACTCATTCCGAGTTTCGACCAACCTTGTATACTAAAATTAAAAATTTAGCTATACTAACGAGTCTTAACAATAATAGAGTATATTAAAAATCATTTGAACGTAAGTAGAGTTTTAGATGTCAAACTACTACAATTCTACAGGGTGTTAATTTTGCTACTAAATTAATAAAAAAAAGTAATTATCTTTTAAAATACCCTGTAGAATATTACAAAACATCATATTTTAAAAAAGAAGACATCGAAGAGAATCCAAAAATGTAAAAATATACAGGGTGTCCCATTAAAAAAACGAAGTTATAAGCAACTTCCGGTATAACCGGAAGTTGCAAAGAGATGAAAATATTTTCATTTAATAGATCATCCTTCAAAACCCCTTTATTCCAATTTTCATGAGTCTGTTGCTTTTAGTTCTCGAGATATTTCTAATAGGTCCTTTATTTGCCTCACTCTGTATACCTACCCGTGAATATTTTCAAAATACAAAATTTTAACATGAAAGCTAAAAATAAAATGTAATCTAAAAGTTAAAACAAAATTTAGCAGCTCAACAAACTTTTTACTAAAACGCTATGGAAAAACTAAAGATATCGTTCGAGAAAGTTACGTGCTTAGAAAGCAATTGGCAGAACGTTTAAACTCGCTCTCAGAAGGCTAGTTTATGAAAGAGTACTTAATAGAAGCAGAAGAGTCCAGAAAAAAATAAAAGGTTCACAGAATTTAGTTTATATAGAGGCACACTTCCAAGACGAATAGTGCAGTGGCAGAAAACAGAAAAATAGTCCTTGGTAAAATCGTGAGAAAATGTCGCACTCGAAATGACTTACATTACCTATGAAGTGCACCGAGCAATTTTTATTCGTATAGTGACCAAAGTTTTAATATAACAAGAATTGTTCTTGAACTTCGATTTATACCTTAAACCGTTTTAAAGATTATTTTTGCATTTTTTTTGTTTTTAAATTAAAGTTAATAAAGTTAAAGGTGTTACTAAAAATGGAGCTGCCACTAAAATAAATAATAATACGGATATTTCGTAATAAGTATTCGCAGTAAAAAGACTAACAATGCTTTTAACAAATTACAGTACGATAAGCATAAGGTGGCTTGTTGAGCGTTAAGTAAATTTTATATTATTACATAATAAATATAATAATTAAGTTCTTTTCTGACCGTCAAATTCACTGCAGTGTTATCCAGTATGCATATATTTCTTTGAAGCAGAACGGGTACATTTTAAAATTAAAATGAAACAGTTTAGTGAACAATAAATGTTTAGGATCGCAAGCACAAGAAATTATTTTTAATATATGTTCAAGTTTACTACCAAAAAATTTAATTCTGATGGAGTTTTAGTAGATCTGAAAAAAGTACAATACGTTATTTTAAAATATAATTTAAGGCATTGGTGCAAAATGCCGCCTGTCAAAATGTTTAACGTCTTTTTAATGTATTCATTTTTATTTTCGAATCCTGAGAACACTAATAAATATTTTTGAAAAGTTTAAATGC
The DNA here is from genome assembly GCF_917563875.1 of Diabrotica virgifera virgifera. Classification (NCBI taxonomy): domain Eukaryota; kingdom Metazoa; phylum Arthropoda; class Insecta; order Coleoptera; family Chrysomelidae; genus Diabrotica; species Diabrotica virgifera. The sequence goes on along the minus strand of NC_065449.1, from coordinate 172,142,395 downwards.
ACAAGGAAAGATTACATTATTACTGAGGGTTAAAAGTCCCTGAAAATTTCTATAATGATTATTTTAATGAGTTACAGGGGTGAACATAAAAGAAATAATTTAGTGTACTTTTTAATTGCAAATATTTCATTCAGAAGAAACTTTTTATTCATTCTTAGAGATATTCTGCCCTCGGTAATAACGTAAACTTCAAAAATACTTATTAGTTTTCTCAGGATTCTAAAAAATTAAATACATTTAAAACACGTTGAAAATTTTGACAGGCGACATTTTGCGCCTTTCCCATTAAACTGTAATATAAGTTTAATTTTTAGCAGACGTGAGCTTTTCTTTCTCTTTTTCATGTCTTATGTCGTCTATTATGTACAAGATTGACAAGACCTAATAATATTTTGGGGGATTTCTGATTTACAAATGTTAGTCCTGACCGATTTTATACATTTTTCTAAATTTTTTTATTAACGTTTATATACAGGGTGAGGCAGATAAACGGTCTATTAGAAATATCTCGAGAACTAAAGGTAACAGAATCATGAAAATTGTAATGAGGGAGTTTTCAAGAGTTATCCATTTAATGAAACTATTTTCAACTATTTGCTACTTCCGGTTATGCCAGGAGGTTGCGTATAACTTCATTTTTTTAATGGGACACCCTGTATATTTTTATATTTTTTATGTTCTTCGATGTCTTAGTTCTTAAAATATGAGGTTTTGGAATATTATACTGGGTAGCTTAAAAGATAATTACCTTTTTTTTCTTAATTTCGTAGCAATATTCGTACCCTATAGAATTGTAATAGTTTGACATCAAAACTCTATTTATGTACAAATGATTTCTACTATAGTCTACTATTGTTAAGAATTGCTAGTACTTATAGCTAAATTTTTAATTTTATTATACAGGCTTGGTCGAATCGCGGAATGAGTTTCTGAGTTTTCTTAAATAGAACATCCTGTATTTTAGTATTATATTAAAATGATATTTTATGGTGCTTTTTTATTTCTTCAGCATTCCCTATACCTAACTGCTTTAGTTTGTGAGTTATGGGTGATTCAAGCCAAACATTAATTGCAACAAAAAATACGTGAAATTTTGTTAGGTTGGCCGTGAAAATATTCAACCACAAATAATTTTTCGGAAATAAATACATCTTAATCTAGACTGCTCCTTAAAATTACCAATAATGGTTGAGCTATCAATATACCTATGTAGGTAAGATTGTTGGCGCGATTAAAAATACAAAATTAAAATTAAAGCAGTTAGATACAGGAAATGCTTAAGAAATAAAAAGTACCATAAAATATCATTTCATTACAATATTAAAATAAAGGGTGTTCAATTTAAGAAAACTCAGAGAATACTTATTCCGGGTTTCGACCAACCCTGTATACTAAAATTCAACATTTGGCTATACTAATAATTTTTAACAATAAGAGACTATATTAAAAATCATTTGAACATAAATAGAGTTTTGATGTCAAAATACTACAATTCTACAGGGCGTGACAATTGCTACGAAATGAATAAAAAAAGGTAATTATCTTTTAAACTACTCTATATAACATAACAAAATGTCATATTTTAAGAAAGAAGATGTTTAGGAGGATAATTACTAACTTAACTTCAATAGATCACTCTTCGAAACCCCTTCATTCCAATTTTCACGATTTTGTTGCCTTTAGTTCTCTTAAATTAGGGATTAGGGATAACGGTTTTTGACAAAACACCGGTTTTCGGTTATACCGGTTTTTTTGCTTAAGGTTTAACCTGGCGGTTATAACCGGCCAAAAAAATGGTTTTTCCAAAAACCGGTTTTCGGTTTTTTTAATCCAATAGGTTACAATGTTACATTTACAATGCACTTTAGTTTGCGATACTCCACTCGACTCGATACTCGATATCAATATGATCAAAATTAGTACTATCGAACGGACATCAATATCAATATAAATAAAACACAATTTTTAATAAAATCATTTTATTCTATTAATTATTATATTTATTTATTATTTTATTAATATTATATATTTATTGATTATTATTAAATATAATATAGCGTAAGATTAATATATACATATTTCAATAATATACAATTTAACCCAACCATTTCAACTTATAAAAAATTTCCCAGACTCTTTCAAATGGGATTTAAAAAAAATAATATCAACATAAATATTTTACTTAAAAATAAATTGGATAATGCAATTTATCTTTTATTTTTACTACCATCAAAAAAATTTATCATGTATTTCTTTTAACACGTTTGTATATTTCTAAAATATATTTTAACTCGTTTAATACTTCCTGTATGGGTGTATCGTTTTGAAAACGTAGGGAAATCCTTGCAGATTCGAATTCGTAATCGGTAATTCGATATTCATAGTCAGAACATTATTTTTGGTAATCAGAAAAAGTCATTCACCCACTTTCAATGTCAAGAGTCAAGTGTTAAAAATAGATGATGTTTGCGTCTACTTTAACCAGGTCACTTCTTATATAAATATTATGATTACAAATAACCTTTCAACAAAATATTATAATAAAACTTAATTGTTTCTGGCTGATGTGAGTTTGCACTTTCAGTTTGCTTCTGTGTTTATAAAATGAAATTTGAATTATGGTTTTGTTTGGAATAATTACTTGAGAATAATAATTATGATTGGGATCCAAAATAATACCTAACCTTATCCTAATCACGGTAAAAACCTAATAACCGGTTTTTACTTTAAAAAGAAAAAACCGGTTATAACCGGGACAAAAAACAACCGGTAAAACCGGTTATTGAGAAGTAAAAAAAACTCGTTTTAAGTTAAAACCGGTAGGTTTTTCCCATCCCTACTCGAGATATTTCTAATAGGCCGTTTATCTGCCTTACCCTATATACACGTTCTCAATAATATACGTTCTAAATAATTTTATTTCTTACACTAACGGTTCTTGCTTATTTACAGAAAATCCAAGTATTCATGATTTGTTTTCAGAACTGTATCAAAAGTTCTCCTCTTTTATTTCTTTGTCCTAGATTAAATTTTCCAGTAATATTAAGTATACTAACCTCATCCAACCTTGATATTAAAATCATCCATTACAAGATTAAGTTCGCGTGTATTTATCATGGCGAAAACTTCTGATAAGAGTTGGTAAAATAGTTTAATCATCGTATCTCCTTTGTAGAATGTGGGACTGCATGATGGTTTTATACTTATTTTTGTCTACTGCGAATACGAATAATTTGATTAACATTACTTGATCTAATAAAAGAACTAATTTGCTTCCATGTCCAAATTATTTCTTTGATATGACTAGTCGTTCGGTCCAGAGAAATTTATCTGATAGTTTTGACATTTTTAGTGTCCATTATCTTCACTCAAAAAAAATTAGTTCGTAATATTGATTAACAGTGATTATTGAATAGTATTTCTTTGTAACAACAATTTAATTTGTTGTTTCAACGAACTTTTAGACATTGACGAATGTATTTGGTTATTGTCACAATGATTGAATAATAATTGTGAAAATAACTAGAGTACATTAATCAATAACACTCAATTTATTCAGCCAATAATTTAGTTTCGTATATTTAATAAATAATGTTAATTGTGGCAGCAACTCACTTTCTTGATTTCGTACATGACAAGCAATTACCTTGGTTTATCGTGACAACGTACAGATTTCATTAAAACAATGTACAAATGTTGTTAATATAGAGTAATATATGATTATTGTATAGATGTAAACCGATTGTTGTGACAACGAATGCATTAATCAATCTACTACTGCGTTTAATACCCACAATCAATGCGGTCATTGTGACAATAATCGTAGTTGTTGAGACAATAAATGTTTTGCTTGTCCATTTGAAATGTAACGGCTTTTCCTTATCGTGATACCCCTAGCTTCTCTGTGTTACCATTGTTCAAAAAAGAATTCTTTGTTAAACAATGCTGTTACCTATGCCGAAGTGCCGAATAATAATTTCATTTTAATCATTCAACAGAGAATAAAATATTACAGTATTATCTTATATTAAGAATAATTATAGAACTTCTATAATGATTATTTTTAATAAGTCACAGGGGTGAAAAAGAGAAAATTTAGTATGATTTTTAATTTCAAATATACTATTCAACAGAAACTTTTTATTTATTCTAAGGGACTTTCTGTCCTCGGTAATAATGTAATCTTTTATTCTGCGTTTAAATTTTTCAAAAAAACTTATTAGTTTTCTCAGGATTCCAAAAAAAATGAATGCGTTTAAAAAGAATTCGATCGGAATTTTGCACCTGCGCTCTCAAAAGGGATTAAAGTGTTATACATTTTTGGAATCACTATTTCAAACGCTTTTTAAATGAGCTGTCACATGACGTACTTTCCCATTTAAAAAAATCAAAGTTACGCCTGTCAACTGAGGAGGTATCGTGTACAGTTCGAAACATTGATGTTATAATATATTTTGATTATTTTAAAATCGACCTGTCCGAGCGTTTTGCTTATGTGCTAAAAATAAATAAGTTAATAAGGGGGTGGGGGAGTGTAACACTTATTCCAGTGCACCGTATAAGTGAAATCATATGAGAAATTACACAGTGTAAAGTCCATTAGATTAAGGACAAAAAAGGGGGATTTAAAAAATTATTATTAATCAATTAATATCATGCATTGGGCTAATGCCTTTAGTAATTATTACTATAAAATACGTTCATAGTAGGAATGAACGAAACTGATTGTAAGAATGAATAGATTTGCTTGTAAGAAAAACCGTATTTATTATGGGAATGAACGGAATTAATTGTAACAATAAACGGAAATAATTGTAGAAATAAACGAAATACGTTAGGAGAAATAACACTGTTATTGACACAACGAATAGTCTTCTTCAGTTAATTAACGACGTTGTTGTTTCAATAAATATTGTTCGTTGACTCAGTGAACAGAGTTCGTAATATCAATAAATAATGTTCGTTGACTCGGTGAACAGAGTTCGTAATACCAATAAAGTGATATTATGGTATACATAATGAATGTTCATCCATTCAATACACGTAATACATTGGCTCAACTAACGAAAATAATGAATTGATGAACATCGCTTTGTTGTTCCAATAAAACCAAGAATTGGACAAATTTTAAGTATTGCGTTTGTTGTCTGAATTAACATTTTTATTGATATTACGCACCTTTTTCGTTGAGTGTTGTTTCTTAAGTTCCTAATACAGAAATATCAAGTCTGTGTATTTCTTGTAATAGATTTCTGATTTTCTGTAATAGATAACTTCAGTGTCTAAGTAGGCGAAGCAACGAAGCACTAAAAAGCCCAAAACCTAGGAATTTTGCGTAGTGAGATTAATTGTCATGAAACTTTTTGCATTCGATTCGAGAGAGTGTCAGGCAATTTTGTGAACTAAATTGATCTCCGGCAAAAAATTGTGTGCATGAGAAAATGCATTTTCAAAGTGCATCTCGAAGAGATAGAAAATAAAAAATTTAGAACTCAGGAAATATTGACGGAAATGAGTTTAATTTTTTATATTTGGGAGTTTTGGAGTTCACGTGGTGGTTCACGTTGGAGATGGTCTCCGAGGTACGTGGTTCCCAGGGTGAAGCTCGTCGCCTGGGACGATCAAATAATTCGCGAAATGAAGATTGGATTGAAAAACTGAGAAGTAGCTGTTCAATATTTTTCAAAAATCTATCGAATGACACTAAAGACGACCCCCCACTCCACCCCCTGTAGGTGGGGTGGGAATAACTTTAAAATCTTAAATGGAAACCCCCATTTTTTATTACAGATTTGGATTGCTTACGTAAAAATAAGCAACTTTAATTCGAGAAATTTTTTTGAATTGTGGATAGATGGCGCTATAATCGGAAAAAACGATTTATCCTGATATTATAGGAAAATTATAAAAACGGACTAATATCTCGAGAAATGCACTTTTAGATAAAAGACCAAAAAATACGTGTTTAATATTTTTCAAGAACATATCGAATTACACCAAACAGGTCCCTCCACTCCACCCCCTGGAGGTGTAGCAGGGGGTAACTTTAAACTCTTAAAAATAGGAATCTCCATATTTTATTGCCGATTTGGATTCCTTATGAAAAAATAAGTAACATTTATTCGAAACATTTTTAGAATTCTAGATAGATGGCGCTTATAAATAGTGTTTTTCCGATTATAGCGACATCTATCCATAATCCGAAAAAATGTCTCGAATAAAAGTTACTTATTTTTACGTAAGAAATCCAAATCTGCAATAAAAAATTGGGGCTCCTATTTAATATTTTAAAGTTACACCCCACCCCACCTCCAGGGGGTGGAGTGGAGGCTCGTGTTTTATGTTATTCGATAGGTTCTTGAAAAATATTAAAGACGTATTTTTTGGTTTTTTATTTGGAAGTGTATTTCTCGAGATATTAGACCTTTCTATAATTTACCTATGGTATCACGAAAAAATCGTGTTTTTCAATTATAGCGCATAGCAATTAGCGTAAAAGTTACTTACTTTTACGTAACCAATCCAAATCTGCAATAACAAATGGGGTTTCTATTTAAGATTTTAAAGTTACCCTCACCCCACCTCCAGGGGGTGGAGTGGAGGGGTCGTAATTAGTGTCATTCGATAGATTTTTGAAAAATATTGAGCAAGTATGTTTCAGTTTTTCGATCCAATCTTAATTTCGCGAATTATTCGATCGTCCTGCGAATTATTTGGTAGTCCCAGGCGACGAGTTCCACCCGGCTCACCAGGTACCTCGGTGAACATCTCTGTCATGAAATTCGTGTTCAGTGACCTCCAAAACCCTCAATTATAAAAATTGAACTCATTTCCGTCAATATTTCCTGAGTTCTAAATTTTTTATTTTCCATCTCTTCGAGATGCACTTTAAAGATGCAATTTCTTATGCACAAAAATTTTTGCCGGAGATCAATTTAGTTCACAAAATTGCCTGATACTCTCTCGAATCGAATAAAAGAAGTTCCATAACGATTCATCTTACTGCACAAAATTCCTAGGTTTAAAGCTTCGTTGCCTCGTCTAAAGGGAATAAAACAGGTCTAAAAGGCAAGACGTGTTTAGGTAAATATATGTATAAAAAATACAGACAATATAAATATGATGCAAATCGTAGTTCGTAATATCATTTATGTAAATGCGTAAGGGAATACATAATATGTATTCATATTATGTCAGTGTTAATCTAAAACTTGTTAATCTAATAGGGATGGCGGTTGTTGACAAAAACACCGGTTTTCGGTTATACCGGTTTTTTTACTACAGTTTCACCTGGCGGTTATAACCGGTCAAAAAACCGGTTATTCCAAAAACCGGTGTTAGGTTTTTTTAGTCATAGCCAATACCAAGAAAGTTACATTTACATTGTGCTTTAGTTTGCGATACTACATTCGAATCGATATCGGTCCATATCAGTATATAAATCAGTCATCGGTGTTGTAAAGTCGGTTTCAGTCAGCTTAAAGTTTCTCATTTATGCAGGGGGCGAAAAATCTTCCCATTTTTTCTCTAAATTCAGTATTTTTTCTACTTATCCGGTTTTTTACCGGTTATTACTTTAAAAAGAAAAAACGGTTATAACCGGAACAAAAAAAAACAACCGGAAAAACCGATTATTGCAATGGAAAAAAACAATTTTAGGTAATAACCGGTAGGTTTTTTCCAACCCTACCACTGATCTAAATATTATGTTAAGTTAGGGATATTCTGTGGAAATGTATAAAACAGTGGTAATTATATTTTTTTATTGTTGAATTTGAATGTTTATGCGAATTGAATTATTTGAATTTGAATTATGCGTCAACTAACCGCCACTCCCATAGATAATTTATCATTTCATTAAAATAACTTTAAATGCAATATCCTTAGAAAATAAAACTTTAATATCCTGTCTCATACTTGTTTACAGTATAAAATTTCTCTAAAACAACGGCTAGACGACCGACATGATTAAATTACCAAGAGAAATGTTTTTAGTTATTTACGATGAGGATTGTCAACGACGTTGCCTTCCAGCTCACATCCAACTTTCACGACCAGAACGCGAAACGTACACAAACAGACATTTTCATTAAGCTTAAATATACTTCAACATCTTAAGGGAAACAAAAATACGTATTATTTTTTGCAAAAATATTTTATCTTCTGTTTACAGAATTCTAGGCAGTTGTTATATTTTATTCAAGTTTCGGTTTGCATTAGACAATTCTAATTTGGTTTTAAAATTACTTTGTAACTGTTGCACGAGACGTTTTGTTGTTAAAGTTTTGATACATACAAACAAGATATTTATTTACACTCAAAAATAATTAAATCGGTCATTTCGAAAACAACATAAGTCCATATTTGGGGTAAAATGATGATTTCCAGATTGAGATCAACCCTTTCGCGTGAAAACAATGCAAGTTACTGTTTAAAATTTTGTATCGCAGTTGGTATGTTTTTTAGTCAGTTCAAAAACAACGTATGTCCTTATCCATATCAACGTATATTCTTAACCATATTAACGTTTATCAGTTTAAAGCATGAAACATTGTTTAGGTTTTTGACAATGTAAAATACACACATAATACCTATATCTAGGTTTCGTATTTTGGCTGTATCTTGCAGACAATAAAGAAAGTTTTAATAACCTTAAAAATTATGGTTTATTTCGAAAACAACATAAGTCAACAAAAGAAAACTTAATATCAAAAAAATTAAGTAATGTTTTGTGTTTTTTTTTTGTATATACATAGATCATATCGCACCCTCAGTGCAAGACTGCAGTAACTCAAAATTTTATGAAAATGAAGTAATCATGGAATTCGATTGTAAACATGCATATCTACCCCCTGTAAAACTTTAGTAACTTTCAAATGCTTAATGGGCTAAATATTACAACAACAGTTTAACTATTTTGCGTTTTTGAACATAAGTTCGTGCAAAACTGTTGTAACTCTAATGTAACAGAGTTACAACAGTTTTGCACGGAACATTGCCACAGATTCGATAACAAGCAATAACAAGCAATGAAAAAAGTAAGATATTTTTTATTTTAATATCTATATCTGTGGTGTTTAATTTTAATATACAGCGCGTCTACGTAATCCATTAACGGCTGAGACAATAAACAAATATTTTCGAGACCAATCTATTCATGTAAATTTTATGTCATTTGTGTGATATTATATTTATTTTCCATAAGATGTGTGCGATGTCGTTTGACCATTTATTTGTTAGATTGGATTAAAACCACATAAATTAAGACTAATTATTTACGACCAAAAAGTATTTTTTCTCATGAAAGGAAAAACAGTTATCTTAAAACTTTTGTATTGACAATACTGAGAGGCCAAAAATGTCTATTCTCAGAAAACTTGCCAAAGAACAGCCAAAAATTGAAATGGCCAAAAGGAAAGATTTGGTATACTTTGTCATTCGGGTATGATACCAGAAGCCAACCATAGTTTTTATAAAAATATTTTGACACAAGATGATGTACGAGAAGAGGACAACAACTATGATAAAACCAACGGCAACTAAAAATGAAAGAAGTATTGGCCGATATAGAAAGGTGGCCGGTATTGCCAGTTTTTGTATTCTAGATATACATAATTGGTTTGGGGAATTTTTGAAGTTATACTTCTTTACCGGCGATAGAGGGTGATTTTTTTATACGTTAAAACCTATCAGCCCGGCGCATGCGCATTATAACTTTGTTCTGATTGGATGTTCAAATGACATGTCAAAAATTATCCGATATGGCAGCTGTGGTTTGGAGGTAAAGGTAAACAAATGTATAATATATTAGTTTTATTGTTGTGAGGACAGAAACAAAAAAGTTTATAATATTGTAGTGACCTTTAAATAGTTTTTAAAAGCAACAGGTACGTAATAATTGTTAATGTATCATGGGTATAAACCTACCTATTTGATCTGCCAAAATACATAGTATGTAATACTTTTATTTATATAATTTGATTACCATCAAAATTTCTATCAATATTCACCTAATATATTGTTTTTTTACTCTATGTTTTGTTGTATTTTTTCAATTCTAAATCATTTCAATTCAAAATTAAAATAATTTGATCAATTTTCAAAATATCAAAATATCACAAGTTTAATCCGTTTAGTTAGTCGATCTTCGTAAATAATGACACATAGTGTCCGTGGCTAAGGGGAGAAGGCAAATGAATTCCAGTACCAACCGCTCTTATCGGCGCTGGTTCGAGTCCCAATAGAAACTTTCTTTTTTGTTTTTTTTTAATACATTTTATGATTGTAAGTATATTTATTATATAATTGTATTTTCAGAAAATACGTATTTAGTTAAAAAAATTTTCGACAATTAATGTTCAGACATCATTTGTGGCTTGTTTAATGTGTTTGTGTGTGTTTTATTCTTTTATTATTTTAATTTTTGGCACTGTTCTAATAAAAATGTTTGAGAAGTAGTAAGTATAAATTAGTTTAATATTTAAACAAAATATAAATAAAAAGTATATTAATTTCGTTTAAATCATATAATAGAAGTATAACTTCTTACGTGCGTACAAAGTACACACACATTCTTTTTTAAACTGGCCGTTAGTACAGGTGGCCGATGTTGGCAGGTGGCCGGTAACACGGGTTTTACTGTAAAAGTAAATGTGTCTACACTTTTTACAATTTTCTCCGTGCAAAACTGTTGTAACTTTGAAATTCCTAATTTTTTGCATTAATATTATTTTAATTAAATTTCTATTTTTGGTTAATGTAACATAGGCTGAAAATCATGCAAAATCATAATCAAATATTAATTTTTCTTAAAACTTGTGTCTTATTTCACCGATATTAGCACGAAAATAAACAAAATCGTCTTTACCTCGAAACTTACTTATTTTGACTTACTGCAGTCTTGCACTGAGGGTGCGATATATCCAAATTTCTATGTATTGTGACTGTTTCTTGCTGAAATTGAATAACGTTTTAGTACATACATTAAAAATTATGATTTATTTCGAAAACAACATAACTATACAAAATTGAAAACTTATTATAAAGAAACTAAGTAACATTTAGTCTTTTTTTGTCTTTCAGATTTATTAACTTATTATCTTTTATACAGAGAGAGTCTGTAAAGTGGAATAAATTCAATATCTCAAATACTAATTGTTTTTTTGGAAAATGCTCAGACCCGTCGATTAGTATTTCAAATTGTCCTTTTTGACATTCAATAAAAATGTATACAGGGTGTCCCAATTTAGAGATATGACGTCATCGTCGATTTTCTTAAATGGCAACACTGTCATTTTGATAGCTAATTTGATAGGGTTTGTAAAGTTATACATAACTGCAAAATATCAAATTTTTATTCTCTAGCATTTACAAGATAATAGAAAATAACCAAGTTATATCTGTAATTTGGAATATATTCAATAATTAAAATACTAACTGTTTTTTTGAAAAATGCTCAGACCCGTCGATGATTATATCAAATTGTCCTTTTTGACATATAATAATAATGTATACAGGGTGTCCCAATTTAGAGATATGACGTCATCGTTGATTTTCTTAAATGGCAACACTGTCATTTTGATAGCTATTTTGATAGGGTGTGTAAAGTTATACACAACTGCAAAATTTCAAATTTGTATTCTCTAGCATTTAGATGATAATAAAAAATAACAAAGTTATGAAAAAGAAGTAATCAACTAATAATTGAATTTAATTATTTCAATAAATTAAACAAATGCTCATAACGTTGCCCATTGACAATTATTGTCAAATTGTCAATGGGCAACGTTATGAGCATTTGCTTAATTGAAATAAATAAATTCAATTATTATTTGATTACTTCTTGTTCTTCATAACTTTGTTATTTTTTATTATCTTGTAAATGGTAGGGAATAAAATTTTGAAATTTTTCAGATGTGTATAACTTTACACACGCTATCAAAATAGCTATCAAAATGACAGTGTTGCCATTTAAGAAAATCAACGATGACGTCATATCTCTAAATTGGGACACCCTGTATACATTATTATTATATGTCAAAAATGACAATTTGATATACGAATCGACGGGTCTGAGCATTTTTCAAAAAAACAGTTAGTATTTTAATTATTGAATATATTCCAAATTACAGATATAACTTTGTTATTTTCTATTATCTTGTAAATGGTAGAGAATAAAAATTTGATATTTTGCAGTTATGTATAACTTTACAAACCCTATCAAATTAGCTATCAAAATGACAGTGTTGCCATTTAAGAAAATCGACGATGACATCATATCTCTAAATTGGGACACCCTGTATACATTTTTATTGAATGTCAAAAAGGACAATTTGAAATACTAATCGACGGGTCTGAGCATTTTCCAAAAAAACAATTAGTATTTGAGATATTGAATTTATTCCACTTTACAGACTCTCTCTGTATATTTAACTGAACAAATATTGCTTTTTAGAGCTATAATAACCCCTTAGACACTGAAGTTATCTATTACAAAAAATCAGAAATCTATAACAAGAAATACACAGACTCCATATTTTTGTATTATGAACTTGCGAAACAAGATAATGGACACTAAAAATCTCAAAACTAACAGATAAATTTCTCTGGACCAAACAATTAGTCATATCAAAGAAAGAATTTGGACGACGGCGACGTGTAAGCAAATTATTACTTAAGTAGATCGAGTAATGCTAATAACATTATTGGTATTCGCAGTAGACATAAATATAAAACAAACATGCATTTATAATCCATAATATTTAAATAAAATATAGTATTAGCTAAAAATACCCAACTACTAATGGAAATATTACTAGTATTACGTTTCCTGAAAAATTTACGTATTGTGACATGTGTTTCTTTTTTTTTGAAATGACCGATTCAATTATAATGCCATGTTGGTATACCCGTCATAAGGGTGACTATTATTTTACTTATTTTTACACCAAAGAAACCCTACCGAACAAATTAACTCTAAAACATGCGTTTTAGCAGGAACCTATTCCTCAAATACAAATTGTCATTGACGTGGTAATTTGTTTTTAATGGAAGTGTAAAAGTACATATTAGATCTGCGCGCCGAACACATCGCGTCGTGTGTGCGGTACGCGTTCGTGGCGGGTTCGCTAGATTATTACGCATTAGTACCCTTTTTTCAAGTGGCACACAAACGGTGCGCACACGATCCAACTTCTGTCGGCGCCAAGAACGCACGGCGTACACACGGCGCGAAGTACGCGACACGCATATCTATGGGTCATTCCATTTCAAATCACTCAATTTTGGAGCAAAAAAAATTTTGGACTTCCGATTTGTCTGAAAATTGGTATATAGCCTCTGCGGGACGTAAAAATACGATATTTAAGGTCAAAAAATCTTCTTCTTCTCTTTTTCTCAAAATGTTATTTTATGCGATTTTACAGTGATTTGGTGTTTATTTATACAAATTTGCATTTTCTATCGTAAAGTATCGATGGAAAACATAATATTTTAATAAAAGGGACTCAAAAATGTCATTATATGACATTATAACAAGTTACTTTGATTCAAAACAAGCTTTTGATCAAATTTTATAGTGTAGAAAACGTTAAAATACCGTTTTTTACATTTTTCTCCATTCCCAAAATACATCATAACCGATTTGGCTGAAAATTTTCCCACAGATAGACAAAACTTGGTACTTTAAGTGGTGATGAGGATTTGAATTATATTACAATACAAAAAAAGTTACATGCAATATTACAGTCAAAAATATAGGCGTCTACTGTAAGTACAATTAACTCGAAATTATCGACCTCACGACAAAAATTGTTAAAATGAAATTGTAATAATTGTAAACACGATTTATTTGGAACAATTTCAGTTCCTACCATTTTCGTCGAAAAGTTAAAAATGGCGGAGATATTGAGCAAAACAGATTCTGCTTTAAAATCAAGATGGCGGCTAACGTAACAGAGGAATTCATTCGTGATTTTAAATTTAGGCTACTATTGACTCTCCTTAAGATCAGAAAAATAAAATTTTGGGCCGCTCGGCATTCAAGGTCAAATGCTATCCCGACTGGGCTAATCCTACTTTTGAGTCTGATATTACTGCATGTAACTTTTTTGGTACTATAATATACTTTAAATCTTTCTAACCACTTAAAGTCCTATCTTTTGGCTATATGTGGGCAAATTTTCAGCCAAATCGATGATGATGTATTTTGGGAATGGAGGAAAATGTAAAAAACGGTATTTTAGCGTTTTTTACACTATAAAATTTGATCAAAAATTTGTTTTGATTCAAAATAACTTGTTATAATGCCATATAATGACATTTTTAGTCCTTTCTATTAAAATATTATGTTTTTCATTGATACTTTACGACAGAAAATGCAAATTTGTTTAAATAAACACCAAATCACTGTAAAATCGCATAAAATAACATTTTGAGAAAAAGGAAGACGAAAATGTTTTGACCTTAAATATCTTATTTTTACGTCCAGCAGAAGCTGTGTACCAATTTTCAGACAAATCGGAGTTCCAAAATTTTTTGCCTGAGTGATTTGACATGGAATGTACCCTATACATACCTTAATAGCAGTGCTTGATGTAGGATCGCCATGTAATAATAGTGTATGAAAGGCAATATTTGGTAGGTCCATGTCACCAGCCCCCCCTTTTTCAATTTGAGGGTCAAAAAAAAGCTCATTCGTTTGTATTGCGTTAGTACTGGATTGTATCACCCTTCATTCGTTTGTACTGCCCCCACCCGTTTAAATCTGCCTGGAGGGGCTGGTGACATGCCATCCCCCCCTTTTTCGATTTGAGGGTCAAAAAAAGGTTCATTCGTTTGTATTGCGTTAGTACTGGATTGTATCACCCTTCATTCGTTTGTACTGCCCCCACCCTTTTAAATCTGCCTGGAGGGGCTGGTGACATGCCATCCCCCCCTTTTTCGATCTGAAGGTCCGGGATGGGTATGTTCGTTTGTACTGCGTTAGTATCGGATTGTATCGTCCTTATTTTGTTTGTACTGCCCCCACCCGTCTAGATTGGCCTGGGGGGGCCAGTGACATGCTACCCTCTACTCTGCACTTTTTGCCTTCTGAAAGTCGAAAATAGGCTATTTCGTTTGTACTGCGTTAGTACTGGATTGTATCACCCTTCATTCGTTTGTACTGCCCCCACCCTTTTAAATCTGCCTGGAGGGGCTGGTGACATGCCATCCCCCCCTTTTTCGATTTGAGGGTCAAAAAAAGGTTCATTCGTTTGTATTGCGTTAGTACTGGATTGTATCACCCTTCATTCGTTTGTACTGCCCCCACCCTTTTAAATCTGCCTGGAGGGGCTGGTGACATGCCATCCCTCCCTTTTTCGATCTGAAGGTCCGGGATGGGTATGTTCGTTTGTACTGCGTTAGTATCGGATTGTATCGTCCTTATTTTGTTTGTACTGCCCCCACCCGTCTAGATTGGCCTGGGGGGGCCAGTGACATGCTACCCTCTACTCTGCACTTTTTGCCTTCTGAAAGTCGAAAATAGGCTATTTCGTTTGTACTGCGTTAGTACTGGATTGTATCATCCTTCATTCTTTTGTAGTGCCTCCACCCTTTTAAATCTGCCTGGAGGGGCTGGTGACATGCCATCCCCACCTTTTTTGATATGGGGGTCCGGAATGGGTATGTTTGTTTGTACTACGTTAGTATCGGATTGTATCGCCCTTATTTTGTTTGTACTGCCCCCACCCGTCTAGATTGGCCTGGGGGGGCAGTGACATGCTACCCCTCTAATCTGCACTTTTTGCCATCTGACGTCGAAAGTAGGCTATTTCGTTTGTACTGCGTTAGTACTGGATTGTATCACCCTTCATCCATTTGTACTGCCCCACCCTTTTAAATCTGACTGGAGGGGGATCCCTTTTTTCGATCACGGGGTCCGGGATGGGTATGTTCGTTTGTGCTGCGTTAGTATCGGATTGTATTGCCCTTATTTTGTTTGTACCGCCCCGACCCGTCTAGATTGGCCTGGGGGGGGGGGGCAGCGACATGCTACCCTCTACTCTGCACTCTTTGCCTTCTGAACGTCGAAAATAGGCTATTTCGTTTGTACTGCGTTAGTACTGGATTGTATCACTCTTCATTCGTTTGTACTACCTCCACCCTTTTAAATCTGTCTGGAGGGGTTGGTGACATGCCATCCCCCCTTTTTCGATATGGTGGTCCGGGATTGGTATGTTCGTTTGTACTGCGTTAGTATCGGATTGTATCGCCCTTATTTTGTTTGTACCGCCCCCACCCGTCTAGATTGGCCTGGGGGGCCAGTGACATGCTACCCTTCTACATTTAAAACAGGGGAGGATTAATGCTAGGAGTAAGGACACAAAATTAGCCAAAACTATTATAGTAACACTGCGGGTGTAAAATTTGGTAAATTCGTCAAAAATGTAACGAATTACATTTTGAAACTGAAAAACAGGCTTGCAAGCCACTCTCCATGAAGAATGGAAAATTACACCCTCAGATGGGGCGGATGTAATTTCGGCCGGAAAAAGGGCAGGTACTAAAAGCCGGTAGGTAAATTCGGCCGGAGGTTTTAAGTTGCTTCCTTATCTCATAGGTATTTTCGGCCGCAAATCAAATAAAATAACAGAATGCTTAATATTAAAATATTTCTTTATTTCAATAAAATTATTACATCAACTTATTTCTATAACTTAAGTTCTCAACAGGGTGTCTAAGTTTTATTTACTTCTTATTCGTTTTGAACCGAAATTTTGCTAATTTTAAAAAATTAATATATTATATTATATATTACACAGTACAATTTTCAAAGGAGGAAGACCTTAACGCTTCGTCAAAACCTAACTTTCGGGTATTAGAGTGTAGAGTACCCCAGGAGTGTAATTACCAATATTTTAATCTCATCGTAAACATCAACCCCTCGGCCGAAATTACCCCTGTCATAAATGGTACCCCTTGATTTATGCAGGTAGGCCAAGGGATTACCGGCCGAAATTACGCCCGCCGCTCAGATGGATCTCGGAGTAGTTCTACGCTACCGATTTGAAAAATGGTACATGTATTTGTTGGAGATATTTTGAACACCATTTTCAATCAGAAATCAGAGGAGCGACCTTGCCTTTTCCTCCCAGGAAGAAATTTATCCATCCTTTCAATAAATTTTACAGTTTTACACGCTATCGATATGAAAATGAAAGATCTCATGCGGCGCATTCCGAAATGCACTCTTCGTTGTACAATATCAACCTCTCTGTTGAAAACTTTTCAATCGTTTTTAAAACCATTCAGTTTGGAACAAAGTCGTAGGGAAATAAAATAAAGATAATTGAATTTTTTATGATATACGACTATAAAATACACTTAATAGGTTTTGCATAATAATTTTGCAATCTAATTTTTTTTTAAAAAAGTTAAAATTTTTTATAAACTTTCTAAACAAAAAGTAGACCATTATTTAGAAGTTTGCTCATTTTTTTGCATATAAAGATACGCCCTACCTATCTAATACACTTTACAGAACTTAAGTTGGTTTATTTAATCGGCCTCAGTAATGTTTTAAAATTATACACAATTTTTTGGCTTATAAACAAATACAGTGAGGACGTTTGAGTTAATAAATACGAATAAATTCATTTTTCTGTTATTTATCAAATAAACATTTTTTTCTGTTTTAGGACAACAGTAAAATGTATCTCGAATTAACTAAATTAAATACTTTCTTCTGTTTGTCTCAATTAATTAAAAAAAAATTTGGGCACCCTGTATAAATAATTATGTAATAAATAGAGAATTGAATAATGTTTCAAATAAGCTAGCACACGACCCACATTTTCGTTTAAAAAAATCATAGATTACGTCATCACACCCAGATTGACGTTAGTAGTATGATAGATATCCCAAAAATTATAATTTAAATATAAAAATCGACCTGTTTAGGGATTTATCTCCAGAGTTGCCCATTCTCGAGAAAATGAATTTATTCCAACTCAAACGTGCTCACTATATTTGTTTATAAGCAAAAAAATTGTTTATATCCTTAAAACAGTGCTGAGGCCGCTTAAATAATCCGATTTTAATTTTGTAAAGTGTATTGGATTGGTAAAGTACCTCTCGATATGTAAAAAAATTAGCAAACTTCTAACAGGTCTACTTTTTGTTCAGAAAGTTTTTAAAAAATTTGAACTTTTCTAAAAAAATTTAGATTGCAAAATTATTATGCAAAATCTATTATGTCGATTTTAATAAAATTTGGTGGACGGATTGAGTATGTTGTAAGAACTTTCTAAGTAAAATACGAAGGTTCTAAGTGCAACCAAAGTGGTTGAAAAACATTGAATAAAAAGAGGCTTATTTTGCCCTCTTATTTTGTATTTATTGCTATTTTGCAGAAAGGATAATCATTTAAGATATTTTATAGCAGTCGTGTCGTATATCATACAAAATTCAATTATCTTTATTTTATTTCCCTATGACTTTGTTCCAAAATGAATCGTTTTTAAGTTACAAGCAATGAAAGTTGAAAAAAATCGATGTTTTTCGAAATTTTTAAATATGTAAATTTTTGTAATAATGTTCCAAACATATTTGAGAAGGAGCGTAAGTCAATTTTAATTACTGAAGTTGTTACCTAATTTTATCTGCAAAAATCGGAATGCCACCTCTCACATCCACCTCAAAACAGATCCGCCCTGGTCTATACAGCGATAATTCCATAGTAGAAATCGAAAATTGCAATGTCATTGTTTATTTAATAGGTCAGTTTGGCATTTAATATACTTGCAAATATTTTTCTATAAAAATGTCTCGTTTTGGCACTGAATCTGTAGAGTCAATTAACACGTTGACGGACAGTGCGTCAAATGTATAAGCAAGTTTTTGACACTATATTTATTTTACAAATAATGAAATACCTACGGAAATTCTGAATCTTATTGCAGTCATAAATGAACAATACAAACCTTTCTAGAAAACAAATTGCCAGAACATAGCAGCTGCAATTATTGTTATCTGGTCTCTGACATTAGATGGTAAGAAAGATATTGATTGTGGGAACTTTTCATTTAATGTTCCAAATACATACTTTTAATAATTTTCGATTCCAATGAATTCTGCCGTATGTATGTTTCAGTTAATCAGTTATCCAGAGAGGTTGAAATTGTACAACGAAGAGTGCATTTCGGAATACGCCGCATAAGATCTTTGATAATCATATCGATAGCGTCTGAAACTGTAAAATTTATTGAGGGGATGGATAAATTTCTTCCTAGTAGGAAAAGACAAGGTCGCTGCTCTGATTTCTGATTGAAAATGGTGTTCAAAATATCTCCAACAAATACATGTACCATTTTTCAAATCGCTACTACTCCGAGATCCATCTGAGGGGGTAAATTTCCATTCCCCATGGAGAGTGGAGAGTGGCTTGTAAGCCTGTTTTTCAGTTTCAAAATTTAATTCGTTTCATTTTTGACGAATTTACCAAATTTTACACCCACGGTGTTACTATGTGCAATGTTTGGCTGATTTTGTGTCCTTACTCCTAGCACTAATCCTTCTCTGTTTTAAATGTAGAAGGGTAGGGGTAGTACAAACAAAATAAGGGCGGTACAATCCAGTACTAACGCAGTACAAACGAAATAGCCTATTTTTGACATTCATATGGCAAAGAATGCATAGTAGAGGGGTAGCATGTCACTGGCCCCCCAGGCCAATCTAGACGGGTGGGGGCGGTACAAACAAAATAAGGGCGATACAATCCGATACTAACGTAGTACAAACGAACATACCCATCCCGGACCCCCACATCGAAAAAGGGGGGATGGCATGTCACCAGCCCCTCCAGGCAGATTTAAAAGGGTGGAGGCAGTACAAACGAATGAAGGGTGATACAATCCAGTACTAACGCAGTACAAACGAAATAGCCTATTTTCGACATTTAGAAGGCAAAAAGTGCAGAGTACAGGGTAGCATGTCACTGCCCCCCCCAGGCCAATCTAGACGGGTGGGGGCAGTACAAACAAAATAAGGGCGATACAATCCGATACTAACGCAGTACAAACGAACATATCATCCCGGACCCCCAGATCGAAAAAGGGGGGGATAGCATGTCACCAGCCCCTCCAGGCAGATTTAAAAGGGTGGAGGCAGTACAAACGAATGAAGGGTGATACAATTCAGTACTAACGCAGTACAAACGAAATAGCCTATTTTCGACATTTAGAAGGCAAAAAGTGCAGAGTACAGGGTAGCATGTCACTGGCCCCCCCAGGCCAATCTAGACGGGTGGGGGCAGTACAAACAAAATAAGGGCGATACAATCCGATACTAACGCAGTACAAACGAACATACCCATCCCGGACCCCCAGATAGAAAAAGGGGGGGATAGCATGTCACCAGCCCCTCCAGGCAGATTTAAAAGGGTGGGGGCAGTACAAACGAATGAAGGGTGATACAATCCAGTACTAACGCAATACAAACGAATGAACCTTTTTTTGACCCTCAAATCGAAAAAGGGGGGGATGGCATGTCACCAGCCCCTCCAGGCAGATTTAAAAGGGTGGGGGCAGTACAAACGAATGAAGGGTGATACAATCCAGTACTAACGCAATACAAACGAATGAGCTTTTTTTTTACCCTCAAATCGAAAAAGGGGGGGCTGGTGACATGGACCTATATTTGGTAGCAGGTCTTAATTATTTTCAATATTAAGTAGTTAAGGAAGAATAATGAACAAATTTAATTCTAGGTTGATTCTAAGTTAATAGAATATAAAGTAGATTATTCAGGTCATCCTATTACTTAGTCAGCAAGGCGTGGCTAAATAATCGTGACACTTTACATTTATAAATATAAACAATATAAAAATAAGATATATTTTAGTAGGGGAGCGAAGTATGCTAAATGTGCAGTCACTCGAGCGCTTTGGGGACCTATTCTGTTGTGAAGAGTTGGTCCTAAAACCAAAAAAGTTTTCCATTTTAGTGGGCGGTTGCTATTTTTTAATTTAATTTTCCATTTTCAACAATCGTTTTTTCCGATTATAGCGCCATCTATCCATAATTTGAAAAAATGTTTTGAATAAAAATTGCTTATTTTTACGTAAAGAATCCAAACCTGGATTAAAATTTGGGGCTCCTATTTAAGATTTTAAAGTAACCCCCCACCCCACCTCCGTGGGGGGTCGTGTTTGATATCATTCAATAGATTTTTCAAAAATATTGATTAAGTGTATTTTGCAGTTTTTCGATTTATGTTTATTTTGCGAAATATCGCGGGATTTGTATTTAAAATTTTAAATTTATCCCCCACCCGTGGGGGTCATATTTGGTATAATTCGATAGAGTTTTGAAAAATATTAAAAACGTATGTTTTAGTTTTTCGTTCTAAAGTTCATTTCGTGAATTATTCGCTTTTTTTGAAGTTATACTTCTTTACGCGCGATGAGGGTGAATTTTTATATGTTAAAACCAGGCGCATACGCATCACCCAGGCGCATACGCGCATTATAACTTTGTTCTGATTGGATGTTCAAATGACATGTCAAAAATTATCCAATATGGCAGCTGTAGGACAGCTGTGGTTTGGAGGAAAAGGTAAAGGTAAACAAATGTATAATATATTAGTTTTATTGTTGTGAGGACAGAAACAAAACAGTTTATAATATTGTAGTGACTTTTAAATAGTTTTTAAAAGCAACAGGTACGTAATAATTGTTAATGTATCATGGATATAAACCTACCTGTTTGATCTGCCAAAATACATAGTATGTAATAATGTAATACTTTTATTTATATAATTTGATTACCATCAATATTCACCTAATATATTGTTTTCTTACTATATGTTTTGTTGTATTTTTTTTCAATTCTGAAGTCCACTTTACATCAACAATAATTGAATAAGAAATTGACAACAAGTTATTCAAGGTCAAATTTGGCTTATACAAAACACAATTCTACATCCAATTTTGCCGTGAATAAAAAGAAAATAAAGAAATTTGACAAAATAAAACATATCCAATTGTTCTATTTCATCAAATTCCTTCATTTTCTTTTACAAACCATACATTTTGTACTCGTCAAATTTGGCCTTGAATAACTTTGTCAATTTCTTGTTCAATTTATTGTTGATGTAAAGTGCACTTAAATCATTTCAATTCAAAATTAAAATAATTTGATCAATTTTCAAAATATCACAAGTTTAATGACGTTCTACACCTTCGGCAAAGAATTAAGGATTTGCATGAAATTTTAGTATGTTATAGTTCACTTCAAAAAACTAAGACTTGATTTTTTAAAAAATGTTTTACCGTGCCGTTTAATTACTATTAAGGGTCAAAATTAAGTTTTAACATGGGCTCTTATGGGAATTCTTAAAAAGTTAATAACTTTTGACCCAAATTTACGATTTTTAATTATTTGCGCTTAAATTAAAGGTATTTTTGTAAGGAATAACATATTAAAAAATGAGGATTGTTTACCGTACCATTATTAAATAAAAGTGAAATTACTGTATCGAAATTTAACAAAGTTGGTAGTAGTGAGATCAGCTGCACTCATAATTATATCCGAAACGTACGTGTCAATCACATGACCTCGATGGTCTAGTTGTTGAGCGTTCGGTCAGAGTTCGAAACGTCCCGGGTTCCAATCCTCTACGATTCATTTTTTTTTAGTTGTTTTAATAAAAATTTTTTGAAAGTGGTAGATAAGAAAGTTAGTTTAATATTTAAATAGAATACAATTACTTCGTTAAAATTATATAATAGAAGTATAACTTCTTACGTGCGTACAAAGTACACACACATTCTTTTTGTGAAACTTTTTAACTACCCTTTTCCTTACGCCCCGCTCAAATCGTCAGATTCTTGAAATACACACTATTTTGCATGTCCTTAACTTACCTTATCTTAATCTGAAAATTTCGAGTATTTTTAAGGAGAGATTTTTTTTTCGGGACCCCGTTAATGAACTCCCCTGTGTTAAGAGCCAATATATCGTAGAGGTACATCTGCAGGGCACCAGAATTCTCCCCATATGATAATCTGACGCGCTCGAGTAACTGAAAAAATCTCCGCTTGGGCTCCCCTACCATTTGTACAATGTACATTCTTGGCTAAATAAGTATTAACTATTATTTTATATTATCTATCGCTAGTATTTTTGATCATATTTATCACATCACATCTTCTCTCTGACAGTTAATTTTTTTTATTATCAAATTTACAAAATTATAGTAGGTAATTGTATAGGTATAGTTTATAAATTATAGTAGTAAATTAAACAATGGTAGTACAAAAATTAAAAATTATAGTACTATAAACACAAACCAGCTTCCTAGTGGAATACCAGGGCACAATGCTGAACTTTTTGTAGCAGCATAGTGGTTGCCAACAACCGAAACGAATAGGCCCTACAAGAAATAAGGGAGACATCAGAAAGCATTAATGCATGTATTTTCTTTCTAAAAGTCTGTCTTTGTCTGCCCTTCCATACTTTCCGTTGTTAAACTACATTTTAATTTTTATCTACTCTGCCGTCCTTTAGTTCTAGCTATTTAATATTTGCAGACCCACCAAATGCAGCGATTTTAGACTAATCAGTTTGATGAGTCACACACTTAAGATACTTTTACGTATTATACAAAACCGAGTATTCCTTCTGTGCGAAACTAGAATGGGTAATAAGCAATTTGGATTTAGAAATGGTCTAGGAACTAGAGAAGCACTATTTTGTATGCGCGTTCTATTACAAAAAAGTTGTGAATTCCGAAAGAACGTTTATGTTTGTTTCATCGACTTCGAGAAGGCATTCGACCGAGTACAACATGATACACTTTTCGATTGCCTGCAGGCAGCAGGACTTAACCACTACGATATAAGACTGCTGAAATACTTATATTACAATCAAGTAGCCTCTATCCAAATTGGAGACAGTCGTACTGAAAAACTGCCGATAAAACGTGGAGTACGACAAGGTTGTGTTTTATCACCCACCCTTTTTAATCTGTACTCTGAAGAAATCTTTAGGTAGGCTTTGGATGACAGACAAGAGGGTGTAAGGCTAGGCGGAGAAGTAATCAACAATATTAGATACGCTGACGATACAGCCATTCTTGCTGAATATTTACAAGATCTTCAGACACTACTAAATCTAGTCAGTGAAGCAAGCTATCGGAGAGGCCTTAAAATCAACATTTCAAAAACAAAGTGGATGGCAGTTGGAAATATTAATATAGATCAAGGTCAGCTTTCTCTTGATGGAGAGGAGTTAGAACGGGTAAATCATTTCAAGTACCTTGGCAGCTGGTTAAATGTAAATTGTGACTCTGATGAAGAGATAATAACTAGGATCGAAATATCACGGAAGGCTTTTATGACCTGGAAACCAGTTTTATGTAATAGAAACCTGTCGATGAATATTCGAAAGAAGGTGCTGAAATGTTATGTGTGGTCTATCCTATTGTATGGTTGTGAGACATGGACGTTAAAAACCACAATGCTAAACAAAATAGAAGCATTCGAATTGTGGTGCTATCGACGAATCCTAAAGATATCGTGGGTTTCGCACACTTCCAATGAAGATGTTCTTCAAATGATGAATTCGGAACGTCTGCTCATAAGCATCATAAAGAGGAGAAAAACAGAATACTTCGGCCATATAATTAGAGGACCTAAATACCATCAAGGAAAATATAATACAAGGAAATTATAGCTGCTTCGCCTTATAATACAAGGAAAAGTGGAGGGAAAGAGATGGATTGGTCGAAAGAAACTTTCATGGCTGCGTAATATTAGACAATGGTGTGGCTGCACAGTAGAAGAATTATTTCGCGCAGCAGCCGATAGAGAGAGATTTCAGGAAATTGTAAACATGATGACGGCCAACGTCTGAATACAGACACGGCACCTAAAGAAGAAGAAGATTTAATATTTATGCAGTGGATTATATTATATTATCTTCTTATATACCCATAAGTCGATTTTGCTGCTTATAAAAATTCAAAAACCCAATTATCCCCTACATATTTTTTATTTATTTATTTATTGACGGGATTACCCCATTAAAAGTTATACAATTAACAATAATAAGTTTACGAGCTAAATATGTACTAATAATACTTTAACAACATTATAATTAGATAACAAATATTAGAGTAAGAATAGGTAGGTACTTGTAACCTTAGAACTAAAAAAAAAATTAAATAAATACTCCATTTACATTATTTTTAAACATATTCAGAGATATATCAAAAATTTCAATGTGTTTGTCATTTATAAGTTTACAGTAACGATCTATAGGTGAATTTTGGCCATAACTTGTGCGATGGAAAGGAATATAAAATGTTATAAAATCACCTCTTCGATTTCTAGTTTCTATATCAACATTAATACACTGTAATAGATCACAGCAATCTAAATTTCCATTTATTAAATTATACAAAAATACTAATCCTACTTGATTACGTCTATTCTCTAGTGTATTAAGTTTTAAACTGTTTTCTATTAATGAATAATCGTGATCTACAATAGTTTCACCTAATTTAAATGCACAGAGCCTCAAAAATTTGTGTCGCATTTTTTCAGCAATCGTATTATGAACTGCATGGTATGGAGACCATACTATAGAGCCATATTCAAGTTTAGATCGCACCAAAGAACAATAAACTCCTCTTATAGTGTCAACTGAAAAATTACTAGTGTCTCAAAATAAATCCTAACATTTTTGAAGACTGAACTGTTACGTAATTAATGTGTTCAACAAAACTCAAACTTTCGTCAAAAATCACTCCTAAATCTTTAACTTTTGGAACATATTTCAGATCTTCATTATTTATTTTATATGAAGTATTGATCTTCTTATTACCTTTGAAAAAACTAATGTAACAGCATTTTGAGACATTTAGGTTGAGTTTGTTTATTGTACACCAATGTGTTAATCTATCCAGGTCTTCCTGTAGAAGGTGTTGGTCTAAAGGACTAGAAATTATCTTTGATATTTTAAAATCGTCAGCAAAAGCTAAACCATCACTGTTTTCAAAGCAGTCGAAAATAGAATTCACAAACAAATCAAAGAAAATCGGTGAGCAGTGCCCGCCCTGAGGAACGCCCGATGTAACTGCAATAGAGTTTGACAGAAAGGATCCAACCTTTACCTTCTGCTGGTGGCCAGACAGAAAACTCTTGACCCAGGTGACTGTGGTTATGCCAAAACCAATATCGATGAGCCTCTTAAAGAAAATGCTATGGTCAACTCGATCAAAAGCTTTAGAAAAGTCTGTATATACTGTATCAATTTGTTTAAAGTCTTCCATAGCATTTATTGATCTATTCTGATATAAAACTAAATTGGTAATAGTAGATCGACCCGAAAAAAACCCATGCTGATTCTTATTTATTAAATTTCGACATAACCGACTTAACTGACCACAAACCAAGCTGTCAAAAAGTTTGGGAATAGATGACTGCATGCAAACACTTCTATAGTTCTTAACATTGCTTTTATCTCCGTTATTGTAAATATTCATAATATAACTATTTTTTCAGTAATCAGGAAAAACAGATGTTGTTACGGACAAATTATATAAAACATGCAATGGTTTTGTAAGAGTACAGGTACACCTTTTAAGTAGAATATTGGGTATTCCATCAGAACCTAATGTAGTTTTACTAGGTAAATGCAAAATTTTATTATAAGTTTCTTGTATAGAAATGTCTGCAAAATCAATATTTTGTGAACAGTTTACAGGTAAAACTAAATTATTCACAGAACTATTTTGGTCTCCAGGAGTGTAGACTGTCTGAAAGTATTCCTTAAAAAGGTTCACAATGTCTTGGCCATTTTCTGCCAACTCTTCATTATACTGCATTGAGTGTGGTAGTGAGTGATTAGACTTTAGGTCGCGCACATACTTCCAAAAGTACCTAGGATTAGTTTTGAACTCATTATTTACATGAGATATATACTGAGACCAACATACTTCTCAGACTCGTTTGCATTCTGTACGTAGTTGACAAAATCTTAGGTAATCTGAATGTAATTGTAATTTACTGTAAGTTTTATGCATTTTTCTCTTTTGATATGTTATGTATCGCAATTCTGGTGAAAACCATTTAGGAAAACTGCTAGATATATATTTTTTCAAAGGTACAAAAAGAGCAATTCCCATAGCCAAGATTTCATAAAAATTGTTAACTGAATCATTAATATTATTTGAGAAACATTGTTCCCACTGTACACTTGCTAAAAAATTATTAAGACCAAAATAGTTTGCATTCTTAAAATCATAGTAAAAATCATGTAGATATAAGGTACTAGAGTCTTGATTGTTAGAAAATAGGCTTAAAGTACATTCATAACTAAAATGGTGCAAACTATCAGCAAAAATAAAATCCTTAGATTTACTAAGTTGTACATTTTTGTCATTTGTAAACAACAGATCCAAATATATATTCCTACTATTGGGTATTTAATTTAATTGATACAGTTGCAAAAAACCAAATTGTTGAGCAAGTCCTACTGCATTCGATGTACCAGAACACTCTACTCGAACTCCATAATCGTCATTAAACCACCTAGCATCTGGTAAGTTATAGTCACCAAATAAATATATTTTATTCAACGGAAACCTTTGCAACATATTTTCAACTGCTTCACAGTGTTTATTGTAATATATTTCAGGCATCTGAGGTGGAATATACAGACCTCCAATTATGAATTTTATACTTTTAAAATTACAAGAAATAAATAATTGCTCCACAGTTACCTGTTCTATATGAATTCTAGCAGAAGATATAATTTTACGTACATAAACAAGAATGCCACCACCTCGTGATTTTTGACTAGTTAAACTTGATCTATCATTACGGTATATATTGTAATTTTGACATTCCAATTCACTATCCAAATAGTCACAGCACAGGTTGCTCTCAACTAATACTAAAATATCATAGGAGGAACTATTCACAGAAATTTTTAGAGCATCTAACTTAGTACGAAGTCCTCCCACATTTTGGTAGTAAGCTATCAATGGGGTATTGTTTAGTTTTCCTGATTTCTATGATTAATTCTTTTAGCTATAACCTTTGGTATCCAATTTATATATTTAATCTGAAGCTTTGTTGTAGCTTTGTTAAGTCATATGATATTTTAAATGATTCTAGACGTCTTTTGGAACGAAAAATGTGCTTGACAGTTCCATAATTATTGCAAATTATCTTGATTGGTCTAGGTTTGTTGTTTCTTCCTTTCTGACCCACTCTGAGTAGCTTAACAATATCTGGTACCTTGGTTTGATACCCTACTTTCTCAAAAATCTGATGCACAATCTGAGTATCATGTCTAATCTTATCCTGAAAATCAATAGCAGAAGACTCGGAAACATCATATACCATAAGGTTGATATTTCAAATCTACATATTTTTATCACAGTAAATGTATTGTAGTGTTTCTAATTTTATAAAGTGTATGTAAATATTTACACCAATAATAAATAATAAAAAAACCAATGTGTATACCAATACATCATGAAAACACTTAATACTTATTATGTATTTTACTATCGACTCACTCGATGAATTTTAGTTTATGCTTAGTAATTTCTTGTTGTGTTCTTTGAATTAAAACAACTAATGCGAAAACATATTGTCTTTTACAGCGGTTCCAAAAAATAATTGTTTTATGCAAATTTGCAACGTGTTGTAAAATTTGTCTTCTTCTGTATGGCATAGGGAATGCAGCAAACATTGTAACGGGCACGTTCTACACAATTTAGAGCTCTATGAATTTGCAGGTGGTCTTCTAAATCGCTTTTCAAACGTTGACCTGTGTGTACACTTCGAAGTGCAGTAAGTGAATATTTTACAAAATGGATATTTCATAAGTGAAGGCAGTCCAGGTAACTGCATAATTAGCTAGACGACTGTCGCCCGTCGCCTCCTTACGCAGTCTGCAGTCTCAGGTGCTTACCGTCGAAACCAGGAGACCGGTAGCTACAGTCGATGACTGGATTCTGGTAGGCGGCGTGTAATGACCGAGATGGATGATCGATTTATTGTCCTGAGTGTCTTGCGGAATTAATCGGCATGTGACAGGAGTTGAGCTTCAATATAATCCTTGAGGAATGTTCTAGGTGTCACCGTCAACGATATTGATTGGGACCTTAGCAAATGATGCAGAGTTTTATTCTCTGATGAGAGTCGAATGTGCTTGTAAAGCAATGAAAGAAGACGACACATCTATCGGAGGCTTGGAGAACAATGTTCACAATACTGCAGTATCGAAACAGTGAGCTATGGAGGTGGTTCGTGTATATTTTGGGGTGCTTTATCTTTATAAGGAAACACCGAGCTTTTGTTCGTGCCCGTTGGTGGTCGTGGACAGTCGTGACAGTTATATTACGAATATTCTCCAATACAATGTTGTTCCCTACACTACCGGCTACATGGGCGACGTCTTCATGCTAAACCATGATAACGCTCGGTGGCGCACAGCGCGCATTACGAAAGATTACCTGACCAACACCAATAAAACAACAATGGATCCATATTAATTAAGTCCGGATATGAATCCAATCGAGGACCTATGGGATAAGCTCAAACTCAGAGTTCGGGTCCGTAATCAAATACCAGTGACGATGTCGGAGCTAAAAACTACATTAGATGAAGAGTGGGAAGCGTTTCTTCAGCAATCAGTAATAAACTTAATAAGGTCGCATTTAAAGTGTAATGCAAAGCAAAGGAACAAATACTCAGTATTAATTTTAATTTACGTAGATTTTTTATGTTAATTTACTTTTATATTCATTACATAATGACTTTCATTCATAACATGTCCTCACATACAATATTAAGTTTTCTTTCTTTGTGTCATTGCAATAAAAATTACTTCTGTTCACAATATTTACTTGTAGATTTACATTTAGGGCAGTCAATGAGGTTATTTGGCTCCGAATTCCATCTTACTACATCGATTTACTTCATATTTTTCACAGTAAGTAAAGAAGAGCTCATGAAACAAAGTCTACCCTACGTTGATGTGCGCTTTTATCTAGGGGGTGGTTCCCACCCCTTGTCGGGGGTGGAAAATTTCTTGGTTAAAGTAACCACGGAAGTAGCTATAGAACCCAATTCTAAGCAAAAACTGTTCTATAATTTTTTTTAACAACGCAATACTTTTTTAGTTATTCGTGGTTGAAAATATGCCTTTTTCATTGAAAAATTACACCTTTTCAGACGGTTTTTTGCGAATATCTTAAAAACTATGCATCTAATGACAGAATCTATATAGAATATTTTTGTAGCTTATAAAAAAACAAAGAAATTCGTTCCTTCATAAATCTTCTAGTTATAATACAAAAAGAGGTATGATAGGTGAGAAGAGTTTTTTTTGGTGCATGCTAAAATCGGTGTATTCAACTTGAAATAAAAGAGTAACGCTCGATTTTATGTGAATATTGCCACCAATACTTTTTGTAGTTCTTCGAAGGACCTTTAATATGAGCCATATCAGGTGTCAATTACATCCAAACTAAGCGAGATATGCTGCAAAATTTGATGACTAATGTATTTAAAAAAAAAAAGAAGAAGTATATTTAACCCCTCATCCATCAGAATTTAAATGCATCGTTTTCCGTGTACAAAACTTTTTATTATAGTATTATTTCTATGTTTTAGAAGTTGGACGGGTTTAAAATGAATGGTTTTTGAAAAAAATAAGGTCAAATTAAAGAGCGCATTTTTAAATTTTCTTAAAAATCTTCTTTTTCTCCATGTAACTCGAAAATGATAAGAGATACGAAAAAAAGATACCACACAAAAATGCAGGATTGTATTAGTTAAAAAATTTGTTTTAGTATTTTATTATTGTATCTTTTATTATTTTCAAGTTACATGTAGAAAAAGAAAATTTTTAATAAAATTTAAAAATGCGCTCTATAAATTGATCTTATTTTTTTCAAATACCATTCATTTTAAACCCGTCCAACTTTTTGAACATAGAAATAACACTATAATAAAAGGTATTGTAGAAGTAAAGTTATGCATTAAAATTCTGGGTGGATGAGGGGTCAAATAAATTTCTCATTTTTTCTTAAAATACATTAGTGATCAATATTTTTGCAGCATATCTCGCTTAGTTTGAATGCAATCGACCTTTAATATTGCTAACTTTACAGACCTTTTAAAGCACTACAAAAGGTATTGGTAACATTAGACACCTAAAATCAACCGTTTCTCTGTTATTTCATGTTGAATACACTGATTTGTACATGCACCAAAAAAACAAACTATTTTCACCTACCATATTTTTTTGTATTATAACTAGAAGATTTGTGAAGGAACTGATCTCTTTGGTTTTTTATAAGATACAAAAATGTTCCATATTGTTTTTTAAGTTAGATGCATAGCTTTTAAGGTATTAAAACCGTTCGAAAAGGTGTTATGTTTCAATGAAAATGGCCAATTTTCAACCACGAATAACTCAAAAACTGTTGAGTTTTTGAAAAAAAATTATGGAACAGTTTTTGCTTAGAATTGGGTTCTCTAGCCACTTCCGTGGTTATTTTAACCAAGAAATTTTCCACCCACGATAAGGGGTGGGAACCACCCCCAAGAAAAAAACGCACATCGGCGTAGGGTAGACTTTGAATTAGAAGATAAGTAGAGGCTGGGCCCAAAATTTCATTAAAATCCATGCAGTAGGATTGAATTCGGAGGTAATATCCTATTCTTGCTCCCATTGACTGGCGTAATTGTATGTGGATAGACATTTGCCAAACAGCGTAATCAAAACCTATAACTTATTTTATGTTTGAGTCGATTTTTTTGTTCTCAAGTGTATATTTTAATATCAATAAATAAATAAAATGTTTTCATAATTTCGATCTAGTTTCAACACCACCATCGCATTCAAGTTTATATCTTCCTTAAAGCGATAAGGACGTGCTGCTGGATTTTCTTTCACTTTGTGTTCTGGCCCCTAGAATGATTCGTGTGTTAGCGGAATGAAAGCACCTCCATTTTAATTTCTGGAAGTCGATTTAAATTCAACACCAACGTTTCGTTTATTAGAAGTAGCGGAATCTTTAAATTGCCAAAGAGTCAAAGGCCTTCCATGTGCGTAGACATCACTTTTGAGCTTATTTTTGAAATAAAAACTATTTATTTTACCAACGCTACCCTAAAATTTTATGGTGAAAATTTTTGTCCTTTTTAAATGGTCATTTTTATGAACACTCACATCACAACTCGTCTGTAAGAAGGGGTTCTTCTTTCTGGAGAGAATAGAACTTTGAAATCATTTATTATTTTTTAGGAAATAAGAAAAATAAAAAATAAACACGAGAACAAATAATAATAACAAATAAAAAAGTAGACGATTGAAAATATTAACGACACTTTTGAGTAGAGGAAAGGCACCAAATTTGAGACAGGCGCCTAATTTGAGACACCGTCATATATTTGTGTACGATGGGTTGACATCTAGTGAAAATATTGAAAACTGATCATTCTGTGAAGTTAGTAGTAGATCTGCTTTTAGTTGGCGCTTAGAAGTGACCGTTGTTGTTTTGTCGACGTTAATTTGATTTACACCATACACAAAGTTTTTCAGAATTTATAAAAACTTACAATACATCAAGGTAAGATGATTACATTTACTCCAGTTATTTTTTTTTTGGTAGTTTAATATTAGTTAATACATTTTATGCAAATTAAATGGTAATTGTGTGGCATACATAACCAACAAAAATTCTTTTTATTTTTAACGGAAAAATCCTAATTTGAGACACCTGTAAGTTCCAAATTTAAGAGTGTCTCAAATTAGGACCCCGTGTAACATTTTTATTTTTATGTATTTTTTTGTTTGTAGATGCCGCCAAAAAATAAAAAATGGAATGCAAATGATATGATACAGTAAATACAGTAAGAAATAGAGAGATGGGCTATTTGAAGGCCTCAAAAGTTTTTGGAGTACCAAAAGGTACCTTAGAACGATACGTGAAATAAGACAAGACTCCAGAAGAACTCGTTGGGATATCAATTGGCCGCCGACCTATTCTTCCTTTGGAATTAGAAAATGAGTTGGTTGATTATGCGCTAACTATGGAGCAACGTTATTTCGGGCTAAGAGCGCGTGATATAAAACGACTGGAATTTCAACTTGCAATACGAAACTCAATACCACATCCATTTAGCGGAGTCAAAAAATCAGCCGGAAAGAAATGGTTGAGACTCTTTCTGAAAAGGCATCCGACGCTTTCTATGCGTAGTCCTCAGGGAATGTCATCTGCTCGAGTAAAATCGTTTACTCATGAAAATGTATCCAAGTTCTTTGACCTGTATGAACCAGAATATCTTAAGCTTACTAACCCTGCACAACGTATATTCAATGTAGATGAAACAGGTATTACAATTGTTCAGCACAAACATAGCAAAGTCATTTCTTTTAGAGGGAAGAAGCAAGTTTCGTCACTTACTTCAGCAGAAAGGGGCAAGCTGATTACTGTTATTTCATGTATGAATGCTGCAGGAGTTTTCGTACCACCATTATTAATCTTCGCTAGAAAAAATATGAAAACAGAGAGTTGATGCTGGGAGCTCCCACTGGAGCAGTCGCAGAATGCCATGTGTCAGGTTGGGTACAGGCCGATATTTTCACTAGATGGCTACAACACTTCATAAAATTCACTAAACCTTCAGCTGCAGACCCTGTTCTTCTCGTCCTTGATGGCCACTATTCTCATACGAGAAACGTTGCTCTAATAGATTTGGCCAAACAGAATCATGTGACGATTATTTGCCTCCCACCACATTCTACACATAAAATGCAACCGTTGGATGTTGCTTTTATGGCACCGCTGAAAACTTACTACGCACAAAAAATAGAAAACTGGCTTAGAGAAAATCAGTTGTGTGTTGTGTCGCCTTATGCCATTTGCCAGTATTTTTTGTAAAGCGTATAACAAAGCTGCGACGATGGAAATATCGTGCAATGGTTTCCGAAAAACTGGACTGGTTCCTATTTGTCGCCATATTTTTAGGGACTTTGAATTTGGAATTCAAGAGCACTTGGAAACACAAAACGAAAGGGACGAACAAATAATAGAACCAAACCATGAACAACCAAATCATCCAATGCGTGAACATAGAACTCCTAGTCCACCACTACCTCATCACCAACTTGTGTCTCCGAAAGACATCTGTCCGATCCCTACATACAAGAGAGACACCACTAAAAAGCCACATGCCAGATCAGGAAAGGCTTCAGTAATTACTCTAACACCCTACGAGCAAAGTTTGTCGGAAATTTTCCGACGATAAATATGGAGAACGATGGGCAAAGTGTTACCAATGTGGCAGGGGGACACATGAAGACTGTGGAGAAATAAAGTCCAGCACATTTATTTGTCTTTTCTGTGAAGGAAAGGCTTTTTTGAATAGTATCTCAAATTGGGGTACCTGTCTCAAATTTGGATACCTGGCTAGCCCAAATTAGGCAACCTTTTATATTAAATGTCGCAAAAAAATTAAATGTATTTTTTTGCAAAAATATATGTCTTATTCGCTTTATTTATTTTTTGTTGTGTTGTAGAAACACTAAATTTAAGTGTTCGATATAAATGTTTTGAAAACTTTTGAATATTTTGTTTTATATTTGTTTTTCAAAAAAAGTGTCTCAAATTTGGTGCCTTTCCTCTAGATAAAAGTCCCCGAAATGATAAAATATATAGGTAAAGAATCGAAGAAATGACTGATTAAGAATCAAAACTGCTTTCGCAATACAGAATTCTGTGAGCAAGTCTAATTTCCACCGGAGGAACATGAAGGAACTTTCGTATTTCTGTTGCTTGTTGCTTAACCCGGGAGTACTCGCGCTCACTTCTGTAACGTCGATAGTCGCGTGTGAGATTCTATCTCAAAATACGAATTTAAAACAAATTTTTATTTTGTACTATTTTTATCTACTTTTTATATTGAAAATATAAATTTCTAACAATTTTATTAAAAAAACCTGTGTTAACGGCCACCTGCTAACATCGGCCACCTGTCCTAACGGCCAGTTTAAAAATTTCCCAAACCAATTATATGTAGACTACAAAAACTGGCAATACCGTCCACCTTTCTATATCGGCCAATAGTTCTTTCATTTCTAGTGGCCAATACTGACAAATTTTACTGTACAGTAAAACCTGTGTTAACGGCTATGGTGGCTCCTGTCTTCTGAGCCACCCTGGATACTTAGGGGTGGTTACCCCGACTATGAGGGGTGATGTAGTAAATATCGTTCGTTGTTAATACATTTATTTACACGTTAAATATATCACAGAAAGTAACTGGTGGTATAGTATTTACTTGAAATCGATGTTACCCCCTGGAATCTCAACTGCTAATTGATTTATCTGTTCTCGTAAAAATATAATTAAAGTCGATTATTGTTTATTTACTGTTTTGGTAAGCCAAGGTGAACGTGATTCAAAAGTGCTGACTGTTAATAAACACCCACTGAATATTATTGCAACTCGACCTTGTATCAAATACTAGCATGCATCGATGCAAAAACTAGGTTAATCGTATTTATTAAAAACAAACATTACCACGGGCATTTAATTATTAAAAGGTTTATTTTTAATATGATGTTTACTGAGATGCTGTGTATCCCAATTCATCTTCCCCTTCCCCCGAAAATTTTCTGACTACGGAAAAGGAAGAAAATTTTTCTAATAGTACCACTAATTACTTGCTGCGTTTTACGAAGTACAATATATACATTTTTCCTATAAATACTAATTAAATACAAAAAAAATAAAAGTGACAATGTTCGTTATCTACACTGTTCCCGTTTCACTTGTCACTCACGGTGTTCTCGGATTGTAAGCATATAATCTATTCTTATGTATTTCCTTGATTTTATTGTTTTCCGATCTGATCTTACAATTAACATTATTTACCTCTGTTATTGTGAAAGGGCCTACATAAAGACTATCAAACTTACCATTCTCTTCCCTTTTTACCAGGACTAGGTCTCCTATTTTAAAGTGTTGTGGTGTTGCTTTGAGCTTATTCTTTTCTTGTCGCTCTTTTTGTGCTTTAGTAAGAAGGTTCTAGCTCTCTCGTGTGCGCTTTGTAGTTTGTAACGTAACTCATTGTAGTAAGCATCTATATTGTAACATGGTTGAACCTCCTGTGTAAGGTCTTCTGGTAGGTTAACCTTCCTGCCATATAATAGTTCAAACGGTGTGTAACCATGATACGCGTTAGGGGTTGTATTGTAGCAGTATGTGAACATCCTGCAACACACATCCCAATTTTCTCTGTCTTCATCTATGAATGCTCTTACGTATTCGTTTAATGTTCTGTGTAGTTTTTCGCAACTTCCAATGGACTGTGGATGGTATGCCGTTAAGAAGTTGTGATCTATTTTTAATAGCTTTGTTAATTCCTGCATTACTTCATTTTTATATTCTGTGCCTTGGTCTGTTCTTATTTGCTTCATGAGTCCGTATGTTGGTATGAAATGCTCAAAAATTCCTCGGGCTATTGTATCTGCTTCTTTATTGCACACGGGTATGCTGACCGCGTATTTAGTAAGTTCACATAACATTGTTATAGAGTATCTATTACCTTCGTTACTTTTAGTGAATGGACCTATCGTATCTATGTATACTATGTCCCATGGTTTGGAAGAAGTGTCCGATATCACGAATTCTTCGACATGTGTTTTTTTCGGTTTATTAATTTGACATTTATGACATTGTTTAACGTATTTTCTTACGTCTTTTTTCAAATTTTTCCATCTAAACCTTGCTTTTAGCTTCTTTATTAGTCTGTTATTTCCTACGTGTCCTCCAAACATCGGATGATTGTGATATTCTTCTATTAGCCTGTGTTTTTCTTTGTCTTCTTCTATTGTTTCTGGTACTTCACATATGTATATTTCAACATTCTTTAATATTTTGTTTCCTTGTTTAATAAATTCCTCAATTGTGCACACTTTAAAAATAATATCGTTTACGTATATTTTTACTTTACGTACTGCATTCTCTACCGCCAGCTTATCAAGCTGTGCCAACGTTTGGTTTAAATCGAAATGATTGAATCCTGTGGCTATGCTCTTGCTGCACTTTATTTTGTTTTTGACCCTAATGCCCTGCCTTGGTGAGATTAGTTCTGCTCCAAAAGACAAAATTGGTAGTCTATGCGCCTCTAAATTGTTTAGTACCTTTCTTACTGTTTGTTTGTGGGCTTCTGGCTGTAGTGCGAGTTCACTTTCTGCCTTCGTTTGCCTTGCTTTCTTCTTGTCTCTTGCTTGAGCTCGTGTTATAGCTAATATATGGGTATTGTCTATGTATAGGTTCTTTAGTTGATGTAATGTTATTCTTGAAAGACTATCTGCATAGTTATTTTTCCCTGTTATGTATTCTATTTCGAAATCGTATTCCTCTAAATCTAATCTGATTCTTGTAAGTTTCGAAGTTGGTTCTTTCATTGCAAATAAATGTGTTAGTGGTTTATGATCCGATTTGACTAAAAATGTTGGTGCTCCATATAAATAACATTTGAAATGATTAATTCCCCAATGAATCGCTAGTAATTCCTTAACGATTATAGGTTTATTACATTCTCCTTTATTGAAACTTCTTGATGCGTATGCTATTGGTAGTTCTATTCCGTTATAATCTTGACTTAAAATTGCTGAACAACTCTCGTTGGATGCGTCTGTTGTTAGGATGAATTGTTTATTGAAATCTGGATATTTTAGGATCGGTGGCTTCATCAGAGATGATTTAAGCTTATTGAATGCCTTTTCACATTCTTCTGACCAAAAAAATTCTACTCCTTTTCTTGATAATCTGTTGAGTGGTCTGCATATTTCAGCAAAATTTTGAATAAAACGTCTATAATAGTTACAAAATGCTACGAATCTTTTTGTTTCTTCCGCTGTCTTAGGTGTCGGATATTGTTCAATCGTTGCATATTTCGCTTTGTCTGGTGATACTCCTTCCTGAGAAAGATCATGTCCTAAATATGTTACTTCTCTTCTAAAAAATTGACATTTTCCTGGGTTAAGTTTCAAATTGAATTTTCGACATGTCTCGAATGTCTTTTTAAGGTTGTCTAGGTGATGTTTTTCGGATATTCCTATCACTACTATATCGTCCATGTAAAGAAATGCTTTGTCCGGTGTTAATCCCGAAAATGCTATTGACATCATCCTTGAAAAACTATTTGGGCTTACAATTAATCCAAAAGGTAATCGGGTAAATTGAAATGCTCGCTCCATTTTCTGTGCTAAACGATGTGTATTTTCTAGATGATTTTTCTAATGGTATCTGATGAAAACCTGACATTAAGTCTATAACTGAAAACCATTTTCCTCTTCCTAGTTGATCCAATATCGAGTCTATTCTTGGTAAAGGAAATTTGTCTGTGACTATTTTCTTGTTCAGTTGTCTAAAATCTATGCATAATCTCCATGCTTTATTTCCATCTATCTCCTTTTTCGGTACCAGTACTACTGGGCTGTTGTATTCTGATGTAGAGGGTTCTATTATCCCTTGGTCTCTCAGCTTTTGTACTTGCCGGTTTAATTCCTCTGTTTGTGCATGAGGTGTCCTATAGTTTTTAATGTATACCGGAGTTTGGTCTTTAACTCTCAGCTTCTGCTCGTAGAAGTTGTTACATGTTAGCATGTCATGCCTTAGGGCGAATATATCTGAATAATCTTCACATAAAGATACTACCTTATCGCGTATGTATTCTGGAATGTCTAACTTCAATGATTCCCGTAATTCCTTTTTCCTATCCTTGCTGTCGTTGATCAGTCTATATATGTTGAATAATTTAATGTCTAATGTTTTGATTTCGTTTGTCTCTACTTTTACTGTTTCGTAGGTTGTGTTCAAAATTTTGATGTACGGATTATTACTTGAAATAATTGCTCTCGCTATGAATATTCCTGGTTGTATTTCTTGTTGTTCCACTATCCTGTCGTTCTTCAGCGTTTGAAAAATTTTTACAACTCTGTAAATTTCACATCTAGGCGGTATTATTATCGTGTCATTATCTATATTATCCAAAATGTTTGTACTAATGTAACAATCGTTGTCCTCTTTAATGTGCATTTTAAGGTTAGCGTAGTCTAGTATGCATTGAAAATTTGAAATAAAGTCTCTCCCAATGATTCCGTCGGTTGGAATAAGAAACCTAGGTTCCACTAACTGAAAGATATGCTCAAATCGAGATCCTCTTACTTCTAGCGTTGTTTCAACTTCTCCCATTGTTTGTAATTCTCCTTTAGTTACTCTTTTTATTTTCGCTTTTGTGTTTGGTTTCACATGTTCCTTCATAAAATCTTGTGAACACTTCAGTATTGAAATATCAGCTCCTGTGTCTATGATAAAGGTATTTGTGTTTTCTAGGATTCCTGTTTTCATTTGTACAAAATTCGTTAGGTTTAAGTCGAAGTTGTAAATATTATATTCCACTTCTGACTGTGTACTTTCCTTGTTTCGTTCATTCAAAACCCCAACTGCTGGTTTTCTGTTTCCTCTTGTCTGTCTTCTAACTCAAGTAGCCTTACGTTTCTGTTTCGTCCTCCTCTCTGGTTTCCTCTGTATGTTTGGTTGTTGAATTGTCTATATCCTCTGTTGGAATAATTCCGTTGGTTTCCTGTTTCTTCTCCTTCGTTCCGTTGTCCGAAGTTATTTCTTCTTCCTCTGTCGTATTTGTTATGGTATCCTCTTCGGTATTGCTCTTGTCCTCTCCTATTTTCATAATTCGTCCTATAATTGAACACTCTTCCTTGTGTGTTCTCCTCTGTCGTATCAATCGTTAAAAATTTAGATACTACTTTCTGCGGTGTTGTGAAATTACCTGCCTCCAGTATTAACTTTGCTCTATCCGTATTAACGTTTCGCTTCATTGTTGCTACAACTGTTTCCGTTGTGTATTTTTTCGCTAGCTCCAATGGCATTCCTTCCGCTATGTATGCTATCTTCAACTGTTCCGCTAATTCCTCTACTTCGAATGCGTACACTGTTGCATCTTTGTTTCCTTGCCTTTTCTTTGCTAACTTGTCTATTATCGTTTTCGGATTGTCGCCTCTTAATTCCTTCTTCAGTGCCGCTGCTATAAGTGGGATCGTATCCTCTGTGGTTATCAGGTTTCTAGCCTTATTAGTCAATCTTGTTTTTATTAATGTTATTGCTGTTTCTTCATGTCCTTCTGCTATTTTTCCAAGTAACTCTAATGCGTCTAAAAATGGTTGTAGTTTCCCTGGGCTTCCATCAAACTCGTTGGGCAATACCTTACTTGCAATATTCAAAAATTCGTTGATTGTCAGAGCCATGTTTAATGTTTTTATATCTTGTTTTATGTCGCTTTTTCCCTCTTTTATTTCCTCGTCAATTTTTTCCTCTATCTCCTCGTCACTTTTTTCCTCTTCTACTTCTTCGTCGCTTTGTTCTTCCTCTATTTCCTTGTCGATTGGTTGGTGTATTGAACTTGGAACTACTGTTCTTAAGTTTACAGCTTGAAATGAGCGTATAACTTTGTCTCTTATTTTTCCGAAATATTTTTTGCACGCTTCTCTTTGTTTGTCCGATAGCGCTTCCCAATTTTTCTTCGTTAAATGTGTGAATTTGTTATACAATTTAATTAACTGTGTCGTTACTTCTTTTTGTATATCCTTAGATTTAGGTACTTTCTTCTTCAAGACCCTTTTGCTTTGCGTTGTTACTTCTTGCGTAATCTCCTCAACTATTTTGACGAAGTCTTCCCAAGTAACTTTGTTGCTACTCATTTATTCATAATTTTCTTATTCTTGTACCCGTAACGAACGCATAAATTTGACATTCTTACGAGGTATAGTAAATATATATGAAAAATATTATGTCAAAAAGAGTAAAAAATATAGTAAATTGCCATAAAAAAAATCAGTATATCACTCAATATAAATCACCATTAAAAGCAGTAGACCAATAAAAATGTAATAAAAATCAGTAGTCCAATAATAAATGGATAAGAATCAGCAAAGATACAATATGTTGGTAAATATATAAAAAAAATCATATAAAAATCAGTATCAAATAAAAATGTATCATTACGTCCTATAATAACTAATATCAGGGTTAAAAAAATAATTCTGTATATTTTGGTAAATATTGGTATCATAAGGAAATTAAAATAGAATAATTAAGTAAAAATAGGTAAAACTTAAAAGGTAATGTGCGTCTTAAATTATAATTACGTTAATATTACTTTATACTTTATACTTTATATTATACGAATCAGGAAATACCATAAAAATAGCTAATATGGACTTACCACTTTAAACGTCTGTGTTCGTATCACCAAAAAGTCCTCGCTGACGTCCCATAGCATTGTCCATTGTCCATTGTCCAGACGAAGTTCCATCTCCATACCATAATCATCTCCGTCTCGGGCCTGATGTCTCCATCCTTTTCTGCATACCACACTGTATTCTAGGGTGGTCGAGGTGCCAGAACATTGACGTGTTTCTCCATACTCGTCCCAGTTTACCAGTCCTGAGTTCTTCCCTGGTCTTGGATCGCCATATGGTGGCTCCTGTCTTCTGAGCCACCCTGGATACTTAGGGGTGGTTACCCCGACTATGAGGGTTGATGTAGTAAATATCGTTCGTTGTTAATACATTTATTTACACGTTAAATATATCACAGAAAGTAACTGGTGGTATAGTATTTACTTGAAATCGATGTTACCGCCTGGAATCTCAACTGCTAATTGATTTATCTGTTCTCGTAAAAATATAATTAAAGTCGATTATTGTGTATTTAGTGTTTTGGTAAGCCAAGGTGAACGTGATTCAAAAGTGCTGACTGTTAATAAACACCCACTGAATATTATTGCAACTCGACCTTGTATAAAATACTAGCATGCATCGATGCAAAAACTAGGTTAATCGTATTTATTAAAAACAAACATTACCACGGGCATTTAATTATTAAAAGGTTTATTTTTAATATGATGTTTACTGAGATGCTGTGTATCCCAATTCATACCTGCCAACATCGGCCACCTGTCCTAACGGCCAGTTTAAAAATTTCCCCAAAAAATTATATACAAAAACTGGCAATAGCGGCCACCTTTCTATATCGGCCAATAGTTCTTTCATTTTTAGTAGCCGTTACTGACAGGTTTTACTGTATTACGAAAAAGGATGAAATGTGAGATTCTATCTAACGGCGCGACTACTCGCGGGTTAAAGCTAATTGGCTCTCCCCAATGCCATAAATTCCACAAAAAGAAGAAGAAGAAGAAGAAGAAAATTCCTACGCATTACTACACCCTTTCTCGAGGCATTTGCGAAATTTTTTCAAAATTGCAAAATTTTTCATCAAGTTATCGCGAAAAAGGATAAAAATTGAGATTCTATCTCACCGCGCGACTACTCGAGGGTTAAGAATGTTTCCCAACTGTTGCATGTTTACGATGATTGCTGGTTTTCAGTTTTAGCGGTAAACTTAAAAAAATTCGTTAACAACAGGTAACAGAACAATACTGTTTCCTGGGTGGAAACAGATGCTACAACTTGTAGTAACTCCCGTTACTAATCCGTGACTAATCCGGTAATCGTTCCATTGGTGAAATGACTTGTC
The DNA here is from genome assembly GCF_917563875.1 of Diabrotica virgifera virgifera. Lineage (NCBI taxonomy): Eukaryota > Metazoa > Arthropoda > Insecta > Coleoptera > Chrysomelidae > Diabrotica > Diabrotica virgifera. The sequence goes on along the minus strand of NC_065449.1, from coordinate 172,099,759 downwards.
TATAAAGGGTAATTTCTTTCTGTATTTTTGGGTTAATTTGACATACTAACCATCCTAAATTGCTACTGGACGTTCGCAAGAAATATTTGATACTACCAGTATTAATATTATTTCCTATAATGTAGATCGTCATTTTTTAATGCATTGCGTAGGTGCACGCCACCATATTCATTTCTATCACGAAGATTTGGTGTCGCCCAATATTTGTCCTTTCTTTTTTCGTTTTTGCCGACATTATATAGGCCGCCGATGCTGCCGCTATTTCATCATCTTGTTCCATGTCCATCAACCGCAGTGGAAACACTAAGTTGCTCTCTTTCGGTTACCAGAACATTGATGATTTTAAAGTTTAAAGTTCTATTACTGGAAACAAAAAGTTTATATTTGTTAACTTCAAGTTCCTAAATACACTAACAAAAAGAAACACAAGGCAACAAAAATGTTGCTAAATGTTCCTCCGGTGAAAACGTAGCTTACTAAGAATATACTTCTACAGGACTTTAAAAATACTAACTTACTATATTGTACTGTAAAAGAAACGGATTATAACGATCACTGCAGCTGTTGTAAAATCTTACAACCTACACTTCCAATCCAAGGGCATAGATTGTAGTCATATAGGTGGCAGATATATGTTTTTCTCCGCTTTCACAACGGATCGTCCCTATTGGAAATCTCCATTTCCGATGATTTTATCTGCATCTTGTTACTCCCTTTCTCAATCTATTTAGGGAACTCCAGGTGGTCCAGGCGTTATTGTGGCCATCAAGTAATCTCTCCGATGGGGTCTTCAAGTTTGAAAAAGTAATAGATTTCTAACAATAAAACACTGAAAACGTTTGTTTTCTATACATCCACAAAATTTATTGTAACTATGTGACTACAGCTGTTTCGGCAGAGTGCCTTTCTTAAGTGATTTAGTTTACTATGTGTTTGCCTTTTTAAAATCTTTAACTGAAGAGGTTAAGGAGTGGGGAGCTGTTTGTCTCGAGTTGGTCATTCAGAATTATATCTCTATTTTTCAATTTATTAATTTCCATACATTCTAATAAAGATAGCTTAAGGCCTTTATTTTGATTATGCAGAATTTGAAATTCTTCATTAAAAGAATGATTATGATCTAGAAGGTGAAGTGCGTATGTAGAAGTGTCTGTTTTTCTATTGTTGAAAGCTCTTTTGTGTTCTGCTATCCGTTTGTCAAAAAGATTCTGCCAGTTTGACCGATGTAAATTTTCGGAAGGTCACCACAAGTTAGTTTGTAAACACCACTCTGTAGCTGCTTTCTCTTCCGGCCCTTATTGTTCTTAATATATATGCTTAAGTTGTTGTTACTTCTGAAAGCTGGTGTTATTCCTTTCTTTTTTATGTATCTGACTATTTTTGTTGTTATCTTTCCAGTATATGTGATATAGCAGAAGGTACTGAGTTCTTTCTGTTGTGGTGGATAGACTAATTTCAAGGCTTTCTTATAGAGTTTTTGGTTTAAAATTTTGTTAATTGTTTGTTCGTTATAGCCGTTGTTTATTTATATTTGCTTAATGATGTTTAAACAAACAATTAGCAAAATTTTAAACCAAAAACTCCATAAGAAAGCCCTGAAATTAGTCTATCCACCACCACAGAAAGAATTCAGTACTTTCTGCTCTATTACATATACTGGCAAGATAAAAACAAAAATAGCCAGATACATAAAAACGAAAGGAATAACACCAGCTTTCAGAACTAACAACTACTTAAGCAAATATATTAAGAACAGTAAGGGCGGAAAGAGAAAGCAACTACAGAGTGGTGTTTACAAACTAATTTGTGGTGACTCTCCGAAAACTTACATCAGTCAAACTGGCAGAACCTTTGACAAACGGATAGCAGAACACAAAAGGCTTTCAACAATAAAAAATAGACACTTCTACATACGCACTTCACCCTCTAGATCATAATCATTCTTTTAATGAAGAGTTTCAAATGCTGCATATTCAAAATAAAGGCCTTAAGCTATCTTTATTAGAATATGTGGAAATTAATAAATTGAAAAATACAGATTTAATTCTGAATGACCAACTCGAGACAACAGATCCCCAATCCTCAGCCTTTTCAGTTAAAGACTTGAAAAAGGCAAACAGTAAACTAAATCACTTGAGAAAAGCAATCTGCCGAAACAGCTGTAGTCACATAGTTACAATAGGTATTGTGAAAATATAGAAAACAAAGGTTTTCAGTGTTTTATTGTTAGATAAAATGAACTACCATCAAGTAATGGTCGAATTCATCAATTATTTATAGATTTCTTTTAGTTTTTCTTGTTTATAGTAATAGTTTATAGATATTACATTTCTAAATTAACTACTGGAAGTTTCGATTTCCACTAAATTTCTACTTTGCTTAGCTGTCTCTATTCAACAGCCTTTGTTATTTCATTGGTAATTGTTTAATGGGTGGCTCGCAATATTTTGTAGCAGATAATCTCTCTAGGCTATCAGACGTATCCGTCCATATATCTCTGGCGAAATTTATAGGTGTTGTTGAGAAACATCCAGTTACGATATTTCATGTTTCCTTCAGGGAATATCCACTTGCCTTTCATGGGCAAATCTTACCATACGAAACTGTCATATTCACCAGCAAACGAGCACAAAGCCAGGGCTGTTGAGGTTTGTGTTGTGTCGTAGTGTTGTTTCTTTCGGCTACCTTAATTTAAGTATTTTGACAGTACCTACTTTTTAAATGTTAGAGATTAATCTAAAGTTATATCCAGGTAGTTTGATGTAAAAGAGTGGTCCAATTGTACATATCTCCAGATTATCTTTCCAGAGTAGATGAGTACCATATACTAAAGTGTGATCCAAAATTATTGTCACCATAGGTGGCTCTGAACGACAAAGATAGCTATACAGTGCATGTATATTATTAATTCAGATATACTTTCCAATTTACATTAACTTTGACAGATATTTGTCAATGTACGTTCGTAAACTTAAAAAACACTATAATTGAACATAAAAAGTAGCAGAGGAAGCAAAATTTTAACTTTATACGAATTAAAAGGTCTTAAGATTGGGTTTCTTTTCAACGTGTTTTCATTATTTATTCTTTGTTTGGAAAAGTGATCATAACAACACTGAATATAGCCGCAGTTGGCCGTGACGTCACACTCCTGCGCTCTTTGAGATTAAAACAAGACATACGTAATTTTTTACGCGGATAGCTTTGATCCCAATAATTGTGGATCGCTCGTTATCTCTTTGGGTTATACGCCATAACGCCCCACAGAAAAAGCTCAATTTCTAGCGGATGCATTTCCATTCAGAAAACTAATAAAAGTAAAAGATAAAGATAAAGTCAGTTTTTGTTTTCATTTGATTTAGAGTTGGACCACCATCTCCATACAGCTATTTCAGCATCTATGCATCCTCATGGAGCTATGCGGTCACAACTCTAAAACAAAATCAACAAACCCTGCCTATTTAAGGAAAAACATCGCGATGCAATGAATCCACCTTTTGAGACGCAAAACATCGACATCTCTCATAATACAAGGAAGACGAAAAGTCCCAGATGCAAAGGTTACTACTTTTGTATAATTAGAATAATTGAAATAAAAATAATAAACAATAATTTAAATCCAAGACTTTTCGATAAGAAACTGCTTTCTGGCTGCATCCTGTATCTCCGGCTTTTCCAATATATAAGCACAAGAGACGACGAATATAAAAGAAAGCAAATAAAGGACACTTCGGCCACATATTTACCTTCTTTTCGTCTCTGAAAACGACCGAAAGACAATTTCAGGTACTCAAATCTGAGTAAAGATGAAAAAGATAAAGGCAGTTTTTGTTTTCATTTGATTCAGAGTTGGACCACAATCTCCATATAGCTATTTCAGCAACTATGCATCCTCAATGGAGCTATGCAGTCACAACTCTAAAGCAAAATCAACAAACTACCTATTTAGGGGAAAACACCGCGATGCAATGAATCCACCTTTTGAGACGCAGAACAGAGATATCTCTCGTAATACGAGGAACACGAAAAGCCCCAGATGCAAAGGTAACTACTTTTATACAATTAGAATAATTTTAAATAAAAATAATAAACAATAATTTAAATCCAAGACTTTTCGTTAAGAAACAGCTTTCTGGCTGCATCCTGTATCTCCCACTTTTACAATATATACGCACAAGAGACGACGAATATAGAAGAAAGCAAATAAAGGACACTTAGGCCACGTATTTACCTTCTTTTCGTCTAGGAAAAGGACCGAAAGGCAGTTTCAGGTACTCAAATCTGAGTAAAGCTGGAAAAGATAAAGGCAGTTTTTGTTTTCATTTGATTCAGAGTTGGACCACCATCTCCATATAGCTATTTCAGCATCTATGCATCCTCAGTGGAGCTATGCAGTCACAACTTAAAACAAAATCAACAAACCCTGCCTATTTAAGGGAAAACATCGCGGTGCAATGAATCCACCTTCTGATACGCAAAACAGCGACATCTCTCGTAATACCAGGAAGACGAAAAGCCCCAGATGCAAAGGTTACTACTTTTATACAATAAGAATAATTTAAATAAAAATAATAAACAATAATTTAAATCCAAGTGTTTTCGTTAAAAAACTGCTTTCTGGCTGCATCCCGTATCTCCGGCTTTTACAATATATAAGCAGAAGAGACGAAGAATATAATAGAAGAAAGCAAATAAAGGACACTTAGGCCACGTATTTACCTTCTTTTCGTCTAGGAAAAGGACCGAAAGGCAGTTTCAGGTACTCAAATCTGAGTAAAGATGAAAAAGATAAAGGCAGTTTTTGTTTTCATTTGATTCAGAGTTGGACCACCATCTCCATATAGCTATTTTAGCATATATGCATCCTCAGTGGAGCTATGCAGTCACAACTCTAAAACAAAATCAACAAACCCTGCCTATTTAAGGGAAAACATCGCGATGCAATGAATCCACCTTTTGAGACGCAAAACATCGACATCTCTCATACAAGGAAAACGAAAAGCCCCAGATGCAAAGGTTACTACTTTTATACAATTATAATAATTGAAATAAAAATATAATAAACAATATTTTAAATCCAAGACTTTTCGTTAAGAAACTGCTTTCTGGCTGCATCCCGTATCTCCGGCTTTTACAATATAAATATAAGCACAAGAGACGACGAATATAGAAGAAAGCAAATAAAGGACACTTAGGCCTTTAAGAAAAGTAATTTTATGTTCTAATTTTGAAAAACATTTTCTATGTGCATAGAATATGGGCATTCAATATTGTTAGATACAATCAAAGTCTTATAATATAAAGACAAATACGCTTCACTTATTTACAGTTGAATTATATTATAGGAAATTAAACCATGTACTAAGAGAACTGATTCTTATGTTAGTTAAGTGGAAAATATATTTTTTAGCTCTGATACAAAAACTGACAGAGTAACGAAAAGTAAAATATGGGAATGACTCTTATAAGACCATTACCCAATATCAAGGGTTCAACGTGCCATTAAAAAAATAGAGACTGGTTAAGGCATTTAACCATAGAGTAAAATATCCTATATAGTAGAAGAATTATTATGTGTGTGTGTGGTTGGGATATTGACTGCGAAACCTAAGGCTTCATTCGCCTAATCATATTTACCTTTGATTCTTATAACAAAAAATAAAATTTATTAACATTTTATATCAATAATATTAATGTTTTTAAACAATATCAGTATGGTAAAAAATTCTACATTCTACAATTGGCAAACTTGCAAATCACATAATATTAATGTTCGTACACAGTTTTCTAATACTATCCAGTTCCATATCCAGTTCCGAATCCAATGGTTATATTTCTCCCGTATTGTTCAGTGTCGCTCCCAGTGATTGATTTTTTTTTTTTTTTTTGGTTTTTTTTTTGAAATATTTTTTTATTATTTTATTATTATATTTTTTTTATTGTGCTCATAATTCTTTTTTTTTGTTTATTGATTTTTTGGTCTTTTTTTTTTTTTGTCTTATTTTTTTTTTTATTTTTTTTTTATCTTTTTTAACCAATATTTTTTTTGTATTAAAATGATCTTTCTTTTATTTTTTGTTTACTTTTTTTTTCTATCTTTTCCAATTATGTACAATTTTGCTATACATTTTATTTATAAACTAATACTTCAAATTCTTATATTTAAACTGCTTATGTGTTGATATAACAACTTATAAACTTCTAAATTGTTAGACACTATTAATTCATAAAGATTGATTGGTTTTACTAAAAATTTCATTTTCATAATTAATTCCATAAACATATTGATCTTCGTTCTATTTTTATTACAATTTAATATCATATGTTCTAGTGTGCTATATTCTCCACATTCGCAGTTTGGGGAATTTACCATTTTTAATTTAAATAAGTGTGAAGGTGCTAGTGAATGATTAAATCTGATTCTACAAATAATTCTAATTACATCTTTTTTTACAATGCCATTAGAGAACCATGGTTTAGTAGGAATTTTCGGCTGAATACTTTTATAAAAAAGTCCTTTGGTGGAATGACTATATATATCCATCCATTCCTGCCTAATTATATTTTTGGAAATAGTATATAGGTCTTCTGGAATGAACGAATATTTCACAAAATTATCAGAATCTAATGCTTCCTTGGCGAGCATGTCTACTTTTTCATTATGGATAATCCCACAGTGAGCTTTAACCCAAACAAACTTAACTATTTTTCCTTCTTCGTGCAAGTTTTTAAAATTAACTAAAATATTTAGTAAGAGATAATTAATATTACAATTAGTTGATATGTTTTTAAGTTTATCTAAAATACTTTTACAATCTGATATTATTAAAAAATTTTGCTTACTAAATAAGCTATTTTTTATATATTTTAAGGCTTCTAATATACCGATTTGCTCAGCTGAATAACTTGAAAATTCACTCGGAAGTTTTTTTGCCTCGAAATAGTTTTCTATAGGGTCCCAAAATGCACAAGACGTTTTATCGTCTTTTTTAGATGCGTCTGTAAATACGATATGATGATTTTTAAAATAATTTTCTATGTCTGAATTAAACATCATATTTCTCAACGAATTCGGATACATGGAATAATCTCTTAGAAATCGTATTTCTAACTCAGGCACATCAGTTAAGTTTGTTTGGTATATTGGTAACATTTCGTTTCTATACATTGTGTCTTTATATTCTAAACAGTCTTTATATGATTCACATAAAATAAGTGATTCCTTTTTCTTCCAGTACTTATTAGTCAAATCCATTATAAATAGGTTGTGAAGTTTACTAACTAGACTACTATTTTTAGATAAAATTTTCCACAAAAATTTATTACAGAGATATTTTCTTCTTAACTGTAAAGGCATTTCGCAGCATTCCACGTAAAGATTTGAAACTGGTGTACTTTTAAAGGCTCCAATGGACAATCTTAGGCATTTATTTACTAAATTATCTATCTTTTTTAAGTTACTGGAGGCTGCTTGGGAGTATAGAAAGCTTCCGTAATCAAGAATTGATCTAATAAATGATCTATATAATAACAGGGACATTTCTGGATCGGCTCCCCAGCTGTAAGAACTTACAGCCCTTAATATATTTAGTCCTTTTTCGGCTTTTTTTAATATTCTTTCTATGTGTTCTTTCCAGAGTAATTTTCTATCAATAGTTACTCCTAGGTATGTTACGTGAGAAGTAACGGGAAAGCTATGCTCTTGTAGTACAATCTGGTTGGGAACTGCGCGTTTTCGTGTGAATATACATGATTTTGATTTTTTTAGTGAAATATTTAAGCCTTTCTCATGACACCATTCGTTAAATTGAAGAAAAAATTGGTTTAAAGAACTGTAACCAGATTCAAGATCACAATTATCAATGTAAATGCATATATCGTCCGCATACTCCAGTATCTTAATGTCCCTAAATTCGTCTGACAGCCTTTCTAGGTCAAAAGTGTAGATTGTGTATAATAGAGGACTTAAAACGCTGCCCTGAGGTAATCCCAGACTTGTTGTTCTTGTATCTAAAATTTCCTCGTTTACTTTAAAGTTAATTATTCGATTCCGGTATAATTTTATTATTTTTGTAGAGAATTCATAACTAAATCCAATTCGTGTCATTTGTCGATGTAGAATTTCAAGATTTACTTTATTGTAGGCTGCCTCTATATCCATAAATAACGCTATAGTGGAACGATTTAAAGAGAACGAAATATTAATGTCAGCTACTAAATGAGTAATATTTTCTATTGTGGAATGAGCTTTTCTAAACCCAAACTGATATTTTGGTAGCTTGAGGTTGGATTCTAGCCAATATTCCATTCTTGTTTTGATCATTCGCTCGAATGTTTTTAGAACACAGGAAGCCAGTGATATACCTCTGTAGGATTCTGCTAAATTTGGATCTTTTTGTGGTTTCAACATTGGAATCATAATGTACTTCTTCCAATCTTCTGGATACTGCGTAGTTTCCCATATATTATTTATTATTTCCAACAAAGTAATTTTGCAGGACAATGGAAGGTTGTATAACATTACATAATGAATGTTGTCCATACCAGGAGCTGTATTTTTGTGTTTTTTAATACTGTTCTGCAACTCTTTTAGACTAAATTTCTTTAGTAGACTGCCCATTTCAATTGTATTGATGTTTTCTACTTGACGAGGATAAGCTTCTTCTTCTTCTGCAACCCATGGCGGCGTGACTTGGTTTATAAAAATTGTTGTCCACTCCCCTGCTACTACTTTACTGACTGGTTCTTTATAAATATTTTTTAACTTTCTAACCTCTGTCCATATTTGTGTTATTGGAGTATTTTTATTTATAGAAGTACAAAAATTCTTCCAAGATTCTTTTTTGCGCTTTTTTATTAGTCTTTTACATAGAGCCATTGCTCTTTGTAGGCAAATATAATTTACTGCATTTGAATTTTGTTTAAATCGCAAAAGAGCATCTTTTTGATTTTTCATTAATATGTCACATTCTTCATTCCACCAATGTTTATTAAATTTCGAATTGATCACTTTTTTCTTTTTGGGTATTGAATGGCCTGCAGCTTTGTTTACTTCTGCTATAAACTTGTCATATCCTTTTATATTATTTTGATTAATACCTTGTTCAATACTTTCAGAAAAAAGCGACCAATTTGCCTTGTTTAAATTCCATCTGTTTTTATTTGTGTTTATAATATCATTATCACTTTTAATTTCTATTAATATGGGAAAATGATTAGATCCTAAACTAGTTATTTTTGTTTGCCAATTGCACAATGTAGCCAAATCAGGAGATACAATAGAAATATCTATTGCCGATTTATTTTTTTGATTTAATGTAGGAATGAGAGTTTCTGCACCGTTATTAAGAAAAACTAAGTTGCAATTTTCAATTGCTGAAAGTAAATTAATTCCTGCTCTATCAGTAATATCACAACCCCACACTTGATGGTGACAATTAAAGTCTCCCGCCAAAATAAAAGGTTTTTCCAAGCTTTCAAAAAACAATGTCCAATTTCTTTCAGATATATTTAATTTCGGTTTAGCATATATCGAATAAACATTTAGCGTAAATGAGTTACTTACTTTAACACTTAGAGAAACAGTCATTAAATTTTCAATACTCTTAAAAATCTTTGTATTATTAAAAGCAATATTTTTCTTTAGAAGAATACCAACGCCACCGAAACCGTCCTCGCGATCAGAACGAAACAAATGATACCCATTGAAGTTTGGTCTCAAATGTTTCTTCAACCAAGTTTCACTTAAAATACTCAAATGTATATTATTATCAAACAAAAATTTTTCTAGTAACCCTTTATTGTGTATTAATGACCTTATATTATACTGAAGGATATTGAATTTACCTATTTATTGTTTTGTTTAACTCTTTTATTAATGTATCTACTAACATTGAATCCTCTGCGGATTGTAAATTCTTATTTGTTAAAAGTTCTTTAAATGAGGTTAAGATAATAGAGCACAACTCTTCTATTTTTGACTTTTGTTGGTGTATATTATTTTGAGATTGTGTAAAATTTTGTTCACTATATTCTGGAATATTCGGATATTTTTCATATACAGGGTGAGATGTTATTTTAGGAGTTTCCAAAATTGATTTGTGTTGCTGGGAATATCCCGACGATTCTGCATTAGATGTGATATTTTTATATCTATATTGCGATTTGTAGGAAGTAAATCGATGTCCTACGTTTGAAGTTCGGTCTAATACTACATTAGCATAACTTTTTTCAACTTTCTCTTTTGCTTCATTATATGGTATGGTTTCCGTTACCATAATCTTTTTTATTTTTTTTTGGGTATCGAATTCTGGGCAATTTTTACGATCTGTTGCTGAATGATCGCCTCCGCATAAAATACAAATTGGTTCACTTGTTTTTTCACATACATCCGTTTCATGATTTTCTCCACAGTGTCTGCAACGCAGAGTTCCTCTACAGTTGTCCATTACGTGTCCGTATCTCATACATTTGATGCATTGAATGACTCTTGGAACATATAGTTCAACGTTGTAAATCAATTTTTCTATTATTACCTGATTTGGAACGATTTGACCTCTGAATGTCACAATTATAGTAGAAGTTTGGACCAATTCGTTATCTTTCTTTCGTACCATTCTTTTTACATTTAGAATTTCTAAATTATTTCCATATCGAGATTCAATAATTTTTGCTAGTTCTTTTTCAGATAGCTCAAGGTCAACCTCCTTAATAACACCTTTACGTTGGGTTAAAAAAGTTGGTATGTAAGCCTCGTATCTTTTTTCTTTCAAAATTTGTGAATTGACTAAAATGTTTGCGCTTTTAGAAGAGTTTAACTCTACCTTAACCCTATTTTTTCCTACGACTGTCATATTAATGATGTTATTTTTAATTTCTGGAGCTGAATTAATAATCAAACGAGCAGTCCCTACCTTGTGCAGCCTCCCGATGTTCCCCTCCAGGTTTTGTATAAATACAAAATAAGGTCCTTGGTCTGTCTCAGCATATTTATTTTTTTCTTCATTTTTTTCAATACTTACCGATGCCTCATTATTTGGATTTTCTATTAGTTTTCTTCTTTTTAGTCTCTCGTTTTCCTCTTCGGTTTCCTTATTTCTTTTTCCATTGATCTCCGTCTCCATAATTTCCTCATCCTGTTCACTCCTTTTTGATTTACCCCGATCTGGCGGGATACTTTCTTTTTCCATTGTCACTTACTTCACAAAAATGCACATAAACCAAACCACTGTTATTATTTTTTCAAACTATACACTAAAACTATTATTAAAAATATAACTTATACACTAAAATTTACTTATTTTAAAGGTACGTATTTGTTTTTGTAATCCTCAAACTACGGCGACCGTAAAAACTTGAAACACTATAGTCGTTAGCAATTTTTACCGTACATCCGAATCGATTGGGTTCCAACACATTACTGTGGAGAATTATTATGGAACAGAAAACTAGAGAACTAAAAAATTCGACAATCATAGCTACCAGATGAAAATATTATTTACAAAGTTTAACTGAAGGTTAAAATGGAAGTGGAAAAAATGGATGTTTTCATGGCCAACATGATCACATATTGCTTTTCAGACTTTTTAGCCATGGTCTGGAATTATTTATTTCTGATTTTTCATTTCCGACTACGGCAGGTATATTCAAAGCGTTGCCGCAAAAGTTGGAGTTGTAACCGCTAACTCTAAGCGAAAACGGTTAATCGATAAAATTACACAACATGAGTTGACAAATTATAAAATAGAAAAGAAATATGGCTATAATAAAACAAAACAAGATCATCATCATCATCATCAACCCGTATGCGTGCACTGCTGGACATAGGTCTCCCTCAGCTCATTCCATTTGTCTCTGTTTTGTGCGGCTTGCATCCAGTAACCGATAACACGCTTTAGATCGGTGACCCATCTGGTCGGTGGGCGTCCTCTGCTCCGTAGTGCTTCTTCTCGCGGCCTCCACTTGACAGTACGTTTTGTCCATCGATTGTTTTACAATCTGGCGACGTGTCCTGCCAAATTCCACTTTAGAGACGTGATTTTTTCGATAGCGTATTTTGCTTTTGTTCTACTTTTTCGTTTGGGATTCGGACCCTTAGGGAAACACCCAACATCTGGCGCTCCATAGCCCAGCCCTCTGAGGTGACGTAAAACAAGATACAGTAGGAAAAATGAAAGAGTACCCATGAACGAACATATAAAACACGCTCTATTTTCCTGTCACCGTGTGTTACAAAAAATTTGCCAGCGCAAGTACATGTAATAATTATTATTACATGTACTTGCGCTGAGTAATTTTCTTTGTGACACGGTGACTGGAAAATACAGAGTGTTTTATATGTTCGTTCATGGGTATTCTTTCATTTTTCCGACTGTAGATAGATATAAATAGATTCAATGAGGTGGCATTTGGTCTATTCCACTGCGATCTTTTCAAATCTGTTGTGTTCTTCTAATCTCAGATTACATTAACTAGCCTGATCTTTTTTAAAATATCTAATAGCTTTGAGACTGAACCTTCCATGCAGCTCTTTGCCGGTGGCTTTTTCTCGCCTAATTCAAAGAACGGCACATTTTCCAGGCTGTCATACTTGCACAAAATGTACTCTAATGTTTTTCCTCTAGGTGACAAAATCTGCATTGATCTGCATCTGCCAATCCCACCAGTTTCAACTGCCTATTCAACTAGCTTAACAGTGCGCTGCTTACAAACCTAATATGTGTTTAACTGGGATCCCGGTTCTCTGTCCATTAGATCTGCTGTAAATTTTGGCGAATCTTCTGTAATGAACTGTTTCACCTGTCTTTGTCCTTGTGAATTCCTCCACCATTCCAGATATTTGTATGCTACCGACTTTCTTGTAACCGATCTTGCTACTTCCTTTACAACGCATTCTTCTTCTTTAACCTTCCGATGACCAACCTTTTTTTGTTACACGGATGACCAAGGGGGGGAAAATTTCAAAAATGTCAAAAAAATGACGATTAACAGAAAAATAAAGTTTTTTTTTTTAATTTTTAATTTTCTTTTTGGCATGGACTTTATGTCATTCTGCCAGTCACAACATGGGTATTAGTGTCATGTGTAGTGTGTATGTTGAGTAAATGTCTTGTTACTTTGCAAAGTCGACGTCATTAGCTTAAAACTACTTGTAATTACACATAATACACGCTATTTTACTAAACATCAACTTCAGAATATATTTTTTATTCGTAAAATATAGGGAATTTTTTGTATTTCAAAATATGAGGATATCTAGAATGATATTAAAATCAAATAAAAAAATAATGAGTTAAAAATTAAAAATACTTTTGAATTTATTAAAGAAAAACCTACGCTGGGGTCACAATTTCCCCCGCTTGGTCATCCGAAGGTTAAGTGCCATCTCCGCGACGGAAGTCGGCAATCATCATAGCTATTCGGATTTTAGAGACGGCTGCTCTGAAAAGTTCATTTGATGTACATCCGTACCATTCTCTCAGGTTGCGCAGCCACGATTTTCTGCGTCTCCCTATACTTATTTTTCCTTGAATCTTTCCCTGCATAATCAATTGAAGCAAGTCGTATCTCTCTCCACGTGTAATATTCCAATTTTCTTGTTTTGATGGTATTTAAGATTTCCATTTCTTTATTCTTTCTCAGAACTTTTTTGTTTGTATCGTGTTCTGTCCATGATATTTTCATAATTCTTCGCTAGACCCACAGCTCCACAGGTGTCCACAGTTACAATGCCGCAAAAGGTTAATAACGTGGTTTTAACAAAAGTAGCTAATTTGTTTAATTTATAATAATTACAACATAATACTAAAACCGGAAACAAAGATAAAATCTCAGTCCTATAAACGATGTAAATAAATAAAAAGGTAGATTAAATATCATCTTATTATGAGTGGTTAAAAGTTACCTTGCATTTGTTGTAGTTATGTCTTTGTTTATTCTGTCTCCCGTAGTTCGTTTAGCTCTGGTCTTAACTTCATTAGGTACACAACACGAGAAACTGCTTATCCTCGTTAGCCTATGTGATGTGTTTGAACAATAATTTTCCAGTGTCTGCACACTGCACACTGTAAACTTTAATAGGTTACATTTTCAAGATGTTGTCATGTTGTCTAATGAATATTTTAATAAATTGATATCAAACTCAAATTAACATTTCCTTTAAAACAAGTTTAGCACACAAAACAAATTAGCTTTTATCTGCATGTTAAATTCTAGTAGTTCTCAAACAAACTAGTAGTAATAACTAGATATAAGTTCAGCTTTCAAATATAGCAAAGTGAATAGAGCAAACAGAGCCGCAGGTTGCCTGAATGACACAATATGGAGAAATAAAAATATCGAAAAAGGAATTAAAGGCAGAATTTACAAAACAGTCATCAGACCAATAATGATATACGCGGCAGAAACACAATCCGACACAGAGAGGACAAAAAAATTGCTCGAAACAGCGGAGATGAAATCGATGGTAAGACTCTATGGGACAGAGCTAGAAGTACAGATATACGACGGAGATGCAAGGTGGACAACATTAATAACTGGGTAAGAAACAGAAGAATAGAATGGAATGACCACATAAGCCGAATGACAATAAATAGAGTAGTCAGGACAGCGAGAGACGGTTCCCCAATAGGAAGACGATCAGTGGGAAGACCACGAAAACAATGGAACGACAACTTACTAGTATGATATGGTGCCGATGTGTGCTTTTACCCTGGGGGTGAGTTTCACCCCATAATTTTAAGCAACTTTTGTTCTACACAGTTTTTTCACCAAATCAATACTTTTCGAGTTATTAGTAAGTGAATATGTTCATTTTTCAACAAAATAACAACGTTTTTAGACGGTTTTTCGTAAATAACTCAAAACGTAAGCATTTTGTCAAAAAAATATTCTTTGTAAAACTACAGCCTATAAAACAGTGAAAAAAACGGTGTATATATTAAGTCTCTATACCTAGGAATAGTAGAGTTATAGCTAATGAAATATAGGTTCATATTCGAAAAATTCCAAATTGAATAATTCAATGTGAAATATCCAAATAATAAAGCATTCTTGGGGAAAACACATTACAACTTTTTTAAAGTGTTTATAAAAAGCTTTATTTCTGTTTTTATAAAAAAGTTTCTAGTATCAAATGTAAGTAAGTTACGCTCAAAATAAAGTTGGTCCCTTGTGTTTTGACAAAAAAAAATCAGGAAGATCGCCCCCCAATTAGCAACTTAAATGAAATTAATCGTTACCGCTTCAAAAGTTACTTTACTTATGTTGTGTTTATATGATCTGTAAGTTTCATCGATTGAAAGTGTTTATTTTTGAAAAAATTTGGTTTTAAATTAAAATTTTTAAAAATTTTAATTTTGAAAAAAATGCTTTTTTTTCAAAATAATTTAAAAATTGTTAGAAATACCAAAAATCATATACAATAAAAATAGTCAGCTTTACTTTTCTGAATAATTGGTATTTTTTTGTTTTTCTGTATGACAAAAATTAGTTAAGATTCGGTGTTTCTAAATTTGCATACACTCGTGATAAGTAAATCGTTCAAGCCCTTTTAACTACAGCTCTTTCAAAAATAAGGATTTTAAACCGATGAAACTTACAGATCATATAATCAATACATACGCGAGTATTTAAAGTTCATTTGAAATGCTAATTAGGGGGTGATTTTCCGGATTTCTTACCAAAAAAAGGGACCAACTTTATTTTGAGCGTAACTTGTTTACTTTTGATGCTGAGAAATTTTTTTAAAAAACACAAATAAGCATTTTTTTAAACATTTTAAAAAAGTTAAAATGATTTTTCCCCCAAAAAGTGCTTTGTTTTTTGGTTATGACACGTTAAAATATTCGATTTTGAATTTGAAAAATACGAACATATTTTTCATTAGCTATAACTCTGCTTGTATTAGGTATAGTGACGTAATATAAATACCATGTTTTTCACTTTTTTACGTGCTATATTTTTGATATAAGAATTTTTTTCGACCAAATACTTACTTTTTGGGTTATTTGCGAAAGACCGTACGAGAACGTGGTAATTTTGTAGAAAATTTAACATATTCACTCGCAAACAACTCGAAAAGTATTAACTTGGTGAAAAAACTTTATAGAACAAAAGTTGCGTAGAATTAGTCATTTTATCCATTTCCGGACCTATTCCAAAGAGGGGTGAAATTCACCTCTAGGGCAAAAGCACACATCGGCACAATATCACTTTTTTCTTTGGCTTGTTACGTATGTGTTTTTCAAATGTCATGTCAATCCAAGCGGTTCTTTAAAATTTAGAGGTTTTGTAATATTTTACCTTTAAAGAACGTACTAATTATATTTTTAGAATAAAAAATCCTCCTAAAACTTTGGATACTCGCATTAGAATTCGAAATATTTTTCATGCCCCGCTAACTCTAATAAAAAACATGTAATCGTATTTATTTTCCTTCCGTTTAGTCAGAGGCGCTGATGTCGGCATTGTGATTGGTGGAACATGACTTTTGACAAATCCTGCGCTATCTGTGAAGCTGTAATCTGTGTTCGTGTTCGTTCGTTCGTTGTCGTTCACTTATTTTATATGGTCGGTTATGTGATGTGTTTGGTTTGGTTTTGGTGTTTGTGTTTGTGTCACCATAAAAAGCTGATATTCAGTCGTGTTTTTTGATATTTTTGTTATTTCATAATCGAGTACCTTTTTAAAGGTAAGTTTTTCTGATTGTAGGTACTGTTTATCCAACAGTTTTAAAATACACATTTTATTTCGCGTTTTGTTGTTGGGTCTAATGGCCGATCAGCTGTTGTGTGCAGCCGATAAATTCAACAAGTAAACATATATTTAATCGAAATTAAATACTCATATTTCTATGTAAAATGTCACATTATTGTATAAATAAATAATTAAGAAACAAAAGTTGTTTGGGTTTTACCTTTATTGTCCACTTGAATAAAATAATATTAAATATTGGAAGTACCGTATGGAGGCTATGGTGTACCTAGCGTGGAGGCTAGATAACGCTACCCTTCCTATCCAATCAACAGCAAGAACGTTTAAAATTTCACACCTATCATGTCGAAGCTACAGACCACTTATGTGGAGGCCAGATTTGTAGTATCCTTCCAATTTTCCAGGTGCTGAAATACGTGACATATTTTTTGAAGGGTAAGATCGCATTCTACCAAATCACACAACACTTTTTTCTATGATATTTTTACGTAAATATACTTACCTATTAGGGATTCCAATGAACTGTCAGTGGTGGTCGGTGGATGGCTAAAGCGACATGGCCATAGACATAGTTAAGGGGGGTGGTCATGTCGTATCTAATGTTTACATTGAATATTGACAAATTTGTAAAGAATATCCTGTTTGGTTTTGTTTTTTTGTTAATTGTGTAGCGAAATTTGTGAAATTGTGATAGCAAAGTAAATATGAAGTGGTTTAAACATTGGATACGCCTATGGATGACAGTTTCGCCATCCAGCAGCCATATTATATCACGTGATTTGGAATGCCTAATTGGGACCGTGCAAGTTCGTAAAAGCGACACCTATTTCTACGCTCTGAACTTTTATTCGCACTTTTAATTATATTGACCAATCATATGGTCCTGGTTACTGGATAATTGTCAAGGCCATAATCCAAAAAAATAATAAGAAGAAATAATAAGATTTAGGTTGTGTTATTCAAACGTAAACAATTGTATGTAGTAAATAAAATTAGTTATTAAAATGCAGTATTGCAAGCAAAATACAATTAATTAAATTTACCTTTATATAATAATTGCATATCATATCAATATTGTGAAGCGATATATAATTTTTCTTCTTAAATGACAATAGGTATGAAATGTACGTCAATTTGACAATTTCAGTTGACAATATGAATTATTTAAGAAAGTTGCAATATTTCTCCGCTATTCGCGCACGAACGTTTCGCGCATCCCTTGCAAGTACTTGCACACCGCGAATAAGTAAAACTCACAATTAACAATAATCTATTTTTTCAAATAGTCCAACAACTTAGTTCTACTACACAAAAATATAATAAATTAATTATAAAATAAACACTTCTTCTTTATGGATCAACACTAACGAATTCTTTAAATAATACACTACTGTACTGAACAGATGTCGATACAGATAACAGAGCAGAAAAGGGAATCGTGCTATATTCAATGAACTGTCAATACGGATGGAATGGCCCCGTCCCATTCAAATAGTCGAGCAAGATTGACGCCAACATATAAGAGAAAGGTCCTAAAAGAGACAGAAAGGAATCAAGTAAAATTTGACAGGCCGTATAATATATCAACTTAATCGGGGAAATGGACCTCATATTTTTTTAACTTGGTATCAGGGCTGATAGGCAGTATTTAAAAATTAAGTTAAATCAATAAATTTAAAAAAATATGAGGTCTATTTTCCCGATTTAAGTTGAAAATATTTAAAGTGACTGAAATTACACGGCCTGTCAAATTTTACGTGAAAAATTCTCTGTCTCTCTAGGACCTCTCTCTTGTATGTTGGCGGCATTAATTTTCTTCATGCCTATTCCATCAGTATTGACAGTTAATTGGCTATATTACACTTAGAAATCTGACGCAGGTTGGTCAAAATGACAGTGACTATTTTACTATGTTGACTAATCAGTTATTTAGTTATAATTTGTTCGATTTTTTGTTACAGATAAAAAAGAATGTGTGTACTTTGTACGCACGTAAGAAGTTATACTTCTATTATATGATTTCAACGAAATCAATATACTTTAAACAGTTTCTCTATTACTTTCCAAAAAATTTTATTAAAACAATGCCAAAAATTAAAAAAATAAAGAATAAAACACACACAAACACATTTAAAAATGCCACAAATGATTTCTTAACAATAATTGTTGCCAAAAATTTTAATTAAATACGTATTTTGTGAAAAAAATTATATAATAATATACTTACAATCATAAAATCTATAAAAAAAAATCAAAAATGATATAACTTGCATTGGGCTTGAACCTACTTCCCGTGTATCCCGCCGTACGAGAGTCGAAGCGATTTATTTCAAACTGCACCACATTCGCGTATACGTCATGTGGGAATATACACAAACTGAACAACTTTTTGACATTTTGTTTATATGAATTTTTATTAGTTTGATTTTTGTCGAATTAAAATACAACAATATAAAGTAAGAAAACGATACATTAGATGAAAATTTGTAGAAAGTTTGTTCGTAATCAGATTATGTAAATTAAAGCATTGCCTACTAGGGGTATAGCATAGCAAGTACTATTTTAACTATTTATAATGGGAAATAAGCCACAATATTATTAAAAAATTAATTTTATTAACGTTTCGACGCCCAAATCGGGTACCGTTGTCAAAATACAAAATACTATTTTGTATTTTGACAACGGCACCCGATTTCGGCGTCGAAACGTTAATAAAAATAATTTTTTAATAATATTGTGGCTTATTTCCCATTATAAATAGTTAAAATTGTAAAAATGCCACAAGAAAATAGCTTCAGAACATAGCAAGTACTAGGTAAGTACATTATTTTTTTTACATTTGCCAAATAGGTATGAAGATAATTTTTTATTGGAATACAACTGAAACATTTAGAATTACGTGCCTGTGGCTTTTCAAAAATTATTTAAAAAGTCACTATAATTATAAATTTGATTTTATTTCTGTCCTCACAACAATAAAAACTAATATATTGTACAACATTTTTGTTTACCGATAAACTCCATATTGAACAATTATTGACAGATCATTTCAACACCCAATCAGAGCCCGTATAAAGACTAATACCAAACTGTCGGTGTGCGCATGCGCGCAGATCAATATAAATTCACCCTCAATCTCAATCACGCCTAAAGAAGTATAACCTCAAAAATTTTAGTAGTTCCAATATGACACAAAATCTAGGCATGGGATAAAAAAAGTTTATTTGAAGAAAGTGTATCTGTTTGTTCTTCTTAATGGCGGTACAGGCTCGTTTATTTAATATTGTATTTAGTTTTAGAGTATAATTTCCACATACTAACATATTTAATAAATTGGGCTCTGTACCGTAGTTGTTTACTATATATTACGAATATGTGTGACAAATAGCTCGACAAAATATTCAAAATTAAAGCCGCAATCTTGGAACGCGTTTTCCGTTTTGATGACGCCATACTGTAGCCTCTTAAGCTGTACCCTGATATTATTTATATACATTTTACTTATTTTAATTTCTTATAAATTTCTTATAAACGAGCTCAACTCAAATTATTATTTAATTTTTAGGCATTAAATTTTATGACTTCAGTTCTCCCCTCTTATGACTACCTTCTGCAATAAAGCTCTTGAAAGAGGTTTAGTATTATTTTGTTTCTTGAGAGTTGTTGCCTATTAAAACTTTCATTTTAATTTGAAATTATTACCACAGTTCTGTGCACGAGTGATGTTTTTAAAAAGTTCATTAAATAGTTTCTCTTAAGAATTAAAACAATTTTGTTTTCAAAATGAATACAAAATGTGTCTCATCAAGCTTAACTTTTAATAAGATCCAATATTCTACAATATATTATCTTGACAACAGACGTAACTAAGTGACTACAGTTAAGGGAATTGTATCGATTTAGAATATGTTTGTTTTCTTATTTAACTTCAATGTACATGTCAAAGTAGCAAGTGTGTGTGTGTGTGTGTTTTTAATCTAAAGAGTTTCCAAGGAAAAAAATTTGGACCATAAATATCTATTGGGCGAAATATCCTTTTGCATTTAATGCTTTCCTGGAAAATTTTAACGAACTTTGACTGCAAACAGGTGCTGTGTATATTCTCAATAGAACTAATGCCTGGACTTTGAGAAGGAAAGTCCATTTTTTAAATACTAACGTCTTCAAGATACAATGTTACAATCCTTGATGTGTTTAGTCTTGCAATAGCGTGGATTACCAGAAAACCATTGCAAATATACCTAGTACAAGACGAGATGAGTGTGTGCCTCAAAAGAAATTTCTGTCCAAAACATTACTGAAGCACCACCAAAAGCAACCCGGTGTGACCGAATGCAGGAAGTATAACGTTATCCATTCCTTCTGTAGATATTATTTTGACCATCTTTACCATAAATGATATTAGCCTTTCCAAACCAAAATCATGGTATTCCACAAGAACCACCATGAACAAATTACATCCAACCTACAAATCAATGGTATCACCCTTCAGAGTTCCCAAAGCTTCATACACCTGGGCAGAGAGTTAAACAGTTAGATAGACCACTCAAAAGAAATTAGAAGAGGCATTGAAATAGCAAGATCTGGCTTCATGAACATGCGTAAAATGCTCTGTAACCCCAAGCTATCAGTCACAATAAGATTGAGAACACTAAAGTGTTATATGTTGTCTCTATTACTATATGGCTGTGAGACCTGGACATTAAAACAGTATGACGTCAACAAACTGAATTCATTCGAACTGTGGATGTACCGCCGAATGCTAATAATAAGCTGGACCAGCAAAACTACAAATGAAGAAGTCCTAGAAATAATGAACACACGTCCTCATCTGGTCAACACAATCAAAATTAGAAAAACGTCATATCTAGGACACATAATGCGCCATAGGGAATTTGAGCAGCTCCTAGTAATATTAGAAGGCAAAATCGAAGGTAAAAGGGGTATAGGAAGAAAGAAAAATCCTGGCTCCGAAACATCAGAGACTGGACCCACACAACAGGGAATGACTTAATCCATCAAGCCCAGAACAGAGAGAAATTTGCCATATTGATCGCCAACCTCAATACAGAAGGCACTTAGGAGGAGGAGGACCATAAATAAATATTCTATACAATCGCATATTTTCTAGTTAACGTATTCAGCAAGTCTGCGTCTTTTGTGAACAGCAGTAAGTATAAAGAATTGATAGAAAGAAATATTTGTGGTTCCAAAACCTTCGTCAATGGACTGGCTTGTCAGCAGATGAATTGTTACATATCGCGTAAAATCGAGAACTATACCGGCAAATTGTTATGCACGCTACCTCTGCCTAAATTTTGGGCGCGGTACTCAAAGAAGAAGAAGTAAATAGTGACTTCATTGTTGGATTGCAATCTTTTAGTTCCTGATCTTCTCTTAACCTTCGTCCAACAGTGGAAACGCTGATTACTGGTCCTTGTACTTGCTGAATATGCCATTTTAGCAATATATCAGTTTAAGTCGGGCCACGCAGTGCAGCAATAGTGGGAACGCGATTTCTCTGACTGATGTCTTCCTTTTGGCAAGTGGACCGGATCGCCGTTGATGAGATCCTGTCTCAATAAATCACATTCAATTGTCTTGGCTCATACCTTTGACTTGCTCCATGTTCCAGCAATGTAAAAATCTTAACAGACTTTCGATATTTTGCCACCGTTACTAGGAATTACACTTCACTCTAAGGAGGGTAGTGTGACACTAGGATATCTCGAAATTTTTCCATCAATTCCACGAATATTCGTTGATTCTTGGATGAGTTTAGAGTTTTATCGTTTAATAGGTTTAATAGTGAGAAAGCGATCTTCTCTGACTGATGTCTTCTTTTGGCAAGTGTACCGCGTCGCCATTGATGAGATCCGCTCTCAAGAAATCATTGGTAAGTTTGGTAAGTTCTCTGCACAGTTAAATGACTAAAATTCAATTGTCTCTGCATATACCTTTCGCATGTTTCATGTTCCAGCAATTTAAAATATAAACAGACTTTCGATATTTTTCCATCGTTATTAAGAAATACACATCACTGTAAGGAGCACTGTCACACTAGCGTATCTCAGAGACTCTTTAAAACACTACAAGAGCTCACATAGTTCTCAAACCCATCAATTCCGCGAAGATTCGTTATTTTGTAAATAATGAGTTCTGAGAATTTTCCCGATTAATAGGTTTTGCGAGTTTTTTATTCTCTTTATACGCTCAGTCTAGCTTCTCAGTTTACGTGATAATTCATTCAATTCAATTAACATTTATTATAACAAATTAAAACAAAATGGAGAAACATATACACACCCAAACTTATATGGAATCACCATGTTTTTCAAAGTAATATTTATTTCTTTTGATAAAATTTGTTATTGTTGCAAAGAATAAAGGTTTTTATTAAAAATAAACAAATATATAAGACAAACGGATAGTACAGCTCGGTACGGTATAGGTTATTTTCTTGAGTTGCAAATTGAATGAAAATAAATAAACTAACTTTTACGTCCAAAAACGAAAATATGCCTCATGTGGGGTTGTAGAATGGGGTTATAGAACTTACAACGAGGAAAGATTATTGGTCTAGTGGAGGAATTAATGTTATCAGAAGGACATAGCTGTAGAGCTAAGCGTAATACAGGGCGTTCCGTCCAAAATTTATGCTAGGTAACACGAACTAGAAAAGCTCAAAAATAAAGCAAGGGAAAGTCGCCAAAAGTAATAACGGCTCTCTACGATCGTTTAATTGTCCAATCAGCTGGAAGACGCCTAACCATTTCTCACCTGTAGCTCAAAAGGCAGCTTTTGGAAGCTACAGGTGTAACTTTTTCAGTTGAAACGATAAGAAGAGGAGTTCGTACCAAGAATTATACAGCAGGAGACAGTTATGGGTTCCCGAGTTATCCAGGCAGCGCAAGATTGTCAAGATTGATCGCCTAAATTGGTGTCTTCACCACCAAAACTGGAAATTGGGAATTGACAAAAGGTGCTATTTTCAAAAAAAGTCAGGATTTGTGTAAAATCAGATGACCCACGAAACCGTGTACTTAGAGGTCGAGGAAGACAAGCAAGAACGAAAACTGTCATATCTATTCACAAATATACACGGGGAAATGTAATGTTCTGGAGAGGAATTGTGATCCATAAAAAAACTCCTTTAAATTTCATCAAATCAACTAGGTATGTTGATAACCTGTAGTTAGGCTCTGAAGAGATGCAATAGGAGAAAATTTAATTTTATTGCATGATAATGGACCTCTACGTACCATTAAAGTGACTACAGACATCATTGAAGCAGAAGGTATCCCTTTTTTGGAGTGGCCTGCTTGCTCACCCGAGCTTAATCCCATAGAGTATTTGTGAGATATGCTTAAAAGAAAAATTAGAGTTCGTCGGGATAATCCACAAAACACCGCACGGCTAGTACAAGCTGCTCTTAAAGGATGGAGCAACCTACCACAACAAAATGTTGATAATTTAATTAGGAGCGTGCCCACGTAATAGGGATGGGAAAATCTACCGGTTTAAACCTAAAACCAGTTTTTTACTTCGCAATAACCGGTTTTACCGGTTGTTTTTTTGTCCCGGTTATACCCGGTTTTTCTTTTTAAAGGAAAAACCGGTTATTAGGTTTTTACGGTGATTAGGATTAGGTTAGGTATTATTTTGGATCCCAATCATAATTATTATTCTCAAGTAATTATTCCAAACAAAACCATAATTCAAATTTTATTTTATTTTATAAAATACAGAAGCAAACTGAAAGTGCAATCTCACATCAGCCAGACATAATTATTAAGTTTTATTATAATATTTCCTTGAAAAGGTATTTGTAATCAAAATATTTACATAAGAAATGATCTGGTTGAATTAGACGCAAACATCATCTATTTTTCACACTTAATAGGTCTGGATCCCGCGTATGAAAAAAAAGTTGATTAATAGCAAGCTGAAAATTTGTTAATAGCTTAAGGGTGTCTAGTCGGATAAACTTTGATATATGGGAACACTGGAACAGGGGCAGTTTTAATTGTGGAACAGGTTAAAAATTTGGAACGGTCATACCACGAAAACGGCACATTTATTTTATCCGACAGAATAGACTTAAACTCTCCGAACAGATATTAAACACTCACGCAAAAATCAGACTGCTATTTATCACCTGTCATAATTCCTGGCATTTGACATATTCTACATGTTCCACTCATTAAAACGCCCATTTGGTGATAAATAGCAGTCTGATTTTTGCATGAGAGTTTAATCTCTGTTCGGAGAGTTTAAGTCTGTTCTTTCGGACAAAATACATGTGCCGTTTTCTTGGTCTGACCGTTCCAAAATTTTAACCTGTTCCACAATTAAAACTTCCCCTGTTCCAGTGTTTCCATATATCAAAGTTTGTCCGACTAGACACCCTTAAGCTATTAACAAATTTTCAGCTTGCTATTAATCAACTTTTTTTTCATACGCGGGATCCAGACCTATAATTCTTGACATTGAAAGTGGGTGAATGACTTTTTCTGATTACCAAAAATAATGCTCTGGCTATGAATATCGAATTACTGATTACGAATACGAATCTCCAAGAATTTCGCTACGTTTTCAAAACGATACACTCATACAGGAAGTATTAAATGAGTTAAAATGTACCTATTCTACAAATATACAAATGTGTTAAAAGTAATACATGTTCTTTCGATAGTATGTACCAAATTTGATCATAATAATATCGAGTCGAATGGAGTATCGCAAACTAAAGTATATTGTAAATGTAACTTTGTAACCTATTGGATTAAAAAAACCGAAAACCGGTTTTCCAAAAACCGGTTTTTTTTGCCGGTTATAACCGCTAGGTTAAACCGTAAGCAAAATAAACCGGTATAACCGAAAACCGGTGTTTTGTCAAAAACCGCCATCTCTACCACGTAGCCTGAAGCTTGCATAAGGACTAGAGGTGATAACACTGACTACCACAAAATACAAAAAAAAAAATAAAAACAATTTAAACATTATTCGTTTTACATTGAAATTTTGTATGCCATTGACTTTAAAACAACTAGTATCAATTTGTTTGTGAAATACTTTATTGTTTTATTTAATTGTTATGTGTTTGTTACCCAATTGCTTTAAAATAAATTCTGTTTGACTTCATGTGTTCGTTTTTTTAAATTCGCATGAAATAGTAAGAAATATCAGATGATTCCATATAAGTTTGGGTGTGTGTATCTATCTACATTTATAAGGATTTTACAGTTGTCGTCGCCTTCCTTCTTTCGGCCAACGTCTCCAGTCCTTTCTGTCTGTAATTCTCCATCTCTAAGGTCTCTTCTTTCCATAGCCTTATCCACTTCATCTCTCCATGATCTTCGGGGTCTACCTCTTCTTTTCTTTCCTATTGGGCCCCAATCCGAAATCTTTGATATATCCACCTTGTAGGACTGCTCTTCTCACATGTCTATACCAAATTAAACGTTATTTTTCGATGTAGCTGAGTATGTCTTGTTCTACTCTCATTTTTCGTTTTATCTCCTTACTTCTAATGCGATCTATTCTTGTCACTCTGCAGCTTCTTCTCATGAACTCCATTTCAGTTTGCTGTAATTTTGGATCTGTTTCGTTTGTTTATTACTCAATTCTCTGCTCCATAGGTCATTACAGTACGTGTTATAAGGTGTTGTATATATTCTCTTCTTTGTATTTCTGGTAATCTGTCTATCCCAAAGTACCGTGTTCATTTGTTTAATACATGTTCTTGTCTGCTTGTTATCTCTTGCTCGGTTGTTCCATTCTTTGAGAGTATGAATCCTAAGTATTTGAATTTTTCATCGCCGTTAATTTCCCTATCATCGTCCATTTAAAAGTTTCTTACTGATTCTTCTTCTCTGGTTAAGTATTTGGTCTTTTCTAGGTTTACTTCCATATAGAAGTAATATGTAAAAACATAAAATTTCCTAAATTTTGTGGGTGGCCTCTTTTCTCTGACGCATAGTGTATTATCTTGAAAACAGACGTAACTAAGTCACTACAGTTAAGGGAATTGTATCGATTCAGAATAAGTTTGTTTTCTTATTTAACTTCAATGTACATGTCAAAGTAGCAAGTGTGTGTGTTTTTAACCTAAAGAGTTTCCAAGAGAAAAAAACTTTGAACCATAAATATCTTTCGGGCGAAAGATCCTTTGGCATTTAACGCTCCCCCGGGAAGTTTTGACGAAGGTTGACTGGAAACAGGTGCCGTGAATTTATTTTATTACACATTTATCGAGTGCGGGTATGTTAGTTTTGGTTTAATTGGATTTAACCCAAATCTAACCTGCTGATATTGATAAAGTGATCCAGAATACGTTGGAGAAAATCATTATTTTTTAAACGAAAAGAAAATAAATAACATTCTTATTAAATTCGAGTAATACAAGCAATTGGACTTCGTAAGTCTTTTAGTCTCTCACCTAACGTGACCGTTAGAATCTAGTAGAATCGGAAGTGGATAGTTGAAATCTTTTGGTACCTTTGCGTCGATTAATATAAGATTTCACTAATTTTAAGTCATTTTTGTCTAACATCGTTCATAAATTTCTAACCGGAAATGAGATAAAAGCCGCAACTAAATATTCGAGGTCGACTTTTCAATACGTGGTGATTATTATACACTCTGGAAAATTTAGTCATTTTTGATGTCTCGAATTTCCTAAACCTGTTGTCCGATTTAAGTTATTTTTTTACCATGTTATAGCCTTAATCATTAACAATATCGCTGTAATAATATTATTGCTAGCCAGGTAAGCTGTCATTGTATACCGGGTATACGAATCAAACTGTTTCTTTTGTCTTAAAGTTCGCATCACCCTGTGGACTATTCTAGCATTTATAAAATACTAAAATTAAAACCCAATTATAGCCTCAGGTTTTCTTAACATTTTGTTTTTAGACTCATTCGTTTATGTTGTATAATAAAAAATTTAGGTACTTAAACAACTGGCCATGTTCGTCATCAGTACAAAGTGTTACTAAATAAGTGCGAAAAATTTTAAGGGGTAATTTTACATGACAAAATAATGACAGTTTGGTTTATAATCATATTATTATTATGTCCGCAAACGCTTCGTTTCCGAGATACGGGATGTTAAATATTTTTTTACAAACTGACGATTTATTTATTGCTTTAAAACCAGTTAAACTATGCAAATCAAATTTGGTGGGTTGTAAGACGTAGCTATTGCACATTTTTTGACATACAATTAAGAATTTTATATTCACCATTGGAGTGCATACGGGTAATACGATCGGTCATAACACCCGTTTGCGCGCTAATGGTGAATATTAAATTCTTAATTGTATGTCAAAAAATGTGCAATAAGTACCTCTTCAAACCCACCAAATTTAATTTGCAAAGCTCAACTGGTTTTAAAGCAATAAATAAATCGTCGGTTTGTAAAAAAAATTTAACATCCCGTATCTCGGAAACGAAGCGATTGCAAACATATGATTATAAATCAAACTGTCATTATTTTGTCATGTAAAATTACCCCTTAAAGTTTGTCGCACTTATTTAGAAACACCCTGTACTGATGACACCCTGGTGATATAAAAAGTGGCAAGAAACCAGATCTGGCACAGATCTTCAAAACTGTATGGTGGCGAAAAAGGGAGCGAAAGTAGCAGTAGCAAAAGCCAAAGCAGAAGCTTATTCAAACCTATACGATCAACTTGATACCAGGGAAGGCGAAACGAAGATATATAAAATAGCCAAACAGAGAGCAAAGAAAACAAAAGATTTTAATCAGATTAGATGTATCAGAGAAGAAAATAATAAAATACTAGTTCACGAAAAGGATGTCAAAAAGAGATGGAGAAAGTATTTTGACAGCTTATTAAATGAATAATTTGACAGACATCCTGTAGAGTCAACGGAGACAGTAGCAGAAACGGTCACCAAAATAACAAACGAGGAAGTGGCTCAAGCGCTTCAAAAAATAAAGAAAGGAACAGCGGTAGGACCAGATGATATTCCTGGGGAAGTATGGAGAGCAGGAGGAGAGACAGGAACAAGGTGGCTAGCAGGTTTATTTAATAAAATTATGGAAGTTGGACAAATGCCAGACGAATGGAGAAGCAGTATACTAGTACCTGTCTACAAAAATAAGGGAGATATACAACAATGTACAAACTACAGGGCTATAAAACTGCTTAGTCACACCATGAAAATATGGGAAAGAGTAATTGATAGACGGATACGTGAAGAGACCAAAATATCCGAGAATCAATTTGGCAGATCAACAACAGATGCAATTTTCATTACAAGGCAGTTGATGGAAAAATACAAAAGTGAAGAAACTAACGGTAATATGGTATTCATTGATCTTGAGAAAGCCTAGGATACAGTTCCTCGAGAGATTCTGTGGTGGGCACTCAAAAAGAAAGGAGTCCCTGGTGAATATGTAAAGATTGTGGGGGATATGTATGAGGCAGTAACGACTAGTTAATAGAACAGGTGTGGGAGAGACTGATAAATTTCATGTGAAAGGAGGATTGCACCAAGACTCGGTGCTTAGTCCGTATTTATTCTCATTAGTTTTGGACCAGATAACAGCGAAACTGCAGCGTAACATTCCATGGTGCTTAATGTATGCTGATGATGTCGTGCTAGTAGGAAATAGTGAAAGAGACTTAGAACAAAAACTGGAAAAAAGGTTTAAAACTTAGTAGGACAAAGACAGACTATTTGCAATGTTCATTTAAAGATGGAGTTACTAAAAAAAAATGGTCTCTTTGGATGATGAACTGATTGTAAAAAGCAATAGTTTTAAGTACCTGGGATCGGTATTACAAAGTAATGGAGAAATAGATGGAGATGCATGCAGCAGAATTAGGGCTGAATGGATGAAGTGGAAGGAAGCGAGTGGTGTGCTGTGTGACAAGAAAATCCCAATGAAGTTGAAGGGAAAATTCTCTAAAACAGCCATAAGAACGGCTATGATGTACGGAACTGAATGTTGGGCAGTGAAAAAGAAAGAGAAACAATGAATGCATGTGGCGGAAATGAGAATGCTTAGATGGATGAGTAGAGTGACAAAAAAGGATAAAATTAAAAATGAGTATATTAGGGGAAGTCTAGGTGTGGCACCAATTTATGCCAAAATGAGAGAGCATAGGTTGAGATGGCTTGGTCATGTTCAACGTCGAGACGCTAGTCACCCAATACGAAGAATTGCTAAAGTGCAGATTCCTGGAAGGAGTAGGAGAGGAAGACCAAAGAAGACGTGGGGGGAGACGATTCGGCAGGACATGTTGGTAAAGGGGATTAATATTGATATGACCCAAGATATAATTGTATGGAGAAATGCAATTAAGGAAGCCGACCCAGCATAGGGATAAGGAAAAGAGAATGATGATGACCCTGTACTGATGACGAACATGGCCAATTGTTAAAGTACCTAACTTTTTTATTATCCAACATAAGCGAATGAACCTAAAAACGGAATATTCACAAAAACTTAGGCTATAGTTGGGTTTTAATTTCAGTACTTTATAAATGCTAGAATAGTCCACAGGGTAATGCGAGCTTTGAGAAAAAACACAGTTTGATTCTTACACCCGGTATACAATGACAACTTACCTGTCTAGCAAGAATATTTTTACAGCGATATTGTTAATTAATAAGGCTATAACATGGTAAAAATATCACTTAAATTGGACAAGTTTAGGAAATTTGAGACATCAAAAATGACCAAATTTTCAGTGGACCGATTTTTTGGCACCCGAGTGTATTACATAAGTATATAAGAGATATAAAAACCGACAGTATATATTTATTCTCGCCTTGATCAACGAACAGAAAGAAAAACAGGACTGTCGTTTGCATAACAATATACATCATTAATTCATTAGTTAACATTAACCATCCTTCTTTAACGAAATCATACAAGACTTTGTATTGATATCCTAAGTTTCTTGTGGGCCTGATGATGGCGTAAACATGTAATCAGCGAAACCCGTCGCGCAATCTTACTGTAATGTTATAAAACCTATTTAACTATTGTGAGTAGAGGACCATTATATTTATCCTTACATACATAATATATCAATGATATTAGTAAAATATCAATGTGAATATCATTGCGAATTCGGAAAATATATTATTAGACGTTAGTCTCACAACTTTACCTATTTTACACTAAGTACATATCACATCCTTGTCACAAACAAACATAATTACCAAATACAGCATGAAGTCTTTCCAGAAAAATATTAACCGCGCCCTTCTAAAGTTGGTTGACGCAGAAACTTAGCACACCAACTTCACGTACCTAGCTCAGAAACAACTTCAAAAGTTGTCCTCGGCAGTTATAGCATGTTTGTGCATACAGAAACGTGCAGATTATGGTACAGGCATCCATAAAAGAGAATCAGGAAAAAGCTTGAGGTAGAAGTTGCGGGTGTTGCTGATCTAATTTATATGAAGAAAAAGAATTTATTATTAAGAATACTAACTACCATTTAATGAAAAAATTCTCTGTGTTATAGCCCAAATGAACAATACTAAATAAAATTTTATAAGTTCTGATTAAAGCTCTTCAAAATACGAACGACTGCGAGCCTCTTCTCATATCAGTTGGCACAACGAAGATTGAAAGGAAAATTAAACTAAAGAGAACAAAACAAAAGTCCAGCGTAAACTCTAAAAATTTCAATTCATTGAGCAACATTTTTGGATTTATAATAGTAAAAAATCTAATGACGATTATAATCTTTACAATATCCTAAAATACATTTGACATTAATTAACCATATTTTGATGTCATTTTTTCCGTATATTGATGTAAATAAATGAAGAGCCACGATTTAACGAATTTTTTTTCTTAATGTTAAATGTAAATAAAAAATGTGAAAATAATGTTTTTTAATAAATATTGAGAAAAATGCCATACATGAAAATCACCATAAACTGCAGATTTCAAATATGGACCAACTGATATGAGAAGCTTGTATTACAAGTTTCAATATTATTATCATTATATTTACTATATGTCTCCAAAGTTTTATTCTTCATATTACTCTCTATGTTGATGAGTATATTTCTAGATCATCCCTCTCTAATTCTTTCGCATTTTAATTTCTTGATGAACCCTGCTCTGTCGTGTAAAGAAGATTCAACAGTTAACAGAACTTATGTGTAACAGTGGATTGACTTGTGTAGCATTAGTAGGCTCTGTCTAACAGTGGCATGCCATGCAATATTGTGTATGTGTTAATGTGGTTGTATGTGTATGTGTACGTAAACGTTTATACCTAGGTAAGTTCAAGGGTTTGGTCATAATATCAGAATACACTAGACTATTAGCTTAAGGTCCGTACTCAATTAATTAAATTATATCACGTGACTCCTGACTGGTTCTTTCACGTAAAATCCTTTAGGCACCCCTTAGGAGATTAGGGTCTCCTTTCCAGCAACGTCTCATATGTTATCCCCGTTTTGTAGTTGTAAACGGATGTTCCGCAAGGGGCCGGAGTTCGGAGATCGTAAAATGACCAGAATGGACCTTAGATTTTGATGGAGGCGTCCATTGTAATCGTCATCGGTTCATCCACCAAATTGCAGTTTTTGGTCCCGTTCTGTTTCAGCCTATTTACTACCGAGGTTGACATATCGCACCTCGGCAACAACACTGTCATAAGTCAAAAACAGCCATTTTGAGTAAATCCCGTATGAAGATCATCCTTACTATCTAAGATTCGATTATTTCTTTAAATTAATCAATAATTTTGTTATTTTTTCTTCAATAGGATTAACTTTTAGGTTATTTTATCAATTAGTATTATATATTGTAGAAATTTGAAACTAACTTATTAATTATTAACAAATGTGTCTGTGTTGCTGAAAACCCAAAGATGGATTATAACAATGTGTCACGGTTGCTGATCATAGTGGTTACAAATTACACAGAAATTGCGGTTCAACATGAAAATTATGATAGGTTACAATAATTGTTAAGATTTTTTAATACATTTATTTAACCCATTAGCGCCCAGCGTTACCATATGGTAACGTAAAACGCATGATTTTTAAAAATTCTGCGGTATGCCCATGGAATTAGTCAGCCACATATTTTGAGAACTATCGTTTCTAGGAATATTTCAGGCACCCATAAAACGTAACGGATTCGTATTTTAGCCTTTTCTCAACCGTCGAGAGATAATCATAATAATATGACAGTATGGTTTAAGCTTATAGAAAAAGATGGACGTCCGTTTTGCGTAAGTAATTTTTGATAATCTTCTAGTAACTATATTTGCATATTTAAAAGAACACTAAGGTTATTATACCCCAACTTATGATAAATTGTTGTATTTTATCAACAAATAAATGTAGCGAATTCGGTAGGAATAGTCAAAGTACGCCGTTACCATATTATTGCGGTGGGCGCTTAAGGAGTCATAATCTTTTTTTTTTCAGTCGTGGATTTTTGTAAGCAGAAGTGATAGTGTTACTGGTGCGATGGAATGATAACTCTGTTGTTACAATAGCATCTACGAGTTGTGGTGGTTCATCATTGGGCATGGTAAAAAGATTTTCTCATGAAGAAAAAGGCCACATTCAAGTAAGTCGGCCTCACTATATTGCTGAATACAACAAAATATGGTGGGTACCGACTGGATGGATCAAGGTGTTTCAACCTATCGAGTAGCAATTTGCAGTAAAAAATGGTACTGGCAAATTGTAACATGGTTGTGGGATGTTGCAGTCCATAGTTTAGGGCATTTATATAAAAAAAATATATCCTTGCTATCGTTTAGGAGAGAACTGGCCCAAGTTCTTCTCGTAAGATATGGAAGTCGTCCCTTATATACAGAAAGACCTAGTCTACATAGACAGAACTTGCCAGATCTTCGATTTGATCGCTTCTACCATTTGCTACATCAAGCAGTAGAAGGCGATGTGCTGGTGACAAATGTACAACATCTGGACGAACAATGTGTAAAAATTGTAACGTTGGTTTGTGTGTTAATTGTTTTATAGGATACCACACCAGACGATGAAAATATTCTCAAATAAATATTTAAAAAAAATTAAAAATTTTGGTTTCAACGTTCCTAAAAATTCCTTAAGCGCCCAGCGTTACCATATGGTAACACCATATAATTTTTTTAAAAAAAGACCGGAAACCTAAAAACTTGTTTTTTTGGATTAAATTATTAACATTTTCATCAAATTAACCCTAAAAGTAAAGATTTTTAAATAAAAAAAATCTTGGGCGTTAATGGGTTAAAGAATACAACGCAAAAGTAATTACATAAGAACATAAAATAAATCTGCTTATTGCCTATTACAAAATACTCGTTAGAAACATGTGCCTATTTAGATTTTTAACATTAATTTTAAAGTAACTACTGGTTTTTGACGCCTTTCTTTGACGATTGTTGCATGTTGCTCTTGTACAAACTGAGAGGATGGTCTATTTTGCATCCTAAAGATCGATAAAAATCATGATATTTTAAATTGATGTGATTTTTGTTCATAAAAAGCTC
This sequence comes from Diabrotica virgifera virgifera, assembly GCF_917563875.1. Taxonomy (NCBI): domain Eukaryota; kingdom Metazoa; phylum Arthropoda; class Insecta; order Coleoptera; family Chrysomelidae; genus Diabrotica; species Diabrotica virgifera. The sequence goes on along the minus strand of NC_065449.1, from coordinate 172,065,527 downwards.
AATGCATCAATTTTATTTTGGGAAAGGTTCAGTGGTGCGTTATAGAGCTGTTTTAATTAAATATTATCAGGATTTAAGCCAATGGAATTTCTACTGTTTGTTTTCCGAATTAAAATTTTTTTGAAGTTGCTATCACTGTAAGAAGTTTTATAATAAACGGTAAACAGTTCATCTCTAAGTACTTGTAATGTTGCAATGTCGGACCACAAAACTTTTTCTCAGTCCGTACCCATTTTCTCCTGCAAATGTTTTACATCAAAAAAATCTGTAAAGTTCATTTCTGTTATTTTGTATGGAGTACCAGTTTGTGTGCATTAGAAATTACAGTAATTCACTGTGAAGGAGAGTAAATAGGACCAGATCTTAGCACACGTTTCTTCTGTTTTTCAATCAGGGAGTGCATGTTGTCTCCTTCATTTTGCGTATGACCGACAACCAAAAATTTTAAAGTGATCGAAGGAATATCGAGTTTGCTCATGACATAAATAAGTAAGGTTATAAATTTGTTTTTGTTTTGGTCATAGCAATTGTCGCAGTATAATACAACAGGAAGGCCTTTAGAGCATTCATTTTTAAGAAATGAGTACAAACATGATCCTATCTCGTTAAATCCACGGTTACCTTCTCCTTCGTGCCAAACATAGCAGAAACCATTTAATAATCTTAAGTCAAATATAGTAAAGTTATACGTACTTAGCTTTGATTTATAATAAAAGGAGTTGATGTCTCCACAAGGTGTCTAGAGAACTGCCTGTAAATCAAAACAGACAGTAATACACTCACCTGCTTTGTTTTTTTGCTTATCTTTATCTTTTTCAATACGTGATAGATCTTTTTCCTTTAAATGACGATCATAATTTTCCTGTAATGGGATCTTATACTCTTCGCATTTTTATACTCTTCACACGTACAGCACTGATCTTTTTTAGGATGGAAAAATGAGATATTAAATTCATTCCTACAAATTCGTGAGAACATGGTGACATTCCCATAACTTTTATTTTCCTCCATACAAATTGTTTTATAATCTCTATAGATGTCAGCTAAAGGTTTTCCTGCATCTATAAACTCCCTGCTTGTTTGGGACGAAGTTAATGAGATTCAATGCGTGGTATCGAATTTATATGCTCTCTAATTCCTTCCTTTATGTCATCTGAGACTTTTACTTGATGCCCACGCTTTCCCCTTTTATCGTTTTCTAAAATTCCATCTTTTGTCTTTTCTACTACTGTACGACAAATTAAAAAAAAAACACGTTTATAACTAACTGAACTCACACCACAAACGTGGCTCTCAGAATAATGTGACAGTGTTGTCAAGACCTACCACTATTAGTAAATAATAGTAGTATAGCGCACTTAATTCGAAAAAAAAATATATTTAAATATTTCTGCAACACTGTCATAAGTGAGTTGTTACAGTGTTTCTAAATAGAGTTGTAGAAAAATAGTTATTGCTATTACAGACATAAGTCGCCATCTAGCGCTTATAACACAAAATATCTTTTCGACAGTGATGCTGACGAAAGTTTAACAAAATACCCATTTAATGCACCAAACATAAAAACACTGAATTTCGACTTATGGCAGTGTTGTTGCCGAGGTGCGATATAAAGCGCCGGGTACGGAGGAGATACCAGCAGAAATTCTGAAATATGGTGGAGACGCACTAAATCGCCAAATCCACCAGTTAGTAACACAAATATGGTTAGAAGAAAGGATACCAGCAAGACGGAAGGAAAACATCATAGTGCCCATCCACAAAAAACGGGACAAAACAAAATCCGGGAATTGTAAAGGAATTTCACTCCTAAACACGGCATATAAAAACCTCTCAAACATTATTCTTATTAGACCAAACCCCTACGCTGAAAATGTCCTAGGAGGATATCAAGCCGGTTTTAAGGCAAACAGATCCACAATAGATCAACTATTCACGCTGAGACAGCTTCTAGAAAAGGGATGGGAGTATAACAGACCCATACACAGAACGGGATGTAAGGGATTGTTATGCGCAATATATAGCCTCTCCTATCAAAATGTCAACCTCACCTGCCCGTATGATGATCTTGATTCTGATCATCCGGTGCATCCTGCTTTACAACAAACGAGGCTCTGGCGGCCGAGTGATTGCCGGTATAAGCAATCTCCCACTTATTGACCAACGGCTTCGGGCGGACGAGTTGGTAAGTCGTAGGACACTCTTTTTTCCTGGAATTGAGAAATTGATTCCGAAGGCGGAAGAACTATAAATTAGTCAACGGTATAAGGATGCAGAAAGCAAAGGAGAACTACTGCATTAAAGGCCTTTTGGCACTCCTAGTTTTAACTATTATGGCTGTAAATAATTTAAGTCAAAATATTAATGATCATGGCTCTCGGAACCCAAGATCCGGCAAGAGAGGACAATCTCAAAACTGCAGGGCCTCTCAGGTCGTTAATATGCGAAATCCTTGCAAAATAGCTACATGGAACGTCAGAAGCATGTTTGAGTCAGGTAAAATATAAAATGCCATAAAATAAATAAAAAGAATGCAAATCAGCATCCTCGGAATAGGAATAAGTGAAATGCGGTGACAGGGATCAGGGGTATGTGACGTAGATGGATATCAAGTGTACCATGCCGGAAATACCGATGCCAGTCACTATAATGGAGTTGCAATAGTAGTAGCAAAACACTTAGCTCAATCAGTATTAACTTATATCCCCATATATGACAGAGTAATGCTAGTGAAATTTAGTTCAAAGTTGTTCATTACCAATGTAATTCAGGTCTATGCCCCAACATCATCCAGTGATTAAGATAAATTAGAAGCAATTTACAAAGATCATACTGATGCTCTAGATCTTGTCAAAGCAGCAGAAAATACCATAGTCCACGGAGATTTTAACGCTAAAGTCGGCAAAGGACGCTGTTTGAACATTGTGGGGGATTATGGCTTGGGAAACAGAAACGAACGTGGAGATCGACTTGTCCAGTTCTGTCAAGAACACGATTTCATTATATCGAATACTCACTTTAAACTACCACCAAGAAGACTCTACACCTGGAAGTCAAATGCAGAATCAGAGGACAAAATTTTTAGGAACCAAATCGACTTTATTCTAATAAAAAATCGATTTAGAAACTGCATAAAAGCAGTTAAAACTTATTTAGGTGCTGACATTGGGTCTGATCTCAATCCCATAGTAGCTGTAACCTAATTAAAATTAAAAAAGTGATCAAAAAGAAGTCTCGCAAAAATATTGATACAGCCCAATTACAAGACGAGAAAGTTAAGGAATCAATTCAAAGACAACTGAACGAAAATTTAATTTGGGAAAATATTGGTGAAAATGTCGATGAGGGCTTAAATAAAATCGTAACAACAGTAAAAGAAAACTGTGTGAAAAATCTACAAGGCAGGTCAAAACTAAAAAGTAGGCTTGGATGACAGATGACATATTGGATTTGATGGAACAACGGCGACTATCAAAAACAACGAAACACTTTATAACCTCCAGTCAACCTCCAGCCAAACAGTGTCATGACATTGAAGAACTTGAAAACAGATACGACACGTTTAACATGTATAAAAAAGTGAAAGAAGCGGCTGGTATCTTCAATAAGAAACAAACTGCATTGCTACAGCATGAACATGGTAAAGTAATATTTGAAGTAGAGGACAAACTTAAAGAATGGGAAAATTATGTCACAAACCTATTCGAAGACGATAGGAGTAGTTTACCTCCCGATATTACTAACTGCGACGTACCCCTAATAACACACTATGAGGTTATAAAAGCCATACAATCATCAAAAGATGGCATAGCGACTGGTCCTGATGAAATTTAAACTGAAATTTACAAGCTTATAAATGATATATTAGATATTTTAGAGACTATAACTTCGTTTTTCAATACCATTTATACCAGCGGACAACTACCTAATGGTTGGTCTAATTCACTGTTTATAGCTCTACCTAAGAAGACAACAGCAAAAACCTGTGCTGATTATAGAACCATCAGTTTTTTAAACCATTTATTGAAAATTTTTCTGAACGTAATACATGGTCGTATCTATAATAAATGCGAGGAATACCTGGATGACACACAGGTTGGTTTCCGTAACGGGTTTGGAACGAGAAAGGCACTGTTTGGAATGAACGTACTTACTCAAAGATGTCGAGATATATCTGTAGACATATACTGTTGTTTTATTGACTTCCAAACGGCATTTGATCGTGTTAAGTACTCTATATTGATCAAAGCTCTAAAAGACATGGGCTTGGACGGCAGAGATGTTCGAATAATTGCTAATTTATATTGGAATCAAACAACATCAGTTGTAGTAGATGGCGTGGAATCACAGGCTCTTAATATTAAAAGAGGAGTACGGCAGGGATGCCTCTTGTCACCCCTGCTTTTTAACGTTTGCTCCGAAAGAATTTTCAGAAAAGCACTTTCTGAAAAACAAGAAGGAATACTTGTGAACGGTGAAGTCATCAATAATTTGCGATATGCGGACGTTACAGTACTCCTAGCTTCTAGTCAAGAAGATCTGCAAACACTACTTGATAGTGTCGTTGAGAGTTGAAGGGAGGCAGGTCTGGATCTGAATATACGGATAACCAAAATACTCGTAATAAGTAAACAGCAGCATATAAAACCGTCTATATATGTAAATAATACCAAACTTGAGCAAGTTGATAAAATTGTTTACCTTGGACAGCAATTAAATTGTAACGCAGAAAGTCACGGCGAAATTAGATCTAGGATAGAGCAGGCTAGATCCGCTTTTAGAAGGATGTCCAAGGTGTTATGTAACACAGATCTAAAATTGGCATTGAGGATCCACCTACTTCGCTGCTACGTGCTATCGGTGTTACTTTATCCTGTCGAGTCCTGGACTGTGAATAAAATCGATCTAAATCGCTTCGAGGCTTTCGAAATGTGGTGCTATAAAAGAATTTTAAAAGTTTCCTGGGTGGAGAATATTCGAAACTCCACAATACTAGAACGTCTCAGCAAGACTACTGAGAATATAAAAAGCATCAAGCAGAGAAATCTGGAGTATTTCGGACATATAATGAATGGTCCCAAATATAGGTTGCTGCAAAATATCATGCAAGGAAAAGTAGCAGGCAAACGCAGTCCAGGACGAAGAAGAACCTCATGGTTGAAGAACTTGCGAGATTGGTATGGTTTTGATGCAAACATGCTATTTAGGGTGGCAGTGAATAAAATTAAGATAGCTATGATGGTAACCAACGTTCTGAAAGGACATGGTACATGAAGAAAAAGATACACAATCTCTTTATAGATTTTCGACAGGCATATAATATTGTAGAAAGGAGCCAAGTATGAAATGCCATAGCGGAGTTGGCATCATGGCTTCATGGTACATAAAGAAAAGGATACACAATCTCTTCATAGATTTTCGACAGGCATATGATATTGTAGAAAGAAGCCAAGTATGAAATGCCATGGCGGAGTTCTTAATATGAAAAGTATATGAAGTATATGAAAAGTACATGTAAATAATAAACTGACTGGCAGCTTTGAATTCAACAGTGGACTCAGCAGTGCGTTATCTCCACTACTTTGTAACCTTGTTTTAGAGAAAGCCATGAGGTCGGCCAAAATAAAAACAGAACTGCTATCGGTTCAAGGTCCCAAGTTATTACTAGCTTACGCAGATGATATTGATCTCGTTGGAGAATTCCATTCTATCCACAAAAGCCATTTTCATCAAGGTAGAAGGAGCAACAAGCGAAGCAGGGCTGAGGATTAATGAAGAGAAGACGAAATTTATGTGTATATATAGAACGACACGAAGAGACACGATAGGACAAAATGTGACGATCAACACCTTCAATTTTTAACGAGTACAATGTTTTTAGTATCTTGAGGCCGTATAATCACAGGCGACAACGATGTTACTGAATAATTAAAAGACAGAATCCAATCAGAAAATCGCTGTTTCGCACTGAATAAGTTTATAAAATCAAAAAATCTTACAAGAAGTTCCAAGATAAAAATCTATAAATCCATCGTCAGACCTGTACTCAGACGCTTTAGATTGAAAACTTAGTCTTTTGCTAGCAGTTGCTGCTAGAGCATCCCTGCCATTTCGTTCGTTGCAATCCGTGACTACACGCCGGTGTTTGTCTTGGTTGGGTTAGAGAGAGCAGCATAATATGTGCCTCCTGATGAGAGACTAATAAGTTTCGAAACCGGTAGAGGTACTTCCTGCACTCTCTGATTGAACTAGAATATAATGCGGCTGTATTTTCGTGTTGCAACGAAATTGAAAATGGTTATTTATTTTTGACAATTTTTATAGTTAAACCTTGGTCAATTCCATTTAAAATACATAGAAATCGTTTTAAAAATTCATTTCAAATTAATTGCTATAACATTTCCTCGTTCCATTGTTGAAATAATATTCTCGGAAATGGTATATCCACATCGACAGAAAAAAAAGTCGAAACAGATTATGATTAAAACCAGCGAAAATCAGGTCAAATGTAATTTGCTGTTGGCTGCTGTGGCATTGATTGATGTTGATTATTGGAGATTTATCGAGTTACTTTAGGATATGTTTATAGAGAGCTGAGTCGGTCCAGTTTGTTTGCCAAATATAGATGAATTGGGTACGTTGTTAGGTAAAATAAACCCTTTGTGTAACGAATTACGAGTATGGTTAGAGAATCTGATCGGATTAGAACGAGAGAGGGAACGGGATAACAAATGAAAAAATTTGTCATCTGTATATGAAAGAGTAAATTGAAATTGCATTAATATGGGATTAAGTAAGAAATCTTTGATTTATTTAAGTTTTGGCCTAATAATTTTAGTTTATAGTTATATTAAGTGTAATAGATGAGATAGTGAGAGAATGTAATACAACCTGTAAATAAAAAAATATAAAAATAAATTTTTAGGAGACGCTTTTCTTTAGTTACGAGTGACTAACATTAAAAATATAAAAAATCAACTAAAAAGCAAAAAATAAAAAAAAAAATTGAAAAAATCCAATACATTCGTCAAAGAAAAGCGTGGCGCGTCTTCCTCGAAAAAACGGTTTTCGCGCCACGCTTTTCTTTAACGAATGTGTTGGATTTTTTCAATTTTTTTTAAATTTTTTGCTTTTTAGTTGATTTTTTATATTTCTAATTTTAGTCACTCGTAACTAAAGAAAAGCGTTTCCTAAAAATGTATTTTTATATTTTTTTAATTTTTTTCCTTTTAGTCTTACACTTTTCAAACAATAAAATATATCGTCAAGTTTATTAAAATATGTATAAAACATATGATGTACTAACATGAAAAGTAGTCGGAATCGGCAAAAATTTGAAACTTTATTGTTTATTTATGAAGCATAACGTAAACAAGTTCATATCATTAGCTGCAATCCGTAAAAGTTTTAAGTTTTTATATTGTAAAAAACGAGAGAATTTGAGCATTTTCCATTAAATTCGTATTTTTTTTTATTTAAACAATTATTAAACATAAAAAATATTATTTTAATGACTATTTCGTGTATTGTTCCCGCGAATGCATATGTCTGCAAATTTTCATTCATTTGCACTGGAAAAAAGGCAGTCAAATTAACGTCAGAAGATTTGACGCAAACTATTGAACTAAATAAAAGCGTTTAAAAACACTGTAAAGGATGGAATATTATTGGACAGCCGCATTATATTCTAGTTCAATCAGAGAGTGCAGCAATCACCCCTACCGGTTTCGAAACTTATCAGTCTCTAATCAGGAGGCACATATGCTGCTCTCTCTGACCCAACCAAGACAAAGCCCGGAATGCGAGTTGCCGCTAGGGCATCCCCGCCATTTCGTTCGTTGCAATCCGTAACTTCACGCCGGGGTTTGTCCTGGTTGGGTCAGAGAGAGCTGCATAATATGTGCCTCCTGATGAGAGACTAATAAGTTTTGAAACCGGTAGGGGTGCTTGCTGCACTCTTTGATTGGACTAGAATATATTTCGGCTATAGTTTCGTGTTGCAAAGAATTTGAAAATGGTTATTCATTTTTTATTTACATGTTTACTATGATTGGAGTACGAAGGAAACCATTCTCGTTGGAACTTTACCGCGCGGAGCAGATGGGACGTGAATTATAAATTGTAAAATTCCCTCATTTTGTTTAGTCTCAGCATCCGTTATGGCTTGCAAATTTTAGAAACCCCGGAGGTGTAACCATAGAAGGTTCCCATTGTTTTCAATCTGGTGGGATGTAGAGTAATATTTTTAATGTTATTTTTTGTGCTATTAGATTGAAAACTTAGTCTTTTGTAAATAAAAAGAGTCAACAGATAATGAAAATAACAAGGAAAAAAGACACAGACAACCTAATCCAAGAGTGTAGATAGATCAACAGAAACTAAAGCAAACAAAATACCAATACCAATCGTCAGATTTTTTAAATATACACTGTTTTTTATGTACTTAACTTACCTTATCTTAATCTGACGTCTTCGACTAGTTAGAGCAAATGATACTGACTCTAGTCTCAAAAACATCGTATGTGGAGTACCACAAGGTTCAGTATTGGGTCCTATACTGTTCCTTACCTTTATAAATGACATCACTAATTTAAAAATCAATGGGAAAATTTTTCTTTTTGCTGATGATACCAGTATCACTTGGAGCAACTCAACTATTGCATCTCTTCATGAAACTATAACTTGGGATCTACTGACGATATTTACTCTCTTTTAACGTAAATAAAACAGTAGCATTATCCTATAAAGGAGCTCTTCAACCTTTGCCACTTCATACCAGCCAGATCAGTACCGTTGATTCTGTAAAATTGCTTGGTATTTTTTTAGACAGCAACCTCAAATGGTCCCTTCATATCGATTCGTTAAGTAAGAAACTCGCCTCAGCTTGCTATGCAATACGATCTGTCTCAAGGGAACTCAATTTAGCATCTTCTAAAATAACATATTTTTCGTTGTTCGAGTCTCATCTTCGATATGGTCTTCCTTTTTGGGGTTCTAGTACAGCTGCTCAATTTGATGTCATTTTTAGATTGCAAAAAAGAGCAATAAGATATTTGTTTGGCCTCAGAAGATCTACACATTGCAGAAGTTACTTCAGAGATCACGAAATTTTAGCACTTTTATCTTTATATATTCTAGAAACGGTTTGTTTAATTCGTAAACACCTTCATGTCTTTCCATCAAGGCCCAATCATCTTTACTTCACCAGAAATTTAATCTTTGATATTTATTTACCGATTCCATCCACTGAGTTAGTAAAGAAATCTTTATTATATTCCGCAAAGAAACTGTACAATCATCTTCCGTTACAACTTAAATCTGCAACATCTTTCCCTAAGTTCCGTAAAATGACAAAAGCCTATCTATCCAAAAGACCACATTATTCAATAGAAGAATTTCTTAATGAATAACTAAGAAAATTGGGTTCCATGCGCAGTAGCATAAACTTGTCAGTTCCTTATGTTGTACCTATTTTATTTTATTTGTTGTATGTTCAATTTGCAATTTATATATATTTTGCAATAAATTGTTTTTGTCTTGGCTTTTATATCTTATACTGTACATTATTGACGATTTATCTAATTTTAGTAAATTGTAGTTGTTATTTGTTATTTATATTATGTTTTTCTTTTGACTGTATGTAAGCTTTGTCCATAAAATTGTAAAAATTTTTAGTGACAATAAAGCATATTTCTATTCTATTCTATTCTATAGAAGTCAGCATCAAAAAAGTACTTGAGAATGACCAGGAAAAACGTACGCTTGACAGGTGGTTTTTTAACTTGCCGCTGTCAACTATAGGGGAGTTCATTTAGATTTTCACTTCGGAAAAATCAAACAAGATAAAACTTTTTGTAATTTCATTAAGAAATATTTAATAAACAACATATCAAAAAGTTCTACTCGATAAGTGGGTGCTTCATTTTTTATTAAACAAATGAACAGCGAAGTTAGATGTTTTTTTAAATAACTCCGAAAATATAATTTTTAGAAAAAAACTGACTTGACCATTGAAAAATTCAGAAAATTTTACAAAAAAAAACCTTATATAAAGATTTTTCTAAAATTAAATCTCTAGCTTCTGTAATTTTTTATTTATAACGCTAAAGTCACCCTTCTCACCCACATTGGCGCAATGTAAACTAGCGTTGGAAGAAGTGCACGGTTGAGTTTTTTTAATGTAATTCTTTAACTAATTAATCAAAAGAAATTTTACAAATTGGACATGAAAGAAGATAAAATAAGCTATCTTATGGTTGTAATAAAAAGAAATAAAATGTATGGACATAAGTACGGTGTGGGCGGAAATTGAGACTTACATGAATTTTGTTTAAAAATGATTTAAAAATGTGTAACTAATACAATTTTACTTACAAAGCTCTCAAATTTGCACAACTTACCTCTCAATCATCTTACTAAACAATGTTTCATTCAAAAAAAATCTCAAAAATTTAATTCAAACAATACGCTGTCTCAAAAAATGTAATTTTTGAAAACTTCGTAGTTCTACAGAATTCCCACCACTTTAAGACGGTATTACTCAAGTTTGAATAAATCTAATACAATTTTTTTAATATTTTTTAAAGCCTAGGATGTAATCTTAAAAAAACACTGAATTATTTTAGATTAAAAATGAAATAAACAATTTCTTTTTGAGAAAACTAAGAAAGATAACAAAAATGTAATACAAAAACCGAAAATTACCAGCTGAAAAAATGTATATACAGAGTGATCAAAACTTTTTTCTGTAAAACTTACCTAAAATTAATTTAATAGTAAGCTTCAAAAATAATAAATGTTCAACAAGAAAAATTTTTTTTAGCTCTTATACAGTATATCTGCGTAACTTGGAACCTATTGATAACTTTTTTAATATCAGTTTTACGAAAAAAAGTTATTCTTTATAAAATACTCTGAATCGTATATAACATAAGATGCAACCATCAAATATCAAATTTTGTTAATTTTGTACGAGTTATGTCAAAAAATATGAATTTCACTCGAGAGTAAAGTACCTTTATATTTCACAATATCGAAAATTTTTATAAAGAAAAGTTGTTTGGAATTAAAAACTATGTTCCAATATGTAATTATATCCTTCTAATCAAAAATTTGTTTTTTTTTAATATTGTTTCAAATTAATTATACCAAACATCATTAAATTTTCACTTATTATTTATGATAACTGATTTATTATTAATTTTATGAAGAAAGTTATTCGTCATAAATAGCTGTGCATGGTCTAACACTTAATATGCAAATATAAAATATTATATTTTATCAATAATATTAGAGGTATTATGTAAAAAAATTGCATAAAAGTGTAATTGCATATTGACACATCGTTTTTAATTCTGAACAACTTTCCATAATAACAATTTTCAGTATTATGAAAAATATAGGTATTTTACTCCTAACTGAAATTTTTATTTATTGACATATCTTGTACAAAATTGATAAAAATTAATATTTTATGATTGCATTTAAAGTTTTAGAATATGCAGAGCTTTTTACTAAGAATAACTTTTTATTTATGATTCCATTGCAACAATTTTTTGAATATTGAAGAGATAGATTTTGAATAATTGGTTCTTTCTCTCTAATACATTTTAATTTTTAATATTTTTGTGAAAATTATTTGTTTATCTTTTTTTTAAGAATGAAATTCCATATTTGTTTGATTGGATTCTACTTGTTTTTCATTTAAATATCCGCCATTTTGGATTCGCCATTTTGAAATTTAAATTTTTAATCTTTAATTCAGATTCAACAACCTGTTAAAAATAAAGACAATAAATGTTTTAGAAAAATGTTCATTTTTGTTCTTTTTAGAAAATCCGCATTTTGGATCCGCCATTTTATAGTTTATAATGTTAACATTTAAGTTAGGTTTATCAAAGCTCTCAAAAATAAATATATGTAGAAATAAATACATTTTGTAAAGAAATTATGATTTTACAACTATTTTTTAAGTTATCCGCCATTTTGGATCTGCCATTTTATAATTTAAATTATCAAAATTTGATTCAGGTTCAGCAGCCTCTCAAAAATATCCACATATATGTAAACAAACACGTTTTATAAAAAAAATTCGGATTTTACAACTGCTTTTTAAGGAATTTTAGGAAAAAATCCGCCATTTTGAATTTGCAAATTGTAATGTCAGATTCGGGTTCAGCATAATCAAAACTAAAATAAAAACATTTTTTATCAAAATAAAATGTTGAATTCACCCATATTCTTAACATTATTTATACAAAACAATTGTTATTGTTTAAACAATTAATAAACAATTAGCGGCGAAATTTGTGAGTAGAACTTTTTACTTTAACATATTTATAAACTAACAAAAAAAGTTTTAGAAAAATATAACCTTGTTTGATTTTTTCCGAAACATTGTATCTTCTCGTTCTAATTGCACTCCCCTACTAAGCAAACATCTCTAAAAACTGGGTCTAGTAGATACACCTCTGTGCAGCCTGGGAGGATACACAATGGATCAATTGTGCCCTAATTGCTATCGGACTTCACTCACCCTCCCTCCTGTAGAGACACTGATATAGGTTGTAAAATCAAATAATTGTCGGATTACGATTTTGAAAATTGTTCTCAATGGCTTTATATAAAATCCCCTAAGATATCCAAATCTTAATCCACTAGATTTTTGTAGGGTTCTTGAATTCGTAATATATTCCAGATATTATCCATAACGTTTAGGAAGATTATTGTCCTCGGCTCAATTACCACTTAGAAGTACATAGGTGTGAGGTACGTAATTTAGTCATTTAATTTAAGCTAAACACAAATTTTAATTAGTCAAATAAACTTTTTTCTGTGTTCTATCAGCAATACAATATATTTTATATTAAACAAATTACATAAATAATTCAAAAATTAAATATTTTTTGGCCACCCTGTATGTGTTATTATGTGTAATTATCTTAGTGTTTATATGCGAATTTAATAGCCTTTTAAATAAGCTAATACACGACCCCTATTCTCTTTTAAAAAATCATCGATTGCGTCATCACCCCCAGATTGATAGCATCACTACTATGATAAATACGCCAAGCAATCATAATAAAAAAAACAGATCGACCTGTTTCGGGATTTGTCTAGAAAATTGCCCATTTTTCAAAAAGTTAATTTATTCCATAGTTTTTCCCCTCACTCTATCGACTTTTTTTCCAAAAATATACTTTGTATTGGCCGAATATTCCATTTAAAAATTTAAATCTCTCCACTCATTAACTACCACTATTTGTCATCTAGGATAAGAATTTAAATTCTCATCTCTCAGCGGAAAAGCCTTTTCCGCCTTCCTTTTTAGTTTCCTGATGACACAACAGTGTTTGGGAAATAAAAGGGAAGAAAATTGAATTCTGTCGCGCTAAACTCTGGACATTTGTGTCTAGATTTGTTGTTTGCACATCTTGTCTTTAATTTCTTATTTTTATAGGTCATATCCCCTGGAGTTGTAATATGAGATTTTTCCGTCATAATTGGATTTTTTATATCTGAAAATTATTTGTTTCGAGTTGACGTTTTAATTATTGACAATAATAATGGTCTACAGTTCTACAGGGATGTAAGAAAACATTTACATTATGTTTCTTGCATGATCAAGAAGGGCGGTATCAACAAAGTAAAAAATTGGATATATTACAACGAACGTATACTAAGAGTAGGCATAGATATGGATACAGAGGAAACCAATGCGAACCTAATCATATGCTATGGACCAGATGAAGACGCAACAAAAAACGAAAAGAACGAGTTCTGGAATAAATTACAAGAAGTGATAAATGATTGTACAGAGAAAATAGTGATCACAGGAGAAATGAACAGTAGAGTAGAGAAAGAAGTAGAAAAATAGTACAATGTTATTGGACCTTATGGGGAGGAAAAAATAAACAAAAATGAAAAATTGGGTACTACTTGAATTCTGTCTAGACAATAACCTGGTGATTATGAACACACACTTCCAACATAAAAGGATACACAAGATCACAAAAGAAGTCAAATCAAGAGGAAAACAATCAATCATAGACTATATTACAGTGCAAAAACAGAGAAAACTGGATAAAAGTCGTAAGGTTGAAAAGGAGATATGAAATTGGCAGTGGTCACTATCTACTAGAAACCACATTTAAAAGCAAAAGAAAAGAAATAAAAAGAAAAGAGAACATAAACATAAAACACAAAGAAATAATAAAAATTTCTATACCAAGGGAATAATCAACGAAACTAAGATACACAGATGAGCTAGAGAAAGAGATGGACAATGAACATGAAACAACAGAAACAATAGAAAAGGAATGCTAAATCAATATGTGGGACTACAAGCAACAACAACAGAGGAAAACGAACATCTTTGTAGAATGATGAAGCGAAGAGAAAAATAAAAGAAAAGAATAAATTATGGAAAGAATACATATAAGACAAAACAACACAAATATGAAAATTTTAAGAAACAAATAACAAAAGTTAAAGAGATAGTTAAGAAAGAGAAAAAGAAAAATGGAAAAATTTTGGAGAAAAAATGGAAGAAAACAGCACAGAAAACGTAAAGTTATTTTATAGAACACTGAAAAACGTAAGAAACAACAAATAAACAAAACTGAAACAAATATTGAACAAGGAAGGAACAATAATAAACGACAATAAGAAAATAATGGAAAGATGAAGGGAATATTTTGAGCTGATACTGAATGGAAAGCAAGGAAGTACAATGGAAAAAGAAAGCCACATCAATAGAGGATCTATGAGAAACACGTAAAATCAAGAAACTATAGAAAAAGAAGAACTGAGAGAAGCAATAAGATAGATAAAGATTGGAAAAGCTCCAGGTAGCGATGAAGTAGCACCAGAAATGATGAATTATATAGGATTAATAGCAAAAGAAAAATTATTATACATATATAACCTAATATGAAAGAAAAAAATAATACCCAGAGAGTGGATAAATGTAGTAATTAAACCTATACACAAGAAAGGAAACACAAGAGACTCTAATAACTGTAGAGGTATATCACTACTATTTGTGGTAGCAAAAGTATACGAAACCATAATAGAAAGGAAAATTAGAAAAAAAAATAGAACACAAATTAAAGGAAGTACAAAGTGGATTCAGGAACGCACATGACAAGCAAGACCATATATTCACCATGCAACAAGTAGGTAATAGAAAAAGCCTTAAAGGAAAATAGACAAATATAGCTGAGCTTTATAGACATAGAAAAAGCTTTCGACTTAAGCAAAAGAAAAAATATATGGGAAAGCCTAAAGAAGAAACAAGTAAGTGAAGAACTGGTAGATGCAACAAAAAGTATATACATGGAAACAACAAATACGGGAAGTTTTAGGCCAGTGCTATTCATAAATGTAATAGACGAGATAGTGAAAGAATGTAAGAAAACTTTTAAAAATACTGAATCGGTTGGAACAGAATGCAAATGATAAACGCTGAGATGTGTATATTTGCAGACGGCATGGTACTTATTGCGGAAACAGCACAAAAACTGAGTAAGCAAATTTAACTTAAATATAAACAAAGAGAAGACTCAGATAATGAAAATAACAAGGAAACAAGGGACGGAAGATCAAATAGAAGTAATGGTAGATCAAAAAAAATACAGACAAATTTATACAAATACTTGGGAACAGTAATCAACAACAAAGGAGACATCGAGGACGATCTTAGCAACAGAATGGAAAACACAGGAAAAGTATGTCAAGCACTAAATAGAGGATCCCTTAATAATGAAGAAATATCAATAATGACCAAGATGCCAATATACAAAACAATATATAGACCTAGGATGATATACGGAGCAGAAAATTAGATCTTAAACAAAAGAAAGAGCAGAATTCAGGCAGCAGAGATGAAATACCTGAGAAGAACGATTGGAGTAAAAAGAACAGATAGACGAACAGAATTCTTCTGCCGTTTACTATGCTGCAGCATAGAGGCCTTCATAGAGGTTGAATTATGCATAAGGATCGTTTTCAAGTTCTTCTTATTATTGTACTGGTTTAACGTATTAGTTTTCTTTTTATTCCTATGCCGTCCTCGTCCACGGAGGTTGGTGATCACAATTCTAAAAGTTTCCCGGTGCATGATTTAATTCTTCTGCATCTCTGTTTGTTTAGTCCCGAATTTTTCACAGCTATGATTTTTCTTTCTACCCATTCTCTTTTCCCCATCTACTCTACCCTGCATAATGACCAGCAATATAGCAATATAATGTATTTTACATTCCGTAGTATGTGTTCAAGATATCCAGTTTTGCGTAATTTTATTGTTGTACCCAGGGACGTATAAATAAAGACGTATAAATAAGGACGTATAAATAAAGATTTTTATTCATACGTCCATGGTTATACCTCTCTTGCAGCGCAGGATTCAAATTTCTGTTAGGTACCTAATAATATCCTGAATTTTAAGAACACTGCCCCTGTCAGTTCTATTCGGACACGCGCGAACTCGTAACTCTTAATGACAAACTTTTTTAAATCAAAATGTATACCGGCCAATTCGTAACTTTTCTACTACCTGAACAACTCGCAACTTTATACAGGTGAATTCGAAACCATTGTTTAATTCTAATACCCCACGTAGTTGTTAGGTTAAAAGGTAAGAAATAAATTTGAACAGTAACGGATTAAGCCAACACGGGGCATATAGCATATTATTATGTAAGCGAATGGTTCTTGGTTTGCTTAAAAACATGATGTGTATTATATGTACTTATAAAAACAACATTGATATAACAAAAATTGAAATCTCTTTTGATTGAAACAATATTATATGTATAGACCAGGGCGGATCTGTATAAAACGTCTATTTGTGGATGTGCGAGGTGGCATTCGGATTTTTGCAGATAAAGTTAGGTGACAACTTCAATAATAATAATTGACTTATGCTCCTTCTCCAATATGCCCGGAACATTAATAAAAAAATTTAAATATTTAAAAATTTCGAAAAACATTAATTTTTTTCTACATTCTTTGCTTATAACTTTAAAACGATTCATTTTGGAGCAAGGTCGTTGGGAATTAAAATAAAGATAATTGAATTTTTTATGACATACGGCTAGTTAAAAATGTCTTAAATTATTACCCTTTCTGCAAAATACCAATAAATACAAAATAAGGGGGCAAAATAAGCCTCTTTTTATTTAGTGTTTTTCAACAACTTTGGATGCATTTAGAACCTTCGTAATTCACATAGAAAATCCTTATAACATACTTAAATCTTCCACCAAATTTCATTAAAATCTACCTGATAGATTTTGCATAATAATTTTGCAATCTAAATTTTTTTAAAAAAGTTCAAATTTTTTAAAAACTTTCTGAACAGAAAGTAGACCATTTAGAAGTTTGCTAATTTTTTGACATATAAAGAGGCTCCCTACCGATCTAATACACTTTATAGAATTAAAATCGGATTATCTAAGCGGCCTCAGCACTGTTTTTAAAGTTGTAATAGTTGTTTTCCTAACAAGTGCAGAAAGTCATTCTTTTCCGCACGCGACTGCAGTTTGCCGAACGACGCGAAGCGGGAGTTCGGCAAGCAGTCGAGTTGAGGAAAAGAGACTTTCTGCAAGAGTTAGAAACAATATTTTTTCTAAGAGTCTTTAAAAAATTACCAAATCTTAATTAATTAATTTATTTAATACGAAAATACATACACAAATTAATTCTTTGACAAGGTTGTCAAAACCAAATTTTCAATATAATTAGTTAGCATGACGACGATCGTGGTTTCCATGACGATGATTCAAAACTCTTATTGTGACTGTTATTTTCTACCGATTTGACTTTCGAATATTATGTCAAAATAATTTTATTTCATCGAATTGTCGCGGTGATACAGTAGCGATCAACAGGTAGCCAAAACGCGTTCCAAGATTGTGGCTGTAATTTTGAATATTTTTTCGAGATATTTGGCACACGTATTCGTAATATAATAAAGAATGGCGGTACAGAGCCCCATTTGAAAAATATATTAATATGTGGAAATTACTTTGTAATTTAATATAATATTAAAAAAACGAGCCTGTACCGCCATTAGGAAGAACAAAAAAATACACTTTCTTCAAATAAACTTTTTTATCCGATGCCTAGTTTTTATGTCATTTTGGAACTACTAATCAAATAAAAAATTTTAGTAGTTCCAAAATGACACAAAATCTAGGCATCGGATAAAAAAGTTTATTTGAAGAAAGCGTATTTTTTTGTTCTTCTTAATGGCGGTACAGGCTCGTTTTTTTAAATTGTATTTAATTAAAGAGTAATTCCCACACATTAATATATTTTTCAAATTGGGCTCTGTACCGCCATTCTTTATTATATTACGAATGCGTGTGCCAAATATCTCGAAAAAATATTCAAAATTACAGCCGCAATCGTGGAACGCGTTTTCGCTACCTGTTAAACCTCCTACTCTTAAAACAGGAACACAATAAGATATATTTGAAATAAATTAGTAAATAATATCTAAATATTAGTTTATTGCATGTATTATAATTACTTTAAGGCCATATTAACATATCTAAATTAACACGCGTGCGTAAAAGTAAAAACCGCGTGCGGAAAAGTAACACGCGTGCGGAAAAGTGAAACTTTCTAAACTAAAATGCGTGCGCGAAAGTAGACATTTTTGCACGCTCGTAGAAAAACAATTTTTTGGCTTATAAACAAATACAATGAGGACGTTTGAGTTGGAATATATTCATTTTCTCGAGAATGGGCGTCTCTGGAGATAAATCCCGAAATAGATCGATTTTTATTTTTAAATTCTAATTTTTTGGTATACATATCATACTAGTGACGTCATCCATCTGGGAGTGATGACGCAATCGATGATTTTTTAAATGAGAATAGGGACCGTATGATAGCAGGCCGTATGATTCCGTCGTTATAACAGGTTGCCTTGCAACCAGATGCAGAACAGTACCATAAAGGTTTTCCACTTTCTAGCACTTTCTTTAATTGAAATTTAAAATTATTTACCACCAATAACTTACACCCACGTGCACTCATTACGAAATATGTTATCTGTTACAAGAATTTCAGTAATTTTCACAAAATTTATTCGGATTTTCTCTAGTAACTCTTCCAAGAGACAATACATAAATGATGAATACCTTTTACACCACCTTCAAAGAGAGTAATTTTTACAAGTACATACCTGGAATACCGGTATTAAATTATCAACATTACTTAAAAATGAAAGTTACTAATTCCCCGGTAGTTAGTGGGTTATCGAAGAATTACCTGCGCGCCAGAGTTACGAGTTGGCCTGTAATTAGGATGGGGGATTAAAATAGTTACGAATTCACCGAGACCCTTCTATTCGTACCCTGGTATTCTGGCGTGGATCCAATTCGGAGTTGATGAGGTTCCCAAATGTTTATATTTGTCCACTCTCTCTATTTGCAGCCCAAACAGGTTTAGTTGTTTATTATTTGGATTTATTCGTTGTTTACTGCATCTAGTACAGTTTGTATCTTTTCTATACTCTCAGCTCGAATTATCGTGTCGTCTGAAAATCTTCTCTTTTCGTTCTAAAAATGACCTGTGAGTATGCGTTGAAAAGCATCGGAGACAAGACGCATCCTTGTCTGATCCCTCTCCCAATCCATATATTATTTTTTTAAATCTCGTTTATAGCCCGATCAGGGAACACAAAATTTTACGAAAGTTTCCGAAAAAATAAAGGAAGGATGAAAATTTGGGAATAGGTAGTTGAAATTGTCTATTAATATACAGGGTGTCCCGAAAAGATTTGTCATAAATTATACCACAGATTCTGGGGTCAAAAATAGGTTGATTGAACCTCACTTACCTATATACAATAGTGCACACAAAAAAAGTTACAGCCCGTTGGAGTTACAAAATGAAAATCGATTTTTTTTCATATATCGAAAACTCCTAGAGGTTTTTTATTGAAACTGGACATGAGGAATTTTTATCGCAGCAACATCTTAAAAAAAATTATAGTGAAATTTGTGCACCCCATAAAAATTTTATGGGGGTTTTGTTCCCTTAAACCCCCCCAAACTTTTACGTACGTTCCAATTAAATTATTATTGAGGCACCATTAGTTAAACACAATATTTTTAAAACTTTTTTGCCTCTTAGTACTTTTTTGATAAGCCAGTGTTTATCGAGATATTTTGAATAATTTTCGAATCAACCACATATTTGTATATGGTTAAGTATGATTATAGACACCTGTTAATAATCTGAAAATTTATTTATAACTTAAATTTTTTGGTATATTTTGAAAAAGTAGCCACATCTCGATAAAATTTGACTTATCAAAAAAAGACTAAGAGGCAAAAAAGTTTTAAAAACACTGTGTTTAACTAATAGTACCACAATATTAGCTTAATTGGGACGTACACAAACATTTGGGGGGTTTAAAGGAACAAAACCCCCATAAATTTTGTATGTAAATATAGTAAAAAAGAAGCCACATCTCGATAAAAACTGGCTTATCGAAAAAATACTAGGAGGCAAAAAAGTTTTATAAATGTTGTGTTCAACTAATGGTACCACAATAATGAATTAATTGGAACGTACACAAAAGTTTGGGGGGGTTTAAGGGAACAAAATCCCCATAAATTTTTTATGGGGTGGACAAATTTCACTCTAATTTTGTTTTAAGGTGGTCCTGCCATAAGAATGATACATGCCCGTTTTTAATAAAAAATCTCTGAGAGTTTTCGATATATTGAAAAAAAATGATTTTCATTTTGTAACTTCAAGGGGCTGTAACTTTTTTTTGTGAGCACATTTGTACTAAGGTAAGTTAGGTTCAACCGAACTATTTTTGACCCCAGAATGTGTGGTATAATTTATGACCATTCTTTTCGGGACACCCTGTATAAGAAAAAGTTTACAACTCTACATCCACTCCATTTTATAAAAATTGGGAAATACAGGGTGAAAAATATTTTCTCGGGAGTGAAAAAATATACGTTTAAAATAAGCCTGGAATTGGATAAAATAACTAATTCTAAGCAACTTTTGTTCTAGAGTTTTTTTACTAAGTCAATTCCTTTCGAGTTATTTGCGAGTGAATATGTTCATTTTTGACAAAAGAAAACATGTTTTTGGATGGTTTTTCGCAGATAACTCAAAAAGTAAGTATTCTAGCAAAAAAAATATTCTTAGTAAAAATATAGCTTATAAAAAATTTAAAAAAAATGGTGTACGCGTGAGGTCTGGAGACCCAGTAAAAGCCGAGTTGTAGCTAATGAAAAGTAGGTTCTTCTTCGTCAAATTCCAAATCGAATATTTCAATGTGAAATAACCAAAAACCAATTTTGGGGAAAATTCATTACAACTTTTTTAAAGTGTTTATAAAAATGTTTATTTTTGTTTTTTAAAAACACTTCTAACATTAAAAATAAGTGAGTTACGCTCAAAATATTGTTGGTCTCTTTTATTTTTTGGTACAAAAATCGCGAAAATTACCCCCTTAATAGCTTCCCAAATAAAATTACTCGTTACCGCTTCAAAAGTTACTTTATTAATGTATTATTTATATTATTTATAAGTTTCATTGGTTCAAAGTGCCCATTTTTGAAAAAATTGGGTTTAAAATAAAACATTTTTTTTTTATTTTGAAAAGAAATGGATTTGTTCATGGAATTAACTTAAAAATTATTAGTAATACCAAAAATCTTAAAGAGTAGTAAAATGTACGTTTTACTTTTCAGGATATTTTTGCTTTCTTGTTTCCTTGTTAGACAAAATTGGTTATGCTTTGGCTGTTCAAAGTTTGCCTAAACTTGTGATTAGTTACTGGTTTTTAGCCATTTAGGCATTTTAACTACAGCTTTTTCAAAAATCAAAATTTTTGAACCGATGAATCTTACAGATCATATAAATAATACATAATCAAAGTAACTTGTGAAGTTGTAATGATAAAATTTATTCGGGGATGCTAATTAGGGGGTGACTTTTGCGATTTTTTTACCAAAAAATAAAAGAAACCAACAATATTTTGAGCGTAACTCAATTACTTTTAATATTACAAGTTTTTTTAAAAAACAAAAATAAACCTTTTTTTATACACTTTAAAAAAGTTGAAATGAATTTTCCCCTAAAAGTGCTCCGTTTTTGGTTCATTTCACATTGAAATATTCGACTTGGAATTTGATGAACAAGAACCTACTTTTCATTAGCTACAACTCTGCTTCTACGGGGTCTACAGACCTCAAGCGTACACCATTTTTTCAGTTTTTTATAAGCTATATTTTTGCTAAGAATATTTTTTTCGCTAAAATACTTACTTTTTGAGTTATCTCCCAAAAATCGCCCAAAAATATGTTTTTTTCTGTTAAAAATGAACATATTCACTTGCAAATAACTCGAAAAGTATTGGGTTGGGGAAAAAACTCTATAGAACAAAAGTTGCTTAGAATTTGTCATTTTATCCAATTCCGGACTTATTTTAAATGTATATTTTTCACCTTCGAGAGGGGGGTATTCCCCTTCATTTTTGTAAAATGGAGGGGATGTAGAATTGTAAACTTTTTCTTATATAATAATAGACAATTTCAACTACCTATTCCCAAATTTTCATCCTTCCTTTATTTTTTTTAAGGTCAGATTATTCTTTGATCGATCGATTCTTATATCTCTATTATCGCGTTATGGCTCGAATATACAGCATTTATGATTTTAATGTCCTTTCTATCTAAACTGATATTGATGGTCAAAGGCCTTTAGAAACTCTAAAAGTAAGAAGGTAGACTAAATAGACTAAATGTAGAGTGCATAAGATTAGAGAGCTATGGTTGCATTCAAAAAGGCTTACGTCCAGTAATAGAGAAATTTAAATTGTCAGCTGAATAATGATGACGCTGATGGTTTTAAAGATCGGTTGCAGGCTGTGGTTTAAAATTATTTTCTTTTCGACATTTCATCTCCGATTATAACTTCTTCTTCTCCTTGTGCCACTCCTATCGGAAATTGGAAATCATCAAGGCTATCCTGAGCTTGTTTACTGCTAACCTAAAAAGTTCATTAGTGGTGCAGCCACACCACTCTCTCAAATTCGGCAACCATGATATCCTTCTACGGGCCTGGATTCCGATGTCCTTCTATTTTTCCTTGCATTATATTTTGAAATATTGCGTATTTATGTCCTCTCATCAGGTGACCCAAACATTTGAGTTTTCTTAGTTTTTTAACAAAATGTCTGGGTCCCTTCCTATCCTTCGTATTACTTCAAGGTTTGTTCTACAAGTTTTTTACTCTTTCAACCCAACTTATCTTCAGCATTCTACGGTAGCGCGCGCCACATCTCAAAACTTTCAATATTTTTTATGTGGTTTTGTTTGAGATTCCAGGCCTCTACACCGTATAATAGCGTGTTAAATAAGCAGCCTCTTAGCATTCTTAGGGCCAATTTCTCATATCGAGTTCAACTCCAGTTTAACCTGAACTTCTAGTAAACGTCAGTTTAAAGTCAAAATCGTCTTTCTCAATTCCCGTTCAACCGATGGCAGTTTAAACTTGAACGATGCTTGAACGGTGGAATTCGGCCGTTCAAAGATTTCAGAACTCAGTTCAGATGATTTCATGGACTACGCATGCGTTGTATTAACACGAAACGCTGTCATAATATAATTATATCCTATTTTATTATATTAAGCCTAACGATAAACGATAACATTATTTGTGTTTTTATAATATTTATTTATAATTATTAAAATGACTATTTGACTATAAATACTTAAATTTAACTTTACTCAAAAACAGCATAAAAAAGGTAGTTCAAAATGGCGACAGTTTTTTACCTTTTGCCATCTATTGGCATTTCTCGAAAGCTGTAGAACGAGCACTGACATGAACGCGCAATGAGAAATGCATTTCAAACAGAACCGGAGATCACCCGTGAACCCGGTTCAACTGAACCATAGATTAACGCAGGTATGAGAAATCGACCCTTAGTCGTAGAAGGATTCTTATATCTCTGTTGCAGAAGAATTTTTTCACCTTTATGCAGGTGGCCCTGGCAATTTCGATATGTGATCACTGGAACAAAATCCCTTCTAAGCTTCGTGGTATCCATCTATCTATAAAAAAACTTGAGTTTCCTTCCATGGCACGGAAAAACAAAATTTTAATTCGACGACTTGGAATAAGTCACACAAGGTTGACTCATAGACATTTGATGACTTCCCAAGATCCACCTATATGTACACGCTGTGGTAACTTTTATCTGTTAAACATATACTTACAGACTGTCACTATTTCTACAATAACAGAAAAGGTATCATTTGAATCGTAACCTACAAAATATTCTCAGCTCGCCAGATCAATTTCAACACATTATTGACTACCTTTATGATACCAGGCTCTGCCACGGAATATAGTTTAGAATTTTGATAACTTTAATTGTACCAATATTTATCTATTTAAAATGTATTTTTATCTATTGTAATGTGATTGTATTGTGATATAATTTTTTGTTTTAATGTAATAAAAATAAAAGTGTACCTGTGTCAGTGACCTACGCTTTCGAGACACGTTAAGCTAAACAAGAATGTGTGTGTACTTTGTACGCACGTAAGAAGTTATACTTCTATTATATGATTTAAACGAAATTAATATACTTTTTATTTATATTTTGTTTAAATATTAAACTAATTTATACTTACTACTTCTCAAACATTTTTATTAGAACAGTGCCAAAAATTAAAATAATAAAGGAATAAAACACACACAAACACATTAAACAAGCCACAAATGATGTCTGAACATTAATTGTCGAAAAATTTTTTAACTAAATACGTATTTTCTGAAAATACAATTATATAATAAATATACTTACAATCATAAAATGTATTAAAAAAACAAAAAAGAAAGTTTCTATTGGGACTCGAACCAGCGCTGATAAGAGCGGTTGGCATTGGAATTCATTCGCCTTCTCCGCTTAGCCATGGACACTATGTGTCATTATTTACGAAGATCGACTAACTAAACGGATTAAACTTGTGATATTTTGATATTTTGAAAATTGATCAAATTATTTTAATTTTGAATTGAAATGATAGAAATATTTTGAATATTGATAGAAATTTTGATGGTAATCAAATTATATAAATTAAAGTATTACATACTATGTATTTTGGCAGATCAAATAGGTAGGTTTATACTCATGATACATTAACAATTATTACGTACCTGTTGCTTTTAAAAACTATTTAAAAGTCACTACAATATTATAAACTTTTTTGTTTCTGTCCTCACAACAATAAAACTAATATATTATACATTTGTTTACCTTTACTTCCAAACCACAGCTGCCATATCGGATAATTTTTGACATGTCATTTGAACATCCAATCAGAACAAAGTTATAATGCGCATGCGCCGGGCTGATAGGTTTTAACATATAAAAAAATCACCCTCTATCGCCGGTAAAGAAGTATAACTTCAATAAAAAAAAATTCGATACGTCTTTTTATTTCATTGTTTTGGTCTCCAGTTTTGTTTATTAAAGTTCCTAAGTATTTGTAACTTGATACTTTTTCAATTTGAATGCCATTATTACTAATATGTGCTGGTTGTGTCATGTTTTTACGGAAGACCATATATTTTTTTTTGATATTGATGTTTATGCCATAATTGTTGCAAGCAATATTTATATTTGTAGGTAATCGTTGTAATCCTTCTACTATTCTTACGACTAGTACAGTGTCGTCCGCGTATCGAATATTATTTACAACCTCTCCATTGATTACGATTCCTTCGTTTGCTTGCAAAATGGGTTCCTGGCAGATGCTTTCAGTATATACATTAAATAGCAGTGGTGGCAAAATGCATCCCTGTCGTACTTCTGTAGGTGTTTCTTTTGCTTGTCTCATTGTTTGAATTTTTTGAATGTCTCATTTTCTATTTTGATGTTAGCTTGCTGATTCCAATATAAATTGAGAATCAGAACCGATTATAACAAAACAATACCAAAAGCTTATCTGATAATATCGGCCGAAATCGCTGACAATATCAGTAAGAAATAATTTCAGACAAAGGTCTAGACAGCTAGTACTCTGGGCCAATTATTAAAAACGAAAAGATATTTCCCAGTAATTTTTTTATTGGAATTAACAATGGGATGGTCAATTCTAATGGCGTATTTTTGTTCAGCGACCTCAAAAACTCCCAAGTAATCTGTTTGCATAAATTTAGTGCTGAAAACCCTCGAAACTTCATATGACGTGCCTTAGCAGTAAATCTGGGAACCAAGTGCTCTGGTGGTCGGTTTTGATGGCGTATTCATCTTCAGCGACCCCAAAAATCCCCGAGAACAAAATCTGGCCCTTAGTACACTTATTTTGACATGTTTAGGCATTTTGGAGGCTTTTGTAGACTTTAAAATGCAAGTATGCATTTCCACCCATTTTTCTATAATATACCTTTTTCCTAACATCATTCTGACAATAATACAAAAAGTTGCAAGTCTCTAGGTGCTGCATAAATACGACCTATACAACCTGCATAAAAAGGTTAAAGAAATGGCAGGGCTGCAAAAAAGAAACCACAACACAACTATTTTAGATAAAAATGGAAATACTGTTATAACGACTGACGAAAAGCTAAAACGATGGAAAGAATATATGGAAGAGCTCTTCGAAGCTGAAGTAGGAAACCTGAAAGACATATCTTTCAAAAACAGAGAAACAAGTGTAGAAATTACAAAGGAAGAAATATTGTATGCACTAAAGAACACCAGCAATGGAAAAAGCCCGGGGCCATATCAACTGCCTATTGATATCCTTAAAATAATAAAAAATTAATACATGGATGTCCTCTTAAAGCTCTTTAATAGTTAATTATGATATAAGTGTTAAAAGTACACGTTTAAGGCACGCATGTGAAAGTTTGCAGAATGGGCGATAGCGAGTTCTGCAATTCACATGAGTGCCTTAAAAATGTACTTTTTAACACGCATACTACAATATTTTTTCTACAAACGTAATTACAGGACAATATCTACAAAAACTTTTACTTGAACGTGACTGACATTCCATTTTTATATTTTTTGACATTACATCAAAATTGTCTATACGGTCAATACGAACTGCAGTGCCTTAAAAATATTTTAAAGCACTAGTGCCTTAATAGTACATTCTTTCACGGATTTTGCTCTAATTTTAAAGAACCGCTTGGATTGACATGAAATTTGGCCTACGTATAGCTTACATGTCAAAGAAAATAAGTGATATTGTGCCGATGTGTGCTTTTGCCCTGGGGTGACTTTCACCCCCTATGGGGGTGAAAAAATATACGTTCAAAATAAGTCCGCAAATGGGTAAACTGACTAATTTTAAGTAACTTTTGTTCTATAGAGCTTTTTCGCCAAGTCAACACTTTTCGAGTTATTTGCGAGTGAATATGTTCATTTTTCAACAAAATAACCACATTTTTAGACGGTTTTTCGCAAATAACTCAAAAAGTAAGTATTTTGTCGAAAAAAACGTTCTTAGCAAAAATATAGCCTATAAAAAAAGTAAAAAAAAATGGTGTGCGCGTTAGGTCTCCGGATCTCGTAGAACCAGAGTTATAGCCAATGAAAAATAGATTCATATTCAACAAATTTCAAATAGAATATTTCGACGTGAAATATCCAAAAAATTAAGCACTTTTTGGGGAAAACCCCTCATAACTTTTTTAAAGTGTTTTAAAAAGCTTTATTTCTGTTTTTACAAAAAGTTTCTAGCGTTAAATTTAAGCAAGTTACGCTCAAAATAAAGTTGGTCCCTTTTGTTTTGGCAAAAAAAAATCGGGAAGACCACCCCCTAATTAGCAACTTAAATGAAATTAATCGTTACCGCTCCACAACTTATTTTACTTATATTGTGTTTATATGATCTGTAAGTTTCATTGATTCAAAGTGCTTATTTTTGAAAAAATTTGGTTTCAAAGTAAAATTTTTAAAAATTTTAATTTTGAAAAATATCCTTTTTTCAAAATAACTTAAAAATTGTTAGAAATACCAAAAATCTCGAAAAACAAAGAAGTCAGCAGTGCTTTTCTAAATGTCATGTATTTTTTTGTTTTTCTGTTGGACAAAAATTGATTAAGATTTGGTGTTTCTAAATT
This sequence comes from Diabrotica virgifera virgifera, assembly GCF_917563875.1. Classification (NCBI taxonomy): domain Eukaryota; kingdom Metazoa; phylum Arthropoda; class Insecta; order Coleoptera; family Chrysomelidae; genus Diabrotica; species Diabrotica virgifera. Next base: position 172,037,396 of record NC_065449.1, on the reverse strand, counting down.
TGCATACATTCGTGATCAGTGACTCGTTCAACCCATTTTAACTACAGCCTTTTCATTAATAAGGACTTTAAACCGATGAAACTTACAGATCATATAAACAATACATACAAGAGTCAATAAACTTGTGAAGTCGTAACGGTTAAGTTCATTTAAGATACTAATTAGGGGGTGATTTTCTCGATTTTTTTAACAAAACAAAAAGTGACTAACTTTATTTTGAGCGTAACTTGTTTACTTTTGATGCTAGAAATTTTTTTTATAAAACAAAAATGAAGCTTTTTTTAAACACTTTAAATAAGTTGGAATAAGTTTTCCTCGAAATGTGCTTCATTTTTGGTTATTTCACGTTAAAGTATTCCACTTGGAATTTGACGAATATGAACCTATTTTTCATTAGCTATAACTCTGCTTCTACTAGGTATAGAGACGTGGTATATACACCATTTTTTTAATTTTTTACAGGCTATATTTTTGCTAAGAATGTTTTTTCGACAAATTACTTACTATTTGAGTTATTTGCGAAAAACCGTCTAAAAGCGTGGTTATTTTGTTGAAAAAATGAACATATTCACTGCCAAATAACTCGAAAAGTATTGACTTAGTGAAAAAACTCTATAGATCCAAAGTTACTTAAAATTAGCCAGTTTATCCATTTCCTGACTTACTTTGGACGAATATTTTTTCACCCCCAAGAGGGGGTGAAAACCACCCCCAGGGCAAAAGCACTTATCGGCACAATATCACTTTTTCTTTGACATGTTAGCTATGTGTGTGCCAAATTTCATGTCAATCTAAGCGGTTCTTTAAAATTTACGATATTTTACCGTTAAAGAACGGACTATAAAGTAGCATTTTTAACGCTCGTATGGAGTGCTAAAAATTGCATTTTTAACACGGTTGTAGAAAAATAAATTTATCAGTCAGGTGATATACCCAATGAATGGTTGGCCTCAACATTTATTTGTCTCCCAAAAAAGAAGAATGCTAGTGAATGCACCGACCACTGCACCATAATCCTGATGTCTCACACACTTAAAATATAAAGATCATTCATAAACGCATTTACCAAACACTTGATATGGATATCGAAGAGACCCAATTTGGATTCCGTAAAGGCGTAGGTACCCGTGAAGCTCTCTTTGCATTTAATGTACTAATCCAGATATGCTTGGATGTGAACCAAGATATGTCTATTTTTTTTTTATACGTCTGTTTCATAGATTACAACAAGGCTTTCGATAAAGTCCGCCAGAAACAGCTAATGGACGTCCTAAAAGAAAAACAATTACAATACAATTACCTTCGAATTATAACAAATCTATATTATAAACAACAGGCACACATACGCTTTAACGATTACACATCAGAAGAGTTTGAAATCAAAAGAGGAGTGCGACAGGGGTGTGTATTGTCACCACTACTATTCAATGCATACTCTGAAGAAATTATGAAAAGACCTCTTGAGAAAGAGACAGCAGGAATAGAGGTAAATGGAACGCCAATTATTAACAATATTAGATATGCGGACGATATTATCATAATAGCAGACAACCTTCAAGACCTCCAAAAGCTAATGAACAAGATAGTGTGGAGAAGAATATGGATTATCAATAAACATCAAGAAAACTAAATTTATGAGGATATCAAAAACCAAAAATAATGATGAAAGCCTGACAGTTAAAGGTAAAACTTTAGAACAGGTTGAGAACTACAACTATCTTGGCACAATAATTAATCACACAAACGATTACTCCAAAGAAATCAAAGTTCGAATAGAGAAAGCAAGAACAAACTTCAATAAAATGAGAAAGGTACTTTGTGCAAGAGAACTGAAATTAGACTTCAGAGTTAAGCTGGTAAGGTGTTATATTTTCTCGACTCTGCTTTACGGGATAGAAGCATGGACACTTAACGCGTCGACTACTAAAAAGTTGGAAGCATTTGAATTGTGGGTGTATAGAAGAATCCTGAAGATATCATGGACCGAGCATGTAAGAAACAACGAAGTCATGAGAAGAGTCAACAAAAGACTGGAAATATTGGAAACCATCAAGACACGAAAGCTGCAATACCTGGGGCATGTTATGCGTAATGAGAGATACAACATACTTCAATTAATTATACAGGGGGAAATCTAGGGCAAGTAAAGTGTAGGAAGAAGAAGAATCTCATGGTTGCGTAACTTGAGGGAATGGTACAAATGCACATTGAAACCTCTATACTCTGGGTATAGAGATTTTTAAAGAAAAAGAACTGACGAAATATGGGGAAAAATAAATAAGAAGAGATTTAAGACAAAAAGAAGAGGGGCTTAGCTCAGAAGGAAAAAAAATAATCAAAAGGGCAGAGAGACACTAAATCTCAAGGGGGTATTCGGGCTAGCTTCAATACACCGAATATTGGCTTTAGATATATAAAAAGGAAAGATTTGATAATGAAATGATAGTAATTAGAAAGAAAATAAGACCTGTTAATACAAAAACTTATTACAACTAGATAAGAAGATAAAAATAAAGTGATATAAAAAGGTCGATAAAGAGAGAAGAAGAAGGGCGCCAACTCAACAAGAGGTTGAGATTTTTTTTAAGTCAAGAATTACAAGAAATAAATGACACTAGATATGATCACCTGAAATACAAAATATTAAATACTAACCTTGTCTTGCTATATTATATACTGGTAATACAGACTGAAATAAAACACCAACCGTAATACATACAAATATATTAGTAATAAATATGTTATATATATTACAAGTTACATATAACTCTCTAAACACAATAACAGTGGTAGTGGGTGGTGTAACGGTCAAACAGGGCCAAAAAGCCACTAACATGCAATGAACCACTACACACTGCGCTAAATAAAGGTATTTATCACAAAATCCAAAATCAAAGTCCGTTGGAATAGCAAAAAGGTCTATATAAATGAGTTGGTCAGTGACTCTTTATATATTATACAAAAAAAAACCTACTAAACGTATTCCCTATTTAAAATCCGCGACAAAATTGTACAACCCGGTTCCCTATTAAGTTTTAAGATACAATTATTTATGATTATTAAACAAGACCTGATTTTATTTATTTAAACTAACTACTACTTATACTGAATCAAAGAGAAGAAAAAAACAACGACCTAAAACCCTATCTATCACGAAAATATATGTACTCTTCCTGATCGTATGCATACGAAAAGTTTACAATGTAGCAAATATATCTTACCCAAAAGTAAATAATGAGAAAGTAAATAAACTTAGCTTTTACACAACAGCCGGTTAAAAGTAGGGTTGCAAGTCCATAGAGATGAATTCTTTTGGCACGATAACGCTGGTTGGCTGCTGTGGTGAGTAAATCCTACTGCAAGGTCCTGGGTGAAGATGCTGGTTGTAGCAAAATCAGGTATGGTGTATTATCCAACAAAAACAGCACCACTCTAGAGATAAACCATCACAGAGTGGCTAGCAATCTAACTAGTACATAATTAACGTGATAGAGTCACGTTGTGTGACTAAATAACTAAGTGACGGAATCTAAAATAAAGTTTATTTAATTAGTTATGATGTATTTCAATAACAGTAGCAGTACATATTGAACAGGCCCAAACAAAAACATCAAACATTAGGTAGGTTAGGTATCCATATGTCATGTCAAAATTTCTGAAGTTTTCTTCAATTCAGACATGACAGGGACGTGCGCATTAGATGGGCGTGACAGAAGGCTGTATAGATACTCGTTAAAACTTTTTATAAATCACAGATAAAAAAAATTAAGTAAAAAGCCTTACGATAAGGTATAAAAGGTATTAGAATTTAGGTTTGGACACTAGAAAAAAAACTTGACCTTCAATGTTCTTGGCAAATATTTAAGGATAATATGAGCTATAATATGGAATTTATGTGGTAACTTAATCTAACGAAGGATCTAACTACAATGATGCATTGGATTTCACAACGAAGGGGACGAGAGATAAATGTACTATGTAGGGTAGCAGCACCATTTTTGGCCATCTTAAGGAATTTCTTGGCCTTAATAAATCATTAAAAATCAAAAATTAGAGCTGCGGACTTGTAATTGAGCAAACGTATGACGTTAACTTTGTTTGATTTAATAGCCACTTACGTTTGAAGTTAAATTATAAGGACATTTTGTTAGGTATTTTTAATTCAGAAAGCATATAAAAACTAACTTTGTACCATTTGTGACCACTTTGCTCCTAATGTGGTTTATTCAGAAACCATTTGTGGCCATTTGTTTAATTCTACATAGATAAGGATGATAGTTTCTAGTATTTTTAGTTACCCAACACATTTTTTTACTAAAGGTAGAAAAATTATATTTAATTACTAGAAATGTTAATAAAATTACATGAAAAGGATAGTAGTTTTAATAAAAAAAATTGTTATTACAACAGTTTTAATCAACACGAATTACTAAAATTTATAATATTTATTGATCTCTTCAACAAAAAAGTAACCCCTTGAATTTTTTTTTAAAGGTGGTTGAATTTCTTCCATTACTTCATCCTTTTCATACCAAATTTCATCCTTTTTTTGTGGCCACTTCCAATCATTCCCATAGTTTTCCATTGTGCTGATTAAAACCTTGCCATTTTTTTCGTCAGTAATTATTCCTGGGAAAAACTTACTTTCGTACTGTACAATTACGTATGTAGATACTTTGTCCGCAGTACATATGTCAAGAGGGTTCTCTTCAACTACATTCTGTATATTTTTGGCCTCCTCACAGACAGGTTCCTCCCCTGATTCTTGTGTGAGATTGGTCTTTTCTAACCCGTTTCCAATTACTTGTTTTACATCTTCAGGGGCCTTTACATTACTCACGGAAACTGTTTTGTTTATTAGTTCGGTTTTTTTTTAGTCTCTTTAGATTTTATCTTAATTCCATTTTTCCTAGAAGTTTTTTTTAGATTCTCTTCTTTACAGGCTCTTTTCGCCTCTTTGTCTTGCTTCTTTTTTTCTTTTTTTTTTCCATTTCAAGTTCTTTTTCTTTTTCTTTAGCCACCGCAAGTTCCAACCATGTATTACATGTTAGCACAGAAGGTAAGATTTCACGCTTTCTGGTTTTCTTGGAAATGTTTTCGTCACTGGGATAAATTAGAATGTTACTTAATAGGTCTACAGGCCTTCTTTTCGGAGTATAGACAATGGTAGTACCAACAGATGAAGTCATTAAGTCAACATTTAAAGGTATAGGCGAGTCCGTCAATTTATTAATAACACTGCTATTTTCCAATAGATCCATCGATTCATTGTCCATAACCACATCAGAATTTTTTGCTAACTCTTTATCTATTAACATTTCTGTAGCATTATCTATGAAACTGCTTTCTTTAAAGGAAGGATTATTATACTCTGGAAAGTCAAATTCTACAATATTAGAGACTGTTGGAGTTGATGTTAGTACATTATTATCTTCCACTTCAATTACAATGGAATTGTCTACCATATAATGGTTAGGAATTTCCTCAGCCGACAATTTGCTGACACTCTCAATAGGGTCATGTAATAAATCTTCTTCGTTTTTAAACTGTACCCATATATTGTACAATGATTCATCAAAAGCATCGTATTTGGACTGTTTGAATTGTTTTAAAACGTAGGGATGAATTTTAGACTCCAAATATTTTAAATGTGTCAGACAAGTTTTCGTTTTGCTAGAGACTACTATGGGTTCTTTCTTTAATGTGATTTTAGAATAATCTACGTTATTAGCAGAAAACGGAAAAAGTCCACATGTTTTAAACCCATTTTGTAGAGATTTAGTAAAATCAGTTTCATCCATAATTTTTTGAAGGAGTTGTGGAATGTCATGTTTTTTGACATCTCTGCCGTTGTGAAACCTGTACATTTTTACTTCAGTTTTCCACTTACTTTTTAACGGAAAAAAGAAACTGACATCCAACGGCTGAAGGATGTGTGTCGTATTTGGATGTAAACACACAACTATAATTTTATTCTCAATGCACAATCGACTTAAAGGCAAACTTAAATGCGAGGAATGTCCGTCCAAAAAAACTATAATCGGCAACGCAATATTACTTTCGTGAATAAAAGGAATAAACACATTTGAAAAGTATTCGTAAAAACACTTTGATGTCATCCATCCTTTGGGTGATTTTCCAACTCCCCAGTCTCTTGGAATATTTTTGCAGATCTTCTCAGGAAGCCGATCATATTTAAAAAGTGTAGGGGGTGGTGCCATTTTCCCTAAAGCATTTGCTGTTATTAAAGTGGTTATATTTTCTTTGTCCGAGGAGGATGAAGTATTGTAAACTGGAAGACCTTTCTCCGCTAAAATTAAACCGCCTTTTGGACATAAATAGAAAGACGTCTCATCCATATTCCAGATTCTTGCCGGATCATCCAAAACATGCTTATCATCTCCAAGTAAATCCAAAGTTTCTTTGAACCAGTTTCGGATTTTTTCTTCAGTAATTAATGATCTGGCTCTATTTATGTATTCAGACTGCTTTAATGAGAGTTCTGGAAATCTACGCATAAATAGATGAAACCACTTCCTCCCAGGAGTATTTGCTTTAAAAGGGGTTTTTAGTTGACTGTCTTCTACCAATTTTTTTATTGAAAAATAAAGGCCTTCTCGACAAATAGGAAAACCCATTTTAGCTGTAGTTTTGATCCAGTGTACCAGCCGATCTTCTATGATCTTCCCTAAAACTGGACTTCTTCCGACTTTGCCTGATGTTTCTGGAGCTCTTCCACTTAACTTATTGCGTATTGTGGAACGGGGTACTTCATACAAATTACATGCTGTACTTACTTTCATTCCACCTCGAATAGCTTCCAATGCATTCTTTACTTGCTGAGGTTCGTATTGAAAAAATGTTCGTTTTGGTCGTTGTCGTACATTATTATTTTTTTTCTTGATTTCAATTTTCTTTTTACTCCGTGCCATTATCTGTAATAATAACAAACATTTATAAATAAATTATTAGTTATATTTTTATGTACATGATGTTTTACCGGTAACGGTATGGTTTCTTATTTGTTTTAAATAAATGTCAATGTATAGTAAATGCATACTCCAGGGTTCTCCATAAAAAAATTATATTTTTGTTTTACAACCCCATTTTGGGATACCTTGATTATTACAAAATATTTTTAAATCATTTTGTTAACGAACGGTCCGTTGCGAGTAAAACACCCTGTAGAGTATAACTGGCTACTATGGGAACACGCGTGTTTTTAAAGTAGTCAGTAAATTATGTCATATGACCAAAATTGGATTTAACTGTTCCATTAGTAGCCACTATTAAACAGTTGCTGTGGCCACAAATAGGTCAGAAGTGTTCTAATAGTAGCCAGCAAATGGCCATTAATGGTGTGAATACAAAAATAAGTGTTCCATTTGTGGCCACCCAATTTAATAATGTATCGAGATAAAATAAGGAGTTTAAAAACAGATGAAATCGTAAAGAAATCATACCCAAAACTTAAAATCATACGTTGATCACAAAATTTTAATATTTGGCTTAAATACAGCTTAAATAAACTTACCTGTTTTCTTACGTATATCGTTAACAGAAGGTCTAATACACAGTGTCACCTACTTCAAGAATAAGTAGAAACTAACCTGTAAATCAGAATAAGTCGCAAATTGTAGAGCCATCGTGTTAGAACGAATATAGTCGAAATTCTTCCGATTTCCGTAAAGGCGGTAAACTCGGACCTTATTATATTAGATTATTGGTTTAGGTGGCCACTAACGGTGAAGTGGCCAAAAATGGTGCTGCTACCCTACTTACTGAAACAAGGCAGGCACGCCGGAATATCCACTTCTGTTATGCGAAGAAGGCCAAAGAGATGTTTATTTTTTTGTAGATGGTATTAGCTGACGTTTGATTTCCTTATAATTATGTGATTTCCGTCTAAAATTTGTTTCAATCCCGTCACTTAAAAATGAGAATAACCTCACTAGCGGCGCGTCATCTGCCCTTCGAGCCGTTTCCTGACCAACTGCTGTTCAATGTTTTCTTTCTGAAATCGATTAGTGTCGATCCGATAGAATCATGCGCGGTGCTTTCCTCTTGCTTCGCTGCGAAAGTAGGCACCTGGGCGATTAAATAGGCGTCTCCAAAGAATTTTCTAGAGGGGTATTTTTAATGAAATTTTAATTAAAGTAATTTAATTAGTAGCGTGATCGCTACAACATCAACCGAACTATTCAGAACAGCAGAATCTAAGATCATAATAGCCATGATGATTGCCAACCTCCGTCGCGGCACGTAAAGAAGAAGGTGCTGTATGTAAAAATCGATTTATTTTGTGCTAAATGCCCTGGTCTATATCCAGAAAATGTATGATGGAAAAATACAAATTTACTCCTGTTTCCTTGAATTTTTGAATTTGAAATATATATACTCATATAATAATGAAATTTGAATTTTCTCTTGTTTGTGAAACTAGGAATAAACCTAGTTATAAATTATTCGTGCTTTCAAACTCACGTTCTAATTTGATTGGCCTTGATTTGTATAGCATACACAGATATAATATCAAAGTAAACGATTGTGACTCACGGAAATATTAATATTTAATGCAATTTATGGACATGCTTCTAAAGAGTACTAAATATTTATTATAATTTTATTTTACCCTATTCTAATAAAAAATGAAGGATATGTCCTAATAAAATAGAAAGAAACAAACAAGGAAAATATACAGTTCCATTCAAATCGACACCTCCAATTGTTCAACTAATTGTTAAACATATACACTAAACGCAAAAAGTATCGCATTGAAGACTCTGAATGCCAAACAGGACCCCCGATTACCAATGAAGAAGTCACGTCAGCTATTAAAACAACTAAAGAAGGTAAAGCTGTGGGGCCTGACCAGTTTTATGTGGAATTCCTAAAACCTATGGATAAACAAGGGATAAAATGGACAACAACTGTATTCAACAAAATATACGTAACTGGAAAAATACCCCAAAGCTGGTTAAAGTCGTCCTTCGTAACTTTACCCAAAAAAGTAAATGCCAAAACATGTGAAGACTACAGAACAATTAGCCTAATGAGCCACTTACTCAAGACGTTTCTGAAAGTGATACAAGGCAGAATATATAAAAAATGCAAAGAACAGGTATCATGGACGCAGTTTGAATTCCGCGATGCTTTAGGCACCCGAGAGGCTTTATTCGCTGTCCAACTGCTTATGCAAAGATGCAGGGATGTTGACTGCGGCGTGTATATTTGTTTTATATATATATATATATATATATATATATATATATATATATATATATATATATATATATATATATATCAATCGGTTTTAAAACGTCTTGCGACGTTGTCCGATGCCTAATTTCCATGACACTCTATCATCCCATTTGTTTTATCGACTACAAAAAGGCGTGTGATAGAGTAAAACATGATAAACTCATAAACATCTTGAAAGAAGCGGGAGTAGATGATAGAGACTTGAGAATCATATATAATTTGTATTACAACCAAACTGCCAATATTAAAGTGGATGACCAATTGACAGAGGCAGTCTCCATAGATAGAGGAGTGAGGCAAGGATGCATCTTGTCCCCGGTGCTGTTTAATATACAGTGCGTCCATAAAGTAACGCATAAATTCGTTATTTCGTAAACCAGCGACTTCAAGAAAAAATACCGAAACAGATCGATTTTTATTTTTAAATTACGATTTTTTGGCATATATATCATACTAGTGACGTCATCCATCTGGGCGTGATGACGTAATCAATGATTTTTTTAAATGGGAACATGGGTCATGTGATAGCTCATTTGAAAGGGTATTCAATTCTCTATCCAATAGTATAAACATTAATATAATTATTTATACAGGGTGTTCAAAAAACATTTTTTTTTTATTAAAATAAGTGAGACAAAAAGAAGAATATATGTAATTTATTTTAATTCAAAATGCATTTTACTACTGTCAGTAAACAGAAAAAAATTTTATTTGACACATAAACATTGATTTTCGTTTAAACGAAATGTTCAAACTGCCAAGAGACAGGTGGGTGGCAGCTTTAACATTGAATTTAAGCGAAAAACAATATTTATTTGTCAAATAAACATTTTTTCCTGTTTTCTGACAACAGTAAAACGTATTTTGAATTAAATAAATTACATACATTCTACTTTTTGTCCAAATTATTTTAATTAAAAAAATGTTTTTTTGAACACCTTGTATAAATAAATATTTTAATGTTTATATTAGTGAATAGAGAATTGAATACCCTTTCAAATGAGCTATCACATGACCCCTATTGTCATTTAAAAAACTCATAGATTACGTCATCATGCCCAGATGGATGACGTTACTAGTATGATATATATGCCAAAAATCGGAATTTAAAAATAAAAATCGACCTGTTTCGAGATTTTTCCTTAATATCGCTGATTTACGAAATAATGAATTTATGCGTTACTTTATGGACGCACTGTATACTCTGAATGTATCTTCGAGCAAGCGCTGGGAGAACTACAGGAAGGCGTATTAGTCAATGGAGTGCGTGTGAACAACATTAGATATGCCGACGACGCTGTAGTTTTTACAGACAGTCTAGATGGTTTGCAAAGAATAATGTCGCGCATATCAGATATAACTAGAGAATACGGACTTGATCTCAATACGAAAAAAACAAAGTAGATGGTAGTCAGTAAGTGCGAAATATTAAATACACAGCTTTTGGTTAACCAACAACTAATTGACAGCTACACATACCTTGGTACCAACATAAACAGCCAGTGGGACCACTCAAGTGAAATAAAACAACGCATAGGAAAAGCGAGATCAGCGTTCATAATGATGAAGTCTCTTTTCAGAAGCCACGATTTACCGCTTGCTACCAAAATCTCTATCATCAGATGCTATGTATTTTCTACATTATTATACGGAGTAGAGGCCTGGACACTTTCGGAGGCTTCTTTGAGAAAACTCGAGGCATTCGAGATGTGGTGTGACAGGCGCATTTTGAGAATTTCGTGGATGGATCGTGTGACTAATGTTGAGGTTCTACGTAGAATAGGCAAGGAATGCGAGATTATTAACACAATCAAAGAGCGCAAACTAGAATTTCTGGGCCATGTTATGAAGAATGAAGAGATATATGGCTTGTTGCAACTAATTCCTCAAGGCAAGGTATTTGGAAAGAGAGGACCAGGGAGAAGAAGAATATCTTGGCTTCAAAACCTGAGAAAGTGGTTTAATACATCGACAACCGGATTATTCTGAATAGCAGCAAGCATAAAGTTAGGATATCCATGGTGATCGCCAACACCCGGAATGGATAGGCACCTTAAGAAGAAGAAGAAAACATTGCTGAGGCCGCTCAAATAGTCTAATTTCAAATAATGAATGTGTTGCATGTGTGAGTCCATACTAGTGTAGTAAAGAAAAGAGAGACGTTCTCACAAACAATTTATTTTACTATTATTTTTTTTATATATTATATACCTACTATATTATTTTTTCTAATAAATTGTTTGTGAGAACATCTCTCTTTTCTTTACTACACTAGTCTAATTTCAATTCTGTAAAGTACATTAGATAGGCATAGTGCCTTTTTTAATGTAAATCATTGTTTTTCTGGTTTATCATAATTATTATGGTTATTATGGCGATCGTAAATTTTTAAATAACAAAAAGACAGTTAAGATTTAATCTGTTTTTGAGACCACCACCATCTGTTTACATATCGTTCAACCGTTTGGTATCATTAGAATAGCCCGTGGTGTGATCTGAATGTAACCATCAATCAAACCGCGAGCTGTTCTGATGATACCAAAGGCTTGAAACATGTAAGCAGATGGTGGTGGTCTCTGAAACAGACAAAATCTTAACTGCTTTTATTTTACCTTTTTTTTTACTCGTACTTCGTAACTTCGTTTTTACTCACGAATTAAGTACTAGGAATCGAAATTCGTTTATCTTTACCCAGATAAATTGACATGTTGTGGGATGCATATTGTAGTTACCCAATGTTTATGCATTTATCGTCCCTTTTTATTGCAAATTGTAGAAGGATAGGGTATAGGTGAAAATGAGAATTTGATTCCGACCTAAGAAACCTTTTAGATTTTTTTTTAATGGAGTCTATTAGGTTTAGCCTATATATTTTTTAATTAATAATTTAATTGTTGATAAACTATTTGTTAGATTGTCCCCGGCTTTAGGAAATTTAATCTACTAAAAAAATGCTTTTTCTACGGCCGTACTAAAAGAGCCACTTTCACGCACGCATTTCGTTTCCGAAAGTTGTACTTTCCCGCACGGCGTGCGTGAAAGTAAATTTTCCCGCACGGCGTGCGGGAAAGTAAAATACCTTGTAATATGGCAATATAATATATTATAATACATGCAATAAACCAATATTTAGATATTATTTACTAATTTATTTCAAATTTATCTTATTGTGTTCATGTTTTAATGAAATTGGCGCGATAATTCGCTGAAATAAAATTATTTTGACGTAATATTTAAAAGTCAGATCGGTAGACAATTAAAATGGTTTTGAATCGTCGTTAAGGTAACCAATATCGTCGTCGTGATAACCCATTATATTGAAAGTTTGGTTTTGACAACCTTGATAAAGAATTAATTTGTGTATTTTCACTTCCAAATAAAAATTGATACAACTCTATTTTTTGTGGCTTTTTTCCAAACGTAGGGCCCTAGAAAAAATATTGTTCCTAACTCATGCGGAAAGTGTCTTCCCCGCAATCGCCTGCTTGCCCGAACTCCGCTATCGCGTCGTTCGGGTCAACGGCAGTCTCGTGGGTGAAAGTATCACTTTCCGCGCTAGTTAGGAAAATAACTATTTATGTCTTTAAGTTATTTATTTATTGATAAGTAATTACTTTCCTAAAATTTTAGTTAAGGGATTAGTTAGATTTTGTTGGGAAAACCCGGATTTTTCGAAAAAAAATTATTATTCTACGGCCGTGCTAAAAAAGGCACTTTCACGCACAAATTTCGTTTTCGAAATTTGCAATTTTCGCTCACGGCGTGCGTGAAAGTAAATTTTCCCGCACGGCGTGCGGGAAAGTAAAATATCTTGTAATATGGCATTATATATTATAATACATTATATAATATAATACATGCAATAAACCAATATTTAGATATTATTTATAATTTATTTCAAATTTATCTTATTGTGTTCATGTTTTAATGAAATTAGCGCGATTATTTCAGTCGTAGGAGATTCTGACCAATAGAAAGCTACAGAAATCTAAATTAGACTGATTATTTCATTCATAGGAGATTCTGACCAATAGAAAGCTACAGAAATCTGAATTAAATCGATAATTTTTGATAATCTCCCGTCGTTAAGTAATTTACGTCAGATGCCCTTCGTTGCTACGGAAAAATACATTCAGTGACATTAATGACAATTAATGTTTTAAAAATTATAAAAGTGATGACTTTCAATCGTCAAATATTTATAAAAACTGTGTGTTTAATGGTAGTTACATAAATAAACTACAATAAAATTGTGGTTTTGAACAGTTTTATTCATGAAATAATCGCAACAAATTGCACTCGACCTCTGAAATTAATATAGAATTTTTGCTCTCGTGACACTTTGACATAATTTCACTCGCCTTCGGCTCGTGAAATTAAAACTGTCAAAATGTCACTCGGGAAAAATTCAATAATTTCAGAGCTCTTGTGCAATTACTACTGATAATTTTTGATAATCTCCCGTCGTTAAGTATATTACGTCAGATGCCCTTCGTTGCTACTGAAAAATACATTCAGTGACATTAATGACAATTAATGTTTTAAAAGTTATAAAAGTAATGACTTTCAATCGTCAAATATTTATAAAAACTGTGTGTTTAATGGTACTTACATAAATACACTACAATAAAATTTTGGTTTTGAACAGTTTTATTCATGAAATAATCGCAACAAATTGCACTCGACCTCTGAAATTAATATAGAATTTTTGCTCTCGTGACACTTTGACATAATTTCACTCGCCTTCGGCTCGTGAAATTAAAACTGTCAAAATGTCACTCGGGAAAAATTCAATAATTTCAGAGCTCTTGTGCAATTACTACTGATAATTTTTGATAATTTCCCTTCGTCAAGTATATTACGTCAGATGCCCTTCGTTGCTATGAAACAATACATTCAGTGACATTAATGTCAATTAATGTTTTAAAAATTATAAAAGTGATGACTTTCAACCGTCAAATTAATATTTATAACAACTGTGTGTTTAATTGTACTAATTTGTACTTACATAAATAAATTACCATAAAATTTTGGTTTTGAACAGTTTTATTCATGAAATAATCGCAACAAATTGCACTCGATCTCTAAAATTAATATAGAATTTTTGCCCTCGTGACACTTTGACATAATTTCACTCGCCTTCGGCTCGTGAAATTAAAACTGTCAAAGTGTCACTCGGGAAAAATTCAATTATTTTAGAGCTCTTGTGCAATTACTACTGATAATTCGATGAAATAATAGCTATTTATGATTAAAGTGGTAAAAGTACACGTTTAAGGCACGCATGTGAAAGTTTGCAGAATGAGCGATACGAGTTCTGCAATTCACCTGAGTGGCTTAAAAATGTACTTTTTAACACGCATATCATACAATATTTTTTCTACAAACCTAATTACAAAACAATATCTACAAAAACTTTTACTTGCATTTGACTAACATTCCATTTTTATATTTTTTTGACATTACATCAAAATTGCCTATACGGTCAAGACGAACTGCAGTAGCATTTTCAACGCTCGTATGGGGTGCTAAGAATTGCATTTTTAACACGGTTGTAGAAAAAATTATTTTGACATAATATTTAAAAGTCAGATCAGCAGACAATTACAATGGTTTTGAATCGTTGTCATGAAAACCAATATCGTCGTCGTGGTAACCCATTATATTGAAAGTTCGGTTTTGACAACCTTGTCAAAGAATTAATTTGTGTATTTTCACTTTTAAATAAAAATTTATATAACTCTATTTTTTGTGGCTTTTTTCCAAACGTACGGCCCTAGAAAAAATATTGTTCCTAACTCATGCGGAAAGTGTCTTCCCCGCACTCGACTGCTTGCCCGAACTCCGCTATCGCGTCGTTCGGCTCAACGGCAGTCTCGTGCGTGAAAATATTACTTTCCGCACTAGTTAGAAAAATAACTATTTCGTCGAAGAAAATCGGGAAAAATATCTCTATGTAGAGTTAGCTTACGGTGAATTTCTGTATGAGTGTTTTTGGTTTAAAGGTAAAATATTCGGACTTCAGAGCAATAATTGAAAAAAATTCAGAGTGCCAATTTGTTTATAAACAAAATAGCACACTTTCTGCGGACTTTGCTTACTTATATTACTGATATATTTATTATGTAATGTTATGATTCGATTCCAACAATAAAATTGGTAATAACTTTTCTTAAAAATGGCTTTGTTTTCTATAATCTGCCCAGACTATTGGGACCGTGCAAGTTCGGCAAAGCGACACCTGGTTTCTACGCTCAGCAACATTTTTCGCACTTTTAATTATATTGGCCAATTATATTAGTCCTGGTTACTGGATAATTGTCAAGGCCATAGTACAAAAAAATAATGAGAAGAAAAAATAAGATTCAGGTTATGTCATTAAAACGTAAACAATTGTATGTAGTAAATAAAATTAGTTATTAAAAAGAGTACTGCAAGCAAAATAAAATTAATTTTTACCTTTATATAATAATTGCATATCATATCAATAATGTGGAGCAATATATAACTTTTCTTCTTCAATGAGAGTAGGTATGAAATATACGTAAGTTTGACAATTTCAATTGACAATATGAATTATTTAAGAAAGTTGCAATATTTCTCCGCTATTCGCACACGATCGTTTCTCGTATCCCCTCCAAGTACTTGCACACCGCGAATAGATAAAGTTCAAACAAAACCCTTCTTTCAGTGCGTCATTAATTTTCACATCATATTGGATTTTATGACATTCAACCAAATGACAAATAATTTATGACAAATAATTAAATGACATTTTATGGTAGGGGATTTCAAGCGGGGATTTTTGCAGTTACTTGAGCGCGTCAGATTATCATATAGCGAGAAACCTGGTACCATGCAGATGTACCTCTACCATATATTGGCTCTTAACACAAACACAAGGGAGTTCGTTAAGGGGGGCCCGAAAAAAAATCTATTCTTAAAAAAACTCGAAATTATCAGATTAAGATAAGGTAAGTTAAGTACATGCAAAAAAGTGTATATTTCAAAAATCTGACGATTTGAGCCGGGCGTAAGGAAATTGGTGAGTCCCAAAGTGTCAAAAGAAAAAAGCGAATATTTCGCGAAATGAATGACAGATCGAAAAACTAAAAAATTTGTGCTCAATATTTTTTTTTTAATCTATCGAATGATACCAAACACAACTTCCTACGGAGAGGAGTGGGGAGTAAATTTAATATTTTAAATACGAATCCCGCGATATTTCACGAAATGAACATCAGATTGAAAAATTGAAAAATACACTTATTTAATATTTTTGAAAAATCTATCAAACGGCACTAAACACGATCCCCCACGGAGATGGGGTGGGGGGTTACTTTAAAATATTAAATAGCCCAGTTTTTATTGCAGATTTGGATTCCTTATGAAAAAATAAGTAACTTTTATTCGAAATATTTTTTCGAATTATGCATAGATGGCGTTATAATAGGAAAAACGATTGTTGGAAATGGAAAATTAAATTAAAAAATGGCAAGCGCCCACTAAAATGGAAAACATTACTTAACTTTTTTTGGTTTTAGGACCTACTCTTCACAACCCAATAGGTCCCCAAAGCGCTCAAGTGACTGCACATTTAGCATACGTTGCTCCCCTACTATTAGTTAAATCGGACAATTACCAGAATATTTATATTTAATATAATATATTAAATATAAATATTTATATCAATATTTGCCAGAATATTAATATTTAAAATATTTTAAATATTTTAGATTATGTGGAACTAGAGTAGAGTTGCCTCTCGTCAGCTCGTCTCGGATACTAAGAACGCAGACCTCGCAGGACGTAAAGCATCCTGCGTGCGTTTATGAGATCTTGGCACCTCAAAGGCGCTTCAGTTTTCATTCGCCCTAGTAGGCCAGGAACCGAAGCTTTTCACCTCGCAATTTTTACAGAATGAATCGATTTGCTTGAAAATTTGAGAATAAGTAGATTGTAGTCCAAGGATCAAAATCTATATGATGTCGAAAGGCGCTTTTGCCATGGGGTTCGTTGCCACCCCACCTTGGGTGTGGAAATTTTTTATTATATTTTGATCGCAAAAGTTGATAATAACATTCATTCTAAGCAAAAAATGTTCTATATATTTTTTTGATAAAATTAATAGTTTTCGATTTATTCGCTATCGAAAGTGTTAGTTTTGTATAGAAAAAATCAATGTTTTTCGATTTACTCATTTAGGATTCACTCAATTTTTCCCGTAGCAAAATTTTTTTCAAACCATGTCCTTGGGAATTAAATAACCTACAATTTTATATTGAAACATTTTTTCGTATCTCTGATGCTAATCTTTCTATTCTGAAGAAAATGGCATTTTTTACCAAACTACAAAAATTCGTTATTCGCTTTTAACTCCACTTTTTTTAAAACTTATCATTCTAATCCGATCAAACTTCTAGAATATATTAACAATATATAAATAAATGAGAATGAATAAGGCAATGACTAAAAACGCTACTGCTAACTTACATTATTATGCTTCCAATTGGATCTTTCCTTTTTTTTTTTCAAAAAAATATATTGATTTTTTAACCTTAACTTTTTTTATTTTTATCTTAGAAAGATTGGTAAAAGATAATTTCGAAGGTTTTTACAAGATCTATAAGCTAATTGATATTAAATCTTTTTGAAATCCTCAGTCGCAAAAAGAAGTGACTTTGAAGAGTTGGTAAAGGTGGTTTTTGCATGTTATTCAAGATTTAATTGTCAATAGCTCACTCAATTTTTGCCATAAAAAAAATTTTTGGAAACGAGGTTATTGGGAATTAAATAAGCTACAATTTCATATTTAAACATTTTTTCGTATCTCTGATTATCTTGCTATTCTGACGAAAAGGCCATCTTTTTTCCAAACTACAAAAATTCGTCTCCATTTTTTTTAAAAACTAATCATTCTAAGCCGGTCAAACTTCTAGAAACTATCAATATTACATAAATAAAAAAGACCAAAAATATGGTTAATGACTAATTTTAATTAGGGTGGTGATTAGAGGGTTGCTTGCGATCACTTTTTCGCTGAAAAAAATGGGGACTGACATTCTTTTCATTATAAGTCACTTAATTTTTGGGCTAGAGACTTTTTTTTTATTTCTCGAGATAGATATTTTCAAGTACTTTAAATTAGTTTGAAAAAGTTGCCCTCGAAAAATGCTTAGTTTTCCCGTCTTTTGACTTTGAAACGACAATATTTAGCATTTGACGAAGAAGAGCCAACATTATAATAGAATATTTAAAAAAAAAACAGTTTTGTTTATTTTTTTAAAAGGTACATTTTTGTTAAGTGAAGTTGTTTTGATAAACGAAAACTTTTGGAGTTATTAGCAGAAAACTTATTAAAAACATTGATTTTTTCGATATAAAAATAAGACGTTCGATAGCGAATAAATCGAAAACTATCAATTTTATCAAAAAAATATATAGAACGTTTCTTGCTTAAAATGAACTTTTTTACCAACTTTTGTGATTAAAATATAATAAAAAATTTCCACCCCCGAGATGGGGTGGCAACCACCTTCATGGTAAAAGCGTGTTTCGGCATGATATAGATTTTGATCCTTAGACTATCCATTACTTATTCTCAAATTTTCAAGCAAATCGATCCATTCTGTAAAAATTGCGAGGTTTTGTCCTATTTTAAGCTTCATTACTTGGACTATAGCAGTATTATAGGTTTGTTTCAACTCGATACAAAACCGTTTTGAATCGTTACGCGCATGCGCAAGAACGAATAATTATACGCAGTAACACATTGTTTGTTACTGCGCATACTCGTAACTGTTCAAGAACGGTTTTGTATCAAGTTGGAACAAACCTTATATCGACGCTATGTTAGATAGAGGATCTAGATAACAGTTGGTACCTTCTTGATATACTGAATTCGCTCTACCAAGATTCACTTTGACACATTCGGAATAGGAAACATACAACACAAAAATTCCTAATACCTCACACTATTAACTGCTAAAATCAACTTAATCTTTCATTAGAAAAAGAAGAATTATTAGCAATAGTGGGAGTGTCTACTAATCTCATAAAATTTTGTGGAGTTTATTTCTACAAAATATTTTTTTGTACAATAAATAATTTTCTCATTTGCTATCAATACATTATAATGGTGTAAATAAATAATTATTGATTGGCGTAAGGTTTATATTATTTTTATGTATGTTTACTATTAATAATATTGGCTATGAGTAGGTGCGTTGGTTGTGCAATAATTTCCAGTCACTTCTGACAACTGAACTTTCCAGAAAAGAAATTACTAACGTCAGTGTCAAAGTGAATCTCGATAGAGCGAATTCAGTATAGCAAGTTTAACCCGTAACTGCTACCGACAAAAAGATCTCGCAATTGCTATTGACGGGTCACTGTGACCCAGTTTTAAAACTCTGAAATCAAGAAAAACCATTAACTGCTACATTTATTTCAAGTCATAAACACTTTATAGAACACTAAATTAATTTGATGTAAAATAGATTGTTATTTACAACTGTGCATATTTTCAGAGTACATTGTAAACATAATGCCTAGTTAATTTGCCCACAAAACACTATGCATTTGTTTTCTTGGACAACTTGCGCAACTCTTCATTTTAGATCTATTTTGGACTGGCAGTGGTGCAGACGTGTCGTCTATTATATATCTATGTATAACAAGGATATTCGGTAAAGGTACATTTAGTTTGTAAAGTTGGGTAATTATTTCGAATTTGAAAAGATCAACAAAACTGCTCACTTTACCTTTATACGAAACACTGATTGACGAGAGAATAGCTGGACAGACAGCTCCCCAACTATCAAACTTAAATGGGTAGGGCGTATTAAAACTATTGTTGGCAGCAGTAACGGGTGTTAAGGTTCTTTTTTGGTGACCAGGAAAGGAGAGACAGGCAAGATCTAGAAAAGATTCAGGTTTTTATTCAGTGCAAGTCTTCTAAGAATATTCCAAATTTTCAGAAAATAATGAAAAAATTTTACAATTTTGCCGTTAAAAAATGTGTTAGAAATTATCAAAATTTGTGCACAAGCCGCGTTTATGACAATTCAGAATATTTTTTACAGAAATCCAAAACGCACACATGTTTCAAATAGGTTATACTCATTTACAATATTGATAGTATAACTGAAAACCTAATTAAGCAACTCAAAAACATAAAAAAAATAACACATTGACCCAATTAAAATGTTCAAAGGCAGCAATAGATACGCCTATGCTATGCCCTTTAATGTTTTCCTTTCATCCAGTTTCTCGGCTTTCATCGTTCAAATATTTCAACGTTTTCGGACCGTTAGATATGACATTTTAAAAGGTTGCCATATTGAAATTCTGCAACGGTAAGTTGGTTCCCTAAAAGCCAAGGACTAACTACATCAAAGTTGTTTTAGTTCGCTAAAATATCCTAAAAGTATGTCACGTAGAATTTTTTCATACAACGTAATAAAAATTATGATGGACCTTTCGGTCTTATTGTTAGTGGGTCCTTTTGAGATATTGTTTAGCACCAGAAGTAAAAGCACAGCTGTTTGGAAGCTCTTAAGTAGAGTTCTGAGAATGGATTTTTTAAATTTAACTGTAATATTTTGGAATATTATTTCAGTGAAAAATAAACAGTTTAGAATTCTAATTTAAGAAGATTTTAAATCTCCCAAAATTTATTTCAAAACAAGATACATGCAAAGATTAAATAAAATTAGGTAATTTAAAATTAGGTCTACTTAAGTTGGAAACATATGGGAAACTTTTTTATTATTAATTTTACGAAAAAAAGTTATTCTTCATAAAAAGTTCTGCATGCTCTAAAACCTAAGATTCAATCATTTAATATCAAATTTTATCAATATTATGGTTATGTCAAAAAATATGAATTTCGTTCAAGGGTAAAGTACATTTATTTCTCTGAATATCGAAAATTCTTATTATGAAAAGTTGTTTGGAATTAAAAACTAAGATCAAATATGTATTTATATGCTTCTAATTAAAAAAAATATTTTCCAAACCTTTCTCAGATTTGTAGATACTTAACTTCGTTTTTATTTATTACACATAAAATAACTCTTTTATTATTACTTTTACGAAAAAAAGGTATTCTTTATAAAATTCTCTGTATGTCCTAAGCCCTAATATGCAATCATCAGATATCACATTTTATTAATTTTATACGAGGTGTGTCAAAAAATATAAATTTCGCTCAGGAGTAAAGTACCTTTATTTGTCACAAAATTGAAAATTGTTATTACAAAAAGTTGTTTAGAATTAAAAACAATGTTTCAATATGAAATTACATCCTCCTATTTGAAATATTGTGAAATATAAAGGTACATACATACTATACTCATGAGCGAAATTCATATTTTTTGACACACCTCGTATAAAATTAAAAAATGTTGATATATCATGGTTGTATCTTAGTTTTTAAACCATGCAGAGCTTTTTATGAAGTATAACTTTTTTTCGTAAAATGAATAATAAAAGAGTTAAGTATCATATTTGTAATAAATATAAACGATGTTGCGTATTCATAAATTTGAGAAAAATTTGTAAAATATTTTTTTTTCAATTAGAAGCATGTAATTGCATATTTGATGTTAGTTTTTAATTCCAAACAACTTTCCATAATAAGAATTTTCGATATTCAGAGAAATAAAGGTACTTTACCCTTGAACGGAATTCATATTTTTTGACATACCTCGTATAATATTGATAAAATTTGATATCTAATGATTGAATCTTAGGTTTTAGAACATGCAGCACTTTTTATGAAGAATAACTTTTTTTCGTAAAATTAATAATAGAAAAGTTTCCCATATGTCTCCGATTTAATATGTATGCTATATACAGGGTGTAACAAAAATACAGGTCATAAATTAAACCGCATATTTTGGGACCAAAAATAATTCGATTGAACCTAACTTACCTTCGTACAAATGTGTACCTAAAAAAAGTTACAGCCCTTTGAAGTTACAAAATAAAAGTCGATTTTTTTCAATAGATCAAACACTGTTTGAGGTTTCTTATTGAAAACGGACATGTGACATTCTTATGACAGGAACATCTGAAAAAACAATTATAGTGAAATTTGTGTACCCCATAAAAATTTTATGGGGGTTTTGTTCCTTTAAACCCCCCAAACTTTTGTGTACGTTCCAATTAAATTATCATTGTGGCACAATTAGTTAAACACTATGTTTTTAAAACTTTTTTGCCTCCTAGTACTTTTTCGAAAAGTTAGTTTTTTTTTGAGATATTTTGAATATTTTGTCAAATCCACCACTAGTCTAAGAGCTAGTGAACCCTCCGACTAACGGTCGTCCTGTAAGGCTAGAAATTTTTCTAGTGATAATTCATAGCACACCAAGGCTAAAAAACCATGACCTGGCAGGCCTCAGTGGTGCACGTGTATCTACCAGGTGAATCGAAAAGTGCAAATTTAGGGGGTAAAATAAACTTTCTCCTGTAAGGTTTAAATTTAAGTATGTGTTTGAATAAGTCATTCAGAAGAAATGTGTACAATGACAGGCGATTCTGAAGAGCATAAGACCTTGCCAGGCGAGGGGAAAGATTAGGGGTTTTTCCTAAAATTATTCTTTTTGCATCGAACAAATTTTTTTTAGGTTTTCTGAATCATTCCAAACAGAAAACGTCTTTAGTGATTTTTCTCTTAAGTTAACAGTTTTTGTTATATAAGCGATTGAAAATTTTGAAAATTGCAAAATCGGCCATTTTTAACCCTAAATCGGACATTTATCTAAAAATTTCAATGTTGACAAGATACGTAGATATTCTTTAAACATTGATTGATGAAATTGCGAAGAGTTTTTTGCAATAAAATATCGAAAACCATTTTGTTTTTTTAATTGCTAATCAAGCAGGTGCTACACTATAGTATAAGTGAGGACGTTTGAGTTTGCATAAATTCATTATCTCGAGAATGGGCCAATTTCAAGAGAAATCCTCAGACAGGTCGATTTTTATTTTTAAATTAGGACTTTTTGGCATATATATAATACTAGTGACATCATCCATCTGAGCGTGATGACGTAATCGATGATTTTTTTAAATGAGAGTAGGGGTTGTGTGATAGCTCATTTGAAAGGTTATTGAATTTTCTATTCACTAATATAAACATTAACATAATTATTTATACAGGGTGTACAGAAAAAATTTTTTATTAAATTAACTTCGATTAAATTTGACAAATAGAAGAAACATTTTTTTGTACACCCTGTATAAATAATTATGTTAATGTTGATATTACTGAATAAAGAATTAAATAACCTTTCAAATGAGCTATCACACAACCCCTACTCTTATTTAAAAAAATCATCGATTACGTCATCACGCCCAGATGGATGACGTCACTAGTATTATATATATGCCAAAAAGTCCTAATTCAAAAATAAAAATCGACCTGTCTGAGGATTTCTCTTAAAACTTGCCCATTCTCGAGATAATGAATTTATGCAAACTCAAACGTCCTCACTTATACTACAGGCCGCACACGCTTGATTAGCAATTAAAAAAACAAAGGGGTTTTCGATATTTTATTTCAAAAAAACTCTTCGGGATTTCATCAATCAATGTTTAGAGAATATCTACGTACCTTGGAAACATTGAAATTTTTAGATAAATGTCCGATTTAGGGTTAAAAATGGCCGATTTCTCAATTTTCAAAGTTTTCAATCGCTCATATAACACACTATTAACTTAAGAGAAAAATCACTAAAGACGTTTTCTGTTTGAAATTATTCAAAAAACCTAAAAAAAATTTGGTCGATGCAAAAAGAATAATTTTAGGAAAAACCCCTAATCTTTCCCCTCGCCTGGCAAGGTCTTATGCTCTTCAGAATCGCCTGTCATTGTACATATTTCTTCTAAATGACTTACTCAAATACATACTTAAATTTAAACCTTACAGGAGAAAGTTTATTTTACCCCCTAAATTTGCACTTTTCGATTCACCTGGTAGATACACGTGCACCGCTGAGGCCTGCCAGGTCATGGTTTTTAGCCTTGGTGTGCTATGAATTATCACTAGAAAAATTTTTAGCCTTACAGGACGACCGTTAGTCGGAGGGTTCACTAGCTCTTAGACTAACATATTTGTGTATTATTAAGTACGATTTTAGAGACTTGGTAATAATATGAAAATTTATTTATAAATTACAGTTTGATGTATACTTTGAACAATATTAAAAAAGAAGCCACATCTCGATAAAAGGTGCCTTATCTGAAAAATACTAAGAGGCAAAAAAGTTTTAAAAACACTCTGTTTAACTAACGGTACAGCAATAATAGTTTAATTGGAACGTACACAAACATTTGGAGGGTTTAAAGGCACAAAACCCCCATAAAATTTTTATGTAAACATATTAAAACAGAAGTCACATCTCGATTAAAACTGGTTTATCGAAAAAGTACTAAGAGGCAAAAGAGTTTTAAAAACATTGTGTTTAACTAATGGTACTACAAAAATAATTTAATTGGGACGCACATAAAAGTTTGGGGGAGTTTAAGGGAACAAAACCCCCATAAAATTTTTATGGGCTGCACAAATTTCAATATAATTTCTTTTTAGGATGTTCATGCCATAAGAATGCCACATGTCTATTTTCATTAAAAAATCTCTAATAGTTTTCGATATATCGGAAAAAATCGATTTTCATTTGGTAACTTCAAAGGGCTGTAACTTTTTTTGTGTGCATATTTGTACTAAGGTAAGTTAGGTTCAATCGAACTATTTTTGCTCCAAAAATATGATTTAATTTATGACCTGTATTTTTGTTACACCCTGTATTATAATGTATATATGTAGAGCTTTGAAAAATAGGCCGTTTAGGTCCAGAGTTCGTTTATTTCTTTAAAAAAAATTTTCTGTTGTGTGATATGGTTCTCCAATTCTGGACATTATTTTCTTCCAAATCCGCTATAACCGCTTGTCGCCATCGTCTTCTAGGTCTCCCCTTCTTTTTCTTATAGCATGGTGTCTTCCAAGCTATTTCTATTCACTTCGGTGTTCTTCCTTCTGTCATTCTTTAAATATGACCCAGCCACTGTAATCTTCTTCTTTTTATGATCATATGTATGGTTGGTTGTGTGTAGATCTCACAAATCTCTTTATTTGTTTGCCTAATATAAAAATCTTCCGTTTTCTTTACTCCGAGTATTCTCCTCAAAACCTTGCGTTCCCATCTTAACAATTTTTCTTTATACTTTTGGTTTAAGACCCATATCTCGCATCCATATATTGCTGTTGGTCTTATACAGGGTGAGCCACGCTCAACGGGACGGAGCCTACCGGGGAAACGGCTAAAGATATTAAAAATTCCTTCCGTAGGAATACGTAGGTCAGTACCGGCTACAAATTAAAATTTGTGAAATATATACAGGGTGTCCCAATTTAGCGCAATGATATAAAGTTCTATATTTTTAAATGGAACAACCTATATTTCACTTTAATTTTGAATTCTACTGAACAAAATAATGTTATTTTATTCAACATTCCCTATACCTATTCTTGACCTATCTCGATTTATTTGGGTTTTTCTGAAAATGTACTATTCGCGAAATTAATTAATTACACATTATCGCATGAATTTTAATTAACGTCCTTTTGTCATTTAATTGTAAGTGTCGGTGCTTTACATCAGAATATTTACCATTTGAAACTAATCTACAGAGTGTTCGCAATCTGAAGTGTCAATGCTGTACAATATTTTGTGTAACTACTTTTTTAACTTAAATGGGACACCCTGTATTTTACTTTAATTTTGAATTCTAATCAAAAAAAATAGTATTACTTTATTAAACAATCCCTATACCTATCTTCGATAATTTTTGATTTATTTGCGTTTTTTTGAAAATGCACTATTCTTGAAATTAATTAACTACACTTTATTACATAAAGTTAAACAAAACACACTGGAAAAAATTAATTTACATTGTGTCCATTTTCTTCGATACATAACCTCACTCTGTGTTCAAAATTTTGTTTTACTTTTCTTAACATTTCTGGAGTAACTGTTGCAAACGCATTACGAATACGCGTTTTCATGTCTTCTGCGGTTGTAGGTGGAGTTTGATAAACCAAACTTTTAATATATCCCCAACCATTGATGTTAACCCAGGTGATCTAGGAGGCCAATTGACAGCACCACCCCTACCTATCCACTTTCCGCGAAATTTTCTGTCTAAATATTCTCTAACATTACGCGTGTAATGTGCTAGAGCAGCGTTTCCCAACCGGTGGGTCGCCGCGACCCACCAGTGGGTCGCGGGCAGATTTCAGGTTGGTCGCGGCGTGGCTCTTATAGTAGCTGAGTGACGTACAGAGTACAGAATAGCGTATCATCATGGGTGAGGGATGGGTCGCGAATATTAAAAAACATCAGAAGGTGGGTCGCCAGATATAAAAGGTTGGGAACCACTGTGCTAGAGCACCGTCTAGCTGCAGAAACATTGTTCTTCTAATATTTAAAGGGATATTTTGCAAAAGTATCCAAAAGTCTCTTCGTAGAAATCTTAAAAACTTTTGTCCATTTAAATGGCCATTAAAAAAATAAGGTCCTATCACATGTTCTCCTATTATTCCACCATATACATTAAGGGACCATCGGTTTTGTCGATCAATACATCTATATTCATGTTGATTTTCCGTATTATAATAGTGAAAGTTATGTCGATTCACGAGTCCATTATTATGGAAAGTAGACTCATCAGTGAACAAAATTTTATCAAAAAAATGTTGATCTGCTGCTACTCGCGAGCTGCTTGATAATATCAAATATAGAAAGATATTTTGGACACGTAGTAAGGGGAGACCGATATAATATTCTTCAACTTATTATGGTGAGTAAAATCGAAGGACGCAGAGGAATTGGTAGAAAATAGGCCTCTTGGTTGAAAAATATCAAGGAGTGGACAGTCATAAAAAAAGCAGAGTAACTATTTACAACAGTTCGAGACAGAGACAGTTTCGCCAACGACAGTTTGGCCATGTTAACCCATTAACCGCCAAGCAAAGAAATACTGCAATAATATGTAATATATTTGATTAACTAGAGTAAAATAAACTTAAACATTCGTAAAAAAATTATTTTACACTTTAATAATGGCAGGTGTCACAACAACAAAATGGTTCGTTTTCGAACCTTTGGCGGAAATGAGATATAAAAATTGAAATACATAATTTTATTTTTTGTGAAAAGTCTCAAAACATTTAGAGTGTAAATGGACCTGGAAGTTTTGATAAACAAAAATAGTATGGTTAGAACATTGCTTACATCTTCTTCAGCTTCTTTCTCAAAAACGAAGTCGAACGGCCCTCTATCTTTTTTAGAAATTATTTTAGATATTTCCAGTTTACACTTTCCAATCCTGTATCTTGCACTGTGCCAGTTGCATAAATTCGACAAATCGACTTATTGTCTACAACACTACACAGCCTCCCTTAAGTAGCCCCCTCCCCCACCCTAGATTATAACAAAACTGAATACCAGACTACCCGTCTTTCTAAAGGTACGTATCCACTACGTTCGTAATATTGGACCACCGAGGCACTGCCGCACGGTCGTTGGCGCACTGTTGCACGGTCCGGGAGCGCCAACCATCCAATATATTCACGAACCTCTTGCACTCCGCGCTCCCTGCAACTGCTCCAATCGATACGGTATGCGCTCCTCTACATATAAACCGACACCAATTGGAACGCCGAGGCGGAGCGCGCACTGTTGCACGGTCCGGGAGCGCCAACCATCCACTATGTTCACAAACTTCTTGCGCTCCGCGCTCCCTGCAACTGCTCCCATCTACATGCATGCGCTCCTCTACATATAAACCGCCACCTATTGGACCGTTGAGGAGGAGCGCACACTGTTGCATGGTCCGAGAGCGCCAACCATCCACTATGTTCACGAACTTCTTGCGCTCCGCGCTCCCTGCAACTGCTCCAATCGATGTATGTGCTCCCTTACATATAAATTGTCCACAGATTGGAGCGCCGAGGCAGATTGCGCACAATTGCACAGTCCGGGAGCGCCAAACGTGTCCACTATGTGGAGCAGTTGAAGGAGCTCGGAGCGAAAGCCTAGTGGATACGTGTTTTTACACATAATAAAGAAATATCCCAAAAAATTACTGCCTGTGCATCACCTTGACTTATTCCTGATCAGACAGGATTATATGTCGACTTCCGCCAATGGTTCGTTATCGAACCATTATTTTCAAACACGAGATTTGATGACTCAGAAAATATTTTTTTTGTATTTTTATAACAATTGGTGTACAAATAGGTTAAAAAAATAATGTTTTAATTTATTTGACCATAAAAGTGTTATGCCAATAAAATTACTACAGTAAAAATAAAGTTGTGTCGAAGGATTGAAAATGTCGGACATTTTGAAAATATTTTTGTGATGAAAGCACGAGTTTGGAAATTAAACAAAATTAAATTTAGTTACACTTATATCTTGTGGTTACTTAAAAAATACAAAGATTTAAAAAAAAATGTACGAATTGTCAAAAAAAATTCTACAAAAAAATGGTGCGTTTTCGCACCTTTGGCGCTAAATGGGTTAATCGCCAACGTTGATAGGGAACGTTAAGAAGAAGAAGACATTAAAAAGGCATTTGACAGTGTAGAATTATGGGTAGTTATCCACTTATTGTACGCAAGAGCGATGATAACTTTTGATCGGGATAACCAAATCTACGTCTCTACAAATTTTCAGGCAATTTAACTGATACCACATTTAGATACGAAAATATCAAAGAATATTTTGGCTTTATTTTTGGTAACCTCGAAACAAGTTTGTTTATTTACACTGAATTACATCTGCATATCTGATTTACTATTCTGAAGTGTGTTTATAAATTAAAAGAACCGACACTGCAAACGAAATTTATTAAAATAAAATATAAATAATAAATATGAAATTTATTAGTAACACATAAAAAAGGACATAAATTCCAGTTTTCTACATAAAATTGTACTTTTCCCTCCTTTTCAATTCCATCGCAGCTATCACAAAAATTTTAAACGTTATCCTTTTCGATGAAGCCCCACGGCAACTCCAAATAATTTTTCTCTCTGTTGCAGAAACCACAGAATCTCTGCGTTCGACCACCACAACGTCAGATCCCCAGGAGAAGGACAAAGGGCCCGAAACGTCTCGAGTCCTGAAGGCGCTGTCGTGGTTGGTAACACAGCGGGAAAGTGACTGGGGATGGCGAAACGACACCCCCAAAGTATTGACGGCCCTCCAACTCGCCCCCAGAGAGGAGTCTCCGAGGCAGACCGCCGATCCTCTGGAGATGCAATTGTCCCTCAAGCAGATGGAGGTGGAGATTGTCGTGTTGTTGTGGAGGTAATGTTGTTATTGATTTAGTGTTGAAACTATCGACAACTTAAATTACGATAAAGTTTACTTTAACGATAAAAAAGAATGCAAAGATCAGTGGAGCAGTATGAAATGTAAATATGGGTTCATTATTATTATCGTATATGCTAGTATTTGTGGCAGATGCTTAAAATAAAATATATAATTGAATAAATGTGTTATTAACTATAAGAGTTACACCTAGCATAATATTTATGTAAAAGGTGCTGGTTGTATATTTTATCACGAAATAAGTTAAATTCAAATCTATAAATTACTTAAATTGTATTACGACTTTACGATACTTGGTAATGTATGCTTCTTCTTCTTTCTCCAGTGCGCTGGGTTGTGTTAAATCTCGTGTTGGACAGCGTGCAAGTACATAACTTTCTTAAGTATGTTAAGACGGCGTATACACATGACATGTTAGGTTACCGTCATTATCATCCAGCCTCAAAAGTCCACTGCTGAACATAGGCCTCCTCCCCTCGTTTCCAACCCCATCTATCCTGCGCCGCCCTCATCCAGTTTTTATTTACCTTTCTTAAGTCGTCAGTCCATCTTGTAGGCGGTCGACCGTAGTCTTGTAGGTTACCGTAAAGACGCAGAAACAGAGAGATTTTTTATTGAAAATGAACATATGGCATTCTTATTGCAGAAACATCTTAAAGCAAAATAGCAGTGAAATTTGTGCACCCCAAAAAATTTTTATAAGGGTTTAGTTCCCTTAAACCCCCCAAATGTTTGTGTACGTTCCAACTAAATTATTATTGTTGAACCATTAGTTAAACACAACGTATTTGCCTCTTAGTATTTCTTGACACTAAGGATTACGTGATTTAAATCGTTTTTTTTTATTTACAATAGTTTTTGTTCGATCAGATTTATAAAACTCTAAGTGTTCAGTCCGTTGAAACCGTTCTAGTATATTTTCAAAAGTTTCTCTTCTTGGTTGTCGTCTATCAGGGAATTGCTGATGAAAAATTCTTATTGCTAGTATGACATTTTTGTTATACTCCACTAGCACAAAAACCATATTAATCAGTTCCTCATTAGACAAATTCATATTAGTAATGGTAACAAAGCAACTGGAACTAAAAAAATATTATAATGTCAAATTTTTAAGCAAATTTCATATCATAGCCAACTAGGTAGAATATTTTATGTTATTTTATTAATATTTTAGGCACCAACAATCTTAACTACGTATGTATTTGTATATCTCATCCAATATTGATAAATAATTAAGGATAAGTCTAGATTATGTATTTTTTTTTTCGAAAAGTTATTTTTGATTGAATATTTTTACGGCCACCTAATAAAATTTCAAGTAATTTTTGTTGTAATTAATTTTTGGCTTAAATAATCACGAATAACTCACAAATTAAAGTACTTAGGTATAGGAAATAATTAAGAAATAAAAACGTATCCTATAAGTATCATTTCATTACAATGCTAACATTTCATTTAATAAAACTCAGAAAATACTCATTCCCAGTTTCTACCAACCCTGTATATTAATATTTCGCTATACTATTAATGTTTAACAATAGTAGACTATATTAAAAATCGTTTGAACATAAATAGAAATTTTGATGTCAAATCGCTAAAATTCCATAGAGTGTGATACGAAATTAACAAAAAAAAAAAGAATGTGTGTGTACTTTGTACGCACGTAAGAAGATATTCTTCTATTATATAATAGGTAATTTAAACGAGTGGTAGCGGGTAGATACTTCTCTGCGATCCCGGTAGGGAATAGATCTACTTCAGGAATAGCACACCTGCCCTACGCGAGCTCATGGATTTCCCCAACATCCATTTACCGGGGAAACCATGTCCAAACCCAAAGCATTCCCATCTCCACCATTTCCTCCTTCCACATCCTAACCAACTCGCCAACACGCACTAGCCAAGCGTGGCGTTTTAATGGCTAAAACCCCAAAAGCAAATTTCCATGAAAGACGAAACTACTGAACGGCCCTCAGTCTCCGGCGGCTCCAACACCCCCAGCCAAGGTAGCGGGTGGAAAAGGGTTGGAGCAGAGGGTGCTAAGAACCCCCGGAAAAGATCAGGCTACCACAAAGAACGACAAATGCATATCACCTCATATAATGTTAGAACTCTTATATCGGACCAGAAGATGATGGAACTGGAGGAAGAACTGAAAACCATAAAATGGGACATCATCGGCCTCAGTGAAATCAGACGAAGAGGAGAAGCGCAAATTACCCTTAAATCGGGGCACTTATTTCATTTTAGAGGAGAAGAAGACACTTCAAATAGTGGAGTAGGATTCATTATACATAGAAAGCACACCCAAAATATAATTAAAATTAACAGCATAAGTCCCAGGATTGTGTACCTCATCTTCAAATTAAATGCAAGATATAACCTTAAGATAATCCAGACATATGCTCCAACGACTAGCCACTCGGATGAAGAAACTGAAATATTTTATGACGACCTACAAACAGCATTACATACTACACCAGCATACTACACAATAGTTATGGGCGACTTTAACGCGAAAATGGGCTTTAAACAAGATGATGCAGAAGTAGCAATGGGCAAGTATGGCTACGGCGAAAGAAATGAACGAGGGCAAAGACTGCTTAACTTCTTACACCAGGAAAATTTATCCGTGATGAACTCTTTTTTCGATAAAAAGCCTCAGCGTAAATGGACATGGATAAGCCCAGATGGCAGTGTCAAAAATGAGATAGATTTTATCATAACGAACAGAAAAGAAATAATTAAAGATATTGAAGTACTTAACAAATTTTCGATAGGAAGCGACCACAGATTAATCCGAGCAAGGATACAATTAAATGTCAACTTGGAAAGAACAAAGATGATCTTCAAAACACGAAAGAAGAAATGGATTCCTCCAGAAAACAACGACCTCTATGAAGATATACTAACCAGACGTATACAAGACTTAGAAAACGAAATAGAAGACATCGAACTAGCAAACAATCTCATAACGGAGGCACTTAAAGAAACCGAAAGGGAGTGCTGCCCGACGGTCGTGACCCATAAAGAAAAATTAAGCCAAAATACCAAAGAGTTAATAAGTAAAAGAAGACAACTGACGGAAAAATACGACTCCAACTACACAACACTGAAGAAATTAAATAAAGATATCCACCGGTCGATCCGAAAAGACATAAGAGAAAACAATACAAGAGAAATAACTCAAATAATTCAAGAAAACAAAAGTTTAAAAGTTTTGCGGCGAAATACGAATAACATTGGCAACAAAAATATGTACAGAATAAGAAATAAAGACAACAGCATTGTTACGGATAGAGCCGAAATCCTTAAGGTTGTCGAATCGTTTTATCGCGAAATGTATGAGAGCACCAACGCAAGGCAAGATCAGCTCCTGTCCAAAATCACAAACCAGGGATCAGAATTAATGCCAGAAGTAACACCATACGAAGTTAAAAAGACACTTTCAGAAATGAAAAATAATAAATCCCCTGGCGATGACGGAGTAGTGATCGAGGCAATCAAACAAGGTGGAAATAAAATTATCCAGGTTTTGGCCAAACTTTTCACCGAATGCATTTACCAAGGAAAAACGCCTTCTCAATGGAACAATGCAGTCATTGTTTTATTGCACAAGAAAGGTGACATAACAGATCTAAAAAACTACCGTCCTATCAGTCTGCTATCACACATATATAAACTTTTCACAAAAATTATCAAAAAGAGACTGGAGGCTAAGTTAGACTTCTATCAGCCTAGAGAACAAGCTGGCTTCAGATCCGGATACAGCACTAACGACCACTTACTGGTAATAAAAAACTTGATCGAGAAGTCTGCGGAATACAACAAACCATTGGCACTGATATTCGTGGACTACTAGAAAGCGTTCGATACCATAAACCAGCAGAAAATGTTAAAAGCATTGACAGAATGCCGAATAGATTATCGCTATACTAACATGATAAAATATATCTACCACAACGCAACGGCTAGCGTAAGACTATCTGATCAACAAACAAATAAATTCTGTATACAGCGAGGAGTACGGCAAGGAGACACCATCTCACCAAAGTTGTTCACAACCCTTTTGGAACACAGTTTTAAGAAGGCAGATCTGAACGAATATGGTATCAACATAAATGGAGAGAAGCTCAGTCATTTGAGATTCGCAGATGACATCGTCCTTATAGCCGATCGTATGGATGATGCAATAATAATGTTGAACAAGTTATATCACGCTTCCTTAGAGGTCGGACTAAAGATTAACATCAACAAGACGCAAATAATGACTAATCTGGTGCTAAATCGTAATATTGTTCTTGATGGAATGAATATTGAGCAGACTGCATCTTATAAGTACTTGGGACATGAAATTCGATTGGGAAGAGATAACCAGACGTGCGAGCTCCCACGTCGCATAGGATTAGCCTGGGCAGCGTTTGGTAAACTGAGCTATGCATTTAAATCGGACTTACCCATATGCCTGAAAAGGAAAATCTTTGACCAGTGTGTATTGCCTGTACTCACTTATGGAGCGGAAACATTAACACTCACAAAAAAGGTAGTGAACAAGATTCGCATTACTCAAAGGGCTATGGAGCGCCAGATGTTTGGTGTCTCCCTGAGGGACCGAATCCCAAACGAAGAAATAGGTCGTAGAACAAAAACAGCGGACGCCGTCGAAAGAATCGCGTCGCTTAAGTGGAATTGGGCAGGACACGTCGCCAGATTGTCAGACAACCGATGGACAAAACGTATTGTCGAGTGGAGGCCACGAGAAGAAGCACTACGGAGCAGAGGACGACCACCAACCAGATGGGCTGACGATCTGAAACGTATTGTCGGCAACTGGATGCAAGCCGCACAAAACAGAGAAAGATGGAAAGAGCTGAGGGAGACCTATGTCCAGCAGTGGACGCGTACGGGTTGATGATGATGAATTTAAACGAAGTAAATATACTTAAAAGGTTATTTGTACTTATTTTATTTAAAAATCAAACTAACTTTCTTATCTACCACTTTCAAAAAAGAAGAATATCTTCAAAAATTATATAATAATATACTTACAATCATAAAATCTATAAAAAAAATAAAAAAATAATAACTTGCTTGGGGCTTGAACCCACTTCACGTCTACCGCGCCGTACGAAAGTTGACGCCATTTCAAACTGCACCAAACTCTCGTATACGTCATGTGGGAATATACACAAACTAAACGATTACACCATAAATTTATATGAATTTAATAAAATTATTAGTTTGATTTTTGTCGAAATAAAATACAACAAAATATAGAGTAAGAAAACGATATATGAGATGCAGATTTGTAGAAAGTTTGTTCGTAATCAGATTATGTAAATTAAAGCATTGCCTACTAATAGGTAACTACATTATTTTGTTTACATTTTCCAAATAGATAGGTATTGAAACTATTAGGTATTTCCAACTGAAACATTTAGAATTACGTACCTGCGGCTTTTCAAAACTATTTAAAAAGTCACTATAATTATAAATTTGATTTTATTTCTGTCCACACATCAATAAAAACTAATATTATACAATATTTTTGTTTACCGATAACCTCCATATTGAACAATTATTGACAGATCATTTCAAAATTTCAACACCCAATCGGAGCCCGTATAACAACTAATACCATACTGTCGGTGTGCGCATGCGCGCGGATCAATCAAATTTTACCCTCAATCGATTCGCCGCTAAAGAAGAATATCGTCAGAAACGTAATTATCTTTTAAACTACCTCGTATAATATTACAGATTCCTATATTTTAAGAAAGAAAACATCGAGAATCCATGAATGTAAAAATATACAGGTTGTTCCATTTAAAAAAACTAAAGTTTATGTCACCCTGTCAATACGGGTGGACCTGTATATTTGATAATATTTTTAGATGATGGTCCATATGTGCCCCAACTTTTACCTACATAACTTTTTTTCGTATCTATTACGATAAATGAGTAATTGGACTTTGTCAGACTAATGCCCCACCCTGTATGTAGCTGTTGTTTTTATTACGGTATATCGTATTCTTTCGTTATGTTTTCATATACCTTTGATTTTATTACTTTTATCATTATTCCCAATTTTAGATTTCCTCTGGCAATTATAGCTTTTATTTCTTTACCCCTTTACCAAATCTGGTAAATAATCTCCTTTTATATTCACTTGGTTTATTCTTAGTACATAATCCTCTGCCTTCTCCAGTATTCTTCGTATAGGCTTTTTGCCTTATTAGGCCCTTTAGGCTATTACTTTTAAGTCGTCCTAGAACTTTAAAAGACACTGGTGGTTGTTTCTACATTGTTTCTTTCGGTTTAACTTTATTTTTCTAATTTTTACTTTTTACGCATATTAAATATCACCGTTGACCTGATTTACCTGGTTTATTAATTTGTCTGAAAGCACCTTCTACTAGAAACATTCTATACCTTTTTCCTCTCCATTAACCTGCAGATTGGAATTGTTCTAAAGTGTTTGTTAAAAGTTACTCATCTTACTGGGTA
The DNA here is from genome assembly GCF_917563875.1 of Diabrotica virgifera virgifera. NCBI lineage: Eukaryota > Metazoa > Arthropoda > Insecta > Coleoptera > Chrysomelidae > Diabrotica > Diabrotica virgifera. Next base: position 172,001,220 of record NC_065449.1, on the reverse strand, counting down.
TTCCTAACTTCCTAGGTATGTTACCTCCTTTTAAAATACTGACTTTCAATGTTAAATGGCAGCTGTACAAAAAAAGTTATGGTCTATTCCTAAGAGTAATTCAGTAGTCTTCACCTTTTATAAAAACCGCTGGAATATTTCAATTTTTTCCTCTAATCTTCCACATTATTATGGACGTTTTTTGTTGATTAATTGACATCTGTTATATATTTGACGTCATTGACATTTTTCTTAAATATTCAGTTAAGAAAATCATCTTACTTTTAAAAGAAGTCCGTCAAGGAAACATTGATTTAAAAAGCTCAATGTTTCCTTGACGGACTTCTTTTACTGGGCTTTGACCCACATATTTTTGTTAAATACTATCTTGGTGGTTAGCATGTACATTGCACGTAAGCACTGATGATGACTGTAAACCAGTCGAAAACTAGTTATGTGATTTTGATGTGGCTTTTTTGAGGGTTTTTAAATATACCATTTATACAGGATTTTACTGTTTTTTGTATTACATGGTATACAGCCAACCACAGGAAAATTTTTTCCTTGTGAATTTTCATCTTACTTTTATCTTAAAAGTGACTCACAGACTGTGAATCACAGTGAAAAAATAACTCTTTCTTGTTCCTAGTAACATAATATAAATATATGTAGGTTTCTTTTAAAGACGATCGTAATAAAAGTCCGTTTGATGTTTAATAGTTTTAATTAATAAAATAGATGACTAAATTATTGTTACTATTAAATTATCGAAATGTAAGAGTGTAAAAGTGTACTTTGCGACCAAAATTCTACGTGTTCTTATTTTTACAAAAAGAAATGTATCTATCGATAATTTGCGTCTAATCAATATAATACCCGTCTTAGTATTATCCCTATGCGTCTTGTAATCAATAACACGTCTAATGTCGCTGAGATCTTAAAATCGACTGAATGTATTCGTCCTCTTACCCTACGCTAAAACAAACCGTCTTAGGCTAATCTCCTTTTTCCTGTGAAACAACCCAATTAAAATTAGTTCAAAGCATATACCGACATCTTCCAATAACCCAATAATACAAAAATTAAAAGTAGTCCGCTACCGTCGCCGTAATCCCCAATTCGTTCCACCCATCTGTGCCCACGTAGGTACATATGTGTGAGACTCTATCCCGTTCTCGTATTAATAATTAAGAAATATTATATACAGGGTATCTTAAAAATTAAGATAAAATATTTACAATCCTACATTCGGCCATCCTGTTCGGAATCCGACTCGGATTCCATGCAGTTATCTATCCACGGCTTCATGTACTCTGCACACGTTGAAGTGCTCTGAGGTCCATCATGGTATCCAGATTTCTTTACCTCGTACCTGTCATTTGGATTCACCTGTACTACCACGTACGGTCCAAAATATTTCTTCAGCAGTTTGAGTCCTCCACCAAACTGTGTTCTCTTGATTGCCACTAAGTCCCCCTTTTTATACATCCTCGGCCTTTTTCTTCGTAGATCATATCTGCGTCTATTTTCCTCTTGAATTTTGACTAACTGACGTCGACTCTCGTTTCTCAGCATCTCTTTATCTTCATCAAATTGTTTAATTATCTCCTGTTCTATAATCCAGTGGCGGCTCGTACCACTTTAAGAAGGTAGTGCCACAACTCGGGCAGCCGCCAAAATTTTTAGTGACGGATTCACGATATTGTCAAAAAAAGGTATACTGTCAACAAAAACTAAAAAAAATATGCGCAGATACTTTTATCTATATCTTAAGTTTATTGATCTGGGGTGCCAAGAAATTGTCCAACATTGATCAAAACAGTTCCGTAAATTAATTAATACTAAAAACCTCTTAACCTACCACCAGCATTTACTGCTGATAGTGCTTGAAAATTGTTATTACGATTTAGTCTCTATTTACCAATTTATAAAAATAATACTATTTCATTGAGACGGCCCTGAATGACCTAACGAAAGGTGTGTTTATTTCTGGTCTCAACAAAATGGCAAATTTTGTGCAGAAAAAGTAATAGTTTATTTATAAATAGTTCAGTGACAAGTTTATTAGATACCAGTAAGTGCATCCATCGTATTATTTTTGTTTAACATAACGTGGTAAACCAGTTTTGGCTAATTCTTATTTAATAACATCGATAAGGTATGATATAAGCTACAATTTATTCCAGTTTTGTTACTGGTTTAATTACATGCTTAATTATTGGTCAGGTCCGTATTAGTTTTGAACACATGTCTCGTATTAAATTTAAAAATGGAACCTAACATTCAGAGTCTCTCTGACTCGCAACATGTACAACAACCGCAGACAAATACCAATAAAACCTATTCATTAGTAACTTCTTCTTCTTTTCCGTCGAAACTGCAAGCGATTGTCTTCAGCGCCTTAGAAAATACGAAGCTGCAAGATTACTTAATTCCGTTGGGCAATCTAATTCAACCAAAAAACATTATCTTTTCGTCTCGATTGTCGAACAATCGGATATGTATGTACCTTTCAAGCAAACAACTGGTGAACGAATTTATGCAAAAGCACGGACAAATAAAAATCGAGAATAATATTGTACAAGCTAGAAGACTGATTTCTCCAGCCGAACGTATTGTTTTGTCAAACGTATGTCCCAGTATACCACACAGTTTGTTAACTGATTATTTACAAAAAATAGGACTTAATCTTCTCTCCCCAGCCACCTTCCTAAAAATCAATTCTAATCTTCCTGAATACAATCATATTTTGTGCTTCAGAAGACAAATTTACGTTAGTCCTCACAATATCTCCTTACCCGACTCATTCCTTTTAGACTTCGATAATACAACATATCGAATTTTCTTAGAAACTATGGCCTGTTATACCTGCAAAAAGGCTGGACACATCGCCACAAACTGTCCCGATAAAATGGAATCACTAGCAAATTCAAATAACAGTCAACCGATCTCTTCTACCTTACCCGAAACTATGCCTCAACCTACAGCTACAATTCTATCTCACGAATAAATTACTATCGAAGAAAGCTCAGCTCAAGAAGATAGCACCATGGACACCTCCATACCCATTAATGTCGACCTTCAGTCAAAACGTAGTATCAGCGAGGTTCTCACTTCTCCAGAAACAAGTCATACAGAAAAACCCTTTACTGTACCTACATCTAAACCTAAAGCCAAGAAGATTAAAAGCGACGAGGAGCATGTAACATCGAAATCATCAAAATCATATAACCTTGAACCTGTCAAAAATTTTATCCAAAATCGTTCGACCCCTTTTGTCCTCAATTATGACCAACTGAACCTTCTTATTAGCAATATTACTGGCGCGAAAAATCCTATTGATATCATTATTCAAGATTTTACTCCCGACCTAATGCAATTACACCATATGTTAACTGAAGTTTCTACACAATTGAAAAACAGATCATTCAAACGCTTTATCAACACTCTCAACAAGAAAATCCTACGACACTTGGGTAACGAGCTCTCTGAATCCGAGGGCGAGTCATCTCAGGTTAGCCAGTAAACTTACATTTTCATATAATAAAATTCACTAAGCTACTGGAGTAGAATATAGATAAATTTTTCCATCGACTACCAACCTTTCAAACACTTATTTCTGAATTTTCTATTGCGGTTTTATCTGCTAAGTTCTATGCAGTGCTCAAAGCTATCATGCATATGAATTCTAATGGCATTTCTGATTCAGTTAACTTAGTGATTCATTAAGCGCTCTTCAAACCCTTAAACAGATCTATCCGCAATATCCTATTGAGAAACATATAAATTCGAACTGATGCAGGCTCAAGAAAACGCTAGACGAACTAGATTTTTATAGATACCATTCCACATTGGCATTACAGGCAACGAAAAATCCAACCAGTGCGCGAGTGAAATTGCCGTATGTGCTAATATAGAAAAGATGAGTGCCGAAATACCGCGAGTGATATAAAAGCTTACATTAAGAATCGTGTTTTGTGCAAGTGGACATACCTAATGTATAAGTAATTTATTGGGCACTAATTACTCAATGGACAATATTGTAACATTTCTGAAATCCATACGAATATTTTATAGAATTTACCTTTGTATTCTGTAGCCGCCGCTAATCACCATTAAGGTGGATGCGGCTATACTTTCTAAATAAAAAAAAAATAAATATTATTTCATTATTCACACACATGCACAAATTTTTGTAATGTCACTTTTAAAGTTTACGATATATGAAGTTCATTCTTCTATTTTTTGGTTGCAAAGTTTTCAATGACTTTATAATTAAAATTATCAATACAATTTACAAAATGCTTTTCTGCAGATAGCATACCTAAAGCACTAGGTTTCGATGTAAACATCGAAAAACAGCGTTCTGCTTCAGATGTTGATATAGGAATGGTAACTAAAATACTTAAAAGTTTAATAGTTTCTTCAAATGTGCTTTTTAAACCTTCCCTCTACAATAAAACCAATAGCGAAACAGCCCCAGAGGTAGTACTTAATTCGTCTCGCTAATACAGTACCTACTTCTAATTCAGTTTTAAACCGAGTTTTGCTTAAAAATTAAAATTGTCTCCATGGTTCATTAAGAAATGATTCGGAGAACTGATGCTTATAAGCAGAAAACTCCTCGGACATAAATAAATTAGAAGCAACTAAATGTCCGGAGAAGGTAGACCTTTGAAAGATCTGGTACTTTGAATAGTATGAACCATTAAGTATTTGTCTAATTCGGCACTAAAATTGACCAGCTCCTTAAATATACCTCTATTTTCTGAATTTTCTTTTTCGTCGTGACCTCTTAAAGCTAACTCGAAAGCTCCACAACACCTTATAACATTTGTAGTTTTTTTCTAGCGAAAAACCACCAAAAAATTTTTTAAAATACTAATCTTTATTGTCAATTAATAAATTAAACTTAATAAATAATCAAAATATTATCAAATACCCACGATCATGATGCACTAAAAGTTTAATTATAAATACAAAAACTTTTTAACAGAAAATATACATAATAAAAGCGACAAACCAGCACGTAAAGAAACTCAAAATAAATAGACCTGGCTTCATACCCTCGTGCCTGGCACAGAGATTCTAATGTTAAGGTATACTAATAGTCCAATATAGCTCTTTCTCTGTCACTTACATATAATGCTCGTAAAATCTTTCTCTCTTTGCTCGTGCCAGTACTGACTTCGGCGCGAAGGAGATTCTCCTGTCGAATACTCTCCGCTGTCGGCAGGGATTGTATTGCGCCCATAGTTGCCATATTTTATATAATTTATGAAGATCAAAAGAAATACACACAAAAAAATTAATAGGAATTAAAAAGTTTTGAAGATAAAAAATATGTTTATGGATAGTTAGCAAGGTAGTGCCATGGCTCTATGGCACTACCTCACGGGCCGCCACTGCTATAATCTCCTTCATCCTCAGATCTTCTTTATTCTTCATCTTCGTTCCGAACAGTACTTCGAACGGCGTCGACTTTATGCTTCTTTGTTCGCAATAGTCTTCGAATTCCTTCGCCGTAAATGCGGTACCTCTGTCAGATATTATACGGAGCGGATTTCCGAAATCCTTTTGATGTCTCTTCACGCATTCTATAACTTCTTTTTTGCTTCCAAGTATACATTTAACGCAATTCCCTATGCAGTGCTCGATTTTTTCTCTAAGATTTGGAATGTAACATCCTCTTCGAATCAAATCTTGTGTTTTTGTTACAGCAAAATGTCCTAACTCGTGTAAGTTTCTAATTACTTCTGTTTGCATTCTTTTCGGAATGACTAACACTTCCTTGCTGTCTTCGTATTTAAACAAAATATTGTTTTTTATAAATAAGTCCTCGTATGCTTCAGTTGTCTTTGTCTTGTCAGGTTCGTAACTTTTGACTACTTTCTCTATATCCGTCTTTATTTTTTTATCTTCTGTATGGTTCAGCTGAAAATCATTATTGGCTGTCGTCTCGCTAATTACTGTAATCCTCCTTATAAAAGTATCTACTCTTTTTTTAGATAAAATTATTCCGTCTTCTGTTATTGTAACTTCTGCTTGTCTCAGTATATTGTTTCCGAGAATAATTTCAACGTCTAGTGCTTCTTTTGGAATAACATGAAATAAAATATTAAAATCCTCTCATTGAATTTCTACCATTTTATTAAATGAACCTAAAGTTTTAACTCTCGTACCTCCTAATCCACTGAAATCTAATATGTTTTGTGAAAGAATCACGTCATCAAAATATTTTCCAAAACTATCTTCTCGTACTGAACTAATGTCACTTCCTGTGTCAAATAATGCACGTAGTGATATTTTTCCACACTTCAATGCCAAAGAGTTTTTATGTACAACGTCGATAATATTTACATGTCCAGAAGTTGATGGTTCTTCTTCTTTCTTATTGCATCGAAAAGACTTGTGTCCAAACTGAAGGCATTTAAAACATTTTACTCCCTTGGCTTTGTCAGGACAATCCGTCGATCTGTGTCCCTCAATTCCACAATTGAAACATTTTTCTTCCTTTTTATTCCTACTTTGAGGCGCTCTTCTTTCATCTCGTCTTACTTCCTCGTTCGTCCACGTCTTTTTATGCGTCTCGGTTTTAACTGATTTTTGCGTCGTCTGTTTTTTAATCAATTCGTACAGTTTAATCTTCTCTTTAAAGTCATTGAAATTTTTGGCACCATAAAGTATTACTTTATTAGCAGGGTCGTCCATAATTCCCTCAATTGAGGACCCTAGAGGAAAAGGGGTATAAGTGACAAAAAGTAAATTTCGAGTAAACGCTGTTCAAAGTTCAGCTTTCACTTTAATTGCCACGATTTCTTAATGGTAGATTTTCTTAACCGGTTTAGTAACTGTAGGCATTATTATTCTTAATTGTAACAAAAAATCATGATTTTATTAACATTACTCATTTTGGAGCCATTTTTAGGTTACTAAGTAGCACTTGTACCCCTTTACTTCTAAGAATTGTAACATAAAGGCAAAACATTTAAAAAGATTATAAAGTTTTTGTACAAATTTATTCTTTACCATAACACTAATACATAATTGATTTATGATTCATCGGCATCAGTGTCGTAATGATGTTCCAACTCGTCATTTTCGACTTCCGCTTCTTCTGAGTTTATAAGTTCTTTAGCTTGTTGACCATCATGTCGCAGATTTGTGAAAAACTCATGGTAAATTGGAGGTATGTAGTTAAGCAGCTGTTGCAGATTTGAATATTTGGCCTGCTTAATGAGAGGCCTTCTGTCAATCGGTACTGGTAAGAGATCTGGCAGAAGGACAGTGTTTTTGCCAGCTCGAGTGGGTTTCATAGATAGCTCACTAAACTTTTCCATGCTACCTCCAGCTGATTTCTTGTAAAACAGGGTTAAAGGTTTGTCCTACTGAAAATGTAACCATTGCATACTCTGTATTCCACTTACGTTTTTCTAGAAGTATGGCGCAAGTGTTTGAAAATCTAAAAAATCGCCATTTTCCATCTGTACTGTAAAGAACTTTCTACTTGTAGAAGTTACCAGCTCCATCCAATGTTGTGGTACATACAGGTCCTTTTTGGTTCTTTTCTTTTTTAACTCTATTAAACCAAAATTTTCGTCACACTCATTATAAGAATGGCCACTTTTAAAAAATCGATGATCCACTGTTTGAATATTAGTGTTTCTGACAATGTAGAGCCAAAATTTGACTGTCAGATGACTCTTGTTTTGGCCTCCACAATTGTCTCTAAATGTAGTTATGTGTTTTATAGATGGGGAAAGGCTTCCGATATATTTTAGGAGACAAGATGATATTTCCTGACATCCACGTGACGCCTGACCTTCGTGCCACATAAAGAAGTGGGTCGTTCCATTCTATAGGTTATGGACCCCTAAGTTATACGTCCACAATTGCCTTAGATAGTATGCTTTAGACGTTGACACATTGGGAGTTGGCATAGTTTTTTGTAAGTCGAAGATGAACGCAATTTTGCTAGATCCTTTAGGTCATGACACTCTTCTTTTGCTATTCTGACGGCTTCCGCCTTACGCAAGTGTAAGTCTTTTTCTCTCTGAGCTAAATCTTTTTCTTCTGCCGAACCGTGATTTATTTTTATCTGAAATTTGTCACATTTGTCACAGGTGTCTGTACTTGGCCTTTTGAAACTAAGGTTGAAATGAGTATTAAAAATATTTCTGTAAAAGCTTTCCTTTACAGGTTCTTCTTGTTTTTCCTCCTTACAGAAATCACAATAAAGTTTATACTGTTATATTTCTATTTGATATGAAAATTAAAATTTGATAATTATAGACAAAATTCAATTTAATATAAAATATTTTCAATTGTCTCAACCACGGGCATATAAATTTAGAACAACCTGTATACAACAAATTGTTATATTTAATTTTAAGAAGTGATTAAATAAGACTCAAGTGAAATCGTTAATAGGTCATTATCGTTGTTCGCGGAAGGATCGATCATTAGCCGATGCTAAATAAGACTAAGTGGAAATAGAGAATAGGTCATTAAAATTTGTATATAGTAGAAAGTAATTTTAGAATGGGAATTAACTATTTTCTTTGAAATCCATTAAGCATATTTAGAAAGTTTAAAAATTGGTTTTGAGGAATACTGCGAATGAGAGTTGGTGGTGGAATTTTGATTTGTGAATCTGGAAGGGATATTTAGAAAGTAGGGGAATGAATGACAAATAGAGATCAGAATGTTTTGAGCTGTCGAGAAGTGAAGTCGAGTAGTAGACGGTAGTGTACGGAGAGTGAGAAAGCCGGTGTAGTTCCGTGAGTGTGGAGTATCTATCGTAGAACGAGAGGTAGGCCAGGTTGAGAGTAAAAGAACCTCCTTGAGCCAAGAGTTCCCGGTAGCTGATTGCAGTTTCGAAAAAGGTAGAACACAGCATCACGACAGAAGCAGGAAACGAGAGCTATACGAGCTAGTTTCAGAGGAGAACATTACTGGAAGCCAGGACGAGGTTTTGATTGCAGCCAAGGATAGCAGGAAACGGGTCTTGTGTGAAGACATTCTCAGTGCACCAGAAAAAGGTCAGTCTCATTTGTTTGGACATGAATGTATGGGTTTTTCGTAGTAAATACCACATTTAAAATTGAAGAAACATAATCAATAATATCAGAAAAGCTTCATCAAACTTAAATAGAATTGTTGCTAATAAATCATAATAGTTAAATGTTAATAAAAACTTTCAATTGGAAATCAAAAGGAAATAAGATTCCCATGTGTAAATGTTATGTTTAAGAATAATAAGATATAGCAAATATTAAGCAGTGATTGCCATTTAAATAAAATAAACAATATTTTGATTACAATTGTAACCCATATGTGTTATTATTTTACTTTTTTCTTTCCTATCCCGATTAGGAACCATTAAGAAATACTTAGAAGCCACGTATGTAAGTAATTAATTTTATAAAAAGCCCTGAGATTGAAAACATATTGATATGTGATCTGGTAAATTAATTAGATTATTATTAATGCATTGATTAAATTAAATGACATATGAAAATATTATCTCATATCAATAATCAAGATCACAACAATACATTATTTTCAAATTACACTCCTGAGGAAGATACCTCCTATTCGGAGTCTTATTTCTAGTGTAGTGGCTTGTGTACTTAGGGAACTTATTAATATGTTCTTTTATGATTTCAATTGCCCTTTCAGAAATTTTGTTTGAGGATGAATTTTTTCCTCTTTAATCTATGCATGCCTCGCCCGAGGAGACTATTTTTGCTTTCAACTACATTTTATAAACGTTTGTTGGAGACATCAAGAGTTTTAATTATAAACTCTTTACATACTCTACATCCTCCCAGATTAAAAACACATGACACCTCTTTGTTGCTAACTGCATTTAGATTTTTTTTACAGGCTCAATTTGTATGGATTCATTTAGAAAAGCTGTTTGGAGATTCCAGTTACCCAATGACCAATACTCTTTACAGATTGAAAGTCTTTGTTCTTGTGAAATAATATTGGTACATTTATACCTACAATGATGATTTTGAAGTTCTCGTAACTTTTTAGCTCCATGAATATTGTGCTTTTGGTCCATGTAAGCTTTTTTTCCATACATCTGGCCTCCGAATCCTTTTCTTGCCAGCCTGCTTTGGTGGTGGAAACGCATTAGCAGGTAAATGCTCTATCACTGGCTCTGCATTCCCATCTTCTTCTTCCGGATCATCTGCTGGATCTACAAAAAAATGAAAACATTACATTCATTGCTATTTTCAAATTTCTTAAATATTTTACTTTCAATAAAAAGTTGCAAATTTACTTGAATAGCGATCTTAATAACAAGTGTACACTCAGCCAATAACAAGTGTGTTACATTTTTTACTTGCAGAGCTAAATAAAAACACTTACGTATGAAAAGGTGTTCACTTGATTTATTGTCAACTATTTTAAACAGTAGGAGCAAACAGTATTCCTTAACTTAACTTCAATTTTTAGGATACGTACATTTATCTCGTTCAAAGCTTCAAACAAACAGCACGAACTCTTCTTAAAAGCACTGTAGTTAATAATAACGTAAAACACTGCAGTTTACAATAAAGTAATACTTTAATGACAAAGTAAAATTGCTTTAGAAGAGCTATTCCACTACCCATCCGAAATAATAACAAACTCAACTAACAGTCTGACACAGTGGAACAGGGGTACAAGCGCACTCGTATCTCTTCTCCTCCAAGCCCTACTCATAGTTGGCTTGGAGGTTAAGTAACTTGTCGCTAGAAAGCAGCACCTGTTACGATTTATCGCTTAGATCTCTTTACCTCCAAATAGAATGAAATATTTCCAGTTCAGAAATGCATTTATCTCAATATTTACAAAAATGTCACTTATACCCCTTTTCCTCTAGAGTCCTTAATTATATACTGCATTATGACTTCCTTTTCGATGTTTCCTCTGCTACCGATTTCTCTCATTTTTAGTACATACTCCTGTACGCTTTCACCTTGTTTCTTCTTTCTATTCATCAGCATTCTGTGAATTTCAGCACTACTTATTTTGTTCTCAAACTCTGCTGTCAGTCTCTTCTTCAGGAGCTTCCAGCTATTAACTCCTTTCTCTGACTGTATATACAGTTTAGCTATTCCTTTTAGAGATCGTTTAGCAAAAATTAGCATTTGCAAATCATTCCATCCCATCAGATTGGAAATTTCTTCAAAATCAGTGATCCATTTTCCTATGGGATAATCGTCTTTTCCGTCGAAATTTCTTATACTATCCTCTACGTCTCTAAAAGTTAAGGCAAATGAATCATTCAGTCTACCTCTCGTCATTTTGTTTGATTTTGATCTATTCCTCGTAAATAAATCCGTCGTCCTTTCATCATCCATATCGTCATCATTATTATCGTCGTCGGTAACGTCTTTACCTTCTTCCTCGTGATAAGCGTCTTTATCACTATTTGCGTCGTTATCTTCATTATAGCGATCGTCTTCGGTAACGTCTTTACCGTTTTCCTTGTGATAAACGTCTTTATCACCGTCATCATCGCTAGCGTCTTCGTCTTCGTCGTCATTCTCGTCTTTAAAATTGAAGTCGTTCAAAAATGAACAAATACGTTCAATCACGTCGTCTTCTGAACCAGTGTAGTTCAGATCTAAAACACTGCAAACTGCTACTAAGTCCGGCATACTTAGTTTGTTTTTAATGTCGTCTAATTTTGTGGAATATTCCTGGGATTCTTTATCCCACGCAAAATTTGTAAAATTCCGCAAATTCTTCCTAGTTTGTCGCGGCAACCCTTTATCCCCGTACGCGACAACATGCAACGCCTTAACAGCACTTAATGCCGAATTTTTAAGGTTTAAACTAATTTTTGGAAAATCGTTAAGAGTTTGTTTAGACTGCATTTTAAAAAGGTATATACTTAATTAGAATAAACAATAAAAAAAAATAGAAATAAAAAGATAGATTACCTTTTAACTAAAAAGTTAGATTATTTTTTCTCCTGTGCAAATTGTACTTGTGAACTGTAGAATTGTAGTCGCTTTTACTTTAAAATTATCAATATTTACTACAAATACTAACAAAGTTATGAGTTATTAAAATAAATGAACAGAACAAACAATGAAAAAAAAACAAAAAGAAGTTAATCGTTAAATAATTTATGATAGTTCTCAACATTCACTGTTTATCGTCAAAAGTTCCAGTTCACAGCTCCTCGAAAAAAAATAATCTTGGGTCAGATTTCTAATTTCCAGACACAAGACCAAAGTGTCTTGACTATTTTTAAAATATTGGAACAAACACACCTGATTTCTCCTTGGTAATACTGCTTGCTATGATTGCGTCTCGTCGTCGTCGTCATCTTCACTGCCCAAACAGCCATCGTATTTGCCTAACAGCGTCGTCTACACTGTACTAGCCTGCTACTCCACCAACACAACCATTCACCAACAGTTCACAAAGTCCGGAAGTCACCAATAGTTTAAAAAAGTCCGAAAATCACCAACAGTTTCCACGTTTCCCGAACAGTCATAAACAGTTTCCAAAAATTACGTCTCGTCACTTGAGCCGATTTTTTAATTACACTTCACTTTACGGTATTTCGCGAACTTTACGACGAAATTGTCTTTCTTAGATCCCGGTTGAGCCCCCAAAATGTAGGTTTCTTTTAAAGACGATCGTAATAAAAGTCCGTTTGATGTTTAATAGTTTTAATTAATAAAATAGATGACTAAATTATTGTTACTATTAAATTATCGAAATGTAAAAGTGTAAAAGTGTACTTTGCGACCAAAATTCTACGTGTTCTTATTTTTACAAAAAGAAATGTATCTATCGATAATTTGCGTCTAATCAATATAATACCCGTCTTAGTATTATCCCTATGCGTCTTGTAATCAATAACACGTCTAATGTCGCTGAGATCTTAAAATCGACTGAATGTATTCGTCCTCTTACCCTACGCTAAAACAAACGTCTTAGGCTAATCTCCTTTTTCCTGTGAAACAACCCAATTAAAATTAGTTCAAAGCATATACCGACATCTTCCAATAACCCAATAATACAAAAATTAAAAGTAGTCCGCTACCGTCGCCGTAATCCCCAATTAGTTCCACCCATCTGTGCCCACGTAGGTACATATGTGTGAGACTCTATCCCGTTCTCGTATTAATAATTAAGAAATATTATATACAGGGTATCTTAAAAATTAAGATAAAATATTTACAATCCTACATATATATCTTTGTTTTAGACATCATGAGGTTCCAATAACTCCTCCAAAACTAGCTCAATACTGCCTAGCTCTATGTGCAATGTGCTATGATCCCAGGCAATTCCATGGTCATGATCTTATTGGAAGCCTCCAACATCATGAGCCTATCCATGACATAGAGTTTGCTTATGCAACTTTAGCCGCATGTACAGCTAGAGCGCATGTTAGGAAGAAGCAGATTCGAAGATTATTGGATATAGCGAATACTGCCAAGGACCATAATATAGGTAAGTTAACGAATATGATTGTTTACACGACCAAGTCAACAAGTAAAAAAGATAATAAATAAATTGGTTAGAATATTTATTAACACATAGGCTAGGAACCGTAGCTTTCCACCTCGCAATTTTTACAGAATGGATAGATTTGCTTTGAAAATTTGAGAATAAGTAGTGGATAGTCCAAGGATCAAAATCTATATGATTCTGAAAGGCGCTTTTACCATTGGGGTGGTTGCCACCCCATCCCGGGGGTATATATTTTGAGCGCAAAAGTTAATAAAAACATTCATTCTAAGCAAAAAATGTTCTATACATTTTTTTGATAAGATTAATAGTTTTCGATTTATTCGCTATCGAAAGTGTTAGTTTTGTATAGAAAAATCAATGTTTTTCGATATACATACTCATTTACGATTCACTCAATTTTTGTTGTAGAAAAAATTGTTTCAAACCAGATTCTTGGGAATTAAATAATCTACAATTTTATATTGAAACATTTTTTTCGTATCTCTGATGCTAATCTTTCTATTCTGAAGAAAAAGGCATTTTTTTACCAAAATACAAAACTCGTTATTCGCTTTTAACTCCAGTTTTTAAAAAAATGATCATTCTAAGCCAGTCAAACTTTTAGAATCTATTAATAATACATAAATAAATAAGAATGAATAAGGCCAATCACTAAAAATATCGCTAATTTACATTATTATGCTTCCAATTAGATTTCTCCTTTTTTTTCAAAAAAAATTATTGGTTTTTTAACCATCACTTTTTTATTTTTATATTACCAAACTATAAAAGTTTGGTAAAAAATAATTTTGTAGGATTTTACACGATCTACAAGCCTATTAATATTAAATCTTTTTAAAATTCTCAATCGCAACAAAAGGGGACTTTGAAGGGGTTGGTAAAGGTGATTTTTGCATGTTATTACGTGTTATGAAGTTTTAATTGTCAACAGCTCACGCAATTTTTGACGTAGAAAAAATTTTTGCAAACCAGGTTCTTGGGAATTAAATAAACTACAATTTCATTTTAAACATTTTTTCGTACCTCTGATGCTTATTTTGCTATTCTGAAGGAAAGGCCATTTTTTCCAAACTAGAAAAATTCGCTATTCGATTTAACTCCATTTTTTTTAAACTAATCATTTTATGCCGGTCAAACTTCTAGAACCTATTAATAATACATAAATAAAAAAGACCAAATAAGGTCAATGACTAAATTTAATTAGGGTGATGATTGGGGGGTTGCCTGCGATCTCTTTTTCGCTGAATAAAATAGGGACTGACATTCTTTTCATTATAAGTCACTTAATTTTTGTGCTATAGACTTTCTTCTTATTTATGGAGACAGATATTTTTAAGCACTTTAAATTAGTTTAAACAAGTTGTCCTCGAAAAATGCATAGTTTTCCCGTCTGTTGACTTTGAAACTACAATATTTAGCATTTGACGAAGAAGGGCCAACATATAATAAAGTATAACTCGATTACTATTGGTCTTAAAGAAAATTAAAAAAAAAGTTTTTGTTTATTTTTTCAAAAGGTACATTTTTTTAAGTAAAGTTGTTTTGATAAAACGAAAACTTTTGGAGTTATTAGCAGAAAACATATTAAAAACATTGATTTTTTCGATATAAAACTAACACTTTCGATAGCGAATAAATCGAGAACTATCAATTTTATCAAAAAAATGTATAAAACGTTTTTTGCTTAGAATGAACGTGTTTACCAACTTTTGCGATTAAAATATAATAAAAGATTTCCACCCCCGAGATGGTGTGGCAATCATCCCCATGGTAAAAGCGCCTTTCGACATGATATAGATTTTGATCCTTGGGCTATCCACTACTTATTCTCAAATTTTCAAACAAATAGGTCCATTCTGTAAAAATTGCGAGGTTTTGTTTTTTTTTAAGCTTTACTTGGACTAACATTACTTTTTTGTTTTTTAGATACAGTCGCAATGACAATTTTAGCTTTAAGATGCATAGTAAAAGATCATAGGCATAGAAATCTACAGCATTCCCTTAGAAGGCCTAGTATAAGCTTAGCCCGACAGCAGCAGCAAGACGGAGGCTTCGGAAATTTGTATAATACTGCTCTTACGCTCCAAGTAAGTCCACATGATTGTAGTATGACTATATCACAGTTTTTGTGTATAAATCAAGAAAACAATAAATTGTAAATAACAGTAATTAATTTTTACAAACGAGAATTTAGCTGACACATATATTCCATCGACTCCTTAAGTGAGTGGCATGCTGGCCACTCACGGATATCGAAGAGGCCGGGCGACTGACAGGCGGTTAATTGAAGCCAAAATCACCACATACACGCAGTTTTCGTAAAGGCGTTAGCACGCTCGATCACAAAACTGCATGTGTGTGGCGTCTCAACTGCAGCAGTTCATTAACGTAGCTACTCAAATAACGGCCTTCAGTCCTGGCCTGCATGCCACGGCCTCTTCGATATCCGTAAGTGAGTGGCCAGCTTGTAGTATGTGTGGTGAGATCGCTCCTGTCTGAAAAAAATTTCTAATTCGGTTTCTCTGCGGATTCATATTCAAAAATGTCCCCTTTAAACAAATTTGAAGGGTGCCGGACGGAATTTTCGGGCAGAAATTGTTTAAACAATTTTTTTAAACAAATACATAAGATCACCTTCTATTGCTCCAAAAAATATATTTGTAGGTTTTTTGGGTCATTCTAAACAAGAAACAGTTTTCGAGTTATAGGCAATTTAATATCTAAAAAATGCGAAAATACGCATTTTCGAGGCATATTTAAATTAGTATTTTTAAGGGTGCCAATAACTTGGATTAAAGTTTAAACATTCCTTTTCAAGTTTCCGAGGAGTGATCGGGTCTAACTTTAATTTAGACCGTAGTTTTTTAATTGTTAATTATGCATGTCCATCCGATTTTTGGCCGGTGCGGCGCGCTCTATTTTCCTATTTTCCCCCGAAAAATATTTTTTCTAGATTATTTGGGACATTCTAAATAAAATAAGTTTATTTACATTTTTCTCAAAAGTTACTAGTTTTAAAGTTATAATAGACAAGGCGAAAACGGCGGGTTCGAAGGGAGAAATATTCCCATGAGATTTTTTTGCATAATCACATTCGTGAGACATCCCAGAATAAGGTTCAAGAAGTCGCCCAAGTGAAAAGTGGGCCAATTTTTTTTAACAATTTTTTTTTAATCAAATTGCAAGAATCAATATTTTTGGCCCGAACAATTTTTTCTTTAATTGTTTGGACCATTCTGGACAAAAAAGGTCTCTTATAATTTTTCTCTAAAGTTGATCGTTTTCGACTTATAAGCAATTTAAAATTGAAAAAAACGAAAAATGGCGATTTTCAAGGCTTAATAACTCGGTTAAAAGTTATTATTATGAAAGTCAATATATGACTAAATCAAAGTTTGAAGCCCCCCCCTACAAGATTCTGAAGAAATTTTTGTCATTATTTTATTACTAAGCTGTTATTTTTAAGTAATAATAATAAGCGCCATGCACGTGTGCGGGGCTGTAAATGCTGAGTGCGAGAGAGAAGCTATTCCAGCAGTCCAATTGTGCATCTTACTCGCACTCACATTTACAGCAGCGTCAATACGATACAACCACTCATTGTTATTAATTAAAAATAACAGCTTAGTAGTAAATTAATGACACAGATTTCTTCAGGATCATGTAACAGCGACTTTAAACTTTGATTTAGTCACTTTCTGACTTTCAAAATAATAATTTTTGACCGAGTTATTAAGCCTTAAAAATGGCCATTTTCGCGTCTTTCAAATTTTAACTTGCTTATAACTCGAAAAAGATCAATTTTAGAGAAAAATTATAAGAGACCTTTTTTGTCCAGAATGGTCCAAAAAACCTAGTCCAAAACCAAAATGAGTCCGGGCCAAAATATTGATTTTTGCAATTTGATTAAAAAAAAATTGTTAAAAAAAAATTGGCCCACTTTTCTCATGGGCGACTTCTTGAACCGTATTCTGGGATGTCTCACGAATGTGATTATGCAAAAATATCTCATGGGAATATTTTTCCCAACGAACCCGCCATTTTCGCCTTGTCTATAGCGATTAAAACAGCGAAAATGTGTTTTTTTGTAATTTTTCGGATTGTAAATCGCTTATAACTTTAAAACTACTTATTAACTTTTGAGAAAAATGTCAAGAAACTTATTTTATTTAGAATGTCCCAAAGAATCAAGGAAAATATTTTTCGGAGGAAAATAGGAGATTTTTGAAAATAGTGCGCGCTGCACCGGCAAAAAAAACGAATGGACACGCATAACTACGAATTAAAAAACTACGGTCTAAATTGAAGTTAGACCCGATCACTCTTCGGAATCTTGAAAAGGAATGTTTACACTTTAATCCAAGTTATTGAAATCCTTAAAAATACTAATTTAAATATGAGTTTTTAAGTCTCGAAAATGCGTATTTTCGCATTTTTTAGATTTTAAATCGCCTATAACTCGAAAACTGTCAATTTTTGAGAAAAATCACAAGATACCTTTCTTGTTGAGAATGACCCAAAAACCTAAAAATATATTTTTTGGAGCAATAAAAGGTGATCTTATGTATTTGTTTAAAAAAAATTGTTTAAACAATTTCTGCACAAAAATTCCGTCCGGCGCCCTTCAGATTTGTTTAAAGGGGACATTTTTGAATATTATTCCGCAGAGAAACCAAATTAGAAATGTTTTTCAGAAGGGAGCGGTCTCACCACATGGACTATAGTCGCCACTAAAAAATCGGAGGGACTGCCATTGTAGGATCTTATCGGGCATTCCTCCACTAAATGCTTTACTGTTTCTGTTTCAGCACCGCAATCACAATTTGAAGAGGGTATTTTTTCCCATCTAAAAAGTGAGTCGGAGCACCTACCACAGTTTGTTCTTATAATTCTATTTAGTGTCGCCCAGATTCGTCTCGGATGGTTGAAATCAGTGTTGAAACCCTCTGAATTACCTATAAAACATGGCATATTATTGCGTGCATTCTTCTCCCAATATTTTCGCCAACGATCGGTTATCTTGAAATTCCTTTCAATTAGAATTTTTGCAGAATCTAGAGGTTTTTTTCTTGAACGAAGCTTACTTAGTACTTATGTTTTTGTCGTTGATATCAACGTGAGAGCGGAGCACAGGATCGGCGTTAATTTTTCTATACTCACTGACAAGGGCTAGTGCTCAACGGGTGCGTAAGTGGGCTATGTGGCATAGCCAGTACGTTGTCGTGGCCTTGATTTTGCCTGATATAATACTCCGGTCAACTTACGCATCCGAGGCTACAAAAATTACCATCAAGCTGAAAATTGGCAGGATTGTTAAAAATACCATCATAAATGAAATCTAAAAAGTCCTCATAAATCCGACCCCTGCTAAAAATTTTACGCGGGGTCAAAAGTCACCAAATATGGTTTTTAGCGATTTTCAGCGAAACGGTAAGTTTTATGGTAAAATTAGTTCTAACAAAAAATGTAGATCAGATAATTATCTATAAAAAATACCTTATTACTTTTTTTCCTGGGAGCCACCGTTTTTGAGATATAACGATTCAAAAAGTGGTAATCGTCATAATATGCGCACACGTTTCCACACCACCTTTCTGTTTAATTTAAAGCTATTTAATAATTGATATTGGCAAGGGTTAAAAATGATTAAACTTTATATAAAGCAGTATAAATTTAAAAAAAGGGAAATTTATCAAACTGGTTCATAATTTTCTAATACTTCTGCTTCCCTTGGTCTTCTTCTCATTGTTCTTCTTCCTCTTCTTCATCTTCTAGTTCTTCTTCTTCTTGTTCTTCTTCTTCTTCTTGTTCATCCTGGGTGCAAGTAAATTGTCCCAATAATAACACATCGCATGGCTCCTCGATAGAAGGAAATGAATCCTCAATTGTTGGGATTCAACATTGGAGCACGACCGGTTTTGACAATTAGTGCATGCTACCGAACAAAACAGTCCAACTTTTTTGCAACCACATTTAGCGCTACATCCCTTTTTACAGTTGCAAAAAATTGTGTTCCGTGTTGAGTTTTTCCGGCGCAGGGGGGAGTAAAGTTTCAATTGGTTCTAATGAACTGTCGACTAATTTCCATCTCCAGTCTTTTGGATCTAGCTGATAACCAAGCCACACTTGAACTTGGTAATATACCCGAAAAAGTTGTTCATGAGCAACCGCTGAGGTTGGAGGAAGACAAGATAACTGCACTTGTTTTTTGTTTCGAGTACTTTTAAAAAAACATGCATATCGAAACTTATCTAAGCACGTAGTTTTCTTAGGCGCTCCATACATAGAGAGAAGAAAGCTAATTCCATTGGAAATATCTTCTTGTGGAGTTGAATTAGTTTTTTTTTTAAATTCAGCACATTCAAGTAAATCTTGTTTTTCAAACATTTTAAAAACAGTCGTTTAGCCCTCCTGAAAAATGCAGATTTCGTATCAATCACAGCCAGTTATTGCGTGTAAGTGTAAAAATAGTATATGATTTTGACATTTTGCAAAAGTTGATAAACTTTTCGATGAATATATTTCCGATTGGTGTTGAGCTTTTCCAGGTTTTAAAAAAAAAGATAGTTTTTTCGATTGGAGTTCTACCAGTTAGTAATACGAGCAAGTCTACATCTTTACCTACAACAATAGTTGTATTTGTTAAATTGAATTGCTCTATGGCTGTTTCAATTATCATTACGTCAAATAATACGCGCAAATACGCGCAAATAAAACAATATTCTGACATTTTTGTTATAACAATGAAAATAACACGAAATACACGATAAAAAAAATATAGGTTTAACACGTATTTTCACTCCGGAGTAGTACTCAAGACTAATTAATACCTCGAGGGTGTCATCTACCTGAAGGATTTCGCCACCCAGGAGAATTACGGTGTAATTTGCATAAGTATTTATTAGTACTTAGCAATAAACATTTTGCCTAGAAAGTTGTCTTTCATTATTAGGTTCAAACCCTTCGGAGAAGAGAATAGGTAGGGTGATTAGATTAGCTGACGAACGTGTTTATTCCGATAAAACCATCTTTGCAAATTGAACTAAGGCGCATAAATAAAAAGAATTATTATAAGTTAATACTTTGTCATTTGTTGTATTTTGTTGTGTATTTTTGTTGGGATTAAGCCGTAAAATTCAAATAATTCTTATTATTTTCGCGTTACATTCACTTTGTAAAGATTTTTTTGTTAGCACTGTAATATAATACAGCTTATGGATTGCATCCCTCGTTAGACCGCAAGCTGTATAGTAGAAACATTATCATATTTATAATCTTATATTATTATGTGTAATATAAGTTAAGTTGACCGTAGAATATTATGTTTACTTGTATTACAGCTTCAGTGATGTATATACCTGGTGTACTAATACATATATTATGACGATTAGAAGTCTTTCAACTCTTTGAATCGTTGTATCTCAAAAATAGTGCCTCTAAGGAAAAAAACTATTAAGATATTTTTTATAGATAATTATATCTACATTTTTTGTTAGAGCTAATTTTACGATAAAACTTACCGTTTCGCTGAAAATCGCTAAAAACCATATTTGGTGACCTTTGACCCCGCGTAAATTTTTTAGCACGGGTCTAATTTATGAGGACTTTTTAGATTTCATTTATGATGGTATTTTGAACAATCCTGCCAATTTTCAGCTTGATGGTAATTATTGTAGCCTCACTCCTATTTTTGAGTCTAACTAGACCGGTCTATAATACGCAAAGCCGAGTTTAGTTGGGAATCAACACGTTTGGTGTCCGGGCTTTTAAGCCATACCGGTACACAGTACTCCGCAACGAGATACACGAATCACATCACTGTCGTCCTAAGTGTAGAAGCTGAGGAACACCATGCTGTACCGTATATCTTTTGTAGTACTTTACCGTATAAGTTTTGCAGTCGTCTTTGTAAGATGTTCTCTGAAGCTTAGCGTTCTATCCAGTGTCACACCTAGATATTTTGGGTATTTAGTATGGCTGATGCGTCTGTGTTCAAAGTGGATTTTTAATTGGTAATTGGCCAATCTGTTGTGTTGTGTATTGGGCTACAATCTCCTTCTTCTTCTTTAAGTACCGTGCCCAAATTTTTTTAGGCGTAGGTAGCTTCCATAACAATTTGCCGATATCGTTCTCGATCTTGTGCGGCATGTAACAATTGATCTGCTGATAAGCCAGTCCATTGACGAAGGTTTCGGAGCCATGAATATTTCTTTCGACCAATTCCTCTTTTTCCGTCGATCTTTCCATTGAGTATTAACTGCAGCATCCTGTATCTACTACCTCTCATTATATGCCCCAGATATTCAAGTTTTCTCTTTTTTATCATCTTCATTAAGTCACCTTCGCCTTGACCTACTCTGTTTAAGACTTCTCTGTTTGAAATGCGTTGAACCCAAGATATTCTGAACATTCTACGATACGACCACATCTCAAAGGCTTCTAATTTGTTCATCATGTTAACCTTCATGATCCAGGTTTCACATCCATATAGTAATACAGGATACACATAACATTTTAGGAACTTGATTCTTAGTTTTAAGTTCAGCTGAGAGTTGCTCAGAATGGATCTAAGTTTCATAAATGCTCCTCTTGCAATTTCTATACGAGTTTTAATTTCTTCATCCGGATTTAGTGTCTCGTTTATCCAACATCCTAGGTATTTAAAATGGTTAACTTTTGTTATTGATTCATCATTGACAATTAGTTGCATAGGGCCGACGTCTTGTTTACTAACCACAAGTAACTTTGTCTTTGTTGCATTTATGTTAAGTCCGTTATTGGAGCATTCTCTAGTGACTCGATCTATAAGGAATTGAAGATCTTCGATATTTTCAGCCATTATCGCGGTGTCTTCTGCATATCTGATGTTTTTAATAGTTTCTCCCCCGATTCGAACTCCACATTGTCCTTCCAAGGCTTCATTAAAAATTATTTCTGAGTATACGTTAAACAAAGTTGGTGATAACACACAACCCTGTCTGACACCTCTTTGAATGCAAATTTTGTCTGTTTCTTTGCCGTCTACCAGAATAGAAGCTTCTTGATTCCAATATAGATGTTGTAAAAGTCTCAGATCTTTATCGTCTATTCCAATCATTTCTAGATATTCAAACAACCTATCATGTTGAACTCTATCAAGCGCCTTCTCAAAATCTATAAAGCAGACGTAAATTGGTTTCTGTACTTCCCATGATCTTTGAAGTAATGTTAACATTGAGAAAAAAGCTTCCCTTGTTCCCAATCCTTCTCTGAAACCGAATTGTTTGTTTCCCATTGCCTCTTCACATTTCTGCTTGATTCTATTAAGAATTATCTTAAGAAGTAGCTTGAGAGAGTGGCTCATGAGACTAATTGGTCTAAAGTCTTTACATGATGATGTATTAGGCTTTTTTGGGAGTGGAATAAATGTAGACTCTAACCATATCTGTGGCATCATGCCAGTCTCGTATATATAGTTATAAATGTTTGTTAGTTGTGAGACATTGTCGTCATCCAGAAGTTTGAGCCAGTCTGATGGTATTTGGTCAGGGCCTGGAGATTTCCCATTTTTGCTCTGTTTGATGGCTTTCTCTACTTCCGCTTTTAAAATACTAGGACCAGTATTCGTATACTTTGTGGTGTTAAGTGGTGGCCTCGTATCCAGGAAGAGCTCTTTTATATAGTTAGTCCATTCTTCCTTTTTTTCATCCAAGTCGAGAATTATTTTACCTTTGGAGTTTCTCATAAAGTGAGGAGTTCTTTTTCTCTGAGTGTAGGTAATTTCTTTAAGCTTTTTATGTATATTAAACTCGTCATGTTTTCTTTGTAGTTCTTCCATTTCACGACATCTTTGTTCCATCCAGTCCTCTTTTGCTCGCTTAACCTCTTATCTTATTTGTCGATATATCTCTCTATACCGAATCTCGTCTTTGTTTTTCCAATTTCTTCTTTGTTGAATAAGGTCTAGTATTTTATCGGTCATCCAATCCTTTTTCTTTATTGGGTCTTTTTCTGGTTTCAAAACTTCGTTTGCTATGGTGACCATGGCGGAATTCATGATATCTAAATTTTGACCGATATTTTCTTGTCCAGATCTTTCTAACTGTTTTTTAATCTACAATCTCCAGCGACAGAAATCTCTCCCGAGGGTAACCAGGCCATTTTTTATTTAATATTTACTCAGTAGTTTCCAATTATTCATGGCTCGTACTAAGTGCACAGTTGTCTGCATATCCGAACTTCTTTGATGTGGTTTCAGGTATGTTTGCTATATAAAAGCTAAAGAGCAGAGGGGCCACCACCTATCCTTGCGGGAGGCCATTGTTTAGTTTCATTAGGGTACTGGTCTCATCACCCCTGATGACTTGAAAACTTCTGTTGTATAGCATAGCGTTAATGACATCAGTAATCTCTCTGCATGGATTCGTCCGCATTAATCTATATGTTACCGGCCAAACCCGATTTCAGGACAAACTAGTTGGTCCTAAGCGCGTTAGGATAAACTAGTATGGCCTAGGCCAAACTAGTTTGTCATATCGCGCGTAGGCCAAACTAGTTTGTCCTAGGCCAAACTAGTTTATCTCCTGATATAAATACACACACTTCAGGACAAACTAGTTTATCCTGATATAAAGAAGCACATTTCAGGCCAAACTAGTTTTGCCTAGATTTCGGAGGTTTCGTTTGATGCAACTGCAATAAAAACTGCTCCACAAATAGATGTAACTGCAAGATGGTCATGATACTCTGCAGTTCGAAGTGGCACTAAGGTTCTACATGTAAAAACAAATAATGTTTTTAATAATTGAGCTATAGTTATTGATTTTATGAAAAATACTTATTATTTGTTTCAATATTATTGTATGTTTGTTACGAATAATTATAATTTAAAAAAAAATTATTTTTCCAAGAACAAAGTAATTTATTCAATTTATTATTTATATTAAGCCGTATTATTTCGCTGAATTACTTTCTTCTTCTTGTCTTTTTCCCATTATGAGTTTGCCGTTTTCGTCTTCCATAGCACTGTATTCTCCCAGTCTCCATCTCTGAGGTCTAGACCAAACTACAGTTGTCCCTTGATAATCCGACAGGAATGGGACCAAAGGGGTGTCGGATTACCAAAAGTGTCCGGATTACTTAAAGTGTTATATATTTGGCATTGTTTTGCTAGCAGTAGCCTACAATATTCTTAAATGTTATGAGTAAACTACTACCCAGATTAATATGCACATGAAACATCCATTTCGGCTAACTAAAACATGATTACTAAAAGAAATATGGAAGTTAATACATTTCATTCATGTCGCGGCAGGTTTCAGTACAAGCGGACACGGCGGCGACCTTGACGGGAGGTGCGTCGGACTACCGAGCGTGTCGGCTTGCAAAACGTCGGAGTATCAAGTATGTACTGTAGTTTATCCTGAAGTAGTTTATGTTTTTATATCAGGATATAATAGGTTAGCCTAGTCTAAACCAATTTAATCTAGTCGAAAATAATTGATTACAGATTGGCTTTTGGTTTAAACGTAAGTTTATAAGACACTATTAAGAGTTGTAAGATTTTTAAGTATTTAGGGTAAATGATATAAACCGAGATGTCACTTGTATGAAAGGTATAGACATGTAAATAGTACGGGGAAAAAAGCCACAAAAGCACTCCATGGAGTGATATGGAAGAACACTCTAACTAAAGAAAACAACAAAAGATTTTTCAGGGCATAGTGCGGAATATTACCCTACAAGAGCGGGAGAACGGCCAGTGACATCAATAATACGAAATAAAATAAACAGTTGAATTGGAGTGAATGAGAAGGTGTCTACAAGACACCAGGTAGGATAGAATAAGAAGAGAGGAAATATGAAACAGAATATAAGTAGAATGCTCAATTACAAAAAAGTTGTGGTAGTAAAAGGAGAGCCCTGAAATGGCACGGGCATGTACAAAGAATGCCCGAGCACAGGTAGCCGAAAAGATTACTTACTTTGACCGACAGGGATGAAGACGGAGAGGAAGACCTGCTGTGAGATGGAAAACTTACATAGGAAATGCTATGATAGATTGAAGCGTTTTACATGTCTGCCCATATGGGGACAGGGAAAGAACTAACTATAAAAATACTGGGGGGTCGAAATGGGGCTAGTAGAAGGAACAGACACGCAAACCTTCATGCGAACAACAGCTCATTTGTTGTGCGGTGGCTAGGTCGTAGATTCGTTAAGGGGGGTAGGAGGGTGTCAAGAAGACTAACTACCATAATCAAACATAAAGGGTACTTACTCTGACTAGAGGATCTTTCTACTATTTAAAAAAGGACGCCGTTCGAAATAAATCCTCTGGTTCACATATGGGTACTTACTGGACATATTCCGTACTTACAGATACCAAATGGGGGGATATTCATCTTCGATTCCTCTTTGGGGTTAAACTGGACAATCATTTTCTCAACACTGGCTTCTATGCCAAATTTCTTTTCTTCTATTCTAAAACTTATTTCATTTGTATTAGAACCTAGTTAATATTTTTCCAAGAAAGGTTACAGAAATAAAATGGTAGATACACTTACAAAAACGTTTATTTAAAACTTCAAACTCTTACTATGTTTATTCAAAACTTTACTGTAATTTTACTACAAAAAACAATATTTATTTTAACTTTTCAATACGAAGTTATTTATTGCAAACAAAACAATTACAATTAAACTTGTTGGGCAGTATATGTCAAATAAAATTTGACCCACTTATTTCAACACAAAAATTTGACTTTGATAGATGTCATAAGTCACTGCCATTTTGTTTCACTTACAAACAATTTTCATCATGAAAGCACTATATCTTTATACAAATACTTAAACTTTTTACCAACAAACTTTAGTATATCCACTTGGAATTTAGCAAAATTAAAAATGTATCATACCTTTCTTTTAATGTCACACGGGTCACACAAAACAAAACAACGAGGTCATTGACATGGGGCGTGGCGGGGATGGCTTCAATCTTCTATTTCAGGACAATGGGGACAAGACGAAACTTGGGGCCAAATCAGACATCTCTTCGGAAAATAGAGGACTTCAAACTAGAGGACCATATTGGTCCACACAGGGCACAGCAAACAAAGAAACAGAAACCGCACTCTTCTCCTACCGGCATAACTAACTGCGTCACAAATACTGAACACTGGACTTTCACTTTATATATCCAAAATAATGTGGGTGAAATTTTCTACTAGTATTCCATAATATTCACAGGACAGGTTGCAAATCCTTCACATAACGACGACAGCCTCAAGCCGGCAGAGGTACGGCTTCCGGAGCTCCACGGAAAGATCCTTACGTCTCGATGGTACTTGTAGAACTCATGTTGTAGAAATGATCTTCTCGGCGGCGAAATACTTCACCCGAGAACCTGTTGCGTATTTAAAAGAGCGATTTTCGCACTTAATGCTGCAACTTTGCAAGATTCGGACGAAACCATTATTTTTTTTAAGGCTATGGGTACAAATTCGCAAATATTTTACGTGTATCCCTACTTTTTCTGTCTTTACACGGCAAATTACGTGTAGTAAAATTCACACTGGTGTGGATATGTAAACATTACTAGAATGTCATTCTACTTGAAAATGTCATAATTAATTTAAAGAGATGGCTTTTGAATGTTCTTGGATAACTGTTATTTTTATAATGGCAAATTATTAATTCAGTTAATAAATGTGATAATTTTTTCACTAACTATGTTTTCAGTGATTGTAATAATTTATTTTTACAACAAAAACTAATAATCAATCGAGAAAAGAGGAAAAGTGTTAAAGTGATTTTTTAATAATATGTTGTTATTTTGGAACGCTTACAATTTTGAACATCTCTAACAACAAAATACTTGGATCACAGGATATATCTGATGTATTCTCTGCTTGGATCTTTCACAAATAATACACAATAAATAACTTTTTATTAAGTTCACGTCTTAAATCAATTATTTATCAAATACACTATATATCAATAATATTTAATCAATTTCTCAAAATATTCCCGATGCAATGTCAAATATTTAAAATTGTCACTGATTGTCAGTGTCTGACTGACAATATATGCTGACAATATTATATTCGGCTGAGTGCGTTGTAAGACAAAGACAGATTTGGAAAATATTACCAGGGCATTGTGTTAATTTTTTTCAAATCCTGAAAAAACCAATAAATATTTTTGAAAAATTTAAACGCAGAATGAAAGACTAAATTATTACCGAGGGCCGAAAGTCCCTTAGAATAAATAAAAAGTTTATTTTGAATGAGATATTTGAATTTAAAAATCACACTAAATTTTCTCTTAGTTTTTTCACCCCTGTAACTTATTAAAATAAACATTGTAGAAGTTCTCAGGGACTTTCGGCCCTCGCTAATGACGTAATCTTTCATTCTGCGTTTAAATTTTTCCAAAATACTTATTAGTTTTCTCAGAATTTGAAAAAAATGAATCCCCATTTGAATAGCATTGCAGCCGAAAATACGTTCCGATCCTCTTAAGGGAAATACGGTACTCTGGACGAGTCCAAACATTTTTCTAAAGGGGGGTAGGGGTACTGATCCAATGTTACGCAATACTTTGCAATGCTCTAAATCAGGGCGGGCTTTAAAATATTTAGGGTAGGATATAACATTAACAAATTGGGAAAAATAGATACTTTTTTTGGGAACTGGGATATAAAATTAATGAATGCTATTAATAAAACATTATAGCGGGAAATCCAACTGCTATAAGAGAGAGACGTCAAAGATGGCGACTGGAAGAATAGAGCGCTAAGGAAGACGAAGACGGCAAACTCATAATGGGAAAAAGCCAAGAAGAAGTGAATTGTAATTGTAAGAAGTAATTTAATAAATTACTTTGTTCTTGGAAAAATAGACATTTGTATTAAAATTATAATTATGCGTAACAAACAAACAATAATATTGAAACAAATAATAAGTATTTTTTATAAAATCAATAATTATAGCTTAATTATTAAAATCATTATTTATGTTTACATGAAGAACTTTGGGGTGGTACTTCGAATTGCAGAGTATCATGGAGTCTTGCAGTTACATCTATTTGTGGAGCAGTTTTTATTGCAGCTGCATTTGACGAAACCTGCGAAATCTTTGGCCTAGGCCTAGGACTTGGCCTGTGCAGATGCGGTTTGGTCGAAATGCTGCTTGTTCCACAGGTATAAGTTGAAATATTGTTTGGATAATTCTATTATATATATCATTTTTTCAAAAAGTTTGTAGTCCATGCTTAGAAGTGCAATTTTATGGTAATTTTTGGGTTACTGTAATTATGGTAATTGCTATAGATTTGGTAGGTTTACCAAACCCAAAATCCCGTCTGAAGAATTTTTGAGAAAATCTTCCTAGTCAATTCGCTGTGCTTTTAAAACTCAGCAAGAATGCCATCAACGTCAGTTGCTTTTTTCGTTTCCATTTCATTAGAAGCTTCCGTCACATTTTCACAGGTGAAATGGTTTGAATACTACGTTTCAAGTGAACACATGGCTTTTAAATTCTTGGTTTTTTTTTAACTTTAAATGTGTGTAAGCGGTTTTGGTGTGCCCTTGAGGTAGACATTATGTGGGATGCTACTTAGTTTGGAGTTACTAGATTAGTTGAGCGGTCGGGTGGTTTACTATCTCCTAATATTCGTCCTAAGTAGTGACCAGGCTTGTCTACTCGAATTTTTGAAATTAAGATGTTTAACTCTACCAGTCCATTTTTAACGCCGAGCAGCGTCAATGCTGTGGAGTATAAAGAGAGTTTTGCTCTCTTTAGACCATTCAGGAATATATTATTCGCGGTATCCCCTAGGAATTGTGACTTTTGCTGATGTTATTATTATTATCACTGTAGTATTGTTGCACTAGTGACTACTAATAATTTTTAGGCTCTACAAGATTTGAGCGAAATAAACAATCATTGGAACCGTACTGCTGCCAAAACATACGTGGAATCTAAACAAGATCCAGATGGAGCCTTTACTGATCCAAACTTAACTGCCGAAGTTGTCTTCGCATTGTCTGAAAGAGGACTGGGACATATCAGAAATATAGATTGTGGAAAGTTTGATAGCGATTTTGACAATCATGGTATGTATAATATTTTGCTATAGAGATGCCTATGTCATGTTACATTAACTAGAGTGTAGTCGGTACCCAGTTTATTAAATCCTCTTTTTATACCAAAGACTTCTACTTTGAGTCCATAATCTAGAGGCCACATTTCATCCAGTCTCAAAGGAAAGTTCTTTGACGACAAACGTGTGCGTTGTGTTCGATTGTAGTGTACCAACTACAAATGGAATTTTATTAAATACATAGTATTCAAATGGCTGGACCAGCTTATTACCAAAATATTGCGTTTCAAAACACACTTATGTATATGTAGTGAGTACAGATAGAAAAGATGTACCTTCAGTTATTGGTTGCAGATCGATCCGTTGCAGAAAATCCAGAAGGACCGATTGAAATATTTCAGTTGCAAACACTTACATACGGAATAAAATGCTCTTCTTATTTGGTGATAAAATGTCTAATGACATTAGAGGTATAGCAAGAAGCTAAAAATCCTAGCATTATAAAATCAGATGATTTTTACGTTGGCGATTTTTGGCAGGTCTTTAAGTCAAAACAGAAAGCGCGCTAAACTTGTAAGATTTTCTTTGACATCCTCAAGGGTGGAGGGTTCAGATTGCGTAGATTATATTTAAATGATCCTGAAATATTAAGAGATATTCAGGATATATTAACTACCGTTTCCGTTATTCTATTCGGTGAAGGCGACAATGCAAAGCTTTGGTATTATTGTACTTATCGCAATCAGGTACTCGGTTTTATAGCATGAGTTCATTTCTATGCTATACAATCATATAGCGAACTTTAGTATCGAACATAGCTTAATTCCTTGATCCTTTGGGCCTATTAATAGTCTGCGCAGATTATCGGAGAATAGGCCATTTTTGGGAAAAGTTATTTACCAGCAATTTTATTGCTGGAATCGACTCTTATGATTTTATATATTAATAATCTAGTTATGCAAAAGTCCACAGATAGTGTGTTACTTTTTTTATGAACAAAATGGCACCCGAAAATAGTGGACTTTTTTCAATTTTTGCTCTATAACTCCAAAGAATTTAACTTTACACCAAAAACACTCCAATAAAAATTCACGGAAAATGCGGGTTTGTCTAACAAAATCTATAATTTTCAACTAAAATTTTAGGTAATTAATTGTTTATCAATAATTAAATAACTTGGTAATATAAAAGCTCTTTTTGTATAGATTATAATTCCAGAAGGCGATGGAAATTGAATGAACAGTTTAGCAACAATTGAATTGTTAATTAAAAATTTACGGTGGCTATAATAACCACAATAATTATGATACATAAGAATAGCTATGATTTTTGTATAAAAAGACACCTATCTAACGTACTCTACAGAATTGAAATTGGACTATTTAAGCGGCCTCAGGAATATTTTAAAATTGTAAACAATTTTTTGGCTAATAAACAAATGGAGCTCGGGAAATATTAAATTAAATTAAATCATGAAAACGGTATTGGAAAAAAAGCGGCAGGACGCTTCTTTTAAAAGAAAAACGTTTAATTGTCATAAGTGGTTTCTGAGATACAACCAGTCAAAATTGACCGGCATTTACGGCAAAGATAGAAACAATCGGATCATAATTTTTGAACCATCACCTTTTTATTTCGGTCCTCTTTCTCCACACTAATTTTCATATGTTTAAAATACTCATAACATATATTATTATAATAAAAACTATCGATATTACGAGTGAAAATTGCCAAAAATAGCAAAATTCCAATCAAAAATTTAGGTTGCAGAAAATGTAATCTTTAAGTTCAAAATCGGTATGCGTTAAAAAAATGCATTTTCTCGGCTTCCCATGGAGCAATTTTCTTCATTCTTTTTTTTTTGTTCCCAAATAACTCGAGTAGAGCCATCTAACTAACGCATTATTAAATGCCAAAGTTGCTTTTGTTTTGTTATAATAGATTAATTTATTTTTAAGAAAAAAACTACGTATTATTATTTTCAGTTGTAGACTTTTTTTTAGATAAACTTACTACAAGTGTACCTCTTAACGTTAAAAACACAAATATTCTCATTTGAAAGGTGTATAATTATTATACAATATTTATTTAAACCAATTAAAAATGTTTGCTATAATAAATAAATTTATTTATTATAACAAAACAAAAGCAACTTTAACATTTAATAATGCCGGTGGCTCTACTCGAGTTACTTGGGCACACAAAAAAGGAATGAAGAAAATTGCTCCATGGGAAGCGGAGAAAGTGCATTTTTTAACGTATACCGATTTTGAACTTTAAGATCAACTATTTTTAATGGGAATAAGCCACAAATTTATGAAAAAAATGATTTTATTAACGTTTTATTTTATATTTTCACAACGAAACCCGATTTGGGCTTCTAAACGTTAATAAAATCATTTTTTTGGTAAAATTGTGGCTTATTCCCATTAAAAATAGTTGATTATGAAAATGCCAAGGTGAATTTATTTTGAGTGTTTTTGGTATAAAGTTAAAATCTTTGGAGTTATAGAGCAAAAATTGAAAAAAACGCGATTTTCGGGCGCCATTTTGTTTATAAAAAAGTAGCACACAATCTGCGGACTTTGCATAATTATATTATTAATATATACAATCATAAGATTCAATTCCAGCAATAAAATTGCTGGTAAATAACTTTTCCTTGTATTTTGGTAATTAGCCCAGAGTATAAGTGCTAGATAATTTTTAAAAATGTAGTTCAATAATTGGTGACTAGTCGTGGTAAGTGAAGGGGGAGCTGGGAGCCGAAAAATGCATGAGTTCAAAAACTAAAAAATCAACTTTACAATCATTTTCCATATCTCGGGATCTACTGAGCAGATTTTGATGTTTATTAATTAATAAACAGTCTAATTTGTTTAAACAATTTTTGAAAAAAAAATTTTTACTATGATTAAAAAATAGATTTTTGGAAAAAAATATGTTTTCAAGAATTGTTTAAATAAATTAGCCTGTTTATTATTTAATAAGTTTATAAACAAATTGCATAGTTGTAATTTTTGTAGAAATTACATACAAATTAAAACAAGAAAGATTAAAATCCATTGAGTTGATCCGAGAATACAGAAAATTGTATTATTTTGAAATAGCTTTTTCGGTATTTTAATTTAGTGGATTTGTAGGTTCCCCCTAGTAACCGTTTGAACTACATTTTTGAAAATTCGTAGAGGGTGCTGTGAAGGTACAATGTTTGTGAAAATTTTTTAGCAAAAAATACAAACTCTATTCTTCAAAATGACATCAATGAGATTCATTAATTATTTTATAAACAAATTAGCTGTTAATTAAAAAAAACACATGCTTAACTTTGTCCCACATGGACCCATGCTAATTTTTTTTATTTGAAAATTCGTGTTAAAATAATAGCTTTTCGAATGTATAAAAATATTGTTTCTACGGACAATATTTTTAAAGTTATTCTAAATGTATTGTTATGCTCTACTTTATCTCATTTATTAGATTGATTAGCAAATTCTTAATTTAATTAATTACTCAATTATTTTAATTTTTGCCTATGTAAAACCAAACCAAATTCAAATTAAATTTTCTAATAAACTTTATTCTCAGGGCTAATTTTATATTCGATGCAACACCTTTAATTTGTGGCTTCTAGTATCTCTAGTTGCTTACTCCTTCCAGGATAAAACAGGGAAATTAAACACATTCAGTATCATATAAATGTAATCTATTATTTATTTATCCAATATGCCGTATAAATAATATTTGAAAAGAAATACTAAAATCTAAATTTGTTGCAACAATTTCTTACTTAATAAATCGAGCTTTAATTCTGATGTCTACTTGTTTTAACAAAAAAAAAAATATTTAAATAAATTATTGTTTATTCATACTAAATTTAATGAAATTTACTTTTCTCCTTTTGAATTGATTTCTTAAAGTTGGAATGACTAACTGAGTTATAGAACTGTTCAATACAAAATGAGCATATATGGTGTGGATATAAACAAGCTCTCTCCGTTTCGACAAATGATTTGACTAACCTTTTTGTTTCTTCACTCCTTCTTTTCCCAGATTGCGTTCTCCTTGATTCTCTCACTCGTACTCTTTTGATGTTACGAAAAGGTCCCTCTCGTCCAAACTGCTTCAAAAACAAAAAAACCAGGACTCGTTCGAATTCTCCACTCAGTTTTCCCTTGCTCGAGATCTTGTGCAAATACCTAGATACCAATCAGCTAGTCGTTCTAGACAGAACAAAGGAATCTTTCTCGGACACAGGAAAATTTTACTTCTCAAACTGGTCAACAATTTTGTTTCAACTTGACTCTGCTCGCAAAGGCCGATTTCACCACTTTACACTGGCTTCTCACTTTTCAAAAACTGGACTGCTCTCTTCCGATATTCATCACGCCGTGTTTTTCTTTTCTCTCCGAAATTCCGACTCCACATTCTCATCCCTTCCATCGATCTTTCTCTACCAATCAAAAACAACCTCTCTACCCAAAACATCCTTACTCTCCTTTACTAAGAAAACCAACTTAATTTGTATCCAACTTTCCATTTTGTTAAAATTCTAAGGACATCAAATTATTATCGTTTTTTTCAATAACCTAAACAAAATGCCTTACATTCTAAACTCAATAAAATTTGTTGGTCGTTTAAACCTTCTACGAATTATTAACAAAAATCCTATTGATGTTCATAAAACGAAATAACATGCACTTTCCAATATTTTCGAACCATTGTCTGTAAATCCTTTCAAAAAACCCATTAACGAAAACCACATTAACGATTTCACCTTCCCCGAGAAAGCACTGTTTATTAACTAAATTAGACTCTATACAATTTTTGGTCATATACAGGGTGAAGAAAATCTGCGATCTCGTGGTCCCTGATATAAATTTATTTTCTGAATTTTTCCAAAAAAAACAATTCTACAGTATATAAACTACAAAATTTCAAAAGTTTGACATTAAGATTTTTGACTATATCAATTAATTTTTTTATCTTTTTTTAATACATTTTTATTCTATCACTCTTCAACTTTCATTTGGCATATTGAGAATTTCGTTTATTTATTATTTTCTGTCTTATGTTATTGCAAATCAAAGGTCTCTGGGATAAACAAATAGAATAACTTTTAAACTGATTAATGGATCGGTCACAAATTTTGAGGGTTTGTTGAGTACCAAAATAGCCAACTTTGCGTGAAACCCTAAAATTCTATGTTAAATTTAGTAAAAGTTATTAACAGATATCGTTTTTCATTTATTTTGCAATTTGCGAAGCAACATATTGACTTTTAACATTCAAACATCGGTATTTTGAAGCTTTTTTAATGTTCTAAAAAATTTAACTTTTTAATTTTATGTCAACTATTTAGCTATTTAATGGGGTGCAAAAATTCGAAAAAATCGCGTTTTTTGCACTAAATTGGTAATAATTGAAAAACGGACGCGAACTCTAGGCAGTAGGTTTTCTTCCTATAGGTCTACATTAACTAAAAAAGGAGTCAGCTACCTGGATATTTGAGTGTCGTGAGACAATCCTTATTTCTCTGGACTACGTACCTACTTTACCTTCCAATCTACTACCTTACAATCCTTTCTCTGTCGTTCTTTTCAGTCCCCAGTATTATATCTTAAAATATATACTAATACTAGTAAACTACTACTAATTTGTGTTTGTATTTGACTTTGTTATATTTTTGTTTAGTGGAAATCGACGGCCTAACAAAATCGCTTTCCAGTCATGGAAACGATTCTGAAATCCGAAATGTCACCGTCACCTACACACTTTGGGTTGGTTCAAACATTACAGAAAACGCAACAATAAGCGTAACTGCACCTAGAAATACTTCGTTCTACAATATAATGCAACTTGCCATGGAGATGGACCCTCATTTTGCATTCGAAGCATCGGAATGGCCTAACGGACATTACGTCCACACTCTTGCTGGTTATAAAGAAGAGCCCATGGGCTATCATTATTGGCTGTTATACAGACTACCAGAGCTTCCTGACCCCTTAACACCCCCAGCTAATCAACTGGTTGCACCTGTCGGTGAGTAATATATAAGAATAAAAAAGAAATATACAGATGTTCCAATAGATCTTTGCAAATGCATGAAGGTTTTTAGAATAGGTCTCTTTTTTAATCACAGAAAATATTATCTCAAATTTAAGCCACTTATCCATATAAACAACAATAAGGTAAAAAAGGATAGGCGATATGGCATGTCTTTGATATTTATATTATTATTTACTAAGAAATTTGACGTGTATAATTTTCAGTGACATTGGCGCGTTTGTTGTGTTTAAAAATGGTTTTTGATTATTCAAACTTATTATTATGGTTCATATTAAGGGGATGGGTACGTAGTTTCGGGTCCAATGCTGTTTAAATGGGATTCATTTTTTCGAATCCTGAGAAAACTAATAAGTATTTTCGAAAAATTTAAACTCAGAATGAAAGATTGCGTTCTTACCGAGGGTCGAAAGTCACTGAAAATATCTGTAATGTTTATTTTAATAAGTTACAGGGTGAAAAACTAAGAGAAAATGTAGTGTGATTTTTAATTTTAAATATCTCATTCAAAAGAAATTTTCTATTTGTTCAAAGGGACTTTCGGCCCTCAATAATAATTTGTTCTTTCATTCTGCGTTTAAATTTTTCAAAAATATTCATTAGTTTTTTAAGGATTCGAAACAAATGGACACCATGTCCTTGGTGATATTTTCCAAATCGAACATTTGCTATCTTTGTCATACAACGCACTGAGTCGAATAGAATATGGTGACAAGACAGTGACAATTTTAAATATTTGTCATGGCATCGGAAGTATTTTGAGTTGTTGATTAAAATAGTATTGATAGTGTATTTGATAAATAATTGATTTAAGACGTGAACTTAATAAAAAGTTATTATTGTTTATTATTTATGGAAGATCCAAGCAGAGAATACAGCAGGCTATATTCTGTGATCCAAGTATTTTGTTGTTAAAGATGTTCAAAATTGTAAGCGTTCGGTGGTAACAATATATTATTAAAAAATGATTTTATCACTTTTCCTCTTTTCTCGATTGAGTGTTAGTTTGTGTTGAACAGTAAATAAATTATAACAATCACTGAATAGGTACATAGTTAGTGAAAAAATTATTATCATATTAATTAACTGAATTAATGATAACATTTTACAAGTAACAGTTATCCAAGAACATTCAAAAGCCATCTCTTTAAAGTTAATGATGACATTATTTGTCAAGTAATGTTTAATCTACATCAGTGAGAATTTTACTACACGTAATTTGCCGTGTAAAGACAGAAAAGGTAGGGATAGCCGAAAAATATTTGCGTCCATGCCCTTAAATAAACTTTAAGTCTTTGTTTTTACATTTCATTGTAAGTTTTATTTTCAAAAATAAATAATTATTGTTGGAACGACTAACAGTTGCTCTCCTATTTGATTACTTCCGGTAATTATTTATGTTTAAGCTAATGAGACAAGTAATATTTTTTAACCTACAAATTGTCATTATACCACATGAGTCTAGCTATAGTTTTGTCGAACGGAAACTTATTTGTAAATCAATAGTGAAAAAAGATCAAAAACTTTATAAAATAAAATAACTCTACTCACCGGAGGGACCGCAGACATTCGAATACAATTAGCGTCTCTTTGCAAAGAAAATGACGTCGACTTTGCAAAGTAACAAGACACTTACTCAACACACACACTACACATTACACCTGAGATAGTGATAAGTTATACAATTACGTGGCTAAAGGTTCTAGTTCTAAACCAAGGCCAGAATCAGAGAAAAAAATAACTTTATAAAATACGTCCACCGGGATAATAGCCACTTCCTAATAATAACATTGACAGTACATGCCTACGTACGTTTCACTTGATGTTTTGACTTAACTTGTTTGCAAATCAATCATTACGCTTCTTAGTCTAAGACCTAGTGAACCCTCCGACTAACGGTCGTCCTGTATGGCTAGAAATTTTTCTAGTGATAATTCATAGCACACCAAGGCTAAAAACCATGACCTGGCAGGCATTAGCGGTGCACGTGTATCTACCAGGTGAATCGAAATGTGCAAATTTTAGGGGGTAAAATAAACTTTCTTCTGTAAGGTTTAAATTTAATTATGTGTTTGAGTAAGTCATTTAGAAGAAATGTGTACAATGACAGGCGATTAAGAGCATAAGACCTTGCCAGGCGAGGGGAAAGATTAGGGGTTTTTCCTAAAATTATTCTTTTTGCATCGAACAAATTCTTTTTAGGTTTCTCGAATCATTCCAAACAGAAAAGGTCTTTAGTGATTTTTCTCTTAAGTTAATAGTTTTTTTTTAATAAGCGATTGAAAATTTTGAAAATTGCGAAATCGGCAATTTTTAACCCTACATCGGACATTTATCTAAAAATTTCAATGTTGCCAAGGTACGTAGATATTCTTTAGACATTGATTGATGAAATCCCGAAGAGTTTTTTGCAATCAAATATCGAAAACCCCTTTTTTTTTTAATTGCTAATCAAGCGGGCGCGACACTGTAGGACTGTAGTATAAGTGAGGACGTTTGAGTTTGCATAAATTCATTATCTCCAGAATGGGCAAATTTCAAGAGAAATCCTCAGACAGGTCAATTTTTATTTTTGAATTAGGACTTTTTGGCATATATATAATATTAGTGACGTCATCCATCTAGGCGTGATGACGTAATCGACGATTCTTTTAAATAAGAGTAGGGGTTGTGTGATAGCTCATTTTAAAGGTTATTTAATTCTCTATTCACTAATATAAACATTAAGATAATTATTTATACAGGGTGTACAAAAAAAAGTTAATTTAATAAAAAAAAAAATTTGTACACCCTGTATAAATAATTATATTAATGTTTATATTAGTGAATAGAGAATTAAATAACCTTTCAAATGAGCTATCACACAACCCCTACTCTTATTTAAAAAAATCATCGATTACGTCATCACGCTCAGATGGATGACGTCACTAGTATTATATATATTCCAAAAGTCCTAATTTAAAAATAAAAATCGAACTGTCTGAGGATTTCTCTTGAAATTTGCCCATTCTCGAGATAATGAATTTATGCAAACTCAAATTATACTACAGTGTCGCGCCCGCTTGATTAGCAATTAAAAAACAAAGACGTTTCCGATATTGTATTGCAAAAACTCTTTGAGATTTCATCGATCAATGTTTAAAAAATATCTACCTACCTTGGCAACTTTGAAATTTTTAGATAAATGTCCGATTTAGGGTTAAAAATTGCCGATTTCGCAATTTTCAAAATTTTCAATCGCTTATTTAACAAAAACTATTAACTTAAGAGAAAAATTACTAAAGACCTTTTCTGTTTGGAATGATTCAAAAAACCTAAAAAAAATTGTTCGATGCAAAAAGAATAATTTTATGAAAAACCCCTAATCTTTCCCCTCGCCTGGCAAGGTCTTATGCTCTTCAGAATCGCCTGTCATTGTACACATTTCTTCTAAATGACTTACTCAAACACATACTTAAATTTAAACCTTACAGGAGAAAGTTTATTTTACCCCCTAAATTTGCACTTTTCGATTCACCTGGTAGATACACGTGCACCGCTGATGCCTGCCAGGTCATGGTTTTTAGCCTTGGTGTGCTATGAATTATCACTAGAAAAATTTCTAGCCTTACAGGACGACCGTTAGTCGGAGGGTTCACTAGCTCTTAGACTATCTGCAAAGATCCGTTGGAACAGCTGTATAATAGTAGATTCTCAGTAGGGATAAACTAATCCAAATCAGTAGAGTTTGTTGTCTTTTTTTTATTTTTATTGTTTGTTTGTTTGTTATCTGTCGTTCTTCTCATAAAATCCTTTAGTTTTTCCTCTCAATGGTATGTGTTCGGAATTCTTCTTCTTCTTCTTCTTAATCTTTTCTTCCTCTTTTTCTTTTTCCTGCTTCTCCTCTTTATGAGTCCTTCTGCTTGTTCATTGGCGGATTGATACCCGTATGGAAGGTTATCACTCCATCCTTTCGGCGGTCGTCCGATATTTCTTCTGATGATTAGTGATTTATACCTTGCTATTTTGACCATACGGGTCTCCCCAATATTCTTATGTGGTTATTCCATTCATTTTTTCTATTAAGTGTCCATATATTTATACATTGTACGATACATGTGCTTCTGTCTTCACTTATCTTTCAATCTCTCAGCATACTTGCTGTAATTCTTCTCAGTACTCTCATTTCTCCCATTTCCAGTAGTCCTTGTGTTGAATCTGTTTTGGGTCTTGTTTCTGATGCATATATCATTATTGCTGTTACACTGGCTTTATAAATTCTTGACTCCATCTCAGTGTCAATATGTCGCTTTCGCCAGAATATAGTGTTATTAAGGAACCTTGTGAGTCACTCACTTTTTTGTCCAGGTCTCCATAACTGCAGAGTGTAATTCCAAGGTATTTTATTTCTATTACTTGTTCAATACTGATGCTATCAATTTCTCTTTTACATCTGATTGGCTCTTCGCTGATAACTATTGTTTAGTTTTCTGAGATGAGATTGTTATATTAAGTTCGTTTGCTCTTATGCTTACTAGTCTTTGCACACTATCTTTATCTTGAGCTATCAATATTGCGTAATCTGCGTAACAGAGCATTCTTACTTCTTTGTTTTTCATTCTGTATTGTCTTCCTTTGTTGACACTTGTCATTATTAAATTGGAGCGCATAGAGTTCAATAAGTTTTCCTGTCTTATTCCGCTGGCTATATGTATAGGTATGTGTGTTGAAACCTTGAAAACCGTCATTTTTTTTTGTTATTGTCACATCGAGACAATATAACGTTTAAAGTAGGTAGAGGGTCAGATGAGGTGGTATAATAATTTTATTGTATAGGTAAGGAAAGCCAATACGATCCGAATAAATTGGGAGCTCTTACCTCATCTTTACTTTCGGTGTCTATACTACTCTAGCAAAATTGGAAATATAAAACATAAACTAAAAAATGAAGTGATACGTTTAAAGTTAACTGGAGTTATGGCGAGGTAAAACTATTATGGAAACAATGCTTTCCTGGTTTGTTGTTTATTTTAAACTAAATAGTAATGTTTGGTAGTTAAAATGCATACGTGTGTATTTATACTTGATTCTTTTACAGGCGTGGACGATCTCCTGATTGAAGAAGGTGACCACTATCTCTTCTGGTACAAGAAACTCTAAAATCACAGTGAAATTTATATTTTTTAGTTTTATAAACTCTTAAACCTTTCGTTGACTTGTTAAATGTGTGCCATGATCATATCCTCTTGAGTTTATTTCGATGCTTTGTGATCGTGCGATATGGTCGTAAAATTTTTGAAAGCTTTCTCAGCTTTTGGCTTGACGTGGAGATAAAAAGAGTGGTGCTACTCTAGTATGCGGTCTATTCCGAGGATGTGGTCTACCTGTGTTCTATTATAATGTGCGATGTACCGATCATAACCTAATATTTCCTGAAGGCTTTGCCCAAAATAATGAAATGTAAGAAAATCTTGTAAAAGAAAATATGTGTTCATAAGTAAGAAACATTTAATAATAACAGTTAATGAACCACTACAACAACAGCGGCAACAGCAGGCACAACAGCAAGTACAACAATAAATACGAAGATGCACCTTAGAGCCCCTTCAGACTGCTGACTTTTTATCGGCCGATAGTTTAGTCGGGTTGGGCTGTTAGTGCGCATACCGAGCCAACTAAACAGTCGGGTTGGTGAAGGGGGCGCAGACTAGCCAACTGTCGACCAACTATTCTCGAACGATTTAGTACTAAAGTTCGTATTTGATCATTCAAGTGAGTAGTCGCATAATGCAAAAATTGTCCAGAAATGTTATTATCGCTCTCATACAATGGATGAGGAAAACCAAGAAGAGATTCCGAGAGTATTTAGTGCATCCCATTCACAATGGAAGAAATTAGAAGACGATAAAAACTAACAGATGTGTTCCAGAAGATTGCCATGTTAAAATGGAACATGGTTGGACACATAGGCAGAATGAAAGACAACCGTTGGATGAAGCGAATTCTTGCATGGCGACCAAGGGCAAGCAAGAGAAGTAGAGCCAGGCCTCAAACAAGATAACCTGATGACATCAAGTGAATTGCTGGCCACACATGGATACAAAAAACAACAAACAGAAATGAATGGATACACCTAAGGAAGGCTTACTTCCGGCGATAGATGGAATAGCTGTTGATGATGATGAATCCTGAGTGATAAATTATTTAGTGGAAAATTCTTCACAATGTATTCTAAATTACTTTGATTACCCAAAAAATTTGTCGCCTTTTATCGGATGATCATAGCCGGCTTCAATGTACTTCTTGTTGTAGTTCTTTCTCCTATCGGAGGTTGGCTATCATCACAGCTATCCGTACCTTATTGGCGGCTGCTCTGAAAAGATCTACTGAGCTGCAACCCTACCACTCTCTTAGGTTTCTCAGTAAATAATGATTCTAGGTTAAAAAATTCATGCAAGCTCCCTAACCAAGAAGATTATGGTTTTATTTATTTAATAGTATAGTAAAGAAATAAATTTATTGTATTTTCCTGAAAATGTTTATTACTACTTAGTACTAAACATTTTGCCTAAAAACGGTTTTCTGCCTTTCGTTTTTTTTTTTGTGCAAATCCTTCTGAGAAAAGGTTATGGTGTTCTTTAGCTGCACACGTAGACCACAATCTATAGCAGAAACTTGGCTGTAGACCGCATACTAGAGTGGCACCTAAAGAGTATTAACGTTTCTAAACGCATTATTTCTTTGTAGATGTTTATATTAAGTCTATATCTAAAGAATCTGTTAAACGTACATATTATGTGAACTATTTGGTCTAAGTA
Organism: Diabrotica virgifera virgifera; assembly: GCF_917563875.1. Taxonomy (NCBI): domain Eukaryota; kingdom Metazoa; phylum Arthropoda; class Insecta; order Coleoptera; family Chrysomelidae; genus Diabrotica; species Diabrotica virgifera. The sequence continues at coordinate 171,958,799 of NC_065449.1, read as the reverse complement.
TTTTGATTTAGAAAAGGTGAATATTAATAATTGGTCAGAGCTGTGGTATTAATCATAGCTTTTTGGAACAAGCATTAAATAATTAAAATTATAAAAAGCAAAATTTAATTTAGCTGCATTAGATGACCTGAAAACTTAAATCATTGGTAAATTTTTTACATGTCATATTTATTGCAACCTTAAATCGGGATACGGACGTTTCGCCCCCGCCGTTTCGCCCCCGACCGTTTCGCCCCCGCCGTTTCGTCCCCAGCCATTTCACCCCCGAACCGTTTCGCCCCCGGGATTTTACCTAACATTTTTAACTAGTTGCATTGAGTTATAAATACAATGTTAGTAATACATTTACTTATTGATCATTTTTTTGTTTGTTTTTCTTAGAAGTACAAGTATGTACAAAAAGTATGTGTAGAAGATGTATTAATCCTGTCTACCTACTATAAATATGTGTAACAAAGCACTTCTAAGAAAAACAAACAAAAAATTATCAATAGGTAAATGTATTACTAACATTGTATTTACAATTCAATGCAACTAGTTAAAAATGCTAGGTAAAATCCCGGGGGCGAAACGGCTGGGGACGAAACGGCGGGGGCAAAACGGTCGGGGGCGAAACGGCGGGGGCGAAACGTCCGTAAATCCTTAAATCATTAAGTACATAATAATATACGTCAGTTTAACCGTTTCGAATTTTGTTCTGGATGTTTAAATAATTTGGATAAGGCTCAATATATTTGGGCATTATCAACTCGAGCCCTATAAGGTCATAAAGGTATTGCATATTATGGTTATAATAGACTGTTTTTTTAAATCTGGGCTACTTATTCTGTAAAAACCAAAACTGTAGTGATCAACCTATTATTTTTATTCATTTTGTCTAAAATAATAACATCTCAAAGCATGTAATTTTATGATGTACTCTACAGATCACAAAATTAATGAAAATATGCCGAATATGTAAAAACTTATCCCATTAGATTAATTTTAAATTTAATTATGCCACATCGCGAAACTAGAGATAAGAATTAATTCTCGCGATCACTTCTGCAAGAATGCTGAGGATTATTACCGATAACATGTTGCATTGATGACATAGATCCGTGCTTTTTATTAAGAAAAAGTAGAATAATTTAAAGCTGCAACAAGTTTATTTAAATTCATAAATTATGGATAATAATAAAACAAAAATACCAAGTTTTTTGTAAAAGGTATATCTTAAAATACCCTAAATAAGGATCACAATACAAAACGTTTTCGGATTAAGGAATCCATCATCAGTGTTTAAAAGCCCTAAAATTAAGTATAACCTAATTAATTTAGAGAAAAGTTAAAAATTGACAGAGGTTTTAAAAACAATAGGCCATGCTTACAAAAATTGCATGCCTGAGCCACCAAAATGTGTTGGGTAAAAAACCTTTAAATGTAAATAATATGGTTGTTTTACATATTTATATAAAGATCATCTGATGTTAAAGATATGCCTGGATGTTACCCAGGGCAACACAGGACTCTTCCCACGTGGTTGGAATTTTTTTGGAGAAAATCTCACATATTGAATTTTAATGGCCAACTGACAACTGAATTCAAAAGCAACCCAAAATGACATTAATAACTATCAATGTAACCTAGTTGTATTATTACTTCAGCCACAATCTTTAAAGATTATTTTGAATGTTTAAGATAAAAACAGTATCCAATTTACATATATATTAGAATTAAAGATATTCGAAAAAAGATGGAAATTTTTTTTTGTTCTTAGAAATAATCCATTAATTAAGTATTCAAATAGGAAAATAAAAATAAAAGGTTTACGTTACCAGAAGTAATGCAGTCAACAATACCAATAGGTGTTGTATTAGTGGTGTGAAATTATCAATACAATTAGACAAATAATGGGAAAGGCCTTAAACGTGTAGACGTCTAGGAACACAAAATAGTATGTAGTGTGTACATATGTGTACGTATGTGTACATATGTATTAAAGCATAATTGTTTGATGACTGATAACTTGCTTAGAATTCGACCCAACATAAATTGGATAATGATGGAAAAAGTGATATGATAATTATCGAAATACTGTTTTGTTTTTTATCTTACTGAAAATGAGACTAGAGTAACTTGATGAAACTAAGTCCTCCAGAGACCTGACATCAAATTGGTTGTAAATGAAGTGATCGTAAAATATGGGGGGGAGTTGGAAGGTATGAAAAGTCTGACAGTGCATGTTGTGATATTGGACCATGGAAGATGTGTAGTGTGTTGTTATGATAGGAGAGTTATCTAATCGATAAGCTATGAGATAAGACTAATAAAAAGAGATTGGCTGGAATAATAAAACATTTTAAAGTTGTTTACCACAGGTCGTATTAAGAACGTATTCAGCAACATTGAAAGATGATAAATTAAATAAATTGAAAAATAATAATTTCATGGATAATATACAGGATAATATCATAATAATATCAGGATAATAATAATTTCATGGATAATATCATAATAAAGTGATACAGGATAGAAGATGAAGATATTTAAATCGTCGGTTACACCTAAAACACCTAAAATGCCATTATACAGACAAGGACGATGACAATAATTAACTACCTACTTCGACAATCCGAATCTGTTTCAGAAAAATAACAAAGTAAATTTGTCTACTTTGAGTAATTGGATATACCGGTATGCGAGGGAACGAAATAGTGGGTCTATTTGCCGGGAAAGGGGCAAACGAAACATCCATGGGCTCGGAACCTTTCGTTTTCAAAGCAAGAAGCACAACCAAAGGAACAATATCGGACTGAGTGAAACGAATGGAACATAACTTCTGATGTGAACCAACATGTCTCAAACGTTTGAATGCTTTTATAATACGTGAGGTCACCTTCATAACGATGAGAAAATTCTTCTGCAACAGAGCATCCCAATATAAGCATTCCTCTACGATTAGGAATGCTAAGAAGCTACGTATTTAATACGGCTATTATACGGTGTATAGGCGGCCTGGACTCTCAAACAGAACAACATAAAAATATTGAAAGTTTAGAGATGTGGCGCTACTGTCGAATGGTGAAGATAAGTTGGGTTGAAATAGTCACAAACCTTGAAGTATTACGAAGGATAGGAAAATAATCATAAATTTTGTTAACGATAAAACGAAGAAAACTGGAATATCTGGGTCACCTGATGAGAGGACATAAATATGCATTAATTCAAAATATAATAAAAAGAAAAATAGAAGGAAAACGGAATCAAGGCCGTAGAATAATGTCATGGTTGCGGAATTTGAGAGAGTGGTTTGGCTGCACCACTAATGAACTTTTTTGGTCAGCTGCAAATAAGGTCTGGATAGCCTTGATGATTTCCAATCTCCGATAGGAGTGCCACAAGAAGAAGAAGATAATATATGAACCTTCGAAAAAGAGGTCCAAAGACCTACTATATAATATGAACAAAAATAATCTGTTGATTGTCATAGGTTTCCTAACGGGACACTGAATACACATAATCAGAATCTGACTGATAAAAAGTGCGAATTTTAGATTCTGTCAGGCTGATGACGAGATGACGGAACACGTTCTGTGAAGATGTTCTCCTGAAATGACCAGGATTAGATGGGATAAGGTTCGAGTAGGAAGGGTAGTTCCAGAAAACGTGTTGTACGACAAAGTTGTGTTTTATCACCCACCCTTTTTAACCTGTACTCTGAAGAAATCTTTAGGGAGGCTTTGGATGACATACAAGAGGGAGTAAGGCTAGGCGGAGAAGTAATTAACAATATTAGATACGCTGACGATACAGCCATTCTTGCTGAAAATTTACACGATCTTCAGACACTACTAAATCTAGTCAGTGAATCGAATCAAGTTGTCGGAGAAGCCTTAAAATCAACATTTCAAAAACAAAGTGGATGGTAGTTGGAAAGATTAATATAGATCAGAATCAGCTTTCTCTTGATGGAGAGGAGTTAGAAAGGGTGAATCATTTCAAGTACCTTGGCAGCTGGTTAGATGTAAATTGTGACTTTGATGAAGAGATAATAACTAGGATCATAATATCCTGGAAGGCTTTTATGACCTGGAAATCAGTTTTATGTAACAGAAACCTGTCGATGAATATTCGAAAGAAGGTTCTGAGGTGTTTTGTGTGGTCTACCTTATTGTATGGTTGTGAGACATGGACGTTAAAAACCACAATGCTAAACAAAATAGAAGCATTCGAATTGTGGTGCTATCGACGAATCCTAAAGATATCGTGGGTTTCGCACACTTCCAATGAAGATGTTCTTCAAATGATGAATTCAGAACGTCTGCTCATAAGCATCATAAAGAGGAGAAAAACAGAATACTTCGGCCATACAGTTCGAGGACCTAAATACCATCTGCTTCGCCTTATAATACAAGGAAAATTGGAGGGAAAGAGATGGATTGGTCGAAAGAAACTTTCATGGCTGCGTAATATTAGACAATGGTGTGGCTGCACAGTAGAAGAATTATTTCGCACCGCAGCCGATAGAGAGAGGTTTCAGGAAATTGTAAACATGATGACGGCCAACGTCTGAATACAGACACGGCACCTAAAGAAGAAGAAGGAAGGGTAGTTACGTGCCCACTCATATAGAATATAACCTAACCTAATTATCTACTTGATATATTTGGACAATCTACTAAAACGACGATATAAACTTATCAACATAAAAATGAAATATATGCTAACGACAAACATAGCAACTGGCACAATTAAGCAAAGTCGTAATTTCATATGCAAGGTAGGTATATAAATACAGAAACGATACTAAGTAAAGGATCTAAAAACAAGAATGTAGAGCAACTAGTTGTGCTCATAGGCAGGCAAATATCATCTTCTTTTTCAAAAGATGTACAGTTTTATATATCTTCTTTTTGGTCTTCTACTCTGGATTTTACCACCTAATTGTCTTATCAGCAGTCTGGCATCATCCATGTTCACTACATGACCAGCCCTTCGAAGTTTGTGTAGTTTAGCGTATTTAGAGATAGGTAGTTCTATGACCAGTCTTATAATTGGATCTCCATAATCTCCATATCTATCTCCTATATCGGTGATGGATCCAAAAACCTTCCTTAGAATTTTTCTTTCTAAAATTATTAAACAAGCAATTGGGCTACTTAAGTCCTATATAGGTTTTCACCCGACATGACTGGAAGTAGAACTATACCGAAGTAGAACTATACTAGAAGTAGAAACCGGAAGTATATATTTGTTTTCGTCTTGCTAAGGCGCGTCGAATAATATATCGCGTGTACTATTTCGGCGACTTTAAAACAGTACTTCCGATTGCGTATAGTCTACAACTGCTCCGGTTGCAGAAAGCTTATAGTTCATCCTTGGATTATAAGCTTTCATTCGATACCTCATTTGTCATTCTAGCTGGTCTAATGACGGGGCCAAATATAATATGTTGAGATACAAAATATGTGAGCACTAAAGAAAAGCCAACCATGGTTACCAACACGATTGCTAGTGTACGAAATATCTAAGAATTAACTACAAATGGAAACATAAACCTTAAAACTAAAAATAAGTAATAAACTGATCAAATCTAAAATTTAATAGAATCTTTTATTTTATAACATAAGAATATTAATATATGTAGTTATTTAATAAAAAAAAAACAAAAAATTTGGTTACAAAGTAATCTAAAATGGGATACGTTGGTACAAAAAACTTGTAGATTAATAAGATACCCAACAAGTCCAAATATACAAGGTAACTATGTTGTACTTAGCACTTTTAAAGTAACTATTTTCATAGGGAATTTAAAATTGAAATATAGCACGCTAGATATAAAAAATACTAAAGGCTGTTAAAAAGTATCTTATTGATCTAAATATTGAAACTTTTTTTGATACAGCTGTATTGTTTATGTATATCATTGGATGTTGTCGACGTGTAAGTAAATATAGTAATTATAGCACATATTTCTACCTCAAAAAGATCATGGCAATAAACTTTAAAATATCAAAAAAAGTTTCATTCGTCGAAATGTAAAATGAGTACATCCGCGAAACACATCTACAGACCTAAAACAAAACTTTTTAAATTATTTTTTGACGCACTGGAGAAGAATACAGGTTGTCTTAAATTGATTTTAATATTTTATTCAAATGCTACCGGACAATTTTGAATTAAAATTATAAAATACCAATGGGACTTTCGGTATCCAAAATATAACCACGATTTGAACAACAGGGGCGCAAAAATGGCATGGACGTTATGAACAATGGAAAATCACCTGGGGTGGACGAAATTCTTCTAACAGAGCAGATATAGTACTTCGGGCTAAAGCGAGACAATGAGTGCCTGATCTATTTAACATTTGTCAGCATTGGTTTACCTACCAGATTCCAAAACTCTGGCGCAAATTAAAAGTGTTAGCTATTCTAATCCCACAACAAGTGGGTTTCCGGCCAGCTAAATCGGTCACAGGCCAAGTGCTGAATTTGACAGAGTTTAGAGAGAAAAGATTTGAGCAGAAAGATATAGTGGGGTGGCCTTGATAGATCTCACAGCGACATTTGATACAGTAAATCACAGAATCTTGCTAACTAAAATCTAGAATACTGCGCTTGAATATGACCTGGTAAAGATTATAAAATCACTGTTGGGTACAAGACGCTTCTGCGTTATCTTAAATAGGAATAAAATTAGATAGAGGAGTCAAAAAACTAAGCTGCTTCAAGGAAGAGTTCCAACGCCATCTTCCAATTTAAAATATTTTTTATAGCCATGTTTGCACCAGTAACTTAAAAAAGATAATGTTTTAAAATTGTAAGTGTTTAAGGGAGTAAATTTTTTGGGCAATGAGGAGTTTTAATGTTAAACTAAAGGATAATAAATTTGTGGCTTATAAGGGCCTCTTCTTACAGAGCCTCGGCGGGGTCTTTCCTTGTAAAATTAGTTTAAGAATATAGTATTTGTTTTTCCTCATAATATGACATGTAGGAAATTTTACTGCTGGGACCATTTTGAGAAATTTAAGGATAACTCAGATGTCCTAGAGCCAACTCAGCGTCAACAGACAGGAACAGTGAACCATAGACAGGAAGTGAAAGGTGGCAACGATATCTCTCGGAGTTGCGAGGATGGAAAGGCTCAAAACAATGTGATTTTACTAGGCAATCGTAGTTCTCTACGACCGCCTAAGGCTACCATCCGTGGGATTATGCCTGAACGCTTCTACTACCATATTATCCTTCCTAGTGAAAGGTGACAACGATATCTCTTGTAGGGCCGAGAGTGGAAAGGTTTTAAGGAATGAGACTTTCCTCCAGAACGAACATGTGTTTTATAATCTTTTTGATGTTTAAACTCGGAATTGTCTGTTATCAATTTGCATACTTGACAGGGTACCTGGAAGAGTGTTATAGTACCTTCCTGGTAAAGCAGTCTCTATTCTGCAATCTATTGAGACTCAGTCCCGAGTTTGCGGTTCTTGTTGTCGGTTAGACGAGACCTCTGATATACATTAAAAAAATATGGCATAATAGTGATAAAATATGAGGCAGAAGAAAGCAAAGTAATAGTAAGGAACACACTGGTGAAAAGTGTTATGACGGGATGCATACTGAGCGACTGACAAAGAAACGCTAACACAAGATCACAAGATCACAAGTGACAAAGGGAAGATAAAGTGGTAGTGAGATGGATCAGAAAAGAAACAAGAAAATTATACCAAAATCTTAACTGATCTCCTGTAACAGAGGAACAGATCTGAGTATTGTTACGCAGGTAACAATTTTATTAAATTTTTAAATTAAATTAACATTGTTATTAATAATTTCAGTTTACAATATTTGGTATATTGTTGCTAAGTAATATACTATATAAATCAATTTAGGACAGTCTGTATTTAATAGATTTTTATTGACTTTGTTCAAGAAATTCTATTGAGACATTTATATTTTTATTTTTCGTCTTTTTTATGAATGTCGATAAGATATTGGATATATCAGTAGTGATTCTTTGCAGTATTTTTAACAAAACAGTTGTATTGTTTAAATTTTGTTTTAAAAATTACTTTCTAAATATAATACAAAACTGTTTAATTTTATAATTATTCTGATTTTTTTTTAATAAAAACATGTAATGTTCAAAGCATAATGTATTATCTGCGGTGTTGTAAAAGTGATTTTTAAAACAAAATCCTGAGATACATGGAAACATACAAATCTAATGTATTTTTGTGGAGTTTTTGTATTACCCAAACTAAATATTCATCCCCAAATTTAGAGTATTCTGTATCAACTTCATTTTTGTACTCAAAATATCTATATAATGTCCTTTCTTAAGGAAAACATATACAATTTCATTGCTTCATCTGAAAAATATTATCTTGGTACAATAATGAGGATTTCGGATTGTATTTATGTGTAAAACAAAAAATACTACAAATATACATTTTAGTTTATCATTAGTACAGACGAAATATTGTAAATAAAATTTACAAAGTATTAGTTTATTTATCAAGTGCTTTTGGTTATTTAATTATACAGTGCTAGTCAAAAGTCCTCTTTCCCATCGTATCTTTTGAACGGTTATACTTATAACAGTGAAATTTGGAGAGAGGAAATAAACGGACGTAGTCTTCTCAAATAGTCATTACAGGGGACGTAATAGTGACAGATGGCGTTACAGAGCTATTTTGACCCATTATTTTAAATTGAATCTTATGGCAAATGAAATCTCGTTTGAAAGTAATTAAAAATACCTATTCAATAATACTAATTTTGGAGTACCGAAAAAGTTAATGAGCTGTAAACACGTAGTGTCTCGGCTCTTGATATTTTGTCTATTATCAGTGAAACTACCAGTTTTTAATTATAGTTAAAGTGATCAAACTAACTTTAAACTACAAAGGTTTATGGATTATAAACAATTTACCAGTTTTGTTTTTTGCGGGAAACGAAAGTAATTAGTTTCGGTAGTACCGTAAATGAATTATCAATATGTCATTAGATGTTACTATACAGAATGTCCCAGCGAATAAATATTATTCTACCGCAGCTTCACAGCAAAATTTCTTCCCAGGAAAAGAAAACGCAATACTTTTTAGCGCTATTAATAATACACCACTGCAAGAGTACCTTATTTCTTTAGGTAATTTAATAAATCCTAAAAATATCTTATTCTCGTCTCGCCTATCTAATAATCGAATATGCATGTATTTAAGTAGCAAGCAAGCTGTTGAGGATTTTATGAAAAACTATGGTTCTATACAGGTAAATGGAGAAGCAGTCAGGGCCAGAAGGCTCATAACGCCTGCAGAAAGAATAGTGCTATCAAATGTTTGTCCAAGTATCCCACACGAAGTAATCATCCAAGAATTAAAACATCTCGGCCTAAACTTAGTTTCTCCAATCACTTTCCTAAAGATCAGTGCCTCTCTTCCAGAATATAGCCATATAAAAAGTTTTAGAAGGCAAGTGTTTATTAGTCCGCATAACACGACGATCCAAAATTCAATTCTTCTAAATTATGATAATACTAATTATAGAATATTCATTTCGCAGGATAGTATGATATGCTATATCTGTAAACAAATAAATCACATTGCTAGTAACTGTCCAAGCAATTAAAATTCTTCTTCTCAGCCTTCAGGACCCTTAACCCCCCCTACTGTTCAATCTTCTGACTCTCCTACCAATGCTGGTAATCAAGTAGACCAAACTTCTAATAATGATCAAAATAAAAATACCGAAATATTTCCACAAGTATCCATACCAAACACCTCTAACTCTACATCAGTGGAAATTATACAGCCTGTTTCTGAAGCAACCCAAGATTTAAAAACTAACGAAAATACGCCACTGGAATCTTCTGCTACAGCCGAAAATATAGAGATAATTTCACAGACTTCACTAGCGATCACGAAAGAATCACCCTGTCCCTCCACCAAACGAACCATAGAGGAAACATTATCTCCACCTGTTGAAAATATCGTTGATAATCAAACATTTCTTCTTCCTGCTCAGCCTCATAAAACAAAAACTCAAAAGAATAAAAAACCTAAACGCTCATTACCTATCCCCGAATCGCTTGAATCATATCTAAGTAAACAATCAACACCGTCCATTTTTAGCTATGACCAATTAATGATGCTTATTGAAAATATTCAAGGCAGCCAATCTCCTATCGAAATTGTTAAAGAATTCACATCTGACTTCCTTGGTCTCATAAATTTGCTTACCGTCTCTTATCAATATATTCCAGACAGAGCCACAAAATATCGTTTTACAAGGCTAAAAACCCTACTACTACGTTTTCTCGGTGAAGAAGCTACTACTGAGAGTGAACTTTCTTCAACTGAAACATAACATTCAACTCAATTTTACAGTGGAATGTTGATGGACTTTTCCATCGCTTACCAATGCTCGATATCATTCAATCAGAACACTGTCCCGAAATTATATGTCTACAGGAAACTAATCCTGTATCTTCTAACCCATATTGGCCAATACATTTTACATGCTTTCGTAAAGACCGAACTAACACAGCTCGCGCAAGTGAGGGAGTTGCAATTTTAGTACCACTTATTTCGACTTTCCCGCAGTCGTTGGAGTTTCACTTATCTCAACAAAATGGTAGAGTAGTCAAATTCATTTGGATTCCTTGGAAATGAAGATGCAGACTCGAGTGCGCGTAGTGCAGTGACTGGTGCGGATTCAGAAACGGTATTACAATGTGCCCCTAATGACTTGAAAGTGTTGTTAAAACAGTATGTGTTCAGTGACTGGCTCGATGAATGGCAAAATTCAAATTCAAAACTTAGACAAATTAAAGACACAGTAAAAAGAGTCAAAACAGTTTATAAAAGTTGTTATGAGCAAGCAGTTTTCAACCGCCTACGACTAGGCCATACCAGGCTTACTTACTCATATTTGTTCTCAAGATCTGAACCACCTATTTGTGAATCGTGTAACACACAAGTAACTGTCATTGAAATGCCAAAAATATACACAAGAACGTATTGATTTTAATAACGTATCAAATATGTCAGTTCTGGGTGCCAATAATAAAGAACCAAAAATTTACTTGACTTTTTAAAAACGATTGGTGTATTCAATAAAATCTAACAAGTTTTTGTAGATAATGCATGTAACCTTACCATTGTACTATACTTATATTGTACCACATTTTTGTTTAACCTATGTATTGTTCCGTCGCTAATAACCATTAGGTGGATGCGACTGTTTCTTAATAAAAAAAATAATACTAATTTCGTTGGGTTGAAGTTGATGAATAAATTTAATAAATTTAGAATTGTAGTTTTGCATTTAATTAATAAATATTCAAACGTCCAAATATGGTTATTTGTTAAAAAAAAGTTGGCCAAAGTATTAATCAACTCCTATTTGTGGTCCTGTTTACTTTGGTGGAGGTTTGCTATTACACTGATAAATCTTTATCTGTTTAATACCACTCTAAACAAAGATATTATGGAATCAAGACATTCTGTGATATTTTGAAGTCATGAAATCTGGCGCCTATCGGATCCCCGTTTTCCTTCAATCTTCCCCTACATGATCAGTTGCGTGAGGCGGTATTTTTCCTTTGTCATTATGTGTCCCGGTATCTGTTAAGCAGTTCCCTTATTTGTACTTTTTCTCCTCAGAACGTTTTCGTTGGTGATGTGAGTTGTTTAAGGTATTTTCAAGATCCTTCTATAAAGCGAATGTTCAAATGCTTCTAGCTTCAAATCAACTAATATTGTTGATTGCATATTTACCTATAAAATAATAATAATAATAATAATATCGTATGGCATTTTTGCCGGGGAGATCCTTTCGGATTGTTTACATCTTTAACCCTGTTTCAAGTACATAACTAGTGTCGATGTACACTAGCCCAGGGGAACCAACGGCTTAACGTTCTCCGAGGCACGGTGAACGGTTCGTATCATTTTTAGAAATGAAAATGGATTGTTGTTGCCGTGGCTCGAACTCGTATGCTCTGGCTTATGAAGCCAGTTATCATGCCTCTGAGCTACGTCCGTCCACTACCTATAGAAAATTTGAGTATAACCAAAAGTATTTGAAATTTGTATTAAAAATAATTCTGAAATCATTTATTTAGAAAAATTTAATTATTTCGAATAAAGATCGTTTTAGGTTATTTGATTTCGATAATTCGATAAAAGTATTTAATAAACTGTAGTTTTGTAAGACGTATTGCTATACTAACTAGTAGTACTATCGTAAAAACTTTTTGTCGTAAGAATTTCCTGTGAAATTTTTAGATATAAATAAATAAAAGTATTTATAAAGATGCATTTTTATGAGACAATACTTTCACTTTGTTTTTGTAAATGTTTTTATAGATGTAGCCTTCTAGACGATATTCGTTTCTTCAATTGTTAATAAGGAGCAAAAGAAAATTGTTAAAAATTGATTTATTTTTATTATACCTGGCTTAAATATTACCGACAGTAAAAGTATCCTTAAGTTTAAACTGTGTTTTATTTATTTCTTATTCTATGTCACAATACCTTTATAAGTATGTGGTATTAATACTACATATCTGGTAAATAATATAGGTCAACATGAATTTTGAGTCTGAGTTCTGTACATCTGATATTGATTATTTATATCTTACTAAAAAAAGAAAAAAATATTTTTGTCTAATATAGTGTGCTTTTGTAATTACCAGAACGAAATTTAAGTTTTATAAAAAAGCTCTATTTTTTAACAATTCAATTCAAAGTTTAATTTTAATAAAATAAAAATAATATCAAAAATAAAAATTTTATAGTCCAGAGAAATAAGATTGTTCTCGTGGCACATCCCCCTCCAGGCCGAAACCAAATTGTTTGAGTAGTATGGACATCTATATTAATATAATAACCTTTATGTTTCCTGCAGCCGATTTTGATGATATACATAGTTATAAACAAATGAAGATCAAAAACCGGTAAACTTTCGCTTTTTTCGTCTATAACCAATTTCGTCTATTGCAAAATAAATCATAAATTTTGAGTTTTTATAGATATTCATAACTTATGTAAAAATTTACTTAGAACCTTCTTATTACACAAATTGCTGAGAATTCTGCTGCTTAAATTATATTTTAAATTTCAAAGCAATTGGTCAAATAGTTTATAAGTTATTTAATTTGTTTATCCAAAATTCTTTTTTTTTTTGCAACACTGTAAGTCAGAAAATTATGAGGTTACAGTAAGACCTCTGACAGTTTATGGAAGAAGAACATTTATACTATTGACTTAATTAAAAAAAATGACAAAAAGTAATTTTAAACAGTGTAAAATTATTTTGCAAAACACGTCGATTTTTTGCTTACTTATAATCAATTAGAATAACTTTTCAACCGTTACCCGTAGAAAAATTATTTATTCATATTTGGAAAGGCTGAATTTTTATACACATTTAAAAAGAAAAACAATTGTCCTATTTGCAAAATAATTTTGCAGTATTTAGAATTATTTTTTGTCATTTTTTTTAATTAAATTGATAGTATAAATCTTCTTCTTTTATAAACTATCCAAAGTATTAATGTAACTTCATAATTTTCTGACTTATAGCGTTGCAAAAAAATTAATTTGGGATAAACAAATTAAAATATCTTTTAAACTATTTGACCAATTCTCTTGAAATTTACAGTATGATTTAAACACGAGAAGTCTCAGCAGTCCGTGTAATAAGAACGTTCTAAGTTAATTTTTACATAAGTTATGAATGTTTATAAAAACTGAAAATTTATGATTTATTTTGCAATTTTCTAAGCAACCAATAAGTATAGACATATTCAGCGAACGCCATCTTGAAGTTTTTATACAATTTATGAGTTTCTCACTCTCAAATTTGTTTAAAATACCTACACTAGGTTCGCTTTATGTATATCATCAAAATCGGCTGCAGGAAACATATAAGTTATTAATATGGATGTCCATACTACAAAAAAAATTTGGTTTCGGCGTGGAGGGGGTTGTGTCACCAACAGGATATTTTTTTCCTTATTCCTCTGAACTATTATTGAGACCAATTTTCTGGTAACCCCTTCGTGGTTTCTATTATTTACAAACCAACCGAATGCTGAAATCAAACCCGGGGAGATCTATAATTTGCATATTACTTCCTGTCTGTTCATTGCGGCACAATTCCAATGAAAAGTTAGTTCCGCATTCTCAGTTAAGAATAAAACTAATAGAAAATAATATTTTCGCTGCAAAACGAAATCAAGATATATCTTATATTTCAGTTTGTTTAGAGAGCGTCATAAATACCTTTACCAGTTTCACTCTTACCCTTATCAGCTGTATAAGTATAATAGTTAATTAGATTATCGAGCGACATAAAAATTTCAGTTAGGTGGTACCAAAAATAATAAAAAGAATTTTGTGGTACCTACATGACTCAAAAATATTTAGAGCCAGTGATCTAAAAGTACAAAAAACTTTATTTATTATTTATGAAGTTTCTGCTCCAATTTTCGATGTGTACGAACACAAAATATTTACTAAATAACAGACTCATCAAAAAAAAATTTTATGTTGACCTCTGTAATTGAATTTAAATTTTTCCTGTTTTGTGAACAATTTTTAACACTATTCTGAAATTTGACTTTCTGGTCCACGGAAGCAAAGAAGAAAAAACAAAATCACTGTAAGAAACGCCGATAGTAACTCGCTCCAATGAAACAGGGGAACTTTCCTACATATTATGGATATTCAAAAATAGGAATAACCTTCTTCAGATGGAACCAGCTTACTTGTAAGAATTACTTTCCAAAAGTATGTTGGGATAAGTCCACAGAACTAAAATATAATAGAATAAGAATATAACGAAATATGAAGATAATGGGAAACTCCTTGCCTTGGATGATATTAAAGTTTATGTATTTAAATTTAAATTAACTTAAAAAAAATCACAATCAACATTAATTTATTGTACATGCATCAGGATTTAAAAAACTTTTATTGAAGAAGCTTAGACGAGAACAGACTGGCACCTTCTATTTAGAAATCGACGAGGAAAAAGTTTTCGTGTAGTTGGCTGTATACCATATAATACAAAAAACAAGTAAAATTCTGTATAGAAGGTATATTTATTAAAATTCCCTATAAAAGGCTACATCACATAGCTGGTTTTCGATCGGATAACCGATCATCATCAGTGCTGATAAGATGCTGACATGCTAACCACCAAAATACAAAAATATTCGGGTAAAAACACTTTAAACTTGATCCGTCGTGGAAACATTGACTATAGTTGCGAAATTGAAGGTGGGTGCACAAAATGTCACATTTGAGCTTAAATTGAGTTGTTCACATGTTGAATAGATGGTACCTTGAGCAGAATACATGTGATATTTTGTGCATCCATCAAGTATATTCAAATGGGAAATAAGCCACAATTTTATCTAAAAATGATTTTATTAACATTTCGACTTTAAAATATATAATACTTTAAAATGTATAATACGTGTCTGAATTGCCGATATAAATGAGTCAGATTAAATAAATTATTAGAAGAATTTTTTACTAAGCAACAACATTTTTGTTTATTGTATTTTGTATTTTGACAACGACACCCGACTTGGGCGTCGAAACGTTAATAAATCATTTTTAGATAAAATTGTGGCTTATTTCCCATTTGAATATACTTGATTATAAAAATGCCACAAGAAAATAGCTTCAGAACAACATTGTGCATCCATGTTCTATTTCACAATTGTAATCAATGTTTCCTTGACAGATCAAGTTTAAAGGGTTTTTACCCGAATATTTTTGTATTTTGTTGGTTAGTATGTCAGCATCTTGTCAGCACTAATGATGATCGGTTATGCGATCGAAAATTAGTTCTGCGATGTAGCCCTTTTTGGTGAATTTTATTAAATATACCTTTTATAAAGGATTTTACTTGTTTTTTCTATTTAGAGGTATGGTGGGCGGCATTTTTGAGCCAGTAGAGCACTGATCGTGATTCTACGCTAATACTAACTGGACGTATTAGTCCAAGAGGCAGCGCTGAAAAATCTCTTTGAATTTAATAAAGCTAGATTTTTCACAGTTAATTACTGTGATTGTGTAGAGAAACATACTACGGTCGGTCAAGCGAAACGTAGAACAGGGGTTACTGAAAGGGTATCAAAGTTGCTTTCCTACGAAGTTAATTAAATCCATTTACTAAGGCTGAAAATCAGTACACACATTCTAAATTAAATATAAATAAATTTATTATAGTCGGTCAGCTGTATGACGGGACAGAGACGGTCGGTTGGCCCCAGTGAATGTACAGGGTTATTCACTATATTTTGACCCCCTTGTAAACTGCTTTATTTACAGAATTAGAAAAAAAATGTACAATACAAAAGTTATTCGATTTTTAAATTATGATTTTTTGACATATATTTCGTACTAGTGATATTTCATGATAAAAAAGATTCTAACAGCGCAACCCGTGGGAATGAGAAGACGGGGTAGACCAAAGCTGAGGTGGATGGACGGGGTAACACAGGATGCCGAGAAGATCGGAGTCGGCAACTGGAAAATGCAAGCAAGGGACAGAACAGAATGGCGTAGAAAGCTTGAGAAGGTCGAGGCCCTCTAAGGGCTGTAGCACCAAGATGATGATGATGATGATTTCGTACTAGTGGCGTAATCCATTTGGGCGTGATGACGTAATCGACTATTTTTTTAAATAGAAATAGGGGTCAAGTGCTAGCTCATTTGAAAGGTTATTCAATTCCCTATTCAGCATTATAAACATTAACATGATTAATTATACAAGGTGTCCAAAAAAATTTATAATAAAATCAATTGTTAATAATTAAAAAAAAATTGGGACACCCTGTATAAATAATGATTTTAATGTTTATAGTACTGTATAGAGAATTGAATACCTTTCAAATGAGCTAGCACACGACCCCTATTCTCATTTAAAAAATAGTCGATTACGTCATCACGCCCAGATGGATGACGTCACTAGTACGATATATGTCAAAAAATCCTAATTTAAAAATCGGATAACTCTTGTATTTCACATTTCACAAGAAACCCAAGAACAGCAAAAGAAAGATTAACATACAAGATAGAATTACTTAAAGAAGAAAAAACGGCAAACAAATTTGTGGCAGAGATAAATAAAAGACTTCGTTACCCCACCGCAGAAGATATTGATGAAGAATGGAGGAATATACAGATAGCGATGACAGAAGCAACGGAACTATGTCTAGGAAAAGTACAAGCAGAGAAACGAAGAGACTGGTTTGACGAGGATTGTAAAATAGCATTGATACGTAGAAATAAAGCAAAAATAGAAAAAGACAAAAATAATACACAGGATACTACAGAAAAATATAAAATGGCAAGAAGAGAAGTAAAACAAATCTGCAGAAAAAAGAAAAGAAAACATCTTGACAAACAGTTGAAAACAATAGAAGAATCATACATAAACAAGGAAATAAGAAATTTCTACCAAGAAGTAAAAAAATCTCGAGGAACTGCAAAGAGTAAAAAAAGTTATTGTAGAGGTAAAGACGGTGTGCTTTTAGGAGAAACAACAGAAAAATTGAACAGATGGGCGGAGTATTTTGAAGAACTATTAAATGAAAATAAACAAGCAGAACCCCAGGAAATAAAACAACATGAACAGGATAACACAGAACAACAACGTGAAGAAGAACCTACACTACAAGAAGTAAAAGAAGCAATATTGAAGCAAAAAAATAACAAAAGCGCAGGAGAAAGCGGAATTCCGGCAGAGATTTTTAAAGTAGGAGGAGAAAAGCTGCAAGAAAAAATTTTCCGACTAATATTAACAGTCTGGCAAAAAGAGGAAATGCCGCAACAATGGAACAATGCACTCATCTGTCCAATCTACAAAAAAGGTGATGAAACAAGTTGCGAAAATTATAGAGGAATATCGCTATTAGAAGTGGCCTATAAAATACTTGCAAAAATCATCCGAAATAGATTGCAAAAGGAGGTAAATAAGATCATTGGAGAATACCAAGGAGGTTTTAGACCAGGAAGATCAACAACAGATCAAATATGTTTATTAAAACTAATACAGAACAACAGCTACGAACAAAATTTGGGACTACACATGTTGTTCATTGACTTTAAACAGGCTTACGACTCAGTAGACCGAGATATGCTATATGAAGCAATGAGATCCTTGGGTATTTCAGGAAAGCTGGTTAAATTAGTGAGAATGACGCTCAACAATACAAAAAACAGGATAACACTGGAAGGAAATTTTTCAAAACAATTCACAGTGAATAAAGGACTGAAACAGGGTGACCCGCTATCTACAGACTTATTTAACTTGGTACTAGAACACATAGTAAGAAGGATAAAAATTAATACAAGCGGTACCATATTTAACAACAGACAGCAGTTTATAGCTTACGCTGATGATCTAGTCATCCTAACAAGAACAAAGGAACATCTCCAAAAAATATTCCAAAAGTTCGAAGCGGAAGCAAAAAGGTATGGATTAAGAATCAACCAAGGAAAAACACAATACATGGTAATGAAAGGAGATATAAATAAAGAGGATAACTATATAAAAATGAAAGGAGAAGGAGATGAATATAAATTTAAGGAAGTAGCAGAATTCGAATACCTGGGAGTGACTGTAACCAGTACTGGAAGGGAAGAAAAAGAAATAGATAAAAGATTATTGAAGGGAAGTCGAGTTGTGGGTGCCTTAAACACGATATTAAAAGCAAAAAATGTATCAATAAACGCGAAAATCAGAATGTATGAAACGATAATACGGCCCACAGTGTTGTATGCGAGCGAAACGTGGGTAATGAATCAACAAGAGGAGAAGAAGATACAGATATGGGAAAGGAAGATCCTGAGAAAAATTTTTGGAGGTATACAGATAGCGGAGAAAACCTGGAGGAGACGAACAAATGAAGAAGTAATGAGGATGTATGGGAGACCAAAAATAACGACAAAAATACGAGCCCAAAGAGTTAGATGGCTGGGACATATTACTCGAATGCCAGAAACTAGAAACGTCAAACGAATATTGAATGACAGAGCATTGGGAAAAAGGAGACGAGGTCGACCAAGGAAGAGATGGTTAGAGGCTGCAGAGAGGGATTTGGAAGAAATCGGGGTGAAGGACTGGAGAAAGAGTGCAGAGGACCGAAGAGAATGGAGAAATATTATCCAGAATTTAGAAGCCGTAGGCCTATAAGGCCTGTTAGCGCTGTTATATATATAATTATACAAGGTGTCCAAAAAAATTTATAATAAAATCAATTGTTAATAATTAAAAAAAAATTGGGACACCCTGTATAAATAATGATTTTAATGTTTATAGTACTGTATAGAGAATTGAATACCTTTCAAATGAGCTAGCACACGACCCCTATTCTCATTTAAAAAATAGTCGATTACGTCATCACGCCCAGATGGATGACGTCACTAGTACGATATATGTCAAAAAATCCTAATTTAAAAATCGGATAACTCTTGTATTTCACATTTTTTCTAATTTTGTAAATAAAGCAGTTTACAAGGGGGTCAAAATATAGTGAATAATCGTGTACATTTATTGGGGCCGACCAGCCGGCTCTGTCCCGTCATACAGCTGACCGACTATAATAACTTTTATTTATATTCAATTTAGAATGTATGTACTGATTTTCAGCCTTACTAAATGGATTTAATTACCTTCGTATGAAAGCAACTTTGATACCCTCTCAGTAACCCCTGTTCTACGTTTCGCTTGACCGACCGTAGTATGTTTCTCACACAATCACAGTAATTAACTGTGAAAAATTTAGCTTTGGTAAATTCAAAGAGTTTTTTCAGCGCTGCCTCTCCGTCTATATAGTGTGTTATTTTTATTTAGGGATATCGCCAAGCCACTGCAATTTTTGAAATATTTTGAAGGCTTGTCCCACGTAAATTTTAAAGAGTAATTGTAAAGAGCTGACGACAGACAATATTCCTTATTTGATTTCTTTGTTTACAGCAAATCCTTGAGACAATCATATAACTATTTAGTAGTTGCCGTTTTTTATAGTTTTACTAATGTTAGCAGATAATATTAGAGCAAAATCCATTATTTTTTATTTATGTGAATACTTCAGTTCAATGATTTTTTTAAATTATGTTTTCAATATGAGTATTTAACTAAAATTAGTAAGAATTAGGCAGTACTGCAAAAAGTAATGACACGAAACAAAAATTGCAATTTGGTGGATGACATTATAAAAATTAATATCCGCCTCCACCAAATAATAAGTATCATTTTTGTTATTTTTAAGCTTTTTGTGGTGGGGGTATAACGGCTTTTTAGTTTTACTTTGGCAGTTGTTCCTTCTTATAGTCGTTTAACAGCTTTTTTATACCATTATGTATATTTGTTTTCTTTAATATTTCCCATGATTTGATTAATGATACGCTATGATAGGCTTTTTCAAAATTACCAATAGCATATTATATTGTATCACCCGATCAAAAGCAGTATTTTTTAAATATTTTTGTAATAGAATGTAGGTGGCCAACTGTGAATCTGCTGGATCTATATTCCGCCTATGCTTCTCCTTCGAACTCACTAAATTTATCTTGAAATTTATATTTTCATATATTTCACTAAAGGTGCTGTTAACAGAAAACCCTCGCTATTTTTGCAGTTTTTGTTGCCTATTTTATAAGTTGCAGATATCTAAGGGTCTTTCATTCCTTGGGTACCCACTTCCTGGCTATTTTTGCACATGCTAAATAGTTTTCTTAGGCTTTGAGATATTTTATCTGGTGTGTATTTAATTAGTTCAACTTGAAGTGTATGTATATCTGGTGGAATGTATAATTGTATATCTCCAGATTCGGAAGCATTTCCGTGTTTCCACGAGTCAGTGAAGATGACGATATTTATACCGTTTTACACAAGTCAGTAAAAGTGATCATATAAACTATATTATTCTCTCTTTATTTTCATTTTTCCAGAACTCTGTTTTTAGACGAAGCAACGAGGCACTAAAAAGCCCAAAACCTAGGAATTTTGTGCAGTAAGATGAACCGTTATGCAACATTTTGCATCCAATTCGAGAGAGTGTCAGGCAATTTTGTGAACTAAATTGATCTCCGGCAAAAAATTTTGTTCATGAGAAAATGCATTCTTAAAGTGCATCTCGAAGAGATGGAAAATGAAAAATTTAGAACTTAGAAAAATTTGGGGGTTTTGGAAGTCAGTGTACACAAATTTTATGACGGCAATGGTCTCCGAGGTGCCTTGTGCCCAAGGTGGAGCTCGTTGCTTGGGACGATCGAATAATTCGCGAAATGAAGATTGGATCGAAAAACTAAAAAATACGCGTTTAATATTTTTCAAAAATCTATCGAATGACACTAAAATTTGAATTGTTACGTAAAAATGAGCAACTTTTATTCGAGAAATTTTTTTCGAATTGTGGATAGATAGCGCTATAATCGGAAAAAAACGATTTATCGTTATACCAAGAACCTATCGTCAATAACCTATCAAATAACATTAAATACGACTCTCCACTCCACCTCTGGAGGTGGGGTGGGGGTTAACTTTAAAATCGTAAATGGGAATCCCCATGTTTTATTGCAGATTTGGATTCCTCATGAAAAAATAAGTAATATTTATTCGAAATATTTTTTAGAATTGTTAATAGATGGCGCTAATAAATTATGTTTTTCCGATTATAGCGCCATCTATCCACAATTCTAAAAATGTCTCGAATAAAGTTGCTTACTTTTACGTAAGCAATCCAAATCTGCAATAAAAAATGGGGTTTCTATTTAATATTTTAAAGTTACCTCCACCCCACCTACAGGTGGTGGAGTGGGGTGGTCGTGTTTAGTGTCATTCGATAGATTTTTGAAAAATATTAAACACGTATTTTTCAATTTTTTGATCCAATCTTCATTTCGCGAATTATTCGGTCGTCCCAGGGGACGAGTTCCACAACGGGCACCAGGTACCTTGGAGACCATCGCCGTCATGAAATTCCTGTTAAGTGACCTCCAAAACCCATAAATATAAAAATTAAACTTATTTCAGTCAATATTTCCTGAGATAGTTAAAAAATTTCCTAAATTTTTTTTCGATCTCTTCGAGATGCACTTTAAAGATGATTTTTCTCATGCACAAAAATTTTTGCTGGATATCAATTTAGTTCATAAAATTTCCTGACAGTCTCACGAGTCGAATGCAAAAAGTTGCATGACGATTCATCTTACTGCACAATATTCCTAGGTTTAATGCGTCGTTGCCTCATCTATTTATGTTCTACCAATAACTATTCAAAGTGACTTTCCTATTGACCTAAATATGGTCGAATGCTTCCTAACAGTTTCCAGTTTTTGGTGATTTTTTTTCACTGAATAGGTATCTGTATTTGATTACATTTTTTTTCAGCTCTTATATTTTGTTATATTACTTTAGATCTTACTCTAGCCTATGCCTGTCTATAGGTAATTTTATCTAAACTGCGCGTCAAAGAAAACAGGCCACCCACAAATATATGAAAAATTTTCAATTTTTTCACTTTTTTCTTATGTATATCAAATTAAATTTATTGTTTATTGAATTAGTTACTTTTGTAACACGTTACCCGACATTGTCATTAGTAACAAATTGAAGTTAAAGAAAATTTTGAGAAAATAATAAATGTATTAAATATTTCAATTTACCATTAAACTTATAGCAATAATTGAATTATAGAGTCGAGAAAAGCAAGTAAAACTCCCTTTAATAGCGTGTGTTGCCAGCATAATTCTCGACACTTCATTTGATTTGGCATGGAACTGATCACGTTTTGGATGTCCTTTTGTGTAATCTGGTCCATCTCTCAATAAGTACCCTTTGAAGCTCTTCACATATTGTTGGATCTGGTATACGACATCTTACACGCCTTTTAATAAGGTTCTGTATTTTTTCAATAGGAGGACTTTAAGCAGGCCAGTCCATTCTAGAATTCCAACATCTTCAGGTTACAGCCAGTGTTACAATCCTTGCCGTGTGTGATCCCAATATAGGGCATCGCATGATATTGTATGATTTATTTTTTGTATCAGGGTGATCTTAATGTAAACCTCTCAATCAAGTTGAGATACGTATGTGCCTCAAAAGAAATCCCTGCTCAAAACATTGTTAAGCCAGCACCAAAACCAACCCAGTGTGATCGAGTGCAGGAAGCATAACGTTCTCAAGCCCTTCTATGGACCATATCTCGATCATCTTTATATTCCACACATAAATTTCTATTTTACACTAATTCACTATCCGTAACCAATACTTTTTCCCAACCGTCTATTGTTTTATTGACGTGTTCAGGGGCAAATGTAACTCTACGTCCTTTGTGATCTGCAATAATTAATGGCCCCGTTGCTGTGTTGCAAGCTATCAAACTTTGTTCCGTTAACCTTTGTCGAAGAGTAAAAACGCTAATTCCTGCTCGTTGAGCTTCCTGAATATGGCTTTGTTACATTTGGGCAGTTTTTTTCCGGTTTCACAACGCAACAATAGTGATTAAGCGATTTTCTCTGACTGTTACCTTCCTTTTTGCAGCCGCGCTGTTTCGTCGTTGATGAGATCTGGTATCAAGAAATTATTGGTAAGTTCTCTACACAATTGGAGGACTAACATTCAATGGTCTTGCCACATACCTTTAGCTTGCTCCATTTTCCAGCAATGTAATAATATGAAAACAGATTTTCGATATTTTTCCATCATTATTAAGCAATCCAATTCACTGTAAGGAAGGCAGTGTCAAAATCTTTATAACAGTACAATAGTTCACACAGTTCTCAAAACAATTTGTTTATTTTCTCTGAAATCTTCTTAGTATACGCGATAATTAATTTAATTTAATTAACATAAAACAAATTAAGAAAAAATGGAGAAATATATATTTTGTAGGTGGTCCGTTTTCTTTGACGCGCAGTGCATATTACCAATAGGGTTTAGTTGTATTATTTTCTACAGAGAACATACAACCTTACAACATAATCAAACAAGTAAGTAGTGTTTACATATTTTATTACACAATATATACTTCATATAACAAATTAACAATCATTTTACGTCTACATCCATCTGTTTTACAATGGAAACATATTATTTTTGACAATTTTTTAATAACGGCAAAATATTAAAGCCTTAGACGTTCATTAGAACATAAAACAATAACATTGCTCTAATACGTAATTTACTAAAACAATCCAAAAATAATAACATTGCTCTAATGAGAAATTTAATAAAACAATCCAAGATAATAAATAAGGAACAATAACTTTTTCTTTAAAGGAATTTCAAATAAAAGGGTGTTATAGATTTTGCCAAAATAAAACGATCGGAAGACAGTACAATTTTAATCGTTAAATCGGCCATTTTTTTGGGAAATATTATATTAAAACTATTGAGTTTATTAGCAGTTGCCGTTTTGTATAGTTTTACAATTAGGCTATTAATTATATATTTTAGAAATGAACTAAAACGTTAACAGGTTTTATTGTTTCATATAGTCATTGGACATCTAAATATGAAAAAACCGTGGGGTGCTACCATTTAGAGATGTGCGTTTTTGAGAAAGGGGTGAATTAGTCCCTAGGCACAGGGTGAGTTCTATGCACTTTTGGTACAAACACGTTTACAGGAAAATTGTTCTAGGTTAAATTTACTATCAAAATATCACATTTCAAAGTCAAAAATATTTTTTTTTACAAAAATATTTGCAAAAGGAAAGCAAGAAAAAAACACGAAGGAAACCAATTTTGTTTTTTGCTCCATAACTTTTTTCCACAGTGATATAGGTATAGGTATTGCTTCAGCGAATAATATTTTCCGTCTCGCCTCTTTAAAATGTCGTTTAGTAGAAGCCTCTATGATTTGCAGTTTTCAAAATATGACTTTTCAAATTTCGTCACTCACAGCGATTTTGAGTCATTTTACTTGTTACTTCGCAAACATTGTTTTGTAACTTTTTTCGACTCAGCTTTAGGTATTGGGACCGTGCAAGTTCGGCAAAGCGACACCTATTTCTACGCTCTGCAACTTTATTCGCACCTTTAATTATATTGTCCAATTATATTAGTCCTGGTTACTGGAAAATTGTCAAGGCCATAGTCCAAAAAAATTATAAGAAGAAAAAATAAGATTCAGGTTATGTTATTAAAACTTAAACAATTGTATGTAGTAAATAAAATTAGTTATTAAAATGCAGTACTGCAAGTAAAATACAATTAATTAAATTTACTTTTATATAATAATTGCATATCATATCAATATTGTGGACCAACATATCATTTTTCTTCTTCAATGACAGTAGATATGAAATGTACGTCAATTTGACAATTTAAATTGACAATATGAATTACTTAAGAAAGTTGCAATATTTGTCCGCTATTCGCGCACGATCGTTTCACGTATCCCTTCCAAGTACTTGCACACTGCGAATATCCAATGTTACATTTAATAGGAAGAAAATTCCATTACCTTTAAAATGGTCTAGTGTAGAAGGCTGTGTGACTATTTTTAAACAAGATATGGTTTTTTAAAATCTTATATTTTTAATGATTTTTGATATATTTTAAGATTATTTTAAATTTTTCATTATAACTTTTTTGTTGCATATTTAGGTATATAAATTGTCAAATAAAAAAGAAAGCTTATCTTCTTTACTTTAAAATGTTGCATTGTAAATAATTCTACGACTATTTCTAAACAAGGTATGCTTTTTCAAAATGTGACATATACACATGCAATAGGTCCCACTAAGTTGGAACCATATGGAAAACCTTTTTATTAACTTTATGAAAAAAAATTATTCCTTATAAAATGTTCTGCCTAGTCTAAAACCTAAAACGCAATTATCAGATATAAAATTTTATCAATAGTGTACGAGGTAGGTATGTTAAAAAATATGAATTTCGCTCAAGAGTAAAGTACCTTTATATTTCACAATATCAAAAAGTTTTTTTAAGAAAAGTTATTTGGAATTGATAATTATGCTATAATATGCAATTATATAGTTGTAATTAAAAAAATAAAAAGAATTAATTTTTTTTTCAAATTACGGATACCCTTGGATATCCTACGAATTTCTTGTTAAACAGTCCTAGAATTTTTTGAAATACACCATTTTAAAGTAAAGAAGATAAGCTATTTTATTCCAGAATGTATATACCTAAATATACAAGAAAAAAGCCATAACGA
This sequence comes from Diabrotica virgifera virgifera, assembly GCF_917563875.1. Taxonomy (NCBI): domain Eukaryota; kingdom Metazoa; phylum Arthropoda; class Insecta; order Coleoptera; family Chrysomelidae; genus Diabrotica; species Diabrotica virgifera. The sequence goes on along the minus strand of NC_065449.1, from coordinate 171,932,598 downwards.
GAAGTTTAAACAATAATCATAAAAAATATCAAAAATCATTCAAAGTACCTATAAAACCTTAAAAAACACAACTTGCTTAAGAATAGTCGCACAATCTTATACGATAGACCATTTTAAAAGTAATTGACTTCTCTTTATAATAGATGTAGCATTGCATATACCTATAAATGCGTAGAAAAAAGTTACAGAACAATGCTTGTGAAATAATGGGGAAAAATGGCCCAAAAATGCTGTGAGCGGCGAAGTTTGAAAAATCCTATTTTGGAAACTGTAAATCCCAGAAACTTTTACCAAACGTCATTTTCAAGAGGACGGATGGAAATTATTTTTCGCTGAAGCAATACCTATACCTATATCACTGGTATATAACAAAAATGCTTTCTTTTGTGTTTTTTTATTGCATTTTTTTTAATATATATTTTGGTTAAAAAAATATTTTTGACTTTGAAATGTGATATTTCGATACTAAATTTAACCCGAAAACAATTTTCCTGTAGACGTGTTTGTACCAAAAGTGCATAGAATTCACCCTAATTCACCCTGTACCTAGGGACTAATTTACCCCTTTCTCAAAAACGCACACATTTAAATGGTAGTACTTTACGGTTTTTTTAAATTTAGAGGTCCATTGACCATAATATGAAATAATAAAATCCCGTTAACGTTATAGTTCCTTTTAGCTCTCTTATTTTGAACATAATCAATAGCCTATATTATCAGCAACTAATAATAGAGCAAAATCCGTTACCTTTTATTATATTTTATTTCAATACTTCACTTCAATTTTTTTTTGTTCATGTAGCAATTAGGCAGCATTGATACGAGACAATATGCGAACTGATGTGCCTATAATAATTAACTTGGTTCACCTCCACCAAAATCTAAGTTTCATTCTGGTCATTTTTTGAGTGTTTTGTGGATGGGATAGGAACGCTTGTTGAATAGGAACGTATGAGACCTCGTTGAAAAGAGAATAACTCAAGAAGGAAATATTGAATGGGGTTCCAAAGTGTATAACAAAAGGAACCTTTAATTAAGCAGCATTGAGACGGGACCTAAAACTGTGATTTGGTGAATACGAAAGATTTAACGGCTGCCTCCTCCAAAAAAATATAAGTTTCATTTTGGTAATTTTTTGAGCGTTTCATGTAGTGATGTTGAAAAAGTAACTATTCGTTACAAAGTACTCGTTACTTACGAATACCGAAAGTAACGATTACTATACAGAAAATCGTTACTTTGATTACTCTGATTACTTCGTTACTTCGTACCAATCGTATCAGAGCTAGTAATGACTATTGTATCTACTTTGATTACTTTGATTACTCTGATTACTTCATTACTTCATACCAATCGTATTAGAGCGAGTAACGACTATTGTATCTACTTTGATTACTTTGATTACTCTGATTACTTCGTTACTTCATACCAATCGTATCAAAGCGAGTAACGACTATTATATCTACTTTGATTATTTTGATTACTCTGATTACTTCGTACCAATCGTAACAGAGCGAGTAACGACTATTGCATCTACTTTGATTACTTTGATTACTCTGATTACTTTGTACTTTGTGAAGGTCGTTATTATATCGGAATATCTATACAAAATACCTACCTACTGAGAAATACGATTTGCGATATGATTACCAGTACTCAAATACAAAAGTACCAAAAGTAATCATAGTAATCAAATCATTTTAATCCCTTAAACAGATCGGTGAAGGTCGTTGTTATATCGGAATACCTATACAAAATAGCTACCTACTGAGAAATAGGATTCTAGATATGATTACCGGTACTCAAATACAAAAGTAACAAAAGTAATCATAGTACCTAATCGAAGTAACGAATACTGTAAATGATTACTTTATACAAAATACCTACCTACTGAGAAATACGATTCTCGATATGATTACCGGTACTCAAATACAAAAGTAATCATAGTAATCAAAGTAACGAATACTGTAAATGATTTCTTTATACAAAAGTAGCGATTTGTAACGAATACTCGAAAGTAACTATAATCAACATCACTAGTTTCGTGGTGTGGGTAGAACTACTCATTAGATAGGAACGTATGAGACCTCGTAAAAAAAGAGTAGTTCAAGAAGTAAATACTGCATGGTTGGGGTTCGAGAGTGGATAACCAAAGGGAGCAAAAACTGTGATTTTGAGGATGCGCAAGGCGCATTGCGCCTGTAAGAATTAACATTATCTGCCTCCACCAAGGTCTAAAATTCATTCTGGTCATCGTTTGAGCGGTTTGTGGTGTGTATAGAACAACTTATCGTTGAAAAGAGGGTAGCTCAAAAAGGAAATAGTGAATGGTTATGGGTTCGATACTGGATAACCAAAGGCGCCTTATGCATGTAGTGCCCAAACAGCTGAAGGTACGTGAATGTACAACGGCTTGTAGAAAAGCGCAGAATTCGAGAGGAACAATGACATAGAAAAAATTAAACATTGTAACTGTGACAAAAAGGCTTTAGGATGCTATAGAGAGTTTGTTTTGAGAGGGTTTAACGAATAGAATACAATAACATAGAAAAACTAAGCACAACAGTGTACCAATGGAGCCTTACGTATATAAGGTACTCTTCTTCTTTTCTTCTTAGCCTTCCATCGTCCAAGTTGAGACCTAGACATCTCCTAACTCCTTCCATCGATATCTATCATGAGCAACATATTTCCAATTTGCTCCAGCTACTCCTTTAATATCATCAACCCATCTCATCTGTGGTCTTCCTCTCGGTCGTTTACTTTGGTAAGGTCTCCAATGTTGTACTGTTGCATTCCAACGTTGGTCTTTTTGTCTAGCAGTGTGGCCTGCGAAGCTCCATTTAAGTTTGGCAATTTTTGTTGTTATGTCCCTAACTTTTTTAAGTTACTCAGTCGTTCCTCTTTTTATCTGACAGTTGTATACCAACATCGCTATTCCCATTGCTCTTTCTGTTTTGGCTAGATTATTCATATTTGCCTTGATTAGGGTCTAGGTTTGACATCCGTATGACATTATAGGAAGGGTGCACTGGTTGAACACTTTGTTCTTTAAGTATTGGGGTATTTTGCGGTTCTTATGTATTCAATTAAAATTGCGAAATCCTGTCCATGCTATTCTTACTCTTCTAGTAATATCCGCACTCTGTAATATTACGTATCCTTGTCTCACTCCTCTCTTAGTGGGGATGGGATTTATATCTCCGTCTAGTTGTACTATCATAGTTGCATTTTCATATTATATGTTATGCATTAGTTGCCTATATCTTAAATCTATTCTAGAATTAATAATAGCTTGTTATATGGCTCACATCATAAAGCCAGCCTGTTCCACCGGTTGGTAATTGTCCATTTTGTAGGCCAAGCGGTTGTTATTAATTCTCGTAAATAGTTTGTATGACTGAGCAACGATATATTATGTCTATAATTCTGTATGTCACATCTGTCGTTGTTTTCTTTTTGTGTAAAAGTATTACTAGACTCTCGTTCTTTGACTATTTTTTTATTTTATATTTGTCCTTCGATTCCTTATTGGTAACGCCTTTAATTTTGATGATTTTTTAACACCAAGTGCAGGCCTCAGACATTTAAGCCTCTGCTATTAAGTATTTTCTATGGGAAATAAGCTACAATTTTACTAAAAAATGAATTTATTAAAGTTTCGAAACCGAAATCGGGTTTCGTTGTCAAAATACAAAATACTATTAAAATAAGCAAAAATGTTGTTGCTAAGTAAAAAAATTCTTCTAATAATTTATTTAATCTGACTCATTTATATTGGCAATTCAGACGTATATTATACATTTTAAAGTAGAAGACTTTAAAATGATATCGCCAATATTTATGAGTTGCGTTCCTGGGACGACTTTACTAAAAGATAGTTCATTCGATTACATGAAATCAATCCCAACTCAAAAATATCCGTCACAAAAAAATCATAGCATGTGATCTGTCTTTAAAAAGACAACCAAATGCAACGATGACAGTAAAATTCTCGCGTTAGAGATTCCATAGTAAATCACGAGGGAAAACCAGGAAAAAACCTCGTGATACTATCCCGAGATCGTAAGTATTTGGTCTTACATTTAATTTACCTTCAAAAAACTAATACCAAATTCTGACTTTAATATGTTTAAATTATAAATAATATTAATAATACATAGATATACAATAAGTAATACTAAACTATAAAATTTGTACTAACTCGATATGTTATTGACTTACTAATCGTGGTATTTTCTTTCTATTGACTTCCTCTTTCAGTATGGGTAACCACATCCTACTGCATTCTACCGAGGAATTTGCGTCACAATTGGTTTTATTTAGCATAATTAGAGCCGCTTCTTTGATTTTTCTCTTTTTACTATCTGATTCTTTCAGGACTATACTTGAATCTCTCCACTGAACTCTATGTTCATTATCCCATGCGTATTGACATATTTGAAATCTATCAAATTCTCTATTTTTAATATAAGGCTGATGTTCACTTATTCTAACGTTTAATGGTCTTGATGTTTCACCTAAATAAAATTTTTCGCATTTACAAGGTATTTTATAAATGCAATTCTTTGTTCTTTCTTGTTCATTGTTAGGTTTAGTTTTAGATAGAATAGATCTAAATGTGTTTGTTGTTTTGACTGTTGTTGAAATGTTGAATTTATTTCCTATTGTTTTAAGTTTCTTGGATAGTCCTTTTATATAATAATATGGTATTGTTATTTTCCTCGTATTATTTCTTGTAAATGTTGTAGGATCCCGTTCTAAGTTGTTCTGTTCCAATCGATCCAATCTTGTCAATTCCTTATTTAACAACTTAGAACGGGATCCTACAACATTCACAAGAAATAATACAAGGAAAATAACAATACCATATATAAAAGGACTATCCGAGAAACTTAAAACAATAGGAAATAAATTCAACATTTCAACAACATTCAAAACAACAGACACATTGAGATCTATTCTATCTAAAACTAAACCTAACAATGAACAAGAAAGAACAAAGAATTGCATTTATAAAATACCTTGTGAATGCGAACAATTTTATTTAGGTGAAACATCAAGACCATTAAACGTTAGAATAAGTGAACATCAGTCTTATATTAAAAATAGAGAATTTGATAGATCTCAAATATGTCAACACGCATGGGATAATGAACATAGAGTTCAGTGGAGAGATTCAAGTATAGTCCTGAAGGAATCAGATAGTAAAAAGAGAAAAATCAAAGAAGCGTTTTGCAAATTCCTCGGTAGAATACAGTAGGATGTGGTTACCCATACTGAAAGAGGAAGTCAATAGAAAGAAAATACCACGATTAGTAAGTCAATAACATATCGAGTTAGTACAAATTTTATATTTTAGTATTACTTATTGTATATCTATGTATTATTAATATTATTTATAATTTAAACATATTAAAGTCAGAATTTGGTATTAGTTTTTTAAAGGTAAATTAAATGTAAGACCAAATACTTACGATGTCGGGATAGTATCACGAGGTTTTTTTCCTGGTTTTCCCTCGTGATTTACTATGGAATCTCTAACGCGAGAATTTTACTGTCATCGTTGCATTTGGTTGTCTTTTTAAAGACAGATCACATGCTATGATTTTTTTTGTGACGGATATTCTTGAGTTGGGATTGATTTCACGTAATCGAATGAACTATCTTTTAGTAAAGTCGTCCCAGGAACGCAACTCATAAATATTGGCGATATCATTTTAAAGTCTTCTACTTTAAAATGTATAATATACGTCTGAATTGCCAATATAAATGAATCAGATTAAATAAATTATTAGAAGAATTTTTTTACTTAGCAACAACATTTTTGTTTATTTTAATAGTATTTTGTATTTTGACAACGAAACCCGATTTGGGTTTCGAAACGTTAATAAATTCATTTTTTAGTAAAATTGTGGCTTATTTCCCATAGAAAATACTTAATTTAAAAATGCCACAAGGAAATAGCTTCAGAACAACATTAAGCCTCTGTTGTTTATAACTCGCTCTACTAAGTTTTCATTCCATTTCTGTATGTCGCGTTTTAGTTATGTTCTGATTATTTTATTAAATTCTATATATTCTTAAGAATGGCGTTGGTTTTGCGCTAGTTGTTGTCTTCTTCCTTTATTAGTTGTTTAGTGTGGTTGATTATTTTGTCTGTTTACCTTGTCCTTGTTTTCTTTGCGGCTTAGTCTGGCATCGAGAAGGTTCTTATTTATGTTTTTGTTAATTTCGTCAATTTGATCTTGATTATGTGAAGGATCATGTTCAAACTTATCCGCTAAGACCTCTCGGAATTGCTCTTTTTTAATTTTCCTTTTTCGTTTTTTTTTCATATTAATATTTATTTTTACTCTAATTATACGATGGTCACTACCCGTCGTTTCGTTATTTTTTGTTGTGACGTCTTGAAATATTCTTTTATTGTTTAGAAAATAATTCATTTCATTTTTGGTAGTTGCGTTAGGTGCAACCCAAGTCCACTTTCTGTTAGGTTTCTTTTTGTAGAAGGTTACCGTAACGTAGATGTTTTCTGGTTCCAGGAATTCAATACGTTTTTCTCCCCTTGCGTTTCTTGTGCCGAATAAAAAATTTCCAATCTTGCTTTCAGAGTCTTTAACCTTACTTCTAATTTTGGCTTTAAAATCTCCCATTATTATTATTATTTTGGATTTTTTGTGTCTATAGCTTTTTTAAGATCTTCATAAAAACTTTTTTATTTCCTTATCAGTTGCTTTTTCAGTTGGAGCATAAACTTACACAATCAGTTTGTTTTTGCATTTAGTTTTAAAATCATGTATGTAAACCTGTCTGAGATGCTGTCAATTATTTGAATTTGTGATATTTTTCTTCTTGTTGATTAAGAAACCTACTCCACCGTATGTATAGTCTGTATTTGCATTTAAAATAGTAATATAAAGTGCATATAGGTAAAAAGTTTTATAGTCTGCTCATGGAAATGTACAGGTAAAATCAATAGAAGTTTTATATATAAAATATCAGATTTGGGTAATGTAAATATATACGAGAACAAACAATAAAGTCATAAAACTAAACTTCAAGAATCAGCGCAATCTGTAATATAGTGGCAGTACAGTTCGTACTTATCTTCTAATACAGTTTATTTTGGCAACTTCTTTAAACTATAATGATACGTGTTGATATTTAGCACATTATAGGCTAACGTAACATATTCGATGATATTATGTATTATATGTTTTCTGGGGTTGTCTAGATACTATTTCGCCTATCAACACAAAGTCATTTCCATAGTCGCAAATTCATATTTTGAAGTTATTTTGAAATTATTTTCATAAATAATTTTACTTTCATGGTAATACCCATTAACTGGATTTGACTTTTAAAATACCTACACTAATGACTAATTTTTTTAGTCCGAAAATTTTTTATTTTGCAACATTAATCAATTACGTACTCACTTTTGATATTTAAACTTTGATAATAGGAATAGAAAAACTAACGAAAATTTTTAAAAACATATGTAAATAAAAACTTTAATATTATGTTACCATGAGGTATGATTTCTTCTTTTAATCAATTCTTTTATCTATTCGTCTTATTCCACATGGTAACAGAGTGTAGGCGTTTCAGCGGCTGTTCTAATAAACTACTCTCATCATCATCAGCCTCTCTCAATCCACTGCTGGACATAGGCCTCCCCTGTTTGTCTCCAAAGTGTTCTATCTTGTGCTTGTTGTACCCAGTTTTTTGTTGTCCTTCGTAAGTCATCTTGCCATCGTGTTGGTGGTCTTCCTCTGCTACGTTTATCGGCTCTTGGTCTCCATTCAACTAGTTTACGAGTCCATATTCCGTCCTTTATTCTGGCAACGTGTCCAGCCCATTTCCATTTTAAGTTACAGCTTCTTTCATTGACGTCTATGACTTTGGTCTTAGCTCATAGATCTTCGTTTCTAATCCTATCTCGCAGAGTGGCCCCTATCATTGATCGCTCCATTCTTCTCTGCACTCTTAGCTTTTGTGCGTTTTTCTATGTGAACGATAATGTTTCTGCACCATAGGTCATCACCGGTAGTACGCATTGGTCGAAAACTTTTTTCTTCATATTAGTTGGAATGTCACTCTTAAAAACGTTCCTAAGAGCTCCGTATGCTGCCAATCCTTGTATTATTCTTCTGGATACTTCGGTTGTTTGATTGTCCTTACCTATCTTAATTTCGTGACCTAGATATATATATTTGTCTACCAGTTCTATTTGTTCATTTTGTATTTCAAGGTGTTTACTTGGTACTAAGTTCGTCATATATTTTGTTTTTGTTATATTCATTTTTAAGCCTATTTTATGACAGGCTGTACTAAGTTCTTCCAACATTTTCTTTGTTTGTCCCAAATCGTCTGCAATCAGGACTATATCGTCCACCTAGCTTAGGTGGTGTAGCATCTCTCCGTCCACATTTATTCCTTTGTCACCCCATTCGAGGGTTTGATCGCTTTTTCTAGAGCTGATATGAAAAGTTTAGGTGATAAAGTATCACCTTGTCGGATACCTCTTTGGATTTTTATTTGGTTGTTGTTAGCGTGTAGTTGTATCGAGCTTGTCGCATTTTTATATTTTTATAAAAAAAAATAAACTACTCTAATGGCGGTATTCCACTAAACGAACAGTTGAGTTTGTGTTTTGTTTTTGCTTTCTAGGACTCGAAATGCGACAATAATAAAAACAAATTACCGCTTTCATTAGAAACTGCAGTTTTAAAACACGCTTAAATCTTTTGATATTCCCATTTCCGAGCATTTTGACAGAGTTTCCGGAAAACTGCAGTTTTGATTTATTCGACACGAGTTTATATGTTGTTTTCTCCGTTTTCTGGGAAACTATCATAAGTTTACCCTCCTCAGATAGTCGGAAATCATACTAAATTCAGTGTTGGACATTTGATATTATTTAAAACTCAGTTTTATCTTAGTTTTGTCTTTCTGAAAACTTCTTCAAACAGGGTAACCCCATACAGATACTTAACAATTAAAAGTTTAGGATGTGAAATCTAATATGTTTTACAAATTACGTTATAAACCCTTACAACAGGATCTTTGGATATCTGTAAAGTACAAAGGTATTTTGTTAAAATAGAAAAATGCTTATTATGTTATAGATATTGTTTAAAAATGTAACTTCATAGATTACGATATATGAAAATGACTTAAAGACATATTGTATAATTTAAATCACAATTGAAGCACTGTTGAGCAAGTTTTCTATACCCTATTCCACGAACATACGCCTGTTTTGGATTACTTCGATAACGAATATTTTACTGTGCAAAATATGAAGAACGAAAGTAAATTGCAAATTACATTATTGTTTATTGGAATAATTATTAGCGCCATTTACTTTCGTACTTCTTATGTTGCACAGTAAAATATTCGTTGTCGAAGTAATCCAAAACAGGCGTATATTCGTGGAATGGCCCATATACAATGACAAATACATTGGGTCCATTCGAAAATAATACTGAATATATTATCGAACGAAAACGCATTACTCCTTATTTCATAATATTTACATCATGGGCGGTCACATTATTTAATTTTTTTATGTTTTTCGTCAAAAACTTACCAAACTTAGTAAAATATAATAAATTCGCTCATAATTCCAAAATATGTTTTAAATATTTTGGAATTCTAAACCCACATTCATGACAACTGTTACTGTAGATGCCTAAAGGTGGGAAACTATGTAATGTAATGTAAATGTATATGTTCATACCGATAATTTTACACCTCTACTAGTTTCATCTCTTTTTATTACACAACGTATTTTGTTTTCCTTCTTTTGTGTTATTTTGTCAGTTATTAGCGCGCTAATAACTCTATAGAGTTTTTCTTTTGTTATCTCTCTCCATTTATGCACCAAATTATATCCATTATTTGTTCTGCCCTGATTCAATTATTTGATTTTTATGTCTGTCCATTTTGTATTGTTCGTAGTTTTCGGTTGTTAGTTCTATTTGATTCTACGATCGCTCCTAGTTTTATTTGATTTTTTATTGCCTTTGTGCACTAAGACGTTTGTTCATTATTGCTAGTTCTTCTATTTATTATACATATTTCTTTAACCATGATGCAATATTCGTCATAAAGCAAATTACTTAGAAATCACTAGAGTATAATAGACCAGCATTTCTATGTCTAATTGACTTAAAGAAAGCATTTGACAGAGTAAGACTCAAAGATGTAATCCATCTTCTGTATAACATAGAAGTCACTCTAGATATCATAAAAACTATTGAGAACATCTACTAAAACAACAAAATGGAAGTCAGAATAGATAAAAAACTTACAGAACCTATAGATATAGGCAGCGGAATAAGACAGGGAGACTCATTGAGTCCTATGCTTTTCAGTTTAATCATGGATGAAATCATCAAAAACGCCAATAAAGGAAGAGGATATAGAATGGGAAACAAAGAAGTAAAAATACTCTGCTACGCAGACGACGCAATATTGATAGTTCAAGATGAAAATAGTCTGCAAAGATTAGTCCACAGATTTAACATAAGAGCAAAAGAATTCAATGTGACAATTTCATCTCAGAAAACCAGAACAATAGTAATCAGTAAAGAACCAATCAGATGCAAAATAGAAATTGATGGTATCAGTATTGAACAAGTAATGGAAGTAAAATACCTTGAAATTGCATTGTCAAGTTACGGAGACCTAGACAAAGAAGTGAGAAATCAAGTACAAAAAGCAAATAGATTGGCAGGATGCCTTAGTAACACTATATGGGGAAACCGACATATTAACACTGAGATGAAGTCAAGAATTTATAAAGCCAGTGTAAGACCAATAATGGCATATGCATCAGAAACAAGACCCGATACCGCCACAATACAAAGACTACTGGAAACGGCAGAGATAAGAGTACTGAGAAGAATTACAGGAAATAAAGTGAGAGATCGAAAGAGGAGCGAAGATGTTAGAAGACAATGTAACGTACAGCCGGTTCCTAAAAAAACTGATACGACTCTTAGTAAGATTTGATCATGTTGAGCAGTGTATTTGATTGATCTGACATTATATTGATTATGACAGACAAATAATAAAATAAACAAACAACAAACAACTGATCCATGAAAAAAACTAATAAGTATTTTAGAAAAATTTAAACGCAGGATGAAAGATTACATTATTACCGAGGGCGGAAAGCCCCTTAGAATAAACAAGCAGTTTCTATTGAATAAAATATTTGAAATTAAATATCACACTTTTTTTTATTTTCAGCCCTGTAACTTATTAAAATAAATATTATAGAAGTTTTCAGGGACTTTCAGCCCTCGGTAATAATGTAGTCTTTCATTCTGAGTTTAAATTTTTCAAAAATATTTATTAGTTTTCTCAGGATTCGAAAAAAAAATGAATACAATTAAAATACATAGAGAATTTTGACATGCGTCACAATTTTGCATTAACTCAATGTAAAATTCTAAACTGTTGAATTCCAGCTTCCCTAATTATTTGACATCAAAAGACATTAGAAACTATTTGTAGATGATTGAAATCTGTGTTGAAAACAACTGTTAAAATTGGTCTACGTAATTAAACATATTCCAAAATTTTGTAAAAATGTAATACATTTCAGTTTTCAGCCCAAACTTAGGCCACACACAATGCAATAATGTTCACATTTTTGAACTGTCAATATTTTTATTTTATCATCTATTGTTTAAAAACAATACAGTTGATAAGATACCCTCAGATGCGGAGAAAGTATTAATAATAAAGATTAATAATAAAGTCTAATAACCGTGGAACAGAATAAGCTATTACTCCTTTTCATGAACATTTTTCAGTGCGTCACAAATTATAGAAAAAAAGGTAAGTCCGTGATAATACATATTTATGACAAATATTCTAACGTGACATTTTAGTTAAATCTGACAGTTGTCAAATTTTATTTTCAATTTGGAATAAAACCAAATCAATTGTGTCTATTGCATTTATAAAATGGTATTTTCTTTCATTTGTATAGTCTTATAAATTGTACAGATTATATTGATAATATTATTATTTTATTTAATAAATAATTCTTTTTTGATTATGGCGCCATCTATCGACAACTAGAATAATCACCGAACTAGAATAATTACCGAAGTATTCCCAGACGTGCCTTTTTTTCTGTCACATACAATTTAATGCGTTAGAGAGAAATCGAAAAACTGTGACGCACTGAAAGATGATCATGAGAAAAAGTAATATCTGACAAATTTTAAGATTTGGCAGTGACATTGACAGTATGCAAATATTAAGTATTTATCCTTCAAAATACACTGCTCAATTTTCTACAAAATACGCGTCAAGAGTCGTATCAGTTTTTTTTGGAACCAGGTGTACAGTGTATAAACGAATGGACACTAAATAGAAAAAAAGAATGGAACAACCATATAACCAGAATGGGGGAGACACGTGTGGTCAAAATAGCAAGAGATAAATCACCAATCGGCAGAAGAAGTATCGGCCGACAGCGCAAAAGATGGAGTGACAACCTTCCATAGAGGTATCAATCCGCCAGTGAACAAGCAGAATTGCTTATAAAGAAGAAGAAGATTTCTTTAACAATTTCTATTTCTATATTTTGAAGTATTCCCGTGTATGTTCAATACTAGAGTTAATGCTGATTTCGTTATTATTATTATCGAATTTTATTTCTTGTGCTATATTTGATGTCTCTGCTTCGTTGGTAAATTCTATCCATTTCTGCTTCTTTGAGTCAATTATCTGAAACTGTACTCTAAGAGAGAAGCAAAATTGGAGAAACGGGATAGCATCCACGTATGTATATAAGATTATAAATTAATATTATTTCCTTAGTTTTCTGGATTCACCGATTGGGTAAAACTCTGGCATACTGAATTCGTTCAGCCGAGACACAACTGTCTAGTGACGTTGGTAATTTCTTTTTTGGGAAATTTGGTTACTAGACATGACTGGAAATTACTACACAACCAAACATTCCCGCTCATAGCCAATATTATTAATATTAACCAGACACAAATAACATAAACCTTACGATAATCAATAATTATTTGTTTACACCATTAGAATGTATTGTTAACAAATGACATAATTATTTATTGTATAAAATAAAAATACTTTGTAGAAATAAATTCCACAAAATTTTATGGATTTGGTATACACTCCCACTATTTCCAATAATTCTTCTTTTTTTAGTTAAAGATTAAGTTGATTTGAGCAGTTAATAGTGTGCGGCAGGAATTTTTGTGCTGTATGTTTATCTACTATTCCGAATGTGTCAAAGTGAATCTCGGCAGAACGAATTCAGGATAACATGAACATCTACTAGTTTCTAGTAAAAGTTGTAGCAGCAACTTGCTACAACTTGGTATCTATAGTCTTTAGTCTTCCCCGGGTTAAAGTCTTCGTAAGTAAAAACCAGTTTTTCGAAAGTTTTTTAAAGCATCGGATATTGTACTTTTTAAAACGCCAAGCGTTTCTTTAATATACCGAATGGCTCATCATTATACCGAGCAACAGCTTGAGCTACTTAATCTGACCTCATTGTAAATTATTCTTTGTTATTTAAAACACTTTTCTCTTCTAAAAATGCAACGAATAGTAAATCAAAGAGAATATAATCAATTTTTTTATTTAATTTGATGGCTTTGGTAAAGACCAATTAGCCAGACAAATAATCAATTTACCAATAATTATTTTATACGTAAATATTAGATTTATCGTAAGTATCTTAACAAAATGTTTGATTTCTGTCAAACAGAAAACATATATTTTGATAAATATTTTTAATTATTGTACAGGGCATATTCAACAAAACTAAAAGGAATAAACTTTTTGAATTTCACGTGTCTGGTTAATTTTCCAGGTAGTGTACTTGTACATATTGTAGAAAAATGTATCCCACAAAAATTGATACACAATTTTACTAACAATTTTGATTTTTAGTGCAACCGCCAATGATGTAAAAAATGAAATAAAGACTATAAAAAATAATAATAAATACATCTAAAAGGAACGTCATTTTATTCATTAAAACAGCCTATTTACAATTTCCTAAAAGGAGTAACTCACCCTGTACGCAAATATAGCAGTTTTCTAAAAAACTTCAAATAATCACAATTATGTAAGATATCACATTTTATTACTTTTAAATAATAAACAAAAACAAAAATTTATTGAGACTAGTTCAAGATAATACAACGGACATATTAATGTGTAAGAAATATTATTGTAAATATAACTGCCGTCCAATACTCCACTCATTTTGAATATTTATTGGAAAACCTTGCTTAATCGAGAAGGAAAATAATTGCACTAAATAGTTCAAGTCTAATAAAAGCTACAAAGCTTTAAATGCAATACCGTTTTGAACAGTTATAGAGAAACCATTCCTAAAATGAATTGATTCTATTCGAATGATTCTATAAGCCAGCGTTTCCCAAACTGTGCTCCGCGAAGCATCTACAGGTGCTCCGCTATATGGAGATAAGAAACGGTTAAACATTAGAAAAAATAGATAAAAGTTTCAAAATTAAAATACTAGTTTCACATGGTTAATTTGGCATGGCACTGGTTAGTTAAATTGGCATATTTAACAGATATTTTTAACAAGGTCAATAAAGTTAGTCTCTCACATCAGGGAAAGACAATAACTTTCTTTAAAGCCAAGAAATTAATTTTTTGGGCAGAATCGGTGAAAAATATAAATCTGGATAGCATTCCACTAATCACAGAATTTAGAGAAGAACTGGAATCGGACATACCTAAAGTTGTCTTTAACGAGTTCCACACTCATCTGCTAAATTTACTTGAAAACTTCCATAATTATTTCCCTGAGGAATTCCACGACAAAATTAAAGAAAACTTCTGGGTTGCAGGTTCATACCTTGCAATGTTAAAAAAACTAGCTTCCTTAACATCTTAGCAGTATGAATGCCTGATAGATTTGACATCGGATTCTGCGATAAAAAAAACATTTTTAAAGTAAATAGCTAGTAGATTTTTGGTGTCAACTCAAAGACAAATTTAAAATTCTGTCAGATAAAGCGAAAATTATTCTTCTCCTTTTTGCAACAACATACTTATTTAAAGCAGCATTCTCTGCCTATGTGGCCACTAAACCAAAATATAGATCTCGACTGAATGCGCTACCTCACATTCGATTGCAGTTATCCCAAATTCAACCGGATATTACTAACCTGTGCAACTCAAAGCAGCCTTATTCTTCACATTAAAATGAAGACATTACGTTTTTTAAGATTTTAGAAATAGGATCTGTGTGTTCATTTTATTTTTGTTATTCGTTATATGAAATTAAGTTTCTTATATTTGCGATTGAAGAAAAAATTAATAAAATGAATAGAAAATGTAGTGGTTTCCCCCCCCCTTCCCCCTAACTAATATATATCGTTCTTTGTGTCACCTATCTAGGTTTCAAGTGCAATATGGTAACTGCTCCCTACAGAATTTCTGTCCTGAATAGTGCTCCTCTACCAAAAAACTTTACGAAACCCTGCTATAAGCCATCCAGATTCCACAAATCAAATGCATTTACTATTAGATTGATCAATTAATTCACAGTTTCAACTCATCATCGCCATCATTGGCTCTATAACTCAAGATGGGTCTTGGCCTCTTCCAGAATCAGCTTCCATTCCTTACTATCTTTCGCCTTGATTTTCCAATTTCGCACTTCTAATACTCGCAAGTCGTCTTCCACCTGGTCCTCAAATCGTGATCAGGGCCTCTGGCTATAAATGTGTTTCAACAGCACCACTTCATGCATTCTCTCTAAGTGGCCTAGCTACCGCAGTGGACTCCAAATAAATTAAAGTAATTTTAGTAGCACCGGCGTAAGGGAAAGTTTTCGCCCCAGTTAAAAGTATATATTTAGAAAATTAAAATAAAGACAGGCGTGCAGCATATCTCATTCATTACTAAGTCTCTTTCCCTTCTTATGGAGTATTGGACGCTCTTACATTTCGTAGCCAAAAGTAAAAGATGGCTGATTGATTCGACAAATCTTATCCATTTCTCTCTATTTCTCGCTATCTGTTTGATCTCTCTCTATCTCAAACCAATTCTTTCATGATCTCTTGTTACGGTTCTTCTCCAGCTATAATTTGTTCTTCCTCTTCTTCTTCTTCCCTTTGGTTGTTATTTGGGTGTCTGGCTGGTAATATTATCTTGGTCTTTCCTTAGTTTATATCCAATCCATTTTCATTTCCTTCTTTTAATCATGACTATTATTTTCTCTTGTTTTTTCTTCTCCGTAGGTTTGCGTTTATTATTTTATCACGCCAGTATTATATTTTTAGAATTTTTATCAACGATTTATTTATAAAGGCTTGAAATTTTTTTGTAGTTGTTTCTTCCTGTCTCCATATTCTGCAACATACAATAATAACAGCTGTTAACTATTATACTACTATTATCGTTTTACAGCGTTCTCCAGCGCCTTCCGACTCCTAACCACCATTCTTCTCTATTTAGCCATAGACCTGAAAGGATTTCTCTCTTTCCTCTAGTTCTTTTTCAATTCCCTCCCTCCAGCTTCTTCTCGGCCTTTCTTCTTTCTTGTGCTGTCCATGCCAAAATTTGCTTAGGGATCCTGTCATCTCTGTACGTGGCCGTACCATACTAGTGGTTTTGTTTTTATGTCATCAATTATTGTATGTGTGACTCTCATCATTTCTCGTATTCTCTCATTTGGTATCCGATCTCTTCTTGATTTGTCTGCTGCTCTTCTCCAGAAGTCCATTTCTGTTACTAGTAACATTTTCTCCGTTCTTTGTTTCAGTGGCCAAACTTCACTGCCCTATGTGATTATACTATTTCATATGAGCTGTTTGTTCGCCGTAGATATTGTCTGGTCCCACAGAATGCCGTTCATCATGGATATGGCTTTTCTACCCGGTACGTTTCTGTCTTTTATAGCAGAATTGAGTGTTCTATCTTGAGTTATCTTCATGCCCAGATACTTGTATTCATCGCAGTGTTTAATTTATACCCCATCGTCCATTAAATGTAATGGACTGCTTTTTTCCTCCAATACACATGGCTTCAGTTTTCTTAATGTTGACTACCCCATTTGTTATATTCTTCTATTAGCTTTCCCATCATGTAATTCAAGTCGTCATGATCCTGAGCAATCAGAATTTGGTTATTAGCGAAACATAAAGTGTATAGTGTTGTCACGTCATTGAGAGGGATTCCCATGCCATTTCATTTTCTTTTCCACAGCTTGAGTGCTTGTTAAAGATGAATTTTAAAAAGGGTAGGCGAAATACAACAACCCTGCTTCAATCCATTCGTGACCTTAAATCCCTCAAACATCCTTGATCCAGTTTTAATTTTTGCAGTCATTCCATTATACAGACTTTGGACTTCTTTGATAAGACCATGTTTAATGTTGATTTGATGTAAGGTTGACCATAGTTTATTGAGGGGCATACTGTCATATGCTTTTTGTAAGTCTACGTATACCAGGTGAACTTCTTTACCGATGGCTGTTTTTTTCTAAATAATTTGCGTAATAGAGTACAGGTGGACCGCCCAGCTCTAAAGCCAGCTTGCTCCTCTGCTTCGTAATCTCTATAACCATTTTTCATTTTTTTCTTAATAAGTTTCCCCTACATCCTACTTATTGTGTTGTTTACCGCAATTCCTCTGTAATTTTCACATTGATCCTTGCTGCCCTTTTTTTTAATGGTTGACATGATCGATAATTTCCATTCTTTTGGTAATTCGGCACCATTTACGCAATCTTGGAAGAGTTTTCTTAGCTGTTCTTGCAGTTTGTCTGTACCGGCTTTCACTAATTCTGCAGGGATGTCACCAGGACCAGGAGATTTTCCATTTTTCAGGGATTTGTTTATTTCTTCCATGTCTGATTTACTTATTTGTAATGGTGACGGATTTATATGTATACCTATCGTGTTGTCTTCTATTTTAAAAAATTCTGATCTTTGTTCTGTTAGTAATTTTTTGAAATATTCTTCCCATTTTTCCGTTGTTATTGGTGATATAAAGTCTTTTTTCTTATTAGTTCTCTTATTTTTAATTAACCTCCAACTCTCTGTGCTTCTTCTACCTCCTATGTTAGTGTTGATTTTTTAGCAGTTCTTTTCCCATGATTCGTTCTTTTTTGAGTTATATTCTTTCTTACTTTGGCTTGAGCTTCTTTGTATATTCTTTTATCGTTATCTGTTTTTGTTGATAGGAACGTTTGGTATTTCCAACGTTATTCTGTAATTTCCTTTTCTACTTATTTATCCCACCAGTACGGTTTTATTTCTTTATGGTTTTCGTCACATTTCCACAGTGCTTCTTCTGCTGCCAAATGAATGGACTTTTTGATGTGTTCGTGGTGTTCTTCGGTATTTTCAAAACTACTTCTTTCTAATTTTTCGTCTAAACGTTTTTTATACAGTAGCTTTGCACTCTCATGGTTTAGACTGTATAGATTTTACCGTACTTATTACTGTTAACTATTATGATTTTAGTTAATTCTGCTATATCGTGTGGTTCCAGATTTTATTTAAGGATATATGGATGTTGTTCCTTTGCTACTCCTCTTTTCTACATTTGATCTACTACTGCCTTTTTCATGGTTGTTCGCAGGTATGTAACGCACTGTATCTATTTCCTCTATTTGTCTTCGAATTATTTTAATTATAGTTTCTTAACTGTTTTTTAAGGGTTTCGTTTTTTCTGTATTTACCGTAAAGATCATTACACTGAAGTAGTTTGCAAGCTTGGTGATCTTATTCTGCATATTGTGATTACTATGTTCGGTTTGGAGACAAATATGATACCTGCGAACTCCAAATTCTCCAACTCATTGTTCAAGTTCCATCTAATACTTGTATTTAATCGCTTACTTTTGTGTATTATCCCATCCTTTATGATTATGAATAATGTCGGAGACAGTACTCATCCTTGTTTAACTCCGCATTGTATTGGTATATCTCCTACCATGTTTCCCGCATGTTCCAATCTGGCTCTGTATCCTTTGCAGAAAAATACAATAATAGAAGGCCTTTGAAGTCAATAGACCTGTTGTGCAAACAATAGGTCTAGATCCCGCGTATGAAAAAAAAGTTGATTAATAGCAAGCTGAAAATTTGTTAATAGCTTAAGGGTGTCTAGTCGGACAAACTTTGATATATGGGAACACTGGAACAGGGGAAGTTTTAATTGTGAAACAGGTTAAACATTTGGAACGGTCAGACCACGAAAGCGGCACATGTATTTTGTCCAACAGAAGAAATTTAAACTCTCCGAACAGAGATTAAACTCTCATGCTAAAATCAGACTGCTATTTATCACCAAATGGGCGTTTTAATGAGTGGAAC
The DNA here is from genome assembly GCF_917563875.1 of Diabrotica virgifera virgifera. Classification (NCBI taxonomy): domain Eukaryota; kingdom Metazoa; phylum Arthropoda; class Insecta; order Coleoptera; family Chrysomelidae; genus Diabrotica; species Diabrotica virgifera. The sequence continues at coordinate 171,913,225 of NC_065449.1, read as the reverse complement.
ATGTAGAATATGTCAAATGACAGTAATTATGACAGGTGATAAATAGCAGTCTGATTTTTGCATGAGAGTTTATTCTCTCTTCGGAGAGTTTAAGTCTGTTCTGTCGGACAAAATAAATGTGCCGTTTTCATGGTGTGACCGTTCCAAATTTTTAACCTGCTCCACAATTAAAACTGCCCCTGTTCCAGTGTTCCCATATATCAAAGTTTATCCGACTAGACACCCTTAAGCTCTTAACAAATTTTCAGCTTGCTATTTCAACTTTTTTTCATACGCGGGATCCAGACTTACAAGTAATATGCATAATTTATTATTGTACTAGAACTATTAGAGATAATATGTTTTCTAACCTAAGATGCCACGGTAGGTATGAAATCGGTTGCGTTGTTTGAAAATTAGAACTTTGGCCAGGGCTTGGCTGATTGTTCTATAAATGTTCGAATGTATTAAAATTTGGAAATTTACTGATTTTGTTGGTCAAATATTGTTAAAACTGATATATTTTTATTAGAAACGTATATTTTATAATTTGATATGTAGCTAAAAACAAAAGAAAATCTAAATATTCCGACATGAACTGCAGGCGGCATACGGCAGCTGCAAGCGGCAGTTAAAGTTGTCACCATGACGGAGTCATTACTTTGCACTATTACTTTGTATATTTATTAGCAACTGACGTTTTTCCGGACAGCAGTTGCTAATAATTATACAAATAAATGGTGCAAAGTAATGACGTCGTCATGGTGACAACTCTAACTGCCTCCTGCAGTCGATGTCGGAATCGTACCTTAAAACATTTAAAATTTTGACCCCGTAATTAGTATTTTGTTTTATAAATGACAAATTTTGTTCCTCTAGATTTCCCTTATACTTAACTTTATTGAACTAGTCTCAAGAAATATATTTTGATAACATTGATATTTTACTACGCTATAGATAAGCCGTACAAATGGAATATTCAAGGCCATATATATTGGGAATGAGTGCACATTTTGTTTCGCACCATTGTTTTATCTATCTACCTAACTATACTATATTGAAGTCTGTTTCGCGATCACTTACCACATACCTACACGATAATATGCACAGTTAGTTTAAGTCTTTCAAGAACTTTTTCACAATAGCTAAATTGAGAAATTAGATATATATTTAGTAGAATCTTCTAATGTGTAAAGAAGAAATTATGGATGGTATAAGTACAGTATAACCTGCTACATCCGGACCTGTCATATCCGGACCTCCTCATATCCGGACCTCCCCATATCCGGACGGTTCTACCGTCCAGATCTACCGAGACATCAGTCCTGCTGTTGTACAACGCACCCTCTCATCTCGACCCAGAAGAACTAAAAGATGCGAAATAAAGTTTCTTTTTTTCCTAAATGTGACATCTCACTGTCAGCCTATAGACCAGCGTTTCCCAATCTTTTTTGGGCCATGCCCCCCCTTAGCCTTTCTTAAATTCCTATGCACCCCTCCAATGTAAAATATATAATTTTTAATAAGTATTAAACAATTGAATTGTTCAAAGATTGTTCTATATTAATTTATTATTTTACTTTGGTGAGATTCTTGTACTGATGCTTTCTGCACAGAGATTTTATATTAAGTTCCAATTTGGTTAGCTTTAGTCTCAAGTCTTTATGTTGTGTTATATCCAGGTGATTCCTTTTTTACCAGAAAATCATTTACAGCACTGCATTCTCATTCAGCTAAATATGAAGATGGAAATTTTAGCAATAGTTTTCTTGCACATTTGGTTGGATTTGGATATTTGATTTCTGTTTTCTCGCAAAGCGTTTCCATCGTTCCATTTTTATTAAATAATTCTTTACCTGACTCATAATTTTGCAATTTTGCGAGTTCTTGATACTGCACATTTGATATATCAGACAAATTCTCTAACATTGGCTGCATTATCCATGTTTAAAATCAATTTGTTTTAAATCAGAAAATCTTCCTTTTAGTAAAGTGGTATCAGTTACTTCACATTTTTGGAGTCACTGAAACTGTTCAAACATTTTCAAAGGGTACTAAACAATTCCACAAATCTTTTTAATCATCTAAGGTTGCCATCTTACTTCAGTATGAAGTAAAAGTCTCATGGGGTTTTATTTTTATCTTTACAAAATAGCTTGAATAGACGCTCACATGTGGTATTAGTTTTAATAGCATTAATACACTTTATTACTGAATGCAGTACTTCATTTAGAACAGGCAAGATATTTTTAGTTACCAAGGTTTCCCTATGGATAATACGATGCACAATAATCATTTCTGGATTTTCATCTTTCATTAATTTTAAGCAGCCATTTTCTTGCCCATCATGTTAGGAGCACCATCTGAATCACAAGATTTTATATCTTTGATTGGTATATCATTAGGTAGTGATGCTTTGTAGTCATTTACAGAACAACAATTTTTCAACAAACTACTCCTTATGTTACCGTAAGTTATCAATACTGCCTCACTGTCTCTCAAAGTTGATTAATCCATTTTCACTGACAAATTTCTTATTTTCAGCTTTTCAACAAGTTGCTTTTCAATATCTGCATTCATTTTGTCTATTCTTCTGCTAACAGTATTGTTACTGAGTTGCAAAGCTTTTACGTCATATTGGTCGTATTTTTCAAGAACCGTTAAGAAATGCTGATATTGATGATGTGATTAAATTCTCCCGTATAGTATGATTTTTTCCTGGTTATGCGAGTAATAGAGAAATTTAATAATTAGCATCAAGAACACGATTATTAGTTGAAGTATGAACAGTAAACAGAGACTTTAATGTTGATCTCTTTTCAAAATTTTAAGTTTGGCTAGACTCCGAAAAACATCCAGTTGTTATTTTGGTCTAGCGAAATATCTACCAATTATTTACCGTAATTATTTAATAACTTGCCTTTTTCGTTAAATTTGGTGCCGAAACCTAACATTGACTTTAAATAGCCAGTAGCGAAAGGGTTAAACTCGTGTCGAGTCCATTTTCGAATTGCCCCCCTTAACAATCAAATTGCCCCCCTGTGAGGCGTGGGCCCCACGTTGGGAAACACTGCTATAGACCAAGGTGTTATAGAATCTATAAAACATGTCTATTGTAAGTCTTGATATCCGGATTTTTTCATATCCGGATCGGTCGGTCGCCACATTGATCCGGATATAGCAGGTTTGACTGCAGTATCAACAAAACAAAATATGAGACTAGAGAAATCGATATCTGATAACTAGTAGGCGATATATCTATTCTAGAATAAAACAAGGAAACGAAACAGCAAGTGGCAGTTCTGGACCTAAATACAGGAATTATAGAATTGAGATTGAAGATAAACTATATAAAAATAAATTAAAAGAACCCGGTTAGCTAAATCGGATTTTCATAACTGAGTCTGCAATACCATCTCTAAAATTATAGTCCTGTCGCCAGTGGGGTACAACGGCCTCCTTTATTCAGATGGACTTACCCAAGTTTTTTTGATGTATTTTGACCCGTAGTACACGAATTTTTTGGGTAACAGTTGATCCGGATGTCGATAAGATTGTTATAAACAAAGAACTTGAGGAATTACATAACATCAATTTCTCGCAAAACAAAACATTTTTTTTTGTATTTTTCGGGTCATTCTAAGCAAAAAATGGCCCTACAAGTTTTTTCGTAGGATGCGTAGTTTTCGAGATAAACGCGGTTTAACGTTAAAAAAATCTAAAAATTGCAATTTTTGAACCCGAATAACTTTTGATTAAAAAAGAAAATAGCAATTCTGCTTGCCGTATTTGAAAATTCAAGTCAAATTATATCGGTTTTGATTATTTGCATTGCTAAAAATTTATTTTTTTATTGTTAAACAAAGCTATAAACACATAGTGTTTCCCGTGGACAATTCATGCGTTTTAATGCATGCTACGTAGAAATTGTCTCGTTTGCACTTGTACCTACTCTACCTACTCGTTCTATTTTAAATGGGAGATCATTGAAAACATCGCTCAAACACTATGTGCTTACAGCTTTGTTTAACAATAAAAAAAAAATGTTTAGCAATGCAAATAATTAAAACCGATATAAATTAACTTGGACTTTCAAATACGGTAAGCAGAATTGCTATTTTCTTTTTTAATCAAAAGTTATTCGGGTTCAAAAATTGCAATTTTTAGATTTTTTTAAAGTTCAACTGCGCTTATCTCGAAAACTATGCACCCTTCGAAAAAACTTGTCAGAACATTTTTTGCTTACAATGACCCAAAAAATACAAAAAAATGTTTTGTTTTGCGAGAAATTGATGTTATGTAATTTCTCAAGTTCTTTGTTTATAACAATCTTATCGACATCCGGATCAACTGTTACCCAGAAAATTCGTATTCTACGGGTCAAGGTACATAAAAAAAACTTGGGTAAGTCCATCTGAATAAAGGAGATCGTTGTACCTCCCCTGGCGACAGGACTATTATATTAAATGCAAACAACGCAATATTATTCAAACATTATTCTTGTAGGAAATAAAATTCAGACTTACTCAAAATCTGTTTTATTGATCGAGTACTACAATTTATTGTCCATTTTCAAGTCTTCGCTAAAGGTCCACTTAAGACTCAAAATTTACTGTCCATCTTCATGTCTTAGAATACTGACTTTACCGATGACCTGAAGATGGCCAGTAAATTGAAGTGTCCGAAACCAGTTCGGTTGTTCTCTTGACTTAATAAAACAGATTGTGATAAATTTTAAATCTACTTCCCATTTAAAATGGACTCACATAATATGCAACCCATTCATCATCATGATAAGTGTACAAGATCGGAAAAATATGTTTAAAGACTAAACTCACAATTAATTAACTATTTAGATGGGAAATAAGCCACAATTAAATTGAAAAAAATTATTTTATTAACGTTTTGACGCCCAAATCTGATGTCGTCAAAATACAAAATACTACTAAATTAAACAAAAATGTTGTTGCCTAGTAAAAAATTCTTCTAATAATTTATGACTCATTTATATCGGCAATTCAGACATATATTATACATTTTAAAGTAGAAGACTTTAAAATGATATTGCCAATATTTATGAGTTGTGTTCCTGGGACGATTTTACTGAAAGATAGTTCATTCGATTACATGAAATCAACCCCATCTCAAGAATATCCGCCAAAAAAATCTTAGCATGTGATCTGTCTTTAAAAAGACAACCAAATGCAACGGTTACAGAAGGTACTAGTACACTTTAGAAGACCAAAAATAAGCATTTTTTCAAGATTTTTTTTTCTCAGGACCTTTATTAGAAATGAACAAAACTTTTTACATATTAATATCTGACTCTTGGAGAATACAAAAAATATATCTTTTTTCATTTATGCACGTACACTAATGTTGTAGAGGGCGCCAAAATCGAGGCCTCGAAAAAAAGTAGTTCCGATGGCGGACAGTTAATCTCATGATTGGGATCTCTGAAACAAAAAAATCATACGGCTTTTGAAAAAGGAAGGTTTCTTACGTGAGAATTTACCACCGTTAGTGAAAAATTCCGCAAAGAAAAGATTTTACGGAAATTTGAAAAAATTTTGTGAAAAAATGACCCGTTTTTCTTCAGTTTTTCATGGTTAAAAAATAATTATTTTTTATTTTTTGATGAAATTGTGGTAAATTGTCACGTAAGAAACCTTCCTTTTTCAAATGCAGTACGATTTTTTTGTTTCAGATATCCCAATCCTGAGATTAACTGTCCGCCATCATTTTTCGAGGCCTCGACTTTTGCGCCCTCTGCAATATTAGTGTACGTGCATAAATTAAAAAATATATATTTTTTGTACTCTCTAAGAGTTATATATTAATATGAAAAAAACTTTATGTTCATTTCTAATAAGGGTTCTGAGAAAAAAATTCTTGAAAAAAATGATTATTTTTGGTCTTCTAAAGTGTACTAGTACCTTTTAAAATTCTCGCGTTAGAGATTCCATAGTAAATCACGAGGGAAAACCAGGAAAAAATTTTGTGATACTATTCCGACATCGTAAGTATTTGGTCTTACATTTAGTTTACTCTCAAAACTAATACCAAATTCTGACTTTAATATATAATATATATGTTGTTTAAATTATAAATAATATTAATAATACTTAAATATATAAGTAATACTAAAATATAAAATATGTACTAACTCGATATGTTATTAACTTACTGATCGTGGTATTTTCTTTCTATTGACTTCCTCTTTTAGTATGGGTAACCATATCCTACTGCATTCTACCGAGGAATTTGTGACACAATTGGTTTCATTTAGCATAATTAGAGCCGCTTCTTTGATTTTTCTCTTTTTACTATGTTTCTTTCAGGACTATACTTGAATCTCTCCACTGAGCTCTATCTTCATTATCCCATGCGTGTTGACATATTTGAGATCTATAAAATTCTCTATTTTTAATATAATACTGATAAGACACTTAATCTAACGTTTAATGGTCTTGATGTTTCACCTAAATCAAATTGTTCGCATTCACAAGGTATTTTTTAAATACTCTTTTTTCTTTCTTTTTCATTGTTATTAATCAGTCTTATATTAAAAATGGAGAATTTGATTGATCTCAAATATGTCAACACGCATGGGATAATGAACATAGAGTTCAGTGGAGAGATTCAAGTATAGTCCTGAAAGAAACAGATAGTAAAAAGAGAAAATCAAAGAAGCGGCTCTAATTATGCTGAATAAAACCAATTGTGTCGCAAATTCCTCGGTAGAATGCAGTAGGATATGGTTACCCCTACTAAAAGAGGAAGTCAATAGAAAGAAGATACCACGATTAGTAAGTCAATAATATATCGAGTCAGTACATATTTTATATTTTAGTATTACTTATATATCTATGTATTATTAATATTATTTATAATTTAAACAACATATATATTGTATATTAAAGTCAGAATTTGGTATTAGTTTTGAGAGTAAACTAAATGAAAGACCGAATACTTACGATGTCGGGATAGTATCACGAGGTTCTTTTCTGGGTTTCCCTCGTGATTTACTATGGAATCCCTAACGCGAGAATTTTGCTGTCACCGTTGCATTTGGTTGTCTTTCTTAAGACAGATCACATGCTATGATTTGTTTTGCGGATATTCTTGAGTTGAGGTTGACTTCATGCAATCGAATGAACCATCTTTCAGTAAGTCGTCCCAGGAACCCAACTCATAAATATTGGCAATATCATTTTAAAGTCTTCTACTTTAAAATTTCTTTTCTGAATTGCCGATATAAATGAGTCAGATTAAATAAATTATTAAAAGAATTTTTTACTAAGCAACAACATTTTGGTTTAATTTAGTAGTATTTTGTATTTTGACAACGACACCCGATTTGGGCGTCGAAACGTTAATAAGATTATTTTTTTTTTATTTAATTGTGGCTTATTTCCCATCTAAATAGTTAATTAAAAATATGCCACAAAATAATAGCTTCATAACAACATAAAGTCAATTTTTTTTACATAAAGTCAAAAAGAACACATTGAAAATCCTAAATACGAACCCTAAAAGCAAATTAAATAGTCCAAAAGATTAATCCCAACAACTAAGATGAGCAGGATATGTTCAAAGGCTCCCTAACAACCGCCTTGTCAAATTAATCTGGGAGGAAGCACCGACAGGAAGAAGGTACCTTGGGACGTCCACGAATGCGATGGAGAGATAACATATAGTCAGATTTAAGAACAATGGAGCTACCCACTGATAGTCCAGAGAAATAAGATTTTTCTCGTGACACATCCCCCTCCAGGCCGAAACCAAATTTTTTGAGTAGTATGGACATCTATATTATTAACCTATATGTTTCCTGCAGCCGATTTTGATGATAGACATAGTTATAAACAAATGAAGATCGAAAAAAGGAAAATTATCGCTTTTTTCGTCTATTGCCAAAAAGTTAAGCACTTTAAACAAATTTGAGAGTAAGAAACTCATAAATCGTATAAAAAATTTCAATATGGCATTCGCTGAATATGTCCATCCTTATTGGTTGCTTAGAAAATTGCAAAATAAATCATAAATTTTGAGTTTTTATAAATATTCATAACTTAGGTAAAAATTAACTTAGAATCTTCTTATTACACGGAATGTCGAGACTTCTTGTACTTAAATTATATTTTAAATTTGAAAGCAATTGGTCAAATAGTTTAAAAGTTATTTAATTTGTTTATCCCAAATTCATTTTTTTTGCAACACTATAAGTCAGAAAATTACGAGGTTACAATAATATTTCAGACAGTTTATGAAAGAAGAACATTTATACTATTACCTTAATTAAAAATAAATGACAAAAAATAATTTTAAACAGTGTAAAATTATTTTGCAAAAACATGTCGATTTTTTGCTTACTTAAAAACAATTAGAATAACTTTTTAACCATTACCCGTAGAAAAATTATTTTTTCACATTTAGGAAGACTGAATTTTTATACACATTTAGAAAGAAAAACAGCTGTTCTAGGACATTTAGGGACAAAGTTAGCCCCCCCATTTTTTTAATTCACATGTTTTTGCAAAATTATTTTGCAATATTTATAATTATTTTTTGTCATTTTTTTTAATGAAATAAATACTGTAAATTTTCTTCTTTCATAAACTATCCAAAATATTACTGTAACTTCATAGTTTTCTGACTTACAGTGTTGCAAAAAAAATTAATTTTGGATAAACAAATTAAATAACTTTTAAACTATTTGACCAATTGCTTTGAAATTTAGGTTAAGATTTAATCACCATAAGTCTCAGCATTCCGTGTAATAAGAAGGTTCCAAGTTAATTTTTACATAAGTTATGAATATTTATAAAAACTCAAAATTTATGATTTATTTGGCAATTTTCTAAGCAACCAATAAGGATAGACATATTCAGCGAACGCCATACTGAAGTTTTTTATACCGTTTATGAGTTTATTACTCTCAAATTTGTTTAAAATGCCTAATTTTTTAGTAATAGACGAAAAAAGCGAAAATTTACCGTTTTTTGATCTTCATTTGTTTATAACTATGTATATCATCAAAATCGGCTGCAGGAAACATATAGGTTAATATTGTAGATGACCATATTACTCGAAAAAATTGGTTTCGGCCTGGAGGGGGTTGTGTCACCAACACGATATTTTTTTCCCTTATTTCTCTGAACTATGACCCAACGACCATGAGCGACCGTTCGAGATGAAAGCGATTTGTGCAGTCAGCCAATGTGAAAAATATATCATCGGTTACAAAACATTAAATCTAGGGAAAACTCCTCGGTTTTAGTGCTAAGAAACGAAGATAGTATTTCTTGTCTATTTAAAAATTATGTGAATGAATCCGAGATAATTTTTACTTCTACTTGGTCAAACAATTTTTCAAAATTTAACATTTTTAGTATCCAGGATATTCAATAGCTATGCCATTATATTTCTTGTTGGTGCATTCACTGTGGATGGAGAAAAACGAGGAGATCACAAGAGAAATTAGGAAGAAAAATTCTTGGAAAATAGAGATTTTATCGACAAAATAACGGATGTTATAATAAATTAAATTTAAAACAGATCGACTGTCTTTTAAATATGAATTAATTTTCTGAATAAACTGATTTTGTTTAATAAAAAAATGTGGGTCGCAGATCGTTAGATGGATATGAAATATATTTTTATATACAGGGTGTTAGTAAATAAATATGAAAAACTTTAAGGGATAATTTTACATGAGAAAATAATAGCAGTTTGCTTTATAAACATATGTCCGCAAATGCTTTGTTTCCGAGTTACAGGGTGTTGAAATTTTTATTTGAAGCTGCCAATTTTTTTATTGCTCTAAGACCGGTTCAGATATGAAAATTACATTTGGTGGGTTTTAAGAGGTAATTATTGCGCATTTTTTGACAAACAAATAACAATTGTGTATTCATCATTGGCGCGCCTACGGGTAATGGTCTGAATGTTTTAAAGAAAAAAATGGTACGCCACTGAGGTATTTCAAATTAAAAATTATTTTTGTATTCCACGTTTAATTTTTGAAAAAGAAACTTTCTTGTATGTTTTTCCTATAGTGCACCGTTTTTATGCGAAAAAAATAAATCATCTTCGAGCGTATTTTTCATTTCTTAATACATTATCAAGAACTCTCTAATATAATAATACCAAAGTAGAACAATAAGAGAAAATATTACTAAAAAGATTTTAACTAGGTGTAAAGCTAGAACAAATGTTTAAAATTGCACTCCTTTAAAGGTGACATAATAATTTTACATTCACCATTGGCACCAGTACAGGTAATGGTCTGAATTTTTTAAAGAAAAAAAAAATAGTACGTAACTGAGAGACGTCAAATTATAAATCATTTTTGAATTCCTAGTTCAATTTACGACAAAAATCATTATTGTCTTTTTTTCATATGTGGCGCCGTTTTTATACTTCTTCTTCTTCTTCTTCTTTCTCGAAACTCCGTATGCCCCTCAGGGGCGTCGGAGGTTTTATTCATCCTCTATCCATATCTTCCATCTCTTGCGGTCCTTTCCTAACTCTTTCATTTGTTGATGTGTTTTCCCTTTTTCCTGTCCAATTTCTATAATCTGATCGATCCATCTCTTCCTTGGCCTCCCTTTCCTTCTTTTACCATATCCTTTTTATTCCATCACCTGCTTTGGTAGTCTTCCCTGGTCCATTCTGTTAATGTGTCCATACCATTTTAATTTTCTTTTTTGTATCTTGGTTATTATCGATTCCTGTTGCAGTCTTTGTGTAATATCTTCATTTCTTATTCTGTCCAATTTCGTTTTTCCTGCTATTTTTCTTAGCTGCTTCATCTCCGCTGCGTTTATTGTACTGTCTATTTTTGCATTGTTTACCCATGTCTCACTTGCATATATTAAAGTTGGTATCGCGATTGCGTTGTATACCTTCAGTTTTATTTCTGTATCTATTTCTTCCTTTCCAAATATTGTTTTATTTAGTTCATAGTAGATTTTATCTGCTTTTTTCGCTCTGTATGAGATTACTTGATCTATCTTTCCATCCTCTGATATTATTCCTCCAAGGTATTGAAACGTCGATACTGTTTCTATTATTTCGTTTTTGCACCTAAATATCGTTTGGTTTATTTCTCCCCTTTTCTTTTGGGTTACTATCATGGTCTTCGTTTTCTTTACATTTACCTACATTTTCAAATTTTCTATTTCCTCCACCCAGATATCGATTAATTTTAGCATTTTTCTTTATTGTCTGCTATTATTACTAAGCCATCTGCATATAGTAATCCCTCCATTCTCACTGGTACTAAATTCCTGTACCCTATTGTTGCCTGTAATTGGCTTGACCTTCTTTTAGCGCTCTTCATTACTCTATCCATTACTAATATAAACAAAATTGGGCTGAGACTGCCCCCTTGTTTTATTCCTCTCCTTAGGTTTATTATTGGCGATCTGTTTCCGTCGTTTTTATAAAAAAATAAAACAAATTATTCGAGGTAGATTCCATATGCATAGAAACTTATTTCAAATATATTGTAAACGTTAAGATATTTTATTTTTTACATAAAAACGGCGCCTCATATGAAAAAAAGACAAAAATAATGTTTTGTCGTAAATTGAACGGGGAATTTAAAAATTATTTTAATTTGACATATCTCTGCGGCGTACTATTTTTTTCTTTAAAAAATTCGGGCCATTACCCGTACGCGCGCCAATGGTGAATATAAAATTACTCTGTCACCTTTAAAGCAGGTAATTTTGAACATTTGTTGTAACCTTGCACATAGTTAAAATCTTTTTAGAAATATTTTCTGTTATTGTTCTAGTTTGGCAATATTATATTGGAGAGTTCTTGATAATGTATTATAAAATGAAAAATACGCGCGAAGATGTTTTATTTTTTTGCATAAAAACGGTGCACCATATAAAAAAAAGACAAGAAAGGTTGTTTATCATAAATTAAACGTGGAATACAAGAATAATTTTTAATTTAAAATATCTCAGTGGCGTACTATTTTTTTCTTTAAAAAAATTCATACCATTACCCGTAGGCGCGCCAATGATGAATACAAAATTGTTATTTATATATAAAAAAATGCGCAATAACTACCTTTTAAAACCCAACAAATTTAATTTTCATAGCTCAAACGGTCTTGAGCAATAAAAAAATTCGCAGTTTAAAACAAATTCAACACACCGTATCTTGGAAACGAAGCATTTGCGGACATATATTGTTAAAGAACAAACTGTCATTATTGTTTCATGTAGTTTTAGTTAAAGTTTTTCATACTTACTTACTAACACCCTGTATATTATACATAATTAAATGCATTGTTTAACAAAAATATTGTTAGAAAAAAACAGAAAATATTTTTTGAACTAACTACAGAACTACAGACCAGTCACTGATCTTATTTTAATGTGCTCAGTATGTTGAAATGGCGCTTTTTCCTATAAAATACCAATAATTCGCACACTCATCCTAACTTCGTACAAACCTTAACAATCTTCTTTGATCACCTAGAATCAGCGGGAGCTGCGAAATTATAAATTGCATCAAAAACTTTTTTCTGTACATCTTTAATCATACTCTTCATTTTTTCGGTGTATGGGTCAAAAGTTAAAACTCTCTTTTTCCTTCTGTATATTCCTTCCTTCCTCTCGATGGCACAATCGAATAGTTCTTTATTTAAGGGAATATCTATAAATTCTATGACAGATCGTAAGGTATGCTCCACGTTATCTACCAATTGCTCATAGAAGATTACGTGAGTAGGCCCTGTGAAGTTATACAGCCAATCCAGATTCATGGTTTGCCATCCACGTAGTTTTTCGGTTACAAATTGTTGCCAATCTAAAAGAAGGTTTTAAAAATGGAAAATTAATATTAATTAAGTTTATTTAGATGACCAACTTAAAAATTATAACCTCATACACTCCTCCATTTATGAAATCGCTTCTTGCATACTAAGATTAAGATTCTAAAATTCCTAAAAAGAAATCACGAAATAAAAATTAATCCAATGTAAATAATTGAATCCAACAAAAAAATTTTCTAAATTTTCTAAAAAAAAATCACTAAATAAAAATTAATGTTATATAAATAATTTAATTCAACAGATACAAAAACGGAAGCTAACAAAAACAGAAGTAAATAAATTGATGTTGTGGAACGTAAAATCCATCGAATGATAATAATATATGGCCCTTGCAGAGACAGCGTGACAAATGAATGGATGCGCAGACACAGTAACGAGTTAGAGTTTGTCTTCGGAAAGGAAAATCTAGTCAAATATAAAAAGGTGGAAGGATATATCGAAGATCTTCAACTCCTTATAGATCGAGTGATTAGAGAATGCTCCAATAACGGACTTAACATAAATACAACAAAGACAAAGTTACTTGTGGTTAGTAAACAAGACGTCGGCCCTATGCAACTAATTGTCAGTGATGAACCAATAACAAAAGTTAACCATTTTAAATACCTAGGATGTTGGATAAACGAGACACTAAATCCGGATGAAGAAATTAAAACTCGTATAGAAATTGCAAGAGGAGCATTTATGAAATTTAGATCTATTCCAAGCAACTCTAAGCTGAACTTACAACTAAGAATCAAGTTCCTAAAATATTATGTGTATCCTGTATTACTATATGGATATGAGACCTGGATCATGAAGGTTAACATGAAGAACAAATTAGAAGCCTTTGAGATGTGGTCGTATCGTAGAATGCTCAGAATATCTTGGGTTCAACGCATTTCAAACAGAGAAGTCTTAAACAGAGTAGGTCAAGGCGAAGATGATTTAACCAAGATGAAAAAAAAAAGAGAAAACTTGAATATCTGGGGCATATAATGAGAGGTAGCAGATACAGGATGCTGCACTTAATACTCAATGGAAAGATCGACGGAAAAAGAGGAATTGGTCGGAAGAAATATTCATGGTTTCGAAACCTTCGTCAATGGACTGGCTTATTAGCAGATCAATTGTTACATACCGCACAAGATCGAGAACGATATCGGCAAATTGTTATGGAAGCTACCCACGCCTAAAAATTTGGGCAAGGTACTTAAAGAAGAAGAAGGAAGGATGCAGTCAGAGAATATCTATAGAAAATGGGAGTGAGACAATGGAAAACAGTGGCACAGGACCGAAAAACATGGAAGGCGATCGTAAACGCGGCAAAGACTCACGAATAGTTGTAACATTATTGATGATGATAAGATAAGAAAACGAGCAAGAAAATCTGCTCAACTTTTAACCCAAGTTATCATTTTAATTCTTTTTTGGCCAATAAACCTTTCCACCAAATTTGGCAATGCCAAAAATTTCAAATTTTAGTCTAACACAATCTCTAATATTTAACCTTTATATAGTAACAAAATAGAATATACAAAGTTTTTAACTCATCTGAGCTTCAGTTCTTCACTCGTAAGAAAAACTCTACATCCACGTCCGATTACTCTTCGATCCACCAGGCATAAAAACTCTCCAACTCCTTACATAATTCAACGTCTCACCAGAATCATACAGCTCGAAGTCTTTGCCTGTCACAAAAACCCCAACATAGATGGGGTCTTCGAGTTTTCAGTGGACCATTGTCTTTAGCTCCACAACTCGAATAAAAACTCCTTTAATTATACTGCACTTGAGCTAATCGTTTATTGGTCTTAAATTAGACATTAATCCCTACTCAAGCCGAAATCGACATGACATCTAATTCGTGGTGAATCCAAAAAATGGACTAACCTAGAGATATTTCACTCACATATAAATTACTACTATCCTCCTGTACATTCTTGTACTTCTCCTCCAACCTTTGTGTTGGAAGCTCCCGTTATAATTATTACATCCTGCGTTTGAATGGTCATTTATTCATCACCATCATTCAGTTTTCTGCATCCAAAATTTAACGTAAGCATCCCCTAATTTCTTCCAGTTCTATCGGTCTTGCAATCAATCTTCCTGCAATCAATTCCCAGCAACCCTTTTGACATGGTATGTCTATCGTGTAGGTGGTTTACCTCTACTTCTTCAGTCTACTCGTTGTCTCCACACTGTAGTTTTTTGGGTTCACCTCCCGTCCTTCGATCTGACCACATAGCCCTCCCAATTTCACTTCAGCCATGCTATTATCTCTATATCTTTGATGCCTGTCCTTCTGATTTCCTCGTTTTTAATCCTGTCTCTGAGAGTCAGTCCAAGTAGTGACCGTTCTATTCTTCTTTGGGTCACTCTAAGTTTGGTTGCTGTGGCCTGGGTTAACGGTAGTGTTTCGGCGCCGTAATTCGTGACTGGAAGCACACATTGATCGAACGTCTTTTTTTTCAAATAATTTGGCATATTGTTCTTGAATATATCTGATAGAGCTACATATGCGGCCCATTCTAAGTTGATTCTTCTTTGCAGCTCGGAACTTTGATTGTTACTGGCAACTTGGATTTCGTGCCCTAAATATTTATATTATTTGTGAACCAAAGTTCTTTCGTTGCAGTTGACTTTTGGATTTTCGCTTGATACTAGGTTTATCAAGTATCTATTTTTATTTTTCAAAAAAAGAAAATTACGAAATAAATCTACAACTGTCATCGTCTAAACAAACAAAAAATTAAATAAAACATTTAAAAAATCAGAAGATCTAAATTAAGTTACTTTATGATATTTTTTCCTTAATTAGTTCACTCGCACAAATCACAGAAATTATAACGTCCACCAAGTTAGTAGAACAAAGTCAGCAGAACACAGTTATTCTTATACCATAATTAAGTGTAAATAAAATAAAATGTTCCAAGAAAAAATTTATTGCTCTTTTTTTAAGTTATCGCATGTTCTGCTAACTTGATAATCAAGCTAGCAGAACAGTAGTTAAAAAATTTGATAAATCATTTATAATTGAATGCCAAAGTATTCTCTGAATTAAATGCAAATTTAATATTCCAAGAAAAAATTTTGGCCTTTTTTTTAAGTTATCGCATGTTCTGCTTACTCGATAATCAAGCTAGCAGAACAGTAGTTCAAAAATTGATGAATCATTTATAATTGAATGCCACCGTATTATCTGAATTAAAAGAAAATTTAATGTTCCAAGAAAAAATTTATTGCTCTTTTTTTTTAAGATACCGCATGTTCTACTACTAAAATCTACTATATTTTCTACCAGATTCTAAAATCTACTAGATTTAAAATTTTCCTACTAAATCACAAGAAATTCTACTAAATCTAGTAGAAAATCTACTAAATTGGCAACCCTGAATGGCACAAAAACTTCTATTTTGCAGTGAAGGAGAATGGCTCTATAGTTTCTAATCGCATCTACTTTTGGTAGTAATTATTGGTAAAATTCCCACGTTTTGTTAACTTCTTAATTAAATTAATTGTTGGAACACTTCATTTGTATTTAATTCAGAGAATACTGTGGTATTCAATTATTTGATATTTTATCAATCATATTTGAACTACTGTTCAATGTTAAAGTTGAACTACTGCTAGCTTGGAATCAAGTTGGCGGAACAGGCGATAACTTAAAAAAAAGAGCAATAAATTTTTTCTTGGAACATTAAATTTGCATTTAATTCAGAGAATACTCTAGTATTCAATTTATTTTTTTAATTTGATACCAAAAAATTGATAAATTATCTACAATTGAATACCAGTATTCTCTGAATTAAACGCAAATTTAATGTTCCAAGAAAAAAATTTATTGCTCTTTTTTTAAATTATCTCATGTTCCGCCAACTTGATTTCAAGCTAGCAGTAGTTCAACTTTAACATTGAACAGTAGTTCAATAATTATTGGTAAAATACCAAATAATTGAATACCAAAGTATTATCTCAATTAAGTGCAAATGAAATGTTCCAACAATTAATTTAATTAAGAAGTTAATAAACCGTGGGAATTTTACCAATAATTACTACCAAAAGCAGATGCGATTAGAAACTCTAGAGTCATTCTCCTTCACTGCACAATAGAAGTTTATGTACCATATTCAGGGTTGCCAATTTAGTAGATTTTCTATTAGATTTAGTAGAATTTCTTGTGATTTAGTGGGAAAATTTTAAATCTAGTAGCTTTTGGAATCTGGTAGAAAATATAGTGGATTTTAGTAGTAGAACATGCGATAGCTTAAAAAAAAGAGCAATAAATTTTTTCTTGGAACATTAAATTTGTATTTAATTCAGAGCTTCTGTTAGCTTGATTATCAAGTTAGCAGAACATGCGATAACTTAAAAAAAAAGAGCAATAAATTTTTTCTTGGAACATTAAATTTGCATTTAATTCAGAGAATACTTTGGCATTCATTTATAGATGATTTATCAAATTTTTGAACTACTGTTCAGCTAGCTTGATTATCAAGTTAGCAAAATATTCGATAACTAAAAAAAAGAGCAATAAATTTTTTCTTGCAACATTAAATTTGCATTTTATTTACACTTAATTGTGGTATAAGAATTAGCGATGTAACGAATATTCGTATTCGCATTCGCATTCGCGAATATCCGCATCTTTTTGCATATTCGCATTCGCGTTCGCATTCGCAAAATTTGTGCGAATGTTTTGCGAATATGAATATCAGGGAAAAAATAATTTGAAAATAACGTTAGACTAATAAAATCAAAATCTATTCTCTCTCATCTTTATTTATTAAAAAAAGGTAACCTAACCTCGTATAATCAGATTGTCAGGCTTCACGTTGTTTTATTATTTGGTATATTGTAATAAAGCTTAAGATTAATATTGATTTACACTAAATATCAATTAACTTCTCATTATAAATTTAGAAAACATTTAAAAATAGAAACAAATTTAAAAAACTGAACATTCGCATTCGCATCCGCATTCGCGAATGTCGTTATTAGATATTCGTATTCGCGAATGTTTAAAAAACGACATTCGTTACATCACTAATAAGAATAACTGTGTTCTGCTGACTTTGTTCTGCTAACTTGATGGACGTGAAATTATATGAAGCTTTTCGTGCTGCTGCTTAGCATTAAACAGCTTGTCGTCGCAAATTACTTTATATAGTAGTACCAGCAATCTAATAGACTCAATAATATCCAGCTCAGCGAAGTGCAATTTTTCGAGGTGTGAAATTACATAAACAAGGGATCATTTCATAAAATAGGTAGATTAATTATTTATGTAATTCCACACTTCCAACAATGTCATTCCGCTGAGCTGAATACTAATGAGTCTTAAATAAAGGGTACTATAATATTGCCATAAAATTATACTTACATCGTCCCCTCATCCTTTTGTATCTATCCGGAGCAGCGAAACCAATATGTCCGCCGCTCTGTCTATTAAATTCCGCTTGAATAGCAGAAGCTGGAGTTCTGACCAGCAAAATGGCCTTGGAAAACTGACTTCTGGCGGATGGTCCCCACTCATGTGTTTTAACTACCAATACGGAACTGTTATATACACTCTCGGCTGGAAATCCATTTTTTAAAAGGCCATAATCTTTATAGACCGATCCTGTGTGGTATCCTGCAAAACAGAAATATAAATACAGTGGAACCCCGATAAGTCGGCCCCCGATAACCCGGAAGTCCGGCTAACCCGGACCGATTTTCATCAGACAAAAATTTAACAAATAAACAATTTAACAATTTTATCAAATAAAAATGTATGTAGGCCAAATAATATTTGAGAGATAATCTGTATTTGTGTAATTTGAACACATAAGTACAATAGTAAAAATGATTCATGCACACGGCGGCAGCCAGAGCGACCGTCTCAGCTTATCGGAAAGAACAGACACCTGTCTGTATTCCTTTTTCTTTATTTATGTCAAACTGTCTTAGCATTGTTTAAAAAAGACGTGACTATTTAAAAATTCTTTTTTAAAACAATGGTCTTGTCTTTTCTTAAATAACAACATTGTTCCTTGTGACCGTATTGTGTGTAGTACAGCCTATTAATCACTTCCGTTCTGTAATGTAATCGTGCTTCAGATTGTGTTTGCTTTGTCTACGTAATGGTAACAAAACGTAAAAATGTTGTAGTGACAATGGAAAAGAAACTAGAAACATTAGGTAGGATTGATAAAGGCGAATCTTTAAAATAAATTTATTGCAGCATCATAATATGATATTATGCTACCATAGGTCTGGATCCCGCGTATGAAAAAAAAGTTGATTAATAGCAAGCTAAAAATTTATTAATAGCTTAAGGGTGTCTAGTCGGATAAACTTTGATATATGAGAACACTGGAACAGGGGCAGTTTTAATTGTGGAACAGGTCAAAAATTTGGAACGGCCAGAACACGAAAATGGCACATTTGTTTTGTCCGACAGAACAGACATAAACTCTCCGAACAGAGATTAAACTCTCATGCAAAAATCAGACTGCTATTTATCACCTGTCATAATTCCTGTCATTTGACATATTCTACATGTTCCACTCATTAAAACGCCAATTTGGTGATAAATAGCAGTCTGATTTTTGCATGAGAGTTTAATCTCTGTTCGGAGAGTTTAAGTCTGTTCTGTCGGAAAAAATACATGTGCCGTTTTCGTGGTCTGACCGTTCCAAATTTTTAACCTGTTTCACAGTTAAAACTTCCCCTGTTCCAGTGTTCCCATATATTAATGTTTGTCCGACTAGACACCCTTAAGCTAATAACAAATTTTCAGCTTGCTATTTATCAATTTTTTTTTGTACGCAGGATCCAGACCTACCATATTATGGTGTCGGTACATCTCTACAGTATGACTGAGTTTTTTACCAAGAAATGAACAAAACTCTACACTCTATACAACTATACGTAATTTAGATGTGTACTGTGCATATGTGTTTCATGTTTTTGTAATTATAATGGAGGTTATTTATTAATTTTTACTATATTCTCCGGCTAACCCGGATTTTCGATAACCCGGATCGGCCGCGGTCCCGATTAATCCGAGTTATCGAGGTTCCACTGTAACTAATTACACCAAAAATGATACAGGCTAGTACATCACGAGATCTATAAGATCGATAAGATCGTATAAGATATGGCTTCCAGAGAACAAAGAATGATCATTTTCGGAATGTCAAAAAGAAACAGATAATTATTTTAACCTATAATTATTTTAAAACGTTGGCTACCACGTCATATTAGTACAGGGTTCCATTGGACCATGATATATTTTTTTCAATTATCTCTAAATTACTTAATTGAACTAGTAAACAAAATTTTTGGCAAAAAATATTAGTAGGTACCTACGCATGTGTCTTCAGTATGTGTGCCGAAAGTACACATGCAGCGCAGAGCTTGGAAAATATCTCTATCTGTCACTCATCATCTCATTTTCTTGGCCTTATCCCTATGCAGGGTCGGCTTCCCTAATTGCATTTCTCCACATTTCACCACATTTGTGGTATCGCTATCATTTTTAAGTTATTTGAACAAAAAGCATTTTTTCAAAATGAAAATTTTTAAAAATTTTACTTTAAAACCAAATTATTTCAAAAATTTCACTTTGAATCGATGAAACTTACAGATCATATAAACACAACGTAAGTAAAATAACTTGTGAAGCGGTAACTACTAATTTCATTTAAGTTGCTAATTGTGAGGGGTGATCTTCCTGATTTTTTTTGCCAAAACAAAAGGGACCATCTTTATTTTGAGCGTAGCTTGCTTATATTTGATGCTAGAAATTTTTTTATAAAAACAGAAACAAAGGTTTTTTTAAACAATTTAAAAAAGTTGTAATGTGTTTTCCCCAAAAATGCTTCATTATTTGGATGTTTCACATTGAATCATTCTATTTGGAATTTTTCGAATATGAACCTATTTTTCATTAGCTATAACTCTGCTTGTGCTAGGTATAGAGACCTAATATTTACACAGTTTTTTTCACTTTTTTATCGGCTCTAGTTTTGCTAAGAATATTATTTTCGACAAAATGCTTACGTTTTGAGTTATTTGCGAAAAATCGTCTAAAAACGTGGTTATTTTGTTGAAAAATGAACATATTCACTTGCAAATATCTCAAAAAGTATTGATTTGGTGAAAAAACTCTATAGAACAAAAGTTGCTTAAAATTAGTCAGTTTATCCACTTCGAGACTTATCTTGGACATATATTTTTTCACCCTCGAGATGGGGTGAAAGTAACCCCCAGGGCAAAAGCACACATCGACACCATATCACTTTTTTTCTTTGACATGTTAGCTATGCGTATGCCAAATTTTATGTCAATCCAAGCGGTTTTTTTAAATTTACAGCAAAAACCGTGAAAGAATGTACTATAATCATTGAGTTGTAATTTATGATAACTAGTTGTGTTTAAATAAATTTCTTCATTAACAAAAAAATTCGATAAATATTTTGTACCAAAACTTTTAGGACATACGTTATATCTTGACTAATTTAAAATTAACCAACAATATCTAAAAACAAAACGAATACAAAATCAAATCAAGTTGGTCAAAAGAACATCCGTTTAGTTTAATTAGTATACCCACTGACTGAAAAGGACTCTAGAGAACATCCTCAGACTGTGTGCAAACAAGCTCATCAAATTAAAATACCTAAAGGAAAGTTTCCTACGCTCCATAAATACATTTCACCCTATTTATACTCTAAAAAGCTAAACCTTTATCAAAATTAAAATAAAAAAAGTAATCAACGTCGGAAACATTGAACCAGTCTAGTTATGTTAAAAGTTTAGAAATAGGTTTTTAATGCGTTATACATACTATGTTTGTTTAATAAGTTTTGCGGTTCGATAAGAAAAACGCAATTTTATGATTTAAAATACACTTTATTATTCAATATTAGTCTCCCTGAACATCAATACGCTTGTTCCAACGAGATTCCAATTTATAAATTCCATCCCTGCAGGGAGAATCTGGAAAGGCTGCAAAATACGCTTCTACAGCTGTTCTGTAGGTACTCATCGTTTGATGAAAAACGCTTTTTACGCATAATTTTTATTTTTTAGGTATCAACAGGTTAAGGCTTTGGCGACAGGGCGATTTTTTACGGCGCCGTAAGAGCCGTAAAAAAAAGCGCGAAAATGGGTCCCACAGTCCCACGCTTAGAATAGTAGATGGCTAGACTGAGCTGTAAATAGTGATGAGCGAGACTGGTCTTGGTCTTGCGGTCTTGGTCTTGGTCTTGCAGCAAGACCAAGACCAAGATCGCCTTTTGGTTGCAAGACCAAGACCAAGACCAAGCTTGCAAGAACAAGACCAAGACCAAGACCGAACCTTGCAAGACCACGCAAGACCAAGACCAACCTGCAAGACTCTGGCACTTTTTTGAGAAAAATTGTTTTTTTTTATTTAACTTTATTTTTTAGTTCAATAATATATACTGACATTGTAAGAAACCTTAAACAATATCGAATTTTTAAAATACATAATATTTTGGTTATATTTTTAAGTCGTTTTAATTAAGTCAAACGGTTTGCATTTTCTCAACCTTCAAAGTGTCCAGAAGGCAAGTTTTCAAACGGCGACAGTTCAAGAACAATTGAAATTACTTGTAAGACAAAAAAAATGTAATTATAGATAGGGTAATCCATTTAAAAAAAATGCAATTAAAAACGGTTTTTATGTACCTACCAGTAGTTTTCGATTTTTTGTCTAATAAAAATACTGACACTTATTTCAATTCTTTTCGCATAATCGAGGAAAAGTGTAGGTCGTTAAATTTAAAATTAATACAAAAAATATCATAATAAATTTTGAAAAGGGATTCACAATGCTGTGAAAGCATTGTGGCCTGAATAAAAAATAACTGGTTGTCGATTGTAATGTGTCAAGCTTGGTATCGCAAAATCCAAAGCTTAGGTTAAGTTTCTGAATATAATGACAAAAATTCCGATACTGGGAAATTTTTAAAATTATTTTTTGGGTTAATTTTTTACAATCAACGAAAGTTGTAAGTTGAATTATTTGTGAAAATCCCCGATGACAAACGCGTAAAGAAGTTTACTGATTTCATAGTTGAAAACTATTTGGAAGAATCTAGGTTTTCCCCAGAAAGGGCCAGTACTACAAATAGTATGTGCCGCACTTGAAATACATGCGCATCATTTCAGTGTGTTTTAAATTCTAGTTTTTACTATCCACATCCGAATATTTTCAACTTTTTAAATGTCATAATGGGTATTCAATCCAAAAATATGTGAAAATAAAAAGTGCGAATAACTCGTGTTACGAGAGCAATGTAGTTTAAATAAAACTAAAGAACTGCAAGATAACAAATTACAGAATTAAGCGTTTATAACTCCCCATTAGGTATAGTTATTATGTTATAGTATTAGGTCTATAAATAGGTATGGTAAATATGAACGTATTTACTAAAAAGTCTGTTTTAGTTAGTTTATAAAAAAAGTTAATTAAAAAATGATTAAATAGAGTAAAAATATTTGACTTTTGTGTTTTCTTAAAAAAAATTAATTTATGTTCTTAAATTTGACCCTCGTAGGTAGGATAAATACTACAGTGTTCGAGTGAAAGGAGCAGATCATTATCTGTTAACAACTATAAACCTTTTATCCCTTTTCGTAAAATCCGTGAATTGATCATCATGTAGAAATCTACAATTAAGTTGAAAATGTTACCACAATGGCATGCTACAGTAGAGCCATCTCTAGGATCAGAAACAAATTAATTAAGGGTTCATATCAACCTTAAGAAGCTCTTTTTCTTTAACATTTTATTAAAATACAGGGGCAATAAACAATAATCCAGACTCAAGACGTAGTCTGGAGTCTGAAGGCAGGCGGCAGGTATCGACAGCATGCAAAACACAACGTGACACAACCGAAGGCCGGCAATTGCAACAAGGGTTGTAAATGCAGGTTTTTCCTACTGATAAACATTACCATTATAAAACTATACTCTAATCTCTCTATATAGAGAGAAATAATTAGGTCATTAGGTGAATGTATAATGTTAAAATTGGTATCCGTTTGAAACTACATTCTACATTCGGTTAAAATTTTAAAGCAAATAATATAGTTTCATTCTTCACATCTTTATTTATTTCAATGTACATTTTATTTGAAATTGTTTGGTTCAAATTATTACTACCAAAAAAGCAAGACCAGCAAGACTCTTGCAGCAAGACCAAGACCAAGAACAAGACCGGCTAGTGTAAGACCAAGACTGCCTTTTAGCTGCAAGACCAAGACCAAGACCAAGCTTGCAAGAACAAGACCAAGACCAAGACTAGCCTGGTCTTGGTCTTGTTTTGCTCATCACTAGCTGTAAAATATCGCGCAGCAACATCGAACCGGCCCATCTTTGGCGTCGTGTCACAAACAAAGGGACGAATTCATTTTATGTGATTTTATTGGCCGTCGCGTAGTGCGTGGTCAGACAAGAGTGTTTGACTGCGAGTTACATTTTCGTTAAAAAATTAACTAAACCCATTTCGCCAGAATTATTTTGTTTTCAAATTTTAAAATTTTACTTATACATAATTATCAGTAATCTTAAAGGAATATTCATGAAATTATTTTACTTTTTGAATTATAACCAGTCCTATAAACAGGACTCTGGGCGTTATAGATATCATGATATTGAAAGTATGTATGAATGAGTTTATTACAGTTACAAGAACTAAAATTTTTATTTACATCAATTCCTGTTTTCAATGTCCACACGATGTTAGTGGTTTGGCTTTACAATTTTCTCCTTGGCATGGTCTCTGCTTTTCACGTTTTCCATTGAGTGTCTTATCCCATCAAATCGTACGTCCATAAAATTTTTTAATAATAATAATAACGTTTTCAGTTTTTGAAAATACTGAACACGATGACCCCTATTTGGCGCCTAGACTAAAACTCTGTATTTACATCTCGCGACACACGCCGTCATTTACATCCACTTGTGGCCATGCTTTCTACAGCGTTTACTGCCGCGTAATTTTACGTCGCTTACTGCTCTTACGGCGCCGTAAGAAATCGCCCGTGTGGCCAAAGCCTTAGGAAACACATAGAAGTCGCTACTAGTCAAATCTGATTATTACTGTGGAGGTTCCAATAATTCGAACTTTAATTCATGGACTTTAGCCATAAGTAAAATGCTCCTATGACAGGGTGAATTATCCTGATGAAAAAGGATTATTTTTTTTGCAAACCGGGTCTTTTTTCACAAGTTTTTTCCTTTAGCTGATCTAAAAGGTTATAATAACATCCAGAATTTATTTCTGGACACGAACTCGTTTCGGAGCCAAAAAAAACAGTTTCTACCACTCTTTGGCCTCTTGTTTTGGTTTAGGATCATGGTGATAGACCAAGTTTCATCCATTGTGATGAATCGACAAAATATTGTTAGAAAAGGATTCAAAACGAGAATCAACTATTGTAATGACAAGGGAGGTAACTTACTTACCAACAAAGAGGATATCCTGTTACGATGGGTAGATAGTAAATAAATAAATAGCACTTTCGAGAGTTCCTGGAAGGAGAACCTACTAACAATATAGAGCTGGAATACCGAAATGACGAAATCGTGGAACCCCCTCGGTAGAAGAAGTGAAAATATCTATAGAAACACTAAGAAACACACTCCATAGTAGTGTACACTGTATACGTAACATTTTGTTATGCGTACTTTAATAGCTAATATTAAATCTTTGCTACACAGGTATTGTCAGGTTTTAGGTATTGTCAACTTTTATTTTCAATTTCTTTTTTATCTGTCAGATGGTAAAGTGATGCACACCGAAATATGTTTTTAAATCGCGGAGTAATTTACAAAAGAAAATAGGAACAGCTGTTAACCGTTTCTCACTACGCTCAAGCGCGTTGGCACGAACTTGCTATAAAACGAGTCGAGGGTAGGGATGTAGGGAGATAGTGTTAAATAGCCCTAGCTTTGACTGGACTTGCAGCAGGTTCGCGCCAGCACGCTTGAACGTAGTGAACAACGGTCAACAGCTGTTTTTCTTTTCTTTTATAAATTACTCCGCGATTCAAAAAGATATTCCGTGTGCATCATTTTAAAATTTTAAAGACAAAAAAGAAATTGAAAATAAAAGTTGACAGTACTTTAAACGCGTTTTCCTTAAAACTCCTTTTTTCATAGGCCATTGTAACTCAAAAACTACTTGACCGACCCACCTGGAATTTTGTATTTATTTTTTTGTTAGACATTCCTTGAGGTAGAGCTGTCAAGATATTTTTGCTGTATGCTTATTTTTTGTTTAACAATAATAAACATGTTAATTTTCACCCTTTTTACAAAAAAAATCCGTTGGTTTGACTTCTGAGTGGTATCAAAAAGTCAAAATTAGATAAAACTAAAAAAGCTTAACAGCGTTACCTCGAGAAACTCATAAGCTAATAAAATATTTTTAAATTTTTTGTTTGCCATAATTCAGTGATGAGTTCAGTGCTGAAAAGACAATCTAAATTAAGACTGTACATGTCAATTATTCGCCCAGTTGTTACATATGGGAGTGAAACATGGACTCTACATCAGCGAGAAATAAATAAATTGCTGATATTTGAAAGGAAAGTCCTCAGAATGATATTTGGTCCTCAAAGAGATAAATTGACAGGAGAGTGGACAGGGCCGCCGCTACCATGTGTGCTAAGTGTGCATCGCACACGGGCGGCCAACAATAGGGGCGGCCAAAAGGAGGCCACTGATGATAATACTTTTTTTAAAACGAAAATAAATTCAAATAATTAAATAGTAATGATTCAGAGAATTCTGTAAACTATTATTATTATTACCTGATAATACGATAATACTAAAATGCGTTTCATTTATCATTTACAGTTCTTTTTTCATCCTAATCTAAACAAAAATATCAGAAAATATTATTTATTGTATGCACTGCCCTTTTACAAGTATTGGGACCGTGCAAGTTCGGCAAAGCGATACCTATTTCTACGCTCTGCAACTTTATTCGCACTTTTAATTATATTGGCCAATTATATTAGTCCTGGGTAGGTACTGGATAATTGTCAAGGCCATAGTCCAAAAAAATAATAAGAAGAAAAAATAAGATTCAGGTTAGGTTATTAAAACGTAAACAATTGTATGTAGTAAATTAAAGTAGTTATTAAAATGCAGTACTGCAAGCAAAATACAATTAATTAAATTTACCTTTCTATAATAATTGCATATCATATCAATATTGGGGAGCAACATATATTTTTTCTTTTTCAATGACAGTAGATATGAAATGTACGTCAATTTGACAATTTCAATGGACAATATGAATTATTTAAAAAAGTTGCAATACTTCTCCGCTATTAGCGCACGATCGTTTCTCAATTTCCTTCCAAGTACTTGCACACCGCGAATAGTCATAAAACAGTTCCGGGAATACTTTTTCATTCAGAGCAGCTGCCGGCTTTCGGACTTTTAGATATATTTCTCGTCCCCGTGTGGAGGCGAGCCGCTCAAGTTGAATACATCCACAGCTTCTCCTGCTCATCGTAAAAGGCAACAAATTGGAGCAGCTGTCCGCTCTCCTCTAGCCAAGCTCCTAACCTGTCCCTGTGTGATAGTTAATACTCCCAACTATTATGCGACACCCACCCCTACCCATCATAGGTAAACGTCCCGATATCCAAACCTATACCCGAGGAGAAAGCCTCTGAAACCAGTGGAGAAAAACCACTGAAAACAAACGGATATGCATAGAGATGACGGCTATGTATCATTCTAATATACCGCCACCCCAACCTCAAGGTGTAACACCATCATGCCGAAGGGGTGATAGCCCAAAGGTAACATAGTTTGTTACAAAGCGATGCCTAAGGGAGATGGCGAACCCGAGTGGAAAATAGCCTTTCAGGGGCAAGGGCGCACTGCCCCACTGAACCGATCAGCACGACCCAACTCGTGGGAAGAAAAATGGGACAAAAAAAGAAAAACAATAAAGGCGGAAGAGAGAGCAGCGGGGGCGAAAGAGAAAACAAAAGCGGGAGGGAAAAAGGAAGGGACGAAACTCGAGGGGAGAAAAGCTGGAGGCGAGAAGTGGAAGAAAAGGAATAAATCGGATCTAGAACCAGTGCAATCAAAAGCAATGGAAAAGACAGAGAATATAAGAGGGAAGGAAGAGAGAAACATCAAACCAAGAGAAAGGAAGAAAGAAAGTGAACAGGAAGAGAAAAAGAGGGAGAAGAGAACAGACAGGCAGACATTTCATTTAATAAAAATAGTAGGTGAAAATAGTTTCTATCCTTGTGGAATCGGTACTCACCGGAAGGACAGCAGATGTTCAGATACAATTAGCGTCTCTTTGGAAAGACAAAGAAGTCGACTTTTCAAAGTAACAAGACATTTACTTAACACATTACCTCTGTACATTTCTTTAAATACTAGTAAGGTACATTTTTCTGAAGTGTTGAAATTGGAAGAGGGCGGCAAATATTTAAGTTGCACACGGGCGGCCAACACCTTAGCGGCGGCCCTGAGAGTGGAGATGTCGCAATTCTGAATTGGTGACTCTATATGGTACTGAAAACATCGTCAGACATATAAAAGCTAATCGGATAAGATGGGCAGGTCATGTAGTAAGATCAGAGGAAGACAAAGTGCTAAAGACAGTGTTCTTCGAGAGACCAGACGGTAGAAGATCAGTGGGCCGTCCCAGAAAAAGATGGAAGGATGATGTTGAAACCGATCTATCTAGGATTGGGGTACAACAATGGCAAATCGAAGCGCAAGATCGCAGACGATGGAGGGCCATAGTGGATGCGGCGAAGACTCACCCCGAGTTGTAAGGCCAGTCAAGAAGAAGAAGTGATCAGTTCTGATGTCCACCGCAAAATCCATTATATTTTGAGGTGTCTTTTAAAAATTTGCCACCGTTGGCTTATTTTTCAGTATTTTCCCTTAAATTTTTTCTTGAGTAATCTGTTAATTGTACTGAATATGCCTATTTAATTTAAAAATAAAATAATTCTACCATACTTTCAAAAAAATGTTTTTGGAATATTAATTTCAGCCCTTTCGGCCCCCATTACGGATAGCTATTTTGATAGGCAACCCATGCTAGAAATATTTGTCTATGTATGAAATTTAATAAAAAAAAAATGTTTTATCCGGCAAGCAGATGGGTAAATTTTGACCTCCTATTCGAATCTTAGACTATAAGCCTGCCTGATCTCTTAGTCGTTAGGTTTCTCTCTCCATTCTAATAAATATTATTTTCATGAATAACTCGCATGGACAGATTTTCTATTCCTGAAGTAAATCTATCCTCAGCCTGTATCAAAAAGGAGTATCTACCAGCTACCTTACTAACTATTCGAACTTACGACTTATAGGGTGTTTCATTAATAATTGGAAAGATTTTAACTGTAGATTCCTTAGCTCAAAATAGTAAGGTTTAACCCCAATCACCTAGTCCGAAAATGAGTCCTAAGGGAGCTAGAGCTCTTTAAAGATGGCGTCTTGTAATTAGTTTTTTTAAATACTTCCAGAACGCTTCTATTTCGAAAAACTAAAACTGATACGCCCATTTATTTTTCAGAGATTAATTGATTTCATAAATTGTGAATTTGTAGTATCGTTCATAGTGGTAGGGGAGCAAAGTATGCTAAATGTGCAGTCACTCGAGCGTTATGGGGACCTATTGCGTTGTGAAGAGTAGGTCCTAAAACCAAAAAAAGTTAAGTAAAATTTTCCATTTTAGTGGGCGCTTGCCATTTTTTAATTTAATTTTCCATTTCCAATAATCGTTTTTTCCGATTATAACGCCATCTATCCATAATTAGAAAAAATGTTTCGAATAAAAGTTACTTATTTTTACGTAAGGAATCCAAATCTGCAATAAAAAATGGGGGCTTCTATTTAAGATTTTAAAGTGACCCCCACCCCACCTCCTTGGGGGGTCGTGTTTGGTGCCATTCGATAGATTTTTTAAAAGTGTCAAATAAGTGTATGTTACAGTTTTTCGATCTGATGTTCATTTCGCGAAATATCGCGGGATTCGTATTTAAAATATTAAATTTACCCCCAACCCCTCTCCGAGGAAAGTCGTATTTGGTAGTATTCGATAGATTTTTAAAATATATTGAGCACATATTTTTTAGTTTTTTGATCTGTCATTTATTTCGCGAACTATTCGCTTTTATCTTGTGAAAATTTGGGACTCGCCCATTTCCTTACGCCCGGCTCAAATCGTCAGATTTTTGAAATATACACTCTTTTGCATGTACTTAACTTACCTTATCTTAATCTGACAATTTGGAGTATTTTTAAGGATAGATTTTTTTTCGGGCCCCCCTTAACGAACTCCCCTGTGTTAAGAGCCAATATATGGTAGAGGTACATCTGCAGGGTACCAGGTTTCTCCCATATGCTAATCTGACGCGCTCGAGTAACTGCAAAAATTCCCGCTTGGGCTCCCCTACCATAGGCGTCAGGTTTGGATGTGGCAAGGGTTATTTTATCGCATAACTTTTTTGTTTTCAACTTTTAAGCATTTATGATACTGGATTATTAAATTTTGAGGTATTATAGTACTAAAAGATACTCTTTTTTGAGTCGATAGAATACACCGTTTTCTAGAAAAATCAATTTGAAAATTTTTCTTTTGAATTTGAAAAAAATTTCCAAGAAAAAAACTATTTAGAAAAACGAAAATTGGTACGTTTATTTATCTTCCAGAGAAAATCAATTTCGAATCTCTGGTACCGGTCAAATGCGTCCGTTTTGGGTAGGTCAACGGTTATTTTATTGCATTATTTTTTTGTTGTTCTGAAGCTATTTTATTGTGGCATTTTTATAATTAAGTATTTTCTATGGGAAATAAGCCACAATTTCACTAAAAAATGAATTTATTAACGTTTCGAAGCCCAAATCGGGTTTCGTTGTCAAAATACAAAATACTATTAAAATAAACAAAAATGTTGTTGTTAAGTAAAAAAATTCTTCTAATAATTTATTTAATCTGACTCATTTATATTGGCAATTCAGACGTATATTATACATTTTAAAGTAGAAGACTTTAAAATGATATCGCCAATATTTATGAGTTGCGTTCCTGGGACGACTTTACTAAAAGATAGTTCATTCTATTACATGAAATCAATCCCAACTCAAGAATATCCGTCGCAAAAAGTCATAGCATGTGATCTGTCTTTAAAAAGACAACCAAATGCAACGATGACAGTAAAATTCTCGCGTTAGAGATTCCATAGTAAATCACGAGGGAAAACCAGGAAAAAACCTCGTGATACTATCCCGACATCGTAAGTATTTGGTCTTACATTTAATTTACCTTCAAGAAACTAATACCAAATTCTGACTTTAATATGTTTAAATTATAAATAATATTACTAATACATAGATATACAATAAGTAATACTAAAATATAAAATTTGTACTAACTCGATATATTATTGACTTACTAATCGTGGTATTTTCTTTCTATTGACTTCCTCTTTCAGTATGGGTAACCACATCCTACTGCATTCTACCGAGGAATTTGCGACACAATTGGTTTCATTTAGCATAATTAGAGCCGCTTCTTTGATTTTTCTCTTTTTACTATCTGATTCTTTCCGGACTATACTTGAATCTCTCCACTGAACTCTATGTTCATTATCCCATGCGTGTTGACATATTTGAGATCTATCAAATTCTCTATTTTTAATATAAGACTGATGTTCACTTATTCTAACGTTTAATGGTCTTGATGTTTCACCTAAATAAAATTGTTCGCATTCACAAGGTATTTTATAAATGCAATTCTTTGTTCTTTCTTGTTCATTGTTAGGTTTAGTTTTAGATAGAATAGATCTCAATGTGTTTGTTGTTTTGAATGTTGTTGAAATGTTGAAATGGGATAATGAACATAGAGTTCAGTGGAGAGATTCAAGTATAGTCCTGAAACAATCAGATAGTAAAAAGAGAAAAATCAAAGAAGCGGCTCTAATTATGCTAAATGAAACCAATTGTGTCGCAAATTCCTCGGTAGAATGCAGTAGGATGTGGTTACCCATACTGAAAGAGGAAGTCAATAGAAAAAAAATACCACGATTAGTAAGTCAATAATATATCGAGTTAGTACAAATTTTATATTTTAGTATTACTTATTGTATATCTATGTATTAGTAATATTATTTATAATTTAAACATATTAAAGTCAGAATTTGGTATTAGTTTTTTGAAGGTAAATTAAATGTAAGACCAAATACTTACGATGTCGGGATAGTATCACGAGGTTTTTTCCTGGTTTTTCCCTCGTGATTTACTAGGGAATCTCTAACGCGAGAATTTTACTGTCATCGTTGCATTTGGTTGTCTTTTTAAAGACAGATCACATGCTATGATTTTTTTGTGACGGTTATTCTTGAGTTGGGATTGATTTCATGTAATCGAATGAACTATCTTTTAGTAAAGTCGTCCCAGGAACGCAACTCATAAATATTGGCGATATCATTTTAAAGTCTTCTACTTTAAAATGTATAAATATACGTCTGTATTGCCAATATAAATGAGTCAGATTAAATAAATTATTAGAAGAATTTTTTTACTTAGCAACAACATTTTTGTTTATTTTAATAGTATTTTGTATTTTGACAACGAAACCCGATTTGGGCTTCGAAACGTTAATAAATTCATTTTTTAGTAAAATTGTGGCTTATTTCCCATAGAAAATACTTAATTATTTTTTGTATCTTTAATATTTAAGCATTTTTGACACTAAATAATTTAATTATGATGTATTCTAGTACTAAAGTTACTCTGGCTTTAATTCGGTAAAATACACCGTTTTTTTTTTTGAAAATTATTTTCAAATTTTTCTCAAATTCAAAAAACGAAAATTTTATTTCAAACTTTTTTTTCTAGAAGACGGTGTATTCTACCAACTTAAAGCAACAGTACCCTTTAATAAAAGAATAACTCGCAATTTAATAACCCATGTCAAAAATTCTTCAAAGTTAAAGACAAAAACATAAAGTAGCCCTTGCCTTCACAAAAGGGACGCCTATGACTGGTACTGAAAATTCGAAATTTATGGAATCGATTAATCTCTGGAAGTTAAATAGGCGTATAGTTCAAAAAATAAGGAAAAAAATATCCGGTTGGTGACACAACCCTCTCCAGGTCGAAACCAAATTTTTTGAGTAGTATGGTCATCTATAATAATAATCTATATGTTTCCTGCAGCCGATTTTGATGATATACATAGTTGTAAACAAATGAAGATCAAAAAACGGTAAATTTTCGCTTTTTTCGTCTATTACCAAAAAGTAAAGCATTTTAAACAAATTTGAGAGTAAGAAACTCATGAACCGTATAAAAAACTTCAATATGGCGTTCGCTGAATATGTCTATCCTTATTGGTTGCTTAGAAAATTGCAAAATAAATCATAAATTTTGAGTTTTTACAAATATTCATATATACAGTGCGGTGGAATAAGTGTTACCCCTCCCTGTTAACTTGTTTATTTTAAGAATATAAGCAAAACGCTCGGACAGGTATAGTTTTTAAACTTACCATAGTATATTAAAGCATCAACGTTTCGAACTTTACGCGATCCCTCTTCAGGTGACATGCATAACTTTGATTTTTTTAAATCGTAAAGTACATCATGTGACACTTTATTTAACAGCTTTTGAAATACTGATTTCAAAAATGTATAATACTTTAATCCTTTTTGAGATCGTAGGCGCAAAATTTCGGTCGAACTCTTTTTAAACGCATTTATTTTTTTCGAATTTTGAGAAAACTAATAAGTATTTTTGAAAAATTTAAACGCAGAATGAAAGATTAGATTATTATTACCGAGGGCTGACAGTCCCTTAGAATAAACAAAATGTTTCTTTTGAATGATATATTTGAAATTAAAAATCACACTAAATTTTCTCTTTTTTCACCACTGTAACTTATTAAAATAAACATTATAGGAGTTCTTAGGGCCTTTGGACCATCGAGAATACTGTAATATTTCATTCTGCGTTTAAATTTTTCAAAAATATTTATTAGTCTTTTCAGGATTCGAAAAAAATGATGCATTTAGAAAGAATTCGACCGAAATTTTGCGCCTACGCTCTCAAACAGGATTAAAGTATTACACATTTTTGAAATCAGTATTTTAAGAGCTTTTAAATGAGGAGTCACATGATGTACGTTCCCATTTAAAAAAATCAAAGTTATGGCTGTTACCTGAAGAGGAATCGCGTAAAGTTCGAAACGTTGATGCTATAATATACTATGGTTAGTTTAAAAATCGATTTGTCCGAGCGTTTTGTTTATATTCTTAAAATAAATAAGGTAAGAGGGGGGGGGCAACACTTATTCCACCGCACTGTATATACACCGGTATTTTAGGCGCTAACGCCCTTTCGGTAGGGATCTATGGAGGAGTATCACCGAGCCGCAAGCCCTTATCCCTTGCCGTACTGCTCCCTCATAGGCTGGTCAGACGCCCGCATATTCCAGCCCGCATATTCATAACTCATATAAAAAATTAACTAAGAACCTTCTTATTACACGGAATGCTGAGACTTCTGGTGCTTAAATCATACCATAAATTTCAAAGCAATTGGTCAAATAGTTTAAAAGTGATTTACTTTGTTTATCCCAAATTAATTTTTTTGCAACACTATAAGTCAGAAAATGATGAAGTTGCAGTAATACTTTGGATAGTTTATGAAAGAGAAAGATTTACACTATTATTTTAATTAAAAAAATTACACAATATAATTCTAAATATTGCAAAATTATTTTGCAAGAACATGTGAATTAAAAAAGCGGGGGGCTAACTTGGTCCGTAATTGTCCTAGGACAATTGTTTTTCTTTCTAAATGTGTATAAAAATTCAGTCTTTTTAAATATGAAAAAGTAATTTTTCTACGGGTAACGATTAAAAAGTTATTCTAATTGTTTATAAGTAAGCATAAATCGACATGTTTTGCAAAATAATTTTACACTGTTTAAAATTACTTTTTGTCATTTTTTTTTAATTAAGTTAATAGTACGAATGTTCTACTTTCATAAACTGTCCGAAGGATTATTTTAACCTCATAATTTTCTGACTTATAGTGTTGCAAAATAAATGAATTTGGGATAAACAAATTAAATAAGTTTTTCTACAACCGTGTTAAAAATGCAATTTTTAGCACGCCATACGAGCGTTAAAAATGCTACTTTAAGGCGCTAGTGCTTTAAAAATTTTATGGCACTGCAGTTCGTATTGACCGTATAGGCAATTTTTATGTAATGTCAAAAAATATAAAAATGGAATGTCAGTCAAGTTCATGTAAAAGTTTTTGTAGATATTGTCCTGTAATTACGTTTTTAGAAAAAATATTGTATGATATGCGTGTTAAAAAGTACATTTTTAAGGCACTCATGTGAATTGCAGAACTCGCTTCGATAATTCTGCAAACTTTCACGTGCGTGCCTTAAACGTGTACTTTTAACACTTATATCATAATTAACTATTAAACTATTTGACCAATTGCTTTTAAATTTAAAATATAATTTAAGCACAAGAAGTCTCAGCATTCCGTGTAATAAGAAGGTTCTAACTTAATTTTTACATAAGTTATGAACATTTATAAAATTTCAAAATTTATGATTTATTTTGCAATTTTTTAAGCAACAAAGAAGGATAGACATATGTAGCGAACGCCATATTAAAGCTTTTCATATGGTTTATCAGCTTCTTACTCTCAAATTTGTTTGAAATGCTTCATTTTTTAATAATAGACGAAAAGAGCGAAAATTTAGCGTTTTTTGATCTTCATTTGTTTATAACTATGTATATCATCAAAATCGGCTGCAGGAAACATATAGGCTATTAATATAGATGTCCATTGTCCATACTACTCAAAAAATTTGGTTTCGGCCTGGAGGGAGATGTGTCACGAGAAAAAATTCTCTGGACTAGTACCAGTTTTTGGTTTGAAAGTTTTAGCGTTTTGGGAGTATTTAAAAAGGCGTCATCTTCAAAGAGCTCTAGCTCCCTTAGGAAGCATTTTCGGACTAGGCGATTTGGGTTACAGCTTAATATTTTGAGCCCAGGAATCTACAGTTAAAATATTTTCAATTACTAATGAAACTCCCTGTCTATAGCATCTTTACTTCATACAGATTGTGATACCTATCAAAATTATTTATACATATAGGACCCATAGCACCTATTCCAGATTATCCTTACCTGTAGCTTGTTGCAACAAGTATCTTAACCATGTGTTGCCGCTTCCAGGAAATGAGGCCAAAGCAATAGCTTTTCCAGGGTGCTTTAGATAGCTCAGTTCTGAACACCAATTTATTTTTGACCTCCGCAAATTAGGTCGAAATCCTGGAAGACCATATTCAAAGCTCTTAGATTTTGAAAGGTATCTGCTGTTGATATTTGAGCCACCCTAAAACAATGGTTTTTGATTCTAAAACCTTTATACAAAGGAGCAGTTTTTTGAAGTCACTATTTGGAGAATAAAATTTGGATAGTAATGGAATAGTTAATTATATAATTAGGTATTTTATTTGGTAAATTAAATTCATTTGACGTTTCGACTTCCACTTCAGAAATCGTTATCAAAATATAAAGCATTAATAAAATTTTGTTTTTGTGGCTTGGTAAAAAAATCTTCTAACTCTATTATTATCACTAAATGTCTATACTGATCATTGTTTCGGTAATGGCTTTCCAATCTTTGACATAGTTATTGCATTTTTTTCGTATTGTTAAAGACACTCCCCATTTTGCTCTTTGGTCTTTATTTACTAATGAACATATTCCTTTATAATTTTACTTCCTTGACCATTTTTCTTTATTTTAGTAAGTACAGGTATGACAATTTTCCATTGTTTAAGTTCCGTAGAAGGTTCTTGGTATTTATTGCTTTTACGCTCTGAACATTCCAACATCTTTTGTCCATTTTTCATCCAGATTTTTGTCCATTTTTCGTGATTTTTCCACCCATGGAAAAATCCATGATTTTTCCTCCATTTTGTATCATTGTCCTTTTTCGCTGTTAAGTTCGTTTCCACTTGTTTTTGTTCAGTATCCAACGCTTTCTATTGGAATTTTCAGCTTATATATTTATTTTCCAGATGCCGAGGAGCTAACCCGATGATCTAACCCTCCTCCTTTCTCAACCGGGCTTTGTATAATTTTGATAATTTTTTTAAGGGGAACGGAACAAAATGCAAAATTTTGACGCATGTCAAAATTTTCAATGTGTTTTAAATGTATTCATTTTTTTTCAAATTTTGAGAAAACTAATAAATATTTTAAAAAAATTTAAACTCAGAATGAAAGATTACATTATTACCAAGTGCGGAAAGTCCCTAAAAACTTCTATACTGTTTATTTAAATAAGTTCTTCTTCTTCTACTGGGCACTACAGGCCAAATTGAGCCTTGGCCTCCTTTATTTTTTGCCTGCACCCTTGCCTGTCTGTGGCTGCTCTTCTCCATACATGGACTCCTAAAAAAGCTTGTGCGTCGCTGTATTTTAAATAAGTTACGGGGGTGAAAATAAAAGAGAAAATTTAGTGTGTTTTTAATTGCAAATATTTTTTTCAAAAGAAACTTTTTATTTAATCCAAGATACTTTCGGCCCTCGGTAATAAACTAATCTTTCATTCTCCGTTTAAATTTTTTAAAAATATTTATTGGTTTTCTCTGGATTCGAAAAAAATTAATACATTTAAAACGCATTGGAAATTTTGATACGCGTCAAAATTTTGCATTTTGCTCCGTTCCCCTTAATGTCACACAAAACGTTTGTGACAGCACGTTCAGATTAGAAAGCCTTCCTTCATTCCATTGCATTTCTAAAACCAATTTGAGTTTAAGAAAATGTCGACGACAGTTTTTAAGTGATAAATTTATTACTAAAACCAAAGGAAAAAATACAAACTATCTGCAGGATGTACATAAGCCATCTAAGTATATCAATTTAAGATCTAACTCATAAATATTGTACAAAGAAAAAATGTTCACTTCTTGTAGATAGTTACTTGAAAATATCTCAATTCCGAAGTACTTACTATATTTATGAAAATCAAATTTCATTTGTGTATTCCCATATATTAATATATTAGAAGAACTTTTCTCAAAACAAATCAATGCTTTTTTATGGATATTAATTTAAATCCAGCCATTTTTCAATCATTTATACTTCATAAATGGCCACATTATCAGTTTCACTATACAGATGGATCCAAACTACAAAACAAAGTAGGATGTGCAATAATCAATATTCAAAATGGATTTTGGACATAAATAGTAACGAACCCTATAGCTGCATAATATTTACAGACAGTAAGTGTGTTGTTGACAAACTAACAAAAGCACATAAGTCCCATAAATTAAATCATATAGAACTGGAAATTATGACTTTTTATAATAAAATTGCAAATTTAGGAAAAAACATCACTATATTATGGATAAAGGGACACGCGGGCATTAGAGGTAACGAAATAATAGACAGGCTAGCCAAATTCGCTCTAGAAATAGGCGAAGAACCTCCCTTGAACTAACTACCCATTTCGGATATTGATATTATTCGTAAACGACATAAAAAAAACTGGCAAACGTATTATCGAAACACGAGAACTGGAAATAATTACAAACAAATGCAGCCTGAAATTCCCATAAAAAATGGGATCATTCTGAATCAAATCGCCATTTCATAAGTCATAATCACGCTCTTACCCCCCTTCATATGTACAGTTTGGGTCTCACAGAGTCACCTAATTGTGAGTGTGGAAAAGAAGGTGATCTACTACATATTCTCCTCGAATGTTCCCATCAATCAGTAAATATAAACAAATTTTATGATAATCTTAATATTTAAAAGTTCCACTTCTCGTCTACCTGAACAATTTGATTTTTTCTGAAGGTATTAATACATTAAAAATAATTTTCGAACATATCAAAAACTGTAAATTTAAGTAATTGTTGTATATTATAATTTAAAAAAAAAAAGAAAAAAAAAAGAGAAAAAAAGCAAAAAAAGAAAGAGGAAAAAAGCAAAAAAAAAAGAGAAAAAACTAAGAAGATGTAAACCTCTGAGATGTTGAATAGGCTTTATGTCTTAGCGTAGTAAAAAAACAATTAATAAAAAATAATACTAAAAAAACAAATTAAAAATATAATCAAATAAATAAAATACAAAAAAATAAATATTTACAACCAAAATAGTGTATTATTTAGATAATAATTATTATTGTAGTATGTTAGTTTGTTATGTATTTAGAGTTAGAAATACAGAAAAGCTCCTCTGATTGAAAAAAAAATGAGTTTCCCAAAATTGTTTTTCTAAGAATTACAATAAATGTAGTTTAGAGTTAATTTGAAATAATCGCCCTAGTTTTTTATAGAGCATTAAAAAGCTTTCATTTTTAAATCAATACATTTTGCTTACTCAGTAATATTTTTAGAGCAAATACGGTATTTTAAAACATTCAACATACATTCTCCTACCTATAAAGGTATTTTTTTTAAATACTCATATAATGTTTTCAGCTGACTATCCATAAATCTTGCATAATTTTGCATACCCTAAATTTACTCGCAAAATTCATGTTGGCGGTTGAATCAATATTTTCCTGCTCTAATTGAGGGAACACTGGCTTTAAGCTTTATTCTACACCGAAAGATAATGATATCTTTTGTCAGCATGTTATTAAGATGAGAATGCTCAATTCAGTTTTTAACAAGGATAAGAGGCTTTTATGGTCTTTTTGTGCCTTGCATTTATTGCAAATGTGTTTATAGGATATTGGAGAAGCTTTTTCGTATTATCGCAGGGTAAAGATTATTTTTTAAATATCTTTGTGACTGATAAAAAATGTGGACTGCTTCTTCGATATTCTCATTAATTTTTGGAGGGATATTAGAAATCACTTAATTTTGAATATTAAGTTCTCCCATCCCCCCAGCAATACGAGGACGAAAAATCAAAAACCTGCAATATGCTGATGATACGACAGTTATATTCTGCCGTCCTAAGCAAGAAGGCAGTATCTCCACAAATGTAAGTTTAAAGTACATATAAGTTACTTATTGTCTTTTAACTAAGGAATGCCCAACAACAAG
Organism: Diabrotica virgifera virgifera; assembly: GCF_917563875.1. Taxonomy (NCBI): domain Eukaryota; kingdom Metazoa; phylum Arthropoda; class Insecta; order Coleoptera; family Chrysomelidae; genus Diabrotica; species Diabrotica virgifera. The sequence continues at coordinate 171,873,277 of NC_065449.1, read as the reverse complement.
TTGAGTTACTGCAATTTATATAGTCTACCAGACCAAGGAAAGAAAGCTTACTGCGTTCTAACTTTGTTACGTATATTAATAATTGTATAAGAATCCATATAAAAGAGCAAACTTGAAAATTTTAAAATTGGAGATACTGCTTTCCTGCTTAGAACGGCAGTATTTGCGTGTTCAGTAGGAAAACCTTAAACAATTACTAATAAATTGGGCACGATAAGTACTAAATAGGGTTTGAAAATAAATATACAAAAAATTAAAGTAATGATCATATTATATAGAATCATAAACCACGAAATAGAGATAAAAAACATGTCAGGGTAAAATAGAAACGGAGGAAAAACACAAACCGGAACACGACTGTTCGATTGCAGAGGACAAAGATTGCAAAAAACTTTTGATAACTTTTGATGTCTATTTACCGATCCCGTCCTCTCAGTTAGTAAAGAAATCTATATTATATTCCGCAAAAAAACTATACAACCATCTCCCTTTACAACTTAAATCTGCAACATCTTTCCCCAAGTTCCGCAAAATGACAAAAGGTAATCTATCTAAAAGACCATATTATTCAGTACAAGAGTTTCTTAATGACTAACTAAGAAATTACAGTGACGTACGTACAAGTAACTTTTATCTATATTTGGGTGTCACATGCAGCAGTTTCATGAAAAAATCCATATTGTTAGCATTTATGCACCAGATGTAAACAAACCAAAGAACGAGAGAGACGAATTTTTCGAAAAACTTCAAGAGACCCTAGATAGATTGCCACAAACAGAAAAAATATTCTTGTTGGGAGATTTCAACTCAAGAATAGGAAATACACCCATCCAAGGAATAATGCACAAGTTCAACGAAGCACCAACAAATGGTAACGGAGATTCACTAATAGAGATATGTGCACACAACGAGTTGCGTATCAACAATACATACTTTGACCACAAAGAACAACATAAATATACATTCACTAACACAAGGGGCCACAGATCGATGATTGACTATGTGATAACCAACAGAAAAGTTCACCCACGGGAAGTAATTGACGTACGCAAAATGGCGAATGTGGGAACGCAACACGGAATGGACATATGTAAGTACCGTCACGCGTACATAATAGAGAGAAAGAAACCACCTAACTGCATCACCAAGTTCAACACAGAATCCCTACAAGACGAAAGTACTAAGGATCTCTATCAAAAAAGACTTGAGTATAAGATCAATCTTAGCCCTATTGAAATCACAGACAATATAAACGAAGCATGGGAAAAAATAAAAAATCATATAACTAGTAGTGCAAAAGAAGCCATTGGAGAAAGAACAATCGACTTAAACAGCGGCAGAAACCAAAAACCATGGTTCACACAGGAAGTCAAAGATTTAGCAAAAGAGAAGAAAGATGCATACGTAAGATATATTAACAATAGGACCCCAGAAGAGTATCAAAGTTATAAATCAGAAAGAAATAGAACAACTAACAGAATCAAAGATCTAAAACAAATATATTGGGAAAAATTCTCAAATGACATGGAACATGATTTACGAGGTCAAAAGAAGGTATGGAACATGTTGAGGAACAGGAAGAAGCCGGTTACCGAAGAATTACAAATTAACGTAATAAAACCAGGAGAATGGGTAACTCATTTCGAGAATCTATACAAAGATGATAACGACGATAATAATGAAGTACAAAGAAATGACCTACAAAACATTCACCAAGAAGAAACAGAGAATGACAACATCCCCAAGAAGAAGTAAACGAAGCGATCAAAAGATCAAAAAATAGAAAATCACCAGGTCCGAAAAATATACCAAATGAATTAATTAAATACGGAGATACAAAAATAATAGAAGAGATAACAACATTATTCCAAAAAATTGTAAACAACATGACCGTACCAGAGGAATGGAGGGAGAGTATAACAATACCCATCTACAAGAAAGGCGTAAAGACAGATCCTACGAACTACCGAGGAATTACACTACTCAATTCTGCATCAAAACTATTGACAAAAATTCTATCCCAAAATATATATAAGAAAGCCGGTGTATCAGAAGAATAACGGGGTTTTCGCCCAAACAGATCTACAATAGACGCTATTTTCATAATGCGACAATTAGTTGAGAAATCAATAGAATTCGACAAGCCCATCTTCACATGCTTTGTAGATCTGAAACAAGCCTTCGACAGAATACGATTAAAGGACGTGCTCACTATCCTTGAAAAGACAAAACATAGGTCAGAGGTATAGAAACCTAATCAAAGAGCTCAATAGATCCAACAAAACACGAATTAAAACCACACACGGGCTCACGGAAGAAATCAAAATCAATGCAGGCATTAGACAAGGGGACAGCCTCAGTCCATGCCTATTTAATTTAATAATGGATGAAGTTATAGGTAGTGTTAACATAATGAATCAGGGATACAAAATGGGTAACCTAACCATGAGAATACTTTGCTACGTAGATGATGCAATCTTAATAGCCGAAAACGAAGATGACTTACAACGCCTACTACAAAAATTCAAAATAACCGCCGAAAAGTATAACCTGGCACTATCCAAAGAGAAAACCCAATCGATGGTAATATTCAGGAACCCAATTAGATGTAAATTAGTAGTGGACGACCATATAATTGAACAGGTAATGGATTATATAGATACTTAGGTGTGGAAATATTTAGTGACAGGCATCTGTGGCAAGAGTCAAAACAGTAGGCAACGAAAGCAGCGAGAATATCTCTTTTTTTGAGGGATATAATCTGGCGGAATAAATATATGAGCACCGAAAGCAAAGTCCGCATTTATAAGACATGTGTTAGACCCGTACTGACATATGCAGCTGAGACAAGGGCCGAGACAACAAAGACCAAACAAATAATGAGAACAACAGAGATGAAAACCCTAAGATGCATAAGAGGCATAGATAAATAATATATTGCATAAGAGGTATCACACTCAGAGATATAATACGAAACGAAGACACATTGAGAGAGCTAGGCGTTCGAGACGTAGTGAGATGGACAAGAGCGCGACGACGCATGTGCAGAGACCACGTAGATCGGATGGACCCTGAACGTATGGCGCATTGGGCAAAAACACAGAAGCCCAACACCAAGCGACCCATAGGAAGACCCAAAAAACGATGGTACGAGAGCTGGAGCTCCGGATCGCAGCAAAGACTGTAACAGAAGAAACAGGACATAGTCCTATTACAAGAAGAAGAAGAAGAAGAAGAAGAAGAAGAAGAAGAAGAAGAAGAAGAAGATGTAGCAGTTTAAACTTATAAGTTCCTATGTCTGTATTTTATTTTGTTCTATGTTCACTTTGCAATTTATATTAATTTTGCAATATATTTTGCAAATTTCAGTAAATTGTATTTTTGTTATTGTTATTTTTATTTTTTTTTTCTGACTCTATGCTAAGCTTTGTCCATACAATTTGTATAATTTTTAGTGACAATAAAGCATATTTCTATTCTATTCTATAGAACTTAACGACAAGGTGCTAAAATTAAATGCAAGAGAAAATAAACTCAGAGAAATTGAAAATGTTTTAAAAAACTAGACAAAAAGGAATGGATAGATGAAAAGGAATCAGACCATGCAAACGAAGAGAAAAATGAGTCTAGTCATATTCAGAATAAAGAGAAAGATAAAAAAGAAAGAGAATTAAGAGAATGACAAAAAATGGAACATGATACGTAAGGACACTGTTGGAAGCAGGGAAAGTGAAGAAACTAGCGACACAGTTAAAATAAACAAGATATATGTATATGCTTCAGAGACATTAACATCAACACAGCAAAAGAAGAAGAGCGACTAAAAGTTTTGTAGAGGAAGATTATGATAAAAATACTGGTAACAAAGAAGAAAAATAAAGAGGATGTATGACAATGTATGAATCACGAAATAGAAGAATATACGGGTCAAAAGAACATAGTGACAGCAATAAAAGCACAGAGAATTAGAAGGTAACGACACATAATGAGAAGAGAGAAGAGCAATCCGTTAAGAGCTATAACGTAATGGATACCACCAGGTAAAATAACCAGAGACAAACCTAAACTGAGATGGAGCATTAACAACAAGTGGAAGAAGGTTGAAGAAGTATGGAAATTAGAAATATTGGAAGGACAATCAAACAGAGAGAAGAATGAAGAGAAAAGTAGTGAAAACAGCGTAATCACACCACAAACTGTAAAATCAAACCCAAAAGTGATGATCCCCACACAAAAAGGATCTTCAAGTGAAAATAGTTTTGCATACAATAAATTAAGCGGTTGAACCAATATTTTCCTGCATAAATTGAGGAAGCACTGGCTTTAGGCTTTATTGTATACCAAAAGATAATTATATCTTTTGTCAGCATGTTATTAAGATTAGAATGTTCAATTCAGTTTTTAATAAGGATAAGAGTCTTTATTGATCTTTTTGTGCCCTGCATTAATTGTAAATGTGTTTATAAGATTTTGGAAAATCTTTTTCGTATTATCGCAGCTTAAAAATTGTTTTGTAAATATCTTTGTGATTGATATTTATACTGTTTCTTCGATATTTGCATTTATTTTGGGAGGAATATTAGAATCAACTTAATTTTTAACATTGTTTTGAACCTATTTATTTGTGTCATCTTTTAATTGCCCCCATCCTACTCAACGTATACCTTGAACACATTATTGGCAAGTTTTTATGGAATCGCAATGTGAAGCAGCAATAGAAGAACGAAAATCAAAAACCTGCGATACGCTGATGACACGACGGTTACATTGGAGTCTTCAACAGGAGAACCGGAAAAAGTAATAAATAAATTGGGCAGCATGAGTACGGATAATGGTTTGAAAATAAATATAAAAAAATACAAGTAATTATCATCGATAGAAACAGAAACAACCAAACAGAGGTAAAAAACATGGCTGGGTACGAAATGGTCAGACAACTGAATTACTTAGGCTCCGTCATCACTAAGAGTACTATACAAATTTAGCGTAAATACTAGGCTCACCACAACTATCAACCAAAACATACTATGCTCTGTTTTTAAACCAGGAGGAGTAATTCAAATTTACCGCGCCGTAATGCTTGTTTGTAATTGGTCGAACCGCAGGCAACTTTACTCCATTGTTATAAAATTTTGACACTATTCTTTATTAGTATTAGTATTGTATTCTAATATTTTACGCACCAGCAATGTTAACTACGTAGTTATTTGGATATATCATCCAATAATAATAAATTAAGGATCAGTCTAGATTAAGATATATTTTTTTTAATATTTTCAGTTATTTTTGATTTAATATTTTCACGGCCACCTATAAAATTTTACGTAATTGTTGTTGCCATTAATGTTTGGCTTAAAGAATCACGAATAATTCAAAAATTAATGCACTGAGGTATAGGGAATGCTCAAGAAATAAAAAATTACCATAAAATATTATTTCATTACAATACAAAAATACAGGGTGTTCTATTTAAGAAAACTCAGAAAATACTCATTCGCAGTTTTTACCAATCCTGTATATTGAAATTAAACATTTCGCTATATTATTAATGTTTAATGACAGTAGACTATATTAAAAACCGTTTGAACATAAATAGAAACTTTGATGTTAAATCACTACAATTCTACAGGGTGTGAATATCGCTACAAAATTAACAAAAAAAACGTAATTATCCTTTAAACTACCTCGTATAATATTACAAAACCTTATATTTTAAGAAAGGAGACATCGAGGATAATCCAAAAATGTAAAAATATACAGTGTGTTCCATTTAAAAAACAAACGTTTGTGTCACCCTGTCAATACGGGTGGCTCTGTATATTTGAGAATATTTTTAAATTATGGTCCTATCATCTGTGCTCCAACTTTTACCTAAATAACTTTTTATCGTATCTCTTACGACAAACGAGTTATTGGACTTTGTCACATTAATTCCTCACCCTCTGTATGTACATCTTATCCAATATCCATAAAACATGTTCACAACATGTGAACAATTGAAGAACAAAGATCATTAAACAAGTTTCCATTTTCAGTGAGCCCCACAGCATAGTTCACAGTCTTCTTGAGCAATTTTTTCATATTTAGTTTAGGTAGGTACCTACTAATTGGGCGTCATTCATAAGAACTTAAAGTGATATGTTTGTTATGAAATTGTTTAGGTAAAATATTTACCTACTAACTAGTTTGGAGTTAATTTATTAATTTTCTAAAGCACCGTACTACAAACAACATATAGACTAGTGAGAAGGCTAAAAGAATATTGTCTTCTCTTACTACTCTTACTAAACTATAATGATCCCGTAAATACGTATATACAGTGAGCACGTAAAGGTTGGAATAAATTTATTTTTCATGAATGGGCAATTTTGGAAATAAATCCCGAAAGAGGTCAATTTTTAATTTTAAATTACGACTTTTTGTCATATATATCGTACTGGTGACGTCACCCATCTGGGCGTGATGACGTCATCGATGATTTTTTTAAATAAGAATAGGGGTCGAGTGATAGCTCATTTGAAATGTAATTCAATTATCTATCCAGTAATATAAACATTGATATAATTATTTATACAGGGTGTCCAAAAAAATTTTTGGATTCAATTTATTGACATAAAAAGAAGAATGTGTGTAATTTGTTTAATTCAAAATATATTTTACTGCCATCAGAAAACAGGAAAAATGTTTATTTGACAAATAAATATTGTTTTTTGCTTAAATTCAATATTAAAGCAGCCACCCACCTGTCTCTTGAGAGTGTGAACATTTAATTTAAGCGAAAAGAAATGATTATTTTTCAAACAAACATTTTTTTTTGTTTTCTGAGAGCAGCAAAATGTATTTTGAATTAAATAAATTACATACATTCTTCTTTTTATGTCAATAAATTTAATTAAAAAAAAATTTTTGGACACCCTGTATGAATAATTATGTTTATGTTAGTATTTATATTAGGGAATAGAGAATTGAATAACCTTTCAAATGAGCTACCACACGCCCCCTATTCTCATTTAAAAAAATCATCGATGACGTCATCACTCCCAGATGGGTGACGTCACTAGTACGATATATATGCCAAAAAGTCGTATTTTAAAAATAAAAATTGACCTGTTTCGGGATTTTTTTCCAAAATCGTCCATTCTCGAGAAAATGAATTTGATCCAACCTTTACGTGCTCTCTGTATGTATCGTCAATACATGACTAACATCCAATAGGGCTTTTCATCGATTGTCATTTGTTTCGAGCTTTTGTCATGTGTCACATAATATTAATATTTCTACGTCATACGTCTTTGGTTTGTATCATTGGCAATACCAATAACGTATGACGTAAATATATTAATATTAGACGACACATGACAGAAGCTAGAAACAAATGACTGTGAATGAAATGAAAAGCCCTATTAAAAAGTTATGGTTTGTAACAGAGGAATAGTTCTTGACTAATTAGAATATGAATAGAATCCATGTACCATTGGGTGTCCCAATAAGAATGGCTCTCGGTCATATCTCAGGAACTGTTTATAGTACAGCTTTGAGAAAAAAATATTTATAACAAAAGTTGCCTCGGGAAAAGCCTGGAAATTATTTTCATAATTGTACGTCCACCGCTAGAAGGCGTAATTGAATGTCAAAAATTAAAAAATCAAAATTTTACAAAATTCACCTAATGAAAGGGCACTGGAAATCCAATCATTGCATTCTTTATAAAATTCTGAGCATATTTGATTTCACAAGTTTAAGTCTACCTTTGCAAATAAGAGGTGGGGGTAAGTGGGAACCTTCTTATGAATAAATGGCTGTAAGTCCGGTTCTGCTAAATCGAATTTTGCATACTTGGTCTTGTTGAGAACAGCTCATTTTCTACAATGTAAGAGTCTTATTTTCGAAATAGCCTAATAAGTAATATGCCAGCTAGTAGGTGTTATTTAATTATTTTCGGAAATCTAGTTGTATTTGGAGAATAATAAATACAAGTATGCATTTTTAATCCTGTATTACAAAATTAGACCAAATTAGCAACATAATACCGAAAACTGCATGTCGACACCTTTTTTTATCTCGAGATATCTTAAGAAACGTTTAAATTTTAAACAAATGTTAATGTCACCGGTAAACGAAGTTAAGGAAAAGTAGTGTGCTATGGAAAAACAAAGAAACATTTTCCAGATGTAAACGTATATAATTAATTAAAACAACAATAAGGCAAACAACACTATAAAATATAACAAAGAAATAATAGCAACTACTTACTTAGTGACGAGCTAAACGTTCAAATTGTTGCCCATCATTTTCGATGCAAGCATTTACTCTTTCAAAAGCAGATTGAACAGCAGTCTCAATTTCTGCTTTCGCAATGCTTTGAATGGCGTTTCGTATTCTCTAGATTCTACATAATGTTTTCTCGAGTAGTGGGCCTAGCGGCAAAAACAAGGTCTTTAATCCGTCCCCACAAATAAAAGTCTAAACCAGTTACTGTCATCGCCAGTTAACTTGGCGAGACGCACAAACCCAAAATCTGTTGCTATTCAATCTACTCATGAAAGAATAAATGCTTACATCCAAAATGGTGGGCAATAATTTGAACATTTACGCCGTCACTAATACTAAGTAAGTAGTTGCTTTTATTTCTTTGTTATATTTTATAGTGTTTTTTGTCTTATTGTTGTTTTAATTAATTATATACGTTTACATCTGGAAAATGTTTATTTGTTTTTCCATAGCACACTACTTTTCCTTAACCTCGTTTACCGGTGACAGTAACAGTTATGTTTAAAATTTACACATATCTTAAGATATCTCGAAATAGAAAAAATGTATCGACATGCGGTTTTCGGTATTATGTTGCTAATTTGGTAATACAGCATTAAAAATGCATACATGCATTTAATATTTTCCAAAGAAAACAAGATTTCTGAAAATAATTAAATAACGCCTTCTAGCTTGCATATTACTTATTAGACTATTTCGAAAATAAAACACTTACATTGAAGAAAACGAGCTGTTTTCAACCACACTAATCATGCAAAATTCGATTTAGCGGAACCGGACTTACAGCTATTTTTTCATAAAAAGGCTCCCACTTACCCCCAGCTCTTATTTGCAAAGGTAGACTACTTAAACTTGTGAAATCAAATATGCGCAGAATTTTATGAAGAATACGATGATTGGATTTCCAGTGCCCTTTCATTGGGTAAATTTTGTAAAATTTTAATTTTTTAATTGTTGATATTCAATTTCGCCCTCTAGCGGTGGACCTACAATTATGAAAATAATTTCCACGCTTTTCGCGAGGCAACTTTGGTTATAAATATTTTTTTCTCAAAGCTGTACTATAAACGGTTCCTGATATATGGCCGAGAGCCATTCTTATTGGGACACCCGGTACATATTTTATATGACAAATATTATGATAATAAAAATTTTTGTATCGATATTTTACCTGTTTCAACTGGGATAGATAGAAAAGATATGTGGTAAAAGAAAAAAAACAGCTAAAGAACGAAATTTTGATTCGGAATAATATAGTTTTCCTCCAAAAATTTGATTTACGACATTTTTGCGGAAAGAAACGTTACGCATTGGTGTAATATGGGCTCTTTTGAATTAATTCTGTTTTTAGATGTTTTTCACTGGAAACTAATGCACCTTCTTGTCACAAGTGCGAAAGATACTGTTTTTATCGGACCATGAGCTTTAATTTTTAAAGTATATAAAACTATCATACCATGGCGTAAAAACATGGATCATGGCAGAAAGGCAATAAACCTACTGTTGAAAGAAAGATAAAGGAGGATATTGGGACCCATTTGCGTCAATAGTTTATGGAGAATACACACACCCAAACTTATATGGAATCACCATGTATTTCAAAGCAATATTTATTTCTTTTGAAAAACCTTGTTATTGTTGCGAAGAATAAGGATTTTTTTTGAAAATAAACAAATCGCTAAGACAATTAGATAATACAGCTCGGTACCGTATAGGTTATTTGCTTGAGTTGCAAATTGAACGCAAATAAATATACTAACTTTTGCGTCCAAAAACGAAAATATGACTTATATGGGGTTATAGAACTTACAATGGGGAAATATTATTGGTCTTGTGGAGCAAGTAATGTTCTCTAATGTTCCTAGCTGTAGAGGTAGGCGTAATACAGGGCGTTCTATCCAAACCATATGCTAGGTAACAGGAACTAGGAAGCTCAAAAATAAAGCAAGGGGAGAACGCCAAAACGTAATAACGGCTAACCACGATCGTTTAATTGTCCAATTAGCTGGAAGACACCTACCCATTTCTCACCTTCAGCTCCAAAGTCAGCTTTTGGAAGCTACAGGTGTAACTGTTTCAGTTGAAACCATAAGAAGAAGAGTTCGTGTCAAGAAGTATACAGCAGGGGACAGTTATGGATTCTCGAGTTATCCAGGCAGCACAAGATTTATCGCCTAAATTGGTGTCTTCACCACCAAAACTTTCACATTGGGAATTGACAAAATGTGATATTTTCAGAAAAAGTCGGGATTTGTTTAAAATCAGATCACCCACGAAATCGTGTACTTAGAGGTCGAGGAAGACAAGCAAGAAAAAAACTGTCAGATCTGTTCACAAATATACAAGGGGAAGTGTAATGTTCTGGAGAGGAATTGTGATCCGTAAAAAAACTCCTATAATTTTTATCCAATAAACTTTAACTGCTCACAGGTATTTTGATAACCTGTAGTTAAACTCTGGAGAGGTGTAACAGGAGAAAATTTAATTTTCATGCATGATAATGGACCTCCACATACTAGGGATGGGAAAAACCTACCGGTTTAAACCTAAAACCGGTTTTTTTACTTCGCAATAACCGGTTTTACCGGTTATTTTTTTGTCACGGTTATAACCGGTTTTTTCTTTTTAAAGAAAAAACCGGTTATTAGGTTTTTACGGTGATTAGGATTAGGTTAGGTATTATTTGGGATCCCAATCATAATAATTATTATTCTCAAGTAACTATTCCAAACAAAACCATAATTCAAATTTTATTTTATTTTATAAATACAGAAGCAAACTGAAGTGCAATCTCACATCAGCCAGCAGAATCAGTTATTAAGTTTTATGTAATATTTCCTTGAAAAGGTATTTGTAATCATAATATTTACATAAGAAGTGTCTGTATGAATTAGACGCAAGCCAAACATCATCTATTTTTCACACTAAACTCTTAAACTCTTGACATTGAAAGTCGGTGGATGATTTTATCTGATTACCAAAAATAATGCTCTGCCTATGCATATCGTATTACTGATTACGAATACGAATCTCCAAGAATTTCCCTACGTTTTCAAAACGATACACCCATACAGGAAGTATTAAATTAGTTAAAATGTACCTATTCTAGAAATATATACAAACGTGTTAAAAGTAATACATGATACATTTTTTTGATTGTAGTAAAAATACAAGATATATTGCATTATCCAATTTATTTTTAAGTAAAATATTTATGTTGATATTATTTTTTTTAAATCCCATTTCAAAGAGTCTGGGAAATTTTTTATAAGTTGAAATGGTTGGGGAATTTTTTGATTTTGGGAGGAGAGGAAAATTGTAATTGTAAATGTAACTTTGTAACCTATTGGATTAAAAAAACCGAAAACCGGTTTTTCCAAAAACCGGTTTTTTTTGGCCGGTTATACCCGCCAGGTTAAACCGTAAGTAAAAAAAAACCGGTATAACCGAAAACCGGTTTTTTGTTAAAAACCGCCATCCCTACCACATACCATTAGAATGACTATACATAGAGACATCATTAAAGCAGAAGGTATCCCTTGTTTGGAGTGACCTGCTTGCTTACCCGAACTGAACCCTATAGAGTATTTGTGGGATATGCTTAAAAGAAAAATTAGAGCGCACCAAGATAATCCACAAAATACCACACGGCTAGTACAAGCTGCTCTTGAAGAAAGAAGCAACCTACCACAAAAAAATGTTGATAATTTGATTAGGAACGTGCCCACGCAAACAAGCGTGCATAAAGACTAGAGATGATAACACTGACTACCAAAAAAAAACAAAAAAAATGAATAAAAATAATTTAAACATTATTCGTTTTACATTGAAATTTTTTATGCTATTGACTTTAAAACAAGTAGTTTCAATTTGTTTGTTAAATACTTTATTGTTTTATTTAACTGTTATGTATTTGTTATCAAATTGCTTTAAATTAAATACTGTTTGACTTCGTGTGTTTCTTTTTTTAAATTCGCGCGAAATAATAAGAAATATCAGATGATTCCATATAAGTTTGGGTGTGTGTAAAGGCTGATTTATGTTAAGACGGGGCGTGCACGTCACGAGTCGTAGAACGATAGACGGCGCACGTCCCCGTTGTCGCTCTGTCCCGTTTTAGGTTAAACTAGCCAATGCTTTTCCTATCAGACGAATCTTTAACGTGACCTGTAAGACAGCCGTGTCGTCCACCGGTGGCGTGCTGGCCATATAAATGAATCGGTGCAATCACCGAGAGGCCGCGGCCTCTTGAGGCCGGTCAAATAGGTTTTTACAAAAAATTTTATGTGTAACAAAAAAAACATTGTTTTAATTTCTAATCGGATGGTAATTTTGCTAATAATATATATTAATAAAACATTTAAAAAAAATTTAATTTTTTTTTAATTGTGAAATACAGTTTAAGTAAATGAATAAGTATATACATAAATATATTGCTACAGATAATATTATTTATTTTAATATAATATATACGCATAATTTTATGGTTTTTCAATTTCTTTCAAACATGTAGGTATGTACTCTGCAGAATAAAAAATTTGACAAAATACAAAAATTGCACATTTTTGACCGAATTATTGGAAGTATCGAAAAACGATTTGATCAAGACAAATCAAATCGTTTTATGATGATATAAGCACTCTACATCCTAGAAATTTTGATACAATAAAAAATGGTATAATTTAACGGCATTTAAATCATTTACTGAAAAATTAAGAAATTTTTACCTTTTTTTTAAGAAATCCTACCATATCTGCGACTGCAATTAAAGAAAAACTCGTGGATTTTGCTGATAAATGGATTGTATTATATTAAAAGTAGGATTTTGCAAAATACTGGGATTATAGAAGAGCGAGTTAATGATGAATATAATATAGTCTACAGAAAATATTTATGAAGGATGATATTATTATTCTAAGTGATAATGAACATGAAGTAACAAATGACAATGTTAATATCGTGAAAACTTTACCTCCGTGTGGAACTAAAAAGTGTAAAGATTGTATAGCTTGGCTGTTACGCTGTTTTGCGTATAAGTACAACTTGTATCAGTGTGCTTATCCAAATTTAAATAGTATAATAAAAATCATTTATTAACTCTTTCAGTGACACAAGTATCTTGCGAAAAAAGCTTTTCAACATTGAAAAACATAAAAAATCGGTTAAGAAGTACTTACTTACTTTAACACAATATCACTTTTATGCTAATGGCTACAGAAAAAGAAGCTTTGTATGAGCTTAAAAATGATGAAATAATCTACGAATTTGCTCAAAAACCTACTTTAATGAGGAAATTGTTGATTGAGAGTTACGTAATTATTTTATAAAATAATTGCAAAAGAATATTTAGATTATTGCGTTGTACTAACATTTTAAATATTGTTAAATTAAAGTATTTGCACTGTACTTGTATTTGTACTCTCTTGTATAATTGATTTACTAAAATTCAACTTAAGGTACTAACTAGTACACTTTAGAAGACCAAAAATAAGCATTTTTTCAAGATTTTTTTTCCTAGAAACCTTATTAGAAATTAACATAAAACTTTTTACATATTAATATTTAACTCTTAGAGAATACAAAAAATATATCTTTCTTCATTTATGTACGTGCACTAATATTGTAGAGGGCGCCAAAGTCGAGGCCTCGAAAAAAAGTAGTGGCAATGGCGGACAGTTAATCTCAGGATTGGGATCTCTGAAACAAAAAAATCGTAGGGCATTTGAAAAAGGAATGTTTATTTCGTGACAATTTACCACCATTAGTGAAAAATTCCGCAAAAGAAAGATTTTACAGAAATTTGAAAAAATTTTGTGAAAAAATCGCCCGTTTTTCTTCAGTTTTTCATGGTTAAAAAATATTTATTTTTTATTTTTTGGTCAAATTGTGGTAAATTGTCACGTAAGAAACCTTCCTTTTTCAAATGCCGTACGATTTTTTTGTTTCAGATATCCCAATCCTAAGATTAACTGTCCGCCATCATTTTTCGAGGCCTCGACTTTTGCGCCCTCTACAATATTAGTGTACGTACATAAATAAAAAAAGGTATATTTTTTGTACTCTCTAAGAGTTAGATATTAATATGTAAAAAGTTTTATGTTCATTTCTAATAAAGGTTCTGAGAAAAAAATTCTTGAAAAAAATTATTATTTTTGGTCTTCTAAAGTGTACTAGTACCTTAATACATAATTGAAAAATTCTCAGAATTTTATTTTTGCCTTACTGCATACAATATTGTCATACGTGTAATAATTTACTATTTATAAGTTTATTATTCTTAAATAAAAAAATATAGCCAATTTAAAAAATCATTGAATTCAAAGTTTTATGTTTGATTCAAAAATAATTTATTTTTTTGTTTTTTTAAATAACGAATAAAACATCCTGATAATAGAAGGTAAAATGAGGATGAGGCCGCTTTTTTATAAAATCACCGGGCCGCTTGAAAAGTTCCAGCACGCCACTGTCGTCCACGTCCCTATCCTAACAAAAATCCGGCTTTAGGTTTAACCACGAAAGACCCTCTATAGCAAATTATGCAAAAATACAAAGATTGCGCTGTCCAGGTCACCTTATAAGAATGGATAATGACAGAACACCAAGTAGAACGCTTAGCGGAATGTTGGTGGAATGGAATGGTGGAACGTCGACCAGTAGGAAGACCAAGGAAAAGGTGAAGTGAGAACAATGGCGTAGCTGACAGGCCTGCAGGGCCAGCAAGGGGGGCCCCGACGTTAGAAGGGGCCCCTTAAAGCCTTTTTTTAAGATCAAAATATATTTCCCTAATAAGCATCAAAATAGGGAATTTGGAAGGAGGTAATGAAGCAGGTAATTGACGTAACTCTTTCCGGGTGCAATTTAGCGTTTAGTGGACATATTGGCAGTTTAGATGAAAGTGAATCCCAAAAAGGTAATTTTTTTGTCCGTGCTTCTTTTACTAGCTAAATATGATCCTGTTATAGCTAAATTAATCGATAAAAAATATAACTTAAAACAAATTACTTGAGCCCCCAAATACAAAACGAAGTTATAAATTTGCTGGCTCAAGAAACTGATACCACTCAAGATATTTCAAAATATGATAAGCTCATGGTAGGGGAGCCCAAGCGGGGATATTTGCAGATTATTCGAGCGCGTCAGAATATGACATGGGGAGAAATCTTGTTCCCTGTAAATGTACCGCTTCTATATATTAGATCTAATAGAGGGGAGTTCGTTAAGGGGGGCCCGAAAAAAAAATTATATCCTTAGAAAAACTCTAAATCGTCAGATTAAGATAAGGTAAGTTAAGTACATGCAGAACAGTGTATATTTAAAAAATCTGGCGGTTTCAGCAGGGCGTAAGGAAGTGGGTGAGCCACAAAGTTTCACAAGAAAAAAGCGAATATTTCGAGAAGTAAACGTCAGATCGAAAAACTAAAAATTTTTTTTTCAATATTTTTTAAAATTCTATGGAATGATACCAAACTCGACCCGTGACGGAGAGGGGTGGGGGTAAATTTAAAATTTTAAATAGGAACCACGCGACATTTCGCGAAATTAACATCACATCGAAAAACTGCATAATATACGTATTCAATATTTTTGAAAAATCTATCGAATGACGCCAAACATGACCCACCACGGAGGTGGGATGGGGGGTTACTTTAAAATATTAAATAGGAGCCCCCATTGTTATTGCAGATTTTGGATTCCTTGCGTAAAAATAAGTAACTCTTATTCGAGACATTTAATCGGAAAAACGATTGTTGGAAATGGAAAATTAAATTAAAAAATGGAAAATCCCTACTTACATGCAAAACTTTACTTAACTTTTTTTGGTTTTAGGACCTAATCTTCACAACCCAATAAGTCCCCATAACGCTCGAGTAACTGCAAATTTAGCATACTTTCCTCCCCTACTATTAGTTTTATCTTCCGGTACGTAAAAATAACTTGCGATGAAAATAATTTACCTTCCAAAGCAGAAGTTGTTGAAAGTTTTTTGGGATTTATTCGCATGTTAGACCAAAGTGCAAAGGTCTTGTAAATCAAATTTTAAAATTTATACAGTCAAAGCACCTTTCGGTACACAACTGCAGAGGAAAGGGGTATGATGGGACAAGCGTTATGAGTGGTGTATATTCAGGCGTACAACAGCTTGTTGCAGGTACAGGAGTTGTTTTTTACGATATAATTAAGAGATTATATGTATTTTTAGTGCAAGTATTAAAAGATGGGATGTACTATGTATTATTATTACTTTGGATTCATGGCCAACACTTAAAAGATTATGTGAAAACCGGTGGTCATTCAGACATGATGCTGTTATGATTTTGCTTCGAGCTTTCCGACAAGTAATAAAATCTTTAACGAAAATTTCATTGCTATCTAAAAAACGATGAAAAATTAGAAGCTTATGCATTATTAGAGCATATAAATAATTTTGAATTTGCTTTAACATTACTATTCATTATCATACTAACATTAAAACTTTTGGAATCTGAAACGGTAGAGTTAACGGCCGCCCTTCAACTTTTTGAAAAAACGTTATAATCTTTGAGAAATGAGAAATTCTTTTTCCGAGCCTTTAGCAGAAGCAGCAGGAATAGCAGAAGAATTGTGGTATTATACCGGAATTTAAAAATAAACCAATAAAACATACTTATAAAAAATTTTACAATGGACTCAGCTGCGACGAAAAACTAGCTTGTAGCAAAAAAAGTTCATGTTTTCAATGTAAATTTAGTTATAATATTGCAACAACTTACTAATACGTTTGTCGTATTAAAAGACATGTATATCTAGTAGGTTTTCATGTATATTCCCAAAAATCTATTAACATTACTGATGAAGACTTATTAAAGAAAGTCCAAACATTGTCATTTACACATATTTTAGTAGTTATACTGTTATTAGTTGTCTAATATGTTATGTTTATAATACGGGGCCCCCAATCTTCAGCTACGCCACTGAGTGAGAACCGATGCTAAAGATATATTGAGGGTGGATAACTGGAGAAGATATTTGGAAGCAGATACTGGGGGAGACAAGGGCACGACTTGGGCTGTAGCGCCGTAGGAGAGAGAGAGAAAGTATAGAATACAATAGAATAGAATAGAATAGAATAGAATAGAATAGAATAGAATAGAATAGAATAGAATAGAATAGAATAGAATAGAATAGAATAGAATAGAATAGAATAGAATAGAATAGAATAGAATAGACTAGAATAGAATAGAATAGAATAGAATAGAATAGAATAGAATAGAATAGAATAGAATAGAATAGAATAGAATAGAATAGAATAGAATAGAATAGAATAGAATACAATAGAATAGAATAGAATAGAATAGAATAGAATAGAATAGAATAGAATAGAATAGAATAGAATAGAATAGAATAGAATAGAATAGAATAGAATAGAATAGAATAGAATAGAATAGAATAGAATAGAATAGAATAGAATAGAATAGAATAGAATAGAATAGAATAGAATAGAATAGAATAGAATAGAATAGAATAGAATAGAATAGAAATATTCTTTATTGTCACTGAAAATTTTTACAATTTTATGGACAAAGCTTACAAAGCTAGATAGAGAGGAAGAGAGAGCTTAAATTTTTAATTGTGGCATCGTTTCACTCCATCTACTAGTATATTTGCTGTGATATCACAATTTTCTGAGGAAAAATATGATGCATAATGCATTTTGTTGGTGAAACAAAAAGAAAATTGATATTTTTTTAGTTAATACACTTTTGAACGGGATGTGCCCTTTGTACTGCTGAATTGCTAAATTAATTACTTCTTATACTTACCCTAACACTTCTAGTATCGTGTAAGGATATTACTGTTAATACCAGTATTCCCACTATGTACAAAATGAGCAATAAAATTACACTCCAAAATCTGATTTTCTTGAAAAGCATTTGGCCATTTCGTGACTTGTTTAGCTGTCTCGGAAGATTCTTGATATTTGAGCATTAAATAACCACTTAGTTCGGAGTCTTTTCTCTTTGGAAGAAATTTTTATAGCAGTGGAAGCCATTTTCAATCCTAAAATAAATATAATCATAGTTTGAAAAGTTATGTATCACCAAAAATTATGCTCATTTTCGTACTTGATTTTTTCGTGAACAGATTAACGGATTCAACTAATTTTTTTATTATTTTAGATTTTTCTTTAGTATTTACACAGTTGGGCAAAGATTTACTCAAACTTCTGTTTGGAACTTATACCGGATGGAAGAAAACATATGTTTTTCTGCTGTAAAGTAAGACACCCTTTAGTGATGACAATGTATTATAAGTGTGGGTACCTATACATCGAACTCGTATTGTATTATGTTTTGGAAACATTTTGTTTTTTGAGTGTCCCTGATATCTTTAGAAACAAAGAAAATAGACGGTTTTAAACACTTAAGACGGTTAAATAACACTTAACAAACCTTTAAAAACAGAAACGTACATAACGTTAACAATTTTGGTCGACACCTTAAAAGTTATTTCTCGACCAAGTGAGCGGTATGTACAGCTCAACGGAAGAGAGACAAGATTGTTTAATGGAGGGTCTGTGATGTTTTCGGGTAGAATTTTCTTATGAGTAAGTACAAATTTGGTGTCAAAGTGGCGGCTCGTTAAATAGTGGGAAGTATATTGCACAGATTTTCTTTCTTTGAACATTTTGTTCCTTTCGCTGTATATATAGGAAATAATTTCATCATAGTGTATCATCTCACATGGCCTCCTCATTAATCGCATGTTGTCGGTTAAATCAGGGCCGTGCCGTGCTATGATGCGGTGAGGCAGTCGCATCAGGCGGCATCGCAAGGGGGCGGCATAATCAGTAAAATCCAATGTAATAATGGATAATTCAAGATTGGGGAGAAGTTGTGAAAAGAATTAGACTTTTGGCCTCACAATGTTTAGCTTTTCGTGGAACAACTGATCATTTGTTTCAACCTAATAATGGAAACTTTTTAAAGTTAGTACAATTGCTCTCTGAGTTTGATCCAGTAATGGAAGAACATATCAGGAAAGTTCAACGAGAGTTTGATAAGTTGTTTGTGACTTATTTAAGCAACAGTAGGCAAGATGAATTGATAAGTTTCATGGGTAATGTTATTTTAAACAAAATTGTCGAAATAGCAAAAATAGTTAAATATTTTTCGATAATCTCCGATTGTACCCCAGACGTAAGTCATATTAAACAGCTTTCATTGACGATAAGAGTTGTCGCTTTTAATTCTAGTCAGAATAAATTATCAAGGAATTTTTTACTGTTATTTTTTGAAGCTAGTGATTCAACCGGTGAAGGTTTAACAGGACTTATTTTGACAAATTTGTGAAGTTATGGAAAAGCGGTGTAGTATAAAGATGTTGCAGCATGTATAACTATAGTCAGATTGTGTAAAAATGTTGTCAGCAACTACAAAAAAAATGAAAAGTTACAGACAATCTAGCTATGACCAAATGAAAATTACTGCTAATGAAATTGCAGAAAATCTTGACATAAGTTCCTAATTTCCAGCTGAAAATGAAATTCGAGCCACGAGAAAAAGGCGCCAATTCGATTACGATCATTGGATGATTTTTTTTTTAAATAAATGGTTTCATCTAAATTTTCCAATTCTATACAATCATTGGATGATTTTTTTAAATAGATGGTTTCATGTATATTGTAGACATTGCCATTAATTCTTTGATTGGCCGATTTTCTCTTCTATAAATTTTTATATGATATTTTTAAATGGGGGGAAATAGATGATAAAATACTAGAAAAATATTGTATGAATCTCCATTACTTCATTCAATTCCTTCAATAGAAAAAGAATAAGAATTGGATATAGATGTAAATAATCTTCTAGAAGAATTGCGTGATATAATATCTCAATACCACACTCCATGAAACCTTTTTTAAGGTTTTGAGATTTTGAACTGTTTGTGCCAAAATACCCTAATTTCTTTATACTCAAATGTAGTTGTATCACTAAGAATTTTATTAACACTGCCTGTCTCGGTAGCTACCTACTGGGGAAAGAAGTTTTTCAAAATTCAAAATTATTAAAACTATTTACGAAGCTCCATATGACAAACAAAATAAAAAATTTACCACTCATTTCAAGAGTCCTCACTAGCTGCTACTTTAGACTGCACCAACCGGATTGACAGTTTGCCAAAATTAAAGTCAGAAGGCCAAAATTCTAATTTTTGCCACACGGCTCTGAGTTAAATCACATATTAAAGAATAAAACCGTTTAGTTTCTTTATTGTGGAAGACATCAGAGAAACTGAAAAAATCAACTACCTATGAAAATGAGCATAATTTTGGGTGATGCATTCCTAACTTTTGAAACTATGTTACATAGTTAACCGTCAATTTTAAATCACAGAATACAAAGAAATTTTCATTCTTGGATTATCTATTCAAATTTTTATTAATCTTTCAAAAAATACGTAAAACGTTATTTACGACTGGAATAAAATCGTGAGCCAGATAGCCGAGCGGGATAGACTTCACTGTACGACAAGAGATACTTAGGGGTTTGCGACTAGGTGTTACTGACTCCACAGATCGCTATTGGTCTTACTACTCTTAAAAATAAAATCGTTTTTACTCACAATCGCTAGAGTTGATATTTGACAATCAATTATCTAAACAAATTATTTAAAAGAAAAATTTATACCTATTTTCGTTCTTCAAAATAAATAATTTATCAAATAAATTCAAAAGATGTAGGTACCTACCTAGACAATACTATAAAATTAAAAATGAATAAACCATTTTCAATTTCGTTGCAATATGAAAATACAGCCGCATCATTATTCTAGTTCAATCAGAGTGCAGCAAGCACCTCTACCGGTTTCGAAACTTATTAGTCTTTCATCAGGTGGCACATATGCTGATCTCTCTGACCCAACCAGGACAAACCCCGGAGTGCAGTGACGGATTGCAACGAACGAAAGGGCAGTGATGCCCTAGTGGCAACTGCTAGCAAAAGACTAAGTTTTCAATCTAATAGCACATAAAACAACATGAAAAAATGTTACTTTACATCCTACCAGATTGAAAACAATGGGAACCTTCTCTGGTTACACCTCCGAGGCTTCTACAATTTGCAAGCCATAACGGATGCTGAGAATAAGGAAGATGAGGGAATTTTACAATTTAAAATTCACGTCCCTTTTGCTCAGCGCGGTAAAACACCAAATAAAATGCCTTAATAAAACACTACTGATAGAGAGTAAATAATAAGGAAATGGGATAAATTTTGCTGACTAAATTTATAAAATATAATACTATAATAGACACAATATCATCATGAAATCTAATATCGTCATAAAATTTCATAATAGAGTTAGTTTTGGAACATAAGAAAACATCAGGAGCATAAAGGATTACATAAGGAATCTAAATATAAACAAAATAAGGGACATCTACCATAAAATAAATACGACACATCAAAAATGCGAGAAAGGGAGTTTATCTACCAAATAAAAAATTAAAAATATATAGGACTTAATATAGGTACCTACGGTTATTAAACGCCCGTGTAAATGATCTAACAGTAGACATGTAGAGACATATCGCTTTGCAGCCCACGTGATGGGAGAGTCATACTGTGCCTAAGGACCTAATTACAGTAGAGCGTTGATAATCCGAACTAATTGGTACAGGGGTAGTTCGGATTATCAAATTGTTCGGATTATTGAACATATGTTCAAAATACATACAAAGCTCATAAACATAGTACCTATTATGTACATATGTTTTAGTTACATGGAATAAAACACCTGTATAATAAGCAAATATATTGATAATATGTATTTCTGCATAAACAAAACAAAAATCCGCGGTCATATTTTGCCCATATTGTCATATTAAATCCAAAAATTCGGTCCATGATCATATTTTTTTATTTTTTTGCGTTCGGATTAGCGATCGATCGGATTACCTGGGTTCGGATTATCGACACTCTACTGTATTTATAAATATTGATGACAACGATGATGATTTTGTAAAACACTGATGATGATTTTGTTATAAATCGAAAACGTTTTGTGACGTAGCCCTTAAAAGGATTTTAATAAATTGTTTTTATCTTTTACAAAGGATTTTTTATTAAAAATGTTTATGATTGATGGTATACTTAAACAGCCAGCTAGGTACAGGAAAAATTATGTCTTTTCCTTGTGGACTTTTTAAAATAGTCTTAGAAAAAATATATGCTACCTCATGACAGTGTTCAAGTTTCTTAAATATTTTTTAAAATATTTACTATTATAGGTGACCGGTAGAGAATTAGTTGTCTTAAGTTATCAATTATGAATTCATTCTGTGTCACAGTTAATAAAGTTTTTACGTATTTTAAATACCTAATAATTATTGTTAAAGTTATTTATTATTATTTATTAAATTATTATACTTAACTCCGTATTAAAATTAACCGTTGATTGAATACCTAACCGAATATTCGTGTATTCAATCAACGTATAGGTATAGACTAATTATTATTAAATTTCACCTTCCGTTTTTTTTCATAAAACTAAAAATCATGCTTTACAGCCAATTTCTTAATATATCATCTCCAATTCAAAAAATAGATACAGCCTATATTTTGAAAACAGAAATAGATTTATTAAAACTTCGCTTTTATCAAATTAATCCCACTAGATACCAAGATACCTTTACCTATACCTAGAAAATTTATAGGTATGAAATGATAAACATGCTAATTCAATAAAAAAAATATATAGTTGCATTAACCTTTTGTCAGCGTCTTACCTTGTAATCAACCAAAAAAAGAGCCCAAATGGCAGTTAAACATTTTCTATCATCTATACCTATTTCACATCGTTTTTAATCTACATTCTTCTCTTTAGACTTAATGAACTTAAATAATAATCGCGATTCTGTGCTGTACTGGCTTCCCTTTTCCCGCTTATATCGGCGAAATGCATCGAGATCACTGCATAATGTACAAATCGCCTATTTTAAGGGCGTCGTCTGTGCCACTTCCAGGCGTCGAGACGGTATGTCGACGGCCACCGATCAGAATCCAAGTGTTTAAATAAAACGGATAAAATATGGAGATGCAGAAAACCTTGCCTGCGCCATCTATCGGAATACGATGATGCTTCAAAAACAGGTAACTTTTACAGTAAGGCTAAAAGGTATCATAAATAATATCTAATAAATTAATATAATATTTTATGTAGTGTTATTAAATTATTTACCCCAAAAATAATATTAATTTTTGTAAAATAGATTAAGTTTATTCTGTTTTGTTTTTATTTAATTTACATAATATTATTTAAAAATTATGAATAATCATCATGGTCCGAGAGCCGGTAGACATTTTTGGGTTAGTATTTAAGGCTAGTGATGTAAAAAAAAGTACCTAATTACCCGTTACAAAGTAGCGGGTATTTGTCCAAAAGCCAAAGTACCGATTCCTCGTTATGCTGGGGCCACAGTAACGTCTAATGTCGTTAATTAGCGTATTATTTGCGTTAGAGAGATGGCATGCGTTAATTAACGGCATTAGACGTTACTGCTGTGGCCCCAGCATTATAAACACTCGTTACTTTCGGTAGGTAACACCAAACCAAACCATAGACGTATAATATATTAACATTGACTGAGCCTACCCTTCGCGCTTCCTGACGGAACGATCTCTTGGACAGGTTTGCGGTATCTCTTTCTAGCACGTTGTATCGAGAAACTAAGATGAAACTAGCGGTATAGGCACGGAAGGGGAGGACTAGTGTCGCAGCTTTACTATGCGTAATGGCTCCAGTACACGTTGGGCCAACTAGTTGGCCAATGAGTTGGGCCAAGTAAGAGCAGTGAATACATGGTGATTACACGTTGGTGGAGTTATCAGTCTGCATTAACCTTTATTAGTGGATAAACAAAAAACAAACTCTGATTATGGATATGGATGTGGAGACTGTAGCAGCTGCCGCAATTAAATTGTACAATGCGTTCAATGCTTATAGAAAAGTGTACCAAACAAGAGTGATTAAAAAACAATGGCGCAAACGACAGTGCTTTTACACCGAAAAAAGTATTCATATTAAAACACAACCTTAAAATTAATACTTATAAACAGTATCAGTATTGTGAGAAGAGAAAACAAATATTTTAAACTCAACGACAACAACGTGTTCAGTGTTTATAACCAAACAGCTGTTTGGCAGATCGCGCAAGTCCCAAAAATCCTTTGATTTGTGCACCAAATACCGACAAGATTCGGTTTGTAGACCAACGCTGAGTCAAACAGCACCGAAGCAAAAAAAGATGGTGTGGTGTCATCCCTTCGCTGAACATGGCAACTATGTTTATGTTAATATACAGTCCGTTATAGTCCAGTATACTTACCGTTGCACGTCATTATCTACGTCAGAGATCTAAGTTGACATTGTTGCCCAATTACAAAATATTATTGAATTCATTTTATATCAACTACACCACATAACTATTGCGAAGTGTGTTAAGGCCGCGTCCCACGATCAAATAATTTGATCAAACTGGTTTGAGCAAACTGAAAGTGACAGTTAGTGACGTCACATCCTGAGTGTTCATTGTGGATAATAATGAAAAATTTTAATTTTAAATAAAGTACAAACAAGTTAGACAACTCAATAGGGCTTTTCATCGATTGCCATTTGTTTCGAGCTTCTGTCATGTGTCACATAATATTAATATATCTACGCCATACGTCATTGGTTTCTATCATTGTTATTACCAATAACGTATGACGTAGATATATTAATATTATGTGACACATGACAGAAGCTCGAAACAAATGACTGTGAATGAAAAGCCCTATACAAAAAATTTGATCAAACTAGACTGATAGTGAGAGCACAGATTTTTAGAATTTCAAAAAAACTGCAATTGTGACGTCACTTTGACGTACTTCCTCAAGTACGTCAAGTTTGCTCAAACTGTTTGATCAAATTATTTGATGGTGAGACGCGGCCTTTAGAATAATACATTAGTTGTAAAATAAAAAGTTCTAAAATAAAAGTGGTAATTGCTCTATGGTTGTTAATTTATTTTTTTTCTCTGATTCTGGCTTTGGTTTAGAACGAGAACCTTTAGCCACGTAATTGTATAACTTATCACTAAGTCAGGGGAAAACCAAAGTTAGGGATGTTAGACAAGAAGTTGCAAAGTTGAAATGGAGATTTGCCGGACACACCATAAGACAAAAGGAAGACCGATGGAACAAAATTCTCATAAATTGGAGACCGTGGCAATATAAACGAAGCAGAGGAAGACCACAAATGAGATGGGCAGATGATGTCAAGAAGCACGTGGGCTCTAGGTGGATAACTGTAGCGACAGACAGAGAAGAATGGAAAAGGATTGGGGAGGCCTATGTCCAAAGATGGACCGAAGAAGGCTAATTAGATAGATAGAAGTCAGGGGAGTAATGTGTAGTGTGTGTGTTGAGTAAGTGTCTTGTTACTTTGCGAAGTCGACGTCATTGTCTTTGCAAAGAGACGCTAATTGTTTCCGAACGTCTGCGGTCCCTCCGGTGAGTACCGATCCCACAAGGACAGAAACTATTTTCCATTTATTAATTTATAATAAATGAAAAATTTCTGCCCCTGGTAGGATTCGAACTCCCGACCTTTCGTTTCAAAGGTAGGCGCTCTTACCACTGCGCCACAGAGGGGGAGTTAATTTATGTATTTCACAATATAGACAGTTCTAATGTAATGTCAAGAGAAATATAGAAAATAAAATGTCATGTTCAAGTAAGTCCTGTATACAGTCCTCAGTTATAATTGAGTGAATTATAATTATTGTTGATGGTCAGTTCACCTAACTTAATTTATAACAAAGTGGATTCAACAAAACAACCTAATGTTCAATGTAAATAAATAAAAACTTTAGAAATAGAAAACAAGAATTAAGTAAGTTAACAGCATAAAGTAGCGATCAATAGGTAGCAACAAACGCGGTCCAGGATTGCGGCTGTAATTTTGAATATTTTGTTGAGATATTTGGCACACATATTCGTAATATAATGAAGAATGGCGGTACAAAGCCCAATCTGAGAAATATGTTAATATGTGGAAATTACTCTATAACTAAGTAAAATATTGCAAAAAGGAGCCTGTACCCCGATTTTTGACCCATCGCTTCGTTATCGAACATATTCGCTTCGTATCGGTACAGGGGTGAGAGCACGCCAAATAGAATTATATTTTAGTGACGTCACGTTGCCTAGCAGACGTCAGCAAAATAGGCGTGCTCCCTCAGCAGTGTACAGATAGCGAATGATCGATAACGAAGCGAAGGGTCAAAAATGGAGGTCCTGTACTGCCATTAAGAAGAACAAAAAAAGAATGTGTGTGTACTTTGTACGCACGTAAGAAGTTATACTTCTATTATATGATTATATGATTATAAACGAAATTAATATACTTTTTATTTATATTTTATTTAAATATTAAATTAATTTATACTTACTACTTCTCAAACATTTTTATTAAAACAGTGCCAAAAATTAAAATAATAAAAAAATAAAACACACACAAACACATTAAAAATGCCACAAATGATTTCTGAACATTAATTGTCGGAAAAATTTTTAACTAAATACGTATTTTCTGAAAATAAAATTATATAATAAATATACTTACAATCATAAAATGTATAAAAAAAAATAAAAAAATAAAAGTTTATATTGGGATTCGAACTAACTTACCACGCGGCTGGTATTTGCGTTGTATTGGGATTCACTCGCATTAAAACTTCGCCACAGAGACAGCTTGTCATTATGTGCGAAGATCGTCTAACTAAACAGATTAACCTTTTGACATTTTTAACTTATGTAAATCAAATTACTTTGATTTTGAATTGAAATGATTTAGAATTGAAAAAATACAACAAAACATAGAGTAAGAAAACAATATATTAGGTGAATATTGATAGAAATTTTGATGGTAATCAAATTATGTAAATAAAAGTATTACATACTACTTATGTATTTTGGTAGGTTCAAGGTAGGTATCGGAGCCCGTATAACGACTAATAAATTTCGCAATCACTTGCGTCGTGCAAAGTGGCTATGTTCAAATATCATAACAAAATTTGATCAACTATTTATAAAACACTTACCAGTGAAAGATTCTTTAGCTTTGAATAAGCGAGATCTGCGGCACTCATACTAGTCAGCACAGGTTGATGAGCTTTCACATTGGCATGCAACAATCATCTCTTCTATGTAAATAAGTCCAAAAATATAATATGAAAACTATTTAAAAAGGCAGTGTAACCATTAACTAACTTTTTGTTTGTTGTTTCTCTTCCTACAAATTTTAAAACGCAACAAGCATACATTATAACCAAACCACAGTCCCACAGCTGTGCCACAGCTGCCATATTGGATAATTTTTGTCATGTCATTTGAACATCCAATCAGAACAAAGTTATAATGCGCATGCGCCCGGTCGCTAGGTTTTACCATATAAAATTTCACCGTCATTACGCCCGTAAAGAAGTATAACTTAAAAAAAATTCACTTTCTTCAAATAAACTTTTTTATCCCATGCCTAGATTTTGTGTCATATTGGATCTACTAAAAATCGATTTTCTATAACAAGAAATCGAACGTGACTGAGGCTACGGCTCCACGGGCGGGAAATTGACGCTAGCAGTAGCAGTAAAATGAACTTAAGGTTCCGCGGAACGGAATGGGAATTGCCGAACTGAACCGACTAAGCACAAGTCCTGTAGTCGGTACAGTTCGGCTATCCCTATTCCGTTCCGCGGAACCTTAAGTTCATTTTACTGCTACTGCTAGCGTCAATTTCCCGCCCGTGGAGCCGTAGCCTAACTCGGCAACATTTCGTGCCTACAGTTGGATTTATAGTTTGACGTAGCGTAGACGTAGACGCAACGGAGACGGAAGAAACGTAAGGAAATAATATGCCAATTTATAATTCGACGTAGCGGAATTTTTGCGCATGAGTAGAAAGAATGACTTAATTCAACAACATAGCCTATGCTATAAATTATACATTAAACGAACCGTAAACAAACTTTTGTGTTTATTTATTTATACTATTATTTATTATAATATATAGGTATCCGTTTTGGTGTTACATGGATTAGGAAATACACGAAGGTATGCTCCTTAGTGCCGTGGTATTTCCAACTATTTTGTTTCATTTCCTAGTCTTTAAAATGTTTATTGGATTTACCTATCGTATATGTGTGGATAACCCAGAATTAGACTACTAATAAACAACTCATATTTATCTGAAATAATGAAACTACACCATTATACATTTTTATTAAATTAATAACTTAATTGTATTAACAAATAATTAACAAAATTCGAATATGTTAATAAACACCTTAACCTTACAAAATTGATGACGGCGTGTCCACTTTGGGCTTTGGGTGCATGACAGAACAAAATTCTTGATTTTGATTGGCCAGACATATGAAACGCACTGTAAAAGATGAAAGTTGGTGAACTCTTCCGTTACGTTACGTTTCTCTTACGTTCCGTCAGGCGCTTGCGTTCATTTATAAACAAGAGTACACAAAACTCGGTGTTGAACTTTTCCAGTGCGTCTACATTACGTCTACGTATACGCTATATACGTCAAACTATAAATCCAACTTTAGAGTATAAAAATTATTGTTTTTGATAGTATAAATGCATAGATATAATAACAAGTAGATTAGGCCAGGTTCGAAAAATAGCGTAACGAGGAGCAGTTCGGGTAGGTGGTCTATTTATCCATGATACTATAAATAAAGAGATAGTATTTTCCCGTAGCGCAAATACGTCCGAGTTCGCGCATTGATGACGTAACTGGAGACCGGAAGTTGAATTTGAATCCTTGTTAAAGTGAAATGGAATTTGTATGCATTATGTGATGAAATTATTCAATTAGCAAAATAACATTTACCTTCAATGTATTCGAAAAAAATTTACTGTCGAGATTCCAGTCAAAATAACTGTCAAAGATAAAATATAGAATACACTTAGCTTACAACCGCGAACAATGCAAACTAATCGGACATTACGAATGATTCGGAACCATAACGAACTTGCAGATCTCCACTTACGTCACGACTTCCGGATATACAATATTATTATCTTGTTATTTATAGTATCATGTATTTATCTCTCTCTACCGGCTCTTAGCTTTCTCTCTCTAGCATATGATGGCCGCCGCCTCTGTGTTTGTGTCGTTACATTACTCACACCTCTTGGTAGATACGCTCACACTCGCACGACAGACAAAGATAGCTAGACCACCGTACTTGATATTGGCATTATTTACACCCCGATGCATTGAGTGGCATATAACTAGCCTGGTCTATTGTTAACATGTCTCTGTATAAATGTCACTGTCAGTGTCGAATTACCAACGCACTGTTGCCTCACTGTTGAAAGTTCGCCGAACTTTCGAAAAACAAAATTATTGATGCCGCGCTACCAATGTATAACTACACAATGTGTAGTTAAACAATGGCGCTACTGTTTATTCTTAAAGTAAATAATAAAAACAGTAAATATAATAAAACAAATACTTATAGTAAAGAATAAAAACAAATATGAAGTGTCACCACCGCAACTGTCAAATAAATGTTACCAATAAATGTCACCTTTGTTCGATCTCAGTTAGAGCGTAATCCGAACAAGTGTTCTTAAACGCTTTATATTCCACTTATACAAATCAAATGAAACAAGTTAGGGTATGTTTCTTTAAATGTACATGAATAGAAATCTTCCAATATTATTTCTACCCGTATATAATAAAATATGTCTAGTGGCTGTAATTTCCGTGTACTCGGCTAAATGATTCTAAAATGAAACAGACCTACCGCCTAAATATTTCGTGTTGGTATCATGTGACGTCACGAGCTATGACGCTTATAACGTGCAACGGTAAGTATATTGGACGGACTGATGTCTATGAACCAAACAAATACTTTGTCGATTGGCATGTCGGTGTCGATCTTAAAATATAAAATAACCTTTTTATATTTATTTTATATTCTAAGGTGTCGATACTCGATACTTTATTAGCAGTTTAGCACTTCGAAAGATAAATCGAGGCGTTGACGGGGTGATATGAATCACTAAAAAGAGTCTTGCCGAAGGATATCGGTTTACGGTTTCTTTGATATTATATTTTTTTACTTTATTACTACAACTGTAATAAAAATAAACCAACTAGTTTTTAATATAAATAAAAAGAAATTGGCAAAACGTTGGTCCAGATCCAGATACCAGAAAAAGAATCTAATATTCCACTTTGTTAGTTTGAAATATTTGTTTGTTGTACCTAAACCATATTCAAATAGCAAATTCCCAACTACAAACAAACGCACGTGTTACTATTCGCCGTCTCATTCGTCAAGAGGCTGTTAAATGTAATTTATTGCCCTAAACGAGGCGGATTCTCATTTTACAGGTCCAAACTGGTCAGTCTGCAAATTCAAATTGTAGGTAGCGTGTTGGTTTTTAAGATGCACTTCAGGACGACCCTGTTTAGCTTCCAAGCGCGTTTGTTTACAGTTGGGAATCTGTAAAATGAATGGACTTTAGTGGATGTACTCTACCTACCTGAAAACTACAAGTACTGAAAGTAACGAGTACAATAAGCTCCTGGTATCGAGAGTTAAAGTAACGAATCGTTACAAATATTCAAACGTAATGAAAGTTTACATCATTGTTTGAGGCATTCGAAAACTTTTTCAGATAGGTACTTCTTTTATAATATCCTAATAGAAATGCAGACCTGGCTGAAGGGTAGGTAGTGGTAATTTAAAAACCCCTAAATTAAGTAACATGTAAAACATTTAATTACAAAGATATATTATAACATGACTACAGGATAACTTTACGTTGTTTAACTTTGGAGATACATCACAAGGCTGATTATGTGAAAATTTTTTAGATATGCTCACAAATGTCTACCAGCTCTCCTACTATTATTTGAAAGGCGACACCTATTCGTCAATTATAGAAATATTTGTTAAATGACAAGTACGTCAAATTTTGACATTTCTAGAATAAAATTTCCATTTGGAAAAGTTCTAAAAACAGCACATGTTTTCAAGAAGTAAACTATAATAAATTATGGGGTAAATATTCACCTTTGTGTAAAATATTTGTTGGAAATAATTGGTTATTTCTTAAAAATCCAACAGTTTTTTACATTAAAGTTATGAGATTATGATTTTCAAATAATGTTTCATAAGGTTTTTCTCTTTTTAGCATAGAGGATTCTGAAGTGAACAAATTATACATTCGTCTACCAGTTAAAAGACGAGAATTAGACGAATTTGTCATTCGAGACTTGCATCCAAATATAATCAAAGTCTTTCTTCCTAGACAAGTAAGTGAAGGTTATTATAATTTTATAACAAACTTAAACTAGTGTTATTTTTCTACTTCTTTGAAAAGTAAAATAGACTGTTTTCTGTCTACTTTATTCCTCTCAGAAACAGTCCTTTCTTATTAAAATAATGCCTTTGATCAAACAAGAATGTAAACAATTTTGAGCTGAATGATAGACAACTTTGCTTAGCCTTTTTTTATTGGTATTTAGAGTATTAAGAGTTTAGAGTAAGAGTAAATACATATTTAATTTTTCCAGATACATTCACATTCCTGTCCTTGGTCTGCAAGTATACAGTGATGAGCGCGCTCATCCTGCAAAATAGTACAAAAGATGGAAAACGTATTAAGTTATTAGCCGAAAAGAAATGAA
The DNA here is from genome assembly GCF_917563875.1 of Diabrotica virgifera virgifera. Taxonomy (NCBI): domain Eukaryota; kingdom Metazoa; phylum Arthropoda; class Insecta; order Coleoptera; family Chrysomelidae; genus Diabrotica; species Diabrotica virgifera. The sequence goes on along the minus strand of NC_065449.1, from coordinate 171,841,261 downwards.
ACTAATTGAGCTGGGAAATTTAGCGATATTACCCTATAAATGTATTGAATTACACTATAAATGTATTACAGTAGAACCCCGATTATCCGTGCTCCTCGGGACCAGACGTTGGCACCGATAATTGAAAAGCACAGATAATCCGAACATTTATTTCTTATTATAATACATATGTATGTGTACATATGTATTATGTACATGTATTATGTACATGTAATGTATACATATGTACATGTAATGTACAGAACAAATAAATCTTTCATTATGAGTCTCCCTCTCCTCGTATAGAGTTTCCGTCGAGTGATTTACAGTGACGATATTTTGATAAAACCTCTTTCTTTCTTTCTCCCCTTCCTTATAGCCTTTCAGGTGTCGGATTTGGGTTTAATTTAGCTACATATTCACCCATCTCTTCCATTCTTTTCGGTCCTGTGCTATTAGTTTCATTTCTTCTAGCGTTTTCTGTTTGATTTTTCCTGCTTCTACTATTTGCTGTATCCATTTTTTCTTCTTCTTCAATAAAACCTCAAAAATGTAATTTAAGTAATACAAAATCATAGCACGGATAATCTGCAGCCCGGATAATCCGCACACGGATAATCAGGGTTCTACTGTATATTGATTGTTTCCCCTTTAGACGTATCAGAGTGTCACAGTTACAATTTTAGTTGACTTACTCCTCTGATATGTGTAAAGGTGGGAAACAATCAATATAATGTAAATTTATAGGTTAATATTGCTAAATTTCGCAGCTCAACTAGTTTCATTTCTTTTTATCTCACAACTTAATATGTTCTTTATCTTTTGTGCTATTTTGTCCGTTATTAGCGCACTCATCACTGTATATTTGTTGTGTTATACCAACAAAAAATATAGAATCTGAGTGGTCTATATTAGTGATGTAATTTTTTTTAATAACATCCAATGTTTATTGCAATCTGTCTCATCACAAACAATAAGCAATATGCATATTTATTGTAAAATAAAAGAGGGAAGCCGCCCAGTAGCGAGCACCCTGTAAGACATATAAAATTATAATTTTAAAATACAATATAACAGTTACTTGGAACATAATAGATAAAATTTAGTATAGTAGACAGCACTGGCAATAAATATGATTATTAGAAGTCTAAAACAAGAATAAAAATACGAAAAAAGTTTAAAAAATCACTGAAACTAACACTTGATTATTTCACCACACTATGACACTGCACTCTGTTTCTCCAGATGTACTAGAGGTCCAAAGGGTCAGGTCTTTTTAGTTTTCTTTCATGTTGCAATGTTGAGCAGGTCCGTGGCGAGCGGATTTGGATGGCAAGATAGTCTGGTCTTATATGTAGAGTTTACAGCAGATATTGCTTAGCTAACAGTTTGAGTGATGTACCTAATGAATGTAATTTTTTTGAACAGTATACGAATGTGAATATTTTCTACTGACATTCTCAAATTCACGAATAAGTGAATGTGAATATTCAGTTTTTTAATTTGTTTCTATTTTTTTAGTGTTTGCTAAATTTATGATAAGTTATAGTCGGAGAAATGAAAGAGTACCTATGAAAGATCACATCAATCACATTATTTTGTATTTGCTGTCTTTTTCCATAAATAGCAAAACGAGAGAGAGAGAGAGAGAGAGAGAGAGAGAGAGAGAGATTATTAATAATCTGAATAATATGTGATTGATATGATAGTGCATGGGTAATCTTTCATTTTTCCGACTGTAATTGATATTTAGTGTAAATCAATCTGAATCTTAAGCTTTATTGCATAATATCAACTAATAAAATAAAGTAAAGGCAGATAATGTGTTTAGATGAGGATAAGTTACCTTTTCTTAACCCTAGAAAAGCACAGTTCGTTCATCTAACGTAGACTGCACAGTGGGGTCTCGAAAGCCCTAATTGTCTTTTTTAGTAATAAATGTTATTTATTTATTTTTTCTGCGGTATGTTTTACAAAACAATAAACAACAATATGTTATTTTCAAAATATGTTTATTTCAAAAGAAACATTTCTCATTAGATCTGATAAATGTGAAAAAACATAATCTAGTGCTTTTATTACACTTTTTAAACATATGGAGATATGGCCAAAAAAAATTAAACAAAATTCCAGTGAAATAAAACTTGTCTCTTAAAAACCCTTTAAACTAAAATAAAACATAAATTTTGTAACAAGATAACTATTTCTTAAGCTTAGCCAGGCACTTCAACTTTGGTTCTGACACACATAAAATAATTGAGCTTGATTTTGTAAACAGTATGATGTTCTAAACAATTTTTCCCAGTATACTGGCGATATTTCTTTGTGAGGTATTGGGTTCTGTTTGTTCTTCTTCATTATCGTCGTCACTTTGTTCGTTATCAGTGTCAGATTGATGCTGTACAGGAACATAATCATCGTCTTCATCTGATGAGTCTCCAAAATCATCTTCGATGGTCTCAGGTTCATCTTCTTTCGCCCACAGCCTTTCAGCATCCCACTCTAATTCTTTTGTTGTCAGTGGATGCTAATATTTTCTCTTAGAATCTGCCATACTAGCAAATAACAAAAAATCACCTCAAAATTTTAACACCCTTCAACTGCACACTGGGGTCTGAAGTACCCACAGCTCCACTAAAAGCGTCACAGCAAACTATACAACAAAGTCAAGTGGCGCAGCGATTGTCTAACGTAGTCGGCTGTTAACTGAATTTCATCCAAGGTATCGCCAAAATACGCAGACATGTGCAAGTTACATTGAACATTGTCTGGGTTTTCAAGACCCCAGTGTGCTGTTCCAGGGTTAATGAAAAAAGATGAGAAGTGAATAAATTCGGAACATAATATCTGAAAATAATTTTTTTCTGATCATATTTGTAAAACATTAGCACAAATTTCGCGAATTCGAATACAAATATTTGTTATATCACTAGTCTATATTCGTTAGGTATACAATAATATTTACTTTTTCAATAATATGATAAAGTACTGTATTTGTCTTGAATTTAAGGGCAGCTAAAGTCTGAAAATTGAATTTTTTAAGTTTTTTTTTTTGGGTTATACTATACAGTAGAGCATCGATAATGCGAACTAATCGGTACAGGGGTAGTCCAGATTATCAAATTGTTCGGATTATCGAACATATGTTCAATATACATACAAAGCTCATAAACATAGTACATATTATGTACATACGTTTTAGTTACAAGAAATAAAACACCTGCATAATAATAATAAACAAATATACTTATTGTATGTATTTCTGCATAAACAAAACAAAAATCCGCGGTCATATTTTGCCCATATTGTCATATTAAATCCAAAAATTCGGTCCGCGATCATGTTTTTTAATTTTATAATTTTTTGCGTTTCGAATTAAAAATTTTTAATTTTTAAGTTTTTAAACTCGAATTATCGACGCTCTACTGTAATTGAAAATTATTCTCTGAAATCTTCTCTTTCCAACGATAATAATAAATAATACATTACTTTAGTAGAAAATATCCATAGTTACAAAATTATTTGTTTTTTGAACGTCTCCTCTCAACTTTTGACAGTTTTGGTGACAGGTTCTGCTTGAGCACATAAAATCTGCTTATGCAATTTCCTGAATACTAGGTTTTTAACTTTTGATGTTAAATATCTCTGGATCCTTAGATGGTAGAATATCCAAATTTTTACAGTAGTTGTAGATAGATAATATCAGGTTCCTGGTAAAGTGTTATTGAAAAATGTACAAAAACAAGTAAGATAAAAAATAAACGTTTTTGGGTATTTTACTAGTTTAAACTTTACTACTTTAAAGGTACTAGTACAAAGGACACTGCACACATCTTATGGAAAATATAATGTCACTTAAATGAAATAAAATTTAAATGAATATATTGGTCTCTGAGTTTTAATCATTTCGTACCATTGCGCCAACTCTGATTTTTGCTTAATTATGGCGTTAACTGTAATTAAAGTTTATTAATATCGCATTTTTGAAGTTCATAAAACTGTCGTTCATAAATAATATTAGTCTAGTAGGTATTGAAAACAGCCTACTCACCTTTAGCTTAAGCCTGTTAGTGGCAGTATACTTAACTGACCAAATTATACCTACTTTATTATCAATAATAATAGGATAAGATAAGAGTGAGCCTGTGCCTTAATCCCTCAGCAAGATTTATGGAGTAAGCGAATTACAAAATCTTTTTTCTCTCTTTGACAGACGTACATTCCCATTTAATTTTAGATTTATTTTTATCAATTTACGCTCTTATTATTAAAAATACAGAGTTGGCGCAATAATATGAAATTAGTGTAATTTCAAGAAAATATATTCATGTAAATTTTATTTCATTTGAGTGACATCAGGAAAGATGTTAAAAAACTTATTAAAAAATGTTATAGAGAATATATTCAAAATATTGAAGGTAATATAAATAATAGTCCTAAAGAGTTTTGGCAATACCTAAAAGGGAAAAGATCAAATTCAACACTTGCATATAAATATAAACATGAAGATGAATGTTAACTGAAAGTGATATAGCAAATGCGTTTGCACATTATTTTGAATCTATACATTCTAACACTAATTTAATAATAACAGACTCCTACAAGAAATATGGACTTGAACAATTATGTGTTGATTGTATAACTCTAGAAGAAATCAATATTGCAATTAAGTCTTTAAAAAGTAGTGCAGCTATAGGTGTGGATGGGATTCCTTCTTATCTGTTTAAGGCGTATTCAGAAGTTGTTACATCCCCTACAAATGATATTTAATAAATGTTTAGAGACAAGCACGTTTCCGGATGCGATTAAGGCAGGTAGAATAACTCCTATCCACAAATCTGGAAATACGAGTTTAATATCAAATCATCGTCCTATAACAGTATTGCCTTCTCTTGCAAAAATTTTAAAAAAATATGTACAATGGACTGTATACTCATGTTTCAAAAACTTTAATGGAAGAACAACATGGTTTCATAAACAAAAAATCAACTCAAACAAATCTGTGCATTTTCAGTCACTATATTGCTTCATCCATAAATAATTCTCAAGTTGATGTTATCTTTACTGATTTAGCAAAAGCCTTTGATAGAGTAAATCATTCAGTACTATTAAAAAAACTGAGGTCATATGCACTTTCTGACAAGCTTATAAAATTTTTTGAATCTTACCTTACCAACCGTACTAATGTAGTCAAATTTGCGAACTGCTACTCGGACAGTTTTATAACCAGGCCAGGTGTACCGCAAGGTTCCATCCTTGGGCTTTTACTTTTTGTTATGTTCATAAATGACATCACCGATTATATAAAATTTGCCAAGTTTCTTCTATTTGCAGACGTTTTAAAATTATTTCTTACAATAAAAAACGCACATGACTGTATTAATTTACAACAAGATATTCGAGGTATATCCACATTCTGTAAAAATAATGATTTGAACTTAAATGAGTCAAAATGTAAACTATTGACTTTTTCTAGAACGCGAGAAATCATAAGAACAGATTATTTTATTAACGAAATAAAACTTGAAAGATTCAACTAGCGACCGGGTTAATAGGCTATTGAGTATGCTCAAAATAAGAGAGCTAAAAGGAACTACAACGTTCACGGGATTTTATTGTCTCATATGATCAATGGATCTCTAAGTTTGAGAAAACCGCGGAGTGCTTCCATTTAAATGGGTGCGTTTTTGAGAAAGGGGGAATTAGTCCCTAGGCACAGGGTGAATTAGTGTGAGTTATATGCACTTTTGGTACAAACACGTCTACAGGAAAATTGTTCCAGGTCAAATTTACTATCGAAATACGTATCACATTTTAAAGTCAAAAATATTTTTCTTTTACAAAAATATATTCAAAAGAAAAGCAAGAAAAAACACTAAAGAAAGTAATTTTGTTTTTACCCCATAACTTTTTTCCACATGGATATAGGTACCTATAGGTATTGCTTTAGCGAAAAATAACTTCCATTCTTCCTCTTTAAAATGAAGTTTGGTAAAAGTTTCTAGGATTTACAGTTTCCGAAATAGGATTTTTCAAATTTCGCCGCTCACAGCATTTTTGTGCCATTATCCCCATTATTTCGCAAACATTGTTCTGTAACTTTTTTCTACGCATTTCTAGGTATATGCAATGGTACATTTAGTATAAAGGGAAGTCAATTAGCTTTAAAATGGTCTACTGTATTAGGTTGTACGGCTATTTTTAAGCAAGTTATGCTTTTTCAAGGTTTTATGCTTTTAATGATTTTTGATATTTTTAATGATTATTTTTTAAATTAATCAGTATGACTTTTTTCTTGTACATTTAGGTACATATACATTACGGAATAAAAAAAAGCTGATTTTGTTTACTTTAAAATGGTGTATTACAAAAAATTCTAGGATTATTTTTGAACAAGATATCTGTAGGATATCCAAGGGTGTCCGTAATTTGAGAAAATTTTTAAACTTTGGTTTTTTTTCAATTAGAAGAATATTATTGCATATTATAACATAGTTTTTAATTCCAAATAACTTTTCTTAAGGCCGGCCGTTGTATGAAAGAGAGGTCCCCAAATGCCGGCGCAACAGAGAGAAAAGATTCTTTCCCGAGAGATGCTGCCTCTATCGGAGAAATAACGCAATAGATATCTAAGCGAGGCCGCAAACGGCAGAATTTTTAGTAAGTCGATAGTTTAGTTAAGTACAGAGAGTATGCAGGTGCGGCCTCGCTAAGATGACTCGAAATCGTTTTATATATCAGGTGCGAACTTTTAATTTTTTAGTAGGCGGTTTAAGGACGGGGTCTCGCTGAAAATTTTACTTGGATAAATACTGTGCTCGTATCTCGTGGTAAAATCTAAACCAAAAGTATTGGAGAAATCTATTTTAGTCCATGTGGTGAGACCGCTCCCGTCTGGGAAAATTTCTGATTCGGTTTCTTTGTGGATTCCTATTCAAACATGTCCCCTCTAAACAAATCTGAAGGGTGCCGGGCGGAATTTTTGGGCAGAAACTGTTTAAACAATTTTTATAAACAAATAGAAAAGATCACGTTTTTTTGCCCCGGAACATATATTTTTAAGTTTAGTGGGTCATTCTAAACAAGAAAGGTATCTTTTAATTTTTTTCAAAAATTGATAGTTTTCGAGTTATAGGCGATTTAAAATCTGAAAAGTGCGAAAATGCTCATTTACGAGGCCTAAAAACTCATATTTAAATTAGAACTTTTGAGGTTGCCAGATTCTTAGATTGAAGTTTAAACATTCAGCTTGAAGATTCTAAAGAGTGATTGTGTCTAACCCTAATTTAAACCGTCGTGTTTTAATTGTTAAATATACATGTCCATCCGATTTTTTTGTCGGTGCGGCGCGCTCTATTTCAAAAATCTCCAGTTTTCCTCCAAAAAATATTTTTTCTAGATTTTTTGGGACATTTTAAATAAAATAAGTTTCTTGACATTTTTCTCAAAAGTTAACAGTTTTAAAGTTATAAGCGATTTAAAATCCAAAAATGCGTTTTGGCATTTTTCGGATTTAAATCGCTTATAACTTTAAAACCATTAACTTTGGAGAAAAATGTCAAGAAACTTATTTTATTTAGAATATCACAAAAAATCTAGAAAAAATATTATTTGGAGGAAACTAGAAGATTTTTGAAATAGAGCTCGCCGTACCGGCAAAAAAATCGGATAAACATGCATATAACAACTAAAAAAAAAACGGTATAAATTAAGGTTAGACGCGATCACTCATATGTGGACCATATATAACAATTTGGTGTTGCAGGAAAACTTTTACTTCGGATGTCTGGGTTAGGCCTTTTTTGGACCAATTATAACATACTACCTCCGTAACTTTGGAACCGTTCATTTTAGAAGGGTTATGCATAGGACCTTTTTTGTTTCAAATTTAATGTAGAACAATTTTGTATAGAAGGTTGTTCATGCTAAATCGCATAGTTTTAGAAATATTGACGAAAAACGTAAAAAACTACGAATTTACCGATTTCTCCCCCCTCTCCCCCCCAAACCCGACGCTCAAAATGGTGTGACTTTTTTCTGAACATTATGTGGACCATATAGAACAATTTGGTGTTGGAGGATAACTTTCACTTTGGATGTCTGGGTATGGGTCTAACTATACCATACTATATTCCCTAAAATAAAATGTTTCATCATAACGGCTGACCTGAGTAAAAATCACTTATTTATAAGTTAAATTTGAATTATAGGCTTGGATCTCGCGTACAAAAAAGAAGTTGATTAATAACAAGCTGAAAATTTTTAACTTAACTGTGTCTAGTCGGACAAACTTTGATGTACGGGAACACTGAAACAGGCGAAGCTTTAATTGTGGAACAGGTTAAAAATTTGGAACATCAGACTACGAAAACGTTCCATGTATTTTGTCTGACAGAACTTTGATTTGTTACGATTTCATTAAACTCTTATGCAAAAATCAGACTGGTATTATCACCAACTGGGCATTTTAATAAGTTTAACACGAAGAACATGTCAAATGGCAGGAATTATATTTTTGATAAATAGCAATATGATTTTTGCATGAGAGTTTAATGAAACAGTAACAAATCAATTGGAAGTTCTGTTCGAAAAAATACATGGAGCGTTTTCGTAATCTGACGTTCCAAATTTTTAAACTGTTCTACAATTAAAACTTCTCCTATTCTTCTCCTGAAAAAACTTCTCCTGAAAACTTAGTGAAAACAGAGAAAATTTAGTGAATTGCAAATATTTAATTCAAAAGAAACTTTTTATTTATTCTAAGGGACTGTCGGCCCTCGGCAATAACGTTTTCTTTCATTCTGCGTTTAATTTTTTTAAAAATACTTATTAGTTTTCTCAGTATTCGAAAAAAATGAACACATTTAAAACACAGGAAAATTTTGAGAGGCGACATTTTGCGTCTTTCCCCTTAAATTTTTTTGCAACATGAATGAAGCACCCTGTGTATTAAATTAAAAATATACATTCAAGTAAATAAACAATAATATTTTGTTATATCAAAGTTTTCAAACAAATTTTATATAGGGTGTCTGCATAACTAGCAACCATATGGTTTCATATTAATTTTATTAATTATTAATTTTAATTATTATTAATACATTATTAATTTTACGGGAAAAGGTAATACCCAAGTTAAATACATAATCATAATTCATAGAGTATGTGTTTACTTAAGGGTAATTATCATTAGAGTAAAAGATTCACTTTATAGGAATAAAACTGCTAAGTTGCGTTATGGGTACTAATTTATGTTTCTAGTCGTCAAGGAGTGTGATTTGATGTTTGATTTTCATATGGCAAGCGTAATTCAATCTATCTACATACTTCAAAGAAAAAAATTAGGAAGGGACAATAAAATGTAATATATTTTAGACGGAGTACGTTCAACATTTCAGGACGGGAATAATAATCATTTTTTCAGTAATAACACAATATTTGATTTTTGAGATTTCTCTAGCTGTTCATGAAATAAATAAAATTGTATATAAAAATGATTATCTCATTTAAAATAAATATTTCTTATTTACCAATCCTTCGGTTTGGCGCCCCATTGGGGTTACGCACGCGTGCACCGCACGCGTTGCACGCCCGGTTACGGGGCCCTGATATTATTCCAAGTACGCAATAATGAACCACTCGCATCCCTCAAAACGGTATTACTCTCTATACAGTACCGAAATTTCCAAAGGAAAGTTTCAAACGGGCCATACCGCTCCTGAATTTTGCACATGTATATAATATTTTTCGTAGCGCCATCTTATACATAATGGCTACATTAACAGAGCTTAGATTCTTACAGATTCCTATACTGTATTCGTATTATATGTCGAATATTTACGTTTCACATGCCAATTTCTATTAATTTCAGAAATTTATTTTAAAAGTACACCACACAAAAAGTACTTTATTAATTCACATTTTTTTAACGTTATATCCTTCCATTACTTCTACTGTAGTGCTAAACGGAATTTTATCATGAAATTCATTTAAATACTTAAGTAATTTAGATATAAACGCTCTTATATTTATTGAGAAAAAAGCAAAACTTTCACATTTTTTTATAAACAATACACAACAGGTAGGATAACAAAAATATGGCTGGAACTAGCGACATATATTGTTAGTAGGTTAAGCATTTTTCGGTATACATATATGCTCTAGATTATGAGTGGTGTACTTTATAAAGGTGATGGGATCGGCTATACTTATAACATTACCAATGGCCGGCCTTAATAACGCTTTTCGATATTGTGAAATATAAAGGTACTTCTCTTGAGCGAAATTCATATTTTTTAACATACCCTGTACACTATTTATAAAATTTTATATCTGATGATTGTATCTTAGGTTTTAGACTATGCAGAGCATTTTATAAAGAACAATTATTTTTCGTAAAGTTAATAATAAAAAAGTTGTCCATATGGTTCCAACGTAGTGGGACTTATTACATGTGTATATGTCACATTTTGAAACAGCATATCTTGTTTAAAAATAGCCCTAGAATTTTTTACAATACAGTATTTTAAAGTAAAGAAAATAAGCTTTCTTTTTTATTTGACAGTGTATATGTTACAGTTCAAGTTGATTATCCAGTTGGAGTTGACTCCAACTAGTTGGAGTCAACTCTAACGGCTGGTTTCAGTAAAAGTTGATTATAAATATAAAATGAAGATTTATATTCAACATTTACTAGTAAAAGTAGACTCCAACTAGGAAAAGTATACTCTTCCCAATGCCATTTAGTAAAAGTTGATTCTGATTCACACAAACAGCCGATTCTAGAAATTAAATGTTACTGAATATGTTCAAATTAGGCTAGCCTGTATCGTCGCCCCCGTTAGGTAAATTACTCCGATTCGAATTTTTTGCACAAACTTACCCAAAAAGAAGTCCTTATAACAAATACTGGGTGCCAGGCAGTACCTTGATCGATAAATTGTTTAAACAATTTTTTTTAGACAAATTCACAAAAATAATTTTTTCACTTCGAACAATTTTTTTAGATCATTTGGGTTATTCTGACCAAAAATAGTTATTTTCCTAACAAGTGCAGAAAGTCATACTTTTCCGTACGCGACTGCAGTTTGCCGAACGACGCGAAGCGGGAGTTCGGCAAGCAGTCGAGTGCGGAAAAGAGACTTTCTGCAAGCGTTAGGAACAATATTTTTTCTACGAGTCTTTAAAAAATGACCAAATCCTAATCAATTAATTTAATTAATATGAAAATACATACACAAATTAATTCTTTGGCAAGGTTGTTAAAACCAAACTTTCAGCATAATTGGTTAGCATGACGACGATCTTGGTTTCCATGACGACGATTCAAAACCACTGTTATTGTCTACTGATTTGACTTTCGAATATTATGTCAAAATTATTTTATTTCATCGAATTCTCGCGTTAATTTCATTAAAACATGAACACAATAAGATATATTTGAAATAAATTAGTAAATAATATCTAAATATTAGTTTATTGTATGTATTATAATTACTTTAAAGCCATATTAACATATCTAAATTAACACGCGTGCGGAAACGTAAAACGCATGCGAAAAAGAAAAACGCGTTCGCGAAAGTAGACATTTTTGCACGCTCGTAGAAAAAAGGTATTTTGTGATTTTTCTCTAAAATTGATTGTTGTCGAGTTATACGCGATTTAAAATTTGAAAAATGCGAAAATAGCAATTTTCAAGGCTTAATAACTCGGTTAAAATCCATTATTATGAAAGTCAGAAAGTGACCAAATTAAAGTTTATAGCCCCCTCTACAAGATCCAGCAGAAATTTTTGTCACTATTTTATTACTAAGCTTTATCTTTAATTATTAACAATGAGCGCTAAGTGCGTATTAGGCGGCCGTCAATGGTGAGTGCTAAAGAGATGCACCATTCCAGCCGTCCAATGGTGAATCTCACTCGCACTCACATTGACGGCCGCCTCAATACACGGTTAGCGCTCATTGTTGATAATTAAAAAAAAATAATATCTTTTTAATGAAATAATGACAAAAATTTCTTCAGGATCTTAAAAAGGTAGCTTTAATCTTTGATTTTTTTTAGTTTCTGACTTTCATAATATATAATATCGTATGGCATTTTTGCCTTTCGGACAGTTCCGGCGCCAATTACATCTTTAACCCTGTTTCAAGTAACTAGTGTCGATGTACACTAGCCCAGGTGGACCGACGGCTTAACGTGCTCTCCGAAGCACGGTGAGACGGCTCGTGTCATTATTGGAAATGAAAATGGTTTGCCTTTAACAGGGCTCGAACTCACGTGCACTGGCGTATGAGGCCAGCGATTATGCCGTTACTCCACGGCCGCTCGCTCGACTTTAACGCTAATGACTGCTCGTGTCATTATTGGAAATGAAAATGGTTTGTCTTTAACAGGGCTCGAACTCACGTGCACTGGCGTATGAGGCCAGCGATTATGCCGTTACTCCACGGCCGCTCGCTCGACTTTCACAATAATTATCTTTAACCGAGTTATTAAACCTTGAAAATGGTTATTTTGGCGTTTTTCAAATTTTAAGTCGCTAATAACTCGACAACAGTCAATTTTAGAGAAAAAAAAGCCCAAAGGATCTAAAAAAAATTTGTACGAAGTGAAAAAATTTATTTTTGCGAATTTGTTAAAATAATTGTTTATCGCCAAACGTCACTAAAATCATTCATTATTGTACTCATTTGCCCTCATTTTCGGCAGTAAAGTAACACTTTGTTTTATTGAAAGAAGAATGTTACTTTACCTGCCGCGATAATTAATCAAATTAACCGAGATTGAATGTAAGTGGTCAATGGCAGCAATCGATTATTTATTTGAGTGAAATTAAAATTTATTTACTTTAATTATTAAAATATTGTACAAAATTTATCTTATTATTAATAAAATTTATGTCAAAAAGTAAAATTCTGTCGTGTTTCGCAATTATATTCATACAAAATAAATCAAAACTTTACAGATTTAGTAATTAGGTAGCGTTTCCCAACCGGTGGGTCGCGGGCAGATTTCAGGTGTGTCGCGGCGTGGCTCTTACAGTAGCCGAGTGACGTACAGAGTACAGAATAGCCTATCATCATGGGTGAGAGATGGGTCGCGAATATGAAAAAACATCAGAAGGTGGGTCGCCAGACATAAAAGGTTGGGAACCACTGAGGTAGGTATACAATATTGATAACTATCGATTAAACATCAAAACCGGCCATCATGCAAAAGTCATCTGTCATTACTGTCATTCGAATTTTTTATTTCGTCTAAAATTAAAAAAAATTCCTCAAAGTTGTAAGTAAGTGTTAATGTTTTTTATGATTGACGATACAATTTTGTACGCACCACCTCAATACTCTTTATCGAACGCGTCTGTTCCTCTGCTCGTAATATCAGACTCGTTCGATAAAGAGTCACTTTACTGACTGACTTTACTGAAATTGGTTAAACAATTTTTCGACCGCGGTACCGCGTGACACCCTGTGTATTTGTTATGGATTGTTATACGGATGTATTTGTTTGAGTAAGTTTGTGCAAAAAAATCGAATCAGAATAATTTACCTAACGGGGGCGACGTTACAGACTATACTAATAAGTAGTTGAAACGGTCAAAACAAAGAAACGTACACTCATCAAAAATGCACTTGAGATTCTCGTATAATCAACATTTACTGAATCGATCCAGGAAGAGTCAACTCCAACTAGTAAAAGTTGATTTAAATTTTTAAAATCAACTTTTACTGCTCGTTTCAGTTGGAGTTGACTCCAACTAGTTGGAGTCAACTCTAACTGAGAATCAACTTAAACTGTAACATATATACCTAAATATACAATAAAAAAGTTATAATGAGAAATTTAAAAATAATCATAAAATATATCAAAAATCATTAAAAGTATAAAATTTTGAACAACCATATCTTGCTTAAAAATAGTCATACAATAGATGACTTTAAAGGTAATTAACTCTTCCTACTAAATGTAGAAAAAAGATGCAGAAAAATGTTTGAAAAGTAACAAGGAGAATGGGCCTAAATCGCTGTGAGTGGCAAAATTTGAAAAATCATATTTTGGAAATTATAAATTATAGAGACTTCTACCAAACGTCATTTTAAAAAGGAAGGATGGCAGTTTTTTTGTGTGAAACAATGCCTATACTTATATCCCCGTAGAAAAAAAGTTATGGGGCAAAAAACAAAATTGCTATCTTTCATGTTTTTTTCTTGCTGTTCTTTTGAATATATTTTTGACTTTCAAATGTGATGTTTTGATAGTAAATTTAACCTGGAACAATATTTTCCTGTAGACATATTTATACCAAATGTCCATTGAACTCGCCCTAATTCGCTCTGTGCCTAGGGACTAATTCACCCCTTTCTCAAAAACGCACCCCTTTAAATGGTAGCACTCTCCGGTTTTTTCATATATTGATTATATATTTCATATATATTTCGGTCCATTGATTATATGAAACAATAAAACCCCGTTAACGTTGTAGTTCCTTTCTAGAATACATAATCAATAGCCTATAATGGGAATTCTGGTTACTACAACACCAGCAGTTTCATTGTCCAGTATCTCTTGCATAATAACTTCTGTGTAAAAGTTAAATAGCAATGGAGAGAGAATGTGTTAGTAGTAATCATTTGTGGAGATCATTGTTCTGACATATCGACGGTTAAACTGCAAAACCTCGTAAGTCAGTTTTATGTAACTTTAGAGGAGAGACGAAAAACATTTTGGCTTCTTTATGTAAGATTCAATTGATTCATTTTGTGTGTGTAGGATTCTTTTTATGTAACGATTCCATTACCATTAAGTAAAATTCAGTAATATTGTTTCTTTTTGTCAAAGAGCGACTTACGAGGTTTTGTTACTTAAAATCTTAAGCTGTCATTAAACTTACGAGGTTTTGTCTCATAAAAATGCAACTTACGAGGTTTTGTAACTTAAAATCTTACTTATGAGGATTTTGTAGATGTCGCTAGTACCATTAAATTTAAATATTGACTTACAAGCTTTCGTAGTTTAAAAGATATGTAAAAGTATAAACCAACAAAGTATAAAAGTAATAATGGACCAAAAATCGACTTACGACGTTTTGATTTTCAATTTTTAGTTTTATCATGTAAAATTATTGTTTTATCATCTAATGATCGAGATCGTGAAATATTGATGTTATTTACTTTTAGAAATCTGCAAATTGGTGTATAGTTCACTTTGAGAATAGTGAAAAATTAAAGGAAGCATTACCCATTTTAAAGGAGAAAAAGATACAGAACAAACTCATCAAAATCAAAAGTTGCAAGCAGAGTAACAAACAAAAGAAAGAAAAGAAGCCAGCAGAATACTCCACAAATTCTTTAGAGAGCTTGTTGAATCAAAAGTAAGGAAAACATGCCTCCCCAATTTTTAGGCAATCCTTTTGACCAGGGAGACCTGGGACCTGATGATGACTTTGATGTAGATGATGACTGGATTTCATTTAATAATGAAGCGGTGAGTTAACACTTTTATACAATGCTTTATCTGAAAGCCTCAACATATCAACTTGTTAATCTTTAATCCAAAACACCAATATAACTACTTCAAATTTTAAAAATTGTTGTTAGTTCTATGGATCTTTACTACGTGCTTCCAATTAAGTTTAGACCAGGGCGCATCTGTAAAAATATTAGTACATTTGGACGTTAAGAGGTGACTCAAATTTTTTTGCAGAAATTGCTTGAAAATAACTCAAATAATAATATTTGAGTTATCCTCCCTCTCAAAAAGGTCCGGAACATTGTTTAAATTGTTTAAATAATCAAAATGTCAAAAAATGAAGGAGAAATTCGATTTTTTTCTTCGTTTTTGATTATAACTTTAAAAGTATTCTTTTCCGAGAAAACATGTACTAACATAAAAGTTGCGTAATTAAATTTCCTACAATATAAAATTAGTTAAAATTTTAAAAAATAGTCACCCTTGTTGCAAAATAGCAATAATTGCGAAAAAACCATACGAAAACAAGTATTGGCATTTTACGTTTTTCAACCATTTATGCTACACTTAGGACCTTCATATTTGACTCAGAAAAACTTTGATACTGTAAAACAATACTGTAAATTTCATTAAGATCGGTTTAATGGATTTTGCAAAATAAATTTTGCAATCCAAAAATTCATTTTTTCAAAATGTTACAGGACTGAAAATTAAGCAGATAGCAAGTTGAATTTTTTTGCTTATAGAAGTGTACTGTACCTTTTATTTGCAAAACTAAAATCGATTAACTAC
This sequence comes from Diabrotica virgifera virgifera, assembly GCF_917563875.1. NCBI lineage: Eukaryota > Metazoa > Arthropoda > Insecta > Coleoptera > Chrysomelidae > Diabrotica > Diabrotica virgifera. The sequence goes on along the minus strand of NC_065449.1, from coordinate 171,825,016 downwards.
CAAGGCGTCAGGAATTTTTTTAAATAAACATTAATTATTGGTGCTACGCGCAGGACAGCGGGTAGTTTGCTCAGATTGGGCATTCCAATGACCTTTGATAATGATTGATACATTTTAATTTTTATTACATTTCGATATAAATAAATAAATTTGTTTATTGCAAAATAAAAACACATAATCTATCCTTTGAAATAACACTTTTTTTAGCAAAAACTTTTTTGTTCATATATTTTAACTTAGAGAATAAAAGTTTATTATTTTTAAACATATGTAATTGTTTAAACAATAGGTTTGTTCTAGCATCAGTTTCAAACGGTTTGAAACCATAGCGAATAGTCGACCAGTGTGAGTAGATGGGATAGCACTGGTGACTGTATTATATTCTCTCACTGACCAACTGTTTGCTGACGGGTTCTGACTAGTTTGACTGTTTGCTGAAACAAACCTAATATTTCACAAACAATAATAAAATTAGTTTGATTTTTGTGGAATTAAAATATTAAAATACAACAAAATATAGAGTAAGAAAATAATATATTAAATAAAGATTGGAAGAAATTTTGGTGGAAATCAACTTGTATGAATCGAACACCGCTGTCCTGTGCGTAGCACCAAAAATTAATGTTTATTTAAAAAATTTCCTGACGCCGCGGTAATTAATCGATTTTAATTTTGCAAATTGCAAATGAAAGTTACAGTACACTTCTATAAGAAAAAAAATTCAACTTGCTATCAGCTTTATTTTCAGTCCTGCAACATTTAAAAAAAATGAATTTTTTTTGCGAAAGCTGCATTGCAAAATTTATTTTGCAAAATTTATTAAACCGATCTTAATGAAATTTACAGTATTGTTTTACTATATCATAAAGTTTTTCTGGGTAAAATATGAAGGTCCTAGGTGTAGCATAAATGGTTGAAAAACGTAAAATGCGAATACTTGTTTTTGTATGGTTTTTTTTTCGCAATTCTTGCTATTTTGCAACAAGGGTGACTATTTTTTAAATTTTTAGTCAAGTCTATATTGTAGGAAATTTAATTACGCAACTTTTATGTCAGTCCAACTTTTCTCAGAAATGAATAGGTTTAAAGTTATAATCAAAAAAACCAATAAAAAAAATCGAATGTTTCCTTCATATTTTGACATTTTGATTATTTAAACAATGTTCCGGACCATTTTGAGTGGGAGGATAACTCAAATATTATTATTTTGAGTTATTTTCAAGCAATTTGTGCAAAAAAATTTGAGTCACCTCTCAACGTCCATCTCAAAACAGATGCGCCCTGGACTATTAACCAATCTCTATATGAGATAGTAGTCGGGGCTAATATACACTGACTGACACGAAAAACGGCACACCATAAAATGGGCCATTTTTGATGTCTCGAATTTCCTAAACGTGTTGTCCGATTTAAGTGATTTTTAATATGTTATATAATAGTTATATGTTAATATATATGTTATTTAATATGTTATAGTTCTTTAACAGTATCGCTGTAATAATATTGTTGCTAAACTGTATTCATTTTACAGATTCCCAACTGTAAACATACGCACATGGAAGCTAAACAGGGTCGTACTGAACTGAGGTGTATCATATATTTTACCGTGAGTGAATGGACTATTATGAAACTGCAGTCTGTATATTTTTCATGACCAGAAAAGGAAATAAAACTTTTTGAAACATCAATAAATTAAAAGTTTGGGTTTTCTTACCTTTATAAAAGTGATTACCACAAGCTATTTTTACTTTTGAACAATAAATACTTTGTTTATGTATATTAAAAGGTCATTAAACAGACTGCACACTATAAAACTTATAAAAAAAAACTATAAAACACGACCAGTATTAATTAATAACTCAACAATAACTACTGTGAAATACATATAACACAAAATAGTATTATCTTAAAAACCAACACATTACATACGATTTGAATTTGCTGACTGACAAGTTTGGACCTGTAAAATGAGAACCCGCCTCGTTTAGGGCAATAAATTACATTTAATAGCCTCTTGACGAATGAGAGGGCGAATAGTAACACATGCGTTTGTTTATAGTTGGGAATTTGCTATATGAATGCACTTTAGACAGGTAGTATAAATTGTCATTGTATACCGGGTGTACCATCAAACTGTGTTTTTGTCTCAAACTTCACCACACCCTGTGGAATATTTTAGCATCTATAAAATACTGAAATTAAAACCTAACTATAGCCTCAGCTTTTCCTAACATCCTGTTTTTTTTATTCATACCCTTATGTTGGATAATTAAAATGTTTTAGCAACTAGCCATCTTCACCAATATAGGGTGTTTCTAAATAAGTGCGGCAAACTTTAAGTGGCAATTCTGCGTGAAAAAATAATGACTGTTTGCTTTATTAACATATGTCCGCAAATGCTTCGTTTCAGAGATCCTGGATGTTAAATTTTTTTACAAACTGACGATATATTTATTTCTCTAAAACCATTTGAGATATACAAATGAAATTTGGTAGATTTTAAGAGGTAGTTATTGCGCATTTTTTGACATACAATTAAGAATTTTATATTCACCATTGGCATGCATACGGGTACTATTACCCATCATACTACCTGTATGACGGGGAATACAGGTCACCAGGTCTTAAAACCTACCAAATTTCATTTGGATATTAGTGCAGTCACTGAAGGTTTTCACCTCCGATTTCGTTGAACCTTCATCGATTTTCATGAAAATTTGTGAGTAGTTAGAGGATACCTCAAGGAACAAAGGTAAGGTGACATGATGCAAACTTGCGCTTTTACCCTGGGGGTGGATGCAACCCCTTCTCGGGAGTGAAAATTATTTTATTAAAAATAATACCATAAATCGATAGAGGGACAAATTCTAAGCAAAATTTGTTATATAAAGTTATTAATATAAATCAATACTATTTGAGTTATTAAAGATAAAGATTTTATTTTTTCGTAAAACAATGCATGTTTTAGAGCTTTTTTCACGTTGTAACTCAAAAACTATAAGCTTTTACAAAAAAATTATAATCACTAAAATTGAAGTTAATAAAAAATTGAATACAATCCTCACTTAAAGAACTAAACTATAGATAATTCAAAGTAAGTTATGGGCAATTGAATGTATAATTTTCCGACGAGTACTCAAATCTAAGTATTCAAGCTTAAATAATGGGAAACCGATGCATTTTATAAAATATATCTGCTAAGTACTTGTCAAAGTACTTCGGAATATGTACCTATCAAATGAGCTCCAGAAGAAGTTAATAGCATTAAAATTAAGCAAGTTATGATGAAAATAAAAGAACCTTTTCGAATTGTTTAGGAGAAATTGGAAAAAAAACATATGCCATTTCCACAAAAATTAAAAGTTATAGTAATCCTCACAAGAATTTCTTTATATTAGCATAAGTGATGATTTCAACAATTTTGACCGGTTTAGACTGCATATTTTTGAAAAAAAGGTATAATTTAAAAAAATCAGAATTTTAAAATTATTAGCTTTATATGGTTTTTAGGCGAACCTAATATAAAAATTGACGGAGTTGTTAAAAAAAACAATAAGATTTTTTGGAAAATTTTTAAAAGATAAATTTTGAAAAAATTTTGCAGCATAAATTTTAATGCTAACAAGTTGTTCGGGAGCTCATTTGATAGATATTTCTAAGTACTTTAACAAATGTTTAATAAGTTTATGTTATAAAGTGCATAATTTTCCCGTTATTTAAGGTACTAGTACACTTTAGAAGACCGAAAATAAGCATTTTTTCAAGATTTTTATTCTCAGAGCCTTTATTAAAAATAAACATAAAAGTAGTAGTTTATTAATTTAGTTAATCTCAGGATTGGGACCTCTAAAACAAAAAAATCGTACGGCATTTGAAAAAGGAAGGTTTCTTACTTGACAATTTACCACCGTTGTGAAAAATTCCGCAAAAAAAGATTTTATGGAAATTTGAAAAAAATTTGTGAAAAAATCGCCCGTTTTTCTTCAGTTTTTCATGGTTAAAAAATATTTATTTTTTATTTTTTGGTCAAATTGTGGTAAATTGTCGCGTAAGAAACCTTCCTTTTTCAAATGCAGTACGATTTTTTTGTTTCAGATATCCCAATCCTGAAATTAACTGTCCGCCATCATTTTTCGAGGCCTCGACTTTTGCGCCCTCTACAATATTAGTGTACGTGCATAAATGAAAAAAGATATATTTTTTGTACTCTCTAATAATTTAATATGTAAACAGTTTTATGTTCATTTTTAATAAGGGTTCTGAGAAAAAAGTTCTTGAAATTCTTGAAAAAAATTATTTTGGTTTTCTAAAGTGTACTAGTAGCTTAAGCTTGAATATTTAGATTTGGGTACTCGCCAATAAAATTTTACATTCAATTACCTATAACTCACCTTTAGTTAACATTAAAAGAGTTTTCTAGTAAGAAGTTTATTTTATTTTTTTATTAGCTTCAATTTTGGTAAGAATAACTTTTTTGAAAAAACTTATAGATTTTGAGTCATTTATGAAAAATCGGTTAAAAACATGCATTTTTCTCACGAAAAATTCAAATCTTTGATCTTTAATAACTCAAAAAGTTTTGATTTATTTTAATAACTTTATAAATCAAATTTTGTTTAGAATTTGTCCCTCTATCGAATTATAGGGTTATTTTTCATAAAATAATTTTCACTCTCAAGAGGGGGTGCCATCCACCCCCAGGGTAAAAGCGCAAGTTGGCACCATGTCATGATGTCTTCTTTGTTCCTTGAAATATCCTCTAACCACTCACCAATTTTCATGCAAATCGATGGAGGTTCAACGAAATCGGAGGTAATAGCTCATATCCACCTTCAGTGACTGCACTATATCTCAATCGGTTTTAGAACAATAAATAAATCGTCAGTCTGGAAGAAAAAATTCAACATCCCGTATCTTGGAAACGAAGCATTTGCGGAAATATGTTTATAAAGCAAACAGTCATTATTTTTCATGCATTAAAGTTTGTCACACTTATTTAGAAACACCCGGTATTGATGAAGAACATGGCTAGTTGTTAAAGTACTTAACTTTTTTATTATCCAATATAAGCGAATGAATCAAAAAACAGAATGTTAAGAAAACCTGAGGATATTTAATTTCAATATTTTCTAAATGCTAAAATATTCCACAGGGTGTGGTGAACTTTGAGACAAAAACAGTTTGATGGTACACCCGGTATACGATGACAATTTATTGTTAATTCATAATGTCATGGACCTGACGTAATCATTTAGTGACGTCGATCTACGAACGAAACAACTTTGAGAAAAAACACAATTTAATTGGTACACCCGGTAAACAATGACAATTTATGTGTCTAGTAACAATATTATTACAGCGATATTGTTAATGAATAAGGCTACAACATATTAAAAAAATCACTTAAATCGGTCTCTCTCTTCAATCCTGACCCCCCGTAGGGAGTGTAGTGGTCGACGTGATGTCGTGTATTGTACGTCTCCAAAGATCTCTGTCTCTGGCCATTTCTTTTAACTCATGCATAGGTCTTTTGCATATTCCTGTAATCTGATCGATCCATCTTGTTGGGGATCTTCCTCGTGATATTCGGCCTTCCACCTTTTCTTGTATAATGAGGTTTTCCATGTTTTCTGTGTTGGCTCTCATAACATGTCCACAGTATTTTAATTGTTGGAGATGGACTTTACTGGAGAGCCGTTGGCTAACTTTTAGCTCTTTTAAAATCGAATTATTTGTTCTATGGTCGGTCCAAGGAATTCGTAGCATTCGTCTCCAACAGAACATTTCAGTGGCGTCTATCTTTCTTCTTTTCGAATTTCTCAGGGTCCAAGATTCACATCCGTAAGTCAGTATTGGGGATATTAAGCAGTTGATCAACCTCATATTTAACGCTCTTGAAATTTGACAGTCCTTCCATATTGTGGTCATCTGTGCTGTGGCGACTTTTGCTAGATCACATCTACGTTTTATTTCTTCCTGTAGAACTATGTGACTACAGCTGTTTCGGCAGAGTGCCTTTCTCAGGTGATTTAGTTTACTATGTGTTTGCCTTTTTAAAGTCTTTAACTGAAGAGATTGAGGAGTGGGGAGCTGTTTGTCTCGAGTTGGTCATTCAGAATTATATCTGTATTTTTTAATTTATTAATTTCCATAGATTCTAATAAAGATAGCTTAAGGCCTGTATTTTGAATATGCAGAATTTGAAACTCTTCATTAAAAGAATGATTATGATCTAGAAGGTGAAGTGCGTATTAAGAAGTGTCTGTTTTTCTATTGTTGAAAGCCCTCTTGTGTTCTGCTATCCGTTTGTCAAAGGTTCTGCCAGTTTGACTGATGTAAGTTTTCGGACAGTCACCACAAGTTAGTTTGTAGACACCACTCTGTAGTTGTTTTCTCTTTCGGCTCTTATTGTTCTTAATATATTTGTTTAAGTTGTTTTTAGTTCTGAAAGCTTGTGTTATTCCTTTCTTTTTTTATGTATCTGGCTATTTTTGTTCGGCACTCTGCCGAAACAGCTGTAGTCACATAGTTATAATAAATTTTGTGGAAGTATAGAAAACAAACGTTTTCAGTGTTTTAAGAATTCGGAATGAAAATGATCATGCTTTACCATCTTTGGTACTTTTGATAGCATACTTTACTTCTTCGACTGTAAGTGGAGGTCCAGATTTGCAATTGGTGTTTGTTGTAATGCAAGTGTTACCTCTTATATCTTGATAAGTTTTTTCTACATATTTAATCCAAATATCCCTTTTTTGTTCTATTTCCAATACTGTTTCCCTGATTTTCTGTCAGAAATCCAGTGTTCTTGGGTTTATATAAGCCTGCAGCTTCTTTCATCTTTTTATGGAGGTTAAATGAATAATGTTTTTGTTGTAATGACTCTATCTCTGTACATTTCGAGCTTAACCAATTTTCTTTTGCTATTTTAATAGTCCTTTTAATTTCATCATTTATTTTGTTGTTAGTTATTCTTATTACCTTTAGCCTTTCTTCTGTCTTCCATACTTCCATCATACATAGAATCTCCTCTGTCATCCATTCTTTTTTCTTTGTTCTTTCAGGTCTTAAGTATTTCTCTGATCTTTCTTGACTTACTTTGTGTATCTTTTCTAGTTCTACCTCTGTGCCATTTATTTCTGTATGAACCCACGTTTCTTCTTTTAGGCGTTTTTGTACCTTTTCTTTTACTGTTTTATTTTTCAGTTGATTAATATCGTATTTTCGAATTTTTGGTCTCTCAATTTGTAGTGCTTATAAATAGTCCAGAAAGCCACTGCGCATCCGCTAGGAAAAATATTCCGATTCGGATTTTTTGCACAATCTTACTCAAAAAGGACCCCTTTTAACAAATTTGCATGTTGCCAGTACCAAAAGTGGGTAAAAAATTTTTTAAACGTTTTTTTTTGTTTTTTTTCTAAAATTATTTTTTTTGCATGGAACAAAGTTTTTTAGGTTTTTTGGATCATTCCAAACAGAAAAGGTCTTTAGTGACTTTTCTCTAAAGTTGATAGTTTTTGACATATAAGCGATTAAAAATTGAAAAATTGCGAAATTGGCCATTTTTAACCCTCAAAAACTATGTGAACAACTGAAAATTTGAATGTTGCCAAGGTAGGTAGATATTCTTTAAACATCGATTGATGAAATCCCGAAGAGTTTTTTGCAATACAATATTCAAAACTCCTTTTGAAAAAGCGTGCGCGACACTATTTTCCACCGATAGTATGGTGCAAATGAAAGGAATAAATTCGGTATTTCGTAAACCGGTGACTTTAAGGAAAAATCCCGAAACAGGTCGATTTTTATTTTTAAGTTATGATATTGTGGCATATATGGTATAGTAGTGACGTCATCCATCTGGGCGTGATGACGTAATCGATGATTTTTTAAATGAGAATATGGGTCGTGTGCTAGCTCGTTTGAAAGGTTCTTCAATTCTCTATTCAGTAATATAAACATTTATATAATTATTTATACAGGGTGTCCTTCTACTTCTTTATTTGTCAGATAATTTAATTTAATAAAAAAATTTTGGACACCCTGTATAAATAATTATATAAATGTTTACATTACTGAATAGAGAATTAAAGAACCTTTCAAATGAGCTACCACACGACCCCTATTCTCATTTAAAAAAATCATCCATTACGTCATCACGCCCAGACGGATGACGTCACTAGTATACCATATATACCACAATATCATAACTTAAAAATAAAAATCGACCTGTTTCGGGATTTTTCCTTAAGGCTATGGGTACATAATTCGCAAATATTTTACGGCTATCCCTACTTTTTCTGTCTTTACACGGCAAATTACGTGTAGTAAAATTCTCACTGGTATGGAAACTGCAGATGTAAACATTAGGTTGACAGTGACATTGTCATTAGAAAGGTAGAGATGGCTATTTCGGTTTCGTTCAGTTTTTGAATGTTCTTGGATAACCTTTACTTGTATAAATGATAGGATTATTTTTTCACTAATTATGTATTCAGTGGTTACCATTATTTATATACTATACAAATAGTCGAAAAAGAAAAAAAGTTGTAAAGTTATTTTAATAATGTCCTGTTACCATGGAAAGCTTAGATAAGGTTTGAACATGTGAAGAACTGCGTTGTATAGATGTAGTATTACTCAATTAATTTATAAAGACTTTATTTATTTCTTTATTTGCGCAAATTAAAATATGGGACGTTGTTACAAGAAATGTGTTACTGAAAAGCGAAGAAATAGACGGTTAGCTCAATTGAAGTAAGTACTTTTTTACATAAATTTAATTAATTACTTTTGTATTTTTCAAATTAATTTTAAATTTATAGTGAAAATATGATCTATAAAATCTATCGGTAAACCAATAATTTTCGCATTAAGTTTTATTCTCGTTTAAAGGAGTAAACTATTTATTACTACACAACAGAAGTACCTACTACTGACCAGAAGTATCTACTACAAAGCGTAGCGCCAGCCGTGTCTGCATTACACCAATCGTGATGGAATTAGTTTTCCATGTGCTTGTGATTTGTGAATTCACATTTTTACGTACCAAATTATTAGAATTGTACATGAGTAAACATGAGTGACTCAGATCCGAAGCGACAAAAGAGTTACGCGAGGATAAAAATAAACAGTTTTTATTTGTTAATCTTCTTCACAATTATTAAATTTTATTTGATAAAAGAATGACCCCAAAAATTAAGAATCTGCTTCTTAGTTTGTATATTTTTCTATGACACACATTCATAAATGCTGCCATATTGTAACAAAAAAATACCTAGGCCGAAGACGTCCACCCACCAACTTCACTTAAACTGAAGCAAAATACTACTAACATACTTCAAAAGCGTAGTACATTCTTCTATGTAGGCTGGTAAATAGTAGCAAATACTACGGAGAAAAGCAAATGCTTTTTAAGTGTAGTGAAATCTTCAAAAATGTAGTACGTACTTGAAGCATCAGCATTTACTACATTTTATGCCACCATGGCCACTTTACTTTTTAGCTAAACTCGTACATATTTACGGTTATCGGAACAAACTCTTATAAAATAATACTTTTATTTGAACTTTAATGACTTGAAATACTTGGATTTTCCATAAATAATATATAAACAATAAATAACTTTTTATTAGTTGTACGCCTTAAATCAATTATTATTTTTCAAATACACTATCAATACTATTTAATAAACAACTCTTTGATTGATTTTATTATCATCGTAAAAGCGTTAAAAAGCTGTAGCAGAATGAACTGCTATATCAAAATAGCGGGTTGGACACATCTCTACTTGTCACTGTCTTGAGTCTTGTCATAACATTATATTCGAATGAGTGCGTTGTATGACAAAGATAGCGAATGTTCGATTTCCACGGTCCATTTTTTTCGAATCCTGAAAAAACTAATAAATATTTTTAAAAAATTTAAACACAAAATGAAAGACTAAATTATTATCGAGGGCCGAAAGTCCCTTAGAATATATAAGAAGTTTCTTTCGAATGAGATATTTGAAATTAAAAATCACACTACATTTTCTCTTAGTTTTTCACCCCTGTAACTTATTAAAATAAACATTATAGAAGTTATAAGGGACTTTCGGCCCTCGCTAATAACGTAATCTTTCATTATGCGTTTAAATTTTTTAAAAATACTTATTAGTTTTCTCAGGATTCGAAAAAAATGAATCCCCATTTGAATTGCATTGCAGCCGAAAATACGTACCGATCCTCTTAAAGGCGCCGGTTTACGAAATAACGAATTTATTAATTTCATTTGCACCATAAGGTCGGTGGAAAATAGTGTCGCGCACGCTTGATTAGCAATTAAAAAACAAAGGAGTTTTGAATATTGTATTGCAAAAAACTCTTCGGGATTTCATCAATCGATGTTAAAAGAGTATTAAAACATTCAAATTTAAACAGTCAAATTTTAAATTTTTCACATAGTTGTTGAAGGTTAAAAATGGCCGATTTCACAATCTTTCAATTTTTAATCGCTTATATGTCAAAAACTATCAACTTTAGAGAAAAGTCACCAAAGACCTTTTCTGTTTGGAATGATCCAAAAAACCTAAAAAAACTTTGTTCCGTGCAAAAAAAAATAATTTTAGGAAAAAAACAAAAAAAAACGTTTAAAAAATTTTTGACCCACATTTTTGGTCCTGGCAACATGCAAATTTGTTAAACGGGTTCCTTTTTGAGTAAGATTGTGCAAAAAATCCGAATCGGAATATTTTTCCTAGCGGATGCGCAGTGGCTTTCTGGACTAAGGAAACGTTCAAGTATTACGTAACGCAGGTTGGGGGGGGGGGGTCAACAATCTTCAAAAATTGCGTTACGCAATAGTTAAACGCCCATTAGAGTGCGTTACGCAAGGGGGGGGGGTCAAAAATCGCGTTACGTAATACTTGAACGCTCCCTAAAAGGTTAATTAATTTAAACTTACTTCGGTTGTCTCGCAGTCAACTTGAGTCCAAAAATATTGTCCACACTCTTGCAAGAACGTTTTGTGACTCAAAATCAACGACAACGAAAACTTTGAATTATTGGTTAGGTCAACTTTCGGATAATCCGAACTTTTCGGAATCCGAACAGGCTGTCCCTCCAATTAGTTCGGATTTGAGGGGTTCTACTGTAATGTTGGTTATCCATAATTCAAGAAAAATTTTCAATCTTTTTTTTACTTAGAAGGATGTAATTGCATAGTAGAATATAGTTCTTAATTCCAAACAACTTTTCATAATGACAATTTTCAATATTGTGAAGAATAAAGCTACTTTACTCTTGAGCGAAATTCATATTTTTTGACATACCTTGTATAATATTCACAAAATGTGATGGTTGAATCTTAGGTTTTAGACCATGCAGAACTTTTTATGGAAAATAACTTTTTTTCGTAAAATTAATAATAAAAAAATTTCCATATGGTTCCAACTTACAGGGACATTGATGCAGGGTGATTGATTAGTAGGGTAAAGCTCAATAGCTCCGCTATAGTAATAGATAGCAATAAAAGTTAATAACAAAAATTTTAGCCAGCTTTGAGCTTCACATTACAAAATTAGTTAGAATGTTACAGGGTGTTCGATAACACAGTGGCAGACCTAACTTATGTTTTTTTAAATGGAACACCCTATATTTTATTTTATATTCGAAATCCTGTTAACTTCTCTATCACAAAAATATAAAGGTTTGTAATGTTATACAGGGTATTTACAAAGTTATAACCAATTTTGTATGAAAATCGTAACAAGTTCAACTCCCTGTATAAATAAAAATAAGCACAACAGCAATGGTTTATTAATGCCATATTTTTTTTATTGTCAAAATTTTTAAGAATTATTGATATTGCTAATTTTCTTTATATCAAATACAGGGTGAGTCAAAACGCAAGTACATTATTTTCTCCGTAATGTTAAAAGGAACACCCTGTATTTTATATCATTATTGAAAAGTAACATTAACGTACTTTAATTTTTATATAACATTCCCTATGCCCAAATTTATTAGTTTTCGAGATATTTTCATTTTTCAGAGCAATTTATTTTAGGTGTTTAAATTTATCTAAATTTTAAGTAAGCCATGACTGAATTGACAATTGAAGATTACCGATTAATTATCAATCCGGTAATCAATGTAACACTGTAGCAAATAAAGAAATAAAAATAATTTATTAGTAATACATTTTACAAACAAAAACACAACCACTACATGTAACATTTTTGAAACCATTAAAAACTATCTTCCTAGGAGTAATAATCGAAGCAAATGGTAAACAAGACATGGAAATAAACGAGAGAACGGGACGAACAGGAAGCTTATTTAACGCTATGAAAACAACATTTTTGGGGAAAAAAGAGATACCGGAGAAAGTAAAAACGGCAGTCGTTAAATCAGTAGTTAGACCAACAATCATGTATAGCAGCGAGACATGGACATTGACGGGGAGACAAAAATCCAGAGTCAATGCTATGGAAATGAGATTCCTGAGGAAAATAGCAAACAGAAAGAGGACAGACAAAATACGAAACGAAACAATTAGACAAAACCTAAAACTGGAACCAATCAATGAAAAAATAGTGGAGGGACAACTAAGATGGTTCGAGCACGTGTGTAGAATGTCGAACGAGAGGCTTACAAAACGAGTGTTCGAAACGAGAGTGCAGGGGAAAAACAAAAGAGGAAGACCAAGAGTTATGTGGGTAGATGAAATCAGGAAAGAAGTCGAGAAGAAGGGATTGACATTGGAAAGTGCAAGAAACCTAACGCAAGATCGGAAAGCATGGAGACTACAATGCCAAACTCAACTCCACCAGCCTTACACCTAAAGGTAGAAAGGCTTAGGACTAAGTAAGTAAGTAAAAACTATCTTTTTATGTAAATGCAACAAATAAACAAAGAAAATTAGTAATAAATTTTACAAAAAAACACACAAACACAAAATACAATATTTTGTGAAGACAATTAAACACTACTTTTGTATGTATATGTAACAATGTAACAAATAAAGAACGAAAAATAATTTATCAGTAATACATTTTGCAAAAAAAAACATGTTTGAAAAAATTAGAAGCTACTTTTAATAAAATATTTTTAATATTTAATTACATAAGGTGTTCAAAATTATCTCCTAACACATTTATGTACGCCTAAAAACAATCATTGAATGAGCTATACCCTATTCTACGAACATACCCCTGTTTTGGATTACTTCGACAACGAATATTTTACTGTGCAAAATAAGAAGAACGAAAGTAAATTGCAAATTACATTGTTGTTTATTGGAATAATTATAAGCACCATTTATTACTTTCGTACTTCTTAAGTTGCACAGTAAAATATTCTTTGTTAAGTAAGGGAGTTGAACTTGTTACGATTTTCATATAAAATTGGTTATAACTTTGTAAATACCCTGTATAACATAACAAACCTTTATATTTTTGTGATGGAGAAGTTAACAGGATTTCGAATGTAAAATAAAATATAGGGTGTTCCATTTAAAAAAAACATAAGTTTGGTCTGCCACTGTGTTATCGAACACCCTGTAACATTCTAACTAATTTTGTAATGTGAAGCTCAAAGGTGGCTACAATTTTTGTTATTAACTTTTATTGCTATCTATTACTATAGCGGAGCTATTGAGCTTTACCCTACTAATCAATCACCCTGTATAAATTTTTTTCGTATCTCTTATGACGAACGACTAATTGGACTTCCTTGAACTAATGCCGCACCCTATATATCAATCTCGTATTGTTATTTATGGTTCATTACATTGCATTGCAGGGTAGGGAATTAGGATTGATTATAACTGATCTAAGGCAAGTGAATGAAGACGTTGAAGACTATTTTGGCTCAAATGACGAGTTCGAATTCGAGGAACAAGGATACCTTGATGCTGAAACAGATACAGTAGATGACGATGTAGAAACAGACTCTAATCCACCAGTAGATGACCATATAGAAACAGACTCTGATCCAGTAGAGGGCTATTCTGAAGAGTCACAAAGCATGTCTGAGGATGAATATGAATATGAACATGAATATGACTATGAGGATGATAATGACGATCCTGATGCCTCATGCAGTTCTTCTTTGTTCACCATGTCTCAGGATAGTTGTTATGAATATATGGATGAAGTACTAGGTGACCCGGAGGGATCGCGCAGTCCGTCTCTTTATACCATGTCTGAGGATGATGATTGTGATGTTTTGACTGACTTTTTCAATTATGCTGGTAAGTATATATTTGATCAAAATACTATTAGTCCTGTCGCCAGGGGGGGGGGGTACAACGGCCTCCTTAATTCAGATGGACTTACCCAAGTTTTTTTTATGTATTTTGACCCGTAGAACACGAATTTTTTGGGTAACAGTTGATCCGTATGTCGATAAGTTTGTTATAAACAAAGAACTTGAGGAATTACATAACAGCGATTTTTCGCAAAACAAAACATTTTTTTATATTTATTGGGTGATTCCCAGCAAAAAATGGTCTTACAAGTTTTTTCGTAGCATGCATAGTTTTAGAGATAAACGCGGTTGAACTTTCAAAAAATCGAAAAATTGCAATTTTTGAACCCGAATAACTTTTGATTGAAAAATAAAATAGCAATTCTGCTTACCGCATTTGAAAGTTCAAGTCGATTTCTATCGGTTTTGATTATTTGCATTGCTAAAAATTAAGTTTTTATTTGTTAAACAAAGCCATAAACACATAGTGTTTCCCGTGCCCAATGCATGCGTTTTAATGTACGTAATCTACGTAGAAATTGTCTGTATGCGCGCCTACTCGTTCGATTTCAAATGGGAAATGCATTGAAAATATCATTCAATCACTATGTGTTTATAGCTTTGTTTAACAATAAAGAAATTAATTTTTAGCATCGAAAGTAATCAAAACCGGGAGAATTTAACTTGAACTTTCAAATGCGGTAAGCAGAATTGCTATTTTATTTTTCAATCAAAAGTTATTCGGGTTCAAAACTTGCAATTTTTCGATTTTTTGAAAGTTCAACCGCGTTTATGTCGAAAAGTATGCATCCTACGAAAAGACTTGTAAAACATTTTTTGCTTAGAATGACCCAAAAAATGCAAAACAATGTTTTGTTTTGCGAAAAATCGCTGTTATGTAATTCCTCAAGTTCTTTGTTTATAACAATCTTATCAACATCCGGATCGACTGTTACCCAAAAAAATTCGTGTTCTACGGGTCAAAATACATAAAAAAACTTGGGTAAGTCCATCTGAATTAAGGAGGCCGTTGTACCCCCACTGGCGACAGGACTATATATCACACGTTCCGAAGATAAGTGTAGTAAAGACTATCTTCACTTTTCTACAGGAATGGATAGTATATCTAATGCACTATCCCCTAAGAAAACTCTAATAATTTAAGTTCGATCGATATTTCCTATACTCGGATTCACGAGTAAATTTCAGTGCACTGCTTATTACAAGCGAGGTTGCCGTTTAAAAGCTAGGCATGTTCTTAATCGAAAAGTACAAAACAGGACCGCATTGCCAGAGTTATTTCGTTTTAAACATTTTGTTTTAAACAACTGTTTTAAACATGTTTTAAACATGTGTATATGTTTAAAACAGTTTAAAACATGTGTCATCATCATCATCATGGCTTATTCACTCCTGGCGGAGTGTTTGCCGCCCTTTTGGGCTCTCTGATTCATTTGTTGCGGAGAATCAGTCCGCTGTTATCTTTTATTATTATAGCAGCGTGTGTGACTTGGCTTTGTCTACAACTTTCCTCCATTCTTTCCGGTCCTTACAACGCTCCTTCCAATTTTAGATTCTCAGCTTCTTTATGTCTCCTAAGACTTGATCTCTCCATCTTGTTTTGGGTCTTCCCTTTGGTCTCCAGCCAGTTATTCGCTTTAGCGTAGAGTCTGGGTTAGCTCTTTATGTGTGTCCCAGCCACCTGAGCCTC
The DNA here is from genome assembly GCF_917563875.1 of Diabrotica virgifera virgifera. Taxonomy (NCBI): domain Eukaryota; kingdom Metazoa; phylum Arthropoda; class Insecta; order Coleoptera; family Chrysomelidae; genus Diabrotica; species Diabrotica virgifera. The sequence continues at coordinate 171,809,074 of NC_065449.1, read as the reverse complement.
TGCGCCTTCACGAAATGGATTATGTCTTCACCCTGGATGACTTGTTTAATTTCTTCATTTGTTAATCTTCTAAATTCGCCTACACTTATCCTCACCGGTCCCATTATTCGTCGAATTATCTTTCTCTCTAAGATTTCTAATCTCGTTTCATCTTTTTGTGTTAGGCACATCGTCTCTGCACCATAGGTGATCACTGGCCTGATTGCAGTCTTGTAAATTTTTAATTTGGTTGTCTTACTAATGTGTTTTTCTTTCAAGAATTTTCATTTCTGCCATTCGCCATCACTCCCAAATATTTGAAACGGTGTACTCTTTCAAATGTATATGCTCCAAGCTTAATTTCTTTCTCGATGTTAGTATTTTCTCGTGAGCACTTGAGGTATTTCGTTTTGCTTTGGTTTATTACTAGCCCTCTCTTCTTTGCTTCTTTATCTAGTATTAATATTATATTCTGCATGGTTTTTAAATCTCTAGTAACCAGTGCAATATCGTCTGCATACGCTATCAGTTGGGCTGAAGATTCGATAATTGTTCCCCTAATTTTGGCTGCTCTTACTGCACCCTCTATGGCAATGTTAAATAATGTTGTTATAGGGAGTCTCCCTGTCTGACACCTACCTCCATTTGTACTTCATATGACGGGCCTTCCCTTGTTAAGATTCGTGCTTTGGATTCCTTCATCGTCATTTTCGTGAGAATTACTAGTTTTTCTTGAATGCCTAGTTGCTTCATATCATTAATTAGCTCCTCCCTTATTACACTGTCAAAGGCTTGCTTGTAGTCAATAAACAGTATTTGTAGATCTATTCCATGCTCGGTAACTTTTTTCGACGATTTGCGTTACAATGTGTATTGCATCTATTGTTGACGTACCTTCTCTGAATCCATGTTGGTATTCACCTATTTTTGTTCTCGTTTCTTTTTCTATTCTTTGTCTGATCAAATTAGTTAATATTTTGTACATTGTATTTAATAGCGCGATTCCCCTGTAGTTAGTGCATTTCGTCTTGTCACCTTTTTTAGGGATTGGCGTTATCAGACCGCAATTCCAGTCGTTCGGCATGCGTTCTTCTTCCCATATTCGTTATATCAGCTTGGGGATTCTGTGGGCTAGTTCCTCTCCCCCTTTCTTGAAGAACTCATTTATAATGTCATCTGGTCCTGCTGCTTTCCTTGTCTTTAATCTGTTTATGGTCGCCAATGCTTCGTTGTATGAGGGAGGCTCTGATTGTTCTTCATTCCTATTTTCTGTTTGTTCTTCATTTTCTGCATTTTCAGCATCGCCTTTCTTTTTGAACAATTCTCTATAGTGTTGTTCTGAAGCTATTTTCTTGTGGCATTTTTATAATCAAGTATATTCAAATGGGAAATAAGCCACAATTTTACCTAAAAATGATTTTATTAAAATGTATAATACGTGTCTGAATTGCCGATATAAATGAGTCAGATTAAATAAATTATTAGAAGAATTTTTTTACTAAGCAACATTTTTGTTTATTTAGTATTATTTTGTATTTTGACAACGACACCCGACTTGGGCGTCGAAACGTTAATAAAATCATTTTTAGGTAAAATTGTGGCTTATTTCCCATTTGAATATACTTCTCTATAGTGTGTTTCCCATTCCTTTTTTCCAATATTTGCCGGTATATTTTTCTTATTCTGTGCTTTTATGTGTTTATATAGTCTTGCATTATCGTTACTATTAGCTTCGAGTTCCAGCAGTAAGTCTTTAATCCATTTCTTCTTTTTAGTTCTGCAACATTTTTCTGACTCTTTCTTTTTCTCTTTATAGTGTAGGAGATCTTCTTGTTTCCCTCTGGCCAACCACCTGTGTCTTGCTTGGTCCTTGCCTTTACTAGCTTGCTCGCATTCTTCATCGTACCAATCTTTTCTTTTATTGTCTTTCATTAGTCCTATCGTCTCCTCTGCTGCTGTTAAAATACTATATTTTATGTCTTCCCATGTTTCATCTATGTCCGATGGTTTTAGGACTAGTAGTTTTTCTTCCAACTTAGTGCAGAATTTTCTGTTTGCATTATCTGTGTTTATTTTTGACCTATTCCACCTCTTTCTTTTCTTTCTGTCGTTTTTGTCTTTAAGTATCTTCAACTTCATGTTCTTCATTAAAACATGTGTAAAACACTTAAATTAAACAAGCGTTTTTTTTTTCATTGTCTTGATTAAAATAATAAATAATTAGGAAAAAAAATTCTCAAATACATTATAAAAACTTTTCAACATACATATTATTTATTCATTAATAACCGGAACTTAATAATATTTCTCAAATAATAAACTTCTCAAAACTGTTCCAGTCTCACAGTAATCTTGTAATCTAAAATTATCAACCTGATATCTGATCAGTCACGCCATCACTGATGCAATTAAGCTCTTTAAAAATTGAAACCAACTTAGCAGCTTTGACATTGCCTAGCCGATTACGTAGTTTGGAATGACAAACCGTATGTTGAGGAGAAGAGTCTTTCTATGTTGGCTGACAATGCATTAGCTGTGTGGAGCTGTTGAACAAGTTCCAATGCTGTAGTATTTATATTTTTCATAGAACGCCACCAAGTCTCTGGTACATATTACATTCTCAATTAAATGTTTAGAAAACGTATATGGTTTAAAGGGTATACACTTTGCCTGCTAATTAATAATAATTGACAATGCTCCTGGATGATAATTTATAATGGATTGATGATGTTTATTTCCACTAAAGCGCTTATCAAGCAAAGCCAAAAAATGAGCTGGGTACTGGGAAAACTATCAGTCTCAGGAAAACTATCAGCACGTTTTATTCTAAAACTTCGTTTTTTAATTATTGTTAATGAAGCGGATATGAGAGGACGGTCGATCGGGCTACATTAACAACTAAAAAACAATGTTTTAAAATAAAACAACCCCAAATTAATTATCGGTAACTGATCAAATTATTTCGTTTTTTTTTAGTTTTGTTCCCAATGATTCACAGAACCTAAAATAATGTCGATCCGGGCCGAAAAGATTGATTTTTACAATTAATTTTTTTTAATAAATGTAGCAATAACTCCGAAATATTGGCATTTAGGTATAGGAAATATAACATGAAAAATGATCAGTATTTCTTAAGGACTTGAACGCAAAAAATATACATGGTGTTCCATTTCAAATAAGAAAGTTCATTAGATTTCCAGAAAAGCGGAAGATCTGACAGCAATGTAATTACCACTATATTTTATCGGCCGCATTACAAAACCCTTACCCACCAAAATCTATAAAAATCGTGCTAACCGTTTCTGAGATAATTGAGGGTTTCCATACATAAAACTCACTCTGTATTGTGAAGTTGCAAATTATTAATTATTAGTTTTTTAACGATACTTTTCCAATTTATGTATAAAATGGATGACGTATTAAGAAGTAGGTGTCTAAAAAATTCATCATAATTTATCTTTTCAATCCCAAACGGAAATGAAAGAGAAGATGTATGCTTGTTTTTAAACTAGGAGGAGTAATTCAAAACCGCGCTGAAAATGCAGATTTGTAATTGGTCCAACCGCAGGCAAGTTTACTCCACTAAATTATGAAATTTTGACACTATTAACATTTATGAAATTGTGACATTGTTCTCTCTCTCTCTCTCTCTCTCTCTCTCTCTCTCTCTCTCTCTCTCTCTCTCTCTCTCTCTCTCTCTCTCTCCTGCCGTTTCCCCATTACTGAGGATCGTGATTTCTTCCAATATTCCTAACAATGTTTCTCCATTGGTCTCTATCTTCAGCTGCTCTAAGAGTTTCGCAGAATGACTTTCCAGCTGAATTCTTAATTTGATCGGACCATGTAGTTGGTGATCGTCCTCTTGATCTTCTCCCCGGAACGTTTCCAGAAACAATTAATCTCTCCAACTGTCGTCACCTTTGCGAACCACGTGACCAAAGAATTGCAGAATTCGTTGCAGACACATTGTGGACAGCCTTTTTTTAATATTGAGTTGGTTTATAATGGAAACGTTTGTCCTATGAGTTGTCCAAGGTATGCGTAGCATTCTTCTCCAGCACCACATCTCAAAGGCATCAATTTTTTGGCGTTCGCATGCGCGAAGAGTCCAAGTCTCTGCTCCGTATAGAAATATTGAGAATACAAGGGCATTCACCAGTCTCATCTTGATATTTTGAGAGATAGATCTGTCTTTCCAAACTTTTGTTAGGCGACTCATCGCATTTTTTGCCATACCAATACGTCTCCGAACTTCTGCTTCACAGTTACCATCGTTACTTATACTAGACCCGAGATAGACAAAGATGTTTACTGTCTGGTATTCCTGTAATATGTTAGTTGAATAGTGTCAAATCTGTCGACCACCATTATTTTTGTCTTAGCTTTATTGATTTTCAGACCAACTTTATTGCTTTCTTACTCAACTCTTCGTGGAAGATCAAACATTTCTTGCTCATTTGCTGCTATAAGTGTAGTGTCATCAGCTAATCTTAAATTGGAGATTTTCCTACCAGCTACTGTCACTCCACCGGCCCATCCTTCTAAAACCATCCTCATGACATGTTCACCATAAATGTTAAATAAGTCAGGTGACAACACGCATCCTTGTCTAATACCTCTCTCGGTCTTGAATTGGTTTGAGAACTTCTGATCTAATAATCGTACTGTCGCTATATTAGACTGGTACAGATTTTTAATAAGTGTCACCAGGTGCATTGGTGCGCCCATTTCTATTAAAATTGACCACAGATTTATCCAGCTTACACAATCAAATGCCTTTTGGTAGTCAACGAAGCATATAATCGTAGGTACTTGAAATTCTCTAGACTTTTCAATGAGTTGTCTCAGGTTCAGGATTTGTTCCCTTGTACATTTACCCTTTATAAACCCCGCTTGTTCCTGAGGTATTTGGTAATGTAGATAGGTTTTTAATCTGTTTTTGATGATATAAGATTTTACTAGCATGTGTTATTAGTGACAGTGTGCGGTAGTTTTCACATCTGGTAGTAGTTCCTTTTTTGTGTAGTGGGATATAAATTGAGGTACACCAATCAGATGGCCATTTTCCTGAATTCCAAACAGCGACACAGATAGAATGGATGATATGTAATCCTTTGTCACCTAGTAACTGTAGTATTTCACATGGTATTGAATCAATGCCTGGGGATTTATTTCTCTTTAGTGATTTAATTGCATCTTTGACTTCAGCGAGCAGGTTCTCTAGGGTAGTCAGAAGGCCACTGATTTTCTGCTGATACCTCGTTATTTTTATATAGCTCGCCACAGTAGTTTAGCCATGTTTCCAATATTTCATCAGTATCGGTCTTTAAATTACCTTCCTTATCTATTACAGACCACGTTTGAGGTTTAAATTCTCCGGTAAGGAGTTTGATCTTCTGGAATAAGTCACTCGGTTCATTTCGACAGCCATGTTCCTCTATCTCTCTGCATATTTGAGAGATGTAATCAGCTTTATCTTTGCGGCACTGTTTTCTGATTTCTCTCGATAACGCTCTGTTGCAGTCTTTTGCAGCCTCGATTACCTTATCTTTGAGATAGATCCAAGTGCTCTCAGGGTCACTATCTACTTGGTCTAAAGAAAGAGCATCTTCTAGGTTTTGTTGAAAGTCATTGATTTTTGATGGACTTAGAGACATTACTTTTCTCTGGGGTCTTCTTTTGGGGACTTTAAAACGAATTCGAACGTTCAATACCAGGAGTTGATGATCGCTTCCACAGTCTGCGCCAGGATATGTTTTACAATTGATGGACGACGACTTCCATCTTGATCTTATTAGGATGTAGTCTATTTGATTCCTTGTTCGTCCATCTGGGCTGCGCCATGTGTATAATCTCCGTGGATGATGTTGATATAACGTGTTTGTAATTGTAAGATGTTGTTCTACACAGAACTCCACTAGACGGTCGCCATTCTCATTTCTCTGTCCCAGTTCATTTTTGCCTAGCACTCCTTCAATATTTTCATTAGATGACCCCACTTTGGCGATAAAATTTCCTAAAATTATGACGAATTCATGATTCGGAATAGCGCGAACAGTTTCTTCTAGACGACCATAGAAGCTGTTGATGTCTTCTTCTTGTGCAGCTGTTGTAGGAGCGTATACCTGGACAAGGTGTAGGGTATTGGTGAATATTCTCATTTTAAGGGATATTATCCTGTCATCAATAGTATTATATCCAATTACGCAGTCGTTAAGTTTAGAGGGTACAATTATTGCGACTCCATTTGTACTTTTGTTATCTGGGCCTGAAAAATAGACGACGTTGCCAGCAGTTGTTTTAAAATACCCTTTTCCTCTCCAGTGAGTTTCTGAGAGTCCCAGTACCGAAAGATTGTGGTCTGCCATTTCTTTTTCAATTATGTGTAACTTTCCAGGGTTTTGGATCAGTCCCTGGACGTTCCATGTACCAATTCGCTGACATTTTCTTAAATTAAATGAAAATTTGGATTCAGTCGCACAATTTCTGCCAGGTGCCTGGTCCCTCACACCTTGGCAGCCGGTAGCAAATTTCACACCATCCGACCCGGAACCGAGATATCGCCGAGCGTGAGTCGGGTCGCTACACATTCCATCTTCACTTACCAAAATTGTCATCGTTATGGGAAGAAATTCTCTTGGGAAAATAGTGCAGTGGTTTCCCTTTGCCTTCTGCACCGCTGTATATGTGCCGTTTCTGTGGATATCATTCTCGCCGCATGGTCAGTTTTGTAACAGCCAGCTGCAACTGTCCAACCTATCACCATGTCTGGCTACCCTCACTTAGTTTAGCCTGCAGACCAATGCAGTTGCCCGGGATGTGGCACGTGGAGCCATAAGTGAGAGTTGAGTGCCTTATGAGGACCAGTTATCAAAAACAATCTCCCGTCTATGACGTTTGATGTGGTCGTTCCAATAAAAGGTGCTACCTTTATAACACACTCGTACACCCCGGGTGTGACACTCGTGACATTGTTGATATAGGTTAATTAAGTTATATTGGCGATTTTTTATGTTTTCTGAGTTATTCCTTTAATTTTTAGATTTTTAGTCTCCATTTGGGTACAGTGGAACCCCGATAAGTCGGCCTCCGGTAGCCCGGAAGTCCGGCTAAATCGATCGGCTCGTCTAAGAGCAATCGGCAGATTTTGCTATACATGGAAATAAATGATCCACCGCGCACCGCCTAAGAACGTTCGACTGTTGAACGTTCTTAGGCGGTGCGCGGTGGCTTATGTATTTCCATGTATAGCAAAATCGGCCGATTGCTCTTAGCCGAGCCGCTCGCTCTATGCCGATTCAGTGCGTGGCCAGCTTAACCCGGACCGATCTTTATCAGACAAAACAAACATTTTTTCACTTTGACTGAGTTTTTTACTAAGAAATAAACAATACTGTATACAACTGTACGTAATTTAAATGTACTGTGCATATGTATTTCATGTTTTTGCAATTGTAATGTGTATTTGTTTATTATTTATATGTATTTTATTAATTTTTACCATATTCTCCGACTAACTCGGACTTTCGATAACCCGGATCAGCCGCGGTCCCGATTAATCCGACTTGTCGAGGTTCCACTGTATACAGGGTGATTGATTAGTAGAGTAAAGCTCAATAGCTCCGCTATAATAATAGCAATAAAAGTTCATAACAAAAATTTTAGTCACCTTTGAGCTTCACATTACAAAATGAATTAGAATGTTACAGGGTGTTCGATAACACAGTGGCAGACCTAACTTATGTTTTTTTAAATGGAACACCCTATATTTTATTTTATATTCGAAATCCTGTTAACTTCTCCATCACACAAATATAAAGGTTTGTAATGTTATACAGGGTATTTACAAAGTTATAACCAATTTTGTATGAAAATCGTAACAAATTCAACTCCCTGTATAAATGAAAATAAGCACAACAGCAATGGCTTATTAATGCCATATTTTTTTATTTATTGTCAAAATTTTTAAGAATTATTGATATTGCTAATTTTCTTTATATCAAATACAGGGTGAGTCAAAACGCAAGTACCTACATTATTTTCTCAGTAATGTTAAATGGAACACCCTGTATTTTATATCATTATTGAAAAGTAACATTAACGTACTTTAATTTTTATATAACATTCCCTATGCCCAAATTTATTAGTTTTCGAAACATTTTGATTTTTCAGAGCAAATTATTTTAGGTGTTTAAATTTATCTAAATTTTAAGTAAGCCATGACTGAATTGACAATTGAAGATTACCGATTATCAATCCGGTAATCAATGTAACACTAGCAAATAAAGAAATAAAAATAATTTATTAGTAATACATTTTACAAACAAAAACACAACCATTTTGTATGTAAATGTAACAATGTAACAAATAAAGAACAAAACATAATTTATCAGTAATACATTTTGCAAAAAAACATGTTTGAAAAAATTAGAAGCTACTTTTAATAAAATATTTTTAATATTTAATTACATAAGGTATTCAAAATTATCTCCTAACACGTTTATGTACGCCTAAAAACGATCATTGAATGAGCTACTTACTCTACGGAGCATTTGTAAATTAACACATCGAAATACACTTTGTATTCTATTTTTCATCTCATCCCTTGTTGTTGGAGGTATTTTATAAACTTCATTATTAACGTAACCCCAAAAAAAATCAGTCCAGTTTATTAAATTTTGGTGATTTGGGTGGCCACGCTACTGGTCCATTGAAAAATGAAAATATCTCGAAAACTAATAAATTTAGACGTAGGGAATGTTATCTAAAAATTAAAGTAGGGTAATGGTACTTTTCAATAGTGATATAAAATACAGTGTGTTCCATTTAAAATTACTGAGAAAATAAGGTACTTGCGTTTTGACTCACCCTGTATTTGATATAAAGAAAATTAGCAATATCGACCATTCTTGAAAATTTTGACAATACGTTAAAAAATATGGCATTAATAAACCATTGTTGTTTTGCTTATTTTTATTTATATAGGGATAGGTCTGGATCCCGCGTATGAAAAAAAAGTTGATTAATAGCAAGCTGAAAATTTGTTAATAGCTTAAGGGTGTCTAGTCGAATAAACTTTGATATATGGGAACACTGAAACAGGGGTAGTTTTAATTGTGGAACAGGTTAAAAATTTGTAACGGTCACAGCACGAAAACGGCAGATTTATTTTGTCCGACAGAACAGACTTAAACTCTCCGAACAGAGATTAAACTCTCATGAAAAAATCAGACTGCTATTTATTACCTGTCATAATTCCTGTCATTTGACATATTCTACATGTTCCACTCATTAAAACGCCCATTTGGTGATAAATAGCGGTCTGATTTTTGCCTGAGAGTTTAATCTCTGTTCGAAGAGTTTAAGTCTGTTCTGTCGGACAAAATAAATGTGCCGTTTTCGTGCTGTGACCGTTCCAAATTTTTAACCTGTTCCACAATTAAAACTACCCCTGTTCCAGTGTTCACACATATCAAAGTTTATTCGACTAGACACCCTTAAGCTATTAACAAATTTTCAGCTTGCTATTAATCAACTTTTTTTTCATACGCGGGATCCAGACCTAGGAGTTGAACTTGTTACGATTTTCATATAAAATTGGTTATAACTTTGTAAATACCCTGTATAACATAACAAACCTTTATATTTTTGTGATGGAGAAGTTAACAGGATTTCGAATGTAAAATAAAATATAGGGTGTTCCATTTAAAAAACATAAGTTTGGTCTGCCACTGTGTTATCGACCAGCCTGTAACATTCTAACTAATTTTGTAATGTGAAGCTCAAAGGTGGCTAAAATTTTTGTTATTAACTTTTATTTCTATCTATTACTATAGCGGAGCTATTGAGCTTTACCCTACTAATAAATCACCCTGTAGTGACATTATTTGGTGTAAATTTGTCTTTTGAGTTCGCTCCTCCTAGTTTAAATCTTTTCTTTAATTTACATCTCATTATTGGAGCTCTATAGAGATTACACTTACTATTTTGGCTATTATTAGCACTTTTAACTATTTATAATGGGAAATAAGCCACAATATTATTAAAAAATGATTTTTATTAACGTTTCGACGTCCAAATCGGGTGCCGTTGTCAAAATACAAAATACTACTATTTGACAACGGCACCCGATTTGGACGTCGAAACGTTAATAAAAATCATTTTTTTAATAATATTGTGGCTTATTTCCCATTATAAATAGTTAAAATTGTAAAAATGCCACAAGAAAATAGCTTCAGAACAACATTATTAGCACAATTAAATAGTTACGCAACATTTATTTTCCATTTTTGATCAATTTTTTTTACAAACAATATAAATTTTAAAATACCAGCTAAAAAATTCATTAATTTTGTATTTTTTTTTCGTTGAAGCTGAACGAGCAGCTGCAGAAATCGTTCATACAAAAGAAGATAGTCCGAAAGTAGCAGAAGAAAGTCCTAAAGTAGCAGAAGATAGTCCTAAAGTAGCAGAGTCAAATTCCAGTATCGATTCAACAGATTGTTAAGGTATCAGGCATATTTTATTTCTCTCAATTTTTTATGTGGTCCTTAAATTATTTAAATTACCATGTAAATATTTTTTTAATGTTCAACGTTGACTCTCTTTTGTATTATATCCCAGAAAATCTTATAAGGTGATAGTAGTCATTGTTATTATTATGCACCGAATTATATTATGTAATAAAAAATATATTTCTTGTTCAAATTTTGCGATTGTGCTCTATTATCAATTTTGTGAGATAATGAAAGCTTTTCTTTTTATTATTTTTTAAACGTCAATTGGACGGGATTCTGCAGAAAGGATCCAAACCACACTTTGTTAAAACTGAGATATTAGACAAAAACTTTACGATAAAATTTAAAATTCTCTATTAAAAATAATCATGTTTAACATTAAAATCGTCAATATATGCATTAGATTTGATTTAACACATACTGTTTGATTCAAGAAAATAGTTGTTTTTCAAAAAAAAAATTTCCATGGTTGAGATAATAATCAGGCGTATAATATAAAAAAATGTTAATATGAAATTACTGGGAGTTAATAATTTGTTCGATTTCAAAATCTGGAAGTCCCGTGAATTCAAAAAAACAGTTTTTTACAAAAATTCCACTTTTGTGGCTTGGTTCCCTTCTGCAGAACAACTTAAGTGAATTCAAAGTTAACAAACATTTATTTTCCATTATTGAGTTACATAATCAGGCGTATAATCTAAAAAAAAATGTTAATATGAAATTACTCGGATTTAATAATTTGTTCTGCAAGTCCCGTGAATTCAAGAAAACAGTTGTCTTAAAAAATCCACTTTTGTAGCTTGGTTCCCTTCTGCAAAATAACTTAAGTGAATTTGCATAAAGGAACTGTCATGCTGCAACAATAATGTTGGTTGGTTCTTTCGCTCATAGAGGACGGTATATATCGTATGTGGCTTTGTTCTTTTCTGCACAAGTATCTACGGAGTATTTTACAACCTATGAGACTATTAATAGAAAAAATACATATTTGTGGTTTGGTTCCTTTCTGCAGAATCCCGTCCAATTAGATATTCAGCCCTGTGATGAATCCTCAAGTTAAATATAACGTAAAGTTATCCTGTAGTTAAGTTACAATCGTCTAATTGGTGTGATTTATCATATTTAACTTAACTACTTGCGTTATTTATTGACAGTTCTTGAGTTATCTGGTGTATCAACTGCTATTTTATAACGCGACGTTAAACGTGCAGTTATGAGATAACTTTGTAGTTATTTAAGGATTGTAAGGTTAGGTTTATGTTTTAATTTGTTTTTAGACAGAAATCAAGTGAATATTTAACGTAGAACGCTGCTTCAGGTTGTCCCAGGAACTTGTGCGGCGTTTTATTAATTTAATAAATCAAATTTAATATCAAATATAAAGCAGCACAAAATTAAAAATATGAAAAACATAGAAATAAGATAACAATTAAAAACAACACGTAGGTAATAATAAAATTAAAACATTAATTAAAAATGAAAAATAAAGCTAGTGATTTTAGAATAGAAGGGTCATACAATTTTAAAAATCGTATTATATATAATCAAATTCCCTTCTACGATATTGGTGTCTTTATTACAATAATAACTTAGATATTGTGTACAAATTTACGCCACTGACTTCTATTTTGTGCCAAGACTTTTGCTTCTTTCCAGGATTTGCCTCTCTTTTGTAGAACTTTTCCAATAGCTTGGCCCCATGTTTCTCTTGGTCTTCCTCTCTTCCTCTTGATATTTACTCTCGCTTCTAAAATCATTTTTACCGGTCTTCTATCGTGTAGGCTTTGTAAATGTCCCCATCAGCTGATTTGTCTTTTTTGTATGAATTCTTAGATTGATTCCACCTCCAGATCCTCTCTTATCTGCTTATTTCTTACCCTATCAAGTCTTGTGACTCCTCTTGCTCTTCTTAGGTACTTCATTTCCGTCGCTTGTATTCTGCTCTTCTGCCTCTCTGTTAATGTCCAAGATTCGCAACCTAAGGTGAGTATGAGTGTCTATATTGCCTTAAATACTTTCATTTTTGTACTTTGCGCTATTTCCTTTTTTCCTATAAAAGTTTTGTTCATTGCATAATATGAAGTTATTGCTTTCTCTATACTTTTATCGATTTCTAAACCTTGTTGTCCTGAATCTTCAATTTTTACACCCAGGTATTCGAAGCATTCAACTTGTTGTATATGTATACCATTGATCTGAATACTCACGTTTTCTTTAGTTTCTGCTACTACCATTACTTTTGTTTTTGTTAGGTTTAGTTTCATGCCATTTTCTTCTAATATTTCATTCCACGTTTGTAAGTTTTCCTGTAGGTCCTTTTCTTTTGCTGCCTTTTCTTTTGCTGTCACACGGAATATACGTAAAAAGTTATCGGCACAGTTATCTGTCAAAGTTATCTTAACTTTAACGCAAACGTTAAGGATAACTTCGGTCATCCATCACAGGGCTGATTGAGTGCATTTCTAATATAAGGAGATTTGTATTTTCAATGATAAAAACACTTCAGATTATACAAAGTTACGATTTTGTAAAAAATATTATCGTGGCATATTCTGATTTTTATTCTTAACAAACATGTCTATCAGAAAGGTTCTGACACTGTTTTCTTGTGGTATGTCTTAAGTTAAATATGCCAGTATGGGATTAAGCCAAAGTTGGTTGATTGATTCGTTGATTCATTCGTTTATTAAGCCACAATTGTTATTTGATGATTCAAGTTTCACTCCGAAAATCGTTTTCAAAAAAGATTATATTTGTTGATTATTTTTTTCAAATTGACTTGGGTAACTTACTTGGCCTCTTATATAGGCAAATAGCCAGGCTTTTAGTTGAAAATCGTGAGGGTTGTGTGAGTGTAGCCAAGTGTTGTCATATTTCCAACGACACCTATCATTATTTACCATTTTATAATTTATTCCACTGCTCGCAATATATTTAACCAGCTTTGTTGAACTCTATTCATGGTCTTTCGACTCGGATTTACAGTAACAAAAACAAAAAGTAAATGGATAAACAGAAATACAAAAGAATGTGCAAAAGCGAAGAAAACAATAAAGTCGATATATCGTAATAAACTCTTCTTCTTTCTCATAATTCTTAGTGCCCTTCAGGCGTCGGATGTCGGGTTCCGCCTTTTATCCATTTCTTCCAATCGCTTCTATTGGTGGCCAGGTTCTTCATATCCCTCATACTCATGTGTCTCCTTTCCCCTATATCCTGAATCTGGTCCATCCATGTCTTCCTCGGCCTTCCCTTTTTTCTTTTGTTTCCCATTTTGGCTTCATGTACCTTCTTAATCTTTTTTGCTCCATTCGTTGTATGTGTCCAAACCAGCTTAATTGTTTGTTTTCGATCTTCCTCATTATCGGTCCTTGTTCCAGCTCTCTTCTGATATCTTCATTTCTGAATCTATCAAACTTCGTAACTCCGGCTATTCTTCTTATGTATTTCATCTTGGTCGCGTTTAGCATTGATTCATGTTTCTTTTGCACTAGGGCTTCCAATCGGGATCCCGCGTAATTTTCCAATCCCGCGTGATGCGGGATTACAGGTGCGGGATTTGCGGGACTGAAAAAAGCGTACATTACTGCTGTAGTTACGCTCAAAATTATCAAAGAACTGTGTTTGCGCCGTATTTTACAACGACGTAGAAATGTGGCTGCACTACTGATTTATCACCAAAAGCCTCGTAGTTACCAAGTGTCGTGTGACGATGAAACTGTTCATCTCCCACCGAAAAGTTTACTTCGAAAATAAATTAATGATTTTGTAACGGGAATGAACCAGCCCTTTAAATTCATCTGAGAGCAATGATGACGAAGAGGCTGATCAAGTAAGAAACACGTAAGAAACAATGAAGAGGTTCCATCATCGGGTTCCGATCTTGATCTTACATTGCAACAGGAGTTAGAGTTAACTATATCGTCAGCATGTAATGTATTTACTTTGCCCCTAGCCATCTCGAGCTCATACACTTGAGTTCATTATTAAAATAGAAATGACTCTATGAATCTGGTGAGTAAATGGGAAAATATCTTACATTTACATATAAAGACTAAAAAGGAATACCGTCGACGTATGGAAGCCGAATGGGCATGTTCGGCTGCTGGCTATATTGTGTCTAAAGTACGCAGGATTTTGGCAAATAACAGTTTAGATTTAGATACTGGCTGGTATGAATAAAACTAAAAATACAGTATATACTCCAAATTTTGGAGTACATACTCCACGCGTTAGTATCTACTCTTATGTACCTACGGTGAGTAGAAACTCATCACATCAACATATTTTTATTCATATGAAATAATGTAGTATAAACTTATACTTTATGCTCATACTCATGAGAACGTACTTGGAGTTTATACTCCGTTTTTATTCATACCAGCCAATATGTTGTGTTTCCATTGCAAACAATTTCAATTGAAAGCTTTAGCTAAGCTAAATAATAGTAACTTATAGCTAAGTAATATAGCAACTAAATTAGTAGGCTATATTAATTTTCTGTTGAAAATGGTTTTTTTGGTTGTTTTTTTTTTAAATTTTGTTGGTGTATTTTTTGAAGATAGATTTTTTTGTTTTTCCTGTATTTGTTACTGTTTTTTGTGAAGAAAAAACAGTTTTGATCTCATACTAATAGTAATACTTAAATAAATGTGGAGTTGATTAATTAATTGTTTTATTTGCCTTATATTAATACGACTATTTTCAATCGCGGGATTGAAAATTCTTAGTCCCGCAAATACCGAGATTGAACTCAGGCTGCGGGATTGGAAGCCCTATTTTGCACAATCCATGTTTCCGACCCATATGTCATTATCGGATTTACTATGCTGTTGTATACTCTGAGTTTAGTTTTGTTGTTTATTTCTGACTTTCCAAAAATTGTATTATTTAAAGAGTAATACACGTTAGTTGCCTTTTTCAGTTTATTACTTATTGCCAAGTCCGTTTTCCCATCATCTGGTAATAAAGTCATAAATTAAATAAATTCTGAAAAATTTAACACTTACTTGAATAATGAACATCTCTCAAAACAAAAAAGCGACATTATAAGAAGAAGATAATATTATGCATTTTCATTAAAGCAGTCGTTTTGGACTCGATCATATAATGATTTGAAAATTCGCTTTTTGATGTTTACGTGGTTTGAGTGGTAATTTAAATATCTGTTAGTAGAATAGAAAACCAACCCACACCAACATGCAAACATATCTGGGGCAATGAGCACAGAGTAAGTAAAAAGATGCATCAATAGTCACAAAAAAAATCATGACATGAAAAACCAAAGAAGCAGCTCTCAACTTACTTAACCTTTTTTACTGCCACTTACTTAACCTCTCTAGCAGCTCTCAACTTACTTAACCTTTTTTACTGGCCCACAATAAGAGGTTATTCTCCATATGCCAGCAAAATATTATACCCATAAGATGAATCATAATACGAAGAACGCGAGGAAGTTGCTGGCAGTCAATAGGTTAACGAAGAAAAATGTGTAGCATGTCCATCAGTAGAATGTAGCAGGATCTGGTTGCCAATACTAAAAGAAATCAGCAACAGTAATATACCAACTTTAACTGATTAAGGACAGTCAGAGACACGTCATCTACAATTATACATAAACACACAACACAATCAGAATTTTATCATTCTGAGGATAATTTTCAACTAACGCCATGGCTACTTGCCTACAAGTTCGAGGCCAAGTAAGTCACCCGTCAAAACAATAACCGCCAAACAAAAAACAATAGGGAACTTGCACATTTTTTTTATTACATAATAATGTTCAGTTTTGTATACAAATGAGATTTACAAAATTTTACGCTTCAAAAACTCATAATAACTTAGAAGTACAAATTTAAAGTCTTCTTTATCTTAAAATAGTTCAAACGACCCGTGACGTCACAGAGTTTAACTATGTGGTTCCGTTTATGGTTATATTTCTTAGTTATATATCTTCTTTTTCTTTAGTTTATTGGCCTCCACCTACTTGCGTATTTGGCCAGCTCGTCGTCGGGGAATAGAGGAAAAATATTTATATTCTAATGACATTTATCGTATGTCGTTGTAATAATATATACCAGTTTGTTGAGATTGGAGTTTGATACAGTTTTTGAAGGAAAGGAAAGAAGGTTTACTATTGAAAATAAAACCATTTTGTAAAAGTACAAATTTTCTATGAATAGTTCAAACGATCGAAAACACTTTTAACGTCACATAACTGTATTTTTTACTGACGTTTATAATGTCTAATTTAAAATTATATATACAATGGTACACGACAATTAGACCGAAAGCAGTAGACCGAACTCATTTGACCGAAAAGCACTTTACCGAAACGTCACTAGACCGAAAAGCATTAGACCGAAATGGTATATAAATTAAAAAAAGATTGTAGTAAATTATGCTGCGATTTTGTATATCGGTCTTTTTGTTTATTGTATTTTTTTTGTACTATTTTATATATAAACTGTGTAAATTGTTACTCTCTACAGTCTGATAGGAAAAAATTTTCATCCGTTAAACAAATTAGTGAAGGTAAAAATAAATTAAGGGTAGAGTGACGTTAACACTATTTTAACTATTTATAATAACCATCCAAAAGCATTTAGTTGTAATTACATTAGTCTTATCTCTTTTACTGCGACAACTAAAAAGAACTACTTTTCGGTCTTCTGCTGTTCGGTCTAGTGAGCTTTCGGTAAAGTGCTTTTCGGTCTAATGAGTTCGGTCTACTGCTTTCGGTCTAATGATTTCGGTCTCTTTACAGTAAACCATATACAATTATTGGTGTAGAATGTAAACATACAACCCCGTGACGTCACGACGCGTTTTGGGGTGGCTGGCATAAGTTGAATTTTTAGTCGTCTTTAGGGGCCAAACGAAGGACAAACAAAACTTTTTTATCTTTGATACAGGTTCTAAATTATGTTCTGTTGTGATTTATACCATTATTTTCGAATTTAAAATTTTTTGCAAGTTCCCTATTATAGAATGTAATTTTCCTTACAATAAATTGTGGCTAAAATCCCATATTATAAAGCATTACCTATAAAACATTACTCTAAAACGCACTTTAGCCCTTATAAATGTTACTGAGCGCTATTATGAGCGCCCAATAATGTTCTATTGGAACGTTAATTTTTCTGGGATGTACCCTTTTACAATGTTGTATTGGAATTAAGATATTTATTTTTGTGGAAAAATTAAAAGGAATTGAAAGTTGGAGAATTGATTTTAGTTATAAGTTAGTCATACGCTTTACTATTATTTCTTGACAAAAGATTTATTTTTAATGTAGCCAAACTAAGGCATGTTTTGGGCATCAAAGCGGTCCAATAGAGTTGTAAAGTAATCAATATGAGTAATCATCGGCCTAATATGAAAAATGCATAAGTCCAACATATTCAATTTTAGGCTTTTGATGGCATCCGTTAGCATTATCCGAAAGCTATGTACGGCTCTGTTTTCTTCTAATATAGTTTACTAGATTTGACTAAAATTGTGAAAATGAAGTCTGCGTAAGTCCATTAATGTTGAAAACCGTATGAAATCTGCACAAGTTCGCTCTTGTTAGTGGCCAAACCGTTCAAACGTATCGGTGCTTTTCTGTTTGTACAATAAAAAGTCTTTTCATTGTAAACGGGTGAATACCTACTAATATACTACAGATCATCATCAATGGTGCTACAGCCCTATGAGAGAGCCTCGACTTTCTTAAGTCTATTACGCCAGTCAGTCCTATCCATTGCCAACCGTTGGCAGTTTGCTGCGCCTATTTTTCTCCCATCCTTATCTACACCATCCTTCCATCTGAGTTTTGGTCTACCCCTATTTCTACTTCCCACAGGTTGTGACATAAGGATTCTTCTAGGTGGGTTGTTATGCTGTGATCTTGCTAGATGTCCTGCCCATCTTAGTCTTCCTATTCTTATAAGAGATACTACGTCTTTACCACCAAATATATGTTTATATCTGTGGTATACCTCGTAGTTGTACCTCCTCTTCCAAATACCATTTTCACAGATGCCACCGAATATTCCTCTCAGGATCCTTCGTTCTAATATACTACAGATGACAGGTTAAAATGAAACAACATATTGTGTGATAATTAAACAAATTGCATAATTACTAAAACGGACTTATGCAATTTTCACATATCTACATAGTTGTGTATAAGTGGAGTTATGCACAGTTAGTTTTTGTCTATCCTCTAAAATCAGATATTTTGGACTATCCTCTAAAATCAGGTATTTTGGACTTTTCACTTTTCACATTAGCCCGACGTAATACCTTTATCTTGTCAAAAAACAGGCGCCCATCACGTTTCCGGTCAATGGATGACTTTCGTCTTTTCAGTTGGTCATTCTCTGCTTTTTCTGTTCCTTTGTATTCAAAATGTAGGAAAAGACAGAAGTTTCATTAATTGTCACGTATCGGCGAAATATATGACATTGTGTTTATAATGCTAAAAAATCTTCTAATTAGACACTTATGTGGTTTTGACCACTGACTAAATGCGGTATACATCACGTGGATTGGATAACTTTTTCGTATACGAGGGTGGATTGATATAAAACTAGCCTTTGACAGAAAAAACAAGTTTTTTGGGATTAAATCGATTTATTTCTCCAATATCTCAAATAATCTCGAGGCCTTTGGCTTGATGCGCTTAGAAAGAATATGTTCCAATTTTTTTACCCCATCTGAATAGTACTTTTGTTCGAGCTCTTCAAAATATAATAAGAAAATCTACGGTTTCGTTTTGATTAAAACTTGTTTCTTATTTTGTTAATGCCATACTCTGCATAGAGTACAAAGACTCGTTTCATATGGGCTCTCTGAACCGCAAAGTGGAATGTTTTCCTGGCGGTGCCTTTTGGTATGTTATACCTGGGTTAAGCAGAAAGCTTGAATTGAGTCGAAATTCATTTCTCTTCAAAATAGGCCGAAGTTTCAGAGGTGACTTCATCGTTTGTTGCGAAACGGCGTTCTCCGAGCCATTTTTTAGGTTTAAAAACAGGATAAAGTGGCATCCGCAAGATCTGGGGAATACGGTGGGTGTTCAACCAACTCATAGCCCAATTCGTGTAATTTTGCCGTGGCGACTGCTGATCGGTGAGCCGGTGCGTGGTCTTGGTAAAAGAGCACTTTTTTGCGTGCCAAACCGTGGCGTTTCGACGCAATTCGGCGTGGACTCGATCAAATAATACTAGTAGTACTCGTCATTGTTTATTTTTTTTTTGAGTGAATTTGATGGCCTTGGCCGAGCCAATTGGCCAGACATTTTGTTATTTTAAAAACAAACAAATTTGATTTTTTAATCAGAGGAATTTTTTCTCTATTTCTAACTCTAAATACGTAACAAACTAACATTATTATCTACAATTATTATCTAAATAATACTCTGTTTTGGTTGTTCATTTTTTTTTGTAAATTTTTATTTTTTTTTTGTATTTTTTGTTGCATTTTTTTATATTGTTAATTTGTTTTTTTTATTATTTTTTTTTATTGTTATTTTTTATAAATTGTTTTTTTTTTACTACGCTAAGAAGTAAACCCGATTCAACCTCGCGGAGGTTTACATCTTCTTAGTTTTTTTTTTCTTTTTTTTTGCTTTTTTATTTTTTCTGTTTTTTTTTTTTTTTTCTTTTTTTTTTCTCGTCATTGTTTATTTTTCCTTTTTCCAAGTATATCCCGATCAGGGAACACAAAATTTTACGAAAACCTCCAAAAAAATAAAGGAAGGATGAAAATTTGGAAATAGGTAGTTGAAATTGTCATTATTATATAAGAAAAAGTTTACAATTCTACATCCCCTCCATTTTACAAAAATTGGAAAATACGGAGTGAAGAAATGACCAACAGAGGCAGCTCCACACTTTCAATATCACAGCAAATAAACTTAATATGAGAATATCAGTAGAAAAAACTAAATGTATAGTGATAAGTAAAGAGCCGCGTAGATGTAAGTTAGAAATAGACGGCAAAATTGTAGAACAAGTAATGAAATTCAATTACCTAGGAGTAGATATCACTAGTGACAGGAATATAAGAACAGGGACCATAACACAAGCAACAAAAGCGGCAAGAGTAAGTGGTTGTCTCCGAGAAACCATATGGAGAGACAAATATCTGACCACGGAAAGCAAAATAAAAGTATACAAGACAACAGTAAGACCTATCCTAACATATGCAGCGGAGACAAGGACCGATACAAGAAAGATTAAACAACAAATCAACAATATCGCAATGAAAGTATTAAGATCAATAGCGGGCATATCATCAAGAGACAGACAAAGCAACAGAAGTATACTAGAGCGATGCAAAATTCAAAATATTAACAGGTGGATAAAAACAAGAAAGAAAAACTGGAACGAACATGTAAACCGAATGGAACCAGATAGATTAGCGAACATCTGTAAAAACAACAAGCCGTATAGCAGAAGACCCGTTGGAATGTTGAATGAGAAAAAAAGTTTACAAATAATCCGAAGAATTGTTTTAAATTTGATTTTTTTTAATAAACATATATTTTTTAACATTGTATTTTGAAATCATATCCTATACAAACGTTGAAATAGTATCGGTTGTGAATACAGAAGTTAATCACTTTTATTTTACTTACAGAATTTTTAAAGTCATGTAACTATAATTTGTTTTAAAAAACACTAAATTGCATTTGTTTTTAAGAATTTGGAAAGCTGAATTTGTTCGTGATTGCAATAGTATGTATTGAAGGTGTGCCAGAGACCACGAATATTCCAGAAATCACAAGTGAAGTTCATGATATCGTCATGGAAGATGGTAGAACCAAAATTCATGAGATAGAGGTTATAAAGAGGTCAAATGGTACATGCTCATGTACCCCGCTTGGGCTCTCCTACCATAACTCAATTCTCTGCGTTCACTAACAATCCACCAGACTGCATAAAAGTATACAACACTGTCCAGTTAATTCACATGCTGTAGAGGGATAAAACATTGTTAAGCAACAGAAATAGTCTTGGACGTAGTGTTCTACCCCTCTAGAAAATATGATAAAAGCTGATTATTAATGTGTATGTAATTTTTGAAAAAAAAATTACTTAGTGCGGTATCCCTCCAAAGTGCAGAAATATTTCTATGTATACCCTAAAAAAATCCCAAATGCAAAAAACTGACGCAACTTTAGTCATGTCAGCATCATGTATTTGTAACTTTTGGTAACAATAGTAAAATTTGATTTTTATAATAGTTTAATTTTGTTCCTTTTTTTATTTGTTCACTTAAGTTGTTGAAATCACAAACATTTTTCCACAAAAATATCTTGTTCCATAACCTAAATCGAAGATGTAATATATCCAATGCTTTATAGAGTGGTTATTGTAGAATAAAATGTAAAAAATATAATAAAAATATATGGATAGTGTCTTCAGTTATTACGCTCAAAATATTTTTAAGGTATCATTACTTTGATTTAGAAAATTGTATCAACCATTGTGTTATATCAGTATCTAACTCTGTTTTAAATATACTATATTGTTACGCTTCTTCTAAAAATCAATGTATTGAACTCCAAGAGAAGTTACAATACTTTTAACTCGTAACACAGTGACAACTTTAAACATCAAAATTACAAATACAACTGAGCTAGAAACGTCAACACCATATATGTTTTTATATATTTTCTGACGTTCTAGACGCCACTAGACATTACTGGGTAATTCCATGACATCGCGAATATTCTCTTATTTGACTATTTCTTCAGGAAAATCAACAGGAGCTACATCTTGAATAAAAAGCCGCCTTGCTTTGTGTTGAAATATTTCTGTAGACGATTTATCCCATATACCTATTGTGATGTTTATATGATACAATTCTCCAAAAACGATCGAATCAAAAGCAAACAAATTTTTTGAAATTAGTACATTTTATAAACATTGGATGTATTATATTTATACTAGAGACATGTCATGTAAGAATTGTTTTATGAACGTTTTTGTTACATTAAATAAAATATATTTTTTCAGTAAAAAGTTAGTTTTTTATGAAAATATGTAGTTAGTAAGATTTTTGTATAGTTGTTTAAAAATATATGTGTTGAAAAAGTCCAGCGATTGTTTTTGTTATTACGAGATAAAGAGATATTGTACGTTCACTCTAACTTTTCCCATGCACGAAATTATTCACGAATTACTTTTTATACTAGGTCTCTTTTTTATCACAGAAACTAGTATCACAAAATTAAGCCGCTTGTCCATAGAAATCACAGTCAGTTAAACAAGGAAAAACAACATAGTATGTCTCTGATATCTTGTTTACTAATAATTTTGACGTTTATGATTTTAAGTGACAGTGATTGCGGCTTTTGTTGGTTATTATTTGAATATTTAGTGTTTATTTTTGTTTTTTTTTTAATTATTTAACTTTTGGTCTAGTAAAATTGTAATTTTTATTTTCAAACATTATTAGAACGACTAACTACTGTCATGTCTATTTGATTACTTTCGGTAAGTTCCTAACTATTTATTTTTTTTTACGAAAAATGTGACAAGTAATATTTATTATGAGTGTTGTTTGTTTGAGTTTATATGACTGCGGACGCTAATATTTATGAGTGTGGTTATAGTTCTATCGAACGGAAACTTAAGTACGTTAAGTCCCTGAACCTTTACTCGTGCGTCATCATTTAAAGCATACGGAATAAATCGACAAGAATAAAACCGCTAAAGGCCGTAAAAATGAGTGGGGCATACAATGTTCCAGCTACAAAAGATCTGATATGAAAATTACGTGGCGCGAAAATGTTGTTTCATAACAAAATTCTAGTTTTATTTTAATTAAAAGATTTTTCCATAATATTTGCTAAATTTGAAGTAAATGCGCCACAAAAGAGTAACTTTGATACAGTTTGAATTTTGAAACTCGTTGTGTCGCGTTTACTTCAAATTTAGCAAATATGGAAAAATCTTTTAAAACAAAACTAGAATTTTGTTTTGCATCAAAATGAAAATACATTTTCGCGCCACGTAATATTCATATCAGATCTTTTGTAGCTGGAATATTGTATGCGTCACTCATTTTTACGGCGTTTAGCGGTTTTTATTCTTGTATCAGGAGTTTTTCAAAGTTATTTATAAATTACATGTATGAAGTTGAATGCAATGTTTCTCGATTACACGTTAAGCTTTATAAATGGTCGCCTTTGTCGCATTATCTCCCAAATGATCTAGTGTCCATCGAATGTACACTAGATTTTTTTGAAGTTATACATCTTTACGATCGAGAGTGAAATTTTATAATGCCGGGCGCATGCGCACACAGACAGTATGTAGTTCGTTGCTAATCTTTCAAGATATGTATGTATCAGCGCTGTCAGCGCAAATAAGTCATTGAAAGGATATATTAGTGATTTTAGTAAATGTATGATTTATTATAATTTTTGTGTCTTTGGATTTGTCTTCCTCGGGAATAAGATATTTTATAATAATAGTAAGTACATATATTTAAAGCATTTTTGTATACTTCATTTAGTCTATTACATTTGTCAGTATGTATGAGAAATCTTGTAACCTGTCAAAGCAAAAGGAATATAGCTCAGTGGTAGAGCGTGTGACCGGAGATGGAGAAGTCCTGGGTTCAAATTCCGGACAATTCATATTCTTTTTTTTTTTATTTTTGGTATCGTTTTAATAATAAATTTTTAAAAGTGGTAGTTAAGAAAGTTAGTTTAATATTTTAATAAAATAAATAACATGTTAAGTATATTTATTTCTTTGAAATTATACAGGGTGTCCCGAAAAGATTGGTCATAAATTATACCACACATTTTGGGGTCAAAAATAGTTCGATTGAACCTAACTTACCTTAGTACAAATGTGCTCATAAAAAAAGTTAGAGCCCTTTGAAGTTACAAAATGAAAATCGATTTTTTTTTTAATATATCGAAAACTATTAGAGATTTTTTATTGGAAATGGACATGGGGCATTCTTATGGCAGGAATATCTTAAAACAAAATTATAGTGAAATTTGTCCACCCCATAAAAATTGTATGGGGGTTTTGTTCCCTTAAACCCTCCCAAACTTTTGTGTACGTTCCAATTAATTCATTATTGTGATACCATTAGTTCAACACAACGTTTCTAAAACTTTTTTGCCTCTTGGTATTTTTTAGATAAGCCAGTTTTTATCAGGATGAGGCTTCTTTTTCAATATGTTTACATAAAAATTTTATGGGGGTTTTGTTCTTTTAAACCCCCCAAATGTTTGTGTACGTTCCAATTAAACTCTTATTGTGGTACCATTAGGTAAACAGAGTGTTTTTAAAACTTTTTTGCCTCATAGTCTTTTTTTGATAAGTCACCTTTTATCGAGATGTTTCTTCTTTTTCAAAATATACCTAATAATGTAAATTATAAATAAATTTTCAGATTATTAAAAGCTCTCTATAATCGTATTTAACCATATACAAATATGTGCTGGATTCGACAAATATTCAAAATATCTCGATAAACACTGGCTTATCGAAAAAGTATTAAGAGGCAAAAAGTTTTAAAAATATTGTGTTTACCTAATAGTGCAACAATAATAATTTAATTGGAACGTAAACAAAAGTTTGGGGGGGTTTAAGGGAACAAAACCCCCAAAAATTTTTATGGGGTGCACAAATTTCATTTTAATTTTTTTTAAGATGTTGCTACTATAAGAATGTCACATGTCCAATTTCAATAAAAAATCTCTTTCAATAAAAAGAGTTTTCGATATATGAAAAAAAATCGATTTTCAGTTTGTAACTTCAAAGGGCTGTAACTTTTTTTGTGTGCACTATTGTATATAGGTAAGTGAGATTCATTCAAGCTATTTTTAATCCCAGAATCTGTTGTAGAATTTATGACCAATCTTTTCGGGACACCCTGTATAATAGAAGTATAACTTCTTACGTGCGTACAAAGTACACACACATTCTTTTATTTTCTATTCGAAAGAGATTGAAAAAAATATTGGGATGGCCGGTAAATATACTCGGATTGCCCATTTCCAGATCAAATTTAACGTCGTAACCACTACATCTACATAAACCATTTCGGGAATAATCGGTAATTGGATTATACTTTTGTAGCTTAATAACTTCTAAACGGCTTAACCGATTTTGATCACTAAACATGAGTTTGAAACGTATTGACAAGTAGTATCTGATGCGTCTAAGGTCAAGTATGATAACAAAAGCTATTACAGGAATTATTGAGCTTGAAAAACCGTTTTTTTTTTTTCATAGGAAATAGGTTTGATCATACTTATGAAGCCTATAACTTAATAATTCGAATTTTCTTGGATATGAGGTATACACCGTTAGATTCGTCTAGAGTCCTTCTACAAACGCTCAGTTATTGGTGCAATTCGTGGGTTGAAATTTTGAGTAATTGTCGAAAAACCAAAATTTTTAAAGTTTAGTTTTTCGGCTATACTGAGCCGTGTGTATGTCTGATCCTGACGGCTTAGACACCATTTGAAAGCATAACTCAACACTCTTGATTTGGTGTATTTGTGGTTTTCTTGTCTCTTCTTGAACCGAAGATATATACCCCCAAAAAATATGCTGTTTTGTACCTACCAAGTCCTATAGCTGGCTTATGGGTGGTCAAAATTTAAAAACTACTCCGGTTCTGAATCGGCCCTGACCCCCTCTTCAAACACGGAAAAAAAAGTTCAGATCGGTTTAACTTTTCCACACACATACATACATATCCACAAACATTTTCCCTTTTTTAAATAGAAATTGAGTCATATTTCTGAGCTCGGTAACTTTTGAATGACATAACCGATTTTTAAAAATAGACATGTGTTGGAAACGTAATAATCAGTACTATTAGAAGCCGTAAAGGTCGGACTTAAATTTTCGAAGTTTTTGGGAGTTTTGGGGACGAGAACGGAAAACAGACTCTAAATAGGAAGGGCCGTAAAATCCACACCCTTAGACTAAAATGGATGGTTGACATATGAATGCGTGAGTCTTTTCCTGAACTTTAAGATGAGAGTTGGCCCAATTTTCCATTCAGTCAGATTTAGAAAATCGAAAATTTCGTGTATATATAGTGTCACGTGTAGGGGTGTGTGTGTGTGTGTGTGTGTGTGCGCGCCACTGGCGAGAACTGCCGTTCTCTGGTAATGATAAGTCTGAAATTGAAATTTACTAAACGCGACAGTAAGTGACTTGCTGTTGCGTTTAGTAAATTTCAATTTCCGACTTATTTCGTATGCTTTAAATGATGACGCATGGGTAAAGATTCAGGGACTCAACTGTATTTGTATATTTTCGAGATTACTTGAAGCGTTGAAAAACAACACTAGTCCAAAAATTTAAATTTTGGCAAATCAAGACAAACTTCCCAGCTTCAATTTATTTCAAATCTTACTTTTACCGTCTTTTACTATAAGATATTCATTGGAAGGAATGTGGATATCAAAATAATTGTACAAGTGGTTGCATATTTTTATTGACATTTTAAGCAAAAATAGGTACACACTTACCAAATATATTTGAAAATATAGAGGTATTATGTTGAATAGTTTCCGCCATGCTGAACTGTTTCTATAAAAATTCACTCTCAACATTTTTCCTAATCGCGCCTAAAGAAGTATAACTTTATAAGATACGTCCACGAAATAATAGACATTTTCTACATAATTATTACCACTGACAGTTCGTAAGTATACGACGTACACATCGACGTACGTTTCAATTTATTTTTTGATTTAACTTTGAAAATGGATCCTGACGCATGGGAAAAGTTAAAGTGGACGAACAATATGTATGTATGTATGTGTATGTATGTACATTCATCACAAGTGTATTATAGTCTGGTCATCAGATTGAGGTTCTTCGAATGTTACGTTTGGTCGCAACTACCATATGGGGTAGAAGCTTGGTCTCTGAAAGTCCAATCCGTAAAAAAATTGGAGGCATTCGAAATGTGGCTATATAGACGTATTCTGAAAATTCCTTGGACTGTGATAGGACTTGGACAGTATTTCTTGGTGTTGAACAGATATTTCACGTTGCAAAAGATAGGGAAGCGTTTAACACATTACGTGCCACTGTCACGCTCCAATCGGGATTCTACTCTCAGGGGCCAATGAGCGACGTGGCCCCTGGCAAAATATCTGTGTCTCTCATATATGAGCGACGTGGCACTCAATGTCTTAAAGAAGTGATCGCCAACCTTGGTTAGAAGACGGCACAATAAGAAGAGGTACTATAATAGTGTTGGACTCCCGCTACATTAGCCGACTGAATTTTCATGTTCATTTTTACCCAGCGAAAAACGGATTGTACTTTTTCTTTTATTATATAACTTACAAACGTGCAATTGGTTGAAGTCGGGCCTCTACGACATTAATACTGTGTCAGAGATGTCAACTAATTGAAACGAACACTCTCTTAGTCATTAGTGATGTAAGAAGAGAATATTCTCTTGAGTGTTGCTGCGTTCTTAATTGTGCTAAGACGATACATAAAAAGAAAAATGAAAAAACGGAAAATGTGGATTTGGCTTTTCTAAGTAAAAGCGAAACAATGAGTAATTTAACTAGGGAAATAATGCTAGACAATTATTTGTTTAAGCATTTTACAAGAATGTCAAAAAGTGATTTCGAACTATTAATAAAAATATGATAGGGCCAAGAATAGAGAAGAAAGATCAAACATGAGAAACTCAATAGCAATCTCAACAAGATTAGCAATTGTTATTTATATATACTAACAGTTTTAGTTTAATGTATTTATTCAGGGTGCACTACTCTTCCATTTGTCTCATAGTTCCAGAAGTATGCCAAGTTCCACAACTCTGGACGTAAATGAACTGCATAAATAAACCTTATTGTGATTTCATTTGGCCACGTATTCATCTTTTCTTTGTGTGTTTTGACAAAACCAAATTAAATTTCAACAGCGTACAGGAAATACAGAGCAACATGCAAAATTTTCCACAGCAGTTCGACTTTATCGGCAACGCATCATGCACTGCAATCGTGTTCAAATACTAGTAAGATTTCGGCCACATGGCTCAGCCAAACGGCGATAGTTTCATTAGATGGCTATAATGTTGCCAGAAACATACCAACAATATATTTTCGGCAACATATTGCTTCAAAAACTAGCCCGTCTAAATGTCCCTTTAGACGTACACCAATCCATGACTGAGCTGACGACACTTGCAAAATAAAATCCCACAACTTCTCATCAGTACATTGAAATGCAGAATGTAGATGACCAGGATGAGCTAATGATAGAAATAGATTCTGAACCGGAGGCCTCATGATTTTCAGATTAAATCACCACATCCATTACTTGCATTATTTGTTGTTAAGAAGTAACTTTCATTTATCAAATAAATTTTGTGTTCTCTGTTGTTTTTGTATTTATACACTTGAATTGAAGTTAGAAGTCTCGAATTTCCTAAACCTGTTGTCCGATTCGAGTGATTTTTTAGTATGTTACAGCTTTATTATTTAAGAAAATCGATTTAATATTATTGCTAGACAGGTAAAGGTCATTTTATACCGGGTGTAACAATCATAGGGTGTTTTTTTTTTCCTTACACGTATGTACACGTTGTACGTAACTTTTTTATTATCCAACATAAGCAAATGAGTCAAAGAAGAAAATGTTAATAAAGCCTAAGCCTACAATTGAATTTTAATTTAAATATTTTTTATATGCTAGAATACTCCACAGGGTACGTGTTCCGAACTTTAAGAAAAAACACAGTATGATTGTTACACCCGGTATAAAGTGACCTTTACCTGTATAGCAACAATAATATTACATCGATTTTCTTAAATAATAAGGCTATAACATACTAAAAAATCACTCAAATTGGACAACAGGTTTAGGAAATTTCACGTGTACAGTTATTCAGCAAGTGAGTCGATTATTTTGCTCTCAAGTGTATATAAAGAACACTGTTGTTTAGTCTCATAATTTTGTATATAATTTCATGATTTTTAATACCCTATTTCATCTTCAACAATATCCCTAAGTGCGTTATAGGGTTCATTCTCAGAAAATTCTCCATATCGAGAATATTCTCTGATTTTTCGTTCTCGAGAATTTTCCAACACTATTAGTCATCCATGTATTCACGGTTTTTGCTGTATATTTTAAAAAACCGCTTATACACCGCATCCTTCGGTAGACCGCAAACTATAGTAGAAACACGACGGTAGATGGCATATTATATAGTAGCACCTCAAAATGAATTACGAAAAATATCAAAAACTCACACTTTTTATAAAAAGTGGCCTCATAAAACACAAAAATTTAGAAACTCCACTCCGACAGAAGAACGCTTAATAGTTACTCTTGGGCAAGTAGTTTACATTTTCTCATTTCAATAATAATTACACAATAAAATTTGAGTTTTTCAATTTGTATTGATTATTACTTTTAATGTAATTAACTGTATGGCGCAGAGGCATGGACACTGACGGAAACATTAATGAGAAAGCTGGAGGCATTCGAATTGTGGGTGTATCGACGTATCCTCAAAATATCCTGGACGACTCACACCACCAACGTAGAGGTACTGCGCCGAATGGGGAAAACAAAAAGAAATCTGTTTCACAATTAAGAAACGGAAACTTGAATACCTCGGTCATATTATGAGACATGATAAATATCATACTCCAACTGATATTGCAGGGTAAAATAGAAAGCAAACGCGGACCCGGAAGAAGAAGACACCCATGGCTTCAAAACTTACGCCAATGGTTTGGACTAACATCGATCGAGTTATTCAGAAACGCCGCAAACAAAATTAAAATTGATATGATGATAGCCAACGGACAAGGCACATGAAGAAGAAGAAGTTACTTTTAAGCTTACTGCGAAGCTCTTAGAGCAGCTGAAGATAAAGACCAATGGAGAAACATTGTTAGGAATATTGGAAGAAATCACGATCCTCAGTAATGGGGAAACGACAAGAGAGAGAGTTACTTTTATTTATCCTGTAATGCTAGATGCCCATAGGCGTAACCAGGATGATCCTAAAGGGGTGGGGTTACAATTACCTGAAAGGGGGGGGTTACAACTACT
Source organism: Diabrotica virgifera virgifera (assembly GCF_917563875.1). Classification (NCBI taxonomy): domain Eukaryota; kingdom Metazoa; phylum Arthropoda; class Insecta; order Coleoptera; family Chrysomelidae; genus Diabrotica; species Diabrotica virgifera. The sequence continues at coordinate 171,778,506 of NC_065449.1, read as the reverse complement.
GGAAGGTCTCTGAGGGCTATGGTGTTAAGCGTATAGAGCTTAAAGTACATCCCAATGGGGGGGGGGTTACAACCCCCAAAACCCCCCCTGGTTACGCCTATGTAGATGCCAGATGTAACCTCATACACAGCGTTAATTTTGGTGGTGGAGGCATAGTGCTACGTAGTGGTATTTCTTGGAGAGGAGATACTGAACTTGTGGAGGTAATTGGGTGAATGCCGGCTGACCTGTACATTAAAAACATTTTAGAAGATCATGTTTTGTCATTTGCCAGTCATATTGGATAACAAATTCGTATTGATGCACCATAACGCACGTCTTAGTGTCGGTAGAATAGTGAACACTTACCATTTCACTTAAAAGATATATTTCCATCTATATGTATACACTGCGGTGTATTTTCAATGATGTTTATTCGACTGGTGATATCCCTGAAGATTGGTTAAAGTCCGAATTCATAACCCTACCAAAAAAACAACGTCCGAAAAACTGTAGCGACTATAGAATGATAAGCCTTATGAGCCACACCTTGAAAATCTTTCTACGTATCATCCACAGTAGAATCAGAGATAAATGTGAAGAAGACCAGGATGAAACACAATTTGGCTTCAGAAATGGACTGGGAACCCGGCACGCACTCTTTGCACTAAATGTGTTATTGCAGAAATGCCGAGATCAAAGGAAAGACGTCTTTGCTGTATTTATTGACTATGAGAAGGCCTTTGATCGAGTACAACATCACAAATTAATTAAAATATTAAAGTATAAAGGAGTTGATAGTCAAGATGTGCGAATCATAGAAAAATTATACTGGCGTCAAACAGCGACAGCTTGCATAAATGGAAAATCAACAGAAATATGCAAAATACAAAGAGGTGTCAGATAGGGTTGTATACTGTCCCCACTGTTGTTTAATTTGTATTCAGATAGAATATTTAAGGAAGCACTGCATAATTTGGAATGGGGTGTGAAGGTTAATGGAATTCTGATAAATACAATCAGATATGCAGACGATACAGTTATTTTAAGTGATGATAGAGGAAAGGCTGCAAATATGGGCTGGTCTTGTAATATGGGCTAGGTGGGTTTCACAGCTATTCGTTGCAGATCTCTACATTTTGACTATTGCAAACGGTATTTGACGAAGTTAAACTATCACCGTAGCGATGGCGCCACTGTGGTGGATATTTCCCAGTTTATAATAATTGTTTGTCGGTTGGTGTGAGTGTCAAAACTTTTTCGGGTAAGTTGATAAATTCCAGTATTTAAAAATAAACACGAATTTTAAAAAAACATCTGTGTCACGTTGAAGCTCTATTATTAGTCTTTGATATATGCTAATGAGTTTTCTTCAAATTGTCTGCTTTTAGACATAACTTCTTTTGTTGTGCAAAGCAAGCGTGTTTACAATATGGGCTAGTGGCCCATATTTAGAACAATGTAGCAATGTAGGCAAAACGAAGTAGGAAAAGGCAAAGAGAAAAGTAAAGGAAACGAAATAAAAAAAGGAAAACGTAAGCAGGTTACCAAAGTCACAAAGGACCAAAAAAAGAAATCGGGTTCTAGTAGCGAGGATGAGGAGGAATATGTGCCTGCAGATGATGAGAGCGATTACAATGAGTTTCCTTCTACACAGCCTCCACAAGACGCAGCTGACGTAACGTGTATGTTTTGCGAAGCACTTTTTTCAGAGGATAATCTTGGTGAAATATCGGTCAAGTGCTTCATGTGTCATTTTTGGGCACATAACGAGTACGCTGGGGCCGAAAAAGAAGAATACCTATGTGTGTGACTTTTGCAAATAGTTTTAGCCTATGAGTTATTTAATGGACTTTTTGTATTTTAGATATTAAAATATATTTGTCACACATTTATCTCACTTCACACAAATTTAAGACACATTTTTCGGGGTAGCCCATATTTAGGATCATTATTCAAACGGCGCAAAAGTACAATTTTTCATTATTTGTACATTTAAAACAGTTGTATATTTTTTAATCAATTTGGACTTTGGGCAGGTTATAAGTAACTAAATGTAGGTATTCTTACGTACCTTTAAAAATAAAATAGAATTTTTATTCTTTTTTTACAAAGAAAAACAAAATGGGTAGCCCATATTTGCATCCTTTCCTCTATGAATGGATTACAACACCTTTTAAATGCCATTGACACAGTGGGAAGAGAGTTTGGCCTAAATATAAACTGTTCAAAAACAAAATACATGGTATTTAGCCGTTTGGCCCATCAAGATTCACGTTTATATGTTGATGGTCATATAATTCAAAGAGTACCCAGTTTTAAATATCTTGGTTGCCATATTACTGAACAACTAGATCCAGATAAAGAGATAAATGAGGTCATTCTTCTGTAATGATACCTTGCAACTTCAACTTCGAAAGCGCATGATTAAATGCTACATTTGGTCAGTCCTCTTGTATGGTGTCGAAGCATGGACATTAAAAATATCCACCATTAACCGTTTGGAGGCCTTTGAAATGTGGCTGCACAGACGTATTCTGAAAATACCATGGACGGCTATGCTGACAAATGTGGCAGTCCTTAAGAGAGCAAATGCTACCCGCGAGCTGCTTGATAACATCAATAAGATGGCCTATTTTAGACACGTAGTAAGGGGAGACCGGTATAATATTCTTCAACTTATTATGATGGGTAAAATCGAAGGACGCAGAGGAATTGGTAGAAAGCAGGCCTCTTGGTTGAAGAATATCCGGGAGTGGACAGGAATATTCGGGAAAATTTGGTAATTTTTGATGTTTCGAATTTCCATTAAAGTGATTTTTTACCACGTTATAGCCTTATTCATTGACAATATCTCTGTAATAATATTGTTGCTAGACAGTCAAACTATCATTGTATACCGGGTGTACGAATCAAACTGTGTTTTTTCTCAAAGTTAGCATCACCCTGTGGACTATTCTGGCATTTATAAAATACTGAAATTAAAACCCAACTATAGCCTCAGATTTTCTTAACATTTTGTCTTTCGATTCATTCGCTTATGTTGGATAATAAAAAACTTAGGTACTTTAACAACTGGCCATGTTCGTCATCAGTACAGGGTGTTTCTAAAATATTTGCACAAAACTTTAAGGGGTTATTGTACATGAGAAAATAATGACAATTTGCTTTATAATCATATGTCGGCCAACGCTTCGTTTCCGAGATACGGGATGTTCAATTTTTTTTACAAACTGATGATTTACTTATTGCTTTAAAACCAGTTGAGATAAGCAAATCAAATTTGGTGGGTTTTATGACGTAGTTATTGCACATTTTTTGACATACAATTAAGAATTTAATATTCACCAGTGGCGCGCAAACGGGTATTATGACCGATAATATTACCCGTACGCACGCCAATGGTGAATATAAAATTTTTAATTGTATGTCAAAAAATGTGCAATAACTACGTTTTAAAACCCACCGAATTTGATCTGCATATCTCAACTGGTTTTAAAGCAACAAATAAATCGTCAGTTTGTAAAAAAGAAATTGAACATCCCGTATCTCGGAAACGAAGCGTTTGCGGATATATGCTTATAAAACAAATTGTCATTATTTTATCATGTAAAATTACCCCTTAAAGTTTGTCGCACTTGTTTAGAAACACCCTGTACTGATGACGAACATGGCAAGTTGTTAAAGTACCTAACTTTTTTATTATTCAACATAAGCGAATGAATCGAAATACAAAATGTTAAGAAAACCTGAGGCTATAATTGAGTTTTAATTTCAGTATTTTATAAATGCTAAAATAGTCCACAGGGTGATGCGAACTTTGAAAAAAGAACACAGTGTGATTCGTACACCCGGTATACAACGACAGTTTAACTGTCTAGCGACAATATTATTACATCGATATTGTCAATGGATAAGGCTATAACGTGGTAAAAAATCACTTAAATCGGACAACAGGTTTACGAAATTCAAAACATCAAAAATTACCAAATTTTTAGTGGATCGATTTTTTTGCACCGCAGTGTATATTGTCGTTATATGGTTCCTTCTAATTATCTCAGAAGAATGCAAGAATTAAGTTCATTCGTTGTAATACTAAGAACTCTTATAAGACTACAGTCTTGCTAACCTTGCATCTTGATCGACCTGAATGCTGAAATAGACTGACGACGATCTGCCCGGACTGTATGTGTGTGTGAATGGATTGGCCCTTGACTCTTGACTTGATAGTGATTTGACTGTGATCTGATCGTACCGTGACTGTGGGTCTGAATCAACCTTAATTATTGGTAGCATTCAGGACAAAAAAAAGTGAAGGAGCAGTTCCCGATGGAGTGGTAACAGTTGTGTTTCGTCTTGTGAACGCGCCGCTCCCTAAATTCGTGACAGTTTATCACTTTCTGTGATATGTGAGGTTATATACTTACCTCTGCACAATAAATTGTTTTTACTTCATAATCAGGGCCAAAGACCATGGATTGTTTACCGTCTGCTCTATTTACCAATTGATAATTAGTACTTGACGCCATCTTTCAGCAAGTCTATTGACAAATTCACAAAAGTAGCATACGTTGAACGGAGGTAGCGGAATTAAAATGAGTTCACTCTCATGGCGACCGTTCCGTAACACGTTCAGAGAACGAATTCGCAACAGTTGAGGAACCGCTCCGTCACTTTTTCGCCTAGTGAATATGCATGCGATAGATTTCCTTATGTGCTCTCATATTTTTTCTTTATTCTTGAATTGCAGGTAGCAGAAAGTGTAAGAGAAAGCGACGTAAAAGTAGGCATGGCTCCCTAAAATCGAAAATGCTATATTCTTCAAAAAATTCTCTTAGTTGGATAATATTTTATCGATTAATCTCTTAGTTAGATTAATATTTTACTAATGTAATTCGTAAATAAATAAAATATTTAAATGCATTTTCGTAATTTTAAATTGCGTATGGCAATAATTTTTTATCACAAATGGGAATTTAATTTTTTTTATTACGAACTGATTATCAATAATGGCTTTTGATAATTTGCATGCATATTCATTTGACCTAGATTTATTGGTTTAGTAGGTGAATCGCATAAATAATTTTACATATTCTACAATTGAGAAACGAATTAAGATATACTGTTCATTCAAATATATCCTGAAGTGATACTTGTCATATTTGTTTAATGTTAAAATAATTTTTTTAAATTCTCCAAATGTTATCTTTTTAATCTAATTAATTGTGAACATTTTATGCATTTCTCCTGAATGATATTAGCAATTATAGTTGGTCCATTTTATCGTTGCTCATGCGTCACGATTCATTTTCAAACAAATTAAGGCAAAACATAAAGTGAAACGTACGCCGATGTGTATAGTATATAGCTGGGCTTCCCAAACTGTACGTCGCGTCGTTGTCCCAGGGGCGTCGCGTGTTAGCGCGGACTTTTAATACAGAAAATATATTTTCTGGGTATAAATTACTGGGTTTCAGAAGAAGTTGCTCTTATGAAAGAGAAAATTAAAAGATCAATAATTTGACTGTTTCCCTGCTTTACAAGGTATTCTACAAGAAAAATCGCTAGAAATAGAAATCCGTCAGGGTCAGAAACCCGTTCCAGTCATCCACACCATCGACACTTTCAACAGAGGAAGAAGAACAACTGACAGAATTGTCCTGTGATTCCAGCCTAAAGCTTCAATATGACAAGGACAAACTATTTGAATTTTGGAGCTCAATTTCTCATGAATAGCATGCCATCAGCACTGCTGCTAAAGGTTTTATTACCATTTGTGACTTCGTACTTGAGCGAAACGGGCTTTTCTGCAGGTGTAGTAATTTAAAACAAGTACAGGTCAAAGTACAGAAACAGCAGGAATAAAAGTAAATGCAACGGCAATTAACAACATTAGATATGCGGACGATACTATCATAATAGCGGACAACCTTCAAGACCTCCAAAAGCTAATGAACAAGATAGTTGCATATGGAGAAGAATATGGATTATCAATAAACATAAAGAAAACTAAATTTATGAGGGTATATATCAAAAACCCAAAATAATGATGAAATCCTGACAATTAAAGGTAAAACTTTAGAACAAGTTGAAAACTACAACTATCTTGGCACAATAATTAATCACACAAACGTTTACTCCAAAAAAAGTTCGAATAGAGGAAGCAAGAACAAACTTCAATAAAATGAGAAAGGTACTTTGTGCAAGAGAACTGAAATTAGGCTTGCGAGTTAAGCTGGCAAGGTTTTATATTTTCTCGACTCTGCTTTGCGGGATAGAAGCATGGACACTTACCGCGTCGGCTACTAAAAAGTTGGAAACACTTGAACTGTGGGTGTATAGAAGAATCCTGAAGATATCATGGACTGAGCATGTAACAAATAACGAAGTCATGGGAAGAGTCAACAAAGGAATGGAAATATTGGAAACCATCTAGACGCGAAAACTGCAATACCTGGGGCATGTTATGCGTAATGAGAGATACGACATACTTCAACTAATTATACAAGGGAAAATCCAGGGCAAGAGAAGGGTAGGAAGGAGGAGAATCTCGTGGTTGCGTAACTTGAGGGAATGGTACGGATGCACATCAACCGAACTATTCAGAGCAGCAGCATCTAAGATCAGAATAGCCGTGATGATTGTCAAACTCCGTCGCGGAGATGGCACATGAAGAAGAAGACAGGTCAAACATAAACGTAGAAAAAGAAATGAGAGCGGCAATTTCCAAACTGGAGCCCCGGTTTCATAAGCTATGCTCAAAAAAGGAAGCACATCCCTCACATTAACCAGCCAGTTACCTGCATAAATCAATATCCCATTTTATTTTGTGCCTATGTTTTGATTTCGTTCTTAATATCTAGTAAAAATTATAAATGTTCAAAAAACTATAACCTGTTACTAGGCTAGTACTAAAATTGGTAAGTATTATTGGGGGTTACTTTAAGGGGCGTCACAAAAAATAGCAAAGTCCCAAGGTCGTCACAGTACGAATAAGTTTGGGAAGCCCGGTTATATAGTATACAGTACACAAAATGTATATACACATTGACAATCGTTTCACTTTATGTTTTGCCTTAATTTGTTTGAAAATTAATCGTGGCGCATGGAAAAAGTTAGTGTGGAAGAACTGTATCAATAACAATAATGGAGCAGGGTATTTAGAAGTAAGAACACCGAAATAAATCGATTTTTAAATACAGCACCTCGAGATTTACAACTTTTTGCATTGTGTTCGAGATGACGTCAGGAAAGAAGTCTACAATAGAAAAATGGGTGCAAATACATAATTGCAGTGCATTAAGTGCATTCAAAAGTGAATTAACATACCAAAATCAGTATATTAAGGGCCATACTATTTTTGGGGTCGCTTAACATGAATACGCCATCAGAACCCACCTTCGGTGCATCTGGTGCCAGGGTCACTGCTAAGGCACATATCTTCTGGACATTCGAGAATTTTCGGCAAGCAGGAAATTTGGGAGTTTTTGGGGTTTCTTCTTCTTAAAGTTCCCTCTCTTATCAGAGGTTGGATATCATAATGGCTATGGTCCCTTTGTTTTTGGGGTTGCTGAAGACGAATATCATGACGGCGATAATCTCCTAGGCACTTAGTGTCCAGGTTGGGCTTCATCTGGAGTCATAGGGCATAGCAGTTATACTGGGCACAATCCGACGGTCGGTTTTGATGTCATATTCGTGTTCATCAACCCGCATCATCGATATATCTTAATTACACTGTGGTTTGTTGGTCTTGTTTATGCACAATGTTTTGTTCGAAATCATCCATGTCTTTTTAGGGCAGCATTCAATAAAGTCAAAATACCCATGTTAGTGGGCAATATCCATAGATGACGGATAAATATAAGGAGGTTGTTTTGAAAATTTTTAATACCTACACAATTTTATAAAACTTCTGAGTTCTCCCATTTTCCATAAACATATTTAGAAAACGTTATTTTTACAATTTTCGTAAATTTTTGTTTTTAAAGGCTGTGGTTTTTTACTAATGGCACAAGTGGGAAAATTAAAACTTGGAGGAGCGACAGAGGAACTAATGCCGATGTTAACGAGTTATATGAGAAACAAAAATAAGCGAGATCATTCAAACAGAAAGATACCGCTGGTTGAAACTGTGACAAAAATGATGAAGGGAAGATAGACAAAATAAATTACTAAGAGGTGAAAAAGGAGTGGGTGACCAGAAAAAAAAGAATGTGTGTGTGTACTTTGTACGCACGTAGGAAGTTATACTTCTATTATAATATAATCTAACTTCATATTATGATTTCAACGAAATCAATATACCTATCTACTTTAAACTGTTTTTTTGTATTATATTTAAATATTAAACTAATTTTAGAAAGAACAAAAAGAATACCAAAAATTAAAAAAAAACGATATGACTTTGTCAGGATTCGAACAGGGGACCTCTCGATCTCTAGGCGAATGCTCTACCGATCAGCTACCACCGCTTTTGTATTCATTCAATCATTTCTCGGACATAATTACAATCACGGTGACAGATACATAAATTGAAAATAAACATTTTCAATAATACTTATAAGGAGGAAGACAAATCCACAGACATAAAAATTATAATAAATATATTTACTAAAAACACTAATAATATATTCTTTTCACGCACACCTTATTTGCGCTACATAACTTAAAAGATGTAGCGACTAATACCATACTGTCGGTGTGCGCATGCGCCAGAGAATGTAAAAATTCACCCTCGTGCCTAAAGAAGTATAACTTCAAAAATGGTTAGGAGCATATCAAGATGATTTAAGGAAAACAGATTTTGCAAAATTAGCGGACAACGGCTGTTATATGGATAAGTCTCTATCTCAATACTTACATGAAGCAATAAACCTACCAATTTTTGCAGTTGGATAGATAACTTGTTGCATTCGATTTGTAAGAGCGTTATGAAATTTTGTGATCTAAAGTGGTGATGTCGAAATGAAAATTGCATTATTGAAGAAGCAAAATGCATTTCGAAGTAATGAAAAATAATAAATTTGTAATTTGGAAATGCCTAATTGACGGAACTAAGTTCAATATTACTACTCGGGGAGTTTTGGAATCGCTGAACACGAATACCATGACGGTGATGGTCTCCGAAACACCTAGTGTGCAGATTGGGCCTCGTCTGGAGTTTTATGGAAATTCGATGAGAAATCAGTGTAAACTCATTATTCGGGGCTTTTTCGGGTCGCTGGTTACGAATATCATAATGGCGATAGTATACGAAGAAACTGGAGCCCATGGCGAGCATCGTCTCCTGGAGTTTGGGGAAGATTTAATTCAAAATCAATGTAACGGCGTTACTCGGCAGTGTTTGGGGTCGCTAACATGAATATTAGATCGGTAATGGTCTCCAAAGCAACTGGTGTCCAGGAAGTGACTTTTCTGCTGGCGTTTAATGGAAATTCAATACAAAATCAGTTCGTTCTGAGCACGAAGTGTTTCGGAGATTATCGCTAATATTCGTATTTGGCGGCCTCAAAGCCCCCGATAGTAACGAGTTTCCACTGATTTTGTATCGAATTTCCAGAAAACTCCAGACGAGGCCAATCCTGCGCACCAGGTGCCTCGGAAACCGCCCGCCGTCATGATATTCGTGATCAGCGATCCCAAAAAAACCCGAGTAACGAGTTTCCACTAATGTTGTATCGAATTTCCATGAAACTCCAAACGAGGCCCATCTTGGGTACCCGTTGCCTCGGAGACTATCTATTGCAGGAGCAGTAGTATCGAACTTATTTACGTCAAGAATTTCCGAATTACGCTTTCGAAAGTAACATTTTTCTTGCTCAATAATGCAAGTTTCATCTCGGCATCACCAGTTTAGTTTACACAATTTCCTAACGCCCGGCGCCCTTTCGAATCGAATGCAAAACATTGCATTGAGAATCATCTAACTGCAAGAGAATGGTTCTTTATTGCTTCATTGGCTCGTCTAAAATGCATCTTTGCAATAGTCAGCGCTTCTTTTAGTCTAAGAGCTGGGAGCGGATTTTGTGCGTGATAATTAATATGGAAAAACTATACGGGGATATGTTGAATTAGTTGTGTACATGACTTTCACCAACGGCCGGAAACCAGAGTTGGGGCCGAGGGTAGTTATAAGGGGTCAAAGTCGCGGTTTTTATTATTTTTTTTATGACGCTCATGATCGAGATAGTTCACCAAAATTTGGGAATAAGTAGATCATGACGTAACTAAGTAAAATCTCCAGGAGTGGGACGCTGCGTGGCCGACAAAGGGGTGGGGCAGGGGTGAATATAAAAAAATGTAAGGGGTTTTTTGCGACGTTCGTGATTGAGATAGTGCACCAAAATTTGGGAATAAGTAGACCATGACATAACTAAGTAATATCCCCAGAGGCGGAAACCAGAGTGGCGGAACAGGGTAGTTATATGGGGTAAAAGTCGCGGTTTTTTAATTTTTTTTTTGTGGCGCTCATGATGGAGATAGTGCACCAAAATTTGGGAGTAAGTCGGTTATGACGTAACAAAGTAAAATCTTCAGGGGCGGAACGCTGCTTGGGGTACAAAGGGGTGGTAGGCAGGGGTGAGTCTAAAAATATATGGGGTTTCTTTTGCCGTCCGTGATCGGGATAGTGCACCAAAATTTGGGAATAAGTAGATCATGACATTACTAAGTAAAATCTCCGGGGGCGGAACGCTGCGTGGGGGACAAATGTTGTGCCGGGTCACAAAAAAATAATACACACTGCGACTTTGACCCCTTAAAATTACCCTCATCCCCAACTCTGGTTTCCGGCTCTGGGGATTTTACTTAGCTAAGTCATGGTCTACTTATTCCCAAATTTTGGTGCACTATCTCAATCTAGCACGTCGCAGAAAACCCCTTATATTTTTTATATTCACACCTACCCCCAACCCTTTATCGGCCACGCAGCGTTCCACCCCTGGAGATTGTACTTATTTACCTCATGATCTGCTTATTCCCAAATTTTGGTGAACTATCTCGATCATGAGCGTCACAAAAAAAATAATAAAAACGGCGATTTTGACCCCTTATAACTACCCTCATGCCCAACTCTGGTTTCCGGCTCTGAGGATTTTACTTAGTTATGTCATGGTCTACTTATTCCCAAATTTTGGTGCACTCTCTCAATCACGAACGTCGCAAAAAAACCCCTTTTATTTTTTGTATTCACCCCTGCCCCACCCCTTTGTCGGCCACGCAGCGTGCCACCCCTGGAGATTTTACTTAGTTACGTCATGACCTACTTATTCCCAAATTTTGGTTCACTCTCTCGATCATGAGCGTCACAAAAAAAAATAATAAAAACGTCGACTTTGACCCTTTATAATTACCCTCATCCCCAACTCTGGTTTCCGCCTCTGAGAATTTTACTTAATAATGTCATGATCTACTTATTCCCAAATTTTGGTCCACTATCTCAATCACGAACGTCGCAAAAAATCCTTTATATTTTTTATATTCACCCCTTCCCCCACCCCTTTGTCGGCCACGCAGCGTTCCGCCCCTAGAGATTTTACTTAGTTACGTTATGACCTACTTATTCCCAAATTTTGGTGCACTATCTCGATCATGGGCGTCATAAAAAAAATAATAAAATCCGTGACTTTGACCCCTTATAACTACCCTCGGCCCCAACTCTGGTTTCCGGCCGATGGTGAACGTCATGTACACAACTAATTCAACATATCCCCGTATAGTTTTTTCATATTACTTATCACGCACAAAATCCGCTTCTATCTCTCCGACTATTTATCAAGTAAATGGAAGATAATACGATATAAAGTAAACATTCATATTTAATATCTATACATATATATATATATATATATATATATATATATATATATATATATATATATATATATATATATATATATAGACCAGGGCATTTAGCACTAAAAACACCCGAATAAATAAATTTTTAAATACAGCACCTAGGGACTTGCAGTTTTTTGCATTATATTCAGGATGACGTCAGGAAAAAAGTCTAGGTACTATCCAAAAATGGGTGGACATGCATAATTGCACTGTAAAGTGCATAAAATGCATCCAAAATTGCATAAATATAAAAATAAAGTCAAAATCAGTATACTAAGGAACAAAATTTATTATTTGGGGGGTTTTTGGGGTCACTGAATACGATTACGCCCAAGGTCTTTACAAGAGACGTCATCTTCTGGAGTTTCGATGGTTTTCGGTATTAAATCGACGCAAACGGATTACTCTTGGGTTCTAGGGGTCGCTAAATACGAATATGATATCAGAAATTACCTCCGGAGTACCTGGTGCCCAGGGTCGCTACTAAGGCACGTCATCTTCTGGAGTTTGGAAAGATTTCGGCACTAAGTTGATGTAACTGGACTACTCGGGGAGTTTTTGAGGTGGTTAAAACGAAGATGCCATCAGAATATACCTTAGGATCACCTGGTGCCCAAGGCCACTGTAAGGGACGTCATCTTCTGGAATTTCGAGGGCTTTCTGTATCAAATTGATGCAAACTGATTACTTACGGGTTTTTGAGGTCGCTAAACACGAATATGCCATCAAGAATGACTCCCTGTGCACCTGGAGCCCAAGCTCACTGCAAGGGGCGTCCTCTTCTGGAGTTTGAGAGATTTCGGCATTAAATTGATAAAAATGGATTACTCGGGGTTTTTAAGTCGTTAAACACTAATATGCCATCAGAACAGACCTCTCGATCACCTGGTGCCCAAGGTCACTGCAAGGGACGTCATCTTCTGGAGTTTCGAGGGTTTTCGGTATTAAATTGATGCAAACGGATTACTTACGTGTTTTTGGGGTTGCTAAACATAAATATGATCTCAAAATTGAACTCGGGAGCATCTGGTGACCAGGATCGCTACTAGGGCACGTCATCTTCTGGAGTTTCGAGGGTTTTCGGCATCAAATGGATGCAAATGGATTACTCGGGGAGTTTTTGAGGTCGCTAAACACGAATATGCCATTAGAACAGACCCACGGAGCACCTGGTGCCCAGGGTCACTGCCAGGGACGTCATCTTCTGTAATTTCGAGAAATTTCGGCATTAAATTGATGCAAATGGATTACTGAGGGGTTCTTGAGGTCGCTAAATACGAATATGCCATCAAAACCGAATCCCGGAGAACCTGGTGCCCAAGGTTATTGTTAGGGGCATCATCTTCTGGAGTTTCGAGAGTTTTCGGTACTAAATTGATGAAAACGGATTACTCATAGCTTTTTGGGGTTGCTGAAAGAGAATACGCCATCAGATCTCACCCTCAGAACACCTGGTGCCTAATGCAGGTCATCTTCTGTAGTTCCGAGTGTTTTCGGCATTCAATTGATGCAAACGGATTACTTACTAATCGGATTTTGTTGAACACGATTGCGTCATCAGAACAGACACCAGAGCACCTGGTACCTAGGACACGTCATCTTCTGGAGTTTCGAGGGTTTTCGGTACTTAATTAATGCAAATGGATTACTTATGGGTTTTTTGGGTTTCTGAACATAAATACGCCATCAGAACAGACACCAGAGTACCTGGTACCTAAGGCACGTTATCTTCTCTAGTTTTGATAGTTTTCGGTACTAAATTAGTGCAAATGGATTATTCTTGAGTTTTTGGGGTTTCTGAATATAAATATGCCATCAGACCCAACCCAAGCAGCATCTGGTGCTTAAGGAAGGTCATCTTCTGGAGTTTTGAGTGTTTGCGGTACTAAATTGATGAAAACTGATTACTCATGGGTTTCTCAGGTACCTGAACACGAAAACGCCATCAGAACAGACACCAAAGCATCTGGTGCCTAAAGCACGTTATCTTTTGGAGTTTCGAGAGTTTTCGGTACTAAATTGATGAAAGATTGATTAATTTTTGGTTTTGGGATTGTTGAACACGAATATGGCTTACATGAGGAATTTTGAAGTATCTAGTGATTACGGTGATCACTAATAATGCCAACAGATAATAAAATTCATGTAAAAAATTAAATAGATCAACATAGTAGAGTTCGTATTGCGTAAACCCAAAAACCCATGAGCAATTCATTTACATCAATTCGGTACCAACATTTTTCTTAACTCCATAAGATGATATACCTTAGGCACCAGGTGCTCCGGTGTTTGTTCTGACGGTGTATTTGTCTTCAGCAACCCCAAAAACTCGTGAGTAATCCGTATGAATCTATTTAATGCCGAAAACCCTCGAAACTCCAGAGGATAACGTGCCTTAGGCCCAGATGCTCCGGTGTCTCTTCTGATGGGGTATTTGTGTTTAACAATCCCAAAAACCCGTGAGTAATCTGTTTGCAACAATTGAGTACCTTAAACTTTCGAAACTCCAGACGATCACGTGCCTTAGAAAGCAAGTCCTCCAATGTCTGTTCTGATGGGGTAAAACCCCCCGAATAATTTATTTTCATCAATTTAATGCTGAAATTCCTTAAAACTTCAGAAGATGACGTCCCTTGTAGTCACCTTGGGCATCAGGTGCACAGGGGTTGTTTGTGATGGCATATTCATATTTAGTGACCTCAAAAACCCTCCAGTAATCCATTTGCATCAATTAAATGCCGAAAGCCGCCGAAACCCCAGAGGATTACGTACCCTGCAGTGACCTTGGGCACCAGGTGATCCGGTGGTCTGTTCTGGTGGCATATTCGTGTCTAACACTACAAAACCCCCTAGTAACCCATTTTTATCAATTTAACGCCAAAATCCCTCAAAACTCCAGAAGAGGACGTCCCTTGCAGTTACTTTGGGCTCCAGGTGCACAGGGGGTCGGTTTTGATGGCATATTCGTGTTTAGCGACCTCAAAAACCCTCCAGTAATCCATTTGCATCAATTAAATGCCGAAAATTCTGGAAACCCCAGAAGATGACGTACCCTATTATAGCGACCCTGGGCACCAGGTACTCCGGAGTTCAGTTCTAATATAATATTCGTGTTTACCGACCCCAAAAAACCCGTGAGTAATCCGTTTACATCAGTTTAATGCCAAAAGCACTCAAAACTCCAGAAGATTACGTGCCTACGTGCCCTAGCAGCGATCCTGGGCACAGGGTACTCCGGAATTCAATTCTGATGGCATATTCGTGTTTAGCGACCCCAGAAACCCGTAAGTGATCCGTTTGCATCAATTTAATACCGAAAGCACTCGAAACTCCAGAAGGTGACGTCCCTTGCTGTGACCTTGGGCACCAGGTAATCCGGTGGTCTATTCTGATGGCATATTCGTATTTGGTGACCTCAAAAACCCCAGAGTAATCCGTTTGCACCAATTTAATACAGAAATCCCTCGAAAGTCCAGAAGATGATGTCCCTTGCAGTGACCTTGGACACCAGGTGATCCAGAGGTCTGTTCTGATGGCATATTCGTGTTTAACCACCTCAAAAACCCCCCAAATAGTCCAGTTGCATCAATTTAGTGACGAAATCACCAGAAACTCCAAAATATGACATGCGTTAGTAGCGACCCTTGGCACCAGGTACTCCGTAGGTCAATTCTGATGGCATATTAGTACTTACTGACCCCTTAAACCCGTAAGTAATCCGTTTGCATCGATTTAATGCGCAAAACCATCGAAACTCCAGAAGATGACGTCTCTTGCACTGACCTTGGGCACCAGGTGATCCGGGGTCAGTTCTGATTGCCTAATCGTATTCAGTTACCCCAAAAACCCCCCAAATAATAAATTTTGTTCCTTAGTATACTGATTTTGACTTTATTTTTATATTTATGCAATTTTGGATGCATTTGATGCACTTTACAGTGCAATTATGCATTTCTACCCATTTTTGAATAGTAGACTTTTTTCCTGACATCATCCTGAACATATTGCAAAAAACTGCAAGTCTCTATGTGCTGTATTTAAAAATTTATTTATTTTGTGCGAAATGTCCTCGTCTAATATTATTTAAGTGATCTTGATCTTGAATAGCGAAAACACTTCATGCAAACGTTCTTTGTAAGAAAGTATGACTTATTCCTCAAATAAACTACTTTGATTGGCATTAATAAGGACAAAGAAGGCGCAGTAAAAAAGAAAATAAATATTAAATCAAGTTATCGCAATTATCTATTGTGTCACATATAATGATTGTTCTAATTAGTCCATTCACTCACGGTAAAATATAGTAAAACCTCCAAATTCTAAATAACCGCTTGGATTGACATGAAATATGGCATATATATATAGCAAACATGTCAAAGAAAAAAATGATATTGTGCCTATGAGCACATTTTAGCCGAGCGTCAGCAACCCCTAAACCCTAAAATTACGTTATACCGACCACAAAAATCAACTTTAAGGTGAATGACCAAGTTATGTCATTCTTTATGTTTTCGAGGTCGCTGCATCCGAATATGAAGTTTACTTTTATCTAGAGTTGGTATAACATGGTCAAAAATCAAATTTTATGCAAAAATGCGAAAAATCAATTTTGATGATTTTTCAACTTTACCTCGCTGTATCTTTGGTTGCTGTAAATATTTCCCTTTGAAAATTTTACTGTGTCATCATTGAAGAATTTAGATAACAATGAGATTTGTCCATAATGTTTAAACAAATTAAAAGAGGGGTTGTTAATTTTTAAACATTTTGTCGTCAGATTTCGTCAGTTTCATGTTTACTTAAAAATGTTGAGTGACAAACTTTTTAGTTTATAATTTTAACCAACGCAGCAATAAAACATAATTCATGGATAAGTTTTCAGGAAAATTTTAAGTCAAAATATGAAATAGGAAAAAAGTTATGTGACTTTATAGACGAGCGGCACACACCAAAAAACGCTTATTTCTCGAGATACTGACCACAGTGTAGTGAATGGCTAATTTTGATCATATTTTATGTTAGTGGTGGTGCTGAATACGAAAGTTAGGTTTATTTTTAATTTTACGTAGGGGAAAATTGTCAAAATCGCAATTTTTCCCCAAAAATAAAAAAAATTAAATCACTTTTTTTGCGTTGAACTTGGTTCAACTCTGTTCCATTTTAATATTTCTTTCTGAAATTTTTAAAGTGTATATTTCTTACCTTTCTGAAGACAATGGGAGCTGTCTCAATCTTTCTGTATTATTATAATAAAAGTTGTGAATTTTGTAAAGTAAAAGGTGCAAATTCCTGAATTGCAAAGTTTAATCGCAATCGTTTTAATAGTAACAAAATTTGAAATTTAGCTTTTTAATCAAGTTTATGTTAAAGAAGAAACACAAAAAAGAAAAAGTTTAAAAAAAATGGTGCAACTTTTAATTTAAAGAAAAACGTGGTTTCATTTTTTTATTTTTAGGGTAAAATTGCGATTTTGACAATGTTCCCCCATCTAAAATTCAAAATAAACCTAATTTTTGTTTTAGCACCATCAAAAACATAAAGTATGATCAAAATTAGCCATTCACCACACTGTGGTCAGTATCTCGAGAAATAAGGGTTTTTTGGGGGAGTGCCACTCGTCTTTAAGGTCACATAACTTTTTTCCTATTGCATATTTTGACTTGAAATTTTCCAGAAAACTTCTTCATAACTTCTCACAATAAAACACTGAAAACTTTTGTTTTCTATACTTCCACAAAATTTATTATTTACAACTATGTGACTACAGCTGTTTCGGCAGAGTGCCTTTCTCAAGTGATATAATTTACAATGTGTTTGCCTTTTTAAGTCTCTAACTGAAGAGGTTGAGGAGTGGGGAGCTGTTTTTCTCGAGTTGGTCATTCAGAATTATATCTGTATTTTTCAGTTTATTAATTTCCATAGATTCTAAAAAAGATAGCTTAAGGCTTTTATTTTGGATATGCAGAATTTGAAACTCTTCATTGAAAGAATGATTATGATCTAGAAGGTGAAGTGCGTATGTAGAAGTGTCTGTTTTTCTATTGTTGAAAGCCCTTGTGTGTTCTGCTATCCGTTTGTCAAAAGTTCTGCCAGTTTGGCCGATGTACGTTTTCGGACAGTCACCACAAGTTAGTTTGTACACACCACTCTGTAATTGCTTTTTCTTTCGGCTTTTATTGTTCTTAATATATTTGCTTAAGTTGTTGTTAGTTCTGAAAGCTGATATTTTCCTTTCTTTTTTATGTATCTGGCTATTTTTGTTGTTATCTTGCCAGTATATGTGAGAGAGCAGAAGGTACTGGGTTCTTTCTGTGGTGGTGGATACACTAATTTCAGGGCTTTCTTATGGAGTTTTAAGGGAGTCTTAAGCCCTGAAATTAGTGTATTCACCACCACAGAAAGAACCCAGTACCTTCTGCTCTCTCACATATACTAGCAAGATAACAACAAAAATAGCCAGATACATAAAAAAGAAAGGAATAATACCAGCTTTCAGAACTAACAACAACTTAAGGAAATATATTAAGAACAATAAAAGCCGAAAGAAAAAGCAACTACAGAGTGGTGTGTACAAACTAACTTGTGGTGACTGTCCGAAAACGTACATCGGCCAAACTGGCAGAACTTTTGACAAACGGATAGCAGAACACAAAAGGGCTTTCAACAATAGAAAAACAGACACTTCTACATACACACTTCACCTTCTAGATCATAATCATTCTTTGAATCAAGAGTTTCAAATTCTGCATATCCAAAATAAAAGCCTTAAGCTATCTTTTTTAGAATCTATGGAAATTAATAAACTGAAAAATACAGATATAATTCTGAATGACCAACTGGAGACAAACAGCTCCCCACTCCTCAACCTCTTCAGTTAGAGACTTAAAAAGGCAAATACATTGTAAATTATATCACTTGAGAAAGGCACTCTGTCGAAACAGCTGTAGTCACATAGTTGTAAATAATAAATTTTGTGGAAGTATAGAAAACAAAAGTTTTCAGTGTTTTATTGTGAGATAAAATGAACTTCCATCAAGTAACGGTCGAATCCATCAATTCTTCATAACTCATGATTTAATGAAGTGTTGATCAAAAATTATAAACTAAAAAGTTTGTCACCCAAATTTTTTAAGTAAACTTGAAAGTAACGAAATCTGACGATAAATTGTTTAAAAATTAATAACTTCTCTTTTAATTTCTTTAAACATCTCGAACAAATCTCATTGTTATCTAAATTCTTCAAAGATGACACAGTAAAATTTTCAAAAGAGAATATTTACAGAGACCAAAGATACAGCGAGGTAAATATGAAAAATCATCAAAATTTATTTTTCGCATTTTTGCATAAAATTTGATTTTTGAACATGTTCCACTAATTCTAAATAAAAATAAACTTCATATTCGGATTTAGCGATCTCGAAAATATAAAGAATGACCAAAATTTGCCATTCACCTATCATGGTCGCTTTTTCGATTTCTATGCCTCAAATTGGGGGTGCGCCGCTCACCTATTTACCCTGGGAGTCAGTTTCACCTCTTCTCGGGGGTGAAAAATATACGTTCAAAATAAGTCAGGAATTGAATAAACTGACCAAATTCTAAGCAACTTTTGTTCTATAGAGTTTGTTCATCAATTCAATACTTTTCGAGTTTTTTGCGAATGAATATGATCATTTTTCAACAAAAAAAAAACACGATTTTAGGCGGTTTTCGCAAATAACTCAAAAAGTAAGTATTTTATCGAAAAAAATATTCTTAGCAAAAATATAGCTTATAAAAAAGTGAAAAAAGCTGTGTGTGTTTATTCGCAAAGATGGGATGGCTTTAGGTAACCATTTTGCCAAAGATATTTGAAAGTTAAAGATCTAATATTAAATATTTATTTTAGAATCTTTAAGAAATTGTATGATAATATTACCTAATAGTTTTGATGTTGAAGCTGTATGTGTGAAATATTCAGCGGCAGGGCTGCTTTATCCATTAGGCAATATAGTCAGTTGCCTAGGGCGGAAAATTATGAGAGGGCGGCAAAAATACTGTACAAAAAATATTTGTATATAAAAATTGAAATCGAATAACATTTAAGTACATCCTGTACATCCATCAATGGAATATAAGTGGGCATTCATTTCTAGAAAACAAATTGCATTTTCTTAACACTATTTATTCAAAAACGACAGAAGTTGTAAATTTAGGGATTATTGGGCCGTCGGTAGCACCGCAAAGGCGGCGGGCGCACTGTCCTATAATTTTTTAAACTCAATCCTTTTGGGTTATTCGTGGTTGAAAATTTGCCATTTTTATTGAAAAATGTCGCCTTTTCGGACGGTTTTTTGGGAATACCTTAAAAATGATGCATTTAACGAAAAAACTATATAAAACATTTTTGTAGCTTATGAAAAATCAAAGAGATTCGTTCCTTCATAAGTCTTCTAGTGAAAACATAAAGAGAGATATGGTAGGTGAAAAGAAATTTTTTTTGTGCATGCTTAAATCGGTGTGTTTAACTTAATAACAGAGAAATGGTTGATTTTAAGGGTATAATGCTATCAATATATTTTATAAGTACTGCCTGAAAAGACCTTTAAAACGACCGCAATGTTAAATTTCGATTACATTCAAACTAAGCGAGATATGGTGCAACAAAAAAGGATGACTAATTTATTTTAAAATAAAATGCGAAGTATGTATATTTTAACCCCTTATCCACCAGATTTAAATGCATCGTTTTGCTTCTACAATACCTTTTACTATAGTGTTATTTTTATGTTCAACAAGACGGGTTTAAAATGTATGGTTTTTGAAAAAAATAAGATCAAATGATAGAGAGCATTTTTAAATTTTTTTAAAAATCTTCCTTTTTCTCCATGTAACTCGAAAATGTTAATGAGATACAGTAATGAAAGAAAAATAAAATTGTTATCTAAAAGAAAACCTACAATTTTGTTAGGTATTTTTTTTACGTATCTCTTATCACTTTCGAATTACATGAAGAAAAAGGAAGATTTTAAAAAAATTTAAAAATGTGCTCTATAATTTGATCTTACTCTTTTCAAAAACCATTCATTTTAAACCCGTCAACTTTTTGAATATAGAAATAATACTATAGTAGAAGGTATTGTAGAAGGAAAACGATGCATTTAAATTCTGGTGGATGAGGGGTTAAATATAGGTATTTTTTTTCTATATTTATATATAAGTACTATTTCTTATTTTATACTCATTTTTCCTTAAAATACATTAGTCATACGTTTTTTGCACCATACCTCGCTTAGTTTGAATGTAACCAACATTTAACAGTTTTCGTTTTAAAGGTCTTTTCAAGCGCTACAAAAGGTATTCGTAGCATTATACCCCTAAAATCGACCATTTTTCTGTTATTTTAAGTTAAATACACCGATTTGAGCATGCACCAAAAAATATTTTTTCAGCTACCATCTCTTTTTTTTTATTAAAGCTAGAAGATTTATGAAAAAATGAATCTCTCTGATTTTTCATAAACTACAAAAATGTTTTATATAGTTTTTTCGTTAGATACACAATTTTTATGGTATTCCCAAAAAACAGTCTCCGAAAAGTGCCATATTTCAATGAAAATGGCAAATTTTTAACCACGAATAATTTAAAAAAACAGTTTTTGCTTAGAATTAGGTTTTCTGGTCACTTCCGGCGTTAGTTTGATAAAAAAAATTCCACCTCCCAGAACGGGTGGGAACCACCCCTAAGTTAAAAGCGCCATTCAAGTAAATTGATGCTGTAGGATGGAATTCGGAGCCAAATACCCTCACTGACTGCACTAATAGATACCTACATCATTCATACATGAATGCATTCACTTAAAGGGTCATTTGGATACCACAATAAAATCACCAATCACCAATAATTGACATATCTAAATATTTAAAGAAGCGGGGATTGAAAGATATTTTCCCTAATTTTGATATTGCTTTGCGCATTTATTTGTGCCTCCCAGTTGCCAACCAACGTGTCCGCTGAAAGGTCATTTTCGAAAATGTCAAGAATTGAAAATAGTCATGAAAATATTTTCCGATCAAGTATGACGCAAGAACTTCTTAACAATTTGTCAATTTTGACCATAGAAAGTGATGTAACAAAGGCGATAAATTATGACGACGATTATGAATATTATAGATGATTTTTCCAAAGAAAAATCAAGAAAGAAATCTGATGTGATCGAACAGGAATGACAATTTTTATGTATTTTTATTTAAATAAAAAAATCTGCTTGCAATTTTTTTTTCGCAAAAATGGTACATGCTTGACGGGCGGCTACTAGAGAATTGCCTAGGGCGTCAATTGACCTAAACGCGGCCCTGTTCAGCGGGAAACTTACATTCTGCTCTTGAAGTCTAGAGATTAGTGCTTTTGTATGGTATATAATCTGCGGTATAGTAGGTATCACATGAACAAAGAGAGTTAATGCCCATTTCAATTTTAGCTGAATGTGCAGGAAAGTTACCATAGTTCTTAAACGACTTAGGGATGTCTAATAAAATCCACTAACGTATAATCAAATATATTAGGATGTTTTGCGGAAATTGTGGGTATATGTAAGTGTGTGGAGTGTGGATTCTTCGATGTTTGAAATTTGAGCCATTTCCTTCTTAATTTTTTATGCAATTTTGGAATGCAGTCGCTGGAGATTGTTAAATTTACTACTTAATTTAAAGTTAGGTACCGAATTCTTTACCATTT
The DNA here is from genome assembly GCF_917563875.1 of Diabrotica virgifera virgifera. Taxonomy (NCBI): domain Eukaryota; kingdom Metazoa; phylum Arthropoda; class Insecta; order Coleoptera; family Chrysomelidae; genus Diabrotica; species Diabrotica virgifera. The sequence continues at coordinate 171,755,970 of NC_065449.1, read as the reverse complement.
CATCCACTATCTTATTATCTCTGATTTTGGCATGCCCTTTTACCCAGACAGAGAAGTCTAGAGAAATGTAGGTTATTATTTGTCAAACTCCAAATCGAATACTTCAACGCAAAATAATCAAAAAAATAAAGCACTTTTTGGGAAAAACTCATAATGTTTTTGAAGAATTTATAAAACAGCTTTTTTGTTTTTAAAAAAGTTTCTAACATCAAGGGGAAAGGCCCAAAATGACGCCTGTCAAAATTTTCAATGTATTTTAAATGTATTCATTTTTTTTCAAATACTGAGAAAAGTAATGAATATTTTTGAAAAATTTAAACGTAGGATGAAAGATTGCATTATTTTTGAGGGCCGAAAGTTCCTCAAAACTTCTATAACAGTTATTTTAATAAGTTACAGGTGTGAAAATAAAAGAGAAAATTTAGTGTGATTTTTAATTGCAAATATTTCAAAGAAACTTTTTATTCATTCTATGGGACTTTCGGCCTTCGGTAATAACGTAGTCTTTGATTCTGCGTTTAGTGCAGTCACTGAAGGTGAATATGAGCTATTACCTCCGATTTCGTTAAACCTCCATTGATTTGCATGAAAATTGGTGAGTGGTTAGAGGATATCTCAAGGAACAAAGGTGACATAGTGCCAACTTGCGCTTTTATCCTGGGGGTGGATCCCATCCCTTCTCGGGGTTGGAAGTTATTTTATTAAAAATAATCCCATAATTCCATAAAGGGGCAAATTCTAAGCAAAATAACTTTTTGGGTTATTACAGATTAAAGATTTTAATTTTTTGTGAGAAAATGCATGTTTTTAACCAATTTTTCATAAATAACTCAAAAACTATGAGTTTCTGCAAAAAAGTTATTCTTGCCAAAATTAAAGCTAATAAAAAACGAAATAAACACCTTATTGGTAAAACCTTTTAATGTTAACTAAAAGTGAGTTATAGGTAATTGGATGTATATTTTTATCGGCGAGTACCCAAATCTAAGTATTCAAGCTTAAAAATACCAAGAGATTATTCATTTTGTAAAATCTTATTAAACATTTGTTAAATTACTTAAAAATATCTATCAAATGAGCTCCCGAACAAGTCGATAGCTTAAAAATTTATGCTGCAAAATTTTTCAAAGTTTATGTTTTAAAAATTTTTCCAGAAAATGTTTACGATATCAGGTTAATTTTTACGATATCAGGTTCATCTAAAAACCATTTGAAAGTTAATTACAAGGGCTATTAAACCTCGATACATTAAGGGCCGGTTGTTCGAACGCTAATCAACAATGATCACTATCAAATATTTAATTACTGTCACCAAAGCTGTCAATGTTAACTTTTATTGGGTTGCTGAAAACATAATTGATTAAAATTATGAGATTAGTTAATCAATTAACATAACAATTATTAACATAATTGATTAAGTAATTTCATATTATGTTTTCAGCAACCCAAACAAAGTTGACATTGACAGTTGGTGACAGTAATTAAATATTTGATAATGAAGATTGTTGATTAGCGTTCGAACAACCGGCCCTTAATCTTTTAAACCTCTTACTTTTTTAAAAATAAAAGATATAGGGCCGGTTGTTCGAACGTTAATCAACAATGATCACTATCAAATATTTAATTACTGTACCCAACTGTCAATGTCATTTTTGGTTGGGTTGCTGAAAACATAATTGATTATAATTATGAGATTAGTTAATCAATTAACATAACAATTATTAAAATAATTGATTAACTAATTTCATAATTGTAATCAATAATTATGTTTTCAGCAACCCAATCAAAGTTGACATTGACAGTTGTGACAATAATTAAATATTTGATAATGATCATTTTTGATTAGCGTTCGAACAACCGGCCCTAAATGTCCCCGGTTACATGGTTCTCGCGGCAGAAATTTAATCTTTAAACGTTTCTACACTCACCGGCACAAAATTCCGCCACCCAAAATTTTTGATTAAGTTTGACAATCTATAACTTTATTATTTGTACTCCGATTTTCAAGATTCTTGCATCAGTTTGTAGGTACATGTATTGATATCGTTTTTTATTATTCTGGTAACAAAAATTTTTTGCTTAGATGGTATTATACGGGGGTGAATGGAAGCGTTGTATTTTTTCATAACTTTAAAAAATTCTCTGGAAAAATGTTGAGGGCTGATTTTGTTTCATACTCCTTTTGTATTATCCTGGAAGTATCACTAAGGTTTTGTTTTTTGAATTATCCAAATAGCTCTTTTGTTGTAAGAGCTGTAAATAAAAACACTGCTTTGGAGGTTTTTTAATTAATAATATCAAACTCAATAAAATTAACAAGAAACAAAACAAAATTAACAACAAAACCAAACAATTCAATAGCGGGTATGTCCACCTCTTGCAGCAACGACTGCTCGCAATCTGTTTGGCATCGAATAAAGATGTGTTATCCTTGCTTGGGGAATATCCCGATATTCCTCTAGCAGGGCCATAACTGTACCAAATTTTCTGGAGGCTTAGGATGACGGCGAATAGCTTTTTTAATTCATCCCATAAATACTCAATCGGATTGAGATCTGGGCTGTATGCGGGCCATTCTAATCTTATCAATCCAACCTCTATTTTATGAGTCAATCAGTGTTTTTATTTACAAAAAATGGTACAGCTCTTACAACTAATATTCGGATAAGTCAAAAAACAAAATTTTAGTGATGCCTCCGGGATAATATGACAGGACTATGAAACAAAACCAGCCCTTCCATTTTTCCACAGAATGTTTTAAATTTAGGAGGAAATACAACACTTCCATCCACCCCCGTATACTGCAATGCAAGCAAAATTTTTGTTTTACCGGAATAATACCAAACGATATCAATACATGTACCTACAAACTGATGCAAGAATTTTGAAAATCGGGGTACAAATAATAAAGTTATAAATTATCAAACTTAATCAAAAATTTTGAGAGGCGGAATTTTGTGCCGGTGAGTGTATTTCGGATATTTTCACCGTAGAGAAATAGTAAAGAGGTAAAAATTTTGCTACAGAAAAAACTAAAATTTGGTTATATATAATATCATTTTTTTCCCTATATTGAGTATGTTTGGAGTTATTATCTAAAGAAGATGAAAATTACAATAGTTTTAAAAAATTCTGATTTTTTTAAATTAACTTTTTTTCAAAAATATGCATTCTAAACCGGCCAAAATTGCTAAAATCATTACTTATGCTACTATAAAGAAATGTTTGTAAGGATTACTATTAGTTTTAATTTTTGTGGAAATGGCGTATGTTTTTCAATGTTTCCTAAAAAATTCGAAAAGGTTCTCTTATTTTCATCATCACTTGCTTATTTTTGATGCTATTGACTTCTTCTGGAGCTCATTTGATAAGTATTCTGAAGTTATTTGACAAAAGTATTTAGCAGGTATATTTTATAAAATGCACCATTTCCCGTTATTTCAGCTTGAATACTTAGATTTGGTAATAGTAACTTTTTTATAGTTTTTGAGTTATACGTGAAATACAGCTTTAAAACATGCATTTTTTACGAAAAAATAAAATATTTGATCGATAATAACTCAGAAAGTATTGATTTATGTTATTAACTTTACATAACAAATATTGCTTAGAATTTGTCCTTCTATCGATTTATGGTATTATTTTTAATAAAATAATTTTCACCCCCGAGAAGGGGTGACATCCACCGCCAAGGTAAAAGCGCAAGTTGGCATTATGTCACCTTTTTTCCTTGAGGTATCCTCTAACTACTCACCAATTTTCATGAAATTCGATGGAGGTTCAACGAAATAGGAGGTGAAAACCTTCAGTCATTGCACTAGTTTAAATTTTTCACAAATATATATTTATTAGTTTTTTCAGGATCCGAAAAAAATGAATACGTTTGAAACACATTGAAAATTGTGACAGTCGACATTTTGCGCCTTTTCCCTGAAAATTAAGGTGCTCATTTTTAAAAAGGCTGTAATTAAAATGGCTTGAACGAATCACTAATCACGAGTGTACCTACGCAAATTTTTAACAGCCATATGTCTTAGCCAATTTTTGCCGTACTACAGGAAAACAAAAAAATCTAAAATATTCAAAAAAGAAAACCTAAGTACATTTTTTACTCTTTGAAATTTTTGGTGTCACAAATAATTTTAGGTTTTTTTTTTTTGGAAAAAAGGAATATTTTTGAAAATTAAAAAAATGTACTTTGCAACCAATTTTTTTCAAAAATGATCACTTTGAACCGACGAAACTTATACATCATGTAAATAATACATGAGTATATTTTATAATACTTATACTAAAGTAACTTGTGAACTAGTAGTAATTAATTTCATTTTGGATGCTAATGAGGGGTGAATTTTATGATTTTTTTCCAAAAAAAAGGACCAACTTTATTTTATGCGTAAAAAAAATAAAGTAATTTTTAAATACTACTTTAAAAACGATGTAATTAGTGTTCCCCGGTTATTTCACGTTGAAATATGCGATTTTAAATTTGACGAATAAGAACCTATTATTTATTAGCTACAACTCTGCTTTTACTTGGTCTACTGACTTTATATATATACCTACACCGGTTTTTTCACGTTTTTATAACTTTGCTAAGAATTTTTTTTGACAAAATTTTGAGTTATTTGCGAAAAACGTCTAAATGTGGTTTTTTGTAAAAAAAATGAACATATTAACTCGCAAATAACTCGAAAAGTGTTAGTTTAGTGAAAAAATTATATAGAACAAAATGTGTTTAGAAGTAGGTAGTCATTATATCCAATTCCGGACTTTTCTTTACGTATGTTTTTCCACCCCCAGGTCAAAAGCACACATTGGCACAATATCATTTTTTTTTTCATTGTCATGTTAGCTATGTGTATGCCCAATTTCATGTAAATCCAGGCGGTTCTTTGAAATTAACAGAAAAACCGTGAGTAAATAGACTAAATTTCAATCGGTATCGTATATAAAGTTCCAGGTACAAATTGCATATGCACTAATTTGAATAAAAAAATATTTATTGTCTTGCAGCTGATAATTTCGATTTGTACTTATATAAATAGGTGGCATTGCATAGTATAAGGGTTATAAATCATAGAAAAATGGGTGACACATTTTTGTTGCTAAAAGATGTAGTTTTTGTAGTGTTCTTGTTAATACAATTCACCAAAGAAGATGTCCCTACGAGGTTAGTAATATTGTGTTCGCTGATAGCTGTTGTGGATTACTAGTACTAATACAGTCAAACCCGCTTATTACAATACCTCTTAAAGGAATATCCCGGTTTAAAGAATAGCAATTTGAGGTCCCGAAACGTTTCTACTATCGACTAATGATCGGTTATTAGAATATCCTGGTTATTATAGGAATACTTCTGATTGGCACGAAGGCAATTCCAATAAGCGGGTTCAACTGTAATACAAAGATAGTTATTTATTATGCAAAATATTTGTGGATATCTATAAATAGTGAATTGGTACAAAATGTCAAATTCTTTCTTTCTCCCCTTTCCTATTACCCTATTCCGGGTGTAGGATTGGGCTCGCTACTTTAGTTTCCATTCACATTCTTTAAAAGTTTTGATCAGTTAGTGAATAGGTTTTTTGGGAATAGGCATGAAAACCTGTTATACATATCTGTTAATCCGACAAACCTATTAGTAAGTTGTTGCAATATTACGTCTAAATTTACATTGAAAACATTAACTTCAAAGCGTTTTTGCTACTTTCAAAAGTTATTTTTTCGTCGCAGATGAGCTCCTCGTAAAATTTTGTTATAGGTTTTATCCGTTTATTTTTAAATTCCGGTATAATACCCCACTGTTCTGCCAGAGCCCCCGTGACCGAGCGTGCAACGCGTGCGACGCACGCGGGCGTGGCCCAGAAAGGGCGCCAAACCGAAGGTTTGGTTAAGAAATATTTATTTTAAATGAGATCATTTTTTTATTCAATCTCAATTTTAATTTTTCCATTGACTCCTAGAGAATTCTCAAAAAATTAAATACATATTGTGTTATTACTGAAAAAATAATTAAAATATTATTTTATATTTGGTGTTAGTATACAATTTCTACTATTATTGTATTTTTAAAAACAATATAATTTTCGAATATCCGTTTTTCAGAATTAATGTTTTCTAAAGTAAAAACTAATATTTAGGGTATGCTGCATAGTTCCAAATTTTATTCAACCTAATTATGGACTGTACCTCAGATTCAAGTAGTAGAAAGCAAATAAGCCTAATTTTGAGTTATGTTGTATTAAACGATAATTCTAAAAAAAGTGACGATGCTATTTTAAAAGAACTGTCTTGCTCTTCAACAAAAGCTAACTGATCCAGTAAACTGAACTGAACTCACTATTAATAATCAATATAATATGTATATTTGAAAATATCGAACTACATCTCTACTAAATATCATTTTTTCATAAGAATTCTCCTCACTTTAACTGTCTGTTGCTTCTGGTGGTGAGAGATAATTTTCAAAATTAAAGTTATTAAAAATTATTTGAGTTCTACTGTGGTAGAGGAAAGATTATCTGGTTTGACAATATTAGCTATATAGCAAGAGCTCGTCAATAAAATTGACTTTGAAGATAATATAAAAGAATTTGCTGCAGTCAAATCTAGAAAAACACCCATTTAATTCAATTTAGATTTAGCTATCACTTTCTAGATTTAAGAGCGTAGGCCAAAAATTTCGGACCAATGTTTTTTAAATGTAAGTAGGTACTCATTTTTTTCGAATGCTGAGAAAACTAATAAATATTTTTAAAAAATTTAAACGCAGAATGAAAGATTACTGTATTACCAATGGCCGAAAGTCCGTTAAAATAAACAAAAAGTTTTTATTTTTCAATGAGATATTTAAAATTAAAAATCATAATAAATTTTCTCTTTTTTTTACCCCTGTAACTTATTAAAATAAACATTATAGAAGTTTTCAGGGAATTTCGGCTCTCGGTAATAACGTAATCTCTCATTCTGCGTTTAAATTTTTGAAAAATACTTAAGTACATATTAGATTTCTGAGGAAAATGAATACGTTGTGGATATAGTAGATTTAAGGGCGCTAAAATATATGCCGCACGCGGGTGCCGCTCAGCCTTGCGGGGGCCCTGTGTTCTGCTATTCCTGCTGCGCCTGCTAAAATTTCGGAAAATGCGTTTCTTATGTTGAAGTTTCTCACGAGTTTTTTTCAAAAAGTTGAAGGGCGATCGTTAACTTTGCCGTTTCAGATTGCAAAAGTTTTGATGTTAGATTAGGTAAAGTTAAGTATTTTCGATTGAATAGTAACGACAAATCAAAATGATTCATATGCTCTAATAATGCATTAGCTTCTAATTTTTCATCGTTTTTTTAGATAGAAATGAAATTTTCGTTAAAAGATTTCATTACGCAAAGCCATAACAGCATCATGTCTGGATGACCACCTGGTTTCACATAACCTTTTAAGTGTTGGCAAACGCGATGAATCCAAAGTCTTAATCAGGGCCTATTTTACCACTAGGCCCGTGAGACACCTGCCTCGGTCCCGCATTTTAATGGGGCTAAAGATCACCAAAAAGATTTTTTATTCAATAACAAATTCAATTTTCAAAATTCTTTCATTTTACGAACATGAAATGATAAATGATGACTCCACTGTTTATTTTCAAGCGACTTCACCTGTCACAAATATACCTCCGTCATCTCCAATATGGGACCGTGCAAGTTCGGCAAAGCGACCTCTATTTCTACGCTCTGTACTTTTATTCGCACTTTTAATTATATTGGCCAATTATATTAGTCCTGGTTACTGGATAATTGTCAAGGCCATAGTCCAAAAAAATAGTAAGAAGAAAAAATAAGATTCAGGTTATGTTATGAAAACGTGAACAATTGTATGTAGTAAATAAAATTAGTTATTAAAATGCAGTACTGCACTCAAAATACAATTAATTAAATTTACCTTCATATAATAATTGCATATCATATCAATATTGTGGAGCAATATATAATTTTTCTGCTTCAATGACAGAAGGTATGAAGTATACGTCAATTTGACAATTTCAATTGACAATATGAATTATTTAAGATAGTTGCAATATTTCTCCGCGACTCGCGCACGGTCGTTTCTCGTTTCCCTTCCAAGTACTTGCACACCGCGAGTCAATAACTCTTTTTTCGGGGATTGGCCAAAACATTTAAATCTTGAATTTCAACAATATTGTTGCAATTCTAGATGGGTTCAGGGATTAAGAGAATTGTTACTCTGTTTTAACAAGTTTATTAAAATTCCTAATAAACTAAAGTACAAAAATAAGTCCTCCAAAATCCAAACGTGATAAAAACAATTATTATGACAAAACTTCTAAATTGTCAAATATATCTGTCAGATTCCTTATTAGTCTGACTTACTCCATCTACTTACACCTATGCTAGGTGATTTATAACACCGCCCCCTTCTTTCAGGCTGTTCGCCCCGAACAGTACCTAAATGGACCAGGTCGGTGGATTCTGCCCTTCATAAGGACACAGCCTCTCTAGGTGGACGACCTTCGGCTTACTTCGTGGCGTCAGTTGCACCCTATACACAAGGTCGTTTATCTTCTTAATGACCAGGTACGGTCCCTCCCAGGGCCGCTGCAACTTGGGACTTAGACCTTTCCTTCTCGTTGGTTGGTAGAGCCAAACTGCATTACCTTCCTTGAAACTAACAGGTGTGGATTTCTGATCGAACCTAACCTTCATCCGGTCACTGGTGAGTTGTAGCTTGTTTCTGGCGAAATCGTGGACCTTAACCAGTCGATCCTTTAGACCGCTGACATACTCGGGAAGTGTCTCTTGACCCGCCTCTCCGTCTGGTACATTACTATGTAGGAGATCGATGTGAAGCCTCATCTCTCGACCAGTTAACAGCATTGCTGGAGTGTAACCAGTTGCATCATGTTGGGAACTTCGATATGCTAGCAGAAACAGAGGCACCAGTTTGTCCCAGTCTCTCTGGTTTTCGTCTACAAACAGGGACAGGTAGTTGTTGATGGTCCGGTTATGTCTTTCTACCATGCCGTCGGATTGAGGATGGAGCGGTGTTGTTCTGGTCTTCTTAATTCCTAACAAAGCCATCATGGTCTTCCAAACTGCCGATTCGAAGTTGCGCCCCTGGTCAGAATGAAGCAGAAGTGGAACACCATGTCGGGAAACGACATTCTCAAGCAGGGCTTCACCAACTGTGACTGCTTCTTGGTTGGGTAGTGCAACTACTTCAGGCCATTTGGAAAAATAATCCATAGCAACCATCAAATATTTGTTTCCTGATGCTGTCTCTGGAAATGGTCCCAAAATGTCTACAGCAACTCGTTCCCATGGAGTTCCAGTAATATATTGTTGGAGTTTTCCCCTAAGTCTTGTTTTGGGTCCCTTCTTGGATGCACACACGTCACATCGTTTGCACCATTCTTCCACATCTTGCCGACAATGAACCCAATAATACCTCTCACGGACTCTGGCCAGAGTCCTATTGATTCCAAAATGCCCGCCGGAGCGACTATCGTGAAGTTCTGCAAGCACGTCCTTAACACATGACCTTGGGAGAACAACTTGGGGCACTGTTCTTGTTCCATCTGGACTCTCCCATTTACGAGTGATGATGTCATCTCGTAGACACAGGGAGTCCCACTGAAGCCAATAGCCCTTAACTGCTTGCCCATATTTTGCAATCTCCTGCCACTGTGGTCTAGCTCCATGGTCCAGCCACTCCCGAACTATTTTTAGATCTGTATCTTCCTTCTGTTCAGCCTGAAGGTTTTCTAGAGCTTCTTCGTCATTTCTATCCTCTATGGTTCTCAACTGTAGAATCTGGCCATCTCGTTCTTCTTGACGGTCGCAGAATCGACAGTTCCTCCCGTTGCATGGTCTTCTCGAGAGACCGTCGGCATTCCCATGACTTCTTCCCGCTCTGTGACGAATTTCAAAATCATAACTCTGTAGTTTCTCCAGCCACCGAGCTATCTGACCTTCAGGTGTCTTGAAATTGAGAAGCCATTGCAAGGCAGAATGATCGGTTCTTATCAAGAATTTTCTGCCATAGAGGAACGAATGGTAGTGTTCTACTGCTTTGACGACTGCCAATAACTCCTTTCTGGTGACACAGTAGTTTTTTTCTGCTTTTCCCAAAGTTTTGCTGAAGTATCCTATGACGCGTTCCTCGCCCTCTTGTACTTGGGAAAGCACCGCCCCGATACCATTTTGAGAAGCATCTGTATCAAGCACGAAAAGACCCTGTTCTTTCGGATATGCCAGGATTGGAGCCGTAGTCAATTTATGCTTGAGTGTGGTGAAGGCAAGCTGGCACTCTGGTGCCCAGTCAAATGACAGCTTTCTCTCAGTCAGATTATGGAGAGGTTTGGCAATCTTACCAAAATCTTTCACGAAGCGACGATAGTAACTGCAAAGACCAAGGAAGCTTCGGATATCGTGTTTGTTTCTTGGTGTGGGCCATTCCTGTACTGCTTTTATTTTCGCCTGATCTGCTGCAATTCCTGAGGATGAAATTACATGTCCAAGGAAACTTTTTCTTGGAAGAGCTCGCACTTTTTGGCATTTACTTATAGGTGAGCGTTCCTTAGTCTGGTGAAAACTTCTTTCAAATTGGCAAGATGTTCGTCGAAATCTTTTCCGATGACCATAATGTCGTCGACGTATACCAGACAGATTTTCCATGTAAGTCCTCTAAGTACTAGCTCCATTAAACGTTCAAACGTGGCAGGTGCATTACACAATCCGAATGGCATCACTTTGAATTGGTAGAGCCCATTTCCAGCAGAAAATGCGGTCTTCTCTCTGTCTTCAGGGTGTACTGCAACTTGCCAATAACCGCTTTTGGGGTCCACAGTGGAAAACCATTTCGACTCAGCCAAGGCACTAAGTGTATCATCAATACGGGGTAGTGGATAGCTGTCCTTCTTGGTAACGCTATTCAGCCTCCTGTAGTCGACACAGAACCGCGTTGAGCCATCTTTCTTGGTTACCAACACCACTGGAGAAGACCAGGGGCTACTCGACTCTTCGATGACATTCTCCTTTCGCATATCTTCAAGGATGGCAAAAGCTTCTTTTTGTTTTGCAAATGGAAGACGTCTTGGTGCCTGTCTTATGGGGTTGGAGTTGTCAGTGTTAATCCTATGTTGGACTAAGTCAGTGCGGCCAGTTATTTCTCCTTTAAAAAATATGTCATTTTCGTTGTTGATGAACTCTTCTGCTTTTTGGTATTCATCTTCAGATAGATGTCCCCAGGACTTCTTGAGATTTTCCAAAATTTCAGTGGAGAGTTGGTGTGTACTGCTAGCTGTTGGCACGTTTTCTTCTATTCTGGTCACTCTTACAACTGGCTCGCATATTCCAAGCACTTGGCCCTTTTTGAAAGTAATTTTATTGCCATTCGGGTTGGCCACCCTTACTGGAACGGTCTGCTTATCCCCATCTACCAAACATCTGCCCACAATGACGCCCTCATGAATCTGCTCGTCTGGTTCTAATAACATGGCTCCCAAGCCACCAGATGCATCAATTTGTGCAACCACGATCTTTTCACTGTTAGGAGGGATCTTCGTGTCTTCTGCTACTAACATCTTTAGCCCATTGTGCTGCTTTCTGGAGGATGACAGTAGAATTTCTTCATTGCCGACGACTAAGGTACTGTGTCTGACATCTACAATAAACCCATGTTCGGACATAATGTCGACACCTAGGATGAACTCGTCTACGATGTCGGCTACTAGGACCACTACTTCTATCTCGATGTGTCCCAGCTCGATTTTTACGCAACTGTCCCCATAAACAGTAATGTTTTCGCCTGTCGCTGTCTCTAGTATGGGAGGTTTCGATATTATTCGTGTAGATGACTGGTCCAGTAAACGTTTACTCATAACTGACCTAGTTGCCCCAGTATCGATGGTAAAACTACATCTGTCGCCATTGAGAAGTCCATCGGCAACTAAGCTGTCACTACTTCGTCTTATTGTGGATATTGAGAATCTGGGAGCTTAGGACAGGTCAGCCAACGTGCGCCCCTTGACGTTGACTTCTTTTAGTTTTCCGAATTGCGTTGATATTGTGGAGCTTGCCTACTGTCCTCTGATCTTGTACGTTGTCTGCAATCACGTTGAAGGTGGCCTATCAATCCACAAAAATAACACTTGGGCGCCCCTGACGTTTTTGCTTCAAAGATTCAGCTATTGGGCCAAGATATTTCTCGAATTGGGCGGCCAACACCTGGGACAACGTATTTAGATCGCCTTCTTCCACTTCAGCAACACCTCTTATTTGATGGACTTTGCGTTGATGACGGGACACATTCTTCACGGCTTCGTACTCCAATGCTGCGACAATAGCGTCCTTCAATATTTGGTAGCGTCCTCTTCCTAGTCGTAATGTTTGCTGGAGGTCTACATCTCGCAGGCCATCAAGGAAACATTGGATGGTAAACTGGTGTAGAAACTCTTCAGGGGCTTCGGGCCAAGCGAGTCGTGCCATCTTTTCTACTTCTGCTCCGTATTCTTGCACAGATTCGTTGGAGCCTTGGATATGCACTTTTAGTTGGCTCTGGTATACTTGCTTCAGATATTGGCTGCCCTATCTTAGTTCTAGAGCCGATACGACAGTCTCATATTTCTTTTGTGCGTCCTCTGGAATGTTTTGGAGGATTTCTACAGCCTTACCTCGAAGTGCTAATATGAGAGCAGTTGCCTTCTGTTCATTTGTCCATCCATTATTCTGTGCAGCAGCTTCGAATTGTCTTCTATACACTGGCCAGGATATCTCGCCGTCAAATGTAGGAGGCTTAATTATTCCGTTGACAGAGGAACAAATCACTTCTGGTTTACCTTCAACTCTCAGTTTCTGGGACTTTTCAACCTCTAGGCGGATATTCTCAAGAGTTCTCGTTACCTCATCGTGCCTTTTTTCTACTAGGCCTCTTGTTACTTCAATCTCTTTAATCATGTCTTCTTTTGTCTCTTCGATTTCTTTTTTCATATCTTCTTTTGTCTCTGCGATTTCTTTTTTCATATCTTCTTTTGTCTCTTCGATTTCTTTTTTCATATCTTCTGTACTCACTTTTGAAGTCTCTATTTTTGAGATAAGTGTCACGAGCAACTCTCTGTCTTCTAGACGACGTAAATTTTCTGTTTCTTTTTCTTCCTGCCGACGTTTGTCTTCATTTTCTTTTTCGTCCTGCCGACGTTTGTCTTCATTTTCTTTTTCTTCCTGCCGACGTTTTTCCATGGCGGCAATCATGTCTCTAATTTCTTCCATCGTCTCGCTTCTTGTTTTCACCATATAAATTCTCTTAATCCCACTTTACTTCTGACACCAATTGTTGCAATTCTAGATGGGTTCAGGGATTAAGAGAATTGTTACTCTGTTTTAACAAGTTTATTAAAATTCCTAATAAACTAAAGTACAAAAATAAGTCCTCCAAAATCCAAACGTGATAAAAACAATTATTATGACAAAACTTCTAAATTTTCAAATATATCTGTCAGATTCCTTATTAGTCTGACTTACTCCATCTACTTACACCTATGCTAGGTGATTTATAACACAATATTTTATAAATAATCGACCGAATCAATATATTGATAAAATTAGTGAATGTGTTACACAACTGGATTTGCAACCAGACATTTGCAAAGTGCGATTTTTTATAAAATGAAAGCTAATGGGGAAAAACTCTTCGCGAGTTGTTAGTGTACAGGTACAGTCCTAAATGTAGCCGCGTTTATTGTTACGTTTGTAAACTGATTTCCACGAAAATTATTGTTCTTCTAATTTTCGATGTGTATAATGACTGGAAAAATATCAATAGGACAGTTGATCAACATGAGCGATCTCCTGAACATTTTTCATCAGTTGGTAGGTTAGTCAAGAGAAGTAGTACAGCAGGACAAATTGTAACATTAATGGAAACAATTATTTAGAAGAAAAGGAGCATTGGAGAAACGTTCTTCAACGAATAATAATAACATTAAATTTTTGTCCAAGAACAGTCTATCCTTTTGTGGTTTAACAACCACAGGAATAACTTATACTAAAATGTAACCAAAAATTTTGTGCGGTTTTTTATTTATGACGATTTTCATTTGTTAAATTTGCAATTTTTAAAGATTTTTAATTTTGCAGTTTAGGATATTCATTTTAGAGAAAAACTTTTAAATAGAAAATTGTAGTCAATTAAAAAACCTACTATTTGAGCTATTGCAAGTTTAATTTCGTTAATACTTTATTGCAAAACAGCCTGCGAAATGTCCAAAATGGCCGCTTTTTGCAATTGCCTTATTTATTGTAAAAATCACTTTTATGTATTTTTAAGGCTTTAGAATGAAGATCTTTCAATATTAAACATAAAAAAAATTTGTAGTGCCCGATTGGTGAACTTGTTGTTGAGATATTATAATTTGTCCCAAGAGGTCAAATGTCGAAGGTTATAACTTTTTGAAAAAAAATCGTACATAATTAATCCAAGATCCACTCTCCTTCTAAAGACTTATATTTTCATATTCTGATGGAAATGAAAAAATGATGTATGCATCTAGACCCAGTATAAACAAAGTTCTAGCTAATGAAAAATAGGTTCATATCCGTCAAATTTCAAAGTGAATTATTTCAACGTGAAATAATCAAAAAATCATGCACTTTTTGGAGAAAAATCATTTTTTATTAAAGTATTTAAAAAATATGTATATCTGTTTTCAAAAAATGTTTATAGCATCAAAAGTAAGCAAGTTAAGCTGAAAATAAAGTTAATCTCTTTTTTTTTTGGTCAAAAAACTCGAAAGTCAACCCCCAATTAGCATCTTAAATCAAATTAATTATTACCGCTTCACAAGTTACTTTGCTCATGTATTATTTATATGATCTGTAAGTATCATCGATCATCGGTTCAAAGGACTTATTTAAAAAAAATTGATTTTAAATAAATCTGTTTTAATTTCTAATTTAAAAAAATGTTTTTTTAATAATTTAAAATTTAGTAATGTGACCAAAAATCACAAAGAGTACAAAAATTTAGTTTTTGCTGTTATGAATATTTTGGATTTTTTGCTTTTTTTTTGGAAAGCAAAAATTTGTTAAGATATGGCTGAACCGATGAAACTTACAGACATATAGTCTAAGAGCTAGTGAACCTTTTGACTAACGGTCGTCCTGTAAGGCTAGAAATTTGTAGAGTGATAATTCATAGCACACCAAAGCTAAAAATCATGACCTGGCAGGCCTCAGCGGTGCACGTGTATCTACCAGGTGAATCGAAAAGTGCAAATTTAGGGGGTAAAATAAACTTTCTCCTGTAACGTTTAAATTTAAGTATGTGTTTGAGTAAGTCATTTAAAAGAAATGTGTAAAATGACAGGCGATTCTGAAGAGCATAAGACCTTGCCAGGCGAGGGGAAAGATTAGGGGTTTTTCCTAAATTTATTTTTTTTGCATCGAACAAATTTTTTTTAAGTTTTTTGAATCATTCCAAACAGAAAAGGTCTTTGGTGATTTTTCTCTTAAGTTAATAGTTTTTGTTATATAAGCGATTGAAAATTTTGAAAATTGCGAAATCGACCATTTTTAACCCCAAATCGGATATTTATCTAAAAATCTCAAAGTTGCCAAGGTAGGTAGATATTCTTTAAACATTGATTGATGAAATCCCAAAGAGTTTTTTGCAATACAATATCGGAAACCCCTTTGTTTTTTAATTGCTAATCAAGCGGACGCTTCACTGTAGTATAAGTGAGGACGTTTGAGTTGGCATAAATTCATTATCTCGAGAATTGGCAAATTTCAAGAGCAATCTTCAGACAGGTCGATTTTTATTTTTAAATTAGGACTTTTTGGCATATATATAATACTAGTGACGTCATCCATCTGAGCGTGATGACGTAATCGATCATTTTTTTAAATGAGAGTAGGGGTTGTGTGATAGCTCATTTGAAAGGTTATTTAATTCTCTATTCACTAATATAAACAATAACATAATTATTTATACAGGGTGTACAAAAAATTTTTTTTTATTAAATTAACTTTGATTAAATTTGACAAATAGAAGAAAAAATTTTTTTTGTACACCCTGTATAAATAATTATGTTAATGTTTATATTACTGAATAGAGAATTAAATAACTTTTCAAATGAGCTATCACACAACACCTACTCTTATTTAAAAAAATAATCGATTACGTCATCACGCCCAGATGGATGACGTCACTAGTATTATATATATACCAAAAAGTCCTAATTCAAAAATAAAAATCGACCTGTCTGAGGATTTCTCTTCAAATTTGCCCATTCTCGAGATAATGAATTTATGCAAGCTCAAACGTCCTCAATTATACTACAGTGTAGCGCCCGCTTGATTAGCAATTAAAAAAACAAAGCGGTTTTCGTTATTTTATTGCAAAAAACTCTTCGGGATTTCATCAATCAATGTTTAAGGAGTATCTGCGTACCTTGCCAATATTGAAATTTTTAGATAAATGTCCGATTTGGGTTAAAAATGGCCGATTTCGCAATTTTCAAAATTTTCAATCGCTTATATAACAAAAACTATTAACTTTGGAGAAAAATAACTAAGGACCTTTTCTGTTTGGAATGATTCAAAAAGCCTAAAAAAAATTTGTTCGATGCAAAAAGAATAATTTTAATAAAAACCCCTTATCTTTCCCCTCGCCTGGCAAGGTCTTATGCTCTTCAGAATCGCCTGTCATTGTACACATTTCTTCTAAATGACTTACTCAAACACATACTTAAATTTAAACCTTACAGGAGAAAGTTTATTTTACCCCCTAAATTTGCACTTTTCGATTCACCTGGTAGATACACGTGCACCGCTGAGGCCTGCCAGGTCATGGTTTTTAGCTTTGGTGTGCTATGAATTATCACTCTACAAATTTTTAGCCTTACAGGACGACCGTTAGTCAAAAGGTTCACTAGCTCTTAGACTAATAAACGACACATACACGAGTAAAACAACATTGAAGTAAAAGTGATTAATTTCATTTTTGATGCTAATTAGGGGGTGACTTTCCCGAGTTTTTTTACCAAAAAAAAGAGGTCAACTTTATTTTCAGCGTAACTTGCTTACTTTTGATGCTATAAACTTTTTTAAAAAACAGATATACATATTTTTTTAAACACTTTAAAAAAGTTGTAATGATTTTTCTCCAGAAAGTGCATGATTTTTCGGTTAATTCACGTTGAAATAATTCACTTTGAAGTTTGACGGATATGAACCTCTTTTTCATTAGCTAGAACTTTGTTTCAACTGCGTCTAGAGATTTCACGCGTACACCATTTTTTTCAATTTTTAATTTACTATATTTTTGTTAAAACTTTTTTTTTTCAATAAAATACTTACTTTTTGAGTTATTTGTCAACAACCGCCTAATAAAAACGTGTTTTTTTTGTTGTTGAAAAATGAAAGTATTTACTCGAAAATAACTCGAAAGGTATTAACTTGGTGAAAAAATGCTATAGAACGAAAGGTGCTTAGAATTAGATGTTTTATCCATTTCCGAACTTATTTTGAACATATATTTTTTCACCCCTCATAAGGGGTGAAACTCACCCCCAGGACAAAAGTACACAGAGGCCCAATATCATTTTTATTCTTTAACATGTTATCTATGTGTTTGCCAAATTTCATGTCAATCCAAGCGGTGTTTTCAAATTTAAAGCAAAAACCGTGATTCAATGTATTATAAGTTGCTAGCCATTGCTAAGGGCAACCGACATAATAAATCACAGTCGAAACGAAAAATAAATCTCCACTACATTTTAAAAATCATTTTGAATAATTAAATGTAACTTTCGGTTAAAATAATTTTTATTTTAAGATAATATCAGTCTTTCTTTAGTCAATGACTGTGAAATAATTTCTTAATTGTTATAAATAAAGTCACTACGATTTAAGAAAACAAAAACAATTATCTCGGCTTCAGTTGGTCGTAGAATATTTTTATTTTGTTTTTAATCTTTATTTTGGCTTCAGCAACAATAATCTACAAGTTCGAAACTCATAGGATGTACAGGGGCGGCTTCAGTTCTAAATGTTTATAACCCGAAATAAGATGTTGAAAAATGTTATACGCATTTATTTACATCAGAATATGAAAATATAAGTCTTTAGAAGGAGAGTGTATCTTGCATTAACTCTGTACGATTATTTTTTCAAAAAGTTATAGCCTTCGACATTTGATCTCTTGGGATAAACAAATTATAATATCTAAGCAACAAGTTCACAAATCGGGCACTACTAATTTTTTTTATGTTTAGTATTGAAAGATCTTTATTTTTAAACTTAAAAAATACATAAAAGTTATTTTTACAATAAATAACGCAATTGCAAAAAACGGCCATTTTGGACTTTCGCAGGCTGTTTTGCAATAACGTATTAACGAAATTAAACTTGCAATAGCTCAAATTGTAGGTTTTTTAATTGACTACAATTTTCTATTTAAAAGTTTTTCTCTAAAATGAATATCCTAAGCTGCAAAATTAAAAATCTTTAAAAATTGCAAATTTAACAAATGAAAATCGTCATAAGTAAAAACCGCACAAAATTTTTGGTTGCATTTTAGTATAAGTTATTCCTGGCATCGTCCTTTACAACACCTGATACGTTTCAAAAATTCCTGAATTATATCCTGAAATCGACCTATTTTTTACCCACAACTTGGACTATTTATGACCAATCTTTTCGAGACCCCCTGTATAATAAAGTATAGCTCGATTACTATTGGTCTTAAAGAAAATTAAAAAAAAACCGTTTTCTTTATTTTTTCAAACGGTACATTTTTGTTAAGTAAATATGTTTTGATAAAAGAAAAACTTTTGGAGTTATTAGCAGAAAACTTATTAAAAACATTGATTTTTTCGATATAAAACTAACACTTTCGATAGCGAACAAATCGAAAACTATTAATTTTATCAAAAATAATGTATAGAACGTTTTTTGCTTATAATGAATGTTTTTACCAACTTTTGCGGTCAAAATATAATAAAAAATTTCCAACCCCGAGATGGGGTGGCAACCACCCCCATGGTAAAAGCACCTTTCGGCATCATATATATTTTGATCCTTGGACTATCCACTACTTATTCTCAAATTTTCAAGCAAATCGATCCATTCTGTAAAAATTGCGAGGTGAAAAGCATCGGTTCCTGTACTAATATACTATTTTTTATTTTGGAATTTTATGTTTAGAATAAAAATAACTTAATGAGTTCAACGTTACATTGAAATATTATAATTTAGTCTCATTTAAATATATATCATTATTATTATTTTGTATTTTGACAACGACACCCGACTTGGGCGTCAAAAGCATTATTTGGTAAAATTGTGGCTTATTTCCCATTGAAAATAGTTGATTATATATCATTATGATCGTAAAATCAATACTAGCGTGACAGAAAACAATAAACAAATAATACACCAGTCTATCTGGGAAAAATCATTGATTTCGCATAAAAGTCTTTTACAGGTATTTGAAATATATGTATACCCCTCATATACCCACAGGTATATGGGGGTAGCTGATAAAAATCCGTGAAAACGTAGATACAGCCGATTTTACTGTATTTTTTTTTTCGTGTAGTGCCGACTCTACTAATGAAGGTTGGCTGTAACCATTGCAAATTCGTCTCTATCTTCTGCTTTCCTTAAGGGGCTAGGCGCAAAATCTTGGTCCAATGCTATTTAAGTGCATTCATTTTTTTTTCGAATCCTGAGAAATTTAATAAGTATTTTGAAAATTTTAAACGCAGAATGAAAGAGTACATTATTACCGAGAGCTGAAAGTCCCTGAGAGCTTCTCCATTCTTTATTTTAATAAGTTACAGGTGTGAAAAAGAGAGAAAATTTAGTGAGATTTTTAATTTCACATATTTCATTCAAAAGAAACTTTTTGTTTATTCTAAGGGGCTTTCGGTCCTCGGTAATAATGTAATCTTTCATTCTGCGTTTAAATTTTTCAAAAATACTTATTAGATTTCTCAAGACTCGAAAAAAATGAATGCATTTAAATAGCGTTGGACCAAGATTTTGTGCCTACCCCCTTAAAATCGTTCGTCTACTAGGACCCCTTTTCCTTTGATTTTACCCTTCAAAATAACCTGCAACAACTCGTATTTAACTACTCCTACTTAACTACTTACGAGTATGCTTAACTACTCGTACAACCCTCTAATGCACGAATTTTTTTAATAAGATTTGCAGAGATTTTGATTTTAATACAATTACAGCGTAAAAATTGATCTGATTTGCCAAATTTTGTAACAATCGGTGAATATCCGATCTAGTCCAGAGACTATTTTGGGTATTGCAACTATAATAGTTATTAATAGTGTAGCGTGATTAGTGTAATTACTTCTAATTACAATAAAACTAGCGGTTCGTAATTTATATACGACTTTATTTTTTATTTATACAAGTTTACTTTACAAACTTTAGCTTAAGACTAAAAACTAATAACAGCGCGCTCCGCTTAAATAGCCAATAGGTCCTGTTCTCGAAATGTCTACATATCCCTCGGCCTAATGAATATTCTGGAGATCTTCACTCACAGCGCCGTCGCTTCTGTGACGTCACGGCTACTGTTATTCCGACGGTTGGAATTCTCCCAAGCCGGGGACTGTTTATTGCGCCGATTCGAAACTCTTTCGTTACACTGCTCCCCTCTTAAGATCTGAGCGTCCCGATCAGCAACTCTAGATGAAGGCTCAGGATGGCGGAATCTACACGACTCTCCAGCTTTGCATACACCCTTCAAGAAGAAATAACAGTCTACTGTCTTTGAAGGATCCGACATCTTCGGGTTCATGCAACACACAGTAATTCGTACGCCAGTTTCTCTGAAGACCACCTCAAGCATGCTTCTCACAATCTTCCAATCCAGATTTTCTACTGCATGGCCTATTTTTGGTAAAGCCAAATCTTTGATGTCATAATTACACACGATTTTCTTCAAATTAGTTAGAGCACGCCATATGTTCTCGTAGCTTGGCGTGTCCGTATAAGACTTCCTGGTCACCATATACAGCAAAGATCGAGGACCATCTTCCAATCGCAGTACTCTTCCAATTTTAGGTTGTTGATTTCTTAACTCGTCCAGGCGGCCGAACTTTCTATTGAATACGGACGAGATTCCTTTGGTCATCTCGAGGTCTTGGGCAACACAGTGGGCTAGAGAGACGTTTTCTGGAACACCAAACAGATCTTGCTGAACTTCTGTGGTCACGCCGAATCTAGCACTCTTTCTCGCTGCGTAATTTGACATAAATTGATTAAAACTTGGCTGTGCGGCGTCTTTCATCTCCTGTTGGAGGACTCGGGCTTCTTCTGTTTCATTTGAGCCAGCATATGGTGCAAGACGATTTATGTGAATAACTTTTGGTTTACCGTTTGGCAACTTCTTAATTCTGTATATTACGTCATTTATTTTCTTCTTAACTTCATACGGACCTTCCCATTGTCTTTGCAGTTTAGGACACAAGCCGCGACGACGTTGTGGATTATAAAGCCAGACAAGATCACCTACTTCGAAGCTTTCATTCTTGCATCGAGAATCATATTGATCTTTCATTCTGTCACTGGCTATCTGGATGTGTTGTCGGGCAAGTTCATGAATGTTGTTCATTCGTAACTTCAGGCGGTCGACGTATTCTTCGCCTGCAACATGTTCCTCAGAAGGTCTGCGGCCAAACTCTAGGTCGCAGGGCAAACGAACTTCACGACCCAACATCAGGCAGGTTGGTGTTTGACCTGTAGTTTCATTTACGGCCGAGCGGTAGGCCATCAGGAATAAATGAATGTGTTGGTCCCAATCTCGCTGATATTCAGATACAACTTTGGACAAGTGTTTACCCATCGTTCGGTTCATCCTCTCGACCATCCCATCTGATTGAGGATGCAGGGGTGTTGTTCTGGTCTTATTGACACCAATCAATTTACAAACGTTTTGGAAAAGAGCTGACTCAAAGTTTCGCCCTTGGTCGGAGTGGATCTCCAAGGGAACACCAAATCGGCTGAAGAATTCTTCAACAAGTACCTCTGCAACGGTAGCAGCTTCTTGATTCGGTAATGCATAGGCCTCGGTCCATTTCGTAAAATAGTCCATGGCTACCAGAATGTATTTATTTCCAGCATCGGTTTCTGGAAATGGACCTGCAATGTCGATTGCTACTCTTTCCATAGGACTTCCAACATTGTACTGTCTCATGGGTGCTCTCTTTTTACCAACTGGACCATTACCGGATGCACACAGTTCACATTTCCGGCACCATCTTCTTACATCATCTTTACAGTTCACCCAATAGAACCGTTCTCGAACCTTTTGCAGAGTCTTCGTAATACCAAAGTGTCCACCTGATGTACCGTCATGCAACTGACGCAATACTTCTGACACTTTACTTTTAGGTACAATCAACTGAAGCTTAGATTCTGTACCATCATCGTTCTCAAAGGTTCTGTACAGAAGATCATCTTTTAGTATCAGGCAATTCCATTGGCTCCAGTAGGCCTTGACTTCCGGACTACATGCACTAATGTTTTGCCAACTAGGTCTCTCACCTCGACGCATCCAATCCAATACTCTTTTTATACATGGATCGTCTTCTTGGGCTTCTTGTAACTGTTGTGGCTGCCATTGCTCATTAACGACGGTGGTTCGTCTCACGGGGCAAAATCGTTCCTCTAATTTGGCACAGTGATTACAATTTGCACTGCATGGTCGTCTCGAAAGGGCATCAGCATTTGAATGAACTCTTCCGGCCCTGTGTTCTATCTCATAATCATATTCTTGAAGTCGTTCCAACCATCTTGCCATCTGTCCCTCTGGATTACGGAATTGTATGAGCCATTTTAGAGCAGCGTGATCTGTTCGAAGAAGGAACTTTCTGCCGTACAAGTATTTATGGAAATGTTCGCAAGCCTTCACTACACCCAGCAGTTCTCTTCTGGTAACGCAATAGTTTCTTTCTGGTTTCGACAGGACTTTGCTGAAATAAGCGATGACTTTTTCCTGTCCATCCTGGATTTGTGAGAGAACAGCTCCTATGGCACTGTTGCTAGCATCGGTATCCAAAACAAATTTTCCTGCCTGTCCCGGGTAGCTTAATATCGGTGCACTGATCAGAGCCCTTTGTAGTTGTTCGAAAGCTTTTTGACACTCCTCACTCCATGTATATTCTTTGCCCTCCTCCGTCAACTTTGTTAGGGGCTTGGAGATATTGGCAAATCCTTTGACAAATCGTCGGTAATATGTACATAGGCCAAGGAAACTTCTAATTTCATGTTTATCTTTTGGTACTGGCCAATCTTTAATTGCATCAATCTTTTCAGGATCAGCTGTTACACCATTACTCGATACAATATGTCCTAAGTACTTAACTTCTCGTCGAAACATGTGACATTTCTTCGGACTTAACTTCAAGTTCGCTGCCCTCAATCGTTGAAAGACGTCTATTAGATTCTTGGCATGTTCATCAAAGGACCTTCCAACCACAATTACATCATCCAAGTAAACCAGGCATGTTTTCCATGTTAGACCTCTTAAAACTGCCTCCATTAATCTTTCAAATGTGGCAGGGGCATTACATAAACCAAACGGCATAGCCGTAAACTGCCAAAGCCCTGATCCTATCGAAAATGCGGTTTTCTCCCGATCGGCTGGCTCCATGTCTACTTGCCAATATCCACTTTTTAAATCGAGTGTGGAAAACCAACGAGAACCGGAGAGAGTATCCAATGTATCGTCTATTCTGGGCAAAGGATAACTATCTTTTTTTGTTACCGCATTGAGCTGGCGGTAGTCGATACAAAAACGCGTTGAACCATCTTTCTTCTTTACCAGAACTACTGGTGATGTCCATGGACTGTTCGATGGTTCAATTACCCCTTGTTTGTCCATATCCTTGATAATCTCTTCGGCTTCATCTCTTTTCGCAAATGGAAGTCGTCTAGGCCGTTGTCTGATTGGCTGAGCGTCTCCGGTATTTATTTTATGCGTTACTATGCTTGTTTTGCCCTTATCCTTCTTATCAATAGCAAAAACATCTTGATACTCTATCAGCATAGACCTTACTTTTTCCGTTCGTTCATAGTCAAGGTCTTGGCATCTTTCAATGATCATCTCGACAAGGTCTTTTGGATACTTTGACTTTGATGATTTCTCATTGGTATTCATAGAGCAAATTGAAGCCACGGGAACACACTGTCCGATCAAAGCTCCTCTACTTAACTTAATAGCAGTTTCCCTTAAATTCATAACTCTTACAGGGATGACATCTCGAACTTTTACCAAAGTTTTCGCCGTTAGGAACTCGACATTTTCTACATCTTCGACCATCCTTAAACTTCCCTCTCGGCAGTGTCCATCAAGCATGGTCATCAGAATTTTCTCACTATTACCGGGTATGGTTACGTCGCATGTAGTTAGTAAGCGGATGACATCTTCTTTGTCGTCGTGAAAGGGCAACTCTTCACCGTTGATCCTGAGAACTCCATTTTGAACATCCAATATTGCCCCCACTTTTCGTAGTACGTCCATCCCCAATATGAACTCGTCGGAGATCTCAGCAATTAATACTTGATGTTCAACTGTGGTCTGGCCAATGGATACTGACATATTAGCCTCGCCATATGTATTAATTAGCTCACCAGTCGCTGTTCTAAGCTTTACTGTTGCAGGTGATAATTTATTATGGTCTCGTACTACATCTGGACGTGCGATAGTTCTCGTTGCACCTGTATCCACCAAAAATGATCTACATCTATTACTGATACGACCTTCGATGTATAAGTTGTGGATTCCACCGGAGGACGTAAGGTTGACAGTTACTATGGGGGCTCTAGTTCTCGAGGTCGGCAGTTGCCCCTTGGTGTCGACCCGCTCTAGTTTTCCGACGGCTGTACGATCTTCTTACAATTACGACGAATGTGGCCTACGTCTCCACAATTCCAACATCTAGGCTCGCGTCTCTTTGGCATCTGATTACTTAATACTCTCCGTATCATTTCCTCCAGACGTTCATCGTTGTGTTCGTCACTTTCTTCAATGGTTCTTACTCTATGGCCTCGTGAAGTTTGACTAGCCGTTTCGTGTTCCAATGCAATAGCAAGTGCTTCATCTAAAACTTTCGGTCTTGCTAGTCGTAAAGCTTTCTGTAGTTCATTATCTTTCAGCCCATTGACGAAGGTATCTACTGCAATTTCTTCTAAAACGCTGTCTGGCACCTCTGGATAAGCCAACCGCACCACACGAGCCACATCTGCTTCAAATTCTTGCAGATTCTCACTTGCTCGTTGACTTCTACTTCGCAGTTGTGCTTTGTATACTTGTTGTAGATGGGCATCTCCATAGCGTTTTTCTAGACGAGTGAACAAGGTCTGGTAACAATTTTCTTGACCCTTGGGAATTGACCTTAATATATCGGCAGCATTACCTCGTAAAGCAGCAGTCAAGGAAACAGCCTTTTCTTGTTCGGTCCAATGATTGGCGGTCGCAATAGCTTCAAACTGTCTAAGATATATGGACCAAGAGGACTTTCCATCAAATGGTGGTAATTTGAATCTCATATTATGCGACGTTTCGTCTCTCGGTAGTTCATCTTTCACTAAAGGATCTAACGTTGCTGCATTAACTGATGGTTGTACTTTTGTATCGGTTATCCTGCTCTCTAGCTGTTTGATCTTTTCTTCTACGGTCTCTACACTTTTCTGCATCTTATCGAATGTTCTAGAAACATCTTCAAATTTCTCATTGTTCTGTTTACAAACTTCTTCTAGTTTTTCGTTGTTTTGCCTACAGACCTCTTTAATTATTTGAGAAGTCTCATCGAATCTTTTAGCAACATTTTCGAATTTCTCGTCGCTTTTTCTACTAACTTCTTCAAGTTTCTCGTCGCTTCTTCTACTAACTTCTTCAAGTTTCTCGTCGCTTTTTCTAGAAGTTTCATCGATCTTTTGAGAAACACTTTCAAATTTCTCGTTGTTCTGTCTAGAAGTTTCATCGATCTTTTGAGAAACACTTTCAAATTTCTCGTTGCTTATCTTAGAAGTATCATCAATAGTTTCAGAAACAGTTTTTAATTTCGATAAGATTGCTTGTTCTGCTGACTGGAAGTGGAACGTCTTTGGGTCTTCTCCGTTCTTCGTGAGGACATCCTCGAGTCGTGCTTGTAGGACTATCTTGAGCCCACTGCTGTCCAGATCCCGTTCCTCGAGCTGTTCACGGAGCTGTTTTACTGTAAGTTCTTGTAGCAACATCTTTGGTCGGCACACACGTACTTTCCAAAATGTCTTTTAACAGTCTTTCCGAATACCGAACAATCAACGCACTTTAACTATTCCCGACGAATAAAGTCCAAAAGTATTTTAAAGTCTTTCCGAATACCGAACAATTAACGCACTCCGGTTATTCCCGACGAATAAAGTTCAAAAGTCTTTTAAAGTCTCTCTGTAATTCACTTATTTATATCGCACTAAGTTAACCGAACACCGACACCAACTGTAGCGTGATTAGTGTAATTACTTCTAATTACAATAAAACTAGCGGTTCGTAATTTATATACGACTTTATTTTTTATTTATACAAGTTTACTTTACAAACTTTAGCTTAAGACTAAAAACTAATAACAGCGCGCTCCGCTTAAATAGCCAATAGGTCCTGTTCTCGAAATGTCTACATATCCCTCGGCCTAATGAATATTCTGGAGATCTTCACTCACAGCGCCGTCGCTTCTGTGACGTCACGGCTACTGTTATTCCGACGGTTGGAATTCTCCCAAGCCGGGGACTGTTTATTGCGCCGATTCGAAACTCTTTCGTTACAATAGGTATTATTAATAGGTATTATAAGGATAATAACGCTTGATGTCAATGGTGTATAGACCGAGGGCATTCGGCCCGAGGTATATACGTTGACCGAAAGCGTTCTTATTACAATACCCGTGGTGCCTTCAACGTTTAATGTCCGACTAAATTATTCTTTATATGCAAAAAATTTGAATGAATTTTGAATTAATTAGTTTTCAAATAAGTACATTTACCAGAAATAGTCGTAACGTAATTGTTGTAACCATAGTTTTACTTAGAGTTTTATTTGTCAACTTGACAGTATTTAACTCGTTATTTAAATTTAATAGGCCCTGGGCGTTATTTTTCAATAACACGCCCTTGGGCGTTATATCGTACTTAATAGACTTCGAAATATGTAATGTAATTATTTGTCAAATAATAGACCAGTCGGACATTAAATACTTAATTTTTAAATTTTCTTAAAAATCTTTCTTTTTCTCCATGTAACTCGAAACTGATAAAGAAATAGAGATAATTAAAGGAACACAAAGTTGTTATCTGAAAAAACGCTACATTTTTGTACTGTATATTTTTTTCATATCTATTTTATTTTCGAGTTACATGGAGAAAAAGAAGATTTTAAGAAAATTTAAAAATGCTTTCTATAATTTGATCTTATTTTTTTCAAAAGCCATTCATTTTAAACCCGTCCAACTTTTTGAACATAGGAATAACACTATGTGAACACTATAATAAAAGGTATTGTAGAAGGAAAACGATACATTTAAATTCTGGTGGATGAGGGGTTAAATATACTTCTCACTTTTTCTTAATTAAAATAGATTTGTCATCAAAGGACCCCGCAGAAACCTTATGGGAAATGTCTCATTGTCAAATGCTCTGAAATTTTGGGTTCTGGTAGTCCTTGATGTGTAGAACAAAAGAATCAATGGGCGCGTAGCTCCAAAAATCATGGTTTTAAGATATAAGCCTCTGAAGTTATAGATACAGTGAGGGCGTTTGAGTTGAAATAAATTCATTTTCTCGAGAATGGGCGACTCTGGAGATAAATTACGAATCCGGTGGTTTTTTATTTTTAAATTATAATTTTTTGGCATATATATCATACTAGTGACGTCATCCATCTGGGCGTGATGACGCAATCGATGATTTTTTTAAATAAAAATAAGGGTCGTGTGATAGCTCATTTAAAAGGTAATTCAATTCTCTATTCACTAACTTAAACATTACCATAATTATTTATACACGATGCTCAAAAATTTTTTTTAATTAAATTAAGTGAGACAAAAAGAAGAATGTATATAATTTATTTAATTTATTTAATTATATAAAAATAAACATTGCTTTTCGCTTAAATTAAATGTTCAAACTGCTAAAAGGCAGGTAAGTGGCAGCTTTAATATTGAATTTAAGCGAAAAACAATATTTATTTATCAAATAAACATTTTTTTCCTATTTTCGGACCACAGTAAAATGTATTTCGAATTAAATAAATTATATACATTCTCCTTTTTGTCTCAGTTAATTTAATTAAAAAAAATTTTTTAAGCACCCTGTATAAATAATTATGTTGATGTTTTTATTATTAAATAGAGAATTGAATAACCTTTTAAATGAGCTATCACACGATCCCTATTCTTATTAAAAAAAATCATCGATTGCGTCATCATACTCAGATGGATGACGTCACTAGTATAATATATATGCCAAAAAATTATAATTTAAAAATAAAACTCCACCTGATTTGTAATTTATCTCTATTCCTAATTTATCAGAGTCGCCCATTCTCGAGAAAATTAATTTATTCCAACTCAAACGTCCTCACTGTACCTATAACTTCGGAGGCTTATATTTAGAACCATGATTTTTTGGAGCTACCCGTCCATTGAGTCATCTGTTCTACACATCAAGGACTACCAGAACCCAAAGTTTCAGAGCATTTGACAGGGAGCCATTTCCCACAAGGTTTCTGCGGGGTCCTTTTTGCACCATATCTCGCTTAGTTTGCATGTAATCGGCACTTAACAGTGCTCATTTTAAAGGTCTTTTCAACTACTACAAAAGGTGTCGATAGCATTATACCCATAAAATCGACCATTTCTCTGTTATTTTAAGTTGAACACACCGCGTGCACCAAAAAAATCTCTTTTCACCTACCATATCTCTTTTTGTATTATAACTAGAAGATTTATAAAGAAATAAATCTCTTCATAAGCTACAAAAATGTTTTATATAGTTTTTTTTTTTCGTTGGATGCATAATTTTTAAGGTATTCACAAAAAACTGTCCGAAAAGGTGACATTTTTCAATGAAACTGGCAAATTTTCAACCACGAATAACTCAAAAAATAGTTTTTAAAATTGAGTTTTTAAAAAAATATACAACAGGTTGTGCTTAGAATTAGGTTCTCTAGCCACTTCCGTGGTTATTTTGACCAAAAAATTTTTCACTCCCTAGAAGGAGTGGGAACCACCCCCAAGATAAAAGCGCACATCGGCGTAGGGTAGACTTTGAATTAGGAGGTAAGTAGAGGCTATTCCCCAAATTTCATTAAAATCCATGCAGTAGGATAAAATTCGGAGGTAATATCCTGTTTTTCCGATCATGGCTGGCGTATCACAAATAACTCGAAAAGTATTGACTTTTGTAGTATGATAAATACAGTTGATCAAAATAATGACATAACCCAGACATCCAAAGTGAAAGTTATCCTCCAACACCAAATTGTTCTATATGGTTCACATAATTTTAGAAAAAAGTCACACCATTTTGAGCATCGGGTTTGGGGCGAGTGAGGGGAGAAATCGGTAAATTCTTAGTTTTTTACGTTTTTCGTCAATATTTCTAAAACTATGCGGTTTGGCATGAACAACCTTCTACACAAAAATGTTCTACATTATATTTGAAATAAAAAAAGGTCATAATATGCATAATCCTTCTAAAATTAACGGTTCCAAAGTTACGGAGGTAGTATAGTATAATCGGTCCAAAAAACGGCCTAACCCAGACATCCACAGTAAGTTTTCCTCCACCACCAAATTGTTCTATATGGTTCCCATATTGTTTAGTAAAAATTTACACCATTTTGAGCGGCCGGTTTGGAGGGAGATGGGAGAGAAGTCGGTAAATTAGTAGTTTTTTTTAAGTTTTTCGTCAATATTTCTAAAACTATGCTTTAGCGTAAACAATATTTTATACAAAAATGTTCTACATAAAATTTAAAACAAAAAAGGTTCTATACATATTTGTTATAAAATCAACGGTTCCAGAGTTACGGAGGGTGAAAGGTGGAGGTTTTCGATACTTTCTATATTATTTAAGCAATTGATGATGATTGTGGGTGGTGAGGTTGACGTTTCTTCAAGGGCTTATCACGAACATACCATCGGCCACTGAAATAGCAAATTTTATTTACAAAACACAATCCTGTTAAAGATGTCTTTCATCAGCAATAAAATTATAAATTGTCCAAAAAATATAAAAATTATCGAAAATCTCCACTTTTCACCCTCCGTAACTCTGGAACCGTCGATTTTATAACAATTATGTATAGGACCTATGTTTTAAATTTTATGTAGAACATTTTTGTATAGAACATTGCTTACGCTAAAGCATAGTTTTAGAAATATTGACGAAAAACGTAAAAAAACTACTAATTTACCGACTTCTCCCCCATCTCCCCCCCAAACCAGACGCTCAAAATGGTGTAACGTTTTACTGAACAATATGTGGACCATATAGAACATTTGGTGTTAACGGAAAACGTTTACTTTGGATGTCAAGGTTAGGCCTTTTTTTTGGACCAATTATAATATACTACCTCCGTAAGTTTGCAACCGTTCATTCTAGAAGGATTATGCATAGGGCCTTTTTATTTCAAATTTACTGTAGAACATTTTTGTATAGAATGTTGTTCATGCTAAACCGCATAGTTTTAGAACTATTGACGAAAAAACGTAAAAAACTAAGAATTTACCGATCTCTCTACCCTTCCCCCCCCCCCCAAACCCGACGCAAAATTGTGACTTTTGTCCTGAACATTATGTGGATCATATAGAACAATTTGGTGTTGGAGGATAACTTTCACTTTGGATGTCTGGGTTTGGGTCTGGTTATACCATACTATTAGTGAAAAGACTCTATAGAACAAAAGTTGCTTAAAATTAGTCAATGTATCCGTTTCCTGACTTATCTTAAAGGTATAATTTTTCACCCCCCAAGTAAAAGCAATCCTGGGCTCACATCTAATAATGGTGCAAAGGGTAAATCCAAATTTTCAAGGAAACCCGTCGTGACTAGAAAAATTACACTTCAAAACGGTTATTTACTGGGCTATATAACGCTAAATCAACATTTTACACTTTACAAAATCCCTCGAGCTTGAAATATGTATTATTCCGAACCTAAACTATTCACACATTAAAATTTTTACATCTTATAATTTTTTCAACAAAAATAAAGATACGATGCACGATGCACCTTATATATTATACATTTGCCAAAAATGTGGCATTGATTCAAATGTATCCTAAAAATACGAACTAATCGATGTTTTTCCAATAGTCTGTCTAGACGAGTTCAAACAAAAGAAAATCCGCAAGAATTACTGGAGGTAATTCACTCACAGGCATCACTAAAAAAGAGTGCAGTAATTATATAGGGGTATATCACTTCTCTGCTCAGCGTTGAAGGTCTACGAAATTATTCTAGAAAAGAAACTACGAGAAATAGTCGGGCCTCGACTAGCAGATATAAAAAGTGGATTTAGACCATCACACAGCTTACAAGACCATATTCACACTACAGCAAATCACTGAAAAAACACTGTTAAAAAACAATACACTGTACCTGGCGTTCTTAGATATGAAAAAGTCGTTTGACGTGGTCAATAAAGAAGGAATATGGCAAAGCCTGATAAACTAGGAAGTAATGAAGAACTCGTAAGTCCAATAAAGAATTTGTATGTCAACATAAAAAACCAGGTCAGAACAAGTAACCTAATCTTAGGTGAATTTTCTAATAACGACGGGGTTAGACAAGGTGTAGTGCTGAGCCCACTGTTATTTATTTCTGTTATGGATGAAGTGATTAAAAAGTGTTGAAAAATAACTAAAAAATGCGCTGTAGGGTATAGAAATCTGTAACAAATAAAAATTGAAGCCTGTACATTTGCTAATGACATTGTTTTAGTTGCAAGAACTGAAACAGCTCTTGCAGATAATATAAGAATCTGGGCAGAGGAACTAAAAAGCTACAACTTAATAATAAATATGGAGAAAACTAAAAAAATTATGACAATAGCCAACAAAGAAGCAAATGTAAATATTGAAATCGAAGGACAAAAAATTGAGCAAGTAGCTCTTTAAGTATTTGGGAATAATGTTAAACAACAAAAGTACACAAGAAGATGAAATTGAAGACAGAATAAAATTGGCAACGAGAACTTATTATTTAGTGTATAAAAATTTCCTAAACAAAAAGGAAATATCGAGTAAAACCAAAATGACAGTCTATAATGGGGTCACCAATTAGCGGACCGCGGTCCGCATCCGGACCGTGGGCTAGTTTTGTGCGGACCGTCAATAAATTCAGAATATACCTAGTGTTTGGCAATTTTGAAAATGTTTGGCCATGAAATTATGTACTATGTTTGGCTCAATTTATGTGTGCGAAGCCTCTTTATCAAGAATGAACTTTATTAAAAATCGGTAGAGATCTCACTTAACAGATGAATATCTCAACTCCCTAATGAGACTCAGTTGCACTAAACTCATTCCAAAGACAGGTTGTCCATAAAAAATGTCATTTTTCTCTCTGATAATTTAATTTTATAAAGAGTTCCCTTATTGTTATACTTACTAATCATTAATTTTGAAATTAAGTAAACTGTAATATAAAATTGTCATGTGCATTTAATTAAAATAATTTTCAGATTTAATGAGTTTGCAACAAACACCCTGCATTGAAACTAATGCAGAAAAGATAACATGTTAATTAGCATTTTGTATTATGATTATTTATTTTACATTCCTCAGTTTTCTTTCTACAAAATTGAAGATGTCTAAAAACTTCATTGGCATTCAAAATATAAATTCCTAACTTTTAAAATATTCTCAATACCTAACAATTTACAATACTGCTGTTTTTAAAATATACTGATAATAACATCAAAACAATGAATTTATATTTTATTTATTGTACCAGGAAACTCACAGGAAAGTATACAGTAACCAAAAAACAATCAGATATTATTAGTTTCCTTTCCATATTAGTCCATGTGTGAGGCCACTTTCGTATGAAAAATGTTTCTGACTCGATTCCTTTACGGATTCCTGTTCAAAAATGTCCCCTTTAAAGAAATCAGAGGGGTGAAACATTTTTTTAAGCAAAATTCAAAATTACTTTTTTGCCTCGAAAAATGTATTTTTAGGTTTCTTGAATAATTGTAAACAAAAAAGGTCTCTTGTCATATTTCTGAAAAGTTGATAGTTTTTGAGTTATAAGCGATTTAAAATCTGAAAAATGCAAAAATATGCATTTGCGATGCTTGAAAACTCTTAGAATGTAGAATGTAGAAAATGGGGCGGCCAATAGAGCCTGATACACTGCGACCTTAGTAGATCTATTGTGTTTCCCCTTTCTTTTAAAGCACTTCATCTAGCTTAGTCCTCTTAATGAGACTTAACAGCCTTGATAGTGACCTTTTCATGTAGCCTGGTGCTTCCGGTTTTTCCTCACCGAGTTCTAGAAACCGCACTCGTGCGAGACCTTCGCAATGACACAGAACGTGTAGAGCGGTTTCCTCTTCTTCCAGACAGAACCGACAGGTGTCCTCTTCTGTCAGGCCTATGAGACTCAAGTGTCTATTGAGTCTACAGTGTCCAGTCAGCAGACCCACTATCATTCTGACAGTGCTTCGACTGCGCGAAAGTAAGTCTGTTGTAAATTTAGCCGAATGTCCTTTGATGAACTGTTTGGCCTGCCTCTGTCCTGGGGAGTTGTTCCACCATTCAAGAGACCTCTGTTGCGCCCATTTTTGTATAGCTGCTCTTTTTATCGTATTTGCGATTCCAAAGACGGGTTCCGGACCAACCAGTGGCGTAGATGCGCCTTCTCGGGCCAATTCATCGGCCTTCTCGTTGCCACGATAACCCTTATGTCCCGGCACCCAGGCAAGTGTCAATCTGTTTCGACTTCCCACCTGAGAGAGGACACTCAAACAGTTCCATACCAGCCATGAATCGACTTGTACCGAACTGAGAGCCTTCAGAGCCGCTTGACTATCCGAATAGATAACGATGGAGTCGTTATCTAGATTCCGACTGATTAGTTCCATAGCGCACCTTTGTATAGCAGCTACTTCGGCTTGAAATACGGTCGCATATGTCCCTAGACATACCCGGACTTCTGTCCTTGGTTTTAAGCCATATATTCCAGCCCCTGTACCTATATCGGTTTTGGAGCCGTCCGTATACCATATTGAGTTTGCCGTTATCGGCGGACCAGCTTCCCAGTCCTCTCTTTTTGGTATTGTGACTTGAAAATTTTTGTTAAAGCTATACCTCGTAACCATTCGGTCTACAGGCATTCCTAGAACGGGGTCTGCCTTTATGTCCTGGTATAGCCTTAAGTTATCAGTTCCCTGCATCATACTTATTGGAGCTTGGCCCTGGATCAACCGATGTACTGTTGATCTGGCTTCACTCTGTATGTATATATGTAGAGGTGGTAGGTTTAGTAGAACTTCTAGCGCGTCCGTTGGGGCTGTTCTCATGGCTCCCGTAACACTCAAGCATGCAAGTCTTTGTGTGCTACTGAGCAATCGAATCGCCCCGGACTGTTGCGTTTTGTTCCACCACGCCACTGAACCGTAAGTTAGCATGGGCCTTATAACCCTTGTGTATAGCCAGAGGTTCATTTTAGGATTTAACCCCCATTTCTTGCCACACATTCGTCTACATCTGTTCAGGGCCATAATGGCCTTCTGTGTGACTTTTTGAATGTGTGCATTCCATGTCAGCCTCTGGTCGAATATTACACCTAAGTACTTGGCCTGACTTGTGAATGGGATTTCTACTCCCTTGAGCGCTAGTGGCTGTAAGCCTTGCAGTGCTCTTTTCCTGGTGAAGGGAACAACGGATGTTTTTTGGGGGTTAACCTTCAGGCCTTCTTTCTCACACCAGCTGTCCACCATCCTCAGAGCGACTTGAAGTCTCTCTGAAATTACTTTGGTA
Organism: Diabrotica virgifera virgifera; assembly: GCF_917563875.1. Classification (NCBI taxonomy): domain Eukaryota; kingdom Metazoa; phylum Arthropoda; class Insecta; order Coleoptera; family Chrysomelidae; genus Diabrotica; species Diabrotica virgifera. The sequence goes on along the minus strand of NC_065449.1, from coordinate 171,720,904 downwards.
AAGCGTCCTCGAACTACAATTACCAAGTCGTCCGCATATCCCAGACAGTAAAAACCCTCCCTGGACAGCGTGTTAAGTAGGTCGTCCATAAGCGTTGCCCACAGTAATGGGGATAGAACTCCTCCTTGTGGCCAGCCGCTTACTGCCTTCGCTTCAATGGTGGCTTCACCTAACGAGGACACCATGATCCTATTTGCTAAGGTCGCCTTTGTCCACTCGCATATGAAGGCAGGAACTCCTCTCCTTTTAAGCGCTTCCGTTACAGACTCGAAGGAGACGTTATTAAACGCTCCCTCCACGTCCAGAAACGTCGCCACCGCTATCTCTTTGTCATCTAGCGACTTTGAGAGCAGTCTGTTAAGATCATTCAGTGCCAAGTCAGTTGACTTTCCTGGCTGGTATGCATATTGACGATCGCTAAGTGGTTTTTCCATCAGCACATCGTCCCTAATATACCTGTCTATCAATCTTTCCAGCGTTTTTGCTAGGAAAGAGGATAGACTTATTGGTCTGTATGACTTGGGGGTCTGGTCCATTACCCTACCAACCTTGGGGATATATGTGACTTTCACCCTTCGCCATGCAGTTGGAATATATCTCCATGCCAAACTAGCTTTAAAGATCTTTGTTAGATGCGGGATAATCACATCCTGTCCCTTCTGTAGGAAGGCTGGATAGATCCCGTCCATTCCAGGTGATTTATATGGCTGGAATTTATTGATCGCCCACCTGACTTTTTCCGGTCTTGTGATGTCGGTAGCTAATTTCCAGTCCGCCTTAGTAGGCCTTCTGGGATAAGCTAGCTCTACCGGAGGATTATTGTCAATAGATGAGCCGGGGAAATGTGCCTTGGTGAGCATTATTAAGCTTTCCTCCAGGGTTTCCACATACGTTTCGTCCTCTTTCTTCAAGAGGCCGACCTGATTCACAATACCATCCTTAGCCAGGATCTTGTGGATTCTGGAGCATGCGGGAGCCTGTTCGACTTCCTCGCAGAACTTTCGCCACGAGTCTCTTTTGGCTTTTCGGATCTCCTTATTATATTGCGTCAGTTTTTCTCTGTATATGGACCACTCCTGGTTGAATTTGGCTTTATTGAATAGCCTTCTTACATCTGCCCTAAGCTTTTGTAAGTGTTCATTCCACCAGGGTGTGTTTTTCTTTCCTTTCTTTTCTCTCTCTGGACAATTCTCCTGGTAAGAGGCCAGAACAGCTCCGCTCACCGTTTCAACTGCCAGCTCGAGATCTTCCCTATCTCTTATGGTGCCGATTTCTCCCTCGAGAGACTTCTCGAGTGAGCCTCTATAGCCTTCCCAATCCGTCTCTCTCGGGTTCCTGAATCTTGCCACCTTTCGAATCGAAATAGCTAAATCGAATCGAATGTGCCTATGATCGGAACATGAAGGTTCCTCTGACACATGCCAATTCTTTATAGTTTCATACGTTTTTTCACTGCAAAGTGTTACATCTAAGACTTCTATGCGCGTGGCCGTAACGAAGGTAGGTTTATTTCCTATATTGGCTATTTCTAAACCCATGCTTAAGATGAACTGTAGTAAAGACTCACCTCGACTATTGATGTTCGTACTCCCCCATGCCAGATGGTGGGCATTGGCATCACATCCCAGTATTAGATGAAGGTTCTCCCTTCGACTGTAGGTTATAACGTCCTCTACTATGCCTGGGCGGAAGACCTTCTCTCCAGCGAAGTAGGCAGAACAGACCAACCATCTTTTACTACCTTCCTCGGTGGAAGCGGTTAGAATACCTGTAACAAAGTCTCCGCAGCAAAGATCCGGAATCAGTGTACAGTTTACTTCGTTGCCATATACAATGCATGCTCGAGGTGTCTCTCCTTTCGCATCGTATAGTAACTTACCTTGTTGCGGCTTCAAGCCTGCAACTCTCCCTCCGTGGAGCCATGGTTCCTGCAGTAGGGCCAAGTCCAGGCCTTCCATATCAAACCTTCTGCACAAAACCGCCGACGCAGATTTGGCATGATGTAGGTTGACCTGCAGGATCTTTATTCTGCCTTCCTCTAAATTGAAGGCTATCTTTCGGGTTTTCCCGTGTCCTCTACCCCTTCCATGGGAGAGACCACACGCTCAGTGGCTTCTAGCCTTCTGGGCGGGTCTGTAGCACTCCCCTGCAAGTCGGTGCGGACTTCTTCCGGGATTTTTCCTTCTTTTGCTCCTTCCCTTGACTTATCATCCTTAGGGGGAGCCTTGCTTTTGGTCGAAGTCTTCTTTGACGCTATTTTAGAGCTTTGCGCCTCTGAAGGTTTGACTTCTTTTCTTTTTTGCTTAGACTTAACTGCCGAGGTTGTGGCAGTTACGCCTTGCAACCCCCTTGGTCCGGCCTCTGCAACCTTCTCAATGTGCCCATCATCCTTGACACGGAATTTAAGTTGAAAACTCTTAAGTTTTAATAAAGTGACAGATATTTTTTATTTAAGATGGCCCAAAAATGCTAAAAACATATTTTCGGGGGCAAGAAAGGTGATGTTTTGAATTTGTTAAAAAAAATGTTAAACAATTTCTGCCCAAAAATTTCGCCCGGCACCCTTCTGATTTGTTTATAGGGGATATTTTTTAACAAGAATCCGCAAAGAAACCGAATCATAACAGCCAGACACAGGCAGCATAAATCCGGACCCCGGAAGTGTCATAGGTTTTCGAAACGGACTCCCATTTAAACTAATTGGTGACCCCTGGTCTATAAAACCGTACATATGCCAATTACAATATGGGGCAGAGAATTGGTTACTGAATGACAGACAAAGAAGAAGATTACAAGCTACAGAAATGAGATACTTAAGAAAAGTGGTGGGAGCAAGAAGATTAGACAAAAGAAGACACGAAGATATAAGACATGACCTATAAGTAAAATCGCTCAACGAAAAAGTTGAAGAAAAGAGGTTAATATGGGCTGGCCACATGATAAGAATGAGTGGTGACAGACAAATGAAAATGGCATGGGAGGCCAAAGCAGTGGGTGGGTAAAAGCACGAGGGGCAGACCAAGTAAAAGCTGGAACACTAGTGTAAACGAAATACTTAAGAAAAGAGGAACATCGTGGCAAGGAGCAACAGTTTTAGCAGCAGATAGGAACAAGTGGCGTAAATTTGCAGAGAGTAGCATATAAAGGAAGAAACCTCGACACCTATGGGTATAAGAGGCAATAGATTAGGTATGGATGTATGTATGTATGAAAGAAACAGTGTTATTAACATTTATAAATTACTGCCAAAATAAGGGTTTTTTGCAATTATCTCGGTCAATAGTCCAGTCGGGTTAGACGAATGACAGGCCTAACCTTGTATTAGGAGCTGCCCCAAATTTTATTTTTTAATCTTTAGGGGGGTCAATAGTAGTGTAAATTTTAACTCTCGACTGAATTCCGCCCTTGCGATAGCCGCCATCTTGATTTTAAACGAGAACCGTTTTTGCTTAATATCTCCGCCATTTTCAACTTTTCGACAAAAAGTATAACAACCAAAATTGTTGAAAATATATTTTTCTATCATTTATATTTTGCAATTTTTTCGTGCTATCGATATTTTCCGAGTTATAGCGGAAAATAGTGACAGTTATATATAAATATAGCATAATTATTGAATTATCTCGTTTATTGTTAGTTTTACGACAAAAATGTTCCTATAGAAAAATAGAGAGAATTGAATTCTTCACAATTTTAGTTTCTTTCATTTTTTTTGCTAAAGTTAATATTTAAGGTAGTATGTATGCGATAATGGCGCGAGCGTAAGACCTGATTAATTTTGTAGCAATTGTTTTTGTTCAATATCTACGCCATTTTCAACTTAAATTGTTCCAAATATGACTTGCTACAATTTCTTTTTAACAATTTTTTTCATGCGGTCGATATTTTCCGAGTTAAGTGGGAAAATAGTAAAAAGTGGTGGGGGGACCATAATTACTGAATTGAATCTTTTTTCCGAGCTGCCCCAAATTTTATAACTCTATCCTTTAGGGGAGATCAATAGTAGTGTAAATTTAAAATCTCGACTGAATTCCGCAGTTGCATTAGCCGCCATATTGATTTTAAAGGAGAATCGTTGTTGCTGAATATCTCCGCCATTTTCAACTTTTCGACAAAAACGGTAGGCACTAAAATTGTTGGAAACGCAATTTCCTACAATTTCTTCTCCACAATTTTTTTATGCGATCAATATTCTCAGAGTTAAGGAGGAAAATAGTGGAAGCGGAGGGGAAGCATAATTATTGAATTGTCTCATTTATTATTAACTTTACGACATAATTGTACATAAACAAAAATAAAGAGATTTATATTTTATACAATTTTTGAAACTTCCAATGAAACACCAACCAAACTAAGTACATAAAAGACATATGTAAACAATAACTTATATGCATTAAGTTCACTTAATTTTATTAACTAGCGGGTTTTATTGGTTGAATTTGTCTGTCGATAATTAGGTTTCATGTCAGCTAACATATTTTAATATTTCAACAATTTTTTTTTAATTTTGGACCCCGTTGGGGGGAATTTTCCCATCCCCCCCTCTTAGACCCGCCACTGCATCTCTCGAAAAATTGTAGTAAATCGTAATTGCAACAATTTCAGTCCTTACACTTTTTACCGAAAAGTTGAAAATGGGGAAGATAATGAACAAAAACAATTGCTTTAAAATCAATCGGGTCTCACGCTCGCGCCTTTACCGCATACGTACTACCTTAAATATTGATTTTATCAAAAAATAAAGGAGATCAAAATTGTACAAAACTTAATTCTCTTCATTTTTGTATAGTTTAAAATTTGTTGTAAAAGTAATAATAAACGAGATAATTCAATAAATCCATAATTATGCTTTAACTGTCACTGTTTTTTCCCATAACTCGGAAAATATGGACCGTAAGAAAAAAATTATAATAAACGAAATTATAGAAAATCGCATTTTCAACAATTTCAGTTTGTATATTTTTTGTCGAAAAGTTGAAAATGGCGGAGATATTGAGCAAAAACGGTTCTCGTTTAAAATCAAGATGGCGGCTAACGCAACGGTCAAATTCAGTCGAGATTTTAAATTTTTACTATTATTGGCTCCCCCTAAAGATTTGAAAAATAAAATTTGGGGTAGCTCCTAATGCAAGGTCACATGGTATCCCGACTGGGCTACAACAGGGTGTTTCATTAATAATTGTCCATATAATAACTGGAGAAACCTTAGCACAAAATACGAAGATTTAACCTAAAACACTTAAATAAAATGGGGTTCCTTACTGAGTTACAGGGTGTTTTATCTAAAAATTTAAAAACTATTTTTGTACAGCATTTTAAAATTTTAAATATTTAGAATGGGAAATAAGCCACAATATTATTAAAAAATGATTTTTATTAACGTTTCGACGCCCAAATCGGGTGCCGTTGTCAAAATACAAAATACTATTATTTTGACAACGGCACCCGATTTGGGCGTCGAAACGTTAATAAAAATCATTTTTTAATAATATTGTGGCTTATTTCCCATTCTAAATATTTAAAATTGTAAAAATGCCACAAGAAAATAGCTTCAGAACAGCATTTTAAAACTATTCGACGTATCCTTTTCATACTTGGTAGGTAGTATAGGTACTGTACAAACTACTAAATTATGTTAAACAAAGGTTTCTGGCTATTACCAGAGGCGTACGACGGGGGAAAGTGAATGGTTGACCCTTTCCAAATTCTACGCCATTGGCGAAATTGCTATTTTAGTTAAATTTTTCGATTCTCCAATACTTTCTATGAAAATAATATACTCTTCATTCATAATGACAAAGTCATTAGTTTTCGAGATGTTTGCAGTTAAAATGAAACGACACGGTTATTTTGATTAATGTATTGTGCCGCTTCATTTTTAATTTCAAATATCTCTAAATATAATCATTTTATCGTTACGAATGAAGAGTATAATATTTACATAAAAAGTATTGCAAAATCAAAAAATTGCACTAAAATAGCAATTTCGTCAGTGGCGTAGAATTTGGGAAGGGTCAACCAGCCACTATCCCCTGTCGTACGCCTCTCTTAGTAGCTATAAACGTTAATTTATCTTAATTTAGTAGGGTGTACAGGACCTACACTTTCTTCCAAGTATGATAAAATACGCCAAATAGTTTTAAAGTACTGAGAATCTAAAAATGGTACTAAAATTATAATTCCTTCAGTGGCGTAGAATTTGAGAAGGGTCAACCATTCACTATTCTCTGTCGCACGCCTCTGGTAGTAGCTATAAACGTTTGTTTATCATAATTTAGTAGGGTGTATAGTAGTCGCACTTTCTGCCAAGTATGAAAAGGATACGTCGAATAGTTTTAAAATGCTAAGCAAAAATAATTTTTAAATTTTTAGATAAAACACCCTGTAACTCAGTAAGGAACCACATTTTATTTAAGCAATTTAGGTTAAATCTTCGTATTTTGTGCTAAGATTTCTCCAGTTACTATATGGACAATTATTAATGAAACACCCTGTATACGGTATTCGCCAAAATAAGCAGTACCGAAATTAAGAGGGCTGTGAAATTGCTCAGGCAAGTTACATTTATCATATTTGGTATACTTGTCATTAGCTGTAAACTTGACATTACGCTACGGTTAAAATCTTTGTCGTTATGGTTCTTCCTACTGAAGAAAAAAATTGTTTAGCAGAACATTATTTTTCCGCTCATACGGAGTTGGACAGAATAATGGCCCATGTTTAAATGCTCCATAAATTTGCTGCGTGAACATTTTTGTAACAGAACAATTTCTCGTCGCAGAGATTTCGAGTATCCACCTCATTCAGCGAACTTAACATCACCTGATGCCTACATTTGTGGTATGATGAAGAATTCCATATTTCGCTCGGAAAATCCGGCAGAAACTGTTGGATAACCATGGCAAAGAATAATAACTTATTTTCAACATTTGCAGCAGCACCACATTTCTTAAACATGTTTAAATGATCTTCAGAAACTTTATGAATCTTGTTTGAAACGCCATGGTGCACATTTTGAACATGTATTATAAAAATTAATTCATAAATATATTTCTTTAAATTCGGTACTGTTTATTTTGGCGGATATTGTACTTTAATTTAGAAACTCTCAAAATTAAAGAACTTTTTATGATTTATTATCGAAATTTTTTTGTAAAATGTATACCTACTATTGACTGGCTTATAACGCTAAATCCAACATTTTATACTTTACAAAATCCCTCGAGCTTGAAATATGTATTATTCCGAACCTAAACTATTCACACATTAAAATTTTATATATTGTAATTTTTTCAACTAAAATAAAGATATGATGATGCACCTTATACATTTGCAAAGAATGTGGCATTGATTCAAATGTGTCCTAAAAATACGAACTGATCAATGTTTCTCCAATAGTCTGTCTAGACGAGTTCAAACAAAAGAAAATCTGCAAGAATTACTGGATGTAATTCACTCACAGGCATCACTAAAAAAGAGTGCAGTAATTATATGGGTATAGTATTTTTACTACAAAAACGTTATTACGTAGGTCAAAATTTTTGACGTAAGAGAACTGTCAAAACATTAGAATGTGACTTTTCATTATTGCTATGTTTATTATAAACACGGCAATAATGAAAAGTCACATTCTAATGTTTTGACAGTTCTCTTATGTCAAAAATTTTGACCTACGTAATAACGTTATTGTAGTAAAAATACTATATCACTTCTCTGCTCAACGTTCAAGATCTACGAAATTATTCTAGAAAAGAAACTTCGAGAAATTTTAATTGTCAAACCTCGACTTGCAGATATACAAAGTGGGTTTAGACCAGGGTTGGCCAAAAGCCGGCCCGCGGACCGGATCCGGCCCTTTTAATATTTTTATCCGGCCTATTGAGAAATCCCGCAAGCAATTTTTTTAAGAGCGTAGGCGCAATGCTTTTTAAATGCATTCATTTTTTTCGAATCCTGAGAAAACTAATAAGCATTTTTGAAAAATTTAAACCCAGAATGAAATATCACCTACATTATTACTGAGGGCCGAAAGTCCCTGAAAACTTCTATAATGTTCATCACAGAGGTGAGAAAAAAAGAGAAAATTTAGTATGATTTTTAATTTCAAATATATCATTCAAAGAAACTTTTTATTTATTCTAAGGGACTTTCGGCCCTCGGTAATTATGTAATTTTTTAAAAATATTTATTAGTTTTCTTAGGATTCGAAAAAAATGAATGCATTTAAAAAGCATCGGTCCGAAATTTTGCGCCTACGCTCTTAATCTCTTTTATGCAATTTTGTTGAAATCAACAGTATTAGTGTTCGTAGTGTTCGTATACACCCATAATAAATATCTATCTTCTGCTTTTCTTAAAAGTGTCTTTTCTTAATGCGTTTAACCCGGTCCAGTCGCAAATGTTTTCAGTCAGACTATTTGTCGTCTACCAGGACCCCTTTTTCTTCGATTTTACCCTTCATAGTCAGTTGCTGCAACAACTTACAACAACTTACTTACGTTATCATTTCTAAGTATGCACCCTTTCTCCTTGCTGTCTTTCTCCTTTTAATGATGGTCAAAAGTTCTCTGTTCCTTTTCCATTCTGTGCAACACCATTTCGTTCGTAATATGATCAATCCATGGTATTTTCAAAATTCCCCTAAAAAGCCACATCTCAAAAGCTTGCAGCTTTTTCATTAAGTCAGCATTAACAATCCAATAAAGAAGAATAGAGTGGACATAACATTTTTATTATTATACCGGATTTTTATAGTGTTGTCCACCTTCCGGTTGCCAGTTTCCAGCTTTGTCCGTCGTTGCATTCGTCAGGGTGAAGGTTCCTTTCCGACATTGCCTTCTGAATGCCGCCTAGCCAGGATTGTTTCGGCGTTCCTTTCTTCCTTCTTTTCCTTGGCGTCCATTTTAAAATTTGATTTGGCAACCTGTCGTCGTCTATTAATGTCGTACATGACAATACCAGATGAGTTGCCTCCTTTGAATTTCGTCTATCATGGTTGACTTGACATAACATTTTACCATCCGATATCAGATTTGCAGATTGAATCTTTGGTTACTCAAAAATTTCCTCATCTTCAAAAAGGCTGCTCTTGATTACTCTATTCTTGATCGAATTTCTGAAGTTCATTTTTATCTGGATCCTTGTTATGGCTTAATATAATGGACCATATTAAAAACTTCTTAATTTTACTGGGAACAAATTGTTCTCATGTACACACCAGAAAGACAATTTATTATAATTAACAGTCAACTGTCTTTCTCCAAATGCTTTAAAATGATAGGTACTTATAGTATTTTTGTCAAAAAAATTTCTTGGGCAGAGAAAAACCTCCACTAATAACATTAGCGTACATACTGGGTATAGTCCTCCGGCCCGGGAGACATTTTGAAAATTTCATTTTGGCCCGCGCTTAAAAGTATTTGCCTACCCCTGGTTTAGACCATCATATAGCGTGCAAGACCATATATTCACACTACAGCAAATCACTGAAAAGACACTGTTAAAAAGATACACTGTACCTGGCGTTCTTAGATATGAAAAAGGCGTTTGACAGGGTCTATAGAGAAGGAATATGGCAAAGCCTGATAAACAAGGAAGTAGGTAGATGAAGAACTCCTAAGTTAAATAAAGAGTTTGGCACAAAAAACAGGTCAGGACAAGTAACCTAATCTCAGGAAAACTTTCTAATAACGACGGGATTAGACAAGGGTGAGTGATGAGCCTACTGTTATTTATTTCTGTTATGGATGAAGTGATTAAAAAGTGTTGGAAAAAAAATAAAAAATGCCCTTGAGGGTGTATAAATCTGCAACAAATAAAAATTGAAGCCTGTTCATTTGCTGATAACATTGTTTTAGTTGCAAGAACTGAAGCGGCTCTTGTAGATAATATAAGAATCTGGGCAGAGGAACTAAAAAGCTACAATTTAATATTAAATATGGAGAAAACGAAAGTAATGACAATAGCCAACAAAGAAGCAAATGTAAATATTAAAATCAAAGGACAAAAAATTGAGCACATAGCTCTTTAAGTATTTGGGAATAATGTTAAACAACAAAGGGACACAAGAAGATGACATTGAAAACAGAATAAAATTGGAAATGAGAACTTATTATTTAATGTATAAAAATTTCCCAAACAAAAAGGAAATATCGAGTAAATCCAAAATGACAGTCTATAAAACTTTATATATGCCAATTAAAATATATGGGGCAGAAAAGTGGGTACTGAATGACAAAGAAAAAAATTGCAAGCTACGGAAATAAGAAATGAGATATGTAGTTAAGAAAAGTGGTGGGAGCAAGAAGATTAGACAAAAGAGAAAACGAAGATATAAGACATGAACTACAGGTAAAATCGCTCAACGAAAAAGTTGAAGAAAAGGAGTTAAAATGGGCTGGTCACATGATATGAATGAGTGGTACTAGACAAATGAAAATGGCATGGGAGGCTAAAGCAGTGGCTGGGTAAAAGCACGAGGGGCAGACCAAGGGAAAGCTGGAACACTAGTGTAAACGAAATACTTAAGAAAAGAGAAACATCGTGGCAAGAAACAAAAGTTTTAGCAGTAGATAGGAAGAAGTGGCGTAAATTTGCAGAGAGTAGCATATAAAGGAAGAAACCTCGACACATATGGGTATAAGAGGCAATCAATTAGGTATGGATGTATGTATGTATGAAAAAAACAGTGACATTAACATTTATAAATTACTGCCAAAATAAGGGTTTTTTGCAATTATCTCGGTCAATTGCTTATATACGGTATCCGCCAAAATAAGCAGTACCGAAATTAAGAGGGCTGTGAAATTGCTCAGGCAAGTTACATTTATCATATTTGGTATACTTGTCATTAACTGTAAACTTGACATTAGGTTACGGTTAAAATCTTTGTCGTTATGGTTCTTCCTACTGAAGAAAAAACTTGTTTGGCAGAACATTATTTCCACTCATACGGAGTTGCACAGAATAATGGCCCATGTTTAAATGCTCCATAAATTTGCTGCGTGAATATTTTTGTAACAGAACAATTTCTTGTCGCACAGATTTCGAGTATCCACCTCATTCAGCGAACTTAACATCACCTGATGCCTACATTTGTGGTATGATGAAGAATTCCATATTTCGCTCGGAAAATCCGGCAGAAACTGTTGGATAACCATGGCAAAGAATAATAACTTATTTTCAACATTTGCAGCAGAGCCACTTTTCTTAAACATGTTTAAATGATCTTCAGAAACTTTATGAATCTTGTTTGAAACGCCATGGTGCACATTTTGAACATGTATTATAAAAATCAATTCATAAATATATTTCTTTATATTCGGCGGATACTGTACTTTAATTTGGAAACTCTCAAAATTAAAGAACTTTTTATGATCTACACACACCGGCAAAATTAGCCGAAAACCTTAAAAATGGGACATGTTTGATGTCTCGAATTTTCTAAACCAGTGGTCCGATTTGAGTGTTTCTTTTAGTATGATATAGCCTTATTATTTAAGAATATCGTTGTGATAATATTGTTGCTAGACAGGTAAATATCATTTTATACCGGCTGTACCAATCATACTGTGTTTTTTCTTAAAGTTTGGAACACCCTGTGGAATATTCTAGCATATGTAAAATATTAAAATTAAAACTTTATTGTGGAGTTAGACTTTCTTAATACTTTCCCTCTCGATTCATTTAATTATGTGAGATAATACAAAAGTTATTTGCGTTAACAACTATCCATGTTTTTCATTAATAAATCCTCATCGAAAGGGAAGAAAGCAGTGGCGTGCGGTGACTTTTTCGAAAGGGGAAGCGATTCAATAAAGATATAAAAATATTTTCTTAAGGGTCGAGCAACTTTCCACCTGATAACACTCTGATGCGCAGGGGCTCTCTATCAGCAAAGTACTTAATTATGTGAGACTTCCTGCGTACAAGGACTCACACACTAAATCCGTGACGCGTGAATGCGTGAGGCACTCTATTCCCGCTATTTTTAGTGACTAGTGACCTATCATTGATCTGTATTGCTAGCTCGGGCCTTGAGTCCTCGCGCCGGGCTTGGTTTTCTAAAGAAGAATCATATTTAAAAAAAATATACTCCGAGGCATTTTCCACAACACACAACTTTCTATTCTCCTATCAACTTCTGATAATTGTTGAATGCAGTCTTTTTTAATGGATAATAGGGCTAACTTTCAAAGTCTGTCTTCGCTTGTTGAATTTCTTTTAAACTCTTAATTTGAAACTTTTAATTAATTGCATTTATGCATCTTAATACTGCAAAACTTCGTTCAACTGATGCACTTGTGGCTGGGATAGTTAGTAGTACTAATTCACACAACTTGACCACTTCACACAGCGACTTGTTTAAACCAGTAGTTATAAAGAAATCCCAGATTTCTGGGTATTTCGTCATCATTCATGTCAGTTGTTTCATAAATGATACTTAACTGAGAATGCAAAGCTGGGATATCAAAAAATTTTCATTATTTAATCGTAATGACATAAATTCCTCTGTGGGAAATTTTGATGAAATATAATTAGAAATATTAAGATTATATATAATTCTACAAATTTTAAATCGTTAACATTTTGAAAGCTAGAATTCATTTGTTGTAGAATATTATCAAAAGGTCTCTTTGTTTCCTCTGTTTTCTCTGTCTCCGAAATTATCAATCTTCATTATTTTTCTTTCATGTTCAAACCCCATATGTTCAGTTTTATCCCAAATATTTTTAAACTGCTCTCGTTTTTTAATTATCGTATTAATAAAGTCATCAATTTGTCTTATACAAAATGCAATACCATTTGATTTCTGTAAAATGTCAAATAAAAGATCAGTAAAAGGAAATATCTCTGCAAAAAATTTAAATCGAAATATTCTTTAAGATGCTTTAAGCGAAAGTATGTAATACCTAAGCACCCCTTAGCAGCAGTAACAGTCGGAGCATCTCATTTTCGGGAAGGCGATACGACGAGCGCTTCCATGGTATACCAAAATTCGCGCGACTAGTGGCTGCGGTCATTGAACCCTGACCAATTTTAAAAGGGACAACTGCATGACAAGCGGCGATTTTGAGATGCGCTTCTGCCAGGAGTGGACCAAATAGTTGAATTGTGTGCATATTGAGTTCGTTCGTACGCGATTAATTTTTAATATTTTTCAATGCCTATTGGCTAGATAATATGTAGATTATTTGGATTAGGTAAAAAATTTTATTAATAAATATTAATTAATAATATATTTTCTTATATCGACGAATAAATAGGGAAGCGGCGCTTCCCCCGCTTCCATGGACCGCACGCCTCTGGAAGAAAGTATGCTAAATTTGCAGTTACTCGAGCGTTATGGGGACCTATTGGATTGTGAAGAGTATGTGCTAAAACCAGAAAAAGGTTAAGTTTTCCATATAGTGGGGGACTTTTCATTTTTTAATTTAATTTTAGCGCGATCTATCCATAATTCGAAAAAATGTGTCAAATAAAAGTTGCTTATCTTTACGTAAAGAATCCAAATCTGCAATAAAAATTGGAGCTCCTATTTAAGATTTTAAATTAAATCCCCCCAGCCCACCTGCGTGGGGGCTCATGTTTGGTGCCATTCGATAGATTTTTCAAAAATATTGATTAAGTGTATTTTGTAGTTTTTCGATCTAATGTTTATTTTGCGAAATATCGCGGGATTTGTATTTAAAATTTTAAATTTACCCCTATCCCTCTCCGTGGGGGTCATGTTTGGCATCATTCGATAGATTTTTGAAAAATATTGAAAACCCATTTTTCAGTTTTTCGATCTAACGTTCATTTGGCGAATTATTCGCTTTTTTTGTGAAACTTTTTAACATTGAAAAATTGAAACATTTAACATTTACATGAAATATACACTGTTTTGCATGTCCTTAACTTACCTTATCTTAATCTGACAATTTCGACTATTTTTAAGGATAGATTTTTTTTTCGGGCCCCCCTTAACGAACTCCCCTGTGTGAAGAGCTATTATATGATAGAGGTACATCTGCAGGGCACCAGGTTTCTCCCCATATGATAATCTGACGCGCTCGAGTAACTTCAAAAATCCCCGCTTGTGCTCCCCTACCATAAGTTAAGTACATGCAAAATAGTGTATATTTCAAAAATCTGACGATTTGACCGGGGAGTAAGAAAATGGGTGAGTCACAAAGTTTCACAGAAAAAAAGCGAATATTTCGCGAAATAAACGTCAGATTGAAAAACTAAAAAATACGTGTTCAATATTTTTCAAAAATGTATCGAATAATAGGTTTGTTCTAGCAAACAGTCAAACTAGTCATAAACCGTCAGCAAACAGTTGGTCAGTGAGAGAATATAATACAGTCACCAGTGTTATCCCCTCTACTCGCGCTGGTCCACTATTCGCTGATGGTTCCAAACCGTTTGAAACTGATGCTAGAACAAACCTAATACTAAACACGTCACCCCACGGAGAGGGGTGGGGGGTAAATTAAAAATTTTAAATACGATATTTCGCGAAATTAACATCAGATCGTAAAACTGTAAAATACACGTATTCAATATTTTTCAAAAATCTATCGAATGGCACCAAACACAACCCCCACGGAGGTGGGGTGGGGGGTTACTTTAAAATCTTAAATAGGTGCCCCCAATTTTTATTGCAGATTTGGATTCTTGACGTAAAAATAAGCAACTTTTATTCGCAACATTTTTTCCAATTATGGATAGATGGCGCTATAATCGGAAAAAGCGATTGGTGGAAATGGAAAATTGAATTAAAAAATGGAGAGTCTCACACTTTATGGAAAACTTATCTTAACTTTTTTTGGTTTTAGCGCCCACTCTTCACAATCCAATAGGTCTCCATAACGCTCGAGTAACTGCAAATTTAGCATACTTTCTTCCCCTACTATGAGGATTTATTGATGAAAAACCTACTTGTTAAAGCCCATAACTTTTTTATTTTCCAACATAAGCAAATGAATCAAAAAAGAAAATGTTAAGAAAGCCTAAGGCTATAATTGAGTTTTAATTTCAATATTTTATATATGCTAGAATATTAAACAGGGTGTTCCGAACTTTAAGAAAAAAACACACTATCATTGTTACACCCGGTATAAAATGACGTTTACCTGTCTAGCAACAATATTATTACACCGCTATTCTTAAATAATAAAGCTATAACATACTAAAAGAATCACTTAAATCGGACAACAGGTTTAGGAAATTCGAGACATCAAACATGTCCCATTTTTAAGGTGTTCGGCTAATTTTGCCGGTGTGTGTATTATCGACATTTTTTTTCCAAAGTATACCTACTATTGACTGGCTTATAACGCTAAATCCAACATTTTAAACGTTACAAAATCCCTCGAGCTTGAAATATGTATTATTCCGAACCTAAACTATTCACACATTAAAATTTTATATATTGTAATTTTTCAACAAAAATAAAGATATGATGCACCTTATACATTTGCCAAGAATGTGGCATTGATTCAAATGTATCCTAAAAATACGAACTAATCGATGTTTTTCCAATAGTCTGTCTAGACGAGTTCAAACAAAAGAAAATCCGCAAGAATTACTGGAGGTAATTCACTCACACGCATCTTTAAAAATTGATAAAAATTGGATTATATCCAGTGTTAGACTCGAATTCCGTGACGCAACAGACGGAAAATGGTGCCAAGAGTAAAAACTACTGCAATATTATTAAACTAAATCAAAAATAACATTTTAAAATGACGTAGCTAAGAGAATTGCAAAATGCCAATCTTAGCGTTTCTAACAAAGATTTGGCTATGTCGTGCATTGTTAAAATATAACTTTACAATATGCTGTATCTTATATTTTAGTAGAAACATTCGACTGGAGCTCCCATCACACGCGAAAAGCAGCAGACAGCGAATAAAGGCATACTGGAACATTCCAACTTTCCAATGTGATAGTCATAAGTTGAATTTTACTGTACTAGCCCAAAAATATGGAATAATTCAAAATGAAGACGACAGGTTTAGGGGAAAATTTATTAACATTTTGTATGATCCTGGTAGTTTTCCTGCAGTTTTAAAGAACGGTAGTAAGACTGTCTTGAGAAATGGTGGAGTGCCTCAAAAAGGAAATTTGACGTTACATTTAAGCATTTTTGAGAATATTCTGAATGAGCTGATCCCGAACAAAGGATTTTCAGGTATGTTTAATAATAAAAATAGTACTTGTCAAGAAATAATTAATAATTAAATAGTAGTACCTATAAAGAAGAGTTTAAAAATATAATGATATTCGGCCAATATTCAAATATCATCTATCTAGGATAGGTAAATATTCAAAATATTTTTATTTGGTGCATCTTAAAAGTTAACTGGTTATATTTTATTTGAATTTTAAAAAGGTTTATTAGAATTATGCAGTAACTGAATACTATTTAAGGGTTGGTATTTTTTAAGTGATTACTACAGTACAAGTTTTTAGATATTGCCTTAATATTTTTAAAAGCTAAAATTTTTATTGAAAATACATATAAGTAAATAGTTGCTATACATGTACATACTTATTCTAGTGATTTTGCACGTCACCATACGACGGGCGATCCAATCAATTGACATCTACAGTCACTCTACTTAATTTTTTCTGACTACCTCACATTTTTTCTGACTCCCTTCAACTTTTTTTGACTCCCTCCAGTTCTCTCTCACTCCCGTCAATTTTTTCTTTAACTTTATCGTATTTCCCTCTAATTTTTCCTGGCATCTTCCTATTTTATCGTATCTTCTTCTAGTCTTTCCTGTCTCCCTCTAATTTTTCCTGAGTCCCACCACTTTCTCTTTTCTCCCCCCAATTTTGGGATTTACTTCGCACCGAATTAAATCAATTCACACACATTCACGGGAGTACACCTATTCAGACACGGTCTGATTCGAGTCGATTTGATTTGATGAATTTTATTTATTTGTTTTTTATTTAATTTAATTTTATTTTATTTTATTTTATTTTATTTTATTTTATTTTATTTTATTTTATTTTATTTTATTTTATTTTATTTTACCTATTTTATTTTATTTTATTTTATTTTATTTTATTTTATTTTTTTTTGTTTTATTTTATTTTATTTTATTTTATTTTATATTATTTTATTTTATTTTACTTTATTTTATTTTATTTTATTTTCCATTTTATACAAATATGTATTTTAAAATCAAAATTAGCCAAATCACACATAGCCAGGCACATTGAAAAATAGACAGTCAAAAAGAAGAATAAGAAGATTTTTCTGTAGAATAATTAAGAAATATGGTATGGATATTAGGGGAAGTTCGAAAAAATTGTCTACTTGCATCCAGAATATATCAAGAGCGATATTCTGAACGGAGGAGGCCAAACATAAGAACTTTTGAAAAATGAATGAATCGTTTTGTTCGCACTGAGTCAGTTGTATTTGAAAAAATTAGAAAACTAAGACTATTCTAAGCGAAAAAAAGCAATATGATCTACTGTTAACTACTACCGAGGATCTCCAGTCAGAATCAGCAGTCGTGAATATGTTCCATCTTATATTTTAGTAGAAATATTCAGCTAGAGCCCCCATCACACGCAAAAAGCAGCAGACAGCAAATAAAGACATACTGGAACATTCCAACTTTCCAATGTGATAGTCATAAGTTGAATTTTACTGTACTAGCCCAGAAATATGGAATAATTCAAAATGAAGACGACAGGTTTAGGGGAAAATTTATTAACATTTTGTATGATCCTGGTAGTTTTCCTGCAGTTTTAAAGAACGGCAGTAAGACTGTCTTGAGAAATGGTGGAGTGCCTCAAAAAGGAAATTTGACGTTGCATTTAAGCATTTTTGAAAATATTCTGAAGGAGCTGATCCCGAACAAAGGATCTTCAGGTATGTTTAATAATAAAAATAGTACTTACTTGTCAAGAAATAATTAATAATTAAATAGTAGTACCTATAAAGAATAGATTAATAATAAAAGTATTATAACTTTACCTTTTAAAAATATAATGATATTCGGCCAATATTCAATATATATCATCTATCTAGGATAGGTAGGTAAATATTCAAAATATTTTTATTTGGTGATTTTTATTTTATTAGAATTATGCAGTAACTGAATATTATTTAAGGGTTGGTATTTTTTTGTGATTACTACAGTACAAGTTTTTAGATATTGCCTTGATATTTTTAAAAGCTAAAATTTTTATTGAAAATACATATAAGTAAATAGTTGTTATACATGTACTTATTCTAGTGATTTTGCACGTCACCATACGACGAGCAATCAAATCAATTGACATCTACAGTTATTCTACTCAATTTTTTCTGACTACCTCACATTTTTTCTGACTCCCTTCAACTTTTTTGACTCCCTCCAGTTCTCTCTCACTCCCTACAATTTTTCCTTTAACTTTATCGTGTTTACCTCCAATTTTTCCTGGCATCTTCCTATTTTATCGTATCTTCCTCTAGTCTTTCCTGTCTCCCCCTAATTTTTCCTGAGTCCCACCACTTTCTCTTTTCTCCCCCCAATTTTGGGATTTACTTCGCACCGGATTAAATCAATTCAAACACATTCACGGGAGTAAACCCATTCAGACACGGTCTGGTTCGAGTCGATTTGATTTGATGAATTTTATTTATTTGTTTTTTATTTAATTGAATTTTATTTTATTTTATTTTATTTTATTTTATTTTATTTTATTTTATTTTATTTTATTTTATTTTATTTTATTTTATTTTATTTTATTTTATTTTATTTTATTTTATTTTATTTTATTTTATTTTATTTTATTTTATTTTATTTTATTTTATTTTATTTTATTTTATTTTATTTTATTTTATTTTATTTTATTTTATTTTATTTTATTTTATTTTATTTTATTTTATTTTGTTTTATTTTATTTTATTTTATTTTATTTTATTTTATTTTATTTTATTTTATTTTATTTTATTTTATTTTATTTTATTTTATTTTATTTTACATTTTATACAAATATGTATTTTAAAATCAAAATTAGCCAAATCACACACATAGCCAGGCACACTGAAAAACAGACAGTCAAAAAGAAGAAGAAGAAGATTTTTCTGTAGAATAATTAAGAGATATGGTATGGATATTAGGGGAAGTTCGAAAAAATTGTCTACTTGCATCCAGAATATATCAAGAGTGATATTCTGAACGGAGGAGGCCAAACATAAGAACTTTTGAAAAATGAATGAATCGTTTTGTTCGCACTGAGTCAGTTGTATTTGAAAAAATTAGAAAACTAAGACTATTCTAAGCGAAAAAAAGCAATATGATCTACTGTTAACTACTACCGAGGATCTCCAGTCAGAATCAGCAGTCGTGAATATGTTCCATCTTATATTTTAGTAGAAATATTCAGCTAGAGCCCCCATCACACGCAAAAAGCAGCAGACAGCAAATAAAGACATACTGGAACATTCCAACTTTCCAATGTGATAGTCATAAGTTGAATTTTACTGTACTAGCCCAGAAATATGGAATAATTCAAAATGAAGACGACAGGTTTAGGGGAAAATTTATTAACATTTTGTATGATCCTGGTAGTTTTCCTGCAGTTTTAAAGAACGGCAGTAAGACTGTCTTGAGAAATGGTGGAGTGCCTCAAAAAGGAAATTTGACGTTGCATTTAAGCATTTTTGAAAATATTCTGAAGGAGCTGATCCCGAACAAAGGATCTTCAGGTATGTTTAATAATAAAAATAGTACTTACTTGTCAAGAAATAATTAATAATTAAATAGTAGTACCTATAAAGAATAGATTAATAATAAAAGTATTATAACTTTACCTTTTAAAAATATAATGATATTCGGCCAATATTCAATATATATCATCTATCTAGGATAGGTAGGTAAATATTCAAAATATTTTTATTTGGTGATTTTTATTTTATTAGAATTATGCAGTAACTGAATATTATTTAAGGGTTGGTATTTTTTTGTGATTACTACAGTACAAGTTTTTAGATATTGCCTTGATATTTTTAAAAGCTAAAATTTTTATTGAAAATGCATATAAGTAAATAGTTGTTATACATGTACTTATTCTAGTGATTTTGCACGTCACCATACGACGAGCGATCAAATCAATTGACATCTACAGTCATTCTACTCAATTTTTTCTGACTACCTCACATTTTTTCTGACTCCCTTCAACTTTTTTGACTCCCTCCAGTTCTCTCTCACTCCCTACAATTTTTCCTTTAACTTTATCGTGTTTACCTCCAATTTTTCCTGGCATCTTCCTATTTTATCGTATCTTCCTCTAGTCTTTCCTGTCTCCCCCTAATTTTTCCTGAGTCCCACCACTTTCTCTTTTCTCCCCCCAATTTTGGGATTTACTTCGCACCGGATTAAATCAATTCAAACACATTCACGGGAGTAAACCCATTCAGACACGGTCTGGTTCGAGTCGATTTGATTTGATGAATTTTATTTATTTGTTTTTTATTTAATTGAATTTTATTTTATTTTATTTTATTTTATTTTATTTTATTTTATTTTATTTTATTTTATTTTATTTTATTTTATTTTATTTTATTTTATTTTATTTTATTTTATTTTATTTTATTTTATTTTATTTTATTTTATTTTATTTTATTTTATTTTATTTTATTTTATTTTATTTTATTTTATTTTATTTTATTTTATTTTATTTTATTTTATTTTATTTTATTTTATTTTATTTTATTTTATTTTATTTTATTTTATTTTATTTTATTTTATTTTACATTTTATACAAATATGTATTTTAAAATCAAAATTAGCCAAATCACACACATAGCCAGGCACACTGAAAAACAGACAGTCAAAAAGAAGAAGAAGAAGATTTTTCTGTAGAATAATTAAGAGATATGGTATGGATATTAGGGGAAGTTCGAAAAAATTGTCTACTTGCATCCAGAATATATCAAGAGTGATATTCTGAACGGAGGAGGCCAAACATAAGAACTTTTGAAAAATGAATGAATCGTTTTGTTCGCACTGAGTCAGTTGTATTTGAAAAAATTAGAAAACTAAGACTATTCTAAGCGAAGAAAAGGAATATGATCTACTGTTAACTACTACCGAGGATCCCCAGTCAGTATCAGCAGTCGTGAATATGTTGCATCTTATATTTTAGTAGAAATATTCAGCTAGAGCCCCCATCACACGCAAAAAGCAGCAGACAGCGAATAAAGGCATACTGGACCATTCCAACTTTCCAATGTGATAGTCATAAGTTGAATTTTACTGTACTACATAGCCCAAAAATATGGAATAATTCAAAATGAAATTTCTAACATTTCATTTTGAATTATTCTACTGTGCTACTATCACAATGACAGTTGTCTTACTCCCCTAATACGTCTAAAGGTGGGAAAATATGTAATGTAATGTTAATGTATAGGGCTTTTCATTCATAGTCATTTGTTTCGAGCTTATGTCATGTGTCATCAAATATTAATATATCTACGTCATACGTTATTGGTATCTACCAATGATACAAACCAAAGACGTATGTCGTAGATATATTAATATTATGTGACACATGACAGAAGCTCGAAATAAATGACAATCGATGAAAAGCCCTATACGTTTATAACGATCATTTCCACCTCCACTAGTTTCATCTCTTTTTGTTTCGCAATGTATTATATTTCCATCTTTTGCGCTACTGTATACAGTGATGAGCGCGCTGGTAACCGGCAAAATAGCACAAAAGATGGAAAACGTATTTAGTTGTGAGATAAAAAGAAATGAAAGTTGTCGATCTGGGAAATTTAGCGATATTAACCTAAAAATTTACATTAGATTGATTGTTTTCCACCTTTAGAATGCCTTTAGACGTATCAGACGAGTTTGGCAACTGTCATTGTCACAGTAACAGTTTTAGTTGACAATACTCCTCTGATACGTTTAAAGGTGGGAACAATCAATATAATGTAAATCTTTAGGTTAATGTTGTTCTGGAGCTATTTCCTTGTGGTATTTTTATAATAAACTATTTTTAATGGGAAATAAGCCACAATTTTACCAAAAAAATTATTTTATTAACGTTTCGAAGCCCAAATCGGGTTTCGTTGTCAAAATACAAAATACTACTAAAATAAACAAAAATGTTGTTGCTAAGTAAAAAATGTTGTTGCCTTTTTTTTTTCTTTAGGTTAATATCGCTAAATTTGCCATCTCGACTAGTTTCATTTCTTTTTATCACACAACTAATACGTTTTTCACGAAAACGTATTAAGTTGTGAGACAAAAAGAAATTAAACTAATCGAGTTGAGAAATTTAGCGACATTAACCTATAAGTTTACATTATATTGATTGTTTCCCATCTTTAGACGTATCGCACGAATTTGGAAACTACCACTGTCACAGTGACAGTTTTAGTTGACATACTCCTCTGATACGTGTAAAGGTGGGAAACAGTCAATATAATGTAAATTTATTGGTTAATATCGCTAAATTTCCCAACTCGGCTAGTTTCATTTCTTTTTATATCACAACTTAATACACGTTTTCCATATTTTGTGCTAGGTTATTAGCGCGCTCATCACTGTATAAAATTAATATTTAAAATAGTATCAAGCAATAATTAATAATTAAATATAGAAGTAGGTACTTACCTATAAAGAATGGTTTAATGATAAAAATTTAACGATATTCGGCCAATATTCAATATATTATGTATATCTGGGATAGGTCAATATTCAAACTATTTTCAACGAAAACATTTCGTTTATAAATTCGCAAAAGTGTGTGTGTTATTTCGTTGCCGCTCCTACAATACACAGATCAGATTTATCGATGGATTCTTATGTAGTTTTTTCTTCTGAATCCAAATCTGAAAACGGCATTTCGATATTTGTAGCCGTTTTGGAGATAATCGACCTCAAAATCTAAAATGTGACGTCACAATCGTTTTATTTTCTTCCGACACACTACACGTCCAGCTGAAATCGTTGCTATTAAGTAGGCTAGTTTTTTAATTTCGATTTGTTAAGCAAATAGGTCTGGATCCCGCGTATGAAAAAAAGTTGATTAATAGCAAGCTGAAAATTTATTAATAGCTTAAGGGTGTCTAGTCGGATAAACTTTGATATATGGGAACACTGGAACAGGGGCAGTATTAATCGTGGAACAGGTTAAAAATTTGGAACGGTCACACCACGAGAGCGGCACATTTATTTTGTCCGACAGAACAGACTTAAACTCTCCGAACAGAGATTAAACTCTCATGCAAAAATCAGACTGCTATTTATCACCAAATGGGCGTTTTAATGAGTGGAACATGTAGAATATGTCAAATGACAGGAATTATGACCGGCGATAAATAGCAGTCTGATTTTTGCATGAGAGTTTAATCTCTGTTCGGAGAGTCTAAGTCTGTTCTGTCGGACAAAATAAATGTGCCGTTTTCGTGGTGTGACCGTTCCAAATTTTTAACCTGTTCCACAATTAAAACTGCCCCTGTTACAGTGTTCACATATATCAAAGTTTATCCGACTAGACACCCTTAAGCTATTAACAAATTTTCAGCTTGCTATTAATCAACTTGTTTTTCATACGCGGGATCCAGAGCTAAAAGCATAGGTTATTTACATTTGAGTTTGACACTACATGAATGTCAAACTAAATTTTAAATTAAGTATTAATAAAACATCAATGACATTTGATAGTGAATTTAATTATTATATAAAATAAATAAGATGTTCAAAAATACAATTTAAGTATATTTTAAAAGCAATAATTTATTAACAGCTTTAAAAAGGTTTTCGGCCACCCCTTTATGATAAATGGACTGTTCCATTTGCTATGAAATTAAAATATAGTCGGTTCGCTAAACTCAACACAACTGGCTAGTGATTTTAGTAGGTATTTTTTTTGTTTTTTGCGAGTTTTGCCAAAATTGGCAAAATTACTAATTACTTACTAATTATTAACTAATTAGTAATCATTTTTTTGCCAAACTGGCAAAATTATTGACTAAAATCACTAGCCAGTTGTGTATGAGTTTAGCGAACCGACAGTATATGAAATAATATTGTTTGGTATAAAAAAATATGGTCTGATATGTGCAATTACATCCTTCTAACGGAAAAAAAATTTGAAGATTTTTCTCAAATTATGGATACCAACAACATTTTCATTTATAACTCTTTTATTTTTAATTTTACAAAGAAAAGTTATTCTTCATAAAAAGCTCTTCATGTTCTAAGATTTATGATGCAACCATCATATATAAAATTTTATTATTTTATACGAGGTATATAAAAAATATGAATTTCGATCAAGAGTAAACTACCTTTATAGTTCATAACATTTAAATTAGAATGATATAATTGCACATTAAAACATAATTATTAATTCTAAACTACTTTTCATAATAGCAATTTTCCATTTATTATGAATTAAAATAAACAAAGTTTTCGTTATGATAATGCTCGCATTTTCAGCTTGTTATTTAGTGCATCTTAGAGTTGTTATATTTTATTTAAATTTTAAAAAGGCTTTATTAACGTGGCATATATAGGGTGTCCCAAAAGTAGCGGAACGGTCGAATATTTCGCGAACTAAACATCGGATCGAAAAACTGAAAAATACGTTTTCAATAATTTTTAAAAATCTATCCAACTACATCAAATATGATCCCCACTCCATTCCCTAGAGGTGGGGTGGGGGTAACTTTGAAATCTTAAATGGAAACATTTATTATTCGAAACATTTTTTAGAATGGCTGATAGATGGCGCTAATAAATAGTCTTTTTCCAATTATAGCGCCATCTATCAACAATTCTAAAAAATGTTTCGAATAAATGTTTTTCTAATTCTAATTTTTCATGACGAATCCAAATCTGCAATAAAAAATAAAGGTTGCTATTTAAGATTTTAAAGTTACCTCCCACCCCACCTCTAGGGGGTGAGGTGGAGGGTCATGTTTAGCGTTATTCGATAAGTTTTTGAAAAATATTTAATGCGTATTTTTTGGTTTTTCATTGGGAAGTGCATTTCTCGAGATATTAGACCGTTTCTATAATTTACCTATGCTATCTCGATAAATTGTTTTTTCCGATTATAGCGCCATCTATCCGTAATTCGAAAAAATGTCTCGAATAAAAGTTGCTTACTTTCACATAAGGAATCTAAATCTGAAATAAAAACTCGGGGCTTCCATTTAAGATTTCAAAGTTACCCCCACCTCACCTCTAGAGAATGGAGTGGGGAATCGTGTTTGACGTCGTTGGATAGATTTTTAAAAATTATTGAAAACGTATTTTTCAGTTTTTCGATCCGATGTTTCGCGAAATATTCGACCGATCCGCTACTTTTGGGACACCTTGTATATGGAATATTATATACGGGTTGGTTATTTTTCAGTGATTACTACAGTATCTACATGTTTTTAGGTATTGCCTTAATATTTTTAAAATCTAAGATTGTTGTTGAAAATGCACATAAATAGTTATACAGTGATGAGCATGCTAATAACCGGCAAAATAGCACAAAATATGGAAAACGTATTAAGTTGTGAGATAAAAAGAAATGAAACTAGTCGAGCTGCGAAATTTAGCGATATTAACATATAGGTCTGGATCCCGCGTATGAAAAAAAAGTTAATTAATAGCAAGCTGAAAATTTGTTAATAGTTTAAGGGTGTCTAGTCGGACAAACTTTGATATATAGGAAAACTGGAACAGGGGAAGTTTTAATTGTGGAACAGGTTAAAAATTTGGAACGGTCAGACCACGAAAACGTCACATGTATTTTGTCCGACAGAACTTCCAATTGATCTGTTACCCTTTCATTAAACTCTCATGCAAAGTCAGGCTGCTATTTATCACCAAATGGGAATTATAATGAGTGGAACACGTAGAATATGTCAAATGACAGGAATTATGACAGGTGATAAATAGCAGTCTGATGTTTGCATGAGAGTTTAATGAAAGGGTAACAAATCAATTGGAAGTTCTGTCGGACAAAATACATGTGACGTTTTCGTGGTCTGAACGTTCCAAATTTTTAACCTGTTCCACAATTAGAACTTTCCCTGTTCCAGTGTTCCCATATATCAAAGTTTGTCCGACTAGACACCCTTAAGCTATTAACAAATTTTCAGCTTGCAATTAATCAACTTTTTTTTCATACGCGGGATTTAGATCTAATATTAATTCACATTATATTAATTGTTTGTCACCTTTACGCGGATCAGCGGATTATGTCAACTAAAACTGTCACTGTGACAGTGGTAGTCGCCAAACTCGTCCGATACGTCTAAAGGTGGGAATCAATCACTATAATGTAAATTTTTAGATATCGCTAAATTTCCCAGCTCGACTAGTTTCATTTCTTTTTATATCAAAACCTAATACGTTTTCCATCTTTTGTGCTATTTTGCCGATTATTAGCGCGCTCATCACTGTATATGTATGTACTTATTCTAGTTATTTTGCACGACACCATGCGACATGCGATCCAATCAATTGACATCTACAGTCATCCCATACAATTTTTTCTGACTTTCTCCTATTTGATCGTATCTTCCTCTAATTTTTCCTAGCTTCTTCCTATTTTATCACGTATTCATCTAACCTTTCCTGACTCCCCCTACTTTATCTCGTTTCCGCCTAATTTTGGGATTTACTCCACACCGGATTAAATCCATTCACACACATTCACGGCCATTCACGGGAGTATACCCATTCGGAAACGGTTTGATTCGATTCAATTTAATTCGATTCTATATAATTTTATTTTATTTAGGTTTATTTAATGTTATTTAGTTGTATTTCATTAATATTATTTTAATTTATTCAGTTTTATTTGGTTTTATTTAATATTTCTTTATTTAATTTTGTTGAATTTAATTTATTTTATTATCAAAATTAGCCGAATCGATCCAGTCATTCTCAAGTTGTTATAAAAAAATATATAACCTATCTAAAATATACTAAGTGTATATTATGTACCTATGTACAGGGTTATTCACTATATTTTGACCCCCTGTAAACTGCTTTATTTACAGAATTAGAAGAAAATGTTATATACAAAATTATTTGATTTTTAAATTATGATTTTTTGACACATATATATTATACTAGTGACGTTATCCATTTGGGCTTGATGACGTAATCGACTATTTTTTTAAATGAGAATAGGGTCGTGTGCTAGCCCATTTGAAAGGTTATTCAATTCTCTATTCAGTAATATAAACGTTAAGATAGTTATTTATACAGGTTGTCCAAAAGAAATTTTAATTAAATTAATGGACACAAAAAGAAGAATGTATGTACCTAATTTATTTAATTCAAAATACATTCTTCTACTGTCAGAAAATAGAAATAAATGTTTATTGAACAAATAAACATTACTTTTCACTTAAATTCAATGTTCAAGCTGCCACCCATCTGCCCCTTGACAGTTTGAACATTGAATTTAAGCAAAAAGCAATGTGTATTTGTGCAATAAACTTTTATTTCTGTTTTCTAATAGCAGTAGAAGATACTTTGAATTATTTTGATCTTCTTTTTGTGTCAATTAATTTAATTTAAAAAATTTTTTTTGGACACCCTGTATAAATAATTATCTTAATGTTTATATTACTGAATAGGGAATTTAATAACCTTTCGAATGAGGTATCACACGGCCCCTATTCTCATTAAAAAAAAAGTCGTTTACGTCATCAGGCCCAAAGGGTGACGTCACTAGTATGATATATATGTCAAAAAATCATAATTTACAAATCGAATAACTTTTGTATTTTATATTTTTTCTAATTCTGTAAATAAAGCAGTTTACAGGGGGGTCAAAATATAGTGAGTAACCCTGTAAATATTTTATATTATGTATATTACTGTGTTCTGCAAGGTTACTGCACGCGTCTCTATTTTTCGAATGACGCTAAATAGGATTTCGGGCTCGTGCAAAAATATCAGACCAAACGATAGGAAGTATTCACTTCAAAAGATACTTTACATCATTAATTTTTTTATTCGTGATAACCCATTTTAATTTCGGAATAATTATTTTCCGAAAATCGGTCAGGAATTTAGACATTTTTGAAAACATTTTTGAAAGAAACGTTCGATATTTCCTTATACTTAGACGTTGCCTGGAAACGAAAAATACTGTACGGAAATGTTATTTCCTTACTGTAAGGAAATATTTTTCCTTCCAGCAGATTCAGAACAAATTTATTAAAGAAGAACTTTATTTTCAATAATTTCAACACATAAAATAGCCTGAAACCAAAAATGTAATAGTTATTTTGCTTTTTAATATGATTACAATCAAAGAAAACATTAAAAATACTGCCAAAAATCTGTATTTGGTGGCATCACGAATATTTGAGTGAAAATAATAATACGTCAATTTGAAAATTTTAACATGTTTATTTTAATATAATTTAAATGTTCGATTTTCGGAAAAATAGTGTATACCTTGTGTAGGAAAAGGGAAAAGGCACATTCCCGGACTCTGTATTGCCTTGTCTCGGCTTGCGCCTCGACGGAAATTTTTACATAGTCCGGGAATGTAAAGCTTTTCCTACTAAGTATACAATGTACTATTAATTAATTTTGCATAAAATTTTACACATTGTTGAAAGCTATATTTTTAGTAAAAACGACTGGCGCTTCTTTGGATTAATTTTCCTTGACACGGCGACGGTGTATCCACAACTTTGACACTTAGTGTAGGAAACAGAGGTTGAACCTTGCAAAATGGACACAAGTCCGGTTTTATTTTTTTTTCTGGTATATGAAGTGGTGCTTATTATGAGACTAACTTTTTCTTAAAAAATTTCGCCCCGGAACCCCCTTTTTAACCCTTTAAAAGGCTAATTTGTGGTTTTGGCGGAACGTAGCCTTTCCTGTACCTTTTGCAAAAAATTTCTTTTATAGAAATATGATGAGGACTATATTTTCTACGATTTATTTCCCAACAGCATATATGTCTATCACCCACGGTTTAGTGGGGATGGGGCCCCAAAGTAGACAAGTTTTTAAAAAAGATGTTTTAAAAAAATATTTTTCCCTAACTGTAATGAAAATTAAGAAGAAATCCTGCGGCAATTATTGACAAATAAGTGACTGATTTTTTTTGGTATAGGTTTCACTTAAGGGTAATTACCTTTTTTTAATTACAGGGTGTTACATTTTTAAAAACCCCTTTTTATACCATCTGAACCGTTTATATTAGAGTAAAAAGACTTTCAGCGATTACCCATGTACTGGTGCTATTTACAAATTTGTTTAATGTACCCCCATTTCTTCCCCGGAACCACCCCAAAAAAAGAAGAATTAATAAAGAAAGTGATTTTCTTGGAATCTTTCACACACAATGCCCTTTATTAATATACTTTATATATATATATATATATATACAGTAGAACCCCGCAAATCCGAACCCCGCAAATCCGAACTTTCGGCAAATCCGAACCAACGGAAAGTGAAAAAAATTTTAAAAATTCAAAATAAAAATTTAAAAACATGTTTATTATGTGAGAAAATCATTACGTAAGATGCTAGCTACAGTATTAAACACTGCAACACTAATGAGTGAATAAAAGTGTGGAGTTAGACTAAACACAATCAATGAAGGAATGTGCATAATACACATTTCCTATGGTATACTATGAACGAAAACATTGAAAAAGATAAGAAACATGAGAAACATGGTGTAATCAATATCCAGATTACAAATTTAATGAATCATTTACATGGCCGAATTCCCATGTCCCGTGACGAAACAAAACTACTGGCGTTAGCGATTTAATATTTCAGTGATCTAAATATTTTTAAGCTTTAGAATATTGGCGGCATAAACGTGCAGATAAAGTTTCATAAAGGGATCGGTGGCAGTCCAAATCTTTTAAAAATCATCTTCGTTAGCTTCTTAGGCTAACTTTCGGATAATCCGAACTTTGCGGAATCCGAACAGGCTGTCCCCCCAATTAGTTCGGATTTGCGGGGTTCTACTGTATATATATATATATATATATATATATATATATTAATGTGATATTCAAAGATCGGTGTGCTCAAAGCAATTGATTAGATAATTAATTAATTAATTAAATTTAATTTTAATGATGCACTTATGATTTAATCACACTATTTAATGCTCTAATCTCAGGGTTTTATATTCTCGTGCTTCAATATCTCCTTTGCTTTACATATGATAAATAAGGTCAAAGACTAACGGAATAAAACACATATATGGTACAAAAACATCTATTGAAATAAATTCACCCTCAAAATATCCTCTAAAAATAATATCTCCTATTCTGATTATTGAAATACTCCTACCACTATCTAAAGTACTTATTGAAATTTGCGTTATGAATAATTCTACAAAAAAAAATAAAACTGTCTCTCGGATGATGAGTTGTCCAAATTCTTGTCTCTGGTCGCCTACAATTTACTCTTAGCAGCCCCCTATGTAGTCAGCAATCTCGCAACAAACTATTGCAAGCCTATTGTCATCAATGACCCCCTTCAGATGCACGTATCTTTCAAAAAACAATGCTAGCCTTTTCTCCTCTCAATAAACTGAATCTATTTCTCGTTCCGGCATGCAACGGTGACTCTTGGAATATAAGTAGAACAATATAACTTACAATGCTTTACGTGATGAGCCTCCGTCAGGACACTTATTTCAACAAACTCACAGCTATTCATTTATCTGCCTTACTACTTCAGGAGACTCTCAGAGATCACCACTATTCGACTTGACGATCATTTAACAACTATCATCTAGAATCCCATTCGTTTAAAGGCCAGCACTAAACAGTAACGTTGAAAAATTTATTCTACCGTAAAATTAAATTATGTAAAAAATTATGAAAGTCCACTGACAACGATTCCCCTGAATTAAATTCCAAATTGTCAATGTCAGATTCAAAACCAACTTTTCCTACCATTCTAAATTTCCTAAAACTAATTACATGCCAATCGGTTTTTAAAGAGATTACATTCATTTAAATTTCTAAATACAATTGTTCCCTAACCCGGTCTCATTGTCCAAACACATAACCACTTCCTTATCATACTAACTGTACAAAGAAAATACTTAATCCCTATTTAAATTTTGTTTACCTACGGCCATCCAAAGATAATTGACTTTCATTTCTTCGAAATGAATTTTGGTATATTTTTATTATATGTTTTAACTTTTCTAAAATATTAAGATCGAAACCATATTAATTCAAATTTTACATATCTTAACAATATATATATATATATATATATATATATATATATATATATATCATTTTGTGCACGTTATTATTACCCATGCATGGACATCAAAAGCGATTTCCTAGTGCAACCCCTGTAGCCAAAAAAAAATAAATAAAATGGGGAGTTGAAAAAAAAAATTTTTGTTTGCTTTTTGATCCATATGGGCATATGCTTCATCAGTAGTGTTTTTCAAAAATATATATATATATATATATGGTTATTGCACCCCTATCCACCACCCCTATCCTTGAAAATATACTGCAGAAACTACCCTTATTTCTGGCGAGCATGTTTTTACGATTTTCTCATTACCTATGCGTTCTTTTTAAACAAAACTTATACAAGGTTAAAGACCACATTTTTTTCGTATAAGCAACCGTTACGGTACAGTGGCGCAGTAAACCTCAGATATGCTTTGGCGGGCTCCAGTTTTTGTTGTTTTTTTTTCGTCACCTGTTCGTTTTATTGATAAAGTACTTATGTAAAATAAAACAACACAGTGTAACCTACAAATTATGTCCTATTCACATTTTACATTCTTTGCGCCCCAAAGCCACAGTGGTGGCCCCAAATTAATTTTTGCATATTTTCGCCACCTACACGCATTTCATTGCATTAATGCTACCTTAATAGCACAATATTCACCCATAAGTGGTCGCTAAGCAGTGGTGGATCCAGGGAGGAGTGATGGGGGCAATCACCCCCCTCTCAAACCAAGTGATATTATATTTAAAGATTATAAAAATATTCATTTATTTTTATAAAAATTTAGCCAATTGGCACCCCCTCTTAACGATGGTGGATCCGCCACTGTTGCTAAAGGATAAAAAGTACGCCATTCTTATAAAAATAATAATATAAGTATTTCTATAAAAATAAATGAATATTTTTATAATCTTTAAATATAATATCACTTGGTTTGAGAGGGGGTGATCACCCCCATCACCCCTCCCTGGATCCGTCACTACTGAGCGACCACTTAAGGGTAAATATTGTGCTATTAAGGTAGCACTAATGCAATAAAATGCGTGTAGGTGGCGAAAATATGCAAACATTGATTTTGGGCCACCACTGTGGCTTTGGGGCGCAAATAATGTAAAATGTGCATAGGTCATAATTTTTAGGTTACACTGTGTTCTTTTATTTTACATAAGTACTTTATCAATAAAACGAACAGGTGACGAAAAAAAAAACAAAAACTGGAGCCCGCCAAAGCATATCTGAGGTTTACTGCGCCACTGTACCGTAACGGTTGCTTATACGAAAAAAATGAATAGGACCTAATTTTTAGACCTAAATAGTGGTCTTTAACCTTGTATAAGTTTTGTTTAAAAATAATGCGTAGGTAATGAGAAAATCGTAAAAACATGCTCGCCAGAAATAAGGGTAGTTTCTGCAGTATATTTTCAAGGATAGGGGTGGTTTCCGCAGGGATGTTGCAATGACCATATATATTTTTGAAAAACAGTATTGATGTAATTAAAATTAAAACACTGTAATTAAAAAAAGGGCAATTACCCTTAAGTGAAACCTATACCAAAAAATCAGTTACTTATTTGTGAATAATTGCCGCAGGATGTCTTCTTAATTTCCATTACAGTTAGGGACAAATATTTTTTTTTAAAACATCTTTTTTAAAAACTTGTCAACTTTGGGGCCCCACCTCCACTAAACGGTGGGTGATAGACATATGCTGTTGGAAAATCAATCGTAGAAAATATAGTCCTCTTCATATTTCTATAAAAGAAATTTTTTGCAAAAGTACAGGAAGGGCTACGTTCCGCAAAAAAAAACAAATTACCCCCTTTAAAGGGGTGAAAAGGGAGGTTCCGGGGCGAAATTTTTTAAGAAAAAGTTAGTATCATAATAAGCACCCCGTGATATACCAGAAAAAAATAAAACCGGACTTGTGTCCATTTGTAAGGTTCAACCTCTGTTTCCTACACTAACTTACGTTTGACTTTAAGGCAATCGGTACATAATTCGCAAATATTTTACGGCTATTCCTACTTTTTCTGTCTTTATACGGCAAATTACGGGTAGTAAAATTCACACTGGTATGGATATGTAAACATTACTAGAATGTCATTCTACTTGAAAATATGTCATCATTAACTT
Organism: Diabrotica virgifera virgifera; assembly: GCF_917563875.1. Lineage (NCBI taxonomy): Eukaryota > Metazoa > Arthropoda > Insecta > Coleoptera > Chrysomelidae > Diabrotica > Diabrotica virgifera. The sequence goes on along the minus strand of NC_065449.1, from coordinate 171,687,539 downwards.
AAAGAGATGGCTTTTGAATGTTCTTGGATAACTGTTATTTGTATAATTGCAAATTATTAATTCAGTTAATAAATGTGATAATTTTTTCACTAACTATGTATTCAGTGATTGTAATAATTTATATGTGCAACAAAAACTAATACCATTCTAATACTCAATCGAGAAAAGAGGAAAAGTCTTAAAGTGATTTTTTAATAATATATTGTTACTATGGAACGCTTACAAATTTGAACATATTTAACAACAAAATACTTGGATCACAGAATATATTATCCTGATGTATTCTCTGCTTGGATCTTCCACAAATAATACACAATAAATATCTTTTTATTAAGTTCACGTCTTAAATCAATTATTTATCAAATACACTATATCAATATTATTTATTCAACAACTCAAAATATTCCCGATGTCATGTCAAATATTTAAAATTGTCACTGATTGTCACTGTCTAACTGACAATATGCTGACAATATTCTATTCGACTGAGTGCGTTGTAAGACAACGATAGATTTGGAAAATATTACCACGGACACAGTATACGCTCTGAGCTTCGCTGATGTCGGTCCTAGCAGATTACTAATGCAACTTTCACCGGTAATTTTTAAATTTATTATTTAATTGTTATCGCTTAATATTTACAACGCAAGTAATTAAATTGTAATCGATTTTTTAAATATTTTGCTAATCATTTTAACGCTCTATTAATGAAATATTAATTTCTTAATTCGGATACTTTCAAAATTATCGTGTAGATGGCGCCTAGATTAATTTATAATTACATATTACGAAATATTAAAGAAACTTAAATTCAGTATTTAAAACGTAAGTATATTTAAGGTAAAAATATACACCGCAGCTTTGACCAACTAACATTATTTCCTATTAATGTTTTTAATTTCAATGTTTTAAATTAATCACTTTGACATTTATGTCAAATTTCCAGTAAAAGCTTACAGACTTGTCACTACTGGCGCTCGCGAATTTTTATTTATCCCCTCTACCTACGAGCTCATAGCGTATAGGAGGAATTCCTCCTATACTGTGCCACGGACATTGTGTTCATTATTTTCGAATCTTGAAAAAACCAATAAATATTTTTGAAAAATTTAAACGCAGAATGAAAGACTAAATTATTACCGAGGGCCGAAAGTCCCTTAAAATAAATAAAAAGTTTATTTTGAATGAGATATTTGAAATTAAAAATCACACTAAATTTTCTCTTAGTTTTTCACCCCTGTAACTTATTAAAATCAACATTATAGAAGTTCTCAGGGACTTTCGGCCCTCGCTAATAACGTAATCTTTCATTCTGCGTTTAAATTATTCGAAAATACTTATTAGTTTTCTCAGGATTCGAAAAAAATGAATCCCCATTTGAATAGCATTGCAGCCGAATATACGTACCCATCCTCTTAACTTTAATTTAATTTCATGTTAGTTCCCCAAAAAGTGCTTCTCATTTCTAGATAATTCTACCAGAGAATTATTAGCAAAATTCTATAATCAAAATATCTCAGGTCCAGTCAATTAATCCTTTTTAATTGCTTTAATCGACCAATCAGTCTATGACCTGTTAATTAATTTATTGGAAAACCAAAATTGGACATTTGAAAGAATTTTTTGTTGTACTGCTAATAAACCTTCTCTGCATTATAATACATTTAACAGTATATTTTTTCAAGAGTATGAAATAGTTTCACGATTCTTTGTCCCTACTTAATTGTCAATTTAAATCAGTAGACTAATAACACTAAAACTAAACTAAATTTATGATTGCCTCAAAAACAGAACATGGAAATGAAAGATTAATGATAGAGCAAACCCAAATAGAAAAAATAAAGACATGTAAATATCTGAGAACCTGGGTTGATGACAAAAATGACCAAAGCAAAGAAATTAAAGTACGAATGGAAACTGCAAGGCAAGCATTTATAAAAATGAAGACACTGCTTACAAACAAAGACCTTCAGTTGCCTCTCAGATTGAGGGTTCTAAGATGCTACATATTTTCTATATTGCTATACGGAATGAAAACTTAGACATTGAAGAGAAAACACATATGAAGAATAGAAGCGTTCGAAATGTGGTGTTACAGAAGAATATCGAAAATTCAGTGGGTTCAAAGGATTACCAATGTTGAAGTGATACGACGTTTAAATAAGGAGTTAGAAATTATGAAGAGTATAAAAACTAGAAAACTGGAATATTTGGGTCACATTACCAGAAGAGAAAAATAGGAGTTGCTGAGAATTATTATGCAAGGAAGGATCCAAGGAAGAAGAAGCATAGGAAGAAGACGCATCTCCTGGCTGAGGAACCTTAGAGAATGCTTTAACTATAGTTCATTACAACTGTTCAGAGCAGCAGACAACAAAGTGACCATAGCCATTATGATATCCAACCTCCGATAGGAGAGGGAAGTTTAAGAAGAAGAAGACTAATAAAATCGGCATTACTACAATATGTGACTAATGGATTAAATCCGAAGCCAACACCCTTTCTACTTTTCTACACACACAGCGACAGCATTTTCAAAAATAAGCACTTTGAACTGATGAATCTTACAGATCATATAAACAATAGATAAGTAAAACTTGCGAAGCTGTAACGATTAATTTCATTATGATGCTAATTAGGGGATGGTTTTCACGCTTTTTTTTTACCAAGAAGAAAATGGACCAGCATTATTTTGAGCGTAGGTAACTTACTTATTTTTGATGTTTTTTAAATACTCTAAAAATGTTGTAATGAGTTTTCCACGAAAAGTGCTGGATTTAGTGATTAGTTCACGTTGAAATTTTTGATTTGGAATTTCACTACTAAGAACCTACTTTTCATTAGCTACAACTGTGCTTCTACTGGGGATATAGACTTCATATATACACCAATTTTTTTCACTTCACTTTTTATAAGCTATATTTTTGTCAAGAATATTTTTTCGATAAAAATCGTAATTTTTGAAGTATTTGCGAAAGTCCGTCTAAAAACGCGATTTTTTGTTGAAAAATGAACATATTCACTCACAAATAACTCGAAAAGTATTGACATAGTGAAAAAACTCTATAGAACAAAAGTTGCTTAGAATTAGTTAGTTTATCCAATAGGGAAATTGCACATTTTTTTTATTACATAATAATGTTCAGTTTTGTTTAAAAATGAGATTTCCAAAATTTCACGCTTCAAAAACTCATAATAACTTAGAAATACAAATTTAAAATCTTCTGCGATTTAAAATAGTTCATACGACCCGTGACGTCACATAGTTTTACTAGATTGTTATGTTTATGGTTATATTTAGGTATATTCTTCTTCTCCTTCTTTAGTTTATTGGTCTCCATCTACTTGGATATTTTTCCAGCTCATCGTCGCGGAATAAGGGAAAAATATATATAAAAATAATCATATGACGTCACGACGCGTTTTGGGCTAGCTGATTTAATTTGAATTTAGAATTGTCTTTAGGGGCCAAACGGAACACAAAAACAACTTTTTTATTTTTGATACATGTTTTAAAAAATTATATTATGTTCTGTTGTGATTTATAACATTTTTTTCGAATTTAAAATTTTATGCAAGTTCCCTATTCCGGACTTATTTTGAACGTACGATTTTTTATCCCCAAGAAGGGGTAAAACTCACCCCCAGGACAAAAATCACACATCGGCACAATATCACTTTTTTTCTTTGACATGTTAGCTATAATATGTATGACAAATTTTATGTCAATACAATCCAAGCGGTTTGTATCCAAAATTTTGAGGTTTTGCCAAATTTTACCGTCAGTGAATGGACTAATAAATATAAAATAAAAATTCCATTTTTATTCAGTTGCAATGCGAAGGCAAAACCGTCTTATTTTTCACTTAGAACAGGGAGCACAGACCAGCACTCTAAATCGACGATTTTCGACTCTATTTGGAGTCATCATCAGAGAGGCGTAGGTCTGCTGCTCTCTGCCCGAAGTGACAAATTTACGAAAAATTATCCCTGCATTGCAACTGACGTTTATGGGGTAGATGACTAGCGTCATCTGGCAACTGAAAGGCAAAGTAAGTTTTCAACCTAATAGACTAATAATCAACCAAAAATTTTAATAGTTTTTAAATTTTTTCTACCTTTTGCCTTTTTATTTACTGTTATTGTTACAATTGCAAATTTTTTAATACCTATTGTCAGTTTATCGCGGATATAAATTTATTGTGCGTTCTCTGCTGTATAATTTTATTGATAAAAAATTATTATTTTAGGTATAGGTATAATAGACTTCGAAAGTTGGAGGCCTATCTTCAGACAGAACTTTGGAACTTTGCAAGAATACAAAACTCTCTCGATTTCCCTAGAGAAATCAAAACATCCTTCATGGAATCAGAGCCAGTTAACTACACAAGCCACCAAAAAATTCGAAAATGCTGCAAAAGTATTTATGGCTAGGACGTTAATACTAGCCCAGAAAGTTAGACCTAAAGCTACTTGGGGCTATTATGCGTACCCTTATTGTTTCAATATGTCTCCAAGTTACAAGAAGAGACTATGTCCTTCAGAAGTAAGGGTAGAAAACGATAGGTAAAAATTTACAACACGATTTTAACAGAACCTAAATCTTAATGGCATATCAGATGGTTTTAACCTGATTTCATAATTATTCATTTCAGATTGATTTTTAACGTTATAAATCGGTTATCGGAGTAACCTAGTTAAGTCCCAGAATTTATAATCCGTCTTTCCAATAGCCGAGCTGAGTCCCGAAGATGGGTAAATTGAGTCCCGTGTCTACCTGGGGCTTAGTCGGTGTACGTAATGATTTCTAGGAATGAGAAAACAATAATTTATTTTATAACATATAATTTTATTACAAAAATGTATACCTAAAAGATTTACAGTAAACAATATAACATACATTTACATGCTAAGTAAGGTATTTAAATGCCAATCTATGTACAAGTATGTTTTTGTTTTCAAATAAATGTGTAATGTAATATTCAAAAGTTCCATCTAAGTATATAAATGGTGTCCAAACCTGCTAAAAATTGTAAATTGTTGTTGCAGGAAAACATAATAATTTGGTTTTCTATGTCGTTTACCATTAGAAAATCCTCGTTTTTGTTGGTTTTCACTGGAAATGTTTTAATGTTCATGCTTCTTCCATACTTTTTGGCAATTTAAACAGAAGAGATCGTCGGGCGTTATACACATATTTTTCGGACCAATTCCACATCTTTGGTAGTCAACGTACCTACTAATATCGACATTTCGTAATTCCTCATGCAAAATTTTCATATCACCCATTTTTATAGGTCGTTCACTGATATCTTTTACGGTCTCTCGCTTCAAGAAGTTACTTAACATTTGACAATTGAGTACATCTTCGTTTAATTCACTATGATTGTGGTGAAAGTTGTCCCCTTGGGTTTTAAAAATGCTTTACATTTTTCTTTCGTCTGCGCACAACAAATCCAACGCTTGCCGTCATTTTTGAAAGATTTGTGAAAACGATATTTGAAGCAAAGCCATTCAACATAATCAACTGTTGTTTTCCTTTTTCACTAAGAACAATTATCACATAACTCATTTTGACAATCAACTTAACACCGTATCGTATATGTACAGATACATCGCACTCTAATAAATATTTTGTGGTGTACGCATATTACTTTTTGTATTTGATTACCATAAATGCAGAACCAATAAAATACTTACAAATTAAAAAGCTATTATAAAAGGTAATTAGAAGGATTATGATGCCCGGGACTCAATTCGACCATCTAAATATTTTGACCCTTCTTAATTCAGTATACGGGACTCAATTTACCTATGCCCTGGGTTATAAAAATAAAATTCAGACTTAATCACAATCTGCTTTATTGGGCCAAATAGACTACCTGTGTCGCAGTGACGGCTCGTCAGGGTCGGCAGGGACCCACACATTTATGGACACATTATAGATTTTTTAAATATTTAATTTAATCGGAGTTGATGATTTTCGTTTCTGTGAAATAATTAATATATCTGTGAGATAATACAGACTAAAGTTTATTCATTGTTTTTAAAAGAATTCGATCCCGATACGTTAGTTAAGTGATCCCTGTGCGCTGTGCGTAAGAGACTTTTCAAATTAGTGATCCTATAGCCATGCACCCGCACCCGATTGCGATTGTGTGAATTCTTATTATAAAGCCCGGCTCGGCATGCCGTCCCCAGATCGAAGATTTGCTTATGGAAGCTATGGAATATTAGCCGATAGGCAACCAATTATACATTCCCCGTATTTATTTGAATGGCAAGTACGGCAGAGGGTACCTCTGCCGAGCGGTGATCTGCAAACGGCAGAAAGGCACGTACGTAGCCACGTATTGCCTTGCTAGCGCGCCCGGGATAAAATTATGAAATAGGTAAGTAGTTTTACGTCGTTTAATTATTATTGATACTGTAATTCTTTTAAGTTGTTAGGAATTACCATTTAGGGGACAGGATGTATCGGAGCATTCGTTAAATCAAGTTAATTATAGAGAACAAATAAAATTGTTTAACAAATACGATCTGGAATTTTCTAATTTATTTTCTGACTCGAAGAATATAGCTGCGTACCTAAAACAGCACAGAATGAAAGAATCAATTAGTAGTTACATTTTGATTCTTTTCAGTAGAAGTAGACGAAACTACTGATAGAGGTAACATGTCATTCACAAGTATCAATAATTGTTCTTCGATACGCGTTACGTCTAATATTTATGAGAGGTTGTTAGGTTTTCAGACGTAAGTAGAAGCCATAAGACAGAATATATTTTTGGTGTTTTAATTTAAAGGACAGATTAAAATTTTTTGATATCAAAAATAAATTTAAGGCAAATTTATGACGGGGCTGTCTTGATGTCCAGTGAATTGTATGGTCTCCGGACAAAAGTTAAAACAATTGCACCAGGCAAAACTATTATTTACTCACTGTTATAAGTCATTGCGGCCTCTTTGACTATTCAAAATTTAAAAGTTACGCCAAAGAATTTTCAAAATATCTATTATCCATCATTTTTTTAATCAAATAAAATAAGAAAATGAATTAACAGTTTTATATTCTGATCCAAATATTTTCGGAAGGTGGGATAAGTTACAGACTATGTATAATTTTATATACTGCAATTCATTAGGTACAACAAACTGTTCCCGAAATTAATAAATTATTGTGCTCAAATGGGGGCAAATTCTGTCTCAAATGAACGGGATTTCTCTTTTCTCAAAAGAGTCAAAACGTATTGTCGAAACACCATGAAACAGGAGAAAATGTCAAACTTGTCTCAAATGTCGATAGAAAAAAACTTTTAAAATCCCTCCAAAACAATAATAAATTTTACAATTACGTTTTTCTATGGATGCTATACAATGTGCAACTTCTCTCACTACTTACATACAGTGCGGTGGAATAAGTGTTGCCCCCCCCCCCTATTAACTTGTTTATTTTAAGAATATAAGCTAAACGCTCGGATAAGTCGATTTTTAAACTAACCATAGTATATTATAGCATCAACGTTTCGAACTTTACGCGATACCTCTTCAGGTGACAGGCATAACTTTGATTTTTTTAAATGGGAAAGTACATCATGTGACACCTCATTTAAAAGCTCTTAAAATACTGATTTTAAAAATGTATAATACTTTAATCCTGTTTGAGAGCGTAGGCGCAAAATTTCGGTCGAATTCTTTCTAATTGCAATCATTTTTTTCGAATCCTGAAAAAACTAATAAATATTTTTTAAAAATTTAAACGTAGAATGAAATATTACAGTATTCTCGATGGTCCAAAGTCCCTGAGAACTCCTATAATGTTTATTTTAATAAGTCACAGTGGTGAAAAATAAGATAATTTAGTGTGATTTTCAATTTCAAATATATCATTCAAAAGAAACTTTTTGTTTATTCTAAGCGACTGTCTGCCCTTGGTAATAATCTAATCTTTGATTCTGCGTTTAAATTTTTCAAAAATACTTATTAGTTTTCTCAGAATTCGAAAAAAATAAATGCGTTTAAAAAGAGATCGACCAAAATTTTGCGCCTACGCTCTCAAACAGGATTAAAGTATTATACATTTTTGAAATCAGTATTTTAAGAGCTTTTAAATGAGATGTCACATGATGTACTTTCCTATTTAAAAAAATCAAAGTTGTCTGTCACCTGAAGAGGGATCGCGTAAAGTTCGAAACGTTGATGCTATAATATACTATGGTTAGTTTAAAAATCGACCTGTCCGAGCGTTTTGCTTATATTCTTAAAATAAACAAGTTAATAGGGGGGGCAACACTTATTCCACCGCACTGTATATTCAAAACGAACAATTTCTCAGGCAGTGAGAAAAGTCGGCCATTGCAGTGAGAAATATTTTTTCTCACGGGTTTACTGCCGGTTTACATACATATGATCGCCATTTCCATGGTAACATGCACAATACAAACACAATTATTTTTGTCAAACAAAATGTATTCAAACTTGTCAAAACTTATCAAAAATTACCTTTTAAGACTGTCCAACTGTGAATTATAATTTTAAATAAATAAAGTATATAAATATTAAGAATATTAAATACCTATGTGTATATATGTATTTTATTTCAATTTAGGCATATAATATACCTAAAAGCACCTAAATTATTTAATTTTGAAGTTTGAACTCTTGACAAAAACGCATCCATAGAAAAAGTTCAGTGTACAACACGAGAGAAAATGACATATTTCTCTCTCGCTTGATTTGCTGCACTCGCCTCGTGCCTCGGCTCGTGCCAACAAACTTCTGCGCTCGTGAGAAATATGTCTTTTTTCTCTCTTGTTGTACAATATACTATATAACCCATTTTGCTACTTCGAAACAACATAGACTAGAGTTAATTTATAAACAGGTATAGTTTCAAAAATTATAGAAAAAAACAAAAAAAAACACAAAAAAAAAATAAAAAAAACAAAAACCAAAGATCTCCTATGAAATTGAAGCCTTTGGAGACAAAACCTTGCCGACCCTGTCCCTTAAGCCACGAACCGCCACTGCTGTGTCGAATATTACAGTTTACTGTCTATCTTCAGGTCTCCGGTAAGTTCAACTCAAAATAATGCCGGTTCAAGGAAAAAAGTAAAAGTAAAAAAGTAAGTGTTTTCCTTTAACCGTTAACATTTTGAGTTGAACTGACCGGAGATCTGAAGATGGACAGTAAATTGTAGTGTCACAAAACCGATCGTTTCTTAGGCTGAATAAAACAAATTGATGTATTCAGGAGAAAATAAATTGTCGGTTTAGAAAAAGAATAACAGTCGTATCCCGAAAACGAAGCATTTGCGGACATACATTTAAATATATAGAAAACAGCCATTATTTTTCTATTCAGAATCATCTCCTGAAGTTTGTCGCACTTATTTACTAACACCCTGTATACTATAAAGAATTGTTTTCAGTAGGTATATTACGTCAATTGACTAATCAATTCTTCTACACATTTTTTACTCATGTTGCATCCTTGTATTTCGGAATTTTTTATAATGTTCTAACGTTTATGAAGAAACATTATAATTGCTTCAGAAAAACTTTTGCATTATTTTCAAGTAAACTAACATTGGAAATTATTCATAAACCAAAAGTCCGTTTTCAGTTTCTGGAATCACATATTCTCTTAAAGAGTCATATCAGAAATACTGTAGTTATTTGTCACACGAAATTATGTCATTTATTTCGCATAAGATCAGTATTTCTCTTACTTTACAATTGACGTTTTTATCTCGGATAATCTTAACAAATACTATCACAATTACTAGATATACAGGGTGGGGCATTAGTGTGACAAAGTCCAATTACTCGTTTGTCGTAAGAGATACGAAAAAAAGTTATTTAGATAAAAGTTGGGGCATAGATAGGACCATAATTTAAAAATATTTTCAAATATACAGGGCCACTCGTATTGACAGGGTGACACAGACTTATGTTTTTTTTTAAATGGAACACCCTGTATATTTTTACATTTTTGGATTCTCCTCGATGCCTTCTTTCAAAAAATATCGGGTTTTGTAATAATATACGAGGTAGTTTAAAAGATACTTACATTGTTTGTTAATTTCGTAGCAACATTCACAACCTGTAGAATTGTAGTGATTTGACATCAAAATTTCTATTTATATTCAAACGATAATATACTCTACTATTGTTAAAAATGATTAATATAGTGAAACGTTTAATTTTAATGTACAGGGTTGGTCGAAACTCAGAATGAGTATTTTCGAGTTTTCTTAAATGGAACACCATGTATTTTAGTATTGTAATGAAATGATATTTTATGGTAATTTTTTATTTCTTAAGCATTCCCTATACCTAAGTGCTTTAATTTGTGAGTTATTCGTGATTCTTTAGGCCAAACATTAATTGCAACACAAATTACGTGTAATTTTATTAGGTGGCTGTGAAAATATTCAATCAAAAATAATTTTTCGAAAAAAATACATATTAATCTAGACTGATCCTTAATTTATTAATATTGGATGAGATATCAAAATACCTACGTAGTTAAGATTGCTGGTGCGTAAAATATTAATAAAAACATACAATATTCTACCTAGTTGACTATGACACTAAATTTGTTTAAACAATTTACATTATACCATTTTTATGGTTCTAGTTGCTTTGTTACCATTGAAATTGTCAAATTGACGTATATTTAATATCTCCTGTCAATGAAGAGGAAAAATTATATGTTGCTCCACAATATTGATATGATATGCAATTATTATATAAAAGTAAATTTAATTAATTGTATTTTGCTTGTAGTAGTATATTCTAATAATTAATTTTATTTACTACATACAATCGTTTACCTTTTAATAACATAACCTTAATATTACTTTTTCTTCTTATAATTTTTTTGGGCTATGGCCTTGACAATTGTCCAGTAACCAGGACCGATATGAGTGGCCAATATAATTAAAAGTGCGAATAAAGTTGCAGAGCGTAGAAATAGGTGTCGCTTTTCCAAACTTGCACGGGCCCAATAGGCAGTTGCCTATGGCGGCATAAGCAAAAAATGGTACATGTTTGAAGGGCGACTACTAGAGAATTGCCTAGGGCGTCAATTGACCTAAATGCGGCTTTGCACATATGCCAAGTAGCTAATTTCGAAGTGGTAGACAGGCGAGTTTAGTATTAGTAGTAACAATGGTGATTGCTCGTTAGAAATAAAGCGTAGCCTGGCAGTGGTCCGAACCGCAACAACTAAATTAATTAAAATATGGAAAGACCAAACAATAACAAGGAATACTAAGCTCAATTTGGTAAATGCCCTTATTTTTCCCATTGGTACATACGCAGCTGAAACACTGACTCAAAAAAAATTAATAGAAGTAAGGTGGAAGCCTTCGAAATGTGGGTCTACAGAAGAATTCTACGCGTGTCCTGGACAAAATACAGAACCAACCTATCAATTCTGGAAGAGCTTCATATAAAAGACGGGCCATAGACGAAGCAACGAAGCACTAAAAAGCCCAAAACCTAGGAATTTTGTGCAGTAAGATGAATCATCATGCAACTTTTTGCATTAAATTCGAGAGAGTGTCAGGCAATTTTGTGAACTAAATTGATCTCCGGCAAAAAAATTTATGCATGAGAAAATGCCTTTTCAAAGTGTATCTCGAAGAGATGGAAAATGAAAAATTTAGAACTCAGGAAATATTGACGGAAATGAGTTAAATTTTTATATTTGGGGGTTTTGGAGGTCAGTGAACACAAATTTCATGGCGGCGATGGTCTCCGAGGTACCTGGTGCCCAGGGTGGAGCTCGTCGCCTGGGACGATCAAATAATTCGCGGGACGATTGAATAATTCGCGAAATGAAGATTGGATCGAAAAACTGAAAAATACGCGTTTAATGTTTTTTAAAAATCTATCGAATGACACTAAAGACGATCCCCCACTCCATCCCCTAATGCTGGGGTAAAAGTAACTTTAAAATCTTAAACGGAAACGCCCATTTGTTATTACATATTTGGATTGCTTACGTAAAAATAAGCAACTTTTATTGGAGAAAGTTTTTGGAATTGTGGATAGATGGCGTTATAATCGTAAAGAACGATTTATCGGTATATCATAGGTAAATAGGGATGTTCACTAATTTTTAAATATAGTTAAATTCAATAGATAATAAGGTATATAAAAACGTAGCAATCATAAAACTGTTTAAAAATGTATATTTTTTTAAGATAAATGAGTTCATAATGTTGATTTTCTTGGAGGCTAGAAAAACGGCTCCCTGCAGCGAGGCTACGGCCTGTGACGTCAATAGTTGTAACGGCTGTGATCGAGGGCTAGCTGTGTATACTTATTTACGAAGTGTATTTGAATGTGTGCAGTTCGTTACGTATTTAATTAGTAAAAAATGAAGCCAAATAAATGGTGTTTTGTTCCTGGGTGTGTAAATACATCGAAAAACAATTCTGACAAGATTTTTATTACCGTTCCAACCAATTTAAACACAGAAAAAGAAATGGTTTGTTGCAGCTAGAAGGAACATCAAGGAAGTGTCAATAAAAACCAAGTTTTTCTGTTGTGAAGATCACTTTATTGTAAGTTATGGATCTTTTTCTAAATAAAAAGTTTTTAAATTACTCATTTTTACCCAATATGTTTTAGATTTAAGTTAGCTTGGTTATAAACTAAATTATAAAAATGCTTAATACAGTCATATTTTGAACTTCTCTAAATATCTGTTACCATTTCTCTGTTATCATTTCAAAGAAATGGTTTAGCTTGGCATAGCAATAAATCTTTTTTAAAAAATGAAAAAGTACCTAGTTTATGACCTCTGAATTTGTCGGGACCCTAAAAAGACTGGTGTCCATAACATAACATAGTAATAAAATATTGATTACTTGACAGACCCTATAAACTAGACATCAGTTAACTTTGCAGTGAATTGTACATAAACAGTTTTTGGATTCACTGAAAAATATATTAAATGGTAATTATTTTATTGCAACGTATTCTTATTGGGACCGTGCAAGTTCGGCAAAGCGACCCCTATTTCTACGCTCTGTACTATTATTCGCACTTTTAATTATATTGGCCAATTATATTAGTCCTGGTTACTGGATAATTGTCAAGGCCATAGTCCAAAAAAATAATAAGAAGAAAAAATAAGATTCAGGTTATGTTATGAAAACATCAACAATTGTATGTAGTAAATAAAATTAGTTATTAAAATGCAGTACTGCAAGCAAAATACAATTAATTAAATTTACCTTTATATAATAATTGCATATCATATCAATATTGTGGAGCAATATATAATTTTTCTGCTTCATTGACAGAAGGTATGAAATATACGTCAATTTGACAATTTCAATTGACAATATGAATTATTTAAGATAGTTGCAATATTTCTCCGCGACTCGCGCACGATCGTTTCTCGTTTCCCTTTCCAAGTACTTGCACACCGCGAATACCTAAGCGAATAAATTTATTAAGGGGGTAGGCGCAAAATCTTGGTCAAATACTATTTAATTAATTTTTTTCGAATGCTGAGAAAACTAATAAATATTTTTGAAAAATTTAAACGCAGAATGAAAGACTACATTATTACTAAGGGTCAAAAGTCCGTATCAGTTCCTCTAATCGTTCTTCGTATCGTGAATCAGTTCCTCTAATCTACTTATTTTATTAGTTGGATTATCTAAATTGGTTATATTTTATCATTAAAATATGGTCATATTGTCTTTCAACCAATTATGGCATATATCACATTTTTATTAAAATCCTAAGTACCACCTGCTCTAAACATTGTAGCAAACACAGGCTAAACACAGTTGCTCAAAATGACAGTATAGTTTACCTCCGAGGTCCAGATTCGGAACCAATAAAACTTCTACAGTCGGTAGATTATGCGAATCGGCTTTTTGAAAACCTTCTTCCATTTTATTTGCTTATTTGTATCACACAAACTATGTCCTTACAATGGCGCGCGCTGGGGTATGCGACTAGTGACGTCAAGCCAATAGAGAAGCGTTCTCGAAATTTAAAATAATGCTAGATTTCTAATCAAGATTTTTTATAGACAGACTTTTTTGATTCTTTTGAAATTTTAGACAGTTATTCCTAGGGTGTTTCTTAATCGCTTTACATGTTTGAAATGACTTTTTAATTTTTTGTGAACATCCCTATTATAGAAACGGTCTAATATCTTGAGAAATACACTTCCAAATTTTTAAATATGATATTTTAAATATTGACTAAAAAATACATAATTTAATATTTTTCAAGAACCTATCGAACAACATCAAACACGACTCTCCACTCCACCCCCTGGAGGTGGGGTGGGGGTTAACTTTAAAATCTTAAATGGGAATCCCCATGTTTTATTGCAGATTTGGATTCCTCATGAAAAAATAAGTAATTATTATTCGAAACAGTTTTTAGAATTGTTAATAGATGGCGCTAATAAATAGTGTTTTTCCGATTATTCTATCCATAATTCGAAAAAATGTCTCGAATAAAAGTTGCTTATTTTTACGTAAGGAATCCAAATCTACAATGAAAATGGGGGCTCCTATTTAAGATTTTAAAGTTACACCCCACCCCACCTCCAGGGGATGGAGTGAAGGGTTGTGTTTTATGTTATTCGATAGGTTCTTAAAATATTTAAAAGACGTATTTTTGGTTTTTTATTTGGAAGTGTATTTCTCGAGGTATTAGACTGTTTCTATAATTTACGTATAGTATCACGAAAAAATCGTTTTTTCCGATTATAGCGCGATCTATCCATAATTATTCTAAAAAAATGTCTCGAATAAGAGTTGCTTACTTTTACGTAAGCAATCCAAATCTGCAATAACAAATGGGGTTTCTCTTTAGGATTTTAAAGTTACCCCCACCCCACCTCCAGGGAATGGAGTGGGGTGGTAGTGTTTAGTGTCATCATATAGATTTTTGAAAAATATTGAACACGTATTTTTCAATTTTTCGATCCAATCTTCATTTCGCGAATTATTCGATGGTCCCGCGAATTATTCGGTCGTCCCAGGCGACGAGTTCCACCCTGGGCACCAGGTACCTCGGAGACCATCGCCACCATGAAATTCGTGTTCAGTGACCTTCAAAACCCTCAAGTATAAAAATTGAACTCATTTCCGACAGTATTTCCTGAGACCTAAATTTTTTGGTACATTCCATGTCAAATCACTCAGGCAAAAAATTTTGGATCTCCGATTTGTCTGAAAATTGGTATATAGCTTCTGCGGGACGTAAAACTGGTAAAACTAAGATATTTAAGGTCAAAAAATCTTCTTCTTTTTTTCTCAAAATATTATTTTATGCGATTTTACAGTGATTTGGTGTTTATTTCAACAAATTTGCATTTTCTGTCGTAAAGTATCAATGAAAAACATAATATTTTAATAGAAAGGACTCAAAAATGTCATTATATGGCATTATAACAAGTTATTTTGAATCAAAACAAGTTTTTGATCAAATTTTATAGTGTAAAAAACGTTAAAATACATTTTTTTACATTTTCCTCCATTCCCAAAATACATCACCATCGATTTGGCTGAAAATTTGCCCACAGATAGCCAAAAGATAGGACTTTAAGTGGTTAGAAGGATTTGAATTATATTACAATACCAAAAAAGTTACATGCAGTAATATCAGACTCAAAAGTATATATTAGTCCAGTCGGGATAGCATTTGACCTTGAATGCCGAGCTGCCCAAAATTTTATTTTTCTGATCTCTAGGGGAGTCAATAGTAGCCTAAATTTAAAATCACGAATGAATTTCTCCGTTACGTTAGCCGCCATCTTGATTTTAAAGGAGAACCTGTTTTGCTCAATATCTCCGCCATTTTTAACTTTTCGACAAAAATGGTAGTAACTGAAATTGTTCCAAACAAATCGTTTTTACAATTATTACAATTTCTTTTTAACAATTTTTGTCGTGAGGTCGATATTTTCGAGTTAATTGTACTTAGAGTAGACGCCTATATTTTTGACTATAATATTGCATGTAACTTTTTTGGTATTGTAATATAATTCAAATCCTTCTCACCACTTAAAGTCCTATGCTTTGTCTATCTGTGGGCAAATTTTCAGCCAAATCGATTATGATGTATTTTGGGAATGGAGAAAAATGTAAAAAACGGTATTTTAACGTTTTCTACACTATAAAATTTGATCAAAAGCTTGTTTTGAATCAAAGTAACTTGTTATAATGCCATATAATGACATTTTTGAGTCCCTTCTATCAAAATATTATGTTTTTCATTGATACTTTACGATAGAAAATCCAAATTTGTATAAATAAACACCAAATCACTGTAAAATCGCATAAAATAACATTTTAAGAAAAACAGAAGAAGATTTATTTGACCTTAAATATCTTATTTTTACGTCCCGTAGAAGCTATATACCAATTTTCAGACAAATCGGAGGTCCAAAATTTTTTTTTGCTCCAAAATTGAGTGATTTGAAATGGAATGGACCCTTTTTATTTTCCGTCTCTTCGAGATGCACTTTAAAGATGCTTTTTCTCATGCATAAAATTTTTTGCCGGAGATTAATTTAGTTCACAAAATTGCCTGACACTCTCACGAATCGAATGCAAAAAGTTGCATGACGATTCATCTTACTGCAAAAAATTCCTAGGTTTAATGCTTCGTTGCCTCGTCTACCATTAAAAGAAGTAAACCGAGCATACCTAAATTACTTCGGACACATAGTGAGAAAAACGTGGACAATGGAACTATTGGTAGCAGAAGAATATGTTGAAGGCCGAAGGCCAAGAGGAAGATGTCCAATTTTATGGACAGACCAAATGAAGACTGTGGTGGGAAAATCCTTATATAGGGGTATACGGGGCGGAATGGACCGGCGGGGCAGAATGAGATTTGTATTTTCTGACGTGTGTATTATGCTGCCACCTACGATGTTTGGTAGTAAGCTACGCTTCGATGAGTAGTTCTGTAACTGGTAGTCGCCATTGTTCACTGCGAAGCGGTGGTGGTATTTATAACGTATTTGTGAATTTCAGTTGTTTTGTTGCACTTTCTGTCAATTTTAGATTTGAAGGTAAGTGACTAAATTTTTCTTATTGCTTATTCAGCATTACTTACTATTGAAATAGACATTTTAGCTTGCTGTAAACCCCCATAGTTCTTTAAAATATTGCTGTATAACCTCACAAAACTTTGAAATTCAAAATAACGAACTGCGGGGCAGAACGGTACGGGGCAGAATGAGACGTGTCTCATTCCGCCCCGCTTTATCTTTTGTTGCTTAAGCAAAAAAACTACCTTCAAGTTTTCTTGTTACAGATGGTGCGAAACTGCTAGAAAAACAGAGAAACAAAGTTGGCCTGTGGATTCTATGGAACAGGCAATATCCGCAGTAATTGACGGTAATATAAGTTTAGACAAAGCCTCGTCTCAATTTGGTGTACCAAAATCAACATTGGCTAGATATGTGAAGAAAAAGCGGAATAGTCCGGAATTTCGCATTTACAAACAGTCAGGAA
This sequence comes from Diabrotica virgifera virgifera, assembly GCF_917563875.1. Classification (NCBI taxonomy): domain Eukaryota; kingdom Metazoa; phylum Arthropoda; class Insecta; order Coleoptera; family Chrysomelidae; genus Diabrotica; species Diabrotica virgifera. The sequence goes on along the minus strand of NC_065449.1, from coordinate 171,670,023 downwards.
AATTTACGTTTATTTTCAATGAACAGCAGGAGTTAGAACTTGTTAATTACGTTTAAGACATGGAAAAAATATTGTTTGGATTATCCATGAAAGATTTACGTAGGCTAGCGTATCAGTTAGCACACCGCAATGGAATCGTTCATAGTTTTAACCAAATTAATCAAACAGCAGGGCAAGACTGGATTAATGGCTTTTTGAAGAGACATCCCGATTTAAGTTTAAGAAAACCTGAGGCAACCTCTGGAGCTCGTGCGATGGGCTTTAATCGGGCAGGTAGCTGTAGCACAATTCCAATCTCTTCTAAAAGAATGCATTGATAAATATAAACTGACTTCTGATCGTATTTTCAATTGTGATGAGACCGGCATTAGCGTGAATCCAAAAGGACATTCTAAAATCTTAGCAAGGAAGGGCAAACGGCAGGTAGGCACGCTAACATCATCTGAGAGAGGTGAAACTGTGACTGTGGAGTTGTATTTTTCCGCTAGTGGATCTTACATGGCCCCGATGTTAATTTTCCCCAGGAAACGAACGCAGCAAGAGTTTGAGTTGGGTTTGCCACCTGGAGGTTGGGCAGAAGTCTCTGACTCCAATGTGCAAATTAAAAATTATGTTAAGCGTAATATTAATAAAGTTATTTCCCACTAATTATACTTTTTTTCCATGCTTTTCTTATGACTGTATTCATTAAAACCTATTAAAAAATTAAATCCCGTTCTGCCCCGCATACGGGGCGGAATGGGAAAAGTGAACTACTTTTTGTATCAAGTAAAATTGTCAACTATCTTGATTTTTTCTAAAGTTTTATTCTATTTATTGTTTTTTAGAATAATTGATTCATTAATTTCTGCAGTTTGTTTTCATTTTCAATAAAAACTGGTTGACTAGTCAAGGCATCAAAATTAGACGTGCCATTCCGCCCCGTGTTCCCCTACATGAAGCCATCCATCTGGCACAGGATCGGATCCATTGGAGACAGCAAACTGTGCTTCTTTTCATGAGCATTTTTCAGTGCGTCACAAATGATAGAAAAAAAGGTAAGTCCGTGATAATATACATTTATAACTTTATTCTAACATGACTTTTAGTTAAATCTGAGAGTTGTCACATTTTATTTGCAATTTGGTATAAAAACAAATTAATTGAGTTTATTGCATTTATTATAAAATGGTATTTTCTTTGATTTGTATAGGGTTATAAATTGTACAGATTATATTCGTAGATATATTATATATTTCGTAAATAATTTTTTTCTTTAATTATAGCGCCATCTATCGACAACTAGAATAAATGTTATAAATGTCTGTAATCACAGACGTGCCTTTTTTTCTGTCACATACAATTTAATGCGTTAGAAAGAAATCGAAAAACTGTGACGCACTGAATGTCTATGAGAAAAAGAATAGCAATATTTATAGTCTAAGAGCTAGTGAACCCTCCAACTAACGGTCGTCCTGTAAGGCTATACATTTTTCTAGTGATAATTCATAGCACACCAAGGCTAAAAACCATGACCTGGCAGGCCTCAGTGGTGCACATGTATCTACCAGGTGAATCGAAAAGTGCAAATTTAGGGGGTAAAATAAACTTTCTCCTGTAAGGTTTAAATTTAAGTATGTGTTTGAGTAAGTCATTCAGAAGAAATGTGTACAATGACAGGCGATTCTGAAGAGCATAAGACCTTGCCAGGCGAGGGGAAAAATTAGGGGTTTTTCCTAAAATTATTCTTTTTGCATCGAACAAATTTTTTTTAGGTTTTTTGAACCATTCCAAACAGAAAACGTCTTTAGTGATTTTTCTCTTAAGTTAATAGTTTTTGTTATATAAGCGATTGAAAATTTTGAAAATTGCGTAATCGGCCATTTTTAACCCTAAATCGGACATTTATCTAAAAATTTCAATGTTGCCAAGATACGTAGATATTCTTTAAACATTGATTGATGAAATCCCGAAGAGTTTTTTGCAATAAAATATCGAAAACCCCTTTGTTTTTTTAATTGCTAATCAAGCAGGTGCGACACTGTAGTATAAGTGAGGACGTTTGAGTTTGCATAAATTCATTATCTCGAGAATGGGCAAATTTCAAGAGAAATCCTTAGACAGGTCGATTTTTATTTTTAAATTAGGACTTTTTGGCATATATATAATACTAGTGACGTCATCCATCTGAGCGTGATGACGTAATCGATGATTTTTTTAAATGAGAGTAGGGGTTGTGTGATAGCTCATTTGAAAGGTTATTGAATTTTCCATTCACTAATATAAACATTAACATAATTATTTATACAGGGTGTACAAAAAATTTTTTTTTATTAAATAACTTTGATTAAATTTGACAAATAGAAGAAAAATTTTTTTGTACACCCTGTATAAATAATTATGTTAATCAAAAGTGAATAACCATTTAACTTTTGATTTACATTTACTCTGTGTGGAGTATGAAGGGAACCATTCTCGTTGGAACTTTACCGCGCTGAGCAGATGGGACGTGAATTGTAAATTGTAAAATTCCCTCATCTTCCTTAGTCTCAGCATACGTATGGCTTGCAAATTGTAGAAGCCTCGGAGGTGTAACCAGAGAAGGTTCCCATTGTTTTCATTCTGGTGGGGTGTAGAATAGCATTGTGTTGTTTTATATGCCATTGGAGTGAAAATTTAGAATTATGTTAATGTTCATATTACTGAATAGAGAATTAAATAACCTTTCAAATGAGCTATCACACAACCCCTACTCTTATTTAAAGAAATCATCGATTACGTCATCACGCCCAGATGGATGACGTCACTAGTATTATATATATGCCAAAAAGTCCTAATTTAAAAATAAAAATCGACCTGTCTGAGGATTTCTCTTGAAATTTGCCCATTCTCGAGATAATGAATTTATGCAAACTCAAGCGTCCTCACTTATACTACAGTGTCGCACACGCTTGATTAGCAATTAAAAAAACAAAGGGGTTTTCGATATTTTATTGCAAAAATCTCTTCGGGATTGCATCAATCAATGTTTAAAGAATATCTACGTACCTTGGAAACATTGAAATTTTTAGATAAATGTCCGATTTAGGGTTAAAAATGGCCAATTTCTCAATTTTCAAAATTTTCAATCGCTCATATAACAAAAACTATTAACTTAAGAGAAAAATCACTAAAGACGTTTTCTGTTTGAAATGATTCAAAAAATCTAAAAAAAATTGTTCGATGCAAAAAGAATAATTTTAGGAAAAACCCATAATCTTTCCCCTCGCCTGGCAAGGTCTTATGCTCTTCAGAATCGACTGTCATTGTACACATTTCTTCTAAATGACTTACTCAAACACATACTTAAATTTAAACCTTAAAGGAGAAAGTTTATTTTACCCCCTAAATTTGCACTTTTCGATTCACCTGGTAGATACACGTGCAGGGCTGATGCCTGCCAGGTCATGGTTTTTAGCCTTGGTGTGCTATGAATTATCACTATACAAATTTCTAGCCTTACAGGACGACCGTTAGTCGGAGGGTTCACTAGCTCTTAGACTATTAGAGTGTTACCTCGCCCTGATAAGGGCTCAAGAAATGAGGAGGGAACCTTAACCTTTAATTATGTTCGTATTCTTTTTAATTTCAATACCACACGCATTTATTTGAATGTTGCTTCAAATTCTTATGTACATATTTACTTCTCCAAATCAATTTTTGATTTAGAACTATTGTACTGTAAGATTAAACTAATATTTATATTGCAGACTTAAATGGTTGTTTCAACTATCAGATAATTATTATCCATCAATTTATATAGGAAATTCATCACTTACTACAACTCAAAAAGTACAAATGATAGAAGGAAGAATAGAGGAGTCCCTTAGAATAATGAAAAGCCTAAATATTAGGAAAAATATAATCATCTACGTTTGGTATAAATATCAAGATACAAATAAATTCCTAACCAAGGTAAGTTTATGTTATGATATCATGACCATAGAAATATGTTTCATGACTTAATAAATAATCAGTGCTTTGCTAATTTCGATGAGAAGAGCATTCGAAACGAATTTGGCAGAAATAGCAGCCCAGCTTTTGAAAGTAGTATAGAACTAAGTGACCAACGGAATAAGTAGTGCCCCATTTGTCAATCAACAGCTTCAGGTGAGTGAACGGGCAACTAATTGTCGAGGTTGAGAAATCGACCTCAATAGCAACCAACATGTAACGACTACATTAAAGATCTACAAGATATCTCCAGTATAATCATCATAACATGACAAAATGTAAACAAAACCTTACTGATCATGGTAATCGAATCCGACAAAAAAGTGACAAGGGTTTTCGGGTCGTCAACCAGCGAAAATATTGTCTGACGTTATTAACCAAATAATGAAAACTAATACCAGAATTAATGAGGATCTAACAACCAGTGAACAGAAAAAAACGTGCAAGAACAATATTAGACTCAGCAAATAATATTCTAGGACTTAAAAACCATCAGCACGCAATGATTGGTTCGATGCTGAGTGTGAAGACGTTATCTAAAAAAAAACTATGCATATAAAGTTATGCAGCAAAGAAGATCGGGAAGAACAACAAAAGTATAAAGACCTGAGGAGAGAAGAATACTTGCACTATGGAATAAAGCGATTTTTTAAAATTGGATATTGAAAGAAATTAAGACGTTAAAAAGGCAACACTAAAATAAAAAATTCTAGGTACTCCGAATAATGCAAGAAAGAAATTTAAATCAAGGCTAAAAATATGTAAAAGATGACATATAGTTTTATTTTAACAAAAATAACAAACCCTTTACTGCTAGTACTCACATTTTTTTTGAAAACTCGGACTCTCCAAGACATATGAAAACCTATTGCTCATATTTGAACGAAGAATCCTGAGAGAAATATTCGGTGGCATATGTGCAAAAGGTATTTGGAGGAGGAGATACATCTGTAAGATATACCACAAATACAAACAGATATCTGGCGATAAAGACGTGATATAAAAATATAAAGATTAAGATGGGCGGGAAATCTAGTAAGATCACAGTAGAGCAACCCTCCTAGATAAATCATTATGTCGTAGTCGATGGAAAGTAGATATAGAAGAAAGCCAAACCTTGGATGGAAGGATCGTGTAGATTAAGATGCTGGAAAAATAGGTGTATCAAAGGATTGCTACCATCATAAATGAGCCAGGAAAAGCACACATTATCCAAGAAATGCAAAAAACGAAATTCAGCATTTTGGTTATAGTCCAGGGCGCATCTGTTTTGAGATGGACGTTGAGAGGTGACCCAAATTTTTTTGCAGAAATTGCTTGAAAATAACTCAAATAATAATATTTGAGTTATCCTCCCACTCAAAATGGTCCGGAACATTGTTTAAATAATCAGAATGTCAAAATATGAAGGAAAAATTCGATTTTTTTATTGGTTTTTTCCTACAATAATTAAATTTCCTACCATATAGAATTGGTTAAAAATTTAAAAAATAGTCACCCTTGTTGCAAAATAGCAATAATTGCGTAAAAAACCATACAAAAACAAGTATTCGCATTTTACGTTTTTCAAGCATTTATGCTAAACTTAGGACCTTCATATTTTACCCGAAAAAACTTCATGATATAGTAAAATAACATTCTGAATTTCATTAAGATTGGTTTAATAGATTTTGCAAAATAAATTTTGCAATCCAGCTTTCGCAAAAAAAATTCATTTTTTTTTAATTTTGCAGGATTGAAAATAAAGCAGATAGCAAGTTGAATTTTTTTTGCTTATAGAAGTGTACTGTACCTTTCATTTGCAATTTGCAAAATTAAAATCAATTAATTACCACGGCGTCAGGAAATTTTTTAAATAAACATTAATTTTTGGTGCTACGCGCAGGACAGCGGTGTTCGATTCACACAAGTTGATTTCCACCAAAATTTCTTCCAATCTTTATCTAATATATTATTTTCTTACTTTATATTTTGTTGTATTTTAATATTTTAATTCCACAAAAATCAAACTTACTTTATTATTGTTTGTGAAATATTGTTTAAACAATTGCATATGTTTAAAAATAATAAACTTTTATTCTCTAAGTTAAAATATATGAACAAAGAAAGTTTTTGCTAAAAAAAGTGTTATTTCAAAGGATAGAGTATGTGTTTTTATTTTGCAATAAACAAATTTATTTATTTATATCGAAATGTAATAAAAATTAAAATGTATCAATCATTATCAAAAACTATCCGCTGTCCTGCGCATAGCACCAATAATTAATGTTTATTTAAAAAAATTCCTGACGCCGTGGTAGTTAACCGATTTTAATTTTGCAAATAAAAGGTACAGTACACTTCTATATGCAAAAAAATTTTACTTGCTATCTGCTTTATTTTCAGTCCTGCAACATTTTGAAAAAATGAATTTTTTTGCGAAAGCTGGATTGCAAAATTTATTTTGCAAAATCTATTGAACCGATCTTAATGAAATTTAAAGTATTGTTTTACTGTATTATAAAGTTTTTCTGGGTGAAATATTAAGGTCCTAAGTGTAGCATAAATGGTTTAAAAACGTAAAATGCGAATACTTGTTTTTGTATGTTTTTTTTTCGCAATTATTGCTATTTTGCAACAAGGGTGACTATTTTTTTTTAATTTTTAAGTAATTCTGTATTGTAGGAAATTTAATTACGCAACTTTTATGTCAATACAACTTTCCTCGGAAATGAATATTTTTAAAGGTATAATCAAAAAACGAAGAAAAAAATCGAATTTTCCCTTCAATTTTTGACATTTTGATTATTTAAACAATGTTCCTGACCTTGTTGAGAGGGAGGATAACTCAATTATTATTATTTGAGTTATTTTTAAGCAATTTCTGCAAAAAAATTGAGTCACCTCTCAACGTCCAAATTTACTAATATTTTTACAGATGCGCCCTACTATGCGGTCTACTACAATTTCAGTTTAAAATACATTTATTTTAACGTTTCATCTCATATTATCTGCTCGTTTTGGACCTTTTCTAGTTTTAATTTTTCACAACTTCGTCTTAAATAGTTTAGCTCTGTCGTCATTAGATTGTTTTTATGAGCTTTGGTAACATCACGAACCTCCGAACCGTATAGTGTAACATTTAATACAATTCTTCTATAGATGTTTTTGTTTCTTTCTTGATTGGCGCTTGCCAGAGAAAAGAGTTTAACGCTCGTGTTATTGCTCTATATTGCTAAATGTGATATTCACATTTTGCCATATTCATTTTTAGACCAGCCGCTTCAGATTCTTCTTTTAATTTCCATATCGTATAGCTAAGATCGGCATCATCTTCCCCGGTCACTATTTGGTCAGCAGCAAAGAAGAGTGTAAAAAGTCCCGTTTTTTCACCGTTATCCTGTAGGAATCTGTCTACAATATCTGATCTTGTAGATAAATCTCAAGTAGCATGTATATACAGCGTGTCTACTTAAGTTGGAAACATATGGGAAACTTTTTTATTATTAATTTTACGAAAAAAAGTTATTCTTTATAAAAAATTCTGCATACCCCAAAACCTAAGATTCAATCATCAGATATAAAATTTTCTCAATATTATACGAGGTATGTCAAAAAATATGAATTTCGGTCAAGGGTAAAGTACCTTTATTTCTCTCAATATCGAAAATTCTTATGATAAAAAGTAGTTTGAAATTAAAAACTAAGATCAAATATGCAATTACATGCTTCTAATTGAAAAAAAAATTTTTTCTCAAATTTATGGTTACCCAACATCGTTTTTAATTATTACAAATATGATAACTCGTTTATTATTCATTTTACGAAAAAAAGTTATTCTTCATAAAAAGCTTTGCATGGTCTAAAATCTAAGACACAACCATGATATATCAACTTTTATTAATTTTATACGAGGTGTGTCAAAAAATATGAAATTCGCTCAAGATTATAGTAACTTTATATTTCACAATATTTCAATTAGAAGGATGTTATTGCATATTGAAACATAGTTTTTAATTCTAAACAACTTTGTTAATAACCGTTTTCAATATTGTGAAAAATAAAGGTACTTTACTCTTGAGTGAAATTCATATTTTTTGACATACCTCGTATAAAATTAATAAAATGTGATATCTGATGGTTGCATCTTCGGTCTTAGGACATACAGAGGTTTTTATAAAGAATACTTTTTTTTTCGTAAAAGTAATAATAAAAGAGTTATCGTATGTGAAATAAATAAAAACAAAGTTAGTATCAATATATTTGAGAAAAATTTGGAAAATATTTTTTTCCAATTAAAAGCATGTAATTACATATTTGATCTTAGTTTATATTTCCAAACAACTTTTCATAATAAAAATTTTCAATATTGAGAGAAATAAAGGTACTTTACTCTTGAACGAAGTTCATATTTTTTGACATACCTCGTATAATATTTAAAAAATTTGATATCTGATGATTGAATCTTAGGTTTTAGAGCATGCAGAACTTTTTGTAAAGAATAACTTTTTTTCGTAAAATGCATAACAAAAAAGTTTCCCATATGTTTCCAACTTAAGTAGACACGCTGTATAGTTGTTCACTTTTTCGCTTCCGTTTCCTTTTTGCTTAGTCCCTGGCAGGATGTCTACGTCTAAATTCCGATTTCTTAGTTCTTGCATATTAATTATCTTTTGTTTATTTTTGATTCCTTGTATATTCCGTATTCCGAAACTCATATTCCATTTGTGTTGCTGTTTTCGTCTATTTTAAGTTCTATTCGATATCCTTTGTATTTTCATAAATATTCTTAATACCTTTCTTATAGCCCGGGAGGTAGTGTCAAATTTGACCGGAGCATTTTAACATGGAGCTTTTTATTTAGATATAGGTGTTCTAAAGCTTATTAACAAATGATGTGTCAGCTGGCTCAAATCCGGGGATTTTAGGCAAGAAAAGGTAAAATGTGAAACTTGATGGAAAAAGCTACAACTTATATGTCAAATATTTATCTCCGGGACTCACGTGTATACTAGACTAAAGTACCTAGCTACTGGCTTTCACGCAAGGACTCGGGTTCAATTCTTGGCGTTGGAGATTTTTTTTGTTTTTAAAATTGACATTTTGATATGAAAAATAATTATTTTTTGATAATACCACGTTTTTATTATTTATACGACACAATATAAAAAAGTCTGTATTCTGTATGTCTTTTATAGAATCGTAAACGTAAACTATGGATTTGATCATATTATGATTGACCTTAATAAGCAAAGTTGTTGTACATGAACCCCTGAAGCTTCCTGAATTAGTACGAATCTACTTTTTTATTCCAGAAATATCTACCCCGACATTCTTTTTTATTTTTTTGGACAAACTGTTTTTTCTTAATTTTAATTGATGTAGAACCAAAAGATACATACAACCCTAATTTTTCACTTTTCTATCAGCAACCCCCATTTTTTTCACCTGTTCTCTATAATATATAAAAATTAATGTTTGTCTGTATGTCCCTTATAGATAGATGTTGTTCTGAAGCTATTTCCTTGTGGCATTTTTATAATGAACTATTTTAAATGGGAAATAAGCCACAATTTTACCAAAAAATGAATTTATTAACGTTCCGACGCTTAAGTCGGGTGTCGTTGTCAAAATACAAAATAATACTTATAGAATCGTAAACTATGCACTTGATCAAAAAAGCTTCAGGGGTTCATGTATCCGAACCCTCATGTTTGGACAGGGTACTAGAAAAATGTGTCTTTTGGTTCTACATCATATAAAATTAAGAAAAAGTTTGTCCAAAAAAATAAAACAGAATGTCGGGGTAGATATTTCTGGAATAAAAAAGTAGATTCGTACTAACTCAGCTTCAGGGGTTCATGAACAACAACTTTGCTTATTAAGGTCAATCATAATATCTATGATCAAATGGATATCAAAAAATAATTATTTTTCAAATGAAAATGTCAATTTTAAAAACAAAAAATCTCCAACGCCAGGAATTGAACCCGAGTCCCCTGGATGAAAGCCAGTAGCTAGGTATTCTACGTTATACACGTAAGTAACGGAGATAAATATTTAACATATAAGTTGTAGCGTTTTTCCATCAAGTTTCACATTTTACCTTTTCTTGCCTAAAATCCCCGGGTATGGGTCAGCTGACACATAATTTATTAATAAGCTTTAGAACACCTAACTAAATAAATAGAAAACAGCCATGCTAAAATGCTCTGGTCAAATTTGACACTACCTCCCGGGCTATTAATAGTTTTCTCTTATTTTCTTTTATTCCGATGTCATATTCTTGTCTTCTGTACGTAACACTTGAATTCTCCTCTTCCAGCACAATAAAATATCACATCTTATTTTATCACATATTTCATATAATATGTAAATATCCTTTATGTACAGATACAACTTTAATGTTTGTTGAAGTCATTACTAAGGTTGGTCTTATCACTCTGATTTTTCTGATCTTTCGGTGGCCTAATTTTTATAAATATTTGTATAATAAAATAAAACTTACTTTGATAATTATTTTTTTTTTTAGTCAGATGTCTTCAACATATTTACTGTACTAGCTAGCGCCAATATTGACGGAGTAGTACTATGGGGTAGCAGTAATGATGTCAATACTCGAAACAAGTGTATAGAATTATACAATTATATGGATAATATACTAGGGCCATCATTAGCTTATAGTTTTTCTTAAATCTTTATACAGGTTACGATACGAAACGTCTATGTTTTACTAATGTGTCATTATTTTTTCACCATATTAATTTGCTAAAAGTTTAATAGTAGTATTAATATCGTACCATCGGCAAATATCATATGATTAAGGTTTTCGCCGTCTATTCTTTATTTGCCCATTCCAAAGTTCGAAACATATCGTCTATAACTAGAGTGAACAGTTTGGGTGAGATAGAAGCTCCTTGTCTAACCCGTCTCTGCAGTTGTATCTTTTCTGTTTCCCCTCTGTTTTTATTTGTGATGTAGCATTGCCATATATATTTAATGATTTTTGTATATCTATCAATCTTTTGTATATCTGCCATATACAGGGTGATTGATTAGTAGGGTAAAGCTCAATAGCTCCGCTATAGTAATAGATAGCAATAAAAGTTAATAACAAAAATTTTAGCCACCTTTGAGCTTCACATTACAAAATTAGTTAGAATGTTACAGGGTGTTCGATAACACAGTGGCAAACCAAACTTATGTTTTTTTAAATGGAACACCCTATATTTTATTTTAAATTCGAAATCCTGTTAACTTCTCCATCACAAGAATATAAAGGTTTGTTATGTTATACAGGATATTTACAAAGTTATAACCAATTTTATATGCAAATCGTAACAAGTTCAACTCCCTGTATAAATAAAAATAAGCAAAACAACAATGGTTTATTAATGCCATATTTTTTAACGTATTGTCAAAATTTTCAAAAATGGTCGAAATTGCTAATTTTATTTATATCAAATACAGGGTGAGTCAAAACGCAAGTACATTATTTTCTCAGTAATTTTAAACGGAACACCCTGTATTTTATATCACTATTGAAAAGTACCATTACCGTACTTTAATTTTTAGATAACATTCCCTATGTATAAATTTATTAGTTTTCGAGATATTTTCATTTTTCAATGGACCAGTAGCGTGGCCACCCAAATCACCAGAATTTAATAAACTGGACTGATTTTTTTGGGGTTACGTTAATAATGAAGTTTATAAAATACCTCCAACAACAAGGGATGAGATGAAAAATAGAATACAAAGTGTATTTCGATGTGCTAATTTACAAATGCTCCGTAGAGTAAGTAGCTCATTCAATGATCGTTTTTAGGCGTACATAAATGTGTTAGGAGATAATTTTGAACACCTTATGTAATTAAATATTAAAAATATTTTATTAAAAGTAGCTTCTAATTTTTTCAAACATGTTTTTTTGCAAAATGTTTCACTGATAAATTATGTTTCGTTCTTTATTTGTTACATTGTTACATTTACATACAAAAGTAGTGTTTAATTTATTGTCTTCACAAAATATTGTATTTTGTGTTTGTGTGTTTTTTTTTGTAAAATTTATTACTAATTTTCTTTGTTTATTTGTTGCATTTACATAAAAAGATAGTTTTTAATTGTTTCAAAAATGTTGCATGTAGTGGTTGTGTTTTTGTTTGTAAAATGTATTACTAATAAATTATTTTTATTTCTTTATTTGCTACAGTGTTACATTGATTACCGGATTGATAATCGGTAATCTTCAATTGTCAATTCAGTCATGGCTTAATTAAAATTTAGATAAATTTAAACACCTAAAATAATTTGCTCTGAAAAATGAAATATCTCAAAAACTAATAAATTTGGGCATAGGGAATGTTATATAAAAATTAAAGTACGGTAATGTTATTTTTCAATAATGATATAAAATATAGGGTGTTCCATTTAACATTACTGAGAAAATAATGTACTTGCGTTTTGACTCACCCTGTATTTGATATAAAGAAAATTAGCAATATTAATAATTCTTAAAAATTTTGACAATAAATAAAAAAATATGGCATTAATAAACCATTGCGTTGTGCTTATTTTTATTTATACAGGGAACTTGTTACGATTTTCATACAAAATTGCTTATAACTTTGTAAATACCCTGTATAACATTACAAACCTTTATATTTTTGTGATGGAGAAGTTAACAGGATTTCGAATATAAAATAAAATATAGGGTGTTCCATTTAAAAAAACATAAGTTAGGTCTGCCACTGTGTTATCGAACACCCTGTAACATTCTAACTAATTTTGTAATGTGAAGCTCAAAAGTGGCTACAATTTTTGTTATTAACTTTTATTGCTATCTATTACTATAGCGGAGCTATTGAGCTTTACCCTACGAATCAATCACCCTGTATATAGGGTGTCCCAAAAGTAGCGGAACGGTTGAATATTTGGCGCAATGAACATCGTATCGAAAAACTGAAAAATACGTGTTTAATATTTTTCAAAAATCTATCGAATGGCACTGAACACGAGCCCCCACTCCACCCTCTGAAGGTGGGATAGGAGGTAACTTTAAAATCTTAAATGGAAATCCCCATTTTTTTATTGCAGTTTTGGATTCCTTATGTAAAAGTAAGTAACTTTAATTCGAGACATTTTTTCGAATTGCGGGCAGGTGGCGCTATAATCGGTGAAAACGATTTATCGTGATACCGTAGGTAAATTATAGAAACCGTTCAATATCTCGAGAAATACACTTTCAAATGAATAACCAAAGAACACGTGTTTCATATTTTTCAAAAACCTATCGAAAGACACCAAACACGACCCCCCACTCCACACCCTGGAGGTTGGGGTAACTTTAAAATCTTAAATAGGAACTCCCATTTTTTATTGCAATTTTGGATTCCTCATGAAAGAATAAGTAACATTTATTCTAAACATTTTTTAGAATTGTTGATAGATGGCGCTAATAAATCGCATTTTTTCAATTATAGCGCCATCTATCAACAATTCTAAAAAATGTTTTGAATAAATGGTACTTATTTTTTTATGAGAAATCCAAATCTGTAATAAAAAATGGGGGTTCCTATTTAAGATTTTAAAGTTACTCCCACCTCCAGGGTGTGGAGTGGGGGGGTCATGTTTGAGGTCGTTCGATAGGTTTTTGAAAATATTAAAAACTTTTTTTTGGTTTTCCATTTGGAAGTGTATTTCTCGAGATATTAGTATTAGACCATTTCTGTAATTTACCTATGGTATGACGATAAATCGTTTTTACCGATTATAGCGCCATCTATATAATTCGAAAAAATATCTCAAATAAAAGTTGCTAACGTTTACGTAGGGAATCTAAATCTGCAATAAAAATTTAAAATTTTAAAGTTACCGCCCACTCCACCTCCAGGGGGTGGAGTGGGGGGTCGTGTTTAGTGTCATTCGATAGATTTTTGAAAAATATTAAACACGTATTTTTCAGTTTTTTGATTCGATGTTCATTTCACGAAATATTCGAGCGTTCCGCTACTTTTGGGACACCTTGTATATATCAACTCTATTGTTGCTTAAGGCATTAAGAATTGCCCAAACATATATGGAGTCAAATGCCTTCTCGTAATCTACCATAGCTATCCACAGTGTTATTGTATTCGTTTGATTTTTCAGTCAGTGTTCCTTATAGGTACTTATTCTTATTTCTACTTGGTACTGTATTTCCTTATCTTCTTCTTCCAGCTTTGCAACATTCCATCTTTCGATCTTTGTTTATATATTGTTTGTAATGAAATTCTTGTTCTGAGCTTGGAATTCACGAGAAAATGATCCGTGTCGCTATCTGGATGTCGTCTCATAGTTCTTAATACATGATATATGTAGTCTCTCAATACATATGATACTTTTGATTATTTGTTCTTCCATCGTTTGATCTCCATTTTGCTTATGGATCTTTTTTCTAGCGAACTGGGTGGTTTTGATAACAAGTGGTAGCCTGTCGCAAAATCGATCAATCGCAAAATCGCATTGTCATTTGTAACGTTATTTAGACTATATCTTCCTGCCACATGTCTTACGTACTTTTCTATGCATACTTTTACGTTTATATACCCTTAGTATTTTGATATCGTGATGTGGAGATGTGGTCATATCGTAGAAGGGCATTCGTAGAATATCATTGGTTCAACACATTTCAAACAGAGAAGTCGAATAGGTCAAAGCCAAGGTGACTTGAAGATGATAAAAAAGAGAAAACTTGAATATCTGGGGCATATGAGATAGCAGATACTGGATACTGCAATTAATACTCAAAGGAATTGGTAGGAATAGGCCAGGAATCGAAGCTTTTCACCTCGCAATTTTTACAGAATGGATCGATTTGCTTGAAAATTTGAGAATAAGTAGTGGATAGTCCAAAGATCCAAATCTATATGATTCCGAAAGGCGCTTTTACCATGGGGGTGGTTGCCACCCCATCTTAGGGTTGGAATTTTTTTTATATTTTGACGCAAAATTTGATAAAAACATTAATTCTAAGCAAAAAATGTCGTATACATGTTTTTGATAAAATTAACAGTTTTCGATTTATTCGCTATCGAAAGTCTTAGTTTTGTATAGAAAAAATTAATGTTTTTCGATATACTTACTTATTTACGATTCACTCAATTTTTGCCATAGAAAAATTGTTTTCAAACCAAGTTCTTGGGAATTAAATAACCTACAATTTTATATTTAAACATTTTTTCGTATCTCTGATGCTAATCTTTCTATTCTGAAGAAAATGGCCTTTTCTACCAAACTACAAAAATTCGTTATTCGCTTTTAACTTCAGTTTTTTTAAAACTAATCATTCTAACCCAGCCAAACTTCTAGAATCTATTAATAATACATAAATAAATAAGACTGAATAAGGCAAATGACTAAAAACACCGCTAACTTACATGATTATGATTCCAATTGGATTTCTCCCTTTTTTTTAAAAAAAATATATTGATTTTTTAACCGTAACTTTTTTATTTTTTATCTTAGAAAGTTTGGTAAAAATAATTTTGTAGGTGTTTACAAGATCTATAAGTCTATTAGTATTAAATCTTTTTAAAATCCCCAGTCGCAAAGGTGACTTTGAAAGGGTTGGTAAAGGTGGTTTTTGCATGTTACTACAAGTTTTAATTGTTAATAGCTCACTAAATTTTTGCCGTAGAAAAAATTGTTGTAAACCAGGTTATTGGAAATTAAATAAGCTACAATTTCATATTTAAATATTTTTTCGTATCTCTGATGCTAATCTTGCTATTCTGAAGAAAGGGCCATTTTTTTCCAAACTACAAAAATTCGTTATTTATTTTAACTCCATTTTTTTAAAAAACTAATCATTTTAAGCCGGTCAAATTTCTAGAACCTATTAATAATACATAAATAAAAAAGACCAAATAAGGTCAATGACTAAGTTTAATTAGGGTGGTGATGGCGGGTTGCTTGCGATCACTTTTTCGCTGAAAAAAATAGGGACTGACATTCTTTTGATTATAAGTCAGTTAATTTTTGAGCTAGAGACTTTTTTATTTCTGGAGATAGATATTTTTAAGTACTTTAAATTAGTTTGAACAAGTTGTCCTCGAAAAATGCATAGTTTTCCCGTCTTTTGACTAACTACAATATTTAGCATTTGATGAAGAAGAGCCAACATATAATACAGTATAGCTCGATTACTATTGGTCTTACAAGATTTTTTTTTATTAACCCCACGTTTATTACAATCTATCTATACAATCTAAACCTAAATGTTTAGGTAGATAACCGACAATAAGTAATAGGACTGACAATAATTAGGAATGACATGTAGGGAGGCATCCAGTGATGCACCCCTTTTTTAAAACTTAGCCTACAACACTGACTATTTCTGACATAAACTTATACACATTAATTTAGTACCAATTGTTCACTTAACTCTAACGGAACTTTTCGTTTTAACCTACGAACAGTACGCGGTTTATTCACTAAATTTTTTGCTAACACGTTTGGATGCACTTGTTTCTCTGTATGTTTTTTCGCGCACTTTTTGATGTCATCTTTGACGTATGGTAGTCCGGCGTCCCGATGGATGGCTTCATTGGTTATGAACCATGGAACTCCTAGTATTGATCTCAATATTTTGGACTGAAATCTTTGTATGATTTCAATGTTGGAATGTGTGGCGGTTCCCCATAATTCTATCCCATAAGTCCGCACTGGTTTTAGGATGGATTTGTAGATTAATATTTTATTTTCAGTTGACAGTTTTGATTTTTTGCCCAACAGCCAATATATGGTTCTTAACTTATGACCCAGTTGTTTTCGCTTAGTACATATATGCTTCCTCCAGTTTAATCTTCTGTCCAAGTACATACCTAGATATTTGACTTCATCCCCTTGTGGGATTCCTTTACCGTTTAAGTATACAGCCGGACATGTTTCCCTACGCGTGGTAAATGTTAGGTGTAGCGATTTGTTTTCATTAATTTTGACTCTCCATTTTGTCATCCATTGTTGAATTTTATTTAAATTATTTTGTAAGATTTCGGAGGCTATTTTGGGATTTTTGTTCGACGATAGTATTGCCGTATCATCCGCAAATGTGGCTGTAGTGATATGTGTATCTGTCGGTAAGTCAGCAATGAATATAAGGTATAATATAGGTCCTAGTACACTTCCTTGGGGCACCCCAGCGAGAATTTGTTGTATGTTTGTGTATTCATTCTCATACTTTACCTGGAAGTTTCTGTTGGTGATATATGACTTTAAGAGTATATAGTAATTTGTAGGTAAATTCTGTTTTAGTTTACATAATAGGCCTTTATGCCAGACTTTATCAAATGCCTGACTTACGTCCAGAAATACCGCCGAGCAGTACCTATTATTTTCAAAGTCCTCGTTGATTCTCTCTACAATTCTATGTACCTTTTGTATTGTTGAATGTTGTTTTATAAACCCAAATTGGTGTGGTGGTATTAGTTTTTTTGTTTTCTAGTATAGGCATTAGCTTAGTAAGTGTCAGCTTTTCAAAAACTTTGGATACCACTGGAAGAAGACTAATAGGACGGTAGGACTGTACATTTTCTGGTTCTTTTCCTGGCTTTAGTATCATTGTTATTTGTGCTAGTTTCTACTGTGATGGGAAATGACCTAGTCTCATTATAGAGTTAAATAACTGTGTCAGAAATTGGAAGCCTTTCTCTGGGACTTGCTGAAGAGTTTTTCCTGTAATCAGGTCGTATCCTGGAGCCTTTTTTGGATCGATGTTGTGTTGTATAATATTTTTTACCTCATTTTTTGTGAATCTTTTTTCAGGAAGTTCTAGTTGATAAGGTTTTGTGAGTATCGAAATCATTTCTTCTTCAGTTTGTAGTGAGTAATTTCCCTCATTTGGTGTAGACTTTTTTTAAGGTAGCAGATGTTTCGGCCTTTTCTAGAGGACTTCTCGCCCATTGTCCTGTTTGTGTTCTTAGTGGTGGGACTGTATAGTTCTGCCTTCGTAGAGTCCTTGTAGCCTTCCATAACGAGTAGTCAGTAGCTTGAGTTGCATCTAGTTTTTGTAGGTATTCCTGAAAGCTTGCATTTTTTCTGCTATTATCAATTTTTTTAGGTCTTTTTGTGCTTTATTGAGGTTTGTTTTACTTTGAGGTGATCTTGATAATTGCCATTGTTTTCTGAGTCTTCTTTTCTCAATTATTTTTTCATGTATTGTATTGGAACAGTGTTTGTTCATATGTCGATTTGTAGGTAATGGTGTTGAGTTCCATGCTGCTTCCTGTAAAACTGTGTTAAAATGTTCCACTGCTTGTTCGATTTGTTTATCGGTCTTTAGTGGGATGTCTAAATTGATTTGATTATTTACTTGATATCTAAAATAACTCCAATTTGTTTTGTTGTTGTGTAATATACAGCTCCTTTCTATTTTTGTTATGTTTTTGCTTACAGTTATGATAACAGGTGAATGGTCAGAGGATAAATCGTAACAAGACTTTGGTTTAAAGTATTTTTCATTTATTCCTCTCACTATAGCAAAATCGAGGAGATCTGGAATTTTCGCAGGGTCTGTAGGCCAGTATGTTGGCTCCCTTCTGGTTACTATGTTCAGATTATCTATTAGTATTTCTTTTTGTAGTTCACGGCCTTTGGTATTAATAAGTCTAGATCCCCACATTAGATGTTTTGAATTGTAGTCTCCACCACAAATAAACCTAGGTCCAAGTGTATCAAAAAAGGTTTTAAATTCTGGTTGTTTAATGGAATGTTTTGGTGGACAATATATAGCTGAAAAAGTTATAGGTCCTGTCCAGTCTTCTACAACTATATTTGTGGCCTGAATATGTGCTTTTTGATAGTGAGTTGTCTGGTAATGTTTGATGTTGTTTCTTATAATGATTGCTGTCCCACCATGTGCAGTTCCATCTGGATGTGTTGTGTGATATATTTTATAGTTGTGAAATTTTATGAAACTTTTTTTCGTGAAGTGTGTTTCTGAAATCAGTATTATGTCTAATTGGTGATTAACTATAAATGCATACAACTCATGTTTGTGTTGTGTCAAGCCATTAGCATTCCATAAGAAAATTTAAAAAAAAACGGTTTTGTTTATTTTTTCAAAAGGTACATTTTTGCCAAGTAAAGTTGTTTTGATAAAACGAAAACATTTGGAGTTATTAGCAGAAAACTTATTAAAAACATTGATTTTTCGATATAAAACTAATATTTTCGATAGCGCATAAATCGAAAACTATCAATTTTATCAAAAAAAATATGGAACGTTTTTTGCTTAGAATAAACGTTTTTACCAACTTTTGTGATTAGAATATAAAAAAAAAATTGCACCCTCGAGATGGGTGGCAACCACCCCCAAGGCAAAAGCGCCTTTTGGCATGACATAGATTTTGATCCTTGGACTATCCACTACTTATTCTCAAATTTTCAAGGAAATCGATCCATTCTGTAAAAATTGAGAGGTTTTTCCTATTTTAAACTTCATTACTTGGACTAGAAGAAATATCCGTTGCTCCAAAACCTTCGTCAATGGAATGGATTATCAGCAGAAAAATTTTACATGCCGCAAGATCGAGAAAAATATCGGCAAATTGTCATGGAAGCTACCCACATAGAAGAAGGCTAAGAGCTTGTGTGTATAGTTGATTTAGAGATTCGTAGAATTCACTTTTATCATCTTCCGATGCTTCTTCCATTGGAACAGACACTGAGAATATGGTTAAATTGGACCATTCACCCTCTAATCTTAAAATACAGATTATTTAATTAACTGGTTTAAAGTCTAATAACTCTGATTGTAGTCTTTCATTTATTACATTGCCACATCCTTTTTCATGTCTAGTTTCATGTCCATACCACAACATACTGAGTAGTCAAATTTGGTAAAAATACTTAGTTTCAATTTTTAACAGTAATTAAAACTACAAGTTTTTTTATTTATTCTGACGACAATAATACTCGACTTCAGGCGTCCTTGTTTGATTTTACTTTTTCATGCTTCGTTTTTAATTTGGAAATTTGTTGTGCAAATTGATTGTAGACATTACTTAATATTTATTTTATACAAAACACTGCTTTGTAACTAGAAAAATGTTTATATTTACCTTTTTTTACAAACCTGTTATGTACAAATTGATAATAAATATTTTACAAATATAACTAGTAAATTTTATAGCGAAATTACCTATATAAATGTTCCTAAAAAGTAAAGAATTCTGAATATCACCCATTTTTTTAATTTGCAAAAGAAAATACGTCAAGGGAAGTTGGAAAATCATTACTGGAAATATTAATAAATTAGGAGAATCAGGTGTTTGAATTAGTTAAGATATATGATAGACTATGTTGTAACCGAAAGAGATAAATATATCCATCAAAAATAATCAGCGTAAGATGACTCAACCCAGCAGATGTAAATACGGAATCCACGGAATACGTATACACAAAAAGACTAGCAGAGAAAATTGCTGAGAACGAAATATAAGAAAACGCTAACATCGAGGAAAGCTGACAAAAACTCAAAGATAACATAATTAACACTTAGAGAGAGGAAAGTAATGAATACTAACATGTCAAAGAAAGCATCAAGGAAACTAAAAAATAAAAGATTACCAAGAGAGGACAGAATGTCAAACGAACTCCTAAAGTACGGAGGATAAGATCTGACCAAACAACTATTAAAATTAATCCAAAAAATACTAGAACAAAACAGAATACCACAAGAATGGAGATCAAGCATCCTAATACCCTTTTCAAAAACTGAGGCAAATCGAACCCGAAGAACTACAGACGAATTAACTTATTGAATACATCATTAAAATCCAAAGTAATAACAAACAAACTGAATGAAATTATAACATTAGCAGAAGAACAAGATTTTAAGTCGGGAAGATCATACACCGACGCTATATTTATAATGAGGCAAGTTCAAGAAAAATCATTAGAATACAACAAACCGGCATATTTATGTTTTGTGGACCTTAAGAAAGCATTTGGCAGGGATAAATTAAACGTAAATGTAAAATGATGTGTTTTACTAAAGATAGATACCTCTAGGAATAATTAAAACGATCGAAAATGTCTGCCA
The DNA here is from genome assembly GCF_917563875.1 of Diabrotica virgifera virgifera. NCBI lineage: Eukaryota > Metazoa > Arthropoda > Insecta > Coleoptera > Chrysomelidae > Diabrotica > Diabrotica virgifera. Next base: position 171,648,989 of record NC_065449.1, on the reverse strand, counting down.
AAAAAACACATTAAAAATAAAAGTAGAAAAGATCTATTCATGATGTAATAGAAATGGCCAGGGACAGAAATCTATGGAGACTGACCAAATAAGATATCACGACTGCTACACTCTCTCCAGGGGGTCAAGTCAGTAGAAAGAGATTAGCATAGAAGATTGTATAACCGATAAACAGTTTTCAATTGTTTATATGTTTAGATTTAGGGCGGCAAAAAACTGTATAAAATTTAGATAAAAGTATATTGATCTTGAGCAAACATGATAATTACTCCCTAAAAAGCCTATAGAAAGAACTGAATACGAAAAGGTTTCCAACCGAGTACATTAATATTATGGAAGATATGTAAGGCTGCACCTATATTGGATCCGTATTTCTCGGATCCGATCCGATATCGGGCGATTGATAGGAGAAGCTACACAGAGCAGTTCGACGTCGGCCGATATCGGATCGGAGAAATACGGATCCAATGTAGGTGCAACCTTATACGGAATAATAAATAATAATTATTTACCTTTCGCGTCAGGAGTATTTCACGCCAAACTCAAAATAGTGCAGAAAAAGAAATTACAATCATACGACCTACGTATGCTAAAAGACCCTGACACGAAAATGAGGGTCCAAGCCACTTTAAACGAGCAAGTGACTGCAATTAGAGACGCATCGAACGAAGAACAAATGATCAAACAGATGACCGAAATAGTTCAAAATGTAAAGGATAGACACTTAAAGGCAGATAAATTAACCAAGAAGAAATCATGGATGACAGATGAGATCCTGAAACTAATGGACGAAAGAAGAAATGCCACAAATGACCCCGACACATACAAAACAATCAATATATATCAATAAGAAGGAAAATTAGAGAAGCGAAAGAAAAAGAAGCAATGGAGAGATGCCAAGAAATTGAGATTCTACAATCAAAGTACGATAGTCACAATGTACATAGGAAAGTTAAAGAACTCACAGGTGGACTAAGACGCAGACAGAGGGGAAATCTAACTGATTCTGACGGAAACATCATCTTAGATAAACAGAGTAAAATTAGAACGTGGAAAGAATATCTAGAAAAACTATTTGAAGACCAAAGAGATAACACCTTTGAGCTAGAAGAAGAAGTAAATGATGGACCAAGAATATTACAGCAGGAAGTTTATTCTGCCATAACACAGCTAAGGATGGCAAAGCAGCAGGTCCCGATAATATACAAGCAAAACTACTTAAACTGATGGACAACGAATCAATAGCAATAATCACAAGGATATTCAACAACATAAATACAACTCTGGACAAATACCAACAGAATGGCTATAATCGAGTTTATTGCACTTCCAAAAAAACCAGGAGCCAAAAAGTGCGAAGAATACCGTACGATAAGCCTGATGAGTCATCTCCTAAAATTGTTGCTAAAGGTAATCCATATGAGAATTTACAAGCTATGTGAAAGTAAAATTTTGCCCAACCACTTCGGGTTCATAAATGCTGTTGGTACGAGAGAGGCTTTGTTTTCAATACAAGTCTTATTCCAGAGATGCAGAGACGTAAATTGCGACGTATACGCATGTCTGGTTGATTACGAGAAGGCGTTTGATCGAGTACAACACGCCAAGATAATGCAAATACTAAAAGAAGCAGTAATTAACAACCAAGATCTGAAAATAATTAGAAACTTTTACTGGAATCAGACTGCAAACCTCAGAGTTGACGGTGAACTCACCGAATATGTCAAAATCATGCGTGGAGTGAGGCAAGGCTGCATTTTGTCCCCCCTAATTTTCAATCTTTACTCTGAAAGAATATTTATCGAAGCTTTGCACGAAACTGAAAAAGGTATTCTACTAAACGGGTACCGGCTAAATAATATCAGGTATGCAGATGACACCATAGTATTTGCGGACAACCTACAAGTCCTGATGGACAAAATCACGTATTACAGTCAACAATATGGACACAATATAAACGTAAAGAAAACAAAGCTTATGATCGTCAGCAAGAAAAAAATAACAGAAGGTCAACTCTATATCAACCAAACCCCTGTAGAAAGAGAGGCCCTACAACTACCTCGGCACCATAATAAATGAAGAATGGACCAACAACCAAGAAATAAGAGCGCGCATCGGAAAAGCTAGATCAATCTTCAACCGTATGGGGGCGTTTTTCAAGAGCCACAACCTTTCTCTTGGTAAAAAAGTAAGAATGCTGAGATGCTACATCTTCTCTGTCCTTTTTTATGGTGTTGAATCATGGACCTTAAACGAGGATATGTGCCGAAAATTGGAAGCATTTGAGATGTGGCTATATCGGAGAATTCTTAAAATCCCATGGACTGATCAGGTCACAAATGAGGAGGTTCTTAGAAGAATGGGGAAGAACCGAGAAGTACTAACCACCATCAAATCTCGAAAGTTGGAATACTTTGGACACATTATGCGAAATGAATCCAGATATGCCCTCCTACAAGCCATCCTGCAAGGAAAAATATTTGGAAAGCGAGGTCCAAGAAGAAGAACATCCTGGTTAAAGAACCTCAGAACCTGGTTCAACACAACATCTGTGCAGCTTTTCCGCGTTGCTGCAGATAAAGTGAAGATTGCCATGATGATCGCCAACATTCGTCACGGATAGGCACATCAACAAGAAGATTTAACTTAGTAATATACTAAGAATAGCAGGAAAACATATTATGGCGTAGAAGCTATAATGTTGAGCCTTATCGCCTTTATAGTGAGCCTAGTACTGGTAGATCTATCAAAATAAACAGGTTGCGGTGACTAGCTCATTTAGAGAGAATAAATGAGGTGGAGCCGTCGATAGACATTTAAAACCGAAGACCGAATGGATAGGTCTGGATCCCTCGTATGAAAAAAAAGTTGATTAATAGCAAGCTGAAAATTTGTTAATAGCTTAAGGGTGCCTAGTCGGACAAACTTTGATATATGGGAACACTGGAACAGGGGAAGATGTAATTGTGGAACAGATTAAAAATTTGGAACAGTTTTCGTGGTCTGACCGTTCCAAATTTTTAACCGGTTCCACAATTAAAACTGCCCCTGTTCCAGTGTTCCCATATATCAAAGTTTATCCGACTAGACACCCTTAAGCTATTAACAAATTTTCAGCTTGCTATTAATCAACTTTTTTTACATACGCGGGATCCAGACCTAGGAGTTAGGAGAAGAGGCAGGTCCAGAGCACGATTCAAGAACCAGGTGGAAGACGACTTGCGAGTGTTAGGATTGCGAAATTGGAAAACCAAGGCGAGGGATAGGAAGGAATGGAAGCTGATTCTGGAACAGGCCAAGACCCACCATGGGTTGTAGAGCCAATGATGATGATGAACTACTAAGAATAAAATAAGAGACAAAAATATTTCTTTTTGATTCTGGGCCCTGATTCTAATCCATTTCGAGGTCGATATTTAATTTCGACGCCGCCATGATGGTCGCAATTTATAGCGATTCTTATTCATTTCGATATTAGTTACAATTTACTGCTCAAAATTTGGGTTGGTGCTCCGGTTTATTGGATTTATTGGCTACGCAACCACCGCAACATTTGTTGATAGCCTGGGAAAATTATCGAAAAAATGCCATTTTTGGGAAAAGTTATTTACCAGCTATTTTATTGCTAAAATCGAATCTTAAGATTGCATATATTAGTAATATGGGGTATGACAAGTCAGCAGAAAGTGTGTTATTTTATTTATAAACAAATTACCACTCCCAAATCTTCTTTTTTTTTAATTAGTGCTCTGTAACTCCTACGATTTTTCCTTTAAACCAAAAACACTCAAATAAAAATTCACCGTAATTTAGTTCTGCAAAGCTACTTTTTTTCCGATTTCCTTCAACAAAAATTTTACTCGGAAAATCTGAGTTTTCCCAACAAAATCTGCAATTCTCAATTAAAACTTTAGGGAAGTAATTATTTATCAATAATTAAATAAATTGATGACAAGAAAGATTTTTTATAGTAGATTATTAATCAGAAGGCCGGCGACAATCTAACCAATAGTTTAGCAATAATTAAAATGTTAATTAAAAAATTTCGGTAGAAATAATAACCAGAAAGATTATGATACATCAGAATAACTATGATTTTCGTATAAAAAAGCACTATACCTATACCTATTTAACGTACTTTACAGAATTGAAATTGGACTATTTGAGCGGTCTCAGGAATGTTATAAAGAAACAATTTTTTGGCTTATAAACAAATAGAACCCCTCAGAAAATATTAAATTAAATTAAATTAAGTTAACGCTGCTGAAAAGGGCACGGCTTCTGTGCCCCTTTCGAAGAAAAAAAAATTGAATTGCGAGGAGTGGTTCCAGGTATAACCGGTCAAATTTGACCGGCATTTGCGACAGAGTTATAAACAACAGGATTTCAAGCTTTGGACCATTACCGTTTTATTCCGGTCCTCTTTGTACATACAAATTTTTATATCTTCAAGACACTCATAACAAAAAAAGATTTATGTCACCAAGTTATTTAATTATTGATAAATAATTACTTCCCTAAAATTTGAGTTGAAAATTAAAGATTTTGTTTGGAAAACCCGAATTTTTCGAGGAAAATTTCCGCCGAAAGAAATCGGAAAAAAATATCTATGTGCAGAATTAAATTACAGTGAATTTTTATGCGAGTGTTTTTGGTTTAACGTTAAAATCTTCTGAATTACAGAGCAATAATTGAAAAAAAAGATTTCGGAGCGCTAATTTGTTTATAAACCAAATAGCACACTTTCTGCGGACTTTGCATAGCTATATTACTAATATATGAAATCTTAAGATTTGATTCCAGCATGTCCAGCAATAAAATAGCTGGTACATAATTTTCCTTGTTTTATACTAATTTTCCCAGATTATTACCTTACATCTTTCATTGTGTTGATAATTCACGTTGTGGAAATTCTCAATTATTATATTTCTAATTTAATATTGTTCTATCTAATTCCTCCAAAACCAGCAAATTTCCATAAAACCCAGCCATATTAATACCTTTTGCTTTAGTTTTCCTTGCAAGAAACAAACAAAACGCATCTCCTAAACTAAACCTAACCTCGCTTTCGGACATGCCATTCATGTCCGTGTCACAATAATTTCGACTCGAAATTATAATATCAACCATTTTTTTGGAGTCGCTATTAATTTCGATAAGTCGCTATTTTGTGACATCATTCGTTAGTTCAACTAAAATCCACAAGGCTCGCACAGTCGCATTTCAACGTCCCCATAGTGATTGCGACTCGAGTCGAAATTTGAATTAAAATCAGGGCCCTGTTTTCGACAAAATAACAGGAGAGTTTCAAGAAAACCTGCATTAGCGTTTTAAATCTATTGATGATGGGGTGTTGCTAGAAAATACTGAAAAATGTTTTATAGTGCAATGTAGAATTAGTTGTTATGACATTTCCAGCTAATAAAGTTACTGATAAAAGGATAAAACTCAGAAATTGATAAAATTCTATAACTTCTTCATGAACAATAATTTGATGAGATTAAATCCTCACTTAGAATCAGCAATGCGGATTTTAATCATTATTTTAACCTTTGATTCATTAATTTCGTGTGACATTCAGATTTTACACTTTGTAGATTAAAAATGAACATTCTAATTGTTGTTCTCCAAGTCACCTATTTGATTTATTGCATAACATGATCAAACGTTGTACAAAATCATTTCGGTGTCATGAAGAGCTATCAGAGCTATTGGAACTTTCTGATTCAGACTTCTTATGACGTTTTTTAGATTTCTTTTTTGATTTAGATTCATATCGACTTTTTGAATGTTTTCTGAAACAAAGAGGATAGAGTAAATACATCAATAAATAATGAAGACAATAGAATACAACATAATATACAGTGGTAGGGGAGCCCAAGTGGGGATTTTTGCAGTAACACGAGCGCGTCAGATTATCATATGGGGAGAAACCTGGTACCCTGTAGATCCTCTACCATATATTGGCTCTAAACACAGGCGAGTTCGTTAAGGGGGTAGTACGTTCTTTGAAGGTAAAATATTGCAAAACCTCTAAATTTTAAAGAACTGCTTGGATGGATTGACATGAAATTTGGCATACACATAGCTAATAAGTCAAAGCAAAAAAGTGATATAGTGCCGATGTGTGCTTTTGCCCTAGGGGTGAGTTTCACCCCCTTTTGGGGGTGAAAAATATATGTTCGAAATAAGTCCGGAAATGGATAAAATGTCCAATTCTAAGCAATTTTTGTTCTATAAAGTTTCTTCACCAAGTTAATACTTTTCGAGTTATTTCCGAGTGAATATGTTAATTTTTCTACAAAATAACTACGTTTTCAAACGGTTTTTCGCAAATAACTCAAAAAGTAAGTATTTGGTGGAAAAAAATTCTTATTAAAAATATAGCACGTAAAAAAGTGAAAAACTTGGTGTATATATTAGGTCACTGTATCTAGTAGAAGCAGAGTTATAGCTAATGAAAAATAGGTTCATATTCGTCAAATTCCAAATCGTATATTTTAACGTGCCATAACCAAAAAACAAAGCACTTTTTGAGAGAAAAATAATTTTAACTTTTTTAAAATGTTTAAAAAAATGCTTATTTTTGTTTTAAAAAAAAAAATTAGCATCAAAAGTAAACAAGTTACGCTCAAAATAAAGTGGGTCCCTTTTTTTTGGTAAGAAAGCGGGAAAATCACCCACTAATTAGTATTTCAAATGAACTTAATTGTTGTCACTTCACAAGTTTTTTACTCCGTATGTATTGATCATACGATCTGTAAGTTTCGTCGGTTTAAAGTCTTTATTTTTGAAAGAGCTGTAGTTAAAAGGGCTTGAACGAGTCACTTATCACGAGTGTATGCAAACTTAGAAACACCTAATCTTGACCAATTTTTGTCTTACAGAAAAACAGAAAAATACAAAATATTTAGAAAAGTAAAGCCAGCTTTTTTATTGTTTAAACTTTTGGTATCTCTAACAATTTTTAAGTTATTTTGAAAAAAAAGCATTTTTTCAAAATTAAAATTTTCAAAAATTTTACTTTAAAACCAATTTTTTTTCAAAAATAAGCACTTTGAATCGATGAAACTTACAGATCATATAAACATAACATAAGTAAAGTAACTTGTGAAGCGGTTACGATTAATTTCATTTAAGTTGATAATTGGGGGGTGATTTTCCTGATTTTTTTTGCCAAAATAAAAGGTACCAACTTTATTTTGAGCGTACTTGCTTACATTTAATGCTAGAAATTTTTTTTATAAAAACAGAAAAAAAGATTTTCTTAAACACTTTAAAAAAGTTGTAATGTGTTTTCCCCAAGAATGCTTCATTATTTGGATATTTCGCATTGAATTATTCTATTTGGAATTTTTCGAATATGAACCTATTTTTTATTGGCTATAACTCTGCTTTTACTAGGTATAGGGACCTAATATAGGGTCTAGGACATTTCGCCGTCGCCGTTTCGCCGTCGCCATTTCGCCGTCGCCGTTTCGCCGTCGAGCCATTTCGCCGTCGCCGTTTCGCCGTCGAGCCATTTCGCCGTCGCCATTTCGTTGTTAGCATTCGTACTTATAATTTCGGGATGATCATTATTTGTATATAAGTTTTGAATGGTTTTCGAACGATTATATACTATCACTTTTGCATAATGAAGTTTTTTATTTTTGATACAGTAAAAACAATTGAAATTGAAATCCCTGAAAATATTTTATTTTTCAGACGAAAACAGTGTATACTTGAATACGAAAATATAACTTGGTTTTACTAGCAACATCAGCATTTTATTTACACTGACATTTAGTATAAAAAAAGTTAGTATATTATCACCTTCTTGCGACATTTAGTATAAAAAAAGATAGTATGTTGTCACGTTCTTGTAAACTTAACCAATGCCGGGATGGCGACGGCGAAACGGCCGACGGCGAACTGGCTCGACGGCGAAACGGCCGACGGCGAAGTGGGTCGACGGCGAAACGGCGACGGCGAAACGTCCCAGTCCGCCTAATATATACACCATTTTTTTCACTTTTTTATAGGCTTTTGCTAAGAATTTTTTTTTTCGACAAAATGCTTACGTTTTGAGTTATTTGCGAAAAACCGTCTAATAACGTGGTTATTTTGTTGAAAAATGAACATATTCACTTGCAAATAACTCGAAAAGTATTGATTTGGTGAAAAAACTCTATAGAACAAAAGTTGCTTAAAATTAGTCAGTTTATCCATTTCGGAACTTATCTTGAACATATATTTTTTCACCCCCGAGATGGGGTGAAACTCACCCCCAAGGCAAAAGCACACATCGGCACCATATCACTTTTTTTCTATGACATGTTAGCTATGCGTAAGCCAAATTTCATGTCAATCCAAGAGTTTCTTTAAAATTTACAGCAAAAACCGTGAAAGAATGGACTAGGGGGCCGAAAAAAATCTATCCTTAGAAAAACTTGAAATTGTCAGATTAAGATAACGTAAGTTAAGTACATGCAAAACAGTGTATATTTCAAAAATCTGTCGATTTGGGCGGGGCGTAAGGAAATGGGTGAGTCATAAAGTTTCACAAGAAAAAAGCGAATATTTTGCGAAATGAACGATAGATCTAAAAACAAAAAAATACGTGCTCAATATTTTTCAAAAATCTATCGAATGATACCAAACACGACCCCTCGGTGAGGGGTGGGGGTTAAATTTAAAATTTTAAATATGAATCTAGCGATATTTCGCGAAATTAACATCGGATCAAAAAACTGAAAAATACACTTATTCAGTATGTTTGAAAAATTTATCGAATGGCACCAAACACAACCCCCCACGGAAGGGGGTGGGGGGTTACTTTAAAATTTTAAATAGGAGCCCCATTTTTTATTGCAGATTCGGATTCCTCACGTAAAAATAAGGAACTTTTATTAGAAACGTTTTTTCGAATTATGGATAAATGGCGCTATCGGAAAAAACGATTATTGGAAATGGAAAATTAAATTAAAAATGGGAAATTAAATTAAAAATGGAAAGTCCCCACTAAAATGGAAAACTTTACTTAACTTTTTTTGGTTTTAGAACCTACTCTTCACATCCCAATAGGTCCCCAAAGCGCTCGAGTGACTGCACATTTAGCATACTTTCCTCCCCTACTACAGGTTATACAGGCTTAATATACAAGTGGTTTTCACCCTGTATAATAATTATTATTATAGCGTGTGTTTAGCTTTATGTGAAAAAATAAAAAGTTTTAGAGGAAGTTGATAAAGGCTGTAAAAAACTGACATCACTTCCAAATTCCGTAATTAGTTCTTAAAGTATCAAAGAAATTTTAATGTTTACCTTTTATGGGATTTTTTCCTCTTTTTCTTCCTCTTTTTGTTTTCATCTTCCTCGTCATCACTATCACTTCGCCTTTTATCTCGGTTTTTGTGTTTCTTCTTTTCTTTTTTATGATCTCTGTCTCTAGACCTCGACCTACTTTCATCTCGATCTTTGTACTTATCCTTCTTGTGCTTCTTTTTCTTGGGCGGAGAATCTTCAGAATCCAACTCTATCACTTCTATACAGTCAGAATCCCTACGTAGCGGCGTTTTTTCTTTCTCTGTTCTCTCTTTCTCTGTTATGTCTTTCTCTGTCCTCTCTTTCTCTGTTCTGTCTTTCTCTGTTCTCTCAGGAGTTCTCTCTTCGGGTTGGTGATTCGTTTCGGCCGACTTAAGTTTTAAAAAGGCCGCAGCCTTTCTCTTTCGTTCTAGTTGAAGAGCTTTATCTTTTGTTGCAACAACAGACAATTTGTCTCTAACCGCTGCTAATTTGTCCTTAACCTTATCTTCGGCTGAAAACAGTTCAAAATTTAGACTAGATATATTTAACACATTATTCGCGGTATGCAAGTACTTGGAAGGGAATTGAGAAACGATCGTGCGCGAATAGCGGAGAAATATTGCAACTTTCTTAAATAATTCATATTGTCAATTGAAATTGTCAAATTGACGTACATTTCATATCTACTGTCATTGAAGAAGAAAAATTATATGTTGCTCCACAATATTGATATGACATGCAATTATTATATAAAGGTAAATTTAATTAATTGTATTTTGCTTGCAGTACTGCATTTTAATAACTAATTTTATTTGCTACATACAATTGTTTACGTTTTAATAACATAACCTGAATCTTATTTTTTCTTCTTATTATTTTTTTTGGACTATGGCCTTGACAATTATCCAGTAACCAGGACTAATATAATTGGCCAGTATAATTAAAAGTGCGAATAAAGTTGCAGAGCGTAGAAATAGGTGTCGCTTTGCCGAACTTGCACGGTCTCAATAGGGTAGAGTCCTATTAAATAGGAATAAATTTTATAGATCACTGAAAATTTAATTTTTTTCAACCCTTAAAATTTGTTTAAATTTAAACAAAAATTTTCCATAGATATCTTAGTAAACTGAATTATAATTTTTAATGTATTATATTTCTAATATTCTTTTAATAAAAAAAATTATCAATATCGGACTCTTTTGACTTGGTTTAAATTTAAACATTTAATAATAAAAGTTTCCTATCGGCCCTTTTTATCGTTTTCTGGAATATTCTTAATCCAGAAAACATTAATTAACATTAATAATATTAATTATTAATATTCGTTATAAACTATACAGTGATGAGCGCGCTAATAACCGTCAAAATAGCGCAAAAGATGGAAAACATATTAAATTGTGAAATAAAAAGAAATAAAACTAGTAAAGGTGTTACAATTAGCGATAGTAACATATACATTGACATTATATTGATTGTTTCCCACCTTTAGACGTATCAGAGGAGTATGTCAACTAAAACTGGACTGTATTAAAGATTTAGGTGTTTTGTTTGACAGAAAATTAACTTTTATACCACATATTACAGACATGATTAATAGGAGTATGCGAAATCTTGGATTTATAACACGTAATAGTTCTCAACTGTCACCGAATTGTTTTTTAAGGTTATATGTTTCTTTTGTGCGCTCATTGCTGGAATATGCCTCAATTATATGGTCACCTTACTATGATTGTCACATTAGAAATATTGAGTCCGTCCAGAAAACATTTCTTCGTTCTTTGGCATTTCGAGCTCATATCAATATTTGTCAGGGTTTTAACATTAATTATGATCTGGTTAATCAAACATTTAAATTGGATAGCTTGGAAGTAAGAAGGGCTAAATCAGATTTAACAATCATTTATAAAATATTAAATGGTCTATATCATTGCCCAACTATCTTACAAGCTATAAGCCTCAATACTGTCCAAAGACGGGTTTCCCCAATTTTTCGGATACCTTATCATAATACGAACTATTGCTTTTACTCCCCATTGTCACGCACCTTGCGTCTAATTAATCATAATCAAAACAGTCTTGATCCATTTGTGGACAGTCTTCGTGTATTTAAAAGAAGCATACATAATTCAGTAACTGAAGTAAAGTACTAAGTTCCTATAATTTATTAATTATTTATTATTGTTACTAATTTAATTTTGTTGGTTTTTATTGTTGTCATTGTTGTGATTTTTATTATCTTTTGTTATTTGTTATTTTAGGTTAAAATTGGTTATCTTTACTGTTTACCATAATATTTCATTTTTTTTATACATTTTTTGTAAATTGGCTCTGCCGTTTATTGAATAAATTGAATTGAAAAACTGTCACTGTGACAGTGGCATTTCTCAAACTCGTCCGATACGTCTAAAGGTGGGAAACAATCAATATAATGTCAATTTTTAAGCTACTATCGCTAAATTTAACACCTCTACTAGGTTCATCCCTTTTATCTCACAACTTAATATGCTTTCCACCTTTTGCGTTATTTTGCCGGTTATTAGTGCGCTCATCACTGTATACGTCGGTCAGATGGCTCAGAAGGCCGAGGCGCTCGATCGACAAATCTAGCGGATATACGATCGAGGTTCGATCCCCGGCCCAGTTATTGACAAAAAAGGGCAACGTCCTAGTATAAAATTCTACAGAATCTACGACTTGGTCTGGGTCTGGACTAAACTGGCGTCTGATCGGCCTATGGAGGAGCGGACGGCAAGGGTCAAGGGCTTGCGGCTTGGTGATACTGCTCCATAGATCCCAACCGAAGGGCGTTGGCGCCTAATAAGGGTGTATATACAGGGTGTTTCTAAATAAGTATGACAAACTTTAAAGGGTAATTCTCGTTGAAAAAATAATGATAGTTTGCTCGATAAACATATGGCTGCAAATGCTTTGTTTTCGAGATACGCAGTGTTAAATTTTTTCTTTCAAACTGCCAGTTTACTTATTGCTCTAAGGGCCGGTTGTTCGAACGCTAATCAACAATGATCACTATCAAATATGTAATTACTGTCATAACTGTCAATGTCAACTTTGGTTGGGTTGCTGAAAACATAATTGATTATAATTATGAGATTAGTTAATCAATTAACATAACAATTATTAACATAATTGATTAACTAATTTCATAATCGTAATCAATAATTATGTTTTCAGCAACCCAATCAAAGTTGACATTGACAGTTGTGACAGTAATTAAATATTTGATAATTATCATTTTTGATTGTCGTTCGAACAACCGGCCCTTAGAGCGGTTAAGCTATGAAAATGAAATTTGGAAGGGTTTTAAGAGGTAATTATTGAATATTTTTTGACATACAAATAAGAATTTTGTATTCTTATTTTGTAACGGTCTGAATTTTTTTAATGAAAAAAACAGTACACTGAGATATTTCGAATTAAAAATTATTTTTGAGTTACTGGTTTAATTTATGATAAAAAACCTTGCCTTATTTTAATATGGTGCACCGTTTTTATGTAAAAAAATATTAGCACATATTTTTCATTTCTTTAATACATTATCAATAAACTATCTAATACAATAATACTAAACTAATACAATAACAGAAAATAACACTAATAAGATTTAAACTAGGCTCAAAGCTACAACAAATGTTCAAAATGACCTTCAGAGGTGACACATGAATTTTATATTCATCATTGGCGCGCGTACGGGTAATGATCTGAATTTTTTTAATGAAAAATATAGTGCCCCACTGGGATATTTCAAATTAAACATGATTTTTGAATTCCTCGTTTAATTTACGACAAAAAATCTTTCTTGGCATTTTTTCATATGATGGCCGTTTTTCTGCAAAAAATGAAACATCTTAACGTTTACAAAGCATTTGAAATAAGTTTCTATTCGTACGGAAACTACCTCGAATACTTTGTAAGCGTTAAGAATTATTATTTTTGAAGTTATACTTCTTTAGGCGCGACTGAGAGTAAAATTTCATAATACTGCGCGCATGCGCGCACAGACAGTATAGCGTTTAGTTGCTATCTTTCAAGTTATGTATAAATATATCAGTGCAAGAAAAGGTGTGAAAAGAATATATTAGTGTTTTTAGTAAATATATTTATTATAATTTTTGTGTCTTTGGATTTGTACACAGGTGTATTAATTTCCACAGGAGTAAGATGAGTATTATTAAAACATTTTATTGTATATTTATTATACTTCACCTTGCCTATTTGTTACCGTGAATTGTCATTAGGTACGTCCGAACCGATATAGACACAGTCCTCGTAGCGTATTTGGTATAGCATTCGGCCAGAGATCGAGAGGTCTTGAGTTCGAATCCCTAGCAATCCTATACTTTTTTTATTTTTTTGAAAGCGGTCAGCACAAAATTAGTTTGGTGTTTAAAAAAATTAAAACAAACTGTTTAAAGTATATTTATTTTTAAGAAATCATATAATAGAAGTATAACTTCTTACGTGCGTACAAAGTACACACACATTGTTTTTTTGTATTAATCTTATTAGTGTTATTTTCTGTTATTGTTCTAGATTAGTATTATTGTATTAGACAGTTCATGATAATGTATTAAAAAAACGAAAAATACGCGCTAAACTGTTTATTTTTTTACAAAAAACCGGTGCACCATATGAAAATAAGACACGAGAGTTTTTTTATCATAAATTAAAGGAGGAACTCAAAAATAATTTTTAATTTAAAATATCTCAGTGGCGTACTATTTTTTTCTTTAAAAAATTCAGATCATTACCCGTATTCGCGCCAATGATGAAAACAAAATTCCTATTTGTATGTCAAAAAATGCGCAATAACTTCCTCTTAAAACCTACCAAATTTAATTTTTATAGCTTAACCGGTGTTAGAGTAATAAATAAATTGGCAGTTTGAAAAAAAAATTCAACACCCCGTATATTGGAAATGACGCGTTTGCGGACATATATGTTTATCAAGCAAACTGTCATTATTTTTTTATGTAGAATGACTCCTTACAGTTTGTCATACTTCTTTAGAAACACCCTGTATATGTATAAACTATATTCACACACTTTGTACTGGCGAAAAATGTGGAATGCGCAACCCAGCCTCTCGAAATCAGGATCTTCTTGATTTTTAGCGCGTGCAATTATCATCGCACGGGGAAGAACGACAGTGTATGGGCAAATACTATTGACTGTAATACATCCAACTCCCACAGAAATCTGGAAGCACGTTGCCACTAGCGCCTCAGTCGGCTTGAGTTGAACTACGTTTTGACAACGTAAAATTTGACGTAAGAATTCAAATTTAATTTTATAAATTTTTGAATAACGAGCTAATTTTGCTAAATTAAATTAAAATAAAAATAGTTCAAACACTTACACAAAAACAATAATAAAGCAATTTTATAAATGTAAGGTTAGATTGCTCTGGTTATCCCACTCATACCGCTAGATGGCACTATTTTTTTGCTTCCTTAAAATTAATGGGAAATGTCAAGAGTTGTATGTATTACAGTCAATAGTATTTGGTATGGGCAACAAGTCTCTGCATGTTTTATTTTCAATCAGTGGCGTAGCGTAGGATCACTCGTTGGATGTTTCATATTATTCAGAATTTTATGAGAAAACAAACAGTGTATTAAGGTTTATGGTTGACCTAAGGACCATGCCGAGCGATTTTATTACTGAATTCCTAGGGCGTTACAGAAGTTATCCCTGTTTATGGCCAATTAAAAATAAAGAATATTTTCTTTAACGCAAACACGCCACTGTCATTAATAAAATATATTTTTTGACGTCGTGTTCACTTTATCATGTATGATGGTTAGTATCAACATTTGTAATTATTCCTAAGAAGCAAAATTCAAAAGAATGCTCAGAACACCGTACAATTGCGTTAATGATGTCTATAAAGTGATGATTTTACAGAAAGCTGGATGGTGAAATTAGTGATAACCGATTAGGCTTTAGAAACGGCATGGGAACTAGGGAAGCATTATTCGGTATAAATATGATCATGCAAAGAAATCTAGACAAAAACCAAGACATGTACACATGCTTTATTGATTTCGAAAAAGCATTTGACAAGGTCGAGCACGACAATCTAATTAATATCTTAAAACTGAAAAACATTGACAGCCACGACATCAGAGTAATTTCAAAGCTCTACTGGAACCAGAAAGTCGAAATAAGAATCGAGGATCAAATGTCGGAATAGAAATTCTTCGGGTGTAAGACAGGGAGGTATATTGTCACCACTACTGTTTAATATACAGTGAGGACGTTTGAGTTGGAATAAATTCATTAGGGAGCTTTCAAGTATTACGTAACGCAGGTTAGGTTGGGGGGGGGGGGTCAAAAATCTTTAAAAATTGCGTTACGCAATAGTTAAACGCACATTACAGTGCGTTACGTACGGGGGAGGGGGTCAAAAATCTTCAAAAATTGCGTTACGTAATACTTGAACGCTCCCTTATCTCGAGAATGGACGAATTTGAAGAGAAATCCTGAGACACGTCGATTTTTATTTTTAAATTATGACTTTTTGGCATATATATCATACTAGTGACGTCATTAATCTGGGCGTGATGACGTAATCGATGATTTTTTTAAATGAGAGTAGCGGTTGTGTGACAGCTTATTTGAAAGCTTATTTAATTTTCTATCCCATAATATAAACATTAACATAATTATTTATACAGGGTGTACAAAAAAAATTATTTTATTAAATTAATTTACACAAGAAGAAGAATTTAAGCAATTTATTTAATCCAAAATACATTTTACTGCTGTCATAAAAACAGGTAATATTGTTTATTTCACAAATAACCATTGCTTTTCGCTTAAATTCACTGTTCAAACTGCTAAGAGACAGGTGGGTGGCAGTTTTAACATTGAATTTAAGCAAAAAACAATGTTTATAATTTGTCAAATAAACATTTCTTTCTGTTTTCTGACAGCACTCAAATGTATTTTGAAATAAATGAATTACATACATTCTTCTTTTTATCTCAATTAATTTAATTTAAAAAAAATCTTTTGGACTCCCTGTATAAATAAATATGTTAAAGTGTATATTACTGAATCGACAATTAAATAACCTTTCAAATGAGCTATCATACGACCCCTGCTCTCATTTAAAAAAATCATCGATTACGTCTACGTCATCACGCCCAGATGAATGACATCACTAGTATGACATATATGCCAAAAAGTCATAATTTAAAAATAAAAATCGACCTGTCTCAGGATTTCTCTCCAAATTCGCAACTTCTCGAGATTTTATTCCAACTCAAACGTCCTCACTGTATATAGCGAAGCAGTCTTCCAAGAAGCTTTAAGAGAGTGTAAGGATAGGGTGATCATAAATGGTGAAATCCTTAATAATATAAGATATGCCGATGACATTGTCATATTTACTTCAACTCTACAAAGTCTGACAAACATACTGAAACGACTGAACGAAAAGTGTACCGTTATGGTATTAAAATGAACTTAAATAAAGCAAAATTCATGGTCATTACAAAACATCCGAAAGACAACGAGAGACTCCATATTAATAATATCCCGATAAAAAGGGTCGATTAATACAAATATCTAGGAACATTGGTTAGTCGAAAACGCTGAACAAACACAAGAGATTAAAAGCCGTATAGAAATAGCAAGAGCAAAATTTGTGAAAATGAAACATCTATTAATTCTATTATGTAGTAGAGACCTAAGACTGGATCTAAGAATAAGGTTGTAATGCTGTAACGTTTTTACAACTTTGCTCCAAGGTTCTGAGGCCTGGACATTGAAGCAATTAGAGATTAAGAAATTGGAAGCTTTTGAGCGTTGGTGTTATCGAAGAATGCTACGAATATTGAGTAGACAAAATTAGCAATATTGACGATTGAAGTCGTTGATAGGGTTAATACGAGAGACGAAATTATACAGACAATTAAGAGGTGGAATCTTGAATATTTCGGTCATATAGTAAGAGGTCCTCGTTGTAGTGTGCTGCGTTTCATTATATGTAGAGGGCAAAATAAAAGGTAAGAGATGTAGAAAGAAGACGAACCTCCTGGTTACGAAATCTAGGGAATGATTTAGTCTGAGCTCTAACCAACTAACCAACTATTTAGAGCTGCTGTAAGTAAAATAAGAATTGCCATGTTGATATCGAACCTTAAGAAGAAGAAGAACCCAGCAAACAGGTTTGAGCCCAGTTACGTGATGATTACGTTAAATTTACGGCAAATTTCAACGAATACGTAACTCGGTGATTTATGACGGGAAAAAAACGTATTTCAGTGCCAAATCATTCACCTATATATTAGGGCTTCCTTTATACATGTTTGACATTAGAAATAATATAAAATCATAATGACGAATATAGTACATGTTTTTATAATAGGTGTGAATGTCGGTTACATCGCAAAGGTACGTTTATTTCACGTAATAATCACGAAACAGAAATAACTTCCTTTGGTTAAATTTTGAGAAATATTTTGGAAAACAAAATTTTACAACGGTGTTGGTTAAATACGTATCGCTTGAATTTTACTCACTGTATTTTATGAACGTCGAAAAATAAGATGTATTTCACGTAAAAGTAATGTAAATAATACCAATATTTAAAAAAAAAGTTTATGATTTCGCTTTTAAAACCATTTAGCATAACTATTTCAATCCAACCTTGATTTGACGCTATTTTTTTCTTTACAAGTATCACAGGAGCTAAAATGATGAAAGTATCACAGTTGAGTCTAATTTTCAAATCGCGCGCGGTGATGACGTACTACCAAGCCTTTCTCCTCCTTTAAATACTATCACGTGACCACGGTACATGATTAACATAGTTGGTTCGAAAACTAAATTATTCGATTTATCGAATAATAGATACGTTCGATAGGATTATTTTTTTATATTATTCTGGTATTGAAATAGATTTTTACTAAGACCAATTAGTTAATTGTAGAATAATTTAAAAACAAAAAGAAAATACGTAATACTAATTTAAAGTAAGTAGAATATAGTTTAACTGTAATTTAAATATAATCGATTTTTAAAATCGATTATCATAACCACTAATATCAGCTTCTCACAACAAAAAGTAAAAGTGAAACGTGAAGAGCTTTATTTCCTTCGTTTTATTTAGGCGGCTTTATTTATAATGTCTTCCGTATTAACGTTTACCTCACTGCTCGAGGGTTGAAGTGCCGATGATGCAATTAGAAAAAAACAAGAAAGTGTCGAAGTGCCCTCCTAGAAATAAAAAGTGACCTGTGCACTTTGCCTGTGTTGTGTGTTTTGTGTTGGCAAATTTTTTAATGTGTCTTTAGGTCGGTACCATTTTTGGTTCATTATATTGTATAATAATAATTATACAAGACAAATGTTTTATTAAAGTCTCTAAATTCTACTAAATAAATACATTGTTAATACTTTATATTATGCTTGTTTTATTTATATCATATGAGAATAATTACGTGATTCATAAGTTAATTAAGGTCGAATTATTTACGTGAACCTAGGACGTATCTTTCACGTCAATACTAATATATACATTCCCTAAAAGATACGTTAATCAACACGTATTTGCAACGTGAATTTCCCGAAACATTTTATTGCTATTAAGGTAAATAACACGTCTATTGAAGACGAATTAGTCACGTAATTTAAAGACGTATTTTCAATGTGACATTCCAACCAAATTTTCACGTGAAATTCACGTAAGCAATTTACGTATATTGGTGACAAATGTACCCAAAATTCACGTAATTAACACGTCGGTCTATTTGCTGGGGAACTTACCTTTTTTAGCACCTTGCTTTTCTACACCATCCAGAAATTCCATCATTTCTAAAATGGGATCTTCATTAATACTAACAATTTTCTTTCCTATTTGATCATTTTTCGAGACATGTTTTTCATGTTTAGGTTCCTCATTTTTGGAAACAATTTTTTCATGTTTAGGTTCCTCATTTTTGGAGACAATTTTTTCATGTTTAGGTTCCTCATTTTTGGAGGCATTCTCTTGAACTTGTATAGGTGGAATCACCGGTTTCTGTACATCACCAATCCTCCACAAAATATTTTTCAATAAATGGGGTGCTGCAGGAGTAGGGGATTTTTGTGTTTCTGTATTTTCAGATGATGCCTGTTCCTCTTCATCACTACTTTCCTCGATAGGTAGAGCACTTTTTATCTCTTTGGGGAGTTCTTCTTTGGCTTTTTTTATAGAAAAGCTTACAGGGGCTAAAAAATACTTAGTTTGTTACAATGGTTTACAGAGGCTAAAAATTACTTAGTTGGTTAATAAGATCTTACCGCCTTATCGTGGCAGAAAATATCAAATACGATATAGCAAGGATCATAATTGTCCAGAACTCAGTAATGACTGATCTGTCAGCGTTACGGCAGTCACGACCATTACGCAATAAGAAAGTAGAGTATAATCGTCAGTAATTTAAACTTTTAAAACCAAAAACGAGAACTGAACTTATTAATTTTATTTTAAACTAAATTTTACACATTCTATCTATAATATGTAATATCTAATCTATACTCTGTTTTTTAAATAAAATGGTTACATTTTTTCAACTTACTTTAATTGCTCAGATAAGAGTAATTAGGCAACACTGATTCGACCTCATAATATATTTCTCCAAATTTGGGTGAATCAGAAAGGCATATGTGATATTATTAATATAATTTCAGGAGGCGTGGACTGTATGAGGTTTGCTGGTCTAATTAGAATTAAGAAAGGGTTATGATAAACAGACAATATGATAAGTGTATAAAAGTCTTACCAAATCCTTTGGCGCTGATCACTGATCGCGTTTTTATTAAACACATAATATGCCGTTTTCACACGCAATTTCACAACTGTTCCGTGCACGAGTTTTAATGTTTTAATGTTTAACGGTTATTTTATATCGGATTACTGTCTTATTTTGCAGAGATGTGTTGCCAAACGAAAGCTAACACACAAGAGAGATTACTGGCCACAATCTTAGTTTTCGTACTGAGATTTAGCAGAAAATAAAGGCTTACGCATTTTTCTTCCGTTCCCTTTGCGGGTCAACAGTAGAAGAGAATGTTGAGAGTGAGAAGATGTAAAGACACTCAATAGAAATCGAGATAGCATCGCGCGTTTCCTCGTTTCAGCAATAGTTGTCTGAATGGGTAGGGATGAAATGAACTATTAGGATATTGGCAAGGGGTGAATTAAGGTAAAGTTTAAAATTGAAGATGAAAAAATATTGAACTTATGCAGCAAAAAATATAAGATTATTAAAAATATAATATTATTTTTTGCATGTGAAAAATGAAACACTGGGGTATACAAGACATTTATCATCAGCTTTACAAGAGTCTTCTTAAGGTGCCGAGTCCGTATTTAGACGTTGGCCGTCATCAGGTTTACAAGTTCCTGAAACCGTTCTCTATCGGCTGCTGCGCGAAATAATTCTTCTACCGTGGAACCACACCGTTGTCTACTATTACGCAACCATGAAAGTTTCTTTCGACTAATCCATCTCTTTCTCTCCACTTTACCTTGTCTTATAAGGCGAAGTAGATGGTATTTAGGTCCTCTAATTATATGGCCGAAGTATTCTGTTTTTCTCCTCATTATGATCTGCTCATATTCTGTTTATGGGCAGATGTTCTGAATTCATCATTTGGAGAACATCTTCATTGGAAGTGTGCGAAACACACGATATCTTTAGGATTCGTCCATGGCACCATAATTCGAATTCTTCTAATTTATTTAGCATTTTGATTTTTAACGTCCATGTCTCACAACCATACAATAATATAGACCACACAAAACATTTCGGAACTTTCTTGCGAATATTCATCGACAGGCTTCGGTTACATAAAACTGGTTTCCAGGTCATAAAAGCCTTACGTGATATTTCGATCCTGGTTATTATCTCTTCAACGCAGTCGCAATTTACATTTAACCAACTGCCAAAGTATATAAAATGGTTTACCCGTTCTATATCCTCTCCATCAAGAGAAAGCACACCTTGACCTACATTAATCTTTCCAACTGCCATCCACTTTGTCTTTGAAATATTGATTTTTAGACCTCTCCGATAAGTTGCTTCACTGACTAGATTTACTAATGGCTGAAGAGCTTGTAAATTTTCTGCAAGAATGGCTGTGTCGTCAAAGTATCTGATATTGTTGATTACTTCTCTGTCCAGTCTTACTCCCTCTTATATGTCGACCAAAGCCTACCTAAAGATTTCTTCAGAGTACAGATTAAAAAGACTGAGTAACAAAATACAACCCTGGCGTGCTCCACGTTTGATGGGTAGTTTTCAGTACGACTATCCCCAACTTGGATAGAGGCTTTTACGAAATTTACACCACTATGTGGTAAAAAGGTTTTTTGAAAATATATATACGAAATTTACAAGAGTAAATTTCGTAAATAAATTCAATTTTTCTCTAAATTCTGGAAAAATTTTGAGAAGAATTCTAAGGTCATTTTTTGATGGTTTTGGGTTGGGGGTAGAACTGTTCGTTGGATCGTAACGTATGGGAGGAAAGAGGGTAGCTCAAGAAGTAAATAATAAAGGGTTTGTTGCAGTGGCGACGCGTGACTTTTTCTAAAGTGTTACCAAAACCAGATATATATATATATATATATATATATATATATATATATATATATATATATATATATATATATATATATATATATATATATATATAGACTTTAGTTTTTTATTGAGGTTGCAGTCATTTATTTCTAAGGGGCATATATATATATATATATATATATATATATATATATATATATATATATATATATATATATGATTATATATATAATGTATTTTATAAATATTTTTAATATATAGTGTCCCCATACATCAAAGTTTGTCCGACTAGACACAGTGAATTTTCAGCTTGCTATTAATCAACTTTTTTTTGGTACGCGCGATCCAGGTCTATTATAAAAATAGATGAAATACAGAAATAAAATTAAAAAATAAAAAATTTAAGAAATTATATAAAGTATCTACAAACTAAAAACATATTTGTTGTTTTTAGGTAAAATATGTATTATATCACCTTTATACTTTATTAAAAAATCCAAATTGTATAATTAGTATACTAATCAGTACATTCATTTGTCATTTTTAGCCTAAAATATTAAATAATTTTTATTTTATTGATTATACCTACACTACAATGTACTGTATAATCAATAGTATAATCAATATTATTATATGTCATATAATAATGTTGTTGTTAATTAATATATTTCGACAAGTAATTAAAATCGATTAATATGATTTATATAGGATAAAAAGGTATAGATATGTTATCTGTATAGTAAGCAAGTACAGTTACAAGTTATAAACTGATAATTAATAATGCATATTATGCAATAATCGAATCCAAAGGGCCGGTACGGTTAACTAACCGGAGTTTAATCGAGAAAATACCGGCCCTAAGAATAACAGGTCAAAACGGCAAACAGGTGTATGTTTTCAAAAAACTTTTGATAGTGTGTAAAAAATATTTTATTATCAGCTGATAATCATAAATAATTATCAGCTATTATTAGCTGATAATAAAATATTTTTTACACACTATCAAAAGTTTTTTGAAAACATACACCTGTTTGCCGTTTTGACCTATTTAGAAGTGTGTACAAGTCTTGCAGTCTTTTCCAATTCTAAGAATAACAGACTTCATAAATGGAATTATAATTATTCCCTATAATTATAATAATAATTAAAATTGCATTTATTAAGTCTGATATTCTTACGGTCGGTATTTTCTGTCCCGATAGACACCGGCCCTACCTAGCGTCACCAAATTAAAATTTGGTAACACGAATACTAATCCACAGCGGCTTCAGAGCCATCGTGCCCGCAAAATTTTCAGAGACGATCCAGTCCTGACCGATACAAAGATCCTACCATCGTTGCCACTCACAGAAGTGGTAACGGCGCGGCGCACGTTAAGGGCGTATTATAATAACGTGCAACCGATTTTACATAAACTCACTGATATTTTCGTGCGTCTAGTTGGCTATTTTACTGAATTAGGTAGATACTATTAACAAATATTTCTATTTTTAAAAAATATAAATGGAATTATTTCATAGTAGTCATAAAATATTTATTTGCAAATTTTAACTGTTACCAATGGTAACAATGGTTACATGGACGCTTCGCCAGTGGTTTGTTGGGGTAAGGGGCATATAGCATACAAACGGATTAAGAGGTAACATCAGCGCGCGGAAAACGCGTTCCAAGATTGTAGCTTTACTTTTGAATATTTTGTCGAGATATTTGGCACACATATTCGTAATATAGTAAAGAATGGCAGAAAAGAGCCCAATTTAAGAAATATGTTAGTATGTGGAAATTACTGTATAATTAACTAAAATATTACAAAAACGAGCCTGTACCGCCATTAAGAAGAAGAAAAAAATTGAATTTCTTCAAATAAACATTTTTATCCCATGCCTAGATTTTGTGTCACAATGGAATTACTAAAAGTCGATTATCTATAACAAGAAATCGAACTTGACTGACCTGGCAACATTTAGCGCGCCTATGAGTATACTAATTATTGTTTTTGACAGTATAGTGCCACTGTCACTGTTATACTGCCGACGCACTGTTGCCGCAAAGTTGAAAGTTCGCAGAACTTTCGTAAAACAAAAATATTGATGACGCGCTGATGTAGCTTCTTAACGTGCAGGGATGTGCGAGACGTCACACGATACGAATTAACGAGTAGAACTGAATGCTGAAAAAATCAACCATCATGTCATAAAGGCATTAGATACGTATCTTCACGCCTATTGGTCCGATTTTAATGCGTGAAACCTGGCACATCCCTGCACGTTAAGCCGTTTGGATACTACATGCCACTTATCCCCAGCCTTTCATTACTTATTTCTTGAGCTACCGTCTTGTCACGATCCAATGAACCGTTCTAACCAGCTTTGGAGAAAAAATATTATTGTGAGGTCGAATCAGTGTTGCATAATTACTTATAAGGACAAATGAGGCAAGTTCAAGAGAAATCATTAGAATACAACAAACCGGCCTATTTATGTTTCGTGGACCATAAGAAAGCATTTGACAGGGTCAAATTAAAGGACATTATCTATTTGTTACACTCAAGAGAGGTACACCTATAGGAATAATCAAAACTATCGAAAACATCTACCAAAACAACGCAATAAAAGTAAAAGTAGAAGATGAAGTAGCTGGCCCAATTGAAGCTACCAGTGGGATAAAACAGGGTGATTCCCTGAGTCCTTTATTGTTCAACTTGATCATGAATGAAATAATAAAAAAAGTAAGAACTAAAAATGATACCAAATGGGAGAAAAACAACTTAAAATAAACTGCTACGCAGACGATGCAATACTAATCTCCCAAAGTGAAGATGATTTACAACGTATGCTGCACCAATTTAAGATAACTGCCAGAAAATTTAACATGTTAATTTCCCCAAAAAAGACAAAATGCATGGTTATAAAAGTAAATTCAAGAACATGTAAATTGGAGCGAGAGGGTCAGATAATACAACAAGTGATGGAATTTAAGTATCTAGGCATCACACTATCTAGATACGGAAAGCTCGAAACAGAAGTGGAACATCAAGTGAATAGAGCAAACAGAGCCGCAGATTGCCTGAGTGACACAGTATGGAGAAATAAAAAGGTCGGAAAAGAAATGAAAGGCAGAATTTACAAAATAGTCATCAGACCAATAATGACATATGCGGCAGAAACACGACCTGACACAGAGAGGACAAAAAGATTGTTCGAAACAGCGGAGATGAAAACCCTTCGAAAAATCGATGATACGACACTATGGGACAGAGCTAAAAGTACAGATATTCGACGGAGATGCAAGGTGGAGAATTAATAAATGGGTAAGAAACAGCGGAGTAGAATGGAATGACCACATAAGCCGAATGACAACAAATATAGTAAGGACAGCGAGAGACGGTTCCCCATAGGAAGACGATCAGTGGGAAGACCACAAAAACGATGGAACGTCAACTTACTTGAGGCACGTTGAAAAAACAAACAGTCATGTCCATACAAATAGAAGAAGAAGACAAATAAAATTAGAAAAATATGTGATTTTAATTTAATGATAGTTAATATGATTAAACTCACCTATAACTTTCCTTTCCTTTTTTTCTTTTGGTGGCTTCTTCACCACCTCTTTCTCTTTATTGGTTTCTTGTTTTTCTTGTCCGTTTTTATTGTTTTCGTCCATGAACCGCTTTAGAGTTTCTTTATAATACTTATAAAACTTATGGCTTGATTGTAAAAACTCAAATCTCGGGTCATTTTTAGCCTTAACAATATCCTCAAACTGTTCTCCATTTTTGGAAACGTACAACGCCATCTTGTCTATGACAATTTTGGTTTCATCAGTTGGTGCTGCTGTGGATTCAACTTTTGTGACAGTTCGTACTTCTCTATCGTCGCTTTCTGTGCTGTCATCAGAATCACTGTCTGAGCCGGATCCATAGGCAGCGAGGGAAAGCAGAGGTTTGTTTACTTCTACTTTCTTCTTTTCACCAACAATTGTGACTGTTCTTTCATCTTCTTGATTTTTAACCGTTTCTGGTAACTGAGGTAGTTGAGGTACATTTGCTATGTAGGGATTTGTTTCCTTGTTTACGTTTGATACGATTTGTGCGTATGAATTGTTTGATTGTTGAAACTGTTGCAGGTACTGTGTGTACGCCATTTGTTGGATATAATGTTGTAGAGTCGGATCCAAGTTTTGGAAATCTGCTGGTGGTACGAATTGCCCTTAAAAAAATATATATTACATTTCTGATAACCAAAATAAGGGTATAAAATTTTGTTTAATGCTGATTTTTTTACAATGTATGAAAGTTATACACCACTGTGATGAGCTCGCTAATCGGCAAAATAACGTAAAAAACGGAAAGTATATTAAGTTGTGCATTATAAACAACTATATTTATGAACATAAAAATTTGCCTTATATTGTTTCCCACCTTTAGACGTAGCGGACGAGTTTGGCAACTACCAATGTGACAGTGACAGTTTTAGTTGACATACTCCTCTGATACGTCTAAAGGCGGGAACAATGAATATAATGTAAATTTATAGGTTTTTATCGGTAAATCTCTACAAGTTTCATTCCTCTTTATCTCACAACTTGTTATGTTTTCTATCTTTTGCGTTATTTTGCCGGTTATTAGCGCGCTCATCATTGTATTATACAACTATACACAGTCCAGTCGCCAGGACTAAAATATATTTGACATTCAAGTAAGCTTAACATAATGCCAGTGTTGTCATATCGTCAATTATTTCATACTCTCACATACAATGCCAAATATATCCGCTAATGTATCAAAGGTGAATTTGCCAAAAATAATTTAAAATATTTAACTGCATTTAAAGTAGAACAAAATAATTATTTATGAATGCTATTTTATATAAATTCAAAAATTGTAGCGTCTCATAACAAAAAGAATAATTTCGTAAAAGTATATCTTTATATTTTAAATATTCGTATACATTATAGGAACAAAAAAAAATAAAAATGCGAGAATTATCATAACGAAAACTTTGTTTATTTATGTATTTAGATTCATAATATGGAAAATTGCTCTTATGAAAAGTTGTTTAGAATTAAAAACTATATTATATCCCATTCAGAATAGTTTATTACAAAAACGCCACAAGGAAATAGCTGCAGAACAACATTAAAAACTATGTTTTGATGTGCAATTATATCCTAATTTAAATATTGTGAACAATAAAGGTACTTTACTCTTGAGCGAAATTAATATTTTTTAACATATTATGGTTGCATCTTAGATTTTAGACTATGCAGAGCTCTTTATGAAGAATAACTTTTCTTCGTAAAATTAATAATAAAAGAGTCATCATTATGGGTATCCGTAATTTTATAAAAAATTTCAATTTTTTTTAATTAGAAGAATTCGTCTGAAGAAATACAAAAATAAGACTGTGTTGGATACATGTGAAACAAACTTGAAATATTCTGAGCTTTGGAAAACTTACCTGGATTTCCAGCCTGTCCTTGATAATGTAGCGCCAGCTGTTTGTAGTACTCAAGATACTGTTGCACGTAGTAGTACTGGTAGTATTGTTGCTGCTCATAAGTCATCTGCTCGTACTCCGGTATTTTCTGCGTCTCTTGGTTCTCCGCCTGGTTAC
Source organism: Diabrotica virgifera virgifera (assembly GCF_917563875.1). Classification (NCBI taxonomy): domain Eukaryota; kingdom Metazoa; phylum Arthropoda; class Insecta; order Coleoptera; family Chrysomelidae; genus Diabrotica; species Diabrotica virgifera. The sequence goes on along the minus strand of NC_065449.1, from coordinate 171,621,487 downwards.
CCTGGATACGATTGACCAGTTGACTGTAAGCGCAGTTCACTGACGGCTTGTATGGTATCTGCGGGATCGATTTGGCAGTGGTACCCGCCTGTTTGACAATAAATTAAGTTACTTTTGAACGACAACGTTATAGACGATGGTTGGTTTTTTTTTCTTCAAAGAATTCACGTATATTTATTACCACACATTTAAATTTCACGCTGGTTTACGTTAGTTAATCAAAGGGAAAAAATTGTAACAAAATATTTTTATGTTACTACTTATATACCTCTGAAAAGAATCCCAACCATCTCTGAGGCAATGACAATAAGGCCTTAACATCCAATAATCTAGTAAAGGGATGTCATATATCAAAGTAATCCTAAACTATCGTAATGTATTAATGGTAATTTATTAAGGGCAGCAGGGTAATGGTTAAAGATAATGTTGATCAAGTCTATCGAGATATAAATTTGTATCATGACGATTCGGTACGCATTGTAACGTTGACGTCGTCAGCTCGTGCCGATGGCTTGGCAGCGCTCTTTCGCACGCACTAGCACTACCTATCACTTCCATTCAATGTGCGGTGGAGATAGATCACCAGCACTGATATAAAAACGACGTTCGCCACAATAGACAGTTCTACTGGAAAATTGATCTGGTAAGAACTCCATTGGCCAAAGGGTGTTGACTTAAGGCCAATCGCCTCTGCTAAAGGATTGATTTAGTAGCGGCTCTCAAAGTGTTGATTTAAGGCCAAACCGTCCTGCCGCAGCGACCAACTATTAATTGATCGCCTTCCCGTTCCTTACCGGATCGAGTATTGGTTGATCTGTCCCACCTCTAATCCTATACCAGCACCGAATCATTCTTTCTTCTTGATGTGTGTACCTATACTAAATAACACATCGTATTGTCACTTCAATTAACTGCTTTTTATTATACGGGGAAGATATAGTTTTTTTGTTGTTTATTAAAAATTTAATTTTTATTTAAATTAAACTAGGGTTTTAATGAGTCTAGTGCCTAACAGAGGGATTTAGCTCAAAGGTGGCAAGTTTTGACGCTACATGATTTCGAAACACTATACATAATTTAACGTTTAATTACCTTCCCCCGATGGAAGGAATAACTGAAAATAAAAAAGGGACACGAAACAATTTAAAACAATATTTAAAAAAAATGGCACGAAATTTGCAATGTACCAAAGGCTTCGATAAGGTGTAAATTAGGATTTCTAACCATAGAAATTATTCTAAAAGAGTAGGACAGTGGTCCAAAATAACTTCTATAAGACTATTCTAGAAGTTAAGTAGTCTTCATTCATAGTCATGATAGTAGCAACACATTTTTTTTTGTTTGCGTACTTGTAGTAAAAATAATGACATCTTTAGTTCCATGACCGATATCGATCGCTGGATATCATGTTGGCTACGTGACTTCATTGACAGTAGCTCTGAATAATGATGTAGTCGATTTTCCGTACTATTGTCTTAGATTTTTCAGCCATGATGCTCTTGTTCTACCAGAACCACCTTTCCTTCAATGTTCCCTGAATTATCAGATCTAAAAGTTCATATTTTTCGGGGTGTCTCATGTGATAGAGGTATTCCAGCTTGCGTCTCTTTATTATATTGACCAGTTGTGTTGTTTGGTTCAGCCGTCTGAACTGACAACTCTGTCGACCTAACTTATTCTTAGCAGTCGTCTGTATATCCACATCTCAAAGACTTCCAAGCGTTTAAGCATAGCCTCACTAAGAGTCCAAACTTCCATTCCATACAGAAGGAAAAAATGTCGCACCGATATTATTTACGAAACTTATTTTTAAGGCATAAGATATGACCTATATTTCAATGTAAATAACCCTCACTTGTTGAAACAACTGTTTATAAAAAAATTATGCAATGAACTGTTATATCGCGAGGTATAACGAGACTAACGTTGCTAAAAGAGAAGTGCGCGTGAGCAAACGTCACCACCGCCAAATATTTAGCGTTAAGTCATCTTTTCAAGTCAAAAACTCCCAGTTCTCTTAATAAATGCGTATAGCCGAAGAAAGAGTTATTTTCAACCCAAGATATTTCTGTTTCGTCGAAAAAATTCAAAATGTACAATAGAGTAACAGATTGTTAAATTTCACTAAACAGTTACTGAAAGTATACTACAAGCACAATAAAGATGCACTAGAATTCTGACATAAACCAAGACACATTGAATGTTACGAGCAGCACTCACAAATCATAATTTACGATGTATATATTATATACATTGTAAATCCCAAATCATGATTTAGGAAGTTTATACATTGTAAATCATGATTCGGGAGTGCTCCTCATAACATTCAACGTGTATTGGTCTGAGTGAGTGAGTGAGTGTGTGAAAAAATGTCTTGGATGCGGGTCCGTTAGCCACAGATTTTTATTTTATTTTTACCTCAATTTATTAGTTTTGTTATATTCCCACCTATCTGACTCAAATGACTATATTTGTTTCTTTCAAGTAGTTTATGAGTAATTTAAATATTTCCATTTTATGGCAACTTAGTAGATATTCTGTACTAATTGGAAAATGAACTTGTGTTTGTCGTAAATTGTAATACAATTGATTTATATATCTCTCGTTAATTTTGCATTCAAAGAAAATATGGTTCAAATCTCTAATCGAAACATTATCACAAAAACAGAATGATGAATTAACTATTGGTCTGTTTACTTTGGTCTGTTTACTATTGGGTGTGTATTGGTCTGTTTACTTCTAGTGCATATTTATTGTGATTTTAGTATTATAATTTATTGAATTAAATATATGGAAATGAACATATATCGAGTGCACCTGTTTTTGTTTGAGTGGTTTAAGCATCGCCAGAATTTTGCGACACAAACACTAATTCGATCACCAGAAAAAATATATCTCTGCTTCAACGACTGAAAGAAGGCTTTTGACAGAGTCAAGTATGAAAAATTGTTGAATACACTGCAGAAAAGGGAGCTAGACGGAAAAGACCTCCACATCATTCTAAACCTTTATCGGAACTAGGGATTGTAATCCAGCAGCATTTTCAATCCAGCTGGATTTTTGCAAGATTGGCCTGAATCCAGCTGGATCCAGCAAAATGTGGAATCAAAATAAAAACATGATTTTAATGTTTTTTGTATGTATGCTAAATTTCTAAACAACAGAAATGAATTGTTTAGCTTAATGTAAGTGATACCTTAAAAACATATGCCTAACCTACTTCGCACAGAACTGCACATATAGCCGGTTGCGGAGAAAGCCCTTCCGGCCTCTGTGCTGGTCGGTTTTAAGGTCATCAAATAGTCATAGACTATTGACACACGATCGGCTTTGACTCCTTCGGGCTCATAAACCGCCATATCCTTTTCCAAAATATTTTCGTAATCTTTTTGAGAATCAGTTTTTTGGCTATAAATGTTTTCTCTTTCTCGTTTCAATTCAATCTCAAGTTCTTGTTCCAAAGTAAAATTCACAGGCTCCGGATTAGTTGGTCCATCTTCTTCCATTATCTCTTGCACTGGTTCCACAGTTACTTGTTTATTTATACGAATCAACAAATTTTTCATCTCTTGTCGCATTGCATTCTTTTTCGGCATGGGGAAGTAACCAGGATTGTTTAGTACTTCGTCATACTTTTTTGATTTTGTAAATACACTAATGTACCTGTAATCTCATAGAGACGCCGTTCCGTGATTCTGTTGCGTAGTGCTTCCGATAGATCAGCATTAAGGCTAAAGTCCTGGCTATTTAGTTTGTCTAAGACAAATTTCATAGTTGTGCCGGCCGTTATCAAAGTGGAATCTATTCTGTAAAGAGCTTTTACAGCCGGTTGAAAGTGGCGATTAACTCATTGATTATTATTGACCACTCGCCTGCAGAGAATTTTATTGCAGAATCAATGTATATCAACGCTTTATCGATGCAAACTTTTAAGCTATAGAAACTTTCCAGCATACTGAGCTACTGCCAGCGCGATAGAATGGCAAGTTGCCAACTCACGGCTTTGAATAAAGAGGCTAATGAAGACATTAAGTAACTTATTTCGAATTTGACACGTTTGCGGATCCGCGCTGCTGGATCCAGCATGATTTGCTGGATCCAGCATGTGAAAAAAAGCGCTGGATCCAGCTGGATTGCTGGATGCTGGATCCAGCAATTGCAATCTCTAATCGGAACCAAGAAGAAACCTTAAAATATTCAAACTACTATATAACAAACTACTAAAAGCATCAAAATCCATATACATAAAGGTGTCCAACAAAGCTGTGTCAACACAATACAAAGAGATGTCCTCATTACTCTGCCATGCTCTGAATGCGTATTCAATAGACGACGATGAAATTAGTATAAAAATAAAGTGTATATATATTTACAATATCTGGTATGCAGACGATACGCTATTAAGAAGAATGAAAAAAAAAGAAAAAGAAGTTTTTGAACAAAATTAAAATTACAAAATTATAGTATCTAAGGCACTTCATAATACCCGAACCTTATATTTCAAATCTTGTAACGCATAATCGAATGAAGGAGTCGTAAAAGGTTACTTATTTAATTTGAGGAACTCCTTTAAATGTTTTTCTGTAGACCTGTTTAGGGCACCGGCATCAAAAATTAGAATTCCCGTGATGATTGCCAACGTTTTTGGATGAGATTATCAAGAAGACAAAAACCAATTGGCGCTATTACAACGCTTCTAATAATATGGTATCCAATTATGATTAATGTAAGACAAATAATATAAAACCTAGATCACTTATACAGTGGGGACATGCTTTAAATGTGCAGGATCAAATCTCTTAATATTTTATTTGCTAAATGTACCACAAAAATAATTTTATAAAGTTATCCAAATATGTTTATCAATATCTTATTACATTAAACAACTACCTGAAAAGAGCATACCACCAACTACTTACCTACACAAAAAATGACTTTAAATGTCTTGCTACATCTTCATTTGAGAAGGCCTTACATTACGATTAATAAAAAATGTCATACCTAAGTAAAATGTTATAACAAAAAAACCGCTTAAAATTGATCTCAGTAAGACAACATTCATAAAAAGTTGCCTAAGTATAAATTTAAAATGTAGTGTCCATAATTTCTTAAATTATTTCATTTAAAAATGGCTCTCATATCCTCCATTCCATAATGCATTATATAGCCATTATAATGCAATATTCCCAACTGCTACACAGAAAAAATTTTGGCTCATTCAAAATCGCATAGTACGGCTTCTATAAGCAAGTTAAATATCTTGCATAATAATATGCTGCTTGTCTTATACCATTAAAGTTCTTCGGGTGGTTACTTCCTTGTAAACACCCCGAATGGAGTTGTTAATTCCCTATTCAAGTGGTTCATAGTCGAATGATCCTCAATGTGGGCGGTAATGGGCAGAATTAGCGATTGGATTATTGGATAGATACTTATCGTATTCTCCATCAAGCGTGCTATGGAAGAAATAACCTAAACAAATGCTTATCTTTAATTCAAATATAAAAGTATAACGGTATAACAGCTTGTTCACACATGAGGAATTGAATATGGTGGTGAGGAGCACCCAGTTTGAAAGAAAACAAATGCATAAGGGAACCTAGATGTCTCCTGATGGAAGGACAGTTAACCAGATTGTTCACGTATTAATGAAAATAAACCACATGGAATTTATAAAAAAAAATGTAAGAAGTATGAGAGGGGCTGCAATGTATTCGGACCATCTTCTGGTTAGAGCTATGTATATGTGGAAAAAGATAAAGACATGGGAAAAACAAATTAAAAAAGAAAAAATCGATATGATATAGAAAAACTAAGCGAAATGGAAATAAAAACAAAGTATATCAATGAAATCAATAAAGGGCTATTATCCCAGAAAGACAAAGAGAAACTAGAAATAGAGCTGTGTGGCAAACTACAAGAGAGGCGATAACTAGAGCAAATGATAAAATTATTCCACAAAAGAGACAAATAAAAGTAGGGAAGAATTGGTTTGATGATGCATGCCTTAAAATAGCAGAGGAAAAGACAAGATAAAGACAATTGGCATCAACAAATAATAATGATGGTATGAACCAGAGCTACAAAGATCAAGAAAAATAATGAGAATGGTATGTAGACAAAAAAAAAGAGAACACAATGAAAAATAATACGAGAAATAGATGAAAAATTTCAGAAAAAATAAATAGGGTCGTTTTATCAAAAACTTAAAAAAAACTTAAAGGGGATACCATAATTACAATTCATACCAATGAAATAAATAAAGGGCTATTATCCCAGAAAGACAAAGAGAAACTAGAAATAGAGCTGTGTGGCAAACTACAAGAGAGGCGATAACTAGAGCAAAAAATGATAAATTATTCCACAAAAGAGACAAATAAAAGCAGGGAAGAATTGGTTTGATGATGAATGCCTTAAAATAGCAGAGGAAAAGAAAAGATAAAGACAATTGGCATCAACAAATAATAATGATGGTATGAACCAGAGCTACAAAGATCAAGAAAAATAATGAGAATTGGTATGTAGACAAAAAAAAAAGAATACAATGAAAAATAATACAAGAAATAGAGGAAAAATTTCAGAAAAAATAAATAGGGTCGTTTTATCAAAAACTTAAAAAAAACTTAAAGGGGATACCATAATTACAATTCATACCAATGAAATAAATAAAGGGCTATTATCCCAGAAAGACAAAGAGAAACTAGAAATAGAGCTGTGTGGCAAACTACAAGAGAGGCGATAACTAGAGCAAATGATAAAATTATTCCACAAAAGAGACAAATAAAAGTAGGGAAGAATTGGTTTGATGATGCATGCCTTAAAATAGCAGAGGAAAAGACAAGATAAAGTCAATTGGCATCAACAAATAATAATGATGGTATGAACCAGAGCTACAAAGATCAAGAAAAATAATGAGAATGGTATGTAGACAAAAAAAGAGAATACAGTGAAAATAATACAGGAAGTAGAGGAAAAATTTCAGAAAAAATAAATAGGGTCGTTTTATCAAAAACTTAAAAAAAAAACTTAAAGGGGATACCATAATTACAATTCATAGCAATGAAATAAATAAAGGGCTATTATCCCAGAAAGACAAAGAGAAACTAGAAATAGAGCTGTGTGGCAAACTACAAGAGAGGCGATAACTAGAGCAAATGATGAAATTATTCCACAAAAGAGACAAATAAAATTAGGGAAGAATTGGTTTGATGATGCATGCCTTAAAATAGCAGAGGAAAAGACAAGATAAAGACAATTGGCATCAACAAATAATAATGATGGTATGAACCAGAGCTACAAAGATCAAGAAAAATAATGAGAATGGTATGTAGACAAAAAAAAGAGAACACAATGAAAAATAATACGAGAAATAGATGAAAAATTTCAGAAAAAATAAATAGGGTCGTTTTATCAAAAAGTTAAAAAAATTTAAAGGGGATACCAGAATTACAATTCATACATTAAAAGTAGATGGGACTCACGAGTGAAAAAGAATGAACTATTCAATGATCAAAATACAGATGAGAATGAAAATTTCCTTATAAAGAATGATGGCAGAATAATAGAACTCCCTAGTAAAGGAAAGATTAAGAGGATAATCAGTGTGCTCAAAAATAACAAAAGACCAGAACTACCATAAAGAATGGAGGGGAAGAACTACAAAAAATGATGTATAGCCTTATAAAAAGGATATCATCATTATCATCATCATCATCATCATCATCGTCATCATCAGTGGCGCTACAGCTCTTTATGAGCCAAAGCCTTCTTCAGAACAATCCTCCATTCGCCCCTGTCTCTGGCAACTCTCCTCCATGCTCTAATTCCAATAGATCTTAAATCAGTTTCTATGTTGTATTGGTACCTAAGTCTCGGTCTTCCTCTTGCTCGTTGTCCTATCGGCCCTCTTCGGTCAAAAACTTTTCTGACTATGGCATCTTCCTCTTGTCTGATTACATGACCTATCCATCTAAGGCGTGCTACCTTTATGAATTTTACCACGTCAGGTTCTCCAAAACTTCTATACAACTCAAAGTTGTAACGCCTGCGCCACAAACCTTGTTCTTTTATGCCTCATTTCTTGGTCATTCTGTGTAAGTGACCAAGTTTCTGAACCATATGTTAGCACTGGTCTTATTAGTGATTTGTATACAGTCAGTCAGTTTAATTTTTCTATGCACTTTTGAGGCCATCTGTCTTCTTAAGCCATAGTAACACTTATTGGCGAGCACTATTCTTCTTTTAATTTCTTCACTGACATTGTTATCTTTAGTTAGCAGCGAGCCTAAGTATATGAAGGTGTCGACACTTCCAGTTCTAGGTCATCAATTATTATTCTTGTATCGGGTTGCTTGACCTAGTGCAACACATATATTTGGTCTTTTGAACATTTATATTTAGTCCCATTCTCTGTGCAGATCCTCTTAACGACCGAAATGCTTCAGCCAGAGATTCTGTGGACCTACCTATGATGTCTATGTCATCTGCGTATCCGACAATTTGTACTGATTTGTTAAAGATAGTACCATTCGTAATAATCTGGGACTCTCGAATTATTTTTTCTAATGCCAGGTTAAATAAGAGACACGATAGTCCATCACCCTGTCTTAGTCCATTTTTGCAATGGAAGGGTCTTGAGAGATCGTTTTGGATTTTTACCATGCTCTCTGCACCTGTGAGTGTAAGTTCAGTTATTTATATTATAGTTATATGAAATTTAGTAGGTTTTAAGAGGTAGTTATTGCGCATTTTTTGACATACAACTAAGAATTTTATATTCACCATTGGCGTGCATACGGGTCATATTACCCGTATAATAAATTTCATTTGCATATCTCAACCGGTTTTAGAGCAATAAATAAATCGTCCGTTTGTAAGAAAAAATTCAACATCCCGTATCTCGGGAACGAAGCATTTGCGGACATATGTTTATAAAGCAAATGGTCATTATTTTTTCATGCAGAATTACCCCTTAAAATTTGTCGCACTTATTTAGAAACACCCTGTATTGATAAAGAACGTTGCTAGTTGTTAAAGTACCTAACTTTTTTATTATCCAACATAAGCGAATGAATCAAAAAGCAAAATCTTAAGAAAGCCAAAGGCTACAGTTGAGTTTCAATTTCAATATTTTATATACGCTAGAATATTCCACAGGGTGTTCCAAACTTTGAGGAAAAAAACACACTATCATTGTTACACCCGGTATACAATGACACTTATCTAATATTACACCGATATTTTTGAAGAATAAAGCTATACCATATTAAAAAAATCACTAAAATCGGACAACAGGTTTAGAAAGTATGAGACATCAAAAATGTCGCATTTTTAAGGTGGTGCGTTAATTTTGATGCATAGTGTATAATAATAGAAAATTTAACCTGATAATTTCCCCCGAAAAAGACAAAATGCACAGTTATAACAGCAATTTGCTAAAAAAATTAAAGCTGGAGGGTCAGGTATTAGAACAAGTGATGTGAGTTTTAAATATCTAGGAATCAGACTAGCTAGGCTACGGAAAGTTTGAAACAGGAGTGGAAGAATTAGGTGAATAGAATTAACAGGGCCACAGGATGCTTGAATAAAGCAACATGGAGAAACACAAATATCGGGACAGAAATGAAAGGCAAAATTTACAAAACATTCATCAGATCAATAGTGACATATGCGGCAGAAACACCACCCAACGTAGAGAAAATAAAGAGAATACTAGAAACAGCAGAGATGAAAACCCTTAGAAAAATCGATAATAAGACACTATGGGACAGAGCTAGAAGTACACAAACCGTCTCTCGCAGTCTTTACGACTGTATTTGTTGTCATTCCGCTTATATCATCGTTCCATTCTATTCTTTTCTTTCTTTCTTATCCAACCCTTCATGTTTCTCCAATTTTCATCTCCATCGTTCTATTCTTTTCTTTTCATCGTATATGTCATATACGATGGAGATGCAAATTAGAGAAACATGAAGAGTTGGATAAGAAAGAAAGAAAAGAATAGAATGGAACGATGATATAAGCGGAATGACAACACATACAGTCGTAAAGACTGCGAGAGACGGTTCCTCAAAGACCGCGAAAATGATGAAAAAGATGAGAAGACCGCGAAAACGATTGAACTTACTGGAGGCACATTGAAAAACAGATAAAGTCATGACTCCACAAAAAGAAAAAGAAGAATATTATAACACATTGGTAGTTATATAAAATATTTGGTGTGAAACACCATCTCATCAGTATTTATAATAAAAGAAAGCCAAACTGTATAAAATCGTTCGTTGTTGACACATGATTTTGATGTTTAGAAAAGCTTTCTCGATTAGTAGTATCAAACTTATAACCAATGTTTTTATAAAAATTAATATTACACTCACTCCGTTTTCTGGTTAACCAGCGTCGAATTTTGCTAACACTGCAATGTACAGGATGTTTGGTAAAGGATGGGCCATAGCTTAACCTTAGATTCCTGAGGTTAAAATAGGTAGATTAAGGCTAACTTACCTTAGTACAAAAGTTGATAATAACCTAAACACAGGGTGTCAAAGTTAAACTTTTATTTTATTTATTTTTGAACATTTCCTGACAGGTATGGGACAACAACACGAAATTTGGTAAATGGTGCTGGTATTGTACAATCTACTAAATTATGTTAAACAAACGTTTCTGGCTATTACCAGAGGCGTACGAAGGGGGAACGTGAATGGTTGACCCTTCCCAAATTCTACGCCACTGGCGAAATAGCTATTTTAGTGCAATTTTTTGATTCTCCAATACTTTCTATGTAAAAAACATAATCTTCATTCGTAACGATAAAGCCATTAGTTTTCGAGATATTTGAAGCTAAAAACGAAGGAGCATAATACATTAATCAAAATAAGTGTGCCTTTTCATTTTTAACTTCAAATATCTCAAAAAATATTGGGGAATCTAAAAATTATGCTAAAATAGCAGTTTCATCAGTGGCGTAGAATTTGGGAAAGGTCAACCATTCACTTTCCCCTGTCGTACGCCTCTAGTAGTAGCCAGAAACGATTATTTAACATAATTTAGTAGGGTGTACAGTGCCTACACTTTCTGCCAAGTATCACACGGATATGTCAAATTATTTTAAAGTATTCTTTTTTTAAATAATTTATTCTTTATTTAAAACTTTAAGAACTTGTGTGCCCGGTACTATAAAACTATTTGACATAATATCCTTATGGTACATGGCAGAAAGTGTAGGTACTGTAAACTCTACTAAATTATGTTAAATGATCGTTTCTGGCTACTACCAGATGCGTACGACAGAGGAAAGTGAATAGTTGACCCTTCCCAAATTCTACGCCACTGATGAAACTGTTATTTTAACATAATTTTTAGATTCTCCAATACTTTCTATGCAAATAATATACTATTCATTCGTAACGATAAAGTCATTAGTTTTCGAGATATTTGAAGTTAAAAATGAAAAGGCACACTTATTTTGATTAATGTATTATGCTCCTTCGTTTTTAGCTTCAAATATCTCGAAAACTAATGGCTTTATCGTTACGAATGAAGAGTATGTTTTTTACATAGAAAGTATTGGAGAATCAAAAAATTGCACTAAAATAGCAATTCCGCCAGTGGCGTAGAATTTGGGAAGGGTCAACCATTCACGTTCCCCCGTCGTACGACTCTAGTAGCAGCCAGAAACGTTTGTTTAACAAAATTTATTAGATTGTACAATACCAGCACCACTTACCAAATTTCGTGTTGTTGCCTGTCAGGAAATATTCAAAAATAAATAAAATAAAAGTTTTACTTTGACACCCTGTACTGTATTTATGTTATTATCAACTTTTGAACAAAGGTAAGTTAGCTTAAATCGACCTATTTTAACCTCAGGAATCGGTTAAGCTATGGCCCATTCTTCACCAAACACCCTGTATAGTGTCGGGAATATTACAGAAAAGTGAGCTGAGAGTGAGAGAGTCTGGAAGTCTGAAGCTCCCGAGTAGGGCCCGAAAAAGACTCCAGAGAGGTAGTCGAAAACTTCACATAGCCAAATTCGACGTAGTTTAACACGGAGACTTTGAAGTTAATATTAACTTTAAATAAATTTAATATATTAGGATTTCCAAATCTACTTGGTATTTCTATCCAGAAACTATTTCCCTCCCAGTCTGACTACGCTTTTAATAGTTAGTAGGAGTTCCTGTTGGATTTTGATTAAGTGCGGGCTTATAAGTCGTATATTCATTCAGTTAGTAACGCAAGTATTAAAATATATCTTGATATATGATGATATTGAAATGTTAAAATGACTTACCCACCAAATTTCATTGGCATATCTCAACTGGTTTTAAAGCAATAAAATAAATCGTCAGTTTGTAAGAAAAAATTCAAAATCCCATATCTCGGAAACGTAACATTTGCGGACATACGTTTATAAAGCCAACTGTCATTATTTTTCATGCAGAATTTCCCCCGTAAGTTTGTCACACTTATTTAAACACACCGTGTATTGATGAAGAACATGTATAGTTGTTAAAGTACCTAACTTTTTTATTATCGAACAATAACGAATGAATCAAAAAACAGAATGTTAAGAAAACCTGAGGCTATATTTGGGTTTTAATTTCAGTATTTTATAAATGCCAGAATATTCCACAGGGTGATGCGAACTTTGAGAAAAAAACACAGTTTGATTGGTAGACCCGGTATACAATGAAAATTTACCTGTTTAGCAACAATACTATTACAGTGGTATTGTTAAAGAATCAGGCTATAACATGTTCACAAAATCACCTAAATCGGCCACCAGGTTGAGGAAATATGAGACCTCAAAAATGACCAAATTTTTAAGTGGGCCGATTTCTATGCGCGTAAGTTTAGTTTATGTCGCATATCCATTTTATAAAGCCGAATTCAGACCAAGACTATACTAAATTCACAATCAAGATGCAATAGAAATAAACAAACCAAGACACTTCAATGTTACGAGGAGCACCCTTGAATCATGATTTACAATGTATAACTTTGTAAATCACGATTTGAGATTTATACACTGTATATACATTGAAAATCATAATTTGGGAGTGCCCCTCGTAACATTGAACTGTCTTGGTTTGTTTATTTCTACTGCATATTAATTGTGAATTTAGTATAAGTATAATGCATCGCTAATTTATTACGGAAAGAAAAAAATTACTGCTGTAGCCCATTCCTAGAAACAATAGACATGGTAACTTTATGGTAAAGCTAGCAGCGATATATCTCGATAGCAGGGACTAATTGAGTGTCTGAGAAAGAGAATGTACTATGCCACAAACATTTTTTTTTGAGTAATTAAAGGTTTTATTAGACGGAATATACACTGATGCTCGAACTGTCGGATTTTCAATTGCATTTTAGACAAACATATGCCACACTTAAAAGAAGTTCATATTATTGTTCCTTGATGGCAGCACTATGCAGAACTACAAAAAACCTCAATCTCAAGTTGTGTGGCATAGCCCCTTCTCTTACTCAGGCACTCAATTTTTAACAAGCTTGTCCATTAATTTAGTTTCAACGTTTTTGGCCGATATCTCGATTATCCCATGGGTGACTTGTGCTAGGGGATGATGGGGTAGTTTTGAAGGTTGGTCAGTGTACCAAGCGACAGCAATTAACTAGCAATAAAATATGCCGACAAGATAGGCCCTGTAACTATTTTCATTGTCGAGATATTGCTATTACTATGCTAGCTTTACCATAAAGACAGCATCACCATTGTTTCTCGTAAACGGTTGCATCACTAAATTGTTTCTTGGCGTAAATCTTCAGCAATAAATTAGCAATTAATTCCTCCACTTTTCTAGTTTCATAATTGTTGGCCTATATACAGTAGAACCCCGCAAATCCGAACTAATTGGGGACACAGCCTGTTCGGATTCCGAAAACTTCGGATTATCCGAAAGTTAGCCAAACTAATAATTCAAAGCTTCGTTGTCATTGATTTTGAGTCGCTGCACCTGTCTCACTCTATTTTTCCAAGCTCCATCACAAGATGACCTCCTAGAAGTCGTCCAACAACTCTCAGGATGTGAAAACGAAGAAGAAAGTGCAATTACAGAATGGATTGAAGGTGACGACAATGGTCACTAAGATTTTACGAATGAAGATATTGTAGACTTGGTTCAACCTCAAGGCAATCCTAATGAAGAAGAAGAAAGCGAGGAAGAAGTTTCTCTGGCAGATCGAGTGTCACACGCAGATGTCACTAAAGTTCTGGATGTGGCTCTATGTTATGTGAAGCAGAACTGTGCTGCTTTACCGGTCAATGTAATTCGTAAATGGTCCAACATCGCTGCATCAAGTCGTTCGCTACACCTCCATGCATCAGAAGAAAGTAACCGACTTCTTTAAGAATGCGCTTTAGGGCTGCAAACGTTCTCGTGGAGAGTGTGGACAATATTGTTGGACTCAAGTTGACTACGAGGGAACGGACGTAAGCTTCTGTTTAACTGCTTATAATAAACACTACGTATAAAGTATGTATTTTAATTTTTTTTAAATTTTAAATGCCAAAGTTCTATTAATCATACATTGTCCAATTTCCTGGTTTTACTCTGTATAATAAACATGTTTTTAAGTTTTTGTCTTGCATTTTTAATTTTTATTTCACATTCCGTTGGTTCGCATTATCGGGGTTGGGATTTGCCGGGTTCTACTGTATCTCGATTTTTTCGGGGATGAGATTTGCGCTAGACGATGAGATACTTTTTGGGGGTTGGTAAATATACCAAACAACAGCAACTGATGGGCTCTACAGCTCTTTTCATTCTCGAGATATAGCTATGACTATGCTAGCTTTACAGTAAAGTTAACATAACCACTGTTTCCCTGAAACGGCTACTGCAATAAATTATAGTATTGGTCTGAATTCGACCTTATAAAATGGATATGCTAACTTCACAGACATAAAAATAGTTTACGATTTCTGAAGGATGTCTAGTTGTGCTAAAAAAAACTGAAACAAGAAATTAGAGATGTCATGTCTGAATCCACCGAACACTGTACCACTGACTTCAATCAGTCTTTCAAAGTTCTAATTGAAAAACCGGACATTCCAGTTCTGTGAATTAAATTTAATGAACTTTGTGAATACCATCTGTGAATCTTTTAATTATTCTTATTAAGACAGACTTACGGGCGATAGTGTTTCATTGCCATGATTTACTTAACCAATACCGTTAAAATGATGTATTTAAGACGTACGCCTACCTAATGAACTGTTAATAACAATAAAAACAGCCAAAAACGAATACCTAGGTCACATCATGAGGAACAGCGAAAAATATGGACTGCTGCCACTAATCTTGCAGGGAAAAGTAGAAGGAAATCTACGTACTTGGTTCAACACAAAAACCAAAAATCTGTTCAGAAGAGCTGTGTGCAAAGTACAGATTGCCATTATGGTCGCCAACATCCGAAACGGATGAGCATTACAAAAAGAAGAAGACCTACACGGCGAACCTCGACATAATTGACGTTTCCTATACTTTGTACATTCCTTTTTCTCATTTCGTGAAAAAATTTTAAAATCCATCCAAACTACATACCGAACAAAGTGAATGAAATAACTAATATTAACTAAAATATTGACCGATTGACATAACTAAAACTGAATATTAAATCAATTTTAAAAAGTTAAGAGTGCAACAAAGAAGACGTATGTTACTTCAGTGTTCATTTTTTTGAATCTTGTCTTACAACTGAATGAATAATTGTACTTAGCCGAAGCTGAAAATGTCATTATAATCAATATAAAAGAACAAAAAATGATTCCAATGGGAAGTACACAATACTCATCCTCCTGTAGACTATCCTAATGCTCTGTAAATGAAAAAATGAAAACTCATGTCTCAAGTCACCTGCAAACAGAAAAACTAGATCATTAGTAAATCCAAACAAGTAAAAAACACAACTTAATTCTAATAAAAAAAATTTATTCAAACCCCTTTTGATGTACACAAACTCACTTGTTTTTATTACTACAATAAAAATGTCTTTGTTATATAGAAGTATAACACGAGTTGCACCTACCGGTTCAGCTGTTGAAGATGATACTAGACTTGGATGCAAATAATGTGAGTTGGAGTCTTGGTCCTGGTTTTCTGATATGCTCTCTAAAATAATATTTAAACTCTCGTTACTATTAGATCCATATACAAGGTGTCCCAAAAGTAGTGGAACGCTCGAATATTTCGCGAACTAAACATCGGATCGAAAAACTGAAAAATACGTGTTCAATCATTTTCAAAAATCTATGCAATGACACCAAACACCAACCCCCACTACACCCCCTGGAGGTGGGGTTGGGGGTAACTTTAAAATCTTAAATGGAAACCCCCAGTAAACAACTTTTATTCAAGACTTTTTTCGAACTGTGGATAGATGGCGCTATAATTGGGAAAAACGATTTATCCTGATACCATAGGTAAATTATAGAAACGGTCTAATATCTCACGAAATACACTTCCAAATGAGAAACTAAAAAACAGATTTTTAATCTTTTTCGAAAACCTTTCAAATAACACCAAACGTGGCCCTCCAACCCACGCCCTGGGGGTGGGGTGGGGGGTAACTTTAAAATCTTAAATAGATTCGGATCCGTCATTCGGATTTAATTTAAATAAATTACAGATTCGGATCCGTCACGAAAAATTAAGCAACATTTATTCGAAATATTTTTTAGAATTGGTAATAGATGGCGCTTTAATTGGAAAAATACGATTTATTAGCGCCATCTATCAGAAATTTTAAAAAACGTTTCGAATAAATGTTGCTTAATTGTTTATGGCGAATCCAAATCTGCAATAAAAAGTGGGGGTCTATTTAAGATTTTAAAGTTACCCCCCACCCCACCTCCAGGTTGGTGTTATCGATAGGTTTTCGAAAAAAATTAAAAATCTATTTTTTGGTTTCTCATTTGTACGTGTATTTCGTGAGAAATTAGACCGTTTCTATAATTTACCTATGGTATCAGGATAGATCGTTTTTCCCAATTATAGCGCCATCTACCCACAGTTCGAAAAAATGTCTTAAATAAAAGTTGCCTACTTTTATATAACGAATCCAAATTTGCAAGAAAAACTGGGGGTTTCCATTTGAGATTTTAAAGTTACCCCCACCCCACCTCCAGGGGGTGTAGTGGGGATTGGTGTTTGGTGTCATTGGATAGATTTTTGAAAATGATTGAACACGTATTTTTCAGTTTTTTGATCCGATGTTTAGTTCGCGAAATATTCGACCGTTCCACTACTTTTGGGACACCCTATATAATCGAAAAGATATTGCATAGCAATACTATTAGTGAAGTCACTGGAGGTGGATATTACCTCCAATTTCGTTGATCCTCCATCGATTAGCATGAAAATTGGTGAGTAGTTAGAGGATACTTTAAGAAACAAAAGTGACATGGTGCCAACTTGTGCTTTTACCCAGGAGTTGGGTGCCACCCCTTCCCAAGGGTGAAAATTATTTTATTAGCAAAATTTGTTATTAAAGTTATTAAAATAAATTAATTTTTTTGAGATAATAGAGAGTTATTGCCAAAGTCTTTTAAGTCGGCCTGTAATAAAAGATCCTTTATTTTGACATGGTTCTTTTAATAAAAGTTCCTTTATTTTGACATAACGTGTCAAAAATATGAAGAAAGGTCTAACTTCACTTGTATTTTGAATATATTATCTTATCGCTTCTTTGGATTGATAATTATGTATCATGGGATTGATATTTGATTAAACTTTCATCATTAAAGTTATAGACTAAGAGCCGTATAGGAAAAATTTGCTAATCATTTTAGGCACCATAAGATTCTATAACTTAAATAGTAGAACCTAAAAGAAAACGTTTGAACACTGTGCCGTCACTTTTCAGTGGCACATGCATCGACAGTGGCGCATCAAACTTTTCACTTTTGGACCGGATAAATAAATTATTTTTAAATTGACGGCATTAAGACGCAAGGAAGATATTAAAAATATGACATAAAAACTATATGCCGTACAAAAATAATGGTTCTGCAACATAAAAAAGATTTTCATTTTCCGCATATTTTCATTGATAAAAAAATTATAGAAAACTGTACGGCATGCATAATATTAAGTAAATATATATATTTTAAAGTTCTATTTTACTATGCCGTACGAATCTACTGGCTCAAACAGTTTCAACCCTTATGTAAATTTTCTCATTTCAACCCCTATTGACAAAAATTATTTAGAAAAGTACAGCACTGATTTCAGAGTATTACTTATGCTCTAAAATGATGAAAAACATGAGTGCCGTACAAATTATTTGGCAAAAAAATATTTATTCCATAATTTTGAGTGTTCTATACTAAACGCCATTTTTTGTAGTGAAAAATTAGTATTTCCTGAACGGCATAAATTTTAGAAGCTAGTTATTATACTTTATAAACTGTATGTGAAAATGCCGTACAAATATATTGACATAAAAAAAAATTATGGTGAATACAAATAATTATTTTTTTTTCAATTTTACTATTTGGAAAATCCATTTCCCAGCTACTATAATAATATTTAATATCATATTTCCACATAGTTTTAGAATATTCTATGACTAATAATGACAAAAATGTTCATGCCGTACATTTTTAACTATAGGGTTTCCCAAAATAAGTAGGAATTCCAAAGTAATTTTCATCATATTATGAAATCATACATTCCTGTACGGCACACACTTTATAACATTTACAACATCAAATGATGATGAAAATATATAATGCCGTTCATTTTTAATGGAACATTTATATACAGTTGGGTTCAAATTTTGAATTTTCTCGATAACCCTGTTTGGTCAAAGTTCCAGGCATTCCTATGCACACAAAAATTTGACAAACGTTTATTGTTTTTCTCAAAATATATTTAATAAATACTATAATTGATCACAGTTACTGAATATTTAAATGTGCTATTTTTACTATTAACTGAAGCAGGTTCACATCAATGCACAGAATTCTCAGATTCGTGGTTTGAGGTTCCCCAGAACAAAAATTATCAATCGGTACAATTTCAATAATCCACATAAAGAAGGTACACCTAATCCTTATTGAACACGGTAATTCAGTTTTTTTTTTATATGTCGATTTAAGCTCTTACCTTAGTAGGAAAGTTGGTAATAACTGAAATAGAGGGTGTCAAAGTTAAAGTTTTTTTATTTATTCTTGAATATTTCCTGGCAGGCATGGGACAACAACACGAAATTTCGTAAGCGGGGGTTTTTTGAAACGAGAAATCTAAATTCGTTACCAAAAATGATGTATTACCCAGAGGGCGCCACATACGTCTTTCAGCACTCATTTAATACCTCCAATTTTTGTATCCCACACTCTACATACTTTTTGAGCCAAAACTTTTATTCTCTTAATATTTTTACTTAAAATAGATATATGTAATTACTAAATTCATCTCGCTAAACTCAACCGTTTTCGAAATAATCGAATTTTAAATCTGCGATGCTACAGTAGTTATATCCGAAAAATAAACTTGAAACCATAACTGTAATTATACACATAGTTTCAAAAGTTATGCATCACCCCTCTAATTCACGATGTTTACGCTTTTATAAATCCGTATCTTTATTACATATTTAATGGGTCTTTTTTATAAAAAATATACCTTTTTTGGTTTTTTATTTTATTTGAATACCCATTTAATTTATTTAATAAAAAACTAGGGTAGGTCATACAGGAAGTATTTATTATAATATCAAAGACTCCTACGATTTCCTGTCTGACTACCTCCCCTTGTTCGTAAAATGGACTGCTCCGGACTTACTTAACCTAGCCACCACCTAGCTCCAGTGCAGCTGTACCTAGATGCAGTGAATTTTAAAAATCTTCACTGAATTCTCGCGCATTGTTTTCTTTTAGGTTTTACTATTTAAGTTATGGATTCTTACGGTGCCTAAAATCATTAGCAAAATGGTTTTCATCCTTGATTATTTTTTTTAATTAATAATAATATTATTATATATAATAAATATAATATATAATATTATTATATTTATACAATACTATTATATAAAAAAAAGAGGTATTTGTGTATACGAAATGTGTACGAACGTAAGAAGTTGCTTTTCTCTTGATGAATAACCAATCGCGCCTAAAGAAGTATAATTTAAATAAAAATTAATATTAATTTTTTAATTTCGGGTTATTATGTATTAAACAATTTCTTGTGTTGAATTATTTTAAAAATATACAAGGCTTTATTGAAAGTTAAGAATTAATTTGTAAGGCAAAGTAAACAAAATAGATTGTGAGGTAGCCGCGCGTACAAAAATTTAAAAACAATGCATGAAAAAAATTATTGCAGTTAATAATATGCAAATGATTTTGGAGGCTTTTTGCTTCATCGTGCCACAATATTTATACGGGATTAGCTTTTAATAGTCTATTTTTAATAAATTGAAAAAAGACAATAATTTTTTACTAAACCTTAAACGGAAAATTCATTTTCCTACTGTGACCTCATGTGCCATTCAAAATGTACGGCATACTAATTTGGGGACTATTTTTATATATAACCTTCTAAATGTTCTGGTTTTAGGGTGCCTGAAATAAATTACCTTATTCTACGTAAAAAGTGAGGGTTGAGCAAGGGTTAAAACTGCATTTGGGCCAATGAATTTGTACGGCATAGTAAAATATAGTTATGAAATAAATATATTTACTTAAACTCATACACGCCGTACAGTTTTCTATAATTTTTTTATCAATGAAAATATGCGAAAAATGAAATTTTTTTTTACGCTGCAGAACCAATATTTTTTACGGCATATAGTTTTTATATCTTATATTTTTAATATCTTCCTTGCGTCTTAATGCCGTTAATTTATAAATAATTTATTTATCCGGTCCAAAAGTGGAAAGTTTGATGCGGCACTGTCGACGCATGTGCCACTGAAAAGTGACGGCACAGTGTTCAAACGTTTTCTTTTAGGTTCTACTATTTAAGTTATAGAATCTTATGGTGCCTAAAATGATTAGCAAATTTCACCTATCCCGGCTCTTAGTCTATTATACATATGTTGGGTTTTATTTTATTAAAAAGAACTCTAAATAATAAAAGTTTATTCTCAAATATAGATTACTGATGTTTTGGCCCAAACGAATATAAAAAAGAACATTTTAGTGAAGCTTGAGTTATTACAAAAAGTTGTAAAAAGGAATGTGTAAATAATTTTAGTGTTTAATAATTACAATGATTAGACATAGAATATCGTTAACCCATTTATTAAACTCAATATATTTTACATTTTTGTATAGAAATAAATATTTAATAACAGATATATAAGAGGTAATTTCAATAAATTTTAATGAAGGATAGGATTTGTTAAAATTCTGGATTCAAAATAGAGTTCAATTCAACAATATTCAATAGTTATTATAAAAAGCTAACAAAATAAAACAAAGGTTCAAGTATTTATTTTTGAAATTTTAATCTTTTATGGATTAGAATCTATAGTTTTTAATCAAAAGTATTAATACACTTTCATTTTCATGCAATCTTCTTGTTTTTTTCCCTACCCGTTTCGGATATTAGCAATCATATTAGCAATCATAACCTTGCTAGCTGCGATCCGAAACAGTTCCGTTGATATTCTCCCTCTATCGGGTCCTCTTTTACCTTTGACTGTACCTTGCAATATGTACTGCAGCAGGGAGTAACGATGCTGATTTCTCATAATGTTTCCCAGATACTACAGTTTTATGCGTTTAATAGTAAACACAATCTCCAATTCCTTCTTTATTCCTCCTAGAACCTCCTTTTTCGTGATCCATTTCATGCCATCAGTATTTGTTTATTTAAACACTGACAAAAAAATTAATAAAAAACCACCATGAAGCTAATTCTTCTATTATATTTTTGTCTATCAGGAAGTTTATCTGACAGATTAGATATTAGAGGTCTTTTCATCTCCAGATAACTAATTATTGGGAAGTTTATCTAACAGTATGTTTAGTATCTGTATTTTCAGCTCTGGATAACTAGTTATCGATGAGTTTTTCTGACAGATTAGTATCTAATCTGTCAGATATTTATTAGTATCTAATCTGTCAGATAAACTTCCTGATAACTAGTTATCCAGAAGTGAAAAGAGAGGGCCTTAATGGAACGTAATGAACATATTTTAAACGATAAAAGATCAAACACCAATAGCATGTATTGCTATTGGTGTTTGATCTTTTATCGTGTTTGATACAAAAAAATTTATTTATAAATTTATTTAAAAACTGCTAATGATAATAAAATACTTAAAATCAGTCACCAATATAATAATTATATTTATTTACAAATGTATTGACAAACTGCAGTCCAACAAAAATAAAAATTAGTTTAAGCTTGCTTTAAATGTCGAATAACACACAATTTTTAAACAAACACACACACAATTTAGTTGCATTAGATTAGCTCCTGGTTGAAAATGTACTGCCATAGCTTCTATATCAATATCAACAGCACACTCATTTGCCAGTATTTCAACGTTTTCTCTATTATCTACTGCAATATTATATAAAACTGAACAAGCTGATATTATTCTTTGAACAAAAGGTAACTTGCATCTCATTACATATGTTAAAATGGGAAATCTCTTCAAAATACCAAATGTTCTTTCAATAACAATTCTTGAAGGGATTTGTGATTGATTATAAAACACAACTTCTGTCTGAAAATTCTGCAATGGTCATTAGGTAGTTGAGGACTTGATATCCACTATTCTCTAATATATTCTCCAGAAATTCCCCATTTTATATACCCATAATATGCAAAAGTATCTAAAAACTCTTAAAATAGTATGTCCAATAATTGCACTTCCATATTATTGAACGATGAGTATTATGGGATATGTTGTTCTTTAAACATCTTTAAGTGACAAAATAATTAAATTTAACGTTTTACTCTTTTCAACTATCTTATTTTAATTTTTATCAACAAATGGAATTTTATAGGTTACTTTTATATTTTCATTACAAAAATATTTTGTCATTTGTCAAAATAAAAGACTCCTTAACTGCGTTTGCAATAGCACTCTTTAGACCCGTCCTGTATCTGTCCTTTATTAAAGTATCCTGTAATAAAGGATCCTTTATTTTGCGTTGGCAATAACTCCCTAATAAAGATCAAAGATTTTAATTTTTCGTGAAAAAAATGTTTGCTAAAAATATATAATTACTAAACACTTGTCAAAGTACTCAGAAATACCTATCAAATGAGCTCCAGAAGAAGTTGATAGTCTCATTTAATAAATATTTCTGAGGAATTTGATAAGTGTTTAGTAAGTATGTGTTATAAAATGCATCGTTTTTCCGTTATCTAGGCTTGAATACTAAGTACTCGCCAAAAAAATATACATTAAACTAGTAGCTTCCATCCGGAGATGCAGACAAACAAATAAAATTTTTGGGGGTTTACTTGGATGTAGGAATATGTTGGAAAGCTCATACAAGGTCCCTTGTTGCTAAGTTAGGAACAGCTTTTCTGATTAGAAGACTTTCTGGGTGTGTATCTCAGTTCACTTTACAACAGGCCTATTTTACACTGTGTCATTCACATATCAGCTATGCAATTTTGGCATGGGATCACAGTGCTGGAGCCAAAGATGTCTTTCGTATCCACAGAAGAATAGTAAGGATAATTGCTGGCCTGTCCTATCAGAAAATAAGCATTTGTTGCACTGCACATACTAACTCTACCTTCACTATTTATTCTAGAGAGTATTGTTCATGTAAAACAAAATATAGATCGTCATCAAAGACATGAGGATGTACACCGATATGAAACCAGGAATAAGTATGCCTTAATACTGCCCTACACCAGGCTCCAAAGAAGTAGAGACGGACCAAACTCTTATGGTGTAACATTTTACAACAAGCTGCCTACTGAAATTACTGAATTGCCAATTTTACAATTTAGAAAATCACTAAAGAATTTTCTCATTAGTCAAGCATTTTACAGCAGTGATGAATTTTTAAATTTTAACTTTAATGTTTGGAACTGGGTTGTGAATTGTTGAATTGTACTTTGTTTATTCTTAGGAACCCAGAAAGTGTTTGTCTTAATCAATGAATGTATTATTTTATATTATGAATTGTGTTTTTATATTTGTATTTTATATCTGTGAACTAAAGTTGTACACTATTTTTTGACGTATGTAAGTACTTTTGTATATATTAACATGAATAAATGGCTTGACTAGGTACCTATAACTCACTTTGAATTGATATTAAAAGGTTTTTCAAGTAAGAAATTTATTCGATTTTTTATTAGCTTCAATTTTAGTAATAATAGTTTTGTAAAAACAGTTTTTGAGTTATTTATGAAAAATCACTTTAAAACATGCATTTTTTTCATGAAAAATTAAAATCTTTGATCTTCAGTAACTCAAAAAGTATTTATATTAATAACTTGATACTACAAATTTTGTGCCTTTATCGAATTAAAGGTAAAAGCGTAAGTTGGTATCATACCACTTTTGTTTCTTGAGGTATCTTCTAACTACTCACCAATTTTCATGAAAATCGATGAAGGTTCAACGAAATCGGAAGTGAAAACCTTCAGTGACTGCACTACACACTGTACTCTCAACATTGCAAGCACTAAGTTTAGACCAGGGCGGGTCTGTTTTGAGGTGAATGTGAGAGGTGGCCTTCGGATTTTTGCAGATAAAGTTAGGCGATATCTTCAAATAATAATTGACTTATACTACCTCTCAAATATGCCCGCAAGGTTAATAAAAAAATTGAAGTATTTAAAAATTTCGAAAAACATCGTTAGTTTTTCTACTCTCTTTGCTTATAACTTTAAAACGATTCATTTTGGAACAAAGTCATACGAAATTAAATAAAAATAATTAAGTTTTCTATGAGGTACGACTGGTTAAAAATGTTTTAATTTATTACCCTTGCTGCAAAATAGCAATAAATACAAAATAAGGGAGTTAAACAAGCCTATTCTTATTCAATGTTTTTCAACCACTTACATAGGTTGCACTCAAGACCTTTGTAATTCGCTTAGAAAATTTTTATAATATACTTAAACCGTCCACCAAATTTCATTAAAATCGACTTAATAGGTTTTGCATAATAATGTTGCAATCTAAATTTTTTTAAAACTTTCGAAACAAAAACTAGACCATTTAGACGTTTGCCAATTTTCTTACATATAAAGAGGCACTCTAGTTATCTAATGCACTTTACAGAATTTAAATCGGATTATTTAGGCGGCCTAGTCAATTTTTTAAAGTTATAAACAATTTTTTGGCTTATAAACAAATTGAATATCTCGGTAACTATTATATTAAATTAAATTCAGAAAACAGCACTGGAAAGGCATCGGCAAGGCGCTTCTTTTAAAAGAAAAAATGTTGAATTGTAGTATGTTGATAGTTCCTGAGATGCATCTGGTCAAAGTTGGCCGATATTTGCGACAAAGTCATAAACAATAGGATGGTAGTCTTTGAACCATTACCTTCTTCTTTCAGTTATCTTTCTCCATACCAATTTTCATATGTTTAGAAACTCATAACATTTATTATAATTGTAAAAACGATCGGTATTGTGCGATTATTTGGTATAAAAACATCAAAAGAACTAGGTTGAAGAAAGTTGAATTTCAAAGTTCAAAATCGGTATATGTAAGTAAAACAATGCGAATTCTCAGCTTCCAATTGAGCAATTTTCTGCATTTTTTAATCTGCAATAACTAGAGTAGAGCCACCTAACCTAAATATGCTTTAGTTTTGTTATAATAAATTAATTTATTGATAACAAAATAAAACCACATATTTTTTCCTAAGTTATAGAATTTTTTTTAGAAAAAACACGTGTACCTTATATCCTTCTGAATAAAAATATTCTCATTTGAATGCTGTATAATTATTTAAACAATGTTTGTTTAAAATAGGAAACGGTTGAATGCTCGAATATATGAATTTTACGGTAATAAAAGGCATTACAGACATGTTTAAACACATTAAAAATTTTTGTTAATAAGAAATTGAAAAAAAAAACATAAAAAGTAGTCAGAGTTAGAAACTTTTATTCAAGTTTCAAATGACAGAGGGAAGGATAAGTTGTTCCAGTTGCCATAAATGGGCTTACAATTCATGTGCAGGTGTAGAAGATGAGGATGATGAAGAAGTACTTCATAAGTAGGCAGCAGTACTTCATAAGCAGTAGGCATAATGGGGTAATCTACACTATTTTTTGTTTCTCCATATAATAAGAAAAACTTTTACTATTTTTAACTTTAAGTAACGTTTACACGTATCCAGTAACTGGCGCCAGTCTCACTGGAATGCGAGTGCTTGACTAAGACAGCGCTGGATAGGTTCGTTTACACGTATCCAGTAACTTGCGCCAATCTCACTGGCACTCTTATTAAAAATCCTAATACGGCCACTGAAACCACAGGTACGACAACGCCAGCGACTGGAACGCTGTGTTAAAGTAACGTTTACACGTATCCAGTAACTGGCGCCAGTCTCACTGGAATGCGAGTGCTTGACTAAGACAGCGCTGGATAGGTTCGTTTACACGTATCCAGTAACTGGCGCCAATCTCACTGGCACTCTTATTAAAAATCCTAATACGGCCACTGAAACCACAGGTACGACAACGCCAGCGACTGGAACGCTGTGTTTACACGTGTCTACAACCACTGGCACGAGGTTAGAGGGGACGCGGACGAGTGCCACTGGCACGGAAAATAGACCAGCCTTCTATTCGAGACAGCGCTGGCAGACAGCGCTGGACTGGAACAAAAAAGCGTTTACATGATGCCAGCACTGTCGTTCCAGTGCGACTGGCGCCAGTTACTGGATACATGTAAACGCGCCTTAACACGTGTCTACAACCACTGGCACGGGGTTAGAGGGGACGCGGACGAGTGCCACTGGCACGAAAAATAGACCAGCCTTCTATTCGAGACAGCGCTGGCAGACAGCGCTGGACTGGAACAAAAAAGCGTTTACATGATGCCAGCACTGTCGTTCCAGTGCGACTGGCGCCAGTTACTGGATACATGTAAACGCGCCTTTAGGTTATAGTAATAAATAGTTACTACTAACTATAACAATCATATTTGCAAAGTACTCAACTCCCAAGACGGTACCATAAAATTTTTATTAAAATTTTGCGCATTTCGACTCAACACGAGCCATCATCAGCAAAATATAGGAGAAACCAAAGAACTGACCCAGGAAGGAGGAACAAGCGGTCCTTTGTTCGCAAGATGGTTCCTCCCGATGAACACGCTTTTTAATATCTTCCACACAAAAAAACCACCATATGGTGCAGTTGACCCACTACATGGTAAGCATCAGTCATTGTTTGCTCCGTACTAATGCCTCAAAAATTGTCAATTCGCATAGTTTAAAAATAGTGAAAGTGATCCAGCAAGAACATTACACTATCCACTAACTGGGCAAAATTCAATGTGTCCAAATAGACTATTAATAAGAATTAGAATTACACAAAGACTATATATAGACTTTTTATCAGCAATTTATTTTCGAATGTTTTTATTTTATTATTATTGGGTGCAACTCAATTGCACTAGACAAGAAATATTAATCATCCATTTATAAAAATGTTTTTGGCCGGAAATGGGAACGGATCCGGTCCAGTCAATAATATATATAATGCACAAATGAATCAACCCTCAAATACAATAATACCAATACAACCAAATCATCAATATATGCAACAACACAACTCTGTGTCAGCAGATATGATGCACTATTATCAAAATCAATTCCCACCTCTTCCAAATATGTACACTCATCCATCTAATTTCCAAAATTTATCCTTACCTCAAATGAACCAAAACGCAGTTCCTCCACCTCCAGAGATACACTCAAAAAATTTCGAAGAAGGAATAAATTTAGTAATGAAACACAGACTTACTCACAATCATTTAATTATACTTTGACGACCGGTTTCGATCTCTACAATATACAGATCATCTTCAGGTCGGCGTTACAAGTAGTTAAATGCTACAATAAGAGAAAACTTGTGTTAGACCAGTGTCTGATTGAAGAGATGTTAATAGAAAGCCAAATTTAAAAAAATTTTTATAAAATTTTTTGACATAAAGGTTTGCAACTGTTGACATTTCAGAATATTGGTATATACAAAGTCAAACCTATGAGTAAAAATGCTCATAGTCATGTATGTGCAAATGGGTGCATACAGTTTGAATTTGTTGAAATTAAAATTTTTAACCATTAAAAAACAAAATAAACATAAACTGACTTAAATATGCTTCCAAATTCAAAGTAGTAATAATAAAAGAGATAGTAATATTGTTCTAATCTACTTACATGCCGTTACAAGGATTGCGTTGCAACTTAGTTGTTGTCATATTAGTACGTCCAAATTATGCTAATTGGTTTGTTGGGATAGTGATAGGGTAAACAGACATGTTACGTAGGTTAAAACACAGTAAGATTTCGAATTTGGAATGGATCCTGAAGGAAGATGCGTATGTGAAACGGGTGATGTTTTGTTAGAATGGAGAAAGACAATGCTCCAGGAGTTGCGTATTAATTGTAGCAAAGTATGAAATGTTATTCTAGGCTCTTGTACAAATGTGATGGTCTTAGCTCGTAGATGTTATACGATGCGGGCAGAGGTCAAAGCATAGGAAATGACAAATAGGAAAATGTTGTCATAAATTAATCTAATTTAAGATATGTTGTTCTCAGTAAGTTAACTGAGGGATGTCATAAGTATAATAATATCATAATATTATGAAGTAGTAAGTGCCATACACTGTGAAACTATGAAGTGTATAGAAATTAAAGGAAAGCTAGTTAGTTAAATGAAAAAATATTAATATCAAAACATCGGTTAAGAAACTTTAAATTGAAAAATTGAAAAAGGTAAGAAATTGATAAAATTAAAGATTATTTTGTTTGAGCTATTGTATAATGGGATATGTACAAAGAAAAAGAAAGAAACGAAATATTAATGGAAGGGTGTAGGCACTTACTTGAGAATAGTTTTTAACTAAATAAATAAATTAACACATAACACATAGGGTTTAAAAGCACAAAGACATAACAATTATTGGTAAAAGGTTTTTTTAAGGGAGGTAGCACTACATTTCCCCAATTACTATTTAACTTAGTTTTTACTTCCTAAATTGAAGTCTAGTTTTTGTGTTTTCAAGAGGGAATATTGACAGTGTAGGCAGATGTAGGTTATCTGAAATGTCAAAACACTTCTTCTCAAATGTTGTACAGTAGTTGCCTATTTTAATTAAATCTCTTAGTAACATAAAGTATACAGCATTTTCAAATTTTACAAAAAAGATAGTTGTTAATTTATAGCATTAATAACAAAATCTAAACTATATGTGTAACCACTATTGTGAAAAAACTGTTGTAACAATAATAAAAATACATGATTAATTATTCTACATTAGTATTCAAGTAGAGAAGAATTAAAGTAGAGAAGAAGTGTTGAGTTTAAGTTTAAGTAGGCAGTGCATAATCTAACGTACAAGCATATCACCTGTTGCATAATTGTAGATGAGTAAGATAAATTGATTAGCCTAGTCTATTTAAATTTAGTAAATGAAAACAGATATAAAACTTGAAAGTTATAACGAAGAAAAAGAAAAGAAAGTTGGTTGGTAGTATTGTTAATATTGTAGTCGTGGCAATGCCACGTCAACGAGGTAAAAGGAAGCGGAATGTTTAATGACAGGTGTGTGGAGGGAGGTAGGGGGGGTGTTAATTTAAAAGAGAACCTAAAGTTTGTTTAAATCCTATTTGTATTTAAGTATTGGTGCCAACCAACTTCCTCATGCGCCATAAATGGTAAGTTATAAATTTAAAGTATTTAATAGATTAAAAGGTTTTGATAACTTGTACAAAATAATCATGCACTTCCATAGCGGAACCTATTAAATTTATAAAGCTATAATATAAAATGTGTAGTCTTAGTGAATTCAAAATAATTTAGGGTGACATTTTTAAATTGAGAAACACGTGTTTAATGTTTAAGAATATTGCACTGATCAAACTCCGTATTAAATGTTCAAACGGTCAGGCACCTATGGGATATTAACAGAATGAGCTCAAATGCCATACCAGCAAATTTTCTGACATTTTAAAAAAGTTGTAGGTTACCATTTTTATATCACCACGTGGAAAAGTGCAGATGGTAATTGATTGTCCAGTAATGAAGCTAAGATGGGAAAATTGGCTGTGTACTGAGCTACAAAATCATCAAATTCAACAGGAAACGAACAATGGAAAATGGATTTGAATAAAATTAAAATTAGCGGGATTTTGGAAATTAAGAGTGAGTAGTTGTTGTAACTTTTTAAAAATTGTAAGAGTGTGTATAAGATTGTGAGTTGGAACTATGGAGTAGTTTGAATGAAAAGGCGGGTACGATAACTGCTGTTGGTGTATGTATATTGAAAGATAGATTTGAAATAAAATTTTAGATTTTGCAGGTTTGAAGTTTTAATTAGATGTCAGGTTGTGTACTGTACTAAGAGTGGGTTATTTTATAGTAAAACTGAATAAGCTGGTATAAATTCAAGCTCTAATTGGGCATTCAATGTATGTCTAGTAGGGTCCTTTAAAGATTTTAAAATCTCAAAATGTTCCAGGTTATTCAGGACGTGGCCCTTTTTGCAGATGTGAAGAATTTTGAAATCAATGTCCGGATTGAAATTATGGTTGGAGTTACGGATATGTTGGGAAAAATGAGACTGTCCAGATGTTGGGCGCTGTATGTATCTAAGATGTTCCTTCAATCTGGTGTCGAACGATCTAAAGGTTCTTCCGACGTAATATGACGAGCAGGTATGGCATTTAAGCTCATAAACTCCACAACACTCAGATCTATCACGACTGTCCTTGTTATTCAAGAAAACCAAACCTAAATTTGAATTAGTTCTAAAAGAAATATTACAGTAATCTTTAAAAATATGAGCTAATTTGTAAGAGAATTGACCTGTAAATGTTAATGATCTATATGGTTTTGGCTCCTGTTCGACTGGAATAGGCTGTGTATATACTCGATGTTCTAAAATTCTATTTGTTTTTTTGTGTAAAATTTTATTTACTAAGTCCACAGTATAACCATTATTAACTGCTATTTGTTGGATAATTCTTAATTCTTTATTAAATGAAGTTGAAGTCAATGGGATAGAGACAAGCCTGTTGATGTAACTATAAAAAGCAGCCAGTTTATGTTGTATGGGGTGGTGTGAATCGGCAGGGATAACTGTACCTGTATGTGTTGGTTTTCTATAAATACCAAAGTCAATCGTTCCATTTCTGAGTGTCAATGTAAGATCTAAAAAGTTCAAACTCTTTGAGTCATTCTGAATCTCTAAAGTAAATTTAATAGTGTCATGTAAAGTATTGAGGAAATCTAAGAAATCGTGAAGAATGTCAATTGTGCCATTCCATATTATTAAAGTATCGTCAACATACCTAGCGTAAAATTTAATATAATCTGTAAATGGATTATTTTTCACTATTTTATTAGATTCCAAGTCATTTAGAAAAATATCAGCTAATATCGGTGAAAGAGGAGATCCCATAGCTAGTCCGTCCGGCTGCACATATGTGGTGTTGTTGAAATTAAAGAAATTCTGACTCAGACACAAATTCAAAAGCTCTGTATACTCAATAATTTGATTAGGATGGTAATTATTATTCCACAAGTCTAAAGCAACAATACTGATAACTTCTTGTGTTGGAATGTTAGTAAAGAGATTAGTTATGTCTAAGGAAATCAATAAATCTTCATTACTAAGATTAACTTCTGTAATTTTATTTGTCAAACTTAAGTTGTTAGAGACTACATAATCGAATTTATTGTTGTAAAAGGTTTTAAGGAATTTGTTTAAGTGAGAAGCTAATGCATGAGTGGGAGAATCAGTAAAGGATACCACTGGTCTGATTGGTATGTTTTCAAAGACATCAGTCTTGTGTATTTTCATGAGACCATAGAGTCTGGGAACGTTTGCTTTAGATGGTAAAAGTTTCTTTTTAGTAGTATTATCAAAAACTTCAGTGATTTTATTGATGGCTGTTCTAACTTTAGTAGTGAAAGTATTAATATTGACAGATTTTGTTAGAAATTGGTTATCTAGTATAAAATTAGTGACTTTTTGATGGTAGTCTTGGGTGTGTAAGACAACTACAGTGCTGCCTTTATCTGCTTTAGTGATTGTAAGGTTATTTTCACTAATTTTCTTATCAATTGATTTAATGGTGTCCTTAAATTCATTGAGAGGGTTTCTGTGATAGCCCTTTCTGTTGTTACAAATAGCCTCCTTTTCTTTTTTCAGTAATACTTTCAAACTGCTCCTAATTTCTTCTGTGTTTTCCAGTGGTATTGATTGTAAGATACTTTCACTCTCAACTCCGAGTAGTTCTAGATTTCTAAGTTGTTGTTTTTTAGAAGATTGGGGGGGATTGAATTTGAAACCTTTTTGGAGTAGAGACAGTTCATTATTTGAAAATACTACGTTA
The DNA here is from genome assembly GCF_917563875.1 of Diabrotica virgifera virgifera. Classification (NCBI taxonomy): domain Eukaryota; kingdom Metazoa; phylum Arthropoda; class Insecta; order Coleoptera; family Chrysomelidae; genus Diabrotica; species Diabrotica virgifera. Next base: position 171,588,937 of record NC_065449.1, on the reverse strand, counting down.
GAGTAATTTATGAAAGGGGTATAGAATGTATGTTGCTCAGAGCCATCGAAAATGTTGTCTGGGTCAGAAGATATAGATGTATTAATACTATGAGTTTGATCAGGAAGATCACTAAGACTAGTATTGGTAGTAACGTTTAATAATCGTTCAGAAGTATACAAATCAGAATTTGTAAAATTAGAAGGTGTTACAATATAAGAGCCATTACTGTTACTATCCACCACAAGTTGGTCATTGTTAAGTTGTGAAAACACAGATTGATTTGACAAAATAATATTGTTATTTACTCTATGTGTTATAAATTTAAGTTTCTTGATCTTGTCATGAAGTTTCCTATATTGTCTACTCCTATGAAAATTAATAGTCCCATGTAAATCACGCATACATTCATCAAACTCGAGCGCTGTCATTCTTCTATGTAAGCTGTTGTAGATTGTCTTCAGTTGCAAGTCAATGGTGTAGATATGTTGGTATAGTTTCCGAATCTCATCCCTAATGATGGATCTACCCAGAATTTTTACTTGTTTAGCCTTCGTTGCATTGAAGTTAAGTTCTCTTAGTCTACCTCTAGCATAACTAGGCAGCAGGTTGAGACGTAAACATTCGTTGTTATAAAAGATCTTAGATTTTTGTAACATTTTCTTGATGTTCAGCTCCTTGTAACGGTGTAGCAAAGTTGCTAGTCTTGCATTATTCAAATATTGAATGGGTTGCATATGTGAGTCCATATTAAATATAGTAATGAAACACAGACTTACTCACAATCATTTAATTATACTTTGACGACCGGTTTCGATCTCTACAATATACAGATCATCTTCAGGTCGGCGTTACAAGTCGTTCAATGCAACGAAGGCTAAACAAGTAAAAATTCTGGGTAGATCCATCATTAGGGATGAGATTCGGAAACTATACCAACATATCTACACCATTGACTTGCAACTGAAGACAATCTACAACAGCTTACATAGAAGAATGACAGCGCTCGAGTTTGATGAATGTATGCGTGATTTACATGGGACTATTAATTTTCATAGGAGTAGACAATATAGGAAACTTCATGACAAGATCAAGAAACTTAAATTTATAACACATAGAGTAAATAACAATATTATTTTGTCAAATCAATCTGTGTTTTCACAACTTAACAATGACCAACTTGTGGTGGATAGTAACAGTAATGGCTCTTATATTGTAACACCTTCTAATTTTACAAATTCTGATTTGTATACTTCTGAACGATTATTAAACGTTACTACCAATACTAGTCTTAGTGATCTTCCTGATCAAACTCATAGTATTAATACATCTATATCTTCTGACCCAGACAACATTTTCGATGGCTCTGAGCAACATACATTCTATACCCCTTTCATAAATTACTCTAACGTAGTATTTTCAAATAATGAACTGTCTCTACTCCAAAAAGGTTTCAAATTCAATCCCCCCCAATCTTCTAAAAAACAACAACTTAGAAATCTAGAACTACTCGGAGTTGAGAGTGAAAGTATCTTACAATCAATACCACTGGAAAACACAGAAGAAATTAGGAGCAGTTTGAAAGTATTACTGAAAAAAGAAAAGGAGGCTATTTGTAACAACAGAAAGGGCTATCACAGAAACCCTCTCAATGAATTTAAGGACACCATTAAATCAATTGATAAGAAAATTAGTGAAAATAACCTTACAATCACTAAAGCAGATAAAGGCAGCACTGTAGTTGTCTTACACACCCAAGACTACCATCAAAAAGTCACTAATTTTATACTAGATAACCAATTTCTAACAAAATCTGTCAATATTAATACTTTCACTACTAAAGTTAGAACAGCCATCAATAAAATCACTGAAGTTTTTGATAATACTACTAAAAAGAAACTTTTACCATCTAAAGCAAACGTTCCCAGACTCTATGGTCTCATGAAAATACACAAGACTGATGTCTTTGAAAACATACCAATCAGACCAGTGGTATCCTTTACTGATTCTCCCACTCATGCATTAGCTTCTCACTTAAACAAATTCCTTAAAACCTTTTACAACAATAAATTCGATTATGTAGTCTCTAACAACTTAAGTTTGACAAATAAAATTACAGAAGTTAATCTTAGTAATGAAGATTTATTGATTTCCTTAGACATAACTAATCTCTTTACTAACATTCCAACACAAGAAGTTATCAGTATTGTTGCTTTAGACTTGTGGAATAATAATTACCATCCTAATCAAATTATTGAGTATACAGAGCTTTTGAATTTGTGTCTGAGTCAGAATTTCTTTAATTTCAACAACACCACATATGTGCAGCCGGACGGACTAGCTATGGGATCTCCTCTTTCACCGATATTAGCTGATATTTTTCTAAATGACTTGGAATCTAATAAAATAGTGAAAAATAATCCATTTACAGATTATATTAAATTTTACGCTAGGTATGTTGACGATACTTTAATAATATGGAATGGCACAATTGACATTCTTCACGATTTCTTAGATTTCCTCAATACTTTACATGACACTATTAAATTTACTTTAGAGATTCAGAATGACTCAAAGAGTTTGAACTTTTTAGATCTTACATTGACACTCAGAAATGGAACGATTGACTTTGGTATTTATAGAAAACCAACACATACAGGTACAGTTATCCCTGCCGATTCACACCACCCCATACAACATAAACTGGCTGCTTTTTATAGTTACATCAACAGGCTTGTCTCTATCCCATTGACTTCAACTTCATTTAATAAAGAATTAAGAATTATCCAACAAATAGCAGTTAATAATGGTTATACTGTGGACTTAGTAAATAAAATTTTACACAAAAAAACAAATAGAATTTTAGAACATCGAGTATATACACAGCCTATTCCAGTCGAACAGGAGCCAAAACCATATAGATCATTAACATTTACAGGTCAATTCTCTTACAAATTAGCTCATATTTTTAAAGATTACTGTAATATTTCTTTTAGAACTAATTCAAATTTAGGTTTGGTTTTCTTGAATAACAAGGACAGTCGTGATAGATCTGAGTGTTGTGGAGTTTATGAGCTTAAATGCCATACCTGCTCGTCATATTACGTCGGAAGAACCTTTAGATCGTTCGACACCAGATTGAAGGAACATCTTAGATACATACAGCGCCCAACATCTGGACAGTCTCATTTTTCCCAACATATCCGTAACTCCAACCATAATTTCAATCCGGACATTGATTTCAAAATTCTTCACATCTGCAAAAAGGGCCACGTCCTGAATAACCTGGAACATTTTGAGATTTTAAAATCTTTAAAGGACCCTACTAGACATACATTGAATGCCCAATTAGAGCTTGAATTTATACCAGCTTATTCAGTTTTACTATAAAATAACCCACTCTTAGTACAGTACACAACCTGACATCTAATTAAAACTTCAAACCTGCAAAATCTAAAATTTTATTTCAAATCTATCTTTCAATATACATACACCAACAGCAGTTATCGTACCCGCCTTTTCATTCAAACTACTCCATAGTTCCAACTCACAATCTTATACACACTCTTACAATTTTTAAAAAGTTACAACAACTACTCACTCTTAATTTCCAAAATCCCGCTAATTTTAATTTTATTCAAATCCATTTTCCATTGTTCGTTTCCTGTTGAATTTGATGATTTTGTAGCTCAGTACACAGCCAATTTTCCCATCTTAGCTTCATTACTGGACAATCAATTACCATCTGCACTTTTCCACGTGGTGATATAAAAATGGTAACCTACAACTTTTTTAAAATGTCAGAAAATTTGCTGGTATGGCATTTGAGCTCATTCTGTTAATATCCCATAGGTGCCTGACCGTTTGAACATTTAATACGGAGTTTGATCAGTGCAATATTCTTAAACATTAAACACGTGTTTCTCAATTTAAAAATGTCACCCTAAATTATTTTGAATTCACTAAGACTACACATTTTATATTATAGCTTTATAAATTTAATAGGTTCCGCTATGGAAGTGCATGATTATTTTGTACAAGTTATCAAAACCTTTTAATCTATTAAATACTTTAAATTTATAACTTACCATTTATGGCGCATGAGGAAGTTGGTTGGCACCAATACTTAAATACAAATAGGATTTAAACAAACTTTAGGTTCTCTTTTAAATTAACACCCCCCCTACCTCCCTCCACACACCTGTCATTAAACATTCCGCTTCCTTTTACCTCGTTGACGTGGCATTGCCACGACTACAATATTAACAATACTACCAACCAACTTTCTTTTCTTTTTCTTCGTTATAACTTTCAAGTTTTATATCTGTTTTCATTTACTAAATTTAAATAGACTAGGCTAATCAATTTATCTTACTCATCTACAATTATGCAACAGGTGATATGCTTGTACGTTAGATTATGCACTGCCTACTTAAACTTAAACTCAACACTTCTTCTCTACTTTAATTCTTCTCTACTTGAATACTAATGTAGAATAATTAATCATGTATTTTTATTATTGTTACAACAGTTTTTTCACAATAGTGGTTACACATATAGTTTAGATTTTGTTATTAATGCTATAAATTAACAACTATCTTTTTTGTAAAATTTGAAAATGCTGTATACTTTATGTTACTAAGAGATTTAATTAAAATAGGCAACTACTGTACAACATTTGAGAAGAAGTGTTTTGACATTTCAGATAACCTACATCTGCCTACACTGTCAATATTCCCTCTTGAAAACACAAAAACTAGACTTCAATTTAGGAAGTAAAAACTAAGTTAAATAGTAATTGGGGAAATGTAGTGCTACCTCCCTTAAAAAAACCTTTTACCAATAATTGTTATGTCTTTGTGCTTTTAAACCCTATGTGTTATGTGTTAATTTATTTATTTAGTTAAAAACTATTCTCAAGTAAGTGCCTACACCCTTCCATTAATATTTCGTTTCTTTCTTTTTCTTTGTACATATCCCATTATACAATAGCTCAAACAAAATAATCTTTAATTTTATCAATTTCTTACCTTTTTCAATTTTTCAATTTAAAGTTTCTTAACCGATGTTTTGATATTAATATTTTTTCATTTAACTAACTAGCTTTCCTTTAATTTCTATACACTTCATAGTTTCACAGTGTATGGCACTTACTACTTCATAATATTATGATATTATTATACTTATGACATCCCTCAGTTAACTTACTGAGAACAACATATCTTAAATTAGATTAATTTATGACAACATTTTCCTATTTGTCATTTCCTATGCTTTGACCTCTGCCCGCATCGTATAACATCTACGAGCTAAGACCATCACATTTGTACAAGAGCCTAGAATAACATTTCATACTTTGCTACAATTAATACGCAACTCCTGGAGCATTGTCTTTCTCCATTCTAACAAAACATCACCCGTTTCACATACGCATCTTCCTTCAGGATCCATTCCAAATTCGAAATCTTACTGTGTTTTAACCTACGTAACATGTCTGTTTACCCTATCACTATCCCAACAAACCAATTAGCATAATTTGGACGTACTAATATGACAACAACTAAGTTGCAACGCAATCCTTGTAACGGCATGTAAGTAGATTAGAACAATATTACTATCTCTTTTATTATTACTACTTTGAATTTGGAAGCATATTTAAGTCAGTTTATGTTTATTTTGTTTTTTAATGGTTAAAAATTTTAATTTCAACAAATTCAAACTGTATGCACCCATTTGCACATACATGACTATGAGCATTTTTACTCATAGGTTTGACTTTGTATATACCAATATTCTGAAATGTCAACAGTTGCAAACCTTTATGTCAAAAAATTTTATAAAAATTTTTTTAAATTTGGCTTTCTATTAACATCTCTTCAATCAGACACTGGTCTAACACAAGTTTTCTCTTATTGTAGCATTTAACTACTTGTAACGCCGACCTGAAGATGATCTGTATATTGTAGAGATCGAAACCGGTCGTCAAAGTATAATTAAATGATTGTGAGTAAGTCTGTGTTTCATTACTATATTTAATATGGACTCACATATGCAACCCATTCAATAAAGGAATAAATTATTCCCTACCGTCCTCATCAAGTGACGATGAAAACATGGAAAGTGATGCAAATGTTTGTCCGTGGCAACAACTAAAAGAGTCGAGATCAAAAAGAAAACGTAGAAAAATAGCAGAAACTACTGAGCAAGGTGCTCCAGTAAGCACATCTAATAGGTTTCAAACACTCTCAGAAGAAAACGCAGATGCAAACCAAATTCATACCAGTAAAAGAAACGATGACAACCCAAATACCCAAACGAAAGATCCCAAGCCGCCACCTATTTATGTTTATGGAGTAATAGACTACAAAGCAATGACTAACTCTATAGCGCAAGTTACTGAAGATGAAACTTATTATACTACCACTCTTCCTGAAAATGTTGTTAAAATAAATGCTAAAACACCTGATTCTTATAGGAAAATAATAAATTACATGAGAGAAGAAAAAATAGTACACCATAGCTATCAACTCGAACAAGAAAGAGCATATCGTCCTACGGGGTTACACCATTCTATTCTCTTAGAGGAAATAAAAGCTGAATTATTAAGGCAAGGCCACACAGTCAGAAATGTTTTAAACATCCGGCACAGAGTAACAAAAGAACCCCTACCATTATTTTTCGTTGATTTGGAACCAAAACACAACAATAATAAAGTTTTTAATGTGGAATTTATATACAATACCAGAATTAGAGTATGAGCTCCGAAACACAAGAACACCATTGTGCAATGCACTCGATATCATGCATATGGACAGTCATACTGTTATAAACCTTATAGGCCTGGATCCCGCGTAAGAAATAAAAGTTGATTAATAGCAAGCTGAAAATTGACAAACTTTGATGCACGGGAACACTGGAACAGGGGAAGTTTTAATTGTGGAGCATGATAAACGTGTCGTCCTGACAAGTTTAAGATTGTGAAAAATAGCAAGTTGTTTTTAAGTTTATTCGATAGCCAACGTTATGTAATATATGCGAAAATGTTTGTCCGACAAAAATGTTGGGCATTTTAACGAGTCCGACACGTAGAACATGTCACATCACAGGAATTATGTTGGTGATGAATAGCAGTCTGATTTTTGCATGAGAGTTTAATGAAAGGTTAAAAAAGCAATTGGAAGTTCTGTCCGACAAAATTAATGGGAAGTTTTCGTAGTCGGACATTCTAAACAGGTAAGATATAGACAAAAATTCTGGTGATAAATAGCTTTCCGACAAAGATGAAATTTAATTAAGTAAATTATTCCTTACCAAGAATGACTGTTGTCGGAAAAAAATAAGGGGTAGATTTTGTAGTCGGACAATTTAAAAAAATAATTTTTGAAATTTCAATAAGGGGTGATTATTCTATGTCAAAAGTACCTGCAATCAATTACAATCGATATCTTTCGATTTATCTCAACATCATTTAGATACCTCACTGTAATACATTTATAGTAGATCAGGCAAATTATATTATGGATTGAGTGGTCTAGCTATCTTTGTCTGCCACATGCGCGGGATCGCTTGGTTAAAAGAGATAGATAGACCACCTATCGACTTTTTGCAACTGTATTCCCTGTCTACCCTTATGTCTATGAATACATTTCCATTTAAGAAAATCTGTCACTTTTGACAATAATTCATAATAAATTGCAATCGTAACTTCAAATTTAAACTAATCGATTTATTTTGGCAGCAAATTATTTCTTGTCATGTGACATATTAATTACATTATTATTTCATTTGTAGAAAGTTGAGAAAAATTACGTTATACAATTTTAGTAATAATTTATTTAGGTACCCTTTTTCAATCAAGCAAAGCATTATAGCACGAAGAATGATATTCAATAGAATTTTCACAATTATCTGGCAACTGAACCTCATCGAATTGATGACCAAGAATTTTACTAACTTTGTAAAATGTTCGAAAATTACTCAAAAATGTTCCGTTGAATGGTTTCACTTTTGATCTGGCGACTTAAAATTTAAACTGTTGACACTCAAAAATAGACACAAAAACACTCCATAGTTAATATAAATTTTAATTTCCAACACACGTGGCAAACAGAAACTCAGAGACCATGTACTTTCAAATACTACTTTGTATAGCACAAAGTGTCACACTGACAAATGCAGCCTTCTATTACATACTTCTAAGCATAATGTGTCATATTTACGTCTATTCTTATAAGCACCGAAGTTTTAGACTCTTCACATTTTTCAATGTCGTTTACAGGGTTAAGATTTGAGTATGGAAAAAAATGTATACAACGTTTTTTGTAGGAAATTTTCCGTACTTTCTGATGCGCCTAATTAGAAAACCCTAAGAGATTTCTTTCACATGTTCTTTGACATTTTTTATTGTCATTTTGAGAATATCTAGAACAAACTCCACCCAAAAAAATAATTCTTTTGCAATATATACATGCCTTGATACTTACCTTACTGTTTTTGGAGTGTGCATGTATATATATGCACATGCAAATATGTGAATATAAATAATAATATACAACTAAAATAGCTTTATCGATATGTGACTAAGTCATTCTGAAAAAATGTTTTTTATTTGTTTCCTTCGATTTACCCAAACTTTTTGTCCGACATATAACTTTTTGCGTTACAAAATATAATTTGTACATAAACAAATCAAAATTAGCTTGCTATTTATCACCAACATTTTTGTCTATATCTTACATGTTTAGAATGTCCGACTAGGAAAATTTCCCATTCATTTTGTCCGACAGAACTTCCAATTGCTATTTTAACCTTTCATTAAACTCTCATGCAAAAATCAGACTGCTATTCATCACCAACATAGTTCCTGTGATGTGACATGTTCTACGTGTCGGACTCGTTAAAATGCCCAACTTTTTTGTCGGACAAACATTTTTTCATATATTATATAACGTTGGCTATTGAATAAACTTAAAAACAACTTGCTATTTTTCACCATCATAAACTTGTCAGGACGACACGTTTATCATGCTCCACCATTAAAACTTCCCCCTGTTTCAGTGTTCACGTGCATCAATGTTTGTCCGACTAGACACCGTTAAGCTATTAACAAATTTTCAGCTTGCTATTAATCAACTTTTTTTTCTTACGCGGGATCCAGGTCTATTATAAATGCGTTAAATGTGGAGGACCGCACGACACCAACAGTTGCACAAAACCGAAAGACACACCTGCAACGTGTACTCTTTGCAAGGGCAACCACCCAGCGAACTATAAAGGCTGCACTGTTTATCGAGACCTATTAAAAGTAAAGAACAGGAATAACGACATAACTAGACCTAGAAACATACAAGGATACATAAATCCCAATCCAGCACTGCATCAAATGACACAACAATATGCGCAAAATGGAATCAATTATGCTCAAGTAACCTCAGGAAACATCAACAGACCAAATAATGGTGAAGATTTAACACACATGATGACAAGCTTCTTAAATGAATTCAAAAATCTATTCAATCAACTTCTGAACCAAAATAGCATGATCCTGAACATGCTAACAACAGTCATTAGTAAAATAACGAATTAATGGCTCCATCAATTAGAATAGCCGCCTGGAACGTCAACGGGCTACCAAACCATGTACAGGAAATCTCATTTTTAAAATCGCATTTTTAAAAGTAAATAAATTAGATGTTCTTCTTATCTCAGAATCACACTCAACCGAAAGAACAGTAGTAAAAATCCCTTTTTACACAACGTACCTTACTCATCATCCTGATGGAACTGCTCACGCAGGAACAGCAATTATTATTAAATCTTCAATTAAACACTATTTCTTACAAAATTACGCAACACCTGAAATACGAGGAACCATACTAAAAATAGAAACATTTACATGGCCACTTGCCATTTCAGCAATTTGCTGTGCTCCTAGACACTCCATATCAATTGAAGAATACGAGACCTTTTTTCAAGAACTAGGACCCCGATTTATAGCAGCTGGAGACTGGAACGCCAAACACACCGTATGGGGATCGAGGCTTATAACACCAAAGGGTCGAAATTTATTGGCGTGCTCGCAGAGAAATAATTTAAACTTCCTTTCGACAGGTCAGCCAACATATTGGCCGACCGATCAGAACAGGATTCCTGACCTGCTAGACTTTGCCGTTATCAAAGGTATCTCAAATATACATTACAAAATAGAACCCAGTCTCGATTTAAGTTCAGATCACACTGCAATAATCATAACACTAAGTACAACTATAATATGGAAGGAACCTGTGGTAAAACTCTGCAATAAAAGAACCAACTGGGAACAATTTCAAGCTACTATTAACACAAACATAAACTAAACATCGAATTAAAGAACCCCATGAAATAGAAAAAGCAGTGCAACATTTAACAGAAGTAATACAAGATGCTGCATGGAAGTCAACTCCAGATGATAAAAAAATTACCACTCATGATCATAACATTCCTTTACAAATAAAAGAAATTTTAAATGAAAAAAGAAAAGCTAGAGCCAAATGGCAGCGGACAAGGAATCCTCTGGATAAAACACAATTAAATCGGTTAACACATCAACTGCGTACATCTTTAGTCCAGGCCCGTAATGAGACTTTTAAATATTACATCTCCAACCTAACACCTAATGACCATTCATTATGACAAGCGACCAAAAAATTCAAGAGACCAATAGCATCTATTCCACCAATTAGAGAATCGGATCTAAGCTGGGCAAAAACTGATAAAGAAAAATCAAACACATTAGCACAACACCTCGCCCAGGTATTTAGTCTACATACAGAAGTGAATGCTGAAGATGAAGAAGTATACACATTTCTCGACGCTCCTTGTCAATTATCATTACCACTGAAACCATGTACACCAACAGAGATCTGGAAGGCGATAAATAAAATAAGCCCTCATAAGGCTCCAGGTTATGACTTAATTAATGGTGATGTACTAAAGCATTTGCCTAGAAAAGCGATAGTCCTGCTAACTCTTGTATATCACAGCATGATAAGACTGTGTCACTTTCCTATTCAATGAAAATACGCACAAATCATTATGATTGCGAAACCGGGCAAACCGCCTACAGAACCCTCCTCCTATCGTCCTATAAGCCTTCTACCAATAATGTCAAAAATTTTCGAAAGACTTCTCTTAGACCGAATTTTCGAAAGAATAAATATAAATAACATAATACCTGACCATCAATTTGGCTTTCGACAGAACCACTCAACAATGCAGCGTACCATAGGATTGTAAATTATATAAAAGAAACTTTAGATACAGGGGAAGAAAATGTGTGCAGCAGTATTCCTTGATGTGGAAAAGGCGTCTGATAAGGTGTGGCATAAAGGCCTGTTGTATAAAGTGAAAAAGAATATACCTAATGAAATATACCTGATATTAAAATCATATCTCAGCGAGCGATTTTTCCAAATCAAAGTAAATACCTCACTTTCCAAAAATCATCCTATACAATAAGGAGTACCTCAAGGTAGTGTCCTCGGTCCCTTCCTTTATCTCCTTTACACTGCTGATATACCTGCTGATGATGACATTACTATGGCCACATTTGCCGACGATACAAGAATCCTTACATCAGATGAAAACCCAGATAGAGCTTCTAACAAACTGCAAAACTACTTAAATTCACTTCAAACTTGGTTAACAAAATGGAAGATTAAAGTAAACGGTGAAAAGTCTTCACAAATTACGTTCACAACAAGAAGGATCGACTGCCCACAGGTTCATATTAATAACATTCCTATCCCCTTAAAATCAGATGTCAAGTACCTGGGACTCCATTTGGACCGAAAGCTGACATGGAAGAACCATATCAAAACCAAGAAAGCTCAACTAAATTTAAAAATCAGACAAATGTATTGGCTGCTAGGTAAAAGATCCCAGTTATCATTAGAAAACAAAGTATTATTATACAAAATTATACTAAAGCCGATATGGAGTTATGGTATAGAGTTATGGGGCTGCAGCAAACCGAGCAACACTAAAATATTGCAAACTTTTCAATCAAAGTCGCTGCGGATGATAGCGAATGCACCATGGTACGTTTCCAATGTAACTATCCATAATGACCTTGGGATACCATTCATCGAAGATGTTATTAAACTACAGGCAAACAAAGCCCAAGAAAGAAATTCCGCCCATAAAAGTCAAACTATTCAACAACTCTAGCAGCCGCCACTTGTGGGAAGAAGACTGAAAAGGACATGGCCAGAGGACCTAACTGATTAGGTGTATTGGAGAACCATCGATGGATGGTGCCTAAAGCATGCCAGGATTCAAGACTTTGCTACTATTTGCTAAATACTCTGTGTTGTAATTAGAGTAGATTGTAAATTTGCACCTAATAAAATGATAAAAAAAAACCACCATATATCAATAGCATAATGAAAATCGTTACAAAAACGTAATTTTTAAAATATTTGTGTATATGCAATTTGTTAATCAAACCTAATCAATCCTTCCTCCTTCTTGTTGGGTAAGTTCTTTGGTTTCTTCTGTATTTTGCTGATGATGGCTTGTGTTGAGCCGCAACGCGTCCAATATTTTGAATATCTAACAAATTTTGTGGTACCTTCTTGAAGTTGAATACTTTGTTACCTCTAGACCACATTTGTGAACTACAGATACTTCTTTTCATGGTAATGCCCTTGAAATATTTGCCTTATTTCAAGACCTTTGGAGTTACAGATTTGTTTTAAATCCCAATTTAAACCTTACTCTCCCCTACATCAAATGAACTTTTCAGAGCAGCCGTCTCTAAAGTGTGAATAGCTTGATGATTGCTGACCTCCGTCGTGGAGATGGCATTTGAAGAAGTAGATATAAAACATAAATTATACCAAAAGATAAATTTAAACTGCTCACCGTTTTTACTTTTTGTGTGGGCTTCATATCCCTGGTATCTTCCATTTTTAAAAGCTGAGAGAATGTGTCTATAAAATTTATACAGCTTTCCATCTTGATTTAAAAAGGAAAACTGTGGGTTATCTGCCTGTTTTGCCTTTAGAAGGATTTCCATTTGTGGTCCTTGTTTGCAAACAAACAATGCTGTTTTCTCTATTCTTGCATTTTCCTTCACTGTATTTGGCTGAAAATAAAAACTGTCCTATAAACATATGCAAACAATAATTATTTAAAATTTTGTTATGCTTGTGATAAAAAAAAATGAAAAAAAAGATATGACAATCGGAGTAAACTGAGGCACTAAACTATCTACTTTAGTTACTATTTTATTTCAAGTACAACATATTCGCGGTGTGCAAGTAATTGGAGGGGATACGAGAAACGATCGTGCGCGAATAGCGGAGAAATATTGCAACTTTCTTAAATAATTCATATTGTCAATTGAAATTGTCAAATTGACGTATATTTCATACGTGAAGAAATATATACAGGGTGGTGAATCGTCAAACGGGCCATAGGAAACTCAATGGGAAATTCTAAACTGTTGAATTCCTGCTTCCCTAAATATTTTACATCAAAAGTCATGGGAAACTATTTGTAGAGGACTGAAATCTGTATCGAACACAAATGTTAAAATTGTCCTACGAATTAAACGTACTCCAAAATTTTGCAAAAATATAATACATTTTTCAGGCTACCCCTAAAAGTCAGGCCACACGTATTGCAAGAATATATTATGACATAATGTTGCGTTTGGGCATATTGACGTTTCTGATATTTGACAATTATTTGAATTGCCAAAATATTATTTATTTTGTGATTTATTGTTTAAAAAATAAAGTTGATTCAAAAATGTACTCAGTTGAGGAGAAATTAGAAATAATAAAACTGCTATATTTAGGCAATAGTGCGCGAACTGTCAGATCTTTATTTAGTGTAAAATATCCCGATAGACCAATTCCAAGTCATTCAACAATTCAAAGGATTTTACAAAATTTTGAAAATACTGGAACCCTGATTTCTAAGTGTACCTGTATAAACAATTTTGCTGAGGTACCAAGAAATTTAGAAAATCAAAATGAAATAAATGTATTAACAGCGGTAGTAGAAAATCCTAAAATAAGTTCTCGGACTATTGCAGACCAGTTTAATATTCATAATTCCACAGCATTAAAAATTTTGAAAAAGAATAAATTCCGTTCTTATAAATTTCAACGTCATCAAGAACTAAGACAAGGAGATGCTGAGAGACGAGGGGAATTTTGTTTAGTGATGAATGTACATTTACATTGAATAATGAACCAAATGTTCAAAATTATAGGGTTTGGTCGACAAGAAAGCCTGAAAACATTATTGAAAGCCATACCCAATACCGTCGAAAAATAAATGTCTGGTTGGGAATATTTAGACACAATATTATTGGGCCATTTTTCTACGAGGAAAATTTAAATTCAGAAAAGTTCTTAGACTTGCTACAAGAAAAGATTTTACCGAGACTTGCAGAAGTAGCTCCAGATGAAGAAGAAATTTGGTTTCAAATGGATGGATGCCCTGCGCACAATAACCGTGAGGTTAAAGAATTCCTTAAAAACAGCTTTAATAATTGTTTGATTGGACCTAATTGTAACATTAAGTGGCCTCCGAGATCGGGAGATCTAGCTCCAAACGATTATTTTATCTGGGGCTATCTAAAATCAAAAATTTATTCTGATCAAAAATTTACCGATATTGAAGCATTAAAAATTAGAATTATTGAAGAGTGTGCAAAAATAACGCCACGCGTTCTAGCTAATGTTAGACGAGAATTTTACGATAGATTGGGATACTGTTTAGTACAAAATGGCGGATTGTTTGAACATTTATTATAGTTTTATGTTTAGAAATTATCATAATTTATTTTTATTCGTTCCTTAAATAATAAAAATGTATAGTTACAATTTAGGAATAAGGATCACAGTAAAATTATATTGAAATTCTTTGAATTGTTGTTTAACCTGGAATTGAATTGGAGTGTATCATTATGTTAAATAAAATCTGGCAGTGTTCGCACTATTGCCTGAATTAAACATTGCGATTTTTCGTCAACTGAGTAGGTACATTTCATTAACTTTACTTTATAAACAATAGAATTTATTATCTAAAAAATGTAATTATCTAAACAATACAATTTACTGTTTACAAAGTAATATTTATTGTTTACTAGTGTAGTAGTAGTATTTTTAATAAAATTTATTGTTTATAAATATTTAATCATAAAATAAAAATATTGACAATTCAAATTGTCACACATCTTACATCAATATCATCAAACGCAACACATCATAAACATTCATGCACTACGTGTGGCCTGACTTTTAGGGGTGGCCTGAAAAATGTATTATATTTTTGCAAAATTTTGGAGTACATTTAGTTCCTAGAACAATTTTAACACGTGTTTTCGATACAGATTTCAGTTCCCTACAAATAGTTTCCCATGACTTTTGATGTAAAATACTTAGGGAAGCAGGAATTCAACAGTTTAGAATTTTACATTGAGTTTCCTATGGCCCGTTTTCCGATTCACCACCCGGTATACAATTCATATTGACGTATATACTATCATTGAAGAAGAAAAATTATACAGGGTGTCCAGAAACTCTACCGACAAATGAAGACAGGTTTTTCTGTTTTTTCAATTTTTTGGGTCATTCTAAACAAAAAATGTTTTTACAAGTTTTTTCGTAGGATGCATAGTTTTCGACATAAACGCGGTTGAACTTTCAAAAAATCGAAAAATTGCAATTTTTGAACCCGAATAACTTTTGATTGAAAAATAAAATAGCAATTCTGCTTACCGCATTTGAAAGTTCAAGTCAAATTCTATCGGTTTTGATTACTTTCATTGCTAAAAATTAATTTTTTTATTGTTAAACAAATCTATAAACACATAGTGATTAAATGATGTTTTCAAGGCATTTCTCATTTGAAATCGAACGAGTAGGCGCGCATACATAATTTCTACGTAGATTACGTACATTAAAACGCATGCATTGGGCACGTGAAACACTATGTGTTTATGGCTTTGCTTAACAAATAAAAACTTAATTTTTAGCAATGCAAATAATCAAAGCCGATAGAATTTGACTTGAACTTCCAAATGCAGTAAGCAGAATTGCTATTTTATTTTTTAATCAAAAGTTATTCGGGTCCAAAAATTGCACTTTTTCGATTTTTTAAAAGTTCAACCGCGTTTAACTCGAAAATTATGCATCCTACGAAAAAACTTGTAAGACCATTTTTGTCGAGAATCACCCAAAAAATACAGAAAAATGTTTAGTTTTGCGAAAAACCGCTGTCATGTAATTCCTCAAGTTCTTTGTTTATAACAATCTTATCGACATCCGGATCAACTGTTACCCAAAAAATTGGTGTTCTACGGGTCAAAACACATAAAAAAATTTGGGTAAGTCCATCTGAATTAAGGAGGCCGTTGTACCCCCCCTGGCGACAGGACTACCTGTTTAGCATCCCAAATGAAATGAATCGCTACCACTTTACAAACAATTTACTTTACTTATGTAGTTTTTATATATGACCTGTAAATTTCACCGGTTTAAAGTGTTTGTAGTTTAAAGGGCTTGAACGAGTCACTAAGCATGAGTGTATATGTTACAGTGAAAGTTGACGTTTCAGGGAAGGTTAACCTTTACTAGTCACGGTCGACTCTCGCTGGGCATCTTAGTGAAAGTTGAATTCTGAAATAACAAGATCAACTTTCACTAGTGAAGGTTGACCATTCTTAGTGAACGTCAACCTCCCCTACAGCAGTCTAGGGAAAGTTACACAGACGTACAAACAAGATCAACATCCACTAGTGAAGGTTGACAATTCCTATAGTGAATGACAACCTCCTCTACAACAGTCTAGGGAAAGTTAGAGAGAAATAAAAGACTAATCTTAAATCACGTATACTTTTATAACAAAAGTAAATTTAGAATTTGAAAGATGAACAAATAAGAACAAAATAAAACGTGAAACTATAGTCTACAATTTAAAGACTATAATAGAGACGAAAATACTATAGTCAACAATAATAAAATTATTTGTTGCAACATGATAATGCTTTATGGCATTTGGAATTGCATAAAACATTGTTTTTTATGCAGTAACACTTCTTTGTTTGGCACTTCTTGTTACAACTGCACTTAAAAAATCCTTGCCCACTTCCGGTTGACTGAGTAGTAGCAACTGTTCGTAAAGTAAGTGTCTTTTCCATTGGAATTTCATCTTCTTTTATAATGTTTACTGGACAAGTATTAAACTGGGATCTGCAAATAAAAAGATACTTGCAGGCTTAAATGTAAAATTACTAATTATTATACTATGCGGTATTAAATACGTTCAAACAAGTTAAACTTCATAAAAGTATTAAAAATGTAAACTAAATTGACGACAGGTCAAGGTCGTTCGCCCGCCGTGCACATCCGCCAGATGTTCAACATTCCCTAGGCTGATTCCGTGAAGGTTCACCTTCCCTAGTGAAAGCTGATATATATTTTCTACTATCAACATTCACTGGTCATTTCAGTGAAGGTCGACAATCACTAGCGACGGTACACCTTGACTAATATTCAGCTTTCACTGTAACATATATAAACTTTAAACAGCCATATCTTATCCAATGTTTGTCTTACAGAAAAATAAAAGGAAACTATTGTATTTATACAGTTCTTCCACTCTCAACTTTTCCAATGTGTCACGGTTCATTTTCAAACAAGTTAAATTAAAAAATTAATTGAAACTTACGTCGAGGTGTAATTTATTATACACTGTGTCCGTAAAGTATGGAACAAATTCTTTTTTAGCTAAACAGAGCATTCTAAGAAATAATCCTGAAACACGTCGATTTTTGATTTTAATTTACCATATTTTAAAATAATATTCTAATATACAGGGTGAATTACTTTCGAGTAATGACGTCACCGTCATTTTTTTTAAATAGAACACCCCCATTTTGTCTCAATTTTCGGATTACTGTAGCTGAGCTGATTCCAAAAATGTATCACATGTTGATTCAAATTGGTACAGGGTGGACAAAAATACAATAGTTTTGTGTGTGCTCATAATATTAAATTTTAATCAATTTTTGATATTAAATTAAAATATTAAATTAAACAATATCAAAAATTAATTAAAATCAAAAATTAATTAAAATATCAAAAATACAATAAGTATTTTTGATAATATTGTTAATTTAACTAACGCGTTACTTTATGAACACACACAAAGCTATTGTATTTTTGTCCACCCTGTACCAATTTGAATTAACATGTGATACATTTTTGGAATCAGCTTAGCTACAGTAATCCGAAAATTGAGACAAAATGGGGGTGTTCCATTAAAAAAAATGACGGTGACGTCATTACTCGAAAGTAATTCACCCTGTATATTAGAATATTATTTTAAAATACGGTAAATTAAAATCAAAAATCGACGTGTTTCAGGATTATTTCTTAAAATGCTCTGTTTAGCTAAAAAAGAATTTGTTCCATACTTTACGGACACAGTGTATAACTGTCAGAGTGTCAGTGGTAATAATTAGGAAATGGCTATTATCCCGTGAACATATTTTATGTAAAGTTATTTTATTGAAGTGTTTAATCTTTATGAATTTATACTTCTTTAGGCGTGATTGGGAAAAATTCTAGAGATAGAGATATTTTGCAGTATATTTGGTGAGTTTGTAGGTACCTATTTTTGCTTAAAATATCAATAAAAATATGAAACCACTTTTACAATTATTTTGATATCCATATTTCTTCCAATGAATACCTTAGTAAAAGTAAGATTTAAAATAAACTGAAGCTGGACAGTTTTTCTTGATTTGCCAAAATTTTAATTTTTGGACAAGTGTTGTTTTTTAAATAAACGCTGTATAGTAATCTCGAAAATAATATACAAATAATTTTCTATTCCACGGAACTACAGCCACTAAATATTAGTGTATCATCATCATCAGTAGCTCGACAACCCTTTTTGGGTCCTGGCTTGTTCTAGGATTTTCCGCCATTCTGTTCTGTTCCCTGCTTTGTTCTTCCAGTGGTAATCTCAAGTGTTTTCAGATCTTGTTCCACTTGTTCCATGTATCTAAGTTTGGGTCTTCTCTTTGACCTTCTCTCTACTGGTGTTTGCTTCATTATATGTTTTGGTGTTTCGGTCTTCAACATTCGTTCAATATGGCCCATCCAGCGCAGACGTCCGATCTTTATGGATGTTATGACGTCGGGTTCGTTGTATGCTGCGTATAGTTCAAAATTATATCTTCTGCGCCATACGTCATTTTCTTTCACCCCCTTATATATGTGTCTAAGGATTTTTCGTTCAAACGTACCTAATAAGTTCTCATCGCTTTTCGACAGTGTCCATGTCTCTGATCCACATAAGGACCGGTTTTATCAGGGTTTTGTATATTTTGCATTTGGTTTTTCTCGTGATGTTGTTAGATCTTAGATGTTTAAATGAGTCCATTATATGTTTTATTAGCAATATGTATTCTTCTCTTAACTTCTTCGCTGACATTGTTATCTGCGGTAACTAGTGAACCTAGATACGTAAAATGTTTTACGCTTTCGATATTATAGTCTCCTATTGTCAGATTCTGTAGGTTTCTTTGGCCTGTCGATTTGCTGGCTTCATGTATTTGGTTTTTATTTCATTAATATTTAGCCCACTGTTTTGTGCCGCTCTTTCTATAGCTTTAAATGCTTCTATCATTTCTCTTTTGCTTCTAGCTATGATATCAACATCATCTACAAATGCCAATATTTGTACACTTTTTGTTATTATTGTTCCTCTGGTGTTGACTTTTGACTCTCTAATTATTTTCTCTAATGCGATGTTGAATAGAATACAGGATAGGGCATATCCTTCTCGTAGGCCCGTTCTAACATGGATTGTATTTGTTAGTGCGTTTTGAATTCGAACCCTGCTTTGTACTTTAAGTGTATCTTTTACTATATCAATGAGATGAGTTGGAATATTAAACTCTTTCAGGGCGTTGATCAGAAATTTTCGATGGATACTATCATAGGCACTCTCAAAGTCAATGAAGAGATGATGTGTTTCTATATTAAATTCACTAATCTTTTCCAAGATTTGTCTCAAAACGAAGATCTAATCTATTGTGGACTTCTGCCTGCAGAAACCACATTGATATCCCCCAACTATTTGTTTCGCATATGGTCTCCATCGCTTATACACAATATTTGACAGTATTTTATATGCCACAGTCAGTAGCGTTATTCCCGGTGGTTTTTACATTGAAGCTGATCTCCCTTTTTATGTAGTGGAATGATTACTCCGGTATTCCAGTTTTGTGGCAGTTGTTTATTATTCCATATGTTCACTATAAGATCGTGTATCGCATTCAATAAGGAGTATCCGCCTTCTTTTATTAATTCTGCGCTAATGTTGTCCAATCCAGGTGACTTGTTGTTTTTCAGTCTGGTAACTGCTTCTTGCATTTCAGCTACTGAAGGGGGTTGCTTCTCTGGTATCCGTTTGATCCAGTATAATTTCATCGTATAGTGGATCTCCGTTTTGTTCAAACTTTTCTTTGAAGAATTCAGTCCATCTTTGCAGTATTTCACTCTGTTGAGTTACTATATCTCCTTCTTTGTCTCTGCACATCATTGTTCTTGGTTTAAATTCTTTTATGCTTTGGTTAAGTTTTTGGTAGAATTTTCTGGTTTCTGTTGGTTTATTTAATTCTTCCATTTCTTGGAGTTCGTTTTCTGTGTTCTCTTTTCTTTCTGCGGTGTATTTTCTTCTCTTCCCTCCTTAGCATTCTATATTCCTCCTCTGCCTGTCTTGTTCTATGTCGTTGTTGTAGTCGTTGATATGCATTATTTTTTCTCTCTATTATGTTACGACACTCTTCATCGAACCACTTCCAATCAGTTGATTTGACCTTTTTTGTAGACCCAAAGTCTCTTTGGCAGCGTTTATGTTTATATACGCTTCCCATTCTCTGTCTATATCCTCGTGCTTTTGTCTGTTTTCTAGCCTTCCTTTTATATATTCTTTGTATTTGGCCGTTTTGCTGTTGTCTGCTAAGTTTTTTATTTCATATTTTTCAATTTTGGATCCCTTTTCTTTTTTAATGTTTGAGATTCTGGCTCTTATTCTACTTTCCACTAGGTAGTGATCTGAGTCAGCATTTGCCCCTCGTCTGCTACATACGTTTATTACGCCTGAGTGATGTCTAGAGTCAATAATAACATGCTCGATCATGTTTACCGTATCCCCATCTGGAGGTCTCCACGTTCCCTTATGAATATTTTTTCGCTGGAAGCATGTGCTGGCAATGACCATGTTAACGGAAGTTGCTAGATTTATTAGTCTGATGCCATTGTGATTGGATACTTCATGGAGGCTGTACTTACCTATCGTTGGTAGGTATTGTGGCTCTTTTCCTATTTTTGCGTTGAGATCACCATAAATAATTTTGATGTTTTTCTTTGGGCATGAATGGTATGCAGCTTCTAGGTCTTCATAGAATTTTTCTTTGACATCGTCTTCGTTTTCCTCTGTAGGGGCATGCACATTTAAAATGCTATAGTTAAAAAAGTTCCCATTAGTCTCAGGATACACATTCTAGGGTTCATAGCGCGGAAGTCTCTTACGAGGTGTTTAACCTTTTTATTTACAATAAAGCCAGTACCTAGTGAGTGGTCTTTAGAGTCGCAATATTAGTGTAAGCAGTCATATAAACCCAAACAAACAATAACCCATATATAAATAGGTACTTACCGAAAGTAATCAAATTAAGACAGGACAGTTGTTAGTCGTTCTAATAATTATTATGTTTGAAAATAAAAATTACAGTTTTACTAAACAGTCCTGTCGCCAGTGGGGGTACAGCGGCCTCCTTAATTCAGATGGACTTACCCAAGTTTTTTATGTATTTTTACCCGTAGAACACGAATTTTTTGGGTAACAGTCGATCCGGATGTCGATAAGATTGTTATAAACAAAGAACTTGAGGAATCACATAACAGCGATTTTTCGCAAAACAAAACATTTTTTTGTATTTTTTGAGTCATTCTAAGCAAAAAATGTTTTTACAAGTTTTTTCGTAGGATGCATAGTTTTCGACATAAACGCGGTTGAACTTTCAAAAAATCGAAAAATTGCAATTTTTGAACCCGAATAACTTTTGATTGAAAAATAAAATAACAATTCTGCTTACCGCATTTGAAAGTTCAAGTCAAATTCTATCGGTTTTGATTACTTTCATTGCTAAAAATTAATTTTTTTATTGTTAAACAAATCTATAAACACATAGTGATTGAATGATGTTTTCAATGCATTTCTCATTCGAAATCCAACGAGTAGGCGCGCATACATACAATTTCTACGTAGATTACGTACATTAAAACGCATGCATTGGGCACGGGAAACACTATGTGTTTATGGCTTTGTTTAACAAATAAAAACCTAATTTTTAGCAATGCAAATAATCAAACCGATAGAATTTGACTTGAACTTTCAAATGCACTAAGCAGAATTGCTAGTTTATTTTTTAATCAAAAGTTATTAGGGTTCAAAAATAGCACTTTTTCGATTTTTTGAAAGTTCAACGGCGTTTATCTCGAAAACTATGCATCCTACGAAAAAACTTGTAAGACTATTTTTTGCTGAGAATCGCCCAAAAAAATACAAAAAAATGTTTTGTTTGCGAAAAATAGCTGTTATGTAATTCCTCAAGTTCTTTGTTTATAACAATCTTGTCGACATCCAGATCAACTGTTACCTAAAAAATTCGTGTTCTACGGGTCAAAATACATAAAAAAAACTTGGGTTAGTCCATCTGAATTAAGGTGGCCGTTGTACCCCTGTCCAATATCAAATATTCAGTATTCATATCCGAAATTGGACAGTATCATTTTATCACCCAGTAGATCGAATGCATTTATTTGTTATTAATCACACACACGTAATTAATTAAATTACATACACATTTGGTCAATTATCAATAATATAATTTGGACATCAGCCAAAAGTTGCTGACATAAGATAAACAATTTACCTTAATTAGATACACAAAATCACGCGGGGCCCGTGTTTACATTGACCCAATTTAAACTACCTTTAAGCTACCTGAAGGCGCCAATCACTCCCGTGGCCCAATTGGTGGCGAGGACACCCCGCAGGTTTAACATGCCTCTAAACACCTACCTGGACATACCAGGAGGAGAGCTACGTCACGCGTTACTTGAGGAGGAAAGTCTAGAACAAGAAATGACGCATACGCAGTGGCAATCGATTCCAGAATCTAATTGGCATTATTTTGTAGCCACCGGGACCATTACTATAATGGTAATAATTGGGATACTCACGTTATGGAAATACCGTCCTGTTGTACGACTATGTCGTTCAGGGAATCCACATACTCAGACTAACGAACAGGAAGTACCTGTATTAAGTAGTAATCGGCATAACAATGTACCGTCGACTTCAAAGGCCGACCTCCCACTCTCCACATTTTCATCCAATTGCCCTAATTTTAATCTAGAGATAGAGTCGGACATTGATAGCTAGAGTACGGTTGGAAGATTGTTGATTATTCTTAAACTATTTATTTATTAACATGTTTGAATTTGACTATTTTATGTAATACTTATATGTAAACTTTGAGTATTGACACTTGGGCCAGTTTTTGCCCGATTCCGCAGTATGTCCAATATCAAATATTCAGTATTCATATCCGAAATTGGACAGTATCATTTTATCACCCAGTAGATCGAATGCATTTATTTGTTATTAAACACAAACACGTAATTAATTAAATTACATACACATTTGGTCAATTATCAATAATATAATTTGGACATCAGCCAAAAGTTGCTGACATAAGATAAACAATTTACCTTAATTAGATACACAAAATCACGCGGGGCCCGTGTTTACATTGACCCAATTTAAACTTATATAAAACTAAGATCTCTTGTCTAGAAATTCAATTATTATTAATTCATTAACGCGAGTGATTGTCTTCAACGCTCATCATTTAAGTCTCTACTCAAAGTACCCCGGGTCAACATCCATAGTGTAAGTCTCATCATTAAACTCTGCTACTATTATTTGGTGTTTCCATCACAACTTAAAGACCATCTACACTGAGCCAACGAAGGGATATTGTTCAACCCCCCTGGCGACAGGACTAAAACTAAAAGTTATAGAATTTAAAAAACCCAAAAATAAACAATAAATTCAAATAACAACCAACAAATGCGCTATCATTGTCACATGTCATCAAAATCAGAAACGTCAAAATTATTAGTAAACAAGATATCAGCTACATTCTACATTGTTTATCCTTGTTTAACTTATTGTGATTTCTATGGACAAGTGGCTTATTTTGCGATACTATTGTCCTTTTCATGAGCATTTTTCAGTGCGTAACAAATGATAGGAAAAAGGGTAAGTCCGTGATAATACACATTTATGACATTTATTCTAACATGACATTTTAGTTAAATCTGACAGTTGTCACATTTTATTTTCAATTTGGAATAAAAACACATCAAATGTGTTTCTTGCAATAAAATGATATTTTCTTTGATTTGTATAGTCTTATAAATTATACAGATTATATTTGTAATATTATTATCTAATTTAAAAAAAAAATATTTTTTTTATTATGGCGCCATCTACCAACAACTAGAATAACTAGAATAAATGTTGTAAATGTCTGTAATCTCGGACGTGCCTTTTTTTCTGTAACATACAATTTAATGCGTTAGAAAGAAATCGAAAACTGTGACGCACTGAAACTTAGACCATAAAAAGTGATAGACACGCCGTAATGCTATTCTCTCGTCTCGAAGAGTGAAGCCAACATAAAACGACTCACACAGCTGTGTGTGACGTCAGTTTACGGCAGAAAACCTTAGAGATTAGAAGTATTTATAGGCGTTGTGAATTAAAATAAAGTATATTTTCTACATCCAGTAACAAATCAAAATATGTAATATCTGACCCTCCACATATGTTAAAACTTATTCGTCATTCATGCTTTTAAGACTTTTTTTACGTTTATTTCATTGTAAGTACACTGAAATTTTAAATTATTGTAATGACTACTGATTTGAATAAACGTATATTATATTACAAAAAATTTTTTTGACGGAAATAATAAAGCGATTAAATGGAAATATTTGGAAGAATTAGTAGACATTCAAGAAAAGGAAGGCCTTCATCTTGCAACTAGGATAACCCAAAGGCATTTAAATTGGTATAAAGAAAAAATGGAGGTGAAATTAGCTGCCCAAACGTTCAGCCAAAAAGTTGCTAAGGCAATACATTATTTTGAGAAATAAAAGCTCAAAAGAATTTGTACATAGCGAAGCTACTCAAAATTTCATTGAACAAATTAATGATATTTGTGATATTTTAAATAGCCGAAATTTATTGGCAAAACACCTAAAATCCAGTTTACAGCAGAATAAACAAGGGACATTTCAAAAAATTGAAGAATCTATAAAATATCTTAGATCACTTAAATGTTCCAACAATGGTGAACCACTATAATATCCAAGCCAAAGAAAAACTGGTTTTATTGGTATGATCATTAGTTTAAAGTCTTGGAGGTCTTAAAGTAAAAATTACTTGGAGGATATGGATGAGGTCTGAAGTTCTTTCGGTCTATAAACTTTCTCAAGATTACTTAGAAGTTTTTTTTAGTTCTATTAGGAGTCATGGAGGTTACAACAAGAGCCCAACGGCAAAACAATTTAAAGCTGCATATAAAAGACTCTTAATGCACACAAGTGTTACAGGATCTACCCAGGTTAATTGTATAGAACAGACACCTTCCATAATTTTAGCAATGAGCACAACAAATACTGTGAAAATGAAAACAGATGATCATCAACTCATTGACAACTTTATAACTGATAAAAATAATAGGGAAACAATAACTAGTAACCATGATTATACTGTAAATAATTTAAGTTTTTCAAAAACATTGTCATCTTATGTTTGTGATGTTGTTGGACTATATCGCTGGGTTTGTAATTAAGAAAGTTAAGAAAACATTCAATTGTGACATATGTTTGTCCGTAATTGAATGTGATAATTTACAATCTCAATTCATAAGACACAAAAATTATAGCATATCAAAAAAAATTTAATTCAACCTTCTAAAGACGTCATTCATATTTGCAAAATTGCTGAAAGCGGAATTAGATTTATGTACAATTCAAAAAAATTGAATGATTCTAAATTAATGAGAAGATATGTACATACAAAGAACATATTATGTTTGATCATGATTTTGAAACAAACCATTTGTTTAATCTAATAAAGATAATTTGTTTCCATTATTGCAACATCATATTGTACCACGAAGGTGAAAAACTAAATAATGTAATAAGAGTTAGAAGTAAGTTAACAAAAGCTATTTTGTTTTGTGGTCAATAAATTAATAGATTTCCTACATATTTTTTCACCTAACCTGAAACTTCCACCCAAAAGAAAATTACTCTCCTTCAAATTTATTTTTGATTATCAAACAAGAAGAGATATACCAACGATATAATATGTACCTACTTTTAAATAAAACATTTATTTTTACAAAATTACTTTAAGTCAAAAATATTTATTAATTACTTTGCTAAATTATTTATCTTCCATATTTTTTACAAAATATTGAAGTTATATTAAAATTAATCTAAAATTGGGTAATTTTATTAATGCTTTGCTAAGAATCCAAACGAGTTCTTGCCGTATTGTGACGTCACTTTCGCGGAAGGTGTTTGCTTCAACGGTTCGGTACAAGGCGTGTCTATCAGTTTTTATGGTCTAAGCACTGAAAGATGATCATGAGAAAAAGAATAGTTTCTGTGAGTTAAAAAGAGACCTAGTATAAAAAGTAATTCGTGAATAATTTCATGAGTGGGAAAAGTTAGAGTAGACGTACTATAAAAGCAAAACCTACATTTTTTTACTCTTTGATATTTTTTTTTATCACTAACACTTCTTAAAGTTATTTTGACAAATGAACAATTTTCCAAAATGTTTAGAAAAAATTTTTTACTATAAAACCAAATTTCTTAAAAAATAAGCACACTGAACTGGTCAAACTTACAGATCGTATAAACAATATACATACATATAAATTAAAAGGTAAAGAGGTAATGATTAATTTTATTTAGGTTGCTAAATAGAGGGAGATTTTCACGATTTTTTGAACAAAAAAAAAACAGCCAACATTATTTTGAGCTTACCTCGTTTAGTTTTGTTGCCAGAAACTTTTATAAAAAACAAAAATAAAGCTTTTTTTAAACACTTTAAAAAATTTTAATAAGTTTTTCCCGAAAATTGCTTAATTTTATATAATAGGAACTAGGTTCCTATATAATAGGACTGTATTTTTCATGAGCTACAACTTTGGACTTTATAGACTTCATTAATACACGATTTTTTTTTGTTTTATTATAAGCTAAATTTTTTAGAAATATTTTTTTCGATAAAATATTTACTTTTTGAGTTATTTCCGAAAAACCGTCTGAAAACATTGATTTTTGTCGAAAAATCAACACTTTTAATGGCAAATAACTCAAACGTATTGACTTTTAAAATTTATATAGAACGAATAGAATTAGTCAATTTATCCATTTCCGGACTTACTTGAACGCACGTTCTTTCACCCCCCCCCGAGAAGGTGAATGTATGTCACCCCCAAGTAAAGTCCAAATTTGCATGCAATTCGGAGTTGACCCTGAAAAATACACTCCAAAATGGTAATTTGATTAGGCTAGTATAACAGATATATTCTCACGAACTAAATATGTTTGTTAAATTCCTAA
This sequence comes from Diabrotica virgifera virgifera, assembly GCF_917563875.1. NCBI lineage: Eukaryota > Metazoa > Arthropoda > Insecta > Coleoptera > Chrysomelidae > Diabrotica > Diabrotica virgifera. The sequence goes on along the minus strand of NC_065449.1, from coordinate 171,561,164 downwards.
CAATGATTTCTGCAAAAATATAAGTGTGCAAAAGTTAACTAAGAATATATTGTAAAAATTGTATATAGAAAATATAATGTAAAAATTGTATATTCAAAAAGTGTAATGAGTTTTATTTGACACTTTACCCATTCAATATCCACTGGTAGATCTAAAATTGGTGGAGGAACATATTCTTCTTCTGCTTCAGGAACTGTAGGAATACCTTCTTCTTGAATATCTGGATTTTGAGGAACATCATAACTATACTGGAACATATTTGTCTTCTGTCGCTTCAATTCCTCTTCTAAAATAAAACAAAGTTTACTTTTAAGTAAGTTATTCATCTGCTCCTCATAAATATAATTTACCTTTGTACATTTGTTCTTCTTCTTCATTAATAATAAGGGAATGGTATCTTTCCTTATCACACAATTCTTCAACATTTCTGTCCTTCTCACTTAATCCCAACCATCTAGTAGCATCATATCCTTCTCTACTAGCCTCATATTGCCTTAAGTCAGATAAGGTACCACGACCATCATACCTACAAAAAAGAAAATCGTTTTATGTATGGATAATCCAATGGCTAATAGGCTTATCAAATTTTGCCAACACAATAATTGAATCGGTGAGATGAAAAAGGTACACATTCCAAAAAATGCGAATTTAAACTGAGATAGCCATTTTGTTTCTAAGGTCAAGTTACATCTATTAAACCGGGAGATATTAACAGAAGTTCAACCACGATTTTCTAAGTCCTGCCCTTTGCAATACTGGAAGGTTAGAGAAGGTACTTACAATTTGTGGAAAAATCCACGGGTTTCCTGTGACATTTTCCTGTGAAAATTAGATTTTCCATGAAAAAAAAAAATTGGGAGTTGCGATGAATTTTTAAGTCCTGCCATATCCATAGAATAACAGGATACTATCTATTTTATGAAGAAAATTTTTTGGGCAGGACGGTTGCAAAAGGACTAAGGGAGTATACAGATATACAAAAATGTAATGAAAATAATGAAATTTTCATAATGTTCTAAGTCCTGCCAACTTAATAAATTAATCATATTTATTTCAAAATGACCAAAAAAAATGTTGGCATGACGTCACCTAATGTTTAACTGCACTTGTTTCTTGGAAAATTCTGTATAAAATGTGCACTCTGGTTCCGTGATTTTCTAAGTCATAAAATAAATTTTGTTATAAAATAAATAATTTCAGTAGACATTATTCAAAATGGCAGGATGTTTAGTTACACCTTTTTTACTATATATAGTTAAAAAATTTGTAAGAAAATTCGTGGAAAATTACACGATTTTCTAAGTCATGCCATTTCGCACATATCTCAAGAAGGTTAATATAAATCTATTTTCAAAGAGGCAGGATGGTTGTATAGTTATTTCGTATAAAAAAATTAAATTGTGTGTCTGTAAAATTATTTTAGTGTGTTATACAAACATATTCATATCACCACAATTTTCTGAGTCATACCATGTTGAGTATGCTTAAAAAAACACTAATCTAAAACCGTTTACAACTTGGCAGGATAACCGCAAAGATGAATAATACAAAAAAATAATTTGTATATCATTAAAACAATCGTATCCTATTAAATATTATTTTCCTGAATAATGTCTCGGAATTTTTACACACTTTTCAAATCCAATAGCAAACTGTAACATCTTTATTTTAACTGATTAGATCATATTTTTATCTAAGTAAACGCCATAAAAGTAAATAAACAATTTTTACAATTTATTGGTTATAGTAGGGAATTTACCTACCCATTATATTATACAATGTGTCCAGAAGCTCTCATAACAAACGAAAACCGGAGATTCCTCAGATAATTTTAATAAAATTTAACTCAATTCATCTAGTTCAAAAGATTCACCGGAGATTCCTCAGATAATTTTAAGAAAATTTAACTCAATTCACCTAGTTCAAAAATGCTTCCAAGGAAAGCTAAAGCTCTTTAAAGATGGCGTCTTGTAATTCATCATCGTCATAATTCAACCCGGATCTACCCAATGCTGGATATAGGTCTCCCTCAGTCTTCTCCATGCATTTCTGTCCTGTGCTGTCTGCATCAAGTTTCTGTCGATCTGTTTGATGTCATCAGACCATCTGGTTGGCGGACGATCTCTACTTCGATATGCTTCGTCTAGAAGAAGCATATCGAAGTCTTGTAATTAGTTTCTTTAAAATAGCTGCAGAACGCTTTTATTTGGAAAAACAAAAACTGGTACACTTATTTATCTTCCAGAGGTCAATTGTCAAATGTCAATTATCAATTTTTAGTACCGGTCATAGGGGTCCGTTTTGGGTACGGAAACGGATATTTTATCGAATAACTTTTCTGTCTAACTTTTAAGCATTTCTGACACTGGATTATTAAATTCTGGGATAGTTTTGTACTAAAAGGTACTTTTTCTTTAACTCGGAAGAATACGGAGTGTTCTAGAAAAATCGATTTGAAAAATTTTTCGTTTTTTGGTTTTTTGAGTTTAAAAGAATTTAGAAAAATTCTATTTAGGAAAACGAAAATTGCTACGTTTATTTCCGCCATAGGCATCAGTCTTGGGTAGATCAACGGATATTTTATCTCATAACTTATTGGTCTTTAAATTTTTAGACATTTTTGAGAGTAGAGTATTAAATTATGAGGTATTCTAGTACTAAAAGTTACTCTTGCTTTAAGTCGGCAAATACACCGTTTTTTTTTTATTTTTTTAAAAATTTTTTCAAATTCAAATAAAAGGTGTACAATATAAAAATGGGTGGAAATTGCATGTTAGTGCATAACATGCATCCAAAAAAGTGCATAAACCTGTCAAAATCAGTGTATTAAGGGCAAAATTTTGTTATTTGGGAGGTTTATGGAGTTACGAATACGCAAGCAGAACCGATCTCAGAATCACCTAGTGCCCAGAGTTGCTGCTAAGGCACGTCATCTGGAGTTTCGTGGGATATCGGCAATAAATTAAAGAAAACAGATTATTCGAGGGTTTTTGGGATGGCCGAACACGAATATGACATTACAACCGACCCTCGGAGCATCTGGTGCCCAGGGTGACTGATCTCGAATTTAGAGAGTTTTTGGAGGTCGATTCTGATGGCGTATTCATGTTCAGCAACCACAAAACTCCTCGAGTAATCTACTTGCCTCACTTTAGTGTCTGAAAGCCTCGAAATTTAAGAATATGGCGTGTATATTAGTCACAACGAGCGCTAGGTAAAGATCTGTTCTAATGTGACATTCTTGTTCAGAAACCCCAAAAACCACCTGAGTAATCTGTCTGTATCAATTTACTGCCGAAATTAATATATAAATATGGTACAGAAAATGCTTAACAAATAAAAAGGTACCATAAAATATCATTTCATTATAATACTAAAATACAGGGTGTCCCATTTAAGAAAACTCAGAAAATACTCATTCCGAGTTTCAACCAACCCCGTATACTAAAATTAAACATTTTGGTATACTATTAATAACTGACAATAGTAGACTATATTAAAAATCGTTTAAACATAAATTAATAGAAGTTTGGATATCAAATCACTAACAATATGTATAGGGTGTGAATGTTCCTACAAAATTAACAAAAAAAAAACGTAATTATATTTTAAACTACCTCGTATAATATTTCAAAACACTATATTTTATTAAAGAGAACATCGAGTAGAATCCAAAAATGTAAAAATATACAGGGTATTCCATATAAAAAAAAACATAAATTTGTGTCACCCTGTGAAAACGGGTAGCCCTGTATATTAGAAAATACTGTTAAATCATAGTCCTATCTGGCCCATGTTTTACCTAAATAACTTTTTTCGTATATCTTACGACAAACGAGTAATTGGACTTTGTCACACTAATGCCCCACCCTGTATACAAAATAACCATAAAACCATCCTGCCTCTTTGTAAATAGACTTATATTAAGATTCTTGAAACATGTGCAAAATGGCATGACTCAGAAAATCGTTGACTTTTTCACGAATTTTCTTACAAATCTAGGACTCCTGCCGTCTTACAAGAACCGTTTAACCTTCCTGCCGAGTACCGAAAAGGTATTGATTGTATTTGAGTATTATAACTTTTTAAAGGCAGGACTAAGAAAATCACGGAATCAGGGTGAAAATTTTCCGCAGAATTTTCCAAGGGACCAGTATACTTAAACATTAGGAGACGTCATGCCAATATTTTTTTTGATCATTTTGAAATAAATATGTTTAGTTTATTTAGTTGGCAGGACCTAGAAAATCATGAAAATTTCATTATTTTCCTTACATGTTTGTATACATATATACTCCGTTACCCCGTTTGCAACCCTCCTGCCCAAAAAATTTTCTTCATAAAATCGATAGTATCCTGTCTATCTACGGATATGGCAGGACTTAGAAATTCATCGCAAAACCCTATTTTTATTTTTTGGAAAATCTAATTTTTACAGGAAAATGTCACAGGAAATTTGTGGATATTTCCACAAATTGTAAGTACCTCGTCTACACTTCCACTATTGCAAAAGGCAGGACTTAGAAAATCGTGGCTGAACTTCTGTATAATATCTCCCAGTCTATATGGAGCTAAAAAAGGTACACATTTTATTATAAAATATCACTTATGCAGAGGTCAAAATATTCCGTTGAGTTGAAGAAGGAACACATTCCTGGAATGTGTCCCTTCTTCAACTCAACGCGTGTCACTCAGCGCAAGTGTAGTGGGAGTCCGCACAGATGTCGTTTGCGCATATCCGGCTTCTACACATAAAGGGCCAGTCATTAATATGTTGTTGTTTAGTTAGTTTGGAGCTGTGCATAGCATAACCTAAAAAGTTAACAGTGCATAGTGAATATAACTGTATAGTGTGTTATTTGTGATGTTGAGTTCAGACAGTGAAAATGTAGAGCCACGCCGGCAGAAGGGAAAGTTAAATAAAGAATTACATGTCAGAGAGATGGAAAAAATTGCTAGACGCAAGGGTGAAGAGTTTGTTTCGTCATCAGGTAAACTAGTTGAAGTTAAACAAACTGGCCCTGACTGTCAGTGTAAATCCCTATTCTCACCAACAAATAATTTGAGCAAACTCCGGAAGTACGTCAAAGTGACGTCACAATTGCAGTTTGTTGAAATTCTAAAAATCGGTGTTCTCACTATCAGTCTAGTTTGATCAAATTTTCTGTATTAAGAGTTGTCTAACTTGTTTGAACTTAATCTAATCCACAATGAAAATTGAAAATGAAATGAAAAAGCTGAAGGGCTGAAGGGAGTTGTGTTGTGACTTTGTTGTCAAGTACTAAGTAGGACACCTATTACCACTGTTCGGGCATATCAGGCAGAAAAAATAGAAAAGAAAGAATGTAGGCTAGACCTGGACTTTTTCCATGAAATAAAAGCCCTAATAAAAACTAAATTGAGTACAAGAAGACATTGGGAAAAAATACATCTATGAGTGAAAGCATCAACAGTACGAACAGGTACGAATCAATGATTGAATTAACAGTATTATTTATATTTAAACAATATTGTTCTTTACAGATTAATTGTTGCTTTACGCTATATAGGCACAGGGCTCACATTAAAAAGGGAAAGCTTTTCCACGAGAACTGCATATAATTTTTCTAAATTAGCAATAAATTTAATAGCAAATGGCAGTTTCCACATTGTCTAGAAGCTATGGATGGAAACATGTGAACTTTCAACCTCTCAGAAGTGATACTATAGAAATTATAAAGGAACGGACAGCCATTACTTTTTGCTGTATTATATTATGCAGATGGTCAATTTCTTATTGTAGATATAAGAAGAAATGATCCAAAGATATCAGATTTGGATTTCAAATTTTTTTAAATAGCAATGGTGCAGTTAGCAGCATTCGGCTGTAAATAAGTTTAAAATGCAAATTATTTTACTGCGTTTCTAGTTAAGCCTTATTTTATTCTTATTGTATATTTGAAGATTTACAATTATTACACTGATAATTAATATAATTAGTTTTATTAATATTATGAGTGACCAAAATAAATAAAAATAAAACAAGTGTTATTTCGACTAACAAACCAGAAACAATCCTACTAGTGCAGTGATGTTAAAAAGGGATTTAAAAATGGTGTGCTGTATTTTTAAACTAAATATCAAGTAAATATGTCATATTAACAAAGTTATTTCCTAGTGCTAATGGCACAGCTCAAGATGGACTACCAAGATCAAAATCAACAGATGCCAGGTTTATCCACACAAATGCAACCAATTATCCCACAATATTTATCACAACCAAATCCTTAGCCTTTCAACCCAAACCTAGTAGGTAGTCGGTACATATATGTATATCAAAACCCATAAGCATTCCAACACTTGGACGAATAATAAGCCCCAAACTCTGTCTCTGAATTGTAGAAGGTAGAAAGTAACAAACCAAAAAACAATCAGAAGTCCCGATGAGAAAAAATCTAGGAAACAAACAAGAGTAACCATTGGCTACAAAAGCCGCTGTACATAAATAACTTGTTTAGTATGCACGCTAAAGAAAGCAAAGAAGGAAATCAAGGAAGGAAAGATCAACAAAATAATTTTAATATGTAGTAGCGAAGCTACCACTGATATACAGTGTCTCACAGCTTAAATGATGCAGTCACTACTCAATAGGGCTTTTCATTGTCATTTGTTTCGAGCTTCTGTCATATATTGTATAATCTGTGTATAATATTAATATACAGGGATTATTCAACATATCGTCGGTCTAATAAGCAAATTGCCTAAGTCCATTTTTTCCGAAAATTGTTTTTTGGTGTCATCTAGTAGTAGACGGTAAAAGCTACCACCTGACAATTCCCACAAGCGCCATTATTATTTTATTTCGCGCCAATTTCGCTAAACGAATTTTTCTGATGTCCAAACGTTCTTTCCCATTCATACGAATATTGCCTATGTCAGTGTTTCTGAAGTTGTTTTGATTGAACACGTTAGAAAATGTAAGTAAATAAATATATGTTGATTATTATTATTAATATGGATATAGTATAATAACTAGAAAGTTTGTGTAAATATTTTGTTTAATTAATTTTGGTCAATTATGTATTGCGTGGAGTTAGGCAATTTTCTCTTTTTTTATTTTGTTCAAAAGCTTTTTGTCTCTCCTGTAAAATTTTCAATTTGTCACTTAGGCAATTTGCTTATTAGACCGACGATATGACAGAAGCTCGAAACAAATGACTGTGAATGAAAAGCTCTATAAAACTAGCTTGTGTCAGTTGCTCAATAATATGTATTAGAAAAAAATTACATGCTGAAAGTAAGTTAGTATAAGTCTTTTAAAATAGGATATAACCTGTTTTGGGTTTCAAATATACCATACTTAAATATTAATAAACCTTTGAAATAAATTTAATTATTTAGCATATTACAAAAGAATAATCTACATGAACTGCAAGAAATAAATCTTCTATCAGCCAAAGAAATGGGCATATTATATTATTTGTGTTCACTAGGGAGCATACTAACAAAGATTGTAACTTTTGAAATTCAGTAATATTTGCTGATGAAAATAAACTTGTTTGGGTCCGATGACTAAAGAACTAAGATTAAAAAAATGAAAGCGCGTAGGGGGTGGAGTGATGATGTGGGGGTGTATGTTGTCTGCAGGAGTACGTAACGTGCATTTTATTGACAGTAATCTGAACCAATACATGTATTTGGATATACTAACACAGCATCTCACTGCTAGTGCTCAAAAATTAGGTATCAATGATAATTACCAGTTTTATCAGGACATTGATCCAAAACATATATGTTATATCGGGTTCATATTTGGTTGCTTTATAAGCGCTGAAATGTCATTAAAACACCAGCCCAGTCACCAGATTTGAATGTTATTGAAAATTTGTGACATTAAAAAATAAAGTAAGTAGTACCCCAACTGTAACTGATAATGAAGAAGGACCTATAAAATATTAGCAATCATAGTTCACTGCCTTGTGTTTATTTTCTTATTCTTATTTGAAAGTTTGTTTTATCATTTTAGCTGACATCAAAATCATACATAAAATAATTAAAGGTTTACTGTTATTTAAGTATGGTATATTTAAAACCCAAAACATAGCTTGTGTTATTTTAGAAGACCTATAGTAACTTACTTTCAGTATCAGTATGTAATTATTTTCTAATCAATATTGAGCTACTGACACAAGTAGCGACTACATCATTTCAGAATATAAGCTGGGAGTCACTCTAGGTGTTGTAGTAATCAGAATGAGTAATAATAATATTATTGTTCATAAAATAGGACTTTTCAGCGCTTCTCATTTGTTTGAATATTAATGTATTTACATAAAAATTAAAATTCCATCATGTTACCTCTAACAGATGATTGTCATTTGATTTGTCGTTACATATTATTCGACCAATCAAAATTGCAGTTTGAGCAAACTGACCTTGAATTAGAGAATTTGAACAAACTCAGGATGTGACGTCACTAACTGTCACTTTCAGTTTGCTCAAACCCGTTTGATCAAATTATTTGATGGTGAGAATAGGCCTTAAGAAACAGTGCATGTCAAAGCTATCAGGTGAAGACAAAAAATATATTTTAGAAAAACTTTACGCTGGCCAATCCAAAAATGAACAAGACACCTTTTTAATGGGGTGTATTGAAAGATTCGATGTCAAACGGCACAGACCAACAGTTGATCATTCAAAACAAATCAATTCCACATTTAAGTATTATGTGATTGTGTCTGGAAATCGTTCAGAAGTATGTCGCAAAGCATTCATAACTTTGTATGCAATTTCACACAAAATAGTTATCAGACTCACAAATCTCTTGGCGAAGGGAATGTCTCCTATTGGCATGAGAGGCAAGCATTTAAATTGTGTTAATACTATTCCAACCACTATAACTACCAAAATACATGAACATATCAATTCATATCCTAAATATTTAACTCATTACACTAAGCAACCTATAACCTATTTGGATGCTAAGATAGATGTATGATATGTTTGTACAAAAACACCCTGAACTTGGAACAAAAGTAAAGTACGAGTTTTTTCTAAAATACTTAAGAAAATTTTGGATATAGATTTGGGAAGCCACAAGTCGACATATGTTCAACTTGCGAAGACCTTCAAACTAAGCTAAAATCCACTACATTGAATGATAATGCTAAACATACCGCTGCTGCAGAGCTAATAGTGCATAAGAGACGTGCAAAGAAATTTTACACTAAGCTCAATGAATTAACTATTTTCTATGGGAAATAAGCCACAATTTTACTAAAAAAATGAATTTATTAACGTTTCGAAGCCCAAATCGGGTTTCGTTGTCAAAATACAAAATACTTTTAAAATAAACAAAAATGTTGCTAAGTAAAAAAAAAATTCTTCTAATAATTTATTTAATCTGACTCATTTATATTGGCAATTCAGACGTATATTATACATTTTAAAGTAGAAGACTTAAAAATGATATCACCAATATTTATGAGTTGCGTTCCTGGAACGACTTTACTAAAAGATAGTTCATTCGACTACATGAAATCAATCCCAACTCAAGAATATCCGTCGCAAAAAAATCATAGCATGTGATCTGTCTTTAAAAAAACAACCAAATGCAATGATGACAGTAAAATTCTCGCGTTAGAGATTTCATAGTAAATCACAATGAAGTGAAAGAGTTGAGTAAAACTAGACCTGTAATGAGGATAGTTTTTGACTACATGCAAAACTTACCGCTACCCAGTTTGACCGTACAAGAAATGTTTTTTCTGAGAAAATTACGGTACTATGTATTTAATGTTTATGATTTTAAAAATGACAGGGCAGTATTCTACACATACCCCCAAGGGGTTGCAAACAAAGGACCAGATGAGGTCACCTCTTTTGTATTAGATTTTATTCAAAATGAAATCCCTGCGGAGATTACGGAACTCCACATTTTCAGTGACACGTGTGGCGGCCAAAAACCGCAACCACACTATGGTGAGGGTACTTTCAGCCCTCACTATGACTGGTCGATTTACATCAATACATCAATATTACCCGGTAAGAGGGCATAGCTTTTTGCCATACGATAGAACCTTTGCAGTTATTATGAGAGCAGTACGAAAATATGATCGCACTTATTCTCCAGATCAATACAAGGCCATCATAGAAAACGCCAAAAAGATTCAACCAACTTTCAAAGTAAAAGAAGTAAAAAATGAATATGTACTAGCCTGTAAGAAGTGGTGGCCTCTTTACTTTGTTAAATTACCAAAAAGCCTTGAAGATAAAAAAATATATTTTGCCATAAGCAAATATGGTTATCTGATTCACAGAAGTGACCCGAAAGGATACGTGGTAGAGTCATCGTTCATTGGTGGTTTTCTCGCACACATAACTTACAAAATCCAATGATGTAGTGCTTCCTTCAAGCAAGGCTTACTATTATGGAAATGTACCTATTAAGGCAAGCAAGATCAATGATGTCATGAAACTCATCAAATACATTTCAGAGGAATACTTGCCCTTTTATGATGAACGTCATACTTGGCCAATGACAGAAGCTGAGACCCTTGATGAAAATTAAAATTCCATTATTGTGCTGTATACCATAGGTGGATAGGTGGGACCAAGCAATAAGCGTGTAAGTCAAATTCCCGTAAGTCGGGGTGTAATTTTGCATATCATGTATGTAAATTCAAATTCAAAATATCTTTTATTAAAAAAATTGTAAACAACATACTAATAGCAAATTGCCACAATTGAATAATAAGTGTCTAATAAGTATACATACAAAATTACAATTACAACTACTATAAGTTAAAAGTTAAAATGTGTGATTTAAAAACTCACACAGAATATGGTTCTAAATCCAATAAAATGCTTTTTATTTCAGTTCTAAATATATTAAAATTTTGTTGCAATTTAATTCTAACGGGTAATTTGTTTAAAAAATTTATACACGAATATGTAGGTCCTCTTTCTGTTGCGACCAGCCTATGTATAGGGAAATTGAGCCCTACATACCTCGTGGGTATGCTGTGTTTTGGCTCAGAATGTGTAAACCTATCCCTATTCTTGAACAGGAACAGTAAACACTCATATATATAAAGCCCTGCCACCATTAATAATCCTAACTTCTTAAATTTTCCCCTACAAGTCTTATTTATAGTTCTTATTGCTCTCTTCTGAGCAATGAATACTCTGTTAACATAAGTTCCTCCGCCCCAGAAAATAATACCATATCTGAGCACTGAGTAGATGTTCGCAAAATAAACTGTCTTAAGGTGTTGTAAATTCAAATACTTAGACATTACTCGTAATGAATAACATGCCGTGTTGATTGTTTTGTGAACAACACACAGATGCTATGATTAATTCAGATGTTGATCTATGTAAATACCCAAGAATTTTGTATTTGATGATAATACAACAGTTTAATCATCCAACTCAATCTCCTCTGGAATTATCTCATTATTTTGCTTTGTGTGAAAACAAAACACAGTTAGTCTTTTCTTTTTTTTTGAAGTTATACTTCTTTACCGGCGATAGAGGGTGATTTTTTTATATGTTAAAACCTATCAGCCCGGCGCATGCGCATTATAACTTTGTTGTGATTGGATGTTCAAATGACATGTCAAAAATTATCCGATATGGCAGCTGTGGTTTGGAGGTAAAGGTAAAGGTAAACAAATGTATAATATATTAGTTTTATTGTTGTGAGGACAGAAACAAAAAAGTTTATAATATTGTAGTGACTTTTAAATAGTTTTTAAAAGCAACAGGTACGTAATAATTGTTAATGTATCATGAGTATAAACCTAGGTACCTATTTGATCTGCCAAAATACATAGTATGTAATATTTTTATTTATATAATTTGATTACCATCAAAATTTCTATCAATATTCACCTAATATATTGTTTTTTACTCTATGTTTTGTTGTATTTTTTCAATTCTAAATCATTTCAATTCAAAATTAAAATAATTTGATCAATTTTCAAAATATCAAAATATCACAAGTTTAATCCGTTTAGTTAGTCGATCTTCGTAAATGATGACACATAGTGTCCGTGGCTAAGCGGAGAAGGCAAATGAATTCCAATACCAACCGCTCTTATCAGCGCTGGTTCGAGTCCCAATAGAAACTTTCTTTTTTGTTTTTTTTAATACATTTTATGATTGTAAGTATATTTATTATATAATTGTATTTTCAGAAAATACGTAATTAGTTAAAAAAAATTTCGACAATTAATGTTCAGACATCATTTGTGGCTTGTTTAATGTGTTTGTGTGTGTTTTATTATTTTATTATTTTAATTTTTGGCACTGTTCTAATAAAAATGTTTGAGAAGTAGTAAGTATAAATTAGTTTAATATTTAAACAAAATATAAATAAAAAGTATATTAATTTCGTTTAAATCATATAATAGAAGTATAACTTCTTACGTGCGTACAAAGTACACACACATTCTTTTTTTTTATTTATTTACCCACGGGAAAACCCCATTAACAGTAAAAATACAATAAATACAATAAAAAAAATGAGGTACAATCATTCATTAAAATATAAAAAGTAAAAATAAGAAAAGCAAAGGCTTGAAAAATCACCAGGCAAGATATTCAAAACATAACAGTTAGAAAAATAAAATATAAAATGTACACATGTAACTGAATAGTAGCAATCTGATTCTCGAAGCGTGAACATGTACCGTCATTAAAAGCGCTAGAGAACTTCCTTATCGTAAAACTACCTAATTAACTAGTAATTATCTTATCAGCATCAAAAAATTGTTAAAGTGAAAAGTAACAAAAACCAAGTGATTAGTGAAACAAACAAAAGAAATATGTTCCCTTCGGGGAACTTATTAGGATTTGATAATAATGGCCAACCAATTTATCAACAAATGAATACTATACAGGATGTCCCAACAATAAATAACCAGAACCAGTCAAACCAAACAGCAGTAAAACCGCAAGTACCATTTTTGTATTTTAATCAAACACCATCTAACCAGATAACAAATCAAATGTCATGCTCAAACCAAATACCTATTCCAACCCAAATAGCTATACCAAACCAAGTACAATTTCCTAGTCAATCAACTGCACAAAATATTCAAAACACTCAAAACCCTATTCAGTCACAATACACAACATTATCCACAAACCCTCAATGCTCACTCTCATCAACACAAAACACCAATAACTACACAGATAGCGATAGCGACATAGAACTTAACGAAACAGAAAACCAAAATAAACATCCTTGGCAAGAAGTTGCCAATAAGAGAAAAAGGATGAAAAGACAAACAACTTCAGAAAAGTCCAACCAAATCCAAACACAAAACAGATTTGATTCCCTCTCAAAAGAAAATCTAGATGAACAAACAGACAATTTATCAAATACACAAAACACAAATATCACCAAAAAAGATCCCTCACCGCCACCAATCTATATTTATGGAGTTACTGACTATAGTGCTATGATAGCAAACCTTTCAACTGCAACTGCGGCAGAAACCTATTACACCAAAACCATTTCAAATAATACAGTAAAAATTAACCCTACAAACTCAGACACCTACAGGACACTCATACAGCACCTTAGAAAAGAAAACATTGTACATCACACTTACCAACCGAAACAAGAGAGGGCCTATAGAGTTGTCATAAGAGGATTACACCATTCAATACCCACAGCAGATATCTCGCATGAAATAAATAATAAGGGTTTTAAAGTTCGCAACATAATTAATGTTAGACATAGAGTTACCAAAGAACCATTGCCCTTATTCTTTATCGATATAGAGCCAAACGAAAACAACAAAAACATATTTAACCTACAAGTCCTACGAAACTGCATAATAACAGTAGAACCACCTAGAATAAAAAATACAATAGTTCAATGCACAAGGTGTCAAAAATACGGGCATTCAAAAAGTTACTGCCTAAGGCCATTCGCCTGTGTTAAATGCGGAGGATCACATGACACAAAAACCTGCAAAAAAGCACGCGACACACCAGCAACATGTGCCTTATGTAATGGCAATCATCCAGCAAACTATAAAGGATGTGCTATATATAAAGACCTAGTCAATTCAAAAAACAAAAATATAACAAGCAGCATTCCTATACCTAGAGTTGCAAGCCTAAATAATAATAACACTAATGCTCACCACATACACCAATCACATGTAACATATGCTCAAGTTGCAGCAACTAATACTTCTTCACAAGACAACAACAATAATTCAGACCTTTCAAATAAACTTACAGAGTTCCTCAACGAATTTAAAAATATGTTTGCACAATTGATAAACCAAAACAGCATGATACTAAGCATGCTTACAACAGTGATAAATAGAACGTCGTAATGGCTAACTCACTTAGAATAGCAGAGTGGAACGCAAATGGTCTAACAAACCATGTGCAAGAAATTATACTATTTCTAAAATTAAACAAAATAGACATCCTACTTATATCCGAGAGTCACACAACTGAGAGGTCTTTTATAAAAATTCCACACTACTCTGTCTATTACGCAAACCATCCAGATGGAACAGCCCATGCTGGTTCAGTTGTAATAATTCGTACAGCTATAAAACACTACGAACTTGCTCCATATATCACCAACAAAATTCAGAGTACTATCATAAAAGTACATGCGCTCACCTTTCCACTAACAATAGCTTCTATCTACAGCCCACCACGCCACACCATCAATCTGGAGGAATACAGAGAGTTTTTTGAACAACTTGGCTCACATTTCCTAGTGGCAGGGGACTGGAATGCAAAACATACAACCTGGGGAGCAAGACTGATATCTCCAAAAGGCAGAAATCTATTAAAGATCATACAAGATAATAACCTGAAATACCTAACAACTGGTACCCCCACATACTGGCCCACTGATAACAACAAAATTCCTGATCTGTTAGACTTTGCTATAACTAAGGGAATACCTGAAATACACAGCGACATCACCCCCAGTTTTGATCTCCATTCGGACCACAGTCCCATCTTGATTACCTTAAGTACCAATATAATTTGGAAAACTCCTGCACCAAGGCTATGTTCCAGTAACACGAATTGGGTTCAATTCAAAGAAGAAATAAATGATAAAATATCTCTTGACATTCGACTCAAGCACAAAAACGATATTGAAGAAGCTGTAAAATATTTAACGGAACAAATACAACAGGCCGCTTGGAAAGCTACTCCTGTAAAGGAAAAAACCATCGATGAAAGGTATAGTATACCCCTCCATATTAGAACACTAGTAGAAGAGAGAAGAAGAGCCCGTCACAAATGGCAAAGAACAAGAAACGCGATAGATAAAACAAATCTTAACAGACTCACACACAGACTTCATTCCGCTATCCAAACAGCCAAAAACGAATCCTTTGAAAGATATGTCACAAACCTTTCTCTTGACGACAACTCTCTTTGGAAAGCCACAAAGAAATTCAAAAAGCCGGTAGTAATGAAATCACCAATTAGAAAAAATGATGGAGCCTGGGCTCAATCAGATATAGAAAAATCCAACAGATTTGCAGAACATCTATCAACCGTCTTCTCCACCCCAGAGGCCAACGATATTAACGACGAGAAAATTAGAGACTTCCTCAATGCACCCTGTCAGCTATCATTACCACTAAAATACTTCTCACCAAATGAAGTCCGTAACGAAATCAACCTGCTTAGCCCTCATAAAGCTCCAGGATTTGACCTCATAACTGGCGAAATCTTAAAAAAACTCCCAAGAAAAGGTGTCGTCTTAATAACCATTATTTTTAATAGCCTCCTGAGACTATGTTATTTTCCAGTGCAATGGAAGTATGCACAAATTATAATGATACCTAAACCTGGTAAACCTCTAACTGAAGCCAGTTCGTACAGACCAATAAGTCTCCTTCCGACTTTATCAAAAGTATTCGAAAGGTTAATCCTTAACAGAATAGAAACAATAATACCTATAGAAAACCTTATCCCAGATCATCAGTTTGGTTTTCGCTCAAATCACTCAACCATACAACAGTGCCATAGATTAGTCAACAAAATAAAAGAGAGCCTAGAAGGGAAACAAATATGTCTATCAGCATTCCTCGATATACAGCAAGCATTTGATAGAGTGTGGCACGAGGGACTTCTCTTTAAAATAAAAACTCAGCTAACTGACCAAATCTACCTCCTCCTTAAATCATACTTGTCCGACAGATACTTCCAAGTTAAATACGAAGGTACTCTATCCAACTACCACCAAATAAAATCCGGAGTACCTCAAGGCAGTGTACTTGGCCCATTCCTTTACCAAATCTTCACTGCTGATATTCCTATTAGCGAAAATACACTAATGGCAACATTTGCGGATGACACTGGTATACTAGCATCAGACATCAACGAAATATTAGCATTTAACAAATTGCAAAATCATCTCAATGAACTAGAAGACTGGCTTAAATGCTGGAAAATAAACGTCAACACAAACAAGTCTTGTCAAGTAAATTTCACAAATCGAAGAATTAGATGTCCACAACTACACCTAAATAATTCACCTATACCAATAAAAACAGAAGTAAAGTACCTAGGCCTTCATCTAGACGAAAAACTTACTTGGAAATCACATATTGCAGCCAAACGACGACACCTAGACCTAAAAGTTAAAAATATGAGCTGGCTAATCAACAGAAGATCGCAACTTTCATTAGAAAACAAACTGACCATCTATAAAACAATACTCAAACCAGTGTGGACATACGGAATCGAGCTGTGGGGCTGTAGCAAACCATCCAACACCAAAATACTACAGACATTCCAGTCAAAAACTATTCGTATGTTAGCTAAAGCCCCATGGTATGTGTCAAACCAAACCCTTCATGCAGACCTCAACATCCCCTTCATCAATGATGTGATTGCTGACCACTCCAGAAGGTACATGAATCGCAGCTCAGACCATCCAAACCATCTCATAGATGAATTATTCAACCCCCCACTGGTTGACAGACGTCTGAAAAGACTTTGGCCAGAAGACCTAGCTGCTAGGTAAATTCCAGAGAGTCGTCAATGGACGACACCTGCCACAAGCCAAGAACATACATCATATTTACTTATTACTGTATTGAAGTAGATTGTAAATAAGCAATAAATAAATAAATAAAAAAAAAAAAACATGTAACTGAAACAAATCAATAAAATTATACAAAACACAAATACAATAATAAAATACAACAACATTGCAAGATGAAACCTAATTATCACATGGCAACAGATCTCCTCAGTTGGCCCAGGCTTATATTAAACAGATCCATATCAAAACCGTTAAGGAAGCACATATATCTATCTAAAGGCATGTTACTACCGTAGGATGTTCTGTGAAAGGCTGTGTTAAAGGTAACATTGTGGCGTAAACCTGGATATGGAACATTAAATCTTATACTATCCAACAAACTGGGGCAATCAATAAGTCCATTAATGATTTTTAAAACAAAGACACCTCCCCAAATATCACGCCTAACACTAAGGGGAGCTAATGATAAACGTTGCTCAATCCCAGTGTAATCATGATTCTCAATATGTCTGAGTTTTATAAGCACAGTATTTTAGGAACTTATGTTGGACTTTTTCAATAGTGTCAATATGAATTTGATGGTACGGAGACCAAACTACCGAACAATATTCTAATATAGATCTGACTAGACAACAATAGATTAACCTAACAGCATCAATAGAGAAGTATTTAGAGTTTCTTTTAACAAATCCAAGTAATTTAGAAGCTTTTATGGATAATGAATTGATATGTTCGACAAATGAGAGCTTTTCATCCATGATAACACCTAGATCTCTAATAGACGAGACATTCTAATAGGTTTACTGTCTATGTGATAAGCAGTATCAATTCTGTTTAACTTACAGGAAAAACTAATATAACAACACTTCTCAACACATAACTGAAGATTATTACAAATGCACCAATCAAATAAGCGATCCATATCAGCCTGTAAAAGTTTCTGATCCACAACTCGCCAAAATTTTACATCATCAGCCAACATTAAACATTTACTATATGGGAAGCAATTAACGATATCATTAACAAATAAGTCAAAAAACAGGGGAGACGTATGCCCACCCTGTGGAACACCAGAACTTACAGTAATAACATCAGAAAAAAGACCACCCACTTTAACTCGTTGGGTACGACCAGATAAAAAGTTTTTAACCCACTCAACAATATGGATGCCAATTTATTAAGGAGAATTTGGTGATCAACACGATCAAATGCCTTACTGAAATCCGTATAAATAGCATCAATCTGCTTACGATCTTCCATATGCTTTAAGAGATCAGATTGGTAGCAAACTAGATTCGTTACTGTAGATTTTTGTCTGCAAAAACCGTGCTGAGATTCAGAAATCAGACCCCTGCACACCCACGACAGCTGCTTAGCTACCAAACTATCAAAGAGTTTGGGAATTGCGGATTGAATGCATATACTACGATAATTTTCTATGTCATTCTTCTTACCTTTTTTAAATATGGGTACAACAAAACTCTCCTTCCAAGCACCTGGAAATGTAGAAGACTGTAAGGATTTATTAAATAATAACAGTAATGGCCCAACAACAGTGCAGACACATTTTTTTAAAAGGAAATTAGGAACACCATCTGGACCGCTGGAAGTTTTATTTGGAAGAGAACATATACCATCAAAAATATCAGTGACAGTAAAGTCAGTGATATTGAAGCAAGCACTGATGTTGTTATCTAAATGTGCACTGGGTAACTTGAGATCCTTATTACTGGGTAAGTAAACAGTCTGAAAGAAATCTTTGAATAAATTAGCAATACCTTGTCCATTAGAAGCTGACTGTTCATTATAAAACATCAAATCAGGAAGGCTATGACTAGACAGTTTATCCCTAATATATTTCCAAAAAGAATAAGGGTTATTCTGCAATTCAGCATCTAAACCTCTAATATACAGGGAAAAGCATGCATCAGACAACTGTTTACATTCTGATCGGAGACGAGAGAAATTTTCAGTATTTAAAACCAATTTATTTTTTAAGAACCAATTCTGAGCTGTTTTTAAGTGATCTGAAGAAATGCTCAGAAGATCCTCAAATGTTGATGCTAATGTTAATAAGTTTGCATCATCTGCAAAATTTACAAGGTGAGACTGACTGCTCAGTATTTCGCTACCAAGATTGTTAATGTAGAAAACAAAAAGAAGTGGTCCCATGACACTGCCCTGAGCAATATTAAGTTGTAAATTCCCTTCTTCTGAAGAAAACTGTTGCCCTTCTCGAGTTATAATAACTTTTTGTCGTCTATCGGTGAGGTAATCTCTTATCCAGTCCCGATCAGGGCTACGAATTCCATATCTTTCTAGTTTGTCGATCAAGATATGATGATAAGTCCAGGAACATTCCCAAGGAAATCTCCCCGTTCTCCCATCCATTCAAAATCTTATCCACGATTTCGTATGTAGCTGTTTCAACAGACCTTCCCTTGAGATACCCATGTTGTGACTCAGCAATTAGGTGGTCATTATTGGAAAACGTTATAAGTCTTGTGCACATTGCTATTTCGAAAATTTTTGAAAATGTCGGTAGTAAACTGATGGGTCTATAATTTTCCAGTTTGGTTTTATCTCCCTTTTTATGTAAAGGTTTCACTAGGGCTAACTTTAGTTGGTTAGGGAAAATACCATACTTAAAAGAGTTATTAATAATGTGGCACAATGGTTCTGCAATCTCTTCTGCACAATGTTTCAACAGATTCGCTGAGATCCCATCATAACCTGCACTTTTTTTATTTTTTAGCTTTGATATGATATTAAGAATTTCAGAAATAGTTACTGTATATAAATTATTTTTATTATTAAATTCATATACAAATATAAAATTGTCAATTTAATTTATTTTCTTGTAGAAGGCTTCATAAAATCTAACAAAGAGACAACTCAAAGATTTGTTTTCTCCCGCAAAATTTCTTCATAGCAGGCTAATAATTTTTTTATCCCTTGTTTGGTAGAAGAAATGCGATCTTTGTTATAGTTTATATTTTCTAAAATGTATAAGCCCTTTTCAATTAAACTGAGATCTTCAGTGAAGTTTCCAACAGTTATTTGATCTTCAGTTTAAACTGGATAAACAATCAAGCTCTTCAACGTCTTGTTCTTCCTCATGCATTTCTATGAAGCCATCAATAGTTAGCTCCCGATTGTAGGAATTCAACAGTTCTTCAACGTCGTCACTATCAACAACCTCTTTAATCGCATTACTAATTTCATAAAAATAACAAACACCCATTCGCAGAAAAATCTGTAGATAAGAAATACCTAATATCGCACCTTTAATAAAAAAAAAGAAATAACTCAAAAAACACAGTTTGTGGGAATTTGCAGTCAAAGTTTTTAAGTTTTGCACAGTACAGGTTAAAAATTAATTTTACAAAAATCATACGGGTTAGAGGAATTCTAAAGGTTGGTGTGGAGAGTTTAATTAGTAAGCTCTTAGATTTTAGTAAATGCTAATCCTCTCGTCTACTGTTAAGGGTGCAAATGTGTTGTTCTTTTGATAGTTTATAGTTATTTCACTTTATGGTTAAACATATATTGTGCGCCGATGAAATAATTCTACATGATGCTCTTTTATTGCTAAATGAACTGTCATGTAAAATAAACAATTACGTTTGTTGCAGTTTTGATGTAAAAACTTTGAGTTGACACTGAATTAATGCTAGTTGTTTCTATATTTTCTTAAACACAAAATAAATTTTCGTTTTCTTTATAATAAAATACTGATTATTCGTTTATTTATCTTTATTAACAAAATTGCCTGATTACAAAATTAAACTAAAACATAAGTAACACTATAATAATACAATGAAAAGATGTTAATACATTTTAAAAATAAATTTTGTGTAAAATATATTTGTGTGGCTACTCTCAAATATGGCACAACATTTATCTTAGAACTCTGAATTAAAAAAACGATTAAATTATTGAATTATAAAATTGGGAGTAAAAAGAAGGAATCAATCCTTTAGATAGCAATGCTTGCAAATCTTTCCGTTTTTTTGTACTCAATTTTTGTTTTTCTGTATAGGCGGGTTTGAGTGCTATTTCCGTTATTGATCCTATTTTTTTTTCGTTTGTTCCTTACATCTACCTGTTTATAAGTCTCATCCTTGTATGATGTCTTATAAAAAAATATGTAGGATTATCTTTGTTCGCTTGTATTGATTTGATTTCGTTTCAGTTAACATTTTCTCCCTCAGTATTAATCGTAAAGTTATACCCCAATTCTTCTTGCAAACCGTTTAAATCATAAAATGATTGGTAATTCATCTCGTGCACAATTAAAGGTGGGTTCGATTTTCTAACATTCCTTGTTAAAGTTACATATTGGTCTGGAGTGTAAATAGATCCAGATTTCAAGCTTTTTTTAACTTCTTTCTCAATAAGACTGTGCACACTATCGGCTTCGTTCTGACTGTGGCCCCTTATTAAAAATGTATGTGTAATTCTCTTAATTTTTAACGTGTGCACAGTGAATAAATACAGCGACGTTATATACTTATTCTTGTTTTGGTCCACAGCAATTGTCTGAATAGAATATGACTTCTTTTTCACCATCGCCCTCTTCACTTATATTTTTTAAATAGGCCCATATGCAAGAACCGATTTCTATGGAGCCTCGTTTTGCATCACATTTAGATCAAAAATAACAGTGTACATTTTTATATGCCTGCTTAGATTCTTTCTGTCAGTTCCGACACCGTTAAATTGTAACAGTTCAGTTTTGATTTATAATAAAATGAAGAAGACTGACCTGTATGACATTGCAGCACAGCTAGCTACGCTTACATTTTGGCTGACTTTGTTTCGGTCATTTAATTTCTCAGCCCTACTCCAGTTTTTTTTTCTTCTAAATTTGATTTATATTTTTGCTCCAGGTCTTTATTTTCATTACGATTGGAATTGTTGTAGGTATTACACAGATCGCATTGATCTTTTTTTGGTTGGAAGAAACCGATATTAAATTCAGTAGTAAAAATATTTTATAATAGGTAATATATGTACCAATTTCTTTATTGTTCCGCTCTTGTTCTAATTTAAAATCATTGTATAAATCTTTAATGGTTTTGCTGCCTTCTATGTATTCTCTTGAAGTAGAAACGCGTAGGCAGTGAGATTCAACCCTTGGTATAGAATTAATATGCCCCTTGATGTCGGTTATCAGTTCGGGATCATTTTTTCTGTGCTTGCCATGTTTCCTCTTAAATCATCCAGTGCAAAACCATTTGTATCAATCTTAGTCTGTATTGTAAAAATCATGTGGTCAGAAATATCTAAAGTTGATTTAAAAAATGTTTTGCACACTCTAATTTTGACATCATTTATAACAAAATGGAAAGCCTGGTTGCAGCGCCTAGGATTCTCAGCATTTGTGTACCTGTACTTAGGTTGAATATCATCCATACAAGAATTTATGTATGCTCTTTGCTTTAGCAAACTGCCCAATTCCCAGAACTTGCAAAAAATACCATATCTGTTTGCTGTATTGATATTATCGGAGCCCTTAACTGCACTTTTCAGTACATGGCTCTTTCAGACAATGAGCGGGCAGTTTTTTTTTTGTATTTTTTGACATAGATACGTAAGTTTACTATTATTACGTAAGATACTATTACTGTTTGATAGAAACAAGTAAAAGCCTTAGTCTATAATAAAAAAAATGTGTATTTATACATATATTAAAGTAATACAAATTGAAACTTACTTCTTCCGTAGTTTCACATTTATTATTAACGGGTTTTTCATTGATGGAAATATTATCCAGTGATGAATTTTTCGCTACTAATCCAAGTATTTTTGTACTCTAGACTAGAAGACGCCACTCTAAAACAAGAGTATAAATATTATACCGGTTAGTTAGACAATAAGCTGATAGTCAACAAGAATCTAATTAAACTGGATTATCAAAAAATAAGTACATAAGTATCAATGCAAACATCAAACCATTGCATATTAAAAGTATTATTATTACAATAATTATTGTTGATTTTATAATAAAGTGAAACAAGTCAAAAATGTGAAGGTTTCTAACTACCTATCTAATAAAATAATAGTAGAATATTGAAATAATACTTATTGTACTTTAGAAATTTTTTAAATTTTTAATAAGAAACTGCATAAAGTTGAAATAATACGGCACATAATAAGAAATAATTTCTACTAAAATGAACTAACAAATCTTCAACTAGTTTTCTAATAAAGTGAAATAAATCTGAAAAAATACAGTTTTCTAAAAAGCGATAGCAAATAATATACTTACTCTTTAGTAAAACACAGAATTGTTTCGTATTGTATCACTTTCTTTGAAAATACTGGATATCTTACCTCCAAACACAGCTGGAGTATAACTGAATTCCACCACTTTACGAGTACCGGTTTGTGCAATGGAGTTAGTAAAAAAGAGCGGGAAAATCATTTATCTCATTTTCATCATTTTAACCTGGCTGTTAAACGGAACAGGTTCTTCTCATCTAGTTATTTCACTTTATGATTAAATCTCGAAAACAATGAATTTTGAGTTATTTCGCTTTTTTATTAAAGGGGCGATATGTACAAAATAAATTCTAGTGATGTGCTGATTTCGTGCGAAAAGTCCAAATATCTACATTGGATGAGCTGATGAGCAATAATATGTGGGCGGTAATTCTATTTCATCGATAATCAAGTGACTGTGTGGCGCTCAAATGACTAATTGACAAGATTTGAAAATCGCGTAACTCTGGGTTCACGTAAGTCGGGGTAGAGTAAGTTGAGGTATTACTGTATTTCAAATTGTTTTGTTTTATGTTGCCTTAAAATGTCATTTGCAAGATATTGACTGTAAAAAGGGACACATTCCATTATCTAAAAACTCAGACAAAGTATTAAAAAAAACCAAAATAACCATAACAGTTGAATGTCTTCCATTTACTTGTCAAACTTCACAATTGAACCATTTTCTTTTGATACAACATATTTAGTTTTGCAGATAGACAGTTTTTTTTAGTTCCTGAAAAATAGCCATTTTGGAATATGTACCTTTTTCAACTCAGGGATTCAATTGTGATATAGGGAATACCTTGTTTAACCCTTTCAGCTCCTCTTTGACACATTCGCGGACAGGCTTCAGATGTCCGCACTCTTATGGAGTAAGTGACTTCATATGCAGTCGTATCCGTGAATGTGTTAATATTTCCAAGCAGCCGCACAATACATGTCCGTGAATGTGTTAATATTTCCAAGCAGTCGCACAATACAATCTCAACAACTGTTGTAAAAATGGTGTCTTAATATCGCCTGTATGAAAAACATTATACATTACCAATTATCATAATTACCTATCAATCTTTAGCGTATCATCACCCATCCATGGTATTAAATGCTTGCCCTGATCAATGAAAAGGGCTTTTTCATCATCCCTAAAAAGTTTACAAGCATATCCAAACACAAGAAGATCATCAAAATTCTCTGTTTGATTTGTTTTTCTTAAAATTCCAGTTTCTGTAGAACCATTCCAAGTCGCCATTCTTGTTATAATTAAACCATAATAATACAATCCTTTTCTTTATCAACTTTTATAAATTATATGCTTAATGGTTACTTGTTTAACAAAATGAAAATATTTGACGATAGCATGCCAATGTCATTATCATTAGTGTCATCAAGTGTCATTAAGTCATTACTGTCAACGTCAACATCAAAATTTTAACAGGAAGCTAACGTCACCTGCCGTTGGCAACACTGGTTGTGTGGTGAAGTTGTCAGTTGTCAGTGAGTAAATGTCAGTTGTCAGTTGTCATGAAGTTGTGCATGGTGATGGCGGTGAAGATGAAGTTTGTTATTTTACTATCAAATAATTAGATTTCGTAGTTTCTGAGTCTCTGAGATGAATAAGTTTGTATTACAGATGCGCTTGAACGTTGAACTTGCATTTTAGCGGGAAGTGTTTTCTTAGTTACATAAAGCATATTTACTGCCTAAATATGAACAAAAAAACTAATTTACCTCCCCAAACCATTTGTTGGGTTCCTACTTGTGCTAATCAAAACTATTCAATAAAAAAGTTTTATCCTTTACCACCAATTAAGTCGAAGATGAGAGAGATATGGTTGGCACTAGCTACAAAATCCACCAAAGGAGTACCTACAGAAAAATTGTTTTTCTGTGAAGATCACTTTGAGGTTTGTTATTATAGATATGTATTTCTTAACTTTGGTGACTAAATCGATCTACTTAAATTGTAAATTGTCAGTGTTTATGAATAATTTTGAATACCTACCTTTCTTAAAAAGTTTTTAAATTCTGGTTATGAGATTTTTATCCATATTGTCACAATATAACTGGTATCTGTATTGATTTACCAATACAAATATAACTTAAGTCCAAAGGTGTTATTTGTTTATTAAATGCATTTAATCACATTTAAAAGTAGGTCTTTCAATACCTATTTGTCAAATACAGTAGACTCTCTCTATAATGAACACGGGTATTAAGAGGTTTTGCTTATAACAAGGTACACTAGATGTCTCATGAAATTCATATTGATCTATAACACCTCTATAACGAGGCATATTTGGTTATAAGGAAGAAAAATGAAATCAAAGAATATGTTTCTTTACCTGTTTTTGGCATGGTGATGGCTATAAATAAATACCTCCACTACCTATAATACAGGAATGCCCAACATCTGTGTGCTTACTGAGGTCAGTGCTGTAATAAATTCCACCGCCTATAATAAACTTCTATCTGTCTATTTATCTATCGACCAATATTGAATTTTACAATTTACGATGGACAAATTTCATTGTTGAAGTTGACCATCGACACCTATAAGACACCTGTAAGAGGCATCAAAACATTTCAGTAGTGGTGGTATGCACAATATCATTGTTGTCTGATATAAGGAGATCTGCTTATAACAAGGTAATTAGTCCTCCATTTCAGTTCTCGTTATTGGGACCGTGCAAGTTCGGCAAAGCGACCTCTATTTCTACGCTCTGTACTTTTATTCGCACTTTTAATTATATTGGTCCTGATTGCTGGATAATTGTCAAGGCCATAGTCCAAAAAAATAATAAGAAGAAAAAAATAAGATACAGGTTATGTTTAGCAAACGTAAACAATTGTATGTAGTAAATAAAATTAGTTATTAAAATGCAGTACTGCAAGCAAAATACAATTCATTAAATTTACCTTTATATAATAATTGCATATCATATCAATATTGTGAAGCATTATATAATTTTTCTGCGTCAATGACAGAAGGTATGAAATATACGTCAATTTGACAATTTCAATTGACAATATGAATTATTTAAGATAGTTGCAATATTTCTCCTCGACTCGCGCACGGTCGTTTCTCGTTTCCCTTCCAAGTACTTGCACACCGCGAATAGAGGTAGTCTACTGTAGTTTTTCTCTTAGATCCCAGGCCAGACTGTTTTCCTATAAGAGGCACCTCTTATAATGTGGATAGGCTATACCAGAATACTTTTAGTTCTGGAATAGTCATCTTCTACATTCCGCCTACACTCTGCCGGTTCAGATGGTAGGTTTATCCATCACCATCAAAAAATTATTGTAACATGTTTTGTGAAAGTCCTGTGTGATGTCCTGGATGTTTTTTGTTTTTCCGCAACTAAGTACCTACTGACTACATACTACAATTAAAAATCTTCAACCACCAACAAGTTTTTCATTATAAAAACCAAGAACTTTTTCTGGCCTTTCAAGATGGAATTCCACTCTCTCTTTTTGGTGGTACAGTAGAGCGTCAATAATCTGAACATTCGCTAATCCGAATGCAAAAAAAATTTTATAAAATTAAAAAATATGATCGCGGACCGAATTTTTGGATTTAATATGACAAATATGGGCAAAATATGACCGCGGATTTTTGTTTTGTTTATGAAGAGTCATGTTGGATATTTGTTATCTTCGCAAAATTATCTCTGGTGTTATTAACTTCGAAGAATTGATGTCTTGTGTGCTTTAATGTACCTGCTAGATTGACACGAAATCCACAAGTATTCAAGAAACAACGGCATGCTACAAATTATGGTCAATATGCACCAATTAGTAGATTGGCCCTGTATGGAAACAAGTTTAGTCATCTAATAGATCTGTTTGGTTCTTCAATTTCCTCTATTAAACAAGAACTCGGGCGTCTTGAATTTTGAATTTGAAAAAAATAAATAGATGTAACTGTTGTAATTGAATCCGTTATTTTCATCATTTGAAAATAATTTATATTCTTTTTTATTTTTTATGTTTGTGTTTTATAGTTGTAGTTTTACGTGTATCTGATTTTTATATTTTCATTATTATTTATTTATTTATTTTACGGGCAAGCCCAATTCTACAAAAATACATAGTGTACAGAAAAAAACAATAACATAATATAATATAAAAAAACAGACATACAGAAATATAAATATAATATTAGAAGTAAATATGTACTATGAAATAATATCATAAAACCAAGTTAACAAATTACAGACGCTTCACTCAAATATTGATCCCATGTAAATTTCTTTTAAAATGACTGATGGAGTTGTCGAACAGTTGTAAATTGTAAAGGGAGTTTGCTAAATTCAAGACTCTGGGTACGAACGAAAAAAGTGAATAATTAAACCTGTGGAATGGTACATAAAATGTTCGCACTTGTCTAGTGGTGCGAGGTGGTACAAACAGTGCGATCTTATTAAGTAGTTGAGAACAACTGCATATACCATTTAAGATCTTGAATAATAGCAAAAGGTCCCTTTGTTTTCTCCTGCTTGCAAGAGAAGGGACCTGCAGTTGATGCTGCCATACAGCGTAATCTTGATAGGTATGAAGCTTAACCCTCCGTTACTCGCACACGGTGTGGGAGACCGGGCCTGTAAATAAATTCCTGTAACTCTGCTTGTAGTGGGGATTTTGAATGGCTACTTCGTATACTTCTTCAGTGGTCAATCAACTGTGGGTAAAGTCAGTTCGCAGTGTAAAAAATAGTACTGTCCTTTTTTTATTACGCAACACGGTCCCGTACACCGTGTGCGAGTATTTGTGCACCAATTTTTGTGTTTGGATCACACATCGATATTTTTAATTAGTACGGTAATTTAAGATCTTTTCCTTATTTTCAATGTTTATAGATTAGTTTATTTATATTTATATATATAAATATAAATAGATAACTTAACCAGAACCATCAGAATGAGGTTTAGGGAGATATGTGGTTTACCAACAGAACAAGTACCAGTCGTAACACCAGGAACTTCAGATCGCTGTGCTGTTTGTGATTGGAAGAAAAATAGAAAAACAAAGTTTTACTGCCAAATATGCTCAAAATATCTGTGTTTGGAACACCATTGTTCCAATGAATGTGACACCATTGTGTATTTCATGTTTTAAAAACGTTAATTAATTTTTATAACTTTTTTTGTTACTACAATTACTCTTTATTTTTAATTTTTTTGTGTATTGAATTAAGATCTAAAGTTCTTAGTAAACAAATTTAACCATATTCAATTTTTTTTTCACTTCCAAAGTTTTTGTATATACATATAAATGGATAACAATGAAAATTATTAAATTTTTGATTAAAGTAATATAATGTGAACACAAACGCATATCTACAAAATTATATGATCATATATTCATTAAATAATTTAATCGTACACAATTTTGCAAAAAAAAATAATTTTAAAACACTGCTGACCCATATTTTTGGACCCGGTCTCCTGCACCGTGCGCGAGTATCCGATCACAAAAAGTTGGCGCGAGTAACGAAAGGTTAAAAGCAATGTAACGGAAGAAACTATTTTGGACTTGTTCAAGTTTCCTAATGTAGACCAAGTAGTGTGGGGACCACACTGAAGAACAATACTCGAGGTGAGACCTGACCAAAGAGAAGTAAAGAACTCTAATACTGGATATGTTTGTAAAATCACGAGTTGTTCTTTTTACAAAACCCAGCATTTTCATAGATGTTTGAATGACATTGATGATGTGAGTATTGAAACAAAGAGAGTTTTCCAGTGTAATCCCCAAGTCCTTGATTTTATTAACAGTGTTGAGCAATTGGCCATCAATGTAATAGTTTGATAATATTGGGTGGTGAGTACGGTTAAAGTTAATTACATGACATTTGATTGAATTAAGGTTCATACCGTTAAGTGAACACCATGCAGAGAGGTTATTCAGTTCTGATTGCAATATGGCAGCATCATAATGATTTTTTATAACTTTAAAGCACTTCAAGTCATCAGCAAATAGCAATGCGTTACAATCGTGAAAACAGTTGGTAATATCATTAATAAATATATTAAAGAGTAATGGACCCAAATGGGACCCCTGTGGTACACCTGACTTAACTGGAAAGGTTTGTGAGTAAAAGTGGTTTACTCGAACTTGTTGAAATCTTTCGGTTAAATAACTCTGTAACCACTGCAACAAAGGGCCACTTATGCCATAGGAGCTAAGCTTTTGAATCAGGAGTTCATGATTTACTCTATCAAAGGCCTTGGAAAAGTCAGTATAAAATTATGACGAAAGCTCTGCTTTACTGTATTTTGTATGTACAGTCAAACCTGCCATATCCGGATCAATGTGGCGACAGACTGATCCGGATATGAAAAAATCCAGATATCAAGACCACTACTTCTTTTACAGTCTCTGAACGTTTTCTCCTTCATACATTCCAGTAATCAACGCCGTCGATACACACGTTATATAGATTCTATAATACATTATTTCGCCATCTTTTAGTTCTTCTTTTAGTGCGTTGTCCAACAGCAGGACTGCCTTTCTCGGTAGATTTCGGTAGATCCGGATGGCGCAGAACCGTCCAGATATGGGGAGGTCCAGATATGACAGGTCCGGATATGGCAGGTTGTACTGTATTGGGTTTATCCCGTTAATAAATAAATAAATAAATACATACAATATATTTGTTTATTATGCAGGTGTTTTATTCCTCGCAAAATACATGTACATATGTACTATGTTTATGAGCTTTGTATGTATTTTGAACATATGTTCGATAATCCGAACAATTTTATAATCCGAACTACCCCTATACCAATTAGTTCGGATTATCGACGCTCT
This sequence comes from Diabrotica virgifera virgifera, assembly GCF_917563875.1. Classification (NCBI taxonomy): domain Eukaryota; kingdom Metazoa; phylum Arthropoda; class Insecta; order Coleoptera; family Chrysomelidae; genus Diabrotica; species Diabrotica virgifera. The sequence goes on along the minus strand of NC_065449.1, from coordinate 171,531,046 downwards.
ACTGTACTTTAAAAATTTTGACCATAGCTCTGATGATAGCTTTGTAAGCCGAAAGCGCTCAGCTTGGAATTTAAAATAACTTTACACACTTAAAAAATACTATTATTTCCCATTCTTTCACCTAAGTATTGTATATTTGACTTGTGCACTGAGGGCGCTAAAAAAATATTTGTGAATGTATCAGGCTTGAACAGCAAAAGGATTAATTCTTTTTGCCACATTCCTCATTTAGTTTGTACTAGTGTTCTTTCTTCATTGTTATACCTAATCTCTTTTATTTTTGAGTTTTTAAAAATTCATATTAAAAAATAATTTGTAACTTTCTTGGTATAGGACATAGGTTGGCTTATTAACCTTCTGCATTGACTTATCAAAAATTGTTCCCTGTAACTCAGTGTCTCTTATAGTCTTATTTAAAGCCATATTAACCCCTTAATGTACTCGGATGCTGACACAAACCTGGCTTACTGGCAATTTTGTACACGCTCAAATGGGACATTTTTTTATATAACCCCTAATGGATTCTGCAATCTGCCGGAAGGGCAATAAGCATTTGCTTTGACAAATGTGAGATTGACATGTAGAGTATCACTCCAGTGAGTGATCTCCTTTAAAGAACTAGCTAAATTTAAATTTAGTGTTTTTTTAACAATGAGAGTACTTATTGCTGTCTATATGTCCTTAGAAACTAAAACTTATTTGAATCCTGTAGACAGGTCGGTAGGCAGCAGGCGTCCAAGTCTACGCACTTCATTGACATCAGGCACATTTAGGTGGTTGACCAACACGTTAGGGTGCACTGACACTCTTTCACTGTAACGAACACTGAACTGGTAAATCACTTCCTTGATGGATTCCAACTTGACGTCGTGTAGAATGACTCTGTTAAGGATGTAGAAAGGTGCATCGACGATGGTTCGCAACACTTTGTTTTGGAATCTTTGAAGGATGCCAATGTTGGAATTACTGGCGGTTCTCCAAAGTTGTATAAGATATGTCCACACAAGTTTGAGAATGGCCTTATACAACATTATTTTGTTGTCCAATGATAATTTAGATTTGCATCAAATCAGCCAATACATTTTGCTAAATTTAAGGCATATCCGTCGGTTAAAATGCATGCCAAGATATTTAGCATCATCAGCTTGTGGGAGGTAGCAGTCATTGATTTTTACTGGTGGACATGTTTCTCTGCATAAAGTGAATGTCACTTGTGTAGATTTGGTTTTGTAAAGTATAGTTTGTATTTCGGAATATAAAGATAATTTTTATCTGTAAAATGTGATTCAGAAATCATCATTATATCGATATCTTGCTCAATGAGGAAGGTTTTTATTTCTAACGCGTGTTGTTGTAGGACATTGGCATTCCAGATCGCTATTTTATATTTGGGTCGTACTGCCATTAAGCTAATTTACTAACGACTGTGGTAAGTAAATTTAACATTGTCCACGGTTCTTAGACATTACTACGGTTGCCTAAATCGACTAACCAATGAACATTAAGGGTGAGATTACGTCACGAGAGTTTACTGTCATTTGAATCGTAATATGATTTTTTTTTAATCCTGAGAAAACCAAGTATTTTAGAAAAATTTAAACACAGGATGCAAGATTACATTATTACCGAGGGCGGAAAGCCCCTTAGAATAAACAAGCAGATTCTATTGAATGAAATATTTGAAATTAAATATCACACTTCTCTTTTATTTTCAGCCATGTAACTTATTAAAATAAACATTATAGAAGTTTTCAGGGACTTTCAGCCCTCGGTGATAATGTAGTCTTTCATTCTGAGTTTAAATTTTTCAAAAATATTTATTAGTTTTCTCAGGATTCGAAAAAAATGAATACAATTAAAACACATTGAGAATTTTGACATGCGTCAAAGTTTTGCATTAACTCAATGTAAAATTCTGAACTGTTGAATTCCAGCTTCCCTAATAATTATTTTACATCAAAAGACATTAGAAACTATTTGAAGAGGATTGAAATCTGTATTGGAAATAACTGTTAAAATTGGTCTACGTTAAACATATTCCAAAATTTTGTAAAAATGTAATACATTTTATAGGTCTGGATCCTGCGTATGAAAAAAAAGTTGATTAATAGCAAGCTGAAAATTTGTTAATAGCTTAACGGTGCCTAGTCGGATAAACTTTGATATATGGGAACACTGGAACAGGGGCAGTTTTAGTTGTGAAACAGGTTAAAAATTTGAAACGGTCAGACCACGAAAACGGCACATTTATTTTGTCCGACAGAATAGACCTAAACTCTCCGAATAGAGATTAAACTCTCATGCAAAAATCAGACTGCTATTTATCACCTGTCATAATTCCTGTCATTTGACATATTCTACATGTTCCACTCATTAAAACGCCCATTTGGTGATAAATAGCAGTCTGATTTTTGCATGAGAGTTTAATCTCTGTTCAGAGAGTTTAAGTCTGTTCTGTCGGACAAAATACATGTGCCGTTTTCGTGGTCTGACCGTTCCAAATTTTTAACCTGTTCCACAATTAAAACTTCCCCTATTCCAGTGTTCCCATATATCAAAGTTTGTTCGATTAGACACCCTTAACCCATTAACCGCCAAGCAAAGAAATACTGCAATAATATGTAATATATTTGATTAACTAGAGTAAAATAAACTTAAACATTCGTAAAAAAATTTTTTTACACTTTGATAATGGCAGGTGTCACAACAACAAAATGGTTCGTTTTCGAACCTTTGGCGGAAATGAGATATAAAAATTGAAATACACAATTTTATTTTTTGTGAAAAGTCTCAAAACATTTAGAGTGTAAATGGACCTGGAAGTTTTGATAAACAAAAATAGTATGGTTAGAACATTGCCTACACCTTCTTCAGCTTCTTTCTCAAAAACGAAATCGAACGGCCCTCTATCTTTTTTAGAAATTATTTTAGATATTTCCAGTTTACACTTTCCAATCCTGTATCTTGCACTGTGCCAGTTGCATAAATTCGACAAATCGACATCTTGTCTACAACACTACACAACCTCCCTTATGTAGCCCCTCCCCCTCCCCCACCCTAGATTATAACAAAACTGAATACCAGAATACCCGTCTTTCTAAAGGTACGTATCCACTACGTTCGTAATATTGGACCACCGAGGCACTGTCGCACGGTCGTTGGCGCACTGTTGTACGGTCCAGAAGCGCCAACCATCCACTATGTTCACGAACCTCTTGCACTCCGCGCTCCCTGCAACTGCTCTAATCGATACGGTATGCGCTCCTCTACATATAAACCGACACCAATTGGAACGCCGAGGCGGAGCGCGCACTGTTGCACGGCCCGGGAGTGCCTACCATTCACTATGTTTACAAACCTCTTGCGCTCCGCGGTCCCTCCAACTGCTCCCATCTACATGCATCCGCTCCTCTACATATAAACCGCCACCTATTGGACCATTGAGGCGGAGCGCACACTGTTGCATGGTCCGAGAGCGCCAACCATCCACTATGTTCACGAACTTCTTGCGCTCCGCGCTCCCTGCAACTGCTCCAATCGATACGGTATGAGCTCCCTTACATATAAACCGCCACAGATTGGAGCGCCGAGACAGAGTGCGCACAATTGCACAGTCCGGGAGCGCCAAACGTGTCCACTATGTGGAGCAGTTGTAGGAGCTCGGAGCGCAAGCATAGTGGATACGTGTTTTTACACATAATAAAGAAATATCCCAACAAATTACTGCCTGTGCATCACCTTGAACTTATTCCTGATCAGACAGGATTATATGTCGACTTCCGCCAATGGTTCGTTATCGAACCATTATTTTCAAACACAAGATTTGATGTCTCCGAAATTTGTTTTTGTATTTTTATAACAATTGAGGTACAAATAGGTTAAAAAAAAATAATGTTTTAATTTATTTGACCACAAAAGTGTTATGCCAATAAAATTACTACAGTAAAAATAAAGTTGTGTCGAAGGATTGAAAATGTCGGACATTTAGAAAATATTTTTGTGATGAAAACATGAGTTTGGAAATTAAACAAAAATAAAGTTAGTTACATTTATATCTTCTGGTTGCTTAAAAAATACAAAGATATAAAAAAAATTAACGAATTGTCAAAAAAAAATTCTACAAAAGAATGGTGCGTTTTCGCACCTTTGGCGCTAAATGGGTTAAGCTAATAACAAATTTTCAGCTTGCTATTATTCAACTTTTTTTTCATACGCGGGATCCAGACCTATTAGTTTTCAGCCCAAACTTAGGCCACACACAATGCAATAATGTTCACATTTTTGAACTGTCAATATTTTTATTTTATCATCTATTGTTTAAAAACAATACAGTAGGAAAAATGAAACAATACCCATGAACGAACATATAAAACACGCTGTATTTTCCTTTCACCATGTCACACAAAAAATTGGCCAGCGCAAGTACATGTAATAATAATTATTACATGTACTTTGCGCTGGGCAATTTTCTTTGTGACACGGTGACAGGAAAATACAGCGTGTTTTATATGTTCGTTCATGGGTATTCTTTCATTTTTCCGACTGTATACAGTTGATAAGATACCCTCAGTTGCGGAGAAAGGATTAATAATAAAGATTTTTTTATTCAGTCAATGGTGTGAGCACTGTCAGTTAAATAGTAACGTGTGGCCTTACTTTTACAGGCATACCTATTGTGGCAAATGTATCATATTTTTCAAAATTTTGGAATGCATTTAAATCGTAGAACAATTTTAACTTTTGATTTTAATACAGATTTTAATTCTCTACAAGTATTCTCTCATGACTTTTGATGTAGACTAATTAGGGAAGCAGGAATTCAACAATTCAGAATTTTACATTGAGTTTCCTATGGCCCTTTTTACGATTCACCACCCGGTATAAGATAAAATGTGTACTATTTGTCTTATTATTTCATAATAACACAAATAATACACATATATACACAATAACACACGAAAATAATTTAAAAATATGGGAATGTAAACTCTTGTGACGTAAAGTCAAAAATATAAGTCTCCCCACCACCGTCGGACAAGACAACCGTAATAAAGTCTAATAACCGTGAACATTGTCCCCATTTGCTCCATTAGTTTGGTTAACGTCTCCTCTAGTTTAGACAGGCTGGATATTTTCTGGTATTATTGACTGATTTGTACTTGGTTATTTGTTACTTAGGGATATGTCATTCCAGGTTGTATATATCTGTTATCTCACAATAAAACACTGAAAACTTTTGTTTTCTATACTTCCACAAAATTTATTATTTACAACTATGTGACTACAGCTGTTTCGGCAGAGTGCCTTTCTCAAGTGATATAATTTACAATGTGTTTGCCTTTTTAAGTCTCTAACTGAAGAGGTTGAGGAGTGGGGAGCTGTTTTTCTCGAGTTGGTCATTCAGAATTATATCTGTTGGTCATTCTGAATGACCAACTCGAGACAAACAGCTCCCCACTCCTCAACCTCTTCAGTTAGAGACTTAAAAAGGCAAACACATTGTAAATTATATCACTTGAGAAAGGCACTCTGCCGAAACAGCTGTAGTCACATAGTTGTAAATAATAAATTTTGTGGAAGTATAGAAAACAAAAGTTTTCAGTGTTTTATTGTGAGATAAAATGAACTTCCATCAAGTAACGGTCGAATCCATCAATTATATATCTGTTAGCTGTGTGTTGATTTTGTGGTGAGGCGTTGCTTTTCTCTCGTAGTGCAGGATACAATTGTTGCTGTAATTGTTTGTGCATGTTGCAGCCTCTGTAATTCACAGGTTGATTCCCTCCGCAGTTGGCGCATTTTACGTGTTCATCTCTTGTTTTGCGAGAAAAATCTTTTGTTTCATGTTGTCCTGCATATTTGACACATTTGAAAATCTTCCTGCAGTAAGCTTTGGTGAGACCAAAAGCTTGGCATCTAGTACATTGAGGTATTATTCTCTTGGTGTATGGAGGTTCGCATTTAATGATATTGTTTCTGAGGTTCATAATATTATATACCTCCTTGTTATTTTCATTGGGCTTAATATCAATGTAGAACATAGGCAAGGCCATTTTTGTAATTTTATGTTTTATATTGTGGATATTTGTTGCCTCATGGCCAAGGTTGTGCAATGACTGTTTGATAGTTTCAGTATTTGTTTCTTGATGAAGTCCTCTCATCACAAATCTGAAGGTTTTCTCATTTTTTGGTCTGAAGGTATGATATTGGGTGTTTTTTTTATCCAGTTCGCTGATTAGTGCATTGAAATGTTCTGCCTCAAGAACCTGAACTTTGGTGGTTTCTTGGCCAATGGTTTTAACTGTGTAATTTTTAGTTACAGTTTGAATCAACTCATGTAACCGATCTATAGCTTCTAAATTGTAAATTGTTATAGGTGGAGGTTTCGGTTTGTCATTCGTTGTTTTCACCAGACACTTTTCACTCTTCTGACAGCTCGCTGAATCGGTTGTTGGTTTCGATTGGTTTCTGCAGCCAGTAGTCTTTGATTTTTGTTTGTTTTTGGCATTTATTAGTTCAGGTCTTCTGAGACTTCGTTTTTTACTATTTTGTACGGTTTGCCATTCAGGAGTGTTTTGTACTGGCTGTTGTGTGGATGTTGAAGGTAGGAATGTTGAGGTATTACAATGAAGTTGTGGAGTAATATTTGGATAGGTAGGTGCGACATTCGTTAACTTGTACTGAGTGTTGTTCGTTAATAATCTGAGGTTGCTGATATTGTAATAATTGAGGTGTCTAAATACCTGATTGTAGCATTCCATGTTGACTAGCGGGTGTGATGAACTGTGAAAGTTGCATAATTGGTGTGGTAGAAGAGTCCATTTTTAACTTTGTTTGATGTTCACTTGACTGGGACATGAGCGACCATTAAATTTTAATCCTTAAATTGTTAAGCACTTGCGACAGGGTTGGCAGGTTTAAATCAACAATGCTTAAAACCTTGGTTTAAACCTTGGTTTAAACCTTGAGCCTCCTAACTGGTGTTTTTATTTAAAGCTTTTACAGTAGAACCTCGGTATAACGAATCTGAAGGGTTCGGAAAAAAATTTGTTATATTGGGAATTTTTCAATAACAGGGTTCGTTATAACAGGTTAAATGCGGCCAATATTCGTTAAAAAGGGGTTCCTAAATCAGAACAGTACAGATATTGTACCTAGTGTACTCTAGGAGTACACTAGGTATTGATCACAATGTTAACACAGTGTCAATGCTGCACTGACTGACTGATGGTTGTAGGGAAGGGGGCGGGAAGTGGGTCCGATTATTTTCATGTCTGGACATGTCTGTGAGTGGCCACTATCTATACTCAACTATGCTAAACCGAGGTTTGGAACGGAGAAATGCATAATACAGGGGTTGCATGCGTTATATAGGAGTTTGCTACATTCAATATTCATTATACTTACAGGGTGTTTCATTAATAATTGTCCATATAGTAACTGGAGAAACCTTAGCACAAAATACGAAGATTTAACCTAAAACACTTAAATAAAATGTGATTCCTTACTGAGTTATAGGGTGTTTTATCTAAAAATTTGAAAACTATTTTTGCTCAGAATTTTAAAACTATTTGACGTATTCTTTTCATACTTGGCAGGAAGTATAGGTATTGTACAAACTACTAAATTATGTTAAACAAACGTTTCTGGCTATTACCAGAGGCGTACGACGGGGAAAAGTGAATGGTTGACCCTTTCTAAATTCTACGCCACTAGCGGAATTGCTATTTTAGTTAAATTTTTGGATTCTCCAATACTTTCTATGAAAATAATATACCCTTCATTCGTAACGATAAAGTCATTAATTTTCGAGATATTTGAAGTTAAAACTGAAACGACACGGTTATTTTGATTAATGAATTGTGTCGCTTCATTTTTAATTTCAAATATCTCGAAAACTAATCATTTTATCGTTACGAATGAAAAGTATATTATTTACATAAAAAGTGTTGGAAAATCAAAAAATTACACTAAAATAGCAATTTCGTCAGTGGCGTAGAATTTGGGAAGGGTCAACCAGCCACTATCCCCTGTCGTACGCCTCTGGAAGTAGCTAGAGACGTTTGTTTATCTTAATTTAGTAGGGTGTACAGTACCTACATTTTCTGCCAAGTAAGGATACGCCAAATGGTTTTAAAGTACTGGGTACAAATAATTTTTAAATTTTAAACATATTAATCTTATCGTAAATTAATCAAAATAACTGTGCCGTTTCATATTTAACTTCAAATATCTCGAAAACGAATGACTTTATCGTTACCAATGAAGAGCATATTATGTACGTAGAAAGTATTGGAGAATCTTAAAATGGCACTAAAATAGTAATTTCTCCAGTGGCGTAGAATTTGAGAAGGGTCAACCATTCACTAGCCCCTGTCGTACGCCTCTGGTAGCAGCTATAAACGTTTGATTATTATAATTTAGTAGGGTGAATAGTAGTCGCACTTTCTGCCAAGTATGAAAAGGATACGTTGAATAGAGTTGAAATGGTGAGCAAAAATAGTTTTTAAATTTTTAGATAAAACACCCTGTAACTCAGTAAGGAACCACATTTTATTTAATTGTTTTAGGTTAAATCTTCGTATTTTGTGCTAAGGTTTCTCCAGTTACTATATGGACAATTATTAATGAAACACCCTGTATAATTATTATGTATTTACACACATATGCAAATAATAAATAATAGAAATAATTTGTTTATATTATATTTATTTATTTAAAAAAATCAAAAGCTAAACTTCTATTATAAATTCACAAAATTTCGGAACATTCTTGCTTCCACCACAAGACTTATTTTTTACTATAATATTAAGACATTTTGTATTATAACATAAATAATAAACATATATTACATATAATAATATGAACATAAAGTTACATAAATATAATATAATTATTGTATAAAACAAAATCTTAGGTCACGAAAAAAGTTAATCATGCATATAGTATTATCATTATATTTCAAAATGAGTGACACTTACCTTAGCAACAGCAACGTCTCCTGGAAGCTCCTAGCAATGACTTAGATGTCCTAAACGCTAAGCGACGGAGTCACGATATTTAGAAAGAGGAGGGCAATACTTTGAAAATGAATGCGTCAATTTTATGCAGACTATCTTTGTAGGGTTAAGTAAGAAAATATAATTTAATAACACCTCTTAACCCTAGGTAAAGTGAAGTTTCTACGTCACTGAACATAATTTTTTTTTCAATTTATTTACATATAAACACAACATTTTCACTTTAAAAAATTCAATCATTTTTTGACCAAATCTTCAAAATTAATGTGTACATTAAGGGGTTAAAGAGAAGACATGCCAACACGTCTTTCTGTTGTAACACTGCATATGTTTCAGAGGCTTGTGAAAGATCGTTTTATATTTGTACTCTATAGATCACTTTACTCATAGTTATTATTATTATAAGCTATAGTAGTTTGCCCATTCTTTTCTACCAAAGCATGATTTTGTGCATTATTGACCTGTAGCATTTGGGAACTCGAAGGTTCAGCTTCATTTGTTGTTCTGAGATTTTCAATCAACTTCTGGGGGTGACTGGAATCCAGCTGCAGGTATGGTTTTAGAGAGCTTGCATTTGAGTGACCCATTAATTTAATTAACTCTCCTGTTCAGAAACACCTTGCTTGAACAAGGCTGACACAGCTGAAGATCGATGAGAATGGTTTGTTATTTTATGTTTTTTATGTCTATTCCAATTTTTTCAGCTGACATTTTTGTCCACTTAGATACGGTGTTGATTCCAAGTGGACAGTGTTGAACCAAGATCATCCTTCCAGTTGGAATGAATGGTAAGAAAGAATCTGTCTGATAAAATCTTTGGTTCCCTTTTTTTCATTAATTTCAAAAATAATCTAACAGCATAAATTTTCGTTTGATGAATTTCTTACCAGCCATTTGCTGCTTGCCAAACTTTTCGAACCGCCTTGATTTGTTTTTGAAAAAATGCTGTTAAGTATATTCAATTTGGCCCGTAAATTCTCCCATAACATCAAATTCCTTCTGGAAAGAGTGAATCTTTTAGTTTACAGTCACATTGCCTCTCCAAATGAGCTTGTTGAGCTCATTGCTCAAAAGTTGAAAACGCTTTTTTGTGTTCCATCGGGGGTTTCCACGTCGTAGCTTTGGATGATTTTTAATAGTTCTTCGGTGGATAATGCTTTTGAACTAAGTTTTCTTTTTTTTTTAACACTTTGAAGCTGCCTTCGCTTGGTATCTATGGCCAATCTTGCACATTTGAAAGATATATCTGTGAAAGGGTCGATTTTTATGCCATACTCCGTAAATTATTTTTCTTGTACCATTTTTGCTGTACCACATTGACTTTACAGACGACTCTTTGCAGCCTTCGCCATAGCCTTTTTTCATGTTAAAGACATAATCCTCGAGAATTTTTGCCAGTTCCGTTATAGTGGTACATCTTTCAAGCGTAAAATTTCTCACCCGTAGGAACTCCTAAAATTGGGTCCAAATAGAGCTTCTGGACCTCTGCGTGTTCAATGGGATATTTTCCGAAACCAATTTTTTGATTTCTTCACCTGTCTGCCATCCAAATCTTGATTTTTCGCCTGGATTCATTATATCTGTCCAAAATTGATTACGCCTCAATGACATTTGTCAAACTAACAACAATAGAATTACCAGACAGCTTCATGACGGATCTGTCATAATTTTGTGGCTGAGAAATCACGGGCAGGAAGGAGTTTTGTCAGTAGGAAACGTGGCGTTGCTATGACATTTTATCAGTTAAAAATAGTCTAGTAAAATAGTCAATTTAATATCATTAAACACTTTTTAGGCTACATCAGATGGTGGCATGACAATAAACGATACAGTCTTTACTCAGAATTCAAAAGCTCTGATTCCAAATAAAAACATGCCTGACAGAATATGTAGGACCTGCAATACTTTCATTGAGCATAAAGAACCATTTTTTATTATGAGCTCTACTATCAACTCAGATATACCTTCAACTATGGCGGTAAGTTTTTCTCATCATCAAAATATTGTTATGTTGTGCCCACAGAAATTTACTTACAGTTAGAGAATTTTTTGGTTTGTACAGAAAACATGTTTATTTCGGATTGTGTTTATGTGTTAAATTTTAAGTTTAAAATATGACCCGGATGCACGCCAATGGTGAATATAAAATTCTTAATTGTATGTCAAAAAATGCGCAATAACTACCTCTTAAAACCTACCAAGTATTGATTAAGAAATGGCTAGTAGTTGTTAAAGTACCTAACTTTTTTATTATCCAACACAAGCGATTTAATCAAAATACAAAATGATAAGAAAACCTGAGGCTATAGTTGGGTTTTAATTTCAGTATTTTATAAATGCTAGAATTCAGGGGTTACCAATTATGTTCCGCGAGGGTCCGTTACGAAAACCTATGACACTTCCGGGGTCCGGATTGAATGCTACCTGTGTCTGGTCTGATTCGGTTTCTTTGCAGATGCTTGTTAAAAATACCCCTATAAACAAATCAGAAGGGTGCTGGGCGAAATTTTTGAGCAGAAATTCTTATAACATTTTTTTTAACAAATTCAAAACATTACCTTTTTTTCCCCCGAAAATAACGATCTGTCACTTTTCTCAAAAGTTGATAGATTTCGTGTTTTAAGCATTTTTTTTTTATTTAATGGCATAGACATTAGTCATTCAGCCAGTTGCAATAAACAATATACAATCCTATCCCTAATACAAAATTAAACAGAAACAATAATGGAACTCTGATAAAGTGATAAAACATTTATGACAAAAAAAAAGATGCAAATCTGCACTTAAATCATAAAAAATATCATGCCCGCGTACAAATCTTATAGGACCGTGCGTGTATCTGACAAGAAATCTATAATGATATTGTATATTTGTTGTGAGCCTGTAGCCAGCAAAGACTGTATATTGAATGGTGCATGCATATCAAGTTTACTTAAATTTTTATAGAGAGAGTTTGAATGCTGTTGAAACTTAGTACATTCAAAAAAGATATGATCAAGATCACCCTGCTTTCCGCAATGTTTGCAATTATCGTCTTCAGTCACATTTATTTTATATAAATGACTTGGATAGCAAGCATGCCCAAAACGTAGTCGATTTATAGTTGTTATATATTTACGTGGAGCTTTAAAACTGTTAAACCAGGTACTTTGTGGAATCACTGGTTGTAAAGTGGTGTATCTTGTGGGGTTTGTTAAGCAATAAAAATTCCATTGATCTTTCCATATCGATAGTTGGTTTCTTTTAAAAATAGTAATAATATCTGATACACATAAAGAATATGACAATAAAGTGCCTGATGTTATACTGGATTTAGCTAAGTAGTCTACATACTCATTATCTTTGAGTCCAATATGTGCCTTAACCCAAATAAATTTTATATTGAAGCCAGAGTCTTCTAACTGCTTTAACATATCCTTTATTAAAAATATGTAAGGATTACTAAATATTTTGGGCAAAAAAGTATTTTTGATATTCTGTAAAACTGATAGGCAATCTGAAAGAATTAACGTTTTTTTAGTATAAGCGTTTTTAATATATTTCAACGCTTCGAGTATGGCCAATGATTCCGCAGAGAAAATTGAAAACTCATTGGGAAGTTTGTACTTGAATTCGAAACCTCCTGAGGGTAAAAAATAAGCACAGCCAGACCCTTCTCTTGATTTAGATGCATCTGTGTATATAACTGTTGCATCACTGTAGCAGTTCAAAATAGATTTCAAGATATTGTTGCTGATTATGTTGTTTTCGTTGTATGTGGGTATTATTACATCAGTTTTATGGAAGAGAGCAAAGGAGTCTAAGTTTTTGTCTACTGTGTTTAATTTCTTTGAAAAAATAGGATTGTTCTGTAATGCAGTACATAAAGGCGGAGATGGTTTTTTAATCCAATACTTGTGAGTAAGATCTGATTCGTTAAGATGACATATACTGGAAAATAATTCGAAATTTGTAGTGTGTGCTTTAAGTACCCATTTTTCGCTTAGTAAATTTCATCTAATCTCTAAAGGAGGCTCAGAAGCCTCAACATGTATTGGTTGTATAGGAGTAGATCTCATAGCACCTAAACAGATTCTCAAGGCAGAATTTTGGAAAACGTCAATTTTTCTTAAAGGTTTTTGGAATCAGAACCGTAGAGAGTAGCACCATAATCTATAATGGATCGTATATAAGCTCTATAACAATAAAGATGTTTCAACATCGCAGCCCCACCACACTCTAGTTGTGATTCTAAAGAAATGAATACCTTTGCTACATCTATCCAGCATATATTGTATGTGTGGTTTCCAAGTTAGTTTTTTGTCCAGAATGAGTCCCAGATATTTGACATTATTTTTAAATGTAAAAGAGTAATACATCTTGGTAATCACTAAGTAATACATCTTGGTTTATAGGAAGATTGTGTCTTGTAAAGACAGATATTGCTGATTTGTTAATTGATAAATTTAGGCCGTTCTCTAAGAACCATGGAAAGAGGGAAGTACAAACTATACTTAGGTTTTGCATACCGTTTTCATATTTCTTGCTTTCCATATAGACACAAAAGTCGTCTGCATATTGTATGATTTTGAATGGGATCTTGTTTATTTGCATCTTATGTATGTCAGAGGTGTACAGATTAAATAAAATTGGTGATAATACTGAGCCTTGTGGTATACCGTAATAATTATGTCGAGGTCCTATTAGTTTGTTATTATGATCTCTGATGTAAATTACCCTATCTGTATAGAAACCAATTATTGTGTTAACGAAAGCAATTGGCATGTGAAAAAAATTTACCATTTTATGTTTTAAGGTTGATAAACAAACTGAGTCATATGCTCCTTCAATATCTAAGAATAGTGGTGCTAAGTAGTTATTTTTAGTTAAGTTATTCTGTACATCTACAACAAGTTAAAGCGTCTAAAGTTCCAAAACCTCTTTTGTAACCAAACTGGTTTACTGGAAGTAAATTCTCTTTTTGTAACCACCAATCTAATCTAAATTTTATAAGCCTTTCTAAAGTTTTAAAAATACAAGACAGTAAGGATATTGGTCTATATGAACTTACGATGTTTGGGTCTTTTCCGGGTTTAAGGATAGGAACAACTAAGATGTTTTTGAAAGAATCGATAACTATATTCTTTTGGATGATATCATTGAAGACATTTAAAAGAAGTTTTTTAGCAACATCTGGTAGGTTGGTTAACATGGGGTATTTTATATGATCGATACCAGGTGAAGTATTTATGCGGTTTTTAAGGACAAAATCTAATTAAGTTTCAGTAAATGGTTTTAACAGGAAGTGATTATTTGAATGATTACTTTGTGTAGATCGTGTAGGTGAATTTTGAACAAAAGGAGGACATACTTTATTAAAAAAGTCGTCTAATAGATTATCATTGAAGGGTTTTATACTAATAGATGCTTTTCGATTCATTTTGTTGGCCTGTGACCATATCTCCTTAGAGGAGGTATTTTTGCTTAAATTAGAACACCATTTAATCCAACTAGCTTTGGCTTTTTGTTTCAACTGCTTTTTAGTATGAGCAGTAACTTTCTGACAATTTAGATAATTATCAAGGCTAGGTGAACGTTTATACAATGCTAATGCTTCTTTTCTGTCATTGATTATCAGATCGCATTCTGGGTCCCACCATGGTGGAGGCGATCGATTTTTAGATTTAAAAATTTTGTATAAAGGAATAGATCTAATTGCAGCATCATTAATGCAATCTATTAGAAAACTATAATTTTGATAAGTATTGAAAGAGTTATTGTAGTTGGAAAACATGTTTTCAATTAAGGATGTATACAGGTACCAATTGGCTTTCTTGATATTCCATTTGCTTTTTGGATAAATTATTTCTTGTGAGGTGTTGGTTATTGAAAAATTCATAGTTATAGCAAAATGATTCGAGCCTAAGGTGTCAGATAAAACTGACCAAGTAAATTTACTGGCTATATTAGCTGTGCAGAGTGAAATGTCAATCATAGATTTTTGAGTACCATATCTAGGAAGATATGTAGGTTCTCCATTATTCAAAATTACAAGATCTAGGTCTTCGATACTGCTAACAAATTGGTTACCAACTGGATCATTACGCAGTGAGCCCCATAGTGAGTGATGAGCATTCATATCTCCGCCAATTAAAAAAGGTGATTTGATTTGTGAGAAGATATTTATCCAATCGTTTTTGGATGTACTAATATTTGGAGGTCTATATATAGATAAAAAACTTAATTCTATTGTGTTACATTTAACGATAGCACCGCAAACTAAAATTCCCTCATTAAAATTGTTTCTAATATTTATTTCACGGCGTTGTTTTAATTAAAATTGCAACACCTGCATACCCGTCATATCTATCTTGGCGAATTACATTATAACCTTTAAATGTATAATTTTGATTTGGTTTGAACCAGGTTTCACTTAATAATACAATATCAATATTTTCACTTATTAAAAAATGAATTAAACTATTTTTATTCCAAACAACGGATCTACCGTTCCATTGCAAAATTTTTAATGATTTAAGTTCTGGGAACATGTTATTTATGAGTGATATCCTCTAAAATCGTTTTTATACCATGGTAAATACTATCTTGACTCATAGTTTTTATATCATCTACAGTTTGAATATTTGTAATCAAATTAAAATATAATTGGAAATGAGTGTTTCCAATACTCTCTGATCTGATTTGTTTTGACAAATTGGGGGTTTTAAATTAGCAGGAAGGGGTTTGGAGGGCCCAAAATTAAAAGGGAACATGGGTGAATTGTTTTGTGATTGGTTTGGTGATATTTTTCGTTTTTTAGCTATATTATAGTGGCTTGAGGAGGGTTGGGATTGGGATGTATTATTTGAAATGTTTTGATTTTTATGTGTGGTAGTAGAAGGGGATGATTTTTTTGAAGATGTTGGGAGGGGAGGAAAACTGTCTTCGATATTGTCTAGTGTGGAATATCTATTCTGAATAAACAATCCCGAGAAGGACGATTCACAGTAATTTTTTGCCTCGATAAAGGAAATTTTTTGCTCAATCATCACGTTCTTTATCTTCTTTTGATGTTCGTATTTTGGACACTTCTTGGATATGGAAACATGATCTTTACTATCACAATGTTGTGTATCACGCATTGAACATCATTATCTTGACATGTATGATCTTCATTTTTGATTTTTCCACATTTTATGCAATGTGCTTGTGGACTGCGACACTGCTTGGAAATATGTCCAAATCTTAAGCAATTGTAACACTGTGTTACTCTGCCAATGTAGGTTTCAACAGGAAAAAATACACTATATATTGAAATGTAGCTAGGAAGAATATTTCCTTCGAAGGTGACTATCATTGTCCTTTTGGGTACATAGTTAGTTTTTCCATCGGTGTCAACTTTTCTGTAAGTTCTTTTAAAGGCTATTATGGGGGAGGGAGATTTACTATTATCTAACAAATACTTTTCATCGTATTGAGTATCAATATCTCTTATTAGGCCTCTAATTTCTAGTAAATGGTTAGGGACATATGCTACTGTTTTGGTCTTTTAATTTTATATTTTTAACCAAATTATTTGCATCTACGATTGACCTTAACAAAACTTTAATTCTGTTTTTTCCAATGGCTTTTATTTCAATAATATTAGGAATGTTCAATTTTTTATGCAAGATGTCCGCAACAGTAAGTGGATGTAAACGGCCAATATCCTGATTGTTTGATTTTTCTATATATACATAAACGTTATTAAAATTGTACTTATCTGATGCAACGTTGAACAATTTTTTCTCTACAACTTTTTGCGGAGGTGGGATTTATTAACTCTTGTATGCAAAATGTTTTAAGTTTTCCAATTTTTGTTAAGTTCCGGTTATTAATAAATAAATAATATATGTATGTTGAGTAAGTTTTTATAATGTATTTGAGAATATTTTCCTACTTATTTATTATTTTAATCAAGACAATGAAAAAAACGCTTGTTTATTTTAAATGTTTAAAACAGTTGTTTAAAACAAAATGTTTAAAACTAAACAACCCTGTTAATTATATTACGAGGCAAAATCGGCGCGCGGAAAACGCGTTCCCAGATTGCAGCTTTAAGTTTAAATATTTTGTTGAGATATTTGGCACACATATTCGTAATATACTAAAGAATGGCGGTACAAAGCCCAATTTGGTAAATATATTAGTGTGTGGAAATTACTCTATAATTAAATAAAATATTAAAAAAACCAGTATGTACCGCCATTAAGAACAAAAAAATACACTTTCTTCGAATAAACTTTTATATCACATTCCTAGTAGTCCAGGGCGCATCTGTTTTGAGATGGACGTTGAGAGGTGACTCAAATTTTTTTGCAGAAATTGCTTGAAAATAACTCAAATAATAATATTTGAGTTATCCTCCCACTCAAAATGGTCCGGAACATTGTTTAAATAATCAAAATGTCAAACCATAAAGGAAAAATTCGATTATTTTATTGGTTTTTTGATTATAACTTTAAAACTCTTCATTTTTGAGAAAAGTTGTACTGACATAAAAGTTGTGAAATGAAATTTAGTACAATATAGAATTAGTTAAAAAACTAAAAAATAGTCACCCTTGTTGCAAAATAGCAATAATTGCGAAAAAACCCATACAAAAACAAGTATTCGCATTTAACGTTTTTCAACCATTTATGCTACACTAAGGACCTTCATATTTTACCCAGAAAAACTTTATGACATAGTAAAGCAACACTGCAAATTTCATTAAGATCGGTTTAATAGATTTTGCAAAATAAATTTTGAAAACCAGCTTTCGCAAAAAAAAATCATTTTTTTTTAAATGTTGCAGGACTGAAAATAAATCCGATAGCAAGTTGAATTTTTTTTGTTTATAGAAGTGTACTGCACCTTTCATTTGAAATTTTCAAAATTAACATCAATTAATTACCACGGCGTCAGGAAATTTTTTAAATAAACAATAATTTTTGGTGCTAGGCGCAGGACAGCGGTATTCGATTCACACAAGTTGATTTCCACCAAAATTTCTTCCAATCTTTATCTAATATATTATTTTCTTACTCTATATTTTGTTGTATTTTAATATTTTAATTCCACAAAAATCAAACTAATTTTATTATTGTTTGTGAAATATTGTTTAAACAATTGCATATGTTTAAAAATAATAAACTTTTATTCTCTAAGTTAAAATATATGAACAAAGAAAGTTTTTGCTAAAAAAAGTGTTATTTCAAAGGATAGAGTATGTGTTTTTATTTTGCAATAAACTTATTTATTTATATCGAAATGTAATAAAAATTAAAATGTAATTAATCATTATCAAAGGTCATTGGAATGTTTAATCAGAGCAAACTATCCGCTGTCCTGCGCGTAGCACAATAATTAATGTTTATTTAAAAAAATTCCTAACGCCGTGGTAGTTAATCGATTTTAGTTTTGGAAATTGCAAATGAAATGTACAGTACACTTCTATAAGCAAAAAAAATTTCAACTTGCTATCTGCCCTATATTCGGTCCTGTAACATTTTGAAAAAATGAATTTTTTTTGCGAAAGCTGGATTGCAAAATTTATTTTGCAAAATCTGTTAAACCGATCTTAATGAAATTTACAACATTGTTTTACTGTATCATAAAGTTTTTCTGGGTGAAACATGAAGGTCTTCAGTGTAGTATAAATGGTTGAAAAACGTAAAATGCGAATACTTGTTTTTGTATGATTTTTTCGAAATTATTGCTATTTTGCAACAAGGGTGACTCTTTTTTAAATTTTTAACCAATTCTATGTTGTAGGAAATTTAATTACGCAACTTTTATGTGAGTACAACTTTTCTCAGAAATGAATACTTTTAAAGTTATAATCAAAAAACGAAGAAAAAAATCGAATTTCTCCTTCATTTTTTGACATTTTGATTATTTAAACAATGTTCCGGACCTTTTTGAGAGGGAGGATAACTCAAATATTACTTAAATTATTTTCAAGCAATTTCTGCAACAAAATTTGAGTCACCTCTCAACGTCCAAATGTACTAATATTTTTACAGATGCGTCCGGGTCTATAGATTTTGTGTCACATTGGAATTACTAAAAATCGATTATCTATTGGGACCGTGCAAGTTCGGCAAAGCGACACCTATTTCTACGCTCTGCAACTTTATTCGCACTTTTAGTTATATTGGCCAATTATATTAATCCTGGTTACTGGATAATTGTCAAGGCCATAGTCCAAAAAAATAATAAGAAAAAATAAGATTCAGGTTATGTTATTAAAACGTAAACAATTGTATGTAGTAAATAAAATTAGTTTTAAAATGTAGTACTGCAAGCAAAATACACTTAATTAAATTTACCTTTATATAATAATTGCATATCATATCAATATTGTGGAGCAACATATAATTTTTCCTCTTCAATGACAGTAGATATGAAATGTACGTCAATTTGACAATTTCAATTGACAATATGAATTATTTA
The DNA here is from genome assembly GCF_917563875.1 of Diabrotica virgifera virgifera. Lineage (NCBI taxonomy): Eukaryota > Metazoa > Arthropoda > Insecta > Coleoptera > Chrysomelidae > Diabrotica > Diabrotica virgifera. Next base: position 171,511,571 of record NC_065449.1, on the reverse strand, counting down.
AGAAAGTTGCAATATTTCTCCGCTATTCGCGCACGATCGTTTCTCAATTCCCTTCCAAGTACTTGCACACCGCGAATATAGGGGAGTGCAATTAGAACGAAAACATGCATGGTTTCGGAAAAATTCAAACAAGCTTATATTTTTCTAAAACTTTTTTTGTTAGTTTATATACATGTTAAAGTAAAAAGTTCTACTCGCGGATTTGGCCGCTAATTGTTTATTAATTGTTTAAACAATAACAATTGTTTTGTAATTATAATTTTAAAAATATCGTTAAATTAAAAATTTTACTTTGATCAAATATGTTTCTATTTTGTTTTTGATTATACTGAATCCGAATATGGCATTGCAATTTGAAAATTCTTATACAGAAGCTCCGATATCTACAGTATGTCTGCGTAGCTAGGAACTACATGGAAAACTTTTTTATTATCAATTTTACGAAAAAAAGTTATTCTTCATAAAATGCTCTGGATAGTCAAAAATCTAAAATGCAACTATCAGATATCAAATTTGATTAATTTTATAACAGTTATGTCAAAAATATGAATTTCGTTAAAGAGGAAAGTACCTTTATATTTCAGAATATCAAAAAATGCTATTATGAAAAGTTGTTTGAAATTAAAAACTATGTTTAAATATACAATTACATTATTCTAATCGAATAATTTTTTTCAATTTTTTCTCAAATTACGGATACTCATCATCATTTTGTTACAATTACGATAACTATTTTATTATTACTTTTACGAAAAAAAGTTATTCTTCATAAAATGCTCTCCCTGGTCTAAAATCTAAGATACAACCATCAGATATTAAACTTTTTTAATTTTATACGAGGTATGTAAAAATATGAATTTTTCTTAAGAGTTAAGTGCCTTTATTATTCACAATATTTTAATTAGAAGGATGTAATTGAACACTAAAACAAATTTTTTAATTCCAAACAACTTTTCTTAACCCTTTCAGCACTAGTGGACGTACGACGTACGTCCACTTACTATACTTCAGGACGTACGACGTACGTCAAATTTATTTTATTACGTTTGAACTGTTTTTATTTGGATTTTTTGCTTACACTGAAAAAAACGTTTCAAAATAAATAAATAAATACTGTGGAACCTCGATAAGTCGGATTAATCGGGACCGCGGCCGATCCGGGTTATTGAAAATCCGGGTTAGCCGGAGAATATGGTAAAAATTAATAAAATACGGTACTCTTACAGATAAACTTAATTATAATTGCCAAAAAAATGAAATACTTATGCCCAGTACATCTAAATTACGTACAGTTGTATACATTATTGTTTATTTCTTGGTAAAAAAACTCAGTCAAAGTGAAAACATTTTTATTTTATCTGATGAAAGTCGATCCAGGTTAGCCGGACTTCCGGGTTATCGGAGGCCGACTTATCGGGGTTCCACTGTAAATAAATATTGAAAATTAGTATCTGTCTTGAATTATTTAGTTCAGTCACAGTTTAGTATATCGTGGGTCGACCCCTTTTCAAACAAACAATTTTGTCCAAAGATTAGACAGGTAGAAGAGACCGTTATATTTAGTAATAGTTAACCAGAATTAGTAAGTACATTTTGGGAAAACCTATTTTATGATTGATAAATACTGTGTCATTAGATTTCAGGTATATTTACCCAAAATTTGAATAAAAGTAAATAAACTTTCCAACAGGTAAACACTGAATTAGTTCCAGATAAGAATGTATATTTTGCAGGTACACAGTTTCTTGAGGATTAAATTAATAATCCGGAGGAAAGTTTATGTGTCTCTGCTGATAGGCTACTTCTTTACGAAGTTTAAGTGCAGTCTTCTTTGAAATTATTTTATATTATCTCGAAATCTATTTCTCATCATGAGTGACAGTGATTCAGACCCCGATTTTTTGTTCGACAATATTACGTCCGGCACTGAAAGTGAATATTTTGATAGTAGTGATGATGAGTTTTTATCAGACAATAGTGATGCTTCATCTGTTGGTAACAATCCACCTGCGTGGAATATGATAGGTGATCCATTTGGAGATATTCGACCTGATAATGTGCCAGAATTCCTTGGGATTCCAGATCCAAATCCAGATGTGTTTCCTGACGAAGATGTATCTTTTACAAGGTGTGTAGATGCCTTTTTACCAGTTGACTTGTTTCATTTTATTGTACAATGCACAAATTCTAAAGCACAATTATATTTTGCAAATCATCCGGAAGTCAATTTTAAAATTCATGGACTACAATGGCGCGATGTAACAGTAGAAGAAATGAAAAATTTTTTTTTGGATATATCCTAAATATGGGTTTGAATAAAAAAGCGCAGATATCAATGTATTGGAGTACGCGCGCTAATCTAAATACTCCGTGGTTTCGAGAGAAAGGTCTCAGTCGAAACCGATTTTTATCAATTTTAAAATTTTTACGATTTGCTGATCCAAATAACCTACAAGCAAATGATAGATTATGCCGTATTAGACCATTTCTAGAACGTTTAGAAAGACTATTTCAACATAACTACCAACCAAAGAAGAATGTTGTAGTCGACGAATAATTGATGTTGTACAAAGGCCGTTTACATTTTCGGCAATATATTAAATCAAAGCGGTCCAGATTCGGAGTAAAAGTTTTTAGCCTTTGTTCCTCAGATGGATACATGTACAGCTTTGAAATTTATACTGGTCAAGGTCAGCAGCAGTTTGCTCTTCCTGACGATATTGCTAATGCTAGATTATCACTTTCAGAAAGAATTGTAGTTCATCTTGGTAGAAATTTGCTGAACTTGGGTTATTCTTTCTATACAGATAATTGGTACAGTAGCACTCGACTTGCTGAATATTTATTAGAAAGAGAAACGCTACTTACTGGTACAATACGTTCAGATAGAGGGGTTCCACCGAGGGTTCCACATATTCTAAAAAATTCTCTACTCAATAGACACCAATCAGCATTTTCAAGAAAAAATAATATACTTATTTTAAAATATTTTGACACAAGGGATGTTTATGTTTTATCGACAGAGTTCACTGCAGAACTTACGGAAAGAGAGAGATATGTTGCAGGTGGGCAACGAGAATTTTTCATGAAACCCGCAGCAATTCAACAATACACTCACTGCATGCGAGGGGTCGATAAAATAGATCAATTACTTCATTCTTATAATTGCTGCCGAAAATCTTACACCTGGTTTAAGAAATTAGGATTACATTTCCTTCAACGTGCAGTATTAAATTCACATTATGTTTACAAAGAATTAAGCGGCAGAAATATGTCATTATTGACCTATTTAAATTTTGTGATCGTGTATTTCGTGGAAGGGCGTTCAGAAGAGATTGAAAGATTGGACGCAAATGAGCCACTCTGTAGACGACGTCGAAGACAACATATTGTAGTTCCAGACGGACCTGTCGTTAGTGTCGTTCATACTCCTTCGACATTTCTACCTACTGCTCGTCGTCAGCGTCCGCAACGAAGATGCGTTAGGTGTTTTTCAAATAGACTACGACGCGATACTAGATACTTTTGCAATTTGTGCCCTACTAAACCTGCCTTGTGCATGCCAAACTGTTTTAATAATTATAATCATGTTTTGTAAATGTCAAATAGAATAAATTATGTATCACAAAAGTATAAATTATGTATCATATCAATAAAAAAACTGTATTTCCCTTTCTGTGTTATTTTTACACCCCTGATATTGTTCAGTAAAAAGTTACATCATTTTGAGCGTCCGGTTTGGGGTGAGATGGGGAGAAGTCGGTAAATTAGTAGTTTTTTACGTTTTTCGTCAATATTTCTAAAATTATGCTTTAGCGTATACAATGTTCTATATAAAAATGTTCTACATAAAATATAAAACAAAAAAGGTCCTATTCATAATTTTTATAAAATCAGGGTTTCCAGAGTTACGGAGGGTGAAAAGTGGACGTTTTCGATACTTTTTATATTTTTTGGGCAATTTATAATATTATTACTGATGAAAGGAATTTTCTTTAACACGATTTTGTGTTGTAAATAAAATTTGCTATTTCAGTGGCCGATGGTGATAAGCCCTTGAAGAAACGTCAACTTCACCACCTAAAATCATCATCAATTGCCAAAAAAATATAAAAAGTATCGAAAACCTCCACTTTTCACCCTCCGTAACTCTGGAACCGTTGATTTTATAACAATTATGCATAGGATCTTTTTTGTTTTAAAATTTATGTAGAACATTTTTGTATAGAACATTGTTTACGCTAAAGCGTAGTTTTAGAAATATTGACGAAAACGTAAAAAAACTACTAATTTACCGACTTCTCCCCCATCTTCCCCTCCCCCCTAAACCGGACGCTCAAAATGGTGTAACTTTTTACTGAACAATATGTGGACCATATAGAACAATTTGGTGTTGGACGAAAAATTTTACTTTGGATGTCTGGGTTTGGCCTCTTTTTGGACCAATAATTATACCATACTACCTCCGTAACTTTGGAACTGTTCATTTTAGAAGGATTATGCATAGAGCCTTTTTTATTTCAAATTTAATGTGGAACATTTTTGTATAGAAGGTTGTTCATGCTAAACTGCATAGTTATAGAAATATTGACGAAAAACGTAAAAAACTACGAATTTCTCCCCCCCCCCCAAACCCGATGCTCAAAATGGTGTGACTTTTTCCTGAAAATTATATGGACCATATAGAACAATTTGGTGTTGGAGGATAACTTTCACTTTGGATGTCTGGGTTATGCCATCTTTTGAATCAATTGTATCATACTATTATAAAACAATACGCCACTGAATCTCTAATCCAAATAAGTAAAAAGTGTGGGAAATCCTGGAGAATCCTGTACAGGTGCCATCTATCCGTGAGAAAAATTTGGCACAAATTAGTACATTTGGTTGCGTCTCTTTATACTTTTCACTCAACGGTATCATGCTTTTTAATAGAAAATATCTTTTTTTGTATAAGTTAATACATTTTTCAGTGTAGGTTCGTTCCTATGACGTACAACGTACGGCCGTTGGTATATAAGCATGGAAACTTATGCCGTTTGTCCAAACTTAAAATCGCTGGGATTATTGACCTCAAAAAAATTAGTAGCTGGGGGTGAAAGGGTTATAACAATTTTCGATATTGTGAAATTTAACGATACTTTACTCTTGAGTGAAATTCATATTTTTTGACATACCTCGTATAAAATTCATTAAATTTGATATTTGATTATTGCATCTTAGATTATATGCGATGCAGAGTATTTTATAAAGAAAAACTTTTTTTCGTAAAACTGATAATAAAAAAGTTATCAATAGGTTCCAAGTTACGCAGACATACTGCATAAGAGCTAAAAAAATTTTTTTGCTGAACATTTATTATTGTTGAAGTTTATTATTAAATGTAGTTTAGGTAAGTTTTCCAGAAAAAAGTTTTGATCACTTTATATAAACATTTTTTTAGCTGGTAATTTTCGGTTTTTGTATTACATTTTTGTTATCTTTCTTAATTTTCTCAAAAAGAAATAGTCTATTTTATTTCTAAAGTAAAATAGTTTAGTGCATTTTAAATATTACATCCTAAGCTTTAAAAAAAACACTTATAAAACTGTAATAGATCTGTTCAAACTTGAGTAATACCGTCTTAAAATGGTGGTAATTCTATAAAACTACAAAGATTTCAAAAATTACATTTTTTAAGACGTCATATCATTTGAATTAAATTTTTGAGATTTTTTTTTGAATAAAACATCATTTAGTACGATGCTTGAAAGGTAAGTTGTACAAATTTGAGAGTTCTATAAGTAAAATTGTATTACTTACACATTTTTAAATCATTTTTAAACAAAATTCATGTAAGGCTCACTTTCCGCCCCCACCGTACTTATGCCCATATATTTTATTTCTTTTTATTATAACCATAAGATAGCTTAATTATTCTTCTTTTAGGTTCAATTTGTAAAATTTCATTTGATCCATTAGTTAAAGAATTACATTATAATAACTCAACCGTGCACTTCGCCGTACGCTAGTTTACAGTGCGCCAATGTTTGTGAGAAGGGTGACTTTAGCGTTATAAATAAAAAATTATAGAAGATACAGATTTAATTTTAGAAAATTCTTTATATAAGGTTTTTTTGTAAAATTTTCTGAATTTTTCAATGGTCAAGTCAGTTTTGTTCTAAAATTTATATTCGGAGTTATTTAAAAAAAAACATCAAACTTCGTAGTTCATTTGTTTAATAAAACATGAAGCACCCACTTCTAGAGTAGAACTTTTTGATATGTTGTTTATTAAACATTTCTTAATGAAATTACAAAAAGTTCTATCTTGTTTGATTTTTTCCGAAGTGAAAATCTAAATGCACTTCCCTAATAACAAAAAATCGAACTTGACTGACTTGGCAACATTTAGCGCGCCTATGAGTATAATAATTATTTTTGATTACAATATTGTGCCTTAGTTTTTGATAGTATAGTGTCACAGTCACTGTCGTACAGCGACGCACTGTTGAAAATTCGCAGAATTTCGAGAAAAAGAATTGATTATGCGCTGATGTAGCCTCTTAAAGAAGACGGCTTGCTATTATCATTTATTATAAATTCAACTACTTTCTTGTTGTTTTTGTTAAGTAAATACATTGTTTTACATTTAGTTTCATTTGTATATTAAACGTCACTTCATTTTATATTGATTTAAAGTTAATTATGTAATGTCAAAAATGAGATAGATTTTATCATAACGAATAGAAAAGAAATAATTAAAGATGTTGAAGTACTTAACAAATTTTCGATAGGAAGCGACCACAGATTAATCCGAGCAAGGATACAATTAAATTTCAACTTGGAAAAAACAAAGATGATCTTCAAAACACGAAAGAAGAAATGGATTCCCCCAGAAGACAACGACCTCTATGAGGATATACTAATCAGACGTATACAAGACTTAGAAAACGAAATAGAAGGCATCGAACTAGCAAATAATCTCATCACGAAGGCACTAAAAGAAACCGAAAGGAGTGCTGCCCGACGGTCGTGACCCATAAAGAAAAATTAAGCCAAAATACCAAAAAGTTAATAAGTAAAAGAAGACAACTGACGGAAAAATACGACTCCAACTACACAACACTGAAGAAATTAAATAAAGATATCCAGCGATCAATCCGAAAAGACATAAGAGAAAACAATACAAGAGAAATAACTCAAATAATTCAAGAAAACAAAAGTTTAAAAGTTCAAGTACAAACAAACCAGGGATCAGAATTAATGCCAGAAGTAACACCATACGAAGTTAAAAAGACACTTACAGAAATGAAAAATAATAATTCCCGTGGCGATGACGGAGTAGTGATCGAGGCAATCAAACAAGCTGGAAATAAAATTATCCAGGTTTTTGGCCAAACTTTTCACCGAATGCATTTACGAAGGAAAAACCGCTTCTCAATGGAACAATGCAGTCATTGTTTTATTGCACAAGAAAGGTCGCATAACAGATCTAAAACACTACCGTCCTATCAGTCTGCTATCACACATATATAAACTTTTCACAAAAATTATCAAAAAAAGACTGGAGGCTAAGTTAGACTTCTATCAGCCTAGAGAACAAGCTGGATTTAGATCCGGATATAGCACTAACGACCACTTACTGGTAATAAAAAACTTGATAGAGAAGTCGGCGAAATACAACAAACCATTGGCACTGATATTCGTGGACTACGAGAAAGCGTTCGATCCATAAACCAGCAGAAAATGTTAAAAGCATTGACAGAATGCTGAATAGACCATCGCTACACTAACATAATAAAATATATCTACCACAATGCAACGGCTAGCCTAAGACTCTCTGATCAACAAACTAATAAATTCTGTATGCAGCGAGGAGTACGGCAAGGAGACACCATCTCACCAAAGCTGTTCACAACCCTTTTAGAACACACTTTTAAGAAGGCAGATCTGAACGAATATGGTACCAATATAAATGGAGAGAAGCTCAGTCATTTGAGATTCGCAGATGACATCGTCCTTATAGCCGATCGTGTAGATAATGCAATAATAATGTTGAACAAGTTATATCACGCTTCCTTAGAGGTCGGACTAAAGATTAATATCAACACGACGCAAATAATGACTAATCTGGTGCTAAATCGTAATATTGTTGTTGATGGAATGAATATTGAACACACTGCATCTTATAAGTACTTGGGACATGAAATTAGGTTGGGAAGAGATAACCAGACGTGCGAGCTCCCACGTCGCATAGGATTAGCCTGGGCAGCGTTTGGTAAACTGAGCTGTGTATTTAAATCGGACTTACCCATATGCCTGAAAAGGAAAATCTTTGACCAGTGTGTATTGCCTGTACTCACTTATGGAGCAGAAACATTAACACTCACAAAAAAAGCTAGTGAACAAGATTCGCATAACTCAGAGGGCTATGGAGCGCCAGATGTTGGGTGTCTCCCTGAGGGACCGAATCCCAAACGAAGAAATACGTCGTAGAACAAAAACAACGGACGCCGTCGAAAGAATCGCGTCGCTCAAGTGGAATTGGGCAGGACACGTCGTCAGATTGTCAGACAACCGATGGACAAAACGTATTGTTGAGTGGAGGCCACGAGAAGAAGCACTACGGAGCAGAGGACGACCACCAACCAGATGGGCTGACGATCTGAAGCGTATTGTCGGCAACTGGATGCAAGCCGCACAAAACAGAAAAATGGAAAGAGCTGAGGGAGACCTATGTCCAGCAGTGGACGAGTACGGGTTGATGATGATGATGTAATGTTAATAGGCATAAAATTTAGATTTTGCTGCAAAACTAAATTCTTAAGGTGCGTACTGACTAGAGCATTTTCTTCCGAACCAACCGAACGAACCGATCGCGCATAAACAAGGAATTGCTCAGGTTATTCGAAGTGTTCGTTCAAAAACCCAATTCACCGCGTTCCCATGCTATGCTCATTTTATTCGAAGTGTTCGTTCAAAAACCCAATTCACCGCGTTCCCATGCTATGCTCATTTTATTTCAGTGTTCGTCCGACCATGGTGTACGCCTGTAGCCACTGCGCATCAACTAACAAATGCTCGCTTTTGATCTTCATTCAACTGTTACCCGACACTCCTCCGAATGATCAGTCCGTTCGGTTCGGCAGAATTTTGCTAGCGAACACGTACTAGAGTACAGCTCCCGGAACGAACCATGGCCAGGGCCGCGTTTAGGTCAATTGACGCCCTAGGCAATTCTCTAGTAGCCGCCCTTCAAGCATGTACCATTTTTGCGAAAAAAAAATTGCAAGCAGATTTTTTTATTTAAATAAGAATACATAAAAATTGTCATTCCAGTTCGATCACATCAGATTTTTTCTTGATTTTTCTTTGGAAAAATCATCTATAATGTCGTCATAATTTATCGCCTTTGTTACGTCACTTTCTATGGACAAAATCGACAAATTGTTAAGAAGTTCTTGCGTCATACTTGATCGGAAATTATTTTAATGACTATTTTCATTTCTTGACATTTTCGAAAATGACCTTTCAGCGGACACGTTGGTTGGCAACTGGGAGGCACAAATAAATGTGCAAAGCAATATCAAAATTAGGGAAAATATCTTTCAATCCACTCTTTTTTAAATATTTGAATATGTCAATTATTGGTGATTGGTGATTTTATTGTGGTATCCAAATGACCCTTTAAGGGCACCCAAAGTCCCATTTAACGACAATGTTAACATTATGTCACATAGCTCTGTAACCAAAGCACTTAGTGACCTAATTTTTGTTTTATTTTGAAACTACATGTATTGTTTAGTCCCGCGTAGATTTTTGTAAAGTTAGAGTGAAAGAAACATTTATTTTAAAATTTTTTAAAATACTCTTACAAAAAAAACCCAAAAAAGTTAAGATTTTATTTTTTATTTTACTTGTTTTTGTACATTTTTCGATAAAACTTTACGCGGGACTAGATATTATCTACCTACAACTACTGTAAAAATTTGGACTTTCGATCATCTAAGGAACCAGAGATATCTGACATCAAAAGTTAAAAACCTAGTATTCGGGAAATCGCGAAGACGTAAAACACTCTAATAGGCTATAAAGCTACCGGTACACGGTAAGTTAAGTGCAGACGTTCAGAAAACAAATAGTTTTATAACCATGGAAATTTTATACTATAATGTGTTATATACCGTTGAAAAGAGAAGATTTCAGAGAATAATTTTCAATCATAACCCAAAAAACTTAAAAAAATTAAATTTTTGGAATTTGGGTGCCCTTAAGTGAATGCATTCATGTATTATGAATGATGTAGGTATTCTATTAGTGAAGTCAGTGAGGGTATTAGGCTCCGAATTCCATCCTACTGCATCAATTTACTTGATATTTTCACTGTAAGTAGGGAATAGCTCAAGAAACAAAGTCTACCCTATATCCTATGGCGCTTTTAACTTAGGGGTGGTTCCCACCCGTTCTCGGGAGTGGAAATTTTTCTATCAAAGTAACACCGGAAGTGACCAGAGAACCTAATTCTAAGCAAAAACTGTTTTATAAATTTTTTTGAAAACTCAATACTTTTTGAATTATTCATGGTTTAAAATTTGCCATTTTCATTGAAAAATGACACTTTTCGGAGACTGTTTTTGGGAATACATACTATAAAAATTGTGTATCTAACGAAAAAAACTATATAAAACATTTTTGTAGTTTATGAAAAATCAGAGATTCAATTTTTCATAAATCTTCTAGTTTTAATAAAAAAAGAGATAGTAGGTGAAAAAAGATTTTTTTGGTGCATGCTCAAATAGGTGTATTCAACTTAAAATAACAGAGAAATAGTCGATTTTAGGGGTATAATGCTACGAATACCTTTTGTAGCGCTTGAAAAGACCTTTAAAACGAGAACTGTTAAATGCCGGTTACATTCAAACTAAGCGAGATATGGTGCAGAAAAACTTATGACTAATGTATTTTAAGGAAAAATGAGTATAAAATAAGAAATAGTATATATAAATATAGAAAAAAAAAGTATATTTAACCCCTCGTCCACCAGAATTGAAATGCCTCGTTTTCCTTCTACGATACCTTCTACTATAGTATTATTTCTATATTTAAAAAGTTGAAATGGTTTGGAGTTAAAATGAATTGTTTTTGAAAAGAATAAGATCAAATTATAGAGCACATTTTTAAATTTCCTTAAAAATCTTCCTTTTTCTCCATGTAATTCGAAAATGATAAGAGATACGTAAAAAAATACCTTACAAAAATGTAGGTTTTCTTTTAGATAACAATTATATTTTTCTTTCATTACTGTATCTCATTATCATTTTCGAGTTACATGGAGAAAAAGAAGATTTTTATAAAAGTTTAAAAATGCTCTCTATAATTTGATCTTATTTTTTTTAAAACCCATACATTTTAAACCCGTTCAACTTGTTGAACATAGAAATAACACTATAGTAAAAGCTATTGTAGAAGCAAAACGATGCATTTAAATCTGGTGGATGAGGGGTTAAAATATACATACTTCGCATTTTAACCTTAAAATAAATTAGTCATCCTTTTTTGTTGCACCATATCTCGCTTAGTTTGATTGTAATCGAAATTTAACATTACGGTCGTTTTAAAGGTCTTTTCAGGCAGTACTTACAAAAGATATTCATTATACCCTTAAAATCGACCATTTCTCTGTTATTAAGTTGAACACACCGATTTGAGCATGCACAAAAAAAAATGTCTTTTTACCTACCATATCTCTTATGTTATCACTAGAATACTTATGAAGGAACGAATCTCTTTGATTTTTCATAAGCTACAAAAATGTTTTATATAGTTTTTTTCGTTAGATGTATAATTTTTAAGGTATTCGCAAAAAACCGTCCGAAAAGGCGACATTTTTCAGTGAAAATGGCAAATTTTCAACCACGAATAACTTAAAAGGATTGAGTTTAAAAAAATTATAGAACAGTGCGCCCGCGCGCCGCCTTTGCGGTGCTGCCGACGGCCCAATAATCCCTAAATTTACAACTTCTGTCCTTTTTGAATGAATAGTGTTAAGAAAATGCAATTTGTTTTCTAGAAATGAATGCCCACTTAAATTCCATTGATGGATGTACTATTACTATGCACTTAAATGTTATTCGATTTCAATTTTTATATACAAATATTTTTTGTACAGTATTTTTGCCGCCCTCTCATAATTTGCCGCCCTAGGCAACTGCCTATATTGCCTAATGGATAAAGCAGCCCTGACCATGGCCGATGAGAAACGCTGTCGTCGGTCATACACCCACCTAAACTTTACGCAGAAGGATTTCTCTCTCCGGCCATGGTTCGCTCCTTGAGCAGTAATTTGTCTGGGGATTTTTTGTCCAGAATTATTTGTCCGAACCCCCTTTGGATGATGTTTCTTTGGTATTGTGACTATTCAGCCTACGATATCAATTTAGGAAAGATTTATGATGCTCTTGTTGAAATTTTAAATTTTAATAGATCGTTGAAATTCGAATAACTCGTTTTGAATTTTGAAAATTATTATATTAAAGAAGCGGGCTTGCTAATATGTATTATGCTATTAACGTTTATTATAAATTCAACGACTTTCTTGTTATTTTGTTAAGTAAATACATCGTGTTACATTTAATTTCATTTGTATATTAACCGTCACTTCACTTTATGTTGATTTAATTTTAATGATGTAATGTTAATGGGCATACAATTTAGATTTTGTATAATGATTTTGATGCAAATACCTATTATCTTCACAGTCTAGTTGTCAGTCTTAGCTAATGAGTGTTTTTATTACCTAATATATTTACACACCAAAAATCTTAATTACCTAGGTATTTTGATGTCGCATCTAATATCAATAAATTAAAGATCAGTCTTATAGTCCAAGAGATGGAAGCGGATTTTGCTCGTGATAAGTAATATTCACAAACTATACGGGGATATGTTGAATTAGTCGTGTACATATAATTTTCCCACCCGGGCGGAAACCCGAGGGATGAGGGTAGTTATAAGGGGTCAAAGTGGCGGTTTTTATTATTTTTTTTGTGACACTCATGATTGAGATAGTGCACCAACATTTGGGAATAAATAGGTCATTATCTAACTAAACTAAATCTCCAAGGGCGGAACGCTGCGTGGGGGACCTAGGGATGGGGGCAGGGGTGAATATAAAAATTATAAGGGTTTTTTTGTAACTAAGTAAAATCTTCAGGGGCGAAACGCTGTGTGGGTTACGAGGGTAGTTATAAGGGGTCAAAGTCGCGGTTTTTATTATTTTTTTTGTGATGTTCGTGATCGAGATAGTGCACCAAAATTTGGAAATAAGTAGACCATGACATAACTAAGTAAAATCTCCAGCTGCGGAAACCAGAGCGGGGGACGAGGGTAGTTACAGTCGGAAAAATGAAAGAATACCCATGCACGATCATATCAAGCACATATATTTTAGATTTGCTGCTTTTCTATAAATAACAAACGAGAGAGATAGATTATTAAGTGTTGTCTACAAAGCAAAACCGTTATTCAAGACATACGCAGTTACATATTTATAATTGACAGAGTGAGACGGCGATACAATTGTTCAACGTAGTTATAATATTAATTTAGTAGAAAATTTAAACTCACACTTGACTATTTCTGTACTTCTAATGTCATTCTTAGAAAAACATTCAACATGAGTAGAGATAATGATTGTATAAACTACTATTCGAGTAATCGTGCTGGTCAACTATAATCTGACTGATTCGATTTCTGTCACTTTGACAGTGAAACTGGGTTAGGTTCGGTAGAGTTTATAAATTTTAATAATCAGTCGTATTTACTTGAATAAATTCAGTTCTTTTAAGAGCTTTTTTGATATTATATTGTATTTTTGGTTTGGTAAGTATTTATTTAATAAAAATACGTCAATAAAATTTGTAAGTAATCATCTGTCAATATGGTTAACTGTCTATGAGTTCGCCAAACGTGTACATATTACTCTGACTTTTCAATCATAGTGTATGAAATTACAGATTAGTATATTTTTACGAATGTACATTTATTTGCAGACAATGTCTGGAAAATGATCTGGATACCTAATGATTTGAATTCATTAAGTTTACTTTCATTTTAATCACTTCATGCAGCTGACATAAACGACATTTTTTAAATTCCTGTTATGATTCAATAAAATTGTGTTTTGACTAGGAAAGTTTTGGGGTAGTTCTGATTTCTTTCATTATATGTATATGGATTTTGGGCTGCTGAATCCGAATATGAGGTTTGCGGACAAAATTTCCTGCCGGAACATTGAAAAAATCGCGAAGAAAGCGAAACATTTCAGCTTTTTTCCGCTTTTTTGCTCAAATCTCGAAAACTATTAACTTTTAGTAAATGGTCTGCTAATAGAAATTAAAGTACTTAAAATTATCTACAAATTTCACTATTTACTTTTTTTTTCAGACGAACCGTTCGGTCTAAAGTACAAGTTGAAAATTGCCAATTTTTAACGGTCTCGGCAAAACCCACTTTTTACATTCCAAAACTTTATTTTTTTATTAGAATGCTGTCATTTGATAAATTTCTCCTAGTTTTCTGTATAAATAATAAATGTTAGTTCATAGGTATGGTATGTCTCTAGTGACAGCTTCCATGAGTCCATTCCGTCCTAAGAGGACGGGAATGTCTCTGCTTTTCCCTTAGAGCCACAGAAGATCAGGCACAGATGGAGTCACAGTTTCAGTTGATGTGAACATTTCCTTCGGATCTGTTATCTTGATTTCTGATAAACCTTGAGGTTTTGTCCTTTTAAAATGAATTAGTTGAACAGCTCCCTGACTTCCATAAACCTCAGGCCTTTTTTTTATTCGAGGAATGGATTGCTTAGGAGCTACTGCATGTTTTGGTGAAATACAAGAAATGCCACATATGACGTGAAAAGTGTGGTATTCGTCGATTGTATGTACGTTAAAATCAGCGTTATCGTACACCTGTTGTGTAAAGCACGGCAGGTCAATTTTCTGCGGATCGCCTGCGAATGCTGACCTGACACTTCCAGGCGAACAGCTTTTGTATAGGGTGAACAAAACCCCAAAGAGGAAACTACATCAACCTATTTTCTTGAGCCGTACTTTTTGTAGAGAAAAAGGCCAACCCTGCAAGGAATGGTGAGACCAACTATCTGGGCCTTACTGCCGCTACAGGACTTTGAGCAAGCGCGTTGCTTATCTGGAAGTGTCAGCAATCGCAGTCGATCCGCAGAAAATTGACCAGCCGTGCTTTACACAACAGGTGTACGAAAACGCTGATTTGAACCCTTTCTATGCCAGGCCTTAATTTGCATGTTGGTCCTTCAATCCCAAAGGTTTTTTCATGCTTAGAGTCCCATTGCCTTATATATAATATATGTCGCATATAAATAAACAAATAAATGATCAAAACATGTTTTTTAATGAGTTTTTTTTAACCAACTTAAACGTTTTCTTTTCAAAAGTACTCATCAGAGAGCAAAACAAACTTGAAAAAATGTAACTAACTTAAAAAAAAATAATGTAATGTAAATTAACATTAAAAGTTTTCTTTTGTGTGGTACTCCTCAAAACATGACACTACGCAAAGGCCGACTCCGCATCTTGCACACATGTATCTCGATTCGCTTCTTTTTTCTGGTCTTTTCTGTGGCTACAAACGATTCACCTTCTAGCAGCTACCTATAAGCGTTGCCACCAGTCCTACAATATAGCATATATCTAAAATATGTGAACAAATATATACGGCAATGGGTCCGCATGACCTGTCTTAGGTGCCACATTTTGAGGCTTTGGGAACATTTTGAGGCTTTGGGAACAATAATCTAACATTTTCGGACATATTTATACGGCATTGGGACACCAATGAGTCTAAAATTTTATAAGCAACGCATATTTTCGGCTTTAGTAAATTGAGACCACAACACCTTGAACGTATTCGCGGTGTGCAAGTACTTGGAAGGGAAACGAGAAACGACCGTGCGCGAGTCGCGGAGAATATTTCAACTATCTTAAATAATTCATATTGTCAATTGAAATTGTCAAATTGACGTATATTTCATACCTTCTGTCATTGAAGCAGAAAAATTATATATTGCTCCACAATATTGATATGATATGCAATTATTATATAAAGGTAAATTTAATTAATTGTATTTTGCTTGCAGTACTGCATTTTAATAACTAATTTTATTTACTACATACAATTGTTTACGTTTGCATAGCATAACCTGCATCTTATTTTTTCTTCTTATTATTTTTTTGGACTATGGCCTTGACAATTATCCAGCAACCAGGACTAATATAATTGGCCAATATGATTAAAAGTGCGAATAAAAGTACAGAGCGTAGAAATAGAGGTCGCTTTGCCGAACTTGCACGGTCCCAATATATACGGCGGCTGGGAATACAGACCCACTTTTTCAAAAACATATATATGCAGCGTTGGGACAGAAATGGTTTACGTACATACAATCGACGGATACCACACTTTTTACGTCATGGGTGGCATTTCTTTTATTGCACCAAAACATGCAATAGCTTCTAATCAATCCATTCCTCGGCTAAAAACTAAACCCGCACCTGAGGTTTATGGAAGTCAGAGAGCTGTTCAACTAATACATTTTGAAAGGACAAAACCTGAAGGTTTATCAGAAATCAAGATCCGAACGGAATGTTCACACCAACTGAAACTGTGACTCCATCTGTGCCTGATTTTCTGTGGCTCTAAGGGAAAAGCAGAGACATTCTCGGTATTTTAGGATGGAATGGATTCATGGAAGCTGTGAGAATAGGCATACCATATTCATATTATGAACTAACATTTATTATTTGTACAGAAAACTAGGAGAAATTTATCAAATGACAGCATTCTAATAAAAAAACTAAAGTTTTGGAATTTAAAAAGTGGGTTTTGCCGATACCGTTAAAAATTGACAATTTTCAACTTGCACTTTAGATCGAACGGTTTGTCTGAAAAAAAAAAGTAAATAGATATTTGTAGATAATTTTAAGTACTTTAATTTCTGTTAACAGACCATTTGCTAAAAGTTAATAGTTTTCGAGATTTGAGCAAGAAAGCGGAAAAAAGCTGAAATTTTTCGATTTTCTCGCGATTTTTTCAATGTTCCGGCAAAAAATTTTGTCCGCAAACCTCATATTCGGATTCAGCAGCCCAAAATCCATATAAAATGGAAGAAATCAGAACTACCCCAAAACTTTCCCACTAGGGAGCTCGTAGAGTACAAATTGACTGAATCATTACTATTTACGTCCACTGGCAACTTTAACATGGAGAAATTCATAATACTATATTTGCATACTCATTATTTTTGTATTATTAATCTATATCAAATAGATAGTAATAGTAACATTTATCACCAATAAATATATATATTATCAGAAAAAGAATAACATCACAAAAATTTTTTGACACATTCTTACGTAGCGAAAATTCGTACGGTTCGGTAGTAGTCACATCCGTTTATTTTCAGTATTAACTTAGTTTAGACTTTGTTTTGACTAGAAATTTTTGATTTGATTCGTATGCATATCATCGATGACGCATGGGTATTCTTTCATTTTTCCGACTGTATATGGGGTCAAAGTCGCGGTTTTCATTATTTTTGGAAATAAGTAGGTCATAACCTATCTAAGCAAAATCTCCAAGGGCGGAACGCTGCTTAGTAGATTAAGGAGTGGCGGGCAGGGGTGCCTTTTTTCTTTCCCACGCAGCGTTCCGCCCCTGAAGATTTTACTTAGTTATGTCATGATCTAATTATGTACAGTAGAACGTCGATAATCCGGACGTCAAAAATCCGGATCGTCAATAATCCGGATTTGTATCTAGCAAAAATATCTGATTCTTTTAAAATAAATTAAGAACTTCGCTGCGATAAACGAACGTCTACCGCAGTTCAAAAATATTTTACACATTTTTTTAAAAACCCAAATAGGGTCTGATGTTTTACTGTACACATGCTGCTATTATAAATTATGTAATTACAGTGGTTAAACATAAAAAAAAGTTTTGATTAATATTTCACCTCTAGACACTTTACTGTACAAGAGAAAACATAAAATTTTAAAACGTTTGTTGTACTTTAATGTGTATACCGGCCTTTTTTTAAGGTAATTTCGATAATCCGGATAATTTGATAATCCGGATGGGGTCCGGTCCCAATTAATCCGGATTATTGACGTTCTACTGTATTCCCAAATTTTGCTGCACTATCTCGATCACGAATGTTACAAAAAACCTTCTATAATTTTTATATTCACCCTTTGTCCCCCTCTCGGCGTTGCCCCATGGATATTTTGCTTAGTTACGTCATGATCTACTCATTCTCAAATTTTGGTGCACTATCTCGATCATGAACGTCACACAAAACCCCTTAAACTTTTTGTATTCATCCCTGCCCCCACCCCTTTGTCCCCAACGCAGCGTTCCGCCCCTGAAGATTTTACTTAGTTACGTCATGACCTACTTATTCCCAAATTTTGGTTCACTATCTCAATCATGGGCGTCACAAAAAAAAATAATAAAAACCGCGACTTTTACCCCTTATAACTAACCCTCGTACCCCACTCTGATTTCCGCTCCTGGAGATTTTACTTGGCTATGTCATGGTCTCCTTATCACCAAATTTTGGTGCGCTATCTCGATCACGCACGTCACAAAAAACTCCTTATAATTTTTATATTCAACCCTGCCCCACCCCTTTGTTCCAAACGCAGCGTTCCGCCTCTGGAGATTTTACTTAGTTACGTCATGATCTACTTATTCCCAAATTTTGGTGCACTATCTCGATCATAAACGTCACAAAAAAATAAAAACGCGACTTTAACCCCTTATAACTACCCTCGTCCCCCGCTCTGGTTTCCGCCCGTGTGGGAAAGTGATATGTACACGACTAATAATTCAACATATCCCCGTATAGTTTGTCCATATTACTTATCACGAGCAAAATCCGCTTCTATCTCTCCGACTATTAGTCCATTCACTCATGATAAAATGTTGCAAAACCTCCGAATTTTAAAGAACCGCCTGGATTGACACGAAAGGCACAAACATATTAGCTAACATGTCAAAGAAAAAAAGTGATATTATGTCGATGTGTGCTTTTGCCCTGGTGACAACCCTTCTCGGCCGGAAATGGATAAATTGACTAATTCTAAGCAACTTTTGTGCTATACAGTTTTTTCACTAAGTCAATACCTTTCGAGTTAATTGCGAGTGAATATGTTAATTTTTACAAAAAAAAACACGTTTTAGACAGTTTTTCGCAAATAACTTTTTTTTGCACAGGCATTTGCCATTCAGCCAGTCACAACTTGGTAAGTTCTTCCTAAAGCGCAAATAACTTAAAAATTAAATATTGTATCGAAAAAATATTCTTCGCAAAAATATAGCTTATAAATAAGTGAAAAAAATGGTGTATGTATGAAGTCTGTACAACCGCTAGAAGCAGAGCTGTAACTAATCAAACGTTGGTTCTTATTTTGTCAAATTCCAAATCGAATATTTCAACGTGAAATAATCAAAAAAGAATGTGTGTGTACTTTGTACGCACGTAAGAAGATATTCTTCTATTATATAGGTAATTTAAACGAAGTAAATATACTTAACAGGTTATTTGTATTTTATTTAAAAATTAAACTAACTTTCTTATCTACCACTTTCAAAAAATTTTTATTAAAATAACGAAAAATAAAAAAAAAGTATGAATCGTCCAGGATTAGAACCCGCGACCTTCCGTGTGCTTCCGTTCTCTGTCCCACCGCTCTGCCAACTACGCCATCGAGCCACTTGAATTGACACGTAAGTTTCGGATATAATTACACAACACGGCGACAAACTGTAAAAATGTTATGCCTACATATTTTATTATTTTACTACAGGGAAACACAAATCCAAAAACACAAGAATTATAATAAATAATACATTTCCTAAAACCACTAATATATTCTTTTAATCACTTATTTGCACGGTTACAGATACATACATACCTATCTTGAAAGATTAGCAATGAACTACATACTGTCAGTGTGCGCAGGCGCGTGGTTCATGTACAATTTTACCCTCAATCGATTCGCCGCTAAAGAAGAATATCTTCAAAAATGAATCACTTTTCGCGGAAAACTCATCAGAATTTTTTTAAAGTGTTTAAATTCTTTTTTTAATTTTAAAATTTTTATTTTTGTTTTTTTAAAAAGTCTTTAGCATCAAAAGTAAGCAAGCTACGCTCAAAATAGAGATAGTCTATTTTTTTTTTGGTAAAAATAATCATGGAAATCACACTCTAATTAGCATCCCAAAAGAAATTAATCGTTACCTCTTCACGAGTTATTTACTTATGTATCGTTTATATGATCTGTAAATTTCATCGGTTCAAAGTTTATATTTGAAAGGGCTGTAGTTGAAAGGGCTGTAGTTGAAAGGGCTTGAACTAGTAACTAATCACGAGTGTATTTAAATTTTGAACAACCATATCTTAACCAATTTTTTTAAAAACAAAAATAAAGCTTTTTTAAACTTTAATAAAGTTGTGTTGAGCTTTCTTCATTTTTTGGTTATTACACGTTGAAATATTCGATTTGGAATTTGACAAATAAAAACCTACTTTTAATTAGTTACAACTCTGCTTCTGCTGGGTCTACAGACTTCATTCGTACACCATTTTTTTTTCACTTTTTTATAAGCTATATTTTTACTAAGAATATTTTTTTCGAGAAAATACTTACTTTTTGAGTTATTTGCGAAAAACCGTCTAAAACGTGATTTTTTTGTTGAAACATGAACATACACTGTTCATGAATGTATTCATTCGCAAATAACTCAAAAAAATTTGACTTAGTGAAAAAAATCTATTGAACAAAAGTTGCTTATAATTAGTCAGTTTATCCAATTCCGGACTTATTTTAGACGTATGTTTTTCACCCCTAAGAAGGGGTAAAACTCACCCCCAGAGCAAAAGTAAATCACTTTTTTCCTTAACATGTTAGCTATGTGTATGCCAAATTGCATGTCAATCCAAACGGGACTTTAAAATTTACAGCAAAAACCGTGAGTAAATGGACTATATACAAAGTGAATTCTCATTTTAATGCTGACGAGGAAACACATATTTACGCCGTTGGCCGAGATTTAAGTTTTTCTTTCATAAGTTTTGACTATCAGCCGAAGCAGGATATTGTTAGTGATACACGTGAAACACAAAAGCGATTGATAAAGTGAAAGTTATTCATAATTAAGATAAATAGCGACTAATGAGGTTATTAATTTTAAGTAAAATATCAGAAGTACATATTCGTATGAACTTTACACATTGCTAAAACATTATACAAAAAGAAATACAATAGATTATAGGAATGTAGATGATGACATTAAGGACGGATATTGCTACCGTGGATCCATTCCATTGCCTCAAGAGTTAGTTCGTGGATTTCGATTAAACTTCCTTCGAATCGTGTGGCTGGACATTATTTGGTGATGTGATGGACTGTTTGTTCAGCAGCATTGCATTTGTCACATAGCGGGCTGTCTGCAATGCCCCATTGGTTAAGTGATTTATTGCATACTCCATGACCTGCTCTGATTCGGTTCAGATTACACCATTCTCGGCGCGGAACAGAGAAACCGTTGGGTTTGACTGTGGGATTTTCTAGTAGATGTAGAGATAGTGCAAACACTCGTGACCACGGCGCAGTAGACGAAATTTGGTTTAGTCCCCACTTCCATGCGAAACGCACTGTATCTACAATAGAACCTTTCTGCCTTTCTGTGAATTTTGACCGCCTTCGCGCAGCTCCATGGTCAGGAGTGTTTGCACTATCTCTACATTGTTCACTTCTTCGTTCCATTCGGTTATCGAATGCTCATCGATTGTGAAATTATTTGGAAGATTTTTTGCTGTTCTTGTTGGCGGGTTTCGAGATCTCAGCCGCAATTGGCCTTGGTTTAGCTGATCTATGTCGGTATTTATTGGCAATGAGGGATTCTTTTGACATTGCTGGTATCGAGCTTTAAGGGTAGCTAAGCCATTGAGTTGGCGTGCTCTTGTGGTCCCCGTAATATATCTCATTGTTTGATTTAATTGTGTCTAGAACGTTAGTACCTATGGTGACTGTTTAGCCAGAGTGGAGCACAATATTCGGCTGTTGAATAGACTAATGAAATAGCGCTTGTCCTGATTGTGTCTGCATTGGCTTCCCAAGAGGTGTTTGCAAGCTTGTGAATATTGTTGCGAGTTTTTACTTTAGCTGCAATTTTATGTAAGTGTTGATTGAAAGTTAGAGTGCGATCTAGTATTACATCGAGATATTTTTGGTTTGGGTTATGTTTTAGGATAACCCCTTCGCTTTCTATGTTTAGCCTGTAGTTTACTTCCCAGTTAT
The DNA here is from genome assembly GCF_917563875.1 of Diabrotica virgifera virgifera. Taxonomy (NCBI): domain Eukaryota; kingdom Metazoa; phylum Arthropoda; class Insecta; order Coleoptera; family Chrysomelidae; genus Diabrotica; species Diabrotica virgifera. The sequence continues at coordinate 171,489,183 of NC_065449.1, read as the reverse complement.
TTACATGGAACGCAGTAACTTCTGTCTTTGTAGGATTTGGTTGAAGACCCCATTTTAAAATATAGTTAATAATACACTAAAATGGTGCAGCAAAATTAAAGGAACAACTTATAAATGGAACATGTTATATATGTATTATATATATTGAATGTCTTAAACCTGTTGTCCGATTTCAGTGATTTTTTCAGTATGTTATAGCCATATTATTTAAGAAAATCGATGTAATAATATTGTTGCTAGACAGGTTCACGTCATTTTATACCGGGTGTAACAATCATACTGTGTTTTTTCCTAAAAGTTCGGAACACCCTGTGGAATATTCTAGAATATATATAAAATATTGAAATTAAAACTCAATTGTAGCCGTAGGCTTTATTAACATTTCCTTTTTGATTCATTTGCTTATGTTGGATAATAAAAAAGTTAGGTACGTTAACAACTAGCCATATTTTTCATTTTCATCAATAAATCCTCATTTTATGCTTAGTTTAATAAACAAGCCTAAAGTAGGCTATGACAAATTAACAATTTAATAGGTGTCAAATTGTCAAAAAGTTAAAAAGTGTCTGGTTTTTTGTGAAAATTAGTAGATTTATTATTTAAAGTTTCAATTAAGTCCGCATTTTTTTTTGTTTGGTTGAAATGGAACGCGCTACAAGGAATTTGACACGCAACGAGTGTATTCAAGCAGTGATCGTACATAGCGAAATACTTAGCTACCATGCTGTCGGCTCCTTATATTGGTAACAATTTTTTGCTAATGCACGATAATGCAAGACCTCACGTTCGCGTGAGTTCACGTTAGATTCATGATGATATGTAGTAGTAAAATGTGTTTTTTATTTGGTGGGTTCTTAGTATGTAGTTCATCTACAACGTCATTTTTAAATTCGCCGACACTTTCTGCAAATATGCTTCTGTATTCCGAAAAATCAAAAGAAATGTACTGTTGAGTGTTGACACGATTATATCGCTGTGCCAAAATGGCTTGCCAGTGGCGTAGCTAGTCCCACAGGGGCCCCATATAAAAGTTTGTCGCGGGGGCCCTTTTTCACCACTGATATGGCATAGTGCTAAAAAATGTTTAACAAAAGAAACAAAAACGCTTGTATAGAATAGAATACATAGGTAGAACAGGTACTAGAAATTCGCAATTTATGGAGTCGATTTATCTCTGAAAGACAAATAGGTGTACCAGTTTTTGTTTCTCTAAATAGAAGCGTTCTGGAGGTATTTAAAAAAAAACTAATTACAAGATGCCTTCTCCAAAGAGCTCTAGCTCCTTTAGGAAGCATTTTCGAACTAGGTGATTTGGGTTAATCTTAATATTTTGAGCCCAGGAATCTACAGTTTAATTATTTCCAAGTATTAATGAAACACCCTGTATATTGCAAAATTTAAATAAATTGCATAATATAGGGGAGTAAAGTCTGTTAAATTTGCAGTTACTCGAGCGTTATGGCGACCTACTGGGTTGTGAAGATTAGGTCCTAAAACCAAAGAAAGTCAAGTAAAATTTTCCATTTCCAACAATCGTTTTTTCCGATTATAGCGCCATCTATCCATAATTCGAAAACATGTCTCGAATAAAAGTTTCTTACTTTTACGTAAGGAATCCAAATCTGCAATAAAAAATGGGGGCTCTATTTAAGATTTTAAAGTAACCCCCACCCTAACTCCGTGAGAAGTCGTATTTGGTGTCATTCGATAGATTTTTCAAAAATATTAAATACGTGTATTTTGCAGTTTTTTGATCTGATGTTCATTTCGCGAAATATCGCGGGGTTTCTATTTTAAATTTACCCCTTTCCGTGGCGGATCGTGTTTAGTATCATTCGATAGATTTTTCAAAAATATTTTTTAGTTTTTCGATCTGACGTTTATTTCTCGAAATATTCGCTTTTTTCTTGTAAAACTTTGTGACTCACCCATTTCCTTACGCCCAGCTCAAACCGTCAGATTTTTTAAATATACACTGTCCTGCATGCACTTAACTTACCTTACCCTTAATCTGACGATTTCGACTTTTTCTAAGTGTAGATTTTTTTTCGGGTCCCCTTAACGAGCTCCCCTGTGTTAAGATCCAATATATGGTAGGGGTACATTTACAGAGTACAAGGTTTCTCCCCATATGATAATCTGACGCGCTCGAATAAGTGCAAAAATCCCCGCTTGGGCTCCTCTTATACAACCTTGTGAACTAATAAGTTCTGCGTATAACACCCAAATATAGATAATAATAATAAACCTAATAAACTCTAATAAACCAAAGTCGAAAAATAGATTTGAATTGTTCAGACTCATTGTTTTAAAACAGATTCAGTTTTTTCAAACCAAGGGTGAATGGACATTGAAAATGACAAAATGAGCGTAGACAAAGAAGCTCTGTTCTTTAACGGCGAGCGACCGGCAAATAGATATACCTAATTACAATTTATAGATATAGAACAGATTACACGAAAATATACGCAAAAAATACAAAGTATTTCAATGTTTCAAATATTCAGAGGTAAAGCGATTACAAATATTGAAATGTGGCATTATACATTAGGGAACATCCATAAACTACGTCGTTGAAAAGGGGAGGCGGGTCTTTGCTTATTACGATGGTACACGACATGGGGAGAGGCCATGAGTGCACATCCAACGTCGTTTGATATTCACGAATATAAAAAATTACCCTATTTTAGAATTAAAAAGAATTAGTAGGTATATTACTTTTATCGCATACTTTTAATTTCGTTTTTATCACTCACAGCCTTAATAATATTGCTAACAGTTTGGTACAGAATAACAAACAATAAAACATTGTTCTATGTATTTAAACAAACTCATTTATACAGAACAACGTCTGGAAGCAATCAATATTAAACTGTTCATTTATTTACTGATTACTCCGTGTGAAACAATTCTACAAGAATGAATAGAAATAAAATATTCTATTTTATTTAGTTAGTACATTGTATTTATACTTAATAAAAGAAATGATATTGAAATCAAAACAAAATAAGTATCAAGATTTATATGATGCAGTTAAGAAAGCATATCGGAACTCCGTTAAAAGTATTGTCTTTTGTCCCAATAATAGGTCTGGATCCCTCGTATGAAAAAAAAGTTGATTAATAGCAAGCTGAAAATTTGTTAATAGTTTAAGGGTGTCTAGTCGGATAAACTTTGATATATGCGAACACTGGAACAGGGGCAGTTTTAATTGTGGAACAGGTTAAAAATTTGGAACGGTCACAACACGAAAACGGCACATTTATTTTGTCCGACTGAACAGACTTAAACTCTTCGAACAGAGATTAAACTCTCATGCAAAAATCAGTCTGCTATTTATCACCAAATGGGCGTTTGAATGAGTGGAACATGTAGAATATGTCAAATGACAGGAATTATGACAGGTGATAAATAGCAGTCTGATTTTTGCATGAGAGTTTAATCTCGGTTCGGAGAGTTTAAGTCTATTCTGTCGGACAAAATAAATGTGCCGTTTTCGTGGTGTGACCGTTACAAATTTTTAACCTGTTTCACAATTAAAACTGCCCCTGTTCCAGTGTTCCCATATATCAAAGTTTATCCGACTAGACACTCTTAAGCTATCAACAAATTTTCATCTTGCTATTAATCAACTTTTTTTTCATACGCGGGATCCAGACCTATAAAGCTAATTAGTTGTGCAGTGAATTGAGAGAAAAAGTACGCGGATATTAATGAGCTACATAGTAAGTAAACAAACTTTGATAGCTAACTTTAAAAAATCCAGAAATATCATGGGATTTAAAAAAAAATCACTAAAATGGGTGGTCATGAGTTGCAATTGCGACGTCGGTATGAGGGGGGGTCAACTGTAAACGACGCTTTACGACGGTAGGGGGGAGGGTATTAAAAAGTCCGAAATTTTTACGACGTAGTTTATGGATGTTCCCTTATGCAATGTCTCACACACAGCCAAAGGTGAATAGACAATAAAAAGTATCTTGAAAACAAAAAAGCTCTGTTGTTATAGAACGGCGAGAGGCAGAAAATAGACAGGTACCTATAGGTAAATATAGTTTATAATATATAGATAAAGAATTACACGAAAATGTCGATATCCAAACAATATACACTGTTTCAAAGTGTTTTAATGGTGAAATAATTATACAATATTTTGTTCAATTTTTTTAATGGAATTTTGTTTCGACATGCCGCTCTGGGCCCTGAATGTCGGGGGCCATGTATAATTGATACGGCTGATATCTGTAATTGTCAAAAATCGTTGATTGCCAACTTTATAAGTGTCTACTTGTAATGTATTATTTCAAATGACTTGGAGGGTGTGTGGGTTAATATTAAACCTTTTTTTATGTGAATTTCTATTATTTGATCTCTGGCATATTTTCACATTCATTTATATATTCATTTTATATATTTTTGTATATTCATTTATATATTTTTCTATGTAATTTTTCGTTGATTTCCAGCCATAATTTATGTTTTAAACTCTAGGTTTACGACTGTCTGAAATTCAACGAGGATTAATTTTGCTGCTATTCTTATATTTTATCAGTTTCTGGTATTTATTTCTTCTGGTAATACATTGTTAACTAATTTTGAACATTTAATCAATTTTAATCTGGGGGCAGCAATTTTTTCCAATACCCATAATGCTAAATTTAAGCTGCATAACAACTGGACTATTTCCAATGCAGAGCTGTATGCAATCCTTGAAGCTTTAAAATTCATTAACAAATCGAACCAGAGAAATTACACAATCATAACGGACTCTATGAACGCCCTTGGTGACATTCAAAACATATATTCCTGCAACCCTATTCATAAAGACATTTATCAAGAACTTCAACATGCTGCAAAGGAAAACAAACACGTGGTATTAATCTGGGTTCCATCCCATATTGGAGTACACGGTAACGAGGTTGTGGACCGCCTAGCTCACGAAACAGCAACAAGTGATCAAGTTCATCTAAATAAAATTGTGCCAGGTAATGTGACATTGTGTCTTAAAAACGTAGTTAGTTGTGTGTGGCAAAATAAGTGGTCGCAGTGTTCCGAAAAATTAAAACAAATTAAAGGCAACGCTGTACAAAAACAGGCCTTTTCTCTACCTAGGAAAAACAAGTTATCTTCACTCGGCTCCGACTTGGTCACACCCGTCATACACATCTCTACAAAATAACTAGAGACAATCCTCCATTCTGCCAGCAGTGTCAAACAAATGTAACAATTAAACATATATTATCCGACTGTCAAAAATACCAGCAAACGAGAAGTAAATTTAACCTTCCCAGAGACATATCTGAGCTTCTTGGAGACGATAAAAATATCAACAACATCATCAAGTTTTTAACGGATATAGGAATAAAGGACATATAATTGTACCACAAATTTTCCAGGTTTCCTTTTTGTTAGTTCATATGTATGTACTTAATATTGTAATAACTGTTTATTTTTAATAATGTATTTTCGATTGTTGTCGTTTATAACCCCAGTGGTTCGGACAATGAACTGTCAATACGGATGGAATGGCCATGTCCCATTCAAATAGTGAAGCAAGATTGACACCAACATACAAGAGAGAGGTCCTAGAGAGAGACAGACAAGGTAGTGGAGAATTTGACAGCCCGTGTAATTTGAGTTGCCTATATAAATGGACCCGATTGAATCAGTATTTACAGTTCGTTGAATATTTTAACTTGGCTAAGGCCTAATGCTGATTGGCAGTACATATTTCAAAATTTAACCACTTTTTTGTATTTAGGGGATAAATAGAGTACACAGTGCCATACTTGGTGTTTAGATACTTTTCAGAATTGTTATTTGTATTTATCAAAACAAATACCTACTTTCCTAAAGTATTTGGGAGTTAATAATTTTAAAACCATTTAAATACTAAATTAGTGACTGTTTTATACAAAGTGAAGAAGTCTTTGATTATGTTTTTATGTTACTTTTATATTTAGACTTTTATATTTCCCCGATTTAAGTTGTTATAGGCAACTCAAATTACACGGCCTGTCAAAGTTTCCACCACCTTGTCTGTCTCTCTCTAGGACCTCTCTCTTGTATCGTGGCTACATTAGTTGTCTTTGTGCCTATTCCATCCGTATTGACAGTTCATTGGGTTCGGACGACATTAAATAAAAATAAATAAATAAAAAAAAATTTTAATCTCGTAAAATATTTACTCCATACATTCTGAAATATTGTTCTAAATTCCATGATAAGAAATAAATGTATAATGTATTTTTGCAAGCATTTTCTTTTATGAACTGGGTCACATTTTCTTGTCTGCTGAAATGTAGTCCTTTAAAATTCTTGTTTTAGATAACTCTTTATATTTTATCTAACAATGAGGACCTATTTTCATTTCTAAAGAGTCTGCACTATTGTGCTGTGTTGGTGTCTGAATGATTATGCATATCAACATTTTCATTGTCCTTACTTCGTGCTAATAATGTTTCTTTTACTAGTGGGTTTTCTATAACCTCATTGTTATCGAGAATTCGCCAAGTTTCATTTATTAAATTTTAATAAACTATGTCTGGGTTAAATTCAGTTAAAAATTTGTCGATGTCAATACGCCACCGGAATTTTTTTTTCTCTGATTCTGGCCTTGATTTAGAACTAGAACCTTTAGCCACGTAATTGTATAACTTATCACTAAGTCAGGTGTAATGTGTAGTGTGTGTGTGTTGAGTAAGTGTCTTGTTACTTTGCAAAGTCGATGTTATTGTCTTTGCAAAGAGACGCTAATTGTATCCGAACGTCTGCGGTCCCTCCGGGGAGTACCGATCCCACAAGGACAGAAACTATTTTCATTTATTAATTTATAATAAATGAAAAAATTCCTGACCCTGGTGAGATTCGAACTCACTACCATTCGGAACTTTCGATCCAAAGGTTAGGCGCTCTTACCACTGAGCCACAGAGGGGGTGCCACCGGAATTGTTTATATTATTTGATTCTGTTTCCATTGCATTAATATCGTCTGTGATGTGACAATGCCTCCTATCTGCTTTTTCATGTAAGAGAGACTAAAAACTTTTTTTAAAGAATCGGCAGTATTCGTTGTACTGGGTTTATATTTATTTTATTTCATTTTGCAATGATGAAGAAGAAAACAATTTTAGCAGATTTCGTTCTGGTATCCTCTTAATACATAATTTACAACTTTTTGAAACGTAGCTGGGGTAATTTTTAATCCAAACGATATACGTAAAAATTCATAATTCCATGGTCACGTGGAAAATATTACATTGGTCACATAATATTAATACATGTCCGTCATACGTCTTTGGTTTGTATCTTGTTTGTATCATTGGTATCTATCAATAACGTATGACGTAGATATAGTAATATTATGTGACACATGACAGAAGCTCGAAACAAATGACTGTGAATGAAAAGCCCTATTCGTGCACGATCGTTTCTCGTATCCCGTCCCAGTACTTGCACTCCGCGAATAATACTAAACAATTAACGGATCTTTGGTCAGAAAATGTTACTAGAGTCTTAGGTAATTTATCATATTGTTTAATAGCATTAAAGTTTATGTGGCTGTACTTGTCGAGGCTTGTTCTTGAAAATTTTCATGATTATGTATTCTTCTTTCATTTTCATTATATCTCATATAATTATCATTACGTACCTACTTTTTTTCTTGTTTATTTTATTATACATTATTATTTGTATTTGTATTATTAAATAAATTATGGAGAGAACGTATACACAGCATAATAAACTTGCGTTTTATATGCTGTGACGTATATTCATGTCTAAAGTTATTACAACTTGTATCCATTCCATTGGCTGATTGGCTGAGGTCGCATTTTAATAGATGGTTGTCTAGGCATATATTTAAAAACTGTCTTGGAAATGGGGTACCATTATTATTATTAAATCATTCTTTGAAAAACTTGGACTATTTTGAAAATTGTTATAAGCGATTAGTTGAGCTTTCATGGGAATTATTATGAAATCGAAAATTTTTAAAATTTGAAGGTCTTGTATTATTAACTAATTCTGCTTTTTTATTATTTGTAGCATGTAATTTACTTATAACCGGGACCTGATGATGCTGTGTAAATTATAGACAGCGAAACCGGTCGCCCGATGTAAATAATTTGATTGTGAGAACGTCTTTTATTTCATTACTAATCTTGTATTATTTCAGTTTTTATAAGCAATAAAATTATCCTCTTCTTTAGCGAAAGCCAATGCTTACTCTATGGAACCTGGATTCTTTAATCTTACTACTAACTGCATGTGTTAATTAAGGCCATTTATGAATGTTCTTAAGACAGAGATCTTTATATTGTTCGATTTTTAATATTTTTACATGAATTGGTCATTAAATTATATCTATTTTGGAACAAAGGATGCTTCTAGCGTCTTGGATTCTTAAACCAACATTTTGTGGATTTTTATTTCTTTTTGGTTTTATGGAAATTATGTTGTACTAAACAATTAATGGATGTCAGAAAATGTTCCTAGAGAAACTATGACTTTTGTCCAAGAATCAAGTTGTGTTCTTGATGCTATAAGGTCTGCTGCTCTGTCAGTTAATTTAATTTAACAGTATCAAAAAGAGAAACATTTGTAGTGATAATGTATGAAAAACATACATTGATTATGTATGTAGTGCTATCGCCAGGGGATACAACGGCCTCCTTTATTTTAATGGACCCAAGTTTTTTTATGTATTTTGACCCGTAGAACACGAATTTTTTGGGTAACAGTTGATCCGTTGATCTTCTTCAGCGAAAGCCAATGCTTACTCTATGGAACCAGGATTCTTTAATCTTACCATTAACTGCATGTGTTAAGGCCATTTATAAATGTTATTAAGACAGAGATCTTTGTATTGTTCGATTTTTAATATGTTTACATGAATTGGTCATTAGATTATATTTATTTTGGAACAAAGAAGGCTTCTGGCGTCTTATAAGACGCTAGAAGTCTTGGATTCTTAAACCAACATTTTGTGGATTTTTATTTCTTTTTGGTTTTATGGAAATTATATCTTGTACTAAACAATTAATGTATCTTTGGTCAGAAAATGTTCCCAGAGAAACTATAACTTTTGCCCAAAAATCAAGTTCTGTTCTTGATGCTATAAGGTCTGCTGCTCTGTCAATTAATTTAACTTTAACAGTATCAAAAAGAGAAACATTTGTAGTGATTATGTATGAAAAACATACATTGATTATGTATGTAGTGCTGTCGCCAAGGGGGTACAACGGCCTCCTTTATTTTGATGGACTTACCCAAGTTTTTTTTATATATTTTGACCCGTAGAACACGAATTTTTTGGGTAACAGTTGATCCGGGTGTCGATAAGATTGCTATAAACAAAGAACTCACAGAATTACATAACAGCGATTTTTCGCAAAACAAAACATGTTTTCGAATTTTTATGGTCAAAATAAATGTTTAACGACGTTAAACTTTCAAAAAAACCGAAAAATTGCAATTTTTAAACCCGAATAACTTTTGATTAAAAAATAAAATAGCAATTCTGCTTACCTGCTTACCGCATTTGAAAGTTCAAGTCAAATTATGCCGATTTTGATTATTTCCGTTGCTAAAAATTATTTTTTTTTGTTAAACAAAGCTATAAACACATAATGTTTGAGTGATGTTGACTTGAACTTTCATGCTATTTTATTTTTTAATCAAAAGTTATTCGGGTTCTAAAATTGCAATTTGTCGTTTTTTTGAAAGTTTAACCGCGTTTATCTCGAAAACTATGCATCCTACGAATAAATTTGTAACAACATTTTTTGCTTAGGATGACTCAACAAATACAAAAAAATGTTTTGTTTTGCGAAATATCGCTGTTATGTAATTCTGCAAGTTCTTTGTTTATTACAATCTTATCGACATCCGATTCAACTGTTACCCAAAAAATTCGTATTCTACGGCTCAAAATACATAAAAAAACTTGGATAAGTCCATCTAAATAAAAGAGGCCATTGTACCCCCTCCCCTGTCAACAGCACTAATGTCTACTGCTATGATTATTTAAAAAATTTCACATGATTTAATGTATCTATGTACATAATTATTGTTTTGTATTTACTTAAGTATTATTTTCTTTATTCATTTTTAGGAGGAACTTGACAACATCATTACAGTTAATCCAGAACCTTTAAATCATTTATTCGCATTTTGTTTTAAGGAATTTGTAAGTATTGTTTTTAGTAATCATTGATGTTTATACGGGGTGATTGATTAATGGGTTAAAGCTCCGTAGATCTGTTATAGTAATAGATAGCAATAAAAGTTAATAACAAAAATTGTAGCCAACTTTGATCTTCACATTACAAAATTAGTTAGAATGTTACAGGGTGTTCGATAACATACTGGCAGACCAAACTTATGTCTTTTAAATGGAACACCCTGTATTTTATTTTATATTCGAAATCTTCTTAACTTCTCCATTACAAAAATATAAAGGTTTGGTATATTATACAGGGTATTTACAAAGTTACAGTATTTCTCATGATCATTTTTCAGTGCGTAACAAATGATAGGAAAAAGGGTAAGTCCGTGATAATACACATTTATGACATTTATTCTAACATGACATTTTAGTTAAATCTGACAGTTGTCACATTTTATTTTCAATTTGGAATAAAAACAAATCAAAAGTGTTTCTTGCATTTATAAAATGGTATTTTCTTTGATTTGTATAGTCTTATAAATTATACAGATTATATTTGTAATATTATTATCTAATTAAAAAAAAAAGCAAAACTTGCTTGATAATAGTCAACAAACTCACAGACTAAAACGTAAAAATCCACTGGACCTTATTTATAAATAAGTTTTATACCTCACCGTAATTGTGTTTATATTTCAGATATATGTATTGTTTGTAAATGTAAAATGTATGTTTGTATGTAGCATATTATCGGAATGTCATGTTTGTTCCATACTAGAGGTCCAGTCATTGGATTGACCTCTCTAACGTCAATTCTTTTTTATTTCAAACCACAAAGACGCTTATTGTTAGAAATTTTATAACTAACAGATTGCTGAATAAACGTTTCAAAAAAAAAATTAAAAAAAAAATATTTTTTTATTATGGCGCCATCTGTCGACAACTAGAATAACTAGAATAAATGTTATAAAAATGTCACCGACGAAATGTAATCACCGACGTGCCTTTTTTCTGTCACATACAATTTAATGCGTTAGAAAGAAATCGAAAAACTGTGACGCACTGAAAGATGATCATGAGAAATACTGTATAACCAATTTTATATGAAAATCGTAACAAGTTCAACTCCCTGTATAAATAAAAATGAGCAGAACGGCAATGGTTTATTGATGCCATATTTTTTTATTTATTGTCAAAATTTTCATACATGATTGATATTTGCTAATTTTCTTTATATTGAACAAGAATAAAAAACCGCTAAACGCCGTAAAAATGAGTGGAGCATATAATATTCCAGCTACAATAGAGCTGATATGAATATTACGTGGCGCGAAAATGTATTTTCATTTTGATGCAAAATAAAATTCTAGTTTTATTTAAAAAGATGTTTCCATAATATTTGATAAATTTGAAGTAAAACGCGCCACAAAAGAGTAACTTTGATAGAGTTTGTATTTTGAAGCTCTTTTGTGGCGCGTTTTACTTCAAATTTAGCAAATTTTATGGAAACATATTTTAAAATAAAACTAGAATTTTATTTTGCATCAAAATGAAAATACATTTTCGCGCCACGTAGTATTCATATCAGCTCTTTTGTAGGAATATTGTGTGCGCCATTCATTTTTACGGCGTTTAGCGGTTTTTTATTCTTGTATCAGGAGTTTTTTAAAGTTATTTATAAATTAAATGTATGAAGTTTAATGTAATGTTTCTCGATTCCACGTTAAGTGTTATAAATGGTCGCCTTTCTAGCCTTAGACTAGTAATACCGTAACTAATAAGTAATACGTAAGGCCGTACACTAGATTTTTTTCTATTCGAAATAGATTGAAAAGAAATATTGGGATGGCCGGTAAATGAACTCGGATTTCCCTATGAGATTTAGCGTCGTAACCACTAAAACTACATAAAAACCATTTCGGCGATAATAATGGTAAAATGTATTATAATTTGGAGCTTGGTAACTTCGAAGCGGCTTTACTGATTTTGATCACTAAACATGAGTTTGAAACGTATTGACAAGTAGTATTTGATGCATTCAAGGTCAAGTATGATAACTGAAGGTTTTGCAGGAATTATTGAGTTTGAAAAACCGTTCTTCCCATAGGAAATAGATTTGATCACTCTTATGAAGCCTATAACTTAAGGCTGTTTTATCAGTTGAAGCACATTGCAATGTTAAGTGGGCGTATCACTTACTTTCGTAGACTGCTTACGTCAGACACACGTGACTCCCTACTTGAAATTGATTGGAAGTAGGGAGTGCGACCGAGAATTCGATCTTTACTCAGTGGCGCCGGCGGACAAGTATTTTAATAGCAACAAAATGCATTATTCTCCATTCAAATTAGTTTTGTCGGGAATACCTTGTTAGATTGATTTTATCGTGGATAATATATTTAAAAAAATTATCACATTTTTGTCACATAGTTTGGCCTAGGTCAAACTAGTTTATCCTGATATAATAAAGATTCACACTTCAGGATAAACTAGCCTTCTTCTTCTTCTTGAAGTGCCTATCCGTTTCGGATGTTGGCGGCCATCATGGCAATCATGGCTACTTTTCACACTGCTGCTCTGAAAAGATTTGTAGTGGTTGTGTTGAACCACGTACGTAGATTTTTCAGCCAGGAAATCCTTCGCCTAGTACGGCCTAGCCTACATTAGCCGAGTCGAAAGTAATTTGACGAACATGTAAGGACTTTTACATGCGGGGAATTCCCAAATTACGTCCTTTATAATCCAAGGATGGTACTAAAAGTGAGAAATTTGACCTAGGCTGTCTGTCCGTCGGTCCGTCCGACCGCGAATATAACTGCTCCGTCACTATACTAGGTAGAATGACAAATAAGGTGTCAAATGAAAGCTTATAATCCAAGGATGGTACCAAAGGTGAGAAATTTGAGCTAGGCTGTCTGTCCGTCGGTCCGTCCGAACGCGAAAATAACTGCTCCGTCACTATACCAGGTAGAATGAAAAATGAGGTGTCAAATAAATGCTTTTAATCCGAAGATGTTATTAAAGGTGAGAAATCTTAGCGAGGCTGTCTGTCCGTCTTTCCGTCCGATCGCGAATGTAATTCTTCCGTCAATATACCAGATATAATGACAAATGAGGTGTCAAATGAAAGCTTAGAATCCAAGGCTGGTACTAAAGGTGAGAAAGGACCCCGCAGAAACCTTATGGGAAATGGCTCTCTGTCAAATGCTCTGATACTTTGGATTCTGGTAGTCCTTGATATGTAGAACAAAAGACTTCCTGGGCGCGTAGCTCCAAAAAATTATAGTTCTGAGATATAAGCCTCTGAAGTTATAGGTACAGTGAGGACGTTTGAGTTGAAATAAATTCATTTTCTCGAGAATGGGAGACTCTGGAGATAAATTACGAATCAGCTCGATTTTTATTTTTAAATAATAATTTTTTGGCGTATATATCATACTAGTGACGTCATCTATCTGGGCGTAATGACGCAATCGGTGATTTTTTTAAATAGGAATAGGGGTCGTGTGATAGCTCATTTGAAAGGTAATTTAATTCTCTATTCACTAATGTAAACATTAACATAATTATTTATACAGGGTGGCCAAAACTTTTTTTTAATTAAATTAATTGAGACAAAAAGAAGAATGTGTATAATTTATTTATTTCGAAATACATTTTACTGCTGTCAGAAAACAGAAAAAAATGTTAATTTGAAAAATAAACATTGCCTTTCGCTTAAATTAAATGTCCAAACTGCTAAGAGGTAGGTGGGTGGCAGCTTTAATATTGAATTTAAGCAAAAAACAATATTTATTTATCAAATAAACATTTTTTTCTGTTTTCTGACAGCAGTAAAATGTATTTCGAATTAAATAAATTATATACATTCTTCTTTTTGTCTCAATTAATTTAATTAAAAAAAAAATTGGGCACCCTGTATAAATGATTATGTTGAAGTTTATATTAGTGAATAGAGAATTAAATAGCCTTTCAAATGAACTATCACACGACCCCTATTCCTATTTAAAAATATCATCGATTGCGTCATCACGCCCAGATGGATGACGTCACTAGTATGATATATATGCCAAAAATTATAATTTAAAAATAAAAATTGACCTGATTCGTAATTTATCTCCAGAGTCGCCCATTCTCGAGAAAATGAATTTATTCCAACTCAAACGTCCTCTCTATACCTATATCTTCAGAGGCTTATATCTTAGAACTATGATTTTTTGGAGCTACGCGTCCATGGAGTCTTTTGTTCTACACATCAAGAATTACCACAATCCTAAGTTTCAGAGCATTTGACAGAGAGCCATTTCCCATAAAGTTTCTGCGGGGTCCTTTGTTCTAGGACTTCCGGTTCTAGACGCTCACTTCAGGCCAAACTAGTTTGGGCTTTAGTAACATTTTTGGATTATAAGCTTTTATTTGACACCTCATTTTTCATTCTACCTGGTATAGTGACAGAGCAGTTATATTCGCGGTCGGACGGACCGACAGACAGACAGCATAGGTCAATTTTGTCACTTTTAGTACCATCCTTGGATTATAAGCTTTCATTTGACACCTCATTTGTCATTCTGCCTGGTATAGTGACGGAGCAGTTATATTCGCGGTCGGACAGACAGACAGCCTAGGTCAAATTCCTAACTTTTAGTACCATCCTTGGATTATAAGCTTTCATTTAACACCTTGCTGAAAAATCTACGTACGTGGTTCAACACAACCACTAAAAGTCTTTTCAGAGCAGCAGTGAGAAAAGTAGAGATTGCCATGATGATCGCCAATATCCGAAACGGATAGGCACTAGAAGAAGAATAAGAAGAAGGCCGTACTAGTTTATCCTGAAGTGTGAATCTTTATTTATATCAGGATAAACTAGTTTAGCCTACGCGTGATATGATAAACTAGTTTGACCTAGGTCATACTAGTTTATCCTAGGCGGTTAGGACAAAGTAGTTTGGCCTAGGTCAAACTAGTTTGTCCCGAAATCGGGTTTGGCCGGTAACATATACATTATTTTAATATATTTATAGGTTGCAGTTACATAAAAAAGTATCCAATTGATGAATAAAACACAAATCGTGGATAGTAGTATAATTTTCTGTCTTATTTTAAAACACCCTGGGACTCATTTCTTATCTTGTCAACTTATATCCCTAAACTAATGTAATACTTAAAAATACGCGTAAACTAAAGAACTTGTAACTTATACCACTAAACTAATAATATATTATGTACTTAAAATACCCGTAAACTAAATAAGTTTAATGTTTTCAAAATAACTAAGAATACTGTAAACTATAAAAACTAAGCAAGTTGATGAAGAAAATACAAGAATGAATAACTGGAAATGGTTTCTAATAATTCAAGCGAACTGACCGACTGACCGTACGTTCATGAGATTTGTCGTCACGAAGGCGATAACGATGAAACTAAGCGCCAATGCTGCGTAACTCGTTTCATTATTAGATTTCAATATTTTTAGCAAATTTTCTTCAAAGTTGGAACACGCTTTTCTCGATTATTACTGGACACAGAAAGGTGAAAAAAAAATCAACGATTACAGAAAAAAAAACTCTTTCAAGTGATGGGAGTAAAAAGTTTGGTTATAATAGAACGTTAAACATTATAATCTAATTTTTCAACAGAATTTTTAAAAAAATAAAAAAAGTAAAACCATCATTTTAAAGGCAACATAATTTCGAACAACGTGTCCAAATTTCGAGACAGTCTGTCGGTAAATAACAGAGAAAACACTGTCCCTAGGTTTTGGTGCACCGATAAAACAGCCTTAACCCGGGAACAGTCGCGCTCACTTCTGTCACGTCAGCAGTCGCGCGTTAGATTTTATCTAACAATACGAATATAAATTCGAATTTACAACAAATTTTTATTTTACAGTATTTTTATTTACTTGATATGTTAGAAATATTATTTCTAACAATTATTAATGGAAACATTTTTTTATGTCGGTCTTTGACACCGATGTTGCTTTGATGTTCAGAAAACCTATGCTAGTTGCGGAAGGTTAAGGGGTATACTTTTTTTCCTTTTTGTTTCCACAGTATTAATTTTGAGATGGTCGAAAAGCATCTATCCGCTTTTTCATTTCATATATTTGTATTGTTTTCTAGAGAAATATAAATAAAAACTACATAATATACTAAATTTACAATAAAGATGCAGTAGAAATAAACAATCCAAGACACGTTAAATGCTACTAGGAGCACTTCCGAATCGTAATTTATAATGTATAAACTTTGGAAATAATGATTTGGGATTTACATTGTATATACATTGTAAATTATGATTCGGGAGTGCTCCTAGTAGCATTTAACGTGTCTTGGTTTGTTTATTTCTACTGCATCTTCATTATAAATTTAGTATAGATACCTCGTTTTTTTGAGTTGTAATTGTATAAAGGAATATAAATACTTATCTATTTTAATTGTAGATATATCTATTAATACACACTACAACTATAGGTTATTCCAACGGATCCCATACCAGTAATTTGTGAGAAATGCAACTATCGCATCTGGTTGTTTTTTGCATATAAAAAGAGAGCCATAGAAGTAGAAGACTTTCTCAGCAAAGACATGACTCCTGAAAAATATGGTGCTATGGTACTTTGCAGGGCGTGTCCTGACAGCTGTTCTAACTTTATTCCATTGAGAAAGGATTCTGAGCTCGGGATCGTGTTACAGAAGATGTTTGTCAATAACTACTCACCAGTAAGTATTGTAACGATACGAAAACACTTCATATTTTTTTGAAGTGAAAGCTTTTTTAGGGACATTGTGCACTTTTTGGATAGGGGAAAAAGCATTGAATTCGCGACCGTCATTGCGACCGTCATCGCTTATGCTATATATTATGTGTATGTATATATACATTTTGTAGAGGTATTTAAATCTAAAATAAATATAAAACATATTTTAAGATGGGGAAAAAAGATTTATTTCGCGACCGTCATCTCTTCGGCTAAATAAATTTTGTACGAATATACATTATGTGTATGTATATATAAATTGTATAAAGTATTTAAATTTAAAATAAATGTAAAACCTATTTTTGGATGGGGAAAAGGATTTATTTGGCGACCGTCATCTCCTAGGCGAAATAAATTTTGTACGTATATAAAATATATTATGTGTATGTATTAAATTTAAAATAAATGTAAAACCTATTTTAAGATGGGGAAAAAGGTTTTATTTGGCGACCGTCATCGCGACCGTCATTTCTTCGGCGAAATAAATTTTGTACGTATGTATATTATGTGTATGTATGTATAAATTGTATAGAAGTATTTAAATTTAAAATAAATGTAGAACCAATTTTTGGATGGGGAAAAAGAATTTTTTGGCGATCGTCATCTCTTTGGCGAAATAAATTTTGTACATATATTTATTATGTGTATGTATATATAAATTGTGTAGAAGTATTTAAATTTAAAATAAATGTAAAATCTATTTTAGGATGGGGAGAAAGGATTTGATTTCGCGACTGTCATCGCGACCGTCATCGCTTCGACGAAATAAATTTTGTACGTATATTATTATAATGTACGTATAATAATAGTAATATTATTTAAGTGAAAACTTCTTTAAGGACGTTGTGCACTTTTTAGATAAGAAAAAAGCATTAAATTCGCGACCTTCATTGCGACCGTCATTCCTATAAGTAGTGTAGGAGGCACGCACCGCGTATATAATATTGGTATAACACCTATTTTTGGATGGGGATAAAGAATTGATTTCGCGACCGTCATCGTTTAGTCGAAATAAATTTTGTATATATGCATTATCTTCTTCTTCATTCTGTTTGCTTCCACTCCTGAACAAAGGCCTCCCCATGAGTTCTCCATTCTTCTCTGTTTTGTGCTATTTGTTCCGCACGTCCTCATTTTGTATATGTTCCCTCCGAGATACCCCTAACATAGCTCGTTTGATCGCCCTCTGTGTCGTTCTCAATCTATTGGCTCATACCTCTGTAAGTGTCATCTTCTCCATTCTACACGTCATAATTTGTAGAATACAACTGTTGAATACCCTTTTCTTTAGATTTATTGGTATCTTTTTGTTCTTCAACACATCACGAGTCTTGCTACTGCTGCCCAAGTCATTCGGATTCTTCTAGTTATTTCTGCCGTTTGATTCTGTTTGCCTAGTTTGATCGTGTGACCTAGGTATATATACTTTTCGACACTTTCGATATCACTTC
The DNA here is from genome assembly GCF_917563875.1 of Diabrotica virgifera virgifera. Taxonomy (NCBI): domain Eukaryota; kingdom Metazoa; phylum Arthropoda; class Insecta; order Coleoptera; family Chrysomelidae; genus Diabrotica; species Diabrotica virgifera. The sequence goes on along the minus strand of NC_065449.1, from coordinate 171,470,801 downwards.
CATCCAAGTCGACTGTGATATATTGATTTGTCATCACTTTTGATTTATTTGTTTTTGTCATCTGTCTTACTTCTGTCTCCGTTCTTATTTTGCTTGTTGTTAGACCTTCTGATACATTTATTTGCATAGTTGCATTGTCGTATATGTATGTATTTGATGAGTATTCTATATCTAGAATCAATTCTTGCGTTATTCATTCCTTCTAATACGGCCCAGAGTTCTATGGAATCGAGTGTCTTATTGTAATCCACAAATGCCAAATGAGGAGGTTCATCGTATTCGTTGCACTTTTCGATAAGTGTCGCTATTGTCTGTAGGTGTTATATGGTACTATGTCAACTGGCTGCTAACTATCGAATTTATTTGATAGCCTGTTAGTAATTATTTTGGTAAGCATTCTGTACGGATGTGGCAACAGGCTTATTGGTTTGAAATTTTCGCGTTTGTGGTACCTACATATTAGGTGTATGTATATATAAATAGTATAGGACGCACGCAAGGCGTGTATAATATAGGTATTTATACTGTGAACTAGGTATAGAACTTCTTTTTGGAGTGAGAAAAGGCATTGAATTCGCAACCGTCATCGCTCCTGCGAGATATTTGTAATTTATTATACTATAGATTAAATTGCGTATGTATAAGTTCGAACGAAGTTATAATGGTTATCCCTTCGCCGAAATAAATTTTGTACTTTTATGTATTATGTGTATGTATATATAAATAGTATAGGATGCACCTAATGGGTATATAATGTAGGTATATCACTTGTCTTTTATAATGGTTGGAGAAGGGATACAGTGTGTACCCGAAGAGGCTTGCTTCGTAAGAAGTTTTCACTTCTGTCGGCACTCGCACGAGTGCCCTAATTTTTTTTTTTAATTTCATCTTTTGCGGAAAATTTTAAAGATTTGCGTCTTTCATAATTGTGGCATGAGAATGTATTCTACGCCTTGAATTTTCGTTGAAGTGCCTTTCATGTGTTTGTTTTTTTTTACCCATCCTGAAGCACACTTAATTAAAGTTTAGTTTATTTTTTAATGAATTTAAGAAGAAACGAATAGATCTGTTTATTTGCAGTTGTTTAGACACTTAAGTCTGTCCCGTTTGGAATAAACATTGAGCAATCATTTTACGTTTCAAGGCGAATAGAATTGAACCATCTGTGTTAGTGCGAATTTACAAGGATCTACAGACCGAGCTAGTCCTATAAATTCCACGGCTCCGCGCCATGCTTCACGCAACCGTACTTACTTACTTGTGTTTCGAGTTGTGTGGTCGTGGGCTGGTCGAGTGGAGTTTGAATTTGTCAAATTTAAGTAAATAATCGTTTCTACTGATACATAGTAATTATTAGGTATCTAATATAATTATTAATAAAAAAAATACATTAAAAAACAATGTTAAAAACTTAAATAATTATATTATATTATATTATAATAATAATTATTATATTATAATATAATATACAGCTTTTAATATTGCTAATACATATTATTAAAGTTTTTAACATTGTTTTTTATTTACATTAAGTATGTACGTACCAAGTCACCTAGGGCTCGATAATATGGAAAGAGTCCCACCAGAGCTCAATCCTTTTAATACCTTAGGTATCTGGGATGAGTCAGTTTTCCCCTTAGAGGGAGTGTGAGTCATATGGCTAAATCTGGATTAGTAATATTAAAAACTTTAATATATTATATATATTATATTATATTATAATATAATAATTATTATATTATACCGCAGTTTTTTTTATATGAAAATGCAAAGCAAAATATATACAATTTGCAGAGTAATAGGTCTCGATCCCGCGTATGAAAAAAAAGTTGATTAATAGCAAGCTGAAAATTTCTTAATAGTTTAAGGATGTCTAGTCGGACAAACTTTGATTATAGGAACACTGGAACAGGGGAAGTTTTAATTGTGGAACAGGTTAAAGATTTGCAACGGTCAAACCACGAAAACGTCACATGTATTTTGTCCGACAGAACTTCCAATTGATTTGTTACCCTTTCAATAAACTCTCATGCAAAAATCAGGCTGCTATTTATCACCAAATGGGAATTATAAGGAGTGGAACACGTAGAATATGTCAAATGACAGGAATTATGACAGGTGATAAATAGCAGTCTGATTTTTGCATGAGAGTTTAATGAAAGGGTAAGAAATCAATTGGAAGTTCTGTCGGACAAAATACATGTGACGTTTTCGTGGTCTGACCGTTCCAAATTTTTAACCTGTTCCACAATTAAAACTTCCCCTGTTACAGTGTTCCCATATATCAAAGTTTGTCCAACTAGACACGCTTAAGCTATTAACAAATTTTCAGCTTGCTATTAATCAACTTTTTTTTTCATACGCGGGATCCAGTCCTATAAATGCTTATTGTTTTTTTTTTTTAATAAAATAATACAAATTGTATGTAGAGTAGCTAAGCGTTGGGTAGTAACAAAAGTAGCTACGCTACATGAGACACAGAAATGATGAAATTAATTCTATTTCTTTTTTCATGGAGATTTTTTTAAAATAGGTAACATCATTACAAAATATTTTGTTATTAATACAAGTAATTGTTTGTTATTATTTACTGAGCCTTTAAAATTTTAACTAAGCCATTTTATAAGCTATTTGGAAAATAGCATTTTAGAAAATACAGTATTTTTTTATTCAAGTATAATACAAAATATTACATATTCATTTTCTACTTAGGTACGGCAAAAAAACTTTGATAATAAAACAAGAGTTTAAATTATAAACAAAAAACTAAATAAATAATTTCCCGCAACGGTCAAAAACCACACTTAAAAGTTTTAAAAATTCACACCACAGAATCAGTATAATACTACCAATATAGGCCAGGAACCGAAGCTTTTCACCTCGCAATTTTTACAGAATGGATCGATTGGCTTGAAAATTTGAGAATGAGTAGTGGATAGTGCAAGGATCAAAATGTATATGATTCTGACAGGCGCTTTTACCATGGGGGTGGTTGCCACCCCATCCCGGGGGTGGAAATATTTTATTATATTTTGACCGCAAAAGTTAATAAAAACATTCATTCTTAGCAAAAAATGTTCTATACATTTTTTTGATAAAATTAATGGTTTTTGATTTATTCGCTATCGAAAGTGTTAGTTTTGTATAGAAAAAATCAATGTTTTTCGATATACTCATTTATGATTCACTCAATTTTTGCCGTAGAATAATGTTTTTCAAACCAGGTTCTTGGGAATTAAATAACCTACAATTTTATATTGCAACATTTTTTCGTATCTCTGATGCTAATCTTCCTATTCTGAAGAAAATGGCATTTTTTACCAAACTACAAAAATTCGATATTCGCTTTTAACTCCAGTTTTTTAAAAACTGGTCATTCTAAGCCAGTCAAAATTCTAGAATCTATTAACAATACTTAAATAAAGAATAGTAAATATGGCCAATCACTAAAAACACCGCTAACTTACATTATTATGCTTCCAATTGGATTTCTCCTTTTTTTTCAAAAAAATTTATTGATTTTTAACCGTCACTTTTTTATTTTTTATCTTAGAAAGTTTGGTAACTTTGAAAGGGTTGGTAAAGGTGGTTTTTGCATGTTATTACAAGTTTTAATTGTCAATAGCTCACTCAATTTTTGACGTAGAAAAATTTTTTGAAAACCAAGTTCTTGCGAATTAAATAAGCTACAATTTCATATTTAAACATTTGTTCGTATCTCTGATGGTAATCTTGTTATTCTGAAGAAGAGCCATTTATTTCCAAACTACAAAAATTCGTTATTTGCTTTTAACTCCATTTTTTTTAAACTAATCAATCTAATCCGGTCAAGCTTCTAGAACCTATTAATAATACATAAATAAAAAAAAGACCAAATACGGTCAATGGCTAATTTTAATTAGGGTGGTGATTAGGGGGTTTCCTGCGATCACTTTTTCGCTGAAAAAAATTGGGACTGACATTATTTTCATCATAAGTCACTTAATTTTTAAGCTATAGACTTTTCTTATTTCTGGAGATAGATATTTTTAAGTACTTTAAATTAGTTTGAACAAGTTTTCCTCGAAAAATGCATAGTTTTCCCGTCTTTTGACTTTGAAACTACAATATTTAGCATTTAACGAAGAAGAGCCAACATATAATAAAGTATAGCTCGATTACTATTGGTCTTAAAGAAAATGAAAAAAAAAATTTGTTATTTTTTCAAAGGGTATATTTTTGTTAAGGTAAGTTGTTTTGATAAAACGAAAACTTTTGGAATTATTAGCAGAAAACTTACTAAAAACATTGATTTTTTCGATATAAAACTAACTTTTTCGATAGCGAATAAATCGAAAACTATCAATTTTATCAAAAAAATGTATAGAAAGTTTTTTGCTTAGAATGAACGTTTTTACCAACTTTTGCTATTAAAATATAATAAAAAATTTCCACCCCCGAGATGGAGTGGCAACCACCCCCATGGTAAAAGCGCCTTTCGGAGTCATATAGATTTTGATCCTTGGACTATCCACTACTTATTCACAAATTTTCAAGCAAATCGATCCATTCTGTAAAAATTGCGAGGTTTTGTCCTATTTTAAGCTTCATTACTTGGACTATTCAAACAGAATCAACAACCAAACACCTGACGCAGTCGCAAGTACGATTGCGCGAAGCCGTGGAATTTACAAAGCTTGCTCGGTCTGTAGATCTAAGTGTGCGAATTTACTTCCAAATCTCATCGTTTATTTATCTAACTAATGGTTAGGATTTATTGGTATTTTAACACACAGTAGTGTATGGGTTTTTGATTCGTAAAATATTTTGTCACAGGGTTTTATTATTACCTGTGATTGGTTGGTTGGATCATGATATGTGAACTGGGGGAAAACGTGGCTTTCTCTTGGGCGTTGGAATCGATCCAGGGAGCTTAAAAAAAAGTTATCGATCAGCCAACGATGTGAAGAGGTCGAACTTCTAACTGTGTAGTGTCCGGTGCTATGTCATCTTAAACACCGGGAACAGCTTGCAAGTTTGATGGTCGATAGTCAATGTCTTGCATTTCGGTGTGGAAAGCACCTCCTGTTCTTTTAGCACGCAGTTCGGAGTTAACTAAATGTCTCAAGCAATTCTTATTAATAATTGAAGTAGTGAAATGAAGTCGTTTTTTTACGTTACTATAACAAGTTAAGTTACTACAACAAGTAATGCATTGCTGAACTTTTCAAACTATGTATATTCAAAAATTGTACCATCAGTATTGTATTGTTTGTGGTACCTATCAGTAAAGTGAAAAGTGCTACGACCTTTACATCTGGACTTAGCGTTGGAAGCTGCAGGACATTTGCAGAGACACAAAAGTACCTACTTAACATTGTAAATTTATATAATTGAGGAGTCAACTCGGCCGAGGAGGATGGCCGGTAAATCAACTCGCATTTCCCTATCAAATTTAGCGCCGTAACCACTAAAACTACATAAACCATTTCGGCGATAATGGTCAAATGGATTATAATTTGGAGCTTAATAACTTCGAAGCGGCTAAAGTACCTACTTAACATTGTAAATTTATATAATTGAGGAGTCAGGGGGAACAACAATCTGAGTCCACAAAAACAGTTTTCATGTAAATCGAAATTTAATGTTTCGACTATGATAGTTCTTCCCCAGTACACCGTTATATTCATCACTGTGATGTATTCATCACTAGAAAACGTCGTCATCTCAATTTCTACCAAAAGTGGACTATGATTGTTTTCCCCCTGACTCCTCAATTTATATTTATCGGGAGATAATTATTTATATTTAATTAATTTTCATTTGTTTGGTTTATTTAAAGAGTTTTTCTTTGTCTTCCCCTTTCAAAACTAAAAGATCAAAGTTGCGCCCTTTCGGCTTAATATTGCTTCATTATTTATTTATCTTTTTGTCCATTATGTCCTAGTTTAGCTCTAGTATATATAGATCGACAAGGAAAAAAACATAAAGGATGACGTTAGTCTGCAAGCTCTCTATTTTGTTGGTGGCAAAAATCAAACCCTTCACATTCAAGAACAGGGAGAATCGAGTTGACTGCTGTTGGCTGCGGTGGTACTGTCGTTAACACTGGGCCCCACGGAATTGCGAGTACGTCATAAACGACCCTTGCAATGGAGAATATGTCAACTACATACAAACGAATTGCCACTTTTGGTTAGCTATCTGGACGGAAATACCACAGGACCTCTATCATTCTCGTGCGTGTTCTATCGGCAAATTTATTGAAACTTGTAAGCGATTATCTGTTGTGTGCTACGAAAAATTCAAAGTTGAGTTGCCTAAGGTAAATTTAAAAGAACTAAGCAGCAATCAAAAATATTTATACCAGATGTGCACTGCCATATCTTCCGAAAACTGTCCAAATAATTTAGCGAATAACCCTCCTGGCAAATTATCTCATGGAAGATGGCTAACTACGGCGGATCATATCTTGAGGGCTTACATTGCAGTAAAGAATCCGCCTTTTTAACAGAGTATATTCTGCGAGTATATGCTAAGGTTTGGTTTTTAATAAAAACTGTACCAGTGTGTACATTTGGAACTCTTCGCCTTTGGAAGCTAATTGAATATTCCAGATATTTAAGTGACGAACTAAAAGCTGTAGTTTACACTGTGATCCAACGAAATGGCGTTTATGGCCATCCTGAAAATATTTTACTAACGATGATCTTTGACTCACGTTGTCATATAAGAAAATTAGGATACAAAAGCATATTAAAGTGCAGATCGAAAGCGAAATAAAATCTTATAAATTTGAATAACACTGCGAGAAAATTTGAAATTCCCAAGTTCAGTAATTTTGAAGCGGAATCCTAAATTGATTGAATAAATTAGCAAGAGTCCAGATAATCGGAACCGCTAATGACGAAAAATCTGGCTGATGAAGACATTCAAGAATTTATTAAAACTGGTAGCTATTCAGAAGGAGATTTATGGCAGTTATCCTGCCATACACAGGCTAGTCAAAGAGGTGTCAAATTAGTGACGGAGGAATCTTTGACCGTATGTGGGTTTACTAATAGGGATGGTTGGATACGTACAACTATAGCATCTAGAAGCAACATGCCAAAGTTTAATAGCAAATCAGACTATGAAGTAGGAAATTAAAAATTGCTCATATGGTTGGGTGGATGGGTGGGCAGGGATGAAACTCGCTGGCAGCTACCTCCCCATGGTGAGTTCTAGGTTATTTTGTATATTTTAAACCACAAAATAAGCGAAGACCTGCTCCAAAGTGGAAAAGTACTTGATTGCTTTTAGTCAAAGCTTGTCACATACGGGGAGCTATAGTATAATGTTCATATATCGTTGCATTGGAATAACAAAGTTCTAACTGCCTCAGGTACCATTTTTAGTTATGACTGTTTAAAGTTTCTGTTATGTATTTATTTTACTATTATCGCCACTTTTATGTGTTAACAATGTAAATTTTTTAAAAAATTCGTATATTTTTATTAACAGTAAAAGGTTACTTCAATAGTTAATACAAAGGAGTTCTGATTTGAGAAATGAATTAAACTTATTTAATCAAGTTCTATTTTCCAAATATACCTTTGTTTAACAATTAGTATATAATAAAACAACTTCTAGTTATTTAATAAAGTCATATTGTTAACTTATAAACACTTTTATTTCTTGCAGATAGTACCTTGTGTACTTAGTTGACTGTTTTTTATGTCAGTTAGAAGCTTGTTAACTTATCAACATTTAAAATTCTCTGAGATAGAACCTTGTAACTTACGTATTTCAGCCACCTGTTAATAGATGTGGGTGCTAGTATCATATTAAGGTGAAGAACATAAAATAGAACCAAGTTACATAAAAATCTCAGTTTAGACAAAAATTGCAGATAGAACCTTGTTATTCTGACGCAACGATATATTATAGTACTTATATCATATCGCTCACTATAGTAATGAGTGAGCCTACATACACGGAAGTATTAGTTCCATGTATGCATCCTCACTCATTACTATGAGAGCGATATTATATAATATACTATTATTAGTCCTGTCGCCAGGGGGGGTACAACGGCCTCGTTAATTCAGATGGACTTACTCAAGTTTTTTTTATGTATTTTGACCCGTAGAACACGAATTTTTTGGGTAACAGTTGATCCGGATGTCGATAAGATTGTTATAGACCAAGAACTTGAGGAATCAAATAACAGCGATTTTTGGCAAAACAAAACAATATTTTGTATTTTTTGGGCCATTTTAAGTAAAAAATATTTCTACAAGTTTTTTCGTAGGATGCACAGTTTTCGAGATAAACGCGGTTGAACTTTAAAAAAATCGAAAAATTGCAATTTTTGAACCCGAATAACTTTTGATTAAAAAATAAAATAGCAAGTCTGCTTACCGCATTTGAAAGTTTAAGTCAAATTATATCGGTTTTGATTATTTGCATTGGTAAAAATTTATTTTTTTATTGTTTAACAAAGCTATAAACACGTAGGGTTTCCCGTGCTTTTACATGCGTTTTAACGCATGTAACCTAGAAATAGACTTGATTGCACTAGTACCTATTCTACCTACTCGTACGATTTTAAATGAGAAATCATAGAAACATCACTCACGCACTAGTTGTTTGTAGCTTTGTTTAGCAATAACACAATAAATTTTTAGCAATGCAAATAATCAAAACCGACATAATTTGACTTGAACTTTCAAAGGCGCTAAGCAGAATTGCTATTTTATTTTTTAATCAAAAGTTATTCGGGTTTAAAAATTGCAGTTTTTCGATTTTTTGAAAGTTCAACCGCGTTTATCTCGAAAACTGTGCATCCTACTAAAAAACTTGTAGAAATATTTTTTGCTTAAAATGACCCAAAAAATACAAAATATTGTTTTGTTTTGCCAAAAATCGCTGTTATTTGATTCCTCAAGTTCTTGGTCTATAACAATCTTATCGACATCCGGATCAACTGTTACCCAAAAAATTCGTGTTCTACGGGTCAAAATACATAAAAAAAATTTGGGTAAGTCCATCTGAATTAACGAGGCCGTTGTACCCCCCCTGGCGACAGGACTATATACACTAAGCACGAAAATTAACGCACCAACTTAAAAATGGGACATTTTTGATGCCTTGTATTTCCTAAACCTGTTGTCCGATTTTAGTGATCTTTTTAATATGTTATAGCTTTATTCTTCAAGAATATCGATGTAATAATATTGTTGCTAAACAGATAAGTGTCATTGTATACCGGGTGTAACAATGATAGTGTGTTTTTTTTCTCAAAGTTTGGAACAACCTGTGGAATATTCTGGCGTATATAAAATAATGAAATTAAAACTCAACTGTAGCCTTATGCTTTCTTAACGTTATGCTTTTTGATTCATTAGCTTATGTTGGATGATAAAAAAGTTAGGTACTTTAACAACTAGCCATGTTCTTCGTCAATACAGGGTGTTGCTAAATAAATGCGACAAACTTTAAGGGGTAATTCTGCATAAAAAAATAATGACCATTTGCTTTATAAATATATGTCCGCAAATGCTTCGTTTCCGAGATACGGGATGTTGAATTTTTTCTTACAAACTGACGATTTATTTATTGCTCTAAAACCGGATGAGATATGCAAATGAAATTTGGTAGGTTTTAAGAGATAGTTATTGCGCATTTTTTGGCATACAATTAAGAATTTTATATTCACCATTGGCGTGCATACAGGTCATATTACCCGGTCATATTACCCGTATGCACGCCAATGGTGAATATAAAATTCTTAATTTTATGCCAAAGAATGCGCAATAACTACCTCTTAAAACCTACCAAATTTCATTTGCATATCGCAACCGGTTTTAGAGCAATAAATAAATCGTCAGTTTGTAAGAAAAAATTCAACATCCCGTATCTCGGAAAAGAAGCATTTGCGGACATATGTTTATAAAGCAAACGGTCATTATTTTTTCATGCAGAATTACTCCTTAAAGTTTGTCGCATTTATTTAGCAACACCCTGTATTGATGAAGAACGTTGCTAGTTGTTAAAGTACCTAACTTTTTTATTATCCAACATAAGCTAATGAATCAAAAGCATAATGTTAAGAAAGCATAAGGCTATAGTTGAGTTTTAATTTCAATATTTTATATACGCCAGAATATTCAACAGGGTGTTCCAAACTTTGAGGAAAAAACACACTATCATTGTTACACCCGGTATACAATGACACTTATTTGTTTAGCAAAAATATTATTACATCGATATTCTTGAAGAATAAAGCTATAACATATTAAAAAATCACTAAAATCGGACAACAGGTTTAGGAAATACAGGACATCAAATATGTCCCATTTTTAAGGTGGTGCGTTAATTTTGGTGCTTAGTGTATTATAGTATAGCTCCCCGTGCTTAACAAGGTTAAAGGGCTGGCGAGGGGCCTAAATATATCTAAAAATTAAAAATATTTTTTTAGGTAATAAGAGAACCATATTGCATTATTTCATAATACAGGGAAATTAATTTGTTGATTTAATTTTTTTTTGTTTTTTTGAGGGGGCTGGCGGGGGGGCTCAAATAGTGACGAAAAAAATTTTAAAAAATTTGTATAAGATAATTTTACCAATAGCAACTTTTTCAACTACAGGCGTCTTGAAATTTTAAAAAAGTATAAAAACGACCCACCCTAATAACCATATGGTTTGTAGGTTTTTTAAAACAAAAAGACTAAAAGTTTTGGTTTGTAGGTTTTTTAAAACAAAAAGACTAAAAGTTTTCGATCACAGCGATCCCAAAAATCGCCGAGTAATCGGTTTGCATCAATTGAGTGCCGATAACCCTCGAAGCTTAAGATGACGTGCCTTAGCAGTAACCCTGAGCACCAGGTGCTTCGGAGGTTGGTTCTGATTACGTATTCGTGTTCAGTGACCCCAAAACCCCCTGAATAATAAAATATGGCCCTTAATATACTTATTTTGACATGTTTATGCACCTTTGGATGCAGTTTATGCATTTCCACCCATTTATGTATAGTAAACTTTTTCCTGACGTCATCCTGAACACGATGCAAAAAGTTGCAAGTCTCTAGGTACTGTATTTAAAAATCGATTTATTACGGGGTTTTTATGTTACGGTCTATTAGCTGAAGTTAAGTTTTTCTTTTATCTGCTACAAGAGTTTTAATATCTTCGTTAAGTTGATTCATGGTGGGCTTTCCATTTTTGGTCACTTTTTGTTTACCTAGTGCCTCCTCTGTAGCTGTTTTTATATTATCGCTAAACTTCATCCACTCGGTCTCTACATCCTCTAGAATTTTGTTTTTAGTCCAGGGTAATAAGGATTTTCTCGGGACACTCGAAAGATCCAGGTAGCTGACTACTTTTTTAGTTATTAGAGACCTATAGGAAGAAAACCTACCTGTTTCCTGCCTAGAGTTCGCGTCTGTTTTCTAATTTTATTAACAATTTAGTGCAAAAATCGCGATTTTTTCGATTTTTTGCACCCCATTTAAAAGCTAAATAGTTGACATAAAATTACAAAATTCAATTTTTTAGAATATTGAAAAATCTTTAAAATGCCGGTTTTTGAAAGTTAAAAAGTTAATTTGTTGCTACGAAAACTGCAATATAAGTGAAAATCGTTATTTGTTAATAACTTTTACTAAAACTATCTTAGAACTTTAGTGTTTCACCCAAAGTTGGGTATTGGGGTACTTAACCAACCTTTAAAATTTGAGACTGGTCCATTAATTAGTTTAAGAGTTATTCTATTTGTTTATCCCAGAGACCTTTATTTTGCAATAACATAAGACAGAAAATAATGAATATAGGGCAATTCTGAGTATGCCAAATGAAAGTAGAAGAGTGATAGTATCAAAATGTATTAAAAAAAGATAAAAAAATTAATCAATAAAATAAAAAATCCTAATGCCAAATTTTTGAAATTTTGTAGTTTATAAAATGAGAGGAGAAAAGTACTCACTGCTTAGACTCATAATCCAAGGAAAAATCTCGGGAAAGAGAAATGTGGGACGTAGGAGGATTTCCTGGTTGCGAAATTTAAGGGAGTGGTATGGGTGCAGTTCAATACAGTTGTTCAGAGCTGCAGCCAACAAAGTTAAGATTGCTGTGATGGTAGCCAACCTCCGATAGGAGACGGTACTGCAAGAAGAAGAAGTTTATAAACATTTAGAATAACTTTACAAATATTGTCCGTAGGAACAATCTTTTTATATATTCGAAAAGCTAGTATTTTAACATGAATTTTTAAATAAAAAAAATTTAGCCTGGGTTCATTAGGGACAAAGTTAGCCACGTGTTTTTTTAATTCACAGCTAATTTGTTTATAATAATTAAGGAATTTCATTGATGCCATTTTAAATAATGGGATTTGTATTTTTTGTTAAAAAAAATTGCATAAACATAGTATCTTCACAGCACCCTCTACGATTTTTCAAAATTGTAGTTCAAACGGTTACTAGGGAGAACCTACGAATCCACCGAGTTAAAATCATTGACATATTAAACCTAGACTCGGCATACTCACCAAAAAAGCGTAACGCGGAAACAGCATGTAAACAGTCGCCAAGTCTATCCTCTTTACATGTCTCTGGTTAAAATACCGAAAAAGCAATTTCAAACTAATACAATTTTCTGTATCTCCGGTTCAACTCAATGGATTTTCATTTTTCTTTTTTTAATTTGTATGTAATTTCTACGTACATTACAAATATGCAATTTGTTTATAAATTTATTAATTAATAATCTGTTTAATTTGTTTAAACAATACTTGAAAAAATATTTTTTACAAAAATCTATTTTTTTAATCATAGTATCATTAATGATCATACAAAAAGTTAAAGTTCACTTTAATAAATAAAATATTTTTATTAGATATTTATTTATTGAAGATAATTTATTTATTAAAGTATACCTTAACTTTTTGTATGATTAATTATGATAATCTGATTAAAAACATGGATTTTTGGGAAAAAATTATTTTTTGTCAAAAAATGCAATTTGTTTTAAATGTCAAATTGCATATATGCGAATTACATATTTGTAATGTACAGAAAAATTACATACAAATTAAAAAAGAAAGATCAAAATATATTCAGCAGATCCCGAGATATAGAAAATTATAGTAGTTTTAAGTTGCCTTTTTTAGTTTTTGAACTCGTGCATTTGTCTGCTCCCAGCTCCCCATTCACTTACCACGACTAGTCACCAACTGAACAACATTTTTAAAAATTCGTGTAAAATACCAACTTTTCGAATATGTAAAATGATTTTTCTACGGACAATATTTTTAAAGTGGTTCTAAACTACAAAATTTCAAAAATTTGGCATTAGTATTTTTGACTATATGAGATAATTTTTTTATCTTTTTTTAGTACATTTTGATAGTATCACTGTTGTACTTTCATTTGACATACGCAGAATTGCCTTATCTTCATTATTTTCTGTCTTATGTTATTGCAAAATAAAGGTCTCTGGAATAAACAAATAGAATAACTTTTAAACTAATTCATGGATCCGTCTCAAATTTTGAGGGTTTGTTCCCAATACACAACTTTGGGTGAAACACTAAAATTCTAAAGTAGTTTTAGTAAAACTTATTAACAAATAACGATATTCACTTATTTTGCAGTTTGCGTAGCAACCAATTAACTTTTTAACTTTCAAAAATCGGCATTTTGAAGGGTTTTCAATGTTCTAAAAAATTAAATTTTGTAGTTTTATGTCAACTGTTTAGCTTTTGAATGGGGTGCAAAAATCGAAATAATCGCGATTTTTGCACTAAATTGTTAATAACTAAAAAAAAGCACGCGAACTCTAGGCAGGAAACAGGTAGGTTTTCTTCCTATAGGTCTATAATAACTAAAAAAGTAGTCAGCTGCCTGGATCTTTGAGTGTCCCGAATATGGTCTATTTCTAGCTTATTACCCTGGACTATTTTACTAATTCTCGTCTTTAGTCTTTATTGATTCATTGTGTACGATTAGCAAGGTGCAAATTACGAGACAATTAATAAAACAAACAAACAAACAATTACTATCCCTGTATATAATAGTATTTTCCCACAGGTGTTTATACATACATTTAAATTAAAAATTGGTTGCAAAATAGATCTAACAGTTTAAAGGATTTAAGTAGGGAGAACTTACCAATATATTCGTTGGTTTGGAAGAACACTGTTACAAGTCGAAAAGTTCTAATTTTCAGGAGCGACGTTTTAAAATTTTAATGTGCTAGTTTTCATTATAATTTTGGTAAGGTAAAAAATAAGAGGTAAAATCTTTTACAATATTAAAGAGCCCATTATTATCATTTAAATATAAATAGAAAGACCTTTCTTGTTCTCGCCTTTCTACCTGTAATTTAGCATTTGTAACAGTTTTCCCAAAATTTGTTGAAATGTTACTGTATTGCTCATAATAATTATATATAAACGCACATATCCTGTAAGGAATACTTACCTAAGACGAAATGTAACTGTCTTGCATTAAATATTAAACACAAAATCCCAAAAAATACGTTCCTTTTTTAACTTGTAACACTGTTCTCCAAAAAACACCTGGTAACTTCCACAACAACTGAAACACAACTATGTTGCGACGCTCTTCCATAAAATGTAATGCATGGGTTTGACAAAGTCAAACTGTTATATCTAGCGGTAATTACATGAGTGCAACTTCTGACAATTTTTCCCATAATAAAGCTTAGAGTTAGTTAGAGGGTAAACCTAAAAAATGGTAATTTTTGAGTTGTGACGTTCTTCCAAACCAACGATATAGTTACATCTGGAGACACAACAACGAACGAAAAAAACGAGTTTTATATGGGCGCGTGCATGACAAACTTCGAAAACTGTGTGTTCACGCGTCGGCTGCTAAGATGCATCTCGCGTCCTTGTGGCATAGGGAAGAAATTCTTCGTTTCAAGTGTTACCCCGTGTCACAAATATTGTGTGGTTAAATGACTTTCTGGTCCAAATCAATTAAAACTCAGTTGTTCAGCTAACATTATATTTCCATCGAACAAACGGTGATTCAACGATAAGTTGTTTACAATAACATCCCATTACCTATACCAATACATTTCTACAACTCAAGTATCTAACAATGACCCCATACTAAATTCACCTACGCTGCATTTATACCCGACATAATATTAATAAATCACGTTTCCAATTCAGGATCAAATGTCAGTGTCTTGGTATCGGGTTAATACCATTATTATATTTTGATAAAGTTATTTAAAACTTAAAACATTTTATATAGAGTGTCCCAATTAGATTACATCTCTCCGCTTTGTTAAAAATACACATTCCTATTCTAAACCGGTTATTTCTAATAGTAAAAAATAGTTTATTTTTATCACTAATTCACTTTATGTTCAGCTTTGTCTTTTAGTCTTTTCTCCATTCACTAATTTACTTCATAAAAGCAGTGTCCACATAAAAACAGTGAATAAACCTATCCGAATTTTTAACATAGTTTTTTGTGCCTTTAGTATATAAGCATCTCATATAAGCAGGGGAATAATCTAATCTACTTAATTAATTATAAAAAATCTCTTATTTAACTAATAAGTCCTAAGCTAAGCTAATATTACTCGAATCAGTTAATAAAAATGTAACCTTTACTTTATTAATTCCTATTTCAGTCTTTTTTCCATTAGTTACTATTTGCCTAACTATAAAATATCGTACCTATAATAAAAATCTAATCTCTGTTGCTGAATGTCTAAAAATTTCACTTTTTGTGTCTTTTTGCTTACTATCTACTAACACTTAGGGCCGGTTGTTCGAACGCTAATCAAAAATGATCATTATCAAATATTTAATTACTGTCACCAACTGTCAATGTCAACTTTATTTGGGTTGCTGAAAAAATAATTATGGATTACAATTATGAAATTAGTTAATCAATTATGTTAATAATTGTTATGTTAATTGATTAACTAATCTCATAATTATAATCAATTATGTTTTCAGCAACCCAATCAAAGTTGACATTGACAGTTGGTGACAGTAATTAAATATTTGATAGTGATCATTGCTGATTAGCGTTCGAACAACCGGCCCTTATTGTAAGATATTGTCTATCCTTAATTCAAACACTTCCATTATTTCTCGCGAAAATTTAACCTGAATTCATTATTTACTTTTAAAATTATTAACTTATTTATAATTAAGTATTTTCTATGGGAAATAAGCCACAGTTTTACTAAAAAATTAATTTATTAACGTTTCAAAGCCCAAATCGGGTTTCGTTGTCAAAATGGTATTTTGACAACGAAACCCGATTTGGGCTCCGAAACGTTAATAAATTCATTTTTTAGTAAAACTGTGGCTTATTTCCCATAGAAAATACTTAATTATAAAAATGCCACAAGGAAATAGCTTCAGAACAACATTAAGTTATTTATAATTTAACATATTTTATATAGAGTGTCCTAATTATATTACACCCGAACACCGTGCCTCCACGACATACGATACTTTTCGATAAGATGGTAGAAAGGACACAGGTTTCGACACATGGGTAAAAAGAAGGAAAAAAACTGCTTCGAAATATTCACAACTAAATATTTACGTGAATCAAGAACATTATATTTGTTGATTGCTTCATTATTTTCTTAAAAATTTGGAGTAGTTTAACTAGGTGATTCGAGATGCTGATGTTAATAATGATTGGCTAAAGAAAATACCATTGTAAGTTGGCATTCCCTTGCCTTAGTTTAAAATTTTACCACTTTCAGTCCCTAAAAATCCCAAATCATCATAAAATAACGCGTCATGTTTTTCAGCACTTTTGCCATTATCGATCTCTAAAGTTCTAGGCCTCGATCCCGCGTACCAAAAAAATTTATTAATAGCAAGCTGAAAATTTATTAATAGCTTAACTGTGTCTAGTCGGACAAATTTTTATGTACGGGCACACTGGAACAGCGGAAGTTTTATTTGTGAAACAGGTTACAGATTTCAAACGACAGACTACGAAAATGTTCCATTTATTTTGTCGGACAGAACTTCCAATTGATTTATTACCTGTCATTTGACATGTTCTACGTGTCGGACTTGTTAAAATGCCCAACATATTTGTCGGACAAACATTTTTTCATATATTATTATAAAGTTTGCTATTGAATAAACTTAAAAACAACCTGCTAGTTTTCACAATCATAAACTTGTCAGGATGACACGTTCCACAATTAAAATCACGTTCCACAGTTAAAACTTCCCCTGTTCCAGTGTTCCCGTACATCAAAGTTTGTCCGACTAGGCACCGTTAAGCTGTTAACAAATTTTTAGCGTGCTATTGATCAACTTTTTTTGATACACGGGATCCAGGCCTATTCGAGAAAAGTGTCATATACGTTTTTATGGACAAATTTACAAATGGGCCTAGCCGGGTAAGATGATGAAAACTGCTCCCAACTCGATTCGAATTCCATATACAGTCGACTCGCGTTAATTCAAACCTGCGATAATTCGAAACTCTCTATAATTCAAAGTTATCACGAGTTCCCTACAAAATCTCTTTATATTTCGAACTAAATCAATACATTTTTATGCACTTGGTAATTCGAAAGAAAAAAATCATTGCTATATGACAAAACGACGCGTTAATTCGAACTCATCGGCGTCCAACCCTCGACAATTCAAAGTTGCAGAGAGAAAGAGGCGAAAAGATTGTAGTAAGTAAAGTTTTCAAACTTCTTTCAACGCGCCTTTGTTTCAGTTAAGGAAGCAAGATCCTCATTCGATACCTTGTCTACAGAACGAAAGTGATGAAAAAGCATTTCAGGCACTTTTTCTCTTAAAAAAAGATATTGAGCAGTCTGGGCAGCAGCAATGTGCTTTGAAGCAAAGCAGTATAGTATAATAGAGTTCTTTCGAAAGATTGATTAATTCACATTATGAATACATACATGTATGTACACGAATGTACCTCTAAACTTTTGTCATCGTTATAGAATAGCAGTAAATAAATAATAATTGATCAACACTTAATATTTCGAAGTTTTATTTATTTTCCCTCACAAATTTCGAACCATTTGATATTTCAAACACTCAATAATTCGTAATATTTTAAGAGTCCCTCGAGTTTCAAATTAACGAGAGTCGACTGTAGGTCACCATTTAGCATATACAGTCGACTCGCGTTAATTCAAACCTGCGATAATTCGAATCTCTCTATAATTCAAAGTTATCACGAGTTCCCTACAAAATCTCTTTATATTTCGAACTAAATCAATACATTTTTATACACTTGGTAATTCGAACGAAAAATATCATAACATACATAACAAAACGACGCGTTAATTCGAACTCATCGGCGTCCAACACTCGACAATTCAAGTTGCAGAGATTGTGACAAGCAGCTAACTGCAAATATCACGGTTCTGACAGCTATTTTACTGATTGACAAAGCATGGAGAGGTGTAACACTCATAACTATTCTCAACTGCTTAAAAAAATCCGGTTTCTTAAAAGAAGATCAGGAAGATCTTCCACTACTTATGGTTGATGAAGAACCAGCAATAGAACCATAAGTTGACATCAGCGGTGGGATTTTTTCTGACTTTGTTCAAGTGGATGAAGATGTTGCTGTCTCAAGTTCACTAACCGACGGCGAAATTTTATCTGCGACATATACGAATGAAAAAAGTCACGATGAAGATTAGTACGGTACATCAGAAGCTTTGGCAGAGGTGTCAGTTAAGGAAGCAAGATTCTCATTCGATACCTTACAAACCTTCTGTCTACAAAACGAAAGTGATAAAAAAGCATTTTAGGCACTTTTTATCTTAAAAAAAATTATTGAGCAGTCTGAGCAGCAGCAATGTGTTTGAAGCAAACCCGTATAATACAGTTCTTTCCAAAGATTGATTAAATCACATTAGGAATACATACATGTATGTATGTACACGAACGTACTTCTAAACTTTTGTCATCGTTATAAAATATGTAGCAGATAATAAATAATCAACACTTAATAATTCGAAGTGTTATTTATTTTCTCTCACAAATTTCGAACCATTTGATATTTCAAACACTCAATAATTCGTAATATTTTAAGAGTCCCTAGAGTTTCGAATTAACGAGAGTCGACTGTATGTATAATGAAACTAACTTTCTGAAATTTTTAGCCCCATAGGTGGTCATGTGACCCACCTAGAGCCTAATTAGGGTTTTTATGTTTTTATTTTTTATCTCAGCCGCATCGAGAACTAGCGAAAAACTTTAAATAAAATAGTTGTAAACTTTAAAAAGTTCTGCCCGAAAAAACTTTTTTTTTAATTTTTGGCGGGATATTTAAATTTTAGAACGATTTTAAAATTTTAAATGAGTATAAAAAAAATAACTAAAAAGTAACGAATGAAGACATTCGTTTTCATGAAAAAAATATATAACGTGTATTTTTGCATAATATTTCACCCTGAATTTTTTCAAATTTTTAAAATTGGTGAAACGCACCTTTAAAGATAAAAAATCGCATTTTTTCGTTTTTTTTTCGTCTTTTGATACAATTTTATACATGTTTTTAAAAAAAGGTAACACTGTCACTAGAATAGGTAAAAAACAGAAAAATAATTGGGGTTTGCTTAATAAAATTTTTTTGTAATGCCATCCATTTTCAAGATACAGGGCGTTGAAGAAAACAAAATTTTACACATTTTTTACAATTTTGCCGAAAACTACTGGCAATATTGTAATAAAATTTGGCGAGTTTAAGAGGTAGTTATTGTGCATTTTTTGACATACAAATAAGAATTTTATATTTATCATTGGCGCGCATAGGGGTAATGGTCTGAACTTTTTAAAGAAAAAAGATAGTACGCCACTGACATATTTCAAATTAACAATCGTTTTTGAATTCCTCGTTCAATTTGTGACAAGAAAACTATCTTCCTATTTTTTCATACGACGCGTCATTTTTATTCAAAAAATAAAACATCTGAACCCTTAAACAGTATTCGAAATTCTAGTAGTTTCTACATCTACATAAACTCGTACATCCATTATAAAACTAATTCGAATACTTTGGAAACGTTAAGATATTTGATTTTTTGCAGCAAAACGGCGCGTCGTATTAAAAAATGAGAAGATAGTTTTTTTATCGCAAATTGAACGAGGAATTCAAAAATGATTGTTAATTTGAAATATGTCAGTGGCGTACTATCTTTTTTCTTTGAAAAGTTCAGACCATTACCCCTATGCGCGCCAATGATGAATATCATATCCTTAATTGTATGTCAAAACATGCACAATAACTACCTCTTAAAACCCGCCAAGTTTTATTACAATGTTGCCAGTGGTTTCGGCAAAATCGTAAAAAATGTGTAAAATTTTGTTTTCTTCAGCGTCCTGTATCTTACAAAAAATTTTTATTAAGCAAACCCCAATTATTTTTCAGTTTTTTACCTATTCTAGGGACGGTGTTACCTTTTTTGAAAAAGATGTATAAAATTGTATCAAAAAAACGAAAAAAAAAAACCGAAAAAATGCGGTATTTTATTTTTAATGGTGCGTTTCACCAATTTTAAAAATTTGAAAAAATTCAGGGTGAAACATTATGCAAAAATACACGTTATATATTTTTTTCGTGAAAACGAATGTCTTAGTTATTTTTTTATACTCATTTAAAATTTTAAAATCGTTCTAAAATTTAAATATCCCGCCAAAAATTAAAAAAAAAATTTTCGGACAGAACTTTTAAAGTTTACAACTTTTAATTTAAAGTTTTTCGCTAGTTCTCGATGCGGCTGAGATAAAAAATAAAAACATAAAAACCTTAATTAGGCTCTAGGTGGGTCACATGACCACCTAGGGGGCTAAAAATTTCAGAAAGTGAGTTTCATTATATATGCTAAACGGTGACCTATATGGAATTCGAATCGAGTTGGGGGCAGTTTTCATCATCTTACCCGGCTAGGCTCTTGATAAATATAAAATGATTTTATTTTAATAATTTCAAATGTAATATTTTAGGATGTTGTTCCGCTCAAGGTGTGTCTTAACTGTTACAACCTACTACAGAAAATTTCTGAATTTTACAATAATTGTATTAACACCGAAGAGATAATCAAAAGACGGGCGCTATTAAATGAGAGATTAAAAATGAATAGGCGATCATCAATGGCCAGAAAACCACTTTTACTTCAGACAGAACATGCCTTTTCAATGCAGGTGGAAGCTGAGTAAGTAATATCTTGCGACCTAAAAATCGACTCACTCGATGAATAATTGTAGTTTATGCATAGTAATTTTATGTGGTATGTTGTGCGCTTTGAATTAAAACAACTAATGCATAAAATATTCTCTATTATAGAGCTTTCAAAAAATAATTATTTAATGCAAATTGGCAATAAATATGTCGTAAAAGTACCCCGCACAAACCTTATGGAAATTAGGTCCCAGTGGATTTCGTTCATACTTTGGGAAAATACTCTTTGAAGCATCCTGATAAAAAGTTCTCATGGGCACAACTCAATCGTATGAAGGATTTTCAAGATATAGAGGCACAGACTCGGAAAATTACAAGATTTGCAGGGTATTCCAATTCCCTGAGTTACTGGTTATTTGGCAACGTGTAGAAGTTTGGATCAAAGAAAAGTACTAGCAGTCTAGGATTTTTTCCTGGCTATAAAATGGCGACCTTTATTTTAACCTTGACCTTTAACGGACGTCATCTTCTAGAGTTTCGAGGGTTTTCGGCATTAAATTGATATAAACAGATTACTCATGGGTTTTTTGGATCGCTAAACACGAATATGCCAGAATTGACCTCCGGAGAACGTGGTGGCCAGGGCCACTGCAAGGGACGTCATCTTCTAGAGTTTCGATGGTTTTCGGAATTTAATTGATGCAAATGAATTACTGGAAGATTTTTTGAGGTCGCTAAACACGAATATGCCACCAGAACTGACTCCCGAGGCACCTGGTTTTTAAGGTCAATGAAAGGGGCTCCTTGAGTTTCGAGGGTCTTTGGATTAATGCAAACGGATTAGTTATAGGTTTTTGGGGTTGCTGAACACGAATACGTGATCAGCACAGGCACAGGAACACCTGGTGCCTAAGACAGGTTATCTTCTGGAGTTTAGGAGGAATCAAATGGATTATAACTCCAGAAGATAACCTGTCTTAGGCGCCAGGTGCTCCTGTGTCTGTGCTGATCACGTATTCGTGTTCAGCAACCCCAAAAACCTATAACTAATCCGTTTGCATTGATATAGTACCAAAGCCCCTCGAAACTCCAGGAGCGCCTTTCATTGACCTTGGAAACCAGGTGCCCCGGGTTCTGGTGGCATATTCGTGTTTAGCGACCTCAAAAAACCCTCCAGTAATTCATTTGCATCAATTAAATGCCGAACACCATCGAAACACTAGAAGATGACGTCCCTTGCAGTGGCCCTGGCCACTACGTCCTCGGGAGGTCAATTCTGATGACATATTCGTGTTTAGCGATCCCAAAAACCCATGAGTAATCTGTTTTTATCAAATTTAATGCCGAAAACCCTCGAAACTCTAGAAGATGACGTCCGTTGATGGTCAAGGTCAAGGTAAAGGTCGCCATTGGATAGCCAGGAAAAAATCCTAGACTACTAGTACTTTTCCTTGATCCAAACTTCTATATGTTGCCAGATAACCAGTAACTCAGGGAATTGGAATACCCAGTAAATCTTATAATTTTCCGAGTTTGTGCCTCTATATCTTGAAAATCCTTCATACGATTGAGTTGTGCCCATGAGAACTTTTTATTAGGATGCTTCAAAGGGTATTTTCCCAAAGTATGAACTAAATCCACCGCTTAATTGTTATAAACAAAGTAGCCGTCAATTACATAAAAAAAGTGGCCAAGTTTAACCTTAATTAACGTAGGCGAAAAGATCTTTTTTGAAAATTCGTGTAAAAATACCAGCTTTTAAAATCCCATTGTAGTTTTAGCCTAGAGTCAATATTAACAAAGTTATTCAAATTGTTTATAAGCCAAAAATGACTCTACTTTAATAAAATGTTTTCGGAGT
Organism: Diabrotica virgifera virgifera; assembly: GCF_917563875.1. NCBI lineage: Eukaryota > Metazoa > Arthropoda > Insecta > Coleoptera > Chrysomelidae > Diabrotica > Diabrotica virgifera. The sequence goes on along the minus strand of NC_065449.1, from coordinate 171,447,798 downwards.
AATAAAAATGACTTTTTAATGATTTTTTGAAATACGTTGAAAACATGACTATTCTTTCATGTGGTTTCCACAGAATTGCTTATCAGTATTATTTTCTGAACAATAACATTGCGAAAAAAAGCTCTTTTCGATAAACAAATTGAACAAAATTTAAACTAATTGACGAATCACCTTGAAATGTTTTGTGCATGATATGTACTGGTTGTCTCAATTTTTTGTGCAATATACAAGTCTTAAGTTCATTTTCGCAAAAGTTATAGCAAATTTTTTATTTTCGAAATTTTAGTCTTATTTTGCAATTAGCGAAGCAACAAATGATCGGACCAAAATTCAAAAACTGCCATTTTAAACCTTGGCTCATCTACTAAAAGAAGAATATTATAAATAAGATATTTAATTACCCTATTTTTACCTTGAGCGATTTAAACGAAAAAACTGACATTTTTGATCCTTATTTGTTATTAACTAAAATTCTCGTCCGAACTGTGACGGGCATTTATGTATTTATAATGTATTAGGTACGTAGTACAGAAAAAACCCATTTGCAACCTGGCTGCTCAAGTGTCCCGAACATGGTATATTTTTACCTTATGTCCCTGGCGTATAAGTTATCTTTATTATAATTGTATGTTGTATGTTGTTTAGTTACATAGTCATAGTCAGTTTAGTCAGTGCAATAAAAATTACTTCTGTTCACAATATTTTATGTATATGTAATGTTCCATATAATATGTGGATATAGTATTTTTACTACAAAAGCGATATTCCGTAGGTCAAAATTTTTGACGTAAGAGAACTGTCAAAACATTAGAATGTGACTTTTCGTTATTGCCATGTTTATTATAATGTTTAATATAAATATCGCTTTTGTAGTAAAGTCACATTCTAATGTTTTGACAGTTCTCTTACGTCAAAAATTTTGCCCTACGTAATATCGCTTTTGTAGTAAAAATACTATAGACACTTGCCAAACAGCGTAGTCAAAAACTTAATTTTCTTTTGAGTCGATTTTTTTGCTCGCAAGTGTAGTTTGATTTCGATCTGGAGTCCGAAACGTCAAATAAAGAATTTATTTTAATAAACTGTTTATTGTAGGAATATGACCTTAGCTAAGTTAATGTTGCAGTTTGGACACTCTCTCAAAAATGATCTACACAACACTGACCACTGGAATCCGATTTGTGTAAAGTTAAAGGAACAGGGAATAAATCACAAAATTCCGAGTCTCATTACTAATTGGAAAAAATTGACTAACACTGTTCTAGATAAAATGAAAAAGTATGTATTTCTATATTATTTTATAAAATACTTAATACTTAATACGACTAAGTTTCAAACAAAACACTTGTTTTTAAAAATTATTTTATTTTTAAAATTACAAAGTACGTAAACGATCGGTAAAAATTGAAATAAAAAAGTAACGTTTCTTGTTTAAAGTTTATGAATAGACTGACTACATATACAGGGTGTCCCGAAAAGATTGGTCATAGATTATACCATAAATTCTGGCGTCAAAAATATGTTGATTGAACTAACTTACCTTAGTACAAATGTGCACATAAAAAAAGTTATAGCCCTTTAAAGTTACAAAATGAAAATCAATTTTTTTCAATATTTCGAAAACTATTAGAGATTTTTTATTGAAAATAGGCATGTGGCATTCTTATGGCAGGAACATCTTTAAAAAATTATAGTGAAATTTGTGCACCCCATAAAAACTTTATGGGGTTTTGTTCCTTAAACACTCCCAAACTTTTGTGTACGTTCCAATTAAATTATTATTGTGGTACAAATAGTTGTGGACATATTATTTTTAAAACTTTTTTGCCTCTTAGTCTTTTTTCGATAAACCAGTTTTTATCGAGATGCGGCTTCTTTTTTAATATGTTTACATAAAAATTGTATGGGGGTTTCGCTCCTTTAAACCCCCCAAATGTTTGTGTACCTTCCAATTAAACTTTTATTGCGGTACCATTAGTTAAACGCAGTGTTTTTAAAACTTTTTTGCCTCTTAGTATATTTTCATATTATAAAAATGTAAATATAGATTTTTCATATTATTACCAGGTCTCTATAATCGTACTTAACCATATACAAATAGGTGGTGGATTTGACAAATATTCAAAATATCTCGATAAAAACTGACTTTTCGAGAAAGTACTACGAGGCAAAAAAGTTTTAAAATCACTGTGTTTAACTAATAATACTGTAACAATAATTTAATACGAACATACACAAAAGTTTAGGGGGATTTAAGGGAACAAAACATCCATAAAATTTTTATGGGGTGCACAAATTTCACTATAATTTTTTGTTAAGATATTTCCACATTATAAAAATGTAAATTAATATAGATTTTTCATATTATTACCAGGTCTCTATAATCGTACTTAACCATATACAAATAGGTGGTGGATTTGACAAATATTCAAAATATCTCGATAAAAACTGACTTTTCGAGAAAGTACTAAGAGGCAAAAAAGTTTTAAAATCACTGTATTTAACTAATAATACTGTAACAATAATTTAATACGAACATACACACAAGTTTAGGGGGATTTAAGGGAACAAAACACCCATAAAATTTTTATGGGGTGCACAATTTTCACTATAATTTTTTGTTAAGATGTTCCTGCCATAAGAATGCCACACGTATATTTTCAATAAAAAATCTCTAATACTTTTCGAAATATTGAAAAAAAAATGATTTTCATTTTGTAACTTCAAAGGGTTATAACTTTTTTTATGTGCACATTTGTACTAAGGTAAGTTAGGTTCAATCAACATATTTTTGACCCCAGAATCTGTGGTATAATTTATGACCAATCTTTTCGGGACACCCTGTATAAAAGTTAACAAAACTTCTATGAACTCTATACATAATCCAAAATCATCACACTATATAGTACGGGATCCGAATTTAGGTCGACCTTCACCCGTCTGCTTTCCGGATGAAACATTTTTCAGCGAAAACATTTCGTTTATAAATTCGCAAAGTCTGTGTGTTATTGCGTTGCCGCTCCTGCAATACACGTCCAGCTGAAATCGTTGCTATTAAGTAGGCTAGTTTTTTAATCTCGATTTGTTAAGCAAAGTATAGGTTATTTACATTTGAGTTTGACACTTCGTGAATGTCAAACCAAATGTTAAATTAAGTATTAATAAAACATCAATGACATTTGATAGTGAATTTAATTATTATATAAAATAAATAAGATGTTCAAAAATACAATTTGAGTATATTTTAAAAGCAATAATTTATTAACAGCTTTAAAAATGTTTATACGAGTATACGGCCTCCCCTTTATGATAAATGGACTGTTTCATTTGCTATGAAATTAGAATATAATCGGTTCGCTAAACTCGATACAACTGGCTAGTGATTTTAGTAGGTAAATTTTTTTGTTTTTTTGCGAATATTGCCAAAATTGGCAAAATTACCAATTATTTAGTAATTATTAACTAATTAGTAATCATTTTTTTTTGCCAAATTGGCAAAATTATTGACTAAAATCACTAGCCAGTTGTGTCTGAGTTTAGCGAACCGACAGTATATGAAATAATATTGTTTGGTAAAAAAAATTATGGTTTGATATGTGCAATTACATCCTTATAATGGAAAAAAATATTTGAAGATTTTTCTCAAATTATGGATACCAACAACATTTTCATTTATAACTCTTTTATTTTTAATTTGACGAAGAAAAGTTATTCTTCATAAAAAGCTCTTCATGTTCTAAGATTTATGATGCAACCATCATATCGATACATCAGTATCAGACTGCACTAACTCAAAAATTTTCAATATTTAGATAAGTATGAGGAAATGGTTAAAATATGTTATTTATCAGTTTCAAATTAAACCATCTCAAAATTCCAACACCATCGTAAAAATGTTGACTTGTCAACATGCAGAATCGAATATTTTGTTTAGAACGTCGTAGTTTCATACCGCATCACTTTGAGTTAGTGCATAATGAAACTTGATCGGTAGAACTATTGTCAGCTACTAACTCAAAATGGTCTGTGAAAGCTGGTTGCACTGACCGTTGCTAAATTAAATGTTCGGAAAAATTTAGTGATACAGAAAGAGAAGAACTGCTAAATAACTACTGGGGTCTTGGTGATGTAAATAGGCAGCGAGATTTTATAGTTAACAATGTAATGCCAGTTAAGCCAAAATATCAATATAGTCGGTTCGCTAAACTCAGACACAACTGGCTAGTGATTTAAGTAGATATTTTTTTTGGCCAATTTTGCCAAAATTGACAAATATTACTAACTATTTAGTAATTATTATTAACTATTTAGTAATTATTTTTTTTGCCAATATTACCATATTGGCAAAATTACTAACTAAAGTTACTAGCCAGTTGTGTCTGAGTTTAGCGAACCGACTATATAAGAAAGGAGTCTTAGAAGCGAAAATAGAGCTTATTACTTTGAGATAAGAAATGAAAAAATTAGAGTATGTAAAGTTTTCTTTATGAACACTTTGAACATTTCGAATAGGATAATAATGAAAAAGCATGCACAGCAATTAAAAAATAACAGAGCTAGGGTTTGTAGGTCTGGATCCCGCGTATGAAAAAAAAGTTGATTAATAGCAAGCTGAAAATTTGTTAATAGCTTAAGGGTGTCTAGTCGGACAAACTTTGATATATGGAAGCACTGGAACAGGGGAAGTTTTAATTGTGGAACAGGTTAAAAATTTGGAACGGTCAGACCACGAAAACGGCACATTTATTTTGTCCGACAGAACAGACTTAACCTCTCCGAACAGAGATTAAACTCTTATGCAAAAATTAGACTGCTATTTATCATCAAATGGGCGTTTTAATGAGTGGAACATGTAGAATATGTCAAATGGCAGGAATTATGACAGGTAATAAATAGCAGTCTGATTTTTGCATGAGAGTTTAATCTCTGTTCGGAGAGTTTAAGTCTATTCTGTCGGACAAAATAAATGTGCCGTTTTCGTGATCTGACCGTTCCAAATTTTTAAGCTGTTCCACAATTAAAACTGCCCCTGTTTCAGTGTTCCCATATATCAAAGTTTATCCGACTAGACACCCTTAAGCTATTAACAAATTTTCAGCTTGCTATTAATCAACTTTTTTTTCATACGCGGGATCCAGACCTATTGCACAGAATGACAATCGCGGAGGAAAAAAATGCTTGGCGACCAATGGTGCTAGATGATGAAAAAGAATTCGTGCGGTCCCACATCAAATCTTTTCCAGTAATTGACTCTCATTATTGCGGAGCAAGAAAAAATAAATCTGTAAACTTAGCCACCATGTACAGACTGTACCAAGAAAAATGTAGAGGAGAACTGAAAATTCCCGTAAAACTCCATTATTACACCAAGATTTTCAACAGGGAATTTAATATTGCCTTTTTTCAGCCAAAAAAGACCAGTTTTGTAAAAAGTATTACAACAACTTAAGTATGATGCACACATCAGAGAAAAAAATCGGATTCGGTTTGAAAAGGAGTTGGATATCAGCGATTCAAAGGAAGATGACAGTACTGTAGTTTGTTGCTTTCATCTCCAAGTTGTATTATCACTACCAAATGGAGATCTGAGTGATTTTCTTTTTACATGAGACGCCTATCATGTTACAACTTCACTATATTTGATATTTCTCACAAACACTGCTATAGTTTTTTGTGGCACAAACGTATCGCAAGCAGAGGTTTTAATGAAATAAATATGTGTCTTTGACAGTATCTAAAGAATCATTGACCTCAATATGAGCACATATTTTACTCCGATAATTGCCTGGGCGAAAACAAAAACAAGTTCATTGCTTGCTTGTTTTTATATTGCTGTCAAAACTTAGCAATAAAAAGCATAGCCCACAAATGCTTAGTAGTTGGACATACTCAAAATGATGGTGATGCGATGCACGCCCTCAGAGAAAAAGAAAAAAAAGATACCTAAAAGGAAACCCGCTCTATATTTTATCGCAAATGCTACCAATAATAATTAGCCTGGCTAAAAAAACTTCCGATAAAAATATCGGAAAAGAAATGAAAGGCAGAATTTATAAAACAGTAATCAGACCAATAATGACATGCGCGGCAGAAACACGACCTGACACAGAGGACAAAAAGATTGCTAGAAACAGCGGAGATGAAAACCCTTCGAAAAATCGATGGTAAGACTCTATGCGACAAGCTAGAAGTACAGATATACAACGGAGATGCAAGGTGGATAACATTCAATAACTAGGTAAGAAACCGAGGAATAGAATGGAATGACCACATAAGCCGAATGACAACAAATATAGTAGTCAGAACAGCGAGAGACGGTTCTCCAATAGGAAGGCGATCAGTGGGAAGACCACGAAAATGATGGAACGACAACTTACTAGAGGCACATTGTAAAACCAGACAGAGTCATGTCTATACAAAAAGAAGAAGAAGAGAAGAAGAAAACTGGACGGCCTGGTACCCTACAGAAGAAATTGCCGAAGTGTATGAAATTTTTAATATAAATGAAGCCGGAGACAAAATAAAATGGAGCGAAATACAAATTCTAGGAGTTGAGAAAGACCAGCCACACAAAATAAGATATAATAAGTTATAATAATAGGACAATTCAAATTTATTTTGATTTAATTATATTTTTTCATAACAAGGAAACAATAATGATTTTATAAGAAAAAAAAATTTAATTGAATTCCATACAAATACCCTATACAAAATGCACTAACTGTTAAAAAAATCATGTGTCGACAGTTTGATAGTGCACCAACTCAAAAAAAATCTGAATTATTTAAAAAACTAATGAAAAAAAAAGTATCATCTAAAAGAATCATAAAATAAACATCTAATTCCAAAATTTTGTTCTATTTGAAAAACAAATGGACCATTTACAACAGATTAAAAATATTTGCTCCCAGAGAAAATAAGTTAAAGTTGATTTGTAAAGAACTATGTTTTTTGAGTTGGTGCACTCTTCTACTGATGTATCGATATATAAAATTTTATTAATTTTATACGAGGTATATAAAAAATATGAATTTCGATCAAGAGTAAACTACCTTTATAGTTCATAACATTTAAATTAGAATGATATAATTGCACATTAAAACATAATTATTAATTCTAAAACTTTTCATAATAGCAATTTTCCATATTATGAATTAAAATACGTCAATAAACAAAGTTTTCGTTATTGTAATGCTCGCATTTTCAGCTTGTTTTTATTAAATTTCATACATAGACAAATATTTCTAGCATGTGTTGCCTATCAAAATCGTGTCATAGCTATCCTTAAGGGGGTGCGTAGGGGTTGAAATCAATATTTCAAGCACATGTGTTTTTTTAAAGTATGGTAGAATTATTTTATTTTTAAATTATATAGGCATATTCAGTACAATTCATAGATTATTCAAGAAAAAATTCAAGGAAAAATATTGAAAAATAAGCCAACGGTGGCAAATTTTTAAAGACACCTCAAAATATAATGAATTTTGCGGTGTACATCAGAACTCATCATTGACTCATGGCAAACAAAAAATTCAAAAAAGTTTCAGTAGTTTATAAGTTTTTCGAGTCTGTCGAGTTTTTTAGTTTTATCGACTTTTGACTTTTTGATATCACTCTTTGATATCACTTTTGAAGTCAAAACAACGAATTTTTTTGTAAAAAGGGTGAAAATCAACATATTTATTATTGTTAAACAAAAAATAAGCTTAAAACAAAAAATATCTCGACAGCGTTACCTCAAGAAATGTCTAAAGAAAATATAGTACAAAAATTCCAGTTGGGTTGGTCCAGTAGTTTTTGAGTTACAATGTCTACAGCCTTTAAAAAAAGCGGTTTTGAAGAAAACGCGTTTAAAGTATTGTCAACTTTTAGTTTCAATTTCTTTTTGTCTGTCAAATCGTAAAATGGTGCATACCGGAATATCTTTTTGAATCGCGGAGTACTTTACAAATGAAAATGAGAACAGCTGTTACCGTTGTTCACTACGTTCGAGCGTGCCGGCGCGAACCTGCTGCAAAGCGAGTCGAAGGTAGGGATATTCAACACTATCTCCCTACCTTAAATTCGTTTTTCTCAAAACTGTTTTTTTTTCAAAGGTTATAGACATTGTAACTCAAAAACTACTTGACCAGTCCACCTGGAATTTTGTATATATTTTCTTTACGACATTCACTGAGGTATTGGGACCGTGCAAGTTCAGTAAAGTGACCCCTATTTCTACGCTCTGTACTTTTATTCGCACTTTTAATTATATTGGCCAATTATATTAGTCCTGGTTACTGGATAATTGTCAAGGCCATAGTCCAAAAAAATAATAAGAAGAAAAAATAAGATGCAGGTTATGTTATGCAAACGTAAACAATTGTATGTAGTAAATAAAATTAGTTATTAAAATGCAGTACTGCAAGCAAAATACAATTAATTAAATTTACCTTTATATAATAATTGCATATCATATCGATATTGTGAAGCAATATATAATTTTTCTGCTTCAATGACAGAAGGTATGAAATATACGTCAATTTGACAATTTCAATTGACAATATGAAATATTTAAGGTAGTTGCAATATTTCTCCGCTACTCGCGCACGGTCGTTTCTCGTTTCTCAGCTTAGGATATTGATTCTAGGGAAAAACTTTTTAATAGAAAGTTGTAGTAAATTAAAAACCTACAATTTGAGCTATGGTAAGTTTAATTTCATTTATTGGTTATTGCAACACAGCCTGCGAAAGGTCCAAAATGGCCGTTTTTTACAATTGCGTTATTTATTGTACAAATAATTTTTTTTATTTTTTAAAGCTTTAAAATGAAGATCTTTCAATTTCAAACATAAAAAAATTGTAAGGCCGGATTAACGAATTTGTTGCTTAGATATTATAAATTGTTTATCCCAAAAGGTCAAATGTCGAAGGCTATAACTTTTTGAAAAAAAAATTGCAGAGAGTTGGTGAAACATCCAATCTCCTTCTAAAGAGTTATGTTTTCATATTCTGATGTAAATAAATGCTTAAAACATTTTTAAACTTCTAATTTTTGGGTTTGAAAATAAGGGGGCAAATTTCGTTATAAACATTTAGAGCTGAAGCGGCCCTGTACATCCTATGAGTTTTTAACTTACAGATTATTGTTGCTAAAAACGAAACGAAGATTTATAAAAAAAATAAAAAATTTCTACGACCAACTGAAGCCGAGCTAAATGTTGGGCTTGAAAATAAGGGGGCAATTTTCGTTATAAACATTTAGAGCTGAAGCGGCCCTGTACAGCCTATGAGTTTCTAACTTACAGATTATTGTTGCTGAAGACGAGACGAAGATTTATAAAAAATAAAAAAATTTACAGCCAACTGAAGCCGAGATAATTGTTTCTTTTTTCTTAAATCGTAGTGCCTTTATTTACAACAATTAAGAAATTATTTTACAGTCATTGACTAAAGAAAGACTTATATTATCTTAAATTAAAAATAATTATAAAATATAGTTACATTTAATTATTAAAGTTATTTTTAAAATCGGTGCTTTTGCGAGCGTCCGAATTTTGCAAATCGCCCGGCTCGCTTCAAATCCGCGCGCTCGGAAAATTTTTACGTAACTTGTATTAAATTTTGACCGAAAACAATTTAATAATATTACCATTATAATATACAGTCTATTTACCACTGTATTTGTTTTTCTTGATAAACTTTTATATTAAATCTCATTTCTGAAGAAATAATATTACAAAAATGATACATATATATTTTTAATTTTTTCATTGTTATATAAATATAATAATAATAATGTTACTTCTTATTATACAATATAAAACTTTTTCTTCTTATAGTGACTATCCGTTTTGGATGTTGGCGACCATCATGGCAATCTGTACTTGCACACTAAATCGGTACTGCTGTTCTAAAAAGATTTGTAGTTGTTGTGTTGAACGACGTACGTAAATTTTCTAGCAAGGTAATCCTTCGCCTTCCTGGTTCTCAGTTTCCAAATGGGGTTTGCCAAATTGCCATGATGGTCGCCAACATCCAAAAGGGATAGTCACTACAAGAAGAAAAAGTTTTATATTGTATAATAAGAAGTAACATTATTAATATTATATTTATATAACAATGCAAAAATTAAAAATATAGTTATATGTATCATTTTTGTAATATTATTTCTTCAGAAATGAGATTTCACATATAAAAGTTTATCAAGAAAAACAAATACAGTGGTAAATACACTGTATATTATAATGGTAATATTATTAAATTGTTTTCGGTCAAAATTTAATGCAAGTTACGTAAAAATTTTCCGGGCGCGCGGATTTGAAGCGAGCCGGGCGATTTGCAAAATTCGGCCGCTCGCAAAAGCACCAACTTTAAAAATAATTTTTAATAATTAAATGTAATTATAGTTTATAATAATTTTTGTTTTAAGATAATATAAGTCTTTCTTTAGTCAATGACTGTAAAATAATTTCTTAATTGTTATAAATAAAGGCACTACGATTTAAAAAAAAATAAACAATTATCTCGGCTTCAGTTGGTTGTAAATTTTTTTTACTTTTTATGTATCTTCGTTTCGTCTTTAGCAACAATAATCTGTAAGTTAGAAACTCATAGGATGTACAGGGCCGCTTCAGCTCTAAATGTTTATAACGAAATTTGCCCCCTTATTTTCAAACCCAAAAAGTAGAGGTTTAAAAATGTTTTACGCATTTATTTACATCAGAATATAAAAATATAACTCTTTAGAAGGAGATTGGATGTTACAACAACTCTCTACGACTTTTTTTCAAAAAGTTATAGCCTTCGACATTTGACCTCTTGGGAAAAACAATTTATAATATCCAAGCAATAAATTTGTTAATCCGGCATTACAATTTTTTTTATGTTTGAAATTGAAAGATCTTCATTTTAAAGCTTTAAAAAATTAAAAAAAAATTATTTGTACAATAAATAACGCAATTGTAAAAACGGCCATTTTGGACCTTTAGCATTTTGTTTTGCAATAACCAATAAACGAAATTAAACTTACCATAGCTCAAATTGTAGGTTTTTTAATTTACTACAACTTTCTGTTAAAAAGTTTTTCTCTAAAATCAATATCCTAAGCTGCAAAATTAAAAATCTTTAAAAATTGCAAATTTAACAAATGAAAATCGCAATTAAAAAAAAGCTCACAATATTCTTGGTCACATTTTAGTAGAAGTTATTCCTGGCATCGTCCTTTACAACACCTGATAGGTTTCAAAAATTCCTGAATTATATCACGTTTTTTCACCCACAGCCTGGGGTAGTAACGCTGTCGAGATATTTTTTGTTTTATGCTTATTTTTTGTTTAACAATAATAGATATGTTGATTTTCACCCTTTTTCCAAAAAAATCGTCGTTTTGACTTCTGAGTGATCAAAAAGTTAAAATTCGATAAAAGTAGAAAAACTCGACAGCATTACCTCGAAAAACTCATAAGCTAATAATTTTTTTTTTGAATTTTTTGTTTACTATGATCCAATGATGAGTTCTGATGTCCACCGCAAAATTCATTGTTTTTTGAGTTATCTTAAAAAATTTTCCACTGTTTGCTTATTTTTCAATATTTTTCCTTGAACTTTTTCTTGAATAATCTACGAATGGTACGGAATATGCCAATTTAATTTAAAAAATAAAATAATTCTACAATACTTTCAAAAAAAATAGTGCTTGAATATTGCTTTCAATCCCTACGCCCCCCCCCTTAAGGATAGCTATGACACTAGTTTGATAGGCAACCCATGCTAGAAATATTTGTCTATGGCCGACCTATATTCGGATCCCATACTATTAAGGGGCGCAAAATGTCGCCTGTCAAAAGGTTCAATGTGTTTTAAATGTAGTCATTTTTTCGAATCCTGATAAAACTAATCAGTATTTTTGAAAAATTTAAACCTTGAACGAAAGATTACATCTTTACCGAGGGCCGAAAGTCCCTGAAAACTTCTGAAAAATTAGCAGTTACCAACAGTAAAATTAATTTAATTTTTTTAGCAAAGTTCCACTATCAGAATTGGAAAAGCTAGTTTTGCAATTCACCAATTGTCCCTCAGACTTGACCACCGAATTTGCCTCACCTAATAAAGCAAAGACTGCAGAGTCTCTGATGGAATCTAGTACCACTAAGGTTGAAAATAGAGGTGTGATTTGTTGGAATTCGTCGGCGAAACCTAGTACTAGTAAGGTTAAAAATGATATGCAGATGTCAGATGAAAAACCAATGGCAAAAAGATTTAAAAAGAGTTTTAAACAAAACAGGTAAGTCGTTGTCTTTCTTCTTCATGTGCCATCTCCTCTAAGAAGGTCGGCAACCATCATGGCAATTCGTATTTTCGATACCGCTGCTCTAAAGAGATCAGCAGAAGGGCAGTTAAACCAAGCTCTCAAATTGTTTAACCAGGAGATGCATCTTCTTCCACGACTCTTTCTATCCTTTATTCTTCCTTGTATTATTAACTGCAACAAGTTATGACGCTCGCCCCTCATGATAGGTCTCAGATATTGCAGTTTTCTAACTTTAATTGTATTTAAAACCTCTCTTTCCTATTCTTCTCAATACCTGGACATTCGTGACTATGTCCACCCAATTAATTCTTGATATCCTTCTGTAGGCCCATAACTCGAAGGCTTCTAATCTGTACGAAACATCTTTCTTTAATGTCCAAGTCTCCAACCCATAAAATAATACGGAGAAGACATAACATCTTTAAAGAAATTGTAATATCCCTGCCCCAGATAGACCGGTCTAGTTAGACTCAAAAATAGGAGTGAGGTTACAATAATTACCATCAAGTTGAAAATTGGCGGGATTGTTCAAAATACTATCATAAATGAAATCTAAAAAGTCCTCATAAATCCGACCCGAGCAAAAAAATTTACGTGGGGTCAAAGGTCACCAAATATGGTTTTTAGCGATTATCAGCGAAACGGTAAGTTTTATCATAAAATTAGTTCTAACAACAAATGTAGATTAGATAATTATCTATAAAAAATATCATAATACTTTTTTTCGTAAGAGTTACCGTTTTTGAGATATAACGATTCAAAGAGTTGAAAGAGTTCTAATCGTCATATTTATGTATTAGTACACCACGTATATACATCACTGAAGCTGTAATACAAGTAAACATAATATATCGGTCAACTTAATTATATTATATTACACATAATATAACAATACTTATATTATATACTTATATTACACACTTGCCAACTTATTGGTCAACTTATATTACACATAACAGTATAAGATATAATATAATGTTTCTACTATACACCTTGCGGTCTACCGAGAGATGCAATGTATAAGCTGTATTATATCACAGTGCCAACAAAAAAATCTTTACAAAGTGAATATAACGCGAAAGTAATAAGAATTATTATTTCAATTTTACGGCTTATTCCGAACAAAAATAGTAAATTGATATGACAAAGTATTAACTTATAATAATTCTTCTTACTTATGCGTCTTATTCAATTTGTAAAGATCGGTTTTGTCGGAATAAACACTTTCTATAGGTACGTCGGCTAATCTAATCACCCTACCTACTCTTTTCTCAGAAGGGTTTGAACATGATAATGAAAGCCAACTTTCTAATAGGCAAAATGTTTATTGCTAAGTACTAATAAATATTTCAATATATAGTAAACTTTATGCAAATTTAGTTTGTTTACTATTATGCAAATTACACCGTTATCTTCCTGGGTGGCGAAATCCTTCAGGTAGATGACACCCTGTAGGTATTAATTAGTCTTGAGTACTACTCCGAAGTGAAAATACGTGTTAAACCTAATTTTACTTAAATGTGCTGAAGTTTAAAGAAACTAATTCCACTCCACAAGAAGTAATTTCCAACGGAATTAGCTTTCTTCTCTCTATGTATAGAGCGCCTAAAAAACTATGTGCTTAGATAAGTTTCGATATGCATGTTTCTTTAAAAATACTCAAAATAAAAAACAAGTGCAATTATCTTGTCTTCCTTCAACCTCAGAGGTTGCTCATCAACATCTTTTTCGAGTATATTACCAAGTTCAAGTGTGGCTTGGTTATCAGCTAGATCCAAAAGACTGGGGATGGAAATTAGTCGACAGTTCATTAGAACCAATTCAAACTTTACTCCCACCTGCGCCGGAAAAACTCCTGAACACAATTTTTTGCAACTGTAAAAAGGTATGTAGCTCTAAATGTGGTTGCAAAAAAGTTAGACTGTTTTGTTCGGTAGCATGCACTAATTGTCAAAACCGGTCGTGCTCCAATGTTGAATCACCAACAATTGAGGATTCATTTGATTCTATCGAGGAGCCATGCGATGTGTCATTATTGGGGCAATTTACTTGCACCCACGATGAACAAGGATAAGAAGAACAAGAAGAAGAAGAAGAACTAGAAGGTGAAGAAGAAGAAGAACAAGGAGAATAGGAAGCAGAAGTATTAGAAAATTATGAACCAGTTGGATAAATTTCCCTTTTTTTTAATTTATACCGCTTTTTATAACTTTTATCATTTTTAACCCTTGCTAATATCAATTATTCAATAGCTTCAAATTAAACAGATAACAGATCCGTGGAATAGGCCTGATGTTGATTGCTGAGATGAATTAAGAAATTGTTGCACTTTGATTTGACGAATATATTGAAATAAAATATTATACAAAAACATGTATGCTACACTCAAAGTCTTTAGATGAACTGTTGACTGCGTTCCTTCTTCCTTCGTTGGGATAGCAGAGGGGCAAAGGGAACATACATTAAAAGGCGCACACATCAGGGGCGGCGTTGCACAATGGCTCGAACATACTCCCCACCTTGAAAGGCTCCTTTCAATCATCTAGAGGTAGTGGACATATTTTGTTGAACCCACGTTTAATGATGCCAGTAGAAGTCTTGATTGTAGCTACTCGATTGATGTTGTCCCTTCCAGGATGTACACTGAGTATTCGACCTAGCTGCCAATGGGTTGGATTGATGTTGTCGTCCTTTATAAGGACCAAGGCTCCATCTGTGAGAGACTCTTGATTTTTCTTCCAGCGTCCCTTGACTTGTAGCTGGGAGATGTACTCGGTTTTCCATCTTGCCCAAAAGTTTTGGCACATCTGCTGGAGAAGCTGGTATCGATTTAGTCTGGTGACCTTTATATCGGTTAGATCTTGGTCTGGAACTGCTATGATTGGTTTTCCAATAAGAAAGTGAGCAGGTGTTAAAGGACTGAGGTCATTAGGATCTGGACTAATAGGAGAAAGAGGGCGTGAGTTTAAAATTGCCTCTATTTGAATTATTAAAGTTTGAAACTCTTCATAAATAAGCGCAGTTTTTGACAAAACTCGTTTTAGATGTAATTTAGATGATTTTACTCCGGCTTCCCAGAGTCCACCAAAATGAGGTGAATAGGGCGGTATAAATTGCCATTCAATTTCTAGGGAATTTGTTAGTGACCATAATTTGTCTCTTAATTCAGGTGCATTTAAAAGAGATGCTAATTCTCGTTGAGCACCTATAAAATTGCTTCCATTATCTGAGAATATTTTTTCGGGTTTTCCTCTGCGGGACACGAACCTTCGTAAGGCTTGTAAAAATGCTTCAGATGAGAGACTTGAAATCAATTCTAGGTGTACGGCCTTGGTGCTAAAGCAAATGAAAAGACCTATGTAACATTTAGTGGTTTTGCATCCACGACCCTTTTTGTCTTTTATGAGAAATGGACCTGCATAATCAACACCCGTTATTGTAAATGGACTAGAAGGCATTACTCTAGCACTAGGAAGATTTCCCATAATAGGCTGAATGGTTTTTGCATTAAATCTAAAGCATCTTACACACTTTCTGACAGTAGCACGAGCTAAGTTGCGACCGGATGTGGGCCAGTAAATATCTCTTATAGTATTGAGAAGTAACTGAGCACCACCGTGTAGTAATATAAGATGTTGTTCTTGAAACAATAGTTTTGTGAAATGATGATTCCCATTAATTAGAATGGGGTGTTTTTTATTGAAATTGTAGTCAGAATACTTGAGTCTACCGCCAACGCGCAAAATATTCTGACGGTCTAGAAATGGAGTGAGACCACATAACCTATTCTTTGATGCCAGGTACTTGTTGTTTGATAAATCTTTAATTTCGTTACAGAATGATTGATTTTGACTAACCTTGATCAATGCATTTAGAGAATACTTTAGCTCCGATAATGTCAAAACACCGGTGTTGCGATTATTTCTGTTAGCACAATTATTTACAAATCTGAAGATGTAACTCGTGACTACACATCTTAGAGAAATTAGAGAATCGATCAAACGGAAAGCTCAAAGTATCTGGTGCATTTT
Source organism: Diabrotica virgifera virgifera (assembly GCF_917563875.1). Lineage (NCBI taxonomy): Eukaryota > Metazoa > Arthropoda > Insecta > Coleoptera > Chrysomelidae > Diabrotica > Diabrotica virgifera. Next base: position 171,431,475 of record NC_065449.1, on the reverse strand, counting down.
GAGCTAATAGAGTTTGAGTTTTTAGCTCTGGTAGGTGGTCTACTTTAAATTGTTCATTGGGCCAAAATTGTGAGCCTAGAATTATCCAAGATGGACCATGCCACCATGTTTCAGAATTTAATATTTGACTGGGAAACATGCCTCTTGAAATTAAATCTGCTGGATTTTCCTTGGTTGAAATATACTTCCACTGGTAATTTTTCGTTAGTGATTGTATTTCCGACACACGGTTACCTGTGAAAGTTTTTAGTAAATTTGGACTGGTTCTTACCCAAGCCAGCGTTATAGTTGAATCGGACCAAAGAAAATATTGATTAAATTTTAGATTTATGGAAGTCTGAACTTTATCAACTAGGCGAGCCAATAGCACGGCACCGCAAAGCTCTAGACGAGGAATACTGACTGTTTTTACAGGTGCAACCTTGGATTTTGCACACAACAAACTTACTTGTACCCTACCATTTTTATCGGAACTGCTAATATATACACAGGCACCATATGCACGTTCTGATGCATCACAGAACCCGTGCAACTGCAATTCTGTTGAATTGCATAATATAGCATGCCGTGATATTGACAAATTGTTCAATAGAGGAAGTTCGTTTTGCAAGCTGATCCATTTAGAATAGAGTTCTTCAGGTAGATTGTCATCCCAGGATAATTTATTGCACCATAGGTTTTGCATAATGATTTTACCTATGATAGTACATGGGCTTAATAGACCTAGAGGATCAAAGATTTTTGATATTGAAGATAAAATGGATCTCTTAGTGATTTTATGTTTAGACAAATTTGTATTGATATGATAAAATAAACTATCATTCGAACACGACCATATTAGCCCTAAAGTCTTGGTCTTATTGTCATCGCTTGGAAACTCTAAAATGTCGAAAGCTGAATCAGAATTTGATATATCCTTTAGAACTTGTGAGTTGTTGGAACACCATTGTCTCAGGTGAAAACAACCGGTGTCTAATACCTTGGATACATTGCTGCAAATCTCTTGAGCCTCTTGAATAGAATCAGCTCCGGTTAGCATATCGTCGACATAAAAGTCTTCCTTGATTATTCTTGCAACCTTTGGCTTGGAATCTTCAACCTCATTTGCTAATTGTACCAAACAACGTATAGCGAGAAAACTAGCTGAAGCTTGACCGTAGGTGACAGTGTTTAACTCGTACGTTTGTAAGGGTTTTGAAGGATCTTGACGCCATATGATCCGCTGCAATGATCGCTGTTCTGGATTTATTAGGACTTGCCGATACATTTTAGCGATATCGGCAGACACGACATAGGCATATTTTCGAAATCTCAAAATTATAGAAAATAGGTCGTGTTGAAGAATAGGTCCTAGTAGTTGAATATTATTTAAAGATATTCCATTTGTAGTAGGAGCAGATGCATCGAAAACAACGCGTAGTTTTGTAGTAACGGAAGATTCTTTTGTTACTCCATGATGAGGTATATAGTATTGACATTGACCATCATTTTGGTCTAATATAGCTGACATGTGATTGAGTTTCTCGTATTCGGTCATAAATTCAATGTATCGTGATTGCAATGTAGGATTTTTGACCAAACGTCTTTCAAGAGCATAGAATCGTTGCTCCGCGTGAATTCTTGATTCGCCTAAGCTTTCTGGTCCTTGTTTTAAGGGTAGATTTACAACAAATCGCCCTTTGGTATTTCTTGTTGTACTTGTTTTGAATATTTCTTCACATAAAATCTCATCTTGTGAAAAAACCTTGTGATTATCTAGTTCTTCAAGCTCCCAAAATCTAGCGAGAGCTTGAGACAGTGCTTGATTGGCACTAATATTGCATGAAACCGTATTGGGACTAGCGGCTCCAAGAGTTCCGGAAACAATCCATCCAAGTTTAGTTTCTTGTAGATGGGGCTTATTTTTCCCTAAGGATATTTTGTTGGCACCTAGAAGTTGCCAGAACAGATCCGCTCCAATAAGCATATCAATTGAAGAGGGTTTGAAAAACTCGGGATCTGCAAGTTTGATATTGTGGGGAAATTGCAACTCGGAGATACTAAGAAGGTTAGCTGGCACATAACCCGTAATTTCTGGTAAGATATAGCAAGTCAAACTGGCCTGGAAGGTATTATATTTGGATTTGATTGATACCTGGCACTTGGTTTTGACAGAAGAAATGTTATTGGTTATGCCGAATATTGACAAATTAGTGTTTTGAGTGGGAAGATTGAGTTTTTGTTGAATGCCTTCTGTTATGAAGGAAGTTTGGGATCCGCAATCAAGGAGAGCTCTAATTGAGTGAAGATTGTTTTGATTGTCACAAATGAGAACGTATGCGGTAGATAATAAAACCTGTCCTACCGATATAGAATTAGATACGCTGCTATTTAGTACATTTGTGCTCCCTTCACCTGAGCATTGCTCACTTAACGGAGTGTCATTTTTATCGTCATGGAGAAGTGTATTATGATTTGATTTGCACTTCTTACATGGACCCAATTTGCACTTATGTTTAGTGTGTCCTTCTCTTAGACAATTAGGGCATAATGTTGCTGTTTGATTAACGAACTGGATTCTATCGCAGACCGAAAGTTTTAGGCAATCGTTGCATCTGTATATTGAATGTTCACCCTTACAAAATGAACAAGTGTAGTGTCCAGACATGAAAACCTTTGTTGTCTTCGCGGTCCGAGAAACCTGATGTGATTTATTATTGTGTGTGTTAGGTGAAATATTATTTTTGTAATTTAAAGAGTCTACAAAATTAGCTCGCTCACGCAAAAATGTCAGAAATTGGTCGGAAGTAGGTGATTTGGTTGTATTACGCGTTTGTCTCGTCCAATCGCTTAGAGATGCGTTGTCGATTTTTTGACAAAACCAAAATATTAACAAACAATCCCAATTTTGAATAGATTGACCTAATTGCTGTATTGCTCCCAAATGTTTTGAGATATTGTCAGCTAATTGTTGTAACTTATCATGCGAACCCTTGTTAATAGATTCCAAAAGAAATAAAGCACCTATGTGATCATGCAATAGTTTTTTAGTAATATCGAATCTTTCGCACAACGTATCCCATGCTACTGTAAAGTTATCCGCGGTGTACCGAATGTTGCTTATAGATGCCGCAGCATTGCCTTCTAGAGCACCCCGCAAATAGAAAAACTTTTCAATATTGCTTAGGTTATTGTTCTGGTGAATAATGCTAGTAAACTCGAGCCACTGTTCAAACTGTCCGCTGAACTTTTTTAGAGAAATATCCGGCAGCTTTATACCACCTGATCGACCTGGTGCACATGTGGAACCGTCGTGATTTTTTAACAATAATTTTGCTGTAGCTATAATATTATAAAATTTAGTTTCAAATGAATCCAGCTCTTTACCGAGTTCATCTAGTGCAGCATTGTCAGACATTAATTCAATATCGCTATTAATATTTTTAAATTCTATTAGTAGATATGTAGAATCATTGACTCTCTCTTTTAGAGTAAAAATATCTAAATCAGTTAATTTGTCTTTTTTGAGTGTATCTAAATATTTTTCAAAGCTTGTCAGAGAGCGTTCGATGGTAGCTCTTTTTTGTTTTAAAATTTTTATATCTGAATCAGACATTTTAATTAGATAAAATAAATTTAATTAAATAGTAAAGATTTTAATTATTAATAAAAACCGTAAAAAATTCAAAATGAATTATATTTGATTATTTGTGTTAATTCTAATTAGATTTTATTTCAATTTCCTATTTAAATTTATTTAATTAATTTCTATTATTAACAAAGAAAAAATTTAAAATGAATTCGATTTAATAAAAAAGAAAAGAAAAAGTTATTATGAATTCGCCCTGTATAAAACTGTATCATAAAACATAACATGCAACCCTATGCATCGGCAATTAAAAACAGATAAAATATTTGGTAAACATCTGTGAGGGTGTAAGGAAATGAGAGACTCACTTTCTTTATCGCTGCGCTGCCTGGCTCGCTGGGGCACTCAAGAAGGGTCGGTGTCGATTCTAAAAATAGCTCTCGTCTCGGGATGTGGAATGATGAGTTTAAAATCGACTATTTGGCGGCCCTTAATGTTGGAATGTATTTTTTTTAATTAATACACTTAATTAGTATTTATTGCACTGGAACGCATTCGCTCGTGAGGACCATGAAAATGATGTTGATTGCTGAGATGAATTAAGAAATTGTTGCACTTTGATTTGACGAATATATTGAAATAAAATATTATACAAAAACATGTATGCTACACTCAAAGTCTTTAGATGAACTGTTGACTGCGTTCCTTCTTCCTTCGTTGGGATGGCAGAGGGGCAAAGGGAACATACATTAAAAGGCGCACACATCAGGGGCGGCGTTGCACAATGGCTCGAACAAGGCCTACTGGGGAAACCACGTTAAAAAAACGCGCTAAGTGCACTATCTCAAAGGTGGTGTGGAAACGTGTGCGCATATGATGACGATTACAACTTTTTGAATCGTTGTATCTCAAAAACGGTAACTCTTACGAAAAAAAGTATTAAGATATTTTTTATAGATAATTATCTAATCTACATTTGTTGTTAGAACTAATTTTATGATAAAACTTACCGTTTCGCTGAAAATCGCGTAAATTTTTTAGCTCGGGTTGGATTTATGAGGACTTTTTAGATTTCATTTATGATGGTAATTTGAACAATCCTGCCAATTTTCAACTTGATGGTAATTTTGTACCCTCGGATGTGTAAGTTGACCGGAGTAGAATCCTTTTTTCAGTTTGTTGAAAGAATTTCTTGCCTATCCTATGCTTGCTTTAATCTTTTCTGTGTATTCATTATTTTCATTAATTATTGCACCCAGATATTTATATTTTTCAACTTTTTTAATGTTTTCCATGTTCCGTGTTTTCCATGTATTGTTATTGTTAATAGTCCAGAAAGCCACTGCGCATCCGCTAGGAAAAATATTCTGATTCGGATTTTTTGCACAATCTTACTCAAAAAGGGCCCCTTTTAACAAATTTTCATGTTGCCAGGTCCAAAAATGGGTCAAACATTTTTTAAACGTTTTTTTTTTGTTTTTTTCCTAAAATTATGTTTTTTGCATTGAACAAAGTTTTCTTAGGTTTTTTGGTTCATTTCAAACAGAAAAGGTCTTTAGTGACTTTTCTCTAAAGTTGATATTTTTGACATATAAGCGATTAAAAATTTAAAAATTGCTAAATCGGCCATTTTTGACCCTCAAAAACTATGTGAAAACCTGAAATTTTCAATGTTGCCAAGGTAGGTAGATATATTCTTTAAACATCGATTGATGAAATGCTGAAGAGTTTTTGCAATACAATATCGAAAACCCCTTTGTTTTTTAATTGCTAATCAAGCGGGCGCGACACTGTTTTCAACCGTTGAATGTATATGTAATATTCGTAAATATCTGTGCGGAAAAATATTCTGAATCAATTATTTTTCAGCATCTTGCTTGAAAAGGTCCCCTTTTAACAAAGGGCCTAGCCGGGTAAGATGATGAAAAGTGCCCCCAACTCGATTCGAATTCCATATAGGTCACCGTTTAGCATATATAGTGAAACTAACTTTCTGAAATTTTTAGCCCCGTAGGTGGTCATGTGACCCACCTAGAGCCTAATTAGGCTTTTTCAGTTTTTATTTTTTATCTCAGCCGCATCGAGAACTAGCGAAAAACTTTAAATAAAAAAGTTGTAAGCTTGAAAAAAGTCTGTCCGAATTTTTTTTTTTTTTAATTTTTGGCAGGAAATTAAAATTTTAGAACGATTTTAAAATTTTAAATGAGTATAAAAAAATAACTAAGACATTCGTTTTCACGAAAAAAATATATAACGTGTATTTTTGCATAATATTTCACCCTGAATTTTTTCAAATTTTTAAAATTGGTGAAACGCACCTTAAAAATAAAAAACCGCATTTTTTCGGTTTTTTTTTCGTTTTTTGATACAATTTTATACATATTTTTCAAAAAAGGTAATACCGTCACTACAATAGGTAAAAAACTGAAAAATAATTGGGGTTTGCTTAATAAAATTTTTTTGTAATCCCATCCATTTTCAATATACAGGGCGTTGAAGAAAACAAAATTTTACACATTTTTTACGATTTTGCCGAAAGTACTGGCAACATTGTAATAAAATTTGGCGAGTTTTAAGAGGTAGTTGTTGTGCATTTTTTGACATACAATTAAGAATTTTATATTTATCATTAGCGCGTATACGGGTAATAGTCTGAACTTTTTAAAGATAGTACGCCACTGACATATTTCAAATTAACAATCCTTTTTGAATTCCTCGTTTAATTTGTGACAAAAAATCTATCTTCCTATTTTTTCATACGACGCGCCATTTTTATTCAAAAAATAAAACATCTTAACCCTGACAAAGTATTCGAACTTCTGTTAGTAGTTTCTACATCTACATACGTAAACTCGTACGTCCATTATAAAAACTAATTCGAATACTTTGGAAGCGTTAAGATATTTTATTTTTTGCAGCAAAACGGCGCCTCGTATGAAAAAAATGATAAGATAGTTTTTTTATCGCAAATTGAATGAGGAATTTAAAAATGATTGTTAATTTGAAATATGTCAGTGGCGTACTATCTTTTTTCTTTGAAAAGTTCAGACCATTACCCCTAAGCGCGCCAATGATGAATATCAAATCCTTAATTGTATGTCAAAACATGTACAATAACTACCTCTTAAAACCCGCCAAGTTTTATTACAATGTTGCCAGTAGTTTCGGCAAAATCGTAAAAAATGTGTAAAATTTTGTTTTCTTCAATCGTGTATCTTGAAAATGGATGGTGTTACAAAAAATTTTTATTAAGCAAACCCCAATTCTTTTTAAATTTTTTACCTTTTCCGTGACGGTGTTACCTTTTTTGAAAAATATGTATAAAATTGTATCAAAAGACGAAAAAAAAACCGAAAAAATGCGGTTTTTTATTTTTGAAGGTGCGTTTCACCAATTTTAAAAATTTGAAAAAATTCAGGGTGAAATATTATGCAAAAATACACCTTATATATTTTTTTCGTGAAAACGAATGTCTTAGTTATTTTTTTATACTCATTTAAAATTTTAAAATCGTTCTAAAATTTAAATTTCCCGCCAAAAATTAAAAAAATTTTCGCACAGAACTTTTTAAATCTTACAAATTTTTTATTTAAAGTTTTTCGCTAGTTCTCGATGCGGCTGAGATAAAAAATAAAAACATAAAAAGCCTAATTAGGCTCTAGGTGGGTCACATGACCACCTAGGGGGCTAAAAATTTCAGAAAGTTAGTTTCACTATATATGATAAACGGTGACCTATACGGAATTCGAATCGAGTTGGGGGCACTTTTCATCATCTTACCCGGCTAGGCCCTTTGCATGTTGCCAGGATCAAAAAGCAGTCAAAAATTTTTTTGTTTGTTTTTTCTTTAAACTAATTTTTTTTTAGTTTTTTTGGATCATTCCAAATAGAAAAGATCTTAAGGCCATCGGTACATAATTCGCAAATATTTTACAGCTATCCCTACTTTTTCTGTCTTTACACGGCAAATTACGTGTAGTAAAATTCACACTGGTATGGATAAGTAAATATTACTAATTAGAATGTCATTCTACTTGACAATGTCATCATTAACTTTAAAGAGATCGCTTTTGAATGTTCTTGGATAACTGTTATTTGTATAATTACAAATTATTAATTCAGTTAATAAATGTGATAATTTTTTCAGTAACTATGTATTCAGTGATTGTAATAATTTATATGTACAACAAAAATTAATACTCAATCGAGAAAAGAGGAAAAGTGTTAAAGTGATTTTTTAATAATATATTGTTACTATGGAACGCTTACAATTTTGAACATCTTTAACAAAAAAATACTTGGCTCGTAGAATATATCCTGGTCCATTCTCTGCTTGGATCGTCCATAAATAACAAACAATTAACTTTTTATTAAGTTCACGTCTTAAATCAATTATTTATCAAATACACTATCAATTTAATCAGCAACTCAAAATATTCCCGATGCCATGTCAAATATTTAAAACTGTCACTGTCTTGTCATCATATTCTATTTGACTCAGTGCGTTGTATGACAAAGATAGCGAATGTTCAATTTGGAAAATATCACCACGGACATAGTGTCCATTTTTTTCGAATCCTGAAAAAACTAATAAATATTTTTTAAAAATTTAAACGCAGAATTAAAGACTAATTTTTTATCGAGGGCCGAAAGTCCCTTAGAATATATAAAAAGTTTCTTTTGAATGAGATATTTGAAATTAAAAATCACACTACATTTTCTCTTAGTTTTTCACCCCTGTAACTAATTAAAATAAACATTATAAAGTTTTCAGGGACTTTCGACCCTCGGTAAGAACGTAATCTTTCATTCTCAGTTTAAATTTTTCAAAAATACTTATTAGTTTTCTTAGGATTCGAAAAAAATGAATCCCCATTTAAATACCATTGCAGCCGAAAATACGTACCCATCCCCTTAAGTAACTTTTCTCTATACGTGGTAGTTTTCGAGATAAAAGCGATTGAAAATTAAAAAATTGCAAAATCGGGCATTTTTAACCCTCAAAAACTATGTGAAAAAACGAAAATTTCAATGTTACCAATGTATATAAATACTCAATAAAATCTATTGATGAAATCCCGAAGAGCTTTTTGCAATACAATACCGAAAACCCCTTTGTTTTTTAATTGCGAATCAAGCGGACGCGACACTATTTTCAACCGTTTCATGTAGGTATATGGCAACATACAAATTTGTTAATAGGGAACCTTTTCAAGCAAGGTAGTGAAAAAAATTGAATCAGAATATTTTTCCGCAAATATACAGGGTGTCCCGAAAAGATTGGTCATAAATTATACCACGCATTTTCGGGTCAAAAACAGTTCGATTGAACCTAACTTACCTTAGTACAAATGTGCTCACAAAAAAAGTTACAGCCCTTTGAAGTTACAAAATAAAAATCGATTTTTTTTAATATATCGAAAACTATTAGAGATTTGTTCTTGAAAATAGACATGTATCATTGTTATGGCAGGAACATCTTAAAATAAAATTATAGTGAAATTTGTCCACCTCATAAAAATTTTATGGGGGTTTTGTTCCCTTAAACCCCCCCAAACTTTTGTGTACGTTCAAATTAATTCATTATTGTGGTACCATTAGTTAAACACAACGTTTTTAAAACTTTTTTGCCTCTTAGTATTTTTTCTATAAGCGAGTTTTTATCGAGATGCGGCTTCTTTTTTAATATATTTACATAAAAATTGTATGGGGGTTTTGTTTCTTTAAACCCCCCAAATGTTTGTGTACGTTCCAATGAAACTATTATTGTGGTACCATCAGTTAAACACAGTGTTTTTAAAACTTTTTTGCCTCTTAGTATTTTTTTGATAAATCACCTTTTATCGAGATGTGGCTTCTTTTTCAAAATAAACCTAAAAATGTAAATTATAAATAAATTTTCAGATTATTAACAGGTCTCCATAATCGTACTTAACCATATACAAGTATGTGGTGGATTCGACAAATATTCAAAATATCTCAATAAACGCTGGCTTATCGAAAAAGTACTGAGAGGCCAAAAAGTTTTAAAAACATTGTGTTTAACTAAAGGTGCCACAATAATAATTTAATTGGAACGTACACAAAAGTTTGGGGGGGCTTAAGGGAACAAAACCCCATAAAATTTTTATGGGGAGCACAAATTTCACTGTAATTTTTTTTTAAGATGAAGCTACCACAAAGATGCCACATGTCCATTTTTAATAAAAAATCTTTAAGAGTGTTATATATGAAAAAAAATCGATTTTTATTTTGTAACTTCAAAGGGGTGTAACTTTTTTTGTGTGCACTATTGTATATAGGTAAGTGAGGTTCAATCAACCTATTTTTGACCCAAGAATCTGTGGTATAATTTATGACCAATCTTTTATTTACGCATATTACATTCAATGTTGTAATATACATGTAACGGTTGAAAATAGTGTAGCGGCCGCTGGATTATCAATTAAAAACCAAAGGGCTTTTCAATATTGTATTGCAAAAAACTCTTCGGGGTGTCATCAATCGATGTTTAAAGAATATCTATCTACCTTGGAAACATTGAAATTTTCAGTTTTTCACATAGTTTTTAAGGGTTAAATATGGCCGATTTCGCAATTTTTAAATTTTTAATCGCTTATATGCCAAAAACTATCGACTTTAGAGAAAAGTGACTAAAGAACTTTCCTGTTTGGAATGATCAAAAAAACAAAAAACTTTGTTGGATGCAAAAAAAATAATTTTAGGAAAAAAACAAAAAAAAAAACGTTTAAAAAATTTTTTACCCACTTTTGGACCTGGCAACATCCAAAGGACCCCGCAACACTCCTTATGGAAAAGTGGTCCCAGTCCAATTTAACGAAAGTTTGGTCAATGATACTTCTCGATGTGTAGATTAAAAAAGTCCATGGGACCTGGGTCTGAATAACTACTATTCTCGAGCTACAGCCTTCTGCAGTTATTGGATTCGAGGTCGGACGTTGAATGCACTAATTCACAGTCAAGTGAACGAAAATATTTATAATTGGAAGAATATAGACTCATTTTCTTCATGCATACTTGCGTCTTGTATATGAATTTGTGGTCAAAAATCGATGCATCGTATTTTAGTCTTCAGGAAACCTCCGAAAAGTCCTCAGAAATCCAAAGAAGTGCGATATAAAATGTGCTACTAGAGTGCTGTAAGAATTATCATGTTTTTATGAATGCTTCACAGTTATGCAATACCAGCAAAGCTGCAATTCCGCCTTACCTTTAGAATACTACTGAACAGTGGCGGATCTAGGGGGGAATGGGGGAATTCCCCCCGTAACACGGTCTAGAACTAAAGAAAAAGTTGTCGGAACATAAAAATACATTAGCTGACATGAAACTTATCCCGCATATCAGATATGATGGTAGGGGAGCCCAAGCGGGGATTTTTGCAGTAACTTGAGCGCGTCAGATTATCATATGGGGAGAACCCTGGTACGTTGTAGATGTATATATAATCATATATTGGCTGTTAACACAGGGGAGTTCGTTAAGGGGGGGCCCGAAAAAACAATCTCTCCTTAAAAATATTCGAAATTGTCAGATTAAGATAAGGTAAGTTAAGGGCATGCAAAACAGTGTATATTTCAAAAATCTGACGTTTTGAGCGGGGCGTAAGGAAATGGGTGAGTTAAAAAGTTTCACAAAAAAAAAGCGAATAATTCGCGAAATGAACGTTAGATCGAAAAACTAAAAAATACGTGTTCAATATTTTACAAAAATCTATCGAATGATACCAAACACGACCCCCCACGGAGAAGGGTGGGGGGTATATTTAAAATTTTAAATACAAATCCCGCGATATTTCGCAAAATAAACATGAAATCGAAAAACTGCAAAATACACTTAGGGCCGGTATTTCAATAGCTACTTAAGCTTTTGCTTAGCTAAGCCTGTGTCAAAAGTTAAGGAGAAGCTTAAGCTGGGTGCCGTATTTCCATCATTCTCTAAATATATAACTAAACTGATGCTCAACTGTAAATTTAATTGGTTTGGTACCTCTGAATACGTCAAATTGCCAGAGCTAACTGTTCTGAGGTAAAAACCACCACTGTTGACATTTAATGTTATCTTGTCATCTGTATCAATGTTATTTTTACTTCACTTAATTTTGTGTACATGGTACATGTTTTTTTTTATTGTCTATAGTGTTTTTAGTTTATTGTCTATATTTTCTCTGGTTATATTTTTATTGTTATTTTGTTTGCATAAGCAATAGATCCGTCTTTGTAATTTTGTTTATTGGATATATTCCTTAAAATGTCAAATTGGAATGTAAGTTTATTTTTGTAAAATAAATATACCTACCAAGCATTGTAGAAATAAACAATTTTCATGTGCCTACACATTCCAAAAGTAGTCAGAATTTTAATAATCGTTATTACGATTAATAAATTAATAGATCATTATTTAATAATCCAATAATAACGTTATTACTTAAAAGTTGGTTTTCAAAACAACTATATATTTAATAATCTATAGAAGTAACCTCAAAAAACAGAAAACAAATTTTAAGCAAAGGCTTAAACCAGCTCCCGCGCGAGCTTAAAATTATTTGGTTTAAGCCTAGGCTTAAGCCTCAAATTGAAGTGGAAATACAGGCATCTAAGCTTAAGCAAAGGCTTAAAGTAAGCTTTGGCTTAAGTGAGGTTGGAAATACCGGCCCTTAATCAATATTTTTGAAAAATCTATCGAATGGTATCAAACACGAACCCCCACGGTGGTGGGGTGGGGGGTTACTTTAAAATCTTAAATAGGAGCCCTAAATTTTTATTCTATATTTGGATTCTTTATGTAAAAATAAGCAACTTTTATTCGAAACATTTTTTCAAATTCTGGATAGATGGCGCTATAATCGGAAAAAACGATTGTTGGAAATGGAAAATTAAATTAAAAATAGAAAGTCCCCACTAAAATGGAAAACTTTACTTAACTTTTTTTTGTCTTAGGACCTACTCTTCACAACCCAATAGGTCCCCAAAGCGCTCGAGTGACTGCACATTTAACATACTTCGCCCCCCTACTATAAGTCAAGTAGAGAACATGGACTTGATCTCAATACGAAAAAATCAAAGTACCTGGTAGTCAGTAAACGCTAAATATTAATGTTGTTCTGAAGCTATTTCTTTGGGGCATTTTTGTAATTAACTATTCTAAATGGGAAAGCCAAATTTCAACTAAAAAAATGGTTTTATTTTGACAACGACGTCCGATGTGGACGTCGAAACGTTAATAAAATAATTTTTCTTAATTGTGGCTTACTTTCCATTTATAATAGTTAATTGCTAAATATTAATTACAATTGTCCATGGAAAAATTGGGTTAAAGTCATCTTCGACTATCGTTACGTATCGTACGTTAATATTTTGCTGATTTCGGTTAGATGCATCATATGTCTTGTTAACTAACGACCTATCAGGATATTATTTAACATTGAAAATATAGAAAATATTTGAACTCTTATGAATCCCGGTTCATCCATATTCTCATCAAGTTGAAACTCTTCGTCATTGTCACTAATTATTTTATCTTGTATGTAACGGTGCCAGTTTAATTTGATATATCTCAATCGTAAGGTATTTTAGGTCTTCTAAGTCAAAAATAGGAAGATGGCAAAATCATGATTATGAAGCTTTCTCTATTGACCATTTCTTCTAATCAGATTATCAATCTCAACTCTATCTTGTACAACATTAGGAATTAATTACCTCTGTAATAATTGTTGAGCATCTTCAGCTGTAGCACCTTCCATTGTACAATATTTTGTATTAAAAAGTTCATCATTACTGGTTCTAGAACCCCTAGTGGACCTCGGCCTGTTCAAAAATCAGCTTCTGTTCCTTCATATCCTTCGCTTTGGTTTTCCAATTTCGTACTCTTAACACCCGTAACTCGTCTTCCACCTTGTCCTTAAATCGTACTCTGGACCTACGTATTTTCCTCACACCATCCGGTCCTTGGTTATAAATGAGTTTTGATGGCTTCATCTCTTTATTCTCGTTAAATGAAGAACAATTTTTTTCTTTAATTTTGGAGCATTTTACGGGTGGAATTACCCCATTTCTCCCCTAGATCCGCCACTGTTAAGTAGTATTCTAAAGATCAGGCGGAACTGCAGTTTTGCTGGTATTGCATAACTGTCAAGCACTCATGAAAACATGATAATTCTTACATCGCTCTAGTAGGACATTTTATATCGCACTTCTTTAGCTTTCTGAGGACTTTTCGGAGGTTTTCTGAAGACTAAAATATGATGCATTTATTTTTTACTACGAATTCATATACAACACGCAAGTATGCATGAAGAAAATAACTCTTTCTTCTTCCAATAATAAATATTTTCGTTCACTTGACTGTGAATTAGTGCATTCAACGTAAACCGAGCATTCGAATCCAATAACTCCAGAAGGCGGTAGTTCGAGAATAGTAGTTATTCAGACCCAGGTCCCATGGACTTTTTTAATCGACACATCGAGAAGTATCATTGACCAAACTTTCGTTAAATTTGACCGGGACCACTTTTCCATAAGGAGTGTTGCGGGGTCCTTTGTTAAAAGGGATCCTTTTTGAGTAAGATTGTGCAAAAAATCAGAATCAGAATATTTTTCCTAGCGGATGCGCAGTGGCTTTCTGGACTATAAGTCGTTGTACATTATTAATAACAACCATTTTGTACATAAACAAATTGGTCTGTCCTTTTATTGATTGCGCATTATAGTACTTACAGTGTATGAAGGTGAAAATCTACTATTACCTCCTAGGTCTGGATCCCGCGTATGAAAAAAAAAGTTGATTAATAGCAAGCTGAAAATTTGTTAATAGCTTAAGGGTGTCTAGTCGGATAAACTTTGATATATGAGAACACTGGAACAGGGGCAGTTTTAATTGTGGAACAGGTTAAAAATTTGGAACGGTCACACCACAAAAACGGCACATTTATTTTGTCCTACAGAACAGACTTAAACTCTCCGAACAGAGATTAAACTCTCATGCAAAAATCAGACTGCTATATATCACCTGTCATAATTCCTGTCATTTGACATATTCTACATGTCCCACTCATTAAAACGCCCATTTGGTGATAAATAGCAGTCTGATTTTTGCATGAGAGTTTAATCTCTGTTCGAAGAGTTTAAGTCTGTTCTGTCGGACAAAATACATGTGCCGTTTTCGTGGTCTGACCGTTCCAAATTTTTAACCTGTTTCACAATTAAAACTTCCCCTGTTCCAGTGTTCCCATATATCAAAGTTTGCCCGACTAGACACCCTTAAACTATTAACAAATTTTCAGCTTGCTATTAATCAGCTTTTTTTTCATACGCGGGATCCAGACCTATCCAATTTCGGACGTAAGTAGAACAATTTCATAAATCGATAGAGGGGCAAATTTGTTATCTCAAGTTATTAAAATACATCAATACTTTTTGTAGAAGTAATACGTTAATATAAAAGTTTTTAATTTTTCGTGAAAAAACGCATGAATTAAAGCGGTTTTTCATAAATAACTCAAAAACTATTAAGTTTTTACAAAAAAGTTATCATTATCAAAATTGAAGCTAATAAAAAAAATCTTATAATATTATGGTATAGTTAGACCCAAACCCAGACATCCAAAGTGAAAGTTATCCTCCAACACCAAATTGTTCTATATGGTCCACATAATGTTCAGAAAAAAGTCACACCATTTTGAGCGTCGGGTTTGAGGGGGGGGGGGAGTTTTAAGTTTTTCGTCAATATTTCTAAAATTAAGCGGTTTAGCATGAACAACCCTCTACACAAAATTGTTCTACATTAAATTTGAAATAAAAAAGCCCTATGCATAACCCTTCTAAAATGAACGGTTCCAAAGTTTTTTTTTTATTTGTGACTTTAGCACTTAGCTATTTAGCCAGATACAACTTGATAATAATTAATACTAATACAAAAAAAACTATTAAACCTAATACAAATCATTAAAAAGAAAACCATATTATTCTAATTTACTTAATACTAAATAAAAAAAGTGTCTATCTATACCTACTATTGCAAACAGGTCATAATAGTCAAAAGAAAAAAAACCTCTTAAAAATTCCTACAAGACATTACTATAAATAGGGAAAAGGAGGAAAAATAAACAATTGGGTAAAAAAAAGGTTAACGATATTGGATAAAATTGATTAGACATAAATTTGTACTATGTATAAATTTGATTAGACAATCATATACTCTTTTGTCATTAGTAGCCAATAGGTGATTTATTTGGTAAGGAGGAAATATTTGCAGCGTTTGCAAGCTGCTTAAAAGAGTTCCTGAATGCTGAGTATATTTGAAACAGTTAAAAAAGATACGATTAAGATCTCCTTGTTCTTGACATGTTTCACATAAGTCTGAATTGTAAATTTTGATTTTAGCAAGATGAGTAGGATAACAAGCATGACCAAATCTCAATCTTATTAAGGTTGTTATATATTTACGGATGTTATTAAATTTCTTAAACCATCTCGAATTTGGAATTTGTCGTTGTATATAAACATATTGTGTTGTTGAGTGGTTACAAAAAGTTTGCCAATAAGTTTTCCAACGATCTATTTGATTTCTTTTAGAGATACAAAAAGTGTCAGGAATACAAATTCTCTCCTCTGGTACAATTTCAGCTGAAGAGGTTATTGCAGCTTTAGCTAAAGAATCAACATGCTCATTATATTTTATACCAACATGAGCTTTTACCCAAATAAAATTAGTAGTTTTATTTTTATTTTTAAGCTTGACAAGCATGTTCTTAATTTGGTAAATTAAAGGATTAGAATTATAATTGGGTAACTTTGAACTTTTGAGAGATAATAAAACTGACAATGAATCGGATATTATTAACACTGAATTATTGTTTAAACTATCGAAATATATCAAGGATTCAAGAATTGCAATTGCTTCTGCACTAAAAATTGAGCAATTAGAAGGTAATTTGAACATTTTTTTCTGTTGACTTAGATGGAATGTAGAAAGCACATCCGGTCCCTTCCGATGTTTTGGATGCATCTGTATAGATTACAGTTGCTTTAGGCCATTTGTCTATAGAGGAATTCAAGATGCATGAATCTAATAATGAACTATTATAATATGTCGGTATATGTATATCAGGTTCATAAAAAAATGCGAAATAGTCGTTAGTATCAAGGTTATTGATATTGTTGATATACTTATTGTTGCACATGGTTCTAAAGGCTGTACACAGGGTTGGTGTATTTTTATGAGTCCAGTAACTGTTTGTTAGATCATCTGTGTTTAGTGAGCTTATGCTAGAATACAAGGGATTATTGATACATGCAATTTTCACAACAAATTTTTCACTCAGATAATCTCTTCTAAAATTCAAGGGAGTTTCTAAAGCTTCAACATGCAATGGAGCTATTGGAGTAGACTTCATTGCTCCCATACAGGTACGTAGAACAGTACGTTGAAATACATCAATTTTATTTAAAATTTGTTTACTTGCTGATCCATAAAGTATACATCCATAGTCCAGAATAGATCTGATGTAAGATTTGTAAAATAGTAAAGCTGTTTCTACATCAGCTCCCCACCAAGTTTTAGAAATGGATTTTAAAAAGTTTAGACCTTTATTGCTTTTGTCAAGCATATACTCGATGTGTAATTTCCAAGTTAGCTTTTGATCTAGAAACATGCCTAGATACTTTATTGACTTGCAGAAATTTAAAGTTTGGCCATTTAATAAAATAGTATTTGTGTTAGGAATATTATGTTGTGAAAAAATACACACATTAGATTTACTAGTGGATAAATTAAAACCATTTTCACAAAACCATTTTGAGAAATGTTCATGTTATTTTCTTAAGATTGTAAGGGAGGGTTCATATTTTGTCCTTTCTGTATATATGAGGAAGTCATCCGTATATTGGATTGTTTTGTAAGTAATATTTGGTGCATTAAGGCTATGAAAATCAGCCGTATACAGATTAAAAAGAAAAGGGCTTAAGACTGATCCCTGAGGTAATCCCCAACTATTATAGCTTGGTCCAAGAAGTTCATTGTTATGGTTTCTAACGTATAGGCGTCTTTCAATGTAGAAATTAAGAATAGTTTGTGCTAGTTTTATGGGTATTTGAAACTGATTGATCATTTTGTCTTTTAATCGAGGTAAACACACACTGTCATAAGCGCCTTCTCTATCTAGTGATAAAGTAGGCAAATAATTATTTTTAGAAAAATTACCCTGTATGTCCGCTACAAGTGTAGCTAGAGCATCTAAAGCTCCACATCCTCGTCTGTATCCAAATTGATTGTTTGGTAATAACTTTTTAGTATGGACCCACCATTCTAGTCTGTTTTTTAACATACGTTCCAAAGTTTTAAATACACACGAAAAAAGAGAAATGGGTCGATAAGATTCGGCTGAATTTGGATCTTTTGTAGGCTTTAGAATCGGAATAACAATTATGTCTTTAAAAATATTTACGTCAGAATTGTCTTGAACTATACGATTAAAAATGTCCAATAGAAAATGTTTTGCTACTTCTGGAAGATTTAAAAGCATGGAGTATTTGATATGATCGTATCCTGGACTATTATCTTTACGATTATTTATAGCGAAAATTAGTTCATTGTAAGTGAAAGGTTTTAAGAGAAAATGATTTTTATCAGCTGGGGTTGATGCTATGGAGCTGGGAATTATTTCAGGGTTCGCAGTTGGGGGTGCAACTTTAATAAGAAAGTCATCCATCCATTTCTGATCTAAAGATTTTATGTTTGATACCGGTTTTCTGTAAAGTTTTTTAGCTTGATTCCAAAGAGTTGTAGCTGATGTATTTTTATTGAGCGAAGAGACCCATTCAATCCAATGCTTTTTGGCTATACTTTTTAATGTTTTTTTGGTTCTAGCTGCGATCTCTTGATATTGAACATAATTTTCAAAATTACTTTTTTTCTTGTAATTTATTAGAGCCAATTTTCGTTGTTTGATAATATTGTCACAATCAATATTCCACCAAGGAGGTG
This sequence comes from Diabrotica virgifera virgifera, assembly GCF_917563875.1. Lineage (NCBI taxonomy): Eukaryota > Metazoa > Arthropoda > Insecta > Coleoptera > Chrysomelidae > Diabrotica > Diabrotica virgifera. The sequence goes on along the minus strand of NC_065449.1, from coordinate 171,412,904 downwards.
GGTGCCTTTTACATTTATAAGCTTTATATTGGGGTATAGCTGCTCCCGCAGCCGTATTTATATTATTTATGAATAAAGAGTACTTATCAATTAGATTATCCGAGTGAAAATTGTTTGTATCGTGTAAATTTTGAATAGTAGAGGTATATAACGCCCAATTGGCTTTTTTAATATTCCATTTATTTTTAGGAGATATTTCATTTTCATTAATTGCAAAAAGAAGTTCTATAGATATGACAGTGATTTGATCCTAGAGTGTCAGGAATGACATTCCAAGATGTCTTGTTAACCAATTCAGGTAAACAAAAAGTTACATCGACAGCTGAATATTGTTGATCAGGACGTCTCAAAATTGTAGGTTCGCCATTATTTAAAACTGTTAAATTTAAATCATCTGCGACATTTATAAGTTGTTACCCTATGGTATCATTATTATGACAACCCCATGTAGAGTGGTGTGTATTAAAGTCACCACATATAATTAAAGGACTCTCAAATTGTTCAAAAATTTTAGTCCAATCGTCATATTTTGTTTGTATTTTTGGAGTTTTATAAATAGATAAAAAATTTAGCAATAAAGTTCCATATTTAACTTGGATAGCACACACTAAAATATTTTCATTGTAATTTATATTGTTGTTCTGAAGCTATTTTCTTGTGGCATTTTTATAATCAAGTATATTCAAATGGGAAATAAGCCACAATTTTACCTAAAAATGATTTTATTAACGTTTCGACGCCCAAGTCGGGTGTCGTTGTCAAAATACAAAATAATACTAAATAAACAAAAATGTTGTTGCTTAGTAAAAAATTCTTCTAATAATTTATTTAATCTGACTCATTTATATCGGCAATTCAGACACGTATTATACATTTTAAAGTAGACGACTTTAAAATGATATTGCCAATATTGATGAGTTTATATTGTAATTTATATTGATATTTATAGTAATTTATATTGATCTTATGTTCAACAAAACGAAGAGATTTGTGTACCAAAATTGCCACACCAGCGTAGGCATCGTTTCTGTCATTGCGGACTATATTGTAACCACTAAAACTATATTTTTGATTTCTTTTGAACCAAGTTTCACTTATAATAGCAATGTCAATATTTTTATCATAAAGAAATTGTACCAGACTATTTTTGTTAGCTATAGCAAAACGTGCATTCCATTGCATTATATTTAAATTTCGTGTTTTGGGCATTTTATTGGGTTTTCAAAGTATCCTCCAATACCTGTTCGATGCTACTTGTAATTAATTTAATATCTATAGGTTGTCTATTGTTACTTGAAAGAATTTTATTTAAAAAGTCCACGATAAAAATGGATAAGTTGCTAGCTATACTACTCTTCTTGGTTTCCAAACAAGCGTAGTTTGGTTTATTTGAATTTATCGGCAAAGGTTGTGGAGGTCCAACGGAGAATGGAAATAATGGTTCGTGGATAGGTGACTGGATAGTGGGAGAGTTTGATTTTCTCTTCTTTTTCATTGGAGGACTAAAGTTTACAGGATCGGGTTTGGAAAGGAAATTATTTTGATTGCAATTAGTATTTTTAGGGATTTGATTAAGTTGTGATAATGACATACGATGGTTGTTAGGAAGAACTGGAAAATTTTGGTCATAATTTGTTAGCGGTGAAAAAGAGTTGTGACTTACTAGACTGGATAAGGAGTTTTCAGAAATTTCTTTAGCTTCTTTAAAGGAGGTTTTTTGCTGTATCATTATATTTCTGATTTTTTTTTATTATCGTAAGAGGGACACTTTTTTGAGATAGAAACATGATCTTTGCTTTTACAGTGTATACAAAAAGTTAAATTTTTATCACAATTATGTTTATCGTCTTTAATTTCTCCACAATTGATACACTTTTCTTCAGTACTGTTACACTGCTTAGATACATGCCCATATCTAAAACATTTGAAGCATTGGGTCACTCTTCCTACAAATTGTTCGACAGGAAAAAAGACTCGATTAAAAGCTACTCGATCAGGTAAAATATTCCCCTCAAAAGTAATAACAATAGTTTTTTTTGGTAAAATTTCAAATGTTCTGTCTTCTTTTTGGACTTTTCTATTTAATCTGTAGATATTAGTGACACGTGAGTGTGATTCTATATTTTCCATAAGATAGTTGATATCGTAACGAGTATCAACATCTCTTACTAACCCTTTAATTTCAAGTAAGTGATTTGGAATAAATGCTTTTAAATTTTCTGACTTTAGGAGGGGATGTTTAACTAAATTATTTGCTTCTAATAATGATTTTAATAAAACCTTAATCCGGTTTCGGTCTATACTCTTAATTTCCAATATGTTATTAAGTTTAAATTTTTTAAAAAGGATATGGGCAACTGTCATTGCATGCAATTTTCCTACATTATTTTCAGTACTTTCTATGTATACCCAAATATTTTGTACATTGTACTTATCTGAAAGAATATTGAAAGTTTTTGGTTCCAACTGCTTTGTTTTCTGGAGGTTACTATCACTTGGATTGTTACTAGTATCATTTGAAATTAAAATACTGTTATCCATATCAGCATCTGTCGTCACAAAAGACGTCGGTTGTGTAGTTTTGTCCCCCATCGGGGACCGATATTTATTAGTTGTCAGAATACACTTGTCTTCTTAATTGACTTTTCACTAAAATTTTCAAGTTTACCTATATAAGTAGGTATACAATTTTATTCACTGACCAAAACTGTTACTATTTCAACTCGTATGAAAGTTTAAATAGTACTTTTTTGGGCTAAAAATGTTAATTTTTACTAGGAGTAGATTTTACTTCGTACTATCAGTTTGAAGTTTAAAACGTCGGGTTCCAAAGTTACGGAGGTAGTATAGTATAATTGGTCCAAAAAAAGGCCTAACCCAGACATCCAAAGTAAAAGTTTTCCTTCAACACCAAATTGTTCTATATGGTCTGCATATTGTTCAGTAAAAAGTTACACCATTTTGAGCGTCCGGTTTGGGGGGGGGGAGATGGGGGAGAAGCCGGTAAATTAGTAGTTTTTTTACGTTTTTCGTCAATATTTCTAAAACTAGGCTTTAGCGTAAGGAATGTTCTATAGAAAAATGTTCTACATAACATTTAAAACAAAAAAGGTTCTATAAATAATTGTTATAAAATCAACGGTTCCAGAGTTACGGAGGGTGAAAAGTGGAGGTTTTCGATACTTTTTATATTGACCGATTTCTTCCCCCTCTCCCTCCCAAACCCGACGCTCAAAATGGTGTGACTTTTTTCTGAACATTATGTGGACCATACAGAACAATTTGGTGTTGGAGGATAACTTTCACTTTAGATGTCTGGGATTTTGGTATAGTTATATCATAAATATTGCCCAAAAAATATAAAAAGTATCGAAAACCTCGACTTTTCACCTTCCGTAACTCTGGAACCGTTGATTTTATTACAATTATGTATCCAACATTTTTTGTTTTAAATTTCATGTAGAACATTTTTGTATATAACATTGTTTACGCTAAAGCATAGTTTTAGAAATATTGACGAAAAACGTAAAAAAACTACTAATTTACTGGCTTCTCTCCCATCTCCCTCCCAAACCGGACGCTCAAAATGGTGTGACTTTTTTCTGGACATTGTGTGGACCATATAGAACAATTTGCTGTGGAAGGATAACTTTCACTTTGGTTGTCTGGGTTATGCCATCTTTTGGATCAACTATACTATACTATAACTCCTACTTGAAAATCCTTTTAATATTAATTCAAAGTGAGTTACAGGTTCTCGCAATAAAATTTAAGCTTTAAACCTAGGTTTATTTATCTAGCATATTTTTATCCTACAAAAATTTAAAAAACAAGTAAAATATTTGCTAACAAAAAAACTTAAATTTCATCGTGTAGCATTTTTTACTATATCGAGTACATATTTTTGTCCAAAGAAAATTAAATTTACGAAAATTTGGAAGATTCTGATTTTTTTTTAGATAATATCTTTTTTTTGTCAAAAATACCTATGCATTCTAAACCGGTCAAAATATTTGAGGTCATTACTTACGCTAAAGTATAGAAGGTCTTATAGGGATTACTATAAATTTTAATTTTTGTGGGAATGGCCTCTTTTATTTTTCTCTTTTTCCTAAAAAATTCGAAAGTCCTCTAATTTTCATCATAACGTGCTTAATTTTGATGCTATTAACTTCTTCTGGAGCTCATCTGGTATTCCTGAGTACTTTGACTTTCTTCTTCTTCTTTTTCTTTTATATAGGCAGTACTGCCTGTTTTTCTTCAACGGTGCTATTTAGTCTGTCCCTAAATTGTCATTCCAGATTTTCCTTGGGCGTCCTATACTTTTCTGCCTAACGGTGACATGTCCCTGGCTATTCTTACTATCCTTGATTCAGACATCCTGCTTATGTGTGGATTCCACTCTGCTTTTCTGTTCTTTACCCAGGTATTTATATTGTCTACCCCACATATTCGTCTGATTTCCTCACTTCTTACCCTGTCCTGTAGTCCTTTTCCAGCAATCCTTCTTTTGGTCTCCAGATGTCTTTGTGTTTTGTTTGTATCTGGTTTTGTTTCGGCCGTGTAAGTCATAACTGGTCTAATAACTGACTTATACAGTGATGAGCGCGCTAATAACCGGCAAAATAGCTCAAAAGATGTAAAACATAATACATTGCGAAACAAAAAGAGATGAAACTAGTGGAGGTGGAAATTATCGTTATAAACGTCTAAAATAACATTACATTACATAGTTTCCCACCTTTAGACGTATCAGAGGAGTATGACAACTGTCACTGTGACATTAGAATTTTATAAAATACTCCTGTCATAGACGTCAAAAGGTGAGAAACTATGTAATATAATGTTAATTAATACGTTTATAACGATTATTTTGGCGAATGGATTTAGTGTCCGCAGTCATATAAACCCAAATAAACAACAACAATAACGATTATTTCATTCATAGGAGATTCTGACCAATAGAAAGCTACAGAAATCTAAATTAAACTTATAATTATTCTATCTTTTAGTAAAGTCGTCCCAGGAACGCAACTCATCAATATTGGCAATATCATTTTAAAGTCGTCTACTTTAAAATGTATATACGTGTCTGAATTGCCGATATAAATGAGTCAGATTAAATAAATTATTAGAAGAATTTTTTACTAAGCAACAACATTTTTGTTTATTTAGTATTATTTTGTATTTTGACAACGACACCCGACTTGGGCGTCGAAACGTTAAAAAAATCATTTTTAGGTAAAATTGTGGCTTATTTCCCATTTGAATATACTTGATTATAAACTTATAATTTTTGATAATTTCCCGTCGTCAAGTATATTACGTCAGATACCCTTCGTTGCTACGAAAAAATACATTCAGTGACATTAATGACGATTAATGCTTTAAAAATTATAAAAGTGATGACTCTCAACCGTCAAATATTTATAACAACTGTGTATTTAATTGTACTAATTTGTACTTACATAAATAAATTACAATAAAATTTTGGTTTTGAACAGTTTTATTCATGAAATAATCGCAACAAATTGCACTCGATCTCTAAAATTAATATAGAATTTTTGCCCTCGTGACACTTTTACATAATCATAAAACTGTCAAAGTGTCACTCGGGAAAAATTCAATAATTTTAGAGCTCTTGTGCAATTACTACTGACTATTTCACTCATCTTAAAATTTTCACATAATCTGACCAATCACAAACCAAAGACAGCTTGTGTTATCGCGAAAACACCAACTGTCTTTCAATTCTGATTGGTCTATCAGCTTCGTATTTTCAACGACGTAACCATGGATACCGATCGCAAAGCAAAGTTTGACGTTTGCCAAAAAAATTATTGTAGCTGTATACGTCAAAATGAGTCGTTTCGGTGGTACTTCAAACGAAGTTATAAACCAAAACATTGAAGAAAATATACCGAGTAACACAAGAAAATCTAAATCTTATATATGGAGACAATTTATGATGTTCTGTGTGGATCGCAACTACAAATTAGATGCAGAAAATAACAACGAAAGACTAGCATTCATTCTAAAAGACTGGGCCTTCAACATGCGAAAAATTGATGGTAGTGATTACAAGGAGAGTGTTATTAAAACCATATGGAACACTACTGCAAAATTGGTACAAGAAAAATATTTCTGTGAGTATCAGAGACATATTGATCCCTTCAAAGATATAACTTTCAAGGAAGCGAGAGCGGCTCGTGATAGTAAGAGAAAATTGTTGCAAACTGTACCCGATAAAAGGAAAATGAGTTCTGTCGCTATGACTTCGGATGAATATAAAAATATGTGCTTACAGTGGGACGAAGACACGCCAGAGGGACTCCAAAAGAAGTTTTTTCATATAGCTGCCGTAGAATTAGCTTGGAGAGGTAACGAAGCAAGTTTTTCCATGTTACATTTTTTCAAGGAAGAGACTAACAACAAAGGCTGTTTAACAAACAGAATTGCATATAACCCGATATTCTCCAAAACCCGCCAAGGTGGTGATAAAAACTGTGCAGATAATAAATGGCTTACTCAAAATTTGAAGAATCCTGAAATGTGTCCTGTGAGATTATACCGGAAACATATCGAAAAGGGAAACTATTACCAATGATAGACTTTTTCTGACTGTGAATGGCAAGTGGAATAAATATAATAATAGTAATTGGTACAAGAATTGTCCTATTGGTATTAATACAATATCCAAATGGACAAAAATGTCTGCAGAAAAGATAGGATTAGACACTAAAAAAGTGAAAATAACGAATTACTCTAATCGTGCCACTGCAGTTAGTCAGTTACTACAATCTGGCGTTAGTGAACAACAAGCTATGAAAATTACTGGACATGGAAGTTCGAACTCGATGAAACCGTATTTACATCTTAGTGCCGAACATCATCAGAACATAGTGAATACTTTTAGGAATACTCCAAGTACATCAAGTAATAATAGCAACAATACATTATATCCACCTAATAACGGTCATACTATTCAAAAATTTTACAATTGCACCGTTTATAATAATTATAGTCGAGAATAATGTATTTTTTTCGTGTACAAATTATTTATTGTTATAGGTAAAAAATAATTATAACAAATTATTTATAGTTATAATAAATATTTCATGATTATGACTAATTGTGAATTATTCAAAAAATGGGTAGATTTGGGTTACCTAGATCAAATGTATTATTATTAAATTCCTTCCTCTCATTCTACTGAATTTTTGACCTATCACTTTGTTCGTGAAATAGTCTAATAAAATACCACTCGTGATTTAATTTATCTTATAAGTCTGTCTTTTATTTCTAAACTCAACTGAGTTGCTTAAAGAAAACACCACTCGTCCTACGGACTCGTGGTGTTTTCAAGCAACTCAGTTTCGTTTAGAAGTAAATCGACAGACTTATCGCGAAAATTTAATCACTAGTGGTATTACTATCGATAATTTCCACCTCCACTAGTTTCATCTCTTTTTGTTTCGCAATGTATTATGTTTTCCATCTTTTGAGCTATTTTGCCGGTTATTAGCGTGCTCATCACTGTATATACAGGGTGTTTGGTAAAGAATGGGCCATAGCTTAACCTCAGATTCCTGAGGTTAAAATAGGTCGATTTAAGCTAACTTACCTTAGTACAAAAGTTGATAATAACCGAAATACAGGATGTCAAAGTTAAACTTGTATTTTATTTATTTTTGAATATTTCCTGACAGGCATGGGACAACAACACGAAATTTGGTAAGTGGTGCTGGTACTATCCACCCTACTAAATTATATTAAAAAACCTTTCTGGCTACTACCAGAGGCGTACGACGGGCGAACGTGAATGGTTGACCCTTCCCAAATTCTACGCCACTGGCGGAATTGCTATTTTAGTGCAATTTTTTTATTCTCCAATACTTTCTATGTAAATAACATACTCTTAATTCGTAACGATAAAGCCATTAGTTTTCGAGATATTTGAAGCTAAAAACGAATGAGCATAATACATTAATCAAAATAAGTGTGCCTTTTCATTTTTAACTTCAAATATCTCGAAAACTAATGACTTTATCGTTACGAATGAAGAGTATATTATTTGCATAGAAAGTATTGGAGAATCTAAAAATTATGCTAAAATAGCAGTTTCATCAGTGGCGTAGAATTTGGGAAGGGTCAACCATTCACTTTCCCCTATCGTACGCCTCTAGTAGTAGCCAGAAACGATTATTTAACATACTTTAGTAGGATGTACGTACTGTACTACATTTTCTGCCAAGTATCATAAGGCTATCTCAAATAGTTTTATAGTACCGGGCACACATAGTTCTTAAAGTTTTAAATAAAGAATAAATTATTTAAAAAAAGAATACTTTTAAATAATTTGACATATCCATGTCATACTTGGCAGAAAATGTAGGCACTGTACACCCTACTAAATCATGTTAAATAATCGTTTCTGACTACTACCAGAGGCGTACGACAGGGGAAACTGAATGGTTGACCCTTCCCAAATTCTACGCCACTGATGAAACTGCTATTTTAGCATAATTTTTAGATTCTCCAATACTTTCTATGCAATTAATATACTCTTCATACGTAACGATAAAGTCATTAGTTTTCGAGATATTTGAAGTTAAAAATGAAAAGGCACACTTATTTTGATTAATGTATGCTCCTGCGTTTTTAGCTTCAGATATCTCGAAAACTAATGGCTTTATCGTTACGAATTAAGAGTATGTTATTTACATAGAAAGTATTGGATAATCAAAAAATTGCACTAAAATAGCAATTCCGCCAGTGGCGTAGAATTTGGGAAGGGTCAACCATTCACGTTCCCCCGTCGTACGCCTCTGGTAGTAGCCAGAAATGTTTGTTTAACATACAGTCCCTGGCCATATTATTATGACCACCTATGAATTTTTATAAAAATCAACTATTCCACTAGGTACGTTTTGTTTAAAATATGATTTTTAAATTTAATTTTGGTATGTAATGTTAATGTTATACATTAAATATATTAAATTTAATAATAAAACATTTGAAAATATTACATGTTTATATACTTTTTAATAATTTGTTGAACTTCTGACCTTAATCGGATGGAAAATATTTGGGAGCTTTTAAAACGAGAAATTTCCGATGAAAAGGTCACTAACGAAATTGTTTTGATTAAAGGACTAACATATCATTGAAACCACAATGACAAATTGAAGCAAAAAAAATTTAACTGCATTCAAAGTATGCCAATACGGATACAAGCGGTAGTCAAAGTTAAAGGTGGTTCAACAAAATATTGAAAAAATAAAAATATGTGATATTTTTAAATGTTTATTGGTATTTATTATTAAATATAATAAATTTAATAATAAACAGTAATAAACCATTTGAAAATATCACATATTTTTATTTTTTTAATATTTTGCTGAGCCCCCTCTAACTTTGATTATAGCTAGTACCCGTCTTGGCATACTTTGAATCCAGTTAAAAATTTTTTGCTTAAATTTGTCATTGTGGTTTCAACGATATATTAGTTCTTTAATCAAAACAATTTCGTTAGTGACCTTTTCATCGGAAATTTCTCGTTTTAAAAGCTCCCAAATATTTTCCATCTGATTAAGGTCAGAAGTTCAACAAATTATTAAAAAGTATATAAACATGTAATATTTTCAAATGTTTTATCGGTGTTTATTATTAAATATAATATAGTTAATGTATAACATTAACATTACATAACAAAATTAAATTTAAAAATCATATTTTAAACAAAACAGACCTAGTGGAATAGTTGATTTTTGTAAAAATTCATAGGTCGTCATAATAATATGGCCAGGGACTGTAATTTAGTAGGGTAACAGTACCAGCACCACTTACCAAATTTCGTGTTGTTGTCAAATGCCTGTCAGGAACTATTCAAAAATAAATAAAATAAAAGTTTAACTTTGACACCCTGTATTTCGGTTATTATCAACTTTTGTACTAAGGTAAGTTAGCTTAAATCTACCTATTCGAACCTCAGGAATCTACGGTTAAGCTATGGCCCATTCTTTACCAAACACCCTATATACTCGGGCCTTTGTTTCCACTCTTAGGTGTTTGTTTTTCCAAATTGTGTCGTTTAGGCATCCAGCCATTCTACTGGCTTTCATTATTTGATCTTTTACCTCTTCTTCGATATTTTTGTCGGCTGATAGATTAATTCTCAGGTATTTGAAAGTCATTGCTTGTATAATTTGATTGTCTAACTCCAATTTGCATCTTATTGGTTATTTGGCTATTACTAAGCTTTTATGTTTTTTGAGCCGATATTTTCATATTCATTTCTTTTGCGTTAATGTTGAAATTGTGCAGTAATCTTTGTAGGTCGTCTTCGCACTCTGCTACTAACACGGTGTCATCAGCGTAACAGAGTATTTTTATCTCTCTGTCACCGATTTTGTACCCTTTTTTTTTCTTTATTTTTTTTTATTATTGCATCCAACATTATGTTAAACAGTAGAGGGCTTAGTGAAACTCCTTGCCTGATTCCTGTGTTTGCTTCTATGGGTTCTGTTATTATTCCATTGACTTTCATTTCTATTTTATTTCTTAAATACATTATGTTTTCCATGAGGTTTATGATATCTAGTGGTAAATTTTTATCATATACTTTGACTGATATTTAGATTTATTTATTTTTATGATATTATTTATTATTATGATTTTGATATTTAGATTTGAGTACTCTCCGAAAAAAAAATACATTCAATTATCTATATTATAGTAATACATAATTGGATTATTAATAATTCAATTACCTATAATTGAATAATAATAAAAGGTTTTTCAAGCAGAGTTTATTCGATTTTTTATTAGCTTCAATGTTGATAATGATAACTTTTTAGTAAAAACTTATAGTTTTTGAGTTTATTTATGAAAAACCGCATTAAAACATGAATTTTTTCACGAAAAATTGAAATCTTTAATTTTTGATAAATCAAAAAGTATTGATTTATTTTGATAACTTGATGTAACAAATTTTGCTTAGAATTTCTCTGTATCAATGTATGGGGTTATTTTTAATAAAATAATTTTCACTCCTGAGAAGGGGTGGCATCCACCCCCAGGGCAAAAACGCAAGTACTTTCAATGAAAATCAGTTAAGGTTCAACGAAATCGGAGGTGAAAGCCTTCACCGACTGCACTACTCGCCTAACAAAAAATTCTCTGAAGAGAACATTTATAAACCAGTACATAATTTGACTTAAAATGAAACAATTGACATTTTTTTAGCCCTTCACCTACTATCGTAAAAAGGGGGGGACGAAGGCCTCCAAAATTTACTTCACAAGAAAAATTGCTATTTGTTGAGTCTCTCGTAACCGAATTTAATAAATTGGAAGACGCTAAAAGAAAAGGCAGTGACGTTTGGAAGTCACTCATAGAAACAGTAAACAAAAACTATATGCCAGGCGTAAAAGGGGATAGACTATCTAATTTATGGACTAGGCTAAAAATTTCTGCCAGAACTCACGAAAAAAATGGTACCGATCCTTTGGACGATATGATTTGGGATATGTTGCAAAGAACTCAAACGAAATCTCCAAACCAGAAAGAAAGCAGTAAGGGGTGAGTAACTCATATATTTAATTTCAATTTATTTTATAATAGCCCCATTTACTGTTTGGCTTTGCTAATGTAACTACCATTGAAAGATGTTTGTCCCTAAAATAAGATTCTATAATTCAGGATCTAGCAAATCTATGTATTATTTCAAGTAAAAGGCAGTAGGCTAGGGGCACGCACCCCCAAAATGACCAGGTATTGACAACGGTGTGATGAATGGCTAATTTGGCTCATACTCCATGTTTTTGATGGTGCTGAAAACGAAAATGAGATTTATTTTGAATGTTATGTGGGGAAACATTCAAACTCACAATTTTACCCCAAAAATAAAAAAAATTAAATCACTTTTTTTGCGTTTAACTCGCTACAATTCTGTTCCATTTTAATATTGTTTTCCGAAATTTTTATAGTATGGTCCTTTTCATGAGCATTTTTCAGTGCGTCACAAATGATAGAAATTAAGGTAAGTCCGTGATAATACACATTTTTAACATTTATTCTAACATGACATTTTAGTTAAATCTGACAGTTGTCACATTTTATTTGCAATTTGACATAAAAGCAAATCAATTGTGTTTATTGCATTTATAAAATGGTATTTTCTTTGATTTGTATAGTCTTATAAATTGTACACATTATATTCGTAGATATATTATATAATTCGTAAATAATTTTTTTCGAATATGGCGCCATCTATCGACAACTAGAATAAATGTTATAAATGTCTGTAATCACCGACGTGCCTTTTTTTCTGTTACATACAATTTAATGCGTTAGAAAGAAATCGAAAAACTGTGACGCACTGAAAGATGCTCATAAGAAAAAGAATATTATTTTTCTCAGCTTTCTGAAGACTATGGGACCTGTTGTAAGCCTTCAGTCTTATTCTAATATTCGTGATTCCCCTGTAGTTAGTGCATTTTGTCTTGTCTTTTTTAGGGATTGGTGTTATCAGACCGCATTTCCAGTCGTTCGGCATGCGTTCTTCTTCCCATATTCGTTCTATCAGCTTGTGGATTCTGTGGGCTAGTTCCTCTCCCCCTTTCTTGAAGAACTCATTTATAGTGTCGCCTGGTCCTGTTCCTTTCCTTGTCTTTGTATGAGGAAGACTCTGATTGTTCTTCATTTCCATTTTCCGTTTTTTCTTCATTTTCTGCATTTCCAGCATCGTCTTTCTTTTTAAACAATTCTCTGTAGCGTGTTTCCCATTCCTTTGTTTCAATACTTGCCGGTATCTTTTTCTTATTCTGTGCTTTTATGTGTTTATATGGCCTTGCATTATCGTTTCTATAAGCTTAGAGTTCCAGCAGTAAATTTTCAATCCATTTCTTCTTTTTAGTTCTGCAACATTTCTCTGACTCTTTCTTCTTCTCTTTATAGTGTAAGAGATCTTCTTGTTTCCCTGTGGCCAACCACCTGTGTCGTGCTTTGTCCTTTTCTTTAGTTTAGCTTGCTCGCATTCTTCATCGTACCGTTATTTTCTTTTATTGTTTTCCTGTCATTAGTCCTATCGTCTCCTCTGCTGTTGTTAAGATGCTATCTTTTATGTCTTCCCATGTTTCATCTATGTTTTATGTCTAGTAGTTTTTCTTCTAACTTAGTGCAGAATTTTCTGTTTGCATTATCTGTATTTAGTTTTGACAGATTCCACCTCTTTCTTTTCTTTTTGTCGCTTTTGTCTTTAAGTAAGCTGCTCAATATGGTTTTATCTTAAGATTGGAGCCAAGATAGTACAATATTGGCTCTAATCATTATACAGGGTAGCGAGAATGTAAGGAAACACGATAATTTCTCGGAAACCGCTGTAACGATTTGTATAGATTTTGGCAGTTAAGGGTATACTAATGCGGCCGATATTATAGTTGTAATTACATTGTTGTCAAATTTTCCGTTTTTCTGGAAATCTAATTAACTTTCTAATTTTAAATGGAAGACCCTGTATATTTTTTTGCGTTTTGAAGTCCTTAAGAAATACTGATTATTTTTCATGTTATATTTCCTATACCTAACTGCCATAATTTCGGAATTATTGCTACATTTATTAAAACAAAAAAAATTTAAACAAATTATAAAAATCATTTTTTTCGGCCCGGGTAGATATTATTTTAGGTTCTTTGGATCATTAGGAACAAAAAAGTCTGTTGTAATTTTCCTCTAAAGTTAATCACTTCCGAGTTATAAACAATTTAAAACTGAAAAAAATCGAAAAATGACGATTTTCAAGGTTTAAAAACACAAGTAAAAAAATGATTTTTAAAATTACGAAAATACCTAAATTCAAGCTCAAACCTTCTTCTATCAGCTTCCTATAAGAATTTTTGGCACGTTTTATTCTAAAATATTGTTTTTTAATTGTTAATGAAGCGCATGTGAGAGGACGGGCGGTCGGACGGCATTACCAACTAAAACCATTGATTAATAACTACAATTGGTTTTTATAATCAATGCTAAAACACAGTGTTTTAAAATGAAATAAGACTAAATCATTTATCGGTAGCAGATACAATAAGGTTTGAACTTGAATTTGGGCCCTTCGTAGTTTCAAAAGTATTATTTTTTATTTGTGTTTTTGAACTTAGAGCACTTTTCGATTTTTTTTCAGTTTTAAATGGTTTATAACTCGAAAATGATTAACTTTAGAGCAAAATTAAACAAGAGCTTTTTTGTTCCCAATGATCCAAAGTACCTGAAATAATGTCTACTTGGGTCGAAAAAACTGATTTTTATAATTTGTTAATTTTTTTATAAATGTAGCAATAACTCCGAAATTATGGCATTTAGGTATAGGGAATATAACATGAAAAATAATCAGTATTTCTTAAGGACTTCAAAACGCAAAAAAATGTACAGGGTGTTCTATTTAAAATAAGAAAGTTCATTAGAAAAACGAAAGATTTGACAACAATGTAATTACAACTATAATATCGGCCGCATTAGAATACCCTTAACCACCAAATGTATAAAAATCGTTCCAGCGGTTTCCGAGAAATTACCGTGTTTCCATACGTTATCGCTACCCTGTATGGCCACTTCCGGTTTAAAATGATTTAATACAGTTACATCTTGAACAGCACTAACAAACATGTTTTGTAAGTTATTATAAATTCAATTATTCTTGTTTAATCCATTTGGTGATTGTCAAGGATTCATCCATTTTCTTTTATAGCTTTTTTTAAAATGAGTGTTCATGACACAGCCTATGTTGGAGAAGAAATTTTGTAGAGTTTTGTTTCTATTTCCATATTAGTGAAGTCCAAATCTTTTTGGCTGGTCAACTACAACAATCGCGGAAATTGACAAATGTCGCTCTCACACGCAAACCGTGAAAAGGCGGGCCATCTCTGTGGCTCTTATTTTGTTTTTGTTTTTCTTATTTATTGTCCAATTTTCACACCCATAAGTGAGGATACTTCTTGTCATGGTATTATGTATTCTTCTTTTTGTTTTTATGCTGATGTTCTTATCCCACAGTATCTGGTTCAATTTTCGTATGCAGTCTCTTGTTTGTCCTAGCCTATTTTTTATATCTTCCTCAGTTGTTCCTTTGTTTGATATTATAAAACCTAAATACTTGTACTAATCTGTTCCTCTGATTTGTTTACCTTCGTCTATTTCCAGTTGTTTTATTTCTGTATTCTCCGTTGTTAGGTATTCAGTTCTCTTTAGGTTTATTTCCATCTCATTCTTTGTATATTCCTGTTCCAGTTTCCTCATCATAAAACTGAGGTCATCTTGTGCGATCACTATTTGGTCGTCCGCAAAACTTAGGGTATATAGATATATGGTTCCTTACTGGTATACCCATTCCTTCGCACTTTCTTTTCCATGGTTTCATAGTCTTTTCCAGGAATATTTTGAACAGGGTAGGGGATGTGAAGCAGCCCTGTAGTAGTCCCTTTGTCGTCTTAAATGGACTGCATATTCGATTGCCCATATTGATAGCTACTGTGTTATTCTTGTAGAGTGTTTTTACTGCTGTTATTAATCTTCGTGGGACTTCGATGTCTTCCATTGCTTCCCATAGCTTGGTTCTAGGTATCGAGTCATACGCCTTCTTAAGATCTACAAAAGCCAGATGGACGGATCTATTTTTGGCCATTCTTTTTTATATTGGTTGTTCGTCTTGGTTTGGAAGCAAGCTTTCCCGCTGTGAATCCTGCCTGGTCTTCTTCGATTTTATCATGTATATACAGTATGTTCCTGTAAGTTGTATCCATATGGAAACCTTTTTTATTATTAATTTTACGAAAAAAAGTTATTCTTCATAAAAAGCTCTGCATGGTCCAAAACCTAAGATTTAACCATCAAATATCAATTTTTTTGAATATTATACGAGTATGTAATTACATCCTTCTAAGTGAAATTATTTTTTTTTAATTATGGATAACTAACATTATTTTCAGTTATTTCAATTCAGATAACTCTTTTATTATTAATTTTACGAAAAAAAGTAATTTTTAATAAAAAGTTTGAATTTCACTCAAGAGTAAAGTAGCTTTATTTTTCACAATATTGATAATTTCTATTATGAAAAGTTGTTTGGAATTCAAAACTATATTCTAGTATGCAATTACATCCTTCTAAGTGAATTTTTTTTTTTTTTTTGAAAAATTATGGATAACTAACAATATTTTCAGTTATTTCAATTCAGATAACTCTTTTATTATTAATTTTACGAAAAAAAGTAATTTTTAATAAAAAGTTCTGCATGGACTAAAACCTAAAATACAACCATCTTATGTCAAATTTTATCAATTTTATACGAGGTATGTAAAAGAATATGAATTTCGCTCAAGAGTAAAATACGTTTATTTTTCACAATATCGAAAATTGTTATAATGAAAAGTTATTTAGAATTAAAAACTATGTTTCAGTATGTAATTACATCCTTCTAATTGAAATATTCTGAACTATAAAGGTACTTTACTTTTGATCTAAAGGACATCGCACACATCTTATGGAAAATATAATGTCACTCAAATTCAATAAAACTTATACGAATAGATTCGTTTTAAAATAACGGTCAAATCTTATCATTGCGCCAACTCTTAATTACGTATAATTACGGCGCAAATTGCAATTAAAGTTTATCGCAATCACATTTTTTGAGCCAGTAAGAGTGTCAGTTACCATCACTATTGCTCTGGGTGCTATTCAAGATCTTAAAACCCCCGCTGGGCCTAAGCGGATTAGTGAAACTAATCCGCTGATTTATGGAGTACCGACAATTTGGGTGTTTTAAAATATTTTTTCTCTCTCTAACTTATGCACGTACCCATTTGATTTCAGATTTATTTATATCAATTTCTGCTCTTATTATTGAAAATATAGAGTTGGCGCAATGATAAGATTTGACCGTTAATTTAAAACGAATCTATTCGTATAAATTTTATTGAATTTGAGTGACATTATATTTTCCATAAGATGTGTGCGATGTCCTTTATCTTTTTTGACATACCTCGTATAAAATTGATAAAATTTGATATAAGATGGTTGTTTTTTAGGTTTTAGACCATCCAGAATTTTTTATTAAGAATCACTTTTTTTCGTAAAATTAATAATAAAAGAGTTATCAGAATTGAATAACTGAAAATAATGTTAGTTATCCATAATTTTTCAAAAAAAAAAACATTTCTTTAATTAGAAGGATGTAATTGCATATTAGAATATAGTTTTTAATTCCAAACAACTTTTCATAACAGCAATTTTCAATATTGTGAAAAATAAAGCTACTTTACCCTTGAGTGGAATTCAAACTTTTTGACATATCTCGTATAACATTCATAAAATTTTATATCTGATGGTTGAATCTTGGGTTTTGGACCATGCAGAGCTTTTTATGAAGAATAACCTTTTTTCGTAAAATTAATAAAAAAGTTTTCCATATGGATACAACTTACAGGGACATACTGTATATTTCTAATTTTTTCCTTTATGGTCTTTCCATACAGTCTGTCTATAGATGATATTATACTGATTCCTCGATAGTTTTCGCAGTTTTTTCTATTTTTTTTTATATATATATATATATATATATATATATATATATATATATATATATATATATATATATATAAAAATAGAAAAAACTGCGAAAACTATCGAGGAATCAGTATATATATATATATATATATATATATATATATATATATATATTGATGTCATATATGCTTGAGTCCATTCTGCCGGTAAGTCTTCTCCATTCAGTGCTCTCTCAAACATTTTGTGTATCATGCGGAGTAGCTTTTCCGATCCGTTCTTTATTCCGCCGGGGCCTTCTGCTTTTTTGTTCTTTAGAGTTTTGATCGTTCTTTTTACTTCAGCTAGGCTTAATTCGATTTCATCATGTGTATAGATTTCTATTTCGTCTCTTTCTGCTTCTTTGAATTGGGAGCGATTTTCGGTTAGCAATTTTTTATAGTATTCTTGCCACTCATTTTCTTTGATTGACCGATCTTGATTTTCTCTGTCTTATTTCTTTGGAGTGACTTTCAAGATACGTCATAAATCTGAATTTCTCGTTCTTCCTATCCTATGAGTTGTTCTATCTCTGAGCATGTTTTTCCCCATCTTTCATTTTTTTTATTTGCTACTTTTCTTTTTACTTATTTATTTTTTGTATGTGTTTAGGTCTCTCATCAGTATAATACGTGTGGTTGTTACCTCTTGTAATACAGTCTTAACGTCGTCGTAGAACCATTCAACATCGTTGAATGGTTCTAACTTGTATATTACTTGTAATATAAACATACCGAATGATTTCAGACATTCAGGATCTACAGCGGTACCACCAACTGCAATTGCCAACAAACCATTATTTTCCACTCCCGAAGTGACACTTCAAAGCGAGCCTAAAGTGCCATCTAAACATACATCAAACAATTCTATAATCAGATCTTCAGAAGATACCGGCGGAGTTAAAAAAAAGGATTTAATAAATAATGTAGATGAGGTAAAAGCTGCTAAGAGGAGACAGATATTCTTGGCAATAAGAGAACAGTATAACGAACTGAAAAGAACAAATCGATTTGAGAAATTGCCACTGAGAATTTGGTGTCTTATTTTTGATAAAATGTATAATGAAGGGTATCAAGATATGAGCAGACAAGAGGCACAACAGACGTGGGTAGAGTTGACGAACCACGCGAGGGGTAGAAATGTTAATAATCCATTGCTATGTGAAGTAAGTATTTTACAAAATAAAAAGGAAAGAATTCTTCTCATTGGCTGTATACCATAATAAAAATTACTAAGGAAGTAAAAAACTTCTCTTGTATGTAGATGGTATATAAATTTATTAAAATTTTTTTAAAGATCCAAGTTGGACTAAAGTGGGTACATCACTAGTACAAAACAAACGTTTTTGGACTAATCAGTCCATCATCAGGTTGAAACCTAAAATAAGTAAACCACTGTATAAAAAGGCAAAGGTTAAATTTTGACCGTTAAAAAGTTAGGAAAAAGTTAAAACATGTGGTTACTTACTTCAGATCCAAAGTAGTTGGAACTAGCTACATAGGTAGGTTGAATGACCTTACTATTTTAAAAATTAAGCCATTTCGGCTACAACGATGGCGACAATAAGTCGATGTTAAAAGAATACAATGTAATTAGACTATAAAGGAGTCTTCATCTTGGCTTCAAACTGACAGACTGAAATTTGACATTGAGAGAATATTGACAAGACCTTCTAGATAGGGAATTGTATGTGTATACAGTTATTTTGTAGTGTAAAAATGCAAAAAAATTTTAAATTATTGAATTTAATTAACTATCAAATAAATGAATGAGAATGAAACAGTTTAAATTAATAATAACAGAATTATTTATGATAATTCCATGATTATTGAAAGCGAAAATTTTGCCAACAAGGTAACGACGTCACCTGTTCGAAAAGAAAAGAATAAAGAAAATTAAAAGGAAATTTATTAAATGATGAATATAAGGTAAAAGTATTAATGCTTAAATCTGGAGTTTGACTGTTATGATATGCAAATTCAGTTAATTTAAAAAAACAGATAGAGTAGAATTAAGAGTATAACTGGTTGCCTGAATTTATGTAAATTAAAAGGGAAATAAAAAAAATACAAGATCCTTTGTAAAAGGTATATTTAAAAGACCCCAATAAGGGTTACATCACAAAACAAAACGTTTTAGGATTAATAGGTAATCCATCATCAGTGTTGAGCCAATAGCATGCATGCGTGAGCCACCAAAAAGTTATGGGTGAAAACCCTTTAAAAGTTTAAAGATATTAAATGATACTACATATTATTATTAATAATATGTAATCACCCATAACTTTTTGGTGGCTCACGCATGCATGCTATTTACTTAACACTTATGATAGATTACCTATTAATCCGAAAACGTTTTGTTTTGTGATGTAATCCTTATTGGGGTCTTTTAAATATACCTTTTACAAAGGATCTTGTATTTTTTGTGATTTATGGTATACAGCGGGCTACAGGAATTTTATTTTCCTCGTGGATTTTTAAAAGGGAGATGAAAACAAAATTAATAGTAAGTTACTATGGTGTAAGGTAAATGAGATTAATTAAAAAATTAAAAAGATAATGATACGGAATGATATGATATGTAATTTCAGTTAGTTTAAAAAAGACAGAAATGAGTAGAATAATGATGTATAACTGGTTGACTGAATTTATGTAAATTGAAAGGGAAATAAAAACAACAATAATAAGTTGATATGGTGTGAAGTAAATGAGAATAAGGTACCAAATGGTTGTATGATATATATATATATATATATATATATATATATATATATATATATATATATATATATATATATACCGGCAAAATTGATGTCTCGTATTTCATAAACCAGTGGTCCGATTTGAGTGATTCTTTTAGTATGTTATAGCCTTATTATTTAAGAATATCGGTGTAATAATATTGTTGCTAGACAGGTAAATGTCATTTTATACCGGGTGTAACAAGCATACTGTGTTTTTTTCTTAAAGTTCGGAACACCCTGTGGAATATTCCAGCGTATATAAAATATTAAAATTAAAACTCGATTGTAGAATTATGCTTTCTTAACATTTTCTTTTTTGATTCATTTGCTTATGTTATCCTCATAGTAAATAGTCCCCCCTAATAAATCCTCATAGTAGGGGAGAAAAGTATGGTAACTTTGCAATTACTCGAGCGTTCTTGGGACCTGGAGTGGATTGTGAAGAGTGGGTGCTACAACCAAAAAAGTTAAGTTAAGTTTTCCATAAAGTGTGGGACTCTCCATTTGTCAATTTAATTTTCCATTTCCACCTATCGTTTTTTCCGATTATAGCGCCATTTATCCATAATAGGAAAAAACGTTGCGAATAAAACTTGCTTATTTTTACGTCAAGGATCCAAATCTGCAATAAAAATTGGGGGCTCCTATTTAATATTTTAATGTAACCCCCCACCCCACCTCCGTGGGGGGTTGTGTTTGGTGCCATTCGGTAGATTTTTGAAAAATATTGAATAGGTATATTTTGCAGTTTTACGATCTGATGTTCATTTCGCAAAATATCGCGGGGTCGTATTTATAATTTTTAATTTACCCCTCTCCGTGGGGTGTCACGAGCCCCCACGGAGGTGGGGTGGGGGATTTAATTTAAAATATTAAATAGGAGCCCCCAATTTTTATTGCAGATTTAGATTCTTTACGTAAAAATAAGCAACTTTCATTCGACATATTTTTTCGAATTATGGATAGACAGCGCTATAATCGGAGAAAAATGATTGTTTCAAATGGAACATTAAATTAAAAAATGAAAAGTCCCCCACTTTATGGAAAACTTAACTTAACCTTTTTCTGATTTTAGCACATACTCTTCATAATCCAATAGGTCCCCATAACGCTCGAGTAACTGCAAATTTAGTATACTTTCCTCCCCTACTATGAGGATTTATTGATGAAAAACATGGATAGCTGTTAACGTACATAACTTTTTTATTATCTCACATAAGTAAATGAATCGAAAAGGAAAATGATAAGCAAGCCTAAGTCTACAATCTAGTATTAATTCTAATATTTTACATATGCTAGAATATTCCACAGGGTGTTCCAAACTTTACGAAAAAAACACAGTATGATTGGTACACCCAGTATAAAATGGTATTTACCTGTCTAGTAACAATATTATTACAACGATATTCTTAAATAATAAGGCTATAACATACTGAAAGAATCACTCAAATCGGATCACTGGTTTATGAAATACGAGACATCAAACATGTCCCATTTTTAACGTGTTCGGCTAATTTTGCCGGTGTATATATATATATATATATATATATATATATATATATATTTATTTTTAGCATCTTATGACGTCCCCCCATGTTAAACCGTAGTCTCTCGTGGCTTCCAGGTCTTCGTGAACTCCGATATACGGTTGCCACGAGGACTTTCCCTAAAATGTATCGCAAATGAAAGGTACCACTTCCTACAATGCTTACACAAAATATTGGCCGGACGTCCTCAGTCACGTTATCTGTATAATAATATACACATTACTTAGAGCAATTGCCGTCAGGCGCGCCATGTTCGCTTGCTGTATATCTAAAATCACTTTAACGGTTTTGATGGCATCCAAATATATATTTATTCAGTTTGCGGTTGTAGTGGTCTCCGTATATTTGAGTTTATGTCCTCATGGCTTCCACTGCGCTGTTGTCACCTCAAATGTTGGAATTTAGACTTCGGATATTTTTATAATTGATTATTGTAGTATGTTGAAAAAAATATTGTTGTGATATATTAATGATATTTTTTTGTATAATTAACAATGTATTTTTTTTCACTGCAAAAATAAAAAATTAAAAAGTATGTTCATTAAAATTGATGAATTTATCATAACCAGTTGCCGAATCTGCTGGTCTAATTGCTCAATTGTAACATATTATAGAAGTGTTAAAATTGAATTCTTAATTTTTTATTACAAAACTTTTACCTCGACAGCGTAGGGTACAAGAGGACGGCTTAAGTAAAGTAAGTACAAAATTTTTAATAATATAATTTGTTCAACTAATAGGTGCAAAGGTGTCTGGAAAATAATAAAAATGTTTAAAACATTGCTTACTTATTTCATACACTCAATGTATTTTTTTATGTAAGGATATAGAAAATAATATTTTGAAAAATATTTAAAATATAGTAGTTTAAAATATAAAGTAGTTAAGTCTGCTAGTCTACAAAATTAAAAACAAATAGAATACATACTTAAAAAAAATTAAAGCACTCATGCCATACCAAACGAACTACATTCTTACATATTTTAAAAAGAAAAATCTTTAATTTTGCCCAACCCGACTAAACTATCGGCAGGTAAAAAGTCTGCAGTATGCGGGGGCCCTACTGTTGAAATAGATTAGAAAATTAAAATAAACTTATCTACCATTATGAAATTCTAATTTGACACAAAAAACTGTATCCTGGATTAAGAACAAGTGTGTAGAATACTCTCGTGAATTAAGAAGCGTTTCTACTATAGGGTGACCATATCATAAATTTGAAAAAAACGGGACACATCCAAGCAGCAGTAGCGCACCTATAATTTTTCTCTGGGGGGAAGGGGGTTGGCTTGGGCGTCGAAATTTTTTTCTATATTTTGTGAAAGACAACTTACATTTTCCTGCTATTATTTATATATTTTTCATATGCCCTGGGGGAAAGGGGGTTTAACTCCCAAACCCCCCCTGGGTGCGCTACTGCCAGGGTTTGGAGCGATAATACACAAACAGGGATTGAAACACCGTCTTTTAGCTAATTTGGAACCTATAAATCCTTTTCAATTTTAAATGTGTAATTTACGTACGATCAAGACTGCGAAACGCAGAAAACTAAAAAACTACGCTAGAATGACGTGGATAAACAACCAATCCGTCAAAACAAAACAGGGAAGAATAAAAAATAGCGAGAAACACAGCAAACTCAACAAATAAAAAGAAGAAAAATGACGGGTTTCGCTGGAGGACATTAAAAAAGACAGAAAACCATCAAATATAACAATTTTACAAAAAAGTCAGATAAAAAAATACGTCCAGCATTAAAACAAGAGTACTAAAAAACAAAAAAAAAAGAGAAACCCTGTTTGAAGACAAACAGATCAGCAGAATATGAGAAGAATATTACGAAAAAATGCTATTCGGTATGAAGGAAACAGATAAAGAAGAACAAGATAACAACGAAGTAGAAATTTTCACAGAAGAAAACGTACAAAAACAAATATTAAAAACATAGAAAACGGAAAAGCAGCAGAAGAAAATGAAATAACAGTGGAAAAAAATACAGAGGAAGAGAATTACATAAGGAAATAAACCAGCTAATACAACAAAAAATATGAACAAAACAGACTACCAGCCGATTGGAACGCAGATATTATAGTAGGTACCTATATACAGTAAAACCCCGCAAATCCTAACTAATTGGGGGGACAGCCTGTTCGGATTCCGAAAAGGTCGGATTATCCGAAAGTTAGCCTAACTAATAATTGAAAGTTTACTTTGTCGTTGATTCTGAGTCGCTGTGCCTGTCTCTCTCCCTCTTCCACCCATCTCAGATTGATGTCACTGATGCAGAGCCAGTGTCATCATTTGTGCTTAGTCGTTAACTCCATGGCTTGATTTCTAATTTGAATAAGCTCCATTTTTCCCCGTTCCCCTATACAAGATGGATCAGAAAACTAAGAAGAAAGTGTAATTACAGAATGGATTGAAGCTGACGACAAAGGGAGCGAAGAATTTACGGATGAATACATTGTAGACTTGGTTCAACCTCAAGGCAACCCTAATGACTAATGAAGATGAAGAAAGCGAGGAAGAAGTTTCCCTGTCATATTGAGTGTCACACGCAGATGCCACTAAAGCTCTGGGTGTGGCTCTACGTTACGTGGAGCATAACTCTGTTGCATTACCAGTAGATGTAATGTTTATGTGTAAATAGAATTAGAATTAAACAATGGTTTCGAATTCACCTGTATAAGTTGCAAGTTGGGAGGGTCAGGTAGTAAAAAAGTTACGAATTGGCCGGTGTACATTTTGATTTGAAAAAGGTTGTCATTAAGAGTTACGAGTTGGCGCGTGTCCATTGGAAGAAGGAGAATGTCACGGTTAAAGAATTTAAGGGACTGGTTTAGATGCAGTTCTATAGAACTCTTTAGAGCAGAGGTGGATAGATTAAAGATAGTGATGATGATATCCAACCTCCGATTAGGAGACGGCACTTGAAGAAGAAGAAGATATTAGATTTTACTAATTATGCCGCCCCCTTGTGATGCCGCCTGATGCGGCTGCCTCACCGCCTGCCGCCTGACGCGGCTGCCTGCAAACTTAAGACTGATATTACATGAAAAATTGGGTCAAACAGTCCATGTTCAGTCCAGATTTAAAAAAAAATTTCAAGGTGATTCGTCAATTAGTTTACATTTTATTCAATTTGTTTAATAAAAAATGCTTTTCTTTGCAATGATAAAGCATGCTTTTCTTCATAAAATAATAATGATACAGCAATTTTGTGGAAACTACATGAAAGAAGAATACTTATGTTTTCAAAGTTTTTAAAAAAATAATAAAAACTCATTTTTATCATTCCGAAAATATTTTAGTAAAGTAGAGTCATTTTTGGCTTATAAACAATTTGAATAACTTTGTTAGTATTGACTGCAAACTAAATTAATCGACTAAGGGATGGAAAAAACCTACCGGTTATAACCTAAACCCAGTTTTTTTAATTCGAAACAACCGGTTTTACCGGTTGTTTCTTTGTCCCGGTTATAACCGGTTTTTTTCTTTTTAAAGTAATAACCATTGAAAAACCGAATAAGTTGCCTGTGGAAAAAAATTAATTTAGAGAAAAATGAAGAAATTTCTATATATTTTCGATCTTAATCATATAATATTATAAATAATAAATGCGAAGTAATTAACCCAAACAACCATAATTCAACTTTTATTTACTAAGAGCATTCTAATAGAGAACTGGACGAAAGTGTCACATCAGCTTTTATGAAACAATTTTGAGAATAGTTATTTAGATTAATAAATATTCAAAGACTGGTGAAATGGTGCATGTGATGATAATATTTACATAAAAGTATGTGATCTGCTTGAAATCGATATTCCAACCATCATCAGCTAAAAATTGTTTATACTTGAGTACTTGAGACTTGAGACTCTTGTATAATGTGAATACCGAAATACGATTAGGAATCTCCATTATGTAATTTTTAAACAATAAATAATTCTTACGAAATAAATGGTAGGTATTATACAAACGTATTAAGAAATATTACCTACTGAAATTTTTTGATGGCAATAGAGAAGTAAATACTGAATTGGTTTATCGAATTTATTTTGTAAAATACCTATAAGTCATTTGGACATTTTTTAAAACTTGATAGATCCAAGGGACATTTTGATAGATCGATAGGATCATCACTTTTGGGAATATCCCAATTATTGACAACGCAATATACGCCGACGCCGTCTACAACGAGCGACGAATCAGAGATTAGGGTACTCTGGCCCATTTTTAGGGTAACTTGAAAGCGCCTGGGAAAATTTTTATAGGTTGAATTGGTTGGGGAATTTTTCGGGAGGAAAATTGAGCAAACTAAAGTGCAATATAAATGTAACATTATAACTTATTGAGTATTTGCTTTTGATTAAAAAAAACCGAAAACCTGTTTTTGGAACAACCGATTTTTTGACCGGTTATAACCGCCAGGTTAAACCGTAAGTTAAAAAAACCGGTATAACCAAAAACCGGTTTTTTGTTCAACAAGCGCCATCCCTAGACTTTAGGATTTAAAAAGCTGGTACTTTTACATTATTATTATATTATCGGTTTATAACGTTCTTCGTCTTCCGATACCCGTTCGCCATTCCTCTCTGTCCGTACATTGATCTACTTGCAGACCTCTTTCATCCATGGCTTTGTTTATTCCTGCCTGCCAACTTTTCCTCGGTCTACCTCATCTTCTTCTGTCTTGCAGTTTCCATTTTTGCCCTTGTTTTGGGATTCTGTCTTCATGCATTCTTGATACGTGACCAAACCATCGTAGTTGTATTTCGTTGGTTTCGTCATTTATTGTATGTGTGACCTTCATTATTTCTCGTATCCGTTCATTGGTGACATGTTCTCTTCTTGATCTTCCTGCAGCCCTTCTCCAGAAATCCATTTCGGTGACCTCTAACATTCGTTTTGATTTTTCCTTCATATGCCATACTTCGCAGCTGTATGTTATAATGCTTTTCACTACGGCGTTATAGATCTTTTTCTTGTTTTGGTTGTTTACCTGCTGGTCCCAGAGTACTGAGTTTAGGAGCCTAATTGCTTTCCTGCCCTGAGTGTTTCGTTCTTTAACGGCTCCGTCTAGTGTTCCATCATTCGTGATTTTCATATTCATACCCAGGTATTTATATTCGTTACATTTACTGATTGTTTCTCCTCCTTCTATAGTCGAGGAAATGAAGCATTTTGACTCGCAATTTTTTCGTCCAGCATGGATTTATTTGAAATTTTCACAGAAGGTAGGGCGTAGGAAATAGGCCAAGGATCATTTTCTATATCATGCCGCTGTACGCTAAAAGCTTGGGGTGGTTGCTACCCCATCTCGGGGACGGGAAATTTTTATTGCATTTTAACCATGTAAATCGATGTAAAAAGTAATTCTAAGAAAGAAAGGTTTTTTACATTTTCTTCGTAAAACTAATATTTTTCGAGTTATTCGCGCTTGAAAGTAACAGTTTTTCGACGAAAAAATCGACTTTTTTAGAGGGTTTTTTGAGAATACCTCGAAAAATATGCATTTTATCAAAAAATACTGTAGATATGAAAAATTTATCTTTTAGTAACACAAATTACCCCTGTAGTTATCACATTGTTTTCGATGTGTACTTTTACATAAATGTTAAAAAAAACTTTTACCTTGATTAATTACGGTCAAAGTTAGGTACTTTTTTTATTTAATTCACAGCTAGTTTCTTTATAACAATTAAGAAACCTAACTAGCGCTATTTTAAAGTTCAAGGTATGTATATAGTTTATGTGTAAAAGTTTGAGTAAACTTGAACAGAGTTGTTAATATATCTTTAAAAATGACGTCCTAACGAAATCGACTCGTGGTCTGTGGAGCGGAATTATTAAAATCCGTGCACTCAAAAAATGAAATTAACTTTTCAAAGATATGTTGCGCTTAATATCTCCGGAGCTTGTTGATGGACTTGGATCATTATTTTTTTAATTTATATATACCTGTAGATTTGTAGAGTATGTTATGTACACATATACCCACCTAACAATACAAAATGTTATGTATACATATACAAGTATATGTATACATATATAATTTCATAAAAATCGTTCAAGCGGTATCGGAGGATTATGGCAACTAACATTACGACAGGAGAATTTTATAGATGTAAATAAATAGATAACTATTAAAAAATAGGGGTTGGTTGTAGAAAGGTGAAAATTAAGGGTTGTATATATTTTTAATGGTACATAATATAAAATGAAGGTAGACAATTTTCTCCAAAACAATAAAAAAAGTGGCAGGGGGCAACCCCCCTTATAACGTATGGGTGTAAATAATAGATTACCACCTATTTTCAGTCCTACAGAATATACGTGTAAAATTTCATAAAAATCGGTCAAGCCGTTTCGGAGGAATATGATAACTAACACTGTTACAGGAGAATTTTATGTACATAGAAGTAACTGTGAATTAAATAAGTAATAAAAGTGGCTAACTTTGCTCGTAATTAACCTAGGCGAAAAGTTTTTTTTTTAAATTCGTGTAAAAATATCAGCTTTTCAAATCCCAACGCAGATTTAGTCAATATGTTAATATGGTTATTAAAATTGTTTAGAAGCCAAAAATGATTCTACTTTCGTAAAATGTTTTCAGAATGCTAAAAATGACTTCTTATTGATTTTTTAAATAAGTTAAAAATATAAGTATTCTTCTTTCCTGTGGTTTCCACAGAATTGCTGTATTATTATAATTTTCTGAACAATAACATTGCAAAAAAAGCTCTTTGTGATAAAAAAATCGAATAAAATTTAAACTAATTGACAAATCGTCTTCAAATTTATTGTGCATTATGGACAGTTTGACTCAACATTTCATGCAATATCAAAGTCTTAATTTCATTTTTATAACAATTTTTTTATAAGTTATAACAATTTTTTTATTTTCGAAATTTAGTTTTATTTTGCAATTTCCGAAGTAACAAATAATCGGATCAAAATTTAAAAATTTTTAAACCTTTGCTTATCTACTAAAAGGCGAATAATCTAAATAAGATATTTAATTACCTTATTTTTACCTGTAGCGATTTAAACGAAAAACTGTCATATTTGACCCTTATTTGTTAATTACTAAAATTCTCGTCCGAACTGTGACGGGCATTGTTGTATTTATAATGTAATAGGTATAATTCCAAAAAAAAACCATTTGCAACCTGGCTGGTCAAGTGTCCTGACAAAAACCTTATTTTTCTGGACTATTGCAACTAAGAGAAGAAAGAAAGAAACTTAAAAAAAAATGTTACAAAAAGAAGCAACCGAAGAAGGAAAAAGCAGTAGAAAGGAAATACAAAGAAAAAATATAGCGGTTAAAAAGCAAGCCAGGAAAGACAAAAGATACTATGTATATGATATGGTAAAAATGTCAGAAAAAGCTGCGCAAGAAAACGACCTGAAGATACAGTACAATATCATCCGAAATTTGACAGGGAAAACACTAAACAGTAATAAACAAGTCAAAGATAAACAAGGAAATATAATTAAATCAGAACATAAAATAATACAAAGATGAAAACAACACTGCGAGGAAATATACTCCAAACACCAGATATAGTCGAAGATAACGTAATACAGGAAATAAACATTAGAACAATTGAAATTACGAAAGAAGAAATACAAAACACACTGAATCAACTAAAAAAATGGCAAAGCCGCTGAAAGCGACAACCTACCGATAAATTTAATAAAGGCGGGCGCAAACAAATTAGTAGAAATGTTACACAAACTCAAGATATGGGCCGACCAGGAGCTCCCACCGAAATGAAACGAGGGTGTAACCATTAAGACACCAAAAAAGGGCGATTTAAATAAATGCGAGAATTGGCGAGCAATAACACTGCTAAGTGCCACATTCAAAATAATGTCAAATATCATATTGAATAGACTGAAGCCAGAAATAGACAAGAAACTAAGACTAAGAAGCAACCAAGAAGGCTTTCGCGCAAAACGCTCCACTATCGACCACATTTGTACTCTATCAGCACCTCTCTATCTTGTACCTGTACCGCTGTATCTCCTGTACTCTATAATTATCTTGGAACAAGCTAGTGAACGGCAAAAAAATATAAACATAATGTTTACTTTGACTTTGACTTTGAAAAGGCATTCGATAGTATAAACAGAGAACAAATGTGGAAGATTCTAAAACTATATGGACTACCGATAAAATACATCAACTTAATCAGACTATTTGACAAGAAATATACAGCCAGACTAGAACATGCGGAAAAATGGTAGTAGATGTAGTTATACAAAGCGGAGTTAAGCAAGGATGTGTGCTATCCCCGACATTATTTCTAATAATAACGGACTGGATCATGCAGAAAGTAAGCAATAATAAAACAGGTATTAGATTGAAATTGCATGACTAGTTGGAGGATTTGTAGTTCCCAGATGACATTTTTCCCCTAACCGAACATAGCAGCCATAAGCAAAAGAAGCTTGCAAAATACTCCAGGGTAATGGGCCTGAAGATAAAGACAAAAAAAAAACAAAACTTAAAAAACAGCAACCAAGAAACTAAAATTAAAATACAAGGAAGACAAATACAGGAGGTAGATAACTTTACATATCATCTGGGATCAACCATGGAAAAAAAGGCGCTAGTAGATCAGATGTAGAAAAAAGGATAGTAAAGGCACAATATGCACTCATTATATATTCATAATGCATTAAGGAAAATCTTGAACACACGCGACATATCAGAATTAACCAAAATCAAAATATTTACAGGAAGAGACAGGAAGAAACAACTAGCAAAAAATTAAAAACCTTTATAAATAAATCGTTGAGGAAAATCCTAAAAATATACTGGCCAGATAAAATAAAAAACATAGATCTACGGAGAAGAACAAAACAAGAGAAAATAACAGTCACCATTAAAAATAGGAAATGGAAATGAATTACACGGACTCTGAGGAAGAATCGAAATAATATAACCAAACAAGCACTCGAATACCAACCAGACGAAAGAAGAAGAAGAGGAAGACTTGATAATAGCTGGAGAAGAACTGTAATAAGAGATCATGAAAGAATTGGCCTGAGATGGAGAGAAGTCAAACAGAGAGCAAGAAACAGAGAGCAATGGAAAATACTTGTATAGCAAATTTCGAAAGAATAAAACAGATAAGGATGCGCTGGGAAGGGATTACAGGAAGAGAGAGAGAGAGAGAGAGAGAGAGAGAGAGAGAGAGAGAGAGAGAGAGAGAGACAGTACCGATTATTATCAAAATAAAATTTAATAATATACCTAACCTAACTTATCGAAAGGCTCATCAAACAATTATTAACTTTAAAAAATAAAAATTTGTCAAGGGTATATAGTGGTATTGTTAAGTATATTACAATATAAATTATTCCATCGAAATCTTCCGAAATCCATAATCTTCTTCCATCGAAATAAAATAGAAAATCTAAAAGTTTAGAAAATACATCATTCATAACTACACCCAAGAAATAAGTTTTTCTAACCTGATTTAAGAGTATAAAAAAACGAAAACAAACAATTTACAGCAAATCCTTATCGTATATCCGAGCAAAACCACCTAATTGGCAAAAGTTATAAATAGAATTTGTCTGGGTTCTACAACTAAATTTGCACTTAAACACGACCAAGGTTAAATATTTTACTTGATATTATAAGTACGTTGTTGCCAGTATAACGGATGCCAAAGCGAGCGCTAACTGTATGAAATTATTCTTGTTAATATACACGCTGTATATTGATCGGAAGTCACGAAGAGTCAAAACTATACAGAAGCCACGAGGGACGCAAATATAATATATATATATATATATATATATATATATATATATATATATATATATATATATATATATATATATATATATATAATTAAAAATTAAAAGAGAAGAAATAAACTAAGCTTGAAAAGAAAGCTAGAAATGTTTCATTATAAAATAAAACAAAATATGTCAACCTTGAATTACTGGTTGTCTATTTCTCTTTCTCTTCTATTTAGACAACCAGTAATTCAAGGTTGACATATTTTGTTTTATTTTATAATGAAATATTTCTACCTTTCTTTTCAACCTTATTTTATTTCTTCTCTTTTAATTTTTAATTTTATTTTCATATAAAATTATACAACCATTTGGTACATTATTCTCATTTACTTCACACCATATCAACTTACTCTTATTGTTGTTTTTATTTCCCTTTCAATTTACACAAATTCAGTCAACCAGTTATACATCATTATTCTACTCATTTCTGTCTTTTTTAAACTAACTGAAATCCCATATCATATCATTCCATATTCTTTCTAATTTTTTAATTAATCTCATTTACCTTACACAATAGTAACTTACTCTTAATTTTGTTTTCATTTCCCTTTTAATTTACATAACCAGTTATACTCTTAATTCTACTCTATCTGTTTTTTTAAATTAACTGAATTTGCATATCATAACAGTCAAACTCCAGATTTAAGCATTAATACTTTTACCTTATATTCACCATTTAATAAATTTCCTTTTAATTTTCTTTAGTTTTTCTTTATTCTTTTCTTTTCGAACAGGTGACGTCATTACCTTGTTGGCAAAATTTTCGCTTTCAATAATCATGGAATTATCAGTAGTAATTGCACAAGAGCTCTGAAATTATTGAATTTTTCCCGAGTGACACTTGTGACAGTTTTAATTTCACGAGCCGAAGGCGAGTGAAATTATGTCAAAGTGTCACGAGAGCAAAAATTCTATATTAATTTCAGAGGTCGAGTGCAATTTGTTGCGATTATTTCATGAATAAAACTGTTCAAAACCAAAATTTTATTGTAATTTATTTATGTAAGTACCATTAAACACACAGTTTTTATAAATATTTGACGATTGAAAGTCATCACTTTTATAATTTTTAAAACATTAATTGTCATTAATGTCACTGAATGTATTTTTTCGTAGCAACGAAGGGCATCTGACGTAATATACTTAACGACGGGAGATTATCAAAAATTATCGATTTAATTCAGATTTCTGTAGCTTTCTATTGGTCAGAATCTCCTATGAATGAAATAATCATAAATAATTCTATGGTATTATTAATTTAAACTGTTTCATTCTCATTCATTTATTTAATAGTTAATTAAATTCAATCATTTAAAATTTTTTGCATTTTTACACTACAAAATAACTGTATACACATAAAATTCCCTATCTAGAAGGTCTTGTCAATATTCTCAACACTCTCAATGTCAAATTTCAGTCTGTCAGTTTGAAGCCAAGATGAAGACTCCTTTATAGTCTAATTACATTGTATTCTTTTAACATCGACTTATTGTCGCCATCGTTGTAGCCGAAATGGCTTAATTTTTATAATGGTAAGGTCATTCGACCTACCTATGTAGCTAGTTCCAACTATGTACTTTGGATCTGAAGTAAGTAACCACATGTTTTAACTTTTTCGTAACTTTTTAACAGTCAAAATTTCAACTTTGCCTTTTTATACAGTGGTTTACTTATTTTAGGTTTCAACCTGATGATGGACTGATTAGTCCGAAAACGTTTGTTTTGTACTAGTGATGTACCCACTTTAGTCCAACTTGGATCTTTAAAAAAAATTTAATAAATTTATATACCATCTACTAGTCCTGTCGCCAGGGATGGTACAACGGCCTCCTTAATTCAGATGGACTTACGCAAGTTTTTTTTATGTGTTTTGACCCGCAGAATACGAATTTTTTGGGTATCTGGGTAACAGTTGATCCGGATGTCGATAAGATTGTTATAGACAAAGAACTTGAGGAATTACATGACAATGATTTCTCGCAAAACAAAACATCTTTTTGTATTTTTTGGGTCATTCTAGGCAAAAAATGCTTTGACAAGTTTTTTTGTAGGATGCATAGTTTTCGAGATAACCGCGATTGAACTTTCAAAAAATCGAAAAATTGCAATTTTTGAACCCGAATAACTTTTGATTAAAAAATAAAGTAGCAATTCTGCTTACCGCATTTGAAAGTTTAAGTCAAATTTTATCGGTTTTGATTATTTGCATTGCTAAAAATTTATTATTTTATTGGTAAACAAAGCTATAAACACCTAGTGCGTGAGTGATGTTTTCAATGATTTCTCATTTAAAATCGAACGAGTAGGTAGAGTAGCTGCAAGTGCAAGCGAGGCAATTTCTACGTAGCATGCGTTAAAACGCATGTATTAGGCACGTTAAACACTATGTGTTTATAGCGTTGTTTTACAATAAAAAAATTAATTTTTAGCAATGCAAGTAATCAAAACCGATATAATTTGACTTAGGGCCGGTTGTTCGAACGCTAATCAAAAATGATCATTATCAAATATTTAATTACTGTCACAACTGTCAATGTCAACTTTGTTTGGGTTGCTGAAAACATAATTATTGATTACAATTATGAAATTAGTTAATCAATTATGTTAATAATTGTTATGTTAATTGATTAACTAATCTCATAATTATAATCAATGATGTTTTCAGGAACCAAACCAAAGTTGACATTGACAGTTGTGACAGTAATTAAATATTTAATAGTGATCATTGTTGATTAGCGTTCGAACAACCGGCCCTTAAACTTTCAAATGCGGTAAGCAGAATTGCTGCTTTATTTTTAAATCAAAAGTTATTCGGGTTCAAAAATTGCAATTTTTCGATTTTTTGAAAGTTCAACCGCGGTTATCTCGAAAACTATGCATTCTACGGAAAAACTTGTAGGAATATTTGTTGCTTAAAATGACCCAAAAAAATACAAAAAGATGTTTTGTTTTGCGAGAAATCGCTGTTATGTAATTCCTCAAGTTCTTTGTCTATAACAATCTTATCGACATCCGGATCAACTGTTACCCAAAAAATTCGTATTCTACGGGTCAAAATATATAAAAAAAACTTGGGTAAGTCCATCTGAATTAAGAAGGCCGTTGTACCCCCCCCCCCTGGCGACAGGACTATACCTACAAGAGAAGTTTTTTACTTCCTTAGTAATAAGTATTTTACGTTTACAAGGAAAATTATTATTTATCTATACTAAATTTACAATCAAGATGCAGTAAAATAAACAAACCAAGACACGTTAAATGCTACTAGGAGCATTCCCGAATCATAATTTATAATGTATATACATTGTTAATCTCAAATCATGATTTCCAAAGTTTATTTTGTAAATTGTATATTTATATTTAAAAATCCATACATTGTAAATTGTATAAACTTTGTACCCGCTTTAGTCCAACTTGGATCTTTTTTAAAAAAAAAATTAATAAATTTATATACATACCATCTACCTACAAGAGAAGTTTTTTACTTCCTTAGTAATAAGTATTTTACATTTACAAAGTAAATTATTATTTATCTATACTAAATTTACAATCAAGATGCAGTAAAATAAACAAACCAAGACACGTTAAATGCTACTAGGAGCATTCCCGAATCATAATTTATAATGTATATACATTGTTAATCCCAAATCATGATTTCCAAAGTTTTATACATTGTAAATTATGATTTGAGAGTGCTCCTAGTAGCATTTAACGTGGTTTGGTTTGTTTATTTCTACTGCATCTTGATTGAAAATTTAGTATATGTATTTGTTAAGCTGCACCTACATTGGATCCGTATTTCTCCGATCTGATCAGACGTCAGATTGAAAACAAACTCAAGGTATTAAAGCGTAGTGCCAACACTGTAGTGGGAACCCGATCGGATATCGGGCGATTGATAGGAGAAGCTACTCAGTTCGACGTCGGCCGATAACGGATCGGGCTTCCCACTGCAGTGTAGGCACTACGCTTTAATACCTTGAATTTGTTTTTCAAACCGACGTCGGATCGGAGAAATATGAATCCAATGTAGGTGGAGCCTTAAATGCGAATATAAAACATTGTTGTCAATAGTTACATGATTTAACCATTACTATAGTCTGTTTTTAAACCAAGAGGAGTAGTTCAAATTTCCCGCGCCGTAAAGCTTCTTTGTAATTGGTCCAACCTAAGGCAAGTTTACTCAACTGTTATCAAATTTTGACACTAATGGCATTTATAAAATTTTGACACTGTTGGCATTTCATAGGCTAATTAAGTTATACCAGCGATTTTTTGTGTTTTTGCGTTATTTCTTTAATTTTTACATTTTTAGTCTGTTTTATATAAAAACAGTTGTTTTTGTAACTATTTAGCGACGCATTATTATAATACATATAATATTTATGGATTACCGTCAAAGGCCGATATGATCAACCAAAAAAGAAGATGTATTTGGTGACATTTCTAGTGACTTTCTTGGGTGTTAATCTGTCTTTTAGTTTACTCCTTTTGGTTTAAAAATAAAGCTTAATCACTTTTATATGTGAAATGAATGTCGACACGATTCAAGTTCTGTTAACCCAGATATGAAAATATTCCAACATGCGATCTCAGAGAACCTATATGAAACGAGTCTTGTACTCTAATACAGAGTATGGCATTAATAAAAATAGAAAATAGACGGTTTCGTTTTGATTTAAATCTTTCTCCTGCCATCCTCCGATAGCTATTTCTAGGTCTACCCGTTGTCAAGGAGGCTATGCAAGAAGACAAATTTACATCAAAACTTGCGATTTTCTCGGTATAAAATAAAGCTATTTATACCGTATAAGGTTAGAACGCCCTCTAACGGGGAATAAGTGAAATGAATGTCGTCGCGATTTAAGTTCTCTGTTAACCCAGATATGAAAATATCAAAAGGCGCCGCTAGGAAAATATTCCAATATGCGATCTCAGAGAACCTATATGAAACGAGTCTTTTGTACTCTAATACAGAGTATGGCATTAATAAAAATAGAAAATAGACGGTTTCGTTTTGATAGCTATGTAGCACAATTAATTTTATGAAACAGCCCCACGCATGGAAGCCATTTTATGAAACAGGACAAAGAATGGAAGTCATATGGGGCCATTTTAATGTAAGACAAAAGATAGCCCCTGTTGTTTTATGAAACATGACTAATTAAGAATTGGACAAAATTCGTGCTACATAAGTTATTAAGTACCTCGGTTGCTACTGTCTCAGAGATTTTAGGGAGTGGATTCTTTAATAGATGTTATGATATATTCTTATTAGCTTAGAAAAATTAGAAAGATAGAAAAATCGAAATAAGGATGTGAAATAAAAAATAAAGAAAAATACAAAAAATAAAATATTGGGCGCCATTGGTTACCTAAGGGAAACCAAACTTTATACAAAAAAAAAATAGAAATAAAACAAAGAAAGATAAATTAAAATAAAACAAAGAAACATAGTCAAATAAAATGATATACATAATATACAAAATGTTATAATGTAACTTACCTCCTTTACTTTACACTCAAAATTATATACTTAGTCAATGTTTTATCGTTCTTACGATTCAAGAGAGAAGGGAAGAAAATAAATTATATGTTGAAAATCAAACATTATTTATTAAAAACAAAAAAATTAATCTCTGATCTCTCTGTTATAATTAGAGACCAGATTACCAATTAATCAAAGATGAAACGAACAGTTTTACAAATATAAAAATTATACCTTAACAATTAGTGTCCTGGCTTCTTCCTCGTAGCTTGATTGGAAAGTCCAAGGCGCTATTGCACTCGCGAAACACTTACTTCACTGTCGTTAATTACAGCAAACAGTACATTGTTTATAAACAAACATTATTATAGAAAAATTCAGCTTTCACTTGAAGATAAATAGTTTAAAAGTTCGTTAAACTGGATCAAATTTACTTTTACTCGAATAAAATTATTTAGTTAGACTCAAACATGATTATTGAAAGTTCATTAACTTTGACCAAAATAAAATATGTGAGCATACTACATGTTTTAACTGCACTGTTAAACATAGTAATGAGAAAATTGAAACTCTTCTCTCCTACTTCTGGTTCTGACTGCTTAAAAGAAATTAGTGGATACCAACATTGGTATAAAATGATAACGACGATTTGCTTAGAAACAGCGGGAAAATCGCCGGAGTTCACGATACACCATCACCATCGCCGGGCTGGAATTAACCTAGCCGGCTGGGAAACTGGAAAACTACATCTCGATGGAACTCAACTCCATGATGATGGCCCTGGGAGAACTCTTCTCCATGACGATGGCCCTAAAGGAAGCAAAACTAAACTCAACTCGATGGTGGCCCTGGTGGAACTCATCACTCAACTTCACTTGATGGTGACTTCTACGGAACTCAACTGAACATGATGATAGCTTATACCGAACTCTCTCTAGGACCGCTAACTCGATCCTTCTAAAACTTGGGTTCCTCTCCCAAAAAAAAGTGACTTCCTACTTAGACCAATAGGAATCATACCAGATATTTCCCTACCAATCAAATGGTCAGAAAAAACTCTCAAGACATCCCTCGAACGCCATGATGGTCCTACCTTCAACCAATTACAAGTACTTAAACTTCGCAATAACAAAATCTCTCGAGTTTACACGAAATGCGATGAATCACTCATACAATTACAGTTAGTTTTTAGAACCAATATTTAAGAGCTGAAAAAGCAATCGACTAATCCTTCCTGCTCTAATACAACCCTCAATAAATTTGTGTCTGAGAAAGTCATAAAAATCTTTCATCTTCTAGACTGCAACAGTCTAGAGCATAGCAGGGGTTCTTCCTGTAGCTATTTGGATATACCGACGAACATATAACCGACAAACCAAAACTGTAAATATCATAAAAACCTTTTAATACTCTGAGTCCCTACTTAACGTGGAACCTCTTTGAAAAATATTCCGTTTACAATTTTGTAGGATATAAACAATTTGGGGCACCTTTGTACACCAAATTTCAAAGAATCGCAAAAACCGAAATAAACATCCAAATCCCGTGAGAATTGAAAAACGCCATACTCTGCCTATGCGGAAGATCGATATACAGGGCGTAGCGAAAGTATTACTGTGTCGGAATTTCAAATATTTAGACGGAGGACTTTCAGCGTGTTTCAAGCTATTTCTAGGTCTACCCGTTAGACAGATAACAGATCTGTTTTGATATTTTCATATCTGGGTTAACAGAGAACTTGAATCGTGTTGACATTCATTTCACTTATTCCCCCTTAGAGGGCGTATTTTCTACTTTTGTATGTGTTTATGTTCTGTGTCATGCAATTCTAGGTTATAATACACTGCGCGTCAAAAACGAGCCACCCACAAAATATAGAAAAGTTTATATTACTTTTATATATATCTCCATTTAAAAAAAATATTTTGTTAATTTAATTAAATTGTTATGGGGCTGGAACTAAGCCAATTAGCCAGAACAAAACTACAAATAGTTTTGCATGCAAATTGACAGTCTATTTAAAAAAAGTTGATGTTACTTACAAGTGTTAAGCGTCGTTTAAACACAACGATAAGTCACAGCAACTAGTTGTGATGACAAGTTGAAACGCTGTTTAGACGCTGCGATTCAATGCGATACCACCTTCAACCCAACTCCAACTTTGATAAGTTGTGCGATGCACCGTTTACACACAATGATAAGTTGCAACAACTCGATTGACCTTGATAAGTTGTTTGATTTATCGCTGTGTTTAAACGACCCTTTAGTTTGGTTTCCAAACAGAGCGCACGTGTCGGTCCGAAGGTCTTGTTAAATAATGAGTGAAATAAAAACATAAAACTCTCAGTTCGCTAAGGGATAAAAACATTTGGTTTTCCTAGAAGCATATCAGCCCGCCTAAGGTCAAAACACAAACAGATGGTGTCACTGCTCTCGGAAACAAAGTATCTACTGTATTTACGAAATCTATAAAGGGTGCCATACACGAGAATGTCTGAAACCGATACAAACAAAATACTAAAAGAATTAGATATTATCAAAAAAGAGTTAAAAAGCACCATAGAAGAAAGTCAGAGCAAAATCTTAGAAAGCCTAAACGATAAAACTAAACGGCTGGAGAATAAAAATTTATCTCTGCGAAAAGCTCTGGAAAGTGTGCAAATAACTTGCAAGAAAAATAATCTAGTAGTATTTGGATTAGAAAAATCTGCAATTTCGGAAATCCCAAAGCTCTGTAGTGATTTAAGCAACGCGCTAAAAGTAGACATTTCAGAGAAAGATATAAGTGACGTATACTGCATGGGTAGTACGGATAAATGCCCAATTAAAATTGAGTTAACTCGACATAAAAAAAAACAGAAATTCTAAAAAATGGAAAAAATTTAAAGGGCACAGGTACATTTATATCATCTGATTTAACAAAAAGTCAGCAGGAAGATCTGAAGATCTTAAAAAAACACTTAAAAATTGTAAGAGAAGAAGAACCAGGAAAAAACAGCTATATACGGGGAAACAAACTGTTTATAGACCATCAAAGTTATACGCCCAAAGAACTTGAAGAAAACCCAACTTTTCCGGAGGAAGAGGATATATTCGTCGCCTCAATTGGACAGAAGACCGAAGAAAAAATAGAAAACAAGATAAACCGAGAAATACCCAAGGCTAATGAAAAAGAGCCGACGCCAAAAAAACATCCATCGGTGTCTGCTGTTAATGGAAAATCAACCAAGCCTCAAAAGTCATCCACTACATCAAATCCTTCGTTTGAAGAAAAGAAAAAAATGAAAACCAGGTCAACCGAACACCATTAAATGTGCGGAAATAATTAGTGTGTGCTAGTTAAAAAAATGGATAACTATGTTAGAGACTACGAAGAAGAAAAAGTGGACACTAAATGTGTAAGTAGTGATAGTTTTAATAAGGATTACGCAGTGACGATAAAAAATGACTTAAAAATAATTCATTGTAATGTTAGCAGTATATGTAAGAATTTTGATAATTTTTGTTTGTTTTTGTCAACTCTAAATGTTAACTTTGATATACTAGTTCTTACGGGTACATACATTCAAGATAATATTGATAAAACCCCATTTTTGTTAAAAAATTACGAGTTATTGTACAATTATGGTGATTTAAACAAAAATGATGGAGTTATTATTTACATTAAATCCTCTATAAAATATGAATATTCTGCTGTACCATTGGGGAACATCAAGTTACTTGAAGTCATTTTAAATTATAATAAAACAAAAATCTGTTTGAGCGGTATCTATAACTCACCGACAGTAAACATAAATAATTTTAATCAGGATTTGCATCAATACCTCATAAGTAAAAAACGAATGTGCTTTCATATATTAGTTGGTGATATTAATATTAATTTGTTTGAGGATCTAGATCACACTGAAGAATACCAAAATATTCTAGCTTCACAAAATTTCTTGTCTTATATAAATAAAACAACTAGACCTAGAAGTCAAACTTGTATAGACCATTTCTTTATAAAAACACCTGCTGATTACACTAACATAACTTCATTTGTATTTGAAAATAATCCCACTTCAGATCATTATCCAATCGCAGTTTCCATCCCTAGTCTAACCAAAACCAAAGAAATCAAAATAATAATAAAGAAGTACATCAACTACAAAAATCTAAAAAACAATTTGAAGCAGGAAAGGTGGTTGGATATTTACAATAAAACAAATAAAAATGAAGCGGTTAAACTTTTCATCGACAGAATTTTAAATTTAATAAACAAAAATACAATTATTTTAAAAAGAAATGATCTAAAAACCACTTTTAAAAAAGATTGGATGGCAGAGGGACTTTTAAAGTCTGTACATGAAAAACATAGATTGTATGATCAGCTAATTCAAGATCCCTCAGATAACTTAAAAAAAAACAACGATATACAGACTATAAAAATAAATTAAGACTTTTAGTTAAAACTGCAAAAAGAAATTATACAAAACAACGAATTGAAAAAAATAAGACCTCGTCTTCATCACTTTGGAATGTAATAAATTCATTGTGCGGAAAAATAAAAGGAAATACAAAAATTGAATCGGTTAAAACCAAAACAGGAGAAATAATAACAGACAGAAAAGAAATTGCAAATGAATTTAATACACATTACAGCACATTAGGACAAAAATATGCACAAAAAATACCCGTTTGTAATGACCAGACTGACGAGATAGATAGGATAGAAAGCAGCATGTACTTGTATCTCGTTAACCAAAAAGAAGTGGTAAATGCAATACAATCTTTAAAAACAAAAAATCTCCTGGCTGGGATGAGATCAAGACAGAAACCATCAAACAAATTAAGGAAGAAATTATTACTCCTTTAACTTTTCTCATTAATGCATGTTTTCAGGATGATTGCTTTCCAGAATGTCTGAAAATAGGCACAATCAAACCTCTGTTTAAAAAAGGAAATAAAGAAGACGTGATTAACTACAGACCAGTCTCTTTGCTGTCTGTTTTTTCCAAAATATTTGAAAAAATTTTAAAAAATAGATTAGTAAGTTTTTTGATAGGTTTAGTATATTATCGGATTGCCAATACGGTACAGATCAACACAAGATGCGATTTGTAAACTAACATCACAAATATCAGAAGCTTTTGAATCTAATAGACGTAGTTTATGCATATTCGTCGATCTCTCTAAGGCGTTTGACACGATATCTCACGAGATCTTGTTGAAAAAACTTGAGAAGTATGGTCTGAGAGGAAGGGTTTTGACATTACTAAAAAGTTACTTAACTGACAGAAAACAATTTGTAGAAATTGATGGTGTCAAAAGTAACCCTGAAGTAATTAATTATGGCGTACCGCAAGGGACCGTTTTAGGCCCTCTACTTTTTACACTCTATGTTAATGACATGCTCAAACTAAAAACTGTTGGAAACATAATTAGTTTTGCTGATGACACTGCAATTTTTTATAAGGCAGATAATTGGGAAGATCTTAAAATTATAGCAGAACAAGACTTTAAAATTATAAAAACATGGTTGCAAATAAACAAACTCACATTAAACTATGAAAAAACTAAATATATACCTTTTGCAATATATAAAAATTCTCTGCCAACTTTCAATTCATTAAAAATAAATAAAAAACAACAAATATCTAAAGCAGAGTACATAAAATATTTAGGAGTTTTAATTGACAGGCACCTTAAATGGGACATACAAATAAAAAATATTATAAGAAAAATTCGAGGACTGCTACCAAAATTCCGCTATTTAAAAGAGTTTTTGGATGTTGAACAGCTTAAAATGCTTTACCTGTCTCTAGTACAATCTCATCTTGTATATGGGATTTTAGGATGGGGTGGAGTAGCTGATTGACATCTGGTGACCCTTCAAAATACTCAGAAATGGTTTCTTAAACTAATATATGGAAAACCAAAAACATATCCCTCAGACCAACTTTTTCATGAAACCCAGGTTCTTGATGTTCGGCAATTGTACTGCTTAGAGTTACTTAAAAATATTTATAAAGATAAAATTCCTCTTAAAGTGAAAGTATCAAATTATGAAACAAGAAGAAAATTGAATGTCGAATGTCTTCACACTTTAAAAACAATCACGCAACGGTCAATTAAATATTTTGCTCCAAGAATTTACAATCAACTGCCCATAAATTTTAAAAATATCAAAAATTTTTGTTTGTATAAAAAATTAGTTACTGCTTGGGTAAAAGAAAACAGGGAGTTGTGTAACAATTTAATAAATTTAAATTATACCAGATAAAAAAAACATAGAAATTAGATTAGAAACTGTAAAATAAAATAATGATTTGTAAAAAAAAACAATAAACATCAACTTGTCAATATTAGACAGATTAAGTCAACAAGCATGTATATGCTTTTAAGACTTTTTTTTTACGTTTATTTTAGTGTAAGGAAACCGAAATTGTAAATTATTGTAATAAGTATTGATTTGAATAAACGTATATTATATTATTATTATTTGAGATTAGCGCCGAAAGCTGATCAGCAGAAAGTACCTAAGTTCAAACTCAAACCTTCTTCTATCAGCTAATACCTATAAGAATCAGCTTTTACCTATAAGAATTTTTGGCACGTTATATTCTGAAACATTGTTTTTTAATTATTACTGAAGCGCATATGAGAGAACGGGCGATCGGGCTGCATTAACAGCTAAAAAAAACAACGTTTTAAAATGAAATAAGTAGTCCAAGCTGTGGGTGAAAAATAGGTCAATTTCAGGATATAATTCAGGAATTTTTGAAACCTATCAGGTGTTGTAAAGGACGATGCCAGGAATAACTTCTACTAAAAAGTGACCAAAAATATTGTGAGCTTTTTTTTATTGCGATTTTCATTTGTTAAATTTGCAATTTTTAAAAATTTTTAATTTTGCAGCTTAGGATATTCATTTTAGAGAAAAAGTTTTAAATAGAAAATTGTAGTAAATTAAAAAACCTACAATTTGAGCTATTGCAAGTTTAATTTCGTTAATACGTTATTGCAAAACAGCCTGCGAAAAGTCCAAAATGGCCGTTT
This sequence comes from Diabrotica virgifera virgifera, assembly GCF_917563875.1. Lineage (NCBI taxonomy): Eukaryota > Metazoa > Arthropoda > Insecta > Coleoptera > Chrysomelidae > Diabrotica > Diabrotica virgifera. The sequence goes on along the minus strand of NC_065449.1, from coordinate 171,368,667 downwards.
TTTGCAACTGCGTTATTTATTGTAAAAATAACTTTTATGTATTTTTTAAGGCTTTAAAATGAAGATCTTTCAATACCAAACACAAAAAAAATTGTAGTGCCCAATTTGTGCACTTGTTGCTTAGATATTATAATTTGTTTATCCCAAGAGGTCAAATGTCCAAGGCTATAACTTTTTTAAAAAAATCATACAGAGTTAATCCAAGATCCACTCTCCTTCTAAAGACTTATATTTTCATATTCTGATGTAAATAAATGCGTATAACATTTTTCAACCTCTTATTTCGGGTTTGAAAATAAGGGGGCAAATTTCGTTATAAATATTTAGAACTGAAGCCGCCCCTGTACATCCTATGAGTTTCTATCTTGCAGATTATTGTTGCTGAAGCCAAAATAAAGATTCAAAACCAAATAAAAATATTCTACGACCAACTGAAGCCGAGATAATTGTTTTTTGTTTTCTTAAATCGTAGTGACTTTATTTATAACAATTAAGAAATTATTTCACAGTCATTGACTAAAGAAAGACTGATATTATCTTAAAAGAAAAATTATTTTGACTGAAAGTTATTTAATTATTAAAAATGATTTTTAAAATGTAGTGGAGATTTATTTTTCGTTTCGACTGTGATTTATTGTGTATATGTTAAAGAATAAAAATGATATTGGGCCTCTGTGTGCTTTTGTCCTAGGGGTGAGTTTCACCCCTTATAAAGGGTGAAAAAATATATGTTCAAAATAACTTCGGAAATGGATAAAACGTCTAATTCTAAGCACCTTTTGTTCTATAGCATTTTTTCACCAAGTTAATACCTTTCGAGTTATTTTCGAGTAAATACCTTCATTTTTAAACAACAAAAAAACACGTTTTTAGGCGGTTTTTGACAAATAACTCAAAAAGTAAGTATTATATTGAAAAAAAGAGTTTTAACAAAAATATAGCAAATTAAAAATTAAAAAAACTGGTGTACGCGTGAAATCTCTAGACCCAGTAGAAACAAAGTTCTAGCTAATGAAAGAGAGGTTCATATCCGTCAAATTTCAAAGTGAATTATTTCAACGTGAGATATCCGAAAAATCATGCACTTTTTGGAGAAAAATCATTACAACTTTTTAAAGTGTTTAAAAAATATGTATATCTGTTAAAAAAAAGTTTATAGCATCAAAAGTAAGCAAGTTACGCTGAAAATAAAGTTGATCTCTTTTTTTTGTCAAAAAACTCGGGAAAGTCACCCCTTAATTAGCATCAAAAATGAAATTAATCAATTTTACTTCAATGTTGTTTTACTCGTGTATGTGTCGTTTATGTCTGTAAGTTTCATCGGTTCAAGTGCTTATTTTTGAAGGGGCAGTAGTTAAAAGGACTTGAACTAATTAATAATCACGAGTGTATGCAAATTTAGAACAGCCATATCTTAACAAATTTTTGCCTTCCAAAAAAAAAAGCAAAAAATCCAAAATATTCATAACAGCAAAAACTAAATTTTTTTACTCTTTGTGATTTTTGGTCACATTAATAAATTTTAAGTTATTTAGAAAAAATAATTTTTTTTTTAAATTAAAAATTTAAACAGATTTACTTTAAAACCAATTTTTTTTTAAATAAGCCCTTTGAACCGATGATACTTACAAATCATATAAATAATACATGAGCACAGTAACTTGTGAAGCGGTAATGATTAATTTGATTTAAGATGCTAATTGGGGGTTGACTTTCGAGTTTCTTTACCAAAAAAAAAAAGAGATCAACTTTATTTTCAGAGTAACTTGCTTACTTTTGATGCTATAAACATTTTTTAAAAACAGTTACCTATACATATTTTTTTTAAATACTTTAAAAAATTATTTTTCTCCAAAAAGTGCATGATTTTTGATTATTTCACGTTGAAATAATTCACTTTGAAATTCGACGGATATGAACCTATTTTTCATTAGCTAGAACTTTGTTTATACTGGGTCTAGAGATTTCACGCATACATCATTTTTTTCAATTTTTAATTTACTATATTTTTGTTAAAACCCATTTTTTCAATAAAACACTTATTTTTTGAGTTATTTGTCAAAAACCGCCTAAAGACGTGTTTTTTTTGTTGTTGAAAAATTAAAGTATTTACTCGAAAATAACTCGAAAGTTATAAACTTGGTGAAAAAATGCTATATAACGAAAAGTGCTTAGAATTAGACGTTTTATCCATTTCCGAACTTATTTTGAACATATATTTTTTCACCCCTCATAAGGGGTGAAACTCAGCCCCAGGACAAAAGCACACAGAGGCCCAATATAATTTTTATTCTTTAACATGTTATCTATGTGTTTGCCAAATTTCATGTCAATCCAAGCGGTGCTTTAAAATTTAAAGCAAGAACCGTGATACAATGTATTATAAGTTGCTAGCCGTTGCTAAGGGCAACCGACACAATAAATCATAGTCGTAACGAAAAATAAATCTCCATTACACTTTAAAAATCATTTTTAATAACTAAATATAATCTTCGGTTAAAATAGTGTTTATTTTAAGATAATATAAGTCTTTCTTTAGTCAATGACTGTGAAATAATTTCTTAATTGTTATAAATAAAGTCACTACGATTTAAGAAAACAAAAACAATTATCTCGGCTTCAGTTGGTCGTAGAAAATTTTTATTTAGTTTTGAATCTTTATTTTGTCTTCAGCAACAACAACCTGTAAGTTAAAAACTCATAGGATGTACAGGGGCGCCTTCAGTTCTAAATGTTTATAACGAAATTTGCCCCCTTATTTTCAAACCAGAAATAATAGGTTGAAAAATGTTATACGCATTTATTTACATCAGAATATGAAAATATGTCTTTCGAAGGAGAGTGGATCTTGGATTAACTCTGTACAATTTTTTTTCAAAAAGTTATAGCCTTGGACATTTGACCTCTTGGGATAAACAACAAGTTCACCAATCGGGCACTACAAATTTTTTTTATATTTAGTATTGAAAGATCTTCATTTTAAAGCCTTAAAAAATACATAAAAGTTATTTTTACAATAAATAAGACAATTGCAAAAAACGCCCATTTTGGACCTTTCGCAGGCTGTTTTGAAATAACGTATTAACGAAATTAAACTTGCCATAGCTCAAATTGTAGGTTTTTTAATTCACTACAATTTTCTATTTAAAAGTGTTTCTCTAAAATGAATATCCTAACCTGGAAAATTAAAAATCTTTAAAAATTGTAAATTTAACAAATGAAAATCGTCATAAATAAAAAACCGCACAAAATTTTTGGTTACATTTTAGTATAAGTTATTCCTGGCATCGTCCTTTACAACACCTGATAGGTTTCAAAAATTCCTGAGTTCTATCACGTTTTTTCACCCACAGCCTGGGGTAAAGACCGAATTGCTTATCGGTAGCTGATAAAATAAGGTTTGAACTTCAATTTAGGCACTTCGGTTTTCAGTTCCAGACTTTTTCGCAACCCTGTATATGAGTACATATCGTCTGCTAATTATCCGTGATATTTCAAATGTTCATTTTAATAGGTCCGTCGATTTTTGAAGACAGTTCAAAATGATAGACCTCAAAAAAAGAAAGTAACACCGACCAAGAAACAACCTTATGAAAGTGACGTTGGATATAATCCAAACAACGTTACTCCTAAAAATGTCCCTACAAAGAATCCTACTAGAAGAAGCAGCACTTCGAATGTAAGTGCCTCTATAGATGTACCTATAAATTCAGCTAAAATGGGGGATAGGTAAGTTTTATGATAAGTTTATAAATGTATCTTTATAATAAATATTAATAGGGAACGTGCACATTTTTTTATTACATAATAATGTTCAGTTTTGTTTAAAAATAAGATTTCCAAAATTTCACGCCTCAAAAACTCATAGTAACTTAGAAGTACAAATTTAAAATCTGTGATTTAAAATAGTTCAAACAACCCGTGACGTCACATAGTTCTTCTATATGGTTATATATGGTTATTTATAGTTATACGCTGTGAGCTCGTACGTAGAGGGGATATTTACAAATTCGCGAGCGCCTGTAGTGGCAAGTCTGTAAACGTTTACCGGAAATTTGACATACATGTCAAAGTGATTAATTTAAAATTAAAATTAAAAACATTAATTATAAAAAATATTAGTTGGTCAAAGCTGTCGTATATATTTTTACCTTAAATATACTTACGTTTTAAATACTGAATTTAAGTTTTTTTAATGTTCCGTAATATGTAATTATAAATTAATCTATTAATCTTAGCGCCATCTACACGATAATTGTGAAAGTATCTGAAGTAAGAAATTCATATTTTATCAATAGAACGTCAAAATGATTAGCAAAATCTTAAAAAAATCGACTACAATTTAATTACTTTTTTGCGTTGTAAATATTAAGCGATAACAATTAAATAATAAATTTAAAAATTACCGGTGAAAGTTGAATTAGTAACCGCTAGGAGCGACACCAGCGAAGCTCAGAGCGTATATTTAGGTATATTCTTCTTCTCCTTCTTTACTTTATTGGCCTCCATCTCTGTCGTTCAGAGCCACCTATGGTGAGAATAATTTTGGATGACACGTTATCCAAGAAAAAGTATTCTTAAAAAAAGTACCATTACTTTTAGTGTAGGAGTATATGCAATGCATACGATCCATACGGTGTTCTAATATGTATATTTACGAACTGTCGCCGTTACGAATTGTCTGTTACCATTTGTCGGGTTACGAACTGTCAGAAAGATCATTTCGCAGTTGTCTAGCTGTAGCATGATGTGTACGCAAAGTCTGCAGATGTAAATAACGTTCATCTGCGGGGTTCATGCACCTGGGAAGTCCTGGAACTGGTCTTCTTGTGTATCCTCCACTTGCTCTGTATGTACCTTCAAAGCACTTGAAACGCTGGATTGGTGGATTCCCATAACATCAGTAATATATTGCTGCCATCATCCATCTTTAATTTAAGCAATCTGTAATTTAATTTAAGCTAAAATTTGGGCTGCTTGTTCTTTATATTACTCATTTTTTGTAAGAGCGCACCTCCTCATTGAAATCTCAAGCAGACATAGTGCACAGATAAAAATGCTCTAACACAAATGTCCAAAACAAATATTCTTTTTTAACAACGTTTTGTGTACTGTTTTTTTTTCTGCAAAAACACACTTTATCATGAAATGTTATCGGTTTGTATATGTTACAGTTCAAGTTGATTCTCAGTTAAAGTTGACTCCAACTAGTTGGAGTCAACTCCAACTGAAACGAGCAGTAAAAGTTGATTTTAAAAATTTAAATCAACTTTTACTAGTTGGAGTTGACTCTTCCTGGATCGATTCAGTAAATGTTGATTATATGAGAATCTCAAGTGCATTTTTGATGAGTGTGCGTTTCTTTGTTTTGACCGTTTCAACTACTTATTAGTATAGTCTGTAACGTCGCCCCCGTTAGGTAAATTACTCTGATTCGATTTTTTGCACAAACTTACTCAAAGAAATACATCCGTATAACAATCCTTATAACAAATACACAGGGTGTCACGCGGTACCGCGGTCGAAAAATTGTTTAACCAATCTTTGTTAACCAAATTCACAAAAATAATTTCTCAATCTCATATTATGTAAAGCAGCGGTTCTCAATCTGTGGTACATGTACCAACGGTGCAAGGTCCCTATACCATAGGTTGTATGGTAACTTTGACATTGACAAATGAAATATTGTCATCGTGACGTCACCCAGACGATCAATTTTACGAATTGTTTGTAAACATAATAGGATACGTGGTTTGGAGGCTATATTTTGTTATTAAATATCGTTAGTGTTTTAATTTGTGTTTATATCTTGAGATATAATGTATCTATAGATAGCATTAAGTGTTTTTAGTATAATAACTTAAACCCAAAACTCTTTTACAAGTGTTAAGATACATTTTAATGTGGTTGTATTAAGTACCTACTTACTTACTGGATTTTCTTTCTACTGTATTGTATAGTAAAGGACATTCTTGTATAGAGACATTACAGTTCTGTAATGTCTCTTGATGTTCTTCACATCAAGTTTACATCATCTGTGTAGGTTACATTCTGCTTAGACTTATTGAACAATATATCTATAAGTCTATAGATAATAGATCTATTATATGTAATTGTTTCATATAAAATTATAACCAATATTGCAGCCATCTCAAGATCGTTTGAATAAACAATTATAAATGAATATATATAATGGGCAGAATTCCCTTTATTGCACTGAAATTGTATTTTTTTTTCTAATTTACTGTTAATGTAAAACTTCACAGGTATCTATTGAATGGAATTATAATGTTTTAATAGTTTTAGATATTATAATCCAGTACCTAACGTAATCAGATGCTCTTATGTTAAACTTAAGGGAAAAACTACTAATTTTGATACATAAATCTTTAGTTGAATCTCTTTTTCACCATGGTTTACATGTTAGGAGGAATTTATAATAATGTACTACATACATGCATTATCCCCAATTCAAAATTATTATATACCTACTCAAAATCATTTAAAAAAGTAAATTGTATTCAACCCATTATTAATATACCTAGAATATTTGAATGATTTAGTCCCATATATACACAAGAAAGAATCTCCTTCTGCTTTAATTAAGTATTAGTAATGCTATTCTACTGCATATATTTAATTGCAATTATATTCTATGCTTTTTGTAACTCTACAGGTATCTACCACATTTTTTAAAGAATATATGAAATAAATAGTCATTAAAAATCCAAACGTATTTTTTTAAATATACACATTTTCAATACATTCCTACTTTCCGAGTTTATTTCAATGAGTGAAGTGAATGAATTTGAATGCAGCATTCTGGGTGACGTCACTCCCGCCATTAGATTCTCGACGCTGATTGGTGGAAAGTTACCATGCAACCTGTCTATTTATGAACCTTGCCACCGGTGGTACATATCATTATTTGGGGTGGTACACAAAACACACAAAAACTTAAAATATAATAAAAGAAACTTTAGATGGTACATGACTCAAAAAGATTGAGAACCGCTGATGTAAAGGTTTTATTGTGTGAAAATTGTAAATATAGATAGCAGTACATGAAGGGTTTAAAGTGTGTCTGAAGTAACAATCTATTTTGTACGAATATAATTGCGAAACACTAGAGAATTTTACTTTTTGACATAAATTTTATTAATAATAAGATAAATTTTGTACAATATTTTTAATAGTTAAAGTAAATAAATTTTAATTTCACTCAAATAAATAATCGATTGCTGCCATTGACCACTTACATTCAATCTCGGTTAATTTGATTAATAATCGCGGCAGGTAAAGTAACATTCTTCTTTCAGTACAACAAAGTGTTACTTTACTGCCGAAAATGAGGGCAAATGAGTACAATAATGAATGATTTTAGTGAACTCAGAAACTAAAAAAAATCAAAGATTTACTCTATAAGATCCTGAAGAAATTTTTGTCATTATTTCATTAATAAGATATTATTTTTAATTATCAACAATGAGCGCTAAGCGTGTATTGAGGCGGCCGTCAATGTGAGTGCGAGTGAGATTCACCATTGGACGGCCGGAATGGTGCATCTCTTTAGCACTCACCATTGACGACCGCCTAATACGCACTTAGCGCTCATTGTTAATAATTAAAGATAAAGCTTAGTAATAAAATAGTGACAAAAATTTCTGCTGGATCTTGTAGAGGGGGCTATAAACTTTGATTTGGTCACTTTCTGACTTTCATAATAATGGATTTTAAACGAGTTATTAAGCCTTGAAAATGGCTATTTTCGCATTTTTCAAATTTTAAATCGCGTATAACTCGACAACAATCAATTTTAGTGAAAAATCACAAAATACCTTTTTTTGCTCAGAATAACCCAAATGATCTAAAAAAAAATTACTCGAAGTGAAAAAATTATTTTTGTGAATTTGTCTAAAAAAAATGTTTAAACAATTTATCGATCAAGGTACTGCCTGGCACCCAGTAGATTTGTTATAAGGACCTCTTTTTGAGTAAGTTTGTGCAAAAAATTCGAATCGGAGTAATTTACCTAACGGGGGCGACGATACAGCCTAGACTAATTTGAACATGTTCAGTAACATTTAATTTCTAGAATCGGCTGTTTGTGTGAATCAGAATCAACTTTTACTAAATGGCATTGGGAAGAGTATACTTTTCCTAGTTGGAGTCTACTTTTACTAGTAAATGTTGAATATAAATCTTCATTTTCTATTTATAATCAAGTTTTACTGAAACCAGCCGTTAGAGTTGACTCCAACTAGTTGGAGTCAACTCCAACTGGATAATCAACTTGAACTGTAACATATACACCTAAAGAAGACGACATTCTGCTAAAAATTAAAAATTATTTTTAAACTTTTTTTCTGTTTCAAAAATTATGCGATACTTTTTGTGATTAGTATAAAAAGGAAATTCATTGATATTTACAGTTTCGTTCCGCCATATTGGATCCGCCATTTTGTTTATAAAAAATAAATGTGAGATCTGCACATTCTTCATAATATAGTTTGTTAAGATAGATGTTAAGGAGCTTTTAAAAACATAAAAACATAAAGGGTTCTCATCACTGGCGTAGCTGACTGGCCCGCAAGGCGGGGGGTGGGTGCCGACGTTAGGAGGGGCCCCTTAAAGCCGTTAAGTTTAATACTTACTTTCTTTAAATTGGGGACCAAAACATATTTTCCTAATAAGCATCAAAATAGGGAATTTGGAAGGAAGTAATGAGACGGGTAATTCGAGGGTTTAGTATCAAACGACGACGTTAACTACAAAAACATAAAGTGGCAGAAAATGCGAAAAACTGTTTTGAAACGTAATATCGGCCAACAAATTTATGATTACGGAGGTAAAATACATTACAATAGAAATCTGTAAATTTATATAGTATTATTATGGTTTCTTTGACATATCTATTGTAAAAATTATTACAGGTTATTGTTATTCTACAGACAAAAAATAGAATTTTTTTCTAATAATGACCTGATAACGCTTTTTGATATTACCGATATATATTTTTTGTAACCGTTAACGTCGCACCTGATAATAATAGTTTTACTACAGGGTTAGTACTGCTGAGTGACAATGTAAAAATGTAATTTCCCTAAAATGTTGCGAAAATTTCCCTGATATTCCCCTTTTTTCAGGATATCCAGTTTGACTTTAACTTACATTCACTGATATTTTCAAAATTTTCAGGATATACAATGCAGCACTAACCCTGTATTATTAAAAATGTTATAAGTGTATTTAAATAAAAACTTTATTTTTCTAATAACATACAAATATTAAACTTATGAAATTTCTAAATAAGTACTTATACCATCTTTAAACGTCTTCATCTTCTGAAACATTTTCATTATGATCATCACCCCTTCCTTGAAGATTCTAGTAAAAGAAGTGATATTGTTCTTTAATTTTTGCTCACAGATTTCTACTAAACCTTTTACCTTTTTATTATTAATCGTTAACGGTTTGTCATATTTTCTTCTTGGCACAAGTTTGTTAATTGAAAATGTTCGAAGTTGCCTTCTCTGTATTTTAAATTTCATAAAGTTGTCTGTTTTAAAATTATATTTGAAATAACTGTGTGTAGTGTCTTATTTTATAATATGTATATTGTAGCCAAACTATGTTCAACCATTTGACAACATTTCCTTCAATGTCAGTTTTTTTATTTTTAATTATTTGAATTTGAAGTTTTTTAAAATCCAAAATGTCTTTCTGATCTATTTCATCTACTTCGTATTGTGATTTCTTTAAAGCCATTTTAATCACTGTACATATACCATCCCGATGGATCATAAATTTCCAAGCCATTACTCGCGTTTTCGATGTGGGCATAGACCATATCACAATCAATTTGGGAATGTCCAGGCTCAAAAAGTAGCTGCTCGATTTTTGAAATATTTAGTGTACCAACAGCAAACAGAAACATTGCGGAAACAATTGAATTTCCATTTTGGCCCGAACAAGTTTCAGACATAAAAGCGAAGTATTTACCAGTAACTTCACTTTTCATTGTATTTGTAAGGCAAGAGGCTACCTCACAAGATCCAAGACCCGTTAGTGCTTCGTGTCATACAAAGTTTTGTGCTACGACTGGACATTTTTCTGTTAAACACTGACATAATCAAAATATTAAATAATTACCACAAATATATATACGTAACCGGCAATAAAAAAATAACATATACAGGGTGCGCCAAACCTCTGGTTTTCTTTGATTACGGCTAAACTATGAGATATACAAAAAAATGTTTATAACAAAACTAATGTGTATCAAAGAGGTCTATATTCTAAAATTATTTTTGATTATACAAGGTGAGTCGAACGAAGGTATGAACTAAAGTTGTATTTTTTTAAATGGAACACCCTGTATATTAAATCATTTTTGAATATATTATTTAAAAATATGAAAAATTTGTATAAGGTCTTATAGGCCTAAAGTTAATAATTTTTGAAATATTTACATTTTTATTGAAAAAAATGGTAATATTTATAGGGTTGTGGATTGTATTTCCAAAGAAATAAAAATTTAAGTGATTGGTCAAAATTTTTAAAATATATTGTTATTTTTAAATAATTTAATATTTTTTACTTTTAGCCATAAAATATACAGTGTGATCACTATTTGCAAATACAAAATTTTCTATTTTTTTTTAATGGGACACCCTGTATATTAGTTTTGCATTTTGTAGTAAATATTACAACCTTTCTTTTGGTATAAGGTTTGTATGTACCTAGCATGTTTCGTTTTGTAGATATTTTAAAGAAAACTATAGATTTTACGTTTTTGCGGATTTTTTATTTAAAAATTTTTTTGCAAAAAATATAATTATAATCTGGTTTTAGAAACACACTAAAATATAAAATATGAAAATAAAAACGTAATTAAAGATTAAAATAAATCGTATGCTAGTACAATTCAATTGAATTTAATAACTTAAAATTATTTTACAAAAAATATTTTACCATAAATTAGTTACTAAATTAAATAAACAACCAAATTTTAAATCAACCGTAGTAATTTTTCTACTACAGCAACTTTCCTGTACCAAATTAATTGTTAGTTAAATTGTATTTAGTTAAACTTTTAATTTACCTTTTAAATTTACTTACATACATCATACATCTTGAGAATATAAAAATTATTATAAAGTATGCTTTAAAACAGCTGAATGTTAAATGTATCAGCCAAATTATTTATTAATATAAATAGTATTTACTGGTGTCACAAAAGCTGGTAATACTTTTGTAGTTGAAATTTTTGTAACAATTTTTTATATTTTAAATTTTAATTTTTTAACCGAAAAATTTTTGGATATGACATTTGTTTTGGGCGAAACCATTAGAAATTATTACCAGCTTTTGTGACACTAGTAGGTACATAGATACTATTTACTTCTTAATATACTTCCATAACGTTCATTTGTTTGAAAGCATACTTTATACGTTCTCAAGATGTAGGTAAATTAAAAAGTTATTAACTGATCTTACTCGTAAATACAATATAACTAACAATTAATTTGGTACAGGAAAGTTGCTGCGGTAGAAGAATTACTACGGTTGATTTAAAATTTGGTTGTTTATTTAATTTAGTAACTAATTTATGCATTCATTAATATGGTAAAATGTTTTTTGTAAAATAATTTAAAGTTATTAAATTCAATTGAATTGTACTAGCATACGATTTATTTTAATCTTTAATTACGTTTTTATTTTCATATTTTATATTTTAGTGTATGTTTCTAAAACCAGATTATAATTATTTTTTTTTCAAAAAAATTTTTAAATAAAAAATCCGCAAAAACGTAAAATCTATAGTTTTTTTAAATATCTACAAAACGAAACCTTATACCAAAAGAAAGGTTGTAATATTTACTACAAAACGCAAAACTAATATACAGAGTGTCCCATTTAAAAAAATGAGAAAATTTTGTATTTGCAAATAGTGATCACACTGTATATTTTATGGCTAAAAGTAAAAAATATTAAATTATTTAAAAATAACACTATATTTTAAAAACTTTGACCTATCACCTAAATTTTTATTTCCTTGGAAACATAATACACAACCCTATAAATATTACCATTTTTCTCAATAAAAATGTAAATATTTCGAAAATTATTAACTTTAGGCCTATAAGACCTTATACAAATTTTTCATATTTTTAAATAATATATTCAAAAATGATTTAATATATAGGGTGTTCCATTTAAAAAAATACAACTTTGGTTCATACCTTCGTTCTGACTCACCCTGTATAATTGAAAATAATTTTAAATTATAGACCTCTTTGATACACATTAGTTTTGTTATAAACATTTTTTTGTATATCTCATAGTTTAGCCGTAATCAAAGAATACCAGAGGTTTGGCGCACCCTGTATGTTTTCTTTTAACTTCGGCAAAACTAATAAATGTAATGAGTAATCAGATTATTGTAATCATGTAATGAGTAATCAGATGGAAGAATCGAACAGCATCGAAAATAAACAAATGTATTTAGCTATTCAGTATCAAAATGACGTTTTTCAAACAAATACGAATTATAATAATAACGCTGTCTACAATTATGTACAGCTTAATAAATTAGTATCAATAAACGTTAACAGTCGATAACTGTTTTTGATGTATCGCGAAATTCACTGTGAAATATCGTTATCACCTCTTAGATGTTTTTGACATGAACAATTTTTTCACAATTGGTAGTTAACGTTTAATGTATTTTGTAATCTGCTTCAGATAAAGATACAGGTTTTTGTTACTAAATGAAGTCGAAAACGGTGAACTCGATTATAGATATATCTCAATTTCACAAAAAATGTAGATAACGTTGTTCGACACTAAACCCTCGAATTGACGTAACTCTTACTCTTTCCGGGTGCAATTTTGCGTCTCGTGGACATATTGGTAGTTTAGATGAAAGTGAATTCCAAAAAGGTAATTTTTTGTCGTTGGTTCTTTTACTAGATAAATATGATCCTGTTTTAGCTAAATAGTCTATTCTTTCACGGTTTTTGCTCTAAATTTTAAAGAACCGCTTGGATTGACATGAAATTTGGCATGCGTATAGCTTACATGTCAAAGAAAAAAAGTGATATTGTGCCGATGTGTGCTTTTGCCCTGGGGGTGACTTTCACCCCTTGTTGGGGGTGAAAAAATATATGTCCAAAATAAGTCCGTAAATGGGTAAACTAACTAATTTTAAGTAACTTTTGTTCTATAGAGCTTTTTCGCCAAGTCAACACTTTTCGAGTTATTTGCGAGTGAATATGTTCATTTTTCAACAAAATAACCACATTTTTTGACGGTTTTTCGCAAATAACTCAAAAAGTAAGTATTTTGTCGAAAAAACGTTCTTAGCAAAAATATAGCCTATAAAAAAAGTTAAAAAAATGGTGTACGCGTTAGGTCTCTGGATCTCGTAGAACTAGAGTTATAGCCAATGAAAAATAGATTTATATTCACCAAATTTCAAATAGAATATTTCGACGTGAAATATCGAAAAAATTAAGCACTTTTTGGGGAATATCCATTTTAACTTTTTTAAAGTGTTTAAAAAAGCTTTATTTCTGTTTTTACAAAAAGTTTCTAGCATTAAATTTAAGCAAGTTACGCTCAAAATAAAGTTCGTCCCTTTTATTTTTGCAAAAAAAAATCGGGAAGACCAACCCCTAATTAGAAACTTAAATGAAATTAATCATTACCGCTCCACAAATTATTTTATTTATGTTGTGTTTATATGATCTGTAAGTTTCATCGATTCAAAGTGCTTATTTTTGAAAAAATTTGGTTTCAAAGTAAAATTTTTAAAAATTTAAATTTTGAAAAATGTGCTTTTTTTCAAAATAACTTAAAAATTGTTAGACACCAAAAATCTCGAAAAACAAAAAAAGTCAGATTTGCTTTTCTGAATATCATGTATTTTTTTGTTTTTCTGTTAGACAAAAATTGATTAAGATTTGGTGTTTCTAAATTTGCATACATTCGTGATCAGTGACTCGTTCAACCCCTTTTAACTACAGTCCTTTCAATAGTAAGGACTTTGAACCGATGAAACTTACAGATCATATAAAAATATATACACGAGTCAAGAAACTTGTGAATTTGTAACGATTAAGTTCATTTAAGATACTAATTAGGGGGTGGTTTTCTCGATTTTTTTACCAAAACCAAAAGGGACTAACTTTATTTTGAGCGTAACTTGTTTAATTTTGATACTAGAAATTTTTTTTATAAAACAAAAATGAAGCTTTTTTTAAACACTTTAAATGAGTTGTAATGAGTTTTCCCCAAAATGTGCTTCATTTTTGGTTATTTCACGTTAAAGTATTTCATTTGGAATTTGACGAATATGAACCTATTTTCATTAGCTATAACTCTGCTTCTACTAGGTGTAGAGACGTTATGTATACACCATTTTTTTTTAAATTTTTTACAGGCTATATTTTTGCTAAGAATGTTTTTTTTGAGAAAATACTTACTATTTGAGTTATTTGCGAAAAACCGTCTAAAAGCGTAGTTATTTTGTTGAAAAAATGAACATATTCACTTCCAAATAACTCGAAAAGTATTGACTTAGTGAAAAAACTGTATAGATCAAAAGTTACTTAAAATTAGCCAGTTTATCCATTTCCTGACTTTCTTTGGACGAATATTTTTTCACCCCCAAGAGGGGGTGAAAACCACCCCCAGGGCAAAAGCACATATCGGCACAATATCACTTTTTTTCTTTGACTTGTTAGCTATGTGTATGCCAAATTTCATGTCAATCCAAGCGGTTCTTTAAAATTTAGAGGTTTTGCAATATTTTATCGTTAAAGAACGGAGTAAAATTAATCGATAAAAAACAATAACTTAAAAACAAATTACTTGAGCCCCCAAATACAAAACCAAGTTATAAATTTTCTGGCTCAAGAAATTGAAAATTAATTTATTAATTTAAAAAAAAATTGTTTTTATTCAAGAATTTTTGATACCACTGAAGATATATCAAAACACGATCAGCTTAGTTTATTTTTCTTTTTCTTCTTCCTCTTTATAAGCAATTCTGCTTGTTCATTCGCGGATTGATACCTCTATGGAAGGATGTCACTCCATCTTTTGCGAGGTCGGCCGATGCTTCTTCTACCGATTGGTGATTTATCTCTTGCTATTTTGATCACACGTGTCTCCCCCATTCTGGTTATGTGGTGTTCCATTCTTTTTTTCTATTGAGTGTCCTGTTACGCGAATTGACTTTTAATTATTATTAAATAAATAAAAGACTTACTTGAAATTGTTTATTTATAACACTTACAGTTAACACTTATTTAACAACAATATATCTAATTTATTTTACACTTACTAACTTATTTAATTCATTTGCAAATATTTATTTATCTACTTTAAAAATAACACATAATACATTTCAAACCCGCTCACAACAACGTAACAATATATCGCGTCGAATATATTAACTGACTGACTGCTGCTTAAAAATCATCCGCTTATATAGATACGGCTCTGCTTCGAGAACATTTGGAACGCCTGAGGCAGGTCTCCGCCATTCATCGGGAAAATTCTGGATTAGCGGAGACATTACTCGTCGATGACGTGTCGCCGTTGTTTGTTGACTGCTAGGGGCACGGCCGGCCTCAGTTAGAAATTCGTCACAGTCCATTCATTTATACATTGTACGTTACATTGTCTTCTGATATCTTCAGTCCTCTTTCGATCTCTCTCTTTCGAAACTAAAAAGTTTGTCACTCAACTTTTTTAAGTAAATATGAAACTAACGAAATATGATGACAAAATGTTTAATAATTAACAACTCCTTTTTAAATGTGTTTAAACATTTTGGACAAATTCCATTGTTATCTACATACTTCAAAGATGACACAGTAAAACTTTCAAAAGGAAATATTTACAGCGACCAAAGATACAGCGAGGTAAATTTGAAAAATCATCAAAATTGATTTTTGGCATTTTTGTATAAAATTTGATTTTTGTACATGTTCCACCAACTCTAGATAAAAATAAACTTCATATTCGGATTCAGCGACCTCGAAAACATAAAAATAGACCAAAATTGGTCATTCACCTTAAATTTGATTTTCGTGGTCGGCATAACGGTTGATGCCGCTCGCCTAATATACAGAGTATTATTAAATAAGTATGAAAAATTTTAACGGCTAATTCTACATGAAAAATTAATGCCGGTTTGCTCTGTAAACATATGTCCGCAAATGCTTAGTTTCCGAGATACGGGGTGTTGAAATTTTTATTTCAAACTGCCAATTTATTTATTGCTCTAAGACCAGTTGACTATGAAAATGAAATTTGGTGAGTTTTAGGAGGTAGTTATTACGCATTTTTTGACATACAATTAAGAATTTTGTATTCATCATTGGCGCGCCTACGGGTAATGGTCTGAATTTTTTAAAGAAAAAAATAGTACGCCACTGAGATATTTCGAAATAAATTATTTTTAAATTTCATGTCTAATTTATAATAAAAAATCATTCTTGCCTTTTTTCATATGGTGCACCGTTTTTATGCAGAAAAATAAAACATCTTGACGCGTATTTTTTAATTACTTTATCAAGAAATATCCAATATAATAATACTAAACTGGAACAATAACAGAAAATATTACTAATAAGATTTTAACTAGGTGCAGAACTACAACAAATGTTAAAAATACCTCCTTTAGAGGTTATAGAAGAATTTTATATTCATCATTAGCGCGCGTATGGGTAATGGTCTGAAATTTTTAAGAGAAAAATAGTACGCCACTGAGATATGTCAAATTAAAAATCATGTTTGAATTGCTAGTTCAATTTACGACAAAAAATCTTTCTTGCCTTTTTTTCATATGCGGCGCCCTCCTTATCCAAAAAAATAAAACATCTTAACGTTTACAAAGTATTTGAACTAAGTTTCTATGCATATGGAAACTACCTCAAATACTTTGTAAGCGTTAACATGTTTTATTTTTTGTATAAAAACGGCGCCTCGTGTAAAAAAAGCCAAGAAAGATTTTTTCTCGTAAATTGAATGAGGAATTCAAAAATGATTTTTAGTTTGACATATCTCAGTGGCGTACTATTTTTTTCTTCAAAAAATTCAGACCATTGCCCGTACACGCGCCAATGATAAATATAAAATTCTTCTGTTACCTGTAAAGGAGATCATTTTAAACATTTTTTGCAGCTTTGCACCTAGTTGAAATCTTATTAGTAATATTTTCTGTTATTGTTCTAGTTTAGTATTATTATATTAGATAGTTATTGTTGATGTATTAAGAAATGAAAAATACGCGCCAAGATGTTTTATTTTTTTGCATAAAAACGGTGCATCATATGAAAAAAAGGTAAGAAAGGTTTTTTATCAAAAATTAAACGTGGAATTTAAAAATAATTTTTATTTCGAAATATTTCAGTGGCGTACTATTTTTTTCTTTAAAAAAATTCAGACCATTACCTGTAGGCGCGCCAATGATGAATACAAAATTCTTAATTGTATGTCAAAAAATGCGTAATAACTATCTCCTAAAACTCACCAAATTTCATTTTCATAGCTCGACTGGTCTTAAAGCAATAAATAAATTGGCAGTTTGAAATAAAAATTTCGACACCCCGTATCTCGGAAACTAAGCATTTGCGGACATATGTTTATAGAGCAAACCGGCATTAATTTTTCATGTAGAATTAGCCCTTAAAATTTTTCATACTTATTTACTAACACCCTGTAGATAGAAAATTATTGTTTTTCTATGAGAATTGGAGAATCTGGTCAAGTTTGGAGCGCTGTAAAACCTAGATAATAAATAAAATTAAACAAATTTGTAGTGAAAATTGTGCATTGAAAAATCCTCTACAAAATTGCTGTGATGTTATTTTATTGTGAAATGAACGGAAAAAAAGTTATAACCTCCAAAAGGAAACTTCTTACAAAATTTTCTCTTATTTTTGTTTATAACTTTTTTGTTGGTCACTTGACGATAAAAAGTAATAGATTTTTTCGCCCGGTTTCCGAAAGGATGATCATCTCAAAGATTATGTAATCGACGATTAACAATAGATTAAATGCGTCAGAAACGTCAAACAAACTAGTTTTAACAACAGTCAATCACCTGACAAAAGATTAATCGTTAGTTAACAGCCGATCATGAATGTTTTGAGTCTGCGAAAGGTCGATTAACCAGTTTCGCTTGTCAAACGGCGGTAAAAATGGACTGTTACCTAATCTGCGACTATCCGTCGATTAACGGGCTGTTAAGAGTTTTTTTAGTTTTTTAATTACTGCAATTAACAAATTCCGGGAAAAAAATGTCAAATAACACATATATAAATGATATAAATCATATTATTCAATAAAAATAAGATTTTTTTATGGAAGAAATAATTTAAAATATTTATTTAACTTGCAGAACATGGATATCTCGGACATTTTTTATATTTGATTATATAATTTATATTTTTTTTCTTTTAAAAATGTAAGGTAACAAGGATGCTAGACTCATGGAGCTATTTTTTGAGAAGCCAGAGCTCTAAAAAGCAGAACATAATGATTATTGGGACCGTGCAAGTTCGGCAAAGCGACCCCTATTTCTACGCTCTATACTAAAATTCGCACTTTTAATTATATTGGCCAATTATATTAGTCCTGGTTACTGGATAATTGTCAAGGCCACAGTCCAAAAAAATAATAAGAAGAAAAAATAAGATTCAGGTTATGTTATGAAAACGTCAACGTATGTAGTGTAGTAAATAAAATTAGTTATTAAAATGCAGTACTGCAAGCAAAATACAATTAATTAAATTTACCTTTATATCATAATTGCATATCATATCAATATTGTGGAGCAATATATAATTTTTCTGCTTCATTGACAGAAGGTATGAAATATACGTCAATTTGACAATTTCAATTTTCAATTGACAATATGAATTATTTAAGATAGTTGCAATATTTCTCCGCGACTCGCGCAGGGTCGTTTCTCGTTTCCCCTTCCAAGTACTTGCACACCGCGAATAGCGATTTAAGTAAGAGGGAAAACGTGTGAGAAATTATAGCAGCTAACTTTGAAGACAATAAAACAGCCGGTAAATAAATTAAAAATAAATATAAAAAGTAAATATATAGACCAAAAATAAAAATAAGATTATAAAATATTATAGATCATAAATAAACTGTTTTATATCTCCAACTTTTGTCACAATACCTAGCCTCATTTTTAAAATGCTCGCGTTCAATTCTTGCTCCAAACAAAAGTGACAGTACGTAAGAGAGAATGCACCTTTAGAATCTAAAGATACAAGTTTGGATTTAGAGGTTAATATAATTAAAATTTTGAAGGATAACAGCCAATTGTGACAGTATCGCTACCAAATCGTGTGTCAGATCATCGATTACATGATCTATGATCATGCAATTTTACAATAATTGGCGTTTGAGAAACCCATCACAGGTTAACAGTTGATCAAATCTGACAGCCGATTAGATGATCGGAGATTTGAATAACGTTTCGGAAACCGGCTGATAACATTGTAGAAAATTTAATTTGCTACATTTTATGTGTAATTAAATTTTCTGTAGGATTCCTAGTTTAGGAGATACAGCGCGAAAGCCCTTTGCACCCCTTTTTCAAATATGGCGGTCGGTGGACAAGGGTGGCGACCTCAAAAACTTGAACTTAAGCTTCTACTAAACCCCCCTACACATTAAAAAAATAAAATTGACTCCTCTAAGAAATGCAACCCTAAATGTAACTTTTCAATGGACTATTTATATATATAATTATTTAAATAAATAGGGGGCCAAATTTAATTTAGTAAGTCTTAGGTGAAAGATTTATCCTTAAACTTTTCAGAAAAATATCCTAAAGACCTTCATTAAAACGTGAATTACCACAGCAAAAAAAGTAATTATTGAGCAAAAATGACCCCTTTTTAATTGTTACAATGAGTCCCTTATATGATTTAGATACTTTCTTGAAAATATGTTTTGTACTCACCTAAGTTTTGATATAAAATTTGTTCCAACCTGTACGAATTTATATTTTGTTTTACATGTAGTGATATTTTATTTTTCTAGACTAAAATGGGATCCGGAAGAAGCTAACTTATTACTTGAATTGATCCAAGAAGATTTAAATTCCATGGACGGAACTATACATTGGCCGATTATTGCTAAGCGTTTTAGTAGCAGATCTAAAACCAGACGGAGTAAAAGTAGCATACAAGGGAAGTTTCTCTCTACGCGTCGTAAATATGAGAAGGAAATAGCTATGAACATTCCGTTAACCGACTATGAAAGACGCGTCAAACAGTTAGTAGATCAAATGAACGAAAACGAAAAGCGAGTTGAAACAGAAAAAGGTTTTGAAAAAAAACTGCCTGTGCCCTGCAGCCCTTCAACAACCCTTCAAAGTTCCATTGTCGCAGAAGAACCGAAGATTACGGAAGATGGTAAGTGAAACATTCATGTGTTTGTTTTGTTTTGTCCAACTTGTATCTAACGGTGAAGTTTCGAGTGTTAGTTACATTAGTTATAGCTTTTAGCTTAAAGGCGTATGAACAAAATTTCACGCCCATGTGTTTTAGATGCATTCCTTTTTTTCGGATCCTGAGAAAACTAATAAGTATTTTTGAAAACTTTATACGCAGAATGAAAGATCGCAATATTACCGAGGGCCGATAGTCCCTAAAAACTTCTATAATGTTTATTTTGATAAGTTACAGGGGTGAAAAAAAGAGAAAATTTAGTATGATTTTTAATTTTAAATATCCCGTTCAAAAGAAACTTGTTGGTTATTCTAAATCTAAGGGACTTTCGGCCCTCGCTAATAATGTAATCTTTCATTCTGCATTTAAATTTTTCAAAATACTTATTAGTTTTCTCAGTATTCGAAAAAAAAACATGAATGTATTTAAAACACATTGGCGCGAAATTTTGCACCTACGTCCTTAACCGCACCAAAAGAATAAATCTTCGTATCATTTAAATACACTGCCGAGTATAAAATTACGGTACCCCGCAATTTGAATTTATTTTGTAAATAGAAATTATTCTTCTTTTTGAAGTATTTTCGATTATAACATACTTTATGGCTGCAAGTCCGCCAACAGGGGTCGAACATTTTATGGCAGGTTTAATTCGGCCCCGAGGTCGAAGAGGCAATAAATGATGGAGGTCACGGTATCTGTTATCTCTTACAGCCAATGTGAAATTCATGCTGTTATACGTTTTTTAAATGCAAAATGGATTTCACCTATTTACATTCATCGTCAGTGAATCGACGTTTATGTGTAAAAGTATATATTTATCTGTTTAACATGTTTTCAACGAACGGTAATTCACAATGAAAATGACACCGGAAGACCTTCAGATGATCGTGAATTTCCGTTCGGCTAAATTCTCTACACTACACCATTTGCGAACATATTAAACAGATATGCACTTTTATCCATAAACTTCGATTAACTGACGATGAATGTCAATAGGTAAAATCCATTTTGCATTTAAAACTTATCACAGCATGAATTTCACATTGACGGTAACGGCGACCGTGGCGTATATCTTCAAAGGCCGCTAGTCCGACACTGAGCAATGCAGCGAGGCGAAAGTGGTGGGGTGAGGGAGAGTTGATGTGTATGGCAGTGTTTCCAGATTTCTCCCAACACGTCGCACTCTTTCTCAGCGACATAGGGAACCATTTTTTTTACGAATGGCATTGGTGGTAACAGCGACCGTGAACTCCATCTTCAAAGGCTGTCACTGAGAAATGCAGGGAGGTAAAAGGGGTGGGGTGAGAGAGAGGGAGAGTTGATGTGTAAGGCAGTGTTGCCAAATTTATACCAGCACGTCGCACTCTTTTTCGGCGGCATAAGCAACCTTATTATACAGTGAGCACGTAAAGGTTGGAACTAATTCATTTTCTCGAGAATGGACGATTTTGGAAAAAAATCCCGAAACAGGTCAATTTTTATTTTTAAATTACAACTTTTTGGCATATATATCATACTAGTGACGTCACCCATCTGAGCGTGATGACGTCATCGATGATTTTTTTAAATGAGAATAGGGGTCGTGTGATAGCTCATTTGAAAGGTAATTCAAATCTCTATTCAGTAGTATAAACATTAACATAATTATTTATACAGGGTGTCCAAAAAATTCAAAATACATGTTACGGCTCACAGAAAACAGAAAAAAATGTTTATTTAAAAAATAACCATCGGTTTTCGCTTAATCTAAATGTTCAAACTGTCAAGAGGCAGGTGGATGGCTGCATTAATATTGAATTTAAGCAAATACTATATTTATTTATTAAATAAACATTTTTTTCTGTTTTCTGAGAGCAGTAAAATGTATTTTGAATTAAATAAATTACATACATTCTTCTTTTTATGTCAATAAATTTATAATTAAGTATTTTCGATGGGAAATAAGCCACAATTTTACCAAAAAAATGAATTTATTAACGTTTCGACGCCCAAGTCGGGTGTCGTTGTCAAAATACAAAATAATACTAAATAAATAAAAATGTTGTTGCTTAGTAAAAAACTCTTCTAATAATTTATTTAAGTCATCTGAATCTGACTCATTTATATCGGCAATTCAGGCATGTATTATACATTTTAAAGTAGAAGACTTTAAAATGATATTGCCAATATTGATAAGTTGCGTTCCTGGGACGACTTTACTAAAAGATAGTTCATTCGATTACATGAAATCAACCCCAACTCAAGAATATCCGCCACAAAAAATCATAGCATGTGACCTCTCTTTAAAAAGACAACCAAATGCAACGATGGCAGTAAAATTCTTGCGCTAGAGATTCCATAGTAAATCACGAGGGAAAACCAGGAAAAAACCTCGTGATACTATCCAGACATCGTAAGTATTTAGCTTACATTTAGTTTACTCTCAAAACTAATACCAAATTCTGACTTTAATGTATATGTGCTATTTTAAATTATAAATAATATTAATAGTACATAGATATTATATAAATAATACTAAAATATAAAATATGTACTAACTCGATATGTTAATGACTTACTAATCGTGGTATTTTCTTTCTATTGACTTCCTCTTTTAGTATGAGTAACCACATCCTACTGCATTCTACCGAGGAATTTGCGACACAATTGTTTTCATTTAGCATAATTAGAGCCGCTTCTTTGATTTTTCTCTTTTTACTATCTGATTCTTTTAGGATTATACTTGAATCTCTCCACTGAACTCTATGTTCATTATCCCATGCATGTTGACATATTTGAGATCTATCAAATTCTCTATTTTTAATATAAGATTGATGTTCACTTATTCTAACGTCTAATGGTCTTGATGTTTCACCTAAATAAAATTGTTCGCATTCACAAGGTATTTTTTTTATTTAAAGTAAGCCGCATCAACCATATTGGTTATTAGCGGATGGATTTAGTGTATACAATAATGACTAAAAATAACATAATTATATGTGGTACAATATGTTACAGTCTCTTAAAAATTTCACAATATTTTCACTGGTACAGACACTAAAAATCTCCGTTATAACTGATGGGATGTTATAAGTTAGTCTTTCAGCACTATATTTGGGACACTCTGTTAATACATGTTTCACTGTTAACGGCACCTCACAACTCGTACATTTTGGTTGAGGTTCCTTCTTCATTAGATATTCATGTGTAAGTTTGCTGTGTCCTAATCGAAGCCTGGTTAATACTACCTGAAAGAAACGGCTAGGAGAGTTGTTATTCCATCGTCCAAAATTTGGTTTTATTTCTTTCAACTTTAAAGATTTTTCTTCCCAAAATTTAGTCGAATTACATATAAGCTTTTGTTTGAAATACGGTTTGAGATCTTCTGCTAGTGGTTTCATTATCGGTCTGATATTTGGAGAATTTGCTATTTCTCGAGCATTTTTATCAGCTAGTTCGTTTCCTTTAATGCCTATATGTGACGGTATCCACACGAAGACTAATGTTTTGTTCTTCAGCTGCTGCATCTTGTTTTTAATTAATTTAGCAATCGGGTTGCAGGTGTACATTTTTGATATTATATGGAGGGAATTAATTGAGTCAGTAATAATAAGGAATTTTTCTGATTTGACTGTTTGTATATGCTTTAGAGCTCTGTATATTGCATACATTTCTCCAGTTATCACAGTGGATTCTGTGGGCAATTTGAAGCTTTTTATTGTGTCTCTTATAACAAATGACGATCCTACACCAGAAGTTGTTTTAGATGCATCTGTGTAAACTTGGATATATTCAGGGAAAGAAGAAAGTATTCTATTATAATTGCTTATAAATATTTGTGGATTGGTTTCGGATTTATGGTATGATAATAGTTGTAAATTTAAAGTAGGCAAAGGTATTAACCAGGGAGGTGCCGTGTTTACATTTGCTGAATGTGTTGAGGTAAAGTTAAAAATTTCAATAGAGTTTAAAATGTTTTTGATCCTTAATTGAAATGGTAAATGTGTCCTTATGTTGATATTAGATAACGATGACTGAATAAGAAAAGGGTTGTCAGGTTGTAATGATGATTGTTTTGAAACGTAAGATAAACTAAGTAATTTTCGTCGTTCATGTAATGATGGCTCTCCAAGTTCCCACTCGAGGCTTGCAACAGGAGTTGTTCTGTAAGCTCCAGATATTATGCGTAATGCATTGTTGTGTATAATGTCTAAGAGTTTTAAATTTGACTTTGACGCTGAAGAATGTGCAATACATCCGTAGTCCAATTTTGATCGGATTAGGCTTCTATACAACAGTAGTAATGTATCTCCGTCAGCACCCCATTGTTTGTTGGCTAAACATTTAAGAAGATTTATACCATTTTGACATGATATTGCCAATTGCTTAATATGTGATTTCCAACTTAAAGTTTCGTCGAATGTTAAACCTAAGGGCCGGTTGTTCGAACGCTAATCAAAAATGATCATTATCAAATATTTAATTACTGTCACAACTGTCAATGTCAACTTTGATTGGGTTGCTAAAAACATAATTATTGATTACAATTATGAAATTATTTAATCAATTATGTTAATAATTGTTATGTTAATTGATTAACTAATCTCATAATTATAATAAATGATGTTTTTAGCAACCCAACCAAAGTTGACATTGACAGTTATGACAGTAATTAAATATTTGATAGTGATCATTGTTGATTAGCGTTCGAACAACCGGCCCTAAATATTGTATCTCTGTACATCGTTTCAATAACTTTGTGCCGAATTTTAAGGTAGGTATGTTAGTGTGAATAGGCTTTTTGGAAAAAATAATATATTGTGTCTTGTCAGCTGAAAAATTGAATCCACTCGTATTAGACCAACTATCAATTTTGTTTAGTTCTTCTTGTAAAAATTTGACCATGGAATTAATATTTTTTCCTTTGATGAACATTATCATGTCATCAGCATATAATCTAGCCTGTGCAGGTCTCTTGAGATTTTTGATAACATCATTCATTGTAATTAAAAAAAGTGTAGGGCTAATTACAGATCCTTGTGGTGTTCCATTGTCCTGAGACTTAATAGTAGAATGTTCTCTATTACTTCGTACTGAAAATTTGCGTTGATGTAGAAAGTTATTCAAAAATGCCAACATGTTTCCTTGAATTCCCCAAGTCTGTAGCTTTTTTAATATTCTGTATCGCCATGCCAAATCAAATGCTTTGTGGATATCAAAGTAAACAGCTATGCATTTCTGTTTGTTACAGAAGGCTTCATTAATTTGACTTTCTAAATGTAAAACATTATCTGTAGTGGATCTTAAGGGACGAAATCCAGCTTGTTCCGGTATGAGTAAATTGTGCTGTTCCAAATGCCACATAAGTCTATTATTTATTATTTTCTCTATCAATTTGCAAGTAGAACATGTAAGTGATATTGGCCTATATGATTCTGCTGCTGTTGCCGACTTATTAGGTTTTAGAATAGGGATGACAATAGCTTGTCTCCATAAGTCGGGAAATTTTTGTTTACACCAGATTATGTTAAAAAGATTCAATAGGAAGTCTAAAGCTTCGTTAGGTAACTGTTGTAGGAATATTGCGGGTATGTCATCTGGGCCTGGTGATGTGTTTTTTAACATTTGGACAGCTTCTAACAGTTCTGTTTTATTAATTGGAGTATTTATATCATCGTTACTAGCTATAACTTCTATTGGATTTGCTTCTTCTTCCCGATAACGTAAAAAAATATTGTTGTAATTTTCATTTGTAGACTCTTGTCTGTATGTTTCAGCTAATTCTTCTACAATTTTTTTGTTTTCAATAATTAGGTTTCCATTTCGTTCTAGGTATTTTATTCCATTTTGTGTATTGACGCCAGCTATTTTCTTTACTTTTTTCCATGCGGATGACATGTTAGTATTCCTGTTAATACTTTGAACGTATTTTTTCCAAGACTCTTTTTTAGATCTGGTAGTAATTAATTTTGCATATGCCCTTTTTTTCCTTAGCTCTATCAAGTTCTCATTAGTTTTATGTCTTTTGAAAGTATTTAATGCTTTTTTTCTTTGCTTTATTGCCAATTCACACTCTTCATTCCACCAGGGTACAACTTTGTTTTTTGCTATGTACTTTGTTTTTCCCATTGCAATTGTGGCGGCTTCAGTGATTAAGTTATTAAACAATTTTAAAGTTAAGTTTATGTCTTCTTCACTTATAGGGATATTTGATATTTCTTCGGTAATTTTTGTTTTAAAGATGTTCCAGTTGGCTTGCTTAATTTTCCACTTTTGAAAAGGATTGGTTTTTGTTGTGGGGTTGGAAATTTTTGTTATTATTATTGGATAATGATCACTTCCATATAAATCGTCTACGGTTTGCCATGTGTGATTTAGTAATGTCGATGGGTCAGAAATAGACGTCAATTGCAGTTTTAGCTCCATCGTTCATTATTGTTAAATTCAGGCTATTGATTATGTTTGCTAATAACTTTCCATTTTTAGTAGTTTTTTCGGAACCCCATAGGAGATTATGGCTATTAAAGTCACCAAGAATTAATTTTGGTGATGGAATTTGCATAATTAAGTCGGAAAGTTCATTTCCTTGGATATTATGGTTCGGGGGAATATAAATATTACATATGTTCATTTTTTTATTAGTACCTGTTGTTACTGTTACTGCTATTGCTTCTAAGTTTGTATTAATTGTGATTATGTGTAAATCGGTTTTAGTATATATTGCAACACCACCACTGGCATGATTTGTCTGTCTATTTTGATAGTAGACATTATATGACTTCAAGTCACACACATTGTTGTCTTTAAAATTAGTTTCTTGAAGACATATAATATCAGGAGAATATTTCCTAATTAAAACCTGAAATAAGGGTAGGCGGGTGTGAAAACTGTTTAAATTCCACTGTAAAATATTATTATACATGAATTATATTTTTATTTAAATAATTAGTTTTGAGATACATCACTGTCGAAGTCAGATGAAACAGAAAGTCGGAGCACTTGTTTAGTTAATTTTTTAGTTAGTCTAGTACATTTGATTTTCATTTTTCGATCTTCAGTCTGCGAATGTATTGCATTTATCATATCTATAAGAGATGGAATATTTTCGGTATAGTCTTTAGCAATGCTTAATGCATCACTACTACCGTGAGTATTCTCGTAACAGATTAGTGAATTGTTGACTATCGAGTGGGAACTTAGGATTGTGGTTGTCAATGAAATTGATTATGTTTTGGGGCAGTTCTCGAAATTCTAATGAGGGTTTGCCTTCCGACTTCAACTTTTTCTTTGGAGCTTTTGGGACAGGTTTTGGAAAGTAAGAGTTTGCTTCTGAGGAATTAGTAATATCTGATGTATCTTCTGGACTAGATGTTGCATTTCGTTTAGAGGTCGTAGGATTAGTTATTGAAGTTGTTTGAACTTCAAAAGAAGTGGGTATGTCGTGATTAGGCTCATTGAGTATAGGAGTAATTGGTGTTTGTTCACATATCATTTCAAGGTTAGTAGTATTTGATATAGACTCACTTGAATTATTGCTGTCTGAGGGATTGTCTAGAGAGGAACTTTGTTGTTGTGATTTAGTATATGGAGAAGTAGGAGCTTGGAGTTGGAGGCTGGCACATCGTGATGCCAAATGACCTGGTTGTTTGTACTTATAGCATAATTAGTGTGACCAACTCCTATTTAGTCAAATTCGGGACACGGCTGAAAAAAATACCTGAAATCCGGGACTTTTCAATGAAAATCGGGCCATTTTTTTTAATATAGAAC
Organism: Diabrotica virgifera virgifera; assembly: GCF_917563875.1. NCBI lineage: Eukaryota > Metazoa > Arthropoda > Insecta > Coleoptera > Chrysomelidae > Diabrotica > Diabrotica virgifera. Next base: position 171,340,420 of record NC_065449.1, on the reverse strand, counting down.
TTTCATAATATCATCATTTTATTTATTAAACATTTTTATGTTGCCAATATTTTTAATGGGGTTAAGCCACAATGATTGGTTGTAATGATAATGACGATAATTAAAATACAGAAAAGAAAAAAAAGTTCACAGTTTGAGTTTTTGTAGAACTATAATACCAAATACCACAATATGCAGCGTTTTGGATGTGGTATTAATATTCTTCTTCTTCTTCAGCCTTCAGAAATCCAACTTTGGATATAGACCTCCCCCAATTCAATCCAGTGTTGCCTATTTTGCGCCACGTGTTTCCAGTTGTGTCCTCCAAAGTTCTTTATGTCATCAGCCCATCTCATTTGTGGCCTTTCTTTGCTTCTTCTTCCTAACCACGGTCTCCATTGTTGTATTTCGTGATTCCATCTTTTACCCTTCAGTCGGGCGTTGTGTCCTGCGAAGCTCTATTTTAATTTGGCAGCATGTCCTCCTGCGTCTTTTACTTTGGTTTTGTTTCTAATCCATTTATTTGTTTTTTTTATCTATAAGCCTCACCCCGAGCATTGATCTTAATATTACACTTGTTGTTTTTTCGTCTTACCAATTCAGTTTGATATGAATTCTTAGAAGAATATTCAAAATTTAAAAATAGAATTTTACCAAAACATTGAAAATTCGGATGGCCCGGAAGCCTGGTCCGGGACGCCGGGACATGACTTCATAATTCGGGCCATGTCCCGGATTTTTCGGGCTAGTTGGTCACACTAAGCATAATGTATCTGTTGTAAGATATATGTGATATGTTAAGTCATCATGATAAATTTCTAGTACTTCGGGAATTTGGAAATTATCTTCTGGAGGAGATATGTACACCTGCCTTCGAAAACTAAGTATGTGACTATACGCTGGATCAGGTGCTCCAATTCGTAAGAATGTGATAGGTGACATTAGCTGTAATCCAATAGTTTTTAACTTGGTTTCCAATAAATTATGTGGAATTGTGGGACTTACGTTGGATAGAACAAGTCTTTGTGATGGGGTAACTAGCTTTCTTACTGGTATTACTGTGTTATTAATTTTAATAGAATTATGTTCTTTTAAAAATTTGTCTACCACTGATTTACTTGACAAGTATACACAAACACGGTTGTTTGAAATCTTGGATGAAAATATAATGTTTTTTGGATCTACAATTGGTCCGAGTTCTAATAAGTAATCTTGTAGTTTGAGGCCCTCTATTGCAGAAAAGATAATTCCCTGTTCTTTGCTTGGAAAAGTTATTGGTGAATGAGTCAATGCTGTGGAATATTTTTTAGTGTTTGGTGAGTTATCAGTATCAATAATACCATTGCTGTTATTATTATTCATTTTGGTCGTTTTCGATTTTTCGGTTTCATTAATTTGGCTGAGTACGGACCTGTTTTATTTAAAAGTTGAGGAACAACCAGATTTTGATAATTGCTCTTTTTATTCTAACCAAATTGTTAGGTTAGTCAGAACAATGGTCAGTTTATTATTAAATTGTTTTTGTCTTGGCTTTTATATCTTATACTGTACATTGTTGACGATTTATCTAATTTTAGTAAATTGTAGTTGTAGTAAATTGTTATTTGTTATTTATATTATGTTTTTCTTTTGACTGTATGTAAGCTTTGTCCATAAAATTGTAAAAATTTTCAGTGGCAATAAAGCATATTTCTATTCTATTCTATTCTATTATCATGCAATCAAACAAAATGAGAGTTTTCTTTACTCACGTATGATTTCCTGCACTTAAATAATCACTATTATCACTTTAGTAGTAATATTAACTTGTTAATTATCGATTTTTACTAATATTATTTCAGAGCTGTTTATAAAACCAGTGCTGGTAACACGATCAGGTCTGGAATCCCCACAAGGTATTTTATAAATACAATTCTTTGTTCTTTCTTGTTGATTGTTAGGTTTAGTTTTAGATAGAATAGATCCCAATGTGTTTTTTGTTTTGAATGTTGTTGAAATGTTGAATTTATTTCCTATTGTTTTAAGTTTCTCAGATGGTCCTTTTATATATGTTATTGATATTTTCCTCGTATTATTTCTTGTGGATGTTATAGGATCCCGTTCTACGTTGTTCTGTTCCATTCGATCCAATCTTGACAATTCCTTATTTATAAACTATGAACCTCGTGAGAATTTTACTGCCATCGTTGCATTTGGTTGTCTTTTTAAAGACAGATCACATGCTATGATTTTTTGTGGCGGATATTTTTGAGTTGGGGTTGATTTCATGTAATCGAATGAACTATCTTTTAGTAAAGTCGTCCCAGGAACGCAACTCATCAATATTGGCAATATCATTTTAAAGTCTTCTACTTTAAAATGTATAATACAAACCTGAATTGCCGATATAAATGAGTCAGATTAAATAAATTATTAGAAGAATTTTTTACTAAGCAACATCATTTTTATTTATTTAGTATTATTTTGTATTTTGACAACGACACCCGACTTGGGCGTCGAAAGGTTAATAAAATAATTTTTTTGGTAAAATTGTGGCTTATTTCCCATCGAAAATACTTAATTATAAAATTGCCACAAGGAAATAGCTTCAGAACAACATCAATAAATTTAATTCAAAAAATTTGTTTTGGACACCCTGTATAAATAATTATGATAATGTTTATACTACTAAATAGAGAATTGAATTACCTTTCAAATGAGCTATCACGCGACCCCTATTCTCATTTAAAAAAATCATCGATGACGTCATCACACCTAGACGGGTGACCTCACTAATATCATATATATGCCAAAAAGTCGTAACTTAAAAATAAAAATTGATCTGTTTCGGGATTTTTTTCCAAAATCGTCCATTCTCGAAAAAATGAATTTATTCCAACCTTTACGTGCTCACTGTATACCTCCATACAGTGGAGTATTGGAGAGTATTGGAGGATATAGGAATTCGCGGAGTACCTTTAAACCTGTTTAAAAGTTACTTAAACGACAGAGAACAAGCTGTGAGAATAGGAAATTCGGTGAGTAACAATAATAAAATTAATTTTGGAGTGCCTCAGGGTACCGTTCTAGGGCCAATCTTGTTCTCTATATATATTAATAATTTATTTCACTTAAAAACTAAAGGAAACATCATTGGATTTGCTGATGATACAGCAATATTTTACCAAGGCGGTACGTGGCAACAGTTAAAAGAATTAATAGAGGACGATTTTAAAAACATTTCTGGATGGTTCGACTACAAAAAACTCACAATTAATTATGAAAAAATCTTTTTTATTCCCTTCTGCAGCTATAAAAATACTTTACCCGAATTTACAGTTCTTCAGACCGATAAAATAGGAAATAAAATAATAAAATTAAAAAATCATATTAAATACTTGGGCATAATTATTGATTCTCACCTTAAATGGGATATGCATATAAATAACGTAACGAATAATTTAAGGCCATTATTGTATAAATTAAAGTATATGAAAACTATTTTAAAAACAACTCACCTTAAAATTGTATACCAGGCACTCGTTGAATCCAGAGTCAATTATGCAATCACCTCATGGGGTTCTGCCTTGAAAACTCATCTAAAAAAATTAGAAATAATACAAAAAAAAATCCTAAAAATAATTTATAATAAAAACAACACTTACCCATCAGACTCCCTATTTAAAGAAACAACACTTTTGGATATCAGGCAAACATATTTTCTTAATGTCGTTTTACATATTTATAAGAATAACTCCATAATTCATTCAACTCAACATAGCTATAATACAAGATATAAACTTGACGATAACATACAAATTGCTTTAAAAAATAAGACAATAGGACAAAGATCATTAAGCTTTCTAAGTATCATAATTTTCAATTTTTTGCCAGTTACATATAAAATGTATTTAACGACCATTAACTCAAAAGGTCTTTTTAAGTCATTTATTAAATCATTCATTTTAAACACTGAGAGGTATGTTATTCATTCTCTAATTGAAAGAGATGCAAATTAAAGTAATTTCAACCTAATATTTTATAGTAGTTATAACTGTTTTAAATTTTACTTGTTTTTTTTTTTAATTTAGGCAATTCCTTCGTTTTTCTTTTTTTTTTAATTAATAGAGTTTGGTAAAAAAAATATTAATAATATACATATTGTAGAAACCATTACAATATAATCTGTTGAACAAAAAATACCCCATGCGCATCCTACGGGACATAAATGGGATTTTTTGTTTATTTTGAAAAAGCATTAATGTGACATGTATGAATTGTAAAAAATATATAAATATTAGGACAATATTACTAATAAAATTTTCCATAAGTTATATTTATTTAAAATAATTAATAATTTCATATTCTTTTTTACTTTGTAAATGCTATATAACTTTTGGTTGTAATATAAGACAGACTTTTATTTTTGATTATTGTAATATTATAATTAATTTAAAGATAAACTTCTTTAATTATGTTATCCAACATATTCATGCATATGAATAACTCCTTATTTATTATACACTGTGACTTTTAGGTAGCGTGATGTTATGATCTGAAGTTATCTCCTTTATACCACCAGATGCATAAAAAATATCGGCGGGTGTAATTTCCTCACCAAAATAATCTTTTACCTGCGTTTGGAAGGGTATGCCATAATCCCACAGGTATTTTCCTCACCAAAATCGAAGTGATTATTTCAGGTAGATTTTACAAAAAGGCATTCAAGGGAATTATTTATCTACCTAACTCTAAGATTACAGTAGATACCTATAATAATTATATATATAACAGCGCTAACAGGCCTTATAGGCCTACGGCTTCTAAATTCTGGATAATATTTCTCCATTCTGTTCGGTCCTCTGCACTCGTTTCTCCAGTCCTTCACCCCGATTTCTTCCAAATCCCTCTCTGCAGCCTCTAACCATCTCTTCCTTGGTCGACCTCGTCTCCTTTTTCCCAATGCTCTGTCATTCAATATTCGTTTGACGTTTCTAGTTTCTGGCATTCGAGTAATATGTCCCAGCCATCTAACTCTTTGGGCTCGTATTTTTGTCGTTATTTTTGGTCTCCCATACATCCTCATTACTTCTTCATTTGTTCGTCTCCTCCAGGTTTTCTCCGCTATCTGTATACCTCCAAAAATTTTTCTCAGGATCTTCCTTTCCCATATCTGTATCTTCTTCTCCTCTTGTTGATTCATTACCCACGTTTCGCTCGCATACAACACTGTGGGCCGTATTATCGTTTCATACATTCTGATTTTCGCGTTTATTGATACATTTTTTGCTTTTAATATCGTGTTTAAGGTACCCACAACTCGACTTCCCTTCAATAATCTTTTATCTATTTCTTTTTCTTCCCTTCCAGTACTGGTTACAGTCACTCCCAGGTATTCGAATTCTGCTACTTCCTTAAATTTATATTCATCTCCTTCTCCTTTCATTTTTATATAGTTATCCTCTTTATTTATATCTCCTTTCATTACCATGTATTGTGTTTTTCCTTGGTTGATTCTTAATCCATACCTTTTTGCTTCCGCTTCGAACCTATAATAATTAATGAATTAATAATTATGGTATTTTATTTTTAGTCACAATTGCAATTTTGGCATATTTAATATGCAATGGCATATTTAATAGAAAGTAATCGCGATAAACCTTTACTGCTATGTATTTGAAAATTTTATTTTTTATTAAGTGAAAGTTTTATAAAGTGAAAGTTTTAAAAAGTGAAGAAGTGTACTGGAGGTCTAATAAAACAATTTGTAGTGCGAAATTGTTTACTATTGGTGCAAATTTTACAATTTCTAGAACTAGCCTACAACATAATCATGTACCCGATCGTCAGTAGATAGATCGGAAAATTGTTTCTAACTCTTGTAAACGTTAAGCCGAAGAGAATATTACTGAAAAAACAGCAAAAATTATACACCAAGAGCTTGCAGCTAATTTGCCTGAAACAATTCTACGATTGATATATGAAAAAATATACGTTGATAATAAATATATACGTTATATGTAAGTTACATAAGAAAAAATATATAATTATCGACAAAAATGATGCCTGGTCGACTTCCTTCTAATATTGATAAGGTTCAATAAGGGGAAAATATTCTCTCTATAAACTGTGTCAAAGGTAAGATAATAGTGAAACAAATGTAAGAATTTTAGCCACATTGAATTTTACATATTATATTATAGATGGCACATTTTCTTAGTGTACCAGATATTATTTGCAATCATTCACTATTCACGGGCTAATTAATGGGCATTGTATTTCTTTATTATACTGTTTACTGCCAAACAAAAAAAAAACATAAACTTACAAAAATCTTTTTTATTTGTTAAAATCAGAAATTCTTAAAGCTCTCAAAATTAAGTTTAATCCTAGTAAAATTTTTATAGATTTTGAAAAAGCTATACATAATGAAATCATTCAAATATGTCCGAACACTGAAATACATGGTTGTAGATTTCACCTACTGCAAGCTTCTAGTATGTGGTATAGAAAAATTCTGTCTCTTGATTTAACATCAGAATCAGAATATACGAATGATTGTGAAGTAGGCAAGTGGCTCAAACATACTTTTGGCCTTACATATATAAAACCAGAAGACATATCAGATTGTCTTGTGTTTGATTTAATGTCATGCAAACCAGAAAATGAAATTTTAGATAGATTTATGTTGATTATTTAGTTGAAACTTATACAGGGTGTTTGGTAAGGAAAGGACCGTAGTTTAACCTTAGATTTCTGAGGTTAAAATAGGTCGATTTAAGCTAACTTACCTTAGTACGAAAGTTGATAATAACCGAAATACAGGGTGTCAAATTTAAACTTTTATTTTATTTATTCTTGAATATTTCCTAAACTAACAGGCGTGGGATAATAATACGAAATTTGGTAAGCGGGGGTTTTTGTGACAAGAAATCTAAATTTGCCACGAAAAATGAGGTATTATCCAAAGGGCGCCACATATTATACCTTTCACCGCTCATTTGATAGGTTCATTTTTTTATTACTCACTCTATATACTTTTTGAATAAAAACTTTTATTCTCTTAAAATTTTTACTTAAAAAAGATATGCTAGATTTATCTCACTCAACTTAACCGTTTTCGAGATAAACGCATTTTAAATCTGAGAGGCAACATAATTGTATGCATAATAACATCATTGTAGTTATAGGTACCCTAAAAATAACTTAAAGCAATAAAAATTTCCAAAAATATATCGCAAATTTCTACAAATGAAATTTGCGATGCAAAATGGCAAAATCTCCGCTTCGCGTCGTTCGGCAAACTGCAATCGCGTGCGGAAAAGTATGACTTTCCGCACTTGTTGGGAAATTAACTATTGCCGGTCCCTAACGTTCACTTTCCGGTCTTGACTGGCAAAACGGTATTTTCTGTACAAAAAATTATTCAGAAAGTGTAAAACTATGAATCAGTATAAAACTATCATGCACCGTTGGGAATTTTAATACAGAAATAAAATTAAAATATTGTTTCTCTGATGTGGTATTGCACGAGTTCTTTTAGCTATAAACATTGAAATGTGTATTATATATGTAAAAAACACAGAAGTAAAACACTTCTAAGTAATATACCTATTACGTAGAAGTGTTTTACTTCGGTGTTAGAGTTTTTTACATATTTTGTTTGTTACAAAAACCTCCTAATATACTTTTTCAGAGTGATTTTGTCGATTTATCTTTATTTGACCTTGAAATGACCTTTACCTGACGTGATAGAGGTCAGTGGACTCCGGATTCGTGATCAGCGACCGCAAAAACTTCTTAGTCATATGGTTTCGTCAAATAGTCAAATTTTTTTTTGTAAACATGTGTTATTATTGTAGACCTACGTTTTCGGGTTGTAGTTTCGAAATATCGAAAGCAAAGCGTACTATTTGGAATTTGAGAACACTGTTCTTCTGAAATTGTGAATGGCTATTGGTGAGAATTTAAAAAGATTTTTGTAAGAAGTCAGGACCTCGGATTTTTGACCCTTCGCTTCGTTATCGATCATTCGCTATCTGTATACTAAACAGATACGAAGCGAATACGTTCGATAACGAAGCGAAGGGTCAAAAATCGAGATCCTGTAAGTTTAAGTCTTATAAATTTCTGAGATTCTACTAAATATAGGTTTCCCACGTTCAGTAAAACTTTTATAGGTCTGGATCCCGCGTATGAATAAAAAATTGATTAATAGCAAGCTGAAAATTTGTTAAGAGCTTAAGGGTGTCTAGTCGGACAAACTTTGATATATGGGAACACTGGAACAGGGGAAGTTTTAATTGTGGAACAGGTTAAACATTTGGAACTGTCAGACCACGAAAACGGCACATGTATTTTGTCCGACAGAACAGACTTAAACTCTCCGAACAGAGATTAAACTCTCATGCAAAAATCAGACTGCGATTTATCACCAAATGGGCGTTTTAATGAGTGGAACATGTAGAATATGTCAAATGACAGGAATTATGACAGGTGATAAATAGCAGTCTGATTTTTGCATGAGAGTTTAATCTCTGTTCGGAGAGTTTAAGTCTGTTCTGTCGGACAAAATAAATGTGCCGTTTTCGTGGTTTGACGGTTACAAATTTTTAACCTGTTCCACAATTAAAACTGCCCATGTTCCAGTGTTCCCATATATCAAGTTTATCCGACTAGACACCCTTAAGCTATTAACAAATTTTCAGCTTGCTATTAATCAACTTTTTTCATACGCGGGATCCAGACCTATTAGAGCATTCCACATTGTTTTGATTGCAAGTATGTAGTTAGGTATTACAAAGTGAAAGTGAAAAGAAATTTAAACTTTCTTAAACTCAAGTTGGTTTTCCCAGAAATTATAATGTAAGGAAATTAACGACTTTATATTCGGATTTCGGATTCTTTCATAATAAATATTCTTAAATTACATCTATCTTTTTATTTTATTACCTGAGTGAGCTGGTGAGGAAAATACCTGCCGGATTAATATGAACCTTTAAATTTGGTGAGGAAAATACCTGTAGGATTATATGGTTTTACTGGTTGGTGAGGAATTTACCTCCGCCCAAAAATATATTAATCAAAGTCTTATTCTAGATAACATCGAAACACCAAAAGAGGAAATCAAAACAAGGAAAGACAGCTATGACCAAGAAGTAGACTCGTATATCGATCTTGACTCCTACAACTACGTTTCCCTAGAAGATATTCAGCAAAGTACGTCATATGACATACCGGAATTTAAACCCAAAATATTTGACGATGAAGACCAAAAACCAGATTTATTCAAATCCGAGAGATCCGTCGAATCCGATGAGAACCAGGTCAGTACTAGTATGAATTTGATAGATATCGAGGACAATGAAATTGATAGCAACGAATATATTGGCGGAGGTGGAGATTATGTAGGAGCCGATGATTTATTGGAGGTGAGTTTATGTTTTTATATGTACCGGGTGTCCCAATAAGAATGGCTCTCGGCCATATCTCAGGAACCGTTTATACTACAGCTTTGGGAAAAAAAATTATAACAAAAGTTGCCTCGGGACAAACCTGGAAATTATTTTCATAATTGTAAGTTCACCGCTAGAGGGCGTAACTAAATACCAAAAATTTAAAAATCAAAATTTTACTAAATTTGCCTCATGAAATGGCACTGGAAATTAGATCATCGTATTCTTCATAAAATTCTGCGCATATTTGATTTCACAAGTTTAAGTCTACCTTTGCAAATAAGAGGTGGGGGTGAGTGGGAACCTTGTTATGAAAAAATGGCTGTAAGTCCGGTTCTCTGCTAAATCGATTTTTGCAAACTTGGTCTCGTTGAAAACAGTTCTTTTTCGTTCATGTAAAAGTTATAATTTCGAAACAGCCTAATAAGTAATATACCAGGTAGGAGGCGCTATTTTATTTTTTTCAGAAATCTAGTTTTCTTTGGAAAATATTAAATACAAGCATTGATTATAGACACGGATAGATACCCAATGCTGTACAACAAAACCGTGCGAAATTTTCTCCCCTCAAAACAGTATAGCCATCTACAGTATAAATTAAAGAAATATGGAACATAGCTTTTTAAGACACAGTGTTTGAACTGCATTTGAGATAGTGGACCAATATAAAAGTTCCAGACATTAAAACCAGAAATCATAGCAACATTAACATTGGCATGTAGAAAATATCTTTGAACTAGAACCTCCTACTTCTATCTCTCTTTTTGGGAGTTTACTAAAATAGCGAGCCCAGCCGAATGAGCCGAAAGTACATAATCGGACTTAAGGGTCCGCATCGCGCCAAGGAATAGAACCGAACCGAACCCACTACCTACATGCACAGACAAGGCGATTGCAGATACGCGGTACGAATGGGTTATTATTTTTATAAGTTTTTGGATATGTATTTAAAACATATAATTTAACCTAAAATATTTATTTTAATATTTATAGTGCTAAATATTTCATGTGTATCTATTTATGGATAATGATGATTGGCATTATACATAATATTATGTATATTGTTCTAAAGCTATTTTTTTGTGGCGTTTGTGTAATTTATTTTTCTAAATGGGAAATAAGCCACAATTTAACTTAAAAAATGATTTTGTTAACGTTTCGACCTCCACTTCGGACGTCGTTGTCAAAATACACAGTATTAATAAATTAAACAAAAATGTTGTTGCTTAGTAAAAAAAATTTCTCCTAATAATATAATTTATTCTAACTCATTCATATCGGCAATTATTAGAAGATTTTTTTTACTAAGCAACAACATTTTTGTTTAAATTATTAATATTTTGTATTTTGACAATGAAGTTCGAAATAAAAGTTAACATAATAATTTTTTAAGTTAAATTGTGGCTTATTTCGTATTTAGAATAATAAATTACATAAACGCCACAAAGAAATAGCTTCAGACAATATTTTAGATGAAAAAATGTTTTAAATAGGTACGTATCCATAAACTTAAACTTATAAAAATAAAATAATCTATTCGTACCGCGTATGCACAAAAAGCTAGAAGGATCTGCAAATTCTGCAATCGCCTTCTGTATGTAGTCAGGTCGCCGGTCGGTTCGGTTCTATTCCTTGGCGCGATCGCGAGGCGGACCCTTAAATAGGAACCGGTCGTATAATAATTCTTATACCTGATTCTGACCTAGAGGTGGGCTAGAAGTATTTGCAATCATGTAACGGTAACCCATCGTAATTTTTACCTGTGATTGTGATTTAACAGAGCAACAAAATAGTCGTATTTTAAACTCCTAATTAAAAATGTTCAAAAAAATTCAACAGGTGTTATTATTTTGTCTAGGTAGGAAACAATTTTATTCAAAAAATAGTTTTTGTAATGAAAATAATATTGCATTAATAAATAATTTCATGTTTTTTTCATTGTCTTAATTGTTATTAGAAAATCTAACAAGAGCATAGGCGCCAAATTTCGGGCCAATGCTTTCTCAATGCATTCATTTTTTTCGAATTTTAAGAAAATAATAAGTATTTTTGAAAAATATAAACGCGGAATGAAAGATTACATTATTATCGAGGGCCGAAAGTCCATTAGAATAAAAAAGTGTCATTTAAATGAGATATTTGAAATTAAAAATCGCACTCAATTTTCTCTTCTTTTTACCGCTGTAACTTATTAAAATACACATTATAGAAGTTTTCAGGGACTTTTAGCACTCGGTAATTATGTAATTTTTTATTCTGCTTTTAAATTTTTCAAAAATACTTACTAGTTTTCTTAGGATTCGAAAGAAATAAATGCATTTAAATAGCATTGTCCCGAAATTTTGCGCCTACCCTCTTAAAAACGAAATACAAAGTAAACTTTAAATACCAGTATTTGCTACAAATACTTATTAATTAAAAGACTAAGTTTTTCAACCTAATAAAAATATTTGTAAATTAAATATTTTTAAAAGATTTTTAATTGAAAAACTTTATTGGCCCATTTCCTGGTGACAACCTCCAAGGCTTCTACAATATGCAAGCCAAATGGATGCTGCAGTGAAGACTAAAGGGAAGGAATTCTACACTATGCAATTCACAACCCCCGTCTGCAGCGTGGTAAAGTTCCAACGGAAAATGGACCTAGTTACTCTATAGGAGTAATACTAATATAAAAATAAAAATGTATACCATTTTTATTCATTCAGTTGCGGTGCGAAACCAAAACTGTCTTAATTTTTACTCAGATCAGAGAGTGCAGTCAGCACTCTTATCGACGATTTCACCTCTTGCAATTGGCTTGCATATTGTAGAAGCCTTGGAGGTTGTCACCAGGAAATGGGCCAATAAAGTTTTTCAATTAAAAATCTTTTAAAAATATTTAATTTACAAATATTTTTATTAGGTTGAAAAACTTAGTCTTTTATTTAGCAGATGCCGCTAGGCACCTACTACCATCTCGTCAGTTGCGGTGGGAGATGGATATGTCGAAGATTTTTGCCTGGGCCAGAGAAATGCAGCCTATGCAGTCTCTGATGAACCTCTAACAAGAGGTGAAATCGTCGATAAGAGTGCTGGCTGCACTCTCTGATCTGAGTAAAAATTAAGACAGTTTTGGTTTCGCACCGCAACTGAATGAATAAAAATGGTATACATTTTTATTTTTACTTATTAATTACTATTTGGTACTTTTAAATTAAAATTTCAGAATAGCAGCCTTTTAGCCTTTTTATAATTAACTCGAGTTCTTCAATCAGAAATAATTAGACCAGCTTTGGAAATAACCGTTCGCAAGGCACTGATGTTCCAATGACACTAATTCGTTCTTGAGCTACTTGTGCATGATAAGGAAAAATATATTTATTTTCTCTCCGCCATTTTAACGAATCTTCATTTCGCGGCAACCGATCGCATTCCCTAAATCTTTGCATTTCTATTATTGCCCTGCTTGTCGTAGTGCCTCGTGGCTGATCCTGCGATCCCATAATATCATCCGGATCTGCAGATGTTTTCTCATGTTCTAATAAAATTTGAGTCGTAAATCCTTTATCTTTTTGTTCCATTCCAAGTTTTTCTGCAATAAGAGCGATTCTATTTTCTGTGCTATTTCCGCATTTGTTGGATCCTTAAAAGGAATTAGTCGAAACCTTATTCTGCCAAGAAAAGTTGAAATCGACAGTTATCTACAGTTTAATAAAATACTCATACATTGTTGAACTAGTGTTTACGTACATATTTGTTATGCTTATAATAGCCTTAACAATTTCTTCTAGCTGAATAAATCTTTCCAACATATAAAATGTCGAATTACAACATGTGGAAACATCTTGCAGTAATTTGAGAGGATTCCCGTTTCCTGGATTTTTTCAAAATCTAAAAGTTTAGCAGTTGCTTGTAGAACTCTTTTTAAAGTGGCTAATGGTATTTTTTATTTTGGTTAAATTTTTAATGATTTTCTTATATCACTTTTGATAACAACATCTGAGGTAGAAGTTGAAACGTCAATAAAATCATTTTTTTAAGTTAAATTGTGACTGATTTCCTCATCCTTTAAGCCATCGTTCACAATAAAGTTTATTTATTGTGTGTGCAAAGCATCCAAAATGTTTCATTTTCACATCATTTTGTACCACCTTTAACATTTTGTGCATTATAGGAAACAATAATGTATTAAAATTTTGTTTTCTACGTTCTCTAAGTTTGATAAGACAGCTTTATCTTACAAATATTGCATGATGCATAATTATCATCCACTTATACAGGGTGTAACAAAAATACAGGTCATAAATTAAACCACATATTCTGGGACCACAAATAGTTCGAATGAACCTAACTTAGCTTATTACAAATATGCACACAAAAGAAGTTACAACCCTTTGAAGTTACAAAATGAAAATCGATTTTTTTGAATATATCGAAAACCATTAGAGATTTTTTTGTTGAAAATGGACATGTGGCATTCTTATGGAAAGAACATGTTAAAGAAAAATTATAGTGAAATTTGTGCACCCCATAAAAATTTTATGGGGGTTTTGTTCCCTTAAACCTCCCCAAACTTTTGTGTCCGTTCCAAATAAATTATTATTGTGGTGCCATTAGTTAAATTCAATATTTTTAAAACTTTTTTGCCTCTTAGTATTTTTTCGATAAGGCAGTTTTTATCGAGTTGCAGCTTGTTTGTTAATATGTTAACATAAAAATTTTATGAGGGTTTTGTTCCTTTAAACCCCCCAAATGTTTATGTACGTTCCAATTAAACTATTACTGGGGTACCATTAGTTAAACACAGTGTTTTTAAAACTTTTTTGCCTCTTTGTATTTTTTTGATAAAGCATCTTTTATCGAGATGTGGCTTCTTTTTTAATATGGTTCAAAATATACTTAAAAATGTAAATCATAAATAAATTTTCATATTATTACCAAGTCTCCATAATCGTACTTTACCATATACAAATATTATGTGGTGGATTTGACAAATATTCAAATATCTCGATAAAAACTGACTTTTAAAGAAAGTACTAAGAGACAAAGAAGTTTTTAAAAACTTGTGTTTAACTAACGGCGCTACAATAATAATTAAATTGGAACGTACACAAAAGTTTGGGGGGGTTTAAAGGAACCAAACCCCCATAAAATTTTTATGGGGTGTCCAAATTTCATTATCATTTTTTCTTAAAATACTACTGCCATAAGTATACCACATGTCCATTTTCAATAAAAAATCTCTAATAGTTTTCGATATATTGAAAAAAATCGATTTTCATTTTGTAACTTCAAAGGGCTGTAACTTTTTTTACGTGCACATTTGTACTAAGATAAGTTAGGTTCAATCGAACTATTTTTGGTCCCAGAATATGCGATTAAGTTTATGACCTGTATTTTTGTTACACCCTGTATAAAAACGTTCCATAAACTACTAAATTTTTCTATTTTTGTTTGGCACTAATGGCATGGAATGCGTTCTAATAGCAAACCCAATTTTGTAATAGTGACCTAAACAAAATAATAATATGTGTAGAATTTTACGATGGTCCACAGTGGTAACACTTTTTATTAGGAGTTTAATATACGAATATTTCGTTGCTCTGTTAAATCACAATTGAATCGGTCATTGCGAAAACAATCTAAGACCATATTTTGGGTAAAATGACGACGCTTTTCAACGCCATTAAATTTACATATAAATATATACATAAACATTTAAACTTGTTTTGCCTTTCAGAAAGATTCATTTATAACCCATAATACTTATACAGAGAGCACGTAAAGGTTGGAATAAATTAATTTTCTTGAGAATGGACAATTTTGGAAAAAAATCCCGAAAGAGGTCAATTTTTATTTTTAAATTACGACTTTTTGTCATATATATCATACTAGTGACGTCACCCATCTGGGCGTGATGACGTCATCGATTATTTTTTTAAATGGGAATAGGGGTCGTGTGATAGCTCATTTGAAAGGTAATTTAATTCTCTATGCAGTAATATAAACATTTACATAATTATTTATATAGGGTGTCCAAAAGAAATTGTTTTGAACTAAATTTATTGACATAAAAAGAAGGATGAATGTAATTTATTTAGTTCAAAATACATTTTACTGTTCTCAGAAAACAGAAAAAATGTTTATTTGGAAAATAATCATTCCTTTTCGCTTAAATCAAATGTTCAAACTGTTAAGAGGAAGGTGGGTGGCGGCTTTAATATTGAGTTTATTCAAAAAACAATATTTATTTGTCAAATAAACATTATTTCCTGTTTTTCTGACAGCAGTAAAATGTATTTTAAGTTAAATATATTACACAAATTCTTCTTTTTGTCAATAAATTTACATAATTCAAAAAAAATTTTTTTGGACACCCTGTATAAATAATTAGTTAATGTTTATATTACTGAATAGAGAATTTAATTACCTTGCAAATAAGCTATCACACGACCCCTATTCTCATTTAAAAAAATTATAGATGACGTCATCACGTACAGATGGGTGACGTCACCAGTATGATACATATGTCAAAAAGTCGCAATTTGAAAATAAAAATTGACCTGTTTTGGGATTTTTTACCAAAATCGTCCATTCTCGAGAAAATGAATTTATTCCAACCTTTACGTGCTCACTTTTAAAATATTGTATTATCTCGGAATATCCAACTATTAATGAAAATATTTTTACGTTTCCTTAAAAGTTTACACATTGTAACATGTATTGTTTTCACAATGACTGATTCAGTTACAGACAAAAATCACAATGAATAAAATATCACTATCGTAAATTAGCCCACCTCTAGACTCGTTCGGTTGATTTAAAACAGAATGAAATGGTAAATGTAGGCGGGCTTTTGCATTTACGTAGCTTAGTTCAGAATCCAGTAGTCGACTGAGGTATTGTACTTGTATAATATAATAATTATTTGAAAATATTTTGTTGGCCAACCGCCTAGAGCCGAAATACATGTATTGGCTATGATCCGTTTAAATATCGCTGGACCTGTATAGTTGAGAATGATTATTACGCGGCAGTCGAAAGAAATCCAACATAAAAGCTTGCCTCCCCTACATTCTCAACGTAACTACGGTTTCCCCACTCTAGATAAGCTTGGAAGATCATCGAATTCTTCGGGTCAGCCGGGGGGGGGGGGGTGTTCGGGTCTGTTTAGTGTCCGCTAAAACAAGCGGATAGCAGATACCTATACATTCTCAGCCATCGTCCCGGCACAGGAGCGCGTGCGCGAAAATTATGTATATTTGTAATTTTAATAATTCTCGACAATGAGTATCAAATTTCAAATTATTGGTTACAATAAGAAATAATATTGTTTTTCTATTTTACTAGTCTATTATAATTAATGGGTTGTCAGAGTTGTAGCCAATATGATTCAGAATAGGTATTATTTACCTACTTTTCTGACGATAAAATGAAAAATACCGCCTCTAATAATTATTGTATACCTTGCAGAAGAGTAGAGGATCCGATATAAGGTCGATTTGCACCGATCTGTTTAATGGATAAAAACTATTGGATATGTAATGTAGCATGTTAACAATTACAAAAAACAAGCGGGGTTGCCCGATCTAATCTTGTTCCAACTGTAATTAATTAATAATTAAAAAATAAATTTTTTTTTATGAATTAAAAAAATTCGACACGGGCAGATACTATTTTAGGTTTTTTGGATCATTCTAAACATCATCATCATCCTTATTATTGAAATGGCTGTAGTTAAAATGGGTTGAACGAGTCACTGATCACGAATGTATGCAAATTTAGAAACACAAATCTTAATCAATTTTTGTCTAACAGAAAAACAAAAAAATACATGATATTCAGAAAAACAGTGCTTACTTTTTTTGTTTTTCGAGATTTTTGGTATCTCTAACAATTTTTAAGTCATTTTGAAAAAAAAAACCTATTTTTCAAAATAAAATTTTTAAAAATTTTACTTTGAAACTAAATTTTTTGAAAACTAAGCACTTTGAACTGATGAAACTTACAGATCATATAAACACAACATAAGTAAAATAATTTGTGGGGCGGTAAAGATTAATTTCATTTAAGTTGCTAATTAGGAGGTGGTCTTCCCGATTTTTTTTGCCAAAGCAAAAGGGACCAACTTTATTTTGAGCGTAACTTGCTTAAATTTAATGCTAGAAACTTTTGGTAAAAACAGAAATAAAGCTTTTTTTAAACACTTTAAAAAAGTTAAAATGGGTTTTCCCCAAAAAATGCTTAATTGTTTTGGATATTTCACGTCGAAATATTCTATTTGAAATTTGGTGAATATGAATCTATTTTTTATTGGCTATAACTCTGGTTCTACGAAATCCAGAGACCTAACTCATACACCATTTTTTTTTACTTTTTTATAGGCTATATTTTTGCTAAGAACGTTTTTTTCGACAAAATACTTACTTTTTGAGTTATTTGCGAAAAACCGTCTAAAAATGTGATTATTTTGTTGAAAAATGAACATCACTCGCAAATAACTCGAAAAGTGTTGACGGCGAAAAAGCTCTATACAACAAAAGTTACTTAAAATTAGTCAGTTTACCCATTTCCGGACTTATTTTGGACATATAGTTTTTCACCCTCAAGAGGGGGTGAAAGTCACCCCCAGGGCAAAAGCACACATCGGCACAATATCACTTTTTTTTCTTTGACATGTAAGCTATACGTACCTATGCCAAATTTCATATCAATCCAAGCGGTTCTTTAAAATTTAGAGCAAAAACCATGGAAGAATGTACTATAGGGCAACAATGATTGTTTAAACATTCCATGTCTGGGATAAACATTTAACATAACTCGTAAACTAACAAATAAATCTTCTTAAAATTTTGTACACTAATAAAGGCACTTATGCCCGGTTGCTCCAACAGATCTTAAGCTTAAGTCGAGAATTCGAGAATATCATAAGAATTAATATAATATAATTATAATATATTACAATAAGAATACCATAATATAATAATAGATACTATAATTGTTATTACGTATTTTTTTATGGGAAATAAGCCACAATTTTACTAAAAAATGAATTTATTGTATAATAAATTCATTTTTTAGTAAAATTGTGGCTTATTTCCCATAAAAAAATACGTAATTATAAAAATGCCACAAGGAAATAGCTTCAGAACAACTATAATTGTTAATAAGGTAAGAATCTAAAATTATGGTGCAACGTAAGTGATACTCAAGGAGGCCCTATCTATAAGTAGAGCTTAACTAAGCTGGAGCTTAAGATCTGTTGGTGCAACCAGTCATAAATTACCTCGTGATCAAGGTACAATAAGTTCCTTACGGCCGTTTTGTTAAAAGTTATTAACATAGCTACAAAATAGTGCAAAAAATGTGGTTTTTTGCAATTATCTCGGTTAATTCTTTATGGATTTTAACTTATAAAAATTTAAATCAATCGTTTTTTCATGATACACAACTTTTGTAAAACAACTTTTGCTTAAATATGATACTAAAAATGCTATAGGCAAAAAACCATATTTTCTGACTGGCCTTTTTTTATAAAAAAATGAAGTCGATTTACGAGTACCTCTGTATGTATTTTTAATTAACTATATCCATCCTACCATTTAGCACCTTCAAATACCTGTATTGATTTTTACCCTGAAATCGCTCATATTTATTTTTCTACTCTGGTCTAAAAGACCGTTTTTGTTTTAAATGATCCAAAAAATCTAAAATAATATCTGCCCGGGTCGAAAAATTTTCTTTAAAATTTATAAAAACGTCAATTTTTTATTATTAATTAATTTATATTTAGAATTTAAAAATTATATCGGGCACTCCTTGGTTTGTGTTATTAATAGTGTGACCAACTAGCCCGAAAAATCCGGGACATGGCCCGAATTACGAAGTCGTGTCCCGGCGTCCCGGACCAGGCTTCCGGGCCATCCGAATTTTCAATGTTTTGGTAAAATTCTATTTTGAAATTTCGAATATTCTTCTAAGAATTCATATCAAACTGAATTGGTAGGACGAAAAAAAGTCGACAATTTCGAGAGTGTAATATTAAGATAAATGCTCGGGTGAGGCTTATAGATAAAAAACAAATAAATGGATTAGAAACAAAAACAAAGTAAAAGACGGAGGAGAACATGCTGCCAAATTAATCTAGAGCTTCGCAGGACACAATGCCCGACTGAAGGATAAAAGATGTAATCATGAAATACAACAATGGAGACCGTGGTTAGGAAGAAGAAGCAAATTAAGGCCACAAATGAGATGGCCTGACGACATAAAGAACTTTGGAGGACACAAGTGGAAACACGTGGCGCAAAATAGACAACACTGGATTGAATTGGGGGAGGCCTATGTCCAAAGTTGGATTTCTGAAGGCCGAAAAAGAAGAAGAATATTAATACCACATCGAAAACGCTACATATCGTGGTATTTGGTATTACAAAAACTCAAACTGTGAACTTTTTTTTCGTTTCTGTATTTTAATTATTGTCATTATCATTACAACCAATTATTGTGGCTTAACCCCATTAAAAAAATCATTGTCAACATAAAAATGTTTAATAAATAAAATAATGATATTATGAAAGTTCTATATTAAAAAAATTTTCATTGAAAAGTCCCGGATTTTAACATACTAAATTACATACAAACAATTTTTATCCGTTAACAGATCGGTACAGTTGAGAACCTCATATTATCGTATTTTAGAAAACCCTATCGACAAGTACATTCAAATTGTTCGCTAAATTCGCAAAATTAAATTCCAACACAGGGCGCTCAAAATTTCAAAGATGGACGACAACGCTAGGAAAACAATTCATTTTGTCATTTGAATAAACAGTTCTAAAACGTTAAATTAAAATCATTTACAGGAGTGTTTTGCCAAAGTAACCACTAAGTTCTGCAACTAAGACATCTTATAAGTTAAAGACGACTCAAAATTATGTTTAATCTGTATGCATTCATTAAAATTTGATGCTAACTACTGATTTGTTTTTACCTTTTTTTCATAAAAAAATCTGGCCCCCGATAATCACACAGCGTTCTAAAAATTATTAATCTATCTTAGGATTTCTAATTTTGTTTTTAATTTAATTAATAGGTGCACTACAGTTTATTTTACACCGACAGATAACAATTTTTAATTAAATAAAAACTGGAAACTTGGAAACTAAGTAGGTGAATTTATTTTATAATAATTGTGTTCTGGAAATTACGAAGTGGTCGGGATATTTTTCATAATAATGTACATTCTATGTACAGAATATATATTACATTTTATTCATTTATTTAATTTTGCAGTCGCTTAAACATTAAAAAATACTACGTTTAATACAAACGTTAAATTAACAAAATGTGTGATTTGGCATTGGTTAATTTAGGTCATTACGTAGAGTATAATAGGAATGAATACTGAGGAACACTGCAATAGTTTTTTTAAATCGAAATTATTGTTAATTACAACATAAACTGACCGCAAATATGTACACAAGTTAATGGCAAAGTCAATGTTTTCCTTGAGTTGATGCTTTTCAAATTTGCCACCAGGCGTCGCCCACTTTGCGGTTCCTCGCCAATAGGATTATTACTTCACTTCTCTGGTCTCTGGGTGTCAAGGTCGTTTTCTAATTTAGTAGGTACTGCCATAAATTGGTTGTGGTGGGAGTGATAGGGGAGGTAACCGAACGTCAGTCTACGATCATTCTCTTGCGAGAGCAAATTCCTAACTGGCTATTTCACGAAATAACCAGTAGAGTCGCTGATTCTTGACTGAAATTTTAATTTTTTGGATGGTAAAGACGACACTCTTTCGTCCATAAGCGCTGGGTATCTATCCGTGTCTATAATCAATGATACAAGTATGCATTTTTAATCCTGTACTACAAAATTAGACCAAATTAGCAACAGGATACCGAATGTCGATACCTTTTTTCTATCACGAGATATCTTAAGAAACGTATAAATTCGAAACATAACTGATACTGTTACCGGTAAACGAAGTTCAGGAAATCAAAATGGAGGCAAGTAGTGTGATATAGAAAAGAAATTAGATCGTAGCACTTGCGGAGTGCCGACAGAAGTGAATATTTACTATAGATTCGATTATATTCGGTTCGATTCAATTCCATTCCATTCTATTAGATTTAATTTTATTTAAGAATAGGTATACCAATTATGCCTATAATTTAATTTATAATATATACCCAAATTAATACGCAATATATAGGGTGAGGCAGATAAAGGGCCTATTAGAAATATCTCGAGAACTAAAGGTAACTGAATTATGAAAATTGGAATAATGGGGTTTTGAAGACTGGTCTATTTAATGAAAATATTTTCATCTACTTGGTACTTCCGGTTATACCGGAAGTTGCTTATAACTTCGTTTTTTTAAATGGGACACCCTGTATATTTTGACATTTTTGGATTCTCCTCGATTTATTCTTTCTTAAAATATAATGTTTTGTAACATTATACAGGGTAGGTTAAAAGATATTTACGTTTTCTTATTAATTTCGTAGTAATATTCACACCCTGTAGGATTGTAGTAGTTTGACATAATAAACTCTATTTATATTCAAATAATTTTCTATATAGTCTACTATTGTTAGCAATTATTAGTATAGCTAAATTTTTAATTTTAGTATACAGGGTGGGTCTAAACTCGGAATGAGTATTTTCTGAGTTTTCTTAAATGGAACACCCTATATTTTAGTATTGTAATGAAATGTTGTTTTATGGTACATTTTAATTACTTAATACCTAACTGCTTTAATTTGTGAGTTATTGGTGATTCAAGCAAAACATTAATTGCAACACAAAATATGTGAAATTGTATTAGGTTGGCCGTGAAAATATTCAATCACAAATAATTTTTTGGAAATAAATACATATTAATCTAGACTGATACTTAAAATTGCCAATAATGGTTGAACTGTCAAAATACCATCGAAATTAAGATTGTTGGTGCGATTAACAATTAAGCACAAATTAAAGCAGTTAGGTATAGGGAATGCTTAAGAAATAAAAAAGTACCATGAAATATCATTTCATTACAATACTAAAATATAGGGTGTGAATGTTGCTACGAAATTAATAAGAAAACGTAATTATCTTTTAACCTACCCTGTATAATATTACAAAACCTTATATTTAAAGAAAGAAGAAATCGAAGAGAATCCAAAAATGTAAAAATATACAGGGTGTCCCATTTAAAAAAACGAAGTTACAATCAACTTCCGGTATAACCGGAAGTAGCAAAGAGACCAAAATATTTTCATTAAATAGTTCACACCTCAAAACCCCTGTATAACAATTTTCATGATTTTCTTACCTTTAGTTCTCGAGATATTCCTAATAGGCCCTTTATCTGCCTCACCCTGTATATGATTTGTCAAACGTAGCAAAGAGTTCGAAAATCTTACAATCACCATGAGGTTTTATGGCGATTGTGAGATTTTTAAACTGTTTGCTACGGTTGACAAACTGTACTAGGGATATTACCCGTACATTTTAGGATTAACAAACTTTTTTTAACAAAAGAATTGTATTTCAAATTTTATAGTAAATTTAATTATTATTATATAAAATAAATAAAATGTTTAAAAATACAATTTGAGGATATGTAGGTTAAAAGGAATAATATATTAAGAACCTTAAAAAGGTCACTTTTGTATAAGGGCCTCCCCTTTAACGGGAGTACCTATCTAATAATAAATGAACTCTTCCATGCATTATTTACGATTCAAATTTACAGGAAGTATTTACTATACTTCATCAGTAATTGAATTTTGAATTTGAAAAATTGAAAAAAATATTGGTTACTTTATTAAGAAAAATAATTTAAAGCTTTATGTAACTTTATACTTATTAATCCTAAAATTAACGGGTAAAATCACTAGTATATGTTATGTAGTAAATTGGGTATATATTATGTATATAAATTATAGGCATAAGATATAAATAAAATTAAATCTAATCGAATGTAATCGAATCTATAAGAATGTTCACTTCTGTCGGCACTCCGCAAGTGCTACGCTCTATTTTTTCCACAGCACACTACTTGCTTCCACTTTAATTTCCGGAACTTCGTTTACAGGTGACAGCATCGGTTATTTTTAAAATTTACACGTTTCTTAAAATATCTCGAGATAGAAAAAAGATATCGACATGCGGTTTTCGCTATTCTGTTGCTAATTTGGTCTAATTTTGTAATACAGGATTAAAAATGCATACTTGTATTTAATATTTTCCAAAGAAAACTAGATTTCCGAAAAAAATAAAATAACACCTCCTAGCTGGCATATTACTTATTAGGCTGTTTCGAAATTATAACTATTACATTGATGAAAAAGAGCTGTTTTCAACGAGATCAAGTTTGCAAAAATCTATTTAGCAGAACCGGACTTACAGCCATTTTCTCATAACAAGGTTCCCACTCACCCCCACCTCTTATTTGCAAAGGTAGACTTAAACTTGTGAAATCAAATATGCGCAGAATTTTATGAAGAATACGATGATCTAATTTCCAGTGTCCTTTCATAAGGCAAATTTTGTAAAAATTTTATTTTTAAAATTTTTATATTCAGTTACGCCCTCTAGCGGTGGACTTACAATTATGAAAATCATTTCCAGGATTTTTCCCGAGGCAACTTTTGTTATAAAATTTTTTTCCCAAAGCTGTACTATAAACGGTTCCTGAGATATGGCCGAGAGCCATTCTTATTGGGACACCCGGTACCGTACCTGGCCAAATTATTAGGCCAAGTAAACAAGAATTTACTATATGAAGTTATTTCTCTTATGATTATGAATATTTGAAAAAATACCGTTTTGTTCCTTTTTTGTGAATATGTATTAACTTTAAAGGTAGAATTCCGCACCAAGCGACCGAGACAGGAGACCGCGACAGGCGACAGATAGGCGAGGTCTCCTCACCACTGCTCTCAATGCAATTATATCAGGGTAGTTCTGCAGCCCGCGACCGAGACCAGCGACCAACTATCGTCTATCGCGACCTATCTATCGCCTGTCGCGGTCTCATGTCTCGGTCGCTTGGTGCGGAATTCTACCTTAAGGTGCGTATCCATTAGGTTTGCTGCTCCGCGCTCCCTGCAACTGCTCTAATCGATACGGCATGCGCTCCTCTACATATAAACCGCCACCGATTGGAGCGCCGAGGTGGAGCGCGCACTGTTGCATGATCCAGGAGCGCCAATGCATCCACTATGTGGGACAGTTGCAGGAGCCCGGAGTGGCTAGCCGCATGGATACGCACCTTTATATGTAAAGGAGCGCATGCCGTATCGATTGGAACAGTTGCAGCAAGCACAGAGCAGCGAAGCTAATCTGTAGCATTTTCCCTCTGGATAATTTTCTGTTACGCCTCTGGTAGTAAAATATTTTTTCCTTCAAACGGTGATAGGACCGGTATTTCAGCAGCTACTTAAGCTTTTGTTTAGCTAAGCCTGTGTCAAAAGTTAAGGAGAAACTGGGTGCCGTATTTCCATCATTTCCTTAACTAAACTGGTCCTCACCTGTCAAGGTAATTGGTTTGGTACCGCTGAATACGTCAAAATGCCAGAACTAACTGTTATGAGATAAAAACCACTACTGTTGACATTTAATTTTATCTTGTCATCTGTATCTGTCTTATATTTACTTCACTTAATTTTGTGTACATGGTACATGTGTTGTTAGTATATTGTCTATATCATGGACGTATAAATAAAAATGGTCTATATTTTCTCTGGTTATATGTTTTATTGT
Organism: Diabrotica virgifera virgifera; assembly: GCF_917563875.1. NCBI lineage: Eukaryota > Metazoa > Arthropoda > Insecta > Coleoptera > Chrysomelidae > Diabrotica > Diabrotica virgifera. The sequence goes on along the minus strand of NC_065449.1, from coordinate 171,315,263 downwards.
TATTTTGCATAAGCAATGGAAGATTCGTCTTTGTAATTTTGTTTATTGGATATATTCCTTAAAATTTCAAATTGGAATGTACAGTTTACTTTTGTAAAATAAATATACCAAGCGTTGTAGAAATAAATAATTTTCATGTGCCTACACCTTCCAAATGGAATTAACTAGTTTTGATGGGAAATAAGCCACAATTTTACTAAAAAAATGATTTTATTAACGTTTCGACGCCCAAATCGGGTGTCGTTGTCAAAAATATGTCGGGCGTCGAAACGTTAATAAAATCGAAATTAATTTCGACTCGATTTCACTTATTCCCCGTTAGAGGGCGTTCTAACCATACTACGGTATAGTTTTATTTTGTACCGAGAACTACGGACGTTTTGGTGTAAATTTGTCTTCTTACATAGCCTCCTTGACAACAGGTAGACCTAGAAATACAGTAGACTCCCGTAAGTTCGTCCTCGGTTAGTTCGGTCTCCGCTTAGTCCGACCGGCTATCTGCCTGCAGTGGCTACCAATTTTTCTGCAAGATTTAAAAAAATCATCGGTGACCAAAACTTGAGCCCTGAGCAAATAACAACGTCGACGAAACTGGGTTAAATTTTAAACTTTTACCCAGAAAAACCTTTGCAACACCGCAAGAAACATCTGTTGCAGGGTTTAAAGTCAGCAAAGAGATGATAACGGTCTCCTTGTGTTCAAATGCTTCGGGGATCCACAATGACCCCTATTTATCATTGGCACAGCAGCAAAACAGAAAGAACATAAACGTAGAAACTCTCCCAGTGTATTATCGGTCGCAGAAATCAGCGTGGATGGACACATATTTGTTCAGGGAATGGTTCGTCTACGAATTTATTCTCATAGTGAAAAAAACATTTGCCAAAATTAAATCTGCCCATCAAAGCACTTCTATTTCTTGACAATGCGCCTTTCTCACCAGGAAGATATTCAGTATGATGATTAACAAGAAATTAGACTGCTGTTCTTGCCACCCGATGTAACCAGTCTTCAACAGCTGATGGACCAAGGGGTCATTGAGTGCTTCAAGAGGAAGTATCGCCGACAACTGCTTTCTGAAGTTCTTTCCAAACTGGAGACTGGTGACAACTAAGACCTAGAAATCCTGAAGTCAGTTAATATGAAGGGTGTTGTGTATATGTCGGCCAAGGCATACGACGAAATACCACCGTCGTCTTTTGTAAAGTCTTGAAAAAAAACTTTGGCCAAATATAGAAGATAAGATTGACCAAGTAAACACAACAGCAGAAGAGCCAAACAACATTCTTTCATCATCGCTGAGACAGAATAGGAAGATGAAGAAAATAAAATAAGCCACGCTGCTTTGCAACTGACAACTACCTACATCGAACAGCAAAAAGAAGTAACTGCCATTGATGTTATGTTTATTAAAAAGTGGTGTGACTTTGCACATAAAAAAATATGATAAAAAATTGGCACCAATATACAGTAATATTTTTAAATTTTATTAGGCCTACAGTTCTGTAAGTATGTATTGTTTTGTAGTGTTTTTGTAACCTTATGTGTCTTTTCATATGTGTTAAATATATGTCAGAGTATCCTTCTGTCTTGTAATCTACAGAATACATAAGTGTTTTTTGTTTGCTAGATCCTTACAAACAATAAATGGGCATTTTTTAGATAGGCATCGGTTAGTTCGGCCACTTTTAAGTTTGACCTAGGGTCCAGTCCCAACGTGGCCGAACTTACGGGAGTCTACTGTAGCGCTATCGGGGGATAGCAAGAGACAGATTTAAATCAAAACGAAATCGTATATTTTCTATTTTTGTTAATAAAATCATTTTTTTAGTAAAATTGTAACTTATTTCCCATCAAAACTAGTTAATTGCAAAAATGCCACAAGAAAATAGCTTAAGAACAACACGTCCAAATGGAGTAAGAATTTTATTTTGATAATCGTTAATATGGTTCTTTTCATGAGCATTTTTCAGTGCGTCACAGTTTTTCGATTTCTCTATTGTATGTGACAGAAAAAAACGCAAATCGCTGATTACATTTCGTCGGTGACATTTATGACATTTAATCTAATTGTCAATAGATAGCGCTAATAATGTAATATTAAATAATATTATATTATTCTATATAAAAAAAATTTAATCTGTACAATTTATAAGACTATACAAATCAAAGAAAATACCATTTTATAAATGCAATAAACAAAATTGATTTGTTTTTCTACCAAATTGCAAATAAAATGTGACAACTGTCAGATTTAACTAAAATGTCATGTTAGAATAAATTTCATAAATGTGTATTTATCACGGACTAACGACTAACCTTTTTTTCTATCATTTGTGATGCACTGAAAAATGCTCATGAAAAGAACCATAGTCCAATAATAAGGTTATTACGCAAAAGTTGGTTTTCAAAATAACTCTAGAATTATTAATCTATAGAAATAAACTCAAAAAACAGAAAACAAATTTTAAGCAAAGGCTTAAACCAACTCCGGCGCGAGCTTAAAATTATTTGGTTTATGCTTATGCTTAAGCCTCAAATTGCAGTGGAAATACAGGCATCTAAGCTTAAGCTCAGGCTTAAAGTAAGCTTTGACTTAAGTGCGGTTGGAAATACCGGTCCATAGTATCGGAGAAACGAAAAATTGTGCTAAAATAGTAATTCCGCCAGTGGCGTAGAATATGGGGAGGGTCAATCTTTCACTTTCCCTCGTCGTACGCCTCTATTTACTGGCACTCCAGAAACGTTTATTTAACACAATTTAGTAGAAAGTATACTACCTACAAAGAATTTGACCCAAATTCTTTTTCTTCTTAGGGTGCCTGTCCGTTCCGAACGTTGGCGATCATTCTGGCTATGATGATTTTGTTGGTTGCTATACGGAATAGTTGTGTTGAGGTCTTTCTATACCATGTTCTCAGTTTAGCAAGCCTGGACCCCGATTTTTGATCCTTTGCTTCGTTATCGATCATTCGCTATTTGTACACTCTACAGATATAGATAGCGAATGATCGATAACGAAGTGAAGGGTCAAAAATAGGGGTCCAGGATATTGTTCTTCGTGCTGTTCTTTTTCCTTCAAGTTTACCTTGCAAAATGCATTGGAGTAGCTCGTAGCTGCTTTGATTTTTCATTATATGTCCCAAGTACTACAACAATTTTTGATCAGATCTGTTATACACACAATGAGAATAACATTACAAAGAATCGCCAAAACTCACGCTGGCATCATTTCAAGGTTCCACCACTATGATCACCACAAAAACAAGAATGACATAGAGAATTATTGTCGACGGGCGAACTTTCGACACCAACTTGTGTTTGTACCTGGGGTAATCGAAGGGTCAAATTGTATTACAGGAAATTTCGACACCGCGCGGTAAAGCAGGTAGCTGGGTAATTACTTGGGTTTTCTCAATATTGAGAATTGCAAGAACAGGTTATTACCTCCGAATTCTATCCTACTGCATGGATTTTAATGAAATTTTAGGAATAGCATGAAAATATCTCCTTATTCAAAGTCTACCCTATGCCGATGTGTGCTTTTGTCTTGGGGGCGATTCCCACCCCTTCTCGGGGGTGGTAAATTTTTTGGTTAAACAACTACGGAAGTTGCTAGAGAACCTAATTCTAAGCAAAAACTGTTCTATAATTTTTTTTCGAAAACTCGATAATTTTTGAGTTATTCGTGGTTGAAAATTGGCCATTTTCATTGAAATATAACACCTTTTCAAACGGTTTTTTGCGAATACCTTAAAAACAATGCATCTAACTAAAAAAAGTATATAAAACATTTTTGTAGCTCATAAAAAATCAAAAAGATTTGTTCCTTATTCAATCTTCTAGTTATAACACAAAAAGAGATATGGTAGTTAAAAAGAGTTTGTTTTTTTTGGTGCATGCTCAAATCAGTGTATTCAACTTGAAATAACAGAGAAACGGTCGATTTTAGGTGTATAATGCTACCAATACCTTTTATTGTGCTTGAAAAGTCCTTTCAAATATGCAATATGAAATGTCGATTACATTCAAACTAAGCGAGATATGCTGCAAAAAATTGATGACTAACGAATTTTAAGAAAACAATTGAGAAGTATATTTAACCCCTCATCCACAAGAATTTAAATGCATCGTTTTCCTTCTACAATACATTTTACTACAGTGTTATTTTTATGTTCAAAAAGTTGGACGGGCTTAAAATTAATGGTTTTTGAAAAAATAAGATCAAATTATAGAGCGCATATTTAAATTTTCTTAAAAATCTTCCTTTTTCTCCATGTAACTTGAAAATGATAAGAGATACTGTTATAAAAAACAAAATCAAAATGTTTATCTAGAAGAAACCTACATTTTTGTATGGCATCTTTTTTTGGCATCTCTTATCATTTTCGGGTTACATGGAGAAATAGGAAGATTTTTAAGAACATTTAAAAATGCGCCCAATAATTTGATATTATTTTTTTCAAAAACCATTCATTTTAAACCCACCCAACTTTTTGAACATAAAAAACACTATAGTAAAATGTATTGTAGAAGGAAAGCGATGCATTTAAATTCTTGTGGATGAGGGGTTAAATATACTTCTCATTTTTTTCTTAAAATACGTTATTCATCAAATTTTTTACAGTTTATCTCGCATAGTTTGAATCTAATCGACATTTAATATTGCTTAATTTATAGGTCTTTTCAAGCACAACAAAAGGTATCGGTAGCATTATACACCTAAAATCGACCGTTTCTCTGTTATTTCAAGTTAAATACACTGATTTGAGCATGAACCAAGAAATCAAGTTTTTTTCACTTACCATATCTCTTTTTGTGTTATAACTAGAAGATTAATAACGGAAAGAATCTCTTTGTTATTTGATAAGCTACAATTCGCACAAAAACCGTTTGAAAAGGTGTTATGTTTCAATGAAAATGGCCAATTTTCAATCAGGAATAACTCAAAATGTATTGAGTTTTCGAAAAACAATTATAGAACAGTTTTTGCTTAGTATTAGGTTCTCTAGCAACTTCCGTAGTTATTTAAGCAAAAAATTTTCCACCCCCGAGAAGGGGTGGGAACCGCCCCCAAGACAAAAGCACACATCGGCATAGGGTACACTTTGTTTCTTGGGCTATTCCGTACTTACTGTGAAAATATCACGTAAATCGATATAGTAGGATGGAATTCGGAGCCACATACCCTCATTGACTGCCCTATTTGTGTTTACTAAAGTCTAAAATGTTTGTAAAAAAAAACAACAATTATCATTAGAGTCAACGAAAATATTTGTGGACTTTGAAAAAACCATTCATCGTGCTGTATTAAAATGTGACCCAATGTAAAAATTCGCTGATGCCGTTTTCACTTGTAAAAAAAATGATATTTAAAAAAATTCAATCATTTTATTTGGGACAAGAATATAAGAATACAAATTCAGAAATTGCAAAATAGTTAAAGCATACGTTTGATTTAACTTAACGAAGTTGAAGAATGCTTTGTTTATGATTTCATGTCATATAGGTAAACCTAAACACTTGATATATGTGCAAATTATTTACCGGAAAATTACTTAATCGATAGCCTATTTCCACCACAGATATATTCTAATATGAATCCAGGTCTATTACGAGGACCACGAATGCCTGTGAACCCTTACATTCGACGTTTAATTCTTCTTTTTACTTAACGCATCCGTTTGATTTAGCTTATTGAAAAGTTTTCAGTGGACACTTATTATGTCAAAATAAATAGTAAATACTACCGTTAAGGCTAAATTGGCAATTTTGGAGAAAATTATAGATAAACTACGATCCAACAGATACATACATAGGTTAGATTTTATTAAAGCTATATCGTATCATTCCTGTAATAGCTAATAAATTATTGTATGCATGTACCTACATTGACTGTAATAGTATATTAAGTATGGAGAACGGTAAGGGTTTTATACCGATCGAAGACAATTGTTTGGAGGAGGAGCGGAGCGACGACTCCAATTATTGTCTGAGATCGGTTACCCTTAACGTTCGACATGCTTATAACGTTTTTTGCACGATTGATACCATTATAAATTATAAAATTAAACATTTTCGTCATATTGATTAGTTTCATTCATTTTATCAAGATAGATACTTTGGTTGTTAGGTAGTAACTAGGGTGCATAACAACAATGGAGAATTGAGTTTTTATTTAGTTGTCAATAATTTTAAGTACAATTTTGATTATTATAAATTAAAATATGAGCGAAAGTGAATTTGAAGAAATTGAACGGGCTTGGGAAGAAGGGTGTTCCGCAATTATTCCCGAAAAATCCAAAATCCGTTATCAAAATACCTACCAAAGTTTTAAAAAATGGTGCGAAGGCAAGAATTTAAGAATCGAAGAAAAGACTCTATTGGCATATTTCGTTCAAAGACATATGCAGTTGAAAGCTCCTGGAAGCCTCTGGGCAGAATATTCAATGATTAAATCCACCGTTTTTCTTTATGATGGCATTGATATTTCCAAGTTTTCAACTTTGATCGCGTATTTGAAGAGAAAAAATGTTGGATACTACTAATGTATGCGATTCTACAGGAGTTTCTGTGAGAAGTGAAACCACAGCCCAAACAAGTGGGATTTCATTAAATAATTCAACAAATTGTACCACAAGTTTCAATATTAATAAATAATTCGTTGGTTTTCTTTATTCTTTCAAAAAATAAATTAAAATTAAGAGATTTTTTAACTCGAAGGTAAGTGAATTACTTACCGTCGAGTTGGAGTACTTGCCGTCGAGTTGGATTACTTACCGTCGAGTTGCTAGTAAATGTCACCTACTGACGTAAAATCTGTCACGGTAAACAGTCAAAAATGATCAATCGTGCAAAAAATGTATAAAAATTACTAGTAGGGCAGTCAATGAGGTTATTTGGCTCCGAGTTCCATCCTACTACATCCATTTACTTGATATTTTCACAGTAAGTAGGGAATAGCTTAAGAAACAAAGTCTACCCTATGACGATGTGCGCTTTTATCTTTGGGGTAATTTCCACCCCTTTTCGGGGGTGAAACATTTTTTGGTTAAAACAGCCACGGAAGAGGCTAGAGAACCTTATTCTAAGCAAAAACTGTTGTATAATTATTTTTTGAAAACTCAATACTCTTTGAGTTATTCGTGGTTGAAAATTGGTCATTTTCATTGAAAAATGACACCTTTTCGGACTTCGGACGGATTTTTGCGAATACCGTAAAAACTATGCATCTAACAAAAAAACTATGCAAAATATTTTTGTACCTTATAAAAAAACAAAGAGATTCGTTCCTTCATAAATCTTCTAGTTAAAATACAAAAAGAGATATGGTAAGTGAGAAGAGTTTGTTTTTTTTTGTGCATTCTCAAACCGGTGTATTCAACTTGAAATAACAGAGAAACGGTCGATTTTGGGTGTATAATGATACTAATAACTTTTGTAGTGCTTGAAAAGGCATTTAAAATGAGCAATATTAAATGTCGATTATGTTCAAACTAAGCGAGATATGCTACAAAAAAACTGATGACTAATGTATTTTAAGAAGAAATGAGAAGTGTATTTAACCCCTCGTCCATCAGAATTAAAATACACCGTTTTGCTTTTACAATACTTTTTATTATACTGTTATTTCTATGTCCAAAAATTTGGACTGTTTTAAAATGACCGGTTTTTGAAAAAAAAAAAAATAAAATAAAATTTTTAAATTTTCTTGAAATTTTTCTTTTTTCTCCATGTAACTCGAAAATGATAAGACATTCGAAAAAAAGATACCAAACAAAAATGTGGGGTTCTTTTAGGTACAAATTTCGTTTTTATTTTTCATTACTGTATCTCTTATCATTTTCAAGTAACATGGAGAAAAAGAAAGATTTTTAAGAAAAGTTAAAAATGCGCTCTATAATTTGATCTTATTTCTTTTAAACCATTCATTTTAAACCCGTCCAACTTTTTGAACATAGAAATAACACTATAATAAAAGGTATTGTAGAAGTAAAACGATGCATTTACATTCTGGTGGATGGGGGTTAAAATCACTTCTCATTTTTTTCTTAAAATACAGTAGTTATCAATTTTGTTTGCAGCATATCTCGCTTAGTTTGAATGAAATGGATCTTTAATATTGCTCATTTTTAAAGGTCGTTTCAAGCAGTACAAAAGGTATTCATAGCATTTTACACCTAAAATCGACCGTTTCTGTTATTTCAAGTTCAATACACCAATTTGGGCATGTACCAAAAAAACAAACTCTTTTCACCTACCATATCTCTTTTTGTATTATAAGTGGAAAATTTGTGAAGGCAAGCATCTCTTTGTATTTTTATGACCTACAAAAATGTTTTATATAGTTTTTTAGTTAGGTGCATAGTTTTTAAGGTATTTGCGAAAAACTGTTCGAAAAGGTGTTTTATATTTCAATGAAAATGGCCAATTTTCAACCACGAATAACTCAAAAAGTATCGAGTTTTCAAAAAAAAATTATAGTCCAATTTTTGCTTAGAATTAGGTTCTCTAGCGGATTCGGTAGTTATTTTAACCAAAAAAATTTTCACGATGTGTGCTTTTATCTTGGGGGTGGAAACCACCCCTAAGATAAAAGCACACATCGGCATAAGGTAGACTTTGAATTAGGAGATAAGTAGAGGCTATTTCCAAAATTTCATTAAAATCCATGCAGTAGGATAGAATTCGGAGGTAATATCCTATTCTTGTTCCCATTGACTGGCGTATAGTTGAGTTATATGTATTCAGATATAATTACCGCTTTAGAGAAATAAAATGTATATTATGTTTATAAAATAAACAAATACATTAAATAATTATTAATTATGGTGTTTTATTTATGCCGCAACTATATTTATTTGGTGTCGAATATTCCTGTAAGATAAAAACCGGCCTTTGGGGCTGGTGTCGAAAATTGCCATTAAATTTTAGTCGCTACCTGCTTGGTGTCGAAATTTCCTATGCCCATTATTGTTATTACGGTTTGACAAAGTCTTTTTGTGTTATCTGTGTGAAAGTTCATTTATATATTTTTACAATTTTTTTTTAATGCATTATTAAACATAAATTTATTATTTTTTAGGATGACGACGAGTTTGTAGATGGCACATAAGAAGTTGTGATAGTTTAATTAACCAACCAATTCTAGTTTAGTTAATAGTTTAATCAACCAAATACAATTGAGACCTGTACTTGCAAAACAACCTATCTCCATCCTGACAAAATTGATGTAAATCATAGTTTTTGACCGTGACTATATTTGTTAAACCTGGAGCCACAAAATTCGTTATCCGTACACGTTGACTGCACAAAATTAGTTTTTCCTTACCAATTTCTTGCTTGTTATTAAAATACTCTTATACACGTCAGAGAAAACGGGCCATCCACAAAATGGGTCCTTGATGATGTCTTGAATTTCTTAAACTTGTTGTCCGATTCTTTAACAATATCGCTGTAATAATATTGTTGCTAGACAGGTAAATTGTCAACGTATACCGGGTGTATCAATCAAACTGTGTGTTTTTGCTCAAAGTTCGCCACACCCTGTTGAATATTCTAGCGTTTATAAAATACTGAAATTAAAACCCAACTGTAGCCTCAGGTTTTCTTAACATTCTGTTTTTTTTTATTTATTCCCTTATGCTGGATACTAAAAAGTTAGGTACTTTAAATACTTAGCCATGTTCTTTATCAATACAGGATGTTTCTAAATAAGCGCGACAAACTTTAAGGGGTAATTCTGCATGAAAAAATAAGGTTTGCTTTATAAACATATGTCCGCAGATGCTTCGTTTTCGAGATATTGGATGTTGATTTTTTTCTTACAAACTGACGATTTATTTATTGTTTAAAACTGATTGAGATATGAAAATGAAATTTGGTAGGTTTTAAGAGATAGTTATTGCTCATTTTTTGACATGCAATTAACAATTTTATATTCTTCATTGGCGCGCATACGGATCATATTCCCCCTTATGCACGCCAATGATGAATATAAAATTCTTAATTGTATGTCAGAAAATGCACAAGAACTACCTCTTAAAACCGCCCAAATTTCGTTTGCATATCTCAACCGGTTTTAGAGCAACAAATAAATCGTCAGTTTGTAAGACAAAAATTCGGTATTAAGTTTAGTATTTTATAAATGCTAGAATATTCCACAAGGTGTGGTGAACTTTGAGAAAAAAACACAGTTTGATTGGTACACCCGGTATACAATGACAATTTACCTGTCTAGCAACAATATTATTACAGCGATATTGTTAAATATTAAGGCTATAACCCATTAAAAAACACTTAAATCGGACAACAGGTTTAGGAAATTCGATACATAAAAAATGACCCATTTTGTGGGTGGCCTGTTTTCTCTGACGCGCAGTGTAATTAAAGAAAAATGTTTACAGATTTTTAAATTTACAGAGATTGGCTACTTTACAACTAATAGGTGGACTTTGGCTATTTTGAAATGAACCGACCAGGATATTGGTTATTTTGTAGGAAAAATCAAACACAAATTTTTTTGAACTTTAATAGCGGTACTTAATACATCAAAATAATTATTATTAATACCCAGATTGTATACTATTAAGACTTCTTCGTCATTGTCATTATCAAGTGGTTCACAATAAATTTTCGTAATGTACTACGTTTTTGAAATAAGCTAGTTTCGGATCATTTGGCTATTCTTCGCTGTATTGACTTTCCAGTAGTTTCCTTACAATTTAAACTTTAAGGGGTAATTCTGCATGAAAAAATAATGACCGTTTGCTTGATAAACCTATCTCCGCAAATGCTTCGTTTCCGAGATACGGGATGTTGAATTTTGTCTTACAGACTGAGGCTACGGCTCCACGGGCGGGAAATTGACGCTAGCAGTAGCAGTAAAATGAATTTAAGGTTCCGCGGAACGGAATAGGGATAGCCGAACTGTACCGATTACAGGACTTGTGCGTAGTCGGTTCAGTTCGGCTATTCCCATTCCGTTCCGCGGAACCTTAAATTCATTTTACTGCTACTGCTAGCGTCAATTTCCCGCCCGTGGAGCCGTAGCCTGACGATTTATTTATTGCTCTAAAACCGGTTGAGATGTGCATTCCGCATTCCGTTGAGATTCCGCATTTTTTGACATACAATTCAGAATTTATATTCACCATTGGCGTGCGTACGGGTCATATTAGCCGCATGCACGCCAATGGTGAATATAAAATTTTTAATTGTATGTGAAAAAAATGCGCAATAACCATCTCTTAAAACCTACCAAATTGGTTTTAAAGCAATAAATAAATCATTAGTCTGTAAGAAAAAATTCAACATCTCCCGTATCTCGGAAACGAAGCATTTGCGGACATAGGTTTATCAAGCAAACTGTCATTATTTTTTCATGCAGAATCACCCCTTAAAGTTTTTCGCACTTATTTAGAAACACCCTGTATTGATAAAGAACATGGCTAGTTGTTGAAAGTCCCTAACATTTTTATTATCCAACATAAGCGAATAAATAAAAAAAACAGAATGTTAAGGAAACCTGAGGCTATAGTTGGGTTTTAATTTCAATATTTTATAAGGGCTAGAATATTCCACAGGGTGTTGTGAAAATTGAGAAAAAACCCAGTTTGATTGGTACACATGGTATACAATGAAAATTTACCTATCTAATAGCAACAATATTATGACAGCGATATTATTAAAGAATTAGGCTATAACATATTAAAAAAAATACTTAAATCGGACAACAGGTTTAGGAGATACGAGACATCAAAATTGACTCATTTTTGGGGTGCCCGTTTTTCGTGCCGGTCAGTGTAGTAATTATATGAAGAGTAGAGATATTATATAACTGGCCACGTGACAAAAATACACAATCGATAAACATGAGTTTTTATCAGGAAATGTAACACTATACTTAACGGTGGACGCTATCTGTTGAATTTATTTAGAGCTGTTTCCAATGTGGCCCATAATAAAGGTTAACGGAATTGTTGCATAGACCATAATAATGAAAAAAAAAAACAGAAATATTAATTTTTTGTCACTTGGCCCGTTATATACAGGGTGTCCCCAAAAATAGTGCGTTCCTTAAAGGTATAGGTAGAAGACACAATGTAGAGCAAAAAACTCTTATAACATATATTTTTTTAATTGATCCGTTTGACCAAAAAACGAAAATACATTTTGATATGCAAATTGAAGTCTGGCAACAACGTGTAACTCAAAAATCTAAAGATTAAAAAAGTAGGTTTGTAGGTCAGTTGCATCTGGTAGGTAAAATAATGTAAATATCAACCAAACCCATATCCGTTATTTTGCAGGTAGGTACCTACGATGTCAACGACCCCAACCCCAAAAATCATACCTCAAAGTAAATAAACAAGGGGTTATTAGGTTAAATTTCCACAGTCACAGCAATTTCTTGCCATGTCATTCAATTTTATGAAAATAAAAATTCACTTATATGGAGAACAATGTAATTTTTTTCTTGGAAACGGTTAACTTTAGAAAAAAATGTTATGGGACTTTTTTGTTCTAAATTGTGTATTATATCCATACCCTAAAGGAAAGCACTATTTCCGGGGACACCCTGTATATTCACTCTTCATATGTAAATCATTATTTATTAAATATGAAAAACAATGAAAATTATACATTTTCTCTGCATTTTAACAAAACTGTCAAGCACGTTGCATTCACGGCAGATGACATTTTGTCCTCTACAAAGATCTAAAAATATACTAACCTCAGTCATTTTCTCACATTTCTCTGGGGCGACACTGCGACTCTTTTTTGTCTTGTTGCTATTATGATCGCCCTCTTATAGCCACTTTACACGATGCAACTAATTGCTCAATTAATTGCACAGTTTCTTGCAGCAATAGAAATTGTATCGTGTCATACGAAAATTGCACAAAAGAGTTGCTGCAACTTGTTGCATCAAGAAGTTGCAGCTAAATAGAACATGTCCTATTTTTCATGCAATTTTTTCTGCATGTCGGTTATATTTTTAGTAACTTTTAAGGCTACACTGTTTGTTTTTACTTTTTTGCTGTCAATAATAGAGCTTTTCATTCACAGTCATTTGTTTCGAGCTTCTGTCATGTGTCACATAATGTTAATATATCTACGTCGTACGTTATTTGTATGTACCATGGATACAAACCAAAGACGTATGACGTAGATATATTAATATTAAGTGACACATGACAATCGATGAAAAGCGCTATTAAAAGCTTCTGATGACATTGACATTTTGTCATCCTAAATTTCAAACTAAACAATTTTTTAACAAAACTAGAGGAACTTTTTACCAATTTCACGCTTCACAAATAACATTATTCTGGTGGATAATTTTAATTATGCAACATAGGGATTAAAAAAACTATTTCCTATTTTTATTTCTTACAACTTGTTTCCTTTTGTAAATGAATATACAGGGTAGCGAGAAAGTATGGAAACACGGTAATTTCTCGGAAACCGCTTAAACGATTGTTATGAATACCCTGTATATTTTTTGCGTTTTGAAGTCCTTAAGAAATACTGATTATTTTTCATGTTATGTTACCTATACCTAAATGCCATAATTTCCGAGTTATTGCTACATTTATTAAAAAAAATTAACAAAATATACAAATTTATTTTTTTGGACCGGGTAGATATTATTTTAGGTTCTTTGGGTCATTGGGAACAAAAAAGGTCTTTTATAATTTTCCTCAAAAGTTAATCGTTTCCGAGTTATAAACAATTTAAAACTGAAAAAAATCGAAAAATGACTATTTTCTGGGTTCAAAAACATAAGTAAAAAATATTATTTTTGAAACTATGAAGTGCCTAAATTCAAGTTCAAACCTTATTTTATCGAATGCCGAAAGTGATTTGGTCTTATTTCATTCTAAAACATTATTTTTTTTTTTTTTTAGTTGTTAATGCATCCCGATAGCCCGTCCTCGCATATGAGCTTTATTAACAATAAAAAAAAAACAATGTTTTAGAATAAAATATGCCAAAAATTCTTAGAGAGATCTGATAGAAAAAGGTTTGAGCTTGAATTTAGGTACTTCGTAATTTAAAAATGATTTTTTTTGCTTGTGTTTTTGAACCTTGAAAATTGTAATTTTTCGATTTTTTTCAGTTTTAAATTGTTTATAACTCGGAAACGATTAACTTTTGAGGAAAATTACGAAAGACCTTTTTTGTTTCCAATGATCCAAAGAACCTAAAATAATGTCTACCTAGGCCAAAAAAATTGATTTTTATAAATTGTCAAAAATTTTTTTAATAAATGTAGCAATAACTCCGAAATTATGGTATTCAGATATAGGGAACATAACATGAAAAATAATTAGTATTTCTTAAGGACTTCAAAACGCAAAAAATATACAGGGTGTTCCATTTAAAATAAGGAAGTTCATTAGATTTCCAGAAAAATGGAAGATTTGACAACAATGTAATTACCACCATAATATCGGCCGCATCAGGACACCCCTACCCACCAAAATTTATAAAAATCGTTCGAGCGGTTTCCGAGAAATCACCGTGTTTCCATACTTTCTCGCTACCCTGTATGTATTATATACTGACTTGGATTATTGATTTTGATATAATACATAATATAATTGTCTCAAATTATAATCCAACATCTTTAAATCTAATATATAATAACTTTGCTCAAAAAATTAAATTATATTTATAAAGCATAACCTAAAATTTATGATATTTTGTCAAAGTTTCTGTCTATTTCATGTCAGTTTATTCAATGGTTTTCACCGTGTAATCACTTATTGCAGAAAGTTAGTTGCAACTTATTGCACAAGAAATTGTGCAATTAATTGCACAATTACTTGCATTGTGTAATGTGGCTATTAAACAACATCGACCACGTGATACAATCTAGCGTCTGATTGGTGCAGAGAGAGATTGGCTGTTCTGAAACCTACACTACCTTGGAGAATGGTCGATTTGAAAAAACAACCAATTGTCTCCATTATTTTCAATGGCAGTTTGTTAGTAATGTTACGAAATTGATGCATAGCGGGATTCGTCTTTTTACAAGGAATCTAGTGGCATATGCAGGTCGGTTTGCCAAAAACTGGAGATTGGTTGTTTTGCAAGTAGAGGTCTCAATTAATGACTAGTTTTCTTATTTTATAAGACTGTAGCTAATGTTGCTCATTTTGTTGTATGGACATGTTAAAAAGGGTTGTCTATTAGATTATTACATTAGAAAAATATAGATTTTTGTTATATTTTAGAAATATTCAAATTAACGTTTTTTTATACAAAAAATTATTTATCTTTAAAACCTTATTAGTTTTGTTCATAACCTACAAAACTAAGACTTAGCCCGCTTTCTGAGAGACGCTAAAAACAAATTAAACTAAATTCGCTCAGCTGAGATTCATTTTGACACGTTTAACCCATTAACGCCCAAGTTTTTTTTTATTTAAAGATTTTTACTTTTAGGGTTAATTTGATGAAAATGTTAATAATTTAATCCAAAAAACAGGTTTTTCGGTTTATTGTCTTTTTTTTAATTATATGGTGTTACCATATGGTAACGCTGGGCGCTTAAGGAATTTTTAGGATCGTTTAAACCAAAGTTTTTAATTTTTTTTTAAATATTTATTTGAGAATATTTTCATTGTTTGGTGTGGTATCCTATAAAACAATTAAAACACAAACCAACGTTGCATTTTTTACACATTGTTCGTCCAGATGTTGTACATCTGTCTCCAGCACATCGCCTTCTACTGCTTGATGTAACAAATGGTCGAAGCGATCAAAACGAAGATCTGGAAAGTTCTGTCTATGTAGACTAGGTCTTCCTGTATATAAGGGACGACTTCAATATCTTGCGAGAAGAACTTGGCCAATTCTCTCCTAAACGATAGCAAGGATATATTTTTTTATTTTTTTTTATACAGGGTGTTTCATTGGGAAACGGAAATACTTTAATGGTGAATAGAGGTCACCGAGGCTGTTCTAGATATACTACATTTTTTGCCCTACCTACTTTTATAACCGAGTTACAGGGTGTTTTATCGATTTTGCTCATTTCTTTTCTAAGCCATAACTTTAGAACCACCCTGTATATTTTTTTGATATTTAGTACACATATGTCTCATTTAAAACCCATACTAATCACTGGAAAAATGCAGGTCCGGATTAACAAAAAATTATAAAGTAATTGTGACCTTAAAACAACACCCTGTATATTGAAATTTTGAAAATCTGTTTGCATATTTGAAAAGCGCACAAAAAACTTAGTTTATTGGTTTGCTTCAATTTGTCGGCCAGACATTTTTTTGTGTTTAATTTTGAAATTATATTGAATTTTTTAAGGACATTAAAAAGCAGGTATTATTAACTTTTAATTATAAATTATTAAAGTTAATGAATAAATACTCGTTTTAAAAATAATCAATAATTATTTACCACATTGGAACGACCCAATTACTAATGACAAGAAAAATCCAGGTCCGGATTAACGAAAAAATATAAAGTAATTGTGACCTTGAACCAACACCCTGTATATTGAAATTTTGAAAATTTGTCTGCGCATTTTAAAAGAGCATAAAAAACTGTGATTAAAGGCACATCTTAATTTTTTGCGCAGATGATTTCATTACATAAATTTTGAAATTATATTGAAATTTTAAAGAACTCGTGAGATTAAAAACCAGGTATTATTAACTTTTAATAACAATTTAATGTTAATGAATCAATACTTATTTTAAAAATACTTAATACTTATTTACTACGCTGGCTTCATGGATTCTTTGGATTTGTAGCTGCATCATTAAAAATTAGAATTGCGAGAATTGGATTTTTGTAATGATTTTTGAAAAAAAACTTTTAAACAATTTAACATAAATTAAAAATATTTGAACTATAACAGTTGTTCAAAATGTCCGCCATTTTGTTCGATTCATTTCCTTGCTCGTTTTAAAAGATTTCGAATCGATTTTCTTATTACATTGGGATTGTTCTTAATTTTCTGGCAGCTTCTTGTCACCTTGACAGAATTAATCAATATTATTTCAAAATTGCCGTAATTAAATTATCTGCCCAAAAATTTGACATGCACCTTTTAACGCATAGTCCTGTCGCCAGGGAGGGTACAACGGCCTCCTGTATTCAGATGGACTTACCCAAGTTTTTTTTATGTATTTTGACTTGTAGAACACGAATTTTTTGGGTAACGGTTGATCCAGATGTCGATAAGATTGTTATAAACCAAGAAGTTGAGGAATCACATAACAGCGATTTCTCGCAAAACAAAACATTTTTTTGTATTTTTTGGGTCATTCTAACCAAAAAATGTTCCTACAATTTTTTTCGTAGGATGCATAGTTTTCGAGATAAACGGGGTTGAACTTTCAAAAAATCGAAAAATTGCAATTTTTGAACCCGAATAACTTTTGATTAAAAAATAAAATAGCAATTCTGCTTACCGCATTTGAAAGTTCAAGTCAAATTATATCGGTTTTAATTATTTGTATTGCTAAAAATTTATTATTTTATTGTTAAAACAAAGCTCTCAACACCTAGTGCTTGAGTGATGTTTTCAATGATTTCTCATTTAAAATCAAACGAGTAGGTAGAGGAGATAAGAGTGCAAGCGGGGCTATTTCTACGTAGCATGCATTAAAACGCATGTATTAGGCACGGGAAACACTATGTGTTTATAGCTTTTTTTAACAATCAAAAAATAAATTTGTAGCAATGCAAATATTCAAAACAGATATAATTTGACTCAAACTTTTAAACCTGGTAAGCAGAATTGCTATTTTATTTTTTATTCAAAGGTTATTCGGGTTCAAAAATTGCAATTTTTCGATTTTTTGAAAGTTCAGCCGCGTTTATCTCGAAAACTATGCATCCTACGAAAAAACTTGTAGGAACATTTTTTGGTTAGAATGACCCAAAAAATACAAAAAAATGTTTTGTTTTGCGAGAAATCGCTGTTATGTGATTCCTCAACTTCTTGGTTTATAACAATCTTATCGACATCTGGATCAACTGTTACCCAAAAAATTCGTGTTCTACGGGCCAAAATACATAAAAAAAACTTGGGTAAGTCCATCTGAATTAAGAAGGCCGTTGTACCCCCCCTGGCGACAGGACTAGCAGTTTTTTATGCTCTTTTAAAATACGCAAACAAATTTTCAAAATTTCAATATACGGGGTGTTGTTTCAAGGTCACAATTAGTTTATATTTTTTTTTTGTTAATCCGGACCTGGATTTTTCTTGTGATTAGTAATTGGGTCGTTCCAATGTGGTAAATAAGTATTGATTATTTTTAAAATGAGTATTTATTCATTAACTTTAATAATTTATAATTAAAGTTAATAATACCTACTTTTTAATGTCACGAGTTCTTAAAAAATTCAATATAATTTCAAAATTAAAGTCATAAAATTGTCTGGCCGAAAAATTGGAGCAAACCATTAAACTTAGTTTTTTGTGCTCTTTTCAAATATGCAAACAGATTTTCAAAATTTGAATATACAGGGTGTTGTTTTAAGGTCACAATTACTTTATAATTTTTTGTTAATCCGGACTTGGATTTTTCTTATGGTTAGTATGTTGGTCGTTTGGGTTTTGAATGAGACATATGTGTACCAAATATCAAAAAAATATACAGGGTGGTTCTAAAGTTATGGCTTAAGAAAGAAATGGGCAAAATCGATAAAACACCCTGTAAGTCGGTTATAAAAGTCGGTGACCTCTATTCACCATTAACATCCAACAACCATGTTACAATTTGCCAGTACCATTTTTTATTGCAAATTGCTACTCGGTAGGTTGAATCAACTTGATCCATCCAGTCGGTACTCACCATATTTTGTTGTATTCAGCAATATAGTGAGGTCGACTTACTTGAATGTGGCCTTTTTCTTCATGAGAAAATCTTTTTACCGTGCCCAATGCTGAACCACCACAACTCGTAGATGCTATTGTAACAACAGAGTTATCTTTCCATCGCACCAGTAACACTATCGCTTCTGCTAACAAAAATCCAATACTGAAAAAAATAAGATTATGACTCCGTAAGCGCCCACCGCAACCATATGGTAACGGCGTATTTGACTATTCTTACCGAATTCGCTACATTTAATTGTTGATAAAATACAACAATTTATAATAAGTTGCGGTATAATAAACTTAGTTTTTTTTAATAACCAAATATAGTTACTAGAAGACTATCAAAAATTGCTTACGCAAAACGGACGTCCATCTTTTTCTATAAATTTAAACCACACTGTCATATGATTCTTTCGACGGTTGAGAAAAGGCTAAAATACGAATCCGTTACGTTTTATGGGTGCCTGAAGTATTCCTAGAAACGATAGTTCTCAAAATATGTGGCTGACTATATCCATGGGCATACCGCAAAATTTTGAAAAATCATGTGTTTTACGTTACCATATGGTAACGCTGGGCGCTAATGGGTTAAGGTACGATTCCGACATCGACGGCAGACGGCAACTGCAGACGACAGTTGCAGTTGCCGCCGTAACAGACGTCACTACTTTGCACTATCAATTTGTATGAGACTGGTTCCGACATTTAACTGCAATTGCTGTCCGGCAGAACGTCAGCTACTAATAATTATACAAATTAATAATGCAAAGTAAATACGTATGTCATGGTAACAACTGTAACTGCCTTCTGTAGTTACCGCCTACCGTCGATGTCGGAATCGCACCTTCAGAGTAGCAAACATACAACACAAAAATTACTACCTTACACTACTAACTGCTCAAATCAACTTATCAATTATATGAAATAGTGGGAGTGTATACTAAACTCATAAAATTTTGTGGAATTTATTTCTACAAAATATTGTTATTTTGTACAATAAATAATTTTCTCATTTGTTATCCAACACATTATAATAGTGTAAATAAATACTTATTGATTGGCGTAAGGTTTGTTATTTATGTCTGTTTACTATTAATAATAGTGACTATGAGCAGGTATGTTTAGTTGTGTAGTAATTTCCAGTCACGTCTAGTAACCTAACTTCCCAAAAAAATTGCTAAAATCACTAGACAGTTGTGTCTCAGATGAGCGAATTTAGTAGAACACTGTTGTATAGAAATTATTCAGTTTGTTGTATAGGCATGTTAAACACGGGTGTGTGTTAGATTATTACATTAGAAAAATATAGATTTTCTTATATTTTAAAAATATTCAAATTAAACATTTTTTAAACAAAAAAGTATTTATCTTCAAAACCTTATTTGGATGCTTTGTCCATAACTTACAAAACTAAGACTTGGTACGGTTGAAAATTTTGTAGTAACTTTTGTTAAGGTTTGGTTATTTAGTAACCGATTATTTTGTCCTTGGTAGGATGTATAGTTAGTATTTAAGGATTAAAATATCATATTTGGACGTGTGTGGAATCGTGAGTAACTTTTTAACACGTTCGCTACCAAGATCTTAAAATTTTGGACATTGAGGGACCACAATTTTTTTTTTATTATTTTGAAATAAAATTATTTTAATTGTGCTGTGAATCAATGTAGTAAATATCAGATGCAGAAAAAAAGGCATTTGAAAGGATTTTTGAACCCGATTCATATAGTGCGGTGGAATAAGTGTTGCCCCCCCCCCTGTTAACTTGTTTATTTTAAGAATATAAGCAAAACACTGGGAGAGGTCGATTTTTAAACTAACCATAGTATTTTATAGCATCAACGTTTCGAACTTTACGCGCTCCCTCTTCAGGTGACAGCCATAACTTTGATTTTTTTAAATGGGAAAGTACATCATGTGACACCTCATTTAAAAACATTTAAAATACTGAGTTCAAAAATGTATAATACTTTAATCCTGTTTGAGAGCATAGGCGCAAAATTTCGGTCGAATTCTTTCTAAATGCAATAATTTTTTTCAAATCCTGAAAAAACTAATAAATATTTTTGAAAAATCTAAACGCAGAATGAAATATTACAGTATTCTCGATGGTCCAAAGTCCCTGAGAACTCCTATAATGTTTATTTTAATAAGTTACAAAGGTGAAAAAAAGAGAAAATTTAGTGTGATTTTTAATTTCAAATATATCATTCAAAAGAAACTTTTTGTTTATTCTAAGGGACTGTCAGCCCTCGGTAATAATCTAATCTTTCATTCTGCGTTTAAATTTTTCAAAAATACTTATTAGTTTTCTCAGAATTCGAAAAAAATAAATGCGTTTAAAAAGAGTTCGACCGAAATTTTGGGCCTCCGATCTCAAAAAGAATTAAAGTATTATACATTTTTGAAATCAGTATTTTAAAAGCTGTTAAATAAGGTGTCACGCGATGTACTTTACCATTTAAAAAAATCAAAGTTATGCCTGTCACCTGAAGAGGGATCGCGTAAAGTTCGAAACGTTGATGTTATGATATACTATGATTAGTTTAAAAATCGACCTGTCCGAGCGTTTTGCTTATATTCTTAAAATAAACAAGTTAACAGGGGGGGGCAACACTTATTCCACCGCACTGTATGAGACACTGGTCTATTATATGAATTTTTCTTTGATAATATGTGTCTCACTTATGAGCCACTCCAAGAATAATTATTTCGACTGATTTTTTTTTATTTTTAATTTCTGTTGTTACAAAACGAGCATACATAATGTTAAAAAGAAATTAGATCTTCGATTCGTGATATTCACGAAAACAAGGGTCTACACAAAGTCCAAGAGTTTCTCCTGTCCTTACAGTCTGCACAAACAAAGTACGTTTGAGGTCTCTTCTTTTTTGAAGAGCAAACATGACATATTTTCCTCTTCTCCACCTTCCTTGTATAATGTGGCTTTTCCGTATATGTATGTCGGTTTTTTTAATGATGGAGCACGTGTATTTGTGTTTGCTTTTAAATATTGAAGTACAAGCAACTCTCTAAACTTCAAATAAGTAATTTTTTTCTTTGCACTTTATTATATAGGTACGTGCTATTCCAAATGCAAACATCCAATAAGTGGAAAAACACTTTCAGGTACCAACGGATTGTTTTCCAGGGCGTTGTGTAGTACGACACCATTTGGTCACTTCGATCTATGCCCGACATATTTTTGTTGAAGTCTAGTATGACATTTGGTTTCTCTAGTTCAGCGATACTCAACCTTTTTTTTTTCCTGGGCCACATACTAGCTATTGCCACATCTTGCGGGCCGCATAGGTGGAGTGTATACAGGGTGTTTCATTATGAAACGGAAATAATTAATTGGTGAATAGAGGTCACTGAGGCGGTTCTAGATATTCTACATTTATTGCCCCACCGATTTTTATAACTGAGTTACAGGGTGTTTTTATCGATTTTGCCCATTTTTGTCTGGATCCATAACTTTATGACCACCTTGTATATTGTTTTATATTTGATACAAGTATGTCTTATTTAGAACCCAAACCATAGAACTACTAATCAACTAATCAGAAGAAAAATCCAGGTCCGGATTAAAAAAATTATACTTAAATTCATTGTGACCTTGAAACAACATCCTGTATGTATATTGAAATTTTCAAAACCCGTTTGCACATTTGAAAAGAGCACAAAGAACTGAGTTTATAGGTTCGTATTAATATTTTCCGCAGAAAATTTAATCATTTTGATTTTGAAATGAAATATGTAGGTATATTGAAATTTTTAAGAACAGAGATTATAAAGCAGGTTTTTAAAGCACCTTTAATAAGAAATTATTGAATATAATGAATACCTTCTCATCTTAACACTAATCAATACTTAGTTACTACATTGGAACTACCCACTTACTACCAATCACAACAAAAATACAGGTCCAGATTAACAAAAAATATAAAGTAATTGTGACCTTGAAACAACACCCTGCATATTGAAATTTTCAAAACTCTTTTGCACATTTGAAAAGACCACAAAAAACTAAGTTTAATGGTTCACCTTTATTTTGTGCGCAGACAATTTAATGACTTGAATTAATTTTGAAATTATGTCGAAATTTTTAAAAACTCTGAGAACTCACAACAAAAATTTCGATTCAATTTCGAAATTAATTTCATTAAATTGTCTGCATAAAAAATTGAAGTGGTCAGTTAAACTTTGTTTTTTGTACTCTTTTCAAATATGCAAACGGATTTTGACAATTTTAATATATAGGGTGTTGTTTAAAGGTCACAATTATTTTATATTTTTTGTTAATTCAAACCTGGGTTTTTCTTGTGATAAGTAAGTGTCATTCCAATGTAGTATAATGGATTATGTTTTAATGTTTAATGTATTAAATTTAGTAATTTATTATTCCAAGTGCTTTAAAAACCTGCTTTTTAATCTTAGGGTTCTTAAAAATTTCTGTATATTTAATGTTAAAATTAAAGTCATTAAATTTTCTGTGCCCAAAATTAAAGCGAACCTGTAAACTCAGTTTTTGTGCTCTTTTCAAATGTGCAAATATATCTTAAAAATTTAAATATGCAGGGTGTTGTTTCAAGGCCACAATCACTTTATATTTTTTTGTTAATATCAGTTAATATCAGTTTTGTTAATGTATCTAGTAAATAAGTGTTGATTATTTTTAAGATGGGTATTTGTCCATTAACTTTAATAATTTCTTATTATCTAAAAGTTAATACTACCTGCTTTTTAATTCCAGATTTCTTAAAAATTTCAATATAATTTCACAATCACGCACAAACACGCCTTAAACACAGCGGCACACTATCAAATAATTTGACAAACACGTGAAATTTGACAAATAATTTGATCGTTTGCAGGGCCTTTTAGTGAGCCTTCGGGCCGCATGAAAAACGCTAGAGGGCCGCATGCGGCCCGCGGGCCGCAGGTTGAGTATTACTGCTCTAGTTCAACACCTCTCTTATTAGTTATTTTACCAAAAGCAGCGTTATGTTTTGTCGATATTAGTAACACGTCACGCTTATCTGTCCAGTTTAACACAAGTACATTTTTCTTTTTTCGAAACACCTTTTTGGTTTTCTTAATTTAGTAGTTATAACTGATTTGGGATTCCCCTTACGATCTTTTTGTGACGTCAGCAAAATAGAATTCTATTTGGCGTGCTCTGGGCCCTGCTCATTAGTATCGACTGGTGTCCAATGTTTCATTGTCGAATACCTTGTCAAATTACCCTGAATATTTCGGCACGTAAATTTACCCACTCGCATATTTGTTCCTTCAATGATTGGTCAAATTATATTAATGCAAATATTTCTTCTGCAGTACTTGTGGTTGGGATATTAATTTGAATACCAGCTTGCTCTGTAAATTTGAACAATGTGGGTTCACTGTCGATATCTACCCACTCGTCGTCGTTTTCATTTGGACCACCATCAGGATTTCTCTCGAATTCCTCCTCAACATCTTCTTCAGCAGTATCTTCATTATTTACACTTTCATCAGACGAGTTGAGGTCTTCAGCGCTTGAGCTATTTGGTAATGAAGGTGCATAACTACTTCCTGAATCCGAGTAAGCTTCCGGTATTTCCTTAGAAGTACATGCCAAAACTTCATCGTTGTCTTCAGCCATTATTTTATCAGCTTCTTCTTGAAGCTATTTTTGAGTTAAGCCTTTACGTCGTGACATATTTCAGAAAATCTGAAATAAAATTCTAATATTAGGTACTGCTTTATTTTAAGTGCAACATAAATGAAAGTATGCAAAATCGTAATTATAAGAAAAAAATTATATAATCCAGGTTGAAAAAATACTTTAAATTATTTAACAGATCATTAAATGTGATAAAAAGGTGCTATTGTAAAATTTAAAACAAGAATATCAAAAAAGGATAGTTGCAACCCATATTTATTAACATAATGTAAGTAGTATATTGAGTATATATGTAGTTAGTTATTACATACCCTGTATATACAATTATTTGTAAAGAAACAATATAAACCATTTTCAATATTGAAATTTTAGGAAACAGTTTTGACTTACAAATACATATAAATACAAATGATACAACACACAGTTCTAACGCACCACAGTACTTTCTAAAATATAACCTCACTTTTACACATTTTACGTAGATAATTGGGTGGGTTGTGATTGCGCGCAGCGGTCAAATACCTCCTGGGGTACTGAAATTTACCTTTAAGAGGGTTGCTGGGATTGCGCGCAACGGAAGGATTAAGGCAGGTAAACAAAACGGTATATTGTGATTGCGCGCTCTACACTCTAATACCCGAAAGTTAGGTTTGGACCGAAGGGTTATGTCTTCCTCCTTTGAAAATTGTACTGTATAATATATAATATATATAATATATTAATTTTTTAATTAATTAATCAATATTATAATAGTCTAATAAAGATTTCATAGATATACCTATGTTATTTTATTCATTCATTCAAGTACCTACACCTAATACATTTACATTACATTGGTTATTTTTGTATCACAAATAAAATAAATATTTAACTTTAAAGAGACACACAGTATTTAATAATGTCTATATATGTACATTATTTAATACAATAAATATTAATTATAAAAGAAACACTATTTAGTTTTTTTTATCACAACTATTTCAATGTAGTATTCACTTGTTATTATCTTAATTTTTTTAAATCAACAAAATTTCCGTTCAAAACGAATAAGAAGTAAATAAAACTTCCGTTTACTATAATTTACGACTTTGCGCGCAATCACAGCATACCTTTTTAAAGACGTGCGCGCAATTGCACCATTGGCTTAGACACCCTGTTGAGAACCCTGACCGCTGCGCGCAATTGCAGTCTGCCCAGATAATTAGCCGTTTACATTACTATTAAGAGGAAACAGTAGTGATCAACAGGTAGCGAAAACGCGTTCCAAGATTGCGGCTGTAATTTTGAATATTTTTTCGAGATATTTGGCACACGTATTCGTAATATAATAAAGAATGGCGGTACAGAGCCCAATTTGAAAAATATATTAATATGTGGAAATTACTCTGTAATTAAATACAATATTAAAAAAACGGGCCTGTACCGCCATTAAGAAGAACAAAAAAATACACTTTCTTCAAATAAACTTTTTTATTTCATTAGTAGTTCCAAAATGACACAAAATCTAGGCATCGGATTAAAAAGTTTATTTGAAGAAAATGTATTTTTTTGTTCTTCTTAATGGCGGTACAGGCTCGTTTTTTTAATATTGTATTTAATTACAGAGTAATTTCCACATAATATATTTTTAAAATTGGGCTCTGTACCGCCATTCTTTATTATATTACGAATACGTGTGCCAAATATCTCGAAAAAATATTCAAAATTACAGCCGCAATCTTGGAACGCGTTTTGGCTACCTGTTGATCGCGACTGTATCATCTTAAGACTACAAAATAAGGATTCAGTAATAAAATAAAATACTTACTTGCATATAAACACCAAAACAGAGATTTAAATCAATAAAATGTGCTAAAATAGCAAAACACAGCAGAGCAGCAAAACACGTGTTGTTTGTCGGCAGTTACAAATGAAATTGGTTAGTGACTGAGAGACCATCCGACACAATCACGAGCCAGACCTTACTATAGACCACTGAAAAATATGAAACCTTTACAGTAGACGGGTACAACGGAAATCGAATAAAATAGTAATATTGCTAATGGCTCATATTTGAGACGGCAGTCCAGCAGAAAATTGTGAGTGGCTCTTATATGGGACGCTTGGTAGCGAACGAGTTAAGCTATTTTTTTTTTAATTGCATACAGTCTCACATACATACGAATAATTTTGTTTCCCTGCAAAATGCATTTTAACAGGTTATATTTTGTTTCATTTCTTGTGATGTGGCCGAAATATTCTAATGGTCTTCTTTTCACCGTGCACATTATTTCCTTCTCTTTGTTATGGTAAGAGAGCCCAAGCGGGGATTTTTGCAGTTACTCGAGCGCGTCAGATTATCATATGTAAATTTAAAATTTTAAATACAAATCCCACGATATTTCGCAAAATAAACATCAGATCGAAAAACTGCAAAATACACTTATTTAATATTTTTGAAAAATCTATCGAATTGTACCAAACACGACCCCCCGAGAGGTGGGGTGGGGGGTTACTTTAAAATCTTAAATAGGAGCGCCCACTTTTTATTGCAGATTTGGATTATTTGCGTAAAAATAAGCAACTTTTATTCGAAACATTTTTTCGAATTATGGATAGATGGCGCTATAATCGAAAAACAATTGTTGGAAATGGAAAATTATATTAAAAAATGGAAAGTCCCCACTAAAATGGAAAATTCTACTTAACTTTTTTTGGTTTTAGGACCTAATAATCACAACCCAATAGGTCCCCAAAGCGCTCGAGTGACTGCACATTTAGCATACTTTCCTCCCCTACTATTAAGTTTTTGGAGTATTTTGGCATTTGATAATATCACAGATTAACCCAACATGTTGGGTGAATCTGTGATAATATTTTGTCCATCCGTGATATCTTAAGAATACTTCTTTATATCCACATTTCGAACGCTTCCAGTCTCTTCGTTATTGCTTCCGTTAAGGCCCTGATCGACAGGCGAGTAAAACCGCGGTTTTGTGGCTCGTCGGTAAAGCTCGCCAGTGTATCATTGCAATACGGCGGTTTTATATACCGACGAGCCTGGCTCGCGGCTCGTCAGTTTGTTTTATTTTTTACTTGGCTCGTCGTTCAAAACCGCGCGTGTATCACGGCTGGCGAGCCAAGCCGGCAGTTTTCGGCGGCCGTTGAAGTGAAAAGACCAGTTTTTAATCATGGATATGCGAACTCTCAGCCACGACTTTTTAAAATTTATATATTGCTTACGAGACTGTTCTTGTTTATGGAAATGTACATCGCCAGATTACAAAAACAAAGCAATTCGACTTAGGTAGGTACTGCATATGTTAAACTCTTAAATATAAAAACATGAACCTAACTCAACTAGAGCCGATGCCAAGCAAAAAATTCAATCATTGCGAGTTTCCTACAGGAAAGAAAGTAACAAAGTTACGACACGTTGGCTGTGGACGATTGACACCACTGTTTTGCTCGCTAGTCGATCAGCACCAACGAACCGCGAGTAAAACCGCGTTATTATGGCTCGCACGTCGATCACTCACTTTAAAATCCAAGACTCTACTCCATATAATAAAATGGAGAATATACAGGGTGTCCCCGAAAATAGTGCGTTCCTTTAAGCTATGGATATAATACACAATGTAGAACAAAAAAGTCCTATAACATTTTTTTCTAAAGTTTACCGTTTCCAAAAAAAAAATACATTGGTCGCCATATAAGCGATCTTTTATTTTCATAAAATTAACTAATTTGGCATCACTGTACTAGAACTGTTTGTGATTTAGTTTATTGACACCACAAATTGTAGGTCAGACAGGTACACCTGCAAAATAATTGTACCACCCCATGAATGAAATCCAACAAAACAAGAATTTGTTTGTTTGTTTAGGATGAAGACAGGGTTTAATGTAAATACTTATGGCTAAAATCGTTAAAATGCTGCAACTATTTTTGAATTGTGGTTGTCTATGTTTAGATTTTTGTATATTTAGTTGTCAGATTTCAATTTGCATACCAAAATGTATTTTGGTTTTTTAGCCAAACGGTTGCATTTAGAAAAAAATGTTATAAGACTTTTTTGCTTTACATGGTGCCTTCTACCTATACCTTTAAGGAACGCACTATTTTCGGGGACACCCTGTATAACATCGGAGGAGTCTGAGTTTCAGTTCTAAATTCAAATTGTGTGATTTGAACGGCTTGGACATTTGGATGAACGCTGCCCTTGCTTTTTCTATTCTAGCTTTTATTTCTTGGGAGTGGTCCCACTGCTCATTTAATGTAGTGTCAAGGTACGTGTATTTTGGCACACGTTCTACTACTTGTTGGTTGATGGTAAATTGTAGCCTCTCAATTCTTTCTTTGCTGATTATCATGATTTTAGTTTTATCTTCTTCAAGTGCCATCTCCGCGACGGAGGTCGGCAATCATCGTAGCTATTCGTACTTTGGAGATGGCTGCTCTGAAAGGTTCGTTTGATGTACATCCGTACCATTCTCTCAGGTTGTGCAGCCACGATATTCTGCGTCTCCCTATGCTTCTTTTTCCTTGAATATTTCCCTGCATAATGAGCATAATTCAGTTTTATACGTGTTAATAATTGTTAGTCCATATTTGCTACTAACCTATGCTACTTTGTTCATTAACAGTTGTAACTCTTGTGCAGTGTCGACAAAGATAACGGTATCATCGGCATTTCTCTAAAATTGTTTAATAGTTAGTCGTTTAACAGGATTCTTGCTTCCATGTGTTCTAAGGCTTCTTGGAAAATTGCCTCTGAATATAAATTAAATATAAGGGGTGACATTATACATCCTTGTCGGACTCCTCGAAGTATTTTTATATCATCTGTTATTTCACTATTGACTTTAACGTAAGCTGACTAATTCTAATATAAGGTCTTAATTATACATACTGTTATGACAGTTCCGTAGATTGATCCTACATAGAAAAAGTCCCTTGACGTAAAAGAAGAAGTAGTCACGTACGAGAATGTTCTGGATGTCATGGCTTTGACATCAGATTAGCATGGATACCAGGACATTCAAATATCCCGGGTAACGAAGAAGCTGACACCCTAGGAAGAAATTTGAACATACCAATGGTCATGCCCCTCGATGTCCAAGACATATATACTGACATTAAATCTAAAGTGTATGATGATTTCAGAAATAAATGGAACAACCTAATCAGAATCAAAGACCATCAATACCGAAAAGTACAACCTACGTTTCCTAAAAATAAATGGTTTGCTATTCTTCCATTCATAGATCGAAGACACATCACTACAATTATTAGGTTACGTACAGGGCACTGTCTAACAAAAGAAAACTTGCATAGGATGAACCTGACAGACAATCCCTATTGCGAATGTGGGAAAATAGAAAATCTTAATCACATATTTTTTGAATGCCCTATTAACTCCATTCCAAACTGGGATATCTACAATTTTTTCGCTAATAAAGGACTTCCCACCCCGATAACAATATATTCAATTTTACATAACGTAGATGAAGAATCAATCAGAGCAATTATGAGGTTTCTTAGCATAAACAGAATAAAATTATAATGCTCAACTAGCTACAACTTATTTATAATTCATGCTTATTACTAATAGATTATGTTTGTTATTGTACCTTGTACAAAAAGTAAATATTTAGTCAAAGTTATCACCATAGCCAATTTACTTCAAAAGAGATCAAGAAGTAGACATATTCGGTGGGCCCGACATGGTCATGAGCCAGTCAACGTCGTGACCGCCAACCTGATCGAGCTGGCCAAATTGCATAAAGCAAGGCACCAAGCAAGCAACCCAGAAATGTCTGGTGACGTCCAGAACGCCAGAAATCTATATAAACATATGTGTTTTACATTTTACAGTTCAGTTGTAATTGAGTATTTAAAGTTGATATTGTAGTTGTCATTGAGTTTAATAATTGTAATATTGTTCAAGTTCAATAAAGATCTTTAGAAGAAATGTAACATTGGCGACGGCGGTGGGATTCAAGAGATATTAAAGAAGATTTTGATAATAATTGTTTATGGTAAATACAAGATCCTCTAAATTAGAAAAAGAAATGGATACGTCCGGACCACCAGCATGATTTTTGAAAATGGAAGAGGAAAAGGAGCAGCGTAGGGAGGTGAAGGAAAAGCGTAAGCAAGAAATCGGAGAGAAACTTAGGCAAGAAGAGAGAGAAGATAAAAAGCTTAGACAAGAAGAGGAGGAGATACGTAGAAAAGTAGAGGTAAAAATCATAAGTAGTTTATCTCAACTTAACGAAAACTTTACTTTAGAGGTAAGTCAAATTACTAGTAGAATAGATAGATTAGAGGAACAACAAAACCATTTTGAAAATAAACTATTAAACCAACAAAACGAATTAAAGACTGATTTAACAAACAAAATAGACGAACAACAAAATTATTTAGAGCATAGACTAGTACACCAACAAGACGATTTAGAAAAAATAAAACAACAACAAAACGATTTTAAATTTAATTTAGAAAGACAAATAGTTGAATTAGATAGAAAGATTAGACTCAAGCTTCTTTGCCTAATATTATTTCAGTAACTAATATCGAACCAGAACAGACAGCTTCATCAAATTACATAGTTGAACCAGCAATTAGAACAACCAAAATTTTAAAACCACTTACTTTCGATGGTCAAACAGCATGGGAAACGTATCGTTTCCAATTTGAAGCTGCAGCCAGAGCAAATTGATGGACCGAGAAAGAAAAGGCTGCTTCTTTGGTATTGTCACTTAGAGGACAAGCTGCAACTGTTTTACAATTTCTTCCTCAGGATGCAGTTAGTTATATGTCGCTCGTACAAGCTTTAGAGACAAGATATGGCCAGCAGCATCTAAAGCAGGTTTTCCAGAGTCAACTGAAAGTTAGGTATCAAAAACATAACGAAAGCCTGCAAGAGTTCGAAGCCGATATAAAATGATTATTGCATTTAGCGGACCCTCAGGCACCTAAAGATTTTCTGGAACAAATTGGGATACAGGCTTTCATAGATGGACTACATGATATCGAAATGCAGCAGGCTCTCCGATTACAACACCACAACACACTAAATGGAGCACTAATCTCAGCTCAGGAGTTTGAAGCGGCGAAAAGTATTTCCAGATCTCTTCCACAATTAAGAGAAATAAGATTTACAGAAAATAAGCAAGTCACTACCACAGATAACGAACAACTAGTTTTATCCCAGATATTAAGCTTACTGCAAAACATTCAACAACAATCTCAAAATCAAAACAGAAGGTGTTTTAATTGTGGAAGAATGGGACATTTGCAAAATAATTTGCAGAAATAAATTCCAGGTGACGAAAGAAGAATCAAATAATGAGATTAGGAGGTCGCCTAGTTCGACATCCAGAAGCCTATCACAAATTTCCTCTAGAAATGATGATAGATGGTCACTAAGAAACAGATTTCCTACAGCTGACGATAGAAAGGAAGAAAGTACACTGGAATCTGAAGTTACTCATTTGAAGGAGCAATTAGCGATTAGTAAAAATGAAATAGAAAGGTTAAGAGAACACATGTCAATATTGCAAGAAGAGTGTAAGGTAATTAGAAACAATGCAAAAACTACACAGTCCAATCTGGAAAACAAATGCCAGAAACTAATGAAAAAGAAAAATGTGTTAAATAAAAAATTACAAGAATTCCAAAATGCATTAAATGAATTACAAATTCAACGCCAATGTCAGCCAGCACAAAAAGAGAATGTAACCGAAGAAGTAAGTCTGCAAATGACGACAGTTAAACAGCAAGAAGATAATGACCGGACTTCTCTGGAAAACCTTAAGAAGAGTCAAAAGAAAGATAACGACTCAAGAGTTATACAAGATTGGCTTAAAAATGGAGCAAGACCTCTTTGGCAGGAAATATCTAAATACAGTCGAACTATAAAGGCGTACTGGGCCCAATGGGAATCTTTGCATCTTTCGAATGGTTTGTTATATCGGAAGTGGGAAAGTCCCGATGGAGTACGTATAGTTCAACAAGTGGTACTGCCAAAATCACACATTAAAAGTGTGTTGCAAGAACTTCATAGCAGCCTGTCTGGAGGACATTTTGGAGTAAAAAGCACACTGGTCAGAGTTCGAGACAAATTTTATTGGATAAATTGTCGCCGAGATGTAGAAGATTGGTGTAAGAAATGCGATTTATGTAACGGTATAAAAGGCCCTAGAACAAGAAGTCGTGGTAAAATGGCACAATATCTTTCCGGAGAGCCTTTTGAACGGCTTGCAGTATATATTCTCGGTCCACTCCCGCTGACAGACAGAGGAAACAAGTACTTAATGGTTGCAATGGATTATTTTTCGAAATGTCCTGAAATTGCACCCCTTCCTAATCAAGAAGCGACTACAGTAGCAGAAGCATTTATAACACATTTCGTATCAAGACATGGAGTCCCTTTAGAGTTGCATTCTGATCAAGGTCGAAATTTTGAGTCGGAATTATGGCAATAATTAAATCTTGGGTATTAAGAAAACTCGAACTACGCCTCTCCATCCACAATCAGACGGAATGATCGAAAGACGTAATAGAACTATTTGTCAATATCTTTCAATGTTTGTTGCTGATAATCAAAAAGATTGGGACACGCTAATTCCTCTCTTCTTGTTAGCCCACAGAAGTTCCGAACATGAAACAACTGGTTATTCTCCATCGATGATGATCACCGGAAGAGAAATGAAGCTTCCTCAAGATTTTATTTTCGGAAGATTGCCTCCCTGCGAAGAAGAACCTTCATCCTTGACCTACGTTGAAAACTTAAAAGAAAGATTGGAAAAAGCCTACGAATTTGCTCGTAAAAGTTTGAAGCTTCAAAGTGATAGAGCTAAGTCCAGGCTCGATATGCATGCTACTGGGACAATTTTCGAAAGAGGTGACCCAGTATGGTTATACAATCCCACACGCAAGAAAGGACTTTGTCCGAAACTTCAACGAAACTGGGAAGGCCCGTACACCGTCTTGAAGAAAATAAATGATCTAGTCTACCGCATCCAGTTTTCAGCTAGAAGTAAACCCAAGGTAGTTCATATCGAGAGATTAGCCCCATATCATGGAACTGATCCACTCTGTTGGCTTCAACCAGACCCTGATAGACCAGTTATTCGAGGCGAATAACTATAAAGGAGGGAGCAGTGTTATGACAGTTCCATAGATTGATCCTACATAGAAAAAGTCCCTTGACTTAAAAGAAGAAGTAGTCACGTACGAGAATGTTCTGGATATCATGGAATAACCCAGAAATGTCTGGTGACGTCCAGAACGCCAGAAATCTATATAAACATATGTGTCTGATATTTTACAGTTCAGTTGTAATTGAGTATTTAAAGTTGGTATTGTAGTTATCATTGAGTTTAATAATTGTAATATTGTTCGAGTTCAATAAAGATCTTTAGAAGAAATGTAACAATACGTAAATATTTGCCGTCAATTCCCGCATCTTGTAAAACATCCATCATTTTGTTGTGTTGTGTTATGTCAAACGCCTTTTGGTAATCGATGAAACAAGCGTATACACTACAGTTCATGTCCCGACCACGCTGGAAGAGAACTTGTATACTGAACAGGGCTTCTCTTGTTCCTAAACCTTTTATAAAACCAAATTGCGTTGGGGATACTTGTTCTTCGCTGATTCTGTAATGCCTTCGATGTAATATTTTTAAAAATAATTTCAACAAGTGACTCATTAAGCTGATTGTTCAGTAGTCACTACACCTTTTGACACCTTGCTTTTTGGGCAGAACTATAAATTCTGATCGCAGCCACTCTCTAGGTATTTTGCCACTGTTATATATCTCGTTGAATATTCTAGTTATTATATTGAATATTCTAGTTTATTTTTTTGAATTCCTTATAGAACACTTCAAAGATCTCAGCCTGAACTTCATCTGGACCGGGAGCCTTTCCGTCTTTCATTGATGTTATGGCTGCCTCGACTTCGGATCTACGAAAAAAGGTCGCCAACAATTGGTCGAGCGAAAAAATGTCGCGCACATTTGAGCGCGTATCAAAAGGTCGCCGGCGAAAAAACAGCGCCGACGAAATAAGGTCGCGTGCAATTGATCGCGCGAAAAAAGATCGCGTCAGAAAATATGTTTTCATTTGCATACTTTAACTTTCCTTCACACTTAATCCAGGCTTAGGTCAGATTTAGATGATGCAATAGAACTAAAGGATTGCTGTTAAATAATGACCCAAACAGTTAAATATTTTCTTATTAGTCATTTTAACCTATTGGTAAAAAATATTTCGTCAACCCAATATTGACTTCTAAATGACTTTAGTTTTATTTTCCACTTTAAATAATAGGAAAATAATTGGAAGTAAATAATCCTATTTGAAACTGATCATGTAAAATGTTCGACCAATTTAATGGTCGAATTAAGGTAATTTTAACTGTAAGGGCCGGTTGTTGGAACGCTAATCAACAATGATCATTATCAAATAATTAATTACTGTCAATGTCAACTTTGTTTGGGTTGTTAAAAAGTCTTTGGAGTCTATAATCAATTAATATAACAATAATTATTAACATAATTAATAATAAATCTCATAATTGTAATTAATTATGTTTTCAGCAACCCAAACAAAGTTGACATTCACAGTTTTGGTGACAGTAATTAAATATTTGATAATGATCATTGTTGATTAGCGTTCGAACAACCGGCCCTTAATGTTGTAGGGAAAGTACCTAGAGGTATTATTTCACGACTTGGCAGTGTCGCAAAATTTACCCTTGGTTATTTAAGAGTAAGTTTTAATATAAGCTTAATATATTTTACAGGGTATATACTACATATAGATAGGGTAGGCTAAGGGCTACCATCTTTATTAAAATAAAATTTCCCAAATAAAATAATGATATTGTGGTTAAAAATTATATAACAGGCACAATTTCATTAATACATTGTCACTGGTGAGTACTTATTGAAGATATCATAGTTAAAGAATACATTTATATTAATAACAGATTTGCATACTTTAACTTTCCTTCACACTTTATCCAGGCTTAGGACTGGCAGTTAGTAACTGGCGTGTTTAAAAGTTTTTTTAATTTTAATTTTTTTATTTTTTTCTAATTTTTTTTTTTTTTTTTATTTTTATTTTTTTGTGTTTTTTTAATTTTTATTTTTTTTTTGTTTTTTTTTTAATTTTTTTTTTAATTGTTTTTTAGTTTTTTATACTTGCAGTTGAAAATTTTGGGCAATTCCTCTTAAATATTCTAGATTTGGCCGGTTCCCGTATTGCAAACAAATCGTTTTTATTCGCCGCGCTGTATCTTTATAAATTTTTTTTTGAGGTTGTTGGTTTCCAGCTATGTATTGCTCCACTTTTAATCGATTTAAACTCTCTTCTTTCTTTAGCCCCGTAATAAACTTCCATAGATTTGGGTGTGCTGCATTTAATATCGAGGAGAAGCTGTTGTGCCAACCTTCGACAGCATTATTAGTACGCGGTAGATCTTCCTCTATAAATTCGAAGCAATTCCAAAGATTCCTTGGAAACATTGGCGGTCTTCTTTGTTGTCGTCGATCCAATCTGCCTATCCATACATCCTCAAAGTAGTTTATTAAAGGTGTTAGTAAATTTTTATTTTGAGTGTAAAACTCGCTGTCC
Source organism: Diabrotica virgifera virgifera (assembly GCF_917563875.1). Lineage (NCBI taxonomy): Eukaryota > Metazoa > Arthropoda > Insecta > Coleoptera > Chrysomelidae > Diabrotica > Diabrotica virgifera. Next base: position 171,279,102 of record NC_065449.1, on the reverse strand, counting down.
AGTAGCTCTCCGAATGTTGCAACAACATCTACTTCAGGTACGAAGGCTAGGGCTGCCAATTGTCGCAGATGTAGAGCAAAATTCGCGTCTTCTGTATAAACTTGTTGCAGTCCTGTACCTTGCATGTTTCTCCACAAACATTGTGTGAAATGAAAGAAACATCCACGGATTCTGACTTCAGGAAACTCTTGTTGTAAAGCATTAATTGCTGCTTTTTCATAATCCACCATTATTGTTGTAGGACGTAAACCTGGTCGTAACGTTTTTAATTCATGGAAGAGTCGAGTGTATGTTGCCTGAGTTTTATTAGGAAGTAGAGCAAAAACAGTTGAAATAACGTTGCTATACTGTACGCCATGTATTGTATACAGCTGACCAAACAATAGAGGAGTACATGTGAATGTTCCATCGGCATACCAGTGTTCACAGCTCGCCATCAAAGTTAAATTTCTTTCAGTGGAAAATATTAAAATTCTCTGTTCGTTTGGACCACTGTCAAATAAAAGAAACGGTTCGCCGTTATTGTTTCTGGTGTATTCTTCCGGAATAATAAGCTCTGTTAAGCTTCTTGGATTTGCCGGAATAGCTTCCACTCTTTGGCGTGTGTTCTGAATAGTTCGCTTTAGGGATGAAATAGAAGGTAGCTGCCCAGTTGCACCCACAGACACTTCTTGTGAAACGGTAGCTATGATTCCTTGTGTTGTTAGTTCAACTTGATGAGCCAGTTCTTTCATTCTGTTACAAGCCTTTTTTGCTTCTAATATTGACGCATCGGCAACGTGGTTGTGACTTGTACTTTTCACTACTTCATCTCCCACTGTGTGAACTCTCCCGGTACATTTATGCTTATTGTACTGAGCGCACTTCCAAATTGTCTTTTGATCAATCGTTTTTTCCTTTCTATGGATATATCCATTATACACCAACATATTGGCACCTTTTTGACTCTTTACGTAAGTTAAGACCATCTTGACAAATCGACAAGCTAATGAATAATGAGATATACGTAATTTTTCCCATCTTCTTATACATCCAAAATACATTAAAAAGTAATAAAAGTACGTTTCACGAATATGGAATAATAATTACCACATTAGTGAATAACGCACAATTAGACAAAGAACTTTTGTACAATATTTATTTTAGCATTTCCAATAATGTCTTATCGTAATGACTTCATGGAATTCCTAATAAATACCTACACAATAAGGTGCCCTTATCTAAACTACTTATTCTTCACTAATCTGCATAACGACTTTCTACTAAGAACCAATTATGCTAATTACCGGTCTCTGAAAATACCAAAAATAGGTAAACTGGTACCTGGTATTCGTTTGTATGTAATATATACTGTAAATAGAACTATTATTACTGTACATTTTTAACGATATCCGATTAGGAAGAGCAAACACTTTTAAACACGCCAGTTTTTTGCTGAAAGTCCTAAGCCTGTAAAAAGTGTGAAGGAAAGTACCTTTCTGAATTTAGATCCATATATTAAAATTATTCACGTAGAACAAAAAAAATACTTTCTTCATGTTAAAAATTGTTCAATTTTCAAGTATATTCACTTGAATAACCTGAAAATACCATATGAAATAATTTCCCATTCTCCTATATTTCCCATCTTCCTACACATCCAAAATACATTAAAAAGTATTTAGATATACGTTATTTTTCCCATCTTCTTATACATCCAAAATACATTAAAAAGTAATTAGATGGAATTCCAAGACTAATCGGCTCATAATGCATAAAGTTAAAGTATGCAAATAGAATTTCTTTAGAACCTTTTTGAAAACCAATTGAATGGTTTTAATAATGTAAAACATGACGCGATCTTTTTTCGCGCGATCAATTGCACGCGACCTTATTTCGTCGGCGCTGTTTTTTCGCCGGCGACCTTTTGATACGCGCTCAAATGTGCGCGACATTTTTTCGCTCGACCAATTGTTGGCGACCTTTTTTCGCGACACCCTCGACTTCATCTAAAAGGATGCATGGGCCCGTTTCGGTGTTAACTACCTATCTGTTGTTCTTCTCTTTGGTCTGAGAAAAGTTGTTCGACGTAATTTTTCCATGTTGATTTTATCTGTTCTATATCGATAATTATTTCTCCTTGGTCATTCTCCATTCTTCCTATTGACATCTTCTTGAATTTGCCTGTTATTTTTTTGACCTTTTTGTACAGACTAAATGTATCACGTTTTGCCTGTAATATTTTAATCTTTTTGCATTTGTCTTTGAATTCTCCTTCTTTTGAATCTCTAATTTTCTCCATATTTTGTTGTTTGTGAATCTATAACCTGTCATGTCTTCCTATATTTTCTTCATTCTTCTTTCTGTTATCAATTTCAGAATTTCGTCAGTCATCCAGTGTTTCTTTTTGTCGATATTCGCTGTTAGTACCTAACTCTTTTTTTATAGATCTCGTAACGTTTACTATTTTTCCTATTTTGTCTTCAACAGTGGCGTAGCGTAGTAGGGGCGGCAGAGGCCCGCCCGGGCGGCAAAAATTGAACAATAAATAATAAAAATATTTTGTAAATATTTGAACCATTTTATATTTTTATCGCAACTACAAATTTGGACCGATTGAAAGAAGCACGGAATTTTTCATTACTTATTTTGTGACGAATTCGGGGAATTCCTTTTCTTTGAATAATATTTTGTAGCGACTGGCAACAACGTCTATACTGTCTTGTGGAAATTCCCCGTTTATGACTAACAATCAGCACAACTTTTTTCGGCACTTTAGAACGTTACTATTTTTTTTTCCTCATCGACACATCGTTGGGAAGTTCTGCTGATAGCAGCTACAGGCGAAAGAAGGATTCAAGACATACGGTGGAGTGCAAGAGGCGATGCCATAAATGTGACATGGCATCATTACAAAGATATTCTCGTCACTTTGGTAAAACTGACAGATGCAGGTAAAATCTTAAACACTAGGACAGATGCAGGTGCTTTACTAGTTTCGATGCAGTCATTTTCTTTTCTTTATTTTTTGGGCCTGTGGCAACCTGTGCTACATGAAGCGGATGATGCACAAAAATATTTACAAACAAGGGGACTTGGCATAAGATTGTGCGCTCAGAAAGTAAATGCTTTGCAGATGATATTGACAGAGAAACAGAGGAATGGGCAAATGGCGCTGTAGGTTATGCAAAAATATGTGTGAAGAACTTGGAATTTCCATAAAACCTCGGAGGCGCATAACAAGAAAACATATTTTTGATGACGGAACTAGAGGTGCTAACTTATCTTGTGAAAATGAGTTGAGACGAAAGCGTTTTCTTCGTTAGATAGAGTTATTGTAGAAATTCGTGAGCGTTCTCAACAGCTACAGAATTCAACGGATAAGTTTGTTTATCTAACGCCGGTTATATTATTAGATCCAGACAACACTGAATGTAATCTAGACCTAGACTACGCATCTGACGAAATTGACGAGCAGGGTTTCAAGCTGGAAAAACTTCGACTGCGGACTTTCGTTGCTGCTACAGGCAACGAAATTGATTAATGCAGACTCACTTGAATTATTTAAATTTATTGTTAAATCCAAGCTGGAAAATACTCTGCCCAATATTTTAATAATGTTCCGAATATTTTTTACAGTTGCTATAAGCAATGCCAGCTGTGAGATGAGTTTTTCAAAATTGGAATTGATTAAAAATGATTTAAGATTGACAATGAGTACTCTAAGACTAACTAGTTTGGCTATTTTGTCTATTGAGCAAGAGGTGTGTGATCCGATAGACATTGACGGTGCAATAAAATACTTTGCTCTTAAAAAAGTAAACGTATAAATTTTTAATTGAAGACGGAGGTTTTGTATTTAATTCTAACAAATACTCATATTACTTTCAATAAAAATATAACATTATAGTATCGTTCTAATTCTAATTAAAAATTAATTTTATTTAATTTTGTCGATCGTCAAGGCAGTCAAGGTGTGACTACCTAATCTTAAGTTATAGGTACCTAAGTTATATCAGTGTATCTAATTGGTTAAAGTAAAAGAATTTTTGTATTAATAAACGTGATTGTAAAACTTAGATAAACTTTTTATTTAATCCAACCTGTATAATGCAAAATAATGATGACTGTTCTCGCCGAAAAGTTATCTATAATTAATGTATGTAATGTATAGTATACAATAAATTAAAATACCTAAATTAGAGGGCGGCAAAATTATCTTCCGCCCCAGGCGACCGACACTCACGCTACGCCACTGATCTTCAACTTTTGAGCTGGATTTCATTTCCACTAGAGCGGTGCTGAGCATGTCTTTGACTTGTGTTCTTTTACTTGGCTCGTTGATTTGTCTTCCATTGTATATTGTTTCTTTTTATTTTGAGTTTCTTCCACTTGCCCCGGGATATAGTGGAGTCACTGAAGGTTTTCACCTCCGATTTCGTTGAACCTCCATCGATTTTCATGAAAATTGGTGAGTAATTAGAGGATACCTGAAGGAACAAAGGTGACACGATGCCAACTTGCGCTTTTACCCTAGAGGTGGATGCCACCCCTTCTCGGGGGTGAAAATTATTTTATTAAAAATAATACCATAAATCGATACAGGGATAAATTATAAGCAAAATTTGTTATATAAAGTTATCAATATAAATCAATACTTTTTGAGTTATTAAATACCAAAGATTTTATTTTTTCGTAAAAAAATGCATGTTCTAAATCGGTTTTTCACGTATAACTCAAAAACTATAAGGTTTTACAAAATAGTAATTATTACTGAAATTGATGATAATAAAAAACTGAATACATTACTCACTTAAAGCGCTAAACTAATGTTAGTTCAAAGTGAGTTATTGGCAATTGAATGTGTATTTTTTTCGACGAGTACCTACTCAAATCTAAGTATTCAAGCTTAAATAACGGGAAAACGATGCAATGTATAAAATATACCTGCTAATCATTTGTCAACGTATTTCGGAATACCTATTAAATGAGCTTCAGAACAAGTTAATAGCGTCAAAATTAAGCAAGTTATGATGAAAATAAAAGAACCCTTTCGAATTTTTTAGGAAAAGTGAAAAATAAAACGTACGCCATTTCCACAAAAATTAAAATTTATAGTAATCCTTACAAGAACTTCTTTATATTAGCATAAGTAATGATTTCAATAATTTTGACCGGTTTAGAATGCATATTTTTGAAAAAAAGATATAATTTAAAAAAATCATAATTTTTAAAAGTATTGTAATTTTCATATTCTTTTGATAATAACTCCAAAAATACTCAATATACGTAAAAAATGAAATACACCCAAATTTTAGTTTTTTCTGTGTCAAATATTTTACCTGTTTTACTATTTCCATAGGATAAAAAATAACCGAGATAGAAACGTTTAAATCTTAAATTTTGCTGTGAAAACCATGCAACCGGGGCCATTTAACCTTTTATTTTTAAAAAAGTAAGTTGTCTAAAAGATTAAATTCAACGTTGTTAAATAGCCCTTGGAATTAGCTTTTAAACTCTTTTTAGATAAACCTGATATCGTAAAAATAACTGTAGTTTATAAAAAAAAAAAAACAATAACATTTTTTGGAAAATTTTTTAAAAGATAAGTTTTGAAAAAATTTTGGTACATAAATTTTAATGCTATCAACATGTTCGGGGGCTCATTTGATAGATATTTTTAAGTACTTTGACAAATGTTTAATACGTTTATGTTATAAAATGCATCATTTTCGCGTTATTTCAGCTTGAATACTTAGATTTTTTTACTCGCCGAAAAAAATATACAGAGAGAGTCTGTAATTTGGAATAAATTCAATATTTAAAATACTAATTGTTTTTTTGAATAATGCTCAGACCCGTCGATTAGTATTTCAAATTGTCCTTTTTGACATAAAATAATAATGTATACAGGGTGTCCCAATTTGGAGATATGACGTCATCGTTGATTTTCTTAAATGGCAACATTGTCATTTTGATAGCTATTTTGACAGGGTGTGTAAAGTTATACACAACTGCAAAATATCAAATTTTTATTCTCAACCATTTACAAGATGATAGAAAATAACAAAGTTATGTCTGTAATTTGGAATAAATTCAGTAATTATAATACTAATTGTTTTTTTGAAAAATGCTTAGACCAGTCGATTAGTATTTCAAATTGCCATTTTTGACATACAATAATAATGTATACAGGTTGTCCCAATTTAGAGATATGACGTCATCGTTGATTTTCTTAAATGGCAACACTGTCATTTTGATAGCTATTTTGATAGGATGTGTAAAGTTATACACAACTGCAAAATTTGAAACTATTATTCTCTACCATTTACAAGATAATAAACAATAACAAAGTTATGAAAAACAAGTAATCAAATAATAATTGAATTTAATTATTTCAAATAAGCAAATGCTCATAACGTTGCCCATTGACAATTTGACAATCATTGAGGGCAAAATTATGAGTATTTTCTTAATTGAAGTAACTAAATTCAATTATTATTTGATTACTTGTTTTTCATAACTTTTTTATTTTTTATTATCTTGTAAATGTTAGGGAATAAAAATTTGAAATTTTGCAGTTGTGTATAACTTTACACACCCTATAAAATAGCTATCAAAATGACAGTGTTGCCATTTAAGAAAATCAACGATGACATATCTCTAAATTGAGACACCCTGTATATATTATTATTGTATGACAAAAATGACAATTTGAAATACAAATCGACTGGTACGAGCATTTTTCAAAAAAACAATTAGTATTTTAATTATTGAATTTATTCCAAATTACAGACATAACTTTGTTATTTTCTATTATTTTGTAAATGGTAGAGAACAAAAATTTGATATTTTGCAGTTGTGTATAACATTACACACCTTATCAAAATAGCTATCAAAATGACAGTGCTGTCATTTAAGAAAATCAACCATGACGTCATATCTCTAAATTGGGACACCCTGTATACACTATTATTGTATGTCAAAAAGGACAATTTGAAATACTAATCGACGGGTCTGAGCATTTTTCAAAAGAACAATTAGTATTTGAGATATCGAATTTATTCCAAATTACAGACTCTCTCTGTATATTCAATTACCTATAACTCACTTTTAGTTAACATTAAAAGGTTTTTCTAGTAAAGAGCTTATTTCGTTTTTTATTAGCTTCAATTTTGGTAATAATAACTTTTTTGTAAAAACTTATAGTTTTTGAGTTATTTCTGAAAAATCGGTAAAAACATGCATTTTTCTCAAGGAAAATTAAAATCTTTGATCTTCAATAACTCAAAAAGTTTTCATTTATTTTAATAACTTTATATAATAAATTTTGCTTAGAATTTATCCCTCTATCGAATTATAGGGTTATTTTTATTAAAATAATTTTCACCCCCGAGAAGGGGTGGCATCCACCCCCTGGGTAAAAGCGCAAGTTGGCACCATGTCACCTTTGTTCCTTGAGATACTCGCTAACCACTCACCAATTTTCATGCAAATCGATGGAGGTTCAACGAAATCGGAGGTAATAGCTCATATCCACCTTCAGTGACTGCACTAATATATTTTGGAATTTTGCAGCTGTTTCTTTATCTCGTGATTTATCGTGATGTAATCGATTCGGTTTCGCATGATAGTACCATCTTTGCCATCTTTTGGGGATTTCCAAGTATATTATAGTCTTTCCGAAAAATATTTTCGTCGAAGTAAATCGGGAAAAACATGTCTCTATGCAGAATTTAATTACGGTGAATTTTCATTTGGGTGTTTTTGGTGTAAACTTAAAAACTTTGGAGTTATAGAGCAATAATTGAACAAAAAAACACGATTTGGGGGCGCATTTTGTTTATAAAATAAAGTAGCACACTATCTGCGGACTTAGCATACCTGTATTATTAATATATAGAATAATAAAATTCGATTCCAGCAATAAAATTGCTGGTAAATAACTTTCCTAAAATTCTCCGATAATCTGCCCAGACTATTATTTGTTGATGGTGAAACCGGACCTTAGGGATGTGGAATAAAATCAAGTAACGTGATAATCAAATATATAATTGGGATATTTTGCGGAAGTTGTGGGTATACGTAAGTGTATGGATTCCTCCAAGTTTTGTACAAACTTGAGTCAAATAGTTTCCCATTTCTTTCTTAATTTTTTATGCAATTCTGGAATGTAATCACTGGAGATTGTTAAATTTACTATTTCATTTAAAGTTGCTGAATTCTTTGCCATTTCATCCACTATCTCATTTTCTTTGATTCCGGCATGCCATTTTACCCGGATAAAGACCAAGCCATTGCTATTTTATATTTAAATCGAGCGATTGTCTTTTTAATATGGCATAACAACTCATTTTATGTTTTTTTGGTTATTGATTGTGATATTGCCTCAAGAGCAGATAAAGAATCTGATAGTATAACCATGTCTCCAAAGTTCTGTTCAACCGCGTAAGTTAGAGATCTTTCAATAGCATAAAGTTAGGCAGTGAAGATAGATGTAAATTTTGGTACCTAGTATAAAATAATTAAGTAGATACCACTTTTTATATTAGAAACATAATAAGCGCTACCTACACTATTACATGTTTTGGATATTATAGATGTATTTATAATTAGAAAATTCAGATGAAATTAATTTTATAGTTTTATTGTTTTTGCATGGTAAGTTTCTGTATGTAGGTTTTATGATCTTTGGAAAGCGATTGCGATTTCCTCAATAGAAAGGTTAGTATGTGGGTAATATTTGTTTAGTGTTAATGCTAAAGTTGTTAGTTTCTAGGTAATCATCTGTAAGAGGGGGAGAAGTTTTAATTCTTCAGTAAGAATTTTAAGTTATATTCGGTAAAACTGTTAATTTTAATAATTTATGTGAGTCGAAAATCCTGGTCTTTAATAGAAACTTCTCAGACAATAATTCTCTTATAAGGTTTAGAGGAGGTTCCTGTGCTTCTGCTAGAATTGCAGCACATGGCGTTGACTAAACACATATTATACGTATTGACTACCTATTCTGAATATGATCGATTTTTGATCAATTAGATTTTGACGATGAACCATATAAAAAGCATCAATAAATCAATGATTGAACGGATATACGACTTATAGAACATTAATGCTATCTTTGGGTCGGCACCCCATCTAACTTTACATATGCAACGAAGCATGTTTAAACCTATGTTGTTCTCAATAATGGTAAACCAACTAGAATTTCTCGTCCAGAAGAGCTACCTTCGGCGGTAGACATTACATTTTGCTCTGCTAGTTTGGCTAGTGATTGTTGTGTATGGGATGTCGTACCAGATGCGTTAGGTTCAGATCATTGTTTAATCAAATTTGAAATTATTAGGGATAGAGTTATAATAAATAAAAATCCAGCATCTAAATGGAATGATAAATTAGCTGATTGGTCTGCATACTCCACTATACTGGAAAATTCGTTAATTAGTACAAACCAAAATCTAAACTCCAATTTACTAAGCTTCTCTATTTTTATGGAAAAGGTCTCGGAGGCAGCATCCGCAACTATTCCCCTAAAAAGAGCAAGACAACAAGTAACTCAACGTCCAATATGGTGGGATACCGAATGCTATGATATGTTTCGTCGCAGAAAAGAAGCCCTGAACCAGTATAAACCTGTCTCCAACTATACAAACTATTGTCAATACCAAAATGTAGCTAGTCAAACTAAATTACTATTTTCTAAAAAAGCTCGAGATAGCTGGATATCTTTCATAAGCAGTATTAATAAAAACACGCACCCTACTAAAATTTGGCAATTTATAAAAAAAATATCAAACAAAGACTCAACGGGATCAGGCAGTATATCAGCTGATATGGTGGACGATTTTTTTGAGTTTTTTATTCCCAAATTTGCATCAAATAAAATCGACTTCAGTAAATTCAATAGTAATGTAGCATGCAATGAATCATTTTATATGCCTATCAGTTTGGAGGAATTACGATTAGCAATCAAACAATCTAAAAGTACAGCACCGGGTTTTGATAGCATTACATATAAAATGATTGAATACTTGCCTGCAATTGCTAAAGAAATTCTTTTAAATATTTTTAATAGTTGGTGGTTGCAAGGTTTATATGACCAAAGTTTAAAAAAACTGTAATTTGCTTACTTGCTAAACCCAACAAAAATTTAAGTCTACCTAACTCTTACAGACCCATTTCATTAATATTGCATTTTGAAAGTAATTGTTTATTACCTATTAATCAGTTTGGATATCGCAGAGGCAATGGCACCTCTGAAGCATTAGCTCAATTAGTTTCCGACATTCAGAATGCACTTTCCGTTAATCTTATAACGGCATGCTTGTTTTTAGATATTAAAGGGGCTTATGATACTCTGGATATTGATATTCTAACTGTACAGCTCATAAAATACGGTCTAAATTATAAATTCGCACAAAAAATCACATATTTGTATAGGGACAGAGAAGTTTTCATTCGAGATTCAGAAAATCACATTTACGGCCCTCGATTATTATCAGTCGGAATCCCGCAAGGTTCAGTCCTAAGTCCAGTACTTTTTAATATCTATACTGCAGAATTGCATGACATGTTAAATGAAACAAATAATACAATTAAAATCATTCAGTATGCAGACGATTTCTGTATATACAGCAGCCGTAAATCATATAATGAGTGTTTATGCGATTTGGAACTGATAATGCAATGTGTAAAAAGATGGTCTATGGCTTTTAATTTCACGTTATCCCCTGAGAAATCTAGCATCACCTTTTTCACTAGACATAGGTTAAGTTCCCCTACCAGTATAAATTTAAGTAATGTTGATATTAATGTATCCTCTCACCATAAGTATCTGGGCGTGGTTTTGGACAAAAAACTAACCTGGACACTCCATGTGAATCACATTATCAACAAATGCGAAAAAGGTTTAAACATGCTTCGTTGCATACGTAAAGCTAGATGGGGTGCCGACCCAAAGATAGCATTAATGTTCTATAAATCGTATATTCGGTCAATCATTGATTATGGATGCTTTTTATATGGTTCATCGTCAAAATCTAATTTATCAAAAATCGATCATATTCGATAATATTTTTCGAGATATTCGCGCTTGAAAGTAACCGTTTTTCGATGAAAAAATCGACTTTTTTAGAGGGTTTTCTGAGAATACCTCGAAAAATATGCATTTAATCAAAAAAAACTGTAGATATCAAAATTGTATCATTTAGTAACACAAACAAAATTCTTTTTCTGTAATATCTTTAAGACTAATACAAACCGAGATACGTCATGTTAAAAGTTAGCTTTCTTCGTCAAATGCATAATTTGAAATATTCAAAGTAAAATAACGGAAAAACTTTGCATTTTTCGAGGAAAACTTACATAATCTTTTTTCAAGTATACAGTTAGGCCTTTCAAAAAATAATAATAAAAGTTCCTAGCCTGAAAATTAAGCGGTTTATGATCAAAAAAAGTTCGGTACCTGCTTTTCTCTATGAAAAAAATCAGTGAAAAAAACCCCTAACTACCCTCCTAATTAAAAATTGGTCTTCACCTTTCTGTAATTCCTTTTATATTTGTATTATCAATACACCCAAGAAGTTTGACCTATTTAAAAGGCATAATTTTAGAAAAATTGGAGTTTAAAGAAAAATTCATTTTTTGGAATTTCCCATTTTTCACCTTTTACTTCAAAATATCTCTGAAAATACTGGAGAGATACGAAAAAAATGATAGACTACTAAATTGTAACTTTTTTAATAACTAAAATTCCCTTGTGCATGGATTTTCATTACAGTAAACAGTTAGCGAGATATAGCTGTTTAAAACCTCTATTTACGAGCAAACACCCCCTTATTCGAGCCCTTTAAACCCACCCTAATTAAAAACTAAGAGATCTTACGGAATTTAGTTTACACAATCTTATAGTTCTTTAAAAATCCTACAAAGTCATTTTTGAAAAAACTTTTTATCGCCAAAAATGAAGGAGCTATGTTTATAAAACGAATTTTTTTTCGAAAAATTCGGATAGTCCGCTTATGGATAATTTTCAATGTATGTATAATACCACAGAACCGGTTCGTATACTGGAAGATGATTAAAAAACTATTTGTATTTGTACATATTTGTAAATTCGCATTTTTGTGTAAATAAATGTTTTTGTAATTCTTTAATTCTACTTTTTTTTCTGTATAGATTTATTAAAATATCTACTTATAAAAACTAATGTTATTAACGCCCGGTTTCATAATCAACTTAAAGTGAACATTAACTAAAGTTGACTTTAACGTTGACATTTACCCATATGAATTGCATTGACAAGGGTACCAACTTAAAACTTAAAGTTCACTTTAACTGATTATGAAACCGGGCGTGAGGGTGGTTTTTAAGGGTTGAAATATTATGATATTATATCCTAAAGTATAAAACAATCATTATTTAACCAATCAAAACCAAATTTTACCCATATTAAAGTTTACAATGTTTTTATATAATTTTTGACTATAAGGGGTAGTTACACCCCTAAAAATAATCAACGCCCTTAAGCATGATATAGAATATGAAATACAGGGTGAGATGATCCTAATCTCAAATTATTATGTAAATCGATGCAAGTCGAAATTATTCTTTTAGGATAAGTAAATTTTTTTGTATATAGCTCCAACAAGGGTGGTTTTAAGGGTTGAAATATTATGATAGTATATCTTAAAGCATAAAACAATCAGTACGTAACTTATAAGAACCAAATGTTGACAATATTAAAGTTTCAAATTTTATTTTATAATTTTTTACAATTAGGGGTAGTTTTCACCCTTAAAAAACCAACAGTGTACAACGGCTCAATATAGAAAAAGAACTAGAGGGTGTAGTGAGTCTAATCCCAAATTTTTGTACAAATCGATGCTGGACGAAAAAATTGCGAGGTCTTGCCATTTTTTCAGCTTCATTTCCTCGACTACATAGTTTAATGCTAAACAATCAGTTTAGTTCACTCTCGAATTTGGCGGTTCCAAGTTTGCAATCCATTCCTGAGACAAAATTTTGAATGCGAGAAAAACGACCAATCACGGTAAACGTAGGATACCGTTAACTGTCATTCTGCTATTAATAGCGACTAAAATTGTTGATGAATTTGGTGACAATGTCACATATGATAGAACATAAAGAACAGAGAATTTTTCGAGGAGTGACGAGTGACCCTACCAGACCCTACTGATTCTTTAGCATTATACTGTGGCAATAGTATGTATGATATGAGAGTTGGATATTAACGAAATTTAAAGATTGGTGAAAAACTAAGAAGTGTGAATTTAGATCCCTAACACTGTAACACTGATATTTATCCGTATATTCATAAAATGATGTTCAACAAGATGATGCTGCCCATTTAATAAATAAAATGGCATGTAAGTAATAAAAATGTATTAACAAAAATACTTACACATTAAAACTGTTTTCATAGCATAATACGCCTTTCCGTTCCTAATCATCATCATCATCATCATCATCATCACGTAGCGCTACAACCCTGGGTGGGTTCTGGCTGACTGTACAGCTTTCTTCCAATTTGTTCGGTCTTCCATCAACCTTCCAATTTTTCGGAGATCTGCTTGGATGTTATCTCTCCATCGCATTCTGGGACGTCCGAGTGGTCTTTTGCCTATAGGAATCTCCTCCCATACCAGTCTTACAAGTCTCTCGTTATGAAGTATGTGCACGTGGCCTGCCCATCTTAGTCGCTGTGATTTAATTTCTTGGACAATATCGCTGCCATTGTCGAGTTCTTTTAATTCGAAGTTGGTTCTGATCCTATACTGGTTTGTGTTAATGTCGTGGTGAGGTTCGAAAATTTTTCTAAGTATTTTTCGTTCAAAACGTCTGAGCTTTTCTTCGTTTGATTTGGTCATGGTCCACGTTTCGCAACCATATGTTAGTACAGGTCTGACGATGGATTTATAGATTTTGATCTTGGAACTTCCTGTAAGATTTTTTGATTTTATAAGCTTATCCAGTGCGAGTAGACAGCGATTTGCTGATTGGATTCTTTCTTTTATTTCTTCAGTAACATCGTTGTCAGCTGTGATTACGGCCCCCAGATACTTAAAACGTTGTACTCTTTCGAAATTGAAGGTGCTGACCGTCACATTTTGTCCTATCCTGTCTCTTCGTGTCGTTCTATTTATACACATATATTTCGTCTTCTCTTCATTAATCCTCAGCTCTACTTCGCTTGTTGCTCCTTCCACCTTGTTGAAAATGGCTTTTGTGGATAGGATGGAGTCTCCAACGAGATCAATGTCATCTGCGTATGCTAGTAATAACCTTGAACCGATAGCAGTTCTGTTTTTATTTCGGCCGACCTCGTGGCTTTCTCTAATACAAGGTTAAAAAGTAGTGGAGATAACGCATCACCCTGTTTGAGTCCATTGTTGATTTCGAAGCTGTCAGACAGTTTATTATTTACGCTTACTTTTGATATTCCACCCTCCATACAGACTTTAGTCATCTGAATAAGTTTCTGTGGTATTGAGAACTCCTCCATGGCATTCTATACTTGGCTTCTTTCTACGCTGTCATATGCCTGTTGAAAGTCTATGAAGAGATTGTGTATGGGTCTGTTATACTCCCATCCCTTTTCTAGAAGCTATCTCAGCGTGAATAATTGATCTATTGTGGATCTGTTTGCCCTAAAACCGGCTTGATATTCTCCTAGGACATTTTCAGCATAAGGGGTTAGTCTACTAAGAATGATGTTTGAGAGGATTTTATATGCCGTGTTTAAGAGTGAAATTCCTCTGTAATTCGCGCATTTTGTTTTGTCCCCTTTTTTTGTGGAAGGGCACTATGATGTTTTCCTTCCATCTTGCGGGTATCCTTACTTCTAACCATATCTGTGTTATTAATTGATGAATTTGGCGATGTAGTGTTTCTCCACCATATTTCAGAAATTCTGCTGGTATCTCGTCCGTACCCGGCGCTTTGTGAATTTTCAGCTTATTTAAGGCCTTTCGGGTTTTTTCAAAAGAGGGCATGTTTCAAAAGAGGGCATCTTTCTACGGGCATGTCTGCTGTTATATAGATCTCTTCTTTGTGCTGTTCTTCCTGTATGATGTTTAGAAGGTCCCTGAAACATCCTTTTCATTCTTCTATTAATTATTTATCACCGATTATCATATGGCCTTGATTGTCTCTCAGTGTATGGATAGAATTGGTTCTATGTCCTCTTTTCTCAGTGGAGATTGCTTTATAGAATTCTCTGGAGCTTGGTTTGGGTCGGTCTCTCTCCATAGCTTCATATTTTTGCTGTTCGTAGTTTCTTTTCTTTGTGAGTATCATTTTTCTTGTTTCTTTTCGGCAGTCGTCGTATTCCTTTTTACTTTTGTCTGTTTGTAGTTGTATCCATGTCTTCCTTACTGTTTGTCTTTTTTCCAGCTGTTTCCGACATTCATCGTCATACCATGTTTTTGCCCTCTTCTGCCTACTCCTTCCAAAGATCTTGTCAGCCGTCTTGGTTATTATTTCAGCAGTCGTTTCCCACAGCTTTTCTATATCATTGTAAACTGTTTCAGAGTTTAAGGTTTGTTCAAGTTGTTCTATATATTTTTGATGTTTCTCTGTGTTCTGCATTTCGTCCATGTTCCATTGTGGATTCATTGTTGTTTTCTTGTATCTATTGTTGTTCCTAATGGCCACTCATTTCTATTTTCTAGGTCTTTTTCCCTAAGACTTCTGTTAGACATCGCCTTAGCGATGCCCTTCTTTTATTTTGTTGCAGATCTTCCTCGTTTGCGTTTCTATATTAAGGTCCATTCTAATATTTTTTGGAGGGTTCTGCTTTCTTCCATTTTAGACCTGCATCCCGTGTACCAAAACAAGTTGATTAATAGCAAGCTGAAAATTTGTTAATAGCTTAACGGTGTCTAGTCGGACAAACTTTGATGTATGGGAATACTGGAACAGGGGAAGTTTTAATTGTGAAACATGTTAAAAATTTGGAACGTCAGACTACGAAAACGTTCCATGTATTTTGTCGGACAGAACTTCCAATTGATATGTTACCATTTCATTAAACTCTCATGCAAACATCAGACTGGTGTTTATCACCAACTGGGCATTTTAATGAGTGGAACACGAAGAACGTGTTCAATAACAGGAATTATATTGGTGATAAAATAGCAGTCTGATTTTTCCATGAGAGTTTAATGAAACGGTAAAAAATCAATTGGAAGTTCTGTGCGACAAAATACATGGGACGTTTTCGTAATTTGGCGTTCCAAATTTTTAAACTGTTCCACAATTACAACTTCCCCTGTTCCAGTGTTCCCGTACACAAAAGTTTGTCTGACTAGACACCGTTAACCTATTAACAAATTTTCAGCTTGCTATTAATCAACTTTTTTTGGTACGCGGGATCCAGGCCTATTTGTTTGACGTGTCTGTACAATACAAGTTGTTGTTTTTCTATCACTTATATATATTTTATTATATTCTTTTGTAGTCTTATTTGTTTCCTAATATCGTCATTTCTTGTATTGTATTTTCCTCTAGAAATCTATTTCAGTAATTAATAGTTTGGCGGTACATTTTTCGGCTAATTGTCATACAGCTTTTCTGTTCTTCCCGCGGCTAAATAATGGCTACTGTGTCATATGCCTACGTCAAATCCATCATTAGTAAGTGTAATTGTTGAGAAAGAGTTTAAACAACAAAAGTAAGTTTTGTATTTTGCTGTAGGTCTGGTGGTTAGGCCGTACAATGAGCAGCGGAGTAGCCAAATATGGCGTCGTCGCAGTGGTATAGCATGGATCCACGCTGGCCTAGTAATCTTCATCTTGGTATTCATATGGACCCAGATGACGTACCTGAGCATCAATGGTTCATCCCCGCAATACTTAGAATTAAACGATAGTAACGCGGTTATTCTGAGTATGGTTCCATTCCAGCTATTTTGCACACATTTCTATCACCAAGGCTAAAAAATATTTCTATTACGTGGGTGGTCCGTAAAGTACTTAGCCTCTCCGCCTGGTGGCGCTACTATCGCAAGAAACATATACTATCCTATTCTTGTAGACGGCCTATGCCAAATAGTTTTGTTTTAATCGCATGTAAAAAGGAGCGTGTCCGGTAATTAAAAAAAAAATGAAAAAAGGACAATATCAGTCGGTGACTAGATTTTTGTTTTTGGAAGGGAAATTGCGCGGTGAAATCCAAAAGTGCTTGAATGCTGTGTACGGTGACTCTTTTCCTTCAATGGCGACCGACAAAAATTGGTTTATCGAGTTTTAACGTGGTCGCACGTCGGTTTTTGATGAGTCACGCCCAGGTGCCCCGAAAACGGCTACCAGGGAGGATAACATGAAAAATCCACGATCGCCTATTTGCAGAACATCTGAAGGTTTGCGAAATAGTTGACACAGTAGGCATCATAGAGAAATAAAAACAAGGCATCATAGAGAAATAAAAACATTGTTTTTATTTCTCTATGGTAGGCATCTCAAAAGATCGTGTGTCAGTGTAATGTCTGAGACTGTTTAAGAGTAATCTAAAGGAGTTTCTACGTTGCTTCATAACCTTCAACGAAATTTGGATCCACCGATACACACCACCGTCGACAGCTATGTTCAAAAGTTCATTTGATATACATCCGTACCATTCTCTTTTAGGTTGCGCAGCCACGTTATTCTGCGTATCTTTATGTTCTTTTTCCTTGAATCTTTCACAGCATATTGGCATAATCAATTGGAGCAAGTTGTATCTCTCTTCACGTGTAATATGTCCGAGATTTTCTTGTTTTCATGGTATTTAAGATTTACCTTTCTTTATTTATGTTTTTCAGAACCTCTTTATTGGTGACGTGTTTTTTCCACGATATTTTCAGAATTCTTCTGTACACCCACAGATCGAATGATTCTAGTTTTTTCGTTGATGCCGCATTCAAGGTCCAAGTTTCCATTCCATAAAACAAAGTCGAGAAAACATAGCACCTAGCCCAGCGGTTCTCAACCACCGTGTCGCGACACACTGGTGTGCCGGAAGAACCTATCAGGTGTGTCGCGAGATTTACGAATATGATATTTTTATTTATATTTTTTTACTTGTTATAATACACCAATAATGCATATTGTTCTTGTTATGTTCTTACGAAATAAAAAATAATATGCTTAATATATTCATCTGTACTTACCTACTAGGCTATTGATTATGTTCAAAATAAGAGAGCTAAAAGGAACTACAACATTAACGGGATTTTATTGTCTCATATAGTCATTTAAATGGGTGCGTTTTTGAAAAATGGATGAATTAGTCCCTAGACACAGGGTGAATTAGGGTGAGTGCTATGTACTTTTTAAAGACTTCTACAGGAAAATTGTTCCAGATTAAATTTACTATCGAAATATTACATTTTAAAGTCAAAATATTTTTATTTACAAAAATATATTCAAAAGAAAAGCAAAAAACAACACGAAAGAAAGCAATTTTGTTTTTTTGCCCCATAACTTTTTTCACGGGGATATATGTATAGACATTCTAGTTCATTCAGAAGAAATTAACAACATTTTTCTCTTTAAAATTACGTTTAGTAGAAGTCTCTAGGATTTATATTTTCCGAAATAGGATTTTTCAAAATGCGCCGCTCACAGCATTTTTGGACCATTTTCCCCATTATTTCGCAAACATTGTTCTGTAACTTTTTTTTACGCATTTCTAGGTATATGCAATAGTACATTTATTAGAAATAGGAGTCAATTACCTTTAAAATGGTATATTGTATAAGGTTGCTTGACTATTTTGAAGCAAGTTCTGCTTTTTCAAGGTTTCATACTTTTAATGATTTTTGATATTTTTTATTATTTTTTAAATTTCTCAATTTGACTTTTTTTCTTGTACATATAGGGATATACATTGTATAACAGAAAACAGCATATTTTCTTTACTTTAAAATGGTGTATTCCAAAAAAATCTAGGACTATTTTTAAACAAGATATCCGCAGGATATCCAAGAGTATCCGTAATTTGAAAAAAATTTAAAATTTTTTATTTTTTTTTTCAATTAGAAGAATATAATTGCATATTATATAATTTTTAATTCCAAATAATTTTTCTTAATAATATTTTTCGATATTGTGACATATAAAGGTACTTTACTCCTGAGCAAATTAATATTTTTTAACATACCTCGTACACTGTTAATAAAATTTTATATCTGATGATCGCATTTTAGGTTTCAGACTAGGCACAGCATTTTATAAAGAATAACTTTTTTCCATAAAATTAATACTAAAAAAGTTTTCCATATGGTTCCAACTATTGCATGTGTATATGTCACACTTTGAAAAAGCATATCTTGTTTAAAAATAGTCCTAGAATTTTTTTACAGTACACCATTTTAAAGTAAAGAAAATGAGCTTTCCTTTTTATTACACAATACATATACCCAAATATACAATAAAAAAAGTTATAATGAGAAATTTAAAAATAATCGTAAAATATATCAAAAATCATTAAAAGTATAAAATTTTGAAAACCACATCTTGCTTAAATATAGCCATACGGACTTCTACGATAGAACATTTTAAAGTTAATTGACTTCTCTTTCTACTAAATGGACCATTGCGTATACCTAGAAATGCGTAGAAAAAAGTTACAGAACAATGTTTGCGAAGTAACAAGGAAAATATCCCAAAATCGCTGTGAGTGGCGAGATTTGAAAAATCATATTTTGAAATTGTAAATCACAGGGACTTCTACTGAACGCCGTTTTAAAGAAGAAGGATGGAAGTTTTTTTTCTGTGACGCAATGCCTATACTATACCTATATCCCCGTGGAAAAAAGTTATGGGACAAAAAACAAAATTTTTATCTTTCACGTTTTTTTTTTCTTGCTTTTCTTTTGGATATATTTTTGTAAAAAACATGTTCTGGACTTTAAAATGTGATATTTCGATAGTAAATTTAACCTGGTATAATTTTCCTATAGACGTGTTTGCACTTAATGTGTATAGAACTCACCATAATTCGTCCTGTGCCTAGGGACTAATTCACCTCTTTCTCAAAAACGCACCAATTTAAATGGTAGCACTCCGCGGTTTTTTCAAATATAGAGGTCCATTGACTATATGAAACCATAAAACCATGTTAACGTTGTAGTTCCTTTATAAAATACATAATCAATATCCTATACCACTATCAAAAATTTGTACATATAAGGGTGTCGCGAATCTTTAAGGAGTACGTTAGTGCGTCGCTGAGTAAAAAAGGTTGAGAACCGACCTAGCCAATCTAACTCTTTGCTCCAATTTCAAATTTATTGATCAGAGCACTTTTCTCATGTTGTTAAAATTTGCTCTAGCCTCTTCTATTCTGATTTTGATTTCCTGGAAGTAATCACCTTTGTGAGTTAATCACTGTTCCAAGAGATGCATATTGGTCTATTCGTTCGATATTGGTTCCGTTTATGAAGAGATTCTCGCCATTTCTTTGAGTTTTCGATATTCTCATACATTTTGTCTTCTTGACGTTCATTGCTAGACCGTATTCTTGTCCAAACCTCTTGTCACCAGCCTCTGAAGGTCCTCAATATTTTCGGCTAAGATGACAGTGTCATCAGCATATCTAATGTTGTTAATGAGAGCTCCATTTACCTTTACTCCAGCTGTTTCACCCTCAACACCTTTTTTCAAGATTTCCTCCGAGTAGGTATTAAAAAGAATTGGCGACAACACACATCCCTGTCTCACCCCACGTCTGATTTCATTTTCCTCTGAAAACTGTTCGTTAATACGTACTTTTGCTCATTGCTTACAGTATAGATTCAATATAATCCTGAGATCATTGTAGTCTTCTTCTTCTTCACGTTCCATATCAGAATTATCCGACGTTGGCGATCACCATTGCGAAGGCTTCTCGATCTTCTGCAATATGGAATAATTGTCCTGCATTTGGTATCTGAGTTCCTTCTCGAGAATGAGAGATCAAGAAACTTGTTGTCTTCCTACACCTCTACGGCCCTATCGACTTCCTCTCACTATATGTCCCAGATAAGACATTTTTCGATGTTTAACAGTCTTTAGCAGTTCTCTATCTTTGTTGACCCTACTTAGTACTTCTTCATTAGTTTTCCTTGCTGTCCAAGGTATCTTCAGCTTTCGTCTATGAATCCACATTTCCAATGCTTCAATTCTCTTTATGATCGATACTTTTAGCGTCCACACTTCTGCACTATACAAAAGTACGAATCAAACATAGCACTTAACCATTCTTTGTCTTAGTTCTAAACTGAGATAATTATTGCAAAGAAATAACTTCATTTTCATAAAAGTAGTTTTAGTCATTGCTATTCTACGTTTTATTTCTATGTCTGGATCTAGTTAGTCCGTTATCACAGTTCCAAAATATATCATTTTGTGAACTTTCATTGTAGTCTATCTTCTTTGATTTCAGGACATGCATTAATTGTACATGTCGTATTTTGTCGAATGTTTTATTAAAGTCAATAAAACACGCATAGGTATATATCCTTATTGACATCCAGGCACCTTTGTATTAGTATATTAAGTGAAAAAAATAGCTTCACACGTTCCTATGCCTTTGCGAAACCCAAACTGCGTATCATTAATGCCTATGTCCAGTTTATGATATATTCATTTATGGATGACTTTCTGTAGCAACTTTAGCACATTTGACATCGAGCTAATGTTGCCGTAGTCGCCGCATTCTCTTGCATTTTTCGTTTTAGGGAGACAAATAAAGATCGATGTTAACCATTTTTTCAGAGTAAGAGTATCACTAAAACATCAATATGTTCCTCATCTATAATTTTTAGTAGTTCGGTTTAAGGAGACTATATTTGGAAATAAATCACCACTTTTCCAAAATTTTCGTTTTTCTTTTGGAGGCTAAGTACTTATCGGACCGCCCTAGTATTACTTTCGCTAACAGCAGTTTCTCAAAATTTATTTCTACAGACGTTCTAAACATATCTGAGATTAAACGAAGTATAGCACAATACAACAGACAACAAATCGTTTACAATGAAAATATATTTGAACCGCTTCAAAACGACTCGATTGTCATACTAGTTCAAATACACGACAGAATCACTTACTTGAGCCATTTAATTGTCAGCTTAGCACAAGCACCTGGTATTTCTCAGACCCTTCTTATTTTCTCTCATGATTACTATGACGAGGAAATCAATAATCTGATCAGAAGCATTGATTTTTGCAAAGTGATACAAATATTTTATCCCTACTCCATACAATCTCACCCGTACGAATTTCCAGGAGAGGATCCCGGAGACTGTCCTAGGAATATTACAAAAGACCTGTAAGTGTGAACTATTTTATTTATTTATTATTTATTTAATCGGAGCGCTTGTTGCATTTCAACGTCCTGTATGTAGTCCATCTATAAATTCGTGTAAACCAATTTTTTCTAGAAAATCTTTAGGTACCTGATGGTACCTACGCCAAATACAATAATCTTTTAATATCCAATATTAATAGGCAATATTTGGCCGCGTCAAATGGCTTCAGTCAAATGGATTGACACCAAAAGCATAGCCTATTCACGATCACTCCAAATTGATGATCATTTCCTATTTGACTTGGTTAAGTGAAGAAGCACAATGTCACACAATGTCGGATTCCGAAGATCGTCGAAGAAGAACTCAGCGTAGAATGAACGAAAAATGGACGTGGGTTTGAACATTGACGGGAGGGTGGCGCGATGGCATGACGCGGTATATCGCTACTAACGAGCAGACGGCATGATGGCTTGGCGTCAAGCAACGGCATGATGCAATGGATTACGAAGCGAATGGAAATCCGGATTTTGGCATCACGCCAAAAAAGGCGATCAGGATTCAACATCAACACTCACGATCAGTATTTGGCTGTATACCATGCCATTTGACGCGATAGCATGACCGTGAATGCCCACCTTTACACCTACCAGATCCTTCGTCCAAAGACGTTGGCCAGTAAGTACGAGATTGCTTATACCGGCAATCCCTCGGTCTCTATCTTAGTTACCTATCCCATCCCATTGGATGTTCCCCGTCTTACTACCACGTCGAGGTTCATATTTGGATTTTTTCTTCATCGAGGTTAAGACCAATTGACATTTTCTAATCTCTCGGGAGCTTTAGAAGATTCAATGATTTTACTAAGGAATGAAGTAAAAAACACAATCATTTATTGTTTAACTTCCGACGACCGGTTTCGCTCTCTACAATATGCAGGGCATCATCAGGTCAACTTACAAGTAAACTAAATGATGCCGTTACAAGAAGTGATTTCTAAAGTATTCAATAACATGATTTCTTGCTCAAATTATGCTAATAGGAATTTGATTGGATAGACGGATAATGCCGCATAGGTTAACAAGCATATGGGCAAGTTCTTGAGGGTAGAGATAAAAGTGGCGAAACACAGCCAATAAATCTGTGTTTGATATTTTGTTTGTAAAATGGAATAAAAAGTAATGTCATCTATTTAACTTTTATGTATATTTATTAAAAATTATTAGAATATGAAACTTTTCAGTTTAACAAATTTAGTGCTATTCTGCTATTAGTTCCTATTACCACCTTTTTTTAACTATTTGTTGTCTCGTCTGTGTGTTCTTGTGTTATATGTTTAAAGTGTTAATATTATTTATTTATGGAAAGAACTCAATGTAGGTAACACCATTTTTTTTTACTTTTTTTGATAATTTATTAAGTTTTCTTCTCTGTTTCAATTAATAAAGCATTTTCCCTTTCTTGCTTTCAATTAACTTTCACCTGAGTTTATTTTTTCACTTATCTTTCTTTTTACCCGACTCCACAACTGAACCTATTTGTTTCCCTTCTTTTCTTTTCAGTTGTGGTCTTCAGTTTCAGGTACCTACATTGATGTTAACCCACATAACAATGATGTTCGTATCAGTGCTTTGCGGCCCTAGGCCAAATTATCCCTAACGGCCCACCATATATTCACGATTATGTAATTAAAGCATAATCCTACCACATGTTTAGTAGAATAACGGCCCCCTTTTGTTTGCGGCCCTAGGCCGCGGCCTAGTGGTAAATCCGGCACTGGTTCGTATCATGTTCTAAGCATAGACTACCAACATTCGTCGGAGTATATTCTTTTTAGAATATGCGTAGTACAAGCATAGCATGTACCTTAAAAAATATTCTAAATTTCATGTTCTTTGCATATACTTTAAAGTATATTCTCGTACCGAATATACTGCGCGAGTACATTCGTGTACGTAGTAACTCGGAATATTCGTAAAAGTTTATTCTTAGAATATACCTTTATCGAATATTCTTAGCACATACTTATAAGTACAGTCGAATCTCGTTAACTCGGATTAATCGGGACCGCGGCCGATCCGGGTTATCGAAAATCCGGGTTAGCCGGAGAATATGGTAAAAATTAATAAAATACGGTAAACTTACAGACAAACTCCGTTATAATTGAAATAACATGAAGTATATATGCACAGTACACATCTAAATTACGTATCAATTACGCCTTTATCAATTTTACCTAATGCTTCTAGATTCTTTTCCATTGTCACTACAACAGTTTTACGTTTTGTTGCCATTACGTAGACAAAAAACACGCAAACACAAAATCTGAATAGATTTACGAACAATTACAGAACGGAAGCGAACAGTACGACTGTACTACACACAATACGGTCTCAATCGCAACGATGTTATGTTACTTAATAACAGTGAAGACTAAGACCATTGTTTAAAAAATAATTTTTTAATAGTCTTTTAGTCTTTTTTAAACAATGCTAAGACAGTTTGAAATAAATAAAGGATACTACAGGTGCATGTTGTTTCCGATAACACGACAATGAACGTCGTGTGCCATGAGTCATTTTTACTATCGTATATGTAGTTCAAATTACACAAATATCCATTATCTCTCAAATATTATATTACATACATTTTTATTGTTGAAATGTTTGTCTGATAAAAATCGGTCCGGGTTAGCCGAACTTCCGGGTTATCGGGGGCCGACTTATCGGGGTTCCACTGTACATTCTTAACACATACTTATAAGTAGATACTTTTAAAATATCTTAAAAATAATATGTATGTATATGAAGTATGAATAATATTAGCCTTATAGATTATCAACTTCGTTATATTTTAGAATAATTAATAAAATTTATGTATGTAGGTAGTATTGGACGAATTTCATTTCAAAATTGTTGTATGGTAAAAAAGTTTAAACAATAATTGTATTAACGTTTATTATTAAAAATTCGTTTTCATAATTGAAATAACTTTACCATTTCGAATTTATCATGAGTATTTTTACATCGTTGGAATTTGAATTTAGGTACATTCAATTCAATACGGGCCATTCCAGAACCAAAGCATGCCAAACCACCCCCTTATCTATGGCCAAAAACCACGGCTTTGGTGTTGCCAACCGTCGAGTAAGCTTTTTCCGTCAACCTTAAAAATTCCCACTTTTATAAAAAAATTCCCTCCTGTTTACAAAATCTCAGAAGATATGTTTAATTATTTTCAAATATTTTGATTTTTTTAAATATTTTACAATTTGGACTGGAACAAAAATTCCCTTTTGAGTTAACTTTTCCCTTTATCACCTTTTATGTTGAAAATTCCCGCAAAAAAGTGAAATTTCCCTCCGTTTGGGAACACTATAACCACCGGTGCACCGATGTTGTTATTTCACAATACATATCCCCCCTAACCCCGTCTTGTCTTATTCTGACCATTTCTTACCTGAACAACGGTAAAATATGAAATCGAAAATAGACATTATTTGTATCTATGCAGTGTTAAGGATGAAGACTAATGATAAAGTACTAGGACTAAAGAACATCATAATCTCCTTTATTTTGTTTGCGGTGCTTCAAAATAGGTATAACCTATTTTGGTAACTCAATATTATTTAATAAATACATATAAGTAAGTACATATAAGAATATAAATTTTAGTTACTCATACATAGTTTAGTTTAGCTAAATATTATAATATAATAGTTTATATAGATAACTAAAATTTATAAATACAGTGGAACCTCGATAACTCGGATTAATCGGGACCACGACCGATCCGGGTTATCGAAAATCCGAGATAGCCGGAGAATATGGTAAAAATTAATAAAATACGGTATACTTACAGATAAACTCCGTTAGAATTGAAATAACATGAAATATATTTATAAATATGCACAGTATTACCTACTCATTAAAATTACTAAAGAAAACACCAAACCCAAACGTAAGCAGAACAATACCAGACACACAATACTAAAGACCATTGTTTATAAAAGAATTTTTTAAATAGTCTTTCCTAAACAATGCTGACAGTTTGAAATAAAAAGGAATAGATACTACAGACAGCTGGCTGTTGTTTCTGCGGCGTGTACTATGAGTCATTTTTAATCTCGTGTTCAAATTACACACATAAGTACACGACACAGAGAGTCTAGACACATTATCTCTCAAATATTATATTACATACATTTTTATTGTTGAAAGGATTTCTGATAATTAACTATTTTGATTGGAAATAAGCCACAATTAAATTGAAAAATACAAAATATTGAAAATCAAAATGTTTATCTGATGAAAATCGGTCCGGGTTAGCCGGACTTCCGGGTTATCGGTGGCCGACTTATCGGGGTTCCACTGTATGTACTTACTTTTTAAGTAATATTGCAGAATGTAGCTACTAACTACATTCTCATTTGCCATTAAAATACGTAAATATAATAGGTATTTGGTAGAACCAGTAGAACCTAAGATGAGATTAGGAGATGCTGAAAACATACTTCAGAGAAATATAGCACTTTCTTAGAATATCCTTAAAAATATATTCTTCTAATACAAAGATGTGCAGTAGTACGTTCTAAGTATATAAATAGAAGGTTTATAGCACTTCCTTGGAATATTCTAAAAAGTACGTTCTTAGTATAAACTAAAAAGATGTGCGGTAGTACGTTCTAAGTATATATATAAAAAAATATATATAAATAGGTTTATAGCACGTCCTTGGAATGTTCTAAAAAGTATATTCTTAGTATATACTGAAAAGAAGTGCGCGGTAGTACATTCTAAGTATATACATAGAACGTTTAAGTACTGTAATGTAGTATATACTCAGTATGTGCTCTGCACATTCGCAATGGTAATTACGCATATTCTCAGTATATACTTTTTCTGATAAGTATGTTCTATGAATCTACTAAGAACATGAAATTGTTATGTGGGAAGTGACTCACATGACCCCCTCCGTGGCTCAGTGGTAAGAGCGCCTGCCTTTGGATCGAAAAAATCCGAAAGGTTGTGGGTTCGAATGTCACCAGGGTCAGAAATTTTTCATTTATTATAAATTAATAAATGAATATAGTTTCTGTCCTTGTGGGATCGGTGCTCGCCGGAGGGACCGCAGACGTTCGGATACAATTAGCGTCTCTTTGTAAAGACAATGACGTCGACTTTGCAAAGTAACAAGACACTTACTCAACATACACACTACACATGACACTAATACTCATGTTGTGATTGGCTGAATGACATAAAGTCCATGCCATTAAAAAAAAAGTGACTCACATCCTATAGTCATATGGCTGATAAATACTAACTATAATAAGTATGTAGGCTTTTATCTTCTGTTTGTCTAGTGTCTAGGGTTGATTCTTTGGTCACAGGTCGATTTTAGGATACAGCAAATACTTTACTCGTAAATTACAAGGATAATGTAACAACTAATGTGAACGGTAATTAACACTGAACATCTAAAACGGCTTTATATCAAAAATATGCTATCTTATTTCGTCGTTCGTCTTTATTCTGATGAAAAAGGCCGTCTGCCCCCTATCATCAGCGTCTTAATGTCAACTCGACTTTTTTCTGACTTTTAATACTGTCACTTGGCAATGATATGCTGAACCTATAGATCTATCGCGTTTTTTTTATTATTAGGCAAATGCCACTTAACTGGCTTTCGGCTCGCGTTTATGATAAAATAAAATAACTTAAACGAATGTAATCCTACACTCGGCCATCCTATTCAGAATCCGACTCGGATTCGTCGCTTTCATTGTCGACCCACGGTTTAAGATATTCAGCACACGTTGATGTTCGCACTGGTCCCTCATGCTCACCAATCTTTATAACATCATAACGATCGTTATCTTTAACCTTGACAATCTCGTAAGGACCTAAGAACTTTATCTTAAGTTTAAGTCCTGGGCCGAACTGGGTTCTTTTTATTGCAACTAAATCTTTCTCCTTATAGATTTTTGCTCGTTTTCTTCTTGAATTATACCCCTTTTTGTTTTCAGCTTGTACCTACATATTTGTTCTTTACATCTTTCTCGAAGTTCTTTTCTACCTTCATCATATATTTTTATCGCCTCTTCCTCTATGAGTTCTCTGATTCGAATGTCTTCTTTATTTTTCATTTTTACGCCAACCAATACTTCGAAAGGTGTAGTACCTATACTTCGTTGATAAGTAGAGTTCAATGCACTTTGTACCCTGTCAACATTCTTATACCATT
This sequence comes from Diabrotica virgifera virgifera, assembly GCF_917563875.1. NCBI lineage: Eukaryota > Metazoa > Arthropoda > Insecta > Coleoptera > Chrysomelidae > Diabrotica > Diabrotica virgifera. Next base: position 171,250,589 of record NC_065449.1, on the reverse strand, counting down.
TCGTAGGTTCTTCTAAACTCAATTTCGTAAGAACAGGGATAATTGTTCTATTCACTCGTTCAACCTGACCGTTTCCTCGTGGCACTCCAGATGTGACTAGAACATGTTGAATGTTTTCTTCTTGGCAATATCTTTCAAATTCCTCTGATCGAAATGCTGTACCTCGGTCGGTTATCATACGAGAAGGGTTTCCAAATATTCTACGTTGCTTTTCAAGACAAGTTATAACTTCTTTCGTCGTTGTCGACTTCGTCGGGTAAAGCCAAACAAAGGTGAAATCGTCTATAATTACAAGTATATGCTGATAATTCTTACTTGTAGACTGCAATGGACCCAAATGATCCGCATGGTATGTGTGCAGTGGACCATCTAGTTTTGGTATGGGATTAAGTGTTCCTTCTTTTTTTCCCTCCTTTTTGCTTCCTAATATACATGCTATACAGTTAGAAATAACATTTTTAACTTTTTCTTTTATCTTTGGTATATAAAAGTCTTTAACTATTACTTCCTCAGTTTTTCTCTCAGAGAAATGTCCTATCTCGTGACTTCTTCTTATTATCTCAGTCTGCATATTTCTCGGTACAACTAACAGTTTTAATCCATTGACATACTTGTATAATATTTCGTGCTCTAAGCAAAAATCTTCATATTATGCTTCTGTCAGAAGTATTTGTTTTATCGCCTTGATGTGCTCGTCTTTATCCTGAGCCACTTTAATTCTTTGTATTATACCATCTTCTTCTGTAACCGTTAAAACTTTTGGATATCGGCTAAGAGTATCCACGTGAGGCATCTGAGTACCTTTTCTATGCTCAATTTCATACTGGTACTCCTCTAGCATCAGTGCCCATCGTGCAACTCTTGTTGTAAGGTCCTTCTTGTCCATAGTTCGCTTAAAGGCATTACAATCTGTAACAATTTTGAATTTGTTCCCAAGTAAATATATTCTAAACTTCTTCACCGCTCTTATAATAGCGAGTACCTCTAGCTCGTAACTGGTGTACTTCTCTTCCGCAGGTGTGGTTTTTTTACTCATATAATATATTGGGTGGAGCTTGGAATCATCAATAGACCGCTGTAGTAAACATGCTCCATAACCATGCTGGCTTGCATCAGTGTGAAGTTCCGTATAAGCACCTTGTCGATAAATGTGTAACACTGGCTCATTTATTAGTTTTTCCTTTAGTGTTTCAAAAGCCTTTTTTTGCTTGTCGTCAAACCTAAATTTTACTTTTCTATAATCGCAGCAAATTCTTGCCCGACCGTCCTTCTTCTTTTCCAATACTACTGCGCTGGCAAAATCCGAACAACTAGGTTTAATAATTATTATGCCTTCGTTTAACCATTCACTTATCTGCCTATCTACCTCTTCTTTTTCAGGAACAGATAATCGTCTGGGTCTTTCATAAATTGGTTCCTCGTTTTTTAAGACAATTTTCATTTCAATTTCTGTCGTCTTCGTTTTCTTTGGTTCATAACTTTCCATTAACTGCCTAACAGTTTCTCTATGTTTTTCGTCTTCAATATGTGCTACTTTTACTTCATCTTCTTTGGCTTTTTCGTCAAGCATAATCTGCATAATAAAGTTTTCGTCTGTCCTCTTGCACAATACTATCCCATCATCTCTTATACTAACAGATGCTTGTTGTAAAATATTATTTCCAATTATTGCTTGAAAAGATGTCGCAGCTTTTGGGATAATATGAAATTTTAGATCAAACTTCTCATCGTTAACGTCAGCTTGTGTCGAGAATGATCCTAATGTATTAACTTTCGCATTTTCTCCTAAGCCTTTCAACATTGTGGTGTCGGGTGTTAAACACATATCATTAAAGAATTTGTCATACACATCTTCTCTTATCGTACATATATCACTTCCGGTGTCAAATAAAGCTGTTAGTGTAATCTGATTAATTGTAAGTTTAAGCGCTGTTTTCGGCTGAACCTCAATTACATTTAAAGCTGTGTTTTCTGTAGTAGCCTTCGTCGAATTTTTATTGGGACATTTACTTGAAACGTGGCCATATTTGTTGCAGCTAAAACACTTCGTTCCCTTGGACTTATCTGGACAGTCCTTAGATCTGTGACCTCTATTTCCACAATTAAAACAAGTAATGTTGTTCTCTCTTTTCCTGTCATTCTTCTCTCTTTTTTCGTTTTTAACGATGTCCTCGTTTTTCTTAGATCCTTCTTTATTTGCTCTAAAGCCTTGAGCTTGTCCAGTAGTCTCCTTACCGTGTATCCTCTCATACAGTTTAATTTTCTCCTTAAAGTCTGCAAAATCTTTTGCTCCATATAACACTAGTTTATTGGATGATTCGTCTTGTATTCCATCAGTTATGTATTCTATAACAACTTCTTGTTCTAAGTAAGCTCTATTAGCTATTTCTCTCATTTTAATCATGTATTCTTGTACAGTCTCATCAGATTTTTTTCGTCTCGTCATCAACATCTTATGTATCTGTGCACTATTTACATGTACTCCGAATTCTTCGATTAAACATCTCTTCAAATCAGGCCAACTTCTGATGCCTTTTTCTGACTACACAAACAGTTTGGCAAGTCCATTTAAACATTTTTTTGCGTAGATTAATTTTTGTAAGTCGTTCCATCCTGTTATCTCAGCTACTTCTTCAAACTCGATAATCCACGTGCGAATAGGATATTCATCTTTTCCATTAAATGATCTTATGCTGTCTTCCACATCTCTAAAACTTAATGCAAATGATTCCTGTCGTCTTGTACCAGTCGCTCCATTATTCGCGGATCTCATTTCAGCGTTATTGCTTGCGCTATAGCTTCTTTCTCCAATTTCTTCATATACGTGAATATCTTCGTCATATCGTCTGTCTTCGTATCTTCGTCTTTCTTCGTCATTACTTCGTTCATATCTACGTCTTTCATCACATATTTGTCGTCTTTCGTCATAATTTCGCTCTTCGCGTCTTCGTCTAAGCTCGTCGTTTCTTCTCTCACGTCTTCTTCTTTCTTCTTCTTCAAGTCTTTCATCGTCTTTTGCGCGTCTTTCATCGTCTTTTCGTCTTTCTTCTTCCAATCGTCGTTTCTCTTTTTCTCGTCTTTCATCATTTTCCTGTCTTTCGTCTTCCAATCGTCGTTTTTCTTTTTCTCGTCTTTCATCATTTTCCCGTCTTTCGTCTTCCAATCGTCGTTTTTCTTCTTGCGTTCGTCTTTTTTCGTCTTCCAGTTGTCTTTTTTCTTCCTTTCGTCTTTCGTCTTCTTCGTCTATATCTGATACGTCATCCTCCTCTTCGTCATCTTCAGTTTCGTCGTCGTTAATGATGGTATTCAAAAAGGAACAAATGCGAACAACCACGTCATGCTTCTCATTTTTATAATTCAAATCAAGAATTTGGCATATCGCAATTAAATCAGGAAGATCAAATTTTTCACTTACATTGTTACATTTACTCAAAAATTGTTCAGAAGTGTCGTCAAGCCGAAAACCAGGAAAAGCACGCAAAGCTTTTCTAGTTTTTCGAGGTTCACCTTCAGTGGAAAAAAAAATGTAATACAAAATTTTAACAACTCTCAACTTAGCGTGAGTAATATTATAGTCAATATTACGAATAGAACCTAAAGTTGCCATAATAAAATATTTTCAAAAAATATTCAACAATATCAAAAGAAATTTTTATAACTACGTAAAAAACTAAAGCATGCAAAAATTAAACCTTTTCAAAAAATGAAATAACCTTAGTAATGCATATTTGTGCTATAAAACCTACAAAAATTAACGTTTTCCTAATCTTAAAACGAAAATATATCGTCAACAAAAAATATACGAGAATGTTTTTATAATGGACACGAAATTAAATCAAGATCAATTAATCGTTCATTCATATAAAAAACTTTTTCTTAAAACGTGTTTTCAAAGTTCATCTGAATTTTCTGTTGCATCAGCACATCAACAGAAGGGAAATGTCCTTAAAAATATAACGTTCAATCTTCTTATCGTCTTAGTCTCTTGGTAGAATGTTGCAAAAAAAAATCTCTTACCTTGCAGATCGTCTCTAATAGTTTAACTCGTTATTACCATTTCATAGGATTGAGTTCGTCATTGTGTTTTCATTCAAAACATATCAGCATTCAAAACAATATCGGCACGGCAATATGCGGCTAAACGTCAGCGTCAGTCGATCTCACGTTCAATCCATATCTCTGATTATCCTTATTATATCTGTCTTCTATCTGCTATCTCGGTTGAGCCCCCAAAATGTAGGCTTTTATCTTCTGTTTGTCTAGTGTCTAGGGTTGATTCTTTGGTCACAGGTCGATTTTAGGATACAGCAAATACTTTACTCGTAAATTACAAGGATAATGTAACAACTAATGTGAACGGTAATTAACACTGAACATCTAAAACGGCTTTATATCAAAAATATGCTATCTAATTTCGTCGTTCGTCTTTATTCTGATGAAAAAGGCCGTCTGCCCCCTATCATCAGCGTCTTAATGTCAACTCGACTTTTTTCTGACTTTTAATACTGTCACTTGGCAATGATATGCTGAACCTATAGATCTATCGCGTTTTTTATTATTAGGCAAATGCCACTTAACTGGCTTTCGGCTCGCGTTTATGATAAAATAAAATAACTTAAACGAATGTAATCCTACAAGTATATAGTATTTTTACTACAAAAGCGATATTACGTAGGTCAAAATTTTTGACGTAAGAGAACTGTCAAAACATTAGACAGTGACTTTTCATTATTGCCATGTTTATTATAAACCATAGAGTTATATATTAGCATAGAGAGAGTGTCATTCAGAGCGAAGTGACGACACCATCTTTTTTATTTGGATTAGTGCTGTTTCACTCTTACGCATAGTAAAGCTGCTACAGTTGTCCTCCTCTTCCGTGCCTATATTCACACTGAATGTCATCATAGATTTTCGATACAATGTGTTAGAAAGAGATGCAGCAAACCAGTCCATGAGATCTTGTCGTCAGAAAGCGCGGAAGGTAGGCTCCCTCTATGTTAATATATACCTCTATGTTATAAACATGGCATAATAATGAAAAGTCACATTCTAATGTTTTGACAGTTCTCTTACGTCAAAAATTTTGACCTACGTAATATCGCTTTTGTAGTAAAAATACTATAACTAAATGATACAATTATTTAGTTGTTTTTCCAACTACAGTCCGTCTAATTTACTTACCGTTGCACGTCATTATCTACGCCAGAGATCTAAGTTGACATAGTTGCCAAAGTATAAAAAAAATCCTGAATCCATTTTAAATCAAGTAGATCACATAATTATTGTAAACGTTAATTATACAACAAAACAAATTAATATTCAATGTAAATAAATAAAAACTTAAGAAATAGAGAACAATAATTAAGTTATAATCATTTAAGATATGCAGTGCAAGCGTTTTTGCACTGCATTGTTAATAATTATTAAAAAGCGGCTCCGAACTCTTGGGAGAAGCCGATAGGTTTCTTTGTATATGTCTACAATAACAACTAAAAAAGTTGTCAGATACCACGATTATTCCAAGTCGTGATAAAATTAGGTGATATTTATATTTTTATAGTAGACGATCTTTTTATAGTAAAGTAAATAATATATATATATATATATATAGACCGGTCACTCTAGTATAGAGTATAGGTCGCTCAGGTTCATGAGCTCTTTTAATCCATTTCATGCGGTGGATTGGTCCGCATAATTCCTCTTCATTATCCTTTATAGATTTTCGTGTTTTTTTGCTTTTTCTGTAATCTGTTTCCATTCTTTCCTATTCTGTATTTTTTCTCTCCAGCCTGTAATTTCCATATTGGATATATCCTCTCGCAGTTGGACTTCCCATCTTATTTTCGGTCTTCCTCTAGGTATGTTTATTACTAGCGTCCAATTTGTTATCTGCCTAATTAGTGCATACCATTTTAACCTTTGTGCTTTAATGAATCTCACTATATCTTCTCCTTCCATTAGATTTCTTATTTCGTGATTCATCAGAATTCGTATTTCTCCTTGATCTGTTTTGATTGGGCCATGTATTCTTCTAATAATTTTTCTTTCTATTATTCTCAATTTTTCTTCATCTTTTTTTGTAAGGCACATTGCTTCTGCTCCATAAGTGATGACTGGTCTAATTGCCGCTCTATATATATCTTTGTCTTTGTTTTCTTGCTTAGGTTTTTATCTTTAAGTAACTTGTGGTATTTCCAGAATGCCCTATTCCCTGCTTTAACTCTTTCATTTATCTCTATGCTTCTTCTGTTTTGACCATCTACTATCACTCCTAAGTATTTAAAGCAGTCAACCCTTTGGAATACATTATGACTTATTCTTATCTCTTTTATTCTATTTACTTGGTCTTGATTTCTCGTACTTATTAAGTATTTTGTATTTTTCTGATTAATTATTAACCCCCTGATTTTTGCCTCTCTTGTCAGTGTTAGCAGTGCATCTTCTAGACTTCTCTTGTCACGGGCTATCAACCCTAGGTCGTCTGCATACCCTATTATTTGTGTAGAACTTTGGATTATTGTCTTTTTTGTTAGTCCTGTGTTTCTAATTACTCCCTCCAAGGCTATATTAAAGAGCGTTGTCGATAGGCTGTCACCTTGTCTTACCCCGTGTTCTATGTTAATATTCTTCGTTTCACCATCCACTGTTTTGACCTTTGCTGTTGTGTCCATCATTGTCATTCTGGTCAATCTTATTAATTTTGCAGGTATATTCATATTTTTCATTTCTTTTAATAGCTGTTTTCTGTAGATGCTGTCGAAAGCCTGCTGGAAATCAATAAACAATATGTGCAATTCTATGCCATGTTCGTAACTTTTTTCGATTGTTTGCGTTAAAACGTGGATTGCATCAATTGTTGATCTCCCTTTTCTAAATCCCTGGTTTAGAAGGTCATCTCCTCCATTTGCAATAAGTTCATTGTTAATCTCATCTGGTCCTGGAGTTTTGTCAGATTTTAGTTGTTTTACTACTTCTATAAATTCTTGGTAGGTAGGTGCATCTTCTTCTTCATCTCGGTTATCTGTTATATCTTCTTCTTCTGTGTCGATTGCTTGGTTGCTTGTATTTATATCTTTAAAGTGATTTTCCCAATCTTTTTTGCTTATTTTGCTGGTCACTTTGTTACCATTATATTGTTGTTTTATATATTCAAACAATTTTTGTTGTCTCTATTATTTGTTTCAATCTCTTGCATCTGATCTGAGATCCATGTCTCTTTTTTTCTTTTATAAAGTTTGGCCGCTTCTCTCTTTTCTTTCTGGTATTGTTCTCTTTCCTCTTGTCCGCTATTTTCAAGCCATTTGTTTCGTGCCAGCGTTTTCAGTTGACTTTGGTATCGACATTCTTCGTCAAACCATTCTTTAGTTTTTTTATTTTCTTGAGGTCCTATGGTTTGCTCCGCAGCCTCTATGATGCTCATTTTTATATTTTTCCATTCCTCTTCTACGTTCGTGCCATTGTACCTCTTTAGTTTTTGTACTAATTCCTCTGAATACTCTTGTTTTGTTTGTTGCACTTTTAATTTGGTTAAGTTCCACTTCCTTCTTTTTCCTACTTTATTATTAGCTTTGATGATTTTCATCTTCATTTTGGCTATTAAGAGTATGTGGTCAGGGTCAGCGTTTGCTCCTCTAAAGGATCTCACATCTTGTATTATCTTTGTCCATTTTTTCGAAATCAAAACATGATCTATTTGGTTGCCATCTGATCTCCCTGGTAACATCCAGGTTATCTTGTGTTCCCTTTTATGAATAAATTTCGTACTGACGATGTAGGTATTTGTTGCTGCTGCCAGATTGCAAACTTTTGCCCCGTTATCGTTTGTGACATTGTGGATCGTTTCTTTACCTGCTACATTTTGGTTGTAGCTCTCTTTTCCCACTTGCGCGTTAAAATCTCCCAGTATTATTAAGATATCGTTCCTAGGAATATTTTTGCAGGTTTCTTCTAAAAGTTCATAGAATTCCATTTTATCTTGTTGGTCTGCTTCCTCGGTAGGTGCGTAGCAGTTAACTAAAGATATATTGGCTTGTTTATTTTCGATTCTGATGTAGGAGATTCTTCCATTAATAGCTTTGAAATGTATAACTTTTTCTCTCATTCTTCTTTTTCTCTTCTCTTCTTTTAACCGTTACATATTAAAAGTTAAATAGATGACATCACTTTTTATTTCATTTTACAAACAAAATATCAAACACAGATTTGTTGGCTGTCTTTCGCCACTTTTCTCTCTATATACCCTCAAGAACTTGCCCATATGCTTGTTAACCTATGCAGCATTATCTGTCTATCCAATCAAATTCCTATTAGCGTAATTTGAGCAAGAAATCATGTTATTGAACACTTTAGAAATCACTCCTTGTAACAGCAACATTTAGTTTACTTGTAACCATTGGCCTGAAGATGCTCTGCATATTGTAGAGAGCAAAACGTCTGTTTTTTACTTTATTCAAAATGAACTCGCATCTCCCACATAACAATGATGTTTGCATCATGTTCAAAGCATATACTACCAACATTCGTCGGAGTATATTCTTTTTAGTATATGCGTAGTACAAGCATAGCATGTACCTTAAAAAACATTCTAAATTTCATGTTCTTTGCATATACTTCAAAGAATATTCTCGTACCGAATATACTGAGCACATTCGTGTACGTAGTATCTCGGAATATTCGTAAAAGTTTATTCTTAGAATATACATTTATTGAATATTCTTAACACATACTTATAAGTAGATAATTTTAAAATATCTTAAAAATAATATGTATGTATAGGAAGTATAATATTAGCCTTATAGATTATCAACTTCCTTATTTTTTAGAATAGTTCATAAAATTTATGTATGTAGGTAGTATTGGACGAATTTCATTTCAAAATTGTTGTATGGTAAAAAAGTTTAAACATTAATTGTATTAACGTTTACATACCATTAAAAATTCGTTTTCATAATTGAAATGACTACCATTTCGAGTTTATCATGAGTATTTTTACATAGTTGGAATTTGAATTTAGGTACATTCAATTTAATATGGGCCATTCCAGAACAAAACATGCCAAACCCCACAACCAAAGGCTTTGGTGTTGCCAACCGCCGAATAAGCTTTTTCCGTCAACTTAGGTACCTTAAAAATTCCCACTTTTATAAAAAATACCCTCCTGTTTACAAAATCTGAGAAGATATGTTTAATTATTTTCAAATATTTTGATTTTTTCTTAATATTTTACAATTTGGACTGGATCAAAAATTCCCTTTTGAGTTAACTTTTTCTCTTTATCACCTTTTATGGTTGAAAATTCCCACAAAAAGGGAAATTTCTCTCCGTTTGGCAACACTAACCACCGATGTTGTTATTCCACAATACATATCCCCCGTCTTATTCTGACCATTTCTTACCTGAATGGATCAGGGATAAGAAACAACGGTAAAATATGAAAACGAAAACAGGCATTATTTGTATCTAAGAAGTGTTAAGGACGAAGACGAATGATAAAGTACTAGGACTAAAGAGCATACATAATCTCTTTATTTTGTTTGCGGTGCGGTGCTTCAAAATACATATAATCTATTTTGGTAACTCAATATATTACTTAAATAGTATCTAGGTATCTAGGTAAGTACATATTCGCTCCGAGCGTTAACAAAGTGTCAAAGCAAAATCGACCGACCTGTTCATGGTGGCGGTTGCTTGAATCTTTGTAAGGACGCTTTATTGTATGTTTAAATGGGGCATTTAAAAAAAAATGCCATATCACATTATTTGTTGTGTTGTTCACTGTAAAGATACATGGAAAGCTAGTGATGTGAGATACTTTTATTTTACTCGTTCCCAAAAAAATTAGATCAAAGAATAAAATTAATTAACGCTGTCATAAGGATGAAGTGAGGTTAACTTTTTCTATATATACAAAGGATGTACACATGATATAATTATATTATTTACGTTTTTACAAGTTTTGTACATATTACATACACTTTTTAGCTCTGATAAATCCGAATTGACTCCAAAAAGTACGGATACGGTTACGGTGTGTCCTATATAACCTCACTATCGCAAATTATGTCAATAAATCTTTATTAACGACAAAAAATATTTTTGTTGAACTATAAGTGACATTATAAAAGAATAACTAATGAATTCTAACAATTTGTATTCGTTTATTATCACTAGAAAATAAAATATTTAAGTTTAACAAAATAATCCCATAAGAGTCAATACTAAAACGTCCTTACAAAACTGACAGCGTGACACGTGACTGTAAATTTCTGTAAATAGAGGGGAGACGCACGGAGCCAATATTTAAGTATATAAATTTTAGTTACTTATACATAGTTTAGTTTAGCTAAATATTGTGCGGTAGTATGCTTTTTCTCATGAGCACTTTTCAGTGCGTCACAGTTTTTCGATTTCTTTCTAACGCATTAAATTGTATATGACAGAAAAAAAGGCACGTCGGTGATTACTTTGGTAATTATTCTAGTTCGGTGATTATTCTAGTTGTCGATAGATGGCGCTATAATAGAAAAAAATTTATTTACTAATTATATAATATATCTATGAATATAATCTGTACAATTTATAAGACTATACAAATCAAAGAAAATACCATTTTATAAATGCAATAAAGACAATTGATTTGTTTTTATGCCCAATTGCAAATAAAATTTGACAACTGTCAGATTTAACTAAAATGTCATGTTAGAATAAATGTTATAAATCCTATAATGTTATAAATGTTATAAATCCTCTTGAAAAGAACCATACGTTCTAAGTATATACCTAAATAGAAGGTTTATAGCACTTCCTTGGAATATTCTAAAAAGTACCTTCTTGGTATAAACTAAAAAGGTGTGCGGTAGTATGTTCTAAGTATACACATATAAGGTTTATAGCACTTCCTTGGAATGTTCTAAAAAGTACATTCTTGGTATATACCTACTGAAAAGAAGTGCGGTAGTACATTCTAAGTATATACATAGAACGTTTAAGTACTGTAATGCAGTATATACTCAGTATCTGCTCTGCACATTCGCAATGGTAATTACGCATATTCTCAGTATATACTTTTTCTGAAAAGTGTGTTCTATGAATCTACTATAAGAACATGAAATTGTTATGTGGGATGCAACCCATTCAATAATTTACTAACCTTTATTAACATTTACAGAGCTTTAAGAAAAAAATGTAATAATGCACTTTACCCAGACGTCCGTGGGCATTATAGAGAAGCAAAATTTACTCAAACAAAACACCATTGGTGGTGGAAAGCAAATAGGGTATTTAGTGACCTGGATATTACCAGAAATCACACCGGTCTGGTAGTTTTTCTTGAAGAGGATCACTATGTTGCTGAGGACTTTATCCATTTGTTGCGATTGATGGAACGGACCTACAAAGAATATTGTAAGCATTGTAATATATTGTCTTTGGGAACATACTTGAAAACATACAACTACTATTCCGATTCGAAAAAGGTATGTACTTTATAAATGCCACTGTCTTAACAATGTCTTATGTATTTTCTTTTCACTACTTTATTCAAAAATATATTTTTATTGTCATGTGCTGTGTACTAGGTTACAAGACTTTATTTTTCTGATTTGATTTTTTAATTTATGTTCTTTTAGGCGCTAATGTTTAATCTTAATGGACTTTATTTATTTTTAATTACTTATATCTAAACAAATGAAAAACACTGAATTTATTGTTAAATAAATAAAGATTTACTGTATAAGTCCTTTATATTACAACCACTTAACATTTAACTTAGTCCATGTGGTGAGACCGCTCCCGTCTGGAAAAATTTCTGATTCGGTTTCTTTGTGGATTCCTATTCAAAAATGTCCCCTTTAAACAAATCTGAAGGGTGCCAGGCGGAATTTTTGGGCAGAAATTTTTTAAACAATTTTTTTTTAACAAATACAAAAGATCACGTTTTTTTGCTCTGGAACATATATTTATAGGTTTTTTGGGTTATTTTAAACGAGAAATGTATCTTGTACTTTTTCTTAAAAATTAATAGTTTTCGAGTTGTAGGCGATTTAAAATCTTAAAAATGAGAAAATACGTATTTTCGAGGCTTAAAAATTCATATTTAAATTAATATTTTTGAGGTTGCCAGATACTTAAATTGAAGATTAAACATTCAGCTTAAAGATTCTGAAGAGTGATTGCGTCTAACCTTAATTCATACCATTGTTTTTTAATTGTTAAATATGCGTGTTTATCCGATTTTTTGCCGGTGCGGCGAGCTCTATTTCAAAAATCTCCTATTTTCTTACGAAAAATATTTTTTATAGATTCTTTGGAATATTCTAAATAAAATGATGACATTTTATTTAGGATATTTTATAGTATTTTAAAACCTTGACATTTTTCTCAAAAGTTAATAGTTTTAAAGTTATAAGCGATTTAAAATCCAAAAATGCGTTTTTTGACATTTTTCGGATTTTAAATCGCTTATAACTTTAAAACTATTAACTTTTGGGAAAAATGTCAAGAAACTTATTTTATTTAGAATATCCCAAAGAATCTAGAAAAAATATTTTTCGGAGGAAAATAGGAGATTTTTGAAATATAGCTCGCCGCATCGGCAAAAAATCGGATGAACTGAACACGCATATTTAACAATTAAAAAACATCGGTATAAATTAAGGTTAGACGCGATCACTCTTCAGAATCTTGAAGATGAATGTTTAATCTTCAATTTAAGTATCTGGCAACCTCAAAAATACTAATTTAAATATGAGTTTTTAAGCCTCGAAAATGCGTATTTTCGCATTTTTCAGATTTTCAATCGCCTATAACTCGAAAACTATCAATTTTTAAGAAAAATTACAAGATACGTTTCTTGTTTAAAATAACCCAAAAAAACCTATAAGTATATGTTCCAGAGCAAAAAAAGGTGATCTTTTGTATTTGTTTAAAAAATTGTTTAAACAATTTCTGCCCAAAAATTCCGCCCGCCACCCTTCAGATTTGTTTAACAGGGACATTTTTGAATAGGAGTCCACAAAGAAATCGAATCAGAAATTTTTTCAGATGGGAGCGGTCTCACCACATGGACTAACTACAAAACAAATAACTAAGAACTTACACGTAATTTATTTTTAACAATTTAGGTTATAAGATGGTTATAAATTTTTCTCTGGTACTAACAATTAAATCGAGATTTCTGGTGTGCGATAAATGTCCATCTAATATAAGTAAGACGGGCTCATGGATACTTGGCTTCACTTCACAAAAGATACGAAATGAGCAAACCACTGCTTAAAAACTTCTGTACGCATCCAACCACTTTCATTACAAGCAAATATGGTACCCGGAGGAGCTCTGTCTGTCAGTTCAGCTTTCATTCGCTTCCTGCTGAAAATGAGCATTGGGGGTAGAAAACTTCCTGCAGCTGACACAAACTACAGCTGTCGTCGAAATTCCGCGCTCCGCTGATGTTACCCTCGCAACTTGTTTGGAACCTTTTTTGCTAATATTAGAAATCGAAGTCTCGTCTACGTTATAAACTTAGTGAGGAGCATGATTATTTTTTGCATAAATCTCTCTTAACAGATTAAAGAACTTTGTCACAACCTGTTTGTTGAAGGCTCTTGCTCTAGCAGCTGAGGTCGCTTCAGGACATCTCAAGGAAATTTCTGGGTGTCTTCTTCTAAAACTATACAACCAATCTTTACCAGCAGCTTTTTCGACATGGGAAAACTGAAAACTTGTGGGGCAGTTTGTTTTTTTTTTCAGCAAGCTGATACGCTAATTGCCGCAAATCACGCAAGGTGAGTCCATACATCCTACTTTCAAAATCTTGGATATGCCTTACTAGTTCTTGTTCTTGTTCTGGGAAAATACAGGGTGGCAGCTACCTAGTGACTTCTTCTCTAGCTTTGCTACCTTATTTTTGTCCATTACACGCCGTTTCAGCGATATTCTTGGCACCTGGAAGATTCGCGCAGCGGTTTTAACAGGCATTCCTCGCTTAACTTCTTGTATGGCATTTTTCATATGCTCAGCGTCCCAATTTTGTCTGTTGGTTATTCCCTTATATGTTCGTGGCATTCTGCAAGAGAGACATAAAATTAATTTAAATATCAAAATTATTATATGAAATAGTTTTGCAGAAGCTAAGGGGTAAAAGAGAACAACGCCTTTTCAAATGAAATACACATTGAGAGGGGCGTCAGACAGGGCTGTGTCCTGTCTCCTACTTTGTTCAATTTGTATTAAGAGGAAATAATCCAGGAAGCACTAGAAGACCTAACTACGGGAATAAAAATAAATGGCCGACCAATCAATAATATACGGTTTGCCGACGACACTATTTTATTAGCCGAATGTCTTGAGGATTTACAACAGATGGTTGACAGAGTGGTAGAAGTCAGCCAAGAAAACGGACTGTCCCTAAACACAAAAAAGACACAATTTATGGTAATCACAAAAGCTCAACAGCGCCAAGAAAGCATAACAATACATGGAGAACAAATTAAAAAGGTTGAAAAATGCAAATATTTGGGTACAATAATTAATGAAACTAATGAGTACACAGAAGAGATTAAAGCAAGAATAGGACAGGCAAGAAATGCTTTCCACAAACTGAAAAAAGTACTCTGTAGCAGGGACATTACAATTTCTTTAAAGATAAGACTTCTGAGATGCTACGTGTTCTCCGTATTATTCTATGGATTGGAGGCTTGGACATTAAAGAAGGATGTTAGTTATGGGCCTACACAAGAATATTAAGAATAATTTGGGTGGATAGAGTCACGAATATCGAGGTGTTGAGAAGAATGGGAAAAGATAAAGAGGTTTTAAATACAATTAAAGTCAGAAAACTGCAATATCTGCGACATGTTATGAGGGGCGAGCGTTATAACTTGTTACAATTAATAATACAAGGAAGAATACAGGATAGGAGTCGCGGAAGAAGACGCATCTCCTGGTTAAACAATTTGAGAGCTTGGTTTAATTGCACTTCTGCTGATCTCTTTAGAGCAGCGGTATCGAAAGTGCGAATTGCCGTGATGGTTGCCAACCTTCTTAGAGGAGATGGCACATGAAGAAGAAGAAGAAGGGGTAAAAAGTGATATTGGCTGTGAGTTTCGACGGTAGCGCAATCTCGCGGTTTGAAACTTATACTTTTCTGATAAAATTTATGTATGTGAAATATACAAAACGAGAAAAATAGATACTTATCTAGAAAGACACAAATTATGAACTGAAATATTATTGTAACCCACAGAATTAATAGTAAAATTAATTATGTTTTTTTATTTTATTCATTATAATTTTAATATTTAATATATAAGTTCGTGCGACTGGATGACTGATTACGCAAGAGACCATTGAGAAAAAGAATAAGTTTAAATGAATTATTTAACATTTTAAATGTTACCTCTGTTTATTTTTGTGTGCTTACTGTAAAATTTGTAATTTGTATGAATTGTAATTTGTTTGAATTCTATCAAAATGGATATTAAACATATTGGATTCAAGTCTTATTTCCCATGATATCCAATTTCAATCAGCAACACCAAAAAAGGAAAGGATTTAGTTGATGCAGGACATGTACGCAATGTTTCCGAATATAATAAATGCATCCAGTACTGTTATATTCAGTATTTTTACATGAATCAATACAACAGCTGCAATATCCTGTTTTCTTTTTTGAAAAATCCGTATTATCCGCCATTTCAGTTTATAAAGTTTATCAAATGCACAAAACAAAACTGCCAACTGCCACTAACAGAGCGTTGCCACATTTTATTTAGAAACTCTACTGTAAGTTTATCTTACTAAAATCTACTTATCAAAAACTAAAATACAATATACTATAAAACTTTATTAATATATTTGTATATAATTTAGAACTTTCTATAATAAAAATAACAGCTGACTAACTAGAAATTTTTTTATTTAGCTAATGCCTCGACAACTAATGGGCATTGGCATGGTGATGGTACAGTGGATTTTACCAATTAGGTAGCTAGTGTTATGTGTAGTGTGTGTGTTTAGTAAGTGTCTTGTTACTTTGTAAAGTCGATGTCATTGTCTTTGCAGAGACGCTAATTGTATCCGAACGTCTGCGGTCCCTCCGGTGGGTACCGATCCCACAAGGATAGAAACTATTTTCATTTATTAATTTATAATAAAAGAAAAATTCTCTACCCTGGTGAGATTCGAACTCACGACCATTCGGTCCTTTCGATCCAAAGGTAGGCGCTCTTACCACTGAGCCACAGAGGGAGTTTAACTAGAAATTAATATGACTGTTTGTAAACAAAAACCAAACTTTTTTATATTTTAACTGGGGAAAAAATGACCAACTATTATTAATTTTTATCAGTTTTATATTTAATATTTGTATATAATATTTTGTCATCCACTGATTTTAACATCTGCATGTCTGGATCATATTCTTCAAACAATTATTTCGCATGTTACATTAGAAACACGCAAACACAACATTTGTTGTTTTGCAAAGTTACATATATTATAATTTTAATATTTAGATATTTTAGTTTTCCATTCTTAGCTTCTAACAGGCTCACCGAATGCCAGAACTCTTCAATAACACCTGAAATAGGTACTGATTGCACTGCTACTTGAAATCTACAAGTTTGTTACACCAGAATCCAGTTTCATTTCTGTTTAATATTCATCATCTACGTCCTGGAGCTAGATTCCGTGCACTGTAGATATCTACACTTCGCTTTCTATCGATGTCAATTGTCGCGAAAATATTTGAATTTTTAGCTTTAATTGAATTATTTTCTAGTTTTGCTAGTTGATGCTGAAGTGACACTTAGTAAAACCAGAAAATATTTGAATTAAAACTAAAAATTCAAATATATTGACATTGATAGAAAGCGGTCGGCGGTGTTAGAGATTGTACACAGAATCCCACCCCTGAATCTTATTTTCGGTAATGACATTGGGAAATTGTAACAAAATGTCTAAAAATTAATTTAGAAATGGGGTAAATACTATTAAAAAGCAAATTTTATTTTTGTCATAAGGAAATGTTGAAATATACCAAAAATCTACTAAAAAATATTGCCTACTAGAATTTTTTAAAAAATATCAAAAATCTACCAAAAAAGTAGAAATCTACTAAATGTGGCAACGCTGCACTAACAGCGCTGGAGAAAACCGTCAAATCCCCTCTCCTCTACCCATGGCGCGCCATTTAACTTTATCAGATAAATGCACAAAACTGCCACTAACAGCGCTGGCGAAAGCTGTCAAATCCCCTCTACCCATCGGCTCATGGCCAATAGAATAAGTGGTTAGGTAATATAGCAAAATTTTATTATTTATAAAATTCTTTCATACAGCATGACTTGCTCGAAAACCATTTAGATACCTTTTCTTTGTAATATCTATAAATTGTATGTAATAATAATAATATGTAATATTTTTTAAATAACTCAAAAGGCCCATTTCGCCGATTCAAGTTTATAAAGGCAACCCAAATTACACGGCGCGGCGCAAGCCGCAAAGTAGTGGGTCATGATTTAGACAGAATCGGACCTGCGTGCTTCGTGTAGACGTGTGTGATGATGGATCGGCGCGCATGACGACGCGTTTTACATATGCGCACATATCAAATACACTGCTGCCCAAAAATATTAACTACACTGCTGTCCAAAAATGTTTATATATCGGGACGGAACAACAACTAGTTTTATTTTCCATCAAAATGAAATGCGCCACGTAATATTCATATCAGTCCTTTTGTATTACTCTGCAATATTTTGTTCCCACTACTATGTTTACGGCGTTTAGCGGTTTTATTTATTCTTGTATGATATACTCTTCTCTTATCTACTAATAGTCATCAGTTATTTACTACATATAACTAAAACGTAATCAAAGTTTTCAGATAAATTTTGTTATACTATTTTTATTTTAGGTAGAAATATCACCATGGATTAGCAGTAAACATAACATGGGAATGGCTTTTAACAGATCAACTTGGTTGCAGATTGTAAATTGTGCATCAAATTTTTGTCAATATGACGACTACAATTGGGATTGGTCGTTACAACATGTATCTCAAAACTGTTTGAAAGATAAACTACATGCAATAATAGCTCGTGCCCCCAGGGTTTTCCATATCGGAGAATGGTAAATATAAAAATCTTCTTAAAAACTAGTAGGTACATTAATATATTCACCGTTATTCATACATCAGACAGCTATTTCTGTCAATGCAGTCATTTTGCCTTAATTCCCTCGATGTTATTGCTTCTTGTACCTCCTCGTTTCTTCCTTGCAACGGGAGTCCACTTCCATACTTTTTTCTGCCATCTCTCTCTGCCATAGCTCTCAAGGATGTCAAGCCAGGTAAAGCCCCAGGTTTTAACAATATTCATCCCAAATTCTTAACCCTGTACTGCCCAATTTTTTTAACTGCAAAAAAAATTTCTGGTGTTATATACTTCAAGGATAGGATCAAATTAAAACATTTTTTAATTTTTTTTAATTCTTTATTTTCTTTGTTTAAAAAGGGTTTGTGACTCTCAAGTTACAATGGGAAAAAAAGTTAATTTTTATGAAAGTCCACAAAGCAATTAGAATTAGGCGTAAAGCACAAATTTACATTACATTTTTCACATAACACTTTTGGCACGCCTAGACATCCCGGTTTCTTGCAACGACCACGCTTTTCTGAAAATGTAGGTCAATGGCCTATTCCATCTTTCCGTATGTTTTTCTCCGGTAGAGTAGCGATAAGTCCTCTTTTCCTTTTCTGCTCTATTTTTTGTTCTATTATAGATAGACTGGGCCTTCCTCTCTTCTTAAGCCTTTCTTTACCCTCTTGACAAAGACAAGCGGCAATAGATGCTTTGAAATCTAAAAGACTTAGTTCATCGTTTTTTCTTACACCAAGTAACTGGATGTCTCTTCTATAAAGTAAAAAAGCATTCACAACTGCCAAGTCAAATATATAGAACACAATGCGAAGGTACCACTTTTTAGAAGGAATTTTAGTTCTATACAAAGCCATCAACGAGTCCATTAAGTCCACTCCGCCCATATACTTATTGTAAAACGTTACAATATTAGGACATTCCACAAGAATGGTTTCTTTCTTTGCTTTGTCCCATCTTTGCACTTGACTTGTAGGATACGTGCCTACAAACGAACTCACAGTGCCGGTTTATGCACTGGGCGCTTGGGGCGGGCGCCCAGGGGCCCGGGCCCCGAAGGGGCCCGTATGGACCCGTTTCTTTTATTAATAAAAGAGAAAGTCCGCTAAATAATCTATTACATATTTTCGGAAATAGAGAAAAACACGACGAAACACCTGCGATTTCGGAATGGTCTGATTTTAAGACTGACGGTTTTATAAAAACTGTGTTAACTTTTAAACCAAAAAATGATTTCTTAGAAAATTGTAAAAAAATGTATCAAGATGGAGACAAAGCTTATTATAGAAGATTAAATGAAAGCGACTTTTATCGAGGAAATCCCAATGGAGTCAAAGAAAAGAGAGATGGGCTATACGACGCAAGTGTTTATTGTTACCTGATTTTATATGGACCATGGACCCACTGGAAACATTTGGCTTAAATATCGCGAAGAAAGTAAATTTCATCTGAACTCTATGGTTAGATACATTAATAACAAGATCATCCTTAATTGGAGTTATAGACGCTGGCTTGAAAGAGCAAGTAGAACGCAAAGCTGACCATTGGATAAACGTTCTAAGAAGAGTTGTTGTCACTACTAAATTACTTGCTTCTCAAAAGGACTAGTTTTCCGTTGATTCAATGAGGATTTAACAAGTTGCCATAGAAGAAATGACTTAAATTTTCTTGTATACATACTAGCCTAAATTTGACAACTTTGACAACAAATGGTTCAGTTAGTATATCTATCACCAAATTTGCAATGAATTCTTGGAAGTGATGAAATCAAAACTTGCAGAAACTTTTGACGCTGTAAATGCTTTACTTAAAAACTGGTGATCCATCAAACCGAATTGTGATATGTAGTATGTAGTATTATATGAGAGATTTTTAATGACTAGTCAAGAAAAAAAGTGATCTAATTTTTGTCGTATGTATTTTTTAGAAGATATTCTTTGTTTGCCATGTATTGTTTTGTGGAACTTTCTGTTTTTTTATGTTTTTAAATTAATATATTATTATTCTTAAAATATTTTTACGTTTGCTTTTCTTCTTGTTTGTTGTAAAATCATTTTGTATGGATTTTACAATAAACATTTTTGATGCATGTGTTCTCTTGTTAAAAGAACTGGTAACGAATAGCAATTAAGGGGGGCCCCTAAATATCCAGCGCCCAGGGCCCGAAGTTAGGTTAAACCGGCACTGCGAACTCAGTAAATGCACTGGCTTGTTGTCGTACCATTTGACTGCTCTAAGAGTTATACCTTCTTTCTTGTAAACAAGTTCTTCGAAACTGCCCCTTCCTTTCTTTTTCATATCTTTGTCGGTAGAGAAATGACATCCTTTCAATCTGTTAGGACGCACCGTACCTACAGAAGGAATACCCAACTTGTCCAGTTCAATTTGCAATTGCATACTTGTAAACCAGTTATCAAAATATATTTTATGGTAAGAATTTTTTGGAATTATTGTGGCCAATCGAAGAACCACATTTCCGCTGATTCCAACATTTGGTAAATATTCTGGATGCTCTTCTCTACCAGTATACGGTTCAAAATTATATACAATTCCGTTGGTATCACATAGGAGAAACGCTTTATAGCCCCACTTTTTTGGTTTATTTTTTATATACATTTTTAGACTATAAAAAGACTTCTGAAAATTTGCTATAACTGGTTCTAAAAGCGGTTTGATTTTGTACAACTTATCTCCGGGAATTGTCTGACTATTGTCATTGAAGTGGATATTGTTTTTTATTTGTTCCCAGCGATTCCGACTCATAGTTTCTGCAACAACTGAAATTCGAGTAGACGCTTTCCAGTACATTCTGGTTGAGGGTAAACCATACACTGACATGAACAAACGTACACCGAAAAACTGTTTTATTTCGTTCTTGTCCACATTTAAAAGATTTTTCTGTGTCCTTTTGGGTAGAATAGAGATTTGTTTGATAAACAATATTGTCCAATATATTGTCATCTATAAGTGTTCTAAAATACTTGATTTAGTCCTGTCGCCAGGGGGGGTACAACGGCCTCCTTAATTCAGATGGACTTACCCAAGTTTTTTTTATTTATTTTGACCCGTAGAATACGAATTTTTTGGGTAACAGTTGATCCGGATGTCGATAAGATTGTTATAGACAAAGAACTTGAGGAATTACATAACAGTGATTTCTCGCAAAACAAAACATCTTTTTGTATTTTTTGGGTCATTCTAGGCAAAAAATGCTCTGACAAGTTTTTTCGTAGGATGCATAGTTTTCGAGATAACCGCGGTTGAACTTTCAAAAAATCGAAAAATTGCAATTTTTGAACACGAATAACTTTTGATTAAAAAATAAAGTAGCAATTCTGCTTACCTCATTTAAAAGTTTAAGTCAAATTATATCGGTTTTGATTATTTGCATTGCTAAAAATTTATTATTTTATTGGTAAACAAAGCTATAAACACCTAGTGCGTGAGTGATGTTTTCAATGATTTCTCATTTAAAATCTAACGAGTAGGTAGAGTAGCTACAAGTGCAAGCGAGGCAATTTCTACGTAGCATGCGTTAAAACGCATGTATTAGGCACGGGAAACACTATGTGTTTATAGCTTTGTTCAGCAGTAAAAAAATTAATTTTTAGCAATGCAAATAATCAAAACCGATATAATTTGACTTAAGCTTTCAAATGCGGTAAGCAGAATTGCTACTTTATTTTTTAATCAAAAGTTACTCGGGTTCAAAAATTGCAATTTTTCGATTTTTTGAAAGTTCAGCCGCGGTTATCTCGAAAACTATGCATTCTACGAAAAAACTTACAGGAATATTTTTTGCTTAAAATGACCCAAAAAATACAAAAATATGTTTTGATTTTGCGAGAAATCGCTGTTATGTAATTCCTCAAGTTCTTTGTCTATAACAATCTTATCGACATCCGGATCAACTGTTACCCAAAAAATTCGTATTCTACGGGTCAAAATATATAAAGAAAACTTCGGTAAGTCCATCTAAATTAAGGAGGCCGTTGTACCCCCCTGGCGACAGGACTAATTGGAGTATACGGCTTTTCAGGCCTTGCGGTAAACTACCTTTCCAAGGTCGAATAGTCTGTGCAGAACGACTGGTAATTCGTTTCCATGCGATATCCTGATGATTGGGCACGTCATTTTCGTTGTCACTGTCATTCTCTTTTTCATTATCATCTTCCTGGTGCTCGTTATTGTCTTCCATATCTCCCACGCTCACTTCTTCCGAACAAACATTTTCTAAAATGTGTACCACTTCATCATCTTCACGGTCGGATTCTATAATGGAATCTTCAGAGTCGTACCCAGAAATGTCTCTAATTTGAACATTATTTAGTTCTTTCTTGCCATAAAATGATTTTACACAAATAGGTTCCATTTCTGTTACCACCTGCAAAAAAATTATGTTATATATTATAGCCCATTGTAACTTTAAAGTTACACAACATTTTTTACTCATAAAATATCTAATATTTTATTTTCAGAGCATATATTTGCTACAATAAATGTCAGAATGTACTTACGTTTAGTTTTATTTTTTTATTGCGTCAGCTAGTATCGAAAGTACTTGAAATTGTGATCAAAGTCGCCTCTTACAACGCTGTAACACTACTAATGACAACACACGACAACTGCTAGAACTTTGCATAAAAATATTACCTTGCGGAGGATTGGAATGTTCTGTGGTAGACAGATGTCTGTAACTTTATAGAAACAACTGACGTTTACGGAAATATTAGGTTTAGAAAGGATTGTATGACTCTTATTCAATATGTAACTTGAGAGTTACAAGGGGCAATACAGGATTAATTAACATCGGCAAATATGCGAGAGAATGAATGGCCCACTTTTTCACAGACATTATGCAGACCGGTACCCTACCACAGAAATTCAAACTCTCGAAGGTCATTGCCATATTAAAACTAGGAAACCAATAAATGATAGCAACCCTAAGAATAGAACAACCAATAACCCTACTATCGGTGACGTTTAAGCCACTAGAACGATTTATCTACAACATAATTAGTCCAAAGCTACTTGAAACAATACCGTTTGATCAGGCAGGTTTCCGACGCAAAAGAAGCTGCACAGATCAGGTTCTTTCACTTACCACATTTATTGAGGCAGAGTTCCAGAGAAAACTTAAAACTGCACTAACTGCAGCCGCTTTCATAGACCTAACAGCGGCCTACAATAACGACCGGAGAGAAGGCATGATATACAAGCTCCTCCGTACAATCTCCTGTAAATCCACCGCTCGAATAATCAACAGCATGCTGAGTGACTGAATTATTCGAGTTATTATGGGAACCGACATCAGTACTCCAAGAAATCTGAAGAATGGACTGCCTCAGGGATCTGTCTTAGCTCCTCTTCTCTTTAGCCTGTACATCGCTGATATACCAGAAACCAGGTTGAATAAGTTGGGTTACGCCGACGACTGGTTCCTTGCAACAAGGTGTAAGTCATTTGAAGAAACAGAAGAAAACAGAAGTTTCCAGGTTCCACCTAAATAACAAGCTTGCATTAAGAATACTCAACATCCAATTCGAAAACACCACACTCGCCTACAATAAAACACCAAAGTACCTTGGGGTAACTCTTGACAGAACCATATCCTTCAAGGAAGGTCTGACAAAAACAACGGAAAAGCTTAAATCCAGAAACAAAATTATCCAGAAACTGTGCGGCATAACATGGGGAGCATCGGCTTCCACCTTGCGATCATCTACCCTGGGCCTTGTCTTCTCAACCGCGGAATACTGTTCTCCAGCCTGGCTTAACTACTCACATATACATAAAGTAGATGCCCAATTAAACAATACAATGAGAATGATTGCGGGCGTTATCAAATCCACCCCTACGCAATGGCTCAAAGTACTGAGCCACATTTCACCACCCAAACTACGGCGCATACACTCCCTCACTATTGAGTACAGAAAGATAATTGATAACGAGAGCCTGCCAATCCATTAAGATATAGATGCTGCCAAACAGTCTACGCCCAGATGACCGATAATAAAAACAGCAAAGATTACAGTGGAAAATGGGTTTAACATAACGACCACATGGACTCGAGAATGGTTAGAACAATATAATAGCAGCTTACCCTGTATAACACAAAAACCATCAGGTTTTGATTTACCACGCAACACATGGAGTATGCTGAACCGAATCCGAACCCAACACGGCAGATGTGGTTCCATGATGCACAAAGGGGGCAAACGACCATCCCCATTCTATCACTGCGGACAACCACAAACCATCTGTCACATCACAGAACAGTGTCCCACGAGATCATATCATGGCAGTTCAGAGGATTTCCTAATGGCGACTCCTATATAAATAAGCTAGATGTGCGTTTGTAAACCTATGTATTAAGTTTTATACAAAATATATGTAAATGCAGTGGCGGCTGGTGGGGTAAAATTTTGGGTAGGCCACGACAGCAAATTACAAATAGCTATGCATAATACATAATATGCAAATAAAAATTTATTTTTATGTATAAAAATACTTAGAAGGTAACTGTAACAGATTTACATTTTTTAATTATATTTTTAAAACCAACGAGGCTTGGCGAAGTCCCGTTTCAATCGGGCCTATACACCAAGCATAACACGGCAATATAAAAATCATTCTCCGGCAAGCTGCTTAACTTCAAACGCTTTTTGTACGGAGATCTTATGTGAGCGGGGTCGGCCAGCTCCGAGTGGGCCTATTAATGATATTTAAAATGCCTGAATACAATTCGATGCTATCTGTGATAATATATAGGGTGTCCCAAAAGTAGCGGAACGGTCGAATATTTCGCGAACTAAACATCGGATCAAAAAAACTGAAAAATACGTGTTCCATCATATTCAAAAATCTATCCAATGACACCAAACACCAATCCCCACTACACCCCCTGGAGGTGGGGTGGGGGGTAACTTTAAAATCTCAAATGGAAATCCCCAGTTTTTCTTGCAAATTTGGATTCGTTACGTAAAAGTAGGCAACTTTTATTCAAGGCATTTTTTCGAACTGTGGATAGATGGCGCTATAATTGGGAAAAACAATTTATCCTGATACCATAGGTAAATTATAGAAACAGTCTAATATCTCACGAAATACACTTCCAAATAAGAAACCAAAAAACAAATTTTTAATCTTTTTCGAAAACCTATCGAATAACACCAAACATGACCCTCCAATCCACCCCATATAGGTGGAGTGGGGGGTAACTTTAAAATCTTAAATAGCAACCCCCACTTTTTATTGCAGATTCGGATTCGCCATAAATAATTAAGCAACATTTATTCAAAACATTTTTTAAAATTTCTGATAGATGGCGCTAATAAATCGTCTTTTTCCAATTAAAGCGCCATCTATTAACAATTCTAAAAAATATTTCGAATAAATGTTGCTTAATTTCTCGTGACGGATCCGAATCTGTAATAAAAAGTGGGGGTTGCTATTTAAGATTTTAAATTTACCCCCACCCCACCCCCAGGGGGTGGGTTGGAGGGTCACGTTTGGTGTTATTCGAAAGGTTTTCAAAAAATATTAAAAATCTGTTTTTTAGTTTCTCATTTGGAAGTGTATTTCGCGAGATATTAGACCGTTTCTATAATTTACCTATGGTATCAGGATAAATCGTTTTTCCCAATTATAGCGCCATCTATCCACAGTTCGAAAAAATGTCTTGAATAAAAGTTGCTTACTTCTATGCAACGAATTAAAATCTGCAAGAAAAACTGAGGGTTTCCATTTAAGATTTTAAAGTTACCCCCCACCCCACCTCCAAGGGTTGTAGTGGGGGTTGGTGTTTGGTGTCATTTGATATATTGTTGAAAATTATTGAACACGTATTTTTCAGTTTTTCGATCCGATGTTTAGTTCGCGAAATATTCGACCGTTCCACTACTTTTGGGACACCTTGTATAATATACAGTGCTAGTCAAAAGTCCGTACCCCCCCTCGTATCTTTTGATCGGTTATACATATAATAGTGAAATTTGTAGTGAGGAAATAAACGGACGTACGCTTCTTAACTAGTCATGACAGGTGACGTAATAGTGACAGATGACTTTACAGCGCCACTGTGACAGATAATTTTAAATGGGACCTTATGGCAAGTGACACCTCATTTGAAAGGTATTGAAAATATCTCTTCGGTCATACTAATTTTTTTGGGTTTAAGTTGATTTTGATTTTGGTGAATAAATGAAATAAATATAACTTTGTAGTTTCGCATTTAATTCTGAAAAATTAAAATGTCCGCCCATGGTTATTTTGTCAAAAAAGTTGACATTTTTCAGCTCTCTAGTAGTTTTTACGTCAACGTCAACCTTTTTGACAAGTAACCATAGGCGGAGGTTTGAATTTTTATTAATTAAATGCGAAACTACAAGTTTATATTATTTCATTTATTCATCCAAATGAGCTTAAACTCAAACAAAATTAGTATAGCTGAATAGGTATTTTCAATACCTATCAAACGAGGTGTCGCTTACCATAGGGTACCATTTAAAATTATCTGTCACAGTGGCGCTGTAAAGTCATCTGTCACTTTTACGTCACCTGTCATGACTAGTTAAGAAGCCTACGTCCGTTCATTTCCTTCCTCCAAATTTCACTATTATAAGTATAACCGGTCAAAAGATACGAGGGGGGGTACGGACTTTTGACTAGCACTGTATAACAAAGTTGTCTTAACGGACGCTGATGTATTTAGTGATTTGGTACATTTAAAAGTTATTTACATGCTTTAAAATATTTTTTAAATATTTATATCTTTTTCAATTTTAAAGCTCTTAAAATTATTGGGTAGGCCCGGCCTATCCTGCCTACCCCCAAAAGCCGCCACTGTGTAAATGTGTCAAGTGCCATACGATAAATAAATAAAGTTTTGTCATCACTCTTTTCCATTCTGTGGAGATGTCCATACTACATAAGCTGCTTCCTATGGTATCGAGAACCTTCTGATTGTATCCTCCTGATCTCATCGTTTCTTATGTGTTCGAGCTTGGAGATCCTACATACAGCTTCTTCTCCAGTAATCTTGTTATGTTGGTATTGTTACGTTGGTAGATTGCCATGATAATCTTGCAGGGTTGAAATGTCGAGTTGAAACACTGACTAACTTTACAACTTTATTTACGATTTACAACACAAATCAACATAAGGTTACTAAGATGTTGTTTCGCGGGGTGGTCCTTCAGGATACCCTTCTCGCAGGACGGCTCACTAGCATAGTAACGATCTAAATAATGACAATACTATAATAATAATCCTATCAATCCCTCTGTGGGCTATTTATCTCCTTTTAATTTGGACTTTGAAAAGTAAAACTATACGTGCGTCTCTACGAGGTTACACAAACAAAACTGCATTAATCAACCTTCGTTTTGTTTGCATATTTAGAAACAATATCTTTTTGTAACAACTGAAATTATTTAAAATTATATACATCTTTTGATACATATTATACATATTATACAGTAAGGAGTTTTTTCCCTTACTGTACAATCTATCTCCATAGCTTTTAATTTTGCTCTTTGTCTCTTGTCTATTATTCAGACTTCAGATCCATTAGTAAATACACACACTTTCTATAATTGTCTTATAAGTCAGACCTTTATTGTCTCATGTAATTTTATCATTCCATAATATGGAGTTCAATTCTGTTACCTAGAGAAATTTTACTATTAACGTTTCCATCCGATGTTCCTGTATTACAGAATATGACACCTATATTGTGCTTCACCAGTTGTTAGATGGACCTGGTGAATATCTCTTGTCTTCACACAAGACGGGAGCCAGCTTGTATAGTGGTTGATAAGTAGACTCTGATAGTCTTTGTCGAGTCGAAGCAAGGTGTAAATCGGCGTTGAAACGATTAATAAACGTATGGAATAATCATTTTATTATTTAACACAATCACTATTTACCATCACTGTACAAATATAATTATTGTTTACTACAAAACATACATACATTCGCTATGTAGAATTGAAAGTAAAGTGAATCGCGATTATTGAGAGTCAGGTATGTGAGTACTAAGGAGTGAGAGAATAGATAATTCGCGTGAAAAAACGAGTAATGGTAATAAGAAAATGCGAGCCGTGAAGTGAGAATGTAATCATTCGAGAGAATACATTCTGAGTAGAGCTAAAAACGCGAGCGTCTAGCCATAAGGGTGGCTAATAAGTGACTGAGAAACTAAACCCGACTAAAAGCATAAGAATTCTTCTTTTTTTCGGGTTTCGCAACAAGAGGGGAGATCAATTTATCAAAGTCCTATGCGTATATATCTAATTTAAGTTTTAGAATAAACAAAACCTCTAATGCTGTCCGGTATACACAAAGGCCTTTATTGATTTTAGGAAACATAAATCCAACAGCAAGACAGCTTATTCCACACATGGTTAAATTAGGGTATAAAAACTGTTTTTATTTTCGGCCGAACCTGTGAGAAACAGGACGTATCTTAGAATCGAAAGTTTTCATAGCGTAACGCTCTTTGTATCAAAGACTCAAAAAGGAGCCAAAACGGAAATGCAATATTTTCTCGGAGTTGGTTAGTTTGGAAACTACAAAAGGCAGATGTGTTCGTTTTGAAATAGTCAAAGATGCAATGAATTGTATTGAGATTGTATAAGCAGAAATTATAATTATCGATATGTTAGAAGATTTTTCTAACATAGATCTTTCAGGCATTGCATTGACGAGTTATTCGGCTATAACTTATATACTAAGATTAGATACTAAAAGTATAATCAGGGGCGTCATTTGATAGGGTCAGGGGGGCATTTGCCCCTCCCCTGATCCTGAAAATGACTGAAATTTACAAAAAATACATCAACTTTCATCATCATTACATCGTACAGGGTGTTTCATTGGGAAAGTAACATACGTTAACTGTAGAAAGAGGACACTTAGGCGATCTCAAAAATACCATACTTAATGGGTCTTATTCCATTAATAACAAAGATACTGGGTGTTTTATCTATTTTGCCATTTTTTTAAATGGTTCATAACTTTTTAACCACAGTGTATATTTATTTTATATTTGGCACTCAAATATCATTTAAGGTGTACAATAAATAAATTTATTTACAATTGTAAAAAATCCAGATCCGGATTAAAAAATATTGGAAAAATAATCCGACCCGAAAACAACACCCTGTACATAAAATTTTTTTAAATGGATTTTTCAGTTGAAAAGAAGATGAAAAACTAAATTCAGTGGTATAATTTGAATTTTCGGCAAAATGAATTTTCTGGTGAAATTTTGAATTTGAATTCGGAAATTAAGTGAATTGCGAGAGCTCTAAGTGGAAAAAAATTGAAATACAGCTTACAACTTGTCAACCTCACTGTATATTGATTTTATATTTAACACTCGAATATACTTCTAGGTGTCCAATCAATTAATTTATTTACAATTATAAAAAATCCAGGTCCGGTTTAAAAAATATTGTGTAAATATTCCGACCCAAAAAACATCTTGTATATTAATTTTCTTTAAAACGGATTTCGCATTTCAAAAGAGGATGAAAAACAAAATTAGTGGTATACTTTGAATTTTCGACAAAATGATTTTTCTGGTAAAATTTTTAATTTTAATTCTGAAATTATGGCAATTGCGAGAGCTCTTGTAGAAAAAATTAAAATGCGACTTAATTTTAATTAATACCATTATTTAATCTAAATTGGTAAAATGTTAATATTTTAGTGTTTTTTATTATGTGTGAAAAATAGTTTTTGGCGAGTATTCATCTTTAAATAATAAATAAATAATAAAGGGTCAATAAAGAATACATCACTTTAATCAACAAAATAGCTAAAAATTATAACAAAACAGCGAAAATTTGCAGCGCATAATCACTATTCAAAACTAAAGTACTTATTCAAAGTTACCACCATAAAAAAAAATTTTTTATACGTAGGTACGGTAAACTTTGGTAGTTAGGTACCTAGCGTCATGTGTACTGTGTACTGTGTGTGTTGAGTAAGTGTCTTGTTACATTGCAAAGTCGACGTCATTGTCTTTGCAAAGAGACGCTAATTGTATCCGAACGTCTGCGGTCCCTCCGGTGAGTACCGATCCCACAAGGACAGAAACTATTTTCATTTATTAATTTATAATAAACGAAAAATTTCTGACCCTGGTGAGATTCGAACTCATGACCATTCGGACCTTGCGATCCAAAGGTAGGCTCTCTTATCACTGAGCCACAGAGGGGGCCATCAAAAATTATTGTTATGTGTGCAAATGTTAATATTTTACCAATTTATATTAAATAATGGTATTAATTAAAATTAAGTCATATTTTAATTTAATTTCAGAATTCAAATTATATTGCCGAAAATTCAAAGTATACCACTAATTTTGTTTTTCATCCTCTTTTCAAATGCAAAATCCATTAAAAAAAAATAATATACAAGGTGTTTTTTTTTGGGTTGGAACATTTATACAATATTTTTTAATCCGGACCTGGATTTTTTATAATTGTAATTAAATTAATTGACTGGACACCTAAAAGAATATTCGCGTGTTAGATATAAAATCAATATACAGTGTGGTTGACAAGTTGTAAGCTGTATTTCAATTTTTTTTATACTTAAAGCTCTCGCAATTCACTTAATTTCAGAATTCAAATTCCAAATTTCACCAGAAAAATCATTTTGCCGAAAATTCAAAGTATACCACTGAATTTAGTTTTTTATCCCCTTTTCAACTGAAAAATCCATTTTAAAAAAATTTAATGTACAGGGTGTTGTTTTGGGGTCGGAATATTTTTCCAATATTTTTTAAGCCGGTCCTGGATTTTTTACAATTGTAAATAAATTAATTTATTGTACGCCTTAAATGATATTTGCGTGCCAAATATAAAATAAATATACAGTGTGGTCAAAAAGTTATGAACCAATTAAAAAAATGGCAAAATAGATAGAACACCTAGTATCTTTGTTATTAATGGAGTAAGACCCATTATGTATGGTATTTTTAAGACCGCCTAAGTATCCTCTTTCTACAGTTAACGTATGTTACTTTACCAATGAAACACCCTGTATAATATAATGTAT
Organism: Diabrotica virgifera virgifera; assembly: GCF_917563875.1. NCBI lineage: Eukaryota > Metazoa > Arthropoda > Insecta > Coleoptera > Chrysomelidae > Diabrotica > Diabrotica virgifera. The sequence continues at coordinate 171,219,360 of NC_065449.1, read as the reverse complement.
TGTATATATAATGCTTGCCCCCCCCCCAATCAAAATTTCAAATGATGTTCCTAAGTTATTAAACTTTGACGATTCTAGAAACTGAATTCTTTTAAGATACTTATGTTTATTTCAGTGGTGTTCATCACAAGAAGAAAGACTGTCAGTCTACGGCAATGATATCAAAAGTTCAACAGGTCCTCAAAAATGCAAAGAAAGATTTATACCCACATCATTTAATATTAACGTTCTCTATAGTACTGAAAAATACGAAACTTCGAAAGGGTTATGGCGGATGGGGCGATAGAAGAGATCATAAGTTGTGTATCGGTATGACTATAGGTGGATAGCTGATTTTATTTTTGTTATAAATTAATTAAAGTATAAAATTTTATAAATTCTTATTTTTTCTTTATATTTATTCGTATCAAATTTTTTGAATGAATGGTAAACAAAGAAGTAAAAATATACTGGCAATATGTCTTAATAACACTATATGGCGAAACCGATACTTCTAACCTTCGTTAAGACGGCACAATAATAAGAAGAAGACTATCCTGATACCTAACTAGATTTGACCGTCAACAAACGGGACAAGCAGTGGATGCCAGTCTTAGCGGAAATGGATCTGTAGTTCTATAATGCCTGGTTGCACCAACAAATCTTAAGCTCCAGCTTAGCCCAGCTCAGCTTATAAATACATAATTTTCGATTTCTACACGCCTTAACTGAGACAAAGCTTAAGATGCAATCCACGTGGCAATCCATTGTGATAAGCTGAAAACTGGTCTAAGACTCAATGGTGCAACGCGTATGTTTAGTTACTTGAGCTTAAGGCAGGTCTTAAGCTTAAGATATGTTGGTGCAACCAGGCATAAAACACTTATTGCAGGGACCCTTTGGGTGAACGTGCTAAAAAGTAAATACACTTAGAAATGGATCGTGCTTGGAGGGGCCAAACGGAGACAAAGGACTTGGCTGGTCTAGTGCAAAACATGCGTGTACCCGTAGTCGTCATCTACGTTCCCGAGAAAGATAATAGAAAAATAATAGGTGCTATTGGATATAGAAATTGAGTCAATACTCGCAATCTTAAAGTTTGAATTTTTAATAGTTGTTACACAATCATGGGGACAACCGGTTTCGGGGCTTACAATTTCTGCCTCATCATCAGACCCAGTACATAAAGTCTTCGCAGTTACAAACTACAAGCTAAAAATCACAAAAAGACAAAAATGCACACCGGGTGGTGAATCGTAAAACGGGCCATAGGAAACCCAATGTAAAATTCTAAACTGTTGAATTCCTGCTTCCCTAATTATTTTATATCAAAAGTCATGAGAAAATATTTGTAGAGGATTATAATCTGTATTAAAGTCCAAAGTTAAAATTGTTCTACGATTTAAACGCATTCCAAAATTTTGGAAGATATAACACATTTGCCACAGTAGGTATGTGTGTAAAAGTTAAGCCACACGTTACTATTTAACTGACAGTGCTCACACCATTGACTGAATAAAAGATCTTTATTATTAATACTTTCTCCACAACTGAGGGTATTTTATCAACTGTATTGTTTTTAAACAATAAATGATAAAATAAAAATATTGACAGTTCAAAAATGTGAAAATAATAAATTCATTGTGACACATTATTGCACTGTGTATGGCCTAATTTTGGGCTGAAAAGCTGAAAACTGTATTACATTTTTACAAAATTTTGGAATATGTTTAATTCGTAGAACAGTTTTAATAGTTGTTTTCAATACAGATTTCAACCCTCTACAAATAGGTTCTAATGTTTTTTGGTGTAAAATAATTAGGGAAGCAGGAATTTAAAAGTTTAGAATTTTACATTGAGTTTCGTATGGCCCGTTTTCCAATTCACCACCCGGTATATAAAAATAACTATGTCTTGATTTAAATTAAAATACATACAAAAGCAAAACAACTGTAGAGTATTGAATTTAGTAGTCTATAGAGTGTATATTGAGACATTTTGCAATTTGGAGTGACCAATCTGATGAAAATTGCTTGGTATATAATATAATATACAGGGTGTTTCATTAATAATTGTCCGTATAGTAACTGGAGAAACCTTAGCACAAAATACGAAGATTTAACCTAAAACACTTAAATAAAATGTGGTTCCTTACTGAGTTACCGGGTGTTTTATCTAAAAATTTAAAAACTATTTTTGCTCAGCATTTGGAAACTATTCGACGTATCCTTTTCATACTTGGCAGAAAGTGCAACTACTATACACCCTACTAAATTATGATAAACAAACGTTTCTAGCTACTACCAGAGAAGTACGACAGGGGATAGTGAATGTTTGACCCTTCTCAAATTCTACGCCACTGGAGGAATTACTATTTTAGTGTCATTTTTAGATTCTCCAATACTTTCTACGTAAATAATATAATCTTCATTGGTAACGATAAAGTCATTAGTTTTCGAGATATTTGAAGTTAAATATGAAACGGCACAGTTATTTTAATTAATTTATGATATGATTCACATGATTAAAATTTAAAAATTATTTGTACTCAGTACTTTAAAACTATTTGGCGTATCCTTATCATACTTGGCAGAAAGTGTAGGTACTGTACACCCTACTAAACTAAGATAAATAAACGTTTATAGCTACTACCAGAGGCGTACGACAGGGGATAGTGGCTGGTTGACCCTTCTCAAATTCTACGCCACTGACGAAATTGCTATTTTAGTGTTATTTTTTGATTTTTCAGTACTTTTTATGTAAATAATATACTCTTCATTCGTAACGATAAAATGATTAGTTTTCGAGATATTTGAAATTAAAAATGAAGCGACACAATACATTAATCAAAATAACCGTGTCGTTTCATTTTGAACTTCAAAGATCTCGAAAACTAATGACTTTATCGTTACGAATAAAGAGTATATTATTTTCATAGGAAGTATTGGAGAAACCAAAAATTGAACTAAAATAGCAATTCCGCCAGTGGTGTAGAATTTGGAAAGGGTCAGCCATTCACTTTCCCCCGTCGTACGCCTCTGGTAATAGCCAGAAACGTTTGTTTAACATAATTTAGTAGTTTGTACAGTACCTATACTTCCTGCTAAGTATGAAAAGGATACGTCGAATAGTTTTAAAATGCCGAGCAAAAATAATTTTTAAATTTTTAGATAAAACACCCTGTAACTCAGTAACGAACCACATTTTATTTAAGTGTTTTAGGTTAAATCTTCTTATTTTGTGCTAAGGTTTCTCCAGTTACTATATGGACAATTATTAATGAAACATCCTGTATAAGTACTACCATCAATCCTTAAAGTGGTTATGGGTTGAATGAGTCTTGACAAGATGGTATATGATCAAAATATACATAAAGTTATTAATAATAGGTATGTACTTTAGTCCAGAAAGCCACTGCGCATCCGCTAGGAAAAATATTCTAATTCGGATTTTTTGCACAATCTTACTCAAAAAGGACTCCTTTTAGCAAATTTTCATGTTGCCAGGACCAAAAGGTGGTCAAAAATTTTTTAAACGTTTTTTTTTGTTTTTATCCTAAAATTATTTTTTTTACATGGAAAAAAGTTTTTTTAGGTTTTTTGGATCATTCCAAACAGAAAAGGTCTTTAGTGACTTTTCTCTAAAAATGATAGTTTTTGACATATAAGCGATTAAAAATTGAAAAATTGCGAAATCGGCCATTTTTAACCCTCAAAAACTATGTGAAAAACTGAAAATTTCAATGTTGTCAAGGTAGGTAGATATTCTTTAAACATCGATTGATGAAATCCCGAAGAGTTTTTTGCAATACAATATTCAAAACTCCTTTGTTTTTTAATTGCTAATCAAGTGTGCGCGACACTATTTTCCACCGACAGTATGGTGCAAATGAAAGGAATAAATTCGTTATTTCGTAAACTGGCGAATTTAAAAAAAAATCCCGAAACAGGTCGATTTTTATTTTTAAGTTATGATATTGTGGCATATATGATATACTAGTGACGTCATCCATCTGGACGTGATGACGTAATCGATGATTTTTTTAAATGAGAATAGGGGTCATGTGCTAGTTCATTTGAAAGATTCTTCAATTCTCTATTCAGTATTATAAACATTTACATAATTATTTATACAGGGTGTCCAAAATTTTTTTATTAAATTAAATTATTTGACAAAGAAAGAAGTAGAAGGACACCCTGTATAAATAATTATGTAAATGTTTACATTACTGAATAGAGAATTGAAGGACCTTTCAAATGAGCTACCACACGACCCCTATTCTCATTTAAAAAAATCATCGATTACGTCATCACGCCCAGACGGATGACGTCACTAGTATACCATATATGCCACAATATCACAACTTAAAAATAAAAATCGACTCGTTTCGGGATTTTTCCTTAAAGTCGCCAGTTTACGAAATAACGAATTTATTCCTTTCGTTTGCACCATACTGTCGGTGGAAAATAGTGTCGCGCACGCTTGATTAGCAATTAAAAAACAAAGGAGTTTTGAATATTGTATTGCAAAAAACTCTTCGGGATTTCATCAATCGATGTTTAAAGAATATCTATCTACCTTGGCAGCACTCAAATTTTCAGTTTTTCACATAGTTTTTGAGGGTTAAAAATGGCCGATTTCGCAATTTTTCAATTTTTAATCGCTTATATGTCAAAAACTATCATTTTTAGAGAAAAGTTACTAAAGACCTTTTCTGTCTGGAATGATCCAAAAAACCTAAAAAAAACTTTTTTCCATGCAAAAATAATAATTTTAGGAAAAAAACAAAAAAAAACGTTTAAAAAATTTTTGACCACCTTTTGGTCCTGGCAACATGCAAATTTGTTAAAAGGAGTCCTTTTTGAGTAAGATTGTGCAAAAAATCCGAATTAGAATATTTTTCCTAGCGGATGCGCAGTGGCTTTCTGGACTACTTACATATCAGTGACAAAACTGTTCTACAGCTAAAGATATTCATGAAAGTCACCAGCTCCATCACACAGCAGACTAGTTTAGTAGCTCTTAATATGTGGATTATTTGTAACAATAATATCAAATCTATATTTCACATTATAACAAATAATCCACATATTAAGAGCTACTAAACTAATCTGCTACTTGATGGGGCTGGTGACTTTCATGAATATCTTTAGCTGTAGAACAGTTTTGTCACTGATATGTAAGTAGATATATACCTATTATTAATAACTTTACGTGTATTTTGATCATATACCATCTGGTCAAGACTCCATCAACCCTTAACCACTTAAGGATTGATGGTAGTGTTTGCGCCAATATGAATATATATTTCATTTATTTTAATTCGGGAACGTCTTGGCAACACAGTTCTAAGTAAGCATAATCTTCTGTCCTTTATGTTAAATCAGTCAGTCGTTAATAGACATACGGTCGGAACGTATAGTACACTTTGACAATTTTAATTTGATTTTGTGTGTGTTTTCCGTGAGACAAATTGACGATACCAGACAACATATTTTCGGTAAGTTCCCTTCTTTTATCCCATCCTTCATTTTCCTTAATGCCACCGGAAATAGTGCTTCAACATTTAACAACACGAAGAAAATCTAAGAAAATCTCGGTAAGTTATTATTATTAAATATTTTCCATTTGGTTTTCCTAAAAGCCAAAACATAATTGGTCAATTTCGAGCTTGGATATTCAGCGTAGGTTTACAGTTTGCTTTGCTTAGTTTTGTATTATTAAATAATAATATTCTTATTTAGAAACAAATTGTTCGGTAAAATTTAATGTCGGCACGTATCGGAAAAAAAACTCTGTGATAACTTTTTGCTGATTTTTGTATTTGTATCGTTTTTGTTTCTCGGAACAACTTGGGCTTCGAGCGTGAAAGAAGTTAGGTTTTTAAATATTTGCGGTGTTGTCAAACGTGAATATTTTTCGACTCAATCGGTTACGGAAAAATTCGGATGTATGAATAAAAATTATTTTGTAAACAAATACTAAATTTGATTCACGGTTCTAAACAAAATAAATAGTTTGCATAATAACTGCCCGGAAGGCTTGTTTTTTAACAAATCTCTATAATTAATTAATTTTATTCAAAATTTATACTCAGACCTGGTTTGTTATATGCTACAGTTTTCTTAAAGTAGACTTTGTTTTTTTTCTGATTTTGCGGATTGATTTCAGTAACAATGACTACTTACGAAAGGCAATTTAAAATATTAACGGCTAAAAAAGAAACGCTTTATACAATCATTCAGACTTTATATGACTTATCGAAAAACTTAACTACGGATAACACCATTAAAAAATTCACAAACTTGTATCAGTCGATGGATTCGACAAGGACAGAAATTCTCGAAATTTTGGATGAAATCAACGCAGTCGGGTTTGACGTTGATGAAAACTATAAACCAGATTTTCAGGTGATGTCTGTTATTAACGAAATGTGTTGTGAAGCAAGGGCGGCTTATACAAAATTAAAACCAAGCACCAATATTGTAAATCCAACTTTACAGCAAAGTACACAACAACAGTGTAATGTACACAGTCTTTTGCCAAAAATCACTATTCCAGATTTCCACGGGGAAACAAAGGAATGGGAAACTTTTTATTCGATTTACAAACCATTGGTACACGATAATTTCCAGCTGACGGATGCAGATAAGGCTCGGCTTTTGGTTTCACATTTAAAGGGATCGGCCCTTAGTATTTGTGCGGGAATACTACTTCTGGGGATAATTATGACACGTTATGGAAAGCACTTTTAGAAAAATATCATAATAAAAGGTTGTTAGCAAACACTTATTTACAACAAATTTTTAATTTTAAATCCTTGCAATCGGAATCTGAAAAAAATCTAAACAGTTTTTTAGAAATCTTTGACGCCTCGGTTAATGCCTTAAAAAAGTTGGATGTCCCGGATTTAACGGATTTTATTTTACTTTATCATGCACTTTCAAAACTGGACAGGGAAACGGTAAAATCTTTTGAAAATCACATGCGCGGAACGGTTATTCCTACTTACACGGATTTAATTAAATTTGTTAAGGATCAAACAAAAATTTTGCATAATAGTGACTCACAAGAGGCTAGCTCCGGTGGCTATCATAAAAATAAAAATTCGAAATCATTTTTTGTAAGCCAGCATGAGAATAAAAACAATAACAGAATGCCTTTTTGTGTTTTATGTAAAAAATCGTCACATTTTTTGGGTAGGTGTGATAAATTTAAGGCTATGAATCCTACACAAAGGTACGATTTGGTAAAAAATAATAATTTATGCTTTCTGTGTTTTTCCCAGTCACATGGTGTAAGACAGTGCTTAAAAAGACCGTGTGCCCAGTGTGCCAAGAATCATCATTTTCTTTTATGCGCAGGAAAACCGGAAATAAGGGGCGCGAAAGAAAATAATCAAAATAATCAACCAAATTCTGGTGTCGGTATTCCAGAAACGGGTTCCAATAACCACAATTCGGGTTCAGTTAATTGTGCGTTTCAAAATTCTAGTTTTTTGAGTAGAAATCAGGAAAAAACGGTTCTATTAGCAACGGTAACGGTATGTGTGTTAAATAGTCCTTTACAAAATGCAACGGCGCGGTTTATTTTGGACAACGGTAGTCAGTGTAATCTTTTGACCACGGAATGTTGTAAAAAACTAGGTCTTAGATATACAAAAATTAATTCTTCGGTACAAGGTTTGGGACAAAACTCTCAGTCGGTAAGGGGAGTAACGGACATTATTATCGCTTCGCGTTTTGATCAGACTAAAAAATACGATGTTCAAGCTTTAGTTATTGATCATATTACAGATAAATTGCCAAAAACGAAATTAAATTTGCAAACTTTATCGGAATTTAAAAATTTACAATTAGCGGACGATAAGTTTTTTGAACCTAAATCAATCGATGGCATAATCGGTGCGCAGTTTTTTCCTATTCTTTTCGGCGGTAATCGGATTTTGAGTTCTTCAGGTTTAGGGGCGGCTTTAGAAACAACGTTCGGGTATGTTATTATGGGTCAGGTGGATACGGAATATTCCACTCCCATAAATTTGCTCACTTTAAGGGAAGAAACATCGATTGAACAAATTTTGACAAAATTTTGGGAATTAGAGCAGGTTCCAAAACGGGAAATTCCGGATTTAGACGCTATAGAATGTGAAAATATTTATAAAACCACGGTTTCCAGGGATATATCGGGCCGGTTTACTGTTGCATTACCTTTTAAAAGTTCACCAAAAAATTTGGGAAATTCAAGGGTTTCGGCGGAAAATCGGTTAAAAACCTTGGAAAAACGGTTAACAAAATCGGACAGCTTGCGTGCGGATTACAATAAAATTATGCAGGATTTTTTGGATCAAGGATACTTAAATTTATTGGAAAAAGAAGATTGTGACTTATCCTATTATATTAGTCATCACCCTGTAATAAAATTAGAGAGTTTAAGTACACCTATACGTATCGTATTGGATGCATCTTGCCCTTCAGACAGTGATGTCTCTTTGAATGATTTATTGCATAGCGGGCCTAAACTGCAGGCGGACATATGCACTTTATTAATAAATTTTCGGCTTTTTCCAGTAGCATTGAGTTCGGATTTAAAAAAGATGTTTTTACAAATAAAATTAGTACAAGATCACTGGCGGTTTCAAAGAATATTATGGAGATTTGATCCAAACGAGGAAATAAAAATGATAAAAGAAAACAAACAATGTAAAACACAGCTTAAGAAATTACGGCCATTTTTACAAGACGGTTTACTTATGGTGGGGGGACGACTTAATAATTCATCCCTTAGTTTTTCGGGAAAACATCCACTAATTTTACCGGGAAAAGAAACGTTAGTTGAACGGATTGTTGATTTTTATCATATAATTCATATGCATACGGGGGCATATTTGCTTGAAGCTTTATTGCGTCAAAAGTATTGGATTCTTGGGGCAAGAAATCTTATAAGAAATCGGGTTTTTAAATGCAATCGTTGTTTTAGAAATAAACCGAAAATTTTGACACCGCTCATGGCAGATTTACCGGTATCGAGGGTTACTGCTACTAAACCCTTTTTACACGTAGGGGTTGACTATTTTGGGCCAATAAATATTACATTAGGTAAAAAACGTAATGCGGCGGTTCATAAATCGTATTGTTTATTAGCGGTTTGTTTAAGCACAAAAGCGGTTCATTTAGAATTGGTGAGTTCTTTAAGCACACCACATTTTATGCAAGCATTTAAAAGACTTTTAGCAAGAAGGGGCCCATGCAAGGTTTTGTATTCTGATCAGGGATCATCTTTTGTTTGTGCGAAAACGGTTTTAAGTGAAATTAATCGGTTTGCTAGTTCGGAAGAATATCAAAATGCACTGTTATGTGAATTAAATTTGAACGGTGTGGAATGGAAATTTATAAGTCCACAAAGTCCGAGTCACGGGGGTCTTTGGGAAAGTAATGTAAAGAGCGCTAAGTCGCATCTCTATAAGGTCATAGGGGATCAGTTGTTAACATATGAAGAGTTAAATACTCTATTAATTCAAATAGAGGCAATCTTAAATTCGAGACCTCTTTGTCGTCGACCAACTGATTCATCTCAAATATCGGTATTAACTCCATCACATTTTTTAAATTTAACACCGTTAGGAAGTTTGCCGGCCGACGATTTAACAGATTTAAATATAAACCGGTTAGATAGGTTCCAGTTAATCGATCGAATGGTGCAAGATTTCTGGAAAAGGTGGCGTTTGGAATATTTGACTACCTTACAAACTAGAGAAAAATGGAATATAGATTTGCCTAATGTTAAAATCGGAACGGTTGTTATTTTAAAGGTAGACAATGTACCTACACTTTGTTGGCCGTTGGCCATTGTTACTGGGGTTCATCCGGGTAAAGACGGAGTTGTTAGAAATGTTACTGTAAAAACTTCGAAAGGGACATTTACACGACCAGTTTTGAAGTTATGCCCTCTTCCGAATCAATAAATTTACAGTAATATCTTTTGTATATAGTTATAGGTATTTTTCATTAGAATTTATTTATTTTTTTTCGATTATTTTTTTTGAGTTACGGTAATTAACTCTGAAAATTTTGGTATATTAATTTATGCCTGGTCCTTTGAGTATTTATTTGGAACTAGTTTTTTTTTTATTGTGTTTTCGGCACAAATTGCATACAGATTTGGCTGAAAAATGGGTTTTTCAGGGCGGGGGCTATGTTTGCGCCAATATGAATATATATTTCATTTATTTTAATTCGGGAACGTCTTGGCAACACAGTTCTAAGTAAGCATAATCTTCTGTCCTTTATGTTAAATCAGTCAGTCGTTAATAGACATACGGTCGGAACGTATAGTACACTTTGACAATTTTAATTTGATTTTGTGTGTGTTTTCCGTGAGACAAATTGACGATACCAGACAACATATTTTCGGTAAGTTCCCTTCTTTTATCCCATCCTTCATTTTCCTTAATGCCACCGGAAATAGTGCTTCAACATTTAACAACACGAAGAAAATCTAAGAAAATCTCGGTAAGTTATTATTATTAAATATTTTCCATTTGGTTTTCCTAAAAGCCAAAACAGGTAGTATATATTATAAATATTATATACCAAGCAATTCACATCAAATTGGTCACTCCCAATGGCAAAATGTCTCAATATACACTCTACAGCAGGGGTGAGCAAATACTTTTAAGCGCGGGCCAAAATGAAATTTTCAAAACGCCTCCTGGGCCGTAGGACTATACCGCGTACATACGTTGTACACACGTGACTGATTTTAGTGCAGTTTTTCCTGCCCAAGAAATTTTTTTGACAAAACTACTATAAGTATCATTTTAAAGAATTTAGACAAAGAAATTTAACCGTTAGTGCACATATTTTTTTTGATGCACATGCGGACAATTTGTGTCCAGTAAAATATGTTACGTAATTTTTAAAGAAATATGGTCCATTATATTAAGTCCTAACATCTAGTTATCCAGATAGAAAATAAATATATTAAATAAGTGGACAAAATTAAATACTTAGGAGTCTGTACCGAAATTCGATTCGAAAAAAGATTCGAGCAAGCAACAGCAGCCTTTTTGAAGATGAGGAAATTTCTGACTAACCAAAGACTCAATCTGCAAATTCGATATGGGATGCTAAAATTTTATATCCACTCTATCCTTTTTTATGGTGCCGAAACTTGGACTGTTAATGTTGACTTAATGAGAAAGCTGGACACTTTTAAGATGTGGCTTTTAGGAGAATTTTGAAAATACCATGGACCGATCATATTATTACGAACGAAATGGTGTTGCACATAATGGGAAGAGACAGAACTTTTCACCACCATTAAAAGAAGAAAGACAGTATATTTGGAGTACATACTTAGAAATGATAAGTACAAGTTGTAACTGATTATGAAGGATAAAATCGAAGGAAAAAGGGGTCCTGGTAGACGATAAATATCCTGGCTGAAAAACATTTCCGACTGGACCGGGTTAAACACACAGATGCTTTTAAGAAAAACAGAAGATAGAGACGAATTTGCAATGGTTATAGCTAACCTTCATTAGAGGAGTCAGCACTAGAATGAGATATTAAAATGGTCACTAATAAATAAATCAGTTATCTAATGAAAGATATTATTGTGTCATTTATTTATGTCTTAAGAATACAAATGAATTTATATTGATATTATACGCACACAATACTGTTGATTTCAACAAAATCGCATGAGATTAAAAAAAATTGCTTGCGGGATTTTTCAACGGGCCGGATAAAGTACGCAAAAGGACCGGATCCGGCCCGCGGGCCGGCTTATGCCCACCCCTTCTCTACAGACTACTAAATTCAATACTCTACAGTTGTTTTGCTTTATACAGGGTGATTGATTAGTAGGGTAAAGCTCAATAGCTCCGCTATAGTAATAGATAGCAATAAAAGTTAATAACAAAAATTTTAGCCACTTTTGAGCTTCACATTACAAAATTAGTTAGAATGTTACAGGGTGTTCGATAACACAGTGGCAGACCAAACTTATGTTTTTTTTAAATGGAACACCCTATATTTTATTTTAAATTCGAAATCCTGTTAACTTCTCCATCACAAAAATATAAAGGTTTGTTATGTTATATATACAGGGTATTTGCAAAGTTATAACCAATTTTATATGAAAATCGTAACAAGTTCAACTCCCTGTATAAATAAAAATAAGCAAAACAACAATGGTTTATTAATGCCATATTTTTTAACGTATTGTCAAAATTTTCAAGAATGGTCGATATTGCTAATTTTCTTTATATCAAATACAGGGTGAGTCAAAACGCAAGTACATTATTTTCTCAGTAATTTTAAATGAAACACCCTGTATTTTATATCATTATTGAAAAGTACCATTACCGTACTTTAATTTTTATATAACATTCCTTATGTCTAAATTTATTAGTTTTCGAGATATTTTCATTTTTCAATGGACCAGTAGCGTGGCCACCCAAATCACCAGAATTTAATAAACTGGACTGATTTTTTTGGGGTTATGTTAATAACGAAGTTTATAAAATACCTCCAACAACAAGGGATGAGATGAAAAATAGAATACAAAGTGTATTTCGATGTGTTAATTTACAAATGCTCCGTAGAGTAAGTAGCTCATTCAATGATCGTTTTTAGGCGTACATAAATGTGTTAGGAGATCATTTTGAACACCTTATGTAATTAAATATTAAAAATATTTTGTTAAAAGTAGCTTTTAATTTTTTCAAACATGTTTTTTTGCAAAATGTACGAGTATTACTGATAAATTATGTTTCGTTCTTTATTTGTTACATTGTTACATTTACATACAAAAGTAGTGTTTCATTGTCTTCACAAAATATTGTATTTTGTGTTTGTGTGTTTTTTCTAAAATTTATTACTAATTTTCTTTGTTTATTTGTTGCATTTACATAAAAAGATATGTTGCATGTAGTGGTTGTGTTTTTGTTTGTAAAATGTATTACCTAATAATAAATTATTTTTATTTCTTTATTTGCTTCAGTGTTACATTGATTACCGGATTGATAATCGGTAATCTTTAATAGGGCTTTTCATCGATTGTCATTTGTTTCGAGCTTCTGTCATGTGTCACATAATATTAATATATCTACGTCATACGTTATTGGTATATACCATGATACAAACCAAAAACGTATGACGTAGATATATTAATATTATGTGACACATGACAGAAGCTCGAAACAAATGACTGTGAATGAAAAGCCCTATTGTCAATTCAGTCATGGCTTACTTAAAATTTAGATAAATTTATACAGTTTAAAGGCGGGTTGACATTAAGGCGGGTTGACATTACTAGTGAATAACGAACGTGGCTCACGCTTACGTATTTTGCCCCTGCTATTGTTAGATATTTTATTATCTATTTCAAAACTCGAGCAGTATATTTGTATCTATGCATTGCATAAATACAAATATACTGCTCGAGTTTGAAAATAGGTAATAAAATATCTAACAATAGCACGGGCAAAATACGTAAGCGTGAGCCACGTTCGTTATTCACTAGTAATGTCAACCCGCCTTAAATCAGTCCAGTTTATTAAATTCTGGTGATTTGGGTACCACGCTACTGGTCCATTGAAAAAGGAAAATATCTCGAAAACTAATAAATTTAGACATAGGAAATGTTATCTAAAAATTAAAGTACGGTAATATGTTACTTTTCAATAATGATATAAAATACAGGGTGTTTCCATTTAACATTACTGAGAAAATAATGTACTTGCGTTTTGACTCACCCTGTATTTGATATAAAGAAAATTAGCAATATCAATAATTCTTAAAAATTTTGACAATAAATAAAAAATATGGCATGAATAAACCATTGCTGTTGTACTTATTTTTATTTATACAGGGAGTTGAACTTGTTACGATTTTCATACAAAATTGGTTATAACTTTGTAAATACCCTGTATAACAATACAAACCTTTATATTTTTGTGATGGAGAAGTTAACAGGATTTCGAATTTAAAATAAAATATAGGGTGTTCTATTTAAAAAAAAACATAAGTTAGGTTTGCCACTGTGTTATCGAACACCCTGTAACATTCTAAGTAATTTTGTAATGTGAAGCTCAAAGGTGGCTAAAATTTTTGTTATTAACTTTTATTGCTATCTATAACTATAGCGGAGCTATTCAGCTTTACCCTACTAATCAATCACCCTGTAGTATGTATTTTAATTTAAATCAAGACATATAGTCGGAGAGATAGAAGCGGATTTTGTGCGTGATAAGTAATATGGAAAAACTATACGGGGATATGTTGAATTAGTTTTGTACATGACTTTCACCAACGGCCGGAAACCAGAGTTGGGGCCGAGTGTAGTTATAAGGGGTCAAAGTCGCGGATTTTATCATTTTTTTTATGACGCTCATGATCGAGATAGTGCACCAAAATTTGGGAATAAGTAGGTCATGACGTACCTAAGTAAAATCTCTAGGGGCTCAGAGCTGCGTGGCCGATAAAGGGGTGGGGGTAGGGGTGAATATAAAAAATATAAGGGGTTTTTTGCGACGTTCGTGATTGAGATAGTGGACCAAAATTTGGGAATAAGTAGATCATGACATTACTAAGTAAAATCCCCAGAGCCGGAAACCAGAGTTGGGGATGAGGGTAGTTATAAGGGGTCAAAGTCGCCGTTTTTATTATTTTTTTTGTGACGCTCATGATCGAGAGAGTGCACCAAAATTTTGGAATAAGTATAGGTCATGAGGTAACTAAGTACAATCTCCAGGGGTGGAACGCTGCGTGGCCGATAAAGGGGTGGGGGTAGGTGTGAATATAAAAAATATAAGGGGTTTTTTGCGACGTGCTAGATTGAGATAGTGCACCAAAATTTGGGAATAAGTAGATCATGACTTAGCTAAGTAAAATCCCCAGAGTCGGAAACCAGAGTTGGGGATGAGGGTAGTTTTAAGGGGTCAAAGTCGCAGTGTGTATTCTTTTTTTTGTGACCCGGCACAACATTTGTCCCCCACGCAGCGTTCCGCCCCTGGAGATTTTACTTAGTAATGTCATGATCTATGTACTTATTCCCAAATTTTGGTGCACTATCTCGATCACGAACGGCAAAAAACCCCCATATATTTTTATACTCACCCCTGCCTACCACCCCTTTGTACCCCAAGCAGCGTTCCGCCCCTGAAGATTCTACTTAGTTACGTCATAACCTACTTACTCCCAAATTTTGGTGCACTATCTCCATCATGAGCGCCACAAAAAAAATAATAAAAACCGCGAATTTAACCCCTTATAACTACCCTCGTCCGCTACTCTGGTTTCCGCCTCTGGGGATATTACTTAGTGCACTATCTCAATCACGAACGTCGCAAAAAACCCCTTACATTTTTTTATATTCACCCCTGCCCCACCCCTTTGTCGACCACGCAGCGTTCCACTCCTGGAGATTTTACTTAGTTACGTCATGACCTACTTATTCCCAAATTTTGGCGCGCTATCTCGATCATGAGCGTCACAAAAAAAAATAATAAAAAACGGAACTTTGACCCCTTATAACTACCTTCCTTCCCCACTCTGGTTTCCGGCTCTGAGGATTTTAATTATTTATGTCATGGTTTACGTATACCCAAATGTTGGTGCACTATCTCAGTCACGAACGTCGCAAAAAAACCCGTTATATTTTTTATATTCACCCCTACCCCCACCCCTTTGTCGGCCACGCAGCTTTGCTAGATATTTTACTTAGGTACGTGATGACCTATTTATTCCCAAATTTTGGTGCACTATCTCGATAGTAGAAGAACAAGGCGGATTCCGCGCACCGTGGGAAAAAAGTGAGCCAGAATCGGTATAACGATTCTCGCGCACGATGAGCCAGAATCGGCATACCGATTCTCGCGCACCGTGGGAAAATTCTGGTCCAGAATCGGCATACTGATTCTCGGCCATCGTGATACCTATCCATCAGGGTCCTTGGCTCGTTGAATGTAGAAGAAGTAAAAGACCAACAATGACCAGAGGATCGTAAGAAGATTGTTGATTTTGAAAAGGCAAGAGGCAACATGTAAAGTACATGGCAATGGCCCATTCTGAACATGTATAAAAATGCTATATAATCGTCATCATGACAATGGCCCATTCTGAACATATATATAAAAATGCTATATAATCATCATCATGACAATGGCCCATTCTGAACATGTATAAAAATGTGAAATGCTATACGATTATCATATATAGGGCTGAAAATATAATATTTGTACAAAATTACGAAAAATCAAATATTTTGAATTATTTACAAAAATATTTTAAATAACAAGTTGTTGTTTATCAACATTCCGGATGTGGATGGTTGATAAGGAAAGAGTGCAGACGTTATTTTTGCAACAACAGGAAACCGCTAAAGATATGACAAACCACAATGCTAGAAGTCCGGATGTAGTCAGATGATAACATGTAACCAAAGATATTAGTATTATAAACTGTTATCAGTTTCCGGTAACCACAATAACATATTTTTACAGGAAATGTGTTATCGTGGTTAACGGAAAAAATATGTTATTGTACGGAAAATAAGTTGAGACAAAAACAAATCCTTGACATTGCCAAAACGGCATTACAGCATATCTTCTTTGCTAATGATCCGACTTTGACGTATGGGGTGTCAAATGAAAGCGGTGGCGACACAGAAGCCAACTGTCAATTCTTCTTCTGTCATCGTTCAACATTAACTGTCAATTCTTCTTCTTCTTTTCCGTATAGTGCCTAACAGAACGTGACGTGAATGATGTTACGTGAATGACGTGTCATTTACGTGACGTGAATAACGTGACGTGAATAACGTGACGTGAATAACGTGACGTGAATAACGTGACGCGAATGACGTGACGTGAATGACGTGACGTGAATGGCGTGACGTGAATAACGTGATCTGATGGTTTCTAATGGCCTCTAATGGTCTCTGCTACACTCTATTCCCTAATGGTATAGGCTATTTATCTTTAAACCATCCTAACAGTGTACCTCTTTAACGTGACATTTGAACGCGAATGATGTGCCATTTACGTGACATTCGACGCAGGAGGTGTGCTCCAAAGTTGGAATTTATTGAGACATTTCACGCAGAACATGATCAGTACTAGTATGAATCCCATCGAGTACATACATAGGGTAATGGAATTTCAAAGTAAACTCTACCTATTAAATAAAGACATTAAATCATATGAAGATTTAAAACAAATTAATAGGCAATTCGATATCTGCATATTGAGGGGAAAACGTGGAGGTCCAAAGAGCAGCAGCAAGGCCTTTACGCTTTTAGAAAACTACCACAAGCTACATATCCGTTAAGACGTATTCAGCCTACACCATGGGGGCCAGCAACAGCGAGAATGTGAAAAGTGAAATAGACAATGTCTTTCTAATTGTTGAAAAATGTGATAGGTTGATGTTCCAAAGATTGTACCAAATCATGGTTAGATTAATGACGTAACGTGCCATCAATTAGTAATAGTAATAAACGTAGTAATTATGTTGTATTTTTGTTATTTTCCTTAGCTACCCCATCATACCCCCCTTCCCCTATAGGGACAGAGAAGTTTTCATTCGAGATTCAGAAAATCACATTTACGGCCCTCGATTATTATCAGTCGGAATCCCGCAAGGTTCAGTCCTAAGTCCAGTACTTTTTAATATCTATACTGCAGAATTGCATGACATGTTAAATGAAACAAATAATACAATTAAAATCATTCAGTATGCAGACGATTTCTGTATATACAGCAGCCGTAAATCATATAATGAGTGTTTATGCGATTTGGAACTGATAATGCAATGTGTAAAAAGATGGTCTATGACTTTTAATTTCACGTTATCCCCTGAGAAATCTAGCATCACCTTTTTCACTAGACATAGGTTAAGTTCCCCTACCAGTATAAATTTAAGTAATGTTGATATTAATGTATCCTCTCACCATAAGTATCTGGGCGTGGTTTTGGACAAAAAACTAACCTGGACACTCCATGTGAATCACATTATCAACAAATGCGAAAAAGGTTTAAACATGCTTCGTTGCATACGTAAAGCTAGATGGGGTGCCGACCCAAAGATAGCATTAATGTTCTATAAATCGTATATTCGGTCAATCATTGATTATGGATGCTTTTTATATGGTTCATCGTCAAAATCTAATTTATCAAAAATCGATCATATTCGATAATATTTTTCGAGATATTCGCGCTTGAAAGTAACCGTTTTTCGATGAAAAAATCGACTTTTTTAGAGGGTTTTCTGAGAATACCTCGAAAAATATGCATTTAATCAAAAAAACTGTAGATATCAAAATTGTATCATTTAGTAACACAAACAAAATTCTTTTTCTGTAATATCTTTAAGACTAATACAAACCGAGATACGGCATGTTAAAAGTTAGCTTTCTTCGTCAAATGCATAATTTGAAATATTCAAAGTAAAATAACGGAAAAACTTTGCATTTTTCGAGGAAAACTTACATAATCTTTTTTCAAGTATACAGTTAGGCCTTTCAAAAAATAATAATAAAAGTTCCTAGCCTGAAAATTAAGCGATTTATGATCAAAAAAAGTTCGGTACCTGCTTTTCTCTATGAAAAAAATCAGTGAAAAAAACCCCTAACTACCCTCCTAATTAAAAATTGGTCTTCACCTTTCTGTAATTCCTTTTATATTTGTATTATCAATACACCCAAGAAGTTTGACCTATTTAAAAGGCATAATTTTAGAAAAATTGGAGTTTAAAGAAAAATTCATTTTTTGGAATTTCCCGTTTTTCACCTTTTACTTCAAAATATCTCCGAAAATACTGGAGAGATACGAAAAAAATGATAGACTACTAAATTGTAACTTTTTTAATAACAAATTCCTTTGTGCATGGATTTTCATTACAGTAAACAGTTAACGAGATATAGCTGTTTAAAACCTCTATTTACGAGCAAACACCCCCTTATTCGAGCCCTTTAAACCCACCCTAATTAAAAACTAAGAGATCTTACGGAATTTAGTTTACACAATCTTATAGTTCTTTAAAAATCCTACAAAGTCATTTTTGAAAAAACTTTTTATCGCCAAAAATGAAGGAGCTATGTTTATAAAACGAATTTTTTTTCGAAAAATTCGGATAGTCCGCTTATGGATAATTTTCAATGTATGTATAATACCACAGAACCGGTTCGTATACTGGAAGATGATTAAATAACTATTTGTATTTGTACATATTTGTAAATTCGCATTTTTGTGTAAATAAATGTTTTTGTAATTCTTTAATTCTACTTTTTTTTCTGTATAGATTTATTAAAATATCTACTTATAAAAACTAATGTTATTAACGCCCGGTTTCATAATCAACTTAAAGTGAACATTAACTAAAGTTCACTTTAACGTTGACATTTACCCATATGAATTCCATTGACAAGGGTACCAACTTAAAACTTAAAGTTCACTTTAACTGATTATGAAACCGGGCGTAAGGGTGGTTTTTAAGGGTTGAAATATTATGATATTATATCCCAAAGTATAAAACAATCATTATTTAACCAATCAAAACCAAATTTTACCCATATTAAAGTTTACAATGTTTTATATAATTTTTGACTATAAGGGGTAGTTACACCCCTAAAAATATTCAACGCCCTTAAGCATGATATAGAATATGAAATACAGGGTGAGATGATCCTAATCTCAAATTTTTATGTAAATCGATGCAAGCCGAAATTATTCTTTTAGGATAAGTAAAGTTTTTTGTATATATAGCTCCAACAAGGGTGGTTTTAAGGGTTGAAATATTATGATAGTATATCTTAAAGCATAAAACAATCAGTACGTAACTTATAAGAACCAAATGTTGACAAAATTAAAGTTTCAAATTTTATTTTATAATTTTTTACAATTAGGGGTACTTTTCACCCTTAAAAAACCAACAGTGTACAACGGCTCAATATAGAAAATGAACTAGAGGGTGAAATGAGCTTAATCCCAAATTTTTGTACAAATCGATGCTGGACAAAAAAATTGCGAGGTCTTGCCATTTTTTCAGCTTCATTTCCTCGACTACATAGTTTAATGCTAAACAATCAGTTTAGTTCACTCTCGAATTTGGCGGTTCCAAGTTTGCAATCCATTCCTGAGACAAAATTTTGAATGCGAGAAAAACGACCAATCGCGGTAAACGTAGGATACCGTTAACTGTCATTCTACTATTAATAGCGACTAAAATTGTTGATGAATTTGGTGACAATGTCACATATGATAGAACATAAAGAACAGAGAATTTTTCGAGGAGTGACGAGTGACCCTACCAGACCCTACTGATTCTTTAGCATTATACTGTGGCAATAGTATGTATGATATGAGAGTTGGATATTAACGAAATTTAAAGATTGGTGAAAAACTAAGAAGTGTGAATTTAGATCCCTAACACTGTAACACTGATATTTATCCGTATATTCATAAAATGATGTTCAACAAGATGATGCTGCCCATTTAATAAATAAAATGGCATGTAAGTAATAAAAATGTATTAACAAAAATACTTACACATTAAAACTGTTTTCATAGCATAATACGCCTTTCCGTTCCTAATCATCATCATCATCATCATCATCATCACGTAGCGCTACAACCCTGGGTGGGTTCTGGCTGACTGTACAGCTTTCTTCCAATTTGTTCGGTCTTCCATCAACCTTCCAATTTTTCGGAGATCTGCTTGGATGTTATCTCTCCATCGCATTCTGGGACGTCCGAGTGGTCTTTTGCCTGTAGGAATCTCCTCCCACATCAGTCTTATAAGTCTCTCGTTATGAAGTCTGTGCACGTGGCCTGCCCATCTTAGTCGCTGTGATTTAATTTCTTGGACACTATCGCTGCCATTGTCGAGTTCTTTTAATTCGAAGTTGGTTCTGATCCTATACTGGTTTGTGTTAATGTCGTGGTGAGGTTCGAAAATTTTTCTAAGTATTTTTCGTTCAAAACGTCTGAGCTTTTCTTCGTTTGATTTGGTCATGGTCCACGTTTCGCAACCATATGTTAGTACAGGTCTGACGATGGATTTATAGATTTTGATCTTGGAACTTCCTGTAAGATTTTTTGATTTTATAAGCTTATCCAGTGCGAGTAGACAGCGATTTGCTGATTGGATTCTTTCTTTTATTTCTTCAGTAACATCGTTGTCAGCTGTGATTACGGCCCCCAGATACTTAAAACGTTGTACTCTTTCGAAATTAAAGGTGCTGACCGTCACATTTTGTCCTATCCTGTCTCTTCGTGTCGTTCTATTTATACACATATATTTCGTCTTCTCTTCATTAATCCTCAGCTCTACTTCGCTTGTTGCTCCTTCCACCTTGTTGAAAATGGCTTTTGTGGATAGGATGGAGTCTCCAACGAGATCAATGTCATCTGCGTATGCTAGTAATAACCTTGAACCGATAGCAGTTCTGTTTTTATTTAGGCCGACCTCATGGCTTTCTCTAATACAAAGTTAAAAAGTAGTGAAGATAACGCATCACCCTGTTTGAGTCCATTGTTGATTTAGAAGCTGTCAGACAGTTTATTATTTACGCTTACTTTTGATATTCCACCCTCCATACAGACTTTAGTCATCTCATCTGAATAAGTTTCTGTGGTATTGAGAACTCCGCCATGGCATTCCATACTTGGCTTCTTTCTACGCTGTCATATGCCTGTCGAAAGTCTATGAAGAGATTGTGTATGGGTCTGTTATACTCCCATCCCTTTTCTAGAAGCTGTCTCAGCGTGAATAATTGATCTATTGTGGATCTGTTTGCCCTAAAACCGGCTTGATATTCTCCTAGGACATTTTCAGCATAAGGGGTTAGTCTACTAAGAATGATGTTTGAGAGGATTTTATATGCCGTGTTTAAGAGTGAAATTCCTCTGTAATTCGCGCATTTTGTTTTGTCCCCTTTTTTTGTGGAAGGGCACTATGATGTTTTCCTTCCATCTTGCTGGTATCCTTACTTCTAACCATATCTGTGTTATTAATTGATGAATTTGGCGATGTAGTGTTTCTCCACCATATTTCAGAAATTCTGCTGGTATCTCGTCCGTACCCGGCGCTTTGTGAATTTTCAGCTTATTTAAGGCCCTTCGGGTTTTTTCAAAAGAGGGCATGTTTCAAAAGAGGACATTTTTCTACGGGCATGTCTGCTGTTATATAGATCTCTTCTTTGTGCTGTTCTTCCTGTATGATGTTTAGAAGGTCCCTGAAACACCCTTTCCATTCTTCTGTTAATTCTTTATTGTCGATTATCATATGGCCTTGATTGTCTCTCAGTGTATGGATAGAATTGGTTCTATGTCCTCTTTTCTCAGTGAAGATTGCTTTATAGAATTCTCTAGAGCCTGGTTTGGGTCGCTCTCTCCATAGCTTCATATTTTTGCTGTTCGTAGTTTCTTTTCTTTGTGAGTATCATTTTTCTTGTTTCTTTTCGGCAGTCGTCGTATTCCTTTTTACTTATGTCTCTTTGTAGTTGTATCCATGTCTTCCTTACTGTTTGTCTTTTTTCCAGCTGTTTCCGACATTCATCGTCATACCATGTTTTTGCCCTCTTCTGCCTACTCCTTCCAAAGATCTTGTCAGCTGTCTTGGTTATTATTTCGGCAGTCGTTTCCCACAGCTTTTCTATATCATTGTAAACTGTTTCACAGTTTAAGGTTTGTTCAAGTTGTTCTATATATTTTTGATGTTTCTCTGTGTTCTGCATTTCGTCCATGTTCCATTGTGGGTTCATTGTTGTTTTCTTGTATCTGTTGTTTTCTTGTATCTATTGTTGTTCTTAATGGCCACTCATTTCTATTTTCTAGGTCTTTTTCCCTAAGACTTCTGTTAGACATCGCCTTAGCGATGCCCTTCTTCTATTTTGTTGCAGATCTTCCTCGTTTGCATTTCTCTATTAAGGTCCATTCTAATATTTTTTGGAGGGTTCTGCTTTCTTCCATTTTAGACCTGCATCCCGTGTACCAAAACAAGTTGATTAATAGCAAGCTGAAAATTTGTTAATAGCTTAACGGTGTCTAGTCGGACAAACTTTGACGTATGGGAATACTGGAACAGGGGAAGTTTTAATTGTGAAACATGTTAAAAATTTGGAACGTCAGACTACGAAAACGTTCCATGTATTTTATCGGACAGAACTTCCAATTGATATGTTACCATTTCATTAAACTCTCATGAAAAAATCAGACTGGTATTTATCACCAACTGGGCATTTTAATGAGTGGAACACGAAGAACGTGTTCAATAACAGGAATTATATTGGTGATAAAATAGCAGTCTGATTTTTGCATAAGAGTTTAATCTCTGTTCGGAGGGTTTAAGTCTGTTCTGTCGGACAAAATAAACGTGCCGTTTTCGTGGTGTGACCGTTCCAAATTTTTAAACTGTTCCACAATTACAACTTCCCCTGTTCCAGTGTTCCCGTACACAAAAGTTTGTCTGACTAGACACCGTTAACCTATTAACAAATTTTCAGCTTGCTATTAATCAACTTTTTTTGGTACGCGGGATCCAGGCCTATTTGTTTGACGTGTCTGTACCATACAAGTTGCTGTTTTTCTATCACTTATATATTTTATTATATTCTTTTGTAGTCTTATTTGTTTCCTAATATCGTCATTTGTTGTATTGTATTTTCCTCTTAGTCCAGAAAGCCACTGCGCATCCGCTAGGAAAAATATTCTAATTCGGATTTTTTGCACAATCTTACTCAAAAAGGACTCCTTTTAACAAATTTGCATGTTGCCAGGACCAAAAGGTGGTCAAAAATTTTTTAAACGTTTTTTTTTGTTTTTATCCTAAAATTATTTTTTTTACATGGAGAAAAGTTTTTTTAGGTTTTTTGGATCATTCCAAACAGAAAAGTACTTTAGTGACTTTTCTCTAAACATGATAGTTTTTGACATATAAGCGATTAAAAATTGAAAAATTGCGAAATCGGCCATTTTTAACCCTCAAAAACTATGTGAAAAACTGAAAATTTGAATGTTGCCAAGGTAGGTAGATATTCTTTAAACATCGATTGATGAAATCCCGAAGAGTTTTTTGCAATACAATATTCAAAACTCCTTTGTTTTTTAATTGCTAATCAAGTGTGCGCGACACTATTTTCCACCGACAGTATGGTGCAAACGAAAGGAATAAATTCGTTATTTCGTAAACTGGCGACTTTAAGGAAAAATCCCGAAACGAGTCGATTTTTATTTTTAAGTTATGATATTGTGGCATATATGGTATACTAGTGACGTCATCCATCTGGACGTGATGACGTAATCGATCATTTTTTTAAATGAGAATAGGGGTCATGTGCTAGTTCATTTGAAAGGTTCTTCAATTCTCTATTCAGTAATATCAACAATTACATAATTATTTATACAGGGTGTCCAAAAAATTTTTATTAAATTAAATTATTTGACAAAAAAAGAAGTAGAAGGACACCCTGTATAAATAATTATGTAAATGTTTACATTACTGAATAGGGAATTGAAAAACCTTTCAAATGAGCTACCACACGACCCCTATTCTCATTCAAAAAAATCATCGATTACGTCATCACGCCCAGACGGATGACGTCACTAGTATACCATATATGCCACAATATCATAACTTAAAAATAAAAATCGACCTGTTTCGGGATTTTTCCTTAAAGTCGCCAGTTTACGAAATAACGAATTTATTCCTTTCATTTGCACCATACTGTCGGTGCAAAATAGTGTCGCGCACACTTGATTAGCAATTAAAAAACAAAGGAGTTTTGAATATTGTATTGCAAAAAACTCTTCGGGATTTCATCAATCGATGTTTAAAGAATATCTACCTACCTTGGTAACATTCAAATTTTCAGTTTTTCACATAGTTTTTGAGGGTTAAAAATGGCCGATTTCGCAAATTTTCAATTTTTAATCGCTTATATGTCAAAAACTATCATTTTTAGAGAAAAGTTACTAAAGATCTTTTCTGTTTGGAATGATCCAAAAAACCTAAAAAAAACTTTTTCCATGCCAAAATAATAATTTTAGGAAAAAAACAAAAAAAAAACGTTTAAAAAATTTTTGACCACCTTTTGGTCCTGGCAACATGCAAATTTGTTAAAAGGAGTCCTTTTTGAGTAAGATTGTGCAAAAATCTGAATTAGAATATTTTTCCTAGCGGATGCGCAGTGGCTTTCTGGACTATCTAGAAATCTATTTCAGTAATTAATAGTTTGGCGGTATATTTTTCGGCTAATTGTCATACAGCTTTTCTGTTCTTCCCGCGGCTAAATAATGGCTACTGTGTCATATGCCTACGTCAAATCCATCATTAGTAAGTGTAATTGTTGAGAAAGAGTTTAAACAACAAAAGTAAGTTTTGTATTTTGCTGTAGGTCTGGTGGTTAGGCCGTACAATGAGCAGCGGAGTAGCCAAATATGGCGTCGTCGCAGTGGTATAGCATGGATCCACGCTGGCCTAGTAATCTTCATCTTGGTATTCATATGGACCCAGATGACGTACCTGAGCATCAATGGTTCATCCCCGCAATACTTAGAATTAAACGATAGTAACGCGGTTATTCTGAGTATGGTTCCATTCTAGCTATTTTGCACACATTTCTATCACCAAGGCTAAAAAATATTTCTATTACGTGGTTGGTCCGTAAAGTACTTAGCCTCTCCGCCTGGTGGCGCTACTATCGCAAGAAACATATACTATCCTATTCTTGTAGACGGCCTATGCCAAAATCTTAGCCGAAGCAGACTCATAGTTTTGTTTTAATCGCATGTAAAAAGGAGCGTGTCTGGGAATTAAAAAAAAATGAAAAAAGGACAATATCAGTCGGTGACTAGATTTTTGTTTTTGGAAGGGAAATTGCGCGGCGAAATCCAAAAGTGCTTGAATGCTGTGTACGGTGACTCTTTTCCTTCAATGGCGACCGACAAAAATTGGTTTATCGAGTTTTAACGTGGTCGCACGTCGGTTTTTGATGAGTCACGCCCAGGTGCCCCGAAAACGGCTACCAGGGAGGATAACATGAAAAAATCCACGATCGCCTATTTGCAGAACATCTGAAGGTTTGCGAAATAGTTGACACAGTAGGCATCATAGAGAAATAAAAACAAGGCATCATAGAGAAATAAAAACATTGTTTTTATTTCTCTATGGTAGGCATCTCAAAAGATCGTGTGTCAGTGTAATGTCTGAGACTGTTTAAGAGTAATCTAAAGGAGTTTCTACGTTGCTTCATAACCTTCAACGAAATTTGGATCCACCGATACACACCACCGTCGACAGCTATGTTCAAAAGTTCATTTGATATACATCCGTACCATTCTCTTAGGTTGCGCAGCCACGTTATTCTGCGTATCTTTATGTTCTTTTTCCTTGAATCTTTCACAGCATATTGGCATAATCAATTGGAGCAAGTTGTATCTCTCTTCACGTGTAATATGTCCGAGATTTTCTTGTTTTCATGGTATTTAAGATTTACCTTTCTTTATTTATGTTTTTCAGAACCTCTTTATTGGTGACGTGTTTTTTCCACGATATTTTCAGAATTCTTCTGTACACCCACAGATCGAATGATTCTAGTTTTTTCGTTGATGCCGCATTCAAGGTCCAAGTTTCCATTCCATAAAACAAAGTCGAGAAAACATAGCACCTAGCCCAGCGGTTCTCAACCACCGTGTCGCGACACACTGGTGTGCCGGAAGAACCTATCAGGTGTGTCGCGAGATTTACGAATATGATATTTTTATTTATATTGTTTTACTTGTTATAATACACCAATAATGCATATTGTTCTTGTTATGTTCTTACGAAATAAAAAATAATATGCTTAATATATTCATCTGTACTTACCTACTAGGCTATTGATTATGTTCAAAATAAGAGAGCTAAAAGGAACTACAACATTAACGGGATTTTATTGTCTCATATAGTCATTTAAATGGGTGCGTTTTTGAAAAATGGATGAATTAGTCCCTAGACACAGGGTGAATTAGGGTGAGTGTTATGTACTTTTTAAAGACTTCTACAGGAAAATTGTTCCAGATTAAATTTACTATCGAAATATTACATTTTAAAGTCAAAATATTTTTATTTACAAAAATATATTCAAAAGAAAAGCAAAAAACAACACGAAAGAAAGCAATTTTGTTTTTTTGCCCCATAACTTTTTTCACGGGGATATATGTATAGACATTCTAGTTCATTCAGAAGAAATTAACAACATTTTTCTCTTTAAAATTACGTTTAGTAGAAGTCTCTAGGATTTATATTTTCCGAAATAGGATTTTTCAAAATGCGCCGCTCACAGCATTTTTGGACCATTTTCCCCATTATTTCGCAAACATTGTTCTGTAACTTTTTTTTACGCATTTCTAGGTATATGCAATAGTACATTTATTAGAAATAGGAGTAAATTACCTTTAAAATGGTATATTGTATAAGGTTGCTTGACTATTTTGAAGCAAGTTCTGCTTTTTCAAGGTTTCATACTTTTAATGATTTTTTATATTTTTTATTATTTTTTAAATTTCTCAATTTGACTTTTTTTCTTGTACATATAGGGATATACATTGTATAACAGAAAACAGCATATTTTCTTTACTTTAAAATGGTGTATTCCAAAAAAATCTAGGACTATTTTTAAACAAGATATCCGCAGGATATCCAAGAGTATCCGTAATTTGAAAAAAATTTAAAATTTTTTATTTTTTTTTTTTCAATTAGAAGAATATAATTGCATATTATATAATTTTTAATTCCAAATAATTTTTCTTAATAATATTTTTCGATATTGTGACATATAAAGGTACTTTACTCCTGAGCAAATTAATATTTTTTAACATACCTCGTACACTGTTAATAAAATTTTATATCTGATGATCGCATTTTAGGTTTCAGACTAGGCACAGCATTTTATAAAGAATAACTTTTTTCCATAAAATTAATACTAAAAAAGTTTTCCATATGGTTCCAACTATTGCATGTGTATATGTCACACTTTGAAAAAGCATATCTTGTTTAAAAATAGTCCTAGAATTTTTTTACAGTACACCATTTTAAAGTAAAGAAAATGAGCTTTCCTTTTTATTACACAATACATATACCCAAATATACAATAAAAAAAGTTATAATGAGAAATTTAAAAATAATCGTAAAATATATCAAAAATCATTAAAAGTATAAAATTTTGAAAACCACATCTTGCTTAAATATAGCCATACAGACTTCTACGATAGAACATTTTAAAGTTAATTGACTTCTCTTTCTACTAAATGGACCATTGCGTATACCTAGAAATGCGTAGAAAAAAGTTACAGAACAATGTTTGCGAAGTAACAAGGAAAATATCCCAAAATCGCTGTGAGTGGCGAGATTTGAAAAATCATATTTTGAAATTGTAAATCACAGGGACTTCTACTGAACGCCGTTTTAAAGAAGAAGGATGGAAGTTTTTTTTCTGTGACGCAATGCCTATACCTATATCCCCGTGGAAAAAAGTTATGGGACAAAAAACAAAATTTTTATCTTTCATGTTTTTTTTTTCTTGCTTTTCTTTTGGATATATTTTTGTAAAAAACATGTTCTTGACTTTAAAATGTGATATTTCGATAGTAAATTTAACCTGGTATAATTTTCCTATAGACGTGTTTGCACTTAATGTGTATAGAACTCACCATAATTCGTCCTGTGCCTAGGGACTAATTCACCTCTTTCTCAAAAACGCACCAATTTAAATGGTAGCACTCCGCGGTTTTTTCAAATATAGAGGTCCATTGACTATATGAAACCATAAAACCCTGTTAACGTTGTAGTTCCTTTATAAAATACATAATCAATATCCTATACCACTATCAAAAATTTGTACATATAAGGGTGTCGCGAATCTTTAAGGAGTACGTTAGTGCGTCGCTGAGTAAAAAAGGTTGAGAACCGACCTAGCCAATCTAACTCTTTGCTCCAATTTCAAATTTTTTGATCAGAGCACTTTTCTCATGTTGTTAAAATTTGCTCTAGCCTCTTCTATTCTGATTTTGATTTCCTGGAAGTAATCACCTTTGTGAGTTAATCACTGTTCCAAGAGATGCATATTGGTCTATTCGTTCGGTATTGGTTCTGTTTATGAAGAGATTCTCGCCATTTCTTTGAGTTTTCGATATTCTCATACATTTTGTCTTCTTGACGTTCATTGCTAGACCGTATTCTTGTCCAAACCTCTTGTCACCAGCCTCTGAAGGTCCTCAATATTTTCGGCTAAGATGACAGTGTCATCAGCATATCTAATGTTGTTAATGGGAGCTCCATTTACCTTTACTCCAGCTGTTTCACCCTCAACAGCTTTTTTGAAGATCTCCTCCGAGTAGGTATTAAAAAGAATCGGCGACAACACACATCCCTGTCTCACCCCACATCTGATTTCAATTTCCTCTGAAAACTGTTCGTTAATACGTACTTTTGCTCATTGCTTACAGTATAGATTCAATATAATCCTGAGATCATTGTAGTCTTCTTCTTCTTCACGTGCCATATCAGAATTATCCGACGTTGGCGATCACCATTGCGAAGGCTTCTCGATTTTCTGCAATATGGAATAATTGTCCTGCATTTGGTATCTGAGTTCCTTCTCGAGAATGAGAGATCAAGAAACTTGTTGTCTTCCTACACCTCTACGGCCCTATCGACTTCCTCTCACTGTATGTCCCAAATAAGACATTTTTCGATGTTTAACAGTCTTTAGCAGTTCTCTATCTTTGTTGACCCTACTTAGTACTTCTTCATTAGTTTTCCTTGCTGTCCAAGGTATCTTCAGCTTTCGTCTATGAATCCACATTTCCAATGCTTCAATTTTGTTCATGATCGATACTTTTAGCGTCCACACTTCTGCACTATACAAAAGTACGGACCAAATATAGCACTTAACCATTTTGTCTTAGTTCTAAACTGAGATAATTATTGCAAAGAAATGACTTTATTTTCATAAAAGTAGTTTTAGTCATTGCTATTCTACGTTTTATTTCTATGTCTGGATCTAGTTGTTCCGTTATCACAGTTCCCAAATATATCATTTTGTGAACTTTCATTGTAGTCTATCTTCTTTGATTTCAGGACATGCATTAATTGTGCATGTCGTACTTTGTCGAATGTTTTATTAAAGTCAATAAAACACGCATAGGTATATATCTTTATTGACATCCAGGCACCTTTGTATTAGTATATTAAGTGAAAAAAAATAGCTTCACGCCTTTGCGAAACCCAAACTGCGTATCATTAATGCCTATGTCCAGTTTATGATATATTCATTTATGGATGACTTTCTGTAGCAACTTTAGCACATTTGACATCGAGCTAATGTTGCAGTAGTCGCCGCATTCTCTTGCATTTTTCGTTTTAGGGAGACAGATAAAGATCGATGTTAACCATTTTTTTTTGGTTAATAATATGCCTGAGCTATAAATTTTGTCCAAGAGTATTACTAAAACATCAATATGTTCCTCATCTATAATTTTTAGTAGTTCGGTTTAAGGAGACTATATTTGGAAATAAATCACCACTTTTCCAAAATTTTCGTTTTTCTTTTGGAGGCTAAGTACTTATCGGACCGCCCTAGTATTACTTTCGCTAACAGCAGTTTCTCAAAATTTATTTCTACAGCCGTTCTAAACATATCTGAGATTAAACGAAGTATAGCACAATACAACAGACAACAAATCGTTTACAATGAAAATATATTTGAACCGCTTCAAAACGACTCGATTGTCATACTAGTTCAAATACACGACAGAATCACTTACTTGAGCCATTTAATTGTCAGCTTAGCACAAGCACCTGGTATTTCTCAGACCCTTCTTATTTTCTCTCATGATTACTATGACGAGGAAATCAATAATCTGATCAGAAGCATTGATTTTTGCAAAGTGATACAAATATTTTATCCCTACTCCATACAAACTCACCCGTACGAATTTCCAGGAGAGGATCCCGGAGACTGTCCTAGGAATATTACAAAAGACCTGTAAGTGTGAACTATTTTATTTATTTATTATTTATTTAATCGGAGCGCTTGTTGCATTTCAACGTCCTGTATGTAGTCCATCTATAAATGCGTGTAAACCAATTTTTTCTAGAAAATCTTTAGGTGCCTGATGGTACCTACGCCAAATACAAATCTTTTAATATCGAATATTAATAGCCAATATTTGGCCGCGTCAAATGGCTTCAGTCAAATGGATTGACACCAAAAGCATAGCCTATTCACGATCACTCCAAATTGATTATCATTTCCTATTTGACTTGGTTAAGTGAAGAAGCACAATGTCACACAATGTCGGATTCCGAAGATCGTCGAAGAAGAACTCAGCGTAGAATGAACGAAAAATGGACGTGGGTTTGAACATTGACGGGAGGGTGGCGCGATGGCATGACGCGGTATATCGCTACTAACGAGCAGACGGCATGATGGCTTGGCGTCAAGCAACGGCATGATGCAATGGATTACGAAGCGAATGGAAATCCGGATTTTGGCATCACGCCAAAAAAGGCGATCAGGATTCAACATCAACACTCACGATCAGTATTTGCCTGTATACCATGCCATTTGACGCGATAGCATGACCGTGAATGTCCACCTTTACACCTGCCAGATCCTTCGTCCAAAGACGTTGGCCAGTAAGTACGAGATTGCTTATACCGGCAATCCCTCGGTCTCTATCTTAGTTACCTATCCCATCCCATTGGATGTTCCCCGTCTTACTACCAAGTCGAGGTTCATATTTGGATTTTTTCTTCATCGAGGTTAAGACCAATTGACATTTTCTAATCTCTCGGGAGCTTTAGAAGATTCAATGATTTTACTAAGGAATGAAGTAAAAAACACAATCATTTATTGTTTAACTTCCGACGACCGGTTTCGCTCTCTACAATATGCAGGGCATCATCAGGTCAACTTACAAGTAAACTAAATGATGCCGTTACAAGAAGTGATTTCTAAAGTATTCAATAACATGATTTCTTGCTCAAATTATGCTAATAGGAATTTGATTGGATAGACGGATAATGCCGCATAGGTTAACAAGCATATGGGCAAGTTCTTGAGGGTAGAGATAAAAGTGGCGAAACACAGCCAATAAATCTGTGTTTGATATTTTGTTTGTAAAATGGAATAAAAAGTAATGTCATCTATTTAACTTTTATGTATATTTATTAAAAATTATTAGAAGATGAAACTTTTCAGTTTAACAAATTTAGTGCTATTCTGCTATTAGTTCCTATTACCACCTTTTTTTAACTATTTGTTGTCTCGTCTGTGTGTTCTTGTGTTATATGTTTAAAGTGTTAATATTATTTATTTATGGAAAGAACTCAATGTAGGTAACACCATTTTTTTTACTTTTTTTGATAATTTATTAAGTTTTCTTCTCTGTTTCAATTAATAAAGCATTTTCCCTTTCTTGCTTTCAATTAACTTTCACCTGAGTTTATTTTTTCACTTATCTTTCTTTTTACCCGACTCCACAACTGAACCTATTTGTTTCCCTTCTTTTCTTTTCAGTTGTGGTCTTCTGTTTCAGGTACCTACATTGATGTTAACCCACATAACAATGATGTTCGTATCAGTGCTTTGCGGCCCTAGGCCAAATTATCCCTAACGGCCCACCATATATTCACGATTATGTAATTAAAGCATAATCCTACCACATGTTTAGTAGAATAACGGCCCCCTTTTGTTTGCGGCCCTAGGCCGCGGCCTAATGGTAAATCCGGCACTGGTTCGTATCATGTTCTAAGCATAGACTACCAACATTCGTCGGAGTATATTCTTTTTAGAATATGCGTAGTACAAGCATAGCATGTACCTTAAAAAATATTCTAAATTTCATGTTCTTTGCATATACTTTAAAGTATATTCTTGTACCGAATATACTGCGCGAGTACATTCGTGTACGTAGTAACTCGGAATATTCGTAAAAGTTTATTCTTAGAATATACCTTTATCGAATATTCTTAGCACATACTTATAAGTACAGTCGAATCTCGTTAACTCGGATTAATCGGGACCGCGGCCGATCCGGGTTATCGAAAATCCGGGTTAGCCGGAGAATATGGTAAAAATTAATAAAATACGGTAAACTTACAGACAAACTCCGTTATAATTGAAATAACATGAAATATATATGCACAGTACACATCTAAATTACGTATCAATTACGCCTTTATCAATTTTACCTAATGCTTCTAGATTCTTTTCCATTGTCACTACAACAGTTTTACGTTTTGTTGCCATTACGTAGACAAAAAACACGCAAACACAAAATCTGAATAGATTTACGAACAATTACAGAACGGAAGCGAACAGTACGACTGTACTACACACAATACGGTCTCAATCGCAACGATGTTATGTTACTTAATAA
Organism: Diabrotica virgifera virgifera; assembly: GCF_917563875.1. NCBI lineage: Eukaryota > Metazoa > Arthropoda > Insecta > Coleoptera > Chrysomelidae > Diabrotica > Diabrotica virgifera. Next base: position 171,185,954 of record NC_065449.1, on the reverse strand, counting down.
CAGTGAAGACTAAGACCATTGTTTAAAAAATAATTTTTTAATAGTCTTTTAGTCTTTTTTAAACAATGCTAAGACAGTTTGAAATAAATAAAGGATACTACAGGTGCATGTTGTTTCCGATAACACGACAATGAACGTCGTGTGCCATGAGTCATTTTTACTATCGTATATGTAGTTCAAATTACACAAATATCCATTATCTCTCAAATATTATATTACATACATTTTTATTGTTGAAATGTTTGTCTGATAAAAATCGGTCCGGGTTAGCCGAACTTCCGGGTTATCGGGTGCCGACTTATCGGGGTTCCACTGTACATTCTTAACACATACTTATAAGTAGATACTTTTAAAATATCTTAAAAATAATATGTATGTATATGAAGTATGAATAATATTAGCCTTATAGATTATCAACTTCGTTATATTTTAGAATAATTAATAAAATTTATGTATGTAGGTAGTATTGGACGAATTTCATTTCAAAATTGTTGTATGGTAAAAAAGTTTAAACAATAATTGTATTAACGTTTATTATTAAAAATTCGTTTTCATAATTGAAATAACTTTACCATTTCGAATTTATCATGAGTATTTTTACATCGTTGGAATTTGAATTTAGGTACATTCAATTCAATACGGGCCATTCCAGAACCAAAGCATGCCAAACCACCCCCTTATCTATGGCCAAAAACCACGGCTTTGGTGTTGCCAACCGTCGAGTAAGCTTTTTCCGTCAACCTTAAAAATTCCCACTTTTATAAAAAAATTCCCTCCTGTTTACAAAATCTCAGAAGATATGTTTAATTATTTTCAAATATGTTGATTTTTTTAAATATTTTACAATTTGGACTGGAACAAAAATTCCCTTTTGAGTTAACTTTTCCCTTTATCACCTTTTATGTTGAAAATTCCCGCAAAAAAGTGAAATTTTCCTCCGTTTGGCAACACTATAACCACCGGTGCACCGATGTTGTTATTTCACAATACATATCCCCCCCTAACCCCGTCTTGTCTTATTCTGACCATTTCTTACCTGAACAACGGTAAAATATGAAATCGAAAATAGACATTATTTGTATCTATGCAGTGTTAAGGATGAAGACTAATGATAAAGTACTAGGACTAAAGAACATCATAATCTCCTTTATTTTGTTTGCGGTGCTTCAAAATAGGTATAACCTATTTTGGTAACTCAATATTATTTAATAAATACATATAAGTAAGTACATATAAGAATATAAATTTTAGTTACTCATACATAGTTTAGTTTAGCTAAATATTATAATATAATAGTTTATATAGATAACTAAAATTTATAAATATGTACTTACTTTCTAAGTAATATTGCAGAATGTAGCTACTAACTACATTCTCATTTGCCATTAAAATACGTAAATATAATAGGTATTTGGTAGAACCAGTAGAACCTAAGATGAGATTAGGAGATGCTGAAAACATACTTCAGAGAAATATAGCACTTTCTTAGAATATCCTTAAAAATATATTCTTCTAATACAAAGATGTGCAGTAGTACGTTCTAAGTATATAAATAGAAGGTTTATAGCACTTCCTTGGAATATTCTAAAAAGTACGTTCTTAGTATAAACTAAAAAGATGTGCGGTAGTACGTTCTAAGTATATATACCTCGTCCAATTTACTTACCGTTGCACGTCATCCGCGCCATAGCCTGTGACACGATACCAACACGAAATATCTAGGCGGTAGGTGTGTTCCCCTTTAGAATAATTTTGATTCTAAAAAAGAACACACCCACCGCCTAAATATTTCGTGTTGGTATCGTGTCACAGGCTATGGCGCGGATGACGTGCAACGGTAAGTAAATTGGACGAGGTATAAATAGGTTTATAGCACCTCCTTGGAATGTTCTAAAAAGTATATTCTTAGTATATACTGAAAAGAAGTGCGCGGTAGTACATTCTAAGTATATACATAGAACGTTTAAGTACTGTAATGTAGTATATACTCAGTATGTGCTCTGCACATTCGCAATGGTAATTACGCATATTCTCAGTATATACTTTTTCTGATAAGTATGTTCTATGAATCTACTAAGAACATGAAATTGTTATGTGGGAAGTGACTCACATGACCCCCTCCGTGGCTCAGTGGTAAGAGCGCCTGCCTTTGGATCGAAAAAATCCGAAAGGTTGTGGGTTCGAATGTCACCAGGGTCAGAATTTTTTCATTTATTATAAATTAATAAATGAATATAGTTTCTGTCCTTGTGGGATCGGTGCTCACCGGAGGGACCGCAGACGTTCGGATACAATTAGCGTCTCTTTGTAAAGACAATGACGTCGACTTTGCAAAGTAACAATACACTTACTCAACATACACACTACACATGACACTAATACTCATGTTGTGATTGGCTGAATGACATAAAGTCCATGCCATTAAAAAAAAGTGACTCACATCCTATAGTCATATGGCTGATAAATACTAACTATAATAAGTATGTAGGCTTTTATCTTCTGTTTGTCTAGTGTCTAGGGTTGATTCTTTGGTCACAGGTCGATTTTAGGATACAGCAAATACTTTACTCGTAAATTACAAGGATAATGTAACAACTAATGTGAACGGAAATTAACACTGAACATCTAAAACGGCTTTATATCAAAAACATGCTATCTTATTTCGTCGTTCGTCTTTATTCTGATGAAAAAGGCCGTCTGCCCCCTATCATCAGCGTCTTAATGTCAACTCGACTTTTTTCTGACTTTTAATACTGTCACTTGGCAATGATATGCTGAACCTATAGATCTATCGCGTTTTTTTTATTATTAGGCAAATGCCACTTAACTGGCTTTCGGCTCGCGTTTATGATAAAATAAAATAACTTAAACGAATGTAATCCTACACTCGGCCATCCTATTCAGAATCCGACTCGGATTCGTCGCTTTCATTGTCGACCCACGGTTTAAGATATTCAGCACACGTTGATGTTCGCACTGGTCCCTCATGCTCACCAATCTTTTTAACATCATAACGATCGTTATCTTTAACCTTGACAATCTCGTAAGGACCTAAGAACTTTATCTTAAGTTTAAGTCCTGGGCTGAAATGGGTTCTTTTTATTGCAACTAAATCTTTCTCCTTATAGATTTTTGCTCGTTTTCTTCTTGAATTATACCCCTTTTTGTTTTCAGCTTGTACCTACATATTTGTTCTTTACATCTTTCTCGAAGTTCTTTTCTATCTTCATCATATATTTTTATCGCCTCTTCCTCTATGAGTTCTCTGATTCGAATGTCTTCTTTATTTTTCATTTTTACGCCAACCAATACTTCGAAAGGTGTAGTACCTATACTTCGTTGATAAGTAGAGTTCAATGCACTTTGTACCCTGTCAACATTCTTATACCATTTCGTAGGTTCTTCTAAACTCAATTTCGTAAGAACAGGGATAATTGTTCTATTCACTCGTTCAACCTGACCGTTTCCTCGTGGCACTCCAGATGTGACTAGAACATGTTGAATGTTTTCTTCTTGGCAATATCTTTCAAATTCCTCTGATCGAAATGCTGTACCTCGGTCGGTTATCATTCGAGAAGGGTTTCCAAATATTCTACGTTGCTTTTCAAGACAAGTTATAACTTCTTTCGTCGTTGTCGACTTCGTCGGGTAAAGCCAAACAAAGGTGAAATCGTCTATAATTACAAGTATATGCTGATAATTCTTACTTGTAGACTGCAATGGACCCAAATGATCCGCATGGTATGTGTGCAGTGGACCATCTAGTTTTGGTATGGGATTAAGTGTTCCTTCTTTTTTTCCCTCCTTTTTGCTTCCTAATATACATGCTATACAGTTAGAAATAACATTTTTAACTTTTTCTTTTATCTTTGGTATATAAAAGTCTTTAACTATTACTTCCTCAGTTTTTCTCTCAGAAAAATGTCCTATCTCGTGACTTCTTCTTATTATCTCAGTCTGCATATTTCTCGGTACAACTAACAGTTTTAATCCATTGACATACTTGTATAATATTTCGTGCTCTAAGCAAAAATCTTCATATTATGCTTCTGTCAGAAGTATTTGTTTTATCGCCTTGATGTGCTCGTCTTTATCCTGAGCCACTTTAATTCTTTGTATTATACCATCTTCTTCTGTAACCGTTAAAACTTTTGGATATCGGCTAAGAGTATCCACGTGAGACATCTGAGTACCTTTTCTATGCTCAATTTCATACTGGTACTCCTCTAGCATCAGTGCCCATCGTGCAACTCTTGTTGTAAGGTCCTTCTTGTCCATAGTTCGCTTAAAGGCATCACAATCTGTAACAATTTTGAATTTGTTCCCAAGTAAATATATTCTAAACTTCTTCACCGCTCTTATAGTAGCGAGTACCTCTAGCTCGTAACTGGTGTACTTCTCTTCCGCAGGTGTGGTTTTTTTACTCATATAATATATTGGGTGGAGCTTGGAATCATCAATAGACCGCTGTAGTAAACATGCTCCATAACCATGCTGGCTTGCATCAGTGTGAAGTTCCGTATAAGCACCTTGTCGATAAATGTGTAACACTGGCTCATTTATTAGTTTTTCCTTTAGTGTTTCAAAAGCCTTTTTTTGCTTGTCGTCAAACCTAAATTTTACTTTTCTATAATCGCAGCAAATTCTTGCCCGACCGTCCTTCTTCTTTTCCAATACTACTGCGCTGGCAAAATCCGAACAACTAGGTTTAATAATTATTATGCCTTCGTTTAACCATTCACTTATCTGCCTATCTACCTCTTCTTTTTCAGGAACAGATAATCGTCTGGGTCTTTCATAAATTGGTTCCTCGTTTTTTAAGACAATTTTCATTTCAATTTCTGTCGTCTTCGTTTTCTTTGGTTCATAACTTTCCATTAACTGCCTAACAGTTTCTCTATGTTTTTCGTCTTCAATATGTGCTACTTTTACTTCATCTTCTTTGGCTTTGTCGTCAAGCATAATCTGCATAATAAAGTTTTCGTCTGTCCTCTTGCACAATACTATCCCATCATCTCTTATACTAACAGATGCTTGTTGTAAAATATTATTTCCAATTATTGCTTGAAAAGATGTCGCAGCTTTTGGGATAATATGAAATTTTAGATCAAACTTCTCATCGTTAACGTCAGCTTGTGTCGAGAATGATCCTAATGTATTAACTTTCGCATTTTCTCCTAAGCCTTTCAACATTATGGTGTCGGGTGTTAAACAAATATCATTAAAGAATTTGTCATACACATCTTCTCTTATCGTACATATATCACTTCCGGTGTCAAATAAAGCTGTTAGTGTAATCTGATTAATTGTAAGTTTAAGCGCTGTTTTCGGCTGAACCTCAATTACATTTAAAGCTGTGTTTTCTGTAGTAGCCTTCGTCGAATTTTTATTGGGACATTTACTTGAAACGTGGCCATATTTGTTGCAGCTAAAACACTTCGTTCCCTTGGACTTATCTGGACAGTCCTTAGATCTGTGACCTCTATTTCCACAATTAAAACAAGTAATGTTGTTCTCTCTTTTCCTGTCATTCTTCTCTCTTTTTTCGTTTTTAACGATGTCCTCGTTTTTCTTAGATCCTTCTTTATTTGCTCTAAAGCCTTGAGCTTGTCCAGTAGTCTCCTTACCGTGTATCCTCTCATACAGTTTAATTTTCTCCTTAAAGTCTGCAAAATCTTTTGCTCCATATAACACTAGTTTATTGGATGATTCGTCTTGTATTCCATCAATTATGTATTCTATAACAACTTCTTGTTCTAAGTAAGCTCTATTAGCTATTTCTCTCATTTTAATCATGTATTCTTGTACAGTCTCATCAGATTTTTTTCGTCTCGTCATCAACATCTTATGTATCTGTGCACTATTTACATGTATTCCGAATTCTTCGATTAAACATCTCTTCAAATCAGGCCAACTTCTGATTCCTTTTTCTGACTACACAAACAGTTTGGCAAGTCCATTTAAACATTTTTTTGCGTAGATTAATTTTTGTAAGTCGTTCCATCCTGTTATCTCAGCTACTTCTTCAAACTCGATAATCCACGTGCGAATAGGATATTCATCTTTTCCATTAAATGATCTTATGCTGTCTTCCACATCTCTAAAACTTAATGCAAATGATTCCTGTCGTCTTGTACCAGTCGCTCCATTATTCGCGGATCTCATTTCAGCGTTATTGCTTGCGCTATAGCTTCTTTCTCCAATTTCTTCATATACGTGAATATCTTCGTCATATCGTCTGTCTTCGTATCTTCGTCTTTCTTCGTCATTACTTCGTTCATATCTACGTCTTTCATCACATATTTGTCGTCTTTCGTCATAATTTCGCTCTTCGCGTCTTCGTCTAAGCTCGTCGTTTCTTCTCTCACGTCTTCTTCTTTCTTCTTCTTCAAGTCTTTCATCGTCTTTTGCGCGTCTTTCATCGTCTTTTCGTCTTTCTTCTTCCAATCGTCGTTTCTCTTTTTCTCGTCTTTCATCATTTTCCTGTCTTTCGTCTTCCAATCGTCGTTTTTCTTTTTCTCGTCTTTCATCATTTTCCCGTCTTTCGTCTTCCAATCGTCGTTTTTCTTCTTGCGTTCGTCTTTTTTCGTCTTCCAGTTATCTTTTTTCTTCCTTTCGTCTTTCCTCTTCTTCGTCTATATCTGATACGTCATCCTCCTCTTCGTCATCTTCAGTTTCGTCGTCGTTAATGAAGGTATTCAAAAAGGAACAAATGCGAACAACCACGTCATGCTTTTCATTTTTATAATTCAAATCAAGAATTTGGAATATCGCAATTAAATCAGGAAGATCAAATTTTTCACTTACATCGTTACATTTACTCAAAAATTGTTCAGAAGTGTCGTCGAGCCGAAAACCAGGAAAAGCACGCAAAGCTTTTCTAGTTTTTCGAGGTTCACCTTCACTATCTTATTTCGTCGTTCGTCTTTATTCTGATGAAAAAGGCCGTCTGCCCCCTATCATCAGCGTCTTAATGTCAACTCGACTTTTTTCTGACTTTTAATACTGTCACTTGGCAATGATATGCTGAGCCTATAGATCTATCGCGTTTTTTTATTATTAAGCAAATGCCACTTAACTGGCTTTCGGCTCGCGTTTATGATAAAATAAAATAACTTAAACGAATGTAATCCTACAAGTATATAGTATTTTTACTACAAAAGCGATATTACGTAGGTCAAAATTTTTGACGTAAGAGAACTGTCAAAACATTAGACAGTGACTTTTCATTATTGCCATGTTTATTATAAACATGGCATAATAATGAAAAGTCACATTCTAATGTTTTGACAGTTCTCTTACGTCAAAAATTTTGACCTATGTAATATCGCTTTTGTAGTAAAAATACTATAACTACCCAGGCAACCAAGTGACGTCATATAACGTTGAGGAAACGTCAGTTTTTGGTTGAATATAACACGTGTTTGAACATTACGTCATATAGACGTCTTTTGTAGGTGATTTTAAATACGTAAGATTATTGACGTTAAAATTACGTTTAAAACACGTTTTAATTTCAGACAGTTTAAGTCTGACGTCACAAAATTGGGAGGAGCTTGCTTGTTTGTATTGACTCCAAACAATTTTGTTTAGGTATAACGCTAAATGTTCATAAGAAATTTCTCATTTATTGTTTACGCGGTTTGTGTCTTGTGTGATAAAATAAGACTTATCATTTAGATATTTAGTTGAAGAAACGTGTTAATTAAGAGATTTTTCTGCGTTTTTGCTCAGTGAGTTAGTTTAATGCAGTAATTCTTCTTGAAAACTATTTGAGGTTATGTTTATTTGTTTTGAATTAGGCGTTAAATGAAGATATTAAGACAGCGTTAAATTAAGATATTAAGTATGCTGGATAATTTGTTAATAAATTATTTATTAGTTTCATATATATGTTGTTTCAGTTTTGACACAATAAGTAGGTATATATAACTAGTGAAAATTCTATAATGTGAGGGCTGGTACAATCATTCAGAATCAATGTTGCTTCTAGCGCACAAGCGATCTTAATTAAACAAGTGGTAGTATATCTTCGACACATGGGACGTAGGCCTATATGTTTCATGTTACCTATTTTTTATTTATACTATTTTGAAACATCTGAAAGAGGTCACTTTTTGAAAGTATTAAAGACGTGATTTTACCGACGTATAAAGGTCGTCATCTTTTTGACGTTTGAAAATCGTCACAATCTCGACGTGAAAAAAACGTAGATAAGATTACGTTTTAAAATCATCACAACTATGACGTCAAATCGATGAGACAAATACACGTGATTTTCAACGTCAGTACTACGTCATAGAAACACGTCAATTGGTCATTTTTATGACGTTTTATCTACGTTATAAAAACGTCGTTTGGTTGCCTGGGTAAATGATACAATTATTTAGTTGTTTTTCCAACTACAGTCCGTCTAATTTACTTACCGTTGCAAGTCATTATCTACGCCAGAGATCTAAGTTGACATAGTTGCCAAAGTATAAAAAAATCCTGAATCCATTTTAAATCAAGTAGATCACATAATTATTGTAAACGTTAATTATACAACAAAACAAATTAATATTCAATGTAAATAAATAAAAACTTAAGAAATAGAGAACAATAATTAAGTTATAATCATTTAAGATATGCAGTGCAAGCGTTTTTGCACTGCATTGTTAATAATTATTAAAAAGCGGCTCCGAACTCTTGGGAGAAGCCGATAGGTTTCTTTGTATATGTCTACAATAACAACTAAAAAAGTTGTCAGATACCACGATTATTCCAAGTCGTGATAAAATTAGGTGAAATTTATATTTTTATAGTAGACGATCTTTTTATAGTAAAGTAAATAATATATATATATATATATATATATATATATATATATATATATATATATATATATATATATATATAGACCGGTCACTCTAGTATAGAGTATAGGTCGCTCAGGTTCATGAGCTCTTTTAATCCATTTCATGCGGTGGATTGGTCCGCATAATTCCTCTTCATTATCCTTTATAGATTTTCGTGTTTTTTTGCTTTTTCTGTAATCTATTTCCATTCTTTCCTATTCTGTATTTTTTCTCTCCAGCCTGTAATTTCCATATTGGATATATCCTCTCGCAGTTGGTCTTCCCATCTTATTTTCGGTCTTCCTCTAGGTCTGTTTATTACTGGCGTCCAATTTGTTATCTGCCTAATTAGTGCATCTGCTTCTCTTCGTTGGATGTGGCCAAACCATTTTAACCTTTGTGCTTTAATGAATCTCACTATATCTTCCCCTTCCATTAGATTTCTTATTTCGTGATTCATCAGAATTCGTATTTCTCCTTGATCTGTTTTGATTGGGCCATGTATTCTTCTAATAATTTTTCTTTCTATTATTCTCAATTTTTCTTCATCTTTTTTTGTAAGGCACATTGCTTCTGCTCCATAAGTGATGACTGGTCTAATTGCCGCTCTATATATCTTTGTCTTTGTTTTCTTGCTTAGGTTTTTATCTTTAAGTAACTTGTGGTATTTCCAGAATGCCCTATTCCCTGCTTTAACTCTTTCATTTATCTCTATGCTTCTTCTGTTTTGACCATCTACTATCACTCCTAAGTATTTAAAGCAGTCAACCCTTTGGAATACATTATCACTTATTTTTATCTCTTTTATTCTATTTACTTGGTCTTGATTTCTCGTACTTATTAAGTATTTTGTTTTTTTCTGATTAATTATTAACCCCCTGATTTTTGCCTCTCTTGTCAGTGTTAGCAGTGCATCTTCTAGACTTCTCTTGTCACGGGCTATCAACCCTAGGTCGTCTGCATACCCTATTATTTGTGTAGAACTTTGGATTATTGTCTTTTTTGTTAGTCCTGTGTTTCTAATTACTCCCTCCAAGGCTATATTAAAGAGCGTTGTCGATAGGCTGTCACCTTGTCTTACCCCGTGTTCTATGTTGATATTCTTCGTTTCACCATCCACTGTTTTGACCTTTGCTGTTGTGTCCATCATTGTCATTCTGGTCAATCTTATTAATTTTGCAGGTATATTCATATTTTTCATTTCTTTTAATAGCTGTTTTCTGTAGATGCTGTCGAAAGCCTGCTGGAAATCAATAAACAATATGTGCAATTCTATGCCATGTTCGTAACTTTTTTCGATTGTTTGCGTTAAAACGTGGATTGCATCAATTGTTGATCTCCCTTTTCTAAATCCCTGGTTTAGAAGGTCATCTCCTCCATTTGCAATAAGTTCATTGTTAATCTCATCTGGTCCTGGAGTTTTGTCAGATTTTAGTTGTTTTACTACTTCTATAAATTCTTGGTAGGTAGGTGCATCTTCTTCTTCATCTCGGTTATCTATTATATCTTCTTCTTCTGTGTCGATTGCTTGGTTGCTTGTATTTATATCTTTAAAGTGATTTTCCCAATCTTTTTTGCTTATTTTGCTGGTCACTTTGTTACCATTATATTGTTGTTTTATATATTCAAACAATTTTTGATGTCTCTATTATTTGTTTCAATCTCTTGCATCTGATCTGAGATCCATGTCTCTTTCTTTCTTTTATAAAGTTTGGCCGCTTCTCTCTTTTCTTTCTGGTATTGTTCTCTTTCCTCTTGTCCGCTATTTTCAAGCCATTTGTTTCGTGCCAGCGTTTTCAGTTGACTTTGGTATCGACATTCTTCGTCAAACCATTCTTTAGTTTTTTTATTTTCTTGAGGTCCTATGGTTTGCTCCGCAGCCTCTATGATGCTCATTTTTATATTTTTCCATTCCTCTTCTACGTTCGTGCCATTGTACCTCTTTAGTTTTTGTACTAATTCCTCTGAATACTCTTGTTTTGTTTGTTGCACTTTTAATTTGGTTAAGTTCCACTTCCTTCTTTTTCCTACTTTATTATTAGCTTTGATGATTTTCATCTTCATTTTGGCTATTAAGAGTATGTGGTCAGTGTCAGCGTTTGCTCCTCTAAAGGATCTCACATCTTGTATTATCTTTGTCCATTTTTTCGAAATCAAAACATGATCTATTTGGTTGCCATCTGATCTCCCTGGTAACATCCAGGTTATCTTGTGTTCCCTTTTATGAATAAATTTAGTAATGACGATGTAGGTATTTGTTGCTGCTGCCAGATTGCAAACTTTTGCCCCATTATCGTTTGTGACATTGTGGATCGTTTCTTTACCTGCTACATTTTGGTTGTAGCTCTCTTTTCCCACTTGCGCGTTAAAATCTCCCAGTATTATTAAGATATCGTTCCTAGGAATATTTTCGCAGGTTTCTTCTAAAAGTTCATAGAATTCCATTTTATCTTGTTGGTCTGCTTCCTCGGTAGGTGCGTAGCAGTTAACTAAAGATATATTGGCTTGTTTATTTTCGATTCTGATGTAGGAGATTCTTCCATTAATAGCTTTGAAATGTATAACTTTTTCTCTCATTCTTTTGCTCACCATAAAAGCTGTTCCATTTTTCCCCTGTTTGTCTTCTCCTGAGTAATACATAGTAAAGTTTTTCTTCTTAACTGTTCCTTCATTTTTCCATCGTATCTCCTGTAGTGCTAGTATTTCTAGTTCGTATTTTTCCATTTCTAAAGCAATTTCCTGCATTTTCCCTACTTTTAGCATTGTCTGGATATTCCATGATCCAATTTTAATGGGTTTAGCTCTTTTATTCATGTTAATTTTATTCCTCTTTTTCTTGTACATTGTTTTATTATTATCATTATCCATTTCCTTAGCCAGGTCTGTTTCCACTATCCTTCGGTTTGATTCTTTCAGTTTTTTGGATTTTCTCTGTTGTTTCCAGTACACTTCAGCTTTAAGTCTTTTATAATGTTATTCCATTCCCAAAGTTGATCGTCTATCCATAATTTTTTGAAGCCCATCTTCACTTTCTTCCCTGCTTCCTTTTCCACCTCTGCTCTTTTCTTTACTTGCCTGTGTATTCTTCGTTCTTCATAGGTTCTTTGTTCGTCGATAAATATTTTTGTACCTTTGAGGATTTTCTTTTGTTCCATTATTTTCTTTTTATCTTGTATATTTTCCAATTTTGCTATTATGAACGGCTGTGAATTTCTTGGTCTAATTATCTCTGTTTGTTCTATTTTAGCTTCAACGTTGAGTTTTATTTTTTAGTAAATTTTCTAGATCTTCTTTTACATTTTCTTCTCCTATTTTAATTCCCCTGACTATTACGTTTTTCTCAATTTTCTTTTTCTCCTCTCTTTCCGTTCTATCCTCTAGGTCGCTTAGTCTTTTTGGCACTGCCTCATTAAATTTTAGTTTGCTTAGCGTTTCCATTTCTTCTCGCACTTCTTTAATTTCAGCTTTCATTTGTTTATTTTCTGCTCTTATTTCACTCATTTCTTGCTTTAGTAGCATATTTTCTCTTTTCAGCTCCTGGTTTTGATTTCTTAATTCTTTAAGCTCTTCTTGGATTCCATCCAATTTTTGCTCTATCCTCGTATCCCTTGTTTCCATTCTGTCCAATTTTTCTCGCAAATCTTTTATGAATTCTTCCATGTTGTTACTATTCGATTGTTACTATTTGATTGTTACTATTTGATATACTAAATATATTTTTTACACACGTATAATTTGGCTGTCTGCGGTAAGTGCAAAAATCCGATTCAACCTCGCGGAGATTTTTGCCCTTCTTAGACTGGCCTATTTAAAAGGGTATTTATTTCTTTCTTCCCTATTTCTCAGTGCTTTTTTCAGATTTGGCAACACCGCCAAAAATTGTTTAGCAGTTACCTTCTTATGGAATGCAATAATTGATTGTTTTGTTTATTTATAGCTAACCTTGTTTTTTTGACCAGCACTGGCTCTGCAGGTTTTATTTACTTAAAAATGTTTGTTTCACTCCGAATTTTGATTGTACACTTCGCTGTTGTCCTTAGATACGAATTGGTGTGGTGTTTAAATTTTATTTTCACCTCAGTTTTAAGAATTTTCGCGATTTATTCACAGTAAATTTCCGATCTTGTTTATCTAGCCAAGCAACGTTGCCAACTCCAAAGTAAATAATAAAAACAGTAAATATAAATAGAACAGATACTTATAGTAAAGAATATAAACAAATATGATGTCATCACCGCAACTGTCAAATAAATGTTACCAATTTATTCTAAAATGTCACCTTCGTTCGATTACAGTTACAGTGTGTTCCGAACAAATGTGCTTCATAAAAACGCTTTATAATCCATTTATACAAATTAAATGAAACATATTATTGTGTATTTCTTTAGGTTAACATTAATAGAAATCTTCAACTATTATTTCTACGCGTATATAATAAAATATGTCTAGTGGCTGTAATTCCAGTATACTCGGCAAAATTATTCTAAAAAAGAACACACCTACCGCCAAATATTTCGTGTTGGTATCATGCGACGTCATAGGCTATGACGTGGATGACCAACGGTTAGTAAATTAGACGAAGTATATGTAATTTCTTCCTGTTTACGACCAGTGTCCTTAGCGTATAAGAACATCTAGGAGCAATGACCTTAACATTTTGGTTACAATTGCATAATCAGAGTTAACAACAACTTCAGTTATTAACTCTTTTGATTCAGAGATTGTCAGTCTTACAAATTATTAACACATAAATGAATATATAGAAATCTTTTAATAAATATAAATAAAACATTAAAACCGTTACATATTAAAAGTTAAATAGATGACATCACTTTTTATTTCATTTTACAAACAAAATATCAAACACAGATTTGTTGGCTGTCTTTCGCCACTTTTCTCTCTATATACCCTCAAGAACTTGCCCATATGCTTGTTAACCTATGCAGCATTATCTGTCTATCCAATCAAATTCCTATTAGCGTAATTTGAGCAAGAAATCATGTTATTGAACACTTTAGAAATCACTCCTTGTAACAGCAACATTTAGTTTACTTGTAACCATTGGCCTGAAGATGCTCTGCATATTGTAGAGAGCAAAACGTCTGTTTTTTACTTTATTCAAAATGAACTCGCATATCCCACATAACAATGATGTTTGCATCATGTTCAAAGCATATACTACCAACATTCGTCGGAGTATATTCTTTTTAGTATATGCGTAGTACAAGCATAGCATGTACCTTAAAAAACATTATAAATTTCATGTTCTTTGCATATACTTCAAAGAATATTCTCGTACCGAATATACTGAGCACATTCGTGTACGTAGTATCTCGGAATATTCGTAAAAGTTTATTCTTAGAATATACATTTATTGAATATTCTTAACACATACTTATAAGTAGATAATTTTAAAATATCTTAAAAATAATATGTATGTATAGGAAGTATAATATTAGCCTTATAGATTATCAACTTCCTTATTTTTTAGAATAGTTCATAAAATTTATGTATGTAGGTAGTATTGGACGAATTTCATTTCAAAATTGTTGTATGGTAAAAAAGTTTAAACATTAATTGTATTAACGTTTACATACCATTAAAAATATTCGTTTTCATAATTGAAATGACTACCATTTCGAGTTTATCATGAGTATTTTTACATAGTTGGAATTTGAATTTAGGTACATTCAATTTAATATGGGCCATTCCAGAACAAAACATGCCAAACCCCACAACCAAAGGCTTTGGTGTTGCCAACCGCCGAGTAAGCTTTTTCCGTCAACTTAGGTACCTTAAAAATTCCCACTTTTATAAAAAATACCCTCCTGTTTACAAAATCTGAGAAGATATGTTTAATTATTTTCAAATATTTTGATTTTTTCTTAATATTTTACAATTTGGACTGGATCAAAAATTCCCTTTTGAGTTAACTTTTTCTCTTTATCACCTTTTATGGTTGAAAATTCCCACAAAAAGGGAAATTTCTCTCCGTTTGGCAACACTAACCACCGATGTTGTTATTCCACAATACATATCCCCCGTCTTATTCTGACCATTTCTTTCCTGAATGGATCAGGGATAAGAAACAACGGTAAAATATGAAAACGAAAACAGGCATTATTTGTATCTAAGAAGTGTTAAGGACGAAGACGAATGATAAAGAACTAGGACTAAAGAGCATACATAATCTCTTTATTTTGTTTGCGGTGCTTCAAAATACATATAATCTATTTTGGTAACTCAATATATTACTTAAATATTATCTAGGTATCTAGGTAAGTACATATTCGCTCCGAGTGTTAACAAAGTGTCAAAGCAAAATCGACCGACCTGTTCATGGTGGCGGTTGCTTGAATCTTTGTAAGGACGCTTTATTGTATGTTTAAATGGGGCATTTAAAAAAAAATGCCATATCACATTATTTGTTGTGTTGTTCACTGTAAAGATACATGGAAAGCTAGTGATGTGAAATACTTTTATTTTACTCGTTCCCAAAAAAAAATTAGATCAAAGAATAAAATTAATTAACGCTGTCATAAGGATGAAGTGAGGTTAACTTGTTCTATATATACAAAGGATGTACACATGATATAATTATATTATTTACGTTTTTACAAGTTTTGTACATATTACATACACTTTTTAGCTCTGATAAATCCGAATTGACTCCAAAAAGTACGGATACGGTTACGGTGTGTCCTATATAACCTCACTATCGCAAATTATGTCAATAAATCTTTATTAACGACAAAAAATATTTTTGTTGAACTATAAGTGACATTATAAAAGAATAACTAATGAATTCTAACAATTTGTATTCGTTTATTATCACTAGAAAATAAAATATTTAAGTTTAACAAAATAATCCCATAAGAGTCAATACTAAAACGTCCTTACAAAACTGACAGCGTGACACGTGACTGTAAATTTCTGTAAATAGAGGGGAGACGCACGGAGCCAATATTTAAGTATATAAATTTTAGTTACTTATACATAGTTTAGTTTAGCTAAATATTGTGCGGTAGTATGCTTTTTCTCATGAGCACTTTTCAGTGCGTCACAGTTTTTCGATTTCTTTCTAACGCATTAAATTGTATACGACAGAAAAAAAGGCACGTCGGTGATTACTTTGGTAATTATTCTAGTTCGGTGATTATTCTAGTTGTCGATAGATGGCGCTATAATAGAAAAAAATTTATTTACTAATTATATAATATATCTACGAATATAATTTGTACAATTTATAAGACTATACAAATCAAAGAAAATACCATTTTATAAATGCAATAAAGACAATTGATTTGTTTTTATGCCCAATTGCAAATAAAATTTGACAACTGTCAGATTTAACTAAAATGTCATGTTAGAATAAATGTTATAAATCCTATAATGTTATAAATGTTATAAATCCTCTTGAAAAGAACCATACGTTCTAAGTATATACCTAAATAGAAGGTTTATAGCACTTCCTTGGAATATTCTAAAAAGTACCTTCTTGGTATAAACTAAAAAGATGTGCGGTAGTATGTTCTAAGTATACACATATAAGGTTTATAGCACTTCCTTGGAATGTTCTAAAAAGTACATTCTTGGTATATACTGAAAAGAAGTGCGGTAGTACATTCTAAGTATATACACAGAACGTTTAAGTACTGTAATGTAGTATATACTCAGTATCTGCTCTGCACATTTGCAATGGTAATTACGCATATTCTCAGTATATACTTTTTCTGAAAAGTGTGTTCTATGAATCTACTATAAGAACATGAAATTGTTATGTGGGATGCAACCCATTCAATAATTTACTAACCTTTATTAACATTTACAGAGCTTTAAGAAAAAAATGTAATAATGCACTTTACCCAGACGTCCGTGGGCATTATAGAGAAGCAAAATTTACTCAAACAAAACACCATTGGTGGTGGAAAGCAAATAGGGTATTTAGTGACCTGGATATTACCAGAAATCACACCGGTCTGGTAGTTTTTCTTGAAGAGGATCACTATGTTGCTGAGGACTTTATCCATTTGTTGCGATTGATGGAACGGACCTACAAAGAATATTGTAAGCATTGTAATATATTGTCTTTGGGAACATACTTGAAAACATACAACTACTATTCCGATTCGAAAAAGGTATGTACTTTATAAATGCCACTGTCTTAACAATGTCTTATGTATTTTCTTTTCACTACTTTATTCAAAAATATATTTTTATTGTCATGTGCTGTGTACTAGGTTACAAGACTTTATTTTTCTGATTTGATTTTTTAATTTATGTTCTTTTAGGCGGTAATGTTTAATCTTAATGGACTTTATTTATTTTTAATTACTTATATCTAAACAAATGAAAAACACTGAATTTATTGTTAAATAAATAAAGATTTACTGTATAAGTCCTTTATTTTACAACCACTTAACATTTAACTTAGTCCATGTGGTGAGACCGCTCCCGCCTGGAAAAATTTCTGATTCGGTTTCTTTGTGGATTCCTATTCAAAAATGTCCCCTTTAAACAAATCTGAAGGGTGCCAGGCGGAATTTTTGGGCAGAAATTTTTTAAACAATTTTTTTTAACAAATACAAAAGATCACGTTTTTTTGCTCTGGAACATATATTTATAAGTTTTTTGGGTTATTTTAAACGAGAAATGTATCTTGTACTTTTTCTTAAAAATTGATAGTTTTCGAGTTGTAGGCGATTTAAAATCTGAAAAATGAGAAAATACGTATTTTCGAGGCTTAAAAATTCATATTTAAATTAATATTTTTGAGGTTGCCAGATACTTAAATTGAAGATTAAACATTCAGCTTAAAGATTCTGAAGAGTGATTGCGGCTAACCTTAATTCATACCATTGTTTTTTAATTGTTAAATATGCGTGTTTATCCGATTTTTTGCCGGTGCGGCGAGCTCTATTTCAAAAATCTCCTATTTTCTTACGAAAAATATTTTTTATAGATTCTTTGGAATATTCTAAATAAAATGAGTTCCTTGACATTTTTCTCAAACGTTAATAGTTTTAAAGTTATAAGCGATTTAAAATCCAAAAATGCGTTTTTTGACATTTTTCGGATTTTAAATCGCTTATAACTTTAAAACTATTAACTTTTGGGAAAAATGTCAAGAAACTTATTTTATTTAGAATATCCCAAAGAATCTAGAAAAAATATTTTTCGGAGGAAAATAGGGAGATTTTTGAAATAGAGCTCGCCGCATCGGCAAAAAATCGGATGAACTGAACACGCATATTTAACAATTAAAAAACATCGGTATAAATTAAGGTTAGACGCGATCACTCTTCAGAATCTTGAAGATGAATGTTGTATCTTCAATTTAAGTATCTGGCAACCTCAAAAATACTAATTTAAATATGAGTTTTTAAGCCTCGAAAATGCGTATTTTGCATTTATCAGATTTTCAATCGCCTATAACTCGAAAACTATCAATTTTTAAGAAAAATTACAAGATACCTTTCTTGTTTAAAATAACCCAAAAAAACCTATAAGTATATGTTCCAGAGCAAAAAAACGTGATCTTTTGTATTTGTTTAAAAAAATTGTTTAAACAATTTCTGCCCAAAAATTCCGCCCGGCACCCTTCAGATTTGTTTAACGGGGACATTTTTGAATAGGAATCCACAAAGAAATCAAATCAGAAATTTTTTCAGACGGGAGCGGTCTCACCACATGGACTAACTACAAACAAATAACTAAGAACTCACACGTAATTTATTTTTAACAATTTAGGTTATAAGATGGTTATAAATTTTTCTCTAGTACTAACAATTAAATCGAGATTTCTGGTGTGCGATAAATATCCATCTAATATAAATAAGGCGGGCTCATGGATACTTGGCTTCACTTCACAAAAGATACGAAATGAGCAAACCACTGCTTAAAAACTTCTGTACGCATCCAACCACTTTCATTACAAGCAAATATGGTACCCGGAGGAGCTCTGTCTGTCAGTTCAGCTTTCATTCGCTTCCTGCTGAAAATGAGCATTGGTGGTACAAAACTTCCTGCAACTGACACAAACTACAGCTGTCGTCGAAATTCCGCGCTCCGCTGATGTTACCCTCGCAACTTGTTTGGAACCTTTTTTGCTAATATTCTTAAATTGCGCCCGGGAACAGTAGAAATCGAAGTCTCATCTACGTTATAAACTTAGTGAGGAGCATGATTATTTTGTGCATAAATCTCTCTTAACAGATTAAAGAACTTTGTCACAACCTGTTTGTTGAAGGCTCTTGCTCTAGCAGCCGAGGTCGCTTCAGGACAGCTCAAGGAAATTTCTGGGTGTCTTCTTCTAAAACCATACAACCAATCTTTACCAGCAGCTTTTTCGAAATGGGAAAACTGAAAACTTGTGGGGCAGTTTGTTTTTTTTTTCAGCAAGCTGATACGCTAATTGCCGCAAATCACGCAAGGTGAGTCCATACATCCTACTTTCAAAATCTAGGATATGCCTTACTAGTTCTTGTTCTGGGAAAATACAGGGTGGCAGCTACCTAGTGACTTCTTCTCTAGCTTTGCTACCTTATTTTTGTCCATTACACGCCGTTTCAGCGATATTCTTGGCACCTGGAAGATTCGCGCAGCGGTTTTAACAGACATTCCTCGCTTAACTTCTTGTATGGCATTTTTCATATGCTCAGCGTCCCAATTTTGTCTGTTGGTTATTCCCTTATATGTTCGTGGCATTCTGCAAGAGAGACATAAAATTAATTTAAATATCAAAATTATTATATGAAATAGTTTTGCAGAAACTAAGGGGTAAAAAATGATATAGCAAAAGTGGTTAGGTAATATAGCAAAATTTTATTATTTATAAAATTCTTTCATACAGCATGACTTGCTCGAAAACCATTTAGATACCTTTTCTTTGTAATATCTATAAATTGTATGTAATAATAATAATATGTAATATTTTTTAAATAACTCAAAGGCTAATTTCGCCGATTCAAGTTTATAAAGCCAACCCAAATTACACGGCGCAGAGTAGTGGGTCAAGATTTAGACAGAATCGGACCTGCGTGCTTCGTGTGGACGTGTGTGATGATGGATCGGCGCGCATGACGACGCGTTTTACAATATGCGCACATATCAAATACACTGCTGCCCAAAAATATTAAATACACTGTGTATATCGGGACGCAACAACAACTATTTTCCATCAAAATGAAATGCGCCACGTAATATTCATATCAGTCCTTTTGTATTACTCTGCAATATTTTGTTCCCACCACTATGTTTACGGCGTTTAGCGGTTTTATTTATTCTTGTATGATATTCTCTTCTTTTATCTACTAATAGTCATCAGTTATTTATTACAAATAACTAAAACGTAATCAAAGTTTTCAGATAAATTTTGTTATACTATTTTTATTTTAGATAGAAATATCACCATGGATTAGCAGTAAACATAACATGGGAATGGCTTTTAACAGATCAACTTGGTTGCAGATTGTAAATTGTGCATCAAATTTTTGTAAATATGACGACTACAATTGGGATTGGTCGTTACAACATGTATCTCAAAACTGTTTGAAAGATAAACTACATGCAATAATAGCTCGTGCCCCCAGGGTTTTCCATATCGGAGAATGGTAAATATAAAAATCTTCTTAAAAACTGGTAGGTACATTAATATATTCACCCTTATTCATACATCAGACAGCGATTTCTGTCAATGCAGTCATTTTGCCTTAATTCCCTCGCTGTTATTGCTTCTCGTACCTGCTCGTTTCTTCGTTGCAACGGGAGTCCACTTCCATACTTTTTTCTGCCATCTCTCTCTGCCATAGCTCTAAAGGATGTCAAGCCAGGTAAAGCCCCAGGTTTTGACAATATTCATCCCAAATTCTTAACCCTGTACTGCCCAATTTTTTTTAACTGCAAAAAAAATTTCTGGTGTTATATACTTCAAGGATAGGATCAAATTAAAACATTTTTTAATTTTTTTTAATTCTTTATTTTCTTTGTTTAAAAAGGGTTTGTGACTCTCAAGTTACAATGGGAAAAAAGTTAATTTTTATGAAAGTCCACAAAGCAATTAGAATTAGGCGTAAAGCACAAATTTACATTACATTTTTCACATAACACTTTTGGCACGCCTAGACATCCCGGTTTCTTGCAACGACCACGCTTTTCTGAAAATTTAGGCCAATGGCCTATTCCATCTTTCCGGTATGGAAATGTATGTTTTTCTCCGGTAGAGTAGCGATAAATCCTCTTTTCCTTTTCTGCTCTATTTTTTGTTCTATTATAGATAGACTGGGCCTTCCTCTCTTCTTGAGCCTCTCTTTACCCTCTTGATAAAGACAAGCGGCAATAGATGCTTTGAAATCTAAAAGACTTAGTTCATCGTTTTTTCTTACACCAAGTAACTGGGTGTCTCTTCTATAAAGTAACCAAGCATTCACAACTGCCAAGTCAAATATATAGAACACAATGCGGAGGTACCACTTTTTAGAACGAATCTCAGTTCTATACAAAGCCATCAACGAGTCCGTTAAGTCCACTCCGCCCATACACTTATTGTAAAACGTTACAATATTAGGACATTCCACAAGAATGGTTTCTTTCTTTGCTTTGTCCCATCTTTGCACTTGACTTGTAGGATACGTGCCTACAAACGAACTCAGTAAATGCACTGGCTTGTTGTCGTACCATTTGACTGCTCTAAGGGTTATACCTTCTTTCTTGTAAACAAGTTCTTCGAAACTGCCCCCTCCTTTCTTTTTCATATATCTTTGTCGGTAGAGAAATTACATCCTTTCAATCTGTCAGGACGCACCGTACCTACAGAAGGAATACCCAACTTGTCCAGTTCAATTTGCAATTGCATACTTGTAAACCAGTTATCAGAATATATCTTATGGTAAGAATTTCTTGGAATTATTGTGGCCAATCGAAGAACCACATTTCCGCTGACTCCAACATTTGGTAAATATTCCGGATGCTCTTCTCTACCAGTATACAGTTCAAAATTACATATATACAGTTCCGTTGGTATCACATAGGAGAAACGCTTTATGGCCCCACTTTTTTGGTTTATTTTTTATATACATTTTTAGACTATGTTTTCCTTTGAAAGGAATAATTTGTTCATCCACGGATAGTGTTTCTGTCATTGGAATTTTCTGAAAATTTGCTATAACTGGTTCTAAGAGCGGTTTGATTTTGTTCAACTTATCTCCGGGAATTATCTGACTATTGTCATTGAAGTGGATATTGTTTTTTATTTGTTCCCAGCGATTCCGACTCATAGTTTCTGCAACAACTGAAATTCGAGTAGACGCTTTCCAGTACATTCTGGTTGAGGGTAAACCATACACTGACATGAACAAACATACACCAAAAAACTGTTCTATTTCGTTCTTGTCCACATTTAAAGATTTTTCGGTGTTCTTTTGGGTAGAATAGAGATTTGTTTGATAAACAATATTGTTCAATATATTGTCATCTATCAATGTTCTAAAATACTTGATTAATACGGCTTTTCAGGTCCTGGCGGTAAACTACCTTTCCAAGGTCGAATAGACTGTGCAGAACGACTGGTAATTCGTTTTCATGTGATATCCTGATGATTGGGCACGTCATTTTCGTTGTCACTGTCATCCTCTTTTTCATTATCATCTTCCTAGTGCTCGTTATTGTCTTCCATATCTCCCATGCTCACTTCTTCCGAACAAACATTTTCTAAAATGTGTACCACTTCATCATCTTCACTGTCGGATTCTATAATGGAATCTTCAGAGTCATACCCAGAAATGTCTCTAATTTGAACATTATTTAGTTCTTTCTTGCCATAAAATGATTTTACACAAATAGGTTCAATTTCTGTTATGGTATGTTAAACAGTAAATGGTTAAGTTCAATTAGTTACCACTATAAACAGCCCGGATTAACCGATAATAGTATAAAAGGCCCGGTTTCAAGTAAAATTTATTTTAGGCTTTATTATGGGAGTACCGTCTAGTCAGTGTTAATTGTAAAATACCAACTCTGTCTACCTCGGTGGCTTATCGCTCCGGGTGGGTCTTAACAATGGGCCAGGTCAGATAAATTTAATAATATTTACGACCGCACTAATTGAACTCAAACCATTTATCTTTGAACAAACCATACCACCTGCAAAAAAAAATTATGTTATACATTATGGCCCATTGTAACTTTAAAGTTACACAACATTTTTTACTCATAAAATATCTAATATTTTATTATCAGAGCATATTATATTTGCTACAATAAATGTCAGAATGTACTTACCTTTAGTTTTATTTTTTTTTATTTCGTCAGCTAGTATCGAAAATACTTGAAATTGTGATCAAAGTCGCCTCTTACAACGCTGTAACACTACTAATGACAACACACGACAACTGCTAGAACTTATGCATAAAAATATGACCTTGCGGAGTATTGGAATGTTCGGTGGTAGACAGATGTCTGTAACTTTATAGAAACAACTGACGTTTACGGAAATATTAGGTTTAGAAAGGATTGTATGACTCTTATTCAGTATGTAACTTCAGAGTTACAAGGGGCAATACAGGGTTAATTAACATCGGCAAATATGCGAGCGAATGAATGACCCACTTTTTCACAGACATTATGCAGACCGGTACCCTACCACAGAAATTCAAACTCTCGAAGGTCATTGCCATATTAAAACTAGCAAACTAAATGATAACAACCCTAAAAATAGAACAACCAATAACCATACTATCGGTGACGTTTAAGCTACTAGAACGATTTATCTACAACATAATTAGTCCAAAGCTACTTGAAACAATACCGTTTGATCAGGCAGGTTTCCGACCCAAAAGAAGCTGCACAAGTCAGGTTCTTTCACTTACCACATTTATTGAGGCAGAGTTCCAGAGAAAACTTAAAACTGCAGCCGCTTTCATAGACCTAACAGCGGCCTACAATAACGACCGGAGAAAAGGCATGATATACAAGCTCCTCCGTAAAATCTCTTGTAAATCCACCGCTCGAATAATCAACAGCATGCTGAGTGACTGAATTATTCAAGTTTTTATGGGAACCGACATCAGCACTCCAAGAAAACTGAAGAATGGACTGCCTCAGGGATCTGTCTTAGCTCCTTTTCTCTTTAGCCTGTACATCGCTGATATACCAGAAAACAGATCGAATAAGTTAGGTTACGCCGACGACTGGTTCCTTGCAACAAGGTGTAAGTCATTTGAAGAAACATAAGAAAACATATGTTTCCAGGTTCCACCTAAATAACAAGCTTGCAGGAAGAATACTCAACATCCAATTCGAAAACACCACACTCGCCTACAATAAAACACCAAAGTACCTTGGGGTGACTCTTGACAGAACCATATCCTTCAAGGAAAATCTGAACGGAAAAGCTTAAATCCAGAAACAACATCATCCAGAAGCTGTGCAGCATAACATGGGGAGCATCGGCTTCAACCTTGCGATCATCTACCCTGGGCCTTGTCTTCTCAACCGCGAAATACTGTTCTCCAGCCTGGCTTAACTGCTCACATATGCACAAAGTAGATGCTCAATTAAACAATACAATGAGAATGATTGCGGGCGTTATCAAATCCACCCCTACGCAATGGCTCAAAGTACTGAGCCACATTTCACCACCCAAACTACGGCGCATACACTCCCCCACTAATGAGTACAGAAAGATAATTGATAACGAGAGCCTGCCAATCCATCAAGATATAAATGCTGCCAAACAGTCTACGCCCAGATGACCGATAATAAAAACAGCAAAGATTACAGTGGAAAATGAGTTTAACTTAACGACCACATGGACTCGAGAATGGATAGAGCAATATAATAGCAGCTTACCCTGTATAACACAAAAACCATCAGGTTTTGATTTACCACGCAAGACATGGAGTATGCTGAACCGAATCAGAACCCAACACGGCAGATGTGGTTCCATGATGCACAAAGGGGGTAAACGACCATCCCCACTCTATCACTGCGGACAACCACAAACCATCTGTCACATCACAGAACAGTGTCCCACTAGCACTAGATCATATCATGGCAGTTCAGAGGATTTCCTATAATGGCGACTCCAGAGTCGATAGCCTATATAAATAAGCTAGATGTGCTTTTGTAAACCTATGTATTAAGTTTTATACAAAATATATGTAAATGTGTCAAGTGCCATACGATAAATAAATAACGTTTTGTCATCTAATCTTTTCCATTCTTTGGAGATGTCCATACTAGATAAGCTGCTTCTTATGGTATCGAGAACCTTCTGCTTGTATCCTCCTGATCTCATCATTTCTTATGTGTTCGAGCTTGGAGATCCTACATACAGCTTCTTCTCCAGTAATCTATCTCCATAGCTTTTAATTTTGCTCTTTGTCTCTTGTCTATTATTCAGACTTCAGATCCATTAGTAAATACACACACTTTCTATTCGTGACCCGTCAAAATGGCCCATTCAAAACAGCCCTGTCAAAAAAGCCCCGTCAAAATAGCCCGGATACAAAATAGCCTCGACAAAATAGCCCGTAAACAAAATAGCCCCGACAAAATAGATCGCACACAAAATAGCCCCGGTCAAGACAGCTCCGGCTAAAATAGGCCCGGCGAAAACACCCCCAATAAAAAGTTTTTCCTTTTAACGAAGTAACATTTATTTTAAGTCACTATTCTAATTGGGAAATAAGCCACAATTTAACTTAAAAAAATTATTTTATTAACGTTTCGATATCCACTTCGGACATCGCGTCGTTGTCAAAATACAAAATATTAATAAATTAAACAAAAATGTTCTTGCTTATTAAAAAAATTCTTCTAAGAATTTAATTTAATCTGACTCATTCATATCGGCAATTCAGACATACAGTATGGTGCAAATGAAAGGAATAAATTCGTTATTTCTTAAACCCGCGACGTTAAGAAAAACAGGGTTCGAGTTCTCTAAAAAGGCCATTTTTATTTAATGTGGTTGATAAACACCTGAATAGAGGATAATTACCATTTTCGAAAAAATGTATTTTTAAGGGATTATTTAATGATGAATTCTGAAGGGAACTTTTTTGTCGGGGCTATTTTCTGGGCGAGCTATTATTCCGCGGCTATTTTGTCGGAGCTATTTTGTGTGCGGGATATTATGTCGGGGCTATTTTATCGGAGCTTTTTCGACGGGGCTATTTTGACGGGGTACCCTTTCTATTATTGCCTTATAAGTCAGACCTTTATTGTCTCATGTAATTTTATCATTCCATAATATGGAGTTCAATTCTCTTATCTAGAGAAATAGAGAGGGAGTTTAAGGAAAACGAAACACGTAGTGCATACAAATTTATCAAACATTTAAGACAGGGATACAAACCGAAGACTAGCCTCTGCAAAAATAAGAAGGGTGAAATCATTAGCGATATGGACGAAATTAAGATAACCTCTGGATGACATATTTTAAGGAAGTATTAAACAAAGGGGCACAACCACCATTACAACAACAGGCAGCAGCAGGCACGGCAGGAGGTACAATAACAAGAGCTGGGGGAAGATCGAGAAGAAAATGAATTAACTAGACCCCCAACGCTAGAGGAGGTCCAAACGGCAATCCACATACCAAAAAGCCATAAAGCACCGGGAATAGATAAAATACCGGCAGAACTACTCAAGCAAGAAGGAAGGAATTTGACACAACAGATGTACCAGCTAATACGAGAGATATGGATAGAAGAAGAAATCCCCCAACAATGGAAGAAAAGTATAATCTGCCCTATTCATAAAAAAGGAGACAAACTATTGTGTCAGAATTATAGAGGCATCTCTTTACTTTGTTCGGGATACAAAATATTCACAAACATCCTTAATCGAAGACTTCAACCTCTCACGGAAAAAATCATCGGGGAATATCAAGCAGGGTTTAGGCAAAATAGATCTACCATTGACCAACTATTTACAGTTAAACAAATACTAGCCAAAGCATGGGAATATGACATGGACGTTTACAATCTCTTTGTAGATTTTAAACAAGTCTATGATTCAATAGATAGAACAATTCTACCTAATATATTGGAAGTTGGCATACCATCAAAATTAATACGACTAGTGCAAATGACAATGAGCGAAACAGAAGCACAGGTATGTATTCAAGGACAGATCATTGATGCGTTTACGATAACGCAAGGACTGAAACAAGGCGACGGACTGGCTCCAACGCTTTTTAATCTTGTTCTTGAATATGTAATTAGACGGTTGACGGTGAGCGGAAATAACATACTTACAAACAAATCTACCCAATTAGCAGCATACGCAGATGATATAAACATAATGAGCAGAACAATGAATGCAGCGGAAGAAACCTACGTTGAGTTGAAACAGAGTGCAGAAGCAGTAGGGCTAGTCTAGCAATAAATACAAATAAAACAAAACTACTCATACACACCAGATCAAATAGACCGGCGCAACAACACTTTATTGACGATATAGAACGGATGTGAATAGATTGACGTACCTAGAAATGGATCTGGTCGCAAGCAATGAAGAAGAACCGGAAATAAATAGAAGGTTTGTGCTGGCAAATAAAGCCTATTTCGCGATGGGCCACATATTCAAATCGCGAGACTTACACCGGAAAACAAAACTCCGGGTCTATAAAACAATAATCAGGCCCATAGTAAGTTATGGCTGTGAAACATGGGTGGTGACACAGAAATCTGCCAATGCATTAGATGTGTTTGAAAGAAAAATATTACGTAGGATACTGGGCCCAATAAGTGAAAATATCTGGCGAATTAGGTATAATAGAGAAATATACGAGCAATATAGCGAACCAACTCTAGCACAATACACTAAACTACAGAGATTACGGTGGGCAGGGCACGTGGTCCGCATGCATGAGAATAGAATCCCCAGAAAATTGCTAAATGCAAGAATGCAGGGAAAAAGACCTGTTGGAAGAACTAAAAAGAGATGGGAAGACGAAGTCGATGATGTAGTAATTAGTGATTACCAGATTGTTAATAAAGAACTTTATTGAATAAGCAAGGTTAAAAACATTGTTGTTGTTCCACATCGAACATCGAACCCCCCTCCCGTCCAAGGGCGATGCCCTGCCCCGTGACCGCTGACAACCGTCCATAGACACTGTTGCCAGATGTCATCTTAACATTACAACATCTCCCTTTTTCCAAAAATATAGAAACATATAAAACTAAAAATATAATACTTAATTTAAGTGCAATAGTCCTTCAGATAGGCAGGTTTTCTAATAGTTCGTCCAAACTTATTTGTAGGAGGAGATCCTGTTTCATTATTGCTAGGTTGAACAGTCTTAGCAATATTATTGTGAATGTTACTAACAGGCAAACTTGGCCTGGGTATACCTTCTAAAAGAGGAACATCACACTTAGGATTAACTACAACATCATTGTGCGATTTTCTTAACTGAAAAGTGTTTCTTCTCAAAAACCGACCATCAGACTTTTGTATTACATAAGACCTAGGAACCTGACAAGGTTGAACAATTTTGGCAGGCGACCATAACTTAGATCTACCGTCTTGAACTAAGACATTGTTGCCTGTTTCAAATTTTTTTCTAGAAATTGCAATCTGATCATAACTTAGTTTAGAATTAGCTTTAGACGCTAGTATTTGCTTACTGACATTTGTACAAAGTTTAGGCTTTAGAAGCTTTGTGTTACATGGTAATTTATCGCGCAACACACGTGACATTAGCATTTGGGAAGGTGAATAATTCATACCCGTGATAGGTGTGTTACGATAAGCGAGTAAAGCCAAGTTTACATCTTCATTATTTTCAGCACATTTCTTCATCAGTCTCTTGGCTATACCCACTCCCTTTTCCGCTAACCCATTGGATTTAGGATACATTGGACTTGATGTTATTATATTTATCCCCCACTCCTTAGCAAATACCTTAAGCCTATAACTACTAAATGGCATATTGTCAGATATCATAACAGATGGTATTCCGAACAGTGAAAAAATTCCTTTTAAAACACTAATTACACTTTCTGAAGTTTTGTTTCGTAATTCCTTTATTTCTAGCCATCTGCTATAATAATCTACTAGGACTAAATAGTCTTTATTGCCAAATTGAAATAAATCAGCCCCTACTTTATTGAAGGGCAGGTCTGGGACTTGATGGGGTATTAAAGGTTCCTTTGAATTTGATATGTTAAATTTTTCACAAATGGAACAACTTTGTACCACCTTAACAATATCATTACTCATGCCCGGCCAATATAGTACAGATCGTGCTCTATTTTTAGATTTGTTAATGCCATAATGGCCAGTGTGTATGATGTCTAGCATTTCCCTTCTTAAGCTTTTTGGGACTATTACTTTTAAACCTAAATAAAGAATACCATGTTGGACCGTAATGTTATCTCTTAGTTTATATAGGTTTTTAAGTTCATGACTCTCTATAGTCCTGTCGCTAGGGGGGTACAACGGCCTCCTTAATTCAGATGGACTTACCCAAGTTTTTTTTATATATTTTGACCCGTAGAATACGAATTTTTTGGGTAACAGTTGATCCGGATGTCGATAAGATTGTTATAGACAAAGAACTTGAGGAATTACATAACAGCGATTTCTCACAAAACAAAACATCTTTTTGTATTTCTTGGGTCATTTTAAGCAAAAAATATTCCTACAAGTTTTTTCGTAGAATGCATAGTTTTCGAGATAACAGCGGTTGAACTTCCAAAAAATCTAAAAATTGCAATTTTTGAACCCGAATAACTTTTGATTAAAAAATAAAGTAGCAATTCTGCTTACCGCATTTGAAAGTTTAAGTCAAATTATATCGGTTTTGATTATTTGCATTGCTAAAAATTAATTTTTTTATTGGGAAACAAAGCTATAAACACATAGTGTTTCCCGTGCCTAATACATGCGTTTTAACGCATGCTACGTAGAAATTGCCTCGCTTGCACTTGTAGCTACTCTACCTACTCGTTCGATTTTAAATGAGAAATCATTGAAAACATCACTCGCGCACTAGGTTTTTATAGCTTTGTTTAACAATAAGATAATAAATTTGTAGCAATGCAAATAATCAAAACCGATATAATTTGACTTTAACTCTCAAATGCGGTAAGCAGAATTGCTACTTTATTTTTTAATCAAAAGTTATTCGGGTTCAAAACTTGCAATTTTTCGATTTTTTGAAAGTTCAACCGCGGTTATCCCGAAAACTATGCATCCTACGAAAAAACTTGTCAGAGCATTTTTTGACTAGAATGACCCAAAAAATACAAAAAGATGTTTTGTTTTGCGAGAAATCACTGTTATATAAATCCTCAAGTTCTTTGTCTATAACAATCTTATCGACATCCGGATCAACTGTTACCCAAAAAATTCGTATTCTGCGGGTCAAAATATATAAAAAAAACTTGGGTAAGTCCATCTGAATTAAGGAGGCCGTTGTACCCCCCCTGGCGACAGGACTACTATATTTGTATTATTTTTAGGAAAACCAACACTGTACCAGTCTAGAAATGTTTTAAGATTTTTGTCCTTGGCTGTTTCTAACTTTATTTGAGCTAAGCGATTATCACTAATGTGTGAGTCAACACTCATACAGTGGACTACTTCTAACAAGGTTTTATCTTCACAAGCTGTGTTTTTTAAAAAATTTCTTGAGAGAAAATCTGCCATAAACATTTTTGGCCCCGGAACATATTCAAAAGTCAAGTCATATTTTAATAATTTTAATAGCATTCTTTGCAACCTAGAACTTACCTTATTTATGTCCTTTTTTGCAATCGAAATTAGGGGCTTGTGATCAGTTTGTTTAGTTACTTTATAACCATAAATGAATTGATGGTATTTTTCAACACCAGAACAAACTGCATCCAT
This sequence comes from Diabrotica virgifera virgifera, assembly GCF_917563875.1. Lineage (NCBI taxonomy): Eukaryota > Metazoa > Arthropoda > Insecta > Coleoptera > Chrysomelidae > Diabrotica > Diabrotica virgifera. The sequence continues at coordinate 171,155,253 of NC_065449.1, read as the reverse complement.
CTTACCTGAGCATCTGTAAGACTTTTAGAATAAAAAGATACTGGTTGCCCCTCTTGTAAGAGGCAAGCACCCACCCCTTCTTTAGAACTGTCCGTTTGTAAAATTATGGGCTGGTCCTTGTTAAATATTTTTAAAGTAGGCGCTTTACTTAATTTATTTTTTAATTCTAGAAAAGCTTTGTCTTGCTTGTTACCCCAATTCCACATATTTTCTTTTTTAATAAGCTCTCGAAGAGGAGCTGTACTTTCAGGAAAATGTGGTATGAATTTGCTTAAATAATTGCACATTCCCAGAAAAGATTGCAAAATTTTTACATTTTTGGGTGTTTCTAATTTTAATATACTTTCTACATGATCAGGATCACATTTAATCCCAAATTCAGAAATTATGACTCCTAAAAATTTTACTTGGTTTACCCTGTATTGCAATTTATTTTTATTAAATTTAACATTATGCTTTTTAGCTCTATCAATGACATTTTTAAAAATTATATCATGTTCCTGTATACTATTTGCTGCAATTATTAGGTCATCAAAATAAATTTCAATCCCATTTATGTCCCCAAAAATATTAAAGTTCAAATTCTGCATTACCTCAGGAGCTGATGACAACCCGAAAGGCATTCGTAAATATCTGTACACACCATGAGGTGTACTAAAGCAACACATTTTACTGCTATCTTCATCTAACACTACTTGAAGAAACCCATCCTTCATGTCCAGGACTGAAAAGTATTTTTTTCCTGCCAATCTACTAAAAATTTCCTCCGCAGAGGGTATTAAACACCTCTCCCTTATGATGCCCTGATTTAGATACTGTGGATCAAGGCATAACCTTAAACTACCATTAGGTTTCTCCACAATAACTAAATTATGGCACCACTCAATAGGTCCCTGCACTTTTTGTATAATGCTCTCCTTTTCTAATTTGTCAAGAGCCTTCTTTAATTTAGGTTTTATAGACTCGGGAATTCTTCTCTGAGGCTTAACTACTGGCTCTGTTCCTTCTTTTAACTTTATACTATAGTATATGTTACCTAGTCCCTCAAATACTACTTTATCTTTAGCAAAAAGGTTTTCTAGCTTTTCTTTGCTTGTGAATATGGTATCTACCCTTTTTATCAAGTTTAAACTAACACAATCCCTTAGGCCCAAAATAGGTACAGTGTTGTTTTGTTGAACTATAATGAATTTAATTTCTGTTTTCTTATCTTTAACATTACAGTCCAAAACTGCTGTCCCAAGAGGTCTTATTTTGTTGCCATCATACACTACTAGAACAGTATCAGTATCTACTAAAGTGGTTTTACTTTCATCAATTTTTAAAAAATATTTATGTGGCAAAATAGAAACCTCACTGCCGGTATCTAGCTTAAAAGGTATGTCAACATCATGCACACTTACCCTCTCTATCCAGCATTTATCTTCATGTTTTTCTACAGAATCTACTTCTATACAGTCAATTTGTAAGTAGTCACCTATATCACTACCACTATCACTTTCCACTTCCCGAAGTTCATGCACTTTCCTCTGACCAAATTTGCAGACATTAGCAAAATGATTTTTCTTTTTGCACACAACACATATCTTCCCATAAGCTGGGCATTCTCTGGGCTTATGCATCCTGCCACAAAATTGACATTTCTTCTGTACTGCTACTGCTTGATTTTTATTTCTTAACTTGTTTTCTCTCCTGAAGTCCTTCTTCATTACTGCATCTATTGCTTTCTCATTATTAAGTGCTTTTAACTGTTTCTTACTCATTTCTGCAGCCCTGCAATATTCTACTGCTGTTTTTAAATCCAAATTTGGTGTTCTTAATAGTCTTTCTTGCAGCTCATTATTTTTAATTCCAATTACAATCTTGTCCTTCAACAGGCTGTTTTCAAGAGTACCAAAATTGCACGGCTTTACCAAAGTTTTAATATCCGTGAGAAAATGTTCAAAGTCTTCATTATCTCCTTGTAGCCTGTTGAAGAACTTGTATCTGTCATAAGTTTCATTTTTAACAGGAGCGCAGTGATTCTCAAAGGCTTGAATTACTTCTTTATATATTTTTTTCTTATCATCCTCTAGTTCGAAAGTTTCAAATACAACCTGCGCCTCCTCTCCCGCTATGTTTAAAAATATAGCTATTTTTGTCTCGTCATCTTTCTTTTCGTATCCCGATGCCTTCATGTAATACTTGAAACTATTATGGAACTGTTCAAAGTTTTTTGCTATGTCCTCATCGAATTTTAGGTTATTTGGTGGTTTAAAAGAAGCCATAATACCTTACTTATTTTCACTACTACTAGTTAGTTGCTAAAAGTTATTTGCTAAAAATGTTCTTGTTCTTTTATTTTACACGTGGCCTTTTTTCTTTAAAGCTTAACCTCAAAGTGGTTTTTATTTTTCCTGTGTTCACAAAAACACTATTCTTTCCTCTTTATGTTTCTGATGTTTTTCACCTGACACCATGTAGTAATTAGTGATTACCAGATTGTTAATAAAGAACTTTATTGAATAAGCAAGGTTATAAACATTGTTGTTGTTCCACATCGAACATCGAACCCCCCTCCCGTCCAAGGGCGATGCCCTGCCCCGTGACCGCTGACAACCGTCCATAGACACTGTTGCCAGATGTCATCTTAACATTACAACAGATGAGGATGCCAGGAATTTCCTGGGAACGCGTTCATGGAAAAGAACAGCGGTAAATGGAAATAATTGGAGAAGCTTGTTGAAGGAGGCCAAGGCTCGATTTGGGCTGTAGTGCCATTGGATGGAAGGATGGAGAGAAATTTTACTATTAACGTTTACATCCGACGTTCCTGTATTACAGAATGTGACACCTAGATTGTGCAGGACGCTTCACCAGTTGTTAGATGGACCTGGTGAATATTTCTTGTTCTTCACACAAGACGGGAGCCAGCTTGTGTAGTGGTTGATAAGTAGACTCTGATAATCTTTGTCGAGTCGAAGCAAGATGTAAATCGGCGTTGAAACGATTAATAAACGTATGGGATAATCATTTTATTATTTAACACAATCACTATTTACCATCACTGTACAAATATAATTATTATTGGGTTTACTACAAAACATACATACCTACATTCGCTATGTAGAATTGAAAGTAAATTGAGAGTCAGGTATGTGAGTACTAAGGAGTGAGAGAATAGATAATTCGCGTGAAAAACCGAGTAATGGTAATAAGAAAATGCGAGCCGTGAAGTGAGAATGTAATCATTCGAGAGAATACATTCTGAGTAGAGCCAAAAACGCGAGCGTCTAGCCATAAGGGTGGCTAATAAGTGACTGAGAAACTAAACCCGACTAAAAGCAAAAGAATTCTTCTTTTGTTCGGGTTTCGCAACAAGAGGGGAGATCAATTTATCAAAGTCGTATGCGTATAGGTATATCTAATTTAAGTTTTAGAATAAACAAAACCTCTAATGCTGTCCGGTATGGACAAAGGCCTTTATTGATTTTAGGAAACATAAATCCAACAGCGAGACAGCTTAATTCACACATGGTCAAATTAGGGTATAAAAACTGTTTTTATTTTCGGCCGAACCTGTGAGAAACAGGATGTATCTTAAAATCGAAAGTTTTCATAGCGCAATGCTCTTTGTATCAAAGACTCAAAAAGGGGCCAAACGGAAATGCAATATTTTCTCGGAGTTGGTTAGTTTGGAAACTACAAAAGGCAGATGTGTTCGTTTTGAAATAGTCAAAGATGCAATGAATTAATTGTATTGAGATTGTATAAGCAGAAATTATAATTATCGATATGTAAGAAGATTTTTCTAACATAGATCTTTCAGGCATTGCATTGACGAGTTATTCGGCTATAACTTATATACTAAGATTAGATACTAAAAGTATAATCAAGGGCGTCATTTGATAGGGTCAGGGGGGCATTTGCCCCTCCCCTGATCCTGAAAATGACTGAAATTTACAAAAAATACATCAAGTTTCATCATCATTACATCATACAGGGTGTTTCATTGGGAAAGTAACATACGTTAACTGTAGAAAGAGGACACTTAGGCGATCTCAAAAATACCATACTTAATGGGTCTTACTCCATTAATAACAAAGATACTGGGTGTTTTATCTATTTTGCCATTTTTTTAAATGGTTCATAACTTTTTAACCACAGTGTATATTTATTTTATATTTGGCACTCAAATATCATTTAAGGTGTACAATAAATAAATTTATTTACAATTGTAAAAAATCCAGATGCGGATTAAAAAATATTGGAAAAATAATCCGACCCCAAAACAACACCCTGTACATAAAATTTTTTTAAATGGATTTTTCAGTTGAAAAGAAGATGAAAAACTAAATTCAGTGGTATAATTTGAATTTTCGGCAAAATGAATTTTCTGGTGAAATTTTGAATTTGAATTCGGAAATTAAGTGAATTGCGAGAGCTCTAAGTGGAAAAAAATTGAAATACAGCTTACAACTTGTCAACCTCACTGTATATTGATTTTATATTTAACACTCGAATATACTTCTAGGTGTCCAATCAATTAATTTATTTACAATTATAAAAAATCCAGGTCCGGTTTAAAAAATATTGTGTAAATATTCCGACCCAAAAAAACATCTTGTATATTAATTTTCTTTAAAATGGATTTCGCATTTCAAAAGAGGATGAAAAACAAAATTAGTGGTATACTTTGAATTTTCGACAAAATGATTTTTCTGGTAAAATTTTTAATTTGAATTCTGAAATTACGGCAATTGCGAGAGCTCTTGTAGAAAAAAATTAAAATGCGACTTAATTTTAATTAATACCATTATTTAATCTAAATTGGTAAAATGTTAATATTTTAGTGTTTTTTATTATGTGTGAAAAATAGTTTTTGGCGAGTATTCATCTTTAAATAATGAATAAATAATAAAGGGTCAATAAAGAATACATCACTTTAATCAACAAAATAGCTAAAAATTATAACAAAACAGCGAAAATTTGCAGCGCATAATCACTATTCAAAACTAAAGTACTTATTCAAAGTTACCACCATAAAAAAAATTTTTTTATACGTAGGTACGGTAAATTTTGGTAGTTAGGTACCTAGCGTCATGTGTACTGTGTACTGTGTGTGTTGAGTAAGTGTCTTGTTACATTGCAAAGTCGACGTCATTGTCTTTGCAAAGAGACGCTAATTGTATCCGAACGTCTGCGGTCCCTCCGGTGAGTACCGATCCCACAAGGACAGAAACTATTTTCATTTATTAATTTATAATAAAGGAAAAATTTCTGACCCTGGTGAGATTCGAACTCACGACCATTCGGACCTTGCGATCCAAAGGTAGGCTCTCTTATCACTGAGCCACAGAGGGGGTCATCAAAAATTATTGTTATGTGTGCAAATATTTTACCAATTTAGATTAAATAATGGTATTAATTAAAATTAAGTCATATTTATTTTACTTTGAGCTTCGCAATTCACCTAATTTCAGAATTCAAATTCAAATTTTTACCAGAAAAATCATTTTGCCGAAAATTCAAAGTATACCACTAATTTTGTTTTTCATCCTCTTTTCAAATGCAAAATCCATTTAAAAAAAAATAATATACAAGGTGTTTTTTTTTGGGTTGGAACATTTATACAATATTTTTTAATCCGCACCTGGATTTTTTATAATTGTAATTAAATTAATTGACTGGACACCTAAAAGAATATTCGCGTGTTAGATATAAAATCAATATACAATGTGGTTGACAAGTTGTAAGCTGTATTTCAATTTTTTTCTACTTAAAGCTCTCGCAATTCACTTAATTTCAGAATTCAAATTCCAAATTTCACCAGAAAAATCATTTTGCCGAAAATTCAAAGTATACCACTGAATTTAGTTTTTTATTCTCTTTTCAACTGAAAAATCCATTTTAAAAAAATTTAATGTACAGGGTGTTGTTTTGGGGTCGGAATATTTTTCCAATATTTTTTAAGCCAGTACTGGATTTTTTACAATTATAAATAAATTAATTTATTGTACGCCTTAAATGATATTTGCGTGCCAAATATAAAATAAATATACAGTGTGGTCAAAAAGTTATGAACCAATTTAAAAAATGGCAAAATAGATAGAACACCCAGTATCTTTGTTATTAATGGAGTAAGACCCATTATGTATGGTATTTTTAAGACCGCCTAAGTATCCTCTTTCTACAGTTAACGTATGTTACTTTACCAATGAAACACCCTGTATAATATAATGTATTGTATATACAGGGTGAGTCATGAGGAACTGTACATACTCCTACCTCGTATAGAGGCCCCTATGGGGAATAACAAATGACCATTAAAAAGTGTCTGCTCCCATTGTTTAATAATATACAGGGCGAGATTCGCATTTTGACTGAAATTTGTATTCGTCATAATTTTTGAACGGTCAGATCGATGTGTCTCTTATTTTGGTCAATCGTTACACTATTGCCACCTAATCAACTGATTTATTCAAACTAGAAAAAATCAGGTCCGGCTTTAAAAAAATTAGTTCGTTTGGGTCTTAGAAAAAATTTCACCCTGTATAAGCTTTTGAAAACTCTAATATGAATTTTACAAATTAGACAAATAGGCAATTAAAATAACATATTTATTTTTTTCCGCACACGATTGCATAATTTTTTATAAAAAAATCAATTTGATTATGAATTAAAAGTTTGGTAAAGTGAACCATAGATTTAACAAAATTAACTTTTATTACCAAAATTAATTTTTTTTAACAAATATTTAATTTATGTTACCACCAATCAACTGATTTATTCAAACAAGAAAAAATCAGGCCCGGATTTAAAAAATAAGTTCGTTTTGGTCTTAGAAAAAATTTCACCCTGTATACGCTTTTTGAAAACTCTAATATGATTTTTACAAATTAGACAAATAGGCAATTAAAATGGCATATTTATTTTTTTCCCCACACGATTACTTAATTTTTTATAAAAAAAAATCAAATTTGACTATGAATAATTAAAAGTTTGGTAAAATGAACCATAGATTTAAAAAAAAAATAACTTTTATTACAAAAATGAATTTTTTTTGAACAAATATTTAATTTATGTTATCACCCAATCAACTGATTTATTCAAACTAGAAAAAAATCAGGCCCGGATTTAAAAAATTAGTTTGTTGGGTCTTAGAAAAAATTTCACCTTGTATACGTTTTTTGAAAACTCTAATATGAATTTTACAAATAAGACAAATAGGCAATTAAAATGGCATATTTATTTTTTCCCCACACGATTACTTATTTTTTTTATTAAAAAATCAAATTTGACTATGCATAAAAGTTTGGCAAAGTTTTTGCATAGATTTAAAAAAATTAACTTTTTTTACAAAAATTAATTTACAAAAACAACGTTTTTCTTAAAATTAAAAGTTTTACCATTTTTTTTTATAACACGTCTAATAGATCTAAAACTTCCCATATACACTTCTTTTGGACTCTATAGTTTAACATAGACGTGATCAAATTGATAAATTTTAAATTTTTCCACCTAATTTTTGCGATTTACAAGTTTGCAACTTTTAAAAGAAGAAGACTGAAAGTCTACAACAATTTACATAGTCTTCACAATGGTAAGAGGTATGTGCTGTAAAAATTTCAGAAAAAAAATATTAAAATGGAACAGAGTTGTAGCGAGTTAAACCGTGAGTTCATTTTTTTTTCATTTTTAGGTTAAAATTCCGATCTTGACAAATTTGATTTTTTAATAAAAAATTAAGTAATCGTGTGGGGAAAAAAATAAATATGCCATTTTAATTGCCTATTTGTCTTATTTGTAAAATACATATTAGAGTTTTCAAAAAGCGTATACAGGCTGATTTTTCTCTAGTTTGAATAAATCAGTTGATTGGGTGGTAACATAAATTACTTATTTGTGCAAAAAAAAAATAATTTTTGTAATAAAAGTTATTTTTTTTAAATCTATGGTTCACTTTACCAAACTTTTAATTCATAGTGAAATTTGATTTTTTTATAAAAAATTAAGTAATCGTGTGCGGAAAAAATAAATATGCCATTTTAATTGCCTATTTGTCTAATTTGTAAAATTCATATTAGAGTTTTCAAAAAGCATATACAGGGTGAAATTTTTTCTAAGACACAAACGAACTAACTTTTTTGAAGCCGGACCTGATTTTTTTTCTAGTTTGAATAAATTAGTTAATTAGGTGGTAATAGTGTAACGATTGGCCAAAATAAGAGACACATCGATCTGACCGTTCAAAAATTATGACGAATACAAATTTCTGTCAAAATGCGAAACTCGCTCTGTATATTATTAAACAATGGGAGCAGACACTTTTTAATGGTCATTTGTTATTCCCCATAGGAGCCTTTATACGAGGTAGGAGTATGTACAGTTCCTCATGACTCACCCTGTATAATGCTTGCCCCCCCCCCCCCAATCAAAATTTCAAATGATGTTCCTAAGTTATTAAACTTTGACGATTCTAGAAACTGAATTCTTTTAAGATACTTATGTTTATTTCAGTGGTGTTCATCACAAGAAGAAAGACTGTCAGTCTACGGCAATGATATCAAAAGTTCAACAGGTCCTCAAAAATGCAAATAAAGATTTATACCCACATCATTTAATATTAACGTTCTCTATAGTACTGAAAAATACGAAACTTCGAAAGGGTTATGGCGGATGGGGCGATAGAAGAGATCATAAGTTGTGTATCGGTATGACTATAGGTGGATAGCTGATTTTATTTTTGTTATACTTTTGTTATTTTGTTATTTTGTTAATAAAATTATAAAATTTTATAAATTGTTATTTTTTCTTTATATTTATTCGTATCAAATTTTTTGAATGAATGGTAAACAAAGAAGTAAAAATATACTGGCAATATGTCTTAATAACACTATATGGCGAAACCGATACTTCTAACCTTCGTTAAGACGGCACAATAATAAGATGAAGACTATCCTGATACCTAACTAGATCAGGCTCAGCTCAAGCACACTTGACCGTCAACAAACGGGACAAGCAGTGGATGCCAGTCTTAGCGGAAATGGATCTGTAGTTCTATAATGCCTGGTTGCACCAACAAATCTTAAGCTCCAGCTTAGCCCAGCTCAGCTTATAAATACATAATTTTCGATTTCTACACGTCTTAACTGAGACAAAGCTTAAGATGCAATCCACGTGGCAATCCATTGTGATAAGCTGAAAATTGGTCTAAGACTCAATGGTGCAACGCGTATGTTTAGTTACTTGAGCTTAAGGCAGGTCTTAAGCTTAAGATATGTTGGTGCAACCAGGCATAAAACACTTATTGCAGGGACCCTTTGGGTGAACGTGCTAAAAAGTAAATACACTTAGAAATGGATCGTGGTTGGAGGGGCCAAACGGAGACAAAGGACTTGGCTGGTCTAGTGCAAAACATGCGGGTACCCGTAGTCGTCATCTACGTTCCCGAGAAAGATAATAGAAAAATAATAGGTGCTATTGGATATAGAAATTGAGTCAATACTCGCAATCTTAAAGTTTGAATTTTTAATAGTTGTTACACAATCATGGGGACAACCGGTTTCGGGGCTTACAATTTCTGCCTCATCATCAGACCCAGTACATAAAGTCTTCGCAGTTACAAACTACAAGCTAAAAATCACAAAAAGACAAAAATGCACATATACCGGGTGGTGAATCGTAAAACGGGCCATAGGAAACCCAATGTAAAATTCTAAACTGTTGAATTCCTGCTTCCCTAATTATTTTATATCAAAAGTCATGAGAAAATATTTGTAGAGGATTATAATCTGTATTAAAATCCAAAGTTAAAATGGTTCTACGATTTAAACGCATTCCAAAATTTTGGAAGATATAACACATTTGCCACAGTAGGTATGTGTGTAAAAGTTAAGCCACACGTTACTATTTAACTGACAGTGCTCACACCATTGACTGAATAAAAGATCTTTATTATTAATACTTTCTCCACAACTGAGGGTATCTTATCAACTGTATTGTTTTTAAACAATAAATGATAAAATAAAAATATTGACAGTTCAAAAATGTGAAAATAATAAATTCATTGTGACACATTATTGCACTGTGTATGGCCTAATTTTGGGCTGAAAAGCTGAAAACTGTATTACATTTTTACAAAATTTTGGAATATGTTTAATTCGTAGAACAGTTTTAATAGTTGTTTTCAATACAGATTTCAACCCTCTACAAATAGGTTCTAATGTTTTTTGGTGTAAAATAATTAGGGAAGCAGGAATTTAAAAGTTTAGAATTTTACATTGAGTTTCGTATGGCCCGTTTTCCAATTCACCACCCGGTATATAAAAATAACTATGTCTTGATTTAAATTAAAATACATACAAAAGCAAAACAACTGTAGAGTATTGAATTTAGTAGTCTATAGAGTGTATATTGAGACATTTTGCAATTTGGAGTGACCAATCTGATGAGAATTGCTTGGTATAAAATATAATATAATTGTAATATAATGTAATAAATTTCATTAATAATTGTCCGTATAGTAACTGGAGAAACCTTAGCACAAAATACGAAGATTTAACCTAAAACACTTAAATAAAATGTGGTTCCTTACTGAGTTACCGGGTGTTTTATCTAAAAATTTAAAAACTATTTTTGCTCAGCATTTGGAAACTATTCGACGTATCCTTTTCATACTTGGCAGAAAGTGCAACTACTATACACCCTACTAAATTATGATAAACAAACGTTTCTAGCTACTACCAGAGAAGTACGACAGGGGATAGTGAATGTTTGACCCTTCTCAAATTCTACGCCACTGGAGGAATTACTATTTTAGTGTCATTTTTAGATTCTCCAATACTTTCTACGTAAATAATATAATCTTAATTGGTAACGATAAAGTCATTAGTTTTCGAGATATTTGAAGTTAAATATGAAACGGCACAGTTATTTTAATTAATTTATGATATGATTCACATGATTAAAATTTAAAAATTATTTGTACCCAGTACTTTAAAACTATTTGGCGTATCCTTATCATACTTGGCAGAAAGTGTAGGTACTGTACACCCTACTAAACTAAGATAAATAAACGTTTATAGCTACTACCAGAGGCGTACGACAGGGGATAGTGGCTGGTTGACCCTTCTCAAATTCTACGCCACTGACGAAATTGCTATTTTAGTGTTATTTTTTGATTTTTCAATACTTTTTATGTAAATAATATACTCTTCATTCGTAACGATAAAATGATTAGTTTTCGATATATTTGAAATTAAAAATGAAGCGACACAATACATTAATCAAAATAACCGTGTCGTTTCATTTTGAACTTCAAAGATCTCGAAAACTAATGACTTTATCGTTACGAATAAAGAGTATATTATTTTCATAGGAAGTATTGGAGAAACCAAAAATTGAACTAAAATAGCAATTCCGCCAGTGGTGTAGAATTTGGAAAGGGTCAGCCATTCACTTTCCCCCGTCGTATGCCTCTGGTAATAGCCAGAAACGTTTGTTTAACATAATTTAGTAGTTTGTACAGTACCTATACTTCCTGCTAAGTATGAAAGGGATACGTCGAATAGTTTTAAAATGCCGAGCAAAAATAATTTTTAAATTTTTAGATAAAACACCCTGTAACTCAGTAACGAACCACATTTTATTTAAGTGTTTTAGGTTAAATCTTCTTATTTTGTGCTAAGGTTTCTCCAGTTATTATATGGACAATTATTAATGAAACATCCTGTATAAGTACTACCATCAATCCTTAAGTGGTTATGGGTTGAATGAGTCTTGACAAGATGGTATATGATCAAAATATACATAAAGTTATTAATAATAGGTATGTACTTTAGTCCAGAAAGCCACTGCGCATCCGCTAGGAAAAATATTCTAATTCGGATTTTTTGCACAATCTTACTCAAAAAGGACTCCTTTTAGCAAATTTTCATGTTGCCAGGACCAAAAGGTGGTCAAAAATTTTTTAAACGTTTTTTTTGTTTTTATCCTAAAATTATTTTTTTTACATGGAAAAAAGTTTTTTTAGGTTTTTTGGATCATTCCAAACAGAAAAGGTCTTTAGTGACTTTTCTCTAAAAATGATAGTTTTTGACATATAAGCGATTAAAAATTGAAAAATTGCGAAATCGGCCATTTTTAACCCTCAAAAACTATGTGAAAAACTGAAAATTTCAATGTTACCAAGGTAGGTAGATATTCTTTAAACATCGATTGATGAAATCCCGAAGAGTTTTTTGCAATACAATATTCAAAACTCCTTTGTTTTTTAATTGCTAATCAAGTGTGCGCGACACTATTTTCCACCGACAGTATGGTGCAAATGAAAGGAATAAATTCGTTATTTCGTAAACTGGCGAATTTAAAAAAAAATCCCGAAACAGGTCTATTTTTATTTTTAAGTTATTGAGGTTTTTGAGGGTTAAAAATGGCCGATTTCGCAATTTTTCAATTTTTAATCGCTTATATGTCAAAAACTATCATTTTTAGCGAAAAATTACTAAAGACCTTTTCTGTCTGGAATGATCCAAAAAACCTAAAAAAACTTTTTTCCATGCAAAAATAATAATTTTAGGAAAAAAAACAAAAAAAAACGTTCAAAAACTTTTTGACCACCTTTTGATCCTGGCAACATGCAAATTTGTTAAAAGGAGTCCTTTTTGAGTAAGATTGTGCAAAAAATCCGAATTAGAATATTTTTCCTAGCGGATGCGCAGTGGCTTTCTGGACTACTTACATATCAGTGACAAAACTGTTCTACAGCTAAAGATATTCATGAAAGTCACCAGCTCCATCACACAGTAGACTAGTTTAGTAGCTCTTAATATGTGGATTATTTGTAACAATAATATCAAATCTATATTTCACATTATAACAAATAATCCACATATTAAGAGCTACTAAACTAATCTGCTACTTGATGGGGCTGGTGACTTTCATGAATATCTTTAGCTGTAGAACAGTTTTGTCACTGATATGTAAGTAGATATATACCTATTATTAATAACTTTACGTGTATTTTGATCATATACCATCTGGTCAAGACTCCATCAACCCTTAACCACTTAAGGATTGATGGTAGTATATATTATAAATATTATATACCAAGCAATTCACATCAAATTGGTCACTCCCAATGGCAAAATATCTCAATATACACTCTACAGCAGGGGTGAGCAAATACTTTTAAGCGCGGGCCAAAATGAAATTTTCAAAACGCCTCCTGGGCCGTAGGACTATACCGCGTACATACGCTGTACACACGTGAATGATTTTAGTGCAGTTTTTCCTGCCCAAGAAATTTTTTTGACAAAACTACTATAAGTATCATTTTAAAGAATTTAGACAAAGAAATTTAACCGTTAGTGCACATATTTTTTTTGATGCACATGCGGACAATTTGTGTCCAGTAAAATATGTTACGTAATTTTTAAATAAATATGGTCCATTATATTAAGTCCTAACATCTAGTTATCCAGATAGAAAATAAATATATTAAATAAGTGGACAAAATTAAATACTTAGGAGTCTGTACCGAAATTCGATTCGAAAAAAGATTCGAGCAAGCAACAGCAGCCTTTTTGAAGATGAGGAAATTTCTGACTAACCAAAGACTCAATCTGCAAATTCGATATGGGATGCTAAAATTTTATATCCACTCTATCCTTTTTTATGGTGCCGAAACTTGGACTGTTAATGTTGACTTAATGAGAAAGCTGGAAACTTTTAAGATGTGGCTTTTAGGAGAATTTTGAAAATACCATGGACCGATCATATTACGAACGAAATGGTGTTGCACATAATGGGAAGAGACAGAACTTTTCACCACCATTAAAAGAAGAAAGACAGTATATTTGGGGTACATACTTAGAAATGATAAGTACAAGTTGTAACTGATTATGAAGGATAAAATCGAAGGAAAAATGGGTCCTGGTAGACGATAAATATCCTAGCTGAAAAACATTTCCGACTGGACCGGGTTAAACACACAGATGCTTTTAAGAAAAACAGAAGATAGAGACGAATTTGCAATGGTTATAGCTAACCTTCATTAGAGGAGTCAGCACTAGAATGAGATATTAAAATGGTCACTAATAAATAAATCAGTTATCTAATGAAAGATATTATTGTGTCATTTATTTATATCTTAAGAATACAAATGAATTTATATTGATATTATACGCACACAATACTGTTGATTTCAACAAAATCGCATGAGATTAAAAAAAATTGCTTGCGGGATTTTTCAACGGGCCGGATAAAGTACGCAAAAGGACCGGATCCGGCCCGCGGGCCGGCTTATGCCCACCCCTGCTCTACAGACTACTAATATAAATTCAATACTCTACAGTTGTTTTGCTTTATACAGGGTGATTGATTAGTAGGGTAAAGCTCAATAGCTCCGCTATAGTAATAGATAGCAATAAAAGTTAATAACAAAAATTTTAGCCACTTTTGAGCTTCACATTACAAAATTAGTTAGAATGTTACAGGGTGTTCGATAACACAGTGGCAGACCAAAATGTTTTTTTAAATGGAACACCCTATATTTTATTTTAAATTCGAAATCCTGTTAACTTCTCCATCACAAAAATATAAAGGTTTGTTATGTTATATATACAGGGTATTTACAAAGTTATAACCAATTTTATATGAAAATCGTAACAAGTTCAACTCCCTGTATAAATAAAAATAAGCAAAACAACAATGGTTTATTAATGCCATATTTTTTAACGTATTGTCAAAATTTTCAAGAATGGTCGATATTGCTAATTTTCTTTATATCAAATACAGGGTGAGTCAAAACGCAAGTACATTATTTTCTCAGTAATTTTAAATGAAACACCCTGTATTTTATATCATTATTGAAAAGTACCATTACCGTACTTTAATTTTTATATAACATTCCCTATGTCTAAATTTATTAGTTTTCGAGATATTTTCATTTTTCAATGGACCAGTAGCGTGGCCACCCAAATCACCAGAATTTAATAAACTGGACTGATTTTTTTGGGGTTATGTTAATAATGAAGTTTATAAAATACCTCCAACAACAAGGGATGAGATGAAAAATAGAATACAAAGTGTATTTCGATGCGTTAATTTACAAATGCTCCGTAGAGTAAGTAGCTCATTCAATGATCGTTTTTAGGCGTACATAAATGTGTTAGGAGATCATTTTGAACACCTTATGTAATTAAATATTGAAAATATTTTGTTAAAAGTAGCTTTTAATTTTTTCAAACATGTTTTTTTGCAAAATGTACGAGTATTACTGATAAATTATGTTTCGTTCTTTATTTGTTACATTGTTACATTTACATACAAAAGTAGTGTTTCATTGTCTTCACAAAATATTGTATTTTGTGTTTGTGTGTTTTTTTCTAAAATTTATTACTAATTTTCTTTGTTTATTTGTTGCATTTACATAAAAAGATATGTTTTAATTGTTTCAAAAATGTTGCATGTAGTGGTTGTGTTTTTGTTTGTAAAATGTATTACCTAATAATAAATTATTTTTATTTCTTTATTTGCTTCAGTGTTACATTGATTACCGGATTGATAATCGGTAATCTTTAATTGTCAATTCAGTCATGGCTTACTTAAAATTTAGATAAATTTATACAGTTTAAAGGCGGGTTGACATTAAGGCGGGTTGACATTACTAGTGAATAACGAACGTGGCTCACGCTTACGTATTTTGCCCCTGCTATTGTTAGATATTTTATTATCTATTTCAAAACTCGAGCAGTATATTTGTATCTATGCATTGCATAAATACAAATATACTGCTCGAGTTTGAAAATAGATAATAAAATATCTAACAATAGCACGGGCAAAATACGTAAGCGTGAGCCACGTTCGTTATTCACTAGTAATGTCAACCCGCCTTAAATCAGTCCAGTTTATTAAATTCTGGTGATTATTATACTGGTCCATTGAAAAATGAAAATATCTCGAAAACTAATAAATTTAGACATAGGGAATGCTATCTAAAAATTAAAGTACGGTAATATGTTACTTTTCAATAATGATATAAAATACAGGGTGTTTCCATTTAACATTACTGAGAAAATAATGTACTTGCGTTTTGACTCACCCTGTATTTGATATAAAGAAAATTAGCAATATCAATAATTCTTAAAAATTTTGACAATAAATAAAAAATATGGCATGAATAAACCATTGCTGTTGTGCTTATTTTTATTTATACAGGGAGTTGAACTTGTTACGATTTTCATACAAAATTGGTTATAACTTTGTAAATACCCTGTATAGCAATACAAACTTTTATATTTTTGTGATGGAGAAGTTAACAGGATTTCGAATTTAAAATAAAATATAGGGTGTTCTATTAAAAAAAAACATAAGTTAGGTCTGCCACTGTGTTATCGAACACCCTGTAACATTCTAACTAATTTTTTATGTGAAGCTCAAAGGTGCTATAACTATAGCGGAGCTATTCAGCTTTACCCTACTAATCAATCACCCTGTAGTATGTATTTTAATTTAAATCAAGACATATAGTCGGAGAGATAGAAGCGGATTTTGTGCATGATAAGTAATATGGAAAAACTATACGGGGATATGTTGAATTAGTTTTGTACATGACTTTCACCAACGGCCGGAAACCAGAGTTGGGGCCGAGTGTAGTTATAAGGGGTCAAAGTCGCGGATTTTATTATTTTTTTTATGACGCTCATGATCGAGATAGTGCACCAAAATTTGGGAATAAGTAGGTCATGACGTACCTAAGTAAAATCTCTAGGGGCTCAAAGCTGCGTGGCCGATAAAGGGGTGGGGGTAGGGGTGAATATAAAAAATATAAAGGGTTTTTTGCGACGTTCGTGATTGAGATAGTGGACCAAAATTTGGGAATAAGTAGATCATGACATTACTAAGTAAAATACCCAGAGCCGGAAACCAGAGTTGGGGATGAGGGTAGTTATAAGGGGTCAAAGTCGCCGTTTTTATTATTTTTTTTGTGACGCTCATGATCGAGAGAGGGCACCAAAATTTGGGAATAAGTAGGTCATGAGGTAACTAAGTACAATCTCCAGGGGTGGAACGCTGCGTGGCCGATAAAGGGGTGGGGGTAGGTGTGAATATAAAAAATATAAGGGGTTTTTTGCGACGTGCTAGATTGAGATAGTGCACCAAAATTTGGGAATAAGTAGATCATGACTTAGCTAAGTAAAATCCCCAGAGTCGGAAACCAGAGTTGGGGATGAGGGTAGTTTTAAGGGGTCAAAGTCGCAGTGTGTATTCTTTTTTTTGTGACCCGGCACAACATTTGTCCCCCACGCAGCGTTCCGCCCCTGGAGATTTTACTTAGTAATGTCATGATCTACTTATTCCCAAATTTTGGTGCACTATCTCGACGGCAAAAAACCCCCATATATTTTTATACTCACCCCTGCCTACCACCCCACCCCAAGCAGCGTTCCGCCCCTGAAGATTCTACTTAGTTACGTCATAACCTACTTACTCCCAAATTTTGGTGCACTATCTCCATCATGAGCGCCACAAAAAAAAATAATAAAAACCGCGAATTTAACCCCTTATAACTACCCTCGTCCGCTACTCTGGTTTCCGCCTCTGGGGATATTACTTAGTGCACTATCTCAATCACGAACGTCGCAAAAAACCCCTTACATTTTTTTATATTCACCCCTGCCCCACCCCTTTGTCGACCACGCAGCGTTCCACTCCTGGAGATTTTACTTAGTTACGTCATGACCTACTTATTCCCAAATTTTGGCGCGCTATCTCGATCATGAGCGTCACAAAAAAAAATAATAAAAAACGGAACTTTGACCCCTTATAACTAACTACCTTCCTTCCCCACTCTGGTTTCCGGCTCTGGGGATTTTACTTAGTAATGTCATGATCTACTTATTACCAAATTTTGGTCCACTATCTCAATCACGAACGTCGCAAAAAAACCCGTTATATTTTTTATATTCACCCCTACCCCCACCCCTTTGTCGGCCACGCAGCTTTGCTAGAGATTTTACTTAGGTACGTCATGACCTATTTATTCCCAAATTTTGGTGCACTATCTCGATAGTAGAAGAACAAGGCGGATTCCACGCACCGTGGGAAAAAAGTGAGCCAGAATCGGCATAACGATTCTCGCGCACGATGAGCCAGAATCGGCATACCGATTCTCGCGCACCGTGGGAAAATTCTGGTCCAGAATCGGCATACCGATTCTCGGCCATCGTGATACCTATCCATCAGGGTCCTTGGCTCGTTGAATGTAGAAGAAGTAAAAGACCAACAATGACCAGAGGATCGTAAGAAGATTGTTGATTTTGAAAAGGCAAGAGGCAACATGTAAAGTACATGGCAATGGCCCATTCTGAACATGTATACAAATGCTATATAATCATCATCATGACAATGGCCCATTCTGAACATATATAAAAATGCTATATAATCATCATCATGACAATGGCCCATTCTGAACATGTATAAAAATGTGAAATGCTATACGATTATCATATATATGGCTGAAAATATAATATTTGTACAAAATTACGAAAAATCAAATATTTTGAATTATTTACAAAAATATTTTAAATAACAAGTTGTTGTTTATCAACATTCCGGATGTGGATGGTTGATAAGGAAAGAGTGCAGACGTTATTTTTGCAACAACAGGAAACCGCTAAAGATATGACAAACCACAATGCTAGAAGTCCGGATGTAGTCAGATGATAACATGTAACCAAAGATATTAGTATTATAAACTGTTATCAGTTTCCGGTAACCACAATAACATATTTTTACAGGAAATGTGTTATCGTGGTTAACGGAAAAAATATGTTATTGTACGGAAAATAAGTTGAGACAAAAACAAATCCTTGACATTGCCAAAACGGCATTACAGCATATCTTCTTTGCTAATGATCCGATTTTGACGTATGGGGTGTCAAATGAAAGCGGTGGCGACACAGAAGCCAACTGTCAATTCTTCTTCTGTCATCGTTCAACATTAACTGTCAATTCTTCTTCTTCTTTTCCGTATAGTGCCTAACAGAACGTGACGTGAATGATGTTACGTGAATGACGTGTCATTTACGTGACGTGAATGGCGTGACGTGAATAACGTGACGTGAATAACGTGACGCGAATGACGTGACGTGAATGACGTGACGTGAATGGCGTGACGTGAATAACGTGATCTGATGGTTTCTAATGGCCTCTAATGGTCTCTGCTACACTCTATTCCCTAATGGTATAGGCTATTTATCTTTAAACCATCCTAACAGTGTACCTCTTTAACGTGACATTTGAACGCGAATGATGTGCCATTTACGTGACATTCGACGCAGGAGGTGTGCTCCAAAGTTGGAATTTATTGAGACATTTCACGCAGAACATGATCAGTACTAGTATGAATCCCATCGAGTACATACATAGGGTAATGGAATTTCAAAGTAAACTCTACCTATTAAATAAAGACATTAAATCATATGAAGATTTAAAACAAATTAATAGGCAATTCGATATCTGCATATTGAGGGGAAAACGTGGAGGTCCAAAGAGCAGCAGCAAGGCCTTTACGCTTTTAGAAAACTACCACAAGCTACATATCCGTTAAGACGTATTCAGCCTACACCATGGGGGCCAGCAACAGCGAGAATGTGAAAAGTGAAATAGACAATGTCTTTGCAATGTCTTGTGTAATATTAGCATCTGTATTTATCTTAATTTTAAAAATTATTTTTGGAAATTGTAAAGAGAAAATTTGAATCTTCATGTAATATAAGACTTGATCAGTAAATAAGGTGTTTAAATAAAAACCAAAAAACAAAATCTCTAAATTATTTATTTATACATAGAAAAATTACAACGGTATTACAGTAGAAGAAAACCAGTGTCGTAGACGATCCACATTTCTTTCGGTGCATGAAAATAGTCCAACAGCGTGGCAGGGGTTTGTAGCAGGACCAACGTTTCCAGTAGCTAGAGGCGTACCATCAAACTTGCAAACATCAATAATAAGGGGAAAAACTCCAAAAATGTGACTTTTTTGCTTAAAAATTCAGCTTTTTGTTCTCCTCGGACATATATGTAATCAGCGGCATACAACAACTTGGTTTTAAGTATTTCATTTAGTTTGGACAATTCTACATCTCCATCAGAATATCGAATACCAAGCAGTTTTTTCTCCACGTATGATGCAGTCTTCTTATCCTCATTATTTAGCGCATTGAATGGTTTCGGAGGTAAAAAGATGTAATGGCTTCGTTTAAAACCTATTTCGATGGTAAGTTCTTTGGGAACAAACCACCCGTCCACATCGAATCTCTGAATATCTACGAATGCTACTATGACTGCTCGTGTACTACTGACACCTCATGCGTCTAAGTTAGACTTTTTACAATTTCGGTGAGAGGGAAGTACTCCATTACACAGTCGTGAATAATAATACAATAGGCCTTGGTGTTGTCGGGAAAACCGTTATTCGCTTCAATATCGAGTTTTACGTCAACGGTGGATGCTTTCATGCTTTCTTCTTGTTTCGAACAATCGATAACGATGCACGATTCTTAAAAGCTGAGAAATCGAGTAGAGGTCGTTTTTGTTGGGAATGTATGTAGCTTGGGTAAAATTCGGTATAGTTGAAATAGGCCTCGTTGTAGTCAGTTTTGCTAAAATCCAACTGCATTCTCTCGTTTTTGGCCAGTATTCTCCATTTAACGATAATCTAATACTTTGGATGCTGACATTGTCAAATAATGTGGGATCAGATGTGATCGTGTTACGTTTACCTGTTTGAAAGAAAACAATGACATAACGTGGTCTTTCAACGAATGTGCTAGTTTTAACAGCCCAAACTTCACGCCTAGCACCTTTGGTAATGGCAGGCAATTCGTGCAATTCCCACTTTCTAAATGGAATAACTATATGCTGATCTTGTTGAATGGATTTCATGAGTTCCAATTTAATTTCGTCATTTGGAAATATGTGCTTCACTCTGAGTTCAATGTTGGTAATTTTAATCTTAGCGGTTGTAACAGTTGGAGTTTTGTCAGCGTTTTGTTTTTCTTTAATAACTATGCAATCGTTGTCATTTCGAGCTCGAACTAGTCTTATTGTTTGACGGCCACACGTAATCAATGGATAATCATTAAAAATATTGAAAATATGCTTAAGAGACATCTGTATGCTGAATGAATGATCTGCAGCGTTTAGAATTGGATCCTTAGGGTAATTCCATCCAGCCATAACCATATAATTAGAATCTTCTTGAGTATAACATGTCATGGCACGTACAGTACTTACGATGCCAGGATCCCGCACTGTTTCCATCTCCCTTGCGCTTTCGCTGTACGTACACGAATCGAAAAGGAAGGCACCCACATTATTTGCTAGTTTGACATCGCCATTTCCAGTTATTTCGAGTGATCCTTTAATGCATAACAGGGTTTCGCTCATTGCAAAAAACGAGTCAACTTGATTAATGCTAAATTCAACAATATCATTGCAGTTGAATGATTTGATGAATGATGCATAAGTTCGGTATTCAGCCTTTCGAATTGATTCATCAAATATTGGCTTACGATAAATATCAAATATTGGAGGCATTACTACGCTGTCTGAACGTGCTCGTTTTCCATACATTGTTGTCATTTTTTTTTAGTTTAAAACTAAGTGATTGTAAAAACAATTTGTTTGCGAACGTAAGATGTTGCCGCTTAGACTGCTGCACAACTAATGATGTTCTTTGAGCAGTAGATGGTCTTATTACTAATCCCATTTCCCTCGTGATATAAGTTCCAACACCAATGTGCTCTCTTCTCCTCTAAAGTTGACAGGTCGTCCTTCTTGATCGAGAGCCAAGACTGTGATATTGGTAAGTTCACGCTGTGGCACAACGGGTAAATACAACAAATTGTGAGGAGTTTCGTCAATTGCGTACCCAGGATTCGATTGTATGACAAATTCGTAGATCGTGTGACCAGGTCTGTTATCGTCGAAGGCTCCGGTACTAATGTTGCATTCAAAGCGTATGCTAGATACTTTAATTATCCTAACAGGTAGATTTGAAGAATGTATCCGTCCAGGATTGAGTATTGCTGGAGAAAATCCCAATACTGTACCAAGACTATCTGGTTGCTTAAACGAAATCTTATATTTGCTAAATATCTGACACTGCAACATGTTGTGGTTAGGTTTTAGACTAAATATCGTTTCCGGTCTAAGCTCATTGTCAGCACCCAGTTTCTTTTGTATGTATTCTTCAATATCGGCAATTTCATAACATCCGTCGGGAAAAGCAAATTTTGTCAATTGGTTTTTGTCATTGTAGTAATAAAACTTGTTATTTTCAATGTTTAGTATACTGTTGTAGGAATGAAAGGCACGAAGAGCTATTTCATAATCTTTGTTCGGATCCAACACGATTGGTGTGGAAGGTTGAAATGAAAATGTATAATTGGTACCAACTACTCTCAACAACTGCGACATGATGAATGATTGAAGTCAAAGGATTAATAGGTTATATAGCGGAATAAAAATCAATTTTATGTTCGCATATTTTTTATTTGTTCCAAAGCAAGTTTACATAAATGGCAAGATGCTTGAGAATCGGCTGGCCCATCCCAGTGAGTCCTCCAATCTGGCCTGTTGTAATGTACGAAGCACGGAAGTAGTATCTGCAAGTTTCATTCTCCTCGATATTCCCCAGGCAGTTTATGCCATATATATAACAATTCTATAGGTTATACAGTTCGTATAATATCATCTAGCGGTATTAATTGTAGTTCTTCTTTACTGAATTCTTCAAAACGTTTTTTGTGAAACATATGATCCATAAGCAGTTCCATGCCTTTAATATGCTCCATTATATAAAAACTTTAAGCATAAATGTCCACAAATGATTTGATTGAACGTCTGATACTGATGAATATTGTAGAAAATTCTGGCACGTGCACCCAGATATTTCACAAGTTCTTTGGTCGGCTTCAGATTACCAAATGAATCAAAATACTCTACGTCATCGTTTATCTTTCTATATGCTACCCAATGTGTTCCGTTATGTGTTGACACATCCAAGTTAACTATTGCACATTCTCGTTGTCGAGGGCCGTCTCTAGGCAGACTGTCATTTATGAAAACTCCTCGAAAATGTGGTATTTTAAGTATTTTCGCGTAATGTGCAATATCCAAGTCGTACAGCGGACGATTGGGTAGCTTTATTGGAAGTTTTTTTTCATATACAAACCGAATCCGCCTCTGGGTTTCTTACGCAGGTACAGACCTGAGCCGATGTGTTCCATCGCCTTGTTATGGCGTATGTCTTCATCCAATTTCTTTTGGGCATTCTTTGCGTCAACCACAGTCTTCGCCACCCCTGCTGCACCGCCGGCTAAAGCTCCCAAAGCAGAAAGACCTGCAAATAGAGGTATGAGGGGCAGGAAACCTCCAGATTTTAGTGGCAATACTCGTGGAACATCAATTTATTTGCGACCGCCAAGTCTTTTCATTACCGATTTTGCTATTCGTACAGCCGTCAAAGCAGTATCTTGTAACGATGCTCCTCTTTTCATGGACTTTGGGATTTTTGAGACAACATCTCGATTGAAAGAATAACGTCCCTTTCTTCCACGACGATGAGGGCATCCCATTCGCAACTTTCTTTTCGTTTTCATTCCACCGGTTACAAGTAAAGCAGCACTTTTTTCACCAAAGCTAGCGTCCTTAGACTTGAATCGCTCCCAAGCCCTATCTTCCAATTCTTTATCAGCCTTGTGACGTTCTTCGAGAGATGTATGATGCAAATAAGCGATATCGTGCTGTTTACAAGCTGCGTCTAATGGATTAATTCCTGGATCTCCGCGTGCAAGACGTTTTTTTAGTTTTGTTCCAGGTCCACAATACTGATAACCACCAGGAATATGAAGCTCAAACGGTAGTTTATTAATTAGAGTGTTCAAGAGACCTTCTCCTTTGACAACCAACATTCGACTGATGACATGCAAGTGGCGACATCTATAATATATTACCGTACTTATTTACTACACTTGCCACACGATGAAGGTCGTTCAACAAGAGCAGACGCTGCCAATTGATAATCTGGACATTGTCCAGAAAGTGACAACCAGTAAACATGGAAAATTATTACCAAACTCATTCAGAGCCATTATTTGTGGTCCAAGTGGATGCGGAAAAACTAACGTCATGCTATCACTTTTATTTAATCCAAAATGGTGCCAAATTCAAAAATGTCTATGTTTATTCGAAATCCCTCTTTCAACCGAAATACCAACTACTGCAAGATGTAATAGCGCAAGTTAAAGGTGTTGGGTATTTTCCATTCAAAGACAATGATGAAATTATTGATCCCAACGAAGCTCAACCACACTCTGTGTTTTTATTTGACGATGTTGCATGTGATGGACAGCAGAAGATTCGCGAGTATTATTCCATGTGTAGACATAAAGATATCGATGCCGCTTATTTATGTCAAACATATTCAAAAATACCGAAGCAGCTAATAAGAGACAATTGTAACATGATTGTATTATTCAAGCAAGACGATATAAATTTAAAACATATGTTTGATGAACACGTATCACCAGACATGTCATTTGATGAATTAAAAAAAATGTGTTCAGAATGTTGGCGTGACAGGTATGGCACGCTGGTAATTATGAAAGATTTTGCCCTCAACAATGGCCGATACCGCAAAGGATTTGATAAATATATAAAATTGTAAGCTAATTGTTTAGTCGTCAACAAAATGTCAGATGATACGGTTGCCATTGCCATGCGCAAGAAGAAAGTCGCCGAGTTGGCTAGAGCAATTCGCAAGAAATATTTGGCATTGAAATTAGGCAAGACAGAACGAGATGAGTCACTAAATAAACTTTTTAAACCAATCTCGAAGCCTCTCAAGGATATTGCTCAATCATCAAAAACGTTATATCATGCTATCGATAACAAGTTTAGACAAGTTAAAAAAGAAGAGGTGAAAAAGGAGGAGGAGGATGAGGAGGATGTATTTCTTGATGCACCCGATGTAGCGACACCTGATGAAAACATTATTCAAGAGCCAATCTCCGGTTCTAACGAGATTCCGATGGATGGCACAGAAGAATTTATCGACCGATATCCTCCAATAAGTCACAAGTACATAAAAGAATATTTGATAAAAGACGATAAAATCGATAGAAACTATGGTCCATTTTACGATACTATTGGTGGCTGGATATTGGGAAAACGTCGAATAAACTTTGATAAAAACAATGGAGACATAGTAATAATTCGAGAACGTGATTTTGAAGAACGTAGGTTAGGTGGTACGCCAGGCCTATATCACCTGGTATTTTATGCCAACCCAAACCCAGAACAGTATAATGATGAGGATTTACAAAAGTATAAAACACTGTTGATTAACACAGAGATTCATTTGGACACCTTAGGACGTCTTAAAGGTTCCAGCGGAGAAAAATACCATGCTATTATTAAACCTCTATTCAAACCACCTGATACAGCAATGAAAAAGCATGCAACTCGATCACAAAAAGAACTCGAACACAGAACGCAAAAAACAGTTCGGTCAGCATCTTCATCTACGGTCACAGGAACGGGGTTGGATGACTCTCGTTTAACATACAACGCTGCACCCTTAGAGTATATTTATTGGGATGACGTCAATGAGTTAGTTCATCGGCTGAAACTCTTGGTGGCTACGAAAGATGCCGGCAACACATCTCACGACAACGAAATCGTGGCTATCATCAATGAACTAAAAGAAGCTAATATAATAGAGTAACTGGGAATGACAGCATCATTTCCATTATGAGCGTCGACAAATTCGGTCATCATTCTCGTGGTGGTGGTAGCGCTCAAAAGGTGACGCGAGTTACATTTCCACATACTTCTGACGGAAATATTAATGCCGAAAATGTGAAAATTTGCAATGTCAAGGACCCATCGGAAAATGGTGATGCTGCAACGAAAAAATACGTTGATGCTCAAATAATGGAGTTGCGTAACGTACACCTACCATTAATTCAAACACATGGTGTGATATTGGAGCAAAAAACTAATGATATACAGGATTTAGCCATCGGACTAAATGAAGTAAGAAAAGAGTTTCATAAAACCACAATCCCACTTCTCGAGCAAAAGTTACAAAAAATAATCAAAGATGATTTGAATACAGTAAAAAAGGATACGGAGAATAATGTAAATAAGTTGTTGCAGCAAAAAACTAATGATATACAGAATTTAACCATCGGCCTTAATGAAGTAAGAAAAGAGCTTCATAAAACTACAATTCCCATTCTACAGACACATGACGCTTCGATGCAAATTAAAATAAACGAAATTAATGGTACTCTTGCTACAATTAAACAAGACATCATCAACAATTCGGATGATATAGATAAAAACGTTAGCATGGCTGCAGATAAAGTTGCAAAAAATTCGTTGAAAGTAGACCGGATGGAGAAGACGATAAAAGAAATAAACGCGGCCTTACAGGGTGTAGTAGACAACCTTCATTCGATGAATATAGATACTCGTCTAAAAGCAATTGAAAGTCGTATATAAGAATGTCTAAAGAAAAGAAACAGGTGGTGAACGAATTGCATAAACCAGCACGAAGAAACTATCCTCGTCGACGAACAATAATCAAAGGACTCGATGACCTGTGGCAAATGGATTTGGCTGAAATGCGTCCTTATGCGCACCAGAATAAAAATTACAAATTAATACTAGTTGTAATCGATTGTTTTTCAAAGTTTGTATGGACACGCCCTCTAAAGACCAAAACAGGTGAGGAAATTACTCGGGAATTTTCGGGCATTCTCGCCCATACTCAACGAGTGCCGAAGAACCTACAATCCGATCAGGGAACGGAATTTTACAACAAAAAATTTCAAAATTTAATGAAAAAACACGAAATTAATCATTACAGCACCTACACGATTAAAAAGGCTGCCATTTGTGAACGAGTTATTAGAACGTTGAAAGCAAAGTTGTACAAGTATTTCAGTTTACATGGATCATACAAATGGCTGGATGTCCTACCGATAATCACCGAGGAATACAACAATACGAAGCACAGTAAAACAGGATACAAGCCATCTCAGGTCAACAAATCCAACGAAAAAGCCATTTTACACAAAAGTTATAGTCACATAAAGACTGCCGGCCCGCGTTGGTGATATTGTACGTGTATTAAAGGCAAAACATTTCTTTGAAAAGGCCTACACACCCAATTGGACTACAGAATTATTTAAAATTGTACAAGTGAAGATAACAAATCCTATAACGTATTTGCTAGAAGACATGCAAGGTGCGCCGATTAGCGGTGGGTTTTACGAAGAAGAATTGCAGAAAACGAAAAATTCCGACATTTACTTGGTTGAAAAAGTACTTAGACGAAAAGGCACCAAGATGTATGTTAAATGGTTAGGACTGGATAGCAAACACAACAGTTGGATCAATAGTTCAGATGTAGTTTAAGGATCTACCTTTTAATCCGCCGCGTAGCAATACATTTTTTGAAAAAGATGACAATTAACCGCAAAGAGTGGGGGAAGGGAACAGTATAAATTCTCTCAACAACGAACCGACATACGTAGTTCCAACAGACCCGATGAGTTCTCAAGACAGCGGCGTATTCAGTTACAACAGCATGTGTTCTCAAGATAGCGGCTACAACAGTCAATCATTTAGCGTAGAATATGATGATGATGACAGTCAGCCACCCAGTCCTGACGCTGAATTAGATCGAGTATTGGCAAAATTTGAAGAAGCTGCCACAAATGAGCCATATTATTTATTAGAATCTACCTATCCAATGAGCTCTTTCAACATCAAAATTGGATTATCCCCAGCTCGAGATTTTTCACCATCCATCATGCTGTGTCGTCATGGTACTTGTAACAAAATCAGTTTACACACAAACGAGTGGGCAACCATAATTGAGTGGTTTAAAGAAAGACTGGTTGATTTTTTCCAAGCAGACCTGCATACTTTTGCCGATGAGTATGATCCAATCGAATTAAAGTGCGGCGATTTCTACACACTACGACAATTGGTGATGGAGAATGTAAAGTTAGTAGCCATTGAGAAATTTGGAGTCGAATATTATTTATGGGAAGACGATGTCATTCAACTTATAGAAGCGGACCAGAGCATGATATCCCATAAAGTGACGCTGTTGAAGAGTTTACAATTTCGCGAATACTATATAAACATTTCAACTTTCATTAAGAAAAATTTGTGTGTCAAAGACTCTTTGTATGGACCAGTTGAAGCCTTTAACGCATATTGCGCTATTTGTCCAAATACTTTGTTAAGTTTAGCTTTAAGAGAATATGTATTTTATTATAAAATTAGACTTGTAAATGATTTAACAGATTGTATGTAAAAAATAAATGGTATTATTAAATATGTTGTCTTTTATTTTTATTAAATAAAACCAAAACATATATGTGTACAAAGTTTTATTACATAAGGAATACAATTGATAATAGTTTTCCATTTATTATCAGTTTATTCAATCATTGTAGTGGCATAGTGACCCCAAGGTAAAGTGTCATATGAGTCTTTTTGCAAACACCGTTTGTCGTCGTGTGGACTTAATGCAAATTTTTCTTGCATAATGGTAAACATGTTGTGTGCGTAGGAACGAAATGTTGATTGTGTAACCCTTTTTGTGGTAAATTCTTTTAGACACTCCACGTAATCCTCAAACGTAATAGCATTTTTTACTACCGAATACTTAACCCCTTTAGATTTTTTTGTAACACCCAAGTTATTTACAATTTTTTTAATAGCAGCATCATCCATGGTATTCTTGTATTTTTGCCACACGGTCTGCCGCTCCTCGTTTGTGTATTGCAGTTTAAACGAGTACATTTTGATCTAAGTCCTACAAAATGAGTAATGATGCGCCCATTAGCCTCATCCTTCATTAAACCAAGCACTTTTTTATTGTCTTGTGGCATGTTATAGGGGTTACCCTCGGCATAGTCCGATGTGTCGAATTTAGATAGATTTGTTTGAATGACATCCCTGTAAACGTCATCACATGTTACTTCATAGACAAAACTATCTGTATCCCCATACATCAACTTTAAATTTTCAATTCCAATAGTTGGTAGCATGAAATTATAATGAAAATCATACATGCAGACTTTAGATATGTCTAGAATAGACATTCCGATGTACAATGGTTTGTTGAATGTTAGATTTATTTTATTTAGCTCGATTGCTATTAGATTTTCATCAAAAATTGTTCTGTTGTGAAATCGAGGACTGTAAATTAAATTTTTGGCTCCATATCTCCCCTCCCACTTAGAAACAAGCTTTACTATGCGGTGTTTGCGTATGTTCTCCATTGTGTTCCGAATATAGCATTGTTAGCTAATTTGTATAAGTCTTTCTCAAACGCCGTTGTTGCTGCAGTTCGTAATTTTGTATTAAGATCGATATATGGTTTGAGCCAGGCGCTTTGTTGGAATTTCAAAACTTTATGAATTTTTGTTAGTTTCAGCCCTGCATTGAGAGCTTATTTGAGGTTACGGTAATGCAAAGTGTACTCCGTTTTATTATGGAGCGTAGTCATAAGCTTCTTAAAATTAGATCCCGGTGGAACTTGGTGTTCGCAACAAAATGGAAAATCTTTGTGTAAATCATGCAAGTGTTCGGGGTACTCCAAGTCAACTTGTAGTATGTACCCTGTATCACCATCGTCAGGAATACTAAGAACATCGATGTTAGTGTCCACCCACTCAAACTTTGCATATGGTAAACACTGGGACATTGCCCAGCCGTAAAGATTATTGACATCTAAATACACCACATACTTGCTGGGCTTTGAGGAGTCGTAAGATGGCATATATTTGTTATTAGCCTCCGAGTATCGATTACTCACTTGACTAATTCCACCTCGAATAGATTTTTCGATAAACATGATTTTATCGATATCCTGCAGCAACTCCAATTTGCAACCTGTATATTTAAGCATGGCATCCCACGAAAAACCTGGCATAGTGTAGTACCAGGCAGGATCAAGACTGTATGTACCTCGGCATTTTTGTCGGAAATTTTCAAAGATGCAAGTTAACAACATTATATCGGTCTTCATGTATAACAAGCTATATTCCAAAATATTTTTAATATCAAATGATTGCCAAACGTTTTGCGCATGGTGGTACATATCTTTAGAGATGTTTTCATCTGTTAGCGAACTATAAAATTTATCAATAGATGGGAGTTGAGTTTCCTTTAACCTATCCATAGAATCAATGTATTCATATGGGAATACGCCTTTTCTTCTCAATAGCTCTATTTGTTCAGGAGCGGCATTTGGAAATTCTCGAGCCAAGTACCTTAAATCTTCTGTATTTAATGTGGTTGCCAGTTTATCCAGTGAGGAATTCAAAAATCTCAATGAATCAACAAACCTCAACTTAACTTTGGATTCTGTATCATTCAGAGTAAAGGAAATATATCTTTCCTTGTTTATTGGGAGTAGGCTGATACTTCCTTTTTTCGCCAATTGTCTTATCATGAAATGTGAGTCGTAACCGCTAAGATTATGAAAAAAAATCGGAACAACAAACTGTTTTCTAAAATTAAGATTACACACTTGGTGTGCAAATCCGCGTACTTGCCCGTTAAAATGGTCATGATCAACCACAATTGTATCTGTGGGTGTAAAGCGCTTCTCACAAATATGACAATCAGTTGCTCCATTAGTGTTTGGTTTAATATTCATGGGCTCAATATGCTTTATCTTTCCATGTACAAACATTGCCAAATCAGACATTTCCTTGGCAAACCAGTCTAGACAGTCCGTACCTGCGTAGCTTCGATAAAAAGATAAGGATTCATCGTAAGAACATTTGACATAATACCCGGCGCTAAAGGCTTTATGCTCCTGATCTTTAATTGTTTTACTTTTAAGCGGTCCATTTTTAATTTTTTGTAGCATTGCTTCAAAGTCTGCATAGACAACAAAAGGCGTTGTCTGTTTATACACATGATTTTTAAATTCAACATGTTGATATGGTGGAAATGAAACTTTGCAGTCGTTGATTCTCTCACAATATTTTGCATGATCATTTAGTCTGTCAAAACTGTTAAAATAATTTAGACATCTATCGCATACAAATATTTTACGTTTATGATTGCTTGTTTGACTAGATAAAAGCCGAGACAGATTCTTTATCATGCAATAATGGTATTTGATATCTACAAATTCATCATCCTCAATAGGCGCCTCATAATCGTTTAATTTTGGAAAATATTTATCTTGTACCATCAGCAAATTTACATGTCTAGCTAATTTAATTTTACACAACCTTAACGGTATTGTTACGTAAAATGTTTTTTCTTTAGTGACATTCATTTCCAGCCCATAAACGTTTACAGAGATGCCATTTGGTTTTTCAAATTTCGAAATGCCTCCAATAGTCATTGGCGTTTCCAAACCATCAACATTTAAGACAGTTGTGTAATGTGGATACGAACTAGTCCGATCAGAACTCGCTTTTGCAGGATACAGCGCTGAAACTATACTCCAAAAAAAGCAAGCTTCATCATTGTTTTTTACATTGATACACGCGTTTTTATTTCGGATTTGATCCGGTAGCTTAATGAAGGATGAAGCCCCATTCCCGATTTCATATTTGTTAATATTAACCTCCAACGATATTATTTTTTCAAAAGCCCACCCTGATCCCTTATCCTCAAACTCTGATAGTTTCGCCATAATTTTATCAATTACGTTAGAGTGGAACCACAAAGTTAAGTCTGTTCCTGCGTCTATGATTTCATTTTTTGTGTTAAAATATTTAAATTCGCTATTTTCCCCCTGATTTGCTTTTCTTATAAACTGACCATAAAATGCGGTATTACATTTTATTACATTAAATTTTTTTTAAATATTTTTAATTCTAATTTTAAAAAGCTTAAAACAATCACCGAAAAATTGCATTACGTCCTTATGAGCCAAATTAATAATTATTCCCGTTCTAACCCGACTTGCAAATGATGAAGTTACCTCCTCCCATTTAACTTTGTTATGTTTATTAAGGCTCCCACCCACGTGTTGAGAAAAATTTTGAATTTCCACTTTAATTGTTTTTAAGTGTCCAACGTTTGTTTGCAATTGCCGTAATTTTGGTACAGTGGAACCTCGATAACTCGGATTAATCGGGACCGCGGCCGATCCGGGTTATCGAAAATCCGGGTTAGCCGGAGAATATAGTAAAAATTAATAAATAACCTCCATTATAATTACAAAAACATGAAACACATATGCACAGTACACATCTAAATTACGTATAGTTGTATAGAGTGTAGAGTTTTGTTCATTTCTTGGTAAAAAACTCAGTCATACTGTAGAGATGTACCGACACCATAATATGGTAGGTCTGGATCCTGCGTACAAAAAAAAATTGATAAATAGCAAGCTGAAAATTTGTTATTAGCTTAAGGGTGTCTAGTCGGACAAACATGAATATATGGGAACACTGGAACAGGGGAAGTTTTAACTGTGGAACAGGTTAAAAATTTGGAACGGTCAGACCACGAAAACGGCACATGTATTTTTTCCGACAGAACAGACTTAAACTCTCCGAACAGAGATTAAACTCTCATGCAAAAATCAGACTGCTATTTATCACCAAATTGGCGTTTTAATGAGTGGAACATGTAGAATATGTCAAATGACAGGAATTATGACAGGTGATAAATAGCAGTCTGATTTTTGCATGAGAGTTTAATCTCTGTTCGGAGAGTTTATGTCTGTTCTGTCGGACAAAACAAATGTGCCATTTTCGTGTTCTGACCGTTCCAAATTTTTGACCTGTTCCACAATTAAAACTGCTCCTGTTCCAGTGTTCTCATATATCAAAGTTTATCCTACTAGACACCCTTAAGCTATTAATAAATTTTTAGCTTGCTATTAATCAACTTTTTTTTCATACGCGGGATCCAGACCTATGATATCATATTATGATGCTGCAATAAATTTATTTTAAAGATTCGCCTTTATCAATCCTACCTAATGTTTCTAGTTTCTTTTCCATTGTCACTACAACATTTTTACGTTTTGTTACCATTACGTAGACAAAGCAAACACAATCTGAAGCACGATTACATTACAGAACGGAAGTGATTAATAGGCTGTACTACACACAATACGGTCACAAGGAAGAATGTTGTTATTTAAGAAAAGACAAGACCATTGTTTTAAAAAAGAATTTTTAAATAGTCACGTCTTTTTTAAACAATGCTAAGACAGTTTGACATAAATAAAGAAAAAGGAATACAGACAGGTGTCTGTTCTTTCCGATAAGCTGAGACGGTCACTCTGGCTGCCGCCGTGTGCATGAATCATTTTTACTATTGTACTTATGTGTT
Source organism: Diabrotica virgifera virgifera (assembly GCF_917563875.1). NCBI lineage: Eukaryota > Metazoa > Arthropoda > Insecta > Coleoptera > Chrysomelidae > Diabrotica > Diabrotica virgifera. The sequence goes on along the minus strand of NC_065449.1, from coordinate 171,121,860 downwards.
CAAATTACACAAATACAGATTATCTCTCAAATATTATTTGGCCTACATACATTTTTATTTGATAAAATTGTTAAATTGTTTATTTGTTAAATTTTTGTCTGATGAAAATCGGTCCGGGTTAGCCGGACTTCCGGGTTATCGGGGGCCGACTTATCGGGGTTCCACTGTACGTCCAAGTCTCCATACCGAATAGCTTTATTAAACAATGTTAAATGCCTCTTAATATGTTTTAGCCAAATATTTGCTTCTCGCGGTGTATAATTTTGAAACAGAATGTCTCGCGCTTTAATTAAATTTTGTACAATGTCGCTACTAAGATCACCTATGTCACTCATAATTATTGAATAAAGTTTAATAATGAAAACTCACCAATTTTTGTTACTAACTTGAGGTTGATTCAGAGAGATGCTATGATGTTGTTCCAGATGATTGTTGCTAGCTTAAAGTTGGTTCAGAGAGATGCTATGATGTTGTTCCAGATGATTGTTGCTAGCTTGAAGTTTTTGCTGAGGGTTAGTTTACAGCGGATGTACCTACAATAACATTTGTTTTAGTCTAATGCATTCAACATGAAATAATTGCCAACACAGAATAAAATACTTGACAAAAATTAAATAGAAGAAGATAATTGAAGAATAATCTATAGAACATAACAGAATTGTAAGAATAAAATTAATAGCACACATATTTCGCAAAAATAATTAGCACAAGAGAACAAAATACATGGCAAAATTGAAATGAAAAATAATAATTGTCAAAAATAGAATGGAAAAATAAATAAATTGACAAGATCCGTCTGAGATGCAGAATTGACAAAAAGAGAATGGGAAAATAAACTATTTTGCAAGATAGCATGAAATACATTACAAAACGGAATTGGAAAATAATTAGCAAAAATATTTAGCACAAGAGAAGGAAAAGTACATACCTCTAAAGCTAGACTGTTTTCCGGATGGTGTACTGCTTCTACTTTTCAATAACTTCAAAAGATGATGCAGGATGTTGCTTTCCACTATTGATGGCGCCTTTGTAGACTAGGGAATATTTTTGGTTAGAAAATTCTTGTACAAATGGCTTATAGTCTTCTGTCACTCTATCCGGTAGGAAAACCACGCTTTCTTCTAGTTCAAGCAATACAACCTCCCCAAACTTGCTTTTTACTATTTTCGCTGAGTAAATTATAAATGGAGTGTCGACAGGTAGGTCCCTCAAATTTTGGACAGGCTTTCTCTCTGCAGTAAGCGAGAATTTGTTTATTTTGGTTAGATCCATCTGCAAAAATACGAAAACTTTCTATTTTTCTCTATTTTTTTAAACGAAAATGTGGAGATGCATTAAACGATTAGGAGGAGAGAGAAAAGCTGTGAATTATGTTAGACGCTACATGAAGTCGAAAAAGTAAACATTTTTTAAATAAAATACTGAATGAAACCAGAATATGAAAAGAGAGGAACACTATACAGTCGAACCCGCTTATTGGAATAGCCTTTGTGCAAGGCAAAAATATTCTTATAACCGGGATATTCTAATAACCGATCATTGGTGGTTAGTCGAAATAAGTGTTACCGAATATACGTAATAATATTATTTACATACTATGCCAATGTGTAGTTTTACATACTATGCCAATATGTAGTTTTATTACATACTATGCCAATATGTATATCATATATGTACCTACATAATCAGTGTATGTAAATGGTTTTAGGTCTTTTTACGTCAATAATACAGTAGTGTAACTACTACTTATCTATGTATGTGTTAAATACCAAATTACATTACATGTATGTGAATGAATACATTAGGTAATTAATATGAAATGTATGCAATATGTAGATATGTAACTATTTTCTTATTAAAATGCATATATAACAAAATTACTTATTTTTTTCTTGAGAAATTATTGGTAATTATAGCTTTTTCGTTGTTAATCCGTGTGGTCATCCTTAATCCATTGAATAGAAGTTTTATTGGCGTCAAGAAATGGGTTGTTACATTCTTGTTCTTTTCTGTTCATAATTCACATCTTGCAAACAAGTACTAGGTACTCTCTGAGTGAATTCTAAGTAAACTGCTTCTAACAATTTTATAACAGGCAACAGTGCCTTTGTGTAGATAAATAAAAATTACTTTATGACCCATGCATTTGTCGGCTAAAGATCGAGTTGGTACTCGTAACAAAGTAATAAATATTTATTACCCTAATAATATCTAATCCAGCACTACAGGCCGTTGACGACAAACCATAATACCAAAAATAATTTAAATTTTTAGTAAATTGTAAAAAAAATATTCTTTGACCTGCAAAATATGCTAATAAGCGGTATTATCTAGTTAGATCCTATTCCAATAAACGGATAAATTTATTAAGGAGTAAATGGAAACGTTTCGGGAACTTGAATTTATATTCCATAAACCGGGATATTCCTATAACAGGGATTCTAATAAGCGGGTTCGACTGTACTACGTGAAATCAAAATACGAAAAGAGGAAAACAATGCTTATAAAAATAGCGGTTGGGAAAATGTTTTGAACCATGAAAAAGGATATAATAAATACATAAAAATATTTAACAAATGAAAACAGGTACACAATACATTCACAAATACATATTTAAAAAAATAAACAGCACAAATAGCTTACCTTGCTTCACTATTTTCACTGCACTGCGAACTTATGACTTACTGTAAGACTTTCAGATGTCGACTATGCTGTATGCTTGTTTGGTTCTATATTTATAGGCGAACCCCTCCACGCAGGCAGATCGTGATTACATGTCAAGGATTTGTTTTTGTCTCAACTTATTTTCCGTACAATAACATATTTTTCCGTTAACCACGATAACACATTTCCTGTAAAAATATGTTATTGTGGTTACCGGAAACTGATAACAGTTTATAATACTAATATCTGTGGTTACATGTTATCATCTGACTACATCCGGCCTTCTAGCATTGTGGTTTGTCATATCTTTAGCGGTTTCGTGTTGTTGCAAAAATATCGTCTGCACTCTTTCCTTATCAACCATCCACATCCGGAATGTTGATAAACAACAACTTGTTATTTAAAAAATATTTTTGTAAATAATTCAAAATATTTGATTTTTCGTAATTTTGTACAAATATTATATTTTCAGCCCTATATATGATAATCGTATAGCATTTCACATTTTTATACATGTTCAGTATGGGCCATTGTCATGATGATTATTATATAGCATTTTTATACATGTTCAGAATGGGCCATTGTCATGATGATGATTATATAGCATTTTTATATACTTTCAGAATGGCCATTGTCATGTACTTTACATGTTGCCTTTTCAAAATCAACAATCTTCATACGATCCTCTGGTCATTGTTGGTCTTTTACTTCTTCTACATTCAACGAGCCAAGGACCCTGATGGATAGGTATCACTATGGCCGAGAATCGGTATGCCGATTCTGGACCAGAATTTTCCCACGGTGCGCGAGAATCGGTATGCCGATTCTGGCTCACTTTTTTTCCACGGTGCGCGGGAATCCGCCTTGTTCTTCTACTCTCGATCATGAGTGTCATAAAAATAAAAAATAAAATCCGCGACTTTGACCCCTTATAACTACCCTCGGCCCCAACTCTGGTTTCCGGCCGTTGGTGAAAGTCATGTACACAACTAATTCAACATATCCCCGTATAGTTTTTCCATATTACTTATCACGCACAAAATCCGCTCCCAGCTCTTAGACTAATAGTTGTTTTTATATAATGTATGTACATTTTTGTCTTTTTGTGATTTTTAGCTTGAAGTTTGTAATTGTGTAGACTTTAAGTACTGGGCCTGATGATGAAGCAAAAATTGTAAGCCTCGAAACCGGTTGTCCCATGATTGTGTAACAACTATTAAAAATACAAACTTTAAGATTAAGGAAGTATTGACTCAATTTCTATATCCAATAGTAGAATGGACTCGCATTGGCAACCCTTTCATCATTAGAAAAATAATAATTAGAACCTGACTAATGTTTATTTTTTAACCAGGAGGAGTAAACTAAAAAGACAGATTCACATCCACGAAAGTCACTAGAATAATAACCAAATACATCTTCTTTTTTGGTTGATCTAGTCGACCCTCAACGGTAATCCATAAATATTATATTAAATTAATACGTCGCTAAAAAGTTCCAAAAACAACTGCTTTTTATATAAAAGCAGACTAACAATCTAAAAATTGAAGGAATAACACAAAAAACGCAAACATCGCCGATATAACTTAATTAACCTATGAAATGTCACTAATGTCAAAATTTGATAAATGTCATTAGTGTCAAAATTTTAAAGCAGTGGAGTAAACTCACGGTTATTAGACTTTATTACGGTTGTCTTGTCCGACGGTGGTGGGGAGACTTATATTTTTGACTTTACGTCACAAGAGTTTACATTCCCATATTTTTAAATTATTTTCGATCATTGAATGTGTGTTATTGTGTATATATGTGTATTATTTGTGTTATTATGAAATAATAAGAAAAATAGTACACATTTTGTCTTATACCGGGTGGCGAATCTTAAAAAGGGCCATAGGAAACTCAACGTAAAGTTCTGAATTGTTGAATTCCTGCTTCCCTAATTATTCTACATCAAAAATCATGAGACAATATTTGTAGAGAATTAAAATCTGTATTAAAATCAAAAGTTAAAATTTTTCTACGATTTAAATGCATTCCAAAATTTTGAAAAATATGATACATTTGCCACAATAGGTATGCGTGTAAAAGTAAGGCCACATGTTACTATTTAACTGACAGTGCTCACACCATTGACTGAATAAAAAAATCTTTATTATTAATCCTTTCTCCGCAACTGAGGGTATCTTATCAACTGTATTGTTTTTAAACAGTAGATGATAAAATAAAAATATTGACAGTTCAAAAATGTGAACATTATTGCATTGTGTGTGGCCTAAGTTTGGGCTGAAAACTAAAATGTATTACATTTTTACAAAATTTTGGAATATGTTTAATTACGTATTTAGACCAATTTCAACAGTTATTTCCAATACAGATTTCAATCCTCTTCAAATAGTTTCTAATGTCTTTTGATGTAAAATAATTATTAGGGAAGCTGGAATTCAACAGTTCAGAATTTTACATTGAGTTAATGCAAAACTTTGACGCATGTCAAAATTCTCAATGTGTTTTAATTGTATTCATTTTTTTCGAATCCTGAGAAAACTAATAAATATTTTTGAAAAATTTAAACTCAGAATGAAAGACTACATTATTACCGAGGGCTGAAAGTCCCTGAAAACTTCTATAATGTTTATTTTAATAAGTTACAGGGCTGAAAATAAAAGAGAAGTGTGATATTTAATTTCAAATATTTCATTCAATAGAATCTGCTTGTTTATTCTAAGGGGCTTTCCGCCCTCGGTAATAATGATTTCTTGCATCCTGCGTTTAAATTTTTCTAAAATACTTGGTTTTCTCAGGATTCGAAAAAAATCATATTACGATTCAAATGACAGTAAACTCTCGTGACGTAATCTCACCCTTAATGTTCATTGGTTAGTCGATTTAGGCCACCGTAGTAATGTCTAAGAACCGTGGAGTAAACTTGCCTGCGGTTGGACCAATTACAAACAAGCAATACAGCGCGGTAAATTTGAATCACTCCTCTTGGTAAAAAAACAAACAATAGTGATGCCAAATCTGGCAAATTAAGTTTAAATGACTGGTGATATATTTATAAATTATTAACGTGCTACATTACTTTATTCTAGATGCCACTAGCATTTACAGTAACAACTGATCGGAAGAAAACTAGAGAACGAAGATGGCAAAGAAAGCCAAGGTTTGAAAAAAAAGTGTTTTCAGAAGAGAAGACTATTTTTGAAAAACATTCTTCGTTTCTCCGATGAAGACTTGGAAGAAGTCATCACGAAGGATTTGTCTTCTGAATAAATAATTGATTTAAGACGTGAAATTAATAAAAAGATATTTATTGTTTATTATTTTTGGAAGATCCAAGCAGAGAATACACCAGAATATATTCTGTGATCAGTGATCTAAGTATTTTGTTGTTAAAAATGTACAATAAGCGTTCCATAATAACAATATACAGTGATGAGCACGCTAATAACCGGCAAAATAGTTCAAAAGATGGAAAACATAATACATTGCGAAACAAAAAGAGATGAAACTAGTGGAGGAGGAAATTATCGTTCTAAACGTCTAAAATACCATGACTTTATATAGTTTCCCACCTTTAGACGTATCAGAGTAGTATGAGAATGAGAACTGTCACTGTGAAAGTAGAATTTTATAAAATACTTCTGTCACAGACATCTAAAGGTGGGAAACTATGTAATGTAATGTTAATTAATACGTTTATAACGATAATTTCCACCTCCACTAGTTTTATCTCTTTTTGTTTCGCAATGTAATATATTTTCTATCTCATCACTGTATTATTAAAAAAATCACTTTTACTTTTTTCTCGATTAAGTATTAGTTTTTATTGTATAGTATAGTATATATAAATTATTGTAATCACTGCATGAATAGGTACATATTATGTAGTTAGTGAAAAAATGATCATATTAATTAACTGAATTAATAATACCTAATTTAAGCGATTATACAAGTAACGGTTATTTAAGAAGATTCAAAAGCCATCTCTAAATAATGATGACAATGTCATTGTCAAATAATGTTTACTTACATCTCCATACCAGTGAGAATTTTACTACACGTAATTTGCCAAGTAAAGTAAGAAAAAAGATAGCGTAAAATATTTGCACCTACGCTCTTAAGGATTTCAAAATGCAAAAATATACAGGGTGTTCCATTTGAAATATGAAAATTCATTATATTTCCATAAAAATGGAACATCTGACAACGATGTTAATACCACTTTAATATCGGCAGCATTAGAAGACCATGACTTACCAAAATCTATAAAAATCGTGCAAGCCGTTTCCGAGATAATTGAGGCTTTTCATACATAAAACTCGCTCTGTATATTATATCCATGATCTTATCTCTGTTAAAGTTAACAGTTAAAGTAAGTTCAAGTTATTTTCTTGCCTATAGGGCTTTTCATTCACAGTCATTTGTTTCGAGCTTTTGTCATGTGTCACATAATATTAATATATCTACGTCATACGTTATTGGTATCTGGAATGATACAAACCAAAGACGTATGGCGTAGATATATTAATATTCTGTGACACATGACAGAAGCTCGAAACAAATGACAGTCGATGAAAAGCCCTATATCAGCATAGGGATTACGAACACTCGATACGAATCGTATCCGCCATGTTTTCCCGTAAGGCGCTATGGGAAAACATGGCGGATACGATGCGTATCGAGTGTACGTAATCCGGGCCCTGTAGCCTCCGGTGATTTCTCTAATCTTCTTAAGGTCCGGTACTTTATGTCTCGATTAACAGCCGGTTAGTTAACCGGACTTTAATCGGGACCTCTTTAGGGTCTTTTGCGTTGTAATAAATGCAATTAGAAGTATTATTATAATTATAAATAAGAATAATAATAATTATAAGTGTATTTATTACAACTCAACAGACCCTAAAGACTAAAGAGGTCTCGATTAAACCCCGGTTAACTAACCGGCTGTTAATCGAGACATAAAGTACCGGACCTAAGTGTAATGTGTAATTCTTGTAGATTTTTTATTTCACATATTTCTCTTCTCACTCAACTAATTTTTTTTTGCTTCCCTTATTTTGACACCCATCAATAAATTGTGGCAACACAGCGCACTAATGTAAGAAAAGTTGCCTATAACGAAGTAGAATTGATTTAAAAATTAAAATTGACATTGACAATTGACATTTCCTTCAGCCTTCAAAGCCCATAGCCATCCATAGCCCATAAAATTTTGACATTTGTCTTGTCATTTGTATTGTATGTATGTATGTAATTTGTAATAATTTATTATTGCAAAATATACAACAAACTAGTGTAGAATTAACGAGTTAATTTAGTTTTTAACTTCTCCGATGAGTTACATAAACGGTAAGTGCAAATTTAAAATATTGATATATTTCTTAAATAATTATATTGTTTTAGATTCCTACACCGAAAATAATAAAAGGAAAATTGATAAAGATGGTAAGTATACTTTCATCCTAGCCTAGGTAGTATACTATGACCATTATTTTTTATGATTGAATACTAAACTGGATAAAATTTAGTAGCAAGGCTTGTGACAGTATGGTATAGAATTGAGTGCCACAGCGCCAGTCTGTAACCTATATCATCATTTTCCCTACACCCGGTTTTTGGCAGAATATGAGTATACACACGTAATTACATCGCACTACAGCAAAATAACACATGTCCATGACCATCATCATTCTCTTTGCCTTATCCCTACGAGGGGTCGGCTTCCCTAATTGCATTTCTCCACACGATTCTATCCTGGGTCATATCAATATTAATCCCCTTTACCGACATGTCCTGCCTAATCATCTCCCCCCCCCCCACGTCTTCTTTGGTCTTCCTCTCCTATTCCTTCCAGGAATCTGCACTTCAGCTACTCTTCGTATTGGATGATTAACGTCTCGACGTTGAACATGACCAAACCATCTCAACCTATGCTCTCTCATTTTGGCATCAATTGGTGCCACACCTAAACTTCCCCCAATATACTCATTTTTAATTTTATCCTTTCTTGTCACTCCACTCATTCATCTAAGCATTCTCATCTCCTCCACATGCATTAGTTGTTCCTCTTTCTTTTTCACTGCCCAACATTCAGTTCCATACATCATAGCCAGTCTTATGGCTGTTTTATAGAATTTTCCTTTCAGCTTCATTAGAACTTTTCTGTCACACAAGACACCACTCGCTTCCTTCCAATTCATCCATCCAACCCTAATTCTACTGCATGCATCTCCATCTATTTCTCCATTACTCTGTAATTCCGATCCCAGGTACTTAAAACTATTGCTTTTTACAATCAGTTCACCATCCAAAGATACCATTTTATTTGTAGTAACTCCATCTTTAAATGAACATTCCAAATACTCTGTGTTTGTTCTACTAAGCTTTAAACCTTTCTCCTCCAGAGCTCGTGTCCACTGTTCCAGTTTTTGTTCTAAGTCTCTCACTATTTCCTACTAACATGACATCATCAGCATACATTAACCACCATGGAATGTTACCCTGTAGTTTTGCTGTTATCTGGTCCAAAACTAATGAGAATAAATATAGACTAAGCACCGAGCCTTGGTGCAGTCCTACTTTCACATGAAATTTATCAGTCTCTCCCACACCTAATACATATTTTTTCACTGTCCTAACACTAGTCGTTACTCCCTCATACATATCCCTCACAATCTTTACATATGCACCAGGGACTCCTTTCTTATTGAGTGCCCACCACAGAATCTCTCGAGGAACTTTATCATATGCTTTCTCAAGATCAATGAATACCATATGAGCGTTTGTTTCTTTACTCCTGTATTTTTCCATCAACTGCCTTATAATGAAAATTGAGTCTGTTGTTGATCTGCCCTGCATAAAGTCAAATTGATTCTCGGATATGTCAGTCTCTTCACGTATCCGTTTATCAATTACTCTCTCCCATATTTTCATGGTGCGGCTAAGCAGTTTTATAGCCCTGTAGTTTGTACACTGCTGTATATCTCCCTTGCTTTTGTATACAGGTACTAGTATACTGCTTCTCCATTCGTCTGGCATTTGTCCAACTTCCATAATTCTATTAAATAAACCTGCTAGCCACCTTGTTCCTGTCTCTCCCAATGCTTTCCGTACTTCCCGAGGAATATCATCTGGTCCTACCACTTTTCCTTTCTTTATTTTTTAAAGCATTTGAGACACTTCCTCATTTGTTATTTTGGTGACCATTGCTGCTACTGTCTCTGTTGGCTCCACAGGCTGTCTGTCAAATTCTTCATTTAATAAGCTGTCAAAGTACTTTCTCCATCTTTTTTTGACATCCTTTTCGTGAACTAGTATTTTATTATTTTCATCTCGGATACATCTAATCTGATTAAAATCTTTTGCTTTCTTTGCTCTCTGTTTGGCTATTTTTTATATCTTCGTTTCGCCTTCCCTGGTATCAAGTTGATCGTATAGGTTTGAATACGCTTCTGCTTTAGCTTTTGCTACTGCTACTTTCGCTTCCTTTTTCGCGACCATATAGTTTTGAAGATCTGTGTTGGATCTGGTTTCTTGCCACTTTTTATATAATTTTCCCTTCTCTTTTATTTTTCCTTGAACTTCGTTTGACCACCACCAAGTCTCTTTATCCTCAAACTTTTTTCCTGACGTTTTCCCCAGTATTTCAATAGCAGTCTCTCTAATACTTCTTCTTCTTCTACGGCACTTCAGCCCAAATTGAGCCTTGGCCTCCTTTATTTTTTGCCTCCACCCTTGCCTGTCTGTGGCTGCTCTTCTCCATACACGCACTCCTAAAAGGGCTTGTACATCGCTGTTTACTCAGCAGTAAACAGCGACGTGTCTTCTCAGCGCTTTCGTGGCTTCCCAACCGGTCTCTTTCCTTGCATTCTAGCATTCAGTGCTCGTTTTGGTAGCCTATCCTCTCTCATTCTTATCACATGTCCGGCCCATTGCAATCTTTGTGTTCTAATGAAGTCTGACAGGGGCGTAAGTTGATAAAGCTCGTTGTTGAATCGACTTCTGAAGATTCCGTTTTCCCTCACAGGTCCTAGTATTCACCTACTTAAGTACTTTCCTTTCGAATGTGTTGAGTTTGTTTTTTAATGTTTCTTTCAGGATCCAGGCTTCACTGCCATAGCATGTTATTGGTCGAATTAAGGTTTTATAGATTCTCATCTTTGTATTTCGGTGGACACTTTTAGACCGAAATATATGGAAGAGGGCAAAATAAGCTCTGTTTGCCTGCTTTGTTCTCTTCCGTATTTCTCCATCTTCTGATCCGTCGGCATATATTTCTACTCCCAGGTATGTAAACTTTTCAACCTTTTCAATGTCATCTTCATGTATAATGTTTTCTGGGACTATATTTCTTCTCGTCTGAGTCATTATTTTTGTTTTTTCTGTGTTAATTTCCAGACCTAGCCTTTTTGTTTGTGTTTTTAACTCTGCATATGTTTCCTGTGCTCCTGTTGATGTTCTACTCATAATATTAATATCATCAGCATAAGCGGCCAGTTGAACCGTTCGGTTGGTCAGTAGATTTCCTCTTCCAGTTTGCATTTGTCTAACTGCATACTCCAGTGCCAGGTTAAACAATGTTGGGGCCAGCTCATCTCCCCATCTCTCTAATACTACTGGCCATTTTTCTCCAAATTGTAGTAGGACTTCCTTTCATGTTCCAACATATTTTCTCTACTATTCTTTCCTTGAATAGACCTTCTTTCTCATCTTTTAGCATCCACCACTTGATTTTTTGTGGTCCTCTTCGATATTTTGGTTTAGTTTCACTTTTTACTTCGATGTCCAGAACAAGCAGCTTATGTTGTTGGCTTACTGTCTCACTAACTATTACCTTGCAGTCCTTGCATTCACGTATGTCTTCTTTCCTTATCATGAAATAGTCTATTTGGGATTGATGTTGTCCACTTTTGTACGTAATAAGTTGAGTTCCTCTCTTTTTAAAGAATGTATTAACAATCGCCATATCTAGAGCTGTTGCTAATTCAAGCATATCATCTCCAGCTTCATTTTTAGTTCCAAAGCCTAATCCCCCATGTATTGCTTCGTATTCTGCCTTGGCTTGACCCACATGTGCATTGAAATCACCTCCTATTATAACTTTCTCCTCTGACGGAATATCACTCAGGACGTCTCCTAATTGGTCATAGAAAGCTCTTCTTTCATTCTTACCCAGACCTATTTGAGGAGCATACACACACACACAACATTCAATACCTCTTTATCAATTACAAATTTCACTGACATTCTATCACTCGTTCTTACAACTTCCACTACGTTATCTTTCATTTCACTATCAGCAATTATACCAACTCCATTTCTAGTGTTACTACTCCCTGCATACCACAATTTGTATCCTTCACCTAGTTCTTTTGCCCTTTGTCCTTTCCACCTAGTTTCTTGAATGCAAGCAATTTGAACTCTCCTTCGTTTGAGCGCATCCACTAACTCCAGGCTCTTACCTGTAAGACTACCAAGATTCCACGACGCTATCCTGATTTTTCTAACCTGCAATGGTGTTCCCCCTGAGATAGTCCTCACCCGGAAATCTGAACGGAGGCTCATTTTACTTCCGGCACATTTTACCTCAGGAGATGCCATCATTTCAGTATAAGTTTAATATCATTGGAGAAGGTCTTTTCATTATTATGGCCTGAAAAGATTTTGTTTGGATATTTGATGCCTGAATGCCTTTTCTATCAGCACCATACCCTGCCCTGCACGTTTAGCCAATACACCACCAATGCAGTCAAAGTGCAGTATTACCCCACATCCACCTGCATTTTTCTGTATAGGCCAGGATCCCTACTGTAAGGACTGCCCTATAAGCCAATGTATTGTTCCCTGTATCCTGCCGATAGGAGGCACATACTTTATTCGGGACACCTGTCCATGACCAAGTAACCATATTTAACTATAGTTACACCTAGTGAGATATTTATCTAGTTAAAAATCTCCAAGTCCTGGACATGTGTGGTTTCTGCTGAGAAAGCGATTAAAAATTTTTTTTGGACATGTATTGTTTCTGCATGTCGATGGCGGAAAGGCAGGACCTCGTGACTGACAAATTTGCATAAAATGAATTACTTCCGTTTTCGCTTTAGAATAAGTGTAGCGGTACCTATTAACCAGCTGTGAAAGCTGGGAAAATTTCCAGAAGGCTTTAAATTGCAGAAAACGGTACTACTAAACATAATAAGATACACCCTAAATGAAAAATGATTCGGGTTTTATGGTCTCTTGTAAAATCATCATCATGCCACTTACGAGTTCCTGATTTTCCGCCATCGATATAGCGATTCAATTATATATTTTACCTAAAATAGGTAACGTTTTGATTTCCACTCAAGAAATCGTCAAAAGATCATCATCATCATGGCTTATTCACTCCTCGCGGAGTGTTTGCCGCCCTTTTGGGCTCTCTGATTCATTTATTGCAGAAGTCAGTCCGCTGTTGTTTTTTATTATTATATCAGCGTGTGTGACTTGGCCCTGTCTACAATTTTCCTCCATTCTTTCCAGTCCTTACGGTCCGTAGAAGAAGAAGAAGTATTAGAGAGACTGCTATTGAAATACTGGGGAAAACGTCAGGAAAAAAGTTTGAGGATAAATAGACTTGGTGGTGGTCAAACGAAGTTCAAGGAAAAATAAAAGAGAAGGGAAAATTATATAAATAAAGAAAGGAAAAGCGGTAGGACCAGATGATATTCCTGGGGAAGTATGGAAAGCATTGGGAGAGACAGGAAGAAGGTGGCTAGCAGGTTTATTTAATACAATTATGGAAGTTGGACAAATGCCAGACGAATGGAGAAGCAGTATACTAGTACCTGTATACAAAAACAAGGGAGATATGCAGCAATGTACAAACTACAGGGCTATAAAACTGCTTAGCCACACCATGAAAATATGGGAAAGAGTAATTGATAAACGGATACGTGAAGAGACTGACATATCCGAGAATCAATTTGGCTTTATGCAGGGCAGATCAACAACAGACGCAATTTTCATTATAAGGCAGTTGATGGAAAAATACAGGAGTAAAGAAACAAACGCTCATATGGTATTCATTGATCTTGAGAAAGCATATGATAAAGTTCCTCGAGAGATTCTGTGGTGGGCACTCAATAAGAAAGGAGTCCCTGGTGCATATGTAAAGATTGTGAGGGATATGTATGTAGGATTGTACCATCGGTGCTTAGTCCGTATTTATTCTCATTAGTTTTGGACCAGATAACAGCAAAACTACAGGGTAACATTCCATGGTGCTTAATGTATGCTGATGATGTCATGTTAGTAGGAAATAGTGAAAGAGACTTAGAACAAAAACTGGAACAGTGGACACGAGCTCTGGAGGAGAAAGGTTTAAAGCTTAGTAGAACAAACACAGAGTATTTGGAATGTTCATTTAAAGATGGAGTTACTACAAATAAAATGGTATCTTTGGATGGTGAACTGAAAGAAGTTCTTTGATGTACAAACATTAATACACAGATAACAAGCCTAATATTTTAACTGCAAAATTTAACTGAAAAACAAATTATTGTCAATTGTTTTGATAACTAGAACTCTAGTTTGTGAAATTGCCTGTCTACTATAAGTATGTATGATTATTGTTGTTCCTAAAATATTGTTATTTTGTATACATGTTGCGGTAAAAGTAGATAATCTGGTAATTGTACACAATTACCGGTAATTGTATACAATTACCAGAGTCGACGGTAAATGTCAGATTAAGATAAAGTAAGTTAATTACATGCAAAACAGTGTATATTTAAAAAATCTGACAATTTATGCAGGGCGTAAAGAAATGGGTGAGTCACAAAGTTTCACAAGAAAAAAGCGAATATTTCGCGAAATGAACGATATATCTAAAAACTAAAACATACGTGCTCAATATTTGTCAAAAATCTATCGAATGATAACAAAGACGACTCCCCACGGAGAGGGGTGGGGGGTAAATTTAAAATTTTAAATACGATTCCTGCGATATTTCACGAAATGAACATCAGATCGAAAAACTGAAAAATGCACTTATTTAATATATTTGAAAAATCTATCGAATGGCACCAAACACGACTTTCCACGGAGGTGGGGTGGGGGGTTACTTTAAAAGTTTAAATAGGAGCCCCCATTTTTTATTGCAGATTCGGATTCCTTACGTAAAAATAAGTAACTTTTATTTGAAACATTTTTTCGAATTATGGATAAATGACGCTATAATCGGAAAAAACGATGGTTGGAAAATTAAATTAAAAATGGAAAGTCCCCACTAAAATGGAAAACTTTACTTAACTTTTTTTGGTTTTAGAACCTACTCTTCATACCCAATAGGTTCCCAAAGCGCTCGAGTGACTGCACATTTAGCATACTTTCCTCCCCTACTATAACCAATTGTAGATCAAATAGGGAGTTAGTCAACCAATGCCTCGTGTTTACTGCTCTTACGGCGCCGTAAATTATTGCCCGTGTGGCCTTTCGCTTAACAAAATTTGTACAATTACGGCCGTTGAAAACTAAACATGCAGAAGAAGTTGCATTAGTTCTTCTTGACATATTTTGTGCTTTTGGAGCTTCTAGCATTCTTCAAAGCGAGAATGGACGAGAATTCTTCAACATAATTATAGAAGAACTGTGTTCCATGTGAAAAGGTTTGAAGATAGTGCACGGTGAGCCAAACCACAGTCAGTCATAAGGATCTGTTGCGAATAAAGACATTGAAAATATACTAAGTTCCTAGTTGGAAAGCAATTAAACAAACAAGTTATCAGAAAGTCTTCGATCTGTACAATTCGCCAAGAACCGAGCTGACCCTTCTGGCATCAAGTGCAGTCCGTATGAAACTATGTTTGGGGTTCGTGCCTAAATTGGCTTCAAAACTTTATCAATGCCAAAAGATGCTTTAAAAAATAATTCAACTGAAGAAGATTTGGAAGTAGAAGAAACCCAGTGAGGTCCTGATTCTGAAGAACGTGAAGAAGCAGAAGTGGATGAACCAGATGAGCTTCTAATAGAACAATAACCAGAAAAACCTGAGCAACCATCAGTGAATGAATCTAATATGATCCTAGAAGAACTATTTTCTAATCAAATTTCAGATAAGTGAGATTCTGTTGCAATTAAACGGACACGTGCAAAGGAATGTCTTGAAAAGCAAGCGAAGAAAATTCTTAAAACATCAAAAACGTTTGGCTACTTTTGTGATTGTTTAAAATGAATTATACGAATTGGGTACTCAAGAAGGGCGTTTGCCACAGTTGTATAGCAGAAATCAATTTACCATCTGCAAAGACTCGTTCATTTCTTTAGATATGGTTCCAAAACTAAACATTTCATTGCGCTAGTATGTTAGTAAAACGTCTTTCTGGGGTGCACAAGGATCTCAGCAATGTGCTTGTTAATCAAGCTCAATTCAAGTTAAACAAAATGTCTGTTGTTTTTAATTCAGTTCAATAAAAATCACACTGCTTGAATAGCTGTTGGAATTTATTGTTTTTATTTCTTTATTTTACTTACTTTTACCGCTGGTCCTTTGTAACTGTATACAATTACCGGTAATTGCATACAATTACCAATTATCTACTCTTACTGTAACATACAGAGTGAGTCTGTAAATTGGAATAAATTCAATAGTTCAAATACTAATTGTTTTTTTGAAAAATGCTCAAACCTGTCGATTAGTATTTCAAAACGACATTTTTTACGTACAATAATAGTGTATACCAAGTGTCCCAATTTAGAGATATGGCGTCATCGTTGATATTCTTAGCTATTTTAATAGGGTATGTAAAGTTATACATAATTGCAAAATATCAAATTTTTATTCCCTACCATTTACAAGATAATAAAAAATAATAAAGTTATGAAAAACAAGAGTGCAATTTGCAATAAATTCAACAGTTCAAATACTAATTGTTTGTTCGAAAAATGCTAAAACCTGTCGATTAGTACTTCAAATCGAAATTTTTTACGTACAATAATGTATACAGGGTGTCCCAATTTAGAGATATGACGTCATCGTTGATTTTCTTAAAAGGCAACACTGTTATTTTGATAAGGTGTGTAAAGATATACATAACTGCAAAATATCAAATTTATTCCCTACCATTTATAAGATAATAAAAAATAACAAAGTTATGAAAAACAAGTAATCAAATAATAGAATTTAATTATTTCAATTAAGCAAATGTTCATAATGTTGCCCAGTGACTACTTGACAATATCCTAAACGCGATCGAAATTAGTTTTGAACATTATGAGCATTTGCTCATTTGAAATAATTAAATTAAATTATTTGTTTTTTTGTTTCTCACAACTTTGTTATTATTTATTATCTTGTAAATGGTAGGGAATAAAAATTTGATATTTTACAGTTATGTAGCTTTTGTAACTTTACTCACCCTTTAAAAATGGCTATCAAAATGACACATTTAAGAAAATCAACGATGACGTCATATCTCTAAATTGGGACATCCTGTATACATTATGTATGCATCCTGTATGTAAAAAATTTCGATTTGAAATACTAATCGACAGTTCTGAGCGATTTTCAAAAAAAATATTTGAACTATTGAATTTATTCCAAATTACAGACTCTTGTTTTTCATAACTTTATTTTTTATTATCTTGTAAATCGCAGGGAATAGAAATTTGATAATTTGCAGTTATGTATAATTTTTCACACCCTATCAAAATCGCTATCAAAATGACAGTGTTAATATTTAAGAAAATCAACGATGACGTCATATCTCTAAATTGGGACACCCAGTGTACATTAATATTGTATGTAAAAAAGTTCGATTTGAAATACTAATTGACAGATCTGAGGATTTAAAAAAAAACAATTAGTATTTGAACTATTAAATTTATTCCAAATTACAGACTCCCTCTGTGTATTAAAATAAATAAATGTCAAAATTACATTTCAATCTTACTGCAGTTTTATCTCGATCTCGGATCACGAAGAAGAATAAATTTGTAGGCCTCGTTTAAACTTACACATATTTATTCTTTGCATTTATCCTTTGCATCTTAGACGGCAATTGTTGTGTTATGTTTTTATATCAAAACTCCTAGCACAGAAAAGATCTGAGAAAATACAAAACCTCAATTCAAAAATAGATAGTCCCTTCTGGCGACGTAAAATTCATCCCAAAGTAATAACCAGTTATCAGCTACTAATCCAATTTAATAGCGAGCTTTACAGAAATGACATCCTTCCCTTTTATAATTGTGATTATAACCTGTTAGAACTACAAATTCCTTATTATTATCTTAATATTGAACCACATGTTAATCAATTTAACATAAATACGTTTGTTGAGCAAACAATTCTAAAAAGATGGCCGGAGTCAGATTGTATTTATACAGATGGATCCAAATTCGCCGAGTCTACTGGATGCGCCTTTTACCATTCAAATGAAAATCTATCCAAAAAATATAAAATTTCAAATCAAATGTCTAGTTATACTGCTGAGCTAATCGCAATTCTTCAAGCTTTGAGGTATATTAATATCCATCACAAGAATAAGTTTATTATATTAACAGATAGCAAAAGTTCGGTAGACACAATAGTACAAACTAAATTATCAAGCAGTTCATCAATAGTAATTATAAAATTTTTAGAAACAATCCAGTTACTTACGAATACAGGTAAACAAATTTCTTTGGTTTGGATTAAGGCTCATTATGGAATTAACGGAAATGAAATAGTGGATAGACTTGCCAAGGATGCTACTACAACAGGGGAAACGATAGAAGAACCATTAATGCCAGTCACTGATCTACGACAATGGTTTAAGAAAAAACAAATGGAGCAATGGCAACTGGAATATGATATCTCTCTTAAAGGTATAAGATTTCATGATATCCAACCAAAAATTTATAGAAAACCGTGGTTTAATGATATTACAAATCGGCACTTCATTAAAACCTTAAATAGAGCAAGGAACAAACATGGTTTATATCCTGTCCACAAAAATAAACTCGGGTTGGCCACTTCTCAAAACTGCACTTGCGGGGAGTTGGGTACATTAGAGAATCTAGAAGCGGTAGGAGTTAACTCTCCCCACCAATTTAAATTCCATTTTATGTACACGAAATATAAATTTGTATAAAATTGTTTATAACCACTTAAAAAATATGAAAATTGATACTTAAGAAAAATATAAAAAAATATATAAAAAAAACAATGAAAACAGAATAAAAATAAAAAAAAGAAAAAAATATTAAAAAAACAAAAAAAAAAACACAAAAAAAAGAAAAAAAATCACAAAGAAGGCCTAAACCTCCGAGAGGTTGAATCGGGTTTAGGTCTTAGTGCTGAAAAAAATATATTTTAATATCAATTAGCGGTTTAGTATAAGTATTTAGTAATAGTGTTTAATATTAGTATGCATTTTTAATGTAAAGTATGTAATATATGTAATTATTAAAATATAATGTATATCAGTTAAAATTAGGAAATTGTGTCTATGAAAAAGATAATAAAAAAACATTTGAGCTGGCCAATTGGTTCAAACCAAAGTCATACATCTAAACACATATTTATTCTTATGCGCATCCTCTAGTTGTCATATTCAGGTTCATGTTCATATGCGTATCTGCCTTTGGATTTTAAGTTATACGCTTATGGGCCCACTGTTTAATGAAATTTGCTTATTAACAATTAATTTGTTTTAGACACTAGCATCGATACAAAATTCAAGATACCCAAAAAGAAAAAAGAAGATACTGATAGCAGCACTGCAAGTAATTCACAATTTGTATATAATGCTGGAAACTCAATAGCTGATAACCAATATTATGAATATAACAATAAATACGAACAAGGGGAATGGCAGAATTCGACTGCGTATCCTTCAGATTATAATAAACTATATAATCTCACTCCTAGTGGTGTAGGACCTATAACTCAAAATATTTGTGAAACCTTATCTAGTATTAAGGAAGCACCCAAAAATTATCAGAAAGATATATGTAAGTAATCATTTTTAATAATATATAATATATTATAGTGCGGCCGATATGTGAAACAATTACACATTTAATGATACAAGCATATAATTTGGTCCACATACATTGCACATATAAAGGTTAAAATTTAGATATGAGGCCATCTCAGATTTTGCTTTTGCAAAAATGGCGGGCATTCAAAATGACGCCTATACATATGTGTTTAATAGTATCATAACTTTTGAACGAAAAGTCCGATTTCAACTAAATTTGGTATATAGGTTCTTTTTTTGATTTACAAGATGAATGTGGTGAACCAGAAGAATCAGTTTACAAAAAATTGTGTTTTTACTGGTTGTTTATGTAAAAATATGTGTTTTTTTTCACCCTGTATATATTAATTTTTCAAATTGGTAATTGTACCACCATCGAAAAGAGCGTAAGAATATGTTTTAGGAAATATTTTGAACTTTTTAGTTATGTTAATTACCATTTAATAAATGCATAACGTATCTTCACATGTACTTATGTGTGGCAGATTCGTGTAAATAATATAAGAACTATTGTGCATTTAATGGTAGAAGCATATAATTTGGACCATATATTCTTCACACATCAAGGTTTAAATTTAGATATAAGGCCATCTCAAATTTTACCTTTTACAAAAATGGCGGGCATTCAAAATGGCGACTATATGTGACTAATAGCACGATAACTTTTGAACGAAAAGTCCTATTTCAACCAAATTTGGTATATAGGTTTTTTATGTGTAAGAGCAAGGTCTTGAATCGGAAGAATCGATTTACCAGAAGTTGCGTTTTCCTGATTTTTCTTTGAAAACATGTTGTTTTTTTACTGATTCTTTCACCCTGTATATATTAATTTTTCAAAAAGTTAATACCGGCGTTGAAAAGAGCGTAAAAAGAGTTATTTTTTAGGAAATATTTTGAACTCTTTAGTTATGTTAATTACCAATTAATAAATGCATAACGTATCTTCACATGTACCTATGAACCTATGTGCGCAGATTCGTGCAAATAATATAAGAATTATTGTGCATTTAATGGTAAAAGCATATAATTTGGACCACACACACTACACATACAAAGATTCAAATTTAGATATGAGGCCATTTCAGATTTTGTCTTACAAAAATGGCAGGTATTCAAAATGAATCTGCCGCACATAGGTACATGTGAAGATACATTATGCATTTATTAAATCGTAATTAACATAACTAAAAAATTCAAAATCTTTCCTAAAAATATTTTTACACTCTTTTCAATGGAGGTATCACCTTTTTAAAAAAATTAATAAATACAGGGTGAAAGAAGTGAAAAAAAAACAAAATATTTTTACATAAAAAACAGTTAATACACAACTTCTGATAAACCGATTCTGCCGGTTCAAGACCTTGATCTTATTCATCAAAAAATAACCTTGTTGCCAAATTTGACTGAAATCGGACTGTTCGTTCAAAAGTTATCGTGCTATTAGTCACATATGTATAGCCGCCATTTTGAATGCTCGCCATTTTTGTAAAAGGCAAAATCTGAGATGGCCTCATATCTTAATTTAAACTTTTGTATGGGTAGCATATGTGGTCCAAATTATATGCTTCTACCATTAAATCACAATTATTCTTATAATATTTGCAAGAATCTGCCACACGTAGGTACATGTGAAGATACGTTATGAATTTATTAAATGGTAAATAACATAACTAAAAAGTTCAAAATATTTCCTAAAACTTATTCTTACGCTCTTTTCGATGATGGTATTACCATTTTGAAAAATTATTATATACAGGGTGAAAAAATTGAAAATAAATTATTTACATAATATAAAATAGTTTTACATAAAAAATCAGGAAAAACACAACTTCTCGTAAACCGATTCTTCCAGTTTACGGCATCGATCTTGTAAATCACAAAAAGAACCTACGTACCAAGTTTGGTTGAAATCGGGCTTTTCATTCAAAAGATATCGTGCTATTAGTCACATATGTATAGTCGCCCATTTTGAATGACCGCCATTTTTGTAAAAGGCAAAATCTGAGATGGCCTCAATCTAAATTTGAACCTTTATATGTGCAGTATATGCGGACCAAATTATATGCCTGTATCATTAAATGTGCAATTCTTATAATATTTGCACGAATCTGCCGCATTATTAGCAAAAATTTGAAAATGAATAAAAAATAAATTGATATTGAGTCTGCAGTCTTCTAAATACTAGTTTTATACAAGTGAGCTATTTCAGGTCAAATTTACACACTTTGAATTAATTTTTTTCCTGACCTGTTTAGATTTTCTTAAAATTTAGAGTACTGCTAGTGGATGATTAGTTGAAAAAAAATACAAAATTTTATTTTTATCTCAAGCCGTTTCCGAAATATGGTTATGTAAAGTTTTCCAAGAAGGTCCAAAACACCGCGACAATACTTTATTGGAATGGTTTTAGAAGCTGACCTGATTGAGCTAGAATGCTGGGAGAGGTGTCATTTTGCAGCATTTTTAAAGATTTTTACAGTTATATATACAGCATGATGCTACGATAAACAAGTTTTTCTCAAACAAAAAAAAACATATTTTCATTCAATTTTTTTCCAAAAAGTAGATACATAATTTAAAATTTTCATAATATTCCTACAAATACATAGTACTGTTGTTAATAACATATAAAACTTTTATCATGGGATGGTGATGGGTTCAACATAAAAAAAAATTTCACACATACAGTATGGTGCAAATGAAAGGAATACATTCGTAATGTCGCAAGCTGGCGACTTTAAGAAAAATCCCAAAACAGGTCGATTTTTATTTTTAAATTGTAATTTTTTTGGCATATCTATCATACTAGTGACGCCAATCGATGATTTTTTACATGAGACTATAGGTCGTGTGTTAGCTCATTTGAAAGGCTATCCCATTCTCTATTCATAGGCTATTGATTATGTACTATAGAAAGGAACTACAACGTTAACGGGGTTTTATTATTTCGTATGGTCAATGAATCTCTATATATGGAAAAACCGCGGAGTGCTACCATTTAAAGGGGTGCGTTTTTGAGAAATGGGTGAACAGGTTACATTAGGGTGAGTTCTATGCACTTTTGGTACAAACGTATCTACATAAAAATTGTTCTTGGTTAAATTTCCTATCTATATATAACTTTTTAAAGTCAATGATACTATTTTTTACAAAAATATGTTCAAAAGAAAAAGCACAAAGAAACCCAAAATAAAGAAATTTTGTTTTTTGTCCCATAACTCTTGTCCACGGGGATATAGGTATAGACATTGCTTCACAGAAAAAAAACCTACACATTTTCTCTTTAAAATGTTTTTTGGTAGAGATCATTAGGATTTACAATTTTCGAAATATGATTTTTCAAAGTTCGCCACTCACAGCAATTTTGGGCAATTTTCCTTGTTATTTCGCAAATATTGTTCTGTAACTTTTTTCTACGTAACTTTAGGCATATGCAATGATACATGTAAGAGGAATAGAAATCAATTACCTTTAAAATGTTCTACTGTATAATGTTGTACGACTTCTTTTAAAGAGGTTATCTTTTTCAAGATTTTTTACTTGTTAACGGGTTTTTATATTTTTTACTTTTTTTTTTAATTTCCTATTATAACTTTTTTTTCTACATTTAGGTATTTATTATATAATAAAAAAGAAAGCTTATTCTGTTTACTTTAAATTGGTGTATTATAAAAAATTCTAGGATTATTTTTGAATAAAGTATGCTTTTTCAAAATGTAATAAGTACTTGCAACGATTTTTGATTTTAGGATTATTTTTTAAATTTCTCATTATAACTTTTTTATGTGATTGTGTGTTATCATTGAATCTTATTTTTTATAGGTAATACTTTCGATCCACTTGACTCGGCCGGGCAAACTTCAAAATATGGATTAATTCCAATATTTTCTGTCAAAGCTCCTGCACCACAAGCTTTGCTTGAAAAAATATCATGTAAATGTACCAAATGATGTACAAAAAACTGCGGTTGTGGGAAGATAGGAATTAGTTGTTCAATATTCTGCAAAGGGTGTCAAAGAATCACTCGGTTTCCATTATTTAAATATAGATGATACACCATTTTAAAGAACAGAAAGTAAGCCCTCTTTATTGAGCAATATATAGTATATTCATGTACAAGAAAGAAAAGGATTTGAGTATTTTTTTTAGTATGTTATAGCCTTATTCTTTAACAATATCACTATAATAATATTGTTGCTAGACAGGTAAATTGTCATTGTATACCGGGTGTAACAATCATAAAGTGTTTATTCCTCAAAGTTCGGAACACCCTGTGGAATGTTTTAGTATAGATAAAATATTGGAATTAAAACTCGATTGTAGCCTTAGTCTTTCTTAACATTTTCTTTTTTGATTTATTTGTTTATGTTGGACATTAAAAAATTTAGGCACGTTAATAACTAGCCATGTTCTTCATCAATACAGGGTGTTTCTAGATAAGTGCGACAAACTTTATGGGGTAATTCTGCATGAAAAAATAATGACAGTTTGCTTTATAAACATATGTCTGCAAATACTTCGTTTCCGAGATACGGGATGTTGAAGTTTTTCTTACAAACTGATGATTTATTTATTGCT
The DNA here is from genome assembly GCF_917563875.1 of Diabrotica virgifera virgifera. Classification (NCBI taxonomy): domain Eukaryota; kingdom Metazoa; phylum Arthropoda; class Insecta; order Coleoptera; family Chrysomelidae; genus Diabrotica; species Diabrotica virgifera. The sequence continues at coordinate 171,097,609 of NC_065449.1, read as the reverse complement.
CTTAAACAAGTAGAGATATGTAAATAAAATTTGGTAGGTTTTAAGAGGCAGTTATTGTGCATTTTTGACATACAATTAATAATTATATATTCACCATTGGCGTGCATACGGGTATAAACATTTAAGATACATCCCGTATCCACGCCAATGATGAATATGAAATTCTTAATTGTATGTCAAAAAATGCACCATAACTACCTTTTAACACCTACCAAATTTCATTTGCATATCGCAAGCGGTTTTAGAGCAATAAATAAATCGTCAGTTTGGGAGAAAAAATTCAACATCCCGTATCTCGAAACCGAATAATTTGCGGCCATATGTTTATAAAGCAAACGGTCATTATTTTTCATGCAGAATTACCCCTTAAAGTTTGTCGCGCTTATTTAGAAACACCCTGTATTGATGAAGAACATGGTTAGTTGTTAACGTGCCTAACTTTTTTATTATCCAACATAAACCAATAAAGCAAAAAAGAAAATGTTAAGAACGCCTAAGGCTACAATCGAGTTTTAATTTCAATATTTTATCTATGCTAAAACATTCCACAGGGTGTTCCAAGCTTCGAGGAATAAACACATTATGAGTGTTAAACCCGGTATACAATGACAATTTACCTGTCTAGCAACAATATTATTATAGCGATATTGTTAAATAATAAGGCTATAACATATTAAAAAAATTATTCAAATCGGACAACAGGCTTAGAAAATTCGAGACATCTAACTTAAATAAATCATCGAGTGACCCGATTTTTATGAACGCAAGTGTATTTTTTTTGTTTGAGAAAAACTTGTTTATCGTAACATCATGCTGTATATTGTATATATCCTGTAAACAGCTTTAAAAATGCTGCAAAATGACACTGTATCTGACAAAACATTTATAAATTATACGTATATTGTTATACCAAAATCACAATAAAGATGCACTAGAAATAATCAAACCAAGAAACGTTAAACGTTAGGAGGAGCTGTCCTGAATCATGATTTACAATGTATAAATTTTGGAAATTATGATTTGAGATTTACAGTGTATATTGTATATATTTTAAATTATCATTCGGGAGTGCTCATCGAAACATTCAACCTGTCTTGGTTTGTTTATTTCTATTGCATCTTTATTGTGATTATAATATAAAGAGTCTCTAGTAGTTAACAGAAACTGGATATTAAATGGTGCATACATATTGCATTTGATTAATTTTTTATACAGATAATTTGCCAAAGTTGGCACAATATTATTTTGCAGCATTGTTACATTCATTTAAATTGCCATAAATGAAAAAGGGACCATATGGGATATAATATATTGAGATTTCGACACGCACCTTGGAAACTGTTTTCAAAATACAAGTTTTGACATTAAATTATTTAAAAATAAACATATTTTTTATATTTTAACCCATTCGCTGCTGATTGTAGAGGATGGAACTGAAGTAACCGTATCACTCGATGGCGCGTGAACAGCACCTGGCTGAAGTAACCACATCACGCGCTGGCACGTGATCGGCAGCGAATGGGTTAATGCCAGAACTACTATATAATATTTTATGTTTTAGTTAGAGAAATTGCGCCCGATACTAGCGATCCAACACTCCCAAAGGAATTAAAAAAACAATTCCAACCCTTATATTGTAAACTTTGTACAGCCCACTTAAGTAGTAATGTAATGGCAAAACTACATTACAGATCGAAAAATCATGAAAAAAAGGTAAACAATTCAAATATACTATAACCTGTTTTTAAACCAGGAGGAGTAAACTCAAAAGACAAATTCACACCCAATAATGTCAAACCAAAAAAAAATCACCAAACACATCTTCTTTTTAAAACGTTTTTATATACTTGGCTTGGTTGTTGTCACGGTCTCTGTAAAATTTTGTAATTCATTTTAAAAATAGTTCTAGGCTACCTAGGTACCTGAAATTTTCAGAATAGCTTAGGACTAGCTAACAATGCAATATTTAGCTGCTATTATACAGGGTGATTGATTAGTGGGGTAAAGCTCCGTAGATCCGTTATAATAATGGATAGCGATAAAAGTTAATAACAAAAATTGTAGCCAACTTTGAACTTCACATTACAAAATTAGTTAGAATGTTACAGGGTGTTCGATAACGTAGTGACAGATCAAAGTTATGTTTTTTTTTTTAATAGAACACCCTGTATTTTAAAAAATCTTGAATGGGTTGCATGTGAGAGTTCATTTTAAATGAAGTAAAAGTCAGACTTACTCTCAATCTTTATTATAACTTCCGACGACCGGTTTCGCTCTTTAAAATTTGTAGTGCATCTTCAGGTCAAAGGTAACAAGTTACAAAATGCTACAAATAAAAACCAGAATTAGCACAGTGTCTGGTTGTAAAAGATGCTAAAGATCCATATGATCAAGCCAATGTTGAATAACATACATAAAATAGCGAAATAGCATACCAATGCACATGCAAGCATTCATGGGGGTGGTGGTACAAAACTTCCCTCAAACGCAACAACATGTGCAGAAGTATGCTATACATAATCATGCAATCATAACGTGTCGTACTTACATTCGGATACAAGGTGCCATCAACTCAGTTTTCATTATCATGATGTTTCTTTTAAAGTTATGTTAACGGGATATGGTGGAATAGACGGACGATGCAGCAAAGGTAAACAAATCTATGGGAGTTCTTGAGGGTGATGAGATAGTTGGTGCAAGTTAACCAGCAAATCTATGTCTGTTATTATGTTTGTGTAAATCAAATTAGTGAATGACTTATTTACAATTTTACAATTTTAATGTGTGTTGATTTTAAAGATTTTATTTTTATTTTATTTTATTTTAATTTTATCTATATTTATATATCTTACATCATATGTCAATCTTACATTAATAATAAATAGAATTCTTTAATATATATATAAATATAGATAAAATTAAAATAAAATAAAATAAAAATAAAATCTTTAAAATCAACACACATTAAAATTGTAAAATTGTAAATAAGTCATTCACTAATTTGATTTACACAAACATAATAACAGACATAGATTTGCTGATTAACTTGCACCAACTATCTCATCACCCTCAAGAACTCCTAAGTCCCATATATTTGTTTACCTTTGCTGCATCGTCCGTCTATTCCACCATATCCCGTTAACATAACTTTAAAAGAAACATCATGATAATGAAAACTGAGTTGATGGCACCTTGTATCCGAATGTAAGTACGACACGTTATGATTGCATGATTATGTATAGCATACTTCTGCACATGTTGTTGCGTTTGAGGGAAGTTTTGTACCACCACCCCCATGAATGCTTGCATGTGCATTGGTATGCTATTTCGCTACTTTTATGTATGTTATTCAACATTGGCTTGATCATATGGATCTTTAGCATCTTTTACAACCAGACACTGTGCTAATTCTGGTTTTTATTTGTAGCATTTTGTAACTTGTTACCTTTGACCTGAAGATGCTCTACAAATTTTAAAGAGCGAAACCGGTCGTCGGAAGTTATAATAAAGATTGAGAGTAAGTCTGACTTTTACTTCACCCTGTATTTTATTTTATATTCAAAATCTCCTTAACTTCTCCATTACAAAAATATAAAGGTTTAGTATGTTATACAGGGTATTTACAAAGTTATAACCAATTTTATATGAAAATCGTAAAAAGTTTAAATCCCTGTATAAATAAGAATAAGCACAACGGCAATGGTTTATTATTGCCATATTTTTTTTATTTATTGTCAAAATTATCATAAATAGTCGATATTGCTAATTTTCTTTATATTGAATATAGGGTGAGTCAAAACGCAAGTACATTATTTTCTCAGTAATATTAAATGAAACACCCTGTATTTTATATCACTATCGAAAAGTACCATTACCGTACTTTAATTTTTGTATAACATTCCCTATGTCTAAATGTATTAGTTTTCGAGATATTAATTAAGGCAAATTGTTACTTAAGGGGGAAATAGGTTTTGAGGTTTCAACATTTTAAATTTTTGGAACGAGCATGAATCGATAGTATTACTATTCAAGAATGTGTTCTGAAAATTTCAAAGCAAAATTCGAAGTCCTTCACAAGTTATGAGAATTATACGGAGCGCGCTCGCGTAGAGCGCAATCTATGAGATTTTTTTCAAACGAGTTTTTCTCGAAACGACTTTTTTTCGGCTTGCGTGACGTCTAGCTGAAAAAATAATGAACCAATTTTTAAAAACCAAAGTGATTATTGTTCGTTATTAAATTGTCTTCGATATGAACCTCCAATCGGAATAAAAAATGGGTTTTAAGTGCATTTTTAAGGTGATACAGTAGCGATCAACAGGTAGCCAAAACGCGTTCCAAGATTGTGGCTGTAATTTTGAATATTTTTTCGAGATATTTGGCACACGTATTCGTAATATAATAAAGAATGGCGGTACAGAGCTCAATTTGAAAAATATATTAATATGTGGAAATTACTCTGCAATTAAATACAATATTAAAAAAACCAGCCTGTACCGCCATTAAGAAGAACAAAGAACACTTTCTTCAAATAAACTTTTTTATCCGATGCCTAGATTTTGTGTCATTTTGGAACTACTAATGAAATAAAAAATTTTAGTAGTTCCAAAATGACACAAAATCTAGGCATCGGATAAAAAAGTTTATTTGAAGGAAGTGTATTTTTTTGTTTTCCTTAATGGCGGTACAGGCTCGTTTTTTTAATATTGTATTTAATTACAGAGTAATTTCCACATATTAATATATTTTTCAAATTGGGCTCTGTACCGCCATTCTTTATTATATTACGAATACGTGTGCCAAATATATCGAAAACATATTCAAAATTGCAGCCGCAATCTTGGAACGCGTTTTGGCTACCTGTTGATCGCTACTGTTTCCTCTTAAGGGCAGATAACTGAAAAAAAAAAACGGTAAAAATTGATGTTTTTTTTTCAAACTTGCGTAATTTTTCAAATTTTTGATTTTTTTAGCCGATTTGAGGTTCATATCGAAGAGAAACTTGTAATAAACGTAAAGATTTTTGGATTTTTGATTTTACACGGAAATTACGACCTCTACATGTCACGAAAGCGACATGTTCGTGTGACGAACGTCCACGGGTTGCGGCCTACAACTGCTTAATTTTGAAATATAATAACTTTAAAAAATTTGGACATATACTTTAGAATATCTACAAAATGATCCCAAAGTTGCAAAAAAAAATTTTCTACCTAAAGAAAATTCCCAAAAAAACATTAAAAATCGGGCTCCTAAACCTACTTAAACCTTAAGGGTCTAAATCTATCCAAATTTTAGGCAAGCCATGACTGAATTGTCTAAAACTGACAATTTACGATTACTGATTATCAATCTGTAATCAAAGTTGGTTACAATTTTTGTTATGAAATTTTATTGCTATCTATTGCTATAACGGATCTACGGAGCTTTTCTCCACTAATCAATCAGCCTGTATGGATAAATCTATTTTTTTTATTTCCAACTATTTTAAAAATGTGACGAAATGCAATGATATTTTAAAGTACGTTAATAAATCGATATCTACAAATTGATGGAGGGTCAGTGGCATTAGACTGCAGATCGAGAGTTCCCTAGTTCGAAACGGCTGTTGCGTATCTTGTTTTAATTTTTTTAATAAATAATTAAAAGTTGATATACTTAAAATTCATATTTTATAAATTAATTATTATATATACCATTTTAAACAACCGTGGTATTATAAAAAGTACTTTTTTTATACTAGTGTAATTTTTGGAATTATAATTTTAACAGTTAATACACCTACTAAAAATTCATATTTTATTCTTTCGAAACATCTTGTGTCCTGTATACAGAGTGGGCCAAATAAAAGGAGCCACCCCGATATTTGTCAGTATTTATTGGATTTTAAGAAAATAAAAAAACAGGTCAATTTTTGATCTAAGGGGGACACATTTTTACGGTACAAACATCTGTCATTTGTCAACTCCCTCCCTTCCACTTCCCCCACCCCTTATTTTTAAATAGGGAATAGGGGGCGTGTGCTAGCTCATTTGAAAGGTTATTTAATTCTCTATTCAGTAATATCAACATTGACATAAAAATTTATACAGGGTGTCCAAGAAAAATTATTTTAAATTAAATTAATTGACACAAAAAGAAGAATGTATGTAATTTATTTAACTCAGAATACATTCTACTGCTGATGAAAAACAGAAAACAATGTTTATTTGATAAATAAACACTGTTTGTTGCTTAAATTCAATATTCAACCTACCAAGTGGCAGATGGGTGGAAGCTTGAAGATTAAAATTAAGCAAAAAGCAGTGTCTATTTATCAAAAAACATTTTTTTCTGCTTTCTGTCAGCAGTGGAATGTGTTCTGAGTTAAATAAATTACATACATTCTTCTTTTTGTGTCAATTAATTTAATTCAAAATAATTTTTCTTGGACACCCTGTATATATTTTTAAGTCGATGTTGATATGACTGAATAGAGAATTGAATAACCTTTCAAATGAGCTAGCACACGACCCCTATTCCCTATTTAAAAATAAGGGGTGGGGGAAGTGGAAGGGAGGGAGTTGACAAATGACAGATGTTTGTATCGTAAAAATGTGTCCCCCTTAGATCAAAAATTGATCTTTTTTTTTTGATTTTCTAAAATCTAATAAATATTGCCAAATATCGGGGTGGCTCCTTTTATTTGGCCCACTCTGTATAACAAAGCCGTCTTATTATAAAAAGTATTTTTTTATTATAGTGTAATTTTTGGAATTTTAAGCATTTTATATCGTCAAATTATTTTATATTCTCTCCTATAAATAATAAAAAGGTTTTATTATAAAAAAGCTCTTTTTTATAAAAGTGTAATTATTTGTTGATCATGTCGGCCTTCTACAGTAATCCATAATTATTATATTATACCTCTAATACGTCGCTAAAAACAATTGCTTTTTTATAAATAAAATCAGACTAAAAATTAAAGAAATAATGCAGAAAACACAAAAAATCGCCGATATAACTTAATTAATCTAGGAAATGCGAATAGTTTCAAAATTTCATAACAGTGAGGTAAACTTGCATGAGATTGGACCAATTACAAACAAGCATCATGGTGTGGTAAATTTGAATTACTCGTCCTAGTTTAACCCATTGTCAAATGTATCAATGATTTTCTAAAGAATGTAATAAAATACCCTAAAATGCATTGAAAAATTACTACAAAAATTTTTCAAAAACTGATTTTCGAAAAACATGCTGGGTCGTTAATGACCCTTTGGGCACATAGGGGTACAAAATAAAAATAATTACTTTTATGCAATAACATATTATTTTACTTTATTTTTAAAACAATGAAGCAGGCATAGATTAATTATATTACTTACGGCTTAAAATAGTTTGTGTGATAATCTTTGAAGAATTTATGGTTGAGTGGAATTTCACATTATCGCATGCTTTTGTAGTTTTATTTGAACATACACGAAATCTCCTTCTTTGAGCACCATTAATATTTAGATGCTGTGTTGATGGGGATGGAGCAGGAATAATTGCTATATAGTCTGGGCTGATTATCGGAGAATAGGCCATTTTTGGGAAAAGTTATTTACCAGCAATTTTATTCCTGGAATCGAATCTTATGATTGTATATATTAATAATATAGGTATGCAAAGTCCGCAGATAGTGTGCTACATTTTTTATAAACAAAATGGCGCCGAAAATCGTGTTTTTTTTCAATTTTTGCTCTATAACTCCAAAGATTTTAACTTTACACCAAAAACACTCAAATAAAAATTCACCGCAATTAAATTCTGCATAGAGATGTGTTTTTTCCGATTTACTTCGACGAAAACTTTCCCCGGAAAAAGCGGGTTTTTCCAAGAAAATCTTTAATTTTCAACTAAACTTTTAGGTAACTAATTTTTAATCAATAATTAAATAACTTGGTAATGTATAGATAATGTATAGATAATAACCTTTTTGTATAGATTATAATTCCACAAGCCGATTAAAACTGAATGAACAATTTAGCAACAATTGAATTGTTAATTAAAAATTTTCGGTCGCTATAATAACGACAATAATTATGATGCATAAGAATAATTATGATTTTTTCATAAAAAGTCACTATACCTATCTAATGTACTTTACATAATTAAAATTGGACTATCTAAGCGGCCCCAGGAATATTTTAAAATTATAAAGAATTTTTTGGCTTATAAACAAATAGAATATCTCGGGAAGTATTAAACTAAATTAAATTGTAAAAACGGTATTCGAAAAACAGCGGCAGGACGCTCCTTATAAAAGAAAAAACGTTTAATTATGATGAGTAGTTCCTGAGATACAACCGGTCAAAGTTGATCGGAATTTACGGCAAAGATATAAACAACAGGATCATAAATTTGAAACCATCACCTTTTTATTTTTGTCCTCTTTCTCCACACCAATTTTCATATCCTTAAAATACTCATAACATATATTATTATAATAAAAACTATCGATAATACGTGTGAAAATTGCCAAAAATAGCAAAATTCCAATAAAAAATTAGGTTGGAGAAAATGTAACCCTCAAAGTTCAAAATCTGTATACGTTAAAAAAATGCATTTTCTCCGCTTCCCATGGAGCAATTTCTTTCATTCTTTTTTTGTTCCCAAGTAACTCGAGTAGAGCCATCGAACTAACGCATTATTAAATGTCAAACTTGCTTTTGTTTTGTTATAATAAATTAAATTATTTATTATAACACAAAATCTTAATTTGTTTAAATAAAAATTGTTTAAATAATTATACAGCTTTCAAATGAAAATATTTATGTTTTTAACTTTAGAAGGTACACTTGTAGTAAGTTTGTCTAAAAAAAGCCTACAACTGGAAAAAATATGTAGTTTTCTGTTCTTATAAATAAATTAATCTATTATAACAAAACAAAAGCAAGTTTGACATTTAATAATGAGTTAGTTCGATGGCTCTACTCGAGTTATTAGAGAACAAAAAAAGAATGAAGGAAATTGCTCCATGGGAAGCCGAGAAAATGCATTTTTTTAACGTATACCGGTTTTGAACTTTGAGGGATACATTTTCTCCAACCTAATTTTTGATTGGAATTTTGCTATTTTTGGCAATTTTCACACGTATTATCGATAGTTTTTATTATAATAATATATGTTATGAGTATTTTAAAGATATGAAAATTGGTGTGGAGAAAGAGGACAAAATAAAAAGGTGATGATTTGAAAATAATAATACTATTGTTTATATCTTTGCCGTAAATTCCGGTCAAATTTCACCGATTGTATCTCAGGAACCACTCGTCGTAATTAAACGTTTTTTCTTTTAAAAGAAGCGTCCTGCCGCTGTTTTTCGAGCACCGTTTTCACAATTTAATTTAGTTTAATATTTCCCGAGATATTCTATTTGTTTATAAGCCAAAAAATTGTTTATAATTTTAAGACATTCCTGAGGCCGCTTAAATAGTCCAATTTCAATTCTGTAAAGTACATTAGATAGGTATAGTGTCTTTTTATGAAAAAATCATAGTTATTATAATGCATCATAATTATTGTCGTTATTATAGCGACTGTAAATTTTTAATTAACAATTCAGTTGTTGCTAAACTGTTTTATTTGGGTATTTTTGGTGTAAAGTTAAAATCTTTGGAGTTATAGAGCAAAAATTGAAAAAAACACGATTTTCGGGCGCCATTTTGTTTATAAAAAAAGTAGCACACTATCTGCGGACTTTGCATACCTATATTATTAATACATACAATAATAAGATTCGATTCCAGGAATAAAATTGCTGGTAAATAACTTTTCCTTGTATGTTGCTAATTAGCCCAGAGTAATATTTTGAGGTCCAGTAGAACGGATAGAACGACTTTCCATAGTTAGATAATAATGTACGAACTATATGTCTCCTAAATTCTAAGTTGTCATTTTTATATCCAAACTGTCGTGCTAGTGTCCAAGCATTAGTTACACAAACATCCAGCACCCATATCCATATTGGAAAGTACCATTTTTTCCAAGCATTTTTATACTGTAGTTCGAAATGTTGTTGTCCATCAAGTCGACTCCGCCCACAAATTTGTTGTATTGCGAAATTACAAATGGTTGATCTATTTAAATTTTTAGTTTTTCTTTTGGTGAATATCCGCTTGCTTTTTGGATTGGCTCCGTTCCATGCTCATTAGGTAACATGTCTATACAACAATTGCAGACTTAAACCGTATGTACCAATAAAAATAGTCGATTTTTTGGCCCAGAAGGCATCGAAACATGATTGTTGTGAAATTCTGACTTAGCCATTTATCCCAAACATCATAGATTTATGATCCGATCTAGTCTCGCTATTTTCAATCTATTTCCTCCAGACTTTTTGCAGTAGATAATGGTTTCTTACTAAAAAAACATTTTCTCATTATGGTATGTCATGTACCCAACGGGTCGTTAGCGACCCATCAAAATATAATATTATATTTATGACATATATCAAATTATTTTCATACTAGTAATATTATAATGTGTTAATACAACATAACTATATAAAATGAATTTAAATAATAAAATTATTTATTTAAATGTACTTACACACGTTTGAATGAGGCCATGCTGCGAACCTTATTCAAGTTCTATTTTGATGTACTCTCTACGAACACTACGAGTGAGCGAAATAAACGGTTTTGCACTAAATAAATTGCTTACTTGCATAGTCAGGAATGAATTTGTAAACCAACAGCGACTGGTAAATTCGACATATTTGCTTGGAACATATTTTTGTCAGTTGGGTCGTTAACGACCCGTTGGGCATAAATGGGTTAAAAACAGAGGTAAGTCTGTTCAAATTTTGCGGTTCGATAAGAAAAACGTAATTTTATGGTTTGAAATACATTTTATTGTTCAGTATAGTCTCCCTGAACATCAATACACTTGTTCCAATGATATTCAAATTTATAGATTCCATCCCTGAAGTGAGAATCTGGAAGGGCTGCAAAATACGCTTCCACAGCTGGTATGACGTCATCATTTGATGAAACATGCTTTCCACGCATGAATTTCTTTAGGTATATTGAAACAAATGGAAGTCGCTAGAGGTCAAATCTGATGAAACGGTAGATGTTCCGATACTTCGAATTTTAATTCATGGATTTTAGCCATTATTAAATGCTCATATGTCACGGTGCATTGTCCAGGAAAAAGGATTTTTTTCTTCTGCAAACCGTGTCTCCACGTTTTTTCTCCTTCAGCTGGTCTAAAAGATTGCAAAAATATCCAGAATTTGTTTTACAGGTTTGCAAATAATCCACAAACAAAATTCCTCTCGCATCCCAAAAAACTGATGCTAACACCTTCTTGGCCGATTTCTGGACACGAACTCGTTTCGTACCCGAAGAACCGGGATCTCACCACTCCTTAGCCTCTTGTTTTGATTTAGGATCATGGCAATAGACCCAAGTCTCATCCATAGTGATTAATCGACGCACAAAATCTACTTTGCCCTTTCGAAAATGCTCTAAAAGCCACATTCTAATGTGTTTTTGATCCGTTGTTAGAATGCGCCACCCATTGCGAACACAACTTTCTGAAACTCAATACTCCAGTCAAAATATTGCTTACTCTGCCCAACGAGATGCCTATTAGGGCTTCTACTAATTCTCTTTCAGTCATTCAACGATTTTCCATTACCATATCCTGTATTTTTTCTACGATTTCTGGTATTTCAGTTTTTGGACGTCTATGATGTGGATCGTCATCAAGGCTTGTACTACCACGTTTAAATTCAACGACTCATCTTTCTACTGTACTAATTGAAGGCGGAGGGTCATTATACACTTTCAACATTCGTTCACAAATTTCCTTTGCTTTTAAACCTTCCAAAAAAAAATTCAATCACTGTACGATACTCGATTGCGATGGTTTCAACCCTGTAGGGGTGATTTGTTCAATTTTGTAAAAAAAAATAGTGCGATACATGTTTTTATGGTAAAACTAAGTGTGGCTCCCGAATTTCATATTATCGACTGGGTTCGGAGTGGTTTTAACCCTATAGGGGTTGAATTCGAAAATAGAAAATTCGAAAAATTCGAAAATAGGTTCTTTGAAAATAGAGCGGCACATGTTTTTATACTAAAACTAAATATAGATTCCGAATTCTTGAATTATTTACTGGCTTCGGAGTGACTTTAACACTGTAGGGATTGATTTGTTCAGTTTTTCTGAAAATTATAGTGCGACACATTTTTCTATGGTAAAATTAGATATAGATTCAGAATTTTCTATTATTGACTGGGTTCGGGGTGGTTTTAACCCTATAGGTATTAATTAAATAAAATTAAAATTAATAAAATAAAATGTATAAAGTTAAGCAAAACTAACTAAAATTAAATAAAATTAAACAAAAATAAATAAAATAAAATTAAATAAATCGAATTGAATATAATCGAATTGAAACGATTTCAATCGAATATATAAGAAGTATTCACTTCTGTCGGCACTCCGCAAGTGCTACAGTATCTTTTTTTATATTTTATTTCTGTACTAATTTTGGGTATATAATAGTTTTTGATTTTTAGGTAAGAAAGTTCCTATTGGATTATGCTGAATCCACTAATACCCCACTGCACAAAAGAGCAACTGTTACTTCGCCTACAAAAGCCGAGAAAGAAGCAGATCCCAAATGGTATCATTGTGTTGAATGTGACTTACCATTGACTGGAAGGATGCATGCCGAATCACATTATATGGGGAAAAACCACCAAAAGTAAGTATGAATTAAATTGAGGTGAAATATTAATACAAGAATAAAAAACTGCTAAACACCGTAAAAATGAGTGGCGCATACAATATTCCAGATACAAAAGAGTTGATATAGTTCTTCCACTCTAACTTTTCCCATGCGTCACGATTCATTTTCAAACAAGTTAAATCAAAAAAGACAGTGAAACGCACGTCGATGTGTACGTACTGTCAGAGTGTCAGTGGCAATAATAAGGAAATGGCTATTATCCTGTGAACGTATTTTATAAAGTTATTTTATTGAAGTGTTCGATCTTTTTTCTCTATTTAGAAGATTGATGGACTCAACATTAAGCATAATGATAAGACCTATAAAGTTAAAGATAGAACGGTAATAAATAAATTAAAAAACAGTCACAACAAAAAAGTTAATATTGTTAAGAAGATTTAATATTACCTAAGGTTGAGAAATACAAAACTGTCGAGTGAATTGCATAAATAAAGTATTATTATTTTTAATATAATAACGTACCTTTGGGAAAACAGTGATGCTAGTGCAAATTTTTCACAAATTGTGTTATTAACACTATGTACCATATTACTAATACTCGTCTTTTTCTGGGGACCCAAAAGTCAGTATTGCAACTCTTCCTTTATTTAACTGAAATGTTATATTATATTTATTTTTTATAAATATAAAACCGACTTTATTGATAAATAAATAAACCTTTATTGATTTATAAAACCAAATAAACAATAGATGTAAATAAACCAATAAACTATCACTGCCATTGAAAATTATAAACGTCAAAATTCATAAACTATCAAATACGAGTACATTCTGTATTGTTTATCCTTGTTTAACTTATTGTGATTTCTATGTAAAAGCAGCTTAATTTTGCGATACTAGCTTCTGTGAGTTAGAAAGACACCTAATGTCTGTCCCACCTTGACTTTACAGTACACGAACATACGGCAATACAATCCGTATGGGAGTTTTTAGCGCGGCGATGCCGATTTTCTTCAAAAGAATTTTCAATCGGACATTACCAAGGTCCTAAAAATGTAAGTCCCTAAAAATGTTAAATTAAAACTAACCCGTTACAGTCAAGTAAAACAATATCTTTCATTGTTTTTTTGTGAGTGATAGTCATTTTCGAAATGTAATCAGCAATTTTATAATCGATGCATAATAAAATCTTAAGCATTAAAAGTGGATGTTGTTCTATGGTTGTTAATTTATGTATTGACAGTATAGACAGTTCTGAAGTAATGTCAAGAAAAATATAAAATAGATTGTCAGTCAAGTTTAAGTAAATTTTATATTGTCCTACCAGGTCCTACAGTTGAGAATAAATAAAGTATAATTGTTGATGGTCAGTTCACCTAAATTAAATTATAAAAAAGAATATTAAATAAGCTTAAAATTATTACTGATAACATTGTATTGAGCAACTGATTGCTTATTTGGAAAATTTGGATCCTAATTGCAGTTTATTGTTATTCTTAGGGCCGGTTGTTCGAACGCTAATCAACAATGATCACTATCAAATATTTAATTACTGTCAATGTCAACTTTTATTGGGTTGCTGAAAACATAATTGATTATAATTATGAGATTAGTTAATCAATTAACATAACAATTATTAACATAATTGATTAGGTAATTTCATAATTGTAATCAATAATTATGATTTCAGCAACCCAATAAAAGTTGACATTGACAGTTGGTGACAGTAATTAAATATTTGATAATGATCATTGTTGATTTGCGTTCGAACAACCGGCCCTTAATGACTGGTTTCCAAGATGAAATTAATGTTATTATGTGTTTACACCCTACGGCAGTGGCAGTGAAAGTGAGGAAGACGGGATTATAGAAAGAAGCTAAAATATATAGTATAAATGTATTTTATCGCCAACCGTCACTAAAGTCATTCATTATTGTACTCATTTGCCGCCATTTGCGGCAGTAAAGTAACAGTTTATTGTACTGAAAGAAGAATTTTACTTTACCTGCCGCGATTAATCAAATCAACTGAGATTGAATGTAGGTGGTCGATGGCAGTAATCGATTATTTATTTGAGTGACCTTAAAATTTATTTACTTTAATTATTAAAAATATTGTACAAAATTTACGTTATTATTAATTATGCCAGAAAATGAAATTCTGTAGTATTTTGCAATTATATTTATAAAACATAAATCACAACTTTACAGATTTAGTAATTAGGTATTCAATATTGATACCTAACAACTATCGATTAAAAATCGAAATCGCCCGTCATGCAAGCAAGAGCCTTCTGCCATTACTGTCATACTAAATTTTTATTTTGTGTAAAAGTAAAAGAATTCTTAAATCTTTTAAGTTTCGTATTAATGCGAATATAGTATGAAATGATATTTTTGTTAATTCTATTATATAGGACGGTGATAGATATGTAGGTACTGATAATTTGTTAGCAAATATATTTATTTAGATTGTCTACTATTCATCACGGCAAATCAACATCGCTGCGGCAGACTACACTACACTTCATAAACAATGACGTAACTATTAACGGTATTTTTAATTTTTGGTATTTTACTTTAAGTATTAAAATTAGTATATTATTTAAATATAAATACGATAAAATTGTTTAAAACATATTTACAGTAGAGCGTCGATTATCCGAACGTCGATCAACCGAACGACCGGTTATCCGAACTCCCGACTCCCACCGCCCCGCACTCGAGTACTCAGCAAGCGTTAGTAATTAACGCTTAAAATATCTTCAATTTTCTTCAATTGTGTATCCAAAAATATGTTGTTGCAAAGACTGCACTTTTTTGTTTAATTGCTATTTGTCATTATTAAGGTATAAACAAATATACAGTTATATAAATATGGTTTTTATTCACTTGTGGATAAATATATATGACAATCTCAATATAGTTCGATTATCCGAACAAATCGGTTTTCCGAACACCCATGTCCCGCAATTAGTTCGGATAATCGACGCTCTACTGTATTTCGTTGAAATTATGGTAATAGAAGTATAACTTCTTTCGTGCGTACAAAGTACACACACTCTTTTTTCATTAGAAGGATGTAATTAAGTAAGTGTTAATGTTTTTTATGATTGGCGATAAAATTTTGTATGCACCACGTCAGTAAAGATTCTTGATCGAACTCGTCTGTTATTCGCCTTGCTCGCTACGCTCGCTCGGCCCATAATATCAGACTCGTTCGATAAAGAGTCACTTTACTGACTTGGTACATAAATAACTATTAATTATTTCTGTAGGTACCTACGTCTTTATTAAGGTTTAACATCTTTATGCGCTTAATAGTCCAGGGCGGATCTGTTTTGAGATGGACGTTGAGAGGTGACTCAAATTTTTTTGCAGAAATAGCTTGAAAATAAATCAAATAATAATATTTGAGTTATCCTCCCTCTCAAAAAGGTCCGGAACATTGTTTAAATAATCAAAATGTCAAAAATTGAAGGAAAAATTAAATTTTTTTCTTCGTTTTTTGATTATAACTTTAAAAGTATTCATTTCCGAGAAAAGTTGTGCTGACATAAAAGTTGCGTATTTAAATTTCCTACAATATAAAATTTGTTAAAAATTTAAAAAATAGTCACCCTGGTTGCAAAATAGCAATAATTGCGAAAAAACCATACAAAAACAAGTATTCGCATTTTACGTTTTTCAACCATTTATGATACACTTAGGACCTTCATATTTCACCCAGAAAAACTTTATGATACAGTAAAACAATACTGTAAATTTCTTTAAGATCGGTTTAACAGATTTTGCAAAATAAATTTTGCAATCCAGCTTTCGCAAAAAAAATTAATTTTTTCAAAATGTTACAGGACTGAAAATAAAGCAGATAGCAAGTTAGAATTTTTTTTTGTTATAGAAGTGTACTGTACCTTTCATTTGCAATTTTCAAAATTAACATCGATTAATTACCACGGCGTCAGAAAATTTTTGAAATAAACAATAATTTTTGGTGCTACGCGCAGGACAGCGGTGTTCGATTCATACAAGTTGATTTCCACCAAAATGTCTTCCAATCTTTATCTAATATATTATTTTCTTACTCTATATTTTGTTGTATTTTAATATTTTAATTCCACAAAAATCAAACTAATTTTATTATTGTTTGTGAAATATTGTTTAAACAATTGCATATGTTTAAAAATAATAAACTTTTATTATTTAAGTTAAAATATATGAACAAAGAAAGTTTTTGCTAATAAAATTGTTATATCAAAGGATAGAGTATGTGTTTTTATTTTGCAATAAACAAATTTATTTATTTATATCGAAATGTAATAAAAATTAAAATGTGTCAATAATTATCAAAGGTAATTGGAATGCCCAATCAGAGCAAACTATCCGCTGTCCTGCGCGTAGCACCAATAATTAATGTTTATTTAAAAAAATTCCTGACGCCGTGGTGTTAATCAATTTTAATTTTGTAAAATTGAGAATGAAAGGTACAGTACACTTCTATAAGCAAAAAAAATTTTCAACTTGCTATCTGCTTTATTTTCAGTCCTATAACATTTTGAAAAAATGAATTTTTTTTACGAAAGCTGGATTGCAAAATTTATTTTGCAAAATCTATTGAACCGATCTTAACGAAATTTACAGTATTGTTTTATTGAATCATAAAGTTTTTCAGGGTGAAATATGAAGGTCCTAAGTGTAGCATAAATGGTTGAAAAACGTAAAATACGAATACTTGTTTTTGTATGTTTTTTTCACAATAATTGCTATTTTGCAACAAGGGTGACTATTTTTTAAATTTTTAACTAATTCTATATTGTAGGAAATTTAATTATGCAACTTTTATGTTAGTACAACTTTTCTCGGAAATGAATACTTTTAAAGTTATAATTAAAAAACCAAGAAAAAAATCGAATTTTTCCTTAATTTTTTGACATTTTGATTATTTAAACAATGTTCCGGACCTTTTTGAGAGGGAGGATAACTCAAATATTATTATTTGATTTATTTTCAAGCAATTTCTGTAAAAAAATTTGAGTCACCTCTCAACGTCCAAATGTACTAATATTTTTACAGATGCGCCCTGGTCTATAAATACATTATTATAATATAAATGTCTTATACAAAATTATTTTTATTTTGTTCACAGAAAGGTATTTAAAAAAAAAGATGTTTTAGAACCACTGACAGCCACAAAATGTCAATAATATTAATTCCTAAGTTATTAATAGTTATCCTATAGAAAAAAGTATGTTTGCTTAAAACATGTTTCTGATAAAATTTGGCATCACTGTTGGTCATAAGAACCTGTACTGTAAAGTCAAGGTGGGACGCACAATAGTATAAAAAGTAATTCGTGAATGATTTCATGCATGGGAAAAGTTAGAGGGGATATATGAAAATTACATGGCGCCAAAATGTGACCAAGAGCAACGCCGGAAAAAAGTATTTTAAGACAACTGGTTCTTTAATATATGGTTCCTGGAATGTTGGAAACAAAATTATTTTAAGACAACTAGTTATTTAATATATTATTCCCTATGCTTCCTCGAACACCGTACCGGCCATTTGGCTGCTGATACAGGTTGCGTTCATTACTGCGCAGCACACCTGTACAGGTAAATATATCGAATTTAAAATTATTTTAAGACGAAAATTTTTTTTATTGTTACTTTTTAACCCTTTTCTTGACGATGTAACATATTTGTAACATTTTCATTTTAGGTCCTAGGTGAGTTCTAGGTAACTTGAGTTTGTTAGTCATATCTTGTACTAATAATATAAAACTATCCCTAAATGGCAACAGTTGGCTTATATTTTTATTATTACCGATTTCTGATAATTTCTAATTGATGCCATCTGTCATCTGTTAAATGTATTTTTTGATAAATTTTTGAGGAGGTCCTCGCCTGTTTTTATATACTTTAAATTTTTTGTAAGAAATAGTGTGTTTTTTATTTTGGTGGTTGTTTTATATTGTGCAATTATCCTATAAATAGAGAGTGTATATTTTAGTTGTTTTTTGTTTATTGAACTATCAAAAAAACGTCGCATATTTGGCAATGTAACAAATTTGTAATAAATTCAAATTTGGTACTTAGCAATAAATTAAAGGTAAAATTTCTATTTCATAAACTTTTAAATATTTCAAGAAGGGCATCAAGAAAAGGGTTATATATTATTAGAAATATGAATTATCATTGCCAGACATTTCTGTGATTTAAAAAGTAATGACAAAATTTTTGGTCTTGAAATAATTTTTAATTCAATATACAGGGTGATTGATTTTGAGCTTCACATTACAAAATTAGTTAGAATGTTACGATATGTTCGATAACATAGTGGCAGACCAAACTTATGTTTTTTTAAAAGGAACACCCAATATTTTATTTTATATTCGAAATCCTCTTAACTTCCCCATCACAAAAATATAAAGGTTTGTTATGTTATATAGGGCTTTTACAAAGTTATAACAAATTTTCTATGAAAATCGTAACAAGTTCAGCTCCCTGTATAAATAAAAATAAGCATAACAGCAATGGTTTATTGGTGCCATCTTTTCTTGTTGATTTTAAAATTTTTGAAGAATTGTTGATATTGCTAATTTTCTTTATATGGAATACAGGGTGAGTCAAAACGCAAGTACATTCTTTTCTCAGAAATTTTAATTGGAACACTCTGTATTTTATATCACTACCTATCTAAAAGTACCATTACTGTACTTTAATTTTTGTTCAATATTCCCTATGTCTAAATTTATTAGTTTTCCAGATATTTTCATTTTTCAGAGCAAGTTATTAATTCGGGTGTTCTATTTAAAATTACTGAGAAAATAATGCACTTGCGTTTTGACTCACCCTGTATTATAGCAATATCAACCATTTTTGTAAATTTTGACAATCAACAAACAACTTTTACTAGTTGAAGTTGACTCTTCCTAACTCTTGTTAGTAAAAGTAGATTATACAATTTATACGAGTATAATCTCACGTGCATTTTTGATGAGTGTGCGTCTCTTTGTTTTGACCGTTTCAACTACTTATTAGTCCAGACTGTAACGTCGCCCCCGTTAGGTAAATTATTCTGATTCGATTTTTTTGTACAAACTTACTCAAACAAATACATCCTTATAACAAATACACAGTGTCAGACGGTACCGCGGTCGAAAAATTGTTTAACCAATTTTTGTTAACCAAATTCACAAAAATAATTCTTATCTACTCTACCTCATATTATGTATAAATTTTCATTGTGTGAAAATTGTAAATATAGATAGTAGTACATGAAGGGTTTAAAGTGTGCCTGAAGTAATAATGTATTTTAAATGGGATTTACTTTTTCGCACTGTTTTTTAACACACTTTCATATAATCAAATATCCTTAACTTTCGCATTGTCATGGTGATGACATGTGAGCAAAAAATACAAAAAAAGTTTTGACAGTTTTGTGGTTTGACATAAGTTTGAATTTTTAAATGTCAAAGTTCTAAAAAATTGTAAAATAGGAATGTATTCCAGTGACGAAGAGTTGCAGTTTTTTTATTTGTTTTTTGGTAGATAAAATATTGTATGAAACTGTGCGTGAAGTATTTTTTGCGCACTTTGGCGATGTATAGCACTCGGCCCGCTCGTGCTCTAAACATCGCGTGCGTGCTCAAAAAGCATACTTCACGAACTGTTTTATAAATAACTAAGTATTTCACTCCGGACAAATTTTTTTAGATTATTTTGGACATTCGGAGCAAAAAAGGTCTCTTGTGATTTTTCTCTAAAATTTATAGTTTTCGAGTTATACGCGATTTAAAATTTGAAAAATGAGAAATGACCATTTTTAAGGCTTAATAACTCGATTAAAGACTATTATTATGAAAGTCAGAAAGTCACCTAATCAAAGTATAAAGCCCCCCCCCCCTACAAGATCCTGAAGAAATTGTTGTCATTATTTTATTACTAAGCTGTTATTTTTAATTATCAACAATGAGCGCTAAAGCGTATTGAGGCGGCCGTCAATGTGAGTGCGAGTAAGATCCTCCATTCCGACCGTCCAATGGTGCATCTCAGTCGCATTCACATTGACAGCCGCCTCAATACGCTCCTAGCGCTCATTGTTAATAATTAAAAATAACAGTTTAGTAATACAATAATGACAAATATGATTAATAACTGAGTTATTAAGCCTTGAAAATGGTCATTTTCGCATTTTTCAAATTTTAAATCGCGTATAACTCGAGAACAATAAATTTTACAGATAAATCACAAAAGACCTCTTTTGCTCCGAATGACCCAAATTAATGATGTAAAAAAATGTCCGAAGTAAATTTTTTTGTGAATTTGTTTAAAAAAAATTGTTTAAACAATTTTTCGATTACGGTACCACCTGACACCCTGTGGATTCGTTATAAGGATCTCTTTTTGAGTAAGTTTGTGCAAAAAAATCGAACTGGAATAATTTACCTAACGGGGACGACGATACAGCCTGGACTATAAATATCACGATTTGAACATAATATACAGTAACATTTAATTTCTAGAATCGGTTGTTTGTGTGAATCAACTTTTACTAAATGGCATTGGGAAGAGTATACTTTAACTAGTTAGCCATAGGCGTAACCAGGATGATCCTAAGGGGGGGTTACAACTACCTGAAAGGGGGGGTTACAACTACGGGAAGGTCTCTGAAGGGTATGGTGTTAAGCGTATAAAGCTAAAAGTACATCCCAATGGGGGGGTTATAACCCCCAAAACCCCCCTGGTTACGCCTATGACTAGTTGGAGTCTACTTTTACTAGTAAATGTTGAATTTTATATTTATAATCAACTTTTACTAAAACCAGCCGTTTGAGTCGACTCGAACTAGGAGAAGTCAACTCCAACTGGATAATCAACTTGAACTGTAACATATACATGGAGCTGAACTTATTACGATTTTCATAGAAAATTGGTTATAACTTTGTAAATACCCTGTATAAAATAACAGACCTTTATATTTTTAAAATGTTGAATGGGTTGCATGTGAGAGTCCATTTTAAATGAAGTAAAAGACAGACGCACTCTCAATCATTTATTGTAACTTCCGACGACCGGTTTCGCTCTCTAAAGTATGCAGAGTATCTTCAGGTCAACGGTTACAAGTCACTAAATGATTCGGATACAAGGAGCAACTAGCTCAGTATTCATTAACATGATGTTTTTGCTTAAGTTATGCTAACGGGATATGGTGGAATAGACGGACAATGTTGCAAAGGTAAACAAGTTTATGGGATTTGGGAATTCTTGAGGGTGAATTCTTCCCAAATCCCATAAACTTGTTTACCTTTGCAACATTTTCCGTCTATTCCACCATATCCCGTTACCATAACTTAAGCAAAAACATCATGTTAATGAATACTGAGCTAGTAGCTCCTTGTATCCGAGTCATTTAGTGACTTGTAACCGTTGACCTGAAGATGCTCTGCATACTTTAGAGAGCGAACCCGGTCGTCGGAAGGTACAATAAATGATTGTGAGTACCAGTGGCGGCTCGTGGCCTTAGAGACAGGGTCGGCAAGGTCTTTTTGTCTCCTCATATAGGTATATCATCTAACTAAAAGGCTTAAATCATCATAGGAGATTTTTTTGTTTGGTTTACTTGACATTCTCTCTTGTTTCATGGTGTTTCGACCATATGTTTTGATTCTTTTGAGACAAGAGAAATCCCGTTCATTTAAAGCAGAAGTTGGTGGTAATAAGAGAATTGAGGATCAGTTTGTTGTAATGAATTGCAGTACTTAGGTACTATATAAAATTACACTTATTTTGTAACTTATCCAACTGTCTGTTGATACTGTTGAACTGATAAATATCTTGAAAATTCTTTGGCGAAAGTAACTTTTAAATTTTGAATCGTCAAAGAAGTCAAAAATTTGCAAATCTTCAAAATTAGAATAGAAAAACGAGTATCTATTTGCATAATACATAGTAGGTATCCAATTTTCAAATATACTCGTTTTTCGAGATATGTATCATGCCTGTGTCTTTTTTGGGGTAGTTCGGAAATATCAAGCGAACCCAATACGTCACTTCGTATATATTGGAAACTACTATCATTACTAAAATCTCTGAGATTTTGCACCAGTTTTCTTATCCTATCTTTGGAATAAATATGACTGATTTTGAACAATATTGATTATCAAATCGGTTTGGGCAAAAACTTTCTTAAAAATATTTAAAAGAATATTAAAAGAGTAATCATTTAAGAAAATTCTCAAACCCATTGCTTCACGGATCAAGATATCACATCACAACTTTCAAAATCGTCGCCTTCGGTGTAAACTAACCGAGGTTTAAAATTTCATCGCGTATGACAAATCGTTTGCATTTTTTTCGAAACAAATTGTTCTAAAACAGTAGTCCGTTTGGGCGAGCTAAACTGGCAAGAAAAGACGATATTCTTTTGAACACGTATCCTGCTAAACTAAATGCATTCTATTTCCATGACAGTGAGTAAATAAAGCTTGTGGTGCAATAGTTTTAACTTTTGCCTGGAGACCGTTCAATTCATCAGACATCATGGCAGCGTTGTCATAAGTTTGCCCTACCAATTTATTTTTGATATTAACAAATTTTAATCTGTTCTTTAAAACATTAAAAACATATTCTGCCTTATTTCTTTTACTCACGTCTGTAAAACCTAAAAACTTCTCATAAATATTACCACGTAACGCGTATGCGCGTAACAATTGATAATAATTATTGTGAATGACATGATAATCAAAAGTTTCCTAGCGAAAAGCAAATGGTTTTCTGAATCTCAGATCCAATAACGTTATTCAAAATGTAACTAATTGATTACATTAGTTCATTCTGTACTGTTTTCATGCCGCTAAATATGTTAGTATCAGAAAGTAAATTAGAAAATTCCTAATCGTATTTCTTAAACAATTTTATTAGTTATCTATAATTATGTGATCTAACGATTATACGATATTATATATCTATAAATAAATGATAATTCTTGACAACTTAAAAAAATTACAATATCAATTAAACGACGTAAAACGGCGTGATTATTTTTTACAATTTCTGCCGATGCTTCCAAATGAAACATCGGCAGATTTAAATGTGTCGTAACCTGCCGTATCTGCGTACGGACAGAAATGTATGTTTGCTTGCTCATCGACTTCTATTTCGTTGAATTTTACGTGTAAATCGTCAAGCTAGGGATAAGCTGGGGTCGGCTAGCCGAAAACAGTGAGATGAATGGCTCGGATCATTCATTTTTTGAAAAGTCTCTTACGCGCAGGGTTCACTTAACGCTCGGATTGGTCGAATCGTTTTAAAATCCATGAATAAAATTTAGTTTGTATTATCTGACAGATTTTTTTTATTTCACAGATACAAAAAATAACATACATAAACTCTGATTAAATTTAATATTAAAAAACTGATCGGCCACCACTGGTGAGTACGTCTGTCTTTTACTTCACTTTATATTTTTGTAATGTTAAGATTTCAAAAATAAAATTAAAATATTAAAATATAGGGTGTTCCATTAAAAAAAAAACAAAGTTTGGTCTGCCACTATGTTATCGAACACCCTGTAACATTCTAACTAATTTTGTAATGTGAAGCTGAAAGTTGGCTACAATTTTTGTTATTAACTTTTATTGCTATCTATTACTATAGCTGATCTACTAAGCTTTATCACACTAAACAATCACCCTGATTTTGTATTTACCTGTACACGTGTGCTGCGCAGTAATGAACGCAACCTGTATCAGCAGCCAGATGGCCGGTACGGTGTTCGAGGAAGCATAGGCAACAATATATTAAAGAATCAGCTGTCTTAAAATACTTTCTCGAACACGTTGCTAGCTCTTAGACCATCTGGAAACGTCTTTCAAAATAAAACTATAATTTTATTTTCCATCAAAATGAAAATACATTTTTGCACCACGTAATATTCATATCACCTCTTTTGTAGCTGGAATATTGTGTGCGCCACTTATTTTTACCGCATTTAGCGGTTTTTTATTTTTGTATCAGAAGTTCTTCAAAGTTTTTTATAAATTAAATGTATGTTGCTTATAAACCGGGAGATATTAACAGAAGTTCAACCACGATTTTCTAAGTCCTGCCCTTTGCAATACTGGAAGGTTAGAGAAGGTACTTAAAATTTGTGGAAAAATCCACGGGTTTCCTGTGACATTTTCCTGTGAAAATTAGATTTTCCATGAAAAAAAACATTGGGAGTTGCGATGAATTTTTAAGTCCTGCCATATCCATAGAATAACAGGATACTATCTATTTTATGAAGAAAATTTTTTGGGCAGGACGGTTGCAAAAGGACTAAGGGAGTATACAGATATACAAACATGTAATGAAAATAATGAAATTTTCATAATTTTCTAAGTCCTGCCAACTTAATAAATTAATCATATTTATTTCAAAATGGCCAAAAAAAATGTTGGCATGACGTCACCTAATGTTTAACAGCACTTGTTTCTTGGAAAATTCTGTATAAAATTTTCACTCTGGTTCCGTGATTTTCTAAGTCATAAAATAAATTGTGTTATAAAATAAATAATTTCAGTAGACATTATTCAAAATGGCAGGATGTTTAGTTACACCTTTTTTACTATCTATAGTTAAAACATTTGTAAGAAAATTCGTGGAAAATTACACGATTTTCTAAGTCATGCCATTTCACACATATCTCAAGAAGGTTAATATAAATCTATTTTCAAAGAGGCAGGATGGTTGTATATTTATTTCGTATAAAAAATTAAATTGTGTGTCTGTAAAATTATTTCAGGGTGTTATACAAACATATTCATATCACCACAATTTTCTGAGTCATACCATGTCGAGTATGCTTAAAAAACACTAATCTAAAACCGTTTACAACTTGGCAGGATAACCGCATAGATGAATAATACAAAAAATTAATTTTTATATCATTAAAACAATCGTATCCTTTTAAATATTATTTTCCTGAATAATGTCTCGGAATTTTTACACACTTTTCAAATCTAATAGCAAACTGTAACATCTTTATTTTAAGTGATTAGATCATATTTTTATCTAAGTAAACGCAATAAAAGTAAATAAACAATTTTTACAATTTATTGGTTATAGTAGGGAATTTACCTACCAATTATATTATACAGGGTGTCCAGAAGCTCTCGTAACAAACTAAAACCGGAGATTCCTCAGATAATTTAAGAAAATTTAACTCAATTCACCTAGTTCAAAAATGCTTCCGTGGAAAACTAGAGCTCTTTAAAGATGGCGTCTTGTAATTCATCATCGTCATAATTCAACCCGGATCTATCCAATGCTGGATGTAGGTCTCCCTCAGTCTTCTCCATGCATTTCTGTCCTGTGCTGTCTGCGTCAAGTTTCTGTCGATCCGTTTGATGTCATCAGACCATCTGGTTGTCGGACTACCTCTACTTCGATATGCTTCGTCTAGAAGAAGCATATCGAAGTCTTGTAATTAGTCTCTTTAAAATAGCTGAAGAACGCTTTTATTTGGAAAAACGAAAACTGGTACACTTATTTATCTTCCAGAGGTCAATTGTCAAATGTCAATTATCAATTGTCAATTTTTAGTACCGGTCATAGGGGTCCGTTTTTCGTACGGAAACGGATATTTTATCGAATAACTTTTCTGTCTAACTTTTAAGCATTTCTGACACTGGATTATTAAATTCTGGGATAGTTTTGTACTAAAAGGTACTTTTGCTTTAACTCAGAAGAATACGCAGTGTTATAGAAAAATCGATTTGAAAAATTTTTCGTTTTTTGGTTTTTTGAGTTTAAAAGAATTTAGAAAAATTCTATTTAGGAAAACGAAAACTGCTACGTTTATTTCTCTTCCAGAGATGAATCGATTTAATCAATTGTGAATTTCTAGTACTGGTCATAGGCATCCATCTTGGGTAGATCAACGGATATTTTTTATCTCATAACTTATTGGTCTTTAAATTTTTAGACATTTTTGAGAGTAGAGTATTAAATTATGAGGTATTCTAGTACTAAAAGTTACTCTTGCTTTAAATCGGCAAATACACCGTTTTTTTAAATTTTTTTAAAATTTTCTTCAAATTCAACAAACGAAAAATTTTAAAATGGATTTTTCCAGAAAACCGTGCATCCTACTGACTTAAAGCAGGAGTACCTTTTAGTACTAGAATACCTCACAATTTAATAATCTAGTGTCAAAAATACCTAAAAGGGATAGACAAAAAAGATTCCTATGACCGGTACTAGAGATTCGCAATTGATGGAATCGATTTATCTCTGGAAGAAAAAAGGCGGACCAGTTTATCTGAAAGCCTCGAAATTTAAGAATATGGCGTGTATATTAGTCACCCCGAGCACTAGATAAAGATCTGTTCTAATGTGACATTCTTGTTCAGAAACCCCAAAAACCACCTGAGTAATCTGTCTGTATCAATTTACTGCCGAAATTAATATATAAATATGGTATAGAAAATGCTTAACAAATAAAAAGGTACCATAAAATATCATTTTATTATAATATTAAAATACGTTATTAAAATACAAGTCCCATTTAAGAAAACTCAGAAAATACTCATTCCGAGTTTCAACCAACCCCGTATACTAAAATTAAACATTTTGGTATACTATTAATAACTGACAATAGTAGACTATATTAAAAATCGTTTAAACATAAATTAATAGAAGTTTGGATATCAAATCACTAACAATATGTATAGGGTGTGAATGTTCCTACAAAATTAACAAAAAACGTAATTATATTTTAAACTACCTCGTATAATATTTCAAAACACTATATTTTATTAAAGAGAACATCGAGTAGAATCCAAAAATGTAAAAATATACAGGGTATTCCATTTAAAAAAACATAAATTTGTGTCACCCTGTGGAAACGGGTAGCCCTGTACATTAGAAAATACTGTTAAATCATAGTCCTATCTGTGGCCCATGTTTTACCTAAATAACTTTTTTCGTATATCTTACGACAAACGAGTAATTGGACTTTCTCACACTAATGCCCCACCCTGTATACAAAATAACCATAAAACCATCCTGCCTCTTTGTAAATAGACTTATATTAAGATTCTTGAAACATGTGCAAAATGGCATGACTCAGAAAATCGTTGACTTTTTCACGAATTTTCTTACAAATCTAGGACTCCTGCCGTCTTACAAGAACCGTTTAACCTTCCTGCCGAGTGCCGAAAAGGTATTGATTGTATTTGAGTATTATAACTTTTTAAAGGCAGGACTAAGAAAATCACGGAATCAGGATGAAAATTTTCCGCAGAATTTTCCAAGGGACAAGTATACTTAAACATTAGGAGACGTCATGCCAATATTTTTTTTGATCATTTTGAAATAAATATGTTTAGTTTATTTAGTTGGCAGGACCTAGAAAATCATGAAAATTTCATTATTTTCCTTACATGTCTGTATACATATTATACTCCGTTACCCCGTTTGCAACCCTCCTGCCCAAAAAATTTTCTTCATAAAATCGATAGTATCCTGTCTATCTACGGATATGGCAGGACTTAGAAATTCATCGCAAAACCCTATTTTTATTTTTTGGGAAAATCTAATTTTTACAGGAAAATGTCACAGGAAATTTGTGGATGTTTCCACAGATTGTAAGTACATCGTCTACCCTTCCAGTATTGCAAAAAGCAGGACTTAGAAAATCGTGGCTGAACTTCTGTATAATATCTCCCAGTCTATTAATAGAATGTTTCTCGATTACACGTTAAGGTCTAGTGGTTTCGACACTAAATTTGTGATAGGGCAATCCGAGTTCATGTCTCAGCCATACCAATATTTTTTTCTATATAATTCTTTGTGTCCATCAAATGTATACTAGATTTTTTTTCTATTCGGAGTAGATTGAAACAAAATATTGGGATGGCTGGCAAATAAACTTGGATTGCCCTATCAAGCTTACCGTCGTAACCACTAGACCATAATGGTTAAATGGATTGTACTTTTGGAGCTCGATGACTTCTAGACGGTTTAACCGATTTTAAACACTAATCATGAGTTTGGAAGGCATTGGCACCTAGTATCTGATGCACGAAAGGTCAAATATGATATCTGAAGGTATTATAGGATTTAGTGAGCTTGAAAAACCGTTTTTCCCATAGGAAATGGAGATGATGTTACGCATGAGACCAGATTATCAAATTTTTCCAGATATGATAGTAGACCAGTATATCAGAGTATCTACTAAATTATGATTTCTCTTATCCACAAACCCCCTGCTCTATATATTTATGCGTACATTGAAAGTTTAAACTGTTTTTAATGTAAATTATTTTTTTAGAGTAGTTATGGGATACAAATTGCCTACGGGTAGTGGACATTACAATAATGAAGGAAAATGGGTCAGGAAAAGGTAAGTTACAAGAATCATAATCTATATTACTTTTATTTTTATCAATGTGCGGGATCAACTTCTCTAATTTTATCTCTATATCATGCTGATATTATACAGTGTCCACGGTTGGGGTGCCCAAGAGGAAAAACTTTTTTTATTTTCAGTTTTAGCGAAAAATGTCATTCTTGATAAAAAGTTTTGCTTTCAAGTTTCTAAAATTCTAAAGTTTTTCAAAACCTGCTTAATTTTGTAGCCAATTTTATTTAAATATGTAGGTACCTATAAATTTTTGCACTAAGTTCAAAATCGTAACAATACATAATCTAGTGTTGCTAAGCTACAATGCAACTTTGTAACTGTCAACTCCGATAAATAATTTGCGAATTGTCATTTTTTTTGAACTGTTATTTATATATATATATATATATATATATATATATATATATATATATATATATATATATATATATATATTTGCTTGTTCTAAATCCCTATAAAAGGAAAACAGTAAATTTTAATATGAATAACAAAACAATAATAAAGGACATAGGAAAACTAACAGTAAATTAAACAACAACTATTCGATGTAGCCTCCACCAACTTCAAAACCGTACACCATCTCTCCACCGTATTTTTAAATTTGTTATTAGAGTTCATTTGCATTTCTGGGGTGATTCCTATGACGGCATTAATGATTGCTTGTTTAAAATCTTCAATATTTACAAGATAAATTCTTTGTTTAATGCTTAACATTGCCTTGTCGAAAAAGAATGACAATTCGCAAATTATTTATCGGAGTTGACATTGTAGCTTAGCAACACTAGATTATTGTTACGATATCGAACTTAGTGCAAAAATGTATAGGGTTTATATAAAATTGGCTACAACATTAAGCAGGTTTTGAAAAACTTGAATTTTACTTCGTTTTATGGGGTTTTAGATCAAGCAAAACTTTTTATCAAGGATGACATTTTTCGCTAAAATTGAAAATAAAAAAGTTTTTCCTCTTGGGCACCCCATCCGCGGACACACTCTACATTGCTTTTCAGCATATTTCTTAGGATAGCGCCTTCGTCCCATCTTCGTAAAGTCTTACTTAATCTGTCCTCTTTTCCCAGGCCCTTAATATATTACTTGCTTATTTCATACCACTTCTTCTGCAACGAGTCTCACGTTTGCCATTTCTTTAACCCTTTCATTTCTCAATTTTTTGCTTGTGTTTCATTGATGAACCATGACATTAATAATTCGGCAGCTTTTTTATAGACTCACATTGTGGATCTATTTATATTTTTCCTCATTTCAATTTATTTTTTAGTGATTTTTTTTTAAGATTTGAATATATTTTTTGTTTGTGAACAATAGGAATACATGTACACTTGAGTCCAGGGTTCTTTACCCATGCGTCATTAATACCTAGCGTGATAAAACACATGTAAAAATAAATATATAAAAATTTTTGACACATTTACGTAGCGAAAAATCGTACGGTGGGTAGTAGTCACATCCGTTTTTTTTTACAGTATTAACTTAGTTTAGACGTTGTTTTGACTAGAAATTTTTGCTTTGGTTCGTATGCATATCATCGATGACGCATGGGTATTCTTTCATTTTCCCTACTGTATCTATGCTTTATAAATTTATATAAAGATCCATTTGTTAGAAAGATTTTTATAATATTTTATTCTATAAATAATTTAGAAAAAAATGTTAATAAAAGTACATAATCATTAATTCACAAATATTTTATATAGCACAACAAAGGTGGTTCTTAAAGATGGCGAGGACGGCTTCGGGCAGGATTTCCGAGAGAAAAAGCCCGAAACTACCATAATTTCCACAACTACACCAACTCCCAAAACATCTCAACCGTCTTCGAC
Source organism: Diabrotica virgifera virgifera (assembly GCF_917563875.1). NCBI lineage: Eukaryota > Metazoa > Arthropoda > Insecta > Coleoptera > Chrysomelidae > Diabrotica > Diabrotica virgifera. The sequence continues at coordinate 171,066,625 of NC_065449.1, read as the reverse complement.
TACGGGCAAGTACAAATGTTCCATATGTGACATCGGGACTACGTGTCAGGAACAGCTGAATATTCACTTTCAAGGCCAGAAACACAAAAAGAAGTTGCGTCAGTTAGGAATAAATGATCCTAATATCTTAGAAGGTACTATTAGTGATCTTTAATTATTTTATTTTAGAGGACTGTTACTTTCTAATTAAAAAAAAAACGATTTTTGCTTTTTTACGTAAAAACATTCCTTCTTCACGTGCCACTCCTAGCTGAGATTGGAAATCATCATGGCCACTGCGACTTTGTTAGCAGCGCGCCTAAAAAGTTCAATCGAACTACACCCGAACCATTCGCGTAGATTGCGAAGCCACGATATTTTTCTTCTTCCCACACTTCTTTTGCCCTTAATTTTGCCCTGCATGATATTTCTTAAAAGTTCGTACTTTTCACCTCTCATAGTGTGCCCCAAGTATTCCATGTCTCTAGTTTTTATCTCATTTATAATTTCGCATCTTTTGTCTAAAGTTTGGAGTACTTGCGTGTTAGGGACGCGGTCCATCCATGATATTTTAGGAATGCGCCTATAGCACCACATCTCGAATGCTTCGATGTTTTTTATGGTCGACTGTTTTAGTGTCCAAGCCTCAACTCCATATAACAGGCTGGAAAAGACATAACACCGCAGCATTCGTATTCGTAACTTTATGTTGATATCACGATTGCAAAAGAGTTTGCTACTTTTATTCTGCATTTTATCTCTTTTGTTTGATCGTCTCTGATCCAAGCACCTAGATATTTATAACAGGACACACGCTCAATCGCTGTATTGTCTATTACAAGATTAGCTCTGATGTTCTTTGATTTTGCGACTACAATAAATTTAGTTTTTTTCAAATTAATTTTCAAGCCGTAACTGTTACAGTATATATTGAGACTTTGAACGAGATGTTGTAGCTCTACTAGCGTTCCCGATAAGAGAACCGTCTCGTCAGCATACCATATATTGTTGATCGTCTCACCATTTATTATCAGACCAATATCTTCTTCCGCGAGTGCTTGTTGACAGATGGCTGCACTATATACAGATTAAATAAAAGTAGCGATAAGATACATCCCTGTCGGACTCCTCGACGGATTTGAATTTCTTCTGTTAGCCTACCCTCAACCTTCACATTTGCTGTTTGATTCCAATATAGGTTGCATATAACTCGAATATCTGGGCTGTCTATATTTTTGTTTATTAGAACTTGGCTTAGTGGTTCATGCTGTACTTTGTCAAAGGCCTTTTCGAAATCAGTAAAACAGGTGTAAATTTCTTGGTTCATGTCTAAGCATCTTTGTGAGAGAACGTTCATTGCAAACAGAGCTTCCCTTGTACCCAGACCTTTTTTTGAATCCCATTTGAGTATTCCTTAGTATAATAAAAATTGCCATTCCTTAGTATAATAAAAATACTGGCCTAAAATTTTATTAATAAATTCGAAATAGAAACGAATTTATAACTGTATTTATCTGAGCTAAAACTCGTTTGTACATATACAACACTCGCGACGCCTTACCTGTGCAGTTGTAGCTCGACAGTTGGATTCTAAAACTTATAAAGCGAAACAAGACTTATATTGTTGAAACTTATTGAAAATTGTTGTTTTGAAAATCGGAAAAATGCTTGTATTTGAGGGTCATTTAAAAAGCAGGCGAAGTAAGGTCATTTAAAATAACAATCGAAATAATCAAAATATTAAAAAAAAATTTGAAGGCAAAGGTAAAGGACCATTTACAGCTTTTACTGGACAGTGAGGGCTCCCAATACGCCTCAGAAATCGCTGATTAGAGAAAAAAATAAATATGAGCATTTTATTCGATAAAATTACAGTATAAATACTTTAAACATGGTGTTTCTCTCAAAATCACATTTTTCAGAAGTGGGAGACGTCTTTCTCAAAATCTACTACATAATTTCAGCAAGCCAAAATTTTTTTGACACTTTATATATACGACTACTAAATAAACCTTTTAAAAACCCGCCTTTTTAGTACACGGGTAAATTCACCCCCAAAACAGACGTTTTTTCTTAGCTTCTTATAACAATATTAAAAAAGCTTTGGAAAGGTTCGTTTATTAGTTTCAAGTCTCACGAATTGAATCCCATTGGAAGGCAGAAAAGTGTCTCCCAAATTAAAATACATATATTGGAAGATCGTCTGTAGTGGTGAAAGACAACTAAAAGTGCCAAAAAAAGTTTTTTCTTTAAAAATATTTAAAAATTATCTATTTTTCCAATTTAGAAAATAAAAGTCCTCTTAAATGTAAATATAGAATATAATATATCAACATCATAATTATCAAGATTTAACTTAGTTATTTTATTTGTTTGTCTCTTCTTAAATGTTGTTTAAAAAATCATTAAAGATATTTGATTAGTTTTGTATAATATGGGCATGGAAGGGAAAGATTGTGTCTACGACTAGTAGGAACAGTAAAGGAATCTGCGTCAATGCAAAATGTTTAAGCAATCTGAAATTCGCTGATGATATACTACTAATAGAAACAACTAAGTAACGTATGTAACAAAAGTTTTTGGAAAAAATTCATTGTCTGATAATCAGTCCTAAATACTTTCGCATTTAGTCGCCTTTTTTTGTAAGAGTGGAAATCTAAAAACGATACCAGGTGAATCGTATTTGGCGTCAGTTGGATTCAGAATAGCTGGACTACATCCGAACGCAATATCGCTTTTAGGGGTCTTGCCCCAGGATACATCCATATCACATAGCACCCTTTCCCTTATCTTTTCTCTAGGTTACTTTTGTTACTTATGTTTACTCCTGTTGTCTCTCTCTCGAAAATCTATTTTTTAACGATTTTTGTTACAGCCTCCAGCACTTCTTTAAACTAATTTCCCCCCCTTCCTACTACTGTCCTAAAATTGTATGCTCCAAAGATACGTACCTTTGCATACAGCTCCGCTCTTTCTTCGTTGAACTTACTGCGTTTGAACAGTGTTCTGCTGTATCGTTTGTTCCGTAGTCCACACAGCTACCACCTATTGCCTTGCCTACCTTGTCAAGGTATGCTCTAAATGACCCATGTCCTGTAAGGAATTGTAGAAGTAGTTCGTGCTTTTATATTTGCACTCCACGCTCAGGATCAAAGTCCTGGTCCATTCTCTCTTTTTTTTTTTGGGGAAGGTGGGAATTTTCTTAAGACCGTCTGGGAAGGTGTCCTAGGTGTGCCGGATTCGGCCCGCCCTATCTGTATCACGAGCCGCCTACCGACTAAACCCACCTCCTTTTTCTCCAGCCGACGGGTCTGGAGCCTCTCTTAGCGAGCATATCTAATTCTCTCTTTTACCCACTCTGCCTCCCATTTAGTGATGGTTTCTCTTCTTTCATCTGTCTTCTCTTGATTACCCTTGGGGTATGTTTTGGTTCTTTCTTTTACCTGCAAGTGTATGGTTCCCCGACTATAACTTGTAGGGCTACCGTTGAGGTCGGAACTATAGACGCACCCGACCCTTAATTTGGGTCTTCTCTAGTATTTGTTTGTATTTTTGTTTATTCGTTAGTTAGTGCCACACCGGTACCGCATAATATATAATTTGTAAAGTGTAGCACTTCCATCAGAATCCTTCTTTTTCCACTACCTGAACTTCCTATATTTAGCATAATTTTTGAAATCGCCGTTTCTGTCTGTTTTTTTTTGCTTGACTAATGTCAACTCCCGGTCTTCTAATCACGTTTTCAACATGTCCAGTATAACATTGACCGTGTTCATTATAAGCCCATTTCATTGTGCTCTACTAGAAGGGACAACTCATCTGCGTAAGTTACAGCCCGTATCCCTTCTCCTAGGCACTCCTCTAGTACATCTTTGTAGAGGATGTTTTAGAGCAAGAGTCGTAGAATTGAGCCCTGTGGCACCCTCGCTGATTTTCCATAATATCTGTCCTCACTGTGTTAGTCTGTCTACTTGAGACATATTTCCTCACTATGTTTTACAGGTATGAAAATAATTCCGATTCTCTAGTGTTATAGTTATTACTCCCCAGCTCAAGTAGTTGAAGGGATTTCAACGTCCAGAAAGGAGGCCACTAATCACCTGCTCCTACATGTAACAGTTTCTTCCTTGATCCTACTAGCTCCGTCTATTGTAGATTTCCCTTTCCTAAACCCATATTGGCGTTCAGACAAGCACCTTTTCTCTACGACTGCTTTCTCTAGTCTTGTCTTTATAAATATTTCAAAGATCTTGCCAGTTTCCTCAAGTTCTTTCCTGGGTTTGGGGATAAGCAAAAGGTTTGCCGTTTTCCATGATTCTGGGAATGTTTGCTTTCTCAGGGGGTCATTCATGATGTCTTTCACCCATAGTGCTTTTTCCTCTATAATTACCATTACAATTTCTGTTGGAACTCTATCGGGTTCCACCAGATGGCCTCTAGTGCTTTCCCCGCCTCCATCAACACCTCAGTAGCGAAGTCTGTTACCGGTGTTTCTACATTTAATAATGTGAACTTCTTTATCTCTCTCTTTGGACAAAGCTCGTCTGCCAGCTCTGTGCGTCTATCTTCGATTTTGAGAATAGTGCTTCCCTTGAGAATTTTGTTAACGATCTTGTACGCGTCACCCCAGATGTCATTCTCAAGGTTTTTGCACATTTATTTTTAGGACCTTTACTTTTCATTGTTGATATCCTTTGTGAGTTCTTTCTTTAAAGTTTTTAATCACTCTTCCTCTGCCAATTGTTTCTATTTGTCTATGCAGATTTTTCTTCTCAGTTCAATGTATCCTTTTATTGCCCCCTCTATGGACGTCTGCTTAGTCTTGTATCTTATGGGCAGCGCCTTTTGGCCAGCTCTTTGATTTTTTTGTATCCTTCTACACAGTTGTAGAGATATTCTTCCATTGCTCTGATCTATTCTTTTAATCCCTATCTATCGATGTGTTTCGTTCTTCCACCATCGTTAGTTTTCTTTATGTTCTCACTTATTTTTAAATGGGATGTGTCTATGCTGGGTGAATTTTTCTCCTTCCAGGAGAAACATCCCATTCACCCGTTTTCCTCTGAATCATGGCTAGCGTGACTTCTATATGAGTCTATCTTTCCTTTCTAACGAAGATTGGCTCCCCGTTAAGGGCCGATAGGGTCATTATTCGGATCACTTCATCCGACATATTATCTTCTCTGTCACATTATTTGGTGTCCTCTATGGCACATATTTAGCATTTAGGTCACCCGCGTTAAGTAATCTGTTTTTTTCCTTTTGCATGACCAGCGGTGTCTTCCACGGTATTCTTGTATTCCCTTAGTGTGCTATTCGAAGAGAAGTTGTCGCCACCAGGACGAACATTCCAAGGTTCGGGATCAAAATTTCTTCCTTCCTTTGGCATGTTTTCACTCCTATTTCTCTGTTTCTGATATAGATTGCTACATCTTGCTTCTGTCTAAAATTCATCTCCCTTTAGTTAATCAAAAAAGAAAATGTTCTATTAGTCTGGTGTGCCATATCAGCTATGGATATGAATTTTTAAGTTTAATTTAAATTGTGTTTGTAGTTCATTAGTTCTTAAGGAATACAATAATGGATATATTATTTGAATATAGATATAATAAATGTCATTTGTTTTTCTTTGAATCCTTCATTATTATTTATCCAAAAACTTTTTTTGCATACGTTATAATGATATCAGATGCAAAAAAAGAAGCATCAAGAGGAAAATTATTAAAACTTAAATGAAACCAAAGTTATTACTAAGAAGATATGTTGGAAATTAACATAGACGGAACACAAATAGAATATGTGTAAAGAATATATTATTTACTTGCGACAAGATATGTCAATCCAAATAACAGTAACGACCTCAAGGTCGGAAGTAATAAAATTAGTAACCAAATAATGAAAAAGCATTACCAGAGAACGGCAGTTCTCGCCAGTGGCGCACAACCCCCCTACACGCGACACTAAATATACACGAAATTTTCGATTTTCTAAATCTGACTGAATTGAAAATTGGGCTAACTCCTATCTTAAAGTTCAGGAAAAGACTCACCAGTTCATATATATCGACCATCCATTTTGGTCCGAGGGTGTGGATTTTACGGCCCTTCCTAATTAATGTCTGTTTTTCGTTCTCATCCCCAAAATTCCCAAAAACTTCGAAAATTTAAGTCCAACCTTTGCGGCTTCTAATAGTACTGATCATTACCTTTCCAACGCATGCCTAATTTTGAAAATATATTATACCATTCAAAAGTTACCGAGGTCAGAAATATGACTCAATTTCTATTTAAAAAAGAGAAAATGTTTGTGGATGTGTATGTATGTATGTAAGTGTGTCGAAAAGTTAAACCAATCTGAATTTTTTTTCTGTGTTTGAAGAGTCGGTCAGGGTCGATTCAGAATCGGTGTAGTTTGTGACTTTTGACCACCCATAAGCCAGCTAGAGGACTTGGTAGGTACAAAACGGCATATTTTTTGGGAATAATATTTCTTCGGTTCAAGAAGCGACAGGAGAACCGCAGATACACCAAATAAATAGTGTTGAGTTAAGCTTTCAAATGGAGTCTAAGCTGTCAGGATCAGACATACACACGGCTCAGTATAGCTGATAAACTGAAAAACTAAAAAATTTTATTTTTTCGACAATTACTCAAAATTTCAACCTACGAATTAATAACTGAGCGTTTGTAGAAGGACTCTAGACTCTAGACGAATCTAACAGTGTATACCTCATATCCAGGAAAATTCGAATTTTTAAGTTATAGGCTTCAAAGGATGATCAAATCTATTTCCTATGGGAAAAGAAGGTTTTTCAAGCTCAATAATTCCTGTAATAGCTTCAGTTATCATACTTGACCTTATATGCATCAGATACTACTTGTCAATACGTTTCAAACTCATGTTTAGTAATCAAAATAGGTTAAGCTGTTTAGAAGTTATTAAGCTACAAAAGTATAATCCAATTAACGATTATTCCCGAAATGGTTTATGTAGTTGTAGTGGTTACGACGCTAAATTTGATCAGGCAACGGGCAATCCGAGTTCATTTTCTGGCCATCCCAATATTTTGTTTTCAATCTATTTCGAATAGAAAAAAATCTAGTGTACATTCGATGGGATGGGATCATTTGGGAGATAATGCGACAAAGCCGACCATCTATAAAGCTTAACGTGTAATCGAGAAATTTTGCATTCAACTTCATACATTTAATTTATAAATAACTTTGAAAAACTCCTGATACAAGAATAAAAAACGCCACACGCCGGAAAAATGAGTGGCGCATACAATATTCCAGCTACAAAAAAGCTGATATGAATATTACGTGGCGCAAAAATGTATTTTCATTTTGATGCCAAAGAAAATTCTAGTTTTATTTTAAAAAAATTTTCCATAATACTTGCTAGATTTGAAGTAAAGGCGCCACAAAAGAGTCTCAAAATTCAAACTGTATCAAAGTTACTCTTTTGTGGCGCGTTTTACTTCAACTTGAGCAAATATTATGGAAAAATCTTTTAAAATAAATTGTTTACTATTGGATAAGAAGATGCCTTCAATAAGTTAAATTGGGAAGAACGCGTAAATAAAATACATGGCCGATTTTTAAGTCATTTAAGATTTGCCGATGACATAGCACTCGTAAGCGACAATACAAGGAACTACTCTGCGTGCTAAAGGAATTTAAAGGAGAAATTATCAGGGAAAATAGGTTTAAAAATGAATTTTAATTAAATAGCCCAATAAATGAACGGGAAATACGGCGATACCGTGTAATTTTCAGGGGCAACTCCGAATTGCATGAAAATTTGGATTTAGGTTCTACTTACCCTCCACTTCAAAGTTGAATTTGTGCCGTTGGTTACTTTTACTTGGGGGGTGACAGTCACTTCTTCTCGGGGGGTGAAAAACATACGTTCAAGATAATCCCGGAAATGGATAAATTTACTGATTATAAGCAACTTTCGTTCTATAGAGTTTTTTATCTAAGTCAATACTTTTCGAATTATTTGCGATTGAAAATTTTTCGACAAAAAAATTACGTTTTCAGACGATTTTTCGCAAATAACTCAAAAAGTAAATATTTTATCGAAAAAAATATTTTTAGCAAAAAGGTAGCTTAGAAAAAAACGAAAAGAGTTGTGTATTCCTGAAGTCTATAGATCCAGCAAAAGCAAATTTGTAGCTCATGAAAAATATGTTTTTATTCGTCCAATTTCAAATCGAATATTTCATCGTAAAACAACCAAAAAATAAAGCACTTTTCGGGAAAAACCTATTTAAACTTGTTTAAAGTGTTTAAAAAAGCTTTATTTTAATGGTTTATAACATTTTCTAGCAATAAAAATAAGCGAGCTACGCTCAAAATAAAGTTGGCCACCTTTTTTTCTCCCGGAAATAATCCCGGACAAAAAATCCCCACAAATAATCCCCGGACAAAAAATCCACACAAAAAATCACGGACAGATAATCCCCACAAATTTTTTTGGGCAAAATATCCCCACAAAAAATCCCCAAGAAATAATTTTGCCGAATAAAGTTGTCAAATGAATGCTTATAATCCAAGGATGGTACTAAAGATGAGAAATTTAGACTGTCTGTCCGTCGGTACGTCCGACCGCGAATATAACTACTCTGTCATTATGCCAGGTAGAATAACAAATGAGGTGTCGAATGAACGGTTATAATCCAACGATGGTACTAAAGATGAGCAATTTGGTCCGTCGGTCTGCCTGACCGCGAATATAACTCCTCCGTCACTGTACAAGGTAGAATGACAAATGAGGCGTCGAATGAAAGGATGGTACTAAAGATGAGGAATTTGACCAAGGCTGGCTGTCCATCTGTCCGTCCGACCGCAAATGTAACTACTCCGTCATTATGCCAGGTAGAATGACAAATGAGGTGTCGAATGAACGGCTATAATCCAACGATGGTAATAAAGATGAGCAATTTGGTTCGTCAGCCTGCCTGACCGCGAATATAACTCCTCCGTCACTGTACCAGGTAGAATGACAAATAAGGTGTCGAATGAAAGCTTATAACCAAGGATGGTACTAAAGATGATAAATTTGGCCTAAGCTGTCTGACCGCGAAAATAACTCCTCCGTCACTATACCAGGTATAATGACAAATGAGGTGTCGAATGAAGGCTTATAATCCAAGGATGGTACTAAAGGTGAGAAATTTGACCAAGGGCTTCCGGTTTTAGAAATGCGACCGGAAGTACTGTTTTAAAGTCACCGGAATAGTAAAAGTCATATATTATTTCACGGGCCTTCGCAATGCGAGAACAAATATATACTTCCGGTTTCATGAGTGTCTTTCCGTCTGTCCTACATACAACTCCTCCGTATTAATACAGATATATACAGGGTGCGCCAAACCTCTGGTTTTCTTTGATTACGGCTAAACTATGAGATATACAAAAAAATGTTTATAACAAAACTAATGTGTATCAAAGAGGTCTATATTCTAAAATTATTTTGGATTATACAAGTTGAGTCAGAACGACGGTATGAACTAAAGTTGTATTTTTTTAAATGGAACACCCTGTATATTAAATCATTTTTGAATATATTATTTAAAAATATGAAAAATTTGTATAAGGTCTTATAGGCCTAAAGTTAATAATTTTTGAAATATTTACATTTTTATTGAAAAAAATGGTAATATTTATAGGGTTGTGGATTATGTTTCCAAAGAAATAAAAATTAAAGTGATTGGTCAAAATTTTTAAAATATAGTGTTATTTTTAAATAATTTAATATTTTTTACTTTTAGCCATAAAATATACAGTGTGATCACTATTTTCAAATACAAAATTTTCTATTTTTTTTTTAAATGGGACACCCTGTATATTAGTTTTGCATTTTGTAGTAAATATTACAACCTTTCTTTTGGTATAAGGTTGTATGTACCTAGCATGTTTCGTTTTGTAGATATTTTAAAAAAAACTATAGATTTTACGTTTTTGCGGATTTTTTATTTAAAAATTTTTTTGCAAAAAAAATAATTATAATCTGGTTTTAGAAACATACACTAAAATATAAAATATGAAAATAAAAACGTAATTAAAGATTAAAATAAATCGTATGCTAGTACAATTCAATTGAATTTAATAACTTTAAATTATTTTACAAAAAATATTTTACCATTTTAATGAATGCATAAATTAGTTACTAAATTAAATAAACAACCAAATTTTAAATCAACCGTAGTAATTTTTCTACTACAGCAACTTTCCTGTACCAAATTAATTGTTAGTTAAATTGTATTTAGTTAAACTTTTAATTTACCTTTTAAATTTACTTACATACATCATACATCTTGAGAATATAAAAATTATTATAAAGTATGCTTTAAAACAGCTGAATGTTAAATGTATCAGCCAAATTATTTATTAATATAAATAGTATTTACTGGTGTCACAAAAGCTGGTAATACTTTTGTAGTTGAAATTTTTGTAACAATGTTTTATATTTTAAATTTTAATTTTTTAACCGAAAAATTTTTGGATATGACATTTGTTTTGGGCGAAACCATTAGAAATTATTACCAGCTTTTGTGACACTAGTAGGTACATAGATACTATTTACTTCTTAATATATTATTATAATAGATACTATTTACTTCTTAATATACTTCCATAACGTTCATTTGTTTCAAAGCATACTTTATACGTTCTCAAGATGTAGGTAAATTAAAAAGTTATTAACTGATCTTACTCGTAAATACAATATAACTAACAATTAATTTGGTACAGGAAAGTTGCTGCGGTAGAAGAATTACTACGGTTGATTTAAAATTTGGTTGTTTATTTAATTTAGTAACTAATTTATGCATTCATTAATATGGTAAAATATTTTTTGTAAAATAATTTAAAGTTATTAAATTCAATTGAATTGTACTAGCATACGATTTATTTTAATCTTTAATTACGTTTTTATTTTCATATTTTATATTTTAGTGTATGTTTCTAAAACTTATTTTTTTTGCAAAAAAATTTTTAAATAAAAAATCCGCAAAAACGTAAAATCTATAGTTTTTTTAAATATCTACAAAACGAAACATGCTAGGTACATACAACCTTATACCAAAAGAAAGGTTGTAATATTTACTACAAAACGCAAAACTAATATACAGGGTGTCCCATTTAAAAAAAATGAGAAAATTTTGTATTTGCAAATAGTGATCACACTGTATATTTTATGGCTAAAAGTAAAAAATATTAAATTATTTAAAAATAACACTATATTTTAAAAACTTTGATCTATCACCTAAATTTTTATTTCCTTGGAAACATAATCCACAACCCTATAAATATTACCATTTTTCTCAATAAAAATGGAAATATTTCGAAAATTATTAACTTTAGGCCTATAAGACCTTATACAAATTTTTCATATTTTTAAATAATATATTCAAAAATGATTTAATATATAGGGTGTTCCATTTAAAAAAATACAACTTTAGTTCATACCGTCGTTCTGACTCACCTTGTATAATCCAAAATAATTTTAGAATATAGACCTCTTTGATACACATTAGTTTTGTTATAAACATTTTTTTGTATATCTCATAGTTTAGCCGTAATCAAAGAAAACCAGAGGTTTGGCGCACCCTGTATATATATAATGACAAATAATAAGGTTTCGAATGAAAGCTTATAACACAAGGATGGTATTAAAGATGTGTAATTTGACATCGGACTTCAGTTTTAGAGTTGCAACCGCAAGTAGGTACCTGTTTTAAGAAAGTTGCAATATTTCTCCGCTTTTCGCGCACGATCGTTTCTCGTATCCCCTCCAAGTACTTGCACACGGCGAATGCTATAGTGTCTTACCGTCGATTTTTCGAAGAGTTTTCATCTCTGGTGCTTCTAGCATTCTTTTTGTCCTTCCTGTCTCAGGTCGTGTTCTGCCGCGTATGTCATTATTGGTCTGATGACGGTTTTATTAACACCTTATACTTTTATACTTTAAGTGAAAGGATAAATCAATGAAAAAACATAACTTAATTCATTTCTACTAAAAAAATAACTTATAAAAAAATAGTTTTGTTTTTGTACGTGCCATCAAAATTTTCAAACGTGCCACTTGTCATTGGTTCGCCATCCCTGGAATAGAAGAATATTAGAATGCCGACCACGTGTAGACAAACGTAGTAGACGTCGACACCGACGCATTGGAGCGACGACATAAACAGAAATGCTGGGAACTGGATGATGAGAGCCGAGAATCGAGGGATTTGTAGAAAACTTAAATAACCCACTACCTAGAAGACCCAGAACCACTGTAGAAGACCTAGAACCCACTTGCGATCATAAAAAGCGGGTCACTCGATGAATTATTCAAGTTAGATGTCTCGAATTTTCTGAACCTGTTGTCCGATTTTAGTGATTTTTTTAGTATGTTATAGCCTTATTCTGAAGACCATATACTTGGTTTTTTTGATATTAATGTTAATGGTAGTATATGGTCTTCAGTAAAATCATAACACCAGCACATATTAGTATAAACGGCATTCAAATTGAAAAAGTATCAAGTTACAAATACTTGGAAACTTTAATAAACGAAACTGGAGACCAAAACAATGAAATAAAAAGAGGTATCGAAATTGCCAGGGCCACCTTCATAAAGATGAGAAAATTCTTCTGCAACAGAGATATAAGCATCCCTCTACGATTAAGAATGCTAAGAGGCTACGTATTTAACACGCTATTATACGGTGTAGAGGCCTGGACTCTCAAAGAGAACAACATAAAAAATATTGAAAGTTTCGAGATGTGATGCTACCTTCGAATGCTGAAGATGAGTTGGGTTGAAAGAATCACAAATCTTGAAGTAATACGAAGGATAGGAAGGGACCCAGAAATTTTGTTAACGATAAAACGAAGAAAACTCGAGTATTTGGTTCACCTGATGAGAGGTCATAAATACGCATTACTTCAAAATATAATGCAAGGAAAAATAGAAGGAAAACGGAATCCAGGCCGTAGAAGAATGTCATGGTTGCGGAATTTGAGAGAGTGGTTTGGCTGCACCACTAATGAACTTTTTAGGTCAGCTGTAAACAAGGTCAGGATAGCCTTGATGATTTCCAGTCTCCGATAGGAGTGGCATAAGAAGAAGAAGCCAATATTCTTGAGCAATATCGCTATAATAATATTGTTGCTAATAGAAAGTTAATTTGTCATTGTATACCGGGTGTAACAATCATACTGTGTTTATTCCTCAAAGTTTGGAACACCCTGTGGAATGTTTTAGCATAGATAAGATGTTGAAATTAAAACTCGATTGTAGCATTAGGCTTTCTTAACATTTTTGTTTTTGATTTATTTATTTATGTTGGATAATAAAAAAGTTAGGCACGTTAACAACTAACCATGTTCTTCATCAATACAGGGTGTTTCTAAATAAGTGCGACAAATTTTAAGGGGTAATTCTGCATAAACAAATAATGACCGTTTGCTTTATAAACGTATGGTAGCAAATTCTTCGGTTTAGAGATTCGGGATGTTAAATTTTTTCTTACAAACTGACGATTTATTTATTGCTCTAAAACCCGTAGAGATATGCAAATGAAATTTGGTAGGTTTTAAGAGACAGTTATTTTGCATGTTTTGACATACAATTAATAATTATATATTCACCATTGTCGTGCATACGGGTATAAACATTTTAGATATATCCCGTGTGCACGTCAATGGTGAATATAAAATTCTTCATTGTATTGTAACGAAAGAGAACTCTTGGCCGACCCCCGTATAACAGTAAACACCTCGAGAATGACGTAATCGAATGTTCGAGGCGTCGGCGGAGAGGAGGAGAGAGTTCTCGAACGTACGTCACGTAGGCGGAACAAGCTGATAGCTAGAGATGGGCGTCGATTGTTCCAGAATAACAACTGGGCTATAAATACGGACATATTTGTAAATAGAGTTTAGTTTTAAGCTAAAGTTTGTAAAGTAAACTTGTATAAATAAATTAATAAAGTCGTAAATAAATACCAGAACGCTCGTTATTGGTACAGTGGAGTCAGGTGACGGGTTATAAGTTGTTTTAAGTAAAATAAAAGTGACTCTAAAAGACTTTTGAACTTTATTCGTCGGGAATAATCGGAGTGCGTGATTGTTCGGTATTCGGAAAGACTTTTAAAAGACATTTTGAAAAGTACGTGTGTGCCGACCAAAGATGTTGCTACAAGAACTGACCATAAAACAGCTCCGTGAACAATTAGAAGAGTACGAGTTAGACAGTAGTGGGACCAAGAAAGTCCTACAAGCACGACTCGAGGATGTCCTCACGAAGAACGGAGATAATCCACAGACGTTCCACTTCCAGTAAGCCGAACAAAAAATCTTAGCGAAATTAAAAACTGTTTCTCAAACGATTGACGAGACTTCTCAAAAGATCGATGAAACTTCTAGAAAGAACAATGAGAAACTTGAAGAAGTTTGTAAACAGAACAACGAAAAACTTGAAGAAGTTAATAGACAGAACAACGAGAAATGTGAAAGTGTTTCTCAAAAGATCGATGAAACTTTTAGAAAAAGCGACGAGAAATTTGAAAGTGTTTCTTAAGTAATTAAAGACGTTTGTAGACAGAACGACGAGAAATTTGAAGAAGTTTCTAGAACATTCGATAAGATGCAGAAAAGTGTAGAGACCGTAGACGAAAAGATCAAAGAATTAGAGAGCATAATAACTAATACGAAGATGCAACCCCCAGTTAATGCAGTAGCTTTAGATCCTCTAGTGAAAGATGGAGTATCGAGAGACGAAACGTCGCATAACATGAGATTTAAATTACCACCATTTGATGGAAAGTCATCTTGGTCCATATACCTTAGACAATTCGAAGCTATCGCGACCGCCAATCATTGGACCGAACAAGAAAAGGCTGTTTCCTTGACTGCTGCTTTGCGAGGTGTGCTGCAGATATATTAAGATTAATTCCTAAGGGTGAAGAAAAATGTTACCAGACCTTGTTCACTCGTCTAGAAAAACGCTATGGAGATGCCCATCTACAACAAGTATACAAAGCACAACTGAGAAGTAGAAGTCAACGAGCAAGTGAGAATCTGCAAGAATTTGAAGCAGATGTGGCTCTTGTGGTGCGGTTGGCTTATCCGGAGGTGCCAGACAGCGTTTTGGAAGAAATTGCGGTAGATACCTTCGTCAATGGGCTGAAAGATAGCGAACTACAGAAAGCTTTCGACTAGCAAGACCGAAAGTTTTAGACGAAGCACTTGCTATTGCCTTGGAACACGAAGCAGGTAGCCAAGCTTCACGAAACAATCGAGTACTAACCGTGGAAAAAGGCGATAAGAGAAAAGATGAACGTTTGGTGGAAATGGTACGGAGGGTGATTCGTGACACGATGCCGAAGAGACGCATGAAGAGAGCTGGAAGAGTTGGTTCAAATACAGATGCTTCCTGCAAAAGGTTCGAGAACGGTTCTATTGGGTGAACTGTAAAGATGATGTAAGAAGATGGTGCCGGAAATGTGAACTGTGTACATCCGGTAATGGTCCAGTTGGTAGAAAGAGAGCACCCATGAGACAGTATAATGTTGGCAGTCCTATGGAAAGAGTAGCAATCGACATTGCAGGTCCATTTCCAGAAACCGATGCTGGAAATAAATACATCCTGGTAGCCATGGATTATTTTACGAAATGGACCGAGGCCTATGCATTACCGAATCAAGAAACTGCTACCGTTGCAGAGGTACTTGTTAAAGAATTCTTCAGCCGATTTGGTGTTCCCTTGGAGATCCACTCAGACCAAGGGCGAAACTTTGAGTCAGCTCTTTTCCAAAACGTTTGTAAATTAATTGGTGTCAATAAGACCAGAACAACACCCCTGCATCCTCAATCAGATGGGATGGTCGAGAGGATGAACCTAACGATGGGTAAACACTTGTCCAAAGTTGTATCTGAACATCAGCGAGATTGGGACCAACACATTCATTTATTCCTGATGGCCTACCGCTCGGCCGTAGGAGATGGCCTGAGAGACCCACTCACAACTATCCCCTTAGAAACGGGGAGCATAATCTTTATCTGTCAACCCCACGGTCTGAGCTGGTTAAGTGCTCTATACTATACAATTCGAGAAAAATGTACAATCACCTGCCCTCTAACATCAAATCTATTGCAGCATTTCCCGCTTTTCGCAAGGCCTTGAAAGCTTATTTGCTGGAGAGAGCTTTTTATACAGTGAATGACTTTTTTATAAACGATTTGAATTCAGCACATTGACTTGCAGGATTATTACTTTCGAGTACTTTTGTACATATTTGCAGCGGCATAGAACTTTTGATTTACTTTCCCTTTCTCTTTTCCTCGTTCGCCTTCTTTTTGCTCTGACGTTGTATACATATTGTTTGCAAAATTTTTAATTTTTTAATGTGTACTTAATAACTATAATGTTGTTCTGAAGCTATTTTCTTGTGGCATTTTTACAATTTTATATTTTATATTTAGCAACTCATAAATATTGGCAATATCATTTTAAAGTCTTCTACTTTAAAATGTATCATATGTATCTGAATTGCCGATATAAATGAGTCAAATTAAATAAATTATTAGAAGAATTTTTTTACTAAGCAACAACATTTTTGTTTATATTAATAGTATTTTGTATTTTGACAACGGCACCCGATTTGGGCGTCGAAACGTTAATAAAAATCATTTTTTAATAATATTGTGGCTTATTTCCCATTCTAAATAGTTAAAAATAATAACTATAAAATTATATTAAGTAGTATAACTCACGCCATTTACTTGGTGTCTGTTTCTGTTTTTGTTTTGTTTGTAGTTTTTTATTATTTTTTGTTTTTTATTGTATTTTTTATTTTGTATAAGCTTTGTCCACAAATTGGTAAAATTTTTTGACAATAAAGCATACATCCATTCATTCATTCATTCATTCGTAAATGAGACTACAGGTCAAACACCAACCTGCCTGATGTTGGGTCGTGAAGTTCGTTTGCCCTGCGACCTAGAGTTTGGCCGCAGACCTTCCGAGGAACATGTTGCAGGCGAAGAATACGTCGACCGCCTGAAGTTACGAATGAACAACATTCATGAACTTGCCCGACAACACATCCAGATAGCCAGTGACAGAATGAAAGATCAATATGATTCTCGATGCAATAATGAAAGCTTCGCAGTAGGTGATCTTGTCTGGCTTTATAATCCACAACGTCTTCGCGGCTTGTGTCCTAAAGTGCAAAGACAATGGGAAGGTCCGTATGAAGTTAAGAAGAAAATAAATGACGTAATATACAGAATTAAGAAGTTGCCAAACGGTAAACCGAAAGTTATTCACATAAATCGTCTTGCACCATATGCTGGCTCAAATGAAACAGAAGAGGCACGAGTCCTCCAACCGGAGATGAAAGATGCCGTACAACCAAGTTTTAAGGAATTTATTTCAAATTATGCAGAGAGAAACAGTGCTAGATTCGGCGTGACCACAGAAGTTCAGCAAGATCTGTTTAGTGTTTCAGAAGACGTCTCTCTAGCCCACTATGTTGCCCAAGATCTCGAGATGACTAAAGGAATATCGTCCGTATTCAATAGAAAGTTCGGCCGCCTGGACGAGTTAAGAAATCAGCAGCCTAAAATTGGAAGAGTACGGCGATTGGAAGATGGTCCTCGATCTTTGCTGTATATGGTGACGAGAAAGTCTTATACGGACACGCCAAGCTACGAGAACATATGGCGTGCTCTAACTAATTTGAAGAAAATCGTGTGTAATTATGACATCAAAAATTTGGCTTTACCAAAAATAGGCCATGCAGTAGAAAATCTGGATTGAAAGATTGTGAGAAGCATGCTTGAAGTGGCCTTCAGAGGAACTGGTGTACAAATCACTGTGTGTTGCATGAACCCGAAGATGTCGTACCCTTCAAAGACAGTAGACTGTTATTTCTTCTTGAAGGGTGTATGCAGAGCTGGAGAGTCGTGTAGATTCCGCCATCCTGGGCCTTCATCTAGAGTTGCTGATCGGGACGCTCAAATCTTAAGAGGGGAGCAGTGTAACGAAAGAGAACTCTTGGCCAACCCCCGTATAACAGTAAACACCTCGAGAATGACGTAATCGAATGTTCGGGGCGTCGGCGGAGAGGAGGAGAGAGTTCTCGAACGTACGTCACGTAGGCGGGACAAGCTGATAGCTAGAGATGGGCGTCGATTGTTCCAGAATAACAACTGGGCTATAAATACGGACATATTTGTAAATAGAGTTTAGTTTTAAGCTAAAGTTTGTAAAGGAAACTTGTATAAATAAATTAATAAAGTCGTAAATAAATACCAGAACGCTCGTTATTGTTACAGCATGACAAAAATGCACCATAACTACCTCTTAACACCTACCAAATTTAATTTGCATATCTCAACCGGTTTTAGAGCAATAAATAAATCGTCAGTTTGTAAGAAAAAATTCAACATCCCGTATCTCGAAACCGAAGAATTTGCGACCATACGTTTATAAAGCAAACGGTCATTATTTTTTTATGCAGAATTACCCCTTAAAGTTTGTCGCACTTATTTAGAAACACCCTGTATTGATGAGGAACATGGTTAGTTGTTAACGTGTCTAACTTTTTTATTATCCAACATAAACAAATAAATCAAAAACGAAAATGTTAAGAAAGCCTAATGCTACAATCGAGTTTTAATTTCAATATCTTATCTATGCTAAAACATTCCACAGGGTGTTCCAAACTTTGAGGAATAAACACAGTATGATTGTTACACCCGGTATACAATGACAATTTACCTGTCTATTAGCAACAATATTACTATAGCGATATTGTTAAAGAATAAGGCTATGCCATACTAAAAAATCACTCAAATTGGACAACAGGTTTAGAAAATTCGAGACATCTAACTTGAATAATTCATCGAGTGACCCGCTTTTTATGATAGCAAGTGTATGTTTAACAAGGGTCAGTGACGACTACATGATGAACAATTAATAAGTCACGACAACTATTTTTGAAATGCCGTTGCTAGCCTTAAGAATAAAATATTTCTTTGGCTTTTAGATATCAGCTAAATTACAGCATTTAGAATACATCACTGTTTCATTCCTATAGAAATTTTAAATTCATTTCCACAATATTTAGTCTAATCGTAATACAAATTTGTTTTTTTATATTTTAGGGGACTTTACGGAACATCCGGCAGATTTACATTTGTACAGGACGCCATCAGGTGACTACTACTGTCCGTCTTGTAACATAACTCTCAGTTCTGGAGTTCAATTTAAAATACACATCAAGGGCAAATCGCATTTTAAGAAACAATCTCAAAAATCTTAATGAAGCATAAACCTTTATAGTTGATCGGAGGCTATCTAAATAAAAGTCACCTTGTTAATATTATATATTTTTTTACGTTTTGTATAAGTGATACAAAAATCATCAACATGGTAAATTATTTACTTGGTGGGTTAGTCATGATTTAAAATTTTTATTTTTGCTATAAGCAAGATATCAATCCTTTAATAATAATTTATGTATAATTATAACCAATTTTATTAACGCAACATATTTCGAATCAAATAACAATTAAAAATATTTCAATCGTTTAGTACTGTATTGTGCGTCTTTTCGAGAATTAGTGCAGTCGCACAGTTGTTCCAAATGCTGAAAACGTGGCCACGAGGTAAAATAAAAAGTCCCTATTTAGGGGTTTTCATGTTTACAGTTGTTTTCTCATACTATCGTAGAGTCGGATCTATTCTTATTCATAACTCCAGGGCGCATATTTACAGATGCTCCTATACTACGGCACCAAAGTGCTGAAATCGGTTAGCCTTTGATATACACTATTACGCTACAAACCCTCATTGATTTCGGCACCTATTAAAATAAGACATCTATTAAATTTTGGTGTTTTTAAGTTTTTATTGCAATTAATATTATTGTAAGTATTGTTTATATTTCAATTTATTGCTTGAAAATAGGAATAGAAAAATGTCTTTTGCAGAGCCAATTAGCCAGACTTGTTTGTGATTGATTGCAGATTCATAGTCATAAATTTCTTATTTCATAACATAAGTACTACAATATTATTTTTATAGATACATACATATGTACATATTATTGCTTTACTTTTATTTTTTTATAGAAATGTCGAAATTTTTAATAGAAATGTCTAAACTGCAATAAACCTAGCATATTAATTTAAGAATGTGTTTTTTGACCCTAACCCGAGAAACAAATAAAACAAAAATTATAAAAAAACGCCATTGAATAAAAAAGAAATAAATATTTTTTATTTTTATTTATTTATAGGTACAGATATAATTACTCGTATACAGTGCGTTCATAAAGTATCGCATAAATTCATTATTAGCTAAATAAACAACATTATTAGAAATTACCGAAACAGGTCGACTTTTGATTTTAACTTATGATATTTGGCATATATATCATCCGTCTGGACGTGATGACGTAATCGATGATTTTTTAAAGAAGAATAGGTTTCTTTCTTTGTTTGTTTTTGAATCCGTTTGTTTAATCCGCAAACATGCATCAGAAGGTCCAGAGAGACCCACTCACAACTATCCCCTTAGAAACGTGGAGCATAATCTTTATCTGCCAACCCGACGGTCTGAGCTGGTTAAGTGCTCTATACTACACAATTCGAGAAAAATGCACAATCACCTGCCATCTAACATCAAATCTATTACAGCATTTCCCGCTTTTCGCAAGGCCTTGAAAGCTTATTTGCTAGAGAGAGCTTTTTATACAGTGAATGACTTTTTTATAAACAATTTGAATTCAGCAAATTGACTTGCAGGATTATTACTTTCGAGTACTTTTGTACATATTTGCAGCGGCATAGAACTTTTGATTTACTTTCCCTTTTCCTTGTTCGCCTTCTTTTTGCTCTGACGTTGTATACATATTGTTTGCAAAATTTTTAATTTTTTAATGTGTACTTAATAACTGTAAAATTATATTAAGTAGTATAACTCACGCCATTTACTTGGTGTCTGTTTCTGTTTTTGTTTTGTTTGTAGTTTTTTATTATTTTTAGTTTTTTATTGTATTTTTTTATTTTGTATAAGCTTTGTCCTGGTAAAATTTTATGACAATAAAGCATACCTTACTTACTTACTTACTAGGGATTGTGTGCTAGCTCATTTGAAAGGCAATTCAATTCTCTATTCAATAATATAAACATTAACATAATTATTTATACAGGGTGTCCAAATTTTTTTTATTTTCAATTAATTGACACAAAAAGACGAATGTGCGTAATTTATTTAATTCAAAATACATTTTACTGCTGTCATGAAACAGAAAAAAAATTTATTTGACAAATAAACATTGCTTTTCGCTTAAATTAAATGATCAAACTGTCAAGAGGCTTGTTTTTGGACACCCTGTATAAATAATTATGTTAATATTTATATTACTGAATAGAGAATTGAATTGCCTTTCAAATGAGCTATCACACGATCCCTATTCTTATTGAAAAAATCATCGATCACGTCCAGATGGATGACGTCACTAGAATGATATATATGCCAAAAAATCATAAATTAAAACCAAAAATCGACCTGTTTCGGTAATTTCTAATAATGTTGTTTATTTAGTTAATAATGAATTTATGCGTTACTTTATGGACGCACTGTATACGAGTAATTATATCTGTACTTATAAATAAACAAAAATAAAAAAAAATGTTTATTTGTTTTTTATTCATTGGCGTTTTTGTTTTATTTGTTTCTTGGGTTAGGGTCAAAAAACACATTCTTAAGTATGCTAGGTTTATCGCAGTTTCGACATTTCTATTTGAATACAATAAATTGAAATACCTATACAATACTTACAATAATATTAATTGCAATAAAAACTTAGGCACGATAATTTAATAGATGTCTTATAATTTAATAGGTGCCGAAGTCACTGAGGGTTTATAGCGTGATAGTGTATATCAAAGGCTAACCGATTTCAGCACTCTGGTGCCGTAGTATAGGAGCATTTGTAAATATGCCTCCGGGGCAAGTGAGCCATGTACTACCTTATTTTGGTCGGCAAAGTCGGAAAGTCAAAAAGAAGCGTATATTGAAAACGTTTTGTAGTTTATCAACTTTATTGCTGTAAAGCAGATTCTTCTTTTTCAAATATGTATTAATGTAAGATAAAAGTTAACTAAAGATTCGATAACAATAAATGCATCAAATTTGTTAATGAATAAACAGTAAAAATATACTTGAAATAATCAAAATTTCGTAAAAAATACATTCAAAAAGTACATAGTTCTGCATAATTCTGCGATTAATGTTTATCAATATCAAAATGTACAGTCAGAAGATAAATAATCACATTGGTTTAGCTGCCTATGCATTGCTGGAAGTTGTTTGAATACAAAAATGTACCTAAGTAATGTGTGCTAAATATTGTACTTCAAAAAGAAAATGTATTGGTAATCAGTTATTTCAAAAGTCCCTTATTATATAAAATTTCAAAAAAATATGCGTTTATAATATAAGCTTCGAATTTACTTCGGCCATATTGTATCCGCAATTTTGTTTTTCGAAAAAATAATGTTAGTTTTGTAATCAGCCACCTTAAACTACCAAATTCTTTTCGTCACGTTGGATCTGCCATTTTGTTTAAAAAAAAAAAATGTCAGATAACTAAGGGTCGAAAACTCTTAAGTACGAAAGTAATTCCGAAGTGTATGGACAAGATACCGAAAAATATATGACTTCAGATCATTAAAATTTATGAGCAATAAAATTATGAAGAAGTGATAAAGCAAATATGATAACGAATTCATCATCTTCCTGAAAACTCGTAAAAATGATATATGTAATATTTGATATAAATATCTGAAAATGGTTAAAAAAAAGAAATGCAATGAATGCAACAGGGTTAAAAAACTCTTTTGACTCTTCATAGAATTTTTGAAAGTGGGTTTTTTTCGGAAGCCATTAGTAATATTCAGGGTTGGCTATTCAGAAGAGTCCATCCTGATATTTGGCATTATTAATTAGATTGCTGAACTAAGTACTGTGATTAAATTACTGTTGTCACAGAAGCGAAAATTCTTAAGGCCTTGCAAATTATGAAGCCTCAGGCAGCAGGATCCGACAACATCACGGTCAAAGAACTGCGCAAGGTACCCATTCGTACCAAATTGGTTCTCGTCTCTGATACCATGCTTCTTTAGGGTGTCACTCCTGAAGTGTTGAAGTCGTGCATAACGACAATAATACCAAAAGGTAACTTGTGCGCCATAACGGTTTCCTCAGTGCTTGTAAGTGTTTTTTTGTTAAAACTTTTTTAGAGGTAGTAGTTATAAACTAAGGTTTTAAAATTACTTCTAGGCTGCAAAGCATTCCATTGAAAAATACATAGTAATTTTTATAATTAAGGTTTAATTTGTTTTTCTATAAAAAACTCTTAGTATTTTTTATATGAGAGTTTGTATTAAAAACTGTCCATTAGTTAGAACAATAAATCATCATCGTTTTAATAAAACTGATTATTTTCCAATTACAGAGTATTTTATTCAGTTTATCTATTTATTAGGGTTTGTAGGTATAATATAATGTTTCTCCTAAGCGGTACTAGTTTATCCTGCAGTGTCCGTATTAATATAACAAGATAAACTAGTTTGGCCTAGGCTGACCTAGTTTATCCTATCGCGTTCAACACAAACTAGTTTGGCCTATGCCAAACTAGTTTATCCTATGGCATCCTGGACAAACTACATTGGCCTAGGCCAAACTAGTTTATCCTGAAATCGGGTTTGACCGGTAACATATATATTACATAATCATATATTTTACGGAAAAATCCATTGTCGAAACGTCGATTTTTGTTTTAATTTAACCCAAAAGTAAATGCACAAGGAAGTAATTTATATAATTATTTTAGTTCAAATTAAATTACTTTTAAATTCAATATTCAGTTGTTGGTGATTTTTATAGATTGCTTCGAATATTATAAAACATATGCATTGTAAATAGCTTTAAAAAAAGGCAATGCATGTAAAGATAAAAAATTAAGTATTTTATTTATTATTATAATTATTATATAAATTGTACTCTTTGTTTCTGTAGGACAATTACACTATTTATTATTACATTATTATTCTTATTTGTCTAAAAATTGAGCCATATTAAGACAAAATTGTCGAAAAATATGTGAGGTGGAATTAATTTAAATGATTGATCACAAAATTAAAAGTGAAATATCAATTTGGTTCAAAGAAACCGCAATTTTACTTTAACTTTTTTGTACGTTAAATAAATATAGTAGATAATGTGGTTGTTTTCATTTGCAAGATGGACCTTTCGTTAACGCTACTTGTATCTGTGAATGACATCCCACAACTTTGTCTTTAAATCTAACTATTACATTCAAAATTTGGTAAGAAGTAATTTGGCTCGATTTTGATTAAAGCTTTTAAAATTAATTGTAAGTTGATATCTACGATGTAAATATATCTAAAGGTTAGCCAGTAGTACTACTGTTATATAGTTTTGTCCATATTACGATTTAACAGGGTAAACAAATACATTTTACAAGGCTCCTCACTATATATTTTATTAAATTTGTGGTTACTTTCTGGTGGATTTGTCCTTTTGTTCTCTGTGCTTTTTTATGGTGTTGAATCATGTACCTTGTACGAAGATACGTGCAGAAAATTGAAAGCATTTGAGATGTGGCTATATCGGAGAATACTTAAAATTCCGTGGATTGATCGGGTCACAAATGAGGAGGTCTACAGAAGAATGAAGAAGAACCGAGAGGTATCGACAGCCATAAAATCTCGAAAGGTACAATATTTCGGACATATGCGAAGTAAACCAGGACTAATCTGTAAAAAAACGTGTATTTTTGGATGTGAGAGGTGGCATTCGGATTTTTGCAGATAAAGTTAGGTGACACCTTCAGTAATAATAATTGACTTATGCTCCTTCTCAAATATGCCCGGAACATTAATAAAAAAATTAAAATATTTAAAAATTTCGAAAAACGTCGATTTTTTTCTGCTTTCTTGGCTTATAACTTTAAAACGGTTGGTTTTGGAACAAAGTCGTAGAGAAATAAAATAAAGATAATTGAATTTTGTATGATATACGACTAGTATATTAAGGTATTACCTTTTCTGCAATATAGCAATAAATACAAAATAAGGGGGCAACATACGCCTGTTGTTATTCAATGTTTCTTAACCACTTTGGTGGCACATAGAACCTTAGTAATTCGCTTAGAAAATTCTTATAACTTACTTAAATTTTCTACCAAATTTCATTAAAATCGACCTAATAGATTTTGCATAATAAATTTGCAATGTAAATGTTTTTAAAAAAGTTCAAATGTTTTAAAATCTTTCTGAACAAAAAGTAAACCAATTAGAAGTTTGCTAATTTTTTTATATATAAAGAGGTCCTCTACCTATCTAATACACTTTACAGAATTAAAATCGGATTATTTAAGGGGCCCCAGCAATGTTTTAAATTTATAAACAATTTTTTGGCTTATAAACAAATAGCTTTGTTTAATAATAAAAAAATTAATTTTTATTTTAATTAAAACCGGTATAATTTGACTTAAACTTTCAAATGCTGTCAGCAGAATTGCTATTTTATTTTTTAATCAAACGTTATTCGCGTTCAAAAATTGCAATTTCTCGATTTTTTTGAAAGTTCCACCGCGTTTATCTCGAAAACTATGCATCCTACGAAAAAACTTGTAGGAACATTTTTTGCTTAGAATTACCCAAGAAATACAAAAAAATGTTTTATTTTGCGAAAAATCGATTTTATGTAATTCCTCAAGTTCTTTGTTTATAACAACCTTATCGACATCCGGATCAACTGTTACCCAAAAAATTCGTGTTCTACGGGTCAAAATACATAAAAAACTTGGGTAAGTCCATCTAAATAAAGGAGACCGTAGCACCCCCTTCTGGCCACAGCACTAATTTGTTTATAAGCCAAAAAATTGTTTATAACTTTAAAACATAACTGAGGCTGCTTCAATAATCCGATTTCAATTCTGTAAAGTGCATTAGATAGGTGGAGTACTTCTTTATATGCAAAAAAATTGACAAATCTTTGTATGTCCTAGTTTTTGTTGTGCAAGATTTTAAAAATTTTTAATTTTTTTAAAAAAGTTTAGATTGCAAAATTATTATGCAAAATCTAGTAAGTCAATTTTAATGAAATTTGATGTACGGTTTTAGCACATTACAAAAATTTTCTAAGCGAATTAGGAAGGCTCCAAGTGTAACCTAAGTGATGGAAAATCATTGAATAAGGACAGGCTTGTTTTGCCCCCTTATTTTATATTTATTGCTATTTTGAAGCAAGGGTGATAAATTAAGACATTTTTAACCAATCGCATCTGATAGAAAATTTAATTATCTTTGTTTTATTCCTATAGGACTTTGTTCTAAAATGAATAGTTTTTAAGTTGTAAGCAAAAAAAGTAGAAAAAAAACGAAATTTTTAAATATTTTATTTTTTTTATTAATGTTCCGGGCATATTTGAGAAGGAGCATAAATCAATTATTATTAACGAAGTTATCACCTAACTTTATCCGCAAAAATCTGAATGCCACCTCTCACATCCACCTAAAAACAGATCCTTACTGGTCTATGATAAAATGCTATATACATAATATTCTACTACATGACATGGAAGGATCAAAGTTGACAGTTAGCTCGTTACGACTTCTGGAAAACTGTGATGTGGATATTTCGCAGCATTCTAAAAATTCCAATGACTGACCATGTTAGAAATGAAAAGTTTTAAGACGTATGAATGGAGATCGTGATGCATTATTAAAAAACTGTAGATCTTAACGGACAGGAATAAACCTCCAAATATTATGGTAGGGGAGCAAAGTATGCTAAATTTGCAGTCACTCGAGCGTTATGGGGACTTATTGAGTTGTGATTATTAGGTCCTAAAACCAAAAAAAGTTTAGTAAAATTTTCCATTTTAGTGGGGACTTTCCACTTTTTAATTAAATTTTCCACATCCAACAAACGTTTTTTCCGATTATAGCGCCATCTATCCATAATTCGAAAAAATGTCTCGAATAAAAGTTGCTTATTTTTACGTAAAGAATCTCCAATAAAAATTTGGGGATCCCATTTTAAAAGTGTATTTTGCAGTTTTCCGATCTTATGTTTATCCTCCACCCCTCTCCGTGGGGGTCATTTTTAGTACCACTCGATAGATTTTTGAAAATATTGAAGACGTATTTTTTAGTTTTTCGATCTGACGTTTATTTCGCGAAATTTTCGCTTTTTTTTGTGAAACTTTTTGACTCATCCATTGCCTTACGCCCCGCTCAAATCGTCAGATTTTTGAAATATACACTCTTTTGCATGTACTTAACTTACCTTATCTTAATCTGACAATCTCGAGTATTTTCAAAGAAAACTTTTCGTTTATAAATTTGCAAAAGTCTGTGTGTTATTGCGTTGCCGCTCCTGAAATACTTAGAGCAGGTGTATCGATGGATTCTTATGTAGTTTTGCCTTCTAAATCCAAATCTGAAAACGGCATTTCGATATCTCTAACCGTCTTCGAGATAATCGACCTCAAAGTCTAAAATGTGACGTCACAATCCGGTTATTTCCCACCGCGACGCCGACGCACTAAACGTCAGTTCAAATGGTTGGTTAGGAAGTAGGCTACTTTTCAAAAAGCTAAACATCAAACTCAATAAGTTACGAGTAGACTAGTAATAATTATCTAGTAAAACTTTCAAACACGAAAAATCTCAGTTTTAAAATACTATCTACCATTTTAATTTATTAAATTGGTGGATTCTGCATCTGAGATTCTTCAATTTTTTAGTAGATGTCGCTGTATCGCGTCTGATGGGAAATTTGAATTATTTTTCAGATTCCCTTTAAAATGATGGTGGAGCTATTTTTCGGTTCAGAGGTGGGCACACTTTCGAAAGCTACTGATGACGCCTGAAAGGGTAGAAACAGTGCCTGTCTAGCTGGTGTGCAACCCTCTGAATCGAAAACAAGCAAAACCATCATTTATTATAATTATCTAGTAGTTTTACAAATGTTTGACATTTCTCTTCCAGAATTGAACAAGCGCTGTCGTATTTTTGTGCGACTATAAAAAAATCAATTCATTACCTACCTTCTTACATCTTACATCAAATATCGAATCTTGTGTAAGTAAACCATTTATTCCTTTAATTTATTTGTAAATTCAGGTTATATATTGTACCTATATAAATTATTTTTGAAATTAAAAACCATTGACGTAATGCACAACAAGGTATATACCTATATTATGTGACGTTTGTAATTAATGAATTTGAATAATTTTAACAATATTTGGTTATTTTGAATTATTATTTAATCTCAATTTGTTCAGCAAAGCATAGATTATTTACATTTCAGTTTGACACTTCGTGAATGTCAAACTAAATTTTAAATTAAGTATTAATAAAACATCAATGACATTTGAGAAGTGAATTTAATTATTATATAAAATAAATAAGATGTTCAAAAATACAATTTGAGTATATTTTAAAAGCAATAATTTATTAAGTAGGTATATATTTACGAGTATACGGCCTACCCTTTATGATAAATGGACTGTTCCATTTGTTATGAAATTAAAATACAGGGTGTTCAGAAACTCTACCGACAAACGAAGACAGGAGGTTCCTCAGATAATTTTACCCAATTTATCTAGTCCGAAAATGCTTCCTAAAGGAGCTAGAGGTATTTGAAGATGGCGTCTGGTAATTAGTTTATCTTAAATATCTCCAGAACGCTTCTATTTAGAAGAACGAAAATTGGTACACATATTTATCTTCCAGGGATAAATCGATTTCATTAATTGCAAATTTCTAGTTTCTAGTACCGGTCATAGGCGTCCGTTTGGGTAGGGCATCAGTTATATTACCGCATAACTTTTTTGTTTTCAATTTTTAAGCACTTTTGGATGGAGGATAAATGCAAGGAATTAGAAAAGTTGAATGAAAAACATGATACGTTTAATATGTTTAAAAAAGTTAGAGAAGTAGCTGGTCTTTATTATAAGAAAACTCCACATACTATAACCGATTCGTCTGGAAAAATGATAATAGACGAACACGAAATTCGAACTACCTGGTATAATTATATAAATGAACTGTATAATGATGATAGACCCGAAGAACTGGACACTTTAGATGAAGGTGAAGGACCAGAAATACTAAAATCAGAAATACAACATGCTATAAAATTGGCAAAAAAACAAGAAAGCCGTTGGTCCCGACAACATACCTACAGAAATGTTAAATCTCATAAATGAGGAAAACATTGGAATACTAGTCAAACTTTTCAATGATGTTTATTCGACTGGTGATATCCCTGAAGATTGGTTAAAGTCCGAATTCATAACCCTACCAAAAAAACAACGTCCGAAAAACTGTAGCGACTATAGAATGATAAGCCTTATGAGCCACACCTTGAAAATCTTTCTACGTATCATCCACAGTAGAATCAGAGATAAATGTGAAGAAAACCAGGATGAAACACAATTTGGCTTCAGAAATGGACTGGGAACCCGGGACGCACTCTTTGCACTAAATGTGTTATTGCAGAAATGCCGACATCAAAGGAAAGACGTCTTTGCTGTATTTATTGACTATGAGAAGGCCTTTGATCGAGTACAACATCACAAATTAATTAAAATACTAAAGGATAAAGGAGTTGATAGTCAAGATGTACGAATCATAGAAAAATTATACTGGCGTCAAACAGCGACAGCTTGCATAAATGGAAAATCAACAGAAATATGCAAAATACAAAGAGGCGTCAGACAGGGTTGTATACTGTCCCCACTGTTGTTCAATTTGTATTCAGATAGAATATTTAAGGAAGCGCTGCATAATTTGGAATGGGGTGTGAAGGTTAATGGAATTAGAGATAATAAGAGAGATAATAAAAATGTAATACAAAAACCGAAAATTACCAGCTGAAAAAATATATATACAGAGCGATCAAAACTTTTTTCTGTAAAACTTACCTAAAATACATTTAATAATAAGCTTCAACAATAATAAATGTTCAACAAAACAAATTTTTTTTAGCTCTTATACAGTATGTCTGCGTAACTTGGAACCTATTGATAACTTTTTTAATATCAGTTTTACAAAAAAAAGTTATTCTTTATAAAATACTCTGCATCGTATATAACATAAAATACATCCATCAAATATCAAATTTTGGTTATTTTGTACGAGGTATATCAAAAAATATGAATTTCACTCAAGAGTAAAGTACCTTTATATTTCACAATATCGAAAATTTTTATAAAGAAAAGTTGTTTGGAATTAAGAACTATGTTCCAATATGTAATTATATCCTTCTAATCGAAAATTTGTTTTTTTTTAAATATTCTTTCTAATACATTTTAATTTTTAATATTATTGTGAAAATTATTTGTTTATCTTTTTTTTTTAAGAATGAAATTCCATATTTGTTTGATTGGATTCTACTTGTTTTTCATTTAAATATCCGCCATTTTGGATCCGCCATTTTGAAATTAAAATGTTTAATCTTTAATTCAGATTCAACAACCTGTTAAAAATAAAGACAATAAATGTTTTAGAAAAATGTTCTTTTTATGTTCCTTTTAGAAAATCCGCATCTTGGATCCGCCATTTTATAGTTTAAAATGTTAACATTTAAGTTAGGTTTATCAAAGCAATCAAAAATAAATATATGTAGAAATACATTTTGTAAAGAAATCATGATTTCTTAACTATTTTTTGTTATCCGCCATTTTGGATCTGCCATTTTATAATTTAAATTATCAAAATTTGATTCATGTTCAGCAACCTCTCAAAAATATCCACATATATGCAAACAAACACGTTTTATAAAAAAAATTCGGATTTTACAACTACTTTTTAAGGATTTTTAGGAAAAAATCCGCCATTTTGAATCCGCCATTTTGAATTTGCAACTTGTAATGTCAGATTCGGGTTCAGCATACTCAAAACTAAAATAAAAACAATTTTTATCAAAATAAAATGTTGAATTCACTCATATTCTTAACATTATTTTTACAAAACAATTGTTATTGTTTAAACAATTAATAAACAATTAGCGGCGAAATTTGTGAGTAGAACTTTTTACCTTAACATATTTATAAACTAACAAAAAAAGTTTTAGAAAAATATAACCTTGTTTGATTTTTTCCGAAACATTGTATCTTTTCGTTCTAATTGCACTCCCCTATCTCTTTTGTAAAATATGAATCAGTTTTACTGTATATAATCGACATTGTATGTGTAGCAGCTTGTATATGGAAACGCCTAGTTTTTATTGCATATTTGGATTCCTTACGTAAAAGTAGGCAACTTTTATTCGAGACATTTTTTTGAATTGTGGATAGATGGCGTTATAATCGGAA
Source organism: Diabrotica virgifera virgifera (assembly GCF_917563875.1). Lineage (NCBI taxonomy): Eukaryota > Metazoa > Arthropoda > Insecta > Coleoptera > Chrysomelidae > Diabrotica > Diabrotica virgifera. The sequence goes on along the minus strand of NC_065449.1, from coordinate 171,035,211 downwards.
AAAAAAACGATTTATCGTGATCTCTCTCTCTCTCTTCAATCCTGACCCCCCGGAGGGAGTGTAGTGGTCGACGTGATGTCGTGTATTGTCCGTCTCCAAAGATCTCTGTCTCTGGTCATTTCTTTTAACTCATGCATAGGTCTTTTGCATATTCCTGTAATCTAATCGATCCATCTTGTTGGGGATCTTCCTCGTGGTCTTCGGCCTTCCACCTTTCCTTGTATAATGAGTCTTTCCATGTTTTCTGTGTTGGCTCTCATAACATGTCCAAAGTATTTTAATTGTTGGAGATGGACTTTACTGGAGAGCCGCTGGCTAACTTTTATCTCTCTTAAAATCGAATTATTTGTTCTATGGTCGGTCCAAGGAATTCGTAGCATTCGTCTCCAACAGAACATTTCAGTGGCGTCTATCTTTCTTCTTTCCGAATTTCTCAGGGTCCAAGATTCACATCCGTAAGTCAGTATTGGGAATATTAAGCAGTTGATCAACCTCATCTTTAACGCTCTTGAAATTTGACAGTCCTTCCATATTGTGGTCATTTTTGCTGTGGCGACCTTTGCTAGATCACATCTACGTTTTATTTTTTCCTGTAGTGACCCTGTGTTTGTGATTAATGATCCCAGATATAAGTATGAGCTCACAACCTCAAAGCGATCAATTGTGGTTATTATATGTGGATGATTGTTATGTAGTCTATCCACTATCATGATCTTTGTCTTTGATATGTTTAATTGCAGACCAAATATTTGACTTTCGTTTTCAACCAGTCGTATAAGATCAATCAGCTCTGCTTGACTATTTGCAAGAAGGGCTGTGTCATCTGCGAAACGTAGGTTGTTTATTTTATGACCATTAATTGAGATGCCTTTTTCCCATCCTTCAAGTGCTCTTCTCGTAATATGCTCTCCATATATGTTGAATAATTGTGGAGAGAGTATACATCCCTGTCTGACACCCCGTTCTTGATGAAATTCGTTTGAAAGTGTGTCAAGCACTTTAACTGATCCAGTAGTGTGTTCGTATAGTTCAGTTATAAGCGAAATAAGGTGTTGGGGTACGCCCACTTCTTTTAGAATTTGCCATAAGTGTCTCCACTTGACCCTGTCGAACGCCTTACAATAATCTATAAAGCATATGTATAGTGGAATATTGAATTCCCTAGATTTTTCGATTATCTGTCTTATATTTAACAGGTGTTCTCTAGTACCTCTACCTTTGGTAAATCCAGTTTGCTCTTGTGGGATTTCTCTTTGAAGGAATGTTTTTAGTCTCTCGTTGATTATATGTAGCATTATTTTACTGGCATGTGATATAAGAGAAATAGTTCTATAATTGTCGCATTTATGGAAGCTGCCTTTTTTATGAATTGTGGTTATTGTAGATTTTGTCCAGTCTTCAGGCCATTGTTTTGAATGCCATATTTGGTTACAGAGTAGATGAAGTAATTTTACGCCACTTTCTTCTGTGGCTTTGAGCATTTCTGCTGTTATCATATCTGGACCTGGTGCTTTATTATATTTGAGCTTACTGATCGCGAGTCTTACTTCATTTTCAAGTATATCAGGTTCTTCTTCCACCTCGTCAGAGATTTGGTTAACCGGTTCTTGGCGTTGATCATCTTTATATAGGTCCCTGCAATACAATCTCCATGTCTCTGCTATTTCTTCTCTGTTTGTTCTCAGAGTTCCAGTGTTGTCTTCAATGGTAAATTATAGAAACGGTCTAATATCTCGAGCAATACACTTCCAAATGAAAAACCAAAAAATATATATTTAATATTTTTCAAAAATCTATCGAATGACACCAAACACCACCCAACACTCGACACCATGGAGGTGAGGTGGGGGTAACTGTATAATATTAAATAGGAACCCCTGTTTTTTATTGAAGTTTTGGATTCCTCATGAATAGTGTGACCAACTAGCCCGAAAAATCCGGGACATGGCCCGAATTACGTAGTCGTGTCCCGGGCGGCGTCCCGGTCAAGGCTTCCGGGCCATCCGAATTTTCAACGTTTTGGTAAACTTGTATTTTGAAACTTTGAATACGTTATTCATCTAAGAATTCACATCAAATTGAATTGGTGGGACGAAAAGAAGTCGACAATTTCTAGAGCTATAGTGTAATACTAATACCACATCCAACACGCATGCATTTTATATCGTGGTATTATAGTTCTACGAAAACGCAAACTGCGGACTTTTTCACGTTTCTGTATTGTAATTATCGTCTTCTGAAAAGACGATTCAAAAACATGAATAGGTAATAATGATAATATTTTTATATGAACCTAAAATAAGGTTCTATTTACATGGAAAAAACATCAGTTAATTTTCTAATTTTTCCTTTTTTGAGAACGATTTCCGGATTGGAAGTTGAAACGTCAAAAATAACAAAAATGTAATAATCATTACAACCCTTCCCATCAAAAAAATTTTTGTCAACATATAAGTGTTAAATAATCAATAAAAGGATGATATATTAATGTTCTATACATATTTAAAAAAAAATGGCCCGATTTTCATTAAAAAGTCACGGATTTCAGGTTTTTTTTTTCAGCCTTGTCCCGAATTCGACTGAATTGGAGTTGGTCACACTACTCATGAAAGAATAAGTAATATTTATTCAAACTTAAAAGGGGGTAAACCCTGTAGTTGGCTGTATACCTTCGTTAAAACAACGTAGAATGAAGTAAACACTTCTGTTGTATGTAGGTATATTAATTTATTAAAATTCTTAAAATTTATCCCCAAGGGAGTGGAAGTACAAAACGTTTTCGGTCAAAATGACCATCATCAGTGTAAACGTCCAGTGTACAAGTAGTTGAAACTACCCACTTCAAAAGGTGCAAAAACCTCTAAATAACATTATTGCTACATTATAAGCTATATAATAATCGACCTTAAGTCGATGTCTTAAGATTATATTATTATCACATGTGGATGTATGTCATCCTTGCTCGGAAATTGCACAAGGTTATTGTGTTCAGGTGAGAGGTTAACAACCAACTGTTGGTTGTTAGTTGGTTGTTAACCTCTCACCTGAACACAATAACCTTGTGCAATTTCAGAGCAAGGATGACATACATCCACATGTGATAATAATATAATCTTAAGACATCGACTTAAGGTCGATTATTATATAGCTTATAATGTAGCAATCATGTTATTTAGAGGTTTTTACACCTTTTGAAGTGGCTAGTTTCAACTACTTGTACACTGGACGTTTACACTGATGATGGTCATTTTGACCGAAAACGTTTTGTACTTCCACTCCCTTGTGGATAAATTTTAAGAATTTTAATAAATTAATATACCTACATACAACAGAAGTGTTTACTTCATTCTACGTTATTTATGTGTAATATTTATTCAAACAATTTTTTAGAATTTTTGATAGATGGTGCTAATAAATCGTATTTTTCTGATTATAGCGCCATCTATCAACAATTCTAAAAAATGTTTCGAATAAATGTATAGTAATATTTTGTATTTTGACAACGACATCCGATTTGGACGTAGAAACGTTAATAGAATAAATGTTACTTATTTTTTCATGAGGAATCCAAATCCAATCTGCAATAAAAATGGGGGTTCCTATTTAAGATCTTAAACTGAACCCCCACCTCCAGGGGGTGGAGTGAAAAGTCATGTCTGGTGTTATTCGATAGGTTTTTGAAAAATATTAAAACACGTATTTTTTGTTTTTTCATTTGGAAGTGTATTGCTCGAGATATTAGACCGTTTCTATAATTTACCATCTCACCCAGCCTTCTGCATTTAAAGTTGAACATAGGCCTCCCCTAATTTTTTCCAGTTTTGTCGATCTTGGGATTCCTGCAACCAAATCCCAGCAATTCTTTTGACGTCGTCTGTCCATCGTGTAGGTGGTCTACCTCTACTTCTTCTGTTCCAACCTGTGGGGGGTCGTGTTTAATGTCATTCGATAGATTTTTGAAAATTATTGAACACGTATTTTTCATTTTTCCGATCCGATGTTCATTTGGCGAAATATTCGACCGTTCCGTTTCTTATGGTACACCCTGTATATAATTTAGTGTACAACTACGATCTCAAAAGATAGTAGGGAAAATATAAGAGTGACAGGTTTGAGGCGATATCGATCAAAACAAATACGCACATAAACGTATGAGTAACACAGTAGAAGCAAGTACGTCATCGAAAAAAATTAGGTTTGAAACTGAAGACCGTGTAACTGAAGATGTCAATATTGTTTGAATTAGACATACTTAATATATTTATTATTTTAAAAATAAAATAATTCTACCAAGTTTAAAAAAAAAACACAAAAATGTGCTTGAAATTTACTAAAAGATTACCGCCAAAAAGAGTTTTTTCGTGACTTTACTTTACTTTTTCGTGTCTGGATCCGACTACAGTTTTTCTGCCCAGTATCGGGCTACGTCTACACCCTTTGTATTTGCGAGCCATAAATCATCGAGGATGCTATGTGATGGGCAAAGTCTACATACTCTCAGGTGGTCCACGTTCTGTATGTCTCCACATTCGCAAAGTGCGTCGTTATCTGTCTTGATGCCCCATTTAATAAGGTTCTGTTTTACAGGGGCAACACCTGTACGTATGCGGTTGAGTGTCCGCCAGGTTCTCCAGTCCAGGTTCATTCCATTAGATCGTTCTGGATGTAGGGGGAACAGTGGTTCGACGCTGACATTTCTCATAAACCTTTTCCTTGGTTTAAGTCAGCTGGTTCCTGGCGGTTCGTCAAACCCGTATAATTGGTGCCTTTCATCGAAAGTTTGCCTGAACTTCTCCATATATTGTGAGGTGCATCTTCGGTCGTCTGGTGATTCGAATCCAGCTGCCCGGTACAGTAAGGGCAGAGGGGTCGGCTTCATATAACCGGTAATTATTCTACATGTTTCATTTAACGTTATGGTGACTTGTTGGGCGTGTCTAGATCTACCCCAGACGTAACAAGCACATTCTCCTGTTGAGAAACATAAGGCCTCAGCTTTTGACTTTAAGACCTGGGGGTTTGCTCCCTACAAGTTTCCGGAGAAGGTTGTTTCTCGTAGAAACCTTTTGTATTGTGCTCCGACAGTGGAATTTATACGTTAGTGACCGATCTAGTATCACTCCAAGTTACTTGGGCCTATCGGTAATAATCAGTATGTTCCAAGCGTTGCCACTCCCAAGAAACACTCAGTTTTACATGGGTCAGATGGTTGTTGAGATGGAATGCACATACTTGGGTTTTAGTAGGGTTTGGTTTTAATGAGTTTTGTTTGTAGTAAGTTGACATAATGTTTAAAGCCTCTTCTATTGTCGACTCTACTTGTGTGTTTTCCCTTTTACGGCGATACCATGATCGTCAGCGTAAACAAAACTCTCAGTTCGGGGGTGCATTGGTTGGTCGTTGGTGTAGATGTTAAATAGGGACGGCGCTAGAACGCTTCCTTGAGGTAGGCCATTTTTTGGATTCTCCATCTGCTCTTATTTCCATTTAGCACAGCGTAGAAGGGTCTATTACATAACAGTGATATTTACCAGATCATAGTCAAACAGTGTTATAGATCTTAGTTAGCAAGGTTCTGTGGTTTATCATATCATAGGCTGCTGTGAGGTCTATCAAGGCCACTCCCACTATCTCTTTCTGCTCAAATCCCTCCTTATGCACTCTGTTAGGTTCAGCACTTGGCCGGTGCATGATTTACCTGGCCTGAAGCCTGCTTGTTGTGGGATTAGTTTTGCATCTAATTTTTCTGGATGCGTTTCAAAATGAGGCGTTTATACAATTTATACAAATGGCATAGGAGAGGTATTGGACGGTAGCTACTCGGTAGTTCAGGGTTTTTCTCAGGTTTCATAAGGGCTACTACTTTTGATTTAGGCCAAAGTTTTGGAATTTGGTAGGTAGAGCGACAGATGTTAAATAGATCGAGCACCCATTGTCTCGATTTTTGTCCGAAGTGTTTTATTTGCCCTGTAAGGATTTCGTTCACCCCAGGTGATTTTCCATTTTTCATACAGTACATACCAAAATTCCAATTCGTGACAAAACTTCACCATTATTGTCAGTTTAATTTTTCGTAGCACAATTTTAACCTTTAGAGATGCTATAAACATCAGTAAAATTTTAAAATAAATTCACATTTTTATTTAGTATAATCAACTACTAATACAGATAATAAAGGCAGTTTTTGTTTTTATTCGATCCAGAGTTGAACCACCATCTCCATATAGCTATTTCAGACGGCAACATTGCCGTCATTTAAGAATTGCCGACGAATGACTGAATGAATCGGCACGAATTAAAAACATACGGTGCGTCCAGGGTGCACGCTAGTTTTCGGAGTCAGCTTCGAGTCTGTGCGAATAATCCTTCGTATTTAAACGGGCCAGTCCAAAGTGCGCCTGCGCGCTGACAACTGAATACTGAATAAAAAGGGTTATTCGTACATACACCCATTGGATGTGAGCCGATGAGTAGAGGGGATTTGACAGTTTTCGCCAGCGCTGTTAGTGGCAGTTTTGTGTATTGAATTTGAACAATTTTATCAGAAAAGTACAAGTTTCAAACCGCGAGAGAGCGCTACCGACGAAACCCACAGCCAGCCAATAAAACAGAGGTAACCTCTAAATTTCACATAAACTTCTTCTTTTTCTCATTGGCCTCTTGCGTAAGCAGTCATCCAGTCGCACGAATTTATATAGTAAATATTACAATTATAATGAATATAATAAAAAAATATAATTACTTTTACTATTAATTCTGTGTATTCGTTCAGTAATCAGGTTACAATAATATTTCAGTTCATAATTTGTGTTTTTCTAGATAAATATGTATTTTTCTCGTTTTGTCAATTTTATCAGAAAAGTACAAGTTTCAAACCGCGAGAGAGCGCTACTGTCGAAGCTCACAGAAAATAGGTACACTCATGATACTATAAAGAACGTTATTTATAGTATCATGGGTACACTATTATCGTCTTGGTGAGAAACAGGAATCGTCTCGTTCGTACGCGACGATTGTACGACACGCAACGGTCGATTCGTACTCAACGATGTGGCCATTTATAGCGTGTATATCTAATTTAAAAGGAAACAGTCTGCATCAGTAGTACAGTCGAACCCGCTTATTAGAATACCTCTTATAGGAATATACCGCTTTAAGGAATAGAAAGTTGAGGCCCTGAAACGTTTCTACTATCCACAAATGATCGGTTATTAGAATATCCCGGCTATAGGAATACTTTTGCTTAGCACGAAGGCTATTCCAATAAGCGGGTTCGACTGTACTACATATCAGCTCAGTTGTACCGCTACAAATATATATTGATGTATATTTAGATGGATTTTTTTCGATGTTTGCGATGTCATTTTAAAATAACTTAATTGTATAAAACAGTTTAAAACGTACATATTTTGTTAGTACAATTTAAGAAGTTTTTTTCTTATGACAAACAATTTTGCTAATATCAAAGTGTGTGGCTGTAAATGTTTTTAATGTTAAACAATAAAAATTAAAAATGGACTATGGTTTTAAAGTTATTTCATAGAAGCTCATTTTAATGTAACACCACTAAAGAGCCTCTTCCTATCCCATCATGTGATACATTCTTCAGGATATTCTTTCAACTCATTGATATTTCATCTTGAGTTCAATATTGCGTTACTTGTAAATCATTAGTTAAAACAATATATCAGCATAGCTATCCTATAATTTATAATATATCCATATCCTATCAAGGGATGTAAACAAACTAGAACAATAGATGTTTCTTAGCTCAAATATGCTATAAATACTAATATGAACATAAGACATATAATACCTAGACTGCGCGTTGCAATCTCAAACTGTTCCCCCAGTGCAATAGAGAAAAATATTTGTAAACAGGTTATGCATCTCTTAAAAATTAAAAAAAAAAAAAAACAAAAGTGACACAAGTTTGACAAGCTTTGTAGCAACGAGGGTTAGAACTTAGAAATATATAAAGAGCAGGGATACCCACTAGTTTGAACGTTAAAATTTGATGCAGCGCAAACAATAGTGGCACAACTAGGGCGATCGATATATCGTCTTTTCACCTCGGAATCAGAAACTCGCATTACAGTTGGAAAAATTTGGGCTAAAAACCGTGGACTGACTCGTAAAAATGATGAATTGCTGCATCCGTACATTACAAATCCCTAAAATCTGGAGGAAAGCTAGGGTAGTAGCCCTCTTAAAACCAGGGAAGGATCCGGCGGATACAAAGAGTTTTAGACCTGTCTCTCTTTTGTGCCACCTTTTCAAGGCATTTGAAAGAATGATACTGAACCGGATCGCTGAATATGTGGAGACTAAAATTATTCCAGAACAAGCATGATTCAGACCGGGGAAAGTGCTGTTGCAGTCAAATTCTTAATCTCGCCCAACATATTGAAGATGGTTTTGAACGGAAAGAAATAACAGGAGTAGCGTTCATAGACCTAACTGCCACCTATGACACAGTTAACCATCAACGGCTACTCGCAATACTCTATGAAACCACAAAGGATTTCCGACTAACAAGGTTAGTGAAATGTCTCCCCCTGAATAGACGCTTCTACGTAACGCTCCAGTCCAAGAAAAGTCGGTGGAGGGACCAAAAAAATGGGCTACCACAGGGAAGTGTCCTCGCGCCGATTCTTTACGACATATACACCAATGACCAACCCATACACCAAAAAACAAGGCAATTTATTTACGCTGATGATACAGCTGTGGCAGCTCAGGGAAGAACCTTCAATGAAGTCGAAGTGAAACTGACAGATGCCCTGAGAGACTTAGCTCTATACTACGATGAAAACCATCTGAAACCCAATCCTACAAAAACCCAGGTATGTGCTTTCCACCTTAGAAACAAGCATGCCCGAAGGCCGCTGGAGGTGGAATGGCGTGGTCAGATGCTGGAACACAACGAGACGCCAAAATACCTTGGCGTACGTCTGGATAGAACTCTGTCTTACCGATACCACTGTCAAGATGTCAAGAAGAAAGTAAGTGCCAGAAATAATATCCGCAAGCTAACTAATACAAAATGGGGAGCACAACCACACACTCTTCGCACTTCTGCCTTAGCATTATGGTTTTCGGCCGCGGAGTTTGGAGCACCAGTATGGGCAAACTCTGCTCACGCAAGGAACGTCGACGTGGCTCTAAATGAAACCGTTGCCTGAAACCGACACCTATCGAAGAGGTATACCACATAGCTGGGATTGCTCCACCACCTATCAGGAGGAAGGTCACGTCAGAGGTAGAACGAAAAAAGCGGGAGACGGACCGAAGACACCCCTTCGGTCCGTCCACCAAACTCAGCCAAGCAGACTAAGATCTCGGAAAAGCTTCCTGAAAACATCAAGATCCATCCCCGAAACGCGCTAAATACACCTATGGCAAGCGTCAGCTACCGCGACACATTTTCCTCCCTCAGAGGAAATGGCTGCTGGACTCAATTTACCGTATCCGACTTGGAAAGCGCTAAACAGATTAAGAACCGGCGTTTCACGTTGTGCTAGTAACCTGAAAAAATGGGGATACCAGGAGGACGATACCTACGACTGTGGCGCGGTTCAGACCAGCCGGCATCTACTATCATGCACAGAGATGAGAGAGACCTGCACAGAAAAAGACTTAATTTTAGCAAATGACAGGGCCATCTATGTGGCTAACCATTGAAAATACAGAATTTAAAGTTGTTGGTGTTTCGGACACGGAAAGTAAGTAAGTAAGTAAGTTGGAAAAATGAAAGAATACCTACCCATGAACGATCACATCAATCACTTATTTTGTATTTTCTGTCTTTTTCTATAAATAACAAACGTTTGTTATAGAGAAAGATAGCAAATACAAAATAAGTGATTGATGTGATCGTTCATGGTTATTCTGTCATTTTTCCAACTGTAGGTTTCTGGAATAGGTACTTGTTTGGAATAGGTTCGGTTCCAACCTATTACCGAAAAATGCTATTCTGTACGATCTCTAATATATACATTTAGCCATATCTTCATTTTTTTAAACAGATTTTTTGCATCTGGTTTTGGAACACTTTAGAAAAAGTTAGGCGTCGCCACTGGTTGTTTCATAAATTTTTCAAAGACGTTCGATAATTTAAAACACGAAAAACTAATCAAATCATGATATATTGGAACCAATCGGCAAAAATAAGAATCATTATAAAGATTTGTCAAAAAACATCCCCATTAAAAAGGGGTTCGCTAGAGATGTGTAATGTCTATGATGCTACAGAGGGCATAATGATGAATGGGGAGCTGATAAATAACATAAGATATACATACGATACTTCCATTACAGCCAGTAGCTTTGAAGTAAAACTGGCGGTTGTTGACAAAACACCGTTTTTTTAATCGATAGCCAATTCCCAAGACGTTACAATGTTACATTTACATTGCACTGTAGTTTGTGATACCTACTCCATTCGAATAGATATCAATATTATCGATTCTAAGATAATCATTAGATATATAAACGGCGTCGGCGTGTTAATAGCCAACAGTGGTTAAACAAGATCCGAATTGCCGTGTTAATAGCCAACGTCTGCAATGAATAAGGCACAAGAAGAAAAATCTTTTGAATTGTTAACGTAGACTAACCTTTCAAGACAGGGTTTTTTGAATATGATAAAGTTCATCTTTTAGGTCATTGAGGAATAGAAATGATCCGATGGATGTGAGAATTAATGATTGGATTATTTTGGGCTGGATGGTTGTGTATTGAAACATATGATCGATTTCCAAGTCGGTTTTCTGTACAGTGAATGATTAAATGAACATTATGATCCACAAAAAATTAGGTAAATTCGATTCTAAATTGGGATTATTAAAACATATAATAAAATAAATTATTTATTGCTTACATAATTTTGGAAATTACATGTATTACCGGTGTATAATAAAAAAAAGAATATACAACATACACATGCACAAATAAAATAATTACATATTATAATACAAAGTGTTGGTAACAAACAAAAAATGTTCATAAATACTTTCAGAGTTTACTATTGTCTATACAGTTCAACTTCCTAAATATCTGGATTATATTTTAAACTCTGTAGAAAAGTGAACTACTATTTAGAACTATCTATAAACGTCTTTTTTATTACTCGAAATTTAAAGACAGTAATGTACATACTCAACTGGTGATTGTAAGGGTACGGACACATCGGAGATTCATGGATGTGTGTGGTGGAGGTCGGGGGTCGAGGTTTACATCGATGATGGGCAGAACGTACCGAAGATACCTTTCTTTCAGTGTACTTTGTGGCTTCTGAGGTGACTGACTTATGTACATAATAATAATAATATCGTATGGAATTTTTGCCAGGGATGTCCTTTCGGACAGGTCCCGCCGCCACTTGCATCTTTAACCCTGTTTCAAGTAACTACCCAGGCAACCAAATAACGTTTACAAAACGTTGAAAAAACGTCATATTTATCACCAAACCACGTCAGTTTATCATGTTTTTTCGACGTCGAAAGTCACGTGAATATGTCCCACCATAATTGACGTCATTTTTATCACCTTTTAAATACGTGATATCAAAAACGTAGTTTTTATGTCGTTTTTAGATTATGTTTCATTTTATGGTTGTAAAGATATACAATAATTTTATTCGTATGGGCATTGTTGGTATTGCAATTTTTCATTTAACCGTTTTAAATTTAGCCCATAGGCTAAAAGTAAAACCAAATTGGAAGACTCTAAAATGTATAGAATTTTCACTTTTTATATACATATACTTACTGTGTTAAAATTGAAACAACATATAAATTAATAAATAATTTATTGTTAATTTAATTGAACTCGATAACATATCCAAAACAAATTAAAACATAACGTCAAACAGTTTTCAAGAAGAATTATTGTATTAAACTTACTCACTTGAGAAAAACTAATGAAAATCTCTTAATTAACAAGTTTCTTCAACTAAATATCTAAATGAAGTCTTATTTTACCACACAAAGCACCTAAACAATAAATGAAACACTTCTTAATGGAAATTGTTTGAAGTCATAAGCATTAAGTCTTTAAGCTCCTCCCAATTTTGTGACGTCAAACTGTCAGACAAGGCTGTCTGAAATGAAAACGTGTTTTTAGGCGTATTTTAACGTCAATAATGTTACGTATTTAAAATCACCTACAAAAGACGTTTATACGACATAATATTCAAACACGTATATATATTCAACTAAAAACTGACGTTTCCTCGACGTTCTTGACGTCGCTTGATTGCCTGGGCAGTGTCGATGTACTAGCCCAGGGGGACCAACGGCTTAACATGTACTCTCCGAGGCACGGTGAACAGTTCGTATCATTTTTAGAAATGAAAGATGGATTGTCTGTTCCGGGGCTCGAACCCGGGCGCTCTGGCTTCTGAGGCCAGTATCATGCCGCTGCGCTACGGCTGTTCACACTTATGTACATGAGCAACAGTATTGACGACAGTAATTACATGTCTTGAAGTGAAAAGTGGTGGATCATTTGTAATTCTTCAAATCGCCAGTTTTCGGCTCATCCTTTAAATCAAAAAGGCAGTATCTGGAAGAATGCCATCACCTATTCAAAGAGCTTAAGAAACACCACTCAGACAGATTTTATGCTTTTAAGAGAATAAGTGTGGATAAATTTCAGCATATTTATGCTAATCTCCGGCGAATGTCACGTGGTTTAAAAACTACCAATTAAGTTGTAATTTACCAGGCAATCAATAGCTCTATCGCGATGTACAACAAACTATTTTGTTCTGGTATTGACACCGCTGTAAACCGCGATGATAGGTCGCGAGGGTAAACGGATGAAACATTCTTGGTATGTACGATCTGATAAGAAAACGAAGGTTTGTTTTGACATCGATGTAGCGATCTCGACCTTCACCGCGCACATCCATGTATCTTCGGTATGTTCGTACCCTAAGACTAAATCCGTGGTAGAAAATTTCCTACGTTAAATAGTTATATACAAGATATTTGCAAACTTATAAATTCCATTGAGAAAAACCATTTGACACTCTCTTACGTTACTAAAAGAAAATGGCAGTGGTGATGAATTTTGGGGGTAGGTGAAATAGTCTCGCTAATTTTTGCTTTATCGCAAAAAAGATTTATCAATTATTTTCTCAACTCTGTTTAAATGTCTGTTGGATGAAATGAGTTTTGACGAATGATGTTAAAATTAAAATTCAGTAAAAGTCTTCACGATTCCTTACTTATTATTCTTTTCAGTACACACGGTTATTTATGCCATCTCTACTTCTAATATGAGATCAAATTACGTTTTTTGACGCAATGTACAAACTATTAATTAATATGAAAACAAAATAGAACATTCTATAGCTTGAACTTCAAAAATTATTCTTGAATCAGCTATTGAAAAAACTTCTTTACAACAAAGAAATCTTTTGGTTAGTTGTGAAATAGCATTCCAGCTGCTTTTGTCCTGTTGTTAATTTATCCTCTCCCAATCCCTTGGCATTTCTGTATACCATTAAAAAATATTTATAAAAAATCGTCTCCCCCATATTATATACCTATAAATGCCTTGTAACAACTTATAAGTCCAGAAAGATCCTGTATATAACAACAACTATTACATCTGACTCTTATATTTATCACATTAAAAGCAATATGCTAATTTTTGAAACCTAAAAAAATATATTTATATAGATAGTTTTATCTACTGTTTCATATATGGATATTCGATATCTGTTAAAGGAACAAATGTTTCTTTGATAGCTTGTGGATTTCCCCATCTAAGGACGTAATGTGGACCACCAGCCTTATCGTTCGTACCTGAAAAATAATACTTTAGTTATTAAATCGTTGTTACTATAAAAATGAATTAATTTTTTTAACTATGAGGTTAGCCCGAAAAGTATCTGACCATGGTTCATATTGTCCTTTTCATGAGCATTTTTCAGTGCGTAACAAATGATAGGAAAAAGGGTAAGTCCGTGATAATACACATTTATGACATTTATTCTAACATGACATTTTAGTTAAGTCTGACAGTTGTCACATTTTATTTTCAATTTGGAATAATAATAAATCAAATGTGTTTCTTGCATTTATAAATGGTATTTTCTTTGATTTGTATAGTCTTATAAATTTTACAGATTATATTTGTAATATTATTATCTAATTAAAAAAAATTATTTTTTTTATTATGGCGCCATTTATTGACAACTAGAATAACTAGAATAAATGTTATAAATATCACCGATGGAATGTAATCACCGACGTGCGTTTTACTTTATCGTACTACATACGTAGTATGAGTATAATAAAGTTATAGGATCGTGCAAAAAATTTTTTTTCAGATTTCACTTATTTTCGACGTTTTGAGTCCCCCTGAGTCTAAAAAGCAAATAAAAAAAACATGTCGGAAGTATGTACGTACGTATGTACGTACGTACGTATGTCGCCATCGCCCAGTAAAAACTACTGGACCGATTTTGATGAAATTCGGTATGAGTAAGTTTAAGAGAATTTTGTCGAGAAACTAAGCTTTTAAAAAAACCTCTCAAAGGGGGGCCGAAATAGGGGGGTTATTTAGGGCCCATTTTTGCAAATTGTGACCGAAATGAATGAAATTCAACTCAAAGTAAGCTCATCGATAGGTAAATAAAAATACGGAATTTGACATTTCCAAATTCAAAATGGCGGCCAACATGGCCGACCGCCCACCTGACACATTTCCCTATCTATCTAAAAACTTGTTTAAGATAAGTTTAATTTGAAAAAGTCATTATATAGCCTAAAGTTAGGTCTATACGAAGGATGTTATCGTTTTTCAGAAAAAGTTACGGGTTGCCTATATTTAAGGGGTCAAATTTTGACATAAATTTGAACTAGATTTTCTCAAAAATGGCTCCAAGGAATTTTTTTATTTTTTGATATGTTTTTGATATCCTATCAGTAAATTGAATCACATTAGTCATATATCTTAACTCCCCATAGGAGGGGAGTTATGAATTTTTTATAAAAAAATATTGGAGTGCCCGTAACTTCGTTCTTAATAGAAACTCAAATTTGAAATTTTGCAGACATATATGGTACTTTATTATCTATTATCACAATAAATTTTACCAAAAATATGGCTTCCGGCTGAACCGGAAATGAATAAAAAATCTTAATTTTTTTAGATTTTAAATATTTTAACATATTTTGAAAGAATGCAAAATTATCTTTCCAATGACATAGAATTCATTGCTGTAGATTAAAACTTCGAAAAGTTACGGTAAATAGAAATTTTGCTATAATCTTATGTGTGTCCTCTCTCACGCGTTCATAGCAGAGCATTATTGTAGGGCAGTCAATGAGGGTATTTGGCTCCGAATTCCATCCTACTACATTGATGTACTTGATATTTTCACAGTAAGTAGGGAATAGCTCAAGAAACAAAATCTACCCTATATACTATGGCGCTTTTATCTTGGGGCGGTTCCCACTTCTTCAAGGGGGTGGAAAATTTGTTGGTCAAAATAAGCACGGAAGTGGCTAAAGAACCTATTTCTAAGCAAAAACGTCTATACTTTTTTTTTTGAGAACTCAATACTTTTTGAGTTATGCGTAGTTGAAAATTGGCCATTTTCATTGAAAAATGACACCTTTTCGGACGGATTTTTTGTGAATACCTTAAAAACTATGCATCGAACTAAAAACACTATATAAAACATTTTTTAGATTATAAATAATAAAGAGATTCGTTCCTTCGTAAATATTCTATTTATAATACAAAAAGAGATATGGTAGGTGAAAATAGTTTGTTTTTTGGTGCATGCTCAAATTGGTGTATTCAACTTGAAATAACAGAGGAACGGTAGGTTTTAGGTGTATAATGCTACCAACACCTTTTGTAGTGTTTGAAAAGGCCTTTAAAACGAGCACCGTTAAATGTCGGTTACTTACAAACTAAGCGAGATGTGGTGCAAAAAAATATATGACTAATGTACTTTAAGGAAAAATGAAAAGTATATACATTTACCTCCCCATCCACCATAATTTAAATGCATTGTTTTCCTTCTACAATACCTTTTAATATATATAGTGTTATTTCTACTTTTAAAAAGTTGAACGGGTTTAAAATGAATGGTTTTTGTAAAAAATGTGATCAAATTATAGAATGAAATTATGATGATTATAATAATAATTTTATATGATTTTCATGATTGTAATTTAACTATTTTTAAACCAAATTACCTGATAATCTAGCACCTCCAAATGGTTGTTGTCCAACAACGCTGCCAGTCGATTTGTCGTTAACATAAAAGTTTCCTGCAGTCATTTTCAGTTCTTCGACAGCACTCTTAAGGAATTTCCTACAAAAAATGAAAGGCTTTTATTAGTACGAAATATATATGTTCTGTAGTTACTATACTAAAATTACAAATTCTGCCGGTTAAGACGTCCAAATAATATAATAGTAACTCAACATAAAGAAAAAGAGAACTCTTGGTCAAAGTGGATCTAGAAAGAGTAAAGCTAAGAAAACCCTTTTGACTTGGTGACGTGAAAAACAGTGAGTGTGAAAGAGGCTACAGAGCGGCTTAGTGAACACGCTAAAAAGTGTTAAAATTATTACTTTAAATAGGTTATAAGCTAGACTGTTAAACAAATATTAATGGACGTAACTATAAATCAAAAGGTTAACTTTTAATAATTTAAGTTAAGTAGAAAATAAGTGCACAATATATAGGGTTTCCAGAACTTCAGATAATTTTAAGACAATTTAACCCAATTCACCTAGTCCGAAAATGCTTCCTAAGGGAGCTAGAGCTCTTTGAAGATGGCGTCATGGAATTAGATTTTCTTAAATATCTCTATAACGCTTCTATTTAGAAAAACGAAAACTGGTACGCTTATTTATCTTCCAGAGCTAAATCGATTCCATCAATTACGAATTTCTAGTACCGGTCATAGGCGCCCGTTTTGGGGAGGGCAACGGTTATTTTATTAAATTGTGAGGTCTTCTAATACTAACAGGTACTCTTGCTTTAAGTCGGTAGAATGCACAATTTTCTAAAAAAAAATCGATTTAAAAATTTTTCGTTTGTTGAATTTGAAAAAAAAAACTATTTAGAAAAACGAAAACTGGTACGTTTATTTTTTGTCCAGAGATAAATCGATTTCCTCAATTGAAAAAATCTAGTATCGGTCATATGCGTCCGTTTTGGGTAGGTTAACTGTTATTTTATCGCATAACTTTTTTGTCTTTAATTTTTAAGCATTTTCGACACTTAGTGATTAAATTATGAGGTATTCTAGTAATAAAAGTTACTCTTGCTTTAAGTCGGTAAAATACACCGTTTTTTTTTTCAAATTTTTTTCAAATTCAGAAACAGAAAAATTTTTAAATAGATTTTTCTATACTAAATTTACAATCAAGATGCAGTAGAAATAAACAAACCAAGACACGTTAAATGCTACTAGGAGCACTCCCGATTCCTAATTTACAATGTATATACATTGTAAATCCCAAATCATGATTTCCAAAGTTTATACATTGTAAATTATGATTCAGGAGTGCTCTAGTAGCATTTAACGTGTCTTGGTTTGTTTATTTCTACTGCATCTTGATTGTAAATTTAGTATAGAAAACGGTGCATCCTACATACTTGAAGTAAGAGTACCTTTTAGTACTAGAATATCTACCAATTTAATAATCCAGTATCAAAAATTCTTAAAAGTTAAAGATAAAAAAGTTATGCGATAAAAAAAACCGTTGCCTTACCCAAAACGGGCGCCTATGACCGGTACTAGAAATTCGTAATTGATGGAAACGAATTATTTCTGGAAGACAAATAAGCGTACCAGTTTTCGTTTTTCTAAAAATAAGCGTCCTGGAGATATTTAAGAAAAACCAATTCCAAGACGCCATCTTCAAAGAACTCTAGTTCCCTTATTTTCGGACTAGACGAATTGGGTTAAATTGTCTTAAAATTATCTGAAGAATCTCCAGTCTTCTTTTATCGGGAGAGTTTCTGGACACCATGTATGTTATCAGACTAATAATAAGAATATGTTTTATGGATTAAAAAAAATGTAAACTATTGCAATCAGAAAACTTTAATACACACAGCGGCAAAACTAACGGAACACCTTAAAAATTGGACATGTTAGATGTTTAGAATTTCCTAAACCTGTTGTCCGATTTGAGTGATTTTTTAGTATGTTATAGCCTTATTATTTAAGAAACTCGATGTGATATTGTTGCTAGACAGGTAAATGTCATTTTATACCGGGTGTAACAATCATACTGTGTTTGTTCCTTAAAGTTCGGATCACCTTGTGGAATATTCTAGCATATATAAAATATTGAAATTAAAACTCAACTGTAGCCTTATGGTATCTTAAGAGGAAACAGTAGCGATCAACAGGTAGCGAAAACGCGTTCCAAGATTGCGGCTGTAATTTTGAATATTTTTCGAGATATTTGGCACACGTATTCGTAATATAATAAAGAATGGCGGTACAGAGCCCAATTTGAAAAATATATTAATATGTGGAAATTACTCTGTAATTAAATAAGATATTAAAAAAACGAGCCTGTACCGCCATTAAGAAGAACAAAAAAATACTTTTTTTTCAAATAAACTTTTTTATCCGATGCCTAGATTTTGTGTCATTTTGGAACTACTAATGAAATAAAAAATTTTAGTAGTTCCAAAATGACACAAAATCTAGGCATCGGATAAAAAAGTTTATTTGAAGAAAGTGTATTTTTTGTTCTTCTTAATGGCGGTACAGGCTCGTTTTTTTAATATTGTATTTAATTACAGAGTAATTTCAAAAATTGGGCTCTGTACCGTCATTCTTTATTATATTACGAATACGTGTGCCAAATATCTCGAAAAAATATTCAAAATTACAGCCGCAATCTTGGAACGCGTTTTTGCTACCTGTTGATCGTTACTGTTTCCTCTTAACATTTTGTTTTTTGAAGTTATACTTCTTTACGCGCGATATGAGGGTGAATTTTTATATGTTAAAACCTACGATCCCGGCGCATGCGCATTATAACTTGTTCTGATTGGATGTTCAAATGACATGTCAAAAATTATTCAATATGTCGGCTGTGGCAAAGCTGTGGTTTGATTATTTATGGTTGTTGCGTTTTGAAATTTGTGTGAAAAGAAACAACAAACAAAAGTTAGTTAATAGTTATACTGCCTTTTTAAATAGTTTTCATATATATTTTTGGACTTTTGGACTATTTTGGACAAGGACTCATTCTAATTTGGTAAGTAGTTTTTATTATAATCATATTGTAATTATACATTTGGATTAGGTTGGAATAAATTTATTTTCTGAAGAATGGGGATTTTAGAGAGAAATCCGAAATTAGGTCCGATTTTTATTTTTAAATTATGATTTTTTGGCGTAGATTTATTTATCTAGTAGGTATGTAATGCTTTGATTTACATGCTTAATTTGATTACCAACAAAAGTTCTACTAATCTTCATCTAATATATTGTTTTCTTACTGTTTTGTTATATTTTAATATTTTCTTCCACAAAAATCAAACTACATAATTTGATTTAAATTCAGAATAACTGTCAAACAGTAAAACGTTCAGTTGACCTATTTTTCCACATGACAAATAATGAGTAATTGGATGAGTGAGTCTAGGCTTCGATTACGAATCAAAGCGTCCCCAAATTCGCGGGTTCGAATCCCGATGCAAGTTTTTATTTTTTTATGCATTTTATGATTGTAAGTATATTTATTATATAATTTTTTTTTCAGAAAATGCGTATTTAAAATTTTTGCCAACAATTATTATCGTTCAGAAATCATTTTTTCCTTGTGGCATTTTTCAATGTTTGTGTGCGTTTTATTCTTTTATTTTTTTTAATTTTTGATATTGTCTTAATAAAAATTTTTGGAAAGTAGTAAGTATTAAAATTAGTTTAATATTTAAATAAAACATTATCTTGCAACATTGTATGACATTGTCAGTTAAATTAAGACTCAATCTGAAACTGTATGTATCCCGAGAACCTCAGTACCTCCCCAGGCACCTCCTCCACCAGTACCTCACCAGGCAATCCTCGACACCTAATGGTAAAAGAGGCAACCGATTATGTATGTATGTATTTAAATAAAATATAAATAAACTGTTTAAAGTACATTATATCAATTTCGTTAAAATCACATAATATGTAATAGAAGTATAACTTCTTACGTGCGTACAAAGTACACAGACATTCTTTTTATTTAATTCGCTTATGTTCGATAATCAAAGAGATATACTTGTATAATACAAATGAGGTATGCTATTTGGTCTTGATCAACATCATTCCAAATCTCGAGAGCTACTCTTTCTACCTCTTGTAAGGTTCTAGGAGGTGGAAAACGCTGTCGTAGTCTTCTGGCAATTATATCACACAAATGTTCGATCGGGTTAAGATGTTTACTATGCGATGGCCAATTCAAAGTCCAAAGATTTACCTGTTGTAAATATCCGATTACAGTTTGTGAACGTGAGGTCTTGCATCATCGTGTATTGGCAAAAATTTTTTAACTAGCCGACAGCATGGTAGCTAAGTCCTTCGCTATGTAAGATCACTGCTTGAACACACTCATCGCAGATCAAATTCCCTGTAGCGCGTTCCATTTCCACCAAACAACAACAAAAAATACGGAATTGAAATTGAATTTTTTAATAATAACCTACGAATTTTCACAACAAACCAGACACTTTTTGACTGTTAATAATTTAACATCTATTAAATTGTTGATTTCTCATAGCCTACTTTAGGCTTTTCTATTAAACTAAACAGAAAATAAGGATTTATTGATGAAAAACATGGCTAGTTGTTAACGTACCCAACTTTTTTATTATCCAACATAAGCAAATGAATAAAAAAAAAATGTTAATAAAGCCTAGGGCTACAATTGAGTCTTAATTTCAATATTTTATGTGCTATAATATCCCACAGGGTGTTTGGAACTTTAAGGAAAAACCACAGTATGATTTTTATACCCAGTAGAAAATGACATTTACCTATCTACCGTAGGGCCGTAACTACCATTGGGGCAACCGGGGCAGTGCCCCGGGGCCCCCGGCCAAGAGGGGCCCCGCAGGGTCCCTCGTTTGGTTGGCCGTGCATAGATTTTAACGAGGAAAATAAAAATATGTATTTTAAAAGCCGATCCTAACGAAATAGTTTTAAATGACACAATTTTAAAAAGACCTTACAGATGCACCCTAGACCTCAACATAAAGTTAAGGAGGCTGAGCTAGGGCCCCCGAGACCATAACATAAAAATTTAAATTATTACCTAGGAAATTAGTTATTTTGGCGTAATAAAACATAAAATGGCATTGGAAGAGGAGGCCCGGGCTAAGCTGGGGCCCCCGAGACCTTTCGTAAGGATATAAATTGTTACTGAGAAAATTAGTCATTTTGGCGAAATAAAAACTAAAATGCAACCGGAATATGGGCCCCCCGTCCCAGCTATATTGTTTTAATCAATTCACCCCAGGCCACATATTGGTACGTGAAAGGAACCACATTGCAGCCGAACAATCTACTTGTAGCTCAATAAATGACCGTTTTGGAGTGTAATTTCCAGGGGCAACTCCGAATTGCATGAAAATTTGGATTAGGTTCTATTTACCCTCCACTTCAAAGTTGAATTTGTGCCGTTGGTTCCTTTTACTTGGGGGGTTCCCCTTGTCGGGGGGTGAAAACGCGTGTTTAAAATAAGGCCGGAAATGGATGGATTGACTTATTTTAAGCACCTTTTGTTCTATAAAGTTTTTTACGTAAGTCAATACTTTTCGAGTTATTCGCGATTTAAAATGTTGATTTTTCGACAAAAAAACTACGTTTTTAGACCGTTTTTTCCAAATAACTCAAAAAGTAGATATTTTATCGAAATAAATATTTTTAGCAAAAGTGTAGCCTTTAAAAAACGAAAAAATGGTGTACCAGTAAAGTCTACAAATTGAGCAGAAGCAAAGTTGTAGCTCATGAAAAATACGTTCTTATTCGTCTAATTCCAAATAGAATAATTCAACGCGAAATCACCGAAGAAAGAAGCGTTTTTCGGGAAAACCTTATTAACATTTTTAAAGTATCGAAAAAAAGATTATTATTTGTTTTTTACAAAAGTTTACATCAAACATAAGCGAGTTACACTGAAAAAAAGTTGACCCTTTTGTTTACTAAAAAAATCGTGAAAACCTCCGTCTATTTAGCACCCTAAATGAAATTAATCGTTTGGATTTACCATCTATTTTAACTGTAGATATGTGTATTGTTTATATGATTTGTAAGTTTGATTGGTTTGTAAGTGCTTATTTTTTAAAACATTTGGTTTTATAGTAAAAAAAATTTAATTTTTTCAAAATAACTTAAAAAGTATTAGTGATAAGAAAAATCTTAGAGAGTAAAAAAATGTAGGTTTTACTATTATAAATATGCTAGTTTCATTTAGTCCAGGTCCAGAAAGCCAGTGCGCATCCGCTAGGAAAAATATTCTAATTCGGATTTTTTGCACAATCTTACTCAAAAAGGACCCCTTTTAATAAATTTGCATGTTGCCAGGACCAAAAGGTGGTAAAAATTTTTTAAACGTTTTTTTTTGTTTTTTTCCTAAAATTATTATTTTTTGCATGGAAAAAAGTTTTTTTAGGTTTTTTGGATCATTCCAAACAGAAAAGGTCTTGATGCCTGGTTGAACCAACAGATCTTAAGTTCGAGATTAGCTAAGCTCTACTTATAAATAGGGCCTCCTTGAGTATCACTTACGTTGCACCATAATTTTAGATTCTTACCTTATTATCAATTATATCTATTATTATATTATGGTATTCTTATTGTAATATATTATAATTATATTATATTAATTCTTATGATATTCTCGACTTAAGCTTAAGATCTGTTGGTGGAACCGGGCATTAGTGACTTTTCTCTAAAAATGATAGTTTTTGACATATAAGCGGTTAAAAATTGAAAAATTGCGAAATCGGCCATTTTTAACCCTCAAAAACTATGTGGAAAACTGAAAATTTGAATGTTGCCAAGGTAGGCAGATATTTTTTAAACATCGATTGATGAAATCCCGAAGAGTTTTTTGCAATACAATATGCAAAACTCCTTTGTATTTTAATTGCTAATCAAGCGTGCGTAATTCAGCTTTTCACATAGTTTTTGAGGGTTAAAAATGGCCGAGTTCGCAATTTTTCAATTTTTAATCGCTTATATGTCAAAAACAATCATTTTTAGAGAAGAGTCACTAAAGACCTTTTCTCTTTGGAATGATCCAAAAAACCTAAAAAAAACTTTTTTCCATGCAAAAAAAAATAATTTTAGGAAAAAACAAAAAAAAAACGTTTAAAAAATTTTTGACCACCTTTTGTTCCTGGCAACATGCAAATTTGTTAAAAGGAGTCCTTTTTGAGTAAGATTGTGCAAAAAATCCTAATCAAAATATTTTTCCTAGCGGATGCGCAGTGGCTTTCTGGACTAATTTAGTTTCTCTGTAAGACAAAAATTAGTTAAGATATGGCTGTTCAAAATTTGCATACACTCGTGATTAGTGGCCCATTCAAGCTTTCTCAATTATAACCCTTTCAAAAATAAACACTTTAAACCGGTGAGACTGACAGATCATATAAAAAAATAGATAGGTAAGTAAATTGTTTGTAAAGCGGTAGCGATTAATTTCATTTGGGGAGCTAAACACGGCGAGATTTTCATGATTTTTTACAAAAAAAAAGAGGGCCAACTTTATTTTGAGCGTAACTCGCTTATTTGCTAAAACTTTTGTTACCAATTAAACAAAGCTTTTTATAAACACTTTAAAAAGTTTAAATGGGTTTTTCCCGAAAAGTGCTTAATTTTTCGGTGATTTCACCTTGAAATATTCGATTTGGAATTAGACGAATAAGAACGTAATTTTCATGAGCTACAACTTTGTTTTTATTTGATTGATAGACTTTACTGATACATCATTTTTTTGGGTTTTTTATAAGCTACACTTTTGCTGAGGATATTTTTTTCGATAAAATATTTACTTTTTGAATTATTTGCGAAAAACCGTCTGAAAACGTAGTTTTTTTTGTCAAGAAATCAACATTTTCAATGGCAAATAACTCGAAAAGTATTGACTTACGTAAAAAACTCTATAGAACATAAGTTGCTTAAAATCAGTCAATTTATCCATTTATGGTCTTATCTTGAATGTATGTTTTTTCACCCCCGAGAAGGGGTGACTGTCCCCCCCAAGTAAAAGACACCAACGGCACAATTTCAACTTTGAAGTGGAGGGTAAGTAGAACCTAAATCCAAATTTTCATGCAATTCGGAGTTGTCCCTGAAAATTACACGGTATCGCCGAATTTCCCGTTCATTTACTGGGCTATTGCATAAAACAGATAAGCTGGTATGTACTTGCCAAATTGTTTAACTTACAATAAGGTGTTTTCAAAATTTTTTGTATTGGTCAACTAAAATAGCAATATGTAGGTACAAGAAACTTCAGTCATGAAATGCATTAAAATGAGTTTTCAAGGGGTTAAATATCAAGCATTTTTCCGGACCCCCCCATTCCACTTTAGGATAAACTCCAGACCCCACGGTAGGGGCCCCTAGATCACGTTTGCCCCGGGGCCCCCAACATCGTAGTTACGGCCCTGATCTACCGTCAATATTATCACATCGATTTTCTTAAATAATGAGGTTATAACATACTAAAAAATCACTCAAATCGGACAACAGGTTTGTCGCTTTTTGTATTTGGATTATATAGATACAAGAAAAACTTATGCATAATATCCTGGCTAATAAAGATAAGTCTAAAAAATTATTTGATTTTAATTCATTAGAACCCTTTAGCAATGCGGTGAATAAGGTTAAAGATAGGCATGATGATTTCCAACCTCTGATAGTAGGGGAGTGCAATTAGAACGAAAACATGCATTGTTTCGCAAAAATTTAAACAAGCTTATATTTTTCTAAAACTTTTTTGTTAGTTTATATACATGTTAAAGTAAAAAGTTCTACTCGCAGATTTGGCCGTTAATTGTTTAAACAATAACAATTGTTTTGTATAAATAATTTTAAAAATATCGTTAAATTCATCATTTTACTTTGATCAAATATGTTTCTATTTTGTTTTTGATTATGCTGAATCCGCATATGGCATTGCAAGTTGAAAATTCTTATACAGAAGCTCTTATACAGTGGGTCTGCGTAGCTAGGAACCACATAGAAAACTTTTTTATTATCAAAATCCACGAGGAAAATAAACTTCCTGTAGCTGGCTGTATACCATAAATCACAAAAATACCAAGTTTCTTGTAAAAGGTATATATTAAAATACCCTAAATAAGGGTCACAATACAAAACGTTTTCGGATTAAGGAATCCATCATCAGTGTTTAAAAGCCGTAAAATTAAGTATAACCTAATTAAATGAGATAAAAGTTAAAATTGACAGAGGTTTTCAAGAACAAGAGGCCATACTTACAAAATTTGCATGCCTGAGCCACCAAAATGTATAGGGTAAAAACCCTTTAAATGTAAATAATAAATATATTTTACATATTTATATAAAATTCATCGGATGTTATAGATAAACCTGGATGTTACCCAGGGCAACACAGACTCTCCCCACGTGGTTGGAACTTTTTTTTTTTGGAGAAAACCTCACATATTGGATTTCAATGGCCAACTGACAAGTGAATTCAAGAGCAACCCAAAATGACATCAAGAACTGTCAATGTAACCTAGTTGTAATATTACTTCAGCCACAACGTTAAAGATTAATTTAAATGTTTTAAGATAAAAAACAGTATCAAATTTACAAATAATAAAAATAAAAGATGTTCACAAAATATGAAAGATTTTTTTCCTTAAAATAATGCATTAATTAAGTATTCAAAATAGGGAAATAAAATGTTTACGTTACAGGAAGTTATTGGTATTGTTGACTGCATAACTTCCTGTAACGTAAACATTTCATTTCCCTATTTTGAATACTTAATTAATGCATTATTTTAAGGAAAAAAATCTTTCATATTTTGTGAACATCTTTTATTTTTATTATTTGTAAATTTGATACTGTTTTTTATCTTAAAACATTTAAATTAATCTTTAACGTTGTGGCTGAAGTAATATTACAACTAGGTTACATTGACAGTTCTTGATGTCATTTTGGGTTGCTCTTGAATTCACTTGTCAGTTGGCCATTGAAATCCAATATGTGAGGTTTTCTCCAAAAAAAAAAAGTTCCAACCACGTGGGGAGAGTCTGTGTTGCCCTGGGTAACATCCAGGTTTATCTATAACATCCGATGAATTTTATATAAATATGTAAAATATCTTTATTATTTACATTTAAAGGGTTTTTACCCTATACATTTTGGTGGCTCAGGCATGCAAATTTTGTAAGTATGGCCTCTTGTATTTGAAAACCTCTGTCAATTTTAACTTTTATCTCATTTAATTAGGTTATACTTAATTTTAGGCCTTTTAAACACTGATGATGGATTCCTTAATCCGAAAACGTTTTGTATTGTGACCCTTATTTAGGGTATTTTAATATATACCTTTTACAAGAAACTTGGTATTTTTTTTTATTATCAATTTTACGAAAAAAAGTTATTCTTAATAAAATGTTCTGGATAGTCAAAAATCTAAAACTCAACCATCAGATATCAAATTTTATCAATTTTATACGAGTTATGTCAAAAATATGAATTTCGTTAAAGAGTAAAGTACCTTTATATTCCAGAATATCAAAAAATGATATTATGAAAAGTTGTTTGAAATTAGAAACTATGTCAAAGTATACAACTACATCATTCTAATCGAAAAAAAAAAAAATTCAATTTCTCAAATTACGGATACTCATCATCATTTTATTACAATTATGATAACTATTTTATTATCACATTTACGAAAAAAAAGTTATTCTTCATAAAATGCTCTCCCTGGTCTAAAATCTAAGATACAATCATCAGATATCAAACTTTTTTAATTTTATACGAGGTATGTAAAAAATATGAATTTTCCTTAAGAGTTAAGTGCCTTTATTATTCACAATATTTTAATTAGAAGGATGTAATTTAATACTTAAACAAATTTTTTAATTCCAAACAACTTTTTTTAATAACAATTTTCGATATTGTGAAATGTAAAGGTACTCTTGAGTGAAATTCATATTTTTTGACATACATCGTATAACATATTTGATGATTGCATCTTAGATTATATACGATTCAGAGTATTTTATAAAGAATAACTTTTTTCGTAAAACTGATAATAAAAAAGTTATCAATAGGTTCCAAGTTACGCAGAGATACTGTATAAGAGCTAAAAAAAACTTTTTTTGCTGAACATTTATTATTGTTGAAGCTTATTATTAAATGTATTTTAGATAAGTTTTACAGAAAAAAGTTTTGATCACTTTGTATAAACATTTTTTTAGATGGTAATTTTCGGTTTTTCTATTACATTTTTGTTATCTTTCTTAATTTTCTTAAAAAGAAATAGTTTATTTTATTTCTAAGGTAAAATAATTTAGTGCATTTTAAGGATTACATCCTAAACTTTAAAAAAGCACTTATAAAACTGTAATAGATCTATTCAAACTTGAGTAATACCGTCTTAAAGTGGTGTTAATTCTATAAAACTACGAAGATTTCAAAAATTACATTTTTTGAGACGTCGTCATATCATTTGAATTAAATTTTTGAGATTTTTTTTACTTACTTAAGCCGTCCTCTTGTACCTTACGGTGTCGAGGTTTTTTTTTAATGAAACATCATTTAGTAAGATGCTTAAAAGGTAAGTTGTGTAAAATTAAGAGTTTTGTAAGAAAAATTGTATGTTACACATTTTTAAATCATTTTTAAATAAAATTTATGTAAGGATCACTTTCCGCCCACACCGTACTTATGCCCTTACATTTTATTTCTTTTTATTATAACCATAAGATAGCTTAATTATTCTTCTTTCTAAGTTCAATTTGTAAAATTTCATTTGATCCATTAGTTAAAGAATTACATTAAAATAACTCAACCGTAAACTTCGCCGTACGCTAGTTTACAGTGCGCCAATGTTTGTGAGAAGGGTGACTTTAGCGTTATAAATAAAAAATTATAGAAAATACAGATTTAATTTTAGAAAATTCTTTATGTAAGGTTTTTTTTGTAAAATTTTCTGACGTTTTCAATGGTCAAGTCAGTTTTTTTCTAAAATTTATATTTTCGGAGTTATTTAAAAAAACATCTAATTTCGTAGTTCATTTGTTTAATAAAAAATGAAGCACCCACTTCTCGAGTAGAACTTTTTGATATGTTGTTTATTAAACATTTCTTAATGAAATTACAAAAAGTAAAGAAGAAGTAAATGTACTTTATAATGCAAGCATATCTTCATGATGGAACCTTTTCTTGTTTCTCTTTCGAAAATCTGGAACAAACTTTATAACCACTCAGTGCATGTTTTTGATCAAAACTTCTTGGCACAAACCAAATGAAAGGTCGATATGCAATCGAATTGTATGGCTGTCCTAAATGATTTTAAAACAGGAATTTTCCAATATTTGTAATTTTAATGTAAAACCAAATGTGCTTAAAGTTCATACCAAACTCTTCTTTCAGAGAGTCATTAATTTTGACGTCATAATATAGGATTTTAAGAATATCAGAATGTGTTCAGAATATTAATATTTATATAAATATCAATATTTATATAAATATTTGCCAGAATATTAATATTTAAAATACTTTAGTGGAACAATAAATGAATATAAAATAAAATTTCACTATACAATGTCCGAATATACCAATGACATAAAATATATTTTATATTTACGTCGTTGAAAAATACTAACCTGGAATTACAATTTCCATTTTACACGTTGCCATTGTGAAACTACTCCCACGATCGATTACTTTTGTGTCAAAATCATTGATTGGTTATCTATTTAGAGTATTGTACACACATCTATAAGTATAAGTCGCTTTAATATGCAAATACCCGTCAACGAATAAATAATTTTCTAAGTTCTATGTATAATAAATATAGATGTACATTTTTTCTGTCAATTCCAACTCAAATGCGTTAGAGAGACTTCGATAATCTATACGCTTTGAAAGAAGGGTTTGGTATGAACTATACAATGTATTTGGGACTAAAAATACTGCGTGTGCATCAAAAATAATTATTAAGTTAAACTATGTTGAACTTACTCATCTTGGGCAAAAATAGCTCCTGTGAGGGCAAAGGATGTTGATGATTCTATTAGGTTGAGGGTGTCTTTCACTTTGTCATCTTTGTACACATATACAGTGAGAACGGGCCCAAAGATTTCTTCTACCATCAATTTGTCCTTAGGATCCTTGCTCTGGATAATCGTGGGCTCAATGTAATAGCCAACACTAAAAAATAAAAAAATAATGAATTTGGGATACTTAATAATAGACAAATGCAGATAAAGGTTATATTTTCTAATGATAGGTGTTTTGCCATACCATACCTACCTATCATCGCATTTACCTCCAGCAACGATTTCTGTATTAGATGACTTCTTACCATGTTCTATGTAACCTTTAATCCTGTTGAAAGCCTTATCATCGATAACAGCTGAGGTAAAGCTAGCAGGATCCGTTGGATCGCCAATTTTTAGTTGATTTCTTTTTTCGATCAGTCCTTCCTTAATCTAAAACGTTAAAAGTTTTGAAAAAGTATATAGTGAAGATCACTGATATAAATATCAGCATTGACATGTAATATGGTGAAAGCTCTTCAAATACTATCACTTAAACTGAACTCTCCTCAAAAGTGTATGTAATGATTTCATTTAGTCTCACTATTTTTGTCTAGCTTAGCAAGGTTCAAGAACACTGTAGAAAAATGGGATGTAGTGAATAGTTAGATTAAACATTATAGTCGACTTTTTAAACACAGTGTATAAAACGGGACACATGCCGAAACAATGGTTACTCTCCACTTTTTTGCTTTATCCCTAAAAATACAAAGACTGCAGTGAATTCAGAACAATATGCCATGTTCTCATATTATTCTTGAAAATAATACACGGTCGTATAAATACAAAACCGGAAGAAGGAATATATTGATAGTCAGTTTGGGTTTAGAAACGGACTAAGAACCAGAGAAACGTTATTTGCTTTTAATGTGATAGCTCAAAGATGCTTGGTTATAAATATGGATGTTCAATTTTGTTACGTTGATTTTGAAAAAGCATTTGACAAAATCAGACATAAAAGTTAGTCCAAATTCTAAAGACAAAAAAAATAGACACGAATAATAACAAACCTTTACTGGAATCAAAGAGCACAAACTGTAATACAGTTGAGTCCGCGAATCTTTACCCGTGCGTCATCATTTAAAGCATACGAAATAAGTCGATGATAAGTCGGAAATTTAAATTTACTAAACGCAACAGCAAGTGACAGTAGTGACTTGCTGTTGCGTTTAGTAAATTTCAATTTACGACTTATCATCTACTTATTTCGTAAGCTTTAAATGATGACGCACGGGTAAAGATTCCCGGACTCAACTGTAGATAAGGAACCCAGTTCAGAAATTGAAATACGAGAGGAGTTAGGGAGGGATGTATTGTCTCCATGTATGTCTCCATTACTTTTCAATGTATATAGTGAATCCATTTTTGAAGAAGTTTTACTATCTGAAAGGGAAGATATTATGGACCCAGAAGAAAACAAACATGGAAGTATTATGAGATGGAAGTATTGATGGACAAAGAATATGAAATAATAAACACAACAAAAATAAGAAAGTTACAATATCTGGGACACATAATGAGGGGACAGCGATATGAAATGCTAAGACTGATAATCATCATCATCATCATCAGCCCGTAGTCGTCCACTGCTGAACATAGGCCTCCTCGAAAAACTTCCATTCAGATATATCCTGCGCTGCTGCAATCCAGTTGGTACAAATCCTCTCTATGTCGTCAGTCCATCTTGTGGGTGGTCTTCCCGGGTTTCGTCTATCCGCTCTCGGTCTCCATTCCAAGATTTTTTTGGTCCACCTATCATCTCTCATTCTAGCGACGTGTCCTGCCCACTTCCATTTAATTTTGGCTATGTGTTTTATTATGTCTTCTACACCACTTCTTCTACGAATTTCTTCGTTTCTTACCCTATCTCTTAAAGTTATGCCCAACAATGATCTTTCCATTCTACGTTGCGTCACTTGTAGTTTTCGTGCAGATTTCCTTGTTAGGTTAAGTGTCTTTGCGTCATATGTAAGAACAGGCAGGACACATTGATTAAAGGCTCTTCTTTTTAAGCTGATAGGTATATCATCTTTAAAAATATCACGTAGTCTTCCATATACTGCCCATCCCAGCTATTCTTCTTAGCAGCTCAGCAGTTTGATTGTCTCTGCTAATTTTTACCGTATGTCCAAGGTATATGGCTCGGAACTAAATTCGTCATCATTTTGGTCTTTTGGTAATTAATATTTAGACCTACTTTACGTGCTGCATCGCGGAGTTAATTCAACATATCATTGGCAGTTTTTAGGTCATCTGAAATCAGAACAATATCATCTGCGAATCGTAGATGACTGAGCATCTCACCATCGATATTTATTCCTTTATTTTCCCATTCCAGTGATTTCAAAGCATGTTCAAGTACAGTAATGAACAACTTAGGCGACATAGTATCTCCCTGTCGAATACCTCTCCTGATATATATCTTATTGGTAGGACCGTGCAGATTTATAGTTGTTGTAGCATTTCTGTATATATTTTCTATAATATTGGTGTACCTATGATCA
Source organism: Diabrotica virgifera virgifera (assembly GCF_917563875.1). Classification (NCBI taxonomy): domain Eukaryota; kingdom Metazoa; phylum Arthropoda; class Insecta; order Coleoptera; family Chrysomelidae; genus Diabrotica; species Diabrotica virgifera. The sequence goes on along the minus strand of NC_065449.1, from coordinate 171,003,393 downwards.
ATTCGACACTTCCAATGCCTTAAGTAGTGCGGGTAATTCGATAGTATCAAACGCTTTATGGAAGTCTATAAACGTTAGAACTAGAGGTCTGTTGTATTCAACTGATTTTTCAATCAAGACTTTGATGCACTGTAGGTGGTCATTTGTACCGTAGTTGGGGCGAAAACCAGCCTGTTCTTTTGGTTGGTACAGCTCAAATTTTGCTTCCAATCGATTGGTTATTATTCTGGTGTACAGTTTGTATAAATGGTTGAGTAGAGAAATTGGCCTGTAATTCTCTAGGTTCATGTTGTCACCCTTTTTATGCATAATAATTGTAATTGAGTTATTCCAAGCTATAGGAATTTTTTGACTATACAAGCAGAGATTGAAGAGGTTTTGTATTTTTTTCAGAAGAGAAGTTCCGCCAAGTTGTATAGCTTCTGTAACTATTCCATCATCTCCCGGAGCCTTGTTGTTTTTCATTTTTTGGAGTGGATATTGTATCTCATCTTGAGTAATTTCTGGAATATCCTCAGATCCCTGGTTTTGTACCTTGTGTCTATTTTCTGGATTTATGACATTGTTAACTTGGTTTGTGTATAATATAGTGTAGAACTCTTCGACTATTCCTAGTATTTTCTGTCTGTCTCTTGTTATCTCACCATTTTTATCCCTAAGCTGGAAAATTTATTTTCTACTTGTCGTCATTTTTCGTCTCGTTACCTTCATGCTCCGGTTTTGCTCTATAGTCTGTACTATTTTTTCATGTTTACATTTCCTAATATCTCTTCTCACAGCTTTTGATATGTCTTTATTGAGTGCCCTAATGGTTTGTGGATCAATGTCCCTTTCACTTTTTAACTGTCTTCTTTCTGTTATTTTGTGTTGTGTTTCTAAAGTGATCTTTTCATCTCGTTTGGTCTTTGGGCAAAAACGTGCTTGTGCCAGTTTAAGTGTATCAACTATTTGTTTGTTCAACTCATCGACATCGTTTGATATTATGGTGTGATCAAGAGTGTTATTAATGTAGTCTCCAAATGCTTTTTCGTCTTGTGGGCGTGTCCAGTGAAAGTATTTCTTTTTTAATATATGGCTTCTATCTAAATGAGTTGGTATGTCAGTGGTAGCTCTAACCATCCTATGGTCAGTGTTTGTCGAGAATCTATTAAGAACGGTCACATCTTTAAATACATATTTTTTATCTGTAATAAAGTAATCTATTTCGATGCGGGTATTGCCGTCTGGGCTCCTCCATGTCCAGCGTCTGTGTAGCTTTTTGTAGAAAAAGCTATTCATTTGATAAAGATTATTCTCTAGTAGAAATGACAAAAGCATTTCACCTCTCTCATTTCTACCCGGACTTCCGAAATTTCCCAGAGATATTTCCGATGCATCTAACTGTGTTCCCATTTTTGCGTTGAAATCACCACCCATGACAGTGTAGTGAGCATTATTCTCTCTTATGGCTTCTAATATATCTTCGTAAAATTGTTCTACCTCTTCGTCACGATGGGTTGATGTTGGTGCATAGACTTGTATGATTTTTTATTTAACTGTATATTTATATAAATTACTCTCTCAGATATTGCTTTTACTAACACCACATTTTTGGAGAGTTTCTTGTGTATTATGATGCCTACTCCTCCTACAGAGATGTGTTCACTTGCCATATAATACAGTAGATGACCAGAGTTTAGTGTTTCGAGAGACTCTCCTCGTCTTCTTACCTCACTGAGTCCGACTACGTCCCATTTAATGTTCTGTAGTTCGTTTTCTAATTCCAGTAATCTGTCTTCCGACATCAGGGATCTAACGTTAAGCGTTGCAACTTTCATCGTAAATCGCTTTGTGTTTTTCTCAGGTTGTGTCAGAACTTTGTCCCCCCCAGAATCCGTGGGACAGACTGATAGATCAGTGTGAGACTCTGGGTTTTGAACCCTACTCACCTGGGGTAATCTTCCTTTATTATCTGACATTTCATTTTTCGAGGGAAAATGGCAATTTAAAACGCCGCGCTTGCCATGCGTGTTGGCGAGTTTAAGAGGAAAGAATTATAATACAGTGATAGATACTGATAATACAGTGAAATATAACAGGACGAAGGAGTATAGGAGGAAGGAGAGTGTCATGCTTGACAAATTTATGGGACTAGTTTAATCCATTTCCAAAGAACTCTTCAGAGTAGAGGTAGATAGAGTAAAGATAGTGATGATATCTAAGCTCCGATTGGGAGGCGGCACTTAAATAAGAATAGAATGGTTTATGAAAATAGCCAATAAATACCAGGTAAGTACAATAGTAAACTATAAGAATATCGACAGCAATAACGGACACAGATCGAATACAAGCTAGGTACTTATCAAAAAGCAATTAGCAGAAAATTTATCGTTCATTAAGTAGATATAAATAAAAGTTTATTTATATATAAGTTAAGTTTTTTGTGAAAGTGGTACATACAAGTAAGTGATATACGGCATATTATCTAATTTTCACGTAATTATTTGAAACAATAAATATTTTTTATTGTATTATAATACGGTCTATACTGATAAGAACTGGAGTCGGTTACCAATAGGGGGACAGGGCCACACTGCCGCACTCACTCTTGCAAGTGATACCTGTTCTTCTAAAATGATCTCCACCGAAGCAAGCATGGATCAACAATCTCAACACAACATAAATATTCACCGAAAAGCTACTCACAGGTGAAAAATCAATTCAAATTCCCTTCAAGAGACCAGGCACTAGTCTTCAGTGCAATCGAAAATACTCCACTTCATGACTACCTAATCCCTCTTCGTAACATTATTCAACCTAAAAACATCATTTTCGCCTCCCGCCTTTCCAATAGTCCTGTCGCCAGGGGGGGGGGTACAACGGCCTCCTTAATTCAGATGGACTTACCCAAGTTTTTTTTATGTATTTTGACCCGTAGAACACGAATTTTTTGGGTAACAGTTGATCCGGGTGTCGATAAGTTTGTTATAAACAAAGAACTTGAGGAATTACATAACAGCGATTTTTCGCAAAACCAAACATTTTTTTGTATTTTTTGGGTGATTGTCAGCAAAAAATGGTCCTACAAATTTTTTCGTAGGATGTATAGTTTTAGAGATAAACGCGGTTGAACTTTCAAAAAATCGAAAAAGTGCAATTTTTGAACCCGAATAACTTTTGATTAAAAAATAAAATAGCAATTCTGCTTACTGCATTTGAAAGTTCAAGTCAAATTCTATCGGTTTTGATTATTTGCATTGCTAAAAATTAAGTTTTTATTTGTTAAACAAAGCCATAAACACATAGTGTTTCTCATGCCCAATGCATGCGTTTTAATGTACGTAATCTACGTAGAAATTTTGTGTATGCGCGCCTACTCGTTCGATTTCAAATGGGAAATGCATTGAAAACATCATTCAATCACTATGTGTTTATAGCTTTGTTAAACAATAAAAAAATTAATTTTTAGCAATGAAAGTAATCAAAACCGATAGAATTTGACTGAACTTTCAAATGCGGTAAGCAGAATTGCTATTTTATTTTTCAATCAAAAGTTATTCGGGTTCAAAAATTGCAATTTTTCAATTTTTTGAAAGTTCAAACGCGTTTATGTCGAAAACTATGCATCCTACGAAAATACTTGTAAAAACGTTTTTTGCTTAGAATGACCCAAAAAATACAAAACAATGTTTTGTTTTGCGAAAAATCGCTGTTATGTGATTCCTCAAGTTCTTTGTTTATAACAATCTTATCGACATCCGGATCGACTGTTACCCAAAAAATTCTTATTCTACGGGTCAAAATACATAAAAAAACTTGGGTAAGTCCATCTGAATTAACGAGGTCGTTGTACCCCCACTGGCGACAGGACTACAACAACCGGGTTTGCGAATAAAAATATCCTAGATCAGTTTTTAGATAACTATGGCAAAATCACTATCCGAGGAGAACTTTTAAAGGCTAGAAGACTTATAACACCAGCCGAACGAATTGTCATGTCAAATGTATCCCCGACCATTCCACACCTTGAAAAAGAATTGCTAAAAATCGGTCTACATCTTGTATCTCCCATAAAATTTCTAAAAATCGGCGCAAATCTTTCCGAGTACAGCCATATCCTAAGCTTTCGACGGCAAGTATATGTTAGCCCTCACAATTTAACCATCCCAAGCGCCATAACAATAACATTCGAAAATACAAACCAAACAATATTCTTTTCTCAAGATGGAAACGTCTGTTTCAAATGCAAAAAACCAGGACATATGGCAGCAGCCTGCACCGAACCTACAAATATATCTACGACACAACAAACTCCACTAAGCTCTACAGCTTCAAATACTACAACTGTAGCTGATTCGGCTGCACAAACAACAACAGCATCGATTCCTACGCCAACCCTTACCAGTACGACTAACCAACCTGAAACGTCCCAATTTAATCAAGCTCCAACCACATCATCACACCAAGGTACCTTTTCAGAACATACTGAGTCAAAATTACCAAACGTAAATACAGAAGTAACCGAAAACAAAGACACTCATTTAAAACGCTCTATCAGTGAAGTCGCCTCTCCAGAAACCGACAATACACTTCAAGAAAACCCATTTACAGTACCAAAATCTACAGCAACTCGAAAGAAGCCAAAGACATCTAAACTTGAAGAAACGCATTCGAATGTATCCATTTTCTCCATGATAAAGCCTGCCAAAACCTTCATCGATAATCACGAACCATTATTTCAGCTAAACAGTGATCAATTAGTCCTCCTCCTAGAAAACAGCTGGCTTATAGAACCCCATAATCCCAATCATTGACTTCACTTCTGATTTTAGAGGTCTCAGTGACATGTTAAAGGAAATCCGTCCCTACTTAAAAGAAAGATCGATAAAAACAAGGCTAACTTGAATAAAAAAATACTTGCTCATCTTGGAGAGGTGGGCTCCGGGGCCTGATTCTAATTCATTTCGACAGTCGCAATTTCATTTCGACACCGCCATGACAGCCGGAGATTCTTGGGGATATTAACCTTATCATGTTGAGACTGCTCAGAATTTGGGTTGGCGCTTCGGTTTCTTGGATTTTGTTGATAGTCTGGGAAAATTATCGAAAAAATACCATTTTTGGGAAAAATTATTTACCAGCTATTTTATTGCTAAAATCGAATCTTAAGATTGCATATATTAGTAATATGGGGTATGACAAGTCCGCAGAAAGTGTGTTATTTTATTTATAAACAAATTAGCACTCCTAAATCTTCTTTTTTTTTCAATTAGTGGTCTGTAACTCCTATAATTTTTCCTTTGAGCCAAAAACACTCAAATAAAAATTCACCGTAATTTAGTTCTGCACAGTTATTTTTTTTCCGATTTCCTTCAACAAAAATTTTACTCAGAAAATCCGAGTTTTCCCAAAAAATCTGCCATTTTCAATTAAAATTTTAGGGAAGTACCTAATTATTTATCAATAATTAAATAATTGAAGACATGGAAGATTTATTATAGTAGATTATACAGAGGGGCTAAATTATGGAATAAATTCATTTCTTTAAAACGGACGATTTTGGAGCAAAATCCCGAAAGAGGTCGATTTTTATTTTTAAATTACAATTTTTTGGCATATATTTCATACTAGTGACGTCATCCATCTGAGCGTGATGACGTAATCGATAATTTTGTTAATGGGAATAGGGGTCGTGTGGTAGGTCATTTGAAAGGGCGTTTAATTCTCTATTCAGTAATATAAACATTAATATCATTAGGTATTTATACAGGGTTGCCAAAAAAATTTTGAATTAAATTAATTGGCGCAAAAAGAAGAATGTATGTAATTTATTTAACTCAAAATACATTGTACTGCTGTCAGAAAATAGAAAAAAAGGTTTATTTCACAAATAAACATTTCTTTTCGCTTAAATTAAATCACAAACAGCCTCCCTCCTACCTATTGGCAGTTTGAACTTTTAATTTAAGCTAAAAGCAATGTTTATTTGCAAAATAAACATTTTTTTCTATTTTCTGACAGCAATAGAATGTATTTTGAGTTAAATAAATTACATGCATTCTTCTTCTTGCGTCAATTAATTTAATTCAAAATTTTTTTTGGCCTCCCTGTATAAATAATGATATTAATGTTTATAATAAATACTGAATAGAGCATTGAACGCCTTTGTAAATGAGCTACAACACGAACCCATATTCCTATTTAAAAAAATAATTACGTCATCACGCTCGGATGGATGACGTCACTAGTTTGAAATATATGCCAAGAAATTTAATTTAAAAATAAAAATCGACCTGTTTCGGGATTTTTCTCTAAAATCGTCCATTTTAGAGAAAATGAATTTATTCCATAATTTAGCCCCTCTCTGTATATCAGGAGACCGGCGACAATCTAACCAATAGTTTAGCAATAATTAAAATGTTAATTAAAAAATTTCGGTCGAAATAATAACCAGAAAGATTATGATACACCAGAATAACTATGATTTTCATATAAAAAAGCACTATACCTATTCAACGTACCTTACAGGATTGAAATTGGACCATTTGAGCGGTCTCAGGAATGTTATAAAGAAACAATTTTTTGGCTTATAAACAAATAGAACCCCTCAGAAAATATTAGATTAAATTAAGTCAACGCTGTTGAAAAGAGCACGGCTTCTGTGTCCTTTTCGAAGAAAAACAAATTGAATTGCGAGGAGTGATTCCAGGTATAACCGGTCAAATTTGACCGGCATTTGCGACAGAGTTATAAACAACAGGATTTTAATCTTTGAACCATTAGATACCTTTTAATTCCGGTCCTCTTTGTACATACAAATTTTCATATCTTCAAGACACTCATAACAAAAAAGATTTATGTCACTGTCACCAAATTATTTAATTATTGATAAATAATTACTTCCCTCAAATTTTAGTTGAAAATTAAAGATTTTGTTTGGAAAACCCGAATTTTCCGAAGAAAATTTCCGTCGAAGGAAATTGGAATAAATTATCAATGTGCAGAATTAAATTACTGTCAATTTTTATGTGAGTGTTTTGGTTTAAAGTTAAAATTTTCGGAGTTATAGAGCAATAATAAAAAAAAGATTTCGGAGTGCTAATTTGTTTATAAACAAAATAGTACACTTTCTGTGGACTTTGCACAGCTATATTACTAATATAGGAAATCTTAAGATTTGATTTTAGCATGTCCAGCAATAAAATAGCTGGTAATTAATTTTCCTTGTTTTTTACTAATTTTCCCAGATTATTACCTCACATCTTTCATTGAGTTGATGATTCATGTTGTGGACATTCTCAATTATTATATTTCTAATTTAATACTATTCTATCTAATTCCTCAAAACAAGCAAATTTCAATTAAACCCAGCTATATTATAATACCTTTTGATTTAGTTTTCCTCGCAAGAAATAAACAAAACACATCTAAACTAAACCTAACCTCGCTTTTGGCCATTCATTCATCTCCGTGTCAAATAATTTCGACAGTCGCCATATTGAAAGCGACTTGTTTTTGGTCGAAATTTGATTTAGAATCAGGGCCCCGGTATAGAAAGTGATGCATCACAGTCATCATAGACCAGCAGCTGGTTTCTATCCATTGTTATATTCTTTTTTTTTACATTCAACTCGTCCAGTGAAGGTATTGGTTGTGCATTTGTAACTCCAACGTCTACTTTTCAATTTAAACTACCGCCTAGTTCAAGCGTTTTCACCGCTGAACTATTAGCTCTGTATTGCGCCCTAAAACATGCAAACCTTTCAAATATTTCAAAGCCTCTGTTTCTCACCGACTCGTTCAGCTCCCTTCTCGCAATCCAGCATCTGTATCCTGAAAGTCCTTTAGAGAAACTAATAAAACTTGAACTACAAATTGCTCAAGAGAACAACACAACTCCGAAATTTATATGGATCCCATCACATAGGAATTATCGGCAATGATGAGGCAGACAGAAGTTCTAGTAATACAGCAACAAGTGCGAAATCCGAATTAGTGCGCGAGTGTGTATCTAAAGATCTCAAAACGTTTTTTAAACAAAAAGTGATCGGTCAGTGGCAACGCGAATGGTTTCTATCGCAATCTAAACTAAAATCGGTGAAACCAGATACACGACAGTGGAAAACAAGTGTTAGTTCGAGGTTTATTCAAACGGTTCTAACGCGCCTACGTATAGGGCACACCAAGATTACACACTCATATTTACTTTCGGGAAGTGAACGTCCCATGTGCGACTTATGTGCTACGCCTCTTACCGTCACCCATCTGTTAATTGAGTGTCCAAAATATCAAAGTGAACATTCAATGAACAATCTACCAAACACTCTACCAGCTTTATTAGGAGAAAACTGTCCAGTAAAATACTTACTATCTAATTTCAATCAATATTTTGTATCAAATCTAGTTATTTTTTTTATTTGTTAAAAAACATTGTTAACCTTTGTTTATCAAGTAATGCCGCTAATAACCTGTTGGTGGATGCGGTAATTTTTTCTTTAATAAAATAAATAACGGACACAATCCAGCAAGGATTTGACTTACTACATAAATAATGCGAATTAATTCAGAAAGAATATATTCAGAGAGAATTTACAGTAGGCACATCTCTTTGTAGTGTCTATCCGTTTCAGATGTTAGCGAAACCAATCTGTACTTTGCACACTCATGCTCTGAAAAGATTTGTGGTTGTTGTATTGAACCACGTACGTAGATTTTTCAGCCAGGAAATCCTTCACCTTCCTGGTCCGCGTTTCCCTTCTTCTTTTCCCTGTAAAATTAGTTGCAGTACAGCAGTCCACATCTCTGGTTATTCCTCATAACGTGAACGGAGTATTCGATTTTGGCTGTTTTTATCGTGGTCAACAGCTCCTTTACTTTTTGGCATTCTCAACAAAACACCCTGATTAGTAACGTGGTGGGTATAAGATATCTTCAGGATTCGACGGTAAGCTACATTTCGAAAGGCTCAATTTTCTTGCAGGTGTCGTCTGTGAGAGTCCACTATTCAAAGTACAGAAGGTAGATCGATTTGTTAATTATCAGTCTGCTTTTGACAGTATGCTAAATTGGACGTCTTTTGCGATTCTTAAAAATGGATAAAATTGTGTTGAAAGCAATTAAATCGTTTTAATGATACTCTCGAACTTTTGCCACGTTTTTATCACAATTATTTTGCGCCGCTTCATAAAGATTGATAAACCCTTGGTCCACGGTCCAGGTCAAAGTAAAAAATATCCGCGCAAAGGTTTTCTACCATCTAAGAAGATACAAAACTTTTTGTCAGCAGAAAAATACCAAAAACTATAGTAACTACTTACCTTAGGCCAAAGTGATTCTGGAACGTACATTCTCGAACAGGCGCTGCACTTCTGTCCGCAGAATTCGAAAGCACTACGAATAGTACCATTGACAACACTTTGTACATCTGCCGTGGGATGAACGAAGTGATAGTTTTTGCCACCGCATTCCCCAATTAATCGTGGGAAATTTCTGTAAATGTTTATATTATCTCCTACTTGCTTCCATAACCTTGTAAAAGTCCTAAAAAATAAAAACTTCTTTAGAATTTTTAACAATGTGTTATAAGTGGTAATTTGATGGGATATGATCTCCTACTTAATAAAAGGTGATCTCCTACTAGAATCATGTTCACCAAGTTGTTCAAGAAGTTGTTCTTAAGGGATCTGGTTCTAATACAGTCATGTTCAACAGGTTGTTCAAGAAGTTGTTCTTAAAGGAACTGGTTCCTTTACCTAGGAACACTTTTAATCTCTTAAAATAATTTTTTCTAGATATATTTTTACTCTGAACATAGCAATGGGATTTACCAAGTATTATTTTGTCGCACAACGAAACGTTTCTTTCTTCACAAAACACACAACAATACAGAAAACGGTTGATTTTATATCACTCTTCTGTCTTAAGCCAAGCGTCCACAGACTCGCATCGTACGCAACGGATTTTAGTTTGCCTTACAATGATTGCCGATAATGCGATCCGTACGATGCGGATCAGTGGACGCGGTTACATAAGTTTCTGTACAAGGCAAACTAAAATCCGTTGCGTACGATGCGGGTCTGTGGACGCTTGGCTTAATAAATAAAACTTGTCTTTTGTACTTGTGTACATCCCAACGAACTGTCAACACTGATGGAATCGCCATGAAGCAAATTTAATGGCGCCAGGATGAGATAGAAGATAATCAGGTAAAGGAGGGAAGATAATCGCCATCTTTCGTAAACAAACACTAGTCAGGTACGTTGTAGTTACCTGACAAATTCTCTGTCTCTCTCATGTCTCTCTAGAAGTGCTAGAACCTCTCTCTTGTATGTTGGCGCCTATCTCGCTTCACTGTTGGAATGGGACGGGGCCATTCCATCAGTGTTGACAATTCGTTGGTACATCCTCCCCCCAGTGGCGTAGCTGACAAGCCCGCAAGGCGGGGGAGGATGTACACAAGCTATTAGGACACAAGGACGTTAGGAGAAGCTTAATACTTCTACCGTTGACTGATAAATATACTGGAAGATACGAAACTAAATGAGCGTTTATGTACGACACCAGTGGTTTTAGAAATAGATGGCGTTAGCAGCTTTCTAGGTGCGAGATTGAATTTACCTGAGACAACGATGAGACGTATTCAGGTAGCTTTGGTTATCGGAATTTGGGGTCGGTCGGGTGGATCGGAGTATAATAAAAATTATTTAATTCTTTTTATTTGATGCATTAAAATTTGAGTTCTCATTCAACGATAACAATGGCAATCTTTAAAATAATTATTGGAGTGTACCTATCTATTACTTTCTAAACTCGTTTTTAAATTAGCAAGAATAATTCTGTAGTTGTAATTTGCCTTCTAATTTGAATTCTTGAAACAAAACATTAAATATTCTAAAGTTTATTTAATAATTTTATATAATATATATAATAATATAATTTATTTAATAAAAAATTTATTTAACGAGAAAAATACTCACTGGGTGATTTTAGATATTGTACCTACATTTCTTATTTGCCTCATAATCTCGATAAAAAAAAATAGGTAGTTATTTTCGTTAATTACAGTCTCTTCTGATAATTGTATATTTCGTTTGGAGATATTGCAAACGTATTTACTTAAATGAAATTGACTTAGTAACCCGGTCGGCCACTTTAAACTCTTCGAGAGGAAAATGGTAAGGACTCATGAATTGTGGCAATCGCGATTTCCAACAATTTCTTCCAAGTTTTTTCGTGCAGTCGATATTTTCCGAGTTAGGGGGAAAATAGTGACTAAGTATAATTATTGAATTATTTATTATTAACTTTACTTCTTAAAGGTGCCGTGTATTTCTGTGTAGGCGTCCACTGTGCATTGTATTGTCAGGTGAGATATTAGATAGTCACGATTACATTATTCTATTAAGAGTAATTTCATTAATATCATTTGGCGAATATTACCCAGCCATGACATCTTTTTCTAGACCTCTCTTACCTTTTTTTTTCCTTCGAGTTCCAGTTGCCAACAAGTATATCGTTCTCCTCGCAATATGTCCCTAGGTATGTCCATGATATTTTAAGCATTCGGTGCAGGCACCTTATTTCAAAGACTTCAAGTTTGTTAGTGGAGCTGGCCTTTATTATCCATGCTTTCATTACATACAAGAGAACAAGCCAAACGTAACACTTTAGCGTATTGTACAGTAGAAAAAATGAAAGAATACCCATGAACGAACATAAAAAACACGCTGTATTTTCCTGTCACCGTGTCACACAAAAAATTGGCCAGCACAGGTACATGTAATAATTATTATTACATGTACTTGCGCTAGGCAATTTTCTTTGCGACATGGTGACAGGAAAATACAGCGTGTTTTATATGTTCGTTCATGGGTATTCTTTCATTTTTCCGACTGTATCTCAGGTTGAAACCCAAATTTCAGTGAACAGTCATAAGAGTTTGGACGTCGACATCCCATTGTTTATGAGAGATATTTTTCATTAAGTTGAGCCCGTTTGAGCTGACAGTCGGAGTGAGTGTATATTGTCTTGGAGAAAGTTGGAGGAAGATTAGAGATAATATCAAAATGGCAGCAACGGACACACTTGGAGAACGTAAGATAAGTAAACAAATACGAAAGAAAAGGAGAACACCCATGGATCTGTGAAGAAATAAAAATAAAATGTCAAGAAAAAGAGAAAATCTAGCTAGAATACAAATTCAAAAGAACGAGACAAACATATGTGAAGAATCTAAAAGAGTTTGAAATGAGTTAAACTCAATAGTAAGAAGGAAGAAAACAGAACATTGGTAAGCATTTTCAAAAGAGATGGATCACGACTTATACGGGATGCAAAAGGAAATGTGGAAAATGATAAGAGGTCAAACAGCAGAGATGAAGGAGTTGATAGAAGTAAAACATATTGATACAAATACATGGACAACTTACCTAGAAAACCTGTATCAAACAGCTAATCATGAAGAACTGGAAAACCAGGATTAGAATCGGATGAGCAAACAGAAATTAAAGAGGAAGATATAACGAACGCCTTAAAACAGATGAAAAATCGAAAAGTACCAGGGAAAGATGGAATAGATAATGAACTTTTAAAATACGGAGGAGAGAGACTTCACAAAAAACTGAATATCCTGATAAGTAAAATAATAAATACAGGAAGAATTCCAGAAGAATGGAGTACCACTCAGATGATAGCGTTATTAAGAAAAGTGATAGGGCAGACCCCAGTAATTATAGAGGGATAAATTTACGGAGCACTATACTGAAACTCCCAACAAAAATACTGATGAAGAAAATAATGGCGTGCATAAATATATCGGTTGAACAACAAGGATTTAGAAGGCGAAGATCATAACGATGCAGTTTTTGTGATAAGACAAATAGCGGAGAAATCATTAGAGTATAACAAGCGAGGGTTTTTCTGTTTTATATACCTAGAGAAAGCGTTCGATAGAATACAATTAAAAGACGTGATACACCTACTATATGACAAAAATTTACCACTGGATATTATAAAACTGATAGAAAACATTTATGTACGAAATAAAATAGAAATGAAAGCCAATGGAATAATAACAGAACCCATATAGAAGCAAACACAGGAATCAAGCAAGGAGATTCACTAAGCCCTCTACTGTTTAACATAACGCTGGATGCAATAATAAAACAAGTGAAGAAAAAAAGAGGGTAAAAAATGGGCGATAGAGATAAAAATACTCTGTTACGCTTATGACGCCGTGTTAGTAGCAGAGTGCGAAGACGACCTACAAAGATTACTGCACGAATTCAACATTAACGCAAAAGAAATGAATATGAAAATATCAGCACAAAAAACAAAAAGCTTAGTAATATCCAATGAACCAATAAGATGCAAATTAGACTTAGACAATAAAAGTAAATACCTGGGAATTAATCTATCAGCCGACAATAATATCGAAGAAGAGGTTGAAGACTAATAATTAAAGCCAGTAGAACGGCCGGATGCCTAAACGACACAATTTGGAAAAACAAATACCTTAGAGTGGAAACAAAGGACCGAATACAGTCGAACCCGCTTATTGGAATAGCCTTGGTGCCAAGCAAAATTATTCCTATAACCGGGTTATTCTAATAACCGATCATTGGTTGCTAGTAGAAACGTTCCGGGACCTCAAATTTATATTCCTTAAACCGGGATATTCCTATAACAGTTATTCTAATAAGCAGGTTCGACTGTATATAAGTCATTTGACTGAAATTATTAGACCAGTTATGACTTACACTGCCGAAACAAGATCAGATGCAAGCAAAATACAAAGACGTCTGGATACCAACAAAATGAAAATCTTAAAAGGATTGCTGGAAAAGGACTACAGGACAGGGTAAGAAGTGAGGAAATCAGATGCATAATGTGGGGTAGACAATATAAATACCTGGGTAAAGAATAGAAAAGAAGAGTGGAATCAACACATAAGCAGGATGTCTGAATCAAGGATAGTAAGAATAGCCAGGGACAAGTCACCGTTAGGCCGAAGAAGTATAGGACGCCCAAGGAAAAGATGGAATGACAATTTAGGGGCAGAATGAAAGGCACCGTTGAAAAAAAAACAGGCAGTACTGCCTATATAAACGAAAAAGTAGAAGAAGAAATTCTTTAGGTAGATTTTTGGTAGTATAATGTGCTTCTTTGGAGTTTTACTGAAGATTATTGTTTTCGTTTTAGTGGGAGAAAATTCTAGGCCAGTAGTGTTTGACCAATTCTCTAATTTCTAAATGACTAGTGGGTTAAGTGATTTAGCGATGTCATTGATGGCAATAAGAAAAAGTGCAACGAGTAGACCATTGAGGAATGTCGTTTAATTGGATTTTTGAGTCTAAAAGAACGTTATTTATTCGAATAAGTTTCGTCTATATAGGAAATTATTAATAAATTTTATATTTACTGGAATTGACCAACTTAATAGAATTCTTATATCTAATCCCCAAATGGCACGCGTTATAAAATATAATAAAAGATAGCCATAAGCCAAACATACTTGATCACATCCAAATGACCCATGAATTACAGATTCAATATCCTAGTCCTGTCGCCAGGGGGGGTACAACGGCCTCCTGTATTCAGATGGACTTACCCCAGTTTTTCTTATGTATTTTGACCTGTAGAACACGAATTTTTTGGGTAACAGTTGATCCGGATGTCGACAAGATTGTTATAAACCAAGAAGTTGAGGAATCACATAACAGCGATTTCTCGAAAATCAAAACATTTTTTTGTATTTTTTGGGCTATTCTAACAAAAAAATGTTCTTACAAATTTTTTCGTAGGATGCATACATAGTTTTCGAGATAAACGCGGTTGAACTTTCAAAAAATCGAAAAATTGCAACTTTTGAACCCGAATAACTTTTGATTAAAAAATAAAATAGCAATTCTGCTTACCGCATTTGAAAGTTCAAGTCAAATTATATCGGTTTTAATTATTTGTATTGCTAAAAATTTATTATTTTATTGTTAAAAAAAGCTATAAACACCTGGTGCTTGAGTGATGTCTTTAATGATTTCTCATTTAAAATCGAACGAGTAGGTAGAAGAGGTAAAAGTGCAAGCGAGGCTATTTCTACGTAGCATGCATTAAAACGCATGTATTAGGCACGGGAAACACTATGTGTTTATAGCTTTTTTTAACAATCAAAAAATAAATTTTTATTAATGCAAATATTCAAAACAGATACAATTTGACTCAAACTTTTAAAGGCGGTAAGCAGAATTGCTATTTTATTTCTTATTCAAAGGTTATTCGGGTTCAAAAATTGCAATTTTTCGATTTTTTTGAAAGTTCAACCGCGTTTATCTCGAAAACTATGCATCCTACGAAAAAACTTGTAGGAACATTTTTTGGTTAGAATGACCCAAAAAATACAAAAAAATGTTTAGTTTTGCGAGAAATCGCTGTTATGTAATTCCTCAACTTCTTTGTTTATAACAATCTTATCGACACCCGGATCAACTGTTACCCAAAAAATTCGTGATCTACGGGCCAAAATACATAAAAAAAACTTGGGTAAGTCCATCTGAATTAAGAAGGCCGTTGTACCCCCCCTGGCGACAGGACTATCCACTAGGTTGTCTAATGTAGATGTGGACTTTCTAAATCCACTTTGTATAAGGCTAGGTAGCTATAATATCAATAAGTCTAATACTATCTAGTATCTATCAAGTGGATAAACTGATTAATTGTAGCAAGTTTTGTTCCATTGAGTTTTTTCACTAAGCTAATACTTTTCGAGTTATTTGAGGGTGAATATGTTTGTTTTTTAACAAAAAAAAAACACGTTTTTAGACGGTTTTACGCAAATAACACAATAAGTAAGTATTTTATCGAAAAAAGTATTCAATAAAAATATACTTTATAAAAAATTTTAAAAAAATGTCTGTATAAAGTCTTTATACTCAGTAGAAGCAGAGTTGTAGCTAAAAAAGTAAGTTCTTATTCGTCAAATTCCAAATCGAATATTTCAACGTGAAATAACCAAAAAATAAAGCACATTTCTGGGAAAACTCATCGCAACTTTTTTAAAGTGTTTAAAAAAGCTTTGTTTTTGTTTTTAAAAAAGTTTCTAGCATTAAAGTAAGCACGTTACGCTGAAAATAAAGTTGGTCCTTTTTTGTAAAAGATAGTTTTAAAAAAGCGTGAAAATCACCCTCTAAAAGGGAACTTGCATAAAATTTTTATTTCGAAAGAGATGCTATAAATTTGCTATAAATCACAACAGAACACGATTTAAAAAGAAAAAAAGTAGTTTGTGTTTTTCGTTTGGCCCCTCAAGACGAATAAAATCAAATTATTGTTACCGCTTCACAAGTGACTTTACTTATGTATTGTTTATAATACATATGATCTGTAAGTTTCATCGTAAATTTAGTTTTACAGTATTTTCTTTATTTTGAAAAAAAAAATGCCTTTTTTTAAATAACTTTTTAATTATCAGTGATACGAAATATCCCAAAGTGTAAAGGTTTTGGTTTTCTGAATATTTTGTTTTTCTGTAATACAAAAATTGGTTAAGATATGGCTGTTCCGAATTTGCATATACTCGTGATTAGTGACTCATTGAAGCCCTTTCAACTACAGCCTTTCGCAAATAAGCACTTTGAACCGATGAAACTTACAGATCCTCTATAATAAGCATACATACGTAAAGTAATTTATGAAGCGCTACTGATTAATTTCATTTGAGATGCTAATTAGGAGGTGATTTTTAGATTTTTTTACAAAAAAAAAGGGATCAACTTTATTTTGTGCGCATCTTGTTTACTTCTGATACTAGAAACTCAAAAAAAATAAAGCTGTTTTTAAACTTTTTAAAAAAGTTATGATTTCCCCGAAAAGTTCTTAATTTTTTGGTTATTTCATGTAGAACTATTCAATTTTGAATTTGACAAATAATAAAAACCTACTTTTCATTAGCTACAACTCTGCTTTTACTGGGTCTACGACTTCATAATATGTCATATTTATATAAAACATTTTTTTCACTTTTTGATAAGCTGTATTTTTGCTATGAATGTTTTTTTGGTGAAATACTTCCTTTTTTAGTTATTTGCGAAAATCCGTCTAAAAACGTACTATTTTTTGAGAAATGAATATATTCACTCGCAAATAACTCGAAAAGTATTTACTTGTGAGGTCAAGACTAGTGAAAAAAACCCTATAGTCAATTTATATTTCCAACATTTTTGCAGAAACAAAAACAAAAAAAATTAATACAGATTAATATGATAGTGACTGCTGCGTTAAAATTTTGAATATGGGCCATGTAAAATAACCGCGTGTTCTTGGCTAGTTCCTTGAGTAGGGGGAATTTTACACTTCTCTCTAAGGCTAGTTCCAACAAATTTAAGCTAGGCGCGCCACTATACGGGCAGGTTTTAAAGACAACAAAATAATGCATAGGCTTTCGTATCTTTCCGTATTTATCAATCAACGCTTCTACTTTCTTTAAATTGGGGACCAAAACATATTTTCCTAATAAGCATCAAAATAGGGAATTTGGAAGGAAGTAATGAAGTGGGTAATTGACGTAACTCTTACTCTTTCCGGGTGAAATTTAGCGTTTATATAATAACGAAATAACTTATAAAAAAATTAATTGAGCCCCCAAATACAAAAAAAAGTTATAAATTGGCTGGCTCAAGAAACTGAAAACAAATTGATTAATTTAATTAAAATGAATTATTTTTATTCAATAATTCTTGATACCACTCAGCACTCAAGATATTTCAAAGCACAATCAGTTTAGTTTTATTTTCGGGTATGTAAAAATAACTTGATGAAAACAATAATTTACCTTCCAAAGAAGAAGTTGTTGAAAGTTTTTTGGGATTTATTCGCATATTAGACCAAAGTGCAAAAGGTCTTGTAAATGAAATTTTAAAATTTATACAATCAAAGCACCTTTCCGTATACAACTGCAGAGGAAAGGGGTATGATGGGGAAGCGTTATGAATGGTACAAATTCAGGCGTACAAAGGTGCATAACTGACATTGAAAAAACATCTTCCTATATTCATTGTGCATCCCATAATCTGAACCTAGTGTTGAATGATGCCGTTGCTGGTGTACATGAGTTGGTTTTTATAGGATATATTTAAAAGATTATGTTTTTTTTTAGTGCGAGTATTAAAAGATGTGATGTACTATGTACTATGACTTTGGATTCATCGCGTTTGCCAACACTAGAAAGGTTATGTGAAACCCGGTGATCATCCAGACATGATGCTGTTATGGTTTTGCGTCAAGCTTTCCGACAAGTAATGAAATCTTTAACGAAAATTTCATTGCTATCTAAAAAACGATGAAAAATTAGAAGCTAATGCATTATTAGAGCATATTATGAATAATTTTGAATTTGTCGTTAACATTACTATTCAATCTAAAATACTTAAATTTTTTAATCTAATATCAAAACTTTTGCAATCTGAAACGGCAGAGTTAACGGTCGTCCTTCAACTTTTTGAAAAAAATCAGGTTTTCATGTCTATTCCCAAAAAATCTACTGACGAATCCAATAAACACTAACTGATGAAGACTTTGAAGAAATGCCAAATATTGTCATTTACACATATTTTAGTAATTATACTGTTATTAGTTAATCAAAGAAGTAAAACTAATATAAAATAAAATAAAAATGTATATCATTTTTATTCAGTTGCAATGCGAAGGCAAAACTGTTAAAACTTAATACATAATCTGTTAAATCCTGAATAAGGTGGCAATGAAATATTTGCTATTATTTTGTAAGTTGCCGATTGTCAGAATGACAAGATCCAATTAAATTTCATTACGTACACCTTCGAAAAGCATTTGTATTTTAGACGAAGAATAAATTTAATACATTGAAGATAAATTCCTTTTATTAGAACCACAACAATAATACAGTCCACACAAGATATTTATACATATTTTTTGGTCCAAGTCGAGACGGATATTTTGAAAATCAATTGCAACGACCTATTGAAGAAGAAGCCACAAGCGAAGTCTATAGTAGCAGTCAGTGGCCCAGTCAAGTAGTGAACTATTTTAGAGCAATTATTACACAAAGAGGTGATATTCAATCTGCAAACGAACTGGTCAACTATAAATTACAGTTCAAGAACGCTATTAAAATTATAACACGAGGATATCCTTTTAAGCTATTTTCTGATCATATTACTGTAATTAAGGGTTTGCAGTTTTATATTATTTTGATTACCCCCTTTTTCAACTTTAAAACGATTATTTTGAAGTCATTTAGAATATTTATTTTTGAATATTTGTCAAATTGACATTTCGATAACAGTTCCAGTTACTTAGAACTTGGAACTGATTTCATTTATCGTTGGTGTACAAATTTCTAGGCCAATATTGCATTTTTTCTATTATTTCAAAATTGATACAATTTTCAAGTAAAATACAATTATTTTTGATGAAATAATGTGTCCATTTACCATTGCACAATAATTACACTTGGGACGCAAGTAGCAATTTTTCGACGCATTGCTTGTCAGTACAAACAAATGCACTGTATATAACGTTGCCCGAGAGCATTTTCAGTTGTTTCGGCCAACGACCCCTAACCCGACTGACATTACGATGTTACAACGTTAAGTAATATCATTGTAATATCTTTAGTTATATGGGCAACTAAATTATTACTATTGTGACAACTACATATCACAGTCAAGTTTTTTCAACAATCGCAACTACTTCAAAACGTTATAATGCTAAACTAATTTACGCCCATGGGTTTTCTGGCCGACTAGGTAGTTGTCTCTCACGACCACAGGGCCTTTAGTATAGTTCTATAGATATGTGACACGTTTACGGCAACTTCAGGAGCAAAAAAAGAATTTACTTTATAACCTTACTTTTTTCTTATTATTTTATATTTTATTTTGCTGGAAATTTTCGATTTATTTAACAACCTGTTTATTTGTTTTTTATTAGCTGGTTTCTCCATTGTCCATTGTTTTATCAGTAGATTTGATAAGCTCTAATCTTTGTATCAGCTTTGCTAGACAGGGTTGCCAGGCCAGTTCTTACTCTTTCAGTACTATATCCGTTGCAAGATAATTTGGCTGAAACTCCGACAAAATATGTACTTTTTGTACATATTTTGTCTGAATTCCATCCGAATTATCTTGCAGCGGATAGTAGTTTTGCTTTCAAAAAATCAATAGAAATCAGTAGATTCTTTTTAGGCCCTGTAAATACAGTAAAATCTGTGTTAACGGTTACCTGTCAAAATCGCCCGATTTCATAATCAACTTAAAGTAAACATTAAGTAAAGTTCACTTTAAAGTTGACATTTACCCACGGTTCTTAGACATTACTACGGTTGCCTAAATCGACTAACCAATGAACATTAAGGGTGAGATTACGTCACGAGAGTTTACTGTCATTTGAATCGTAATATGATTTTTTTCGAATCCTGAGAAAACCAAGTATTTTAGAAAAATTTAAACGCAGGATGCAAGATTACATTATTACCGAGGGCGGAAAGCCCCTTAGAATAAACAAGCAGATTCTATTGAATGAAATATTTGAAATTAAATATCACACTTCTCTTTTATTTTCAGCCCTGTAACTTATTAAAATAAACATTATAGAAGTTTTCAGGGACTTTCAGCCCTCGGTAATAATGTAGTCTTTCATTCTGAGTTTAAATTTTTCAAAAACATTTATTAGTTTTCTCAGGATTCGAAAAAAATTAATACAATTAAAACACATTGAGAATTTTGACATGCGTCAAAATTTTGCATTAACTCAATGTAAAATTCTGAACTGTTGAATTCCAGCTTCCCTAATAATTATTGTACATCAAAAGACATTAGAAACTATTTGTAGAGGATTGAAATCTGTATTGGAAATAACTGTTAAAATTGGTCTACGTAATTAAACATATTCCAAAATTTTGTAAAAATGTAATACATTTTAGTTTTCAGCCCAAACTTAGGCCACACACAATGCAATAATGTTCACATTTTTGAACTGTCAATATTTTTATTTTATCATCTATTGTTTAAAAAGAATACAGTTGATAAGATACCCTCAGTTGCGGAGAAAGGATTAATAATAAATATTTTTTTATTCAGTCAATGGTGTGAGCACTCTCAGTTAAATAGTAACGTGTGGCCTTACTTTTACACGCATACTTATTGTGGCAAATGTATCATATTTTTCAAAATTTTGGAATGCATTTAAATCGTAGAACAATTTTAACATTTGATTTTAATACAGATTTTAATTCTCTACAAGTATTCTCTCATGACTTTTGATGTAAAATAATTAGGGAAGCAGGAATTCAACAATTCAGAATTTTACATTGAGTTTCCTATGGCCCTATAATATAAGTATAAGATAAAATGTGTACTATTTGTCTAATTATTTCATAATAACACAAATAATACACATATATACACAATAACACACATTCAATGATCGAAAATCCTTTAAAAATATGGGAATGTAAACTCTTGTGACGTAAAGTCAAAAATATAAGTCTCCCCACCACCGTCGGACAAGACACCCGTAATAAAGTCTAATAACCGTGACATTTACCCATATATGAATTGTGATAAAGGTAGAGGTACCAACTTACTTAAAATTTAAAAAACTGATTATGAAACCGAGCGTTACAATCATTTTGAAAATTCTCCAAACCAATTATATGAAGATTTCCTTATTTAGATCTGGTATTTACCAGTTTCATTTCTAGACAAGGCGAAAACGGCGGGTTCGAAGGGAAAAATATTCCCATGAAATTTTTTTGCATAATCACATTCGTGAGACATCCCAGAATAAGGTTCAAGAAGTCGCCCAAGTGAAAAGTGGGCCAATTTTTTTTAACAATTTTTTTTTAATCAAATTGCAAGAATCAATATTTTTGGCCCGAGCAATTTTTTCTTTAATTTTTTGGACCATTCTGGACAAAAAAGGTCTCTAATAATTTTTCTCTAAAGTTGATCGTTTTCGACTTATAAGCAATTTAAAATTGAAAAAAACGAAAAATGGCGATTTTCAAGGCTTAATAACTCGGTTAAAAGTTATTATTATGAAAGTCAATATATGACTAAATCAAAGTTTGAAGCCCCCCCTACAAGATCCTGAAGAAATTTTCGTCATTATTTTATTACTAAGCTGTTATTTTTAAGTAATAATAATAAGCGCCACTCACGTGTGCGGGGCTGTAAATGCTGAGTGCGAGAGAGAAGCTATTCCAGCAGTCCTCGCACTCACATTTACAGCAGCGTCAATACGATACAACCACTCATTGTTATTAATTAAAAATAACAGCTTAGTAGTAAATTAATGAAACAGATTTCTTCGGGATCATGTAACGGTGACTTTAAACTTTGATTTAGTCACTTTCTGACTTTCAAAATAATAATTTTTGACCGACTTATTAAGCCTTAAAAATGGCCATTTTCGCGTTTTTCAAATTTTAACTTGCTTCTAACTCGAAAAAGATCAACTTTAGAGAAAAATTATAAGAGACCTTTTTTGTCCAGAATGGTCCAAAAAATATAAAAAAAAATTAGTCCGGGCCAAAATATTTATTTTTGCAATTTGATTAAAAAAAATTGTTAAAAAAAAATTGGCCCACTTTTCTCGTGGGCGACTTCTTGAACCTTATTCTGGGATGTCTCACGAATGTGATTATGCAAAAATATCTCATGGGAATATTTTCCCAACGAACCCGCCGTTTCCGCCTTGTCTATTCTCTGTCCATCTATTATCATCATCTACGTCCTGAATCTTATTTTCGGTAATGACATTGGGAAATTGTAACAAAATGTCTGAAAATTAATTTAGAAATGGGGTGAATACTATTAAAAAGCAAATTTTATTTTAGTGATAACAAAATATTGAAATATACCAAACATCTAATAAAAAACATTGCCTACTAGAATTTTTTAAATAATATCAAAAATATACCAAAACAGTAGATATCTACTAAATGTGGCAACGCTGTTAAGGAGAATGATGCACTTCATTGCACTGGTCACATGACCTCTGTCACCCAATAAGAGAGTGCGTTCTAAAGTGGTTGGGATAGTCGGTCCGGCCGTGTTTGGTCGGCGATTTAACTTCTCGGTTGTCTCATCCGTCTATGGTTGGTAATAAGGTATATTTTAAGTAATATTGGTAATGTTGTTTAATGCACCATTTTGGTTTTTTTGGGATGTAAAGAAAATAAAAACACAAAATATAAAAAATGCAGGCATTTTCTAATACCTTTAAAAGCACCATCAATACATTAAATTTATACAAAACATCTTTAACATAAATTCTGGCTTTTATATTAAAATTAGATTTTTTAAATTTACATATTTTTTGTTAAAAAGGTGATAAAAAATGAGCGCGTGTGTTTTTTAAAGGTGGAATATCCATATTTGACGGTAATCTGAGATGCGTTTATAAATTTCACATCAGGTAATTTTGTTTAAGTCCTTATTTATGTAATTATATAAATTTAAATACCTGATATGATGTCAAAATAGTTTACTTTTTATATAGGTAAAAAAACATAACCAGTCCGACTCTTTGAGCAACCATTGCACGCAGTCGCTTCAATTGTCTTATGCAACGCTTAATGTTGTCTAGGCAACGTCAAGACAACTCAAAAATCGTCCACCAAATTAGTGCAGAATTGGGTCGTCTTCTAGGCAATAACAACGTTGTAACAAAACGTTGCCACGCGGTAGACAACGTTGTCGCGTCGACAAATTGCTACTTGGGGATACTATTTTCATAAGTTTAAGTTCAAGTTTCAAGTTCAATATAAGTTCAATTTTAACAGGTCTATTTATACCTGTTTTCAATCAATTGCCAATTTACCATTTCTATATTACGAGGTACGATTATACGAGGATTACGAGGTAGATACGATATTACCTCTATAGCAATACAAATACAATTATTGTCAAAGGTCTATTTATACCTTTGTCAAACCATTGCTAGATTTCAATTTTAACAGGTCTATTTATACCTGTTTTCGATCAATTGCCAATTTACCATCTCTATATAACGAGGTCGAGGTACGATTATACGAAGATTACGAGGTACGATTTTACTTCTATACGAATACAAATACAAATACAAATAATACAAATACAAATACAATACGAAAAATACAATTATTGTCATAGGTCTATTTATACCTTTGTTAAACCATTGCTAGATTACAATTTTAACAGGTCTATTTATACCTGTTTTCAATCAATTGCCAATTTACCATTTCTACATTACGAGGTACGATTATACGAGGATTACGAGGTAGATACGATATTACCTCTGTAACAATACAAATACAATTATTGTCAAAGGTCTATTTATACCTTTGTCAAACCTTTGCTAGATTACAATTTCTATTTAGCCTATATTTCCATTGTGACTATTAGAATGTCTATCAAACAATTAATAAGAAACAGAAATACTTTTGACTCAAGAACTAGCAATGTTAACTGAATTTGCTACAAATATAAATACCAATTTGCCTACTATTGCAGATGTAGGATACAGGTTACCTCATTACCATGAATTAAGACAAGAATTTAATCAACTCCAGAGAACTATAGAGGAGAAATGTGATGAGACAGATCTAGAGATTCATTATGAAACACGAAAGCAATTTACAACATCATTTTTGATGCTATGGCAATATTAATCAACTATATGATTAAAAATGCAAATAAATCTTTTGACCATATAAAAAATAACTTTTTACCTAAAATAAAATCAAATATAAGCCATAGCAAAGATCAGTGTAGACTAGATAATTGTAAAAAATGTTCAAAAAAACATAGTACATTGCTACACATTGATTCTCAAATTAAATCAACTATAAATGGAGAACCATCTGTTAGTCAAACAAATTTACTAGTTGAAAATAAGATTCCAATTACACAAGTTTTGCTGCCTACTGTACCATTTCAAGTTAAGGATAAATACAACAATTTTCATAAAGCTAGAGCAATTTTAGACAGTGGTGCACAATCAAATTTAATCACTGAGCATTCTTGTCAAAAGATCCATTTTCCATTGATCAATAGACATATTCCAGTTATCGGTATTAACCAATCTGAAAGCATTATTCATAAAAAAAGCAACATCAATATAATTTCAAGCAATAAACAATTTTCTACAACTTTTAACTGTCAAGTAATACCAAGTATTAGCGCTGCTACTCCATCGTATGTCTTAAACAATTCTCTGTGGCACATTCCTGAAAATATTGAATTGTCAGATTCATCTTTCTATGAGCCAGGATGCATAGATATACTAATTGGAGCTAGTGAATTTTGGTTTTTGCTATCAGAAAGCCAAATGAAGTTAGGGAAAAACTTACCAATTTTACAAAATACAATGCTATGTTGGACAGTAGCAGGCTTAGCACTAATATCAAAACCCATTTCAAGTCAACACATTTTCAATTTTTCTGTTATTGAAAGTTTAGGTGAGCAATTAAAAAGGTTTTGGGAATTAGAAAAAATTCCTGAAAGTAACTTTTTATCACAAGATGATATTGAATGTGAACAATTATTCTTAAATACTACATCTAGAGCTCCCAATGGACAACGCATTGTTAAATTGCCATTTAAATATCTTCCAGAAATATTAGGCAATTCCTTTGATACTTGGGTAAAACGCTTCTATTCTCTCGAAAAAAGACTCACAACCAATATAAAGTTAAAATACTTATACAAGCAATTTATTGATGGATATCAAGAATTTGGTTAATTATTCAATGTTACAAGGACTATTGATACACAATTACAAACCTAGTACTTCCCTCATCATAGTGTATACAAAGAATCCAGTCTCACTACAAAACTAAGAGTAGTTTTCGATGGAAGCTGTAGAACTACTAGTGGTTTGTTTCTTAATGATATACAATATGTGGGTCCTAAGATCCAAAATAATATATTTCCTATTTTAATCAGATTCCGACAATACATTTACGCAGTTTCAGCAGATATCAGAAAAATGTATAGACAAATTCAAATGCACCCTGAATATCAATCACTACAAAGAATTATCTGAAGAGATGATCCAGAGAGAAAACTTCAGGTTTTGCAGTTAAATGCAGTCATATATGGCACTTCAGCTGCTCCATATCTAGCCATACGATGTTTAAATCAGTTAGGTATTAATCATTCAAATAAATACCCACTTGCTTCCAAAACTATTTTAAAGAATTTCTATGCAGGCGATCTATTAACTGGTGCCAATGACCTTCAACCACTTAAAGTCTTGTGTCAACAAATTTCTTCTATTTTAGATTCGGGTCATTTTCAACTACGAAAGTGGATTTCTAATTCACAATCTTTGCTAAATGAACAAGACAACAATGATCCCAACTCAATTCTCATGTTAGGAGAAAATGAATCATCTAAAGTGGCTTAGCCAACCAGATTTGTTAACATTCCATATTGAACCCATTACACCTTCAGACCATGCAACAAAAAGAACAAGTCTATCTTATATTTGGAAAATTTATGATCCATTAGGATTACTTAGTCCATGCATTATAATAGCAAGAATTATTATTCAAGAGCTATGGTCAAAAAAATTACTATGGGATGAACATATTCCTAAAAACTTGTGGAAAACTTGGCATGAATTTTACGTTCAATTACAAAACCTTAACAAACTACAAAAGATTTTTATAAATAAAGTAACTCTTAATGCAAGTAAACTCAATAGTGCTACAATGAAACTTAATAAATCAGCCCAAATTGAGTCATTTCATGATATTATTCACAATCTAAGTACCAATAAACAGTTACCAAAGCATCATAAAATACGTTCATTGCAATATTTTATTAATGAAGTTGGTGTCTTGCGTGTAGGAGGCAGGTTATGTTTTACTTCGCTTAACTTTGACATAAAATATCCAATATTATGATGTTCAAATTATACATTATCACACCTCATAATTAAACAGAAACAAAATACACTCTTACATGCAGGAACTCAATCACTTTTGTCCTCTATTAGACAAAAATATTGGATAATAGGAGCAAAAATTCTAGCTAAAAATGTTATAAAAGACTGTATGGTATGCTTTAAGGCAAAGCCTACTCTCAGTGCATCAACATCACCCATGTCTAACAAACGTGTTTTGCAATCATTTCCTTTTCAGCATAGTGGTATAGATTATGCTGGTCCATTTTCAGTTGCAGATAGAAAGGGAAGAGGTAAACTAATTACCAAATGCTATATATGTATTTTTGTATGTTTTTCAACCAAGTCAATACATCTTGAATTAGCTTCAAATTTAACGAGGAAAATTTTGTGGCATGTTTACGTAGATTTATTTCAAGACGATAATATATAATATAGCCTTCAAATATATACTCAGATAATGGTAATACTTTTATATACCTCGTCCAATTTACTTACCGTTGCACGTCATCCGCGCCATAGCCTGTGACACGATACCAACACGAAATATCTAGGCGGTAGGTGTGTTCCCCTTTAGAATCATTTTGATTCTAAAAAAGAACACACCCACCGCCTAAATATTTCGTGTTGGTCTCGTGTCACAGGCTATGGCGCGGATGACGTGCAACGGTAAGTAAATTGGACGAGGTATAGGTGCCTACAATGAACTTAAGGAATTAGGTCAATTTTTACAACAACATCGAGGTGTTGTTTTAGATTTTGCAGCAAATCAGGGTTTCATCTGGCATTTCATACCTCCATATTCTCCCAATTTTGGTAGCCTATGGGAGGCTGCTGTCAAAAGTACAAAATTTCATTTTAAAAGAATTTTGAAAGATGCAATATTGACATATGAAGAGTTTAATACACTATTAATTCAAATTAAAGGAATAATAAATTGCAAACCTTTATTTGCATTATCCAATGATCCTCATGACCTAAATCCTCTAACTCCTTCACATTTTCTTATTAGACGGATCATCACAGACCCTCCTGAAGCTGATTTTCAAGAAGTTCCATCTAACCGACTATCTAGACTTCAATTTGTGCAACAACTGAAGCAACAATTCTGGAATCGGTTTTCAAAAGACTATGTTACTCAACAACACAAGCAGTATAAATGGAACGAACCAGCATCTCCAATAATGGTGGACAGTCTTGTCCTCATCAAGAATAGCCAGTTACCGTCTTTCCGATGAAATATTGGACGAGTGTTAAAATTTTTTCCTGGAAAAGACAATATCTCTAGGGTAGCGGAAGTTCGGACGTCCAATGGCGTTTTAAAACGATCTATTAGAGACCTCTGTTTAATACCATTACAGGACTCACATGTGTAATGTAGTTAATTTTGTTGTGTTTTATATTACATTAATATTATTATTATTTGAAGGTTCCCTTCAAGGTGGGGGCTATGTTAAAACTTAATACATAATCTGTTAAATCCTGAATAAGGTGGCAATGAAATATTTTGCTATTATTTGGTAAGTTGCCGATTGTCAGAATGACAAGATTCAATAATTCAATTTCATTACGTACACCTTCGAAAAGCATTTGTATTTTAGACGAAGAATAAATTTAATAAATTGAAGATAAATTTCTTTTATTAGAACCACAACAATATTACAGTCCACACAAGATATTTATACAAAAACTGTCTTATTTTTCACTTAGAACAGAGAGCCCAAACCAACATCGACGATTTTCGACTCTATTTGGAGTCATCATCAGAGAGGCGTAGGTTTGCTGCTCTCTGCCCCAAGTGACGAAACTTTGAGAGCTTATCAAATTCAATATTTTTAATATTTCTATTAAGTTGACTTTCAGTTGCCAGATGTCGCTAGACACCTACTCCATAAACGTCAGTTGCAATGCGGGGATAAGCTCTCGGAATTTCGTCACTTGGGGCAAAGAGCAGCAAACCTACGCCTCTCTTATGATGACTCCAGTAAGTAGGTCCATTTTCCATTGGAATTTACCAGCTGAACAGACGGGGTCGTGAATTGTAAGTTTTTAAATTCCCTCTTGTCTTCTTCGCTTCAGCATCCATCTGGCTTGCAATTTTTAGAAGCCATGGAGGTGTTACCAGGAAAATGGTCCAATAAGTTTTCAATTAAATATCTTTTAGGAATATTTTTAATATTTTTTAATATTTTTAATATTTCTATTAGGTTGAAAACTTTGATTTTTTATACTTTCTTTATCAGGTTTTTTGTTTATAACAACTGAAAATGAGACGGTGATCACCTGAAACACTAAAGGAAGTGAATTTCTTACTCATGTTGTGACTGGCTGATTGACATCTAGTCCATACCATTAAAAAAATCAAGGAATTACCTCTACTCTTTTTAATAAGTCCATCACTACAGTTTCCATGGAGAGGACTTTTCTTATTTAACCACTTATTTATTATTATCTGTTTATTTACGGATATTTAAAAACAAAGCACAAAACACAAAGTTGAATTTTAATGCTGTTACATCACTTTCACTTCTTTGGTATTTAAGCAAACATTAAAATAAATTAATAATACTTACGGAACACTTCCAGTGAAATTAATTCCAGCCAAATGTGGAGATGCGGTAATCGTATCTCCAAATACTGGTCCATCTGCAGGTACAAAATTGACTACGCCAGGAGGTACTCCAGCTTCTCGGCAGATTTTAAAGATTACCCAATTCGAGAGTAAAGCTGTGTCACTGGGTTTCCATAAAACAGCGTTGCCCTACGACGTTATTATATATTACAAACATAGCAACTTTAATTTTGATGCATTTTATTCCGCTACATTTATTAGGACGAAACATGAGTCCCACATACAGTTTATATCTATCTAATCAAAAACCTCCGTAGAGAAAGTCTATAAAGAATACAATTATTAGGGATCCGATAATAAAATGTGACAAAGGCAACATTTGACTATGAGCTCCCTCAGAAAAAAAGAGGTATGAACATATTTTATATCAATGATGCTGAACTCTCAGTCCAAGTAATGAAGCTTAAAATAGGACAAAACCTCGCAATTTTACAGAATGGATTGATTTGCTTGAAAATTTGAGAATAAGTAGTGGATCAAGATCAAGGATCAAAATCTATGTCATGCTGAAAGGCACTCTTACCATGGGAGTGGTTGCGACCCCATCTCGGGGGGTGGAAATTTTTTATTATATTTTAATCGCAAAAGTTAGTAAAAACGTTCATGTTAAGCAAAAAATGTTCTATACATTTTTTTAATAAAATTGATAGTTTTCGATTTATTCGCTTTCGAAAGTGTTAGTTTTATATCGAAACTCCAAAAGTTCTCGCTTTATCAAAACAACTTTACTTAACAAAAATGTACCTTTTGAAAAAATAAACAAAACTGTTTCTTTAAATTTTCTTTAAGACCAATAGTAATCGAGCTATACTTTATTATATGTTGGCTCTTTTTCGTCAAATGCTAAATATTGTAGTTTCAAAATCAAAAGACTGGAAAACTAGGCATTTTTCGAGGACAACGTGTTCGAACTAATTTAAAGTACTTAAAAATATCTATCTCCAGAAATAAAAAAAGTCTCTAGCTCAAAAATTAAGTGACTTATAATGAAAAGAATGTCAGTCCCAATTTTTTTCAGCGAAAAAGTGATCGCAAGCAACCCCCTAATCACCACAATAATTAAAATTAGTCATTGACCTTATTTAGTCTTTTTATATGTATGTATTATTAATAGGTTTTAAAAATTTGACCGGCTTAGAATGGTTAGTT
The DNA here is from genome assembly GCF_917563875.1 of Diabrotica virgifera virgifera. Lineage (NCBI taxonomy): Eukaryota > Metazoa > Arthropoda > Insecta > Coleoptera > Chrysomelidae > Diabrotica > Diabrotica virgifera. The sequence continues at coordinate 170,972,708 of NC_065449.1, read as the reverse complement.
TAAAAAAAAATGGAGTTAAAAGCGAATAACGATATTTTGTAGTTTGAAAAAAAAAGGTTATTTCTTTAGAATAGCAATATTAGCATCAGAGATACGAAAAAATGTTTAAATATGAAATTGTAGCTCATTTAATTCCCAAGAACCTAGTTTGAGCTATTGACAATTAAAACTTGTAATAACATGCAAAAACCACCTTTACAAACCCTTTCAAAGTCACCTCTTTTTGCGACTAAGGATTTTAAAAAGAGTTAATATTAATTGGCTTATAGATCTTATAAAAACCTACAAAATTATGTTTTACCAAACTTCCTAAGATAAAAGATAAAAAAGTTACGGTTAAAAAATCAATATATTTAAAAAAAAAATAGGCGAAATCCAATGGGAAGCATAATAATGTAAGTTAGTGATGTTTTTAGTCATTGGTCTTATTTATTCTTATTTAGTTATTAATATATTCTAGAAGTTTGTCTGGTTTAGAATGATTAGTTTTTAAAAAACTGGAGTTAAAAGCCAATAACGAGTTTTGGTAGTTTGGTAAAAAATGTCATTTTCTTCAGAATAGAAAGATTAGCATCAGAGATACGAAAAAATGTTTAAATATAAAATTGTAGGTTATTTAATTCCCAAGAACTTTAGAAATAGAAAACAAGAATTAAGTTATAATCTTACGTTAAAGTACACAATAAAAACAGTAAATATAATGAAACAAATACTTATAATAAATAATATAAACAAATATGAAGTGTCATCACCGCAACTGTCAAATAAATGTTACCAATTTATGCCAAAATATCACCTTCGTTCGATTATGGTTACAGTGTATTCCGAACAAATGTGCTTCATAAAAACGCTTTATAATCCGTTTATACAAATTAAATGAAACATATTATTGTGTATTTCTTTAAGTTAACATTAATAGAACTCTTTAAGTATTATTTCTACGCGTATATAACAAAATATGTCTAGTGGCTGTAATGCCAGTGTACTCGGCAAAGTGATTCTAAAAAAGAACACACCTACCGCCTAAATATTTCGTGTTGGTATCATGTGACATCACGGGCTATGACGCGGATGACGTGCAACGGTAAGTAAATTAGATGGAGTATACCTGTGGTCCAATCCGCATTCTGATAGTGCTTTAAAGTTAGCAACTGTTTCCACTGTATCAAATGCTTTGTGGAAGTTAACAAAAATAAGAACAATACTCTATTATATTCGATAGACTTCTCGACTAGAGTTTTAAGGCAGTGCAGATGGTCATTTGTTCCGTGGTCTTATCGAAATCCTGCTTGTTCTTCTGACTGATAGAAATTGAGTTTACTTCCAATCTGTTTGCTCGTATTCGAGTAAAGAGCATTAAGTAACATTTAGTCAAACATGCATTAACATCAATACGATTTCAGGCCGCTGCGCTGAGAAGCTGTGGTAATTTAATTTTATGATTATTAATTATTGGTGATTCCCTTAATTCATTGTACATTCCCATTAACGTGACTTTATTCAATATTTATTTTCTTTGCGAAACTGCGAGAATCTCGAGATTCCTGTAGACGGAAAGTGTTTTATTGGAGGGGGTTAGAATGGACATATTGCTAGAGAACTAACGGGATTAGAAAGAGTTCATGGAAATTGGGGGATGGGGAGAAGAAATAATGAAGGAAATAGTGTGATTGACTTTGCAGTTGCATGTGATTTGGCCGTGATTAATACGTTCTTTATGAAGACTGACGACCAGTATGTTACCTATTAGTAGCGTGGAACAAAAAGTTAGATGATAGATTTTGTGGTTTTTAGAAGAAGCCAGCTAAAAGAGGTTACCAACTACTGTAAAGTGATAAAGGGTGAGTGTGTAGCTAGCCAACACCGGCCGGTGATAGTGGATACTGACATGAAAGTGAGGCGGTGAAGAAGAGCAAGCAGGACATCAGAAAGTAAAGTGGTGGAAGTTAAAGGATAAGGATTTGGCAAATGTTTTCTCAAGAGTAGAGTCTAGAATAGTATGAAGAATGGTGAGGCAGTAGAACCTGATGGAATACCTGTGGAAGTTTGGAAGGCTCTAGGATAGGAAGCGGTTGATGTGTTGTGGCAAATGATGAGTACGATATAATATGAGATATTATGGTATAACTAAACCCAAATCCAGACATCCAAAGTGAAAGTTATCCTCCACCAAATTGTTCTATATATGGTCCACATAATGTTCAGAAATAGTCTAAGAGCTAGAGGCGAGAAATCATCGTCATAAGTAATATGGAGTTTGGCATGTGAAATGTGTCTATTGTATGTTGATAATTATGACCCCTTTCAGGCTGACACCTCAGTGGATACAGGGAGTAGCAATAAGGGATAAAAGGGGAAAGTTAACGCAGTCATTAAAGGTTTTCACCTCCTATTTTGTTAAACCTCCATCGATTTGCATGAAAATTGGTGAGTAGTTAGAGCATAACTCAAGAAATAAAACTGATATGGTGCCAACGTGCGCTTTTACCCTGGGGGTGGATGCCACCCCTTCTCAGAGGTGAAAACTATTTTATTAAAAATAACCCCACTAATCGATAGAGGGACTTTTAAGCAAAATTTATTACCTCTAATTATTAAAATAAATCAATACTTTTTGAGTTATTAAAGATCAAAGATTTGAATTTTTCGTGAAATAAATGCATGATGTAAAACGGTTTTTCGTAAATAATTCAAAAACTGTAAGTTTTATCAAAATAGTTATGATTACCAAAATTGAAGATAATAAAAAATAAAAGAGATTTCTTATTCGAAAAACCTTTGAGAATTAATAAAAAGTGAGTTATAGGTGATGGAATGTATATTTTTTTCGGCTAGTACCCAAATCTATGTATTCAAGCTAAAATAACGGGAAAACGGTGCATTTTATAAAATATATTTACTGAACACTTGTCAAAGTACTTAGAAACATGTATCAAATGAGCTCCCGGAAAAGTTGATACCATTAAACATTATGCTACAAACATTTTTCAAAGTTTATGCTCCAAAAATTTGGAGCTTAAGTATTGTATTATTTATATAAGTTTTTATAATTGTTTTAAGACATTTATATAAAATATAGCAAAAATGTATTTGAATATTATGTCAAATGTGCCCATTATTGGACACCCTCTGTTTCTGTACATATTCAGTTTATACAGGGGCGGTTCTGGACCAAAAAAAGTGGGGGGCAAGGGAACACAACCGGTGAATAAACAAGATAACGTGCCTTTTTAACGAAAATTATAGTACAAAAGTACTACATAAATACTATAAAAATACCAACGCAACTGAAATACATTTGATATCTGATCAATATTTCCAACCGTCAATTAAAGACTATGAAAGATCTACAAGAGGTAACAAAGAAGCCGATCGCGTTTTCTGTATATGTATAATCAAAAGAGACCAGTCGATTTTATTAAATAGTTAAGAAATAACAAATTCAAAGAGGCTTTGGTTCGATTTTTTTTGGCTTATTTGGCTGATAACGAAATAGCACCTTTTCTGCAAGGTAAAATAATATATGTTAATTTTGTTGAGTGCCACAAGTTTTTCGTTAGTAAAAATGGAGAAGTGCAGAAAGACGAAGCTCCATATTTTAGTTGTCCAGCTCATGAGGAGGCAGACACTAAAATAATATACCACGTATGTCAACTACAGAAAGATGCCAATGTAATCATAAAGTGCTCAGATACAGATATTCTGGTTATTATGTTAAGTAATATGCATCACTTGAACAGTAATCTACACATTTGGATACAGTCTGGAACCGCAGGAAAAAAACATTAGGTATATTGATATCTGTAAAATTTATGAACATTTTGGAGATTCAATATGCAAAGCTTTAGCTGGTTTCCACGCTCTAACTGGCTGTGACTATAATCCATGTTTTCATAGAAAGGGAAAAAGAGACCATTCAATATTATGAAATCATTTGAGCAATATAAGGAAACATTTTATGCTCTTGGAGATATCGATTTTGACGAAGAGACGGTTTTTGAAATTCTAGAAACATATATTTGTCACATATACGGTACAGGGATTACAAAAAGAATTCTCCAAAAAAAGTCAATGACATACGGCTTACGATATTTAATCGTCGATATAAGCTAAAAGACGTAAATGAACCATTTTTTAAAAAATATCTGAAAAATTTTGATGCATCAACTTTACCACCATCTCAATCTAAGCTATATCAACATCTTTTACGAGCACGATACATTACAAGTATTTGGTTGAACGCCTATAAAAAAAATCCAACAGATCTGGTTATTGAACAAAATGGTTGGGAACTTGCTGAAGATAACACATATAAATTCAAATGGTTTGAAAGGCCTCAAATGCCAGAGATTGTTAGAGATATTATTTTTGAGAATGAAAGAGACGATGAGATGGATGATGAGCAAGCTGATGATGACATTCATAATAGCGAAAGTGATGAAAATAATTATGATAGCGATTTTAGTGAATGTGACAGCGAAAGTGAAAAATAAATAGTATTTTCAACGAAAATTTTGATTTTGTTTATAAATTCGCAAAGTCCGTTCGTTCGTTCCTGCGTTGCCACCCCTGCAATATCTGGAGCTTATGTACCGATGTCAATGTAGTTTTGTCTCCTGAATCCAAATCTAAAAACGGCATTTCGATATCTCAAACCATCTTCGAGATAACCGACCTCAAAGACAAATTGCATCTCGGGACAGCAATTTATGATTTTTTAGCAATTTTAGATAGCGAGATAATTCTACAATGGAGACACTGTACGTAAAAATGTTAATAAAAATTTCATATTATTTCAAAAATATATTACTTCATATAAACTGTAAAAGAATTGAAATATCAAATAAATAAATATTACTTATTAATTTTAATGTAAGTAATGTTAAATGGCAGGTTACAAATTTTTGGTGCTGTCTACCCAATGATTTATGTATTATGTATATTATATTGTATAATATACAGTGTGTCTACTTAAGTTGGACACATATATTACGGGACACTTTTTTATTTTTAATTTTACGAAATAAAGTTATAATTCATAAAAAGTTCTGCATCGTCTAAAACCTACGATTCAATCATCAGATAGCAAATTTTATCTATATTATAGGAGGTATTTTAAAAAAATATGAATTTCGCTCAAGATTAAAGTACCTTTTTTCACACTGTTGTAAATTATTGTTACTACGAAAAATTGTTTGGAATTAAAAACTGTGTTCTAATATATGCAACAGTTGTTATTATTATAATTAAATAATTAATAATTATTATAATAATGTAACTATTATCTACATTCTTCTAATAAAAAGAAAATATTTAATTTTTTTCTCAAATTAGAGATACCTACCAATCATCATTTTCATTTATAACTCTTTTATTATTAATTTTACGAACAAAAATTATTTTTCATAAAAAGATCTGCACGGTCTAAAATCCAAGATGCAATCATAAACAAAAGATTATATAAAATTGTATCGATTTTAGTCGATGTGTAAAAAATATGAATTTTGCTCAAGAAATTCGCTCAGTAAACTGCCTTTATAGCTCACAATATTTAAAGAGTAGGATATAATTGCACATTAAACATAATTTTTAATTGTAAACAACTTTTCATAATAGCAATTTTCCATACTAGGAATTTAAATACATAAAAAACAAAGTTTTCGTTATAATAATGCTAGCATTTTTAACTTGTTATATTTAAATTGTAATAAAACGAACTTGATAATAAATTATAATCCTAACTTCATTCCCGAAATTCCTTTAAATAATATTCTGTTTCAAACAAATTTCAAAATAAATATATAAATAGCCTATGTTTTAATTTTCACTTTTTCCTAAAAACTCGAAAGGGTTCTCTTATTTTCATCATCACTTGCTTAGCTTTGATGTTATAAACTTCATCTGGAGCTCACTTGATAGGTATTCTTGAGTACTTTGACAAGTGTTCAGTAAATATATTTTATAAAATGCACCGTTTTTCCGTTATTTGAGCTTGAATACTTGGATTTGGGTACTAGCCGAAAAAAATATACATTCCATCACCTATAACTCACTTTTTATTAATTCTCAAAGGTTTTTCGAATAATAAATCTCTTTTATTTTTTATTATCTTCAATTTTGGTAATCATAACTATTTTGATAAAACTTACAGTTTTTGAATTATTCACGAAAAACCGCTTTACATCATGCATTTATTTCACGAAAAATTCAAATCTTTGATCTTTAATAACTCAAAAAGTATTGATTTATTTTAATAATTAGAAGTAACAAATTTTGCTTAAAATTTGTCCCTCTATCGATTAGTGGGGTTATTTTTAATAAAATAGTTTTCACCCCCGAGAAGGGGTGGCATCCACCCCCAGGGTAAAAGCGCACGTTGGCACCATATCAGTTTTGTTTCTTGAGTTATGCTCTAACTACTCACCAATTTTCATGCAAATCGATGGAGGTTTAACATAATAGAAGGTGAAAACATTTAATGACTGCACCAACTTTCCCCTTTCATCCCTTATTGCTACTTCCTGTATCCACTGAGGTGTCAGCCTGAAAGGGGCCATAGTTATCAATATACAATAGACACATTTCACATGCCAAACTCCATATTACTTATGACGATGATTTCTCGCCTCTAGCTCTCCGTCTAAAACAAGTCACACCTTTTTGAGCGTCGGGTTTGGGGGGATAGGGGGAGAAACCGGTAAATTCGTAGTTTTTTTACGTTTTTCGTCAATATTTCTAAAACTATGCGGTTTAGCATGAACAACGTTCCATACAAAAATGTTCTTCATTAAATTTGAAACAATAAAATAATCCTTCTAAAATGAACGGTTTCAAAGTTACGGAGGTAGTATAATTAGTTCAAAAAGGCCTAACCCAAACATCCAAAGTAAATGTTTTCCTCCAACACCAAATTGTTCTATATGGGCCACATATTGTTCAGTAAAAAGTTACACCATTTTGAGCGCCCGGTTTGGGAGGGAGATGGGGGAGAAGTCGGTAAATTAGTGTTTTTTTTACGTTTTTCGTCAATATTTCTAAAAGTATGCTTTAGCGTAAACAATGTTCTATACAAAAATGTTCTACATAAAATTTAAAACAAAAAAGGTCCTATACATAATCGCTATAAAATCAACGGTTCCAGAGTTACGGAGGGTGAAAAGTGGAGGTTTCAGATACTTTTTATATTTTTTGGGCAATTTATAATATTATTACCGATGAAAGAAATTTTTGTCAACCTCACCACCCAAAATCATCATCAATTGCCTAAAAAAATATAAAATGTATCGAAAACCTCGAATTTTTTCACCCTCCGCAACAGGAACTGTTGATTTTATAACAATTATGTATAGGTCCTTTTTTGTTTTAAATTTTATGTAGAACATTTTTGTATAGAACATTGTTTACGCTAAAGCAGAGTTTTAGAAATATTGATAAAAACCTAAAAAAAACTACTAATTTACCGACTTCTCCCCCACCTCCCCCCCCAAACCGGACGCCCAAAATGGTGTAACTTTTTACTGAACAATATGTGGACCATATAGAACAATTTGGTGTTGGAAGAAAACTTTTACCGTTGACTGATAAATATACTGGCTTTTACTTTGGATGTTTGGGTTAGGCTTTTTTTTTGGATCAATTATACTATACTACCTCCGTAACTTTGGAACCGTTCATTTTAGAAGGATTATGCATAGGGCTTTTTGTATTTCAAATTTAATGTAGAACATTTTTGTATAGAAGGTTTTTCTTTTTAGGGCGCCTGTCCGTTCCGAACGTTGGCGATCATTCTAGCTATGATGACTTTGTTAGTTGCTATACGGAATAGTTGTGTTGAGGTCTTTCTATACCATGTTCTCAGGTTAGCAAGCCAGGATATTCTTCTTCGTCCTGGGGCCCTTTTTCCTTCAATTTTACCTTGTAAAATGCACTGGAGTATCTGCCTTGATTTCTCATTATATGCCCTAAGTACTGCAGCTTACGGCCCTTCACGATGTTGACTAAATCTGCGGTTGTGTTCATCCTCTGTAGTACTTCTTCATTGGTGACTTTGTCTGTCCATGGTATCTTCAGGATCCTTCTGTACAACCATAGCTCAAAAGCTTGAAGTTTCGATAAAGTTTCCGCCTTCAAGGTCCACGTTTCTACTCCGTATAAAAGCACTGAGTACACGTAACATTTAAGGAGCCTTATTTTTGTTTTTAGAGTGATGTCATGGCTCTTGAACACAGAGCTCATAGTCAAGAATGCACTCTTTGCCTTTCCGATGCGACATTTAATCTCTTGAGTATTGTCCCACGACTCATTGAATATAGTGCCCAAATAGTTGTATTGTGAGACACGTTCAATTCTCATTTTGTTCACATACAGATTTACTCCAGTTATGTTTTGCTTGCTGATGATCACTAGCTTGCTATAGAAGGTTGTTTATGTTAAACCGCATAGTTTTAGAAATATTGACGAAAAACGTAAAAAACTACGAATTTACCGATCTCTCCCCCCCCCAAACCCGACGCTAAAATGGTGTGACTTTTTTCTGGACATTATGTGGACCGCATAGAACAATTTGGTGTTGGGAGGATAACTTTCACTTTGGATGTCTGGGTTATGCCATCTTTTGGATCAATTGTATCATACTAAGATACAGAGACGGTAAGAAAGGGCTCCGTTTGTTAATAATCTTTGCTGATGATAACGTATTAGTCGAGAAGAGCAAAGAATGTTGGAGGAGTTGTATGGTTGGAGAAGGACTATTGAAGAGAGATGATTTAAGATTAGCATGTCTAAAACGGCGTATATGTGGTTGGAAGGAACAGGAATGGTTGGGGATATCTAAATGTTTGGAGAAAAACGAGTAGAATTTAAATAACTTGGATCCTAATAACGTGAAATGAGACACTGTGAGAAGTACGTGGTTTGGTTCCTTCAAATAAAAATAACATGTCTACAACGACGGCTTTAGTGCCGTATACACTGAACACTAAAGCATGTGTGTATGTGTAGACAATGGGCAGAATGGTTCGCCGTTCAACAAAAACCCAGATATGAAATATGCAAAATAAAGAACCCATCGATTATTTCGTTGCTATTACAAGTTACAAATTGTATTTTATATTACCCCCTTATCAGAGAAACGATGCCATTGAAATTATTAGGGCAGTAGAGAGAAAAAGGAGAAATTGACATTAAACTTTTTTTTTGTGGCATGTCTAAGTTAAATATTGCCTTCATATGGATTTAAGCCATAACTGATTGTAATGAAAATTACATTTTATGATTAAAAAAACGATAAAATCCTTTATGAAAGGTATATTTGTTAAAATCCCTAAATAAGGCTACATCACAACAGAACTTGTTTTCGATCGGATGACCCATCATCATCAGTGTTTACGTGAATCTAACATGCTATGTGGTAATATGTGATATTTTTAATTTGGTGGTTATCCTGTTAGATTCACGTAAACACTGATGATGATCGGTCATCCGATCGAAAACTAGTTCTGTTGTGATGTATCCCTTTTTACGGATTTTAACAAATATACCTTTTATAAAGGATTTTATCGTTTTTGTAATATATAGTATACAACCAACTACAGGAATACTTTTTCCTCGTGAATTTGTTTTCAAAAAAACATTATTTTAAAAAATGTGCTAAAGAAATACATATTATCAAAAGTTGTTTGGGATATGGCTTTATCAACTCTTGCAGACATCAGACAACAAAGAGGCAGACATATCATACGCACAAGAATAGGAGAAATTGGCGAATTATAGACGCGACGTATTGTATTGTAAAGTCTGCTGTAATAACTACATTTCAATACATATGTTTAAATTCATGATTTTAAAGAAAAATATTTTATATTTACCATAAGGGCTGGAGTGTATGCCAAATTTCCTCCGATAGCTGTAAAATTAAATGGTGATACCGCTGCTATGAAACCGTCAATCCCGCGATACCTCATGGAATTCTTTGTAACTCTTGGGTTTTCTGATATGGGTTGATATTTAGTTGCTTCTTTTAAGAAATAGGCATTCAGTCTAAAACGAAATTATCAAAATAAATAAACAGAATAAAAATTCATACAGTTAGAAGTACCACACCGCTCATATCTTATGGAAAATAAAATTTATGGAAAATTATATATGGAAAATTTACATGAATAGATTGATCTCAAAATTTCAATAATTTCCTATCATTGCGCCAACTCTGAATTTTAATTAATAACGGCGTTAACTGTAATTAAAGTTTATCGAAAACACATCTTTGAAGTCCATAAAACTGTCATTCATAAATACTATTAGTCCAGCGGCTATTGAAAACAGCCTACCCATCGTGAGCTTAGGCCGATAATAGGAAGTACGATTGACCAAATTATACCTACTTTATTTATCAATAATAATAAGATAAGAGTAAGCCTAAATTACTATTCTAACTGGGAAATAAGCTACAATATAACTTAAAAAATTATTTTATTGACGTTTATTTATTAATATTACTAGATTAAACAAAAATGTTGTTGCTTAGTAAAAAAATTTCTTCTAATAATTTATTTAATCTGACGACTCATTTATATCGGCAATTCAGACAGATATTACACATTTTATAGTACGAAACGTCAATAAAATCATGTTTAAATCATCAATAAAAACGTCAATAAAATCATCTTGTGGCTTATTTCGCAGTTAGAATAGTAATTTACATAAATGCCACAAAGAAATAGCTTCAGAACAATATTAAGAGTAAACCTCTGTCTTAATCTCTCAAAAAGATTTGTGGAGTAGCGAATTACAAAATCTTTTTTCTCTCTTTGACACACATATATTCCCATTTGATTTTCGATTTATTTAATCAATTTACGCTCTTATTATTCAAAATACAGAGCTGGAATAATGATATGAAATTAGTGTAATTTCAAGACCAATCTATTCATGTTATTTCATTTGAGTGACATTAAATTTTCCATAAGATGTGTGCGGTTTCCTCTAGGAAAATCTTTCCATAAATATCCACAATTTGTGACAACTGTGTAACAAAGAATTATAGCAAAACAGTACTAATATTGTAATAATATTGCAAAAAATAGTACGAGAACATTTCTAGAAATACATCGCAGAGGAATCTTAATTATTGTTTACAAGTAGTCCATTGAAAATAGGAGAAATTTAACCACTCTTAAAGGCTCAGTTACACGACGCTAGTAACTCGTACTGACGGCGAGTGTTTCACAGGCAAAGTGAACACCATCAGTAGGTTAAGCAGATATTCATATGAAGATACCAATAAAATATTAGTTAAAATGATTTAAAAATACAATTTATTCATGAAATAATCTTACCGAATTACACTCAAGCTTTTAAAATTACCGATTTGTATTGCCCTCGTGACACTTTGACATAATTTCCCTACCATTCGGGTCAGGAAATTAAAATTGTCAAAGTGTCATTCGGGATACAAATCGCTAATTTTAGAGCTCTTGTGTAATTACCAACCAGTGGCGGCCCGTGAGGTAGTGCCATGGAGCCATGGCACTACCTTACTAACTATGCAGAAGCATATTTTTATTTTTAAAATCTTTTAATGCCTGTTAATTTTTTGTGTGTATTTCTTATCTTCATAAATTATATAAAATCTGGCAACTGTGCGCGTAGTACAATCGCTGCCACTTACAGCGAAGATTATTCGGCTGGAGAATCTCGAGCCAAAATTGGTATTACCACGGCTGAAAAGAGAAAGATTTTACGAGCATCCTATATAAGTGACAGAGAAAGAGCTATATTGGACTATTTAATATACCTTAAATGGGAATCTCGTGCCTGGCACAAGATTTTGAGTTTCTTTAAGTGCTGGCTTGTCGCTTTTGTTATGTCTATTTTCTGTTAAAGTTTTTGTATTTATAATATTAATATTATTATTAAACTTTTAGTGCATCATGATCGTGGGTGTAATATAAATAATATTTTGATTATTAGTTTAATTTATTAACTGACAATGAATCAGATTAGTATCTTAGAAAACTCTTTTGGTGGTTTTTCTTTACAAATTTTATAAGGTTTTGTGGAGCTTTCGAGTTAGCTTAAAGAGGTCACGACGAAAAAAAATTCACAAAATAGAGGCATATTTAAGGAACTGGTCAATTTTAGCGCCGAATTAGACAACGACTTAAAGGTTCATAATATTTAAAGTTCCAGATCTTTCAAAGGTCTACCGTCTCCTGACATGTAGTTGCTTCTAATTTATTTATGTCGGACGTCGGAGAAGTTTTCTGCTTACAAGCGTCGGTTCCCCGAATAATTTTTTAATGAAACATGGAGACAATTTTAATTTTTAAACAAAACTCAGTTTAAAACTGAATTAGTACTGTATTAGTGAGACGAATTAAGTACTACCTCTGGGGCTATTCCGCTATGAGTTTTATTAAATGAGGAAGGTTTAAGAAGCATATTGGAAGAAACTATTTAACTTTTAAGCATTTTAATTACCATTCCTATATCAATATCTGAAGCAGAACGCTGTTTTTCGATGTTAAAACGAATTAAAACATTAGTTAAAAATACAATGAAAGAAGAACGACTTAGGTATCTGCAGAAAAGCATTTTGTAAATGGTATTGATAATTTTAATAATAAAGTCATTGAAAACTTTGCAACCAAAAAAACAAGAAGAATGTATCGTAAACTTTAAAAGTGCATGGGTTAACACAACTTTGTGCATGGGTGTAAATAATGAAATAGTATTATTTTTATAATTTTGTAAATAGAGACTAAATCGTAATATGTACAAGCTAAGTAATATTAGCAGTAAATAATGGTTGTAAGTTGAGAGTTTTTTATTGTTAATGAATTTACGGAACTGTTTTGATAAATTTTGAACAATTTATTGGCACCTCAGATAAATATACATAAGATACATATAGACCAGGGTAGAAAAATAAAAACGGGAAAAAAATCAATACAGGTATTTGAAGGTGCTAAATCGTAGGGAGGATATAGTTAATTAAAAATACATACAGAGGTACTCGTAAATCGACCTCATTTTTTTATAAAAAAATGCCAAAGTCAGAAAATATTGTTTTTTGCCTATAGAATTTTTATTATCATATTTACAGCAAAAGTTGTGTTACGAAAGTTGTGTATCACAAAAAAACGATTAATTTGAATTTTTACAAGTTAAAATCCATCAAGAATTAACCGAGATAATTGCAAAAAACCACGTTTTTTGCACTATTTTGGAAATGTTAATAACTTTTACTAAATAGGCCGTAAGGAACTCACTGTACCTTGATCATGAGGTAATGAAGGGCCTTTATTAGTTTACAAAATCTCAAGAAGATGGGTTTATTAGTTTACAAGTTATGTTAAATGTTTATCCTAGACATCGAATGTTTAAACAATCATTGTTGCCCAAGGAGTGTTTTCAGAGCTTTTTGGCAAAGTGCAATGACTACTTAAAGACTCAAAGTACTAAGAAAGTTAAAAAAAATAATATATTTGTTTTTTAAATGTTGTTAAACAAGTCGATAAGAAAATGGTAAGTTTTTTCCTTATAAACAATTAGAATATCTTTGCCATTTTTTCTGATAAATAATTATAATTGGTTGTGTCAAAAAGCTGGTAAAAAATGGACATTAAAATGAAAAAAATAACTTTCTAGGACCAATAATAGCCAAGTTATACTTTTTTTTTTGAAAAATCACATCTCTATTGTTTATAAATATTAAGAGTTGAAATTTTTACAGCGTGGTAATAAATATCTATATTTTATATGACAATTGATAAGTACGAAATATCCTCTATTTAAAACGAGTAATAACCCTGTAAAGTCAAGTTACTCACGCTGACTGAGCTGGGACCGTGTGATATGGAAGAATGTCGGAGTTCAGTTTCTCTAGTCAAGATTTTGCTATAGAAAGTTCAATTTGGAGCGCTTGAAAATTTTTATAATATCTCAGCTTCTAGAGAACGTAGAGCCTTCAATTTTTTTTTAAATTGGGGTAACTCGACGAAAGAATAACAACTAGCTAATTTTCATTGACCGGAAAAATCGGAAAATTCTGGAAAATGGATTTTTTTATTCAACATTCTACTTACAACGTTAACAGTAATATATTTTGATAAATATTCTCATAAAATATTATAAATTTGTGAATAAATATTAAAATATAGTTATAGTATGTATATATTTATTTATATACAGGGTTGTTCATTTTATTCGCCTCAGTGTCTGTACGGAAAACGACTTGATTTAAAAAAAAATTCTTCATCGAAATATACAAAGCCACTAACACTACAATCTAAAAATAATATGAATTATACAGGGTGCTTCAAAAAAGAGTGGTATGTCAAAGATATATTTTTTATGGAACATCCTACACCTGATGAAATTTTTGAATTGCTCAATTTGAAACAATATGCTAGCTGCTACCTAGACTATACCTAAGTACAGGGTGTTTTAATTTATTTAAATTTTTAGAAAAATGTAAAATTTTAGAAAAAAATGCATATCTACGAATCTAAGAATCGGTGACAATTTTTTCTTGGATTTTCATAATAGACTATTTAGCATATTTAAACAGATGTTTATTGTAACAAAATTTATAATTGCTTAGGTCCAGTTTCACCAACAACAAATAAATCAATGAATGCTATTCGTCGAATAAAATGTATTAGATGTTTAAGTTTATATTTTGTTTCAATAATTTTAATAATTTAAAGTGAAACTGGCGAATTTACTTTCTTCTAAATATTCACAGTCAGATTAACTTGCCAATTTACTCAAAGAGTAAGTATTTTTTTGATAAATAAATAAAATAAGTCTTATTTGACGTTAGTAAAATGGAGATATGTCAGTTTATTGGTCGAATAACTTTAATCATAGAATAAACTACTATTCGTCGTTGGTGAAACCGGCCATTAATCGTACATTTTTAGATTTAAAAACTAATTGGAAACAAAAACATTCTCAAATTAAGAAAAAATGTATATGTATAGATTATAATTATTGATCTTCGTTAATTCTACACAGTTTATGTACAGATTTTTTAATTTCTTAAACATTATCCCTAATTTTTTTAAACAAATCTTCTTCAACTTCACTTTTGTGATCTATAATAACTGTCAAAAGGTTGTAGCATCTGTTTTCGTCAGTATCATCTTTGCAATTTATGCAAAGCTCGGTACAATTGATTTATTTTAAGAAATTATGGATAATGTGGAAGAAATTGATGAACCTGTACAAAAACTGTGTAGAATTAACGAAGATCAATAATTATAATCTATTTTTTTTTTCAATTTGAGAACGTTTTTGTTTTCAATTAATTTTTAAACCTGAAATTGTACGATCATGTAATTGTAATTATAAATTTTGTTACAATAAAAATCTGCTTAAATATGCTAAAGAGTCTATTATGAAGATCCAAAAAAAATTTGTCACCGATTCTTAGATTCGAAAATACCTGTTTATTTTTTTTTCTAAAACATTACATTTTTTTTTAAATTGAAATAAATCAAAACACCCTGTACTTAGGTATAATATAGCTTATTGTTTAAGGGCAAATTCAAAAATTTCATCAGGTGTAGGGTGTTCCATAAAAAATATGTCTTTGATATACCACTCTTTTTTGAAGCACCCTGTATAATTCATATTATTTTTAAATTGTAGTGTTAATGGCCCTGTATATTTCTATGAAGAATTTTTTTTTAAATCAATTCGTTTTCCGTACAGACACCGAGGCGAATAAAATGAACAACCCTGTATACATACTATAATTATATTTTAATATTTATTCACAAATTTATAATATTTTATGAAAATATTTATCAAAATATATTAGTGTTAACGTTGTGAATGAATGTTGAATAAAAAATACATTTTCCAGAATTTTCCGATTTTTTCGGCCAATGAAAATTAGCTAGTTGTTATTCTTTCGTCGAGTTACCCAAAAAAAAATTAAAGACTCTACGTTCTCTGGAAGGTGAGATATTGTAAAATTTTTCAAGCGCTCCAAATTGAACTTTTTATAGCAAAATCTCAACGCGAGAAACTGGACTCCGACATTCTTCCATATCACACGGTCCCAGCTCAGTCAGCGTGAGTAACTTGATTTTAAAGGGTTATTACTCGTTTTAAATAGAAGATATTTCGTGCTTATCAATTGTCATATAAAATATAGATATTTATTACCATGCTCTAAAAATTTCAATTCAACTCTTGATATTTATAAACTTGATATATAGAGATGTGATTTTTCAAAAAAAAAAAAGTATTACTTGGCTATTATTGGTCCTAGAAAGTTTTTTTTCATTTTAATGTACATTTTTTACCAGCTTTTTGACACATCCAATTTATAATTATAATTATTTATCAGAAAAAATGACAAAGATATTCTAATTGTTTATAAGGAAAAAACTTATCTTTTTTTTATCGACTTGTTTAACAACATTTAAAAAACAAATATATTATTTTTTTTTTAACTTTTGAGTCTTTAAGTAGTCATTGCACTTTGCCAAAAAGCTCTGAAAACACTCCTTGGGCAACAATGATTGTTTAAACATTCAATGTCTGGGATAAACATTTAACATAACTTGTAAACTAACAAACAGATCTTCTTGAGATTTTGTAAACTATACTAAACTAATATTTTCTGACTTTGGTCTTTTTTTTATAAAAAAAATGAGGTCGATTTACGAGTACCCCTGTATGTATTATTAATAAAGCACAATAATAGCACCTTCAAATACCTGTATTGATTTACCCTGGTGTATTGTGGAGAAACACAAAACACAAAAACACATACTTATTATGTGTTTTTGTAGATACACATTAAAACTAGTTTTGGCCCTATAGTGAGGTATGTTTTTGTTTATGTTTTCAGTTTTGTTGAATGTTTTTGTTTTTAATTAATTTTTAAATCTAAAAATGTACGATTAAATAATTATAAATATTATTACAATAAATATCTGTTCCAATATGCTGAATAGTCTATTATAAAGATCCAAGAAAAAATTTTTCACCGATTCTTAGATTCGTAGATATTATTTTTTTTTTCTTAAACCTTACATTCTTATAAAAATCGAAATAAATCAAAACACCATGTATTTACGTGTAGGAAACCCTTATAAAAATATAGCTTATTTTTAAGGAAAATTCAAAAATGGCTCACGAGTAGGGTGTTCCATAAGAGAAAATAAAACTTTAATATACCCCTCTTTTTTGAAGCACCCTGTATAATTTTCATTAGTTTTAGATTGTAGTGTTAATTGCCCTGTAAATTGCTGTCAAGAATTTTTTTTAAATATCAAGTCGTTTTCCGTACAGAGACCGAGGCAAATACGATGAACCACCCTGTATATATATAAAGATATATATACTATACATTTATTATTTTTTTACAAATTTATAATATGTTATGAAAATATTTATTCAAATATATTAGTGTTAACGTTGTAAATAAATGTTGAATAAAAAAGTCCATTTTCCAGAATTTGCCGATTTTTCCGGTGAATGGAAATTAGCTAGTCGTTATTATTTCGTCCAGTTACCGCAATTTAAAAAAAAAATGAAGGCTCTACGTTCTCTGGAAGCGGAGTTATTGTAAACTTTTTCAAGTGCTCCAATTTGAACTTTCAATACCAAAATCTCGAAGCGCGAAAACGGACTCAGAGATCCTTCCCCCATCACACGGTCCCAGTTAAGTCAGCTCGAGTACCTTCATTTTAAAGGGTTATTACTCATTTTAAATAGAAGATATACTGTAGCTATTAATTGCAATGTAAAATATAGATGTCTATTATGATTTTTTGCAAATTTCGACTCTTAATATTTATAAACAATACAGATATGATTTTTCAAAAAAAAAAGTATAACTTGGGTATTATTGGTCATAGAAAGTTTATTTTTAGTTTTTAATGTGTGTTTTTTTACCACTTTTCTGATACAACTAATTATAATTATTTGTCGTGAAAAATAACCAAGTTATTCTAAATGTTTATAAGGAAAAAACTCGCTATTTATTAAACGACTTGTTTAAGAACATTTAAATAATAAATGTATCATTTTTTTTAATTTCTTAGTAGTTTGAGTCTTTAAAAACTCATTTCACTTTGCTAAAAAGCTCTGAAAATACTCCTTGGGCAACAATAGATGTTTAAACATTCAATGTTTTGGATAAACAATTAACGTAACTCGTAAACTAACAAAACGATCTTCTTGATACTTTGCACTCTAATAAAGGCACATAATGTCCTCATAATTAAGGTGCAATATGTTCCTTAGGGCATATTTAGTAAAAGTTATTAACATTCACAAAATAGTGCCAAAAATGTGGTTTTTTGCAACTATCTCGGTTAATTATTTATCAATTTTAACTAATCAAAATTAAACTTAATCGTTTTTTTATGATACACAACTTTCATAATACAACTTTTGCTGTAAACATGATACAAAAAATGCTACAGGCAAAAAACAATATTTTGTGACTTTAGCCTTTGTTTATAAAAAACTGAGGTTGATTTGCGAGTACCTCTGTATGTATTTTTAATTAACTATGTCCCCCCTACGATTTAGCACCTTCAAATACCTGTATTGATTTTTACCCTGAAATCGCTCATTTTTATTTATCTGCCCTGGCGTAATAAGGTAAAAGTATCAGCGCCTATTTTTTTAAATTTTTGTTTTATAACTTTTTTGATATCGTGAACTCGTCACTAAAAATTTTGGCGGCTGTCCGAATTCTGGCACTACCTTCTTAAAGTGGTACGAGCCGCCACTGTTACCAACAACTGATTATTTCATTCATAGAGATCGACAGAAACCTACAAAAATAAAAATTTCAGCGATTATTTTTTAGTGATTTTAATTTCCAATCATGTAGTAATATTTTTCATCACGTGTTTAATAACTAGTTTTATAGTTTTGACAACCGTCACATTTAAGAAAATTAACCAAAATAAACTTTTAGTTCTGTATCTAATGTCAAATTGTCAAGAGGGAAATACAAACAGACATATCAGGAGCTTGGAGGAGTAAGGGCGAACCTGAAAAATGATCATTTCAAAAATACTCTCATCTTCCTCACATACTTTTAAAGAATGCGTCTGTTTATTATAACAGCATTTTTCGCCCTTCATACTCCTAAAATTTCGTAAGAAATAATATACCAATCTATTCATGTCAGAAACTGAACTGCATAATCGTCTAGAAGAGTAAGGGCGAACCCACATGCTTTCGTTGCGTTTCCGTTCAAGGTTTGCCCCTTCTCCTCTGTTAACGCGCCGGTGTTTCAGTGATTTTGTAGCTTACTTAGTAGCTTTAATTGGTGATAGTGAGATACAGTATACATAAAACAAAGCAACCGTAGACGATGAAAATCAAATTGAATTCAATTGAAGCTTTATTTGTGAATTTTATTAAAAACACTAGAGATGTTTATTTTTATAGAATAAAAATTATTAAACCTCTTTTTTTATTTCATAAAAATCTTGCAAAATCCTCTTGAGTTTTTAAGATCTACCTGAAGGATTTCCATACCGTAGGAAAAGATTAGGGTGTAATTTGCATAATAGTAGAGAAGTTAAATTTGCATAAAGTTTATTGTATATTGTAATTTTTATTAGTACTTGACGATAAACTTTCCGCTTACAAAGGCGCCTTTTATTATTCTGTTTAACGTTTCTGAGAAAAGATTGTAGTGATGAGCCCATGTACTGATAGAACGTGACACCCACAAAAACCATCTTTACAAAGGGAATATAAGGCATAAATAAGAAGGATTATTATAGTAATTTTACAAGTTAATACTTTATTATATTAATTAACTATTTTAGTTGGGAACAAGCCATAAAATTAAAATAATAATTCCTAAGATTTACACGTTTTATTCACTTTGTAAAGATTTTTTGTCGGCATTGTACACCGCATCCCTCGGTAGACCGCACGCTATAGTAGAAATTCGACGATAAACCGCATAATCTAGTAGCATCACTGGTTCGCCCTTACTATTCTAACGTGTTTGTAAACTTTAACTCAGTTTTCCCGAAACATCGTTTTTGCAGTTCGCCCTTACTCCTCCAAGCTCCTGATATGTCAACAATAGATCAGGCTAGGGACATGCCACTCAATGCATCGGGGTGTAACACCAATATCAAGTACAGTGGTCTAGCTATCGCTATCTTTGTCTGTCATCCGAGTGTGAGCGTATCTACCAAGAGGTAGGAGTAATGGAACGACAGTGACACAGAGGTGGCAGCCATCATATGCTAGAGCACCGACCCGAACTGCTCCGTGATACGCTATTTTTCGGACCTGGCCTAATATATTGTGTTATTATATCTATGAATACAAATCGGCAATTTTAAGCGCTCGAGTGTAATTACGGTAAGATTATTTCATGAATAAAACTGTATTTTTAAATAATTTTAACTAACATTTTATTGATATCTTCGTCTGAATATTTGCTAAACCAGCTCATGGTGTTTACTTTGACAATTTGTAAAATATTAATTGTGATAAATGTCACTGAATGTTTATTTACAAAGACTTGAATTTTGTACGTCAATATTAAAAAATAATCTTGCAAATATCACACGAAAGTAAGAATAAATAAGAAAATCCAGTTTTCTTCTCAAACTTGTTGCCATTCGGCAATAGTCATAAGAGCCCTGAGGGCTCTCGTTTCTATTGCCAGACAACAAGTTATCGAAAAACTGTCGCAATATTTTCAATTTATTCTCACTCTCTTGTGATATTAATGCTGATAATTTTTTTTTGATAACTTCTCGTCGTCAAGTAGTAAGTCAGATACCGCGTTAGGCTTATTTAAAATTAAATAAACATTCAGTGACATTAATCACAATTAATGTTTTACAATTTGGCAAAGTGAACACCGTGAATAGGTTTAGCAAATATTCGGATGAAGTTATCAATAAAATATTAGTTAAAATGATATAAACCACACTTTTTTTCATGAAATAATCTTACCGAATTACACTCAAGCTTTTAAAATTACAGATTTGTATTGCCTCGTGACACTTTGACATAGTTTCCTTACCCTTCGTGTCGTGAAATTAAATCTGTCAAAGTGTCACTCGGGATACAAATCGGTAATTTTAGAGCTCTTGTGTAATTACAAGTGAAAATATAATTCAGATGATAGCATAATGTAGCATATTGTATTTACCTGAAAAAGTCAATTAGTTCCGCAGCCGAATCAATTTCAGCCTGTATCATAGTTTTTGCTTGTCCTAGCATAGTAGCAGCGTTCAACTTGGCTCTGTATTGATTTGCCATCAAGTTTGCTGCTTTGTCCCAAATCTTTATCCTAAAAAAAATTCAATAAAATATATACTTTAAAACGTTGACGGACAGTGCGTCAAATGTATAAGCAAGTGTTGTGACACATGAATTTTGCAAAGTAGAATAGGAAAATTGCTGAATTTCTTTTAATGCTTCTTATAGTTTATGGAAACAATAAGTTCTTTAACATTTTTGTAGACATGTGGACGACGACCATGGATGTCGTCTCATAGTACATTCTTTCACGGTTTTGCTGTACATTTTAAAAAACCGCTTGGATTGACATGAAATTTGGCATACGCATAGCTAACATGTCAAAGAAAAAAAAGTGATATGGTGCCGATGTGTGCTTTTGCCCTGGGGGTGAGTTTCACCCCATCTAGGGGGTGAAAAAATATATGTCCAAGATAAGTCCCGAAATGGATAAACTGACTAATTCTAAGCAACTTTTGTTCTATAGGGTTTTTTCACCAAATCAATACTTTTCGGGTTATTTGCAAGTGAATATGTTCGGTACATTCCATGTCAAATCACTCAGGCAAAAAATTTTGGATCTCCGATTTGTCTGAAAATTGGTATATAGCTTCTGCGGGACGTAAAAATAAGATATTTAAGGTCAAAAAATCTTCTTCTTCTTTTTTTCTCAAAATGTTATTTTATGCGATTGTACAGTGATTTGGTGTTTATTTAAACAAATATGCATTTTCTGTCGTAAAGTATCAATGAAAAACATAATATTTTAATAGAAAGGACTCAAAAATGTCATTATATGGCATTATAACAAGTTATTTTGAATCAAAACAAGTTTTTGATCACATTTTATAGTGTAAAAAACGTTAAAATACCGATTTTTACATTTTCCTCCATTCCCAAAATACATCATCATCGATTTGGCTGAAAATTGGCCCACAGATAGAAAAAACATAGGACTTTAAGTAGTTAGAAGGATTTGAATTATATTACAATACCAAAAAAGTTACATGCAGTAATATCAGACTCAAAAGTATATATTAGTCCAGTCGGGATAGCATTTGACCTTGAATGCCGAGCTGCCCAAAATTTTATTTTTCTGATCTTTAGGGGAGTCAATAGTAGCCTAAATTTAAAATCACGAATTAATTCCTCCGTTACGTTAGCCGCCATCTTGATTTTAAAGGAGAACCTGCTTTGCTCAATATCTCCGCCATTTTTAACTTTTCGACAAAAATGGTAGGAACTGAAATTGTTCCAAATAAATCGTATTTACAATTATTACAATTTCTTTTTAACAATTTTTGTCGTGAGGTCGATATTTTCGAGTTATGTACTTACAGTAGACGCCTATACTTTTGACTATAATATTGCATGTAACTTTTTTGGTATTGTAATATAATTCAAATCCTTCTCACCACTTAAAGTCTTATGTTTTGTCTATCTGTGGGCAAATTTTCAGCCAAATCGATTATGATGCATTTTGGGAATGGAGAAAAATGTAAACAACGGTATTTTAACGTTTTGTACACTATAAAATTTGATCAAAAGCTTGTTTTGAATCAAAGTAACTTGTTATAATGCCATATAATGACATTTTTGAGTCCCTTCTATTAAAATATTATGTTTTCCATTGATACTTTACGATAGAAAATGCAAATTTGTATAAATAAACACCAAATCACTGTAAAATCGAATAAAATAACATTTTGAGAAAAAAAGAAGAAGGAAGATTTTTTGACCTTAAATATCTTATTTTTACGTCCCGCAGAAGCTATATACCAATTTGCATACAAATCGGAGGTCCAAAATTTTTTTTGCTCCAAAATTGAGTGATTTGAAATGGAATGACCTGTTCATTTTTCAACAAAATAACCACGTTTTAGACGGTTTTTCGCAAATAACTCAAAACGTAAGCATTTTGTAGAAAAAAATAGTCTTAGCAAAAATATAGCCTATAAAGAAGTGAAAAAAAAACTACCTAGCAAAAGCAGAGTTATGAACCTATTTTTCATTAGCTATAACTCTGCTTCTACTAGTAGACCAGGGCGCATCTGTAAAAATATTAGTACATTTGGACGTTGAGAGGTGACTCAAATTTTTTTACAGAAATTGCTTGAAAATAAATCAAATAATAATATTTGAGTTATCCTCCCTCTCAAAAAGGTCCGGAACATTGTTTAAATAATCAAAATGTCAAAAAATTAAGGAAAAACTCGATTTTTTTCTTGGTTTTTTGATTATAACTTTAAAAGTATTCATTTCCGGGAAAAGTTGTACTGACATAAAAGTTGCGTAATTAAATTTCCTACAATATAAAATTGGTTAAAAATTTAAAAAATAGTCACCCTTGTTGCAAAATAGCAATAATTGTAAAAAAAAAACATACAAAAACAAGTATTCGCATTTTACGTTTTTCAACCATTTATGCTACACTTAGGACCTTAATATTTCACCCTGAAAAACTTTATGATACAGTAAAACAATGCTGTAAATTTCATTAAGATCGATGCAATAGATGTTGCAAAATAAATTTTGCAATCCAGCTTTCGTAAAAAAAATTCATTTTTTTAAAATGTCACAGGACCGAAAATAAAGCAGATAGCAAGTTGGAAATTTTTTTGCACATAGAAGTGTACTGTACCTCTCATTTGCAATTTTGCAAAATTAAAATCGATTAACATCACGGCGTCAGGAATTTTTTTAAATAAACATTAATTATTGGTGCTACGCGCAGGACAGCGGATAGTTTGCTCTGATTGGGCATTCCAATGATCTTTGATAATGATTGATACATTTTAATTTTTATTACATTTCGATATAAATAAATAAATTTGTTTATTGCAAAATAAATACACATACTCTATCCTTTGAAATAACACTTTTATTAGCAAAAACTTTGTTTGTTCATATATTTTACCTTAAATAATAAAGGTTTATTATTTTTAAACATATACAATTGTTTAAACAATATTTCACAAGCAATAATAAAATTAGTTTGATTTTTGTGGAATTAAAATATTAAAATACAACAAAATATAGAGTAAGAAAATAATATATTAGATAAAGATTGGAAGAAATTTTTCTTGGAAATCAACTTGTGTGAATCGAACACCGCTGTCCTGCGCATAGCACCAAAAATTATTGTTTATTTCAAAAATTTTCTGACGCCGTGGCAATTAATCGATTTTAATTTTGAAAACTGCAAATGAAAGGTACAGTACACTTCTATAAGCAAAAAAAATTTCAACTTGCTATCTGCTTTATTTTCAGTCGTGTAACATTTTGAAAAAATGAATTTTTTTTGCGAAAGCTGGATTGCAAAATTTATTTTGCAAAATCTATTGAACCGATCTTAATCAAATTTACAGTATTGTTTTAATGTATTATAAAGTTTTTCTAAGTGAAATATGAAGGTCCTAAGTGTAGCATAAGTGGTTGAAAAACATAAAATGCGAATACTTGTTTTTGTATGGTTTTTTGGCAATTATTGCTATTTTGCAACTAGGGTGACTATTTTTTAAATTTTTAACTAATTCTATATTGTAGAAAATTTAATTACGCAACTTTTATGTCAGTACAACTTTTCTCGTAAATGAATACTTTTAAAGTTATAATCAAAAAACGAAGAAAAAAATCGAATTTTTCCTTAAATTTTTGACATTTTGATTATTTAAACAATGTTCCGGACCTTTTTGAGAGGGAGGATAACTCAAATATTATTATTTGATTTATTTTCAAGCAATTTCTGCAAAAAAATTTGAGTCACCTCTCAACGTCCATCTCAAAACAGATGCGCCCTGGACTATAGGTATAGTGACCTAATATATACACCACGTTTCTCACTTTTTTACGTGCTATATTTTTGGTATGAATGTTTTTGACCAAATACTTACTTTTTGGGTTATTTGCGAAAAACCGTCTGAAAACGTGATTATTTTGTAGAAAAATTAACATATTCACTCGCAAATAACTCGAAAAGTATTAACTTGGTGAAAAAACTTTAAGAACAAAAGTTCTGTAGAATTAGTCATTTTATTCATTTCCGGACTTATTTCGAACATATATTTTTCACCCCCAAAAGGGGGTGAAACACACCCCTAGGGCAAAAGCACACATCGGCACAATATCACTTTTTTTCTTTGACTTGTTAGCTATGTGTATGCCAAATTTCATGTCAATCCAAGCGGTTATTTAAAATTTAGAGGTTTTGCAATATTTTACCTTTAAAGAACGTATTATCACATGTCATATGCATCTGTACATTCTACCGATTTTTTGTCACAACTCGTTATTTTAAAAATGTCGTCTATAGACGTTGTGTCACATTACATTAATGGAAATTAGACGTCTATAGATGTTCTGTCCGTCAACGTGTTAAAATATTTTGGTGTCACTAAAAAGAGAGCAACTTTACGACCTGCAGTCATTATTTGGCACTGTGATTGATTTTGACGTAATTTCAAGGTAGAAAATAATACTACTGGGTAAAGATAAAAAGAAGTTATACGAAGGCAATAGTATAATAATAGTATGCGCCAAATAGGAAGAGCCAGTGCAGATTCTTATCTCTGTTCGAGTTCAACTAAAATGGTGTTGACCATTCATTGATCTCGATAACATTCGTAAATACTAACATTGCGCGTTGTTTATTCATTTCTTCCTAATTGGCGATTACTATATCTATAGGAGAAGGAAAGATATAGAGTAGAGTAAAAACTGTAAGTTTAAGTATTGAAAAAAAAGAGAATTTTCGTTATACAGGGTGATTCATTAAGGATGACCAATCTCTAGGTTGTAGATTCTAGACCTCAAAATATTAAAATTTAACCAAAATCATTTAAATAAAATGTGGCTCATTACTGAGTTACAGGATATTTTATTTATGAATTTAAAAAGTATATGTACCCACTACTTTAAAATTATTTGATATATCCTTGTCATACTTGGAAGGAATTGTATACTGAATACACCCTACTAAATTATTTTAAACAAACGTTTCTGGCTACTACCAGAGGTGTACGATAGGAGAAAGTGCATGGTGAACCCTTTTTACATTCTACGCTACTGGAGAAACTGCTATTTTAGCATAATTTTTAGATTTTTCAATATTTTCTATTTAATATTTTACTTGTCATTCGTAACGATAAAATAATTAGTTTTCGAGATATTTTAAGTTAAAAATGAGGGGGCACAATACAATAATCAAAATAACTGCCGTATCATTTTTAACTTTATCTCGAAAAATAATGATTTTATCGTTACGGATGAAGAGTATATTATTAACATAGAAAGTATTGGATAATCTAAAACTGTCACTAAAATAGCAATTCCGTCAGTTGCGTAGAATGTAAAAAGGGTTCACCATGTACTTTCCGCAGTTGTACCCCTCTGGCTCGCTATTTTCGACATCACTCGCAATTTGCGCGTATACGTAAGTTGCGAAGGATTGATTTGCGAACATTTCCTAAAAACGGTATTCTTGACCACCGTTCGCAGAAACATGCGACCATTCGCATTGTTCACGTCTAAATACATTTAGCAACACTGTAAATATCTAAAACGTCTATATTCACTGCTGTCTGCTGTAGGAATTCGGAATAGGGAACGTTAATAGGGTTCATTAGGATTCGATTATTTATTTATCGTTTTTGTTACACATGGTTACACGACGTTACACAGTCTAATATTGTTTATATTTGTATTTTGAAAATGGAAATTCCATTAGCAAAACAAACAACCAATACCAGACAAGAAAAAAAATATTGCTGAAATTTATGAAAAAAATCCTAATTTGCTAAGTGCAAAATTTTCAAATGCCTTTACTCAAAAGAATTTTTCTTCTTAAAAATAACTTTAACTTTACCTGGAAAATTAAAAAATGTATTAGATATTAATGAATGAATAAAATTATATAATAACTTTTCGCACCAATTATTATTCTACATAAAAGTCACAGCAACAATTAAATATATTATACAATTTCCAAATTCCATTTAAAAATAAACATAAAACATTTACAATCTTCACTTGCGAAGATGATGCGAATGATTATAAGCACTCGTAGCGAGTTTGGAACGTTCGCAATGTTGCGAGTGCTAAAGAATACGGAAAGCTCTATTTCGTTCGCATCGTTCAATCTTGCGAATGACATTTGTACTTAAGAGTGGTCAAGAATAGCGCCCCTGGTAGTAGGCAGAAATTATTATTTAACATAATTTAGTAGGGTGTACAGCACCTACCGTTTCTGTCAAGTATGACAAGCATAATGTCAAATAGTTTTAAAGTACTGGGTACAAATAGTTTTTAAATTTTTAAATAAACAGTAATCCAGTAAGGAGCCACATTATATTTAAATTATTCAGGTTAAATCTTAATATTTTGAGGTCTAGAATGTACAACTCAGAGATTTGACGTTCTTAATGAATCACCCTATATACCATGTTATAAAAAGACATGCTAAAAAAATTTAAGAATTTTTGATATTTTTTTAACAACGGTTACACCCAATTTGCATTACATAAACTACCGTGCCATCATATTTAAATAATAGCATTCATAAGCTTTAATTTAAATATAATTGTGGAAAGTTCTTAATGATTGGCCAGTTGTGAATTTATCCCTATATCATCATCATCATCAGCCTCTCTCAATCCACTGCTGGACATAGGCCTCCCCTGTTTGTCTCCAAAGTGTTCTATCTTGTGCTTGCTGTACCCAGTTTTTTGTTGTCCTTCGTAAGTCATCTTGCCATCGTGTTGGTGGTCTTCCTCTGCTACGTTTATCGGCTGTTGGTCTCCATTCAACTAGTTTACGAGTCCATCTTCCGTCCTTCATTCTGGCAACATGTCCAGCCCATTTCCATTTTAAGTTACAGCTTCTTTCAATGACGTCTATGACTTTGGTCTTAGCTCGTAGATCTTCGTTTCTAATCCTGTCTCGCAGAGTGGCCCCTATCATTGATCGCTCCATTCTTCTCTGCACTATTCTTAGCTTTTGTGCGTTTTTCTTTGTGAGCGATAATGTTTCTGCACCATAGGTCATCACCGGTAGCACGCATTGGTCGAAAACTTTTTTCTTCATATTAGTTGGAATGTCACTCTAAAAAACGTTCCTAAGAGCTCCGTATGCTGCCCATCCTTGTATTATTCTTCTGGATACTTCGGTTGTTTGATTGTCCTTACCTATCTTAATTTCGTGACCTAGATATATATATTTGTCTACCAGTTCTATTTGTTCATTTTGTATTTCAAGGTGTTTACTTGGTACTAAGTTCGTCATATATTTTGTTTTTGTTATATTCATTTTTAAGGCTATTTTATGACAGGCTGTACTAAGTTCTTCCAACATTTTCTTTGTTTGTCCCAAATCGTCTGCAATCAGGACTATATCGTCTGCGTAGCTTAGGTGGTGTAGCATCTCTCCGTCCACATGTATTCCTCTGTCACCCCATTCGAGGGTTTTGATCGCTTTTTCTAGAGCCGATATGAAAAGTTTAGGTGATAAAGTATCACCTTGTCGGATACCTCTTTGGATTTTTATTTGGTTGCTGTTAGCGTGTAGTTGTATCGAGCTTGTCGCATTTTTATATATATTACATATTAGCCTCGAATATCGGCTATCAATGCGGCTCTCGTTTAGTGCTTCTATAACACTGTCGAGTTCTACTGAGTCGAATGCTTTGTGGAAATCTACAAATGTTAAAACTAAGGGCTTGTTATATTCTATGGATTTTTCGATGAGTTGTTTTATTGTTTGGAGATGATCGTTGGTTCCAAAGTTTGCTCTGAATCCAGCTTGTTCTCTACTTTGATATAGGTCTAATTTCTTGTTTAATCTTGTGGTAATTACTCTCGTGAAAAGTTTATAAAGATGGTCTAACAGACTGATCGGTCGGTAATTTTCCAGATCAGTTTTTTCTCCTTTTTTGCGCAGAAGAATTGTTTTGGCTCTATTCCATTCAGATGGTATGGATTTCTTTGTCAAACATAGATTAAAGAGATCTTTTATTTTTCTCATTAGAGGTTCACCGCCATTCTTCACAGCCTCGATCACTATTCCATCGTCACCTGGTGGTTTATTGGATTTCATTTTATTCATCGCCTGTCTAATTTCACTGAGAGATATTTCTGGCATGAGTTCAGAGCCTTGATTTAATATTGTTTTGTTTATTGCATCATTTAGCGGTGTTTGGTTCATCCGTCTGCTTTTATAAAGTTCTTTATAGAAGTCTTCTACTATTGTTAAAAGCTCCTCTCTATTTGTTGTTATGTCGCCCTTTTTGTTTTTTAATTTAATGATCTGGCTTTTTCCATTATTTAGTTTTCTTCGGAGACTTTTTATTCCTTTATTATTTTCTATGGTTTGTTCGATTTTTAGTGTATTGTACTTTCTTTAATCTTTTCTTATTGCTTTCTTGACTTCTCTGTTTATCTTTCTCTTTTGCTCTCCATTTGGATCATTTCTTTCTGTAATAAGATTTCTTTGTTTCATTAAATTCCTGGTGTCAGTACTAAGTTTTTCTTCGTTCTTATTTCTTGGACATTGTTTTCTCATGCTTTCTCCAATGGCTTGCGTAATATGTTGGTTTAGTGCATCTATGTTTTCGTTGAGAGTTATGTCTGTGTTGTTTCTCAGTTTGGTTTCGATGTCGTTTTGATATTCTTTAATATCCCTAGGTTCGGTACATATTGGTATTGGTTTCGTATTTACTAATTTGCGTCTCTCTTGTTTTGTGCTTATTTTAACTTCGGCTCTTACCATTCTATGGTCACTACCAGTGTTGAATGCATTTAGGACCTTTACGTCTTGGATGATTTCTTTTTTGTTTGTAATTATGAAGTCAATTTCGTTTTTTGTTTTATTATCTGGGCTTGCCCAGGTCCATCTTCTATGTGGTTTCTTATAGAAAAAGCTATTCATTTGGACTAGATCATTCTGAAGGAGAAAACCAATTAAGGTCTCTTCTCTTTCATTCCTTCCATTCAGTCCAAATTTTCCAAGTGATGTTTCTTCTGGACATGCTTTGATTCCTATTTTTGCATTGCAATCACCACATATTATCACGTATTGTGTGGGTACGTCGTTTAGGGCTATTGAGATATCGTCGTAGAATTCTTCGACTTCTTCATCTGAATGGGTGGTGAATATCCCTATATATTTTATAATAATTTATTATAACCAACTATTTATTCTCAAAATACTTGCCTTTCTGAAATAGGTACAGCATCCCATTTTTTCTGGGCTTGACATGCTACATCTATAGCTTTTTGAACAAGAGTTTTATCAGCGTAATAAAATTTGGCTAATTTCTTCTTGTGGTCATGTGGCATTACCTAAAAGTATACAAATGATGTTATACTATATAATTACTGTATTATACAGTGATGAGTGTGCTAATAACCGGAAAAATAATGCAAAACATGGAAATCATAATACGTTGTGAAATAAAAAGTGATTAAACTAGTAGAGATGGGAAATTACCAATAGAAACCTAAAAACTTACATTATATTACAGACATAGTTTCCCACCTTTAGTGGGAAATTTTATAAAATTCTCCTGTCACAATGACAGTTGTCATACTCCTCCTATACGTCGAAAGGTGGGAAACTATGTAATGTAATGTAAATTTGTAGGTTTTTATCGATAATTTTACACCTCTACTAGTTTCATCTCTTTTTATTCCACAACGTATTATGTTTTCCGTCGTTTGCGTTATTTTTTCGGTTCTTAGCGCATCACTGTATACAGTATACATAATACGCGTTCTATAATTATTATAGTGTCGGAAACATGAGAATAAACCTCGCAAAATAAACACGTCCGCTTTTATTTTTTTTCTGGTAATCAAGGGGTGCTTATTATGAGACCAACTTTTTCTTAAAAAAATTCGCCCCGGAACCTCCCTTTTCATCCTTTTAAAGGGGGTAATTTGTGGTTTTTGCGAAAGGTAGCCCGTCCTGTACGCTTTGCAAAAAATTACTTAATAGTAAAATAAAGAGGACTATATTTCATACTATTTATTTCCCGATAGCATATGTCTATCACCCACCGTTTAGCGGGGGTGGCGCCCCAAAGTTGACAAATTTTAAAAAAAGATGTTTTTAAAAAATATATTTTCCCTTAACTGTAATGCAAATTAAGAAGAAACCCTGCGAAAATTAATCACAAATAATAGGCTGATTTTTTGGTATAGGCTTCATTTAAGGGCAATAATTGCAAATTTTTTAATTACAGGGTGTTACATTTTAAAAAACTCCTTTTTATATCATCTGAACCGCCTATGCTAGAGTAAAAAAACTTTCAGCGATTATCCATGTACTAGTGTTCTTTACAAAATTTGTATATTGCATCCCCATATTTTCCCCGGAACTACCCGAAAAAAAGGAAAATTAATAAAGAAAATAATCAAAAATTAATTTTGGGCCACCACTGTGGCTTTAGGGTGCAAAGAAAATAAAATATTCATAGGTCATAATCTGTAGCAGACAGTGTGTTCTTTTATTTTCCACAAGTATGTTATCCATAAAATGAATAGGTGACGAAAAAAAAAAAACAAAAACTGGTGCCCGCCATAGCATTTCTGAGGTTTACAATTAAAAATTGCTTATTTTTGCGATTGCTTATTGTAGAGAAAATAGTGGTCTTTAAATATGTATAAGTTTTGTTTAAAAAAAATGCATAGGTAATGAGAAAATCGTCAAAACATGCTCTGCAACGGATAGGGGTAGTTTCTGCAGTTTATTTTCAAGGATAGGGGTAGTTTCCGCAGGAATGTTGCAATAATCATATATATATATATATATATATATTTATGAAAAACCCTATTGATGGAGTATATGTCCTCATCGGCCAAAAAGCAAAAAAAAATTTTTTCAACCCCCCTTTATTTATTTTTTTTTGGCTACAAAGGTTGCATTAAGAAATCGCTATTGGTGTCCATGCATGAACGTGCACAACATTATATATGCAGCATTTTAATAAAGGGCATGGTCTGTGAAGGATTCCAAGAAAATTACTTTCTTTATTAATTCTCCTTTTTTTTTGGGATAGTTCCGAAAAAAAAATGGGGCTGCATTATAGAAATTTGTAAATATCACCAGTACATGGATAATCGCTGAAAGTTTTTTTACTCTAGCATAGGCGGTTGAGATGGTATAAAAAGGAGTTTTTTTAAAATGTAACACACTGTAATTAAAAAATGGGCAATTGCTCTTAAATGAAACCTATACCAAAAAATCATGCATTTATTTGTGATTAATCTCCCCTGGGTTTTTTCTTAATTTTCATTACAGTTAGGAAAAAATATTTTTTTTAAAAACATCTTTTTTAAAAACTTGTCAACTTTGGGGCGCCACCCCCGCTAAACGATGGGTGATAGACATACGCTGCCGAGAAATAAATAGTAGGAAATATGGTCCTCTTTATTTTACTATTAAGTACATTTTTTGCAAAACGTACAAGAAGGGCTACGTTTCGCAAAAACCACAAATTACCCCCTTTAAAGGGATGAAAAGGGGGGTTCCGGGGCAAATTTTTTTAAGAAAAAGTTAGTGTCATATTAAGCACCCCTTGATGTATCAGAAAAAAAAAGTAAAACCGAACTTGTGTCCATTTTGCGAGGTTCAACCTCTGTTTCCTACACTATTAGAACAAGAAATAATCTCTAAACCACGGTAAATATAATTATAAAAATGTTACAGATGAAAGATATTAAAAAATCGGAATAAAAGAAAAATGTACCTACTAATTAAATTATTTGAAAATATACATGGCACCTTTCATATGGTTATGTTAATTTCACAATTGGAATATGCTATTTTACTTTATATGTATAGAGAATCAAATGATTAAAAAAATCGATATTCGACTTCAGTGTTGATCAGGCGAGCATACATTTGAACGAGATGGACTATCTAGGTTGATTGAGCAATTCAGTATTCGTTGCGCGTTATATAGTACAGTACATGCGGAAAATGAATTAAGTAATGTTGGTTGGATGCGGGTTTAATAATTTTGTTGATCTAAATGCCTTTACACAACATTGACCTCATAATATAACCACTTTTTTATCGTCAATACCTTTTTTAATACAGAAATATGTTGAACATCAACATGTATCAAAATGAATAATCGATAAATAAAATGTATTTCTTTGTATATGTCATATTAAAAAATATCTAATTATACCCCAGGTTATAACCGAAGCATTTAAAAATCAAAAATTACTGGTTATTTTTCAACTGGAATATCTGGAAAAAGTCAATAGAAAAGGAATACCATCTCGTGGTTTTTTATTAACAATTTAGCAAAAAAGCGACTTACTTTTTTCATTCATTTCAATATTGTGAAAAAACAACGCATTGTAGATGAAAACGTTCAACAGATAACTTTCTTGAAAATATTTGTCCTTTAAACTGAGGTTAATTAAAAAAGTTATTGCAAATTAAACCCGAAAGTTATTAAAATAAATAATAAAAATATTTAAAACACCTTTCACAATGCGACTTTTTATGTTTAGTGCAGCCGATATGTGAAACAATTGTGCATCTAATGATAGAAGCATATAATTTGGACCACATATATTACACATATAAAGGTTCATATTTAGATATGAGGCCATCTCAAATTTTTTCTTTTACAAAAATGGTGGGCATTCAAAATGGCGACTATACATATGTGACTAATAATAGCACGATAACTTCTGAACGAGGCGTCTGATTTTAACCAAATTTGGTATATAGGTTCTTTTTTTGATGTATAAGATCGAGGTCTTGAACCGGAAGAATCGGTTTACCAAAAGTTGCGTGTTTCTTGGTTTTTATGTAAAAATATGTTGTTTTTTTCAATTTTTTCACCCTGTATATATTAATTTTTCAAAAAGTTAATACCACCATTGAAAAGGGCGTAAAAATATTGTTTAGGAAATATTTTTTGAACTTTTTATTTATGTTAATTACCATTTAATAAATGCATAACGTATCTTCACATGTAACTCCGCCATTGCCTGGTCCCAAGTCCAGGATGAGAAAGGAGGAAGGTTGTGCGTTGGGCTAACAACCCAACCACGTTAAAAGTATTTTGTTATGGAATCGTCAAGATGCCTCGGAACTGGCCTGAATAAAACGATGACGACAAGTGCTATGGAAATGGATACGAGAAAGGTTATATATATGGGCTGCTGGAATGTAAGAACTATGTATGAGATTGGCAAAACTAATCAGGTAGCTGCTGAGATGGACAAAAACAAAATAGAAATCCTAGGAATAAGCGAGGTAAGGTGGAAAGGATGTGGAAAAACGAGACTACAAAATGGAAAAACAATCTTATTCTCGGGACATACACAGGAAACTGCCAAACATGAGGGCGGAGTGGCCATAATGCTGGGAAAAAACGCAGCACGAGCATTGATAGATTGGGAGGGTGTGACAAATAGGATTATAGTAGCAAGGTTTAAAACAAGATTTCGCAATCTCTCAATAATAAATGTTTATGCTCCCACCAACGACAAAGAACAGGTAGTGAAAGAAGAATTTTACGATGCAAGCTGTATATGATAGAATGGAGGCAAATAATAAAAGTGATATCTTAATAGTGATGGGGGATATGAACGCCAAAATAGGTGGAGAAAATGAGGGAAAAGAGTTTGTAATGGGTAGGGAAGGCTTATGAGAAATAAATGAAAATGATGAAATGTTTACTGACTTCTGTGCCCAAAACAACTTAATGATTGGCGGAAGTATCTTTCCACACAAGCGCATACACAAGATAACGTGGATTTCTCCAGGAGGTGAAGTACAAAACCAAATAGACCACATTACAATAAATAGACGATGGAGGAAATCACTACTGGATGTAAGATCTATGAGAGGGGCAGATGTAGGGTCCGATCATGTATTAGTGAGAGCGAAATTTACAGTTAAGCTGCGAGCAACAGCAAAGAGAACGCCGAATAGAGAAAAATACAATGTTCACTGGATCAGAGATGGAAATGACGTACAGAATGAATTCAGAGAGCGAATGCAGAATAATTGGAGAACGGTCGGCGACATAGAGGAAGCCACTGTTGAGGAACTCTGGAACAAATATAAAGAGACGATAAAGAAAACGGCAGTGGAAACAGTTGGCTACAAGCAAAACAGTAACAAACCCTGGATGACAAAAACAACATGGGACAAGATACAAGAACGTAAACAAATTAAAGTCAAGTTACTAGGAATGAAAGACGACGATGAGAAGCAACGATTAGAACAGAAATACTGGGAAAAAAATAAAGAAGTCAAAAGAAGCGCAAGAAATGACAAAAGATCATACCAAAACGAACTCATTAATCAAGCTGAAAATGCGGCAAGAGAAAACGACCTAAAAAAATTGTATGAAATCACAAGAACCTTGACAAGAACAAGCCGAAATGGTACCACTAAAATAAAAGATAAAGATGGTGTCGTACTGAAAACAGAACAACAAATTCTTACTAGATAGATGGAATATTTAAAAGAAATGTATGAAGAACAGAATATAATAAAAGAAATAGAAGAGGAACCTAACAGACAACCAATGAACATGAACACCGAAGAATTCACCCATGAAGAGATAAAAGATGCAATTAATCAATTAAAAAGAGGAAAAGCTGCCGGAATAGACAATATCCCTGCTGAGTTAATCAAAGCTGACATCGAAACGTCCACCTCTATACTGTACACACTTTTAAATAAAATTTGGAGAACCGAAGAGCTACCCAGAGAATGGACGCAAGGCTGAATTGTAAAAATTTCCTAAGAAGGGCTAAGATTCCAAATGTGAAAATTGGAGGCCGATCACCCTGCTATGCACAACAAGCAAAATAATGACCCGAATCATGCTTGAAAGAATGAAGAAGGAATTTGATAAAGTTATAAGGGAAAACCAAGCTGGATTCCGGGCACGAAGATCCTGCATTGACCACATTTGTACGATGAGAACGATTATAGAGCAATCATTAGAGTGGCAGAATAAGCTATATGTGAACTTAATAGACTTCGAGAAAGCGTTTGATCGTGTAGATCGCAAAGCCTTATGGAAATTGCTAGAGAAATACGGAATGCCTCCCAAGTATATCAGAATTATAAAACTGTTCTACGAAGGGTCCACAGCACGCATATTCCACGAAGGCAAGTTAACAGAACAAATAGATATTGGTACAGGAGTAAGGCAAGGCTGTGTGCTCTCTCCAACCTTATTCCTGATAGTAATCGACTGGATCATGTCTAAGGCTACTAGTAATAAGACTGGAATAAGATGGAATGTTTTTAACGAACTTGAGGACTTGGAATTTGCAGATGACATATGCCTTTTAACAGAAAAAAGACAACACATGCAACGCAAAACTGAAAAAGTAGCAGAGGCAGGGAAGAAGGTCGGACTTAACATAAACGTCAGAAAAACTAAGATAATGAAAATAAATACACCAAGAGAAATGGGAATATCACTGGGAGGCACGGAATTAGAAAGGTAGAGAAATTTAACTACTTGGGCAGTATTTTGAATAACAAAGGAGGGACGGAGGAGGACGTAAAACGGAGAATAGGAATAGCTCAAAACGCATTCAATATGCTAAGAAAAATGTGGTCTTCACGTCAGATGACAAGTAAAACCAAGATAAGATTATTCAACAGCAACGTGAAGACTGTGTTATTATACGGAGCAGAAACTTGGAAAGTGTCAAGAAAATGTATCGGACAGATGCAAGTGTTTATAAATAAATGCCTAAGGAAGATTCTTAACATTTACTGGCCAAACCGCATATCAAACCAAGAATTATGGACAAGAACTAACCAGGTACATATATCTAAGACAATATGCAAAAGGAAATGGAGTTGGATGGGGCACACACTAAGAAGACCTGATACAGACATTGCAAGGTAAGCCCTAGAATACACACCACATGGCAAGAGAAGACCAGTTAGACCCGTAGAAACGTGGAAAAGAAGTGTGGACAAAGAAATTAATGCTATTGGGAAAACCTGGGCAGAAATAAAGATTAGTGCAAAGGATAGGACAGAATGGAGGCAGACAGTTGACGCCCTATGCTCCGCATGGAGTGAAGAGGAATAAGTAATAAGTAAGTAAGTATCTTCACATGTATCTATGTGTGGCAGATTCGTGCAAATATTATAAGAATTATTGTGCATTTAATGGTAGAAGCATATACTTTGGACCACATATACTACACATATCAAGGTTAAAATTATAAGGCCATCTCATATTTTGCCTTTTACAAAAATGGAGGGCATTCAAAATTGCGACTATACATATGTGACTAATAGCACGATACCTTTTGAACTAAAAGTCCGATTTCAGCCAAATTTGACATCAAGGTTCTTTTTTGATGAATAAGATCGAGGTCTTGAACCGGAAGAATCGGTTTACCAGAAGTTGTGTTTTTACTGTTTTTTTTTTAAGTAAAAAATGTTGTTTTTTTTTCAATTCTTTCACCCTGTATATATTAAGTTTTCAAAAAGGTAATACCGCCATTGAAAATAGTGTAAAAATATTTTTTAGGAAATATTTTGAACTTTTTAGTTATGTTAATTACCATTTAATAAATGCATAACGTATCTTCACATGTACCTATGTGCGGCAGATTCATTTTGAATGCCCGCCATTTTTGTAAAAGACAAAATCTGAGATGGCCTCATATCTAAATTTGAATCTTTGTATGTGTAGTGTGTGTGTGGTCCAAATTATATGCTTCTACCATTAAATGCACAATAATTCTTATTATTATTGGTAATATAAATTGGGCAAAACTAAAAAGTTCAAAATATTTCTTAAAAAATATTTTTACGTTCTTTTCAACGCCGGTATTACCTTTTTGAAAAATTAATATATACAGGGTGAAGGAATTAAAAAAAAAACTTATTTTTACACAAAAAATCGGGAAAAACAACTGCTGGTAAACCGATTCGATCTTATACACCAAAAAAGAACCCATATTATACCAAATTTTGTTGAAGTTGGACTTTTCGTTCAAAAGTTATCGTGCTATTAGTCACATACGTATCGTCGCCATTTTTGTAAAAGCTAAAATCTGAGATGGCCTCATATCTAATTTTGAACTTTTGTATGTGTGGTATATGTAGTCCAAATTATTTGTATGTGTGGTATATTAGTCCAAATTCTATCATTAAATGCACAATTCTTATAATATTTGCGAGAATCTGCCGCACTAGTATGTAATTACTATACGGGCAAAAAATGACACGATCGGTCGAGTAGTTTTTAAACAATTATACAGGGTGTTTGGTAAAGAATGGGCCATAGCTTAACCTCAGATTTCTGAGGTTAAAATAGGCCGATTTAAGCTAACTTACATTAGTACAAAGTTTATAATAATCAAGATACAGGGTGTCAAAGTTAAACTTTTTTTTATTTATTATTGAATATTTCCTGACAGGTATGAGATAACACCATGAAATTTGGTATGTGAGGGTTTTTTGGGTCGAGAAAACTAAATTCCCTACCAAAAATTATGTATTGCCCAGAGGGCGCCACATACGCCTTTCAGCACTCATTTATTACGTTCAATTTTTTTTATCCTCACTCTGTATAATTTTGACATTAACATTTTTATTTTCCTATTAGTTTTACTTAAAAAAGGTATACTTCATCTCCCTAAACTCAACCGTTTTCGAGATAAATGCATTTTAAATCTGCAATACATCATCATTTTTAGCATAATATCATTGTAGTTACACCCGAACAATAACTTAAAATCATAAAATTATCCAAAAATGTATCGCAAATTTCTTCAAATGGAATTTGTGATGTAATGACATACATTTGAGAACTGGCACAAATATTATGGTTTTAAGTTATTTTTCGGGTGGAACTACAATGATATTATGCTAAAAATGATAGTGTATCGCAGATTTAAAATGCGTTTAACTCGAAAACGGTTGAGTTTAGGGAGATGAAAGAAGTATACCTTTTTTAAGTAAAACTAATGAGAATAAAAATTTTGATGTCAAAATTATACAGAGTGAGGGATAAAAAAAATTGAACGTAATAAATCAGTGAAAATTCAAAAGAAAAATTCCGAGAACTACTAAATGAAATAATCACAGCAAAGGAAATACCATCTGATTGGAAAACAGATATAATAGTACCACTGTTTAAGAAAGGAGACGCAAGAAATTGCGAAAATTATAGGGGTATTACATTGACAAGCGTTCCTGCCAAAATATTCAATAGAATAATTGAAAAAAGGCTAAGGGAAAAACTAGAAATAAAACTAGAAGAATCCCAGCATGGCTTCAGAAAAGGAAGGAGTACCCAAGATCTGATATTCATATTGAGACAAATAGGAGAAAAACTATTGATGAAAGGCAAAGAGATACGCATATGCTTTATTGATCTGAAAAAAGCTTTTGATAGAATAAGAAGGGAAGATATATGGAAATGTTTAAAGAAAAATGGAATAGAAAAGGATATGATAGAAATAATTAAAGCCTTATATAAAAATAATAAAATAAAAATAAGGACTCACAATCAAGAATCTGATGAATTCCAGGCAAAGATAGGACTAAAACAAGGCTGTGTACTAAGTCCATTACTTTTCTCAATGGTACTAGATGACGCAATAAAGCAATGCAAGGAGAAATCTAAAGACATGATATTGAAGAATTACTATTTGCAGATGATATGGTATTGTTAGCTGACACGGAAGAGAAACTGCAACAAATAATAAACACTTATATAAAAGAACTAAGAAAAATGAACATGGAAATAAACACAGATAAAAGTAAAACAATGGTTATGGCAACTACAAAAAAAGTGATAAAAATTAAGGTAGAAGGACAAGTTTTGGAACAAGTAAACAGCTACAACTACTTAGGTACAATTATTGAAGAAGATGGTAAAATAGACAAAGAAATAAACAATAAAATAGGAAAAGCAGGGACAATTTATAATACATTAAGAAATACGTTCTTTGGAAAGAAAGAGGTACCCAAAGAAGTCAAAACACAAGTGTACCAAAAAGTGGTTCGACCATCAATCGTCTATGGGAGTGAGTCGTGGACGCTAACAAAGAACAACAAAAGAAAAATCAAAGCTACAGAGATGAGATTCTTGAGAAAAATAGAAGGGGTCACACGAAGAGACAAAATAAGAAACGACACAATAACTCAAGCTCTAAAGATAAAACCCATAGAGACAATTATAGGGGAACGACAGTTAGGATGGTTGGGCCACATCCACAGACTAAACGACACAAGAATAACGAAAAAAGTATATGAAGTCAGAGTACAAGGGAAAAATAAAGTAGGTCGCCCAAGAATGAGATGGGAAGAACAAGTTAGACAAGAAGCAGAGAAGAGAGGACTGCAATGGAGTATGGCAAAACAATTGGCTCAAAATAGAACAGCATGGAAAAGAAGTATCAAAGAAGCACCACAAGATTAAAACGTATGGACAGAAAAATGGGTCAAATAAGTAATTTATATTTATTAAAATTGTATTGTTAAAATAAAAGTTTTGTATAATTATTAAAATGTATTGAAATGTAGATATTGAACTAGTTGTAAACAGCCCAACACCGAAAGGTACGAATGGGCTTAACTGATTAAATAAAATAAAAATAAATAAAATCAGTGCTGAAAGGCGCATGTGGCGTCTTCTGGGCAATACATAATTTTTGGTAGAGAATTTAGTTTTTTCGACCAAATTTCATGTTGTTATCTCATACCTGTCAGGAAATATTCAATAATAAATAAAAAAAACTTTCACTTTGACACCCTGTATCTCGGTTATTATAAACTTTGTACTAAGGTAAGTTAGCTTAAATCGGCCTATTTTAACCTCAGGAACCTGAGGTTAAGCTATGGCCCATTCTTTACCAAACACCCTGTATTTATTTATCCGATTTGCGAAATAACGGCTATTCTCAAATGGCTGTACAGGTGCTTGGTTAATATTCAGAAAGGATTTTTTTTATTTAATTCCCTTCGCAAGGTCTCAAATTTTTATGATTTTGAAGTATATTTTTAATTGTTTACTATTAATGAATTATTTCAGAATGAAGTACCATTTTCGGTTGACGATTGTTTATACAGTATCGTGCAAATAAAATGCATAAATTTGTTATTTCGTAAAGCGGCGACTTTAGGGAAAAACGCTGAAACCCTCTGAGCATAATTGATGATTTTTTGAATGAGAATAGGGGTTGTGTGCTAGCTTATTTGAAAGCTTATTCAATTCTCCATTCAGTAATATAAACATTAACATAATTTTTCATACACGGTAATTTATTTAATACAAAATATATTCTACTGCTGTCAGAAAACAGAAAAAAGTTTATTTCCCAAATAAACAGTGTTTTTCGCTTACACTCAATGTTCAAGCTGCCACCCACCTGCCTCTTGACAGTTTTAACATTGAATTTAAGCGAAAAGCAATGTTTATTTGTCAATAAACCATTTCTTCTGTTTTTTGACAGCAGTTAAATGTATTTTGAATTAACTAAATTACATACGTTCTTCTTTTTGTGTCAATTAATTTAATTCAAAAAATTTTTTTACACCCTGTAGAAATAATTATTTTAATGGTTATATTACTGAATAGAGAATTGAATAAGTTTTCAAGTAAGCTACCACACGACCCCTATTGTCATTTAAAAAAATCATATACCTATACTGTGGCAAATGAATAATATTTTTGCAAAATTTTGGAATGTGTTTAATTCGTAGAACAGTTTTAACATTCGTTTTCAGTACAGATTTTAATTCTCTACAAATAGTTTCTTATGATATTTGATGTGAAATAATAATTCAGGACGCAGGAATTCCCCACCCAACATTCCAACAGTTTAGAATTTCCCATTGAGTTTCACCACCCGGTATATTTCATTGCATTGCCGCAAAGTAAAATGGCTATTACATGTTGCTGATTCGAAATACTATTTAAAGAATAATGTATAGTTTACCTGATATCTAACATCGTTATTTCTAATTTCTTCATCGCCGATTACAATGGGAACATCCTCAGTCTGTGATGAAGCTTCTTTTAATGCTTTCTCTAATTCTGACCTTTCTTTGGACCCTTTCAAGTACTCTAGCACAGGTTCGTTCTTGACGTCGAAATCTTTGATTTTCATATCAGGTAGCACCGAACCTATACATCGTACACCCACTCTGAAATCGAAAAAGTAAAGAAATCACATTTTAGAAACTAAATCAAAAGGGTATTTTACAGATTTATGCGATATTATTGTTTATTCGATAATAGACTTTCGATTAGATAATTGCATCTGTAAAAATATTAGTACATTTGGACGTTGAGAGGTGACTCAAATTTTTTTGCAGATATTGCTTGAAAATAACTCAAATAATAATATTTGAGTTATCCTCCCATTCAAAAAGGTCCGGAGCATTGTTTAAATAATCAAAATGTCAAAAAATTAAGGAAAAATTCGATTACGAGGAAAAATTCGATCTTTTTCTTCGTTTTTTGATTATAACTTAAAAACGCTGGACGGAAGGGTCGCCCGAGAACTTTATCGTACCGATCTATTATCGTTATGGTACTAGATACTGGCATTCTATAAAAATAACAAAGTTACTCGTTATTTTGATATTTTAGAATTTAAAATTAGTTCATTTTTCTGAGAAATTAATAGCTTATATTATTTACATCTCATTCTATTTCGATTATGCCAGTCAAGATATTATCTCCGAATTCTATCCTACTGCATGGATTTTAAGGAAATTTTGGGAGTAGTCCAATCTCCTAATTCAAAGTCAATCCTATATACTATGGCGCTTTTATCATGGGGGCGGTCCCCACCAATTCTCAGGGGTGAAATATTTTTATTTTCGAATTACATGTAGAAAAAGGAAGATTTTTAAGAAAATTTAAAAATTCATTCTATAATTTGATCACATTTTCTACAAAAACCATTCATTTTAAACTCGTTCAACTTT
Organism: Diabrotica virgifera virgifera; assembly: GCF_917563875.1. Taxonomy (NCBI): domain Eukaryota; kingdom Metazoa; phylum Arthropoda; class Insecta; order Coleoptera; family Chrysomelidae; genus Diabrotica; species Diabrotica virgifera. The sequence goes on along the minus strand of NC_065449.1, from coordinate 170,929,490 downwards.
TTGAAAGTAGAAGTAACACTATATTAAAAGGTATTGCAAAAGAAAAACAATACATTTAAATTATGTTGGATGGGGAGTTAAATGTATATACTTTTCATTTTTCCTTAAAGTACATTAGTCTTATATTTTTTACACCATATCTCGCTTAATTTGTATGTAACCGACATTTAACGGTGCTCTTTTTAAAGGCCTTTTCAAACACTACAAAAGGTGTTGGTAGCATTATACACCTAAAACCTACCGTTCCTCTGTTATTTTAAGTTGAATACACCAATTTGAGCATGCACCAAAAAACAAACTATTTTCACCTACCATATCTATTTTTGTATTATAAATACAACATTTACGAATGAACGAATCTCTTTATTATTTATAATCTAAATAATGTTTTATATAGTGTTTTTAGTTCGATGCATAGTTTTTAAGGTATTCACAAAAAATCAGTCCGAAAAGGTGTCATTTTTCAATGAAAATGGCCAATTTTCAACTACGCATAACTCAAAAAGTATTGAGTTCTCAAAAAAAAGTATAGACCAGTTTTTGCTTAGACATAGGTTCTTTAGCCACTTCCGTGCTTATTTTGACCAACAAATTTTCCACCCCCTTGAAGAAGTGGGAACCGCCCCAAGATAAAAGCGCCATAGTATATAGGGTAGATTTTGTTTCTTGAGCTATTCCCTACTTACTGTGAAAATATCAAGTATATCAATGTAGTAGGATAGAATTCGGAGCCAAATACCCTCATTGAGTGCCCTACAATAATGCTCTGCTATGATCGCGTGAGAGAGGACACACTTAAGATTATAGCAAAATTTCTATTTACCGTAACTTTTCGAGTTTTTGAGGTACAGCAACGAATTTTATGTCATTGGAAAGGTAATTTTGCATTCTTTCAAAATATGTAAAAATATACAGGGCGCATCTAAAAAGATTAAGATTTTTTATTCATTTCCGGTTCAACCGGAAGCCATATTTTTGGTAAAATTTATTGTGATAATAGATAATAAAGTACCATATATGTCTGCAAAATTTAAAATTTAAGTTTCTATTATGAAGGAAGTTACGGGCACTCAAACATTTTTTTATAAAAAATACATAACTCGCCTCCTATAGGGAGTTAAGAAATCTGACTAATGTCATTCAATTTAGCGATAGGATATCAAAAACATATCAAAAAATAAAAAAATTCCTTGGAGCCATTTTTGAGAAAATCTAGTTCAAATTTATGTCAAATTTTGACCCCTTAAATATAGGCAACCCGTAACTTTCTCTGAAAAACGATAACATTCTTCTTATAGCCCCATCTTTAAGCTATATAACGACGTTTTCAAATTAAACTTATCTTAAACAAGTTTTTAGATAGGTAGCGAAATGTGTCGGGTGGGCGGTCGGCCATGTTGGCCGCCATTTTGAATTTGGAAATGTCAAATTCCGTATTTTTATTTACCTATAGATGAGCTTACTTTGAGTTGAATTTCATTCATTTCGGTAAAAATTTGCAAAAATGGGCCCTAAATAACCCCCCTATTTCGGCCCCCCTTTGAGAGGTTTTTTTTAAAGCTTAGTTTCTCGACAAAATTCTCTTAAACTTACTCATACCGAATTTCATCAAAATCGGTCCGGTAGTTTTTGCTGGGCGGTGGCGACATACGTACGTACGTACATACTTCCGACATGTTTTTTTTATTTGCTTTTTAGACTCAGCGGGACTCAAAACGTCGAAAAAAAGTGAAATCTGAAAAAAATTTTTTTGCACGATCCTATAACTTTATTATACTATACTACGTATATAGTACGATAAAGTAAAAAGTATTCATTTCCGAGAAAAGTTGTACCGACATAAAAGTTGCGTAATTAAATTTCCTACAATAAAGAATTGGTTAAAAATTTAAAAAATAGTCACCCTTGTTGCAAAATAGCAATAATTGCGAAAAAAACATAAAAAAACAAGTATTCGCATTTTACGTTTTTCAACCATTTATGCTAAACTTAGGACCTTCATATTTTATCCAGACAAACTTTACGATACAATAAAATAACACTGTGAACTTCATTAAGATCGGGTCAATAAATTTTGCAATCCAGCTTTCGCAAAAAAAGTCATTTTTTCAAAATGTTACAGGACTGAAACTAAAGCAGACAGCAAGTTGAATTTTGTTTGCATATAGAAGAATACTTTATTTTTCATTTTCAATTTTCAAAATTAACATCGGTTAACTACCACGGTGTCAGAAATTTTTTTAAATAAACATTAATTAGTAGTGCTACGCGCAAGACAGCGAATAGTTTGCTCTGATTGGGCATTTCAATTAGTCCATCCTTTGACGGTTTTTGCGGTAAATTTTAAAGAACCGCTTGGATTGACTTGAAATTTGGCATACATATAGATAATATGTCAAAGAAAAAAAGTGATATTGGGCCGATGTGTGCTTTTGCTCTGGGGGTGGGTACCACCCCTTTTCGGGGGTGGAAATATTTAACCTCAAAATAACCTCGAAATTGATAGATATTTCAATTCTGAGTAAAAAATCTTATATACGACTTTTTCGGTAAATTGATATTTAGCAAGTTATTCACGATCGAAATTGATGATTTCCTACATGAAAAATGCATGTTTTTGAGTGGATTTTCAAAAATATCTCCAAAATTATGCATTTTTACGAAAAAGTCATTATAATCAAAAAGAAACCTATTAAATTAGTGAATGGAGTGGTGTTCTTTAAATTATTATAGTAATAACAAAACCTAAGGTACAGCCTACTTAAAATCGGGGTTTTTTCGAATTAACCTTGAATCAAACATTTTATCATTAAATAAACGAAGAAATAGAGATTTTTAGAAAAAAATTATGGAGACATCTTTTAAATATTTTACTGATATCTTTAAAAGGTGCTATGATAAAAGTGATTTGGATAAAAAATGGCCGAGTTATTACAAAAACAAAACGAGTATGTCGTTGAAAAATCAAAAGAATAATTACTTAAATTGGTGAATTTTCCACAATAATAAAAATTAACATTATTCCAATCACAATTAGGTTTATTTATAGTCTGACTACGCGTTCTAAACTTTTAACCAGATTAAAGTGCTTAGGTTTGAAAAAAATTTCAATTTAGTATTAAATTATTTTTTGATATTTTATAAATGTTTTCCATTTTTCCAAAATTACTTGAAAACTAAAAGAAATCTGAAAAATATATATCAATACTAAAATATAGTATTTTTCATACTAAAACTTATTCAGTTTTTTCAATGTCTCTATGGTAAAAACTGAGGGAGATATTTATATTCTAATTTTGCAAGTAAATGTGAGCAGCAGTTTTATAAGATCTTTGAATCGCATGATTTAAAAATTAAAGACCTCCAGAAAGTCCAACATCTGAACACTTTTAGCACTTACAATTCCCCACAAAATAAGCTTTGGAACAATGAAATATTTTGAACAGAAGTTATCGTTAAAAAACCACATTGAAACTTATGTCGAATACTTTTTAAGCGTTGATATAAGTATTTTATTTATTTTTTCATGAAAAAGGCGCATCGTATGAAAAAAAGGGAAGATATATTTTCTGTCATAAATTAAATAAGTAACTCAAAAATGCTTTTTAATTTGAAATCCCTCAGTGGCGTACTATTTTTTTTAATTCAGAATTGTACCCGTATGCGCGCCAATGGTGAATATAAAATTCTTAATAGTAAGTCTGTCAATAACTACCTCTTAAAACCCACCAAATTTCATTTGCATATCTCAACCGGTTTTAGAGCAATCAATAAATCTTCACTTTGTAAGAGAAATCTCAACAGCCCGTATCTTGGAACTTCATTAGTAGTCTGGGCTGATTATCGGAGAATAGGCCATTTTTGGGAAAAGTTATTTACCAGCAATTTTATTGCTGGAATCGAATCTTATGATTGTATATATTAATAATATAGGTATGCAATGTCCGCAGATAGTGTGCTACTTTTTTTATAGACAAAATGGCGCCCGACAATCGTGTGTTTTTTTAATTTTTGCTCTATAACTCCAAAGATTTTAACTTTACACCAAAAACACTCAAATAAAAATTTACCGCAATTAAATTCTGCATAGAAACGTGTTTTTTCCGATTTACTTCGACGAAAACTTTTCCCGGAAAAAGCGGGTTTTTCCAACAAAATCTTTAATTTTCAACTAAACTTTTAGATAAGTAATTGTTAATCAGTAATTAAATAACTTGGTAATGTAAAAGCCCTTTTTATATAGATTATAATTCCAGAAGTCGATGGAAATTAAATGAACAGTTTAGCAACAATTGAATTGTTAATTAAAAATTTACTGTCGCTATAATAACGACAATAATTACGATGCATAAGAATAACTATAATTTTCTCATAAAAAGACACTATACCTATCTAATATACTTTGCAGAATTGAAATTGGACTATTTAGGCGGCCGCAGGAATATTTTAAAATTATAAAGAATTTTTTGGCTTATAAACAAATAGAATATCTCGGGAAATATTAAACTAAATTAAATTGTAAAAACGGTATTCGACTTTCAGCGGTAGGACGCTTCTTCTAAAAGAAAAAACGTTTAATTATGATGAGTAGTTCCTGAGATACAACCGGTCAAAGTTGACCGGAATTTACGGCAAAGATATAAACAATAGGATCATAATTTTCAAACCATCACCTGTTTATTTTTGTCCTCTTTCTCCACACCAATTTTTATCTCCTTAAAATACTCATAACATATATTATTATAATAAAAACTATCGATAATACGTGTGAAAATTGCCAAAAATAGCAAAATTCCAATCAAAAATTAGGTTGGAGAGATTGTAACCCTCAAAGTTCAAAATCGGTATACGTTAAAAAAATGCATTTTCTCGGCTTCCCATGAAGCAATTCCCTTCATTCTTTTTTTGTTCCCAAGTAACTCGAGTAGAGCCATCGAACTAACGCATTATTAAATGTCAAACTTGCTCTTGTTTTGTTATAATAAATTAATTAATTTATTATAACACAAAATTTTAATTTGTTTAAATAAAAATTGTTTAAATAATTATACAGCTTTCAAATGAGAATATTTATGTTTTTAACTTTAAAAGGTACACTTGTAGTAAGTTTATCTAAACAAAAGCCTACAACTGGAAAAAATATGTAGTTTTCTGTTCTTATAAATAAATTAATCTATTATAACAAAACAAAAGCAAGTTTGACATTTAATAATGCATTAGTTCGATGGCTCTACTCGAGTTATTAGGGAACAAAAAAAAAATGAAGGAAATTGCTCCATGGGAAGCCGAGAAAATGCATTTTTTTAACGTATACCGATTTTGAACTTTGAGGGTTACATTTTCTCCAACCTAATTTTTGATTGGAATTTTGCTATTTTTGGCAATTTTCACACGTATTATCGATAGCTTTTATTATAATAATATATGTTATGAGTATTTTAAGGAGATGAAAATTGGTGTGGAGAAAGAGGACAAAAATAAAAAGGTGATGGTTTGAAAATTATGATCCTATTGTTTATATCTTTGCCGTAAATTCCGGTCAACTTTTACCGATTGTATCTCAGGAACCACTCGGTCATAATTAAACGTTTTTTCTTTTAAAAGAAGCATCCTGCCGCTGTTTTTTGAATACCGTTTTCATAATTTAATTTAGTTTAATATTTCCCGAGATATTCCATTTGTTTATAAGCCAAAAAATTGTTTATAATTTCAAAATATTTCTGAGGCCGCTTAAATAGTCCAATTTCAATTCTGTAAAGTACATTAGATAGGTATAGTGTCTTTTTATGAAAAAATCATAGTTATTCTTGTGCATCATAATTATTGTCGTTATTATAGCGACCGTAAATTTTTAATTAACAATTCAATTTTTGCTAAACTGTTCATTCAATTTCCATCGGCTTCTGGAATTTTAATCTATACGAAAAGGGCTTTTACATTACCAAGTTATTTAATTATTGATTAACAATTACTTATCTAAAATTTTAGTTTAAAATTAAAGATTTTGTTGGAAAAACCCGCTTTTTCCGGGGAAAGTTTTCGTCGAAGTGAATCGGAAAAAACACGTCTCTATGCAGAACTTAATTGCGGTGAACTTTTATTTGAGTGTTTTTGGTGTAAAGTTAAAATCTGTGGAGTTCTAGAGCAAAAATTGAAAAAAACACGATTTTCGGGCGCCATTTTGTTTATAAAAAAAGTAGCACACTATCTGCGGACTTTGCATACCTATATTATTAATACATACAATAATAAGATTCGATTCCAGCAATAAAATTGCTGTAAGTTTCCTTGTATTTTGCTAATTAGCCCAGAGTATAGCTACGACTCTTGTTCTACTAGGTCTCCAAACTTCATACATACACAGATTTTTTCAGATTTTCATAATTATATTTCTACTCGGAATATTTTTTCGATAAAATACTTACTTTTTGAGTTATTTGCGAAAAAAAACGTCTAACAACGTGGTTCTTTTGTTGAAGAATGAACATATTCACTACCAAATAACTCGAAAAGTATTGTCTTAGTGAAAAAACGCTATAGAACAAAAGTTGCTTAGAATTAGTCAGTTTATTCATTTCCGGACTTAGTTTGCACCTATATTTTTTCACCGCCGAGAAGGGGTAAAACTCACCCCCAGGGCAAAAGTACACATCGGTACTATATCACTTTTTTCCTTAACTTATTAGCTATGTGAATGCCAAATTTCATGTCAACCCAAGCGGTTGTTTAAAATTCAGAAGTTTTGCAATATTTTACCGTGAGTGAATGATCTAATAAATCTATTTGTAGGGGTAATTTATAAGGGTTGAAAATATTAAATACTTAATAAACTAAATTGCAAACATAAAATAAAGTTTAGATCACTACAAAATACATCATTACCTAATTTAAAGTTACAAAATATTTTTTATACAAATTCTTATTTAGAGGGTAGTTTTTAAGGGTTTAAAAATAGTTATAAACTATAAAATACATTTTAATATGAGAAACAATGAAATTCCTATATTTAACATACTATTTAATGTACCTACATACAATTTTGATTTAAATAACGCTTATATCGGCTGTTTTTTATTTTTGGTAAAAAGGGGTAGTTTTCACCCCTTAAAAATAAAAAGCACACATTGTAGTCATAGCACTTTTGAAGAGAAGGATAAGATGAGCTTATTTGCAAAATTTCTTCTAAATCGGAGCGGTTCTTTGGAATTTAGAGGTCTTGCAATATTTTACCGTTAACGAACGTACTAAATGACCTTTGATAATGATTGATACATTTTAATCTTTAGTACATTTCGATATAAATAAATAAATTTGTTTATTTCAAAATAAAAACACATACTCTGTCGCTGTCGTTTGAAATAACACTTTTTTTAGCACTTTCTTTGTTCATATATTTTAACTTAGACAATAAAAGTTTATTATTTTTAAACATATGCGATTATCAACAATAATAAAATTAGTTTGATTTTTGTGGAATTAAAATATTAAAATACAACAAAATATAGAGTAAGAAAATAATATATTAGATAAAGATTGGGAGAAATTTTGGTGGAAATCAACTTGTGTGAATCGAACACCGCTGACCTGCGCGTAGCTCCAAAAATTAATGTTTATTTAAAAAAAATTCTGACGCCGTGGTAGTTAATCGATTTTAATTTTGCAGATTGCAAATCAAAGGTACAGCATTCTTCTATATGCAAAAAAATTCAACTTGCTATCTGCTTTATTTTTAGTCCTGCAACATTTTGAAAAAATGAATTTTTTTTTCGAAAACTGGATTGCAAAATTTATTTTGCAAAATCTATTGAACCGATCTTAATTAAATTTACAGTATTGTTTTACTGTATCGTAAAGTTTTTCTGGGTAAAATATGAAGGTTCTAGGTGTAGCATAAATGGTTGAAAAACGTAAAATGCGAATTCTTGTTTTTTATGTTTTTTTTTCGCAATTATTGTTATTTTGCAACAAGGTGACTATTTTTTAAATTTTCAACCAATTCTGTATTGTAGCAAATTTAATTACGCAACTTTTATGTCAGTAAAACTTTTCTCGGAAATGAATACTTTTAAAGTTATAATCGAAAAAAAATCTAATTTTTCCTTCATATTTTGACATTTTGATTAGTTAAACAATGTTCCGACCTTTTTTGAGTGGGAGGATAACTCAAATATTATTATTTGATTTACTTTCAAGCAATTTCTGCAAAAAAATTTGAGTCACCTCTCAACGTCCATCTCAAAACAGATGCGCCCTGGACTATAATTATTTTTGACAAATTAATATTAGTCCTGTCGCCAGGGGGGGGGGGTACAACGGCCTCCTTAATTCAGATGGACTTACCCAAGTTTTTTTTTATATATTTTGACCCGTAGAATACGAATTTTTTGGGTAACAGTTGATCCGAATGTCGATAAGATTGTTATAGACAAAGAACTTGAGGAATTACATAACAGCGATTTCTCGCGAAACAAAACATCTTTTTGTATTTTTTGGATCATTTTAAGCAAAAAGTGTTCCTACAAGTTTTTTCGTAGAATGCATAGTTTTCGAGATAACCGCGGTTGAACTTTCAAAAAATCGAAAAATATCAATTTTTGAACCCGAATAACTCTTGATTAAAAAACAAAGTGGCAATTCTGATTACCGCATTTGAAAGTTTAAGTCAAATTATATCGGTTTTGATTATTTGCATTGCTAAAAATTAATTTTTTTATTGTTAAAAAAAGCTATAAACACATAGTGTTTTCCGTGCCTAATACATGCATTTTAACGCATGCTACGTAGAAATTGCCTCGCTTGCACTTGTAGCTACTCTACCTACTCGTTTGATTTTAAATGAGAAATCATTGACAACATCACTAACGCACTAGGTATTTATAGCTTTGTTTAACAATAAAATAATAAATTTTTAGCAATGCAAATAATCAAAACGGATATAATTTGACTTAAACTTTCAAATGCGGTAAGCAGAATTGCTACTTTATTTTTTAATCAAAAGTTATTCGGGTTCAAAAATTGCAATTTTTCGATTTTTTGAAAGTTCGACCGCAGTTATCTCGAAAACTATGCATCCTACGAAAAAACTTGTCAGAGCATTTTTTGCCTAGAATGACCCAAAAAATACAAAAAGATGTTTTGTTTTGCGAGGAAACACTGTTATGTAATTCCTCAAGTTCTTTGTCTATAACAATCTTATCGACATCCTGATCAACTGTTACCCAAAAAATTCGTATTCTGCGGGTCAAAATATATAAAAAAAACTTGGGTAAGTCCATCTGAATTAAGGAGGCCGTTGTACCCCTCCTGGCGACAGGACTATATCAAAAAGTTCTACTCAAATTTTCACCAAATGAAGTGATGAGTAGTTTCTATAAACACATCCTTACCAAGTTTTGACATTTTTTATATGTATAACTGTTTTTTTCTTTTCTGTTAGTTTTTTCTTTTCTGCCTTAGACATTTTTTTAGATTTTCAAACTCTTACACAACTCCATCCTAAATAACAACGAGTACGTATTAGCACAGTAAATGACCGTTTTGGAGTGATTTTTTCAGCGTTACGACGAATTTGTTTAAATATTTCATTCATAGGAGATTCTGATCAATAGAAAGCTACGGAACTAAAAATGACAGCGATAATTTTTAATAATATCCCGTCGTCAAGCATTACGTCAGATGCCCTTCGTTACTACTACAAAATGAACATTCAGTGACATTAATGACAATTAATGTTTTACAACTTGTCACAGAGAACACCAAGAAACAGGTTTAGCAAATATTCAGGTGAAGATATCAATAAAATATTAGTTAAAATGATTTAAAAAGACAGTTTTATTTATGAGATAATCTCAGCGAATTACACTTGATCTCTAAAATTATTAACGACTTGTTGCCCTCGTGACACTTTGACATAATTTCACTCCCCTTCGGGTCGTGAAATTACAACTGTCAATGTGTCACTCGGGAAACAAATCGATAATTTTAGAGCTCTCGTGCCATTACTACTCATAAGGAAAATTTCCTGTAGCTGGCTGTATACCATTAAGGGGGGTGTATGGTTTGAAATATTTAATTTTTTTATTATTTCAAATAAAAGTGCATACTTTCAAGAATACTCTCTGAAAATTTCAGATTGATCGGAGTAAAATTACCCGAGATACAGAGTGTTGAATATCCCTACCTTCGACCCGCTTTGCCGCGGCTTCGCGGCTGCACGCTTGAGCGTAGTGAGAAACGTTAAACAACTGTTCGCCTTCTCTTTTGTAGATTACTCCGCAATTCAAAATAATCAAATGTTCATCACTTTACGATTTGGCAGACAAATAAGAAGATGAAGTTGCAGTTGTCAAAACGTTAAACGCATTTTTCTCAAAACTGCTTTTTCAAATGCGGTGGACATTGTAACTGAAAAACCACTTGACCGATCCACCTGAAATTTTGCATAGCTTTTCTTTAGACATTTCGTGAGGTAACAACGTCGAGATATTTTTCGTTTTTTGCTTATTTTTTGTTCAAAAATATTAAATCTGTTGGTTTTCACAAAATTTTTATTAAAAATTTCGTATTTTTGACTTCTGAGTTATACCAAAATTCAAAAATCATTAAAAATAAAAAAAACTCGACGTTGTTACCTCGTGAACTCATAAGCTAATTAAATATTTTTGAATTTTTTGTTTCGTATGATCCGGTGATGAGTTCTGATGTCCACCACAAAATCCATTTTTTTTGAGCTGCCTGCCAAAATTTGTCACCAATGGCTTATTTTTCAATATTATGGATTGAATTTTTTCTTAAATATTCTTTGAATTGTACTTAATATGTTTATTTAATTTAAAAATAAAATAATTCTACCATAGCTTTGAAAAAAATTCACAAAAATGTGCTTAATATGTTGATATCAAACCATACCCCCCCCCTTAATTACAAATATTGAAGAAAAAATCTTCTGTGTAAAAGGTATATTTATTTAAAACCCCAATAAAGGGCTACATTAAAAAACAGAACGTTTTCGCTCTAAAGAGAGCAACATCAGTGTTCTAAGCAAGCTCTACATGCTAAGCCACCAAAAATACATGGGTTAAAACCCTTAAAATGCCGACCAAAAGTCTTACATTGGCGTATTATATAGGGTGTCCCAAAAGTAGCGGAACGGTCGAATATTTCGCGAACTTAACATCGGATCGAAAAACTGTAAAATACGTCTTCAATAATTTTGAAAAATCTATTCAGTGACATCAAATACGATCCCCACTCCATTTCCTAGAGGTGGGGTGGAGGTAACTTTGAAATCTTAAGGTACTAGTACACTTTAAAAGACCAAAAATAAGCATGTTTTCAAGATTTTTTTTCTCAGAACCTTTATTAGAAATGAACATAAAACTTTTTACATATTAATGTCTAACTCTTAGAGAATACAAAAAATAGATGTTTTTTCGTTCATGCACTTTCACTAATATTGTAGAGGGCGCCAAAGTCGAGGCCTCGAAAAAAAGTAGTTCCGATGGCGGACAGTTAATCTCAGGATTGGGATCTCTGAAACAAAAAAATCGTACGTCATTTGAAAAAGGAAGGTTTCTTACGTGACAATTTACCACCGTTAGTGAAAAAATACGCAAAAAAAAGATTTTACGGAAATTTGAAAAATTTTCGTGAAAAAATTACCCGTTTTTCTTCAGTTTTTCAGGGTTAAAAAATATTTATTTTTTGGTCAAATTGTGGTAAATTGTCACGTAAGAAACCTTCCTTTTTCGAATGCAGTACGATTTTTTTGTTTCAGATATCCCAATCCTGAGATTAACTGTCCGCCATCATTTTTCGAGGCCTCGACTTTTGCGCCCTCTACAATATTAGTGTACGTGCATAAATGAAAAAACATATATTTTTTGTACTCTCTAAGAGTTAGATATTAATATGTAAAAAGTTTTATGTTCATTTCTAATAAAGGTTCTGAGAAAAAAATTCTTGAAAAAAATAATTATTTTTGGTCTTCTAAAGTGTACTAGTACCTTAAATGGAAACCTCAAGTTTTTATTTCAGATTTGGATTTCTTATGTAAAAGTAAGCAACTTTTATTCGAGACATTTTTTCGAATTACGGATATATGGCGCTGTAATCGGAAAAACGATTTATCGTGATACCATAGGTAAATTATAGAAACGGTCTAATATCTCGAGAAATACACTTCCAAATGAAAAATCAAAAACTATGTATTTATTATTTTTCAAAAACCTATCGAATAGCACTAAACATGACCTTCCACCTTACCCCCTCGACTTGGGGTGGGGGGTAACTTTAAAATCTTAAATGGCAACCTCCATGTTTTATTTCAGATTTGAATTCGACATAAAAAAACTAAGCAACATTTATTTGAAACATTTTTTGGAATAGTTGATAGATGGCGCTACTAAATTGTCTTTTTCCAATTATAGCGCCATCTATGAACAATTCTAAAAAATGTTTTGAATAAATGTTGCTTAATTTTTTATGACGAATCCAAATCTGCAATAAAAAGTGAGGTTGCTATTTAAGATTTTAAAGTTATCCCCCACCCCACCTCTAGGGGGTTGTGTGGAGGATCATGTTTAGTGGTATTCGATAGGATTTTGAAAAATATTAAATACGTATTTTTTGACTTTTCATTTGGAAGTGTATTTTCCGAGATGTTAGACCATTTCTATAATTTACCTATGGTGTCACGATAAATGGTTTTTTCTGATTATAGCTCCATCTATCCATAATTCGACAAAATGTCTCGAATAAAAGTTACTCACTTTTACATAAGAAATCCAAATCTGCAATAAAAACTGGGGCTTTCCATTTAAGATTTTAAAGTTGCCCCCCACCCCACCTCCAAGGGGTGGTGTGGGGGATCGTATTTGATGTCATTGGATAGATTTTTAAAAATGATTGAAAACGTGTTTTTCAGTTTTTCGATCCGATGTTCAGTTTGCGAAATACTCCACCGTTCCGCTACTTTTGGGACACCTTGTATATGACACCATGGCGATGGGTGAAATTTAAACAAGATATACTTCAAAGCTTCATATGACTATACATACCACGTGCATGTGAGTGGTTGAGTTGATTTCTCTGTCTTCACAAAGAGAAGAGTAAAAGCCAACAGTGTAGCCCTTTATTGGGGTTTTAAATAAATATATCTTTTACACAGAAGATTTTTTCTTCTTTTTCTTTCTTCAATTTTTGCAATTACTACTGTTTATTTCATTCATAGAGATTCTGACCAATAGAAAACTACAGAAATGAAAATTACAAGGATTATTTCATTCATAGGAGATTCTGACCAATAGAAAGCTACAGAAATAAAAATTAAACTGATAATTTTTGATAATTTCCCGTCGTCAAGTACGTCAGATGCCCTTCGTTGCTATGAAAAAATACATTCAGTGACATTAATGACAATTAATGTTTTAAAAATTATAAAAGTGATGACTTTCAACCGTCAAATATTTATAACAACTGTGTGTTTAATTGTACTAATTTGTACTTACATAAATAAATTACAATAAAATTTTAGTTTTGAACAGTTTTATGCATGAAATAATCGCAACAAATTGCACTCGATCTCTAAAATTAATATAGAATTTTAGAGCTCTTGTGCAATTACTACTGATTATTTCATTCATAGGAGATTCTGACCAATAGAAAGCTACAGAAATCTGAATTAAATCGATAATTTTTGATAATTGCCTGTCGTTAAGTATATTACATCAGATGCCCTTCGTTGCTACGAAAAAATACATTCAGTGACATTAATGACAATTAATGTTTTAAAAATTATAAAAGTAATGACTTTCAACCGTCAAATATTTATAACAACTGTGTGTTTAATTGTACTAATTTGTACTTACATAAATAAATTACAATAAAATTTTAGTTTTGAACAGTTTTATGCATGAAATAATCGCAACAAATTGCACTCGATCTCTAAAATTAATATAGAATTTTAGAGCTCTTGTGCAATTACTAGTGATTATTTCATTCATAGGAGATTCTGACCAATAGAAAGCTACAGAAATCTGAATTAAATCGATAATTTTTGATAATTGCCCGTCGTTAAGTATATTACATCAGATGCCCTTCGTTGCTACGAAAAAATACATTCAGTGACATTAATGACAATTAATGTTTTAAAAATTATAAAAGTGATGACTTTCAAATCGTCAAATATTTATAAAAACTTTGTGTTTAATTGTACTAATTTGTACTTACACAAATAAATTACAATAAAATTTTGGTTTTGAACAGTTTTATTCATGAAATAATCGCAACAAATTGCACTCGAACTCTAAAATTAATATAGAATTTTTGCCCTCGTGACACTTTGACATAATTTCACTCGCCTTTGGTCGTGAAATTAAAACTGTCAAAGTGTCACTCGGAAAAATTCAATAATTTTAGAGCTCTTGTGCAATTACTACTGATAATTTTTTTCAATAGTTTCCCGTCGTCAAGTATTACGTCACATGCCCTTCGTTACTACGCAAAAATACATTTAGTGACATTAATGACAATTAATGTTTTACAACTTGTCACAGAGAACAACAAGAAACAGGTTTAGCAAATATTCAGGCGAAGATATCAATAAAATAGTTAAAATTATTTAAGGGGCTATCCTAGTGTAAAAGGACGAAATTCATATACTTTTTTTGGGAATTTCTGAAATAAAAAGTACTGTACCAATATTTTGAAAATTTGCATGAGCATTTATTATAAAAAGAAGTACATGTAAAACAATTTTCATAAAAAAATTGAAAATTAAACGATTTATGCGCCATCTACTGCACCGTAAAAATAAAAACATAGCTCCACTGCTGCAGTGATTGAGACTAATGGGGATTCTGAAACATAAAATTTTAAAGTGATTATTGAAATATAAGTCATTTCCCACACCATCAACTAGGATTTTTGAAAAATATTAAAATTTGGGAAAATGGCGAAGTGTTGAAAACATTTTTTAAAATTAGCTAAAACATTTTTAGTTTCAAAAATCGCCAAATTGTCATTTTTTATTCGATCAAAAAACCCCTAGTTTATAGTATAGAAAATTACTTATATTTCAATAATAACTTCGAAATTTTATGTTTCAGGGTGACTATTAGTCCCGATCACTGCAGCAGTAGAGCTGTTTTTATTTTCACGGTGCCAGTAGATGGCGCATAAATCGTTTAATTTTCAATATTTTTTTATGAAAATTGTTTGACGTGTACTTCTTTTTAAAACCTTTTTATATACTTGGCTTGGTTGGTGTCACGGACTCCGCAAATTTTGTAATCCATTTTAAAAATAGTTCTAGGCTACCTAGACACCTGAAATTTTCAGGATAGCTTAGAACTAGCTAACAATGCAATATTTAACTGCTATTATACAGGGTGATTAATTGTGAAGTGGGGTGAAGCTCCGTAGATCCGTTATAGTAATGTATAGCGATAAAGCTTAATAACAAAAATTGTAGTGAACTTTGAGCTTCATATTACAAAATTAGTTATAATGTTACAGGGTGTTCTATAACATAGTGGCAGACCAAACTTGTTTTTTTTTAGTAGAACACCCTGTATTTTATTTTATATTTGAAATCTTCGTAACTTTCCGATTACAAAAATATAAAGGTTTGGTATGTTGTACAGGGTATTTACAAAGTTATAACCAATTTTATATGAAAATCGTAACAAGTTTAACTCCCTGTATAAATAAAAATAAGCCCAATGGCAATGGTTTATTGACGTCATATTTTTTTATTTATTGTCGAAAGTTTCGTAAATGTTTGTTTTGCTAATTTTCTTTATATTGAATACAGGGTGAGTCAAAACGCAAGTACAATATTTTCTGAGTAATTTTAAATAGAACACCCTGTATTTTATATCATTATCGAAAAGTACCATTGCCATACTATAATTTTTGTATAACATTCCCTATGTGTAAATTTATTAGCTTTCGAGATATTTTCATTTTTCAGAGCAAAATTATTAATAATTTCGGGTCTAAATCTTTCCAAATTTTACTGATTACTGATTATCAATCTGTAATCAAAGTTGGCTACAATTTTTTTTATTAACTTTTATTACTATCTATTACTTATAACGGATCTACAAAGCTTTACTCCACTGACCAATCACACTGTATATGTATGGATAAATCGATTTTTTTTTAATTTCAAACTATTTTAAAAATGTGACTAATGCAATGATATTTTAAAATACGTTAATAAATCGATATCTACAAATTGATGGTGCCTCAGTGGCATTAGACTGCAGATCGAGAGGTCCCCAGTTCTAACCCGGCTGATGAGTATATTTATTAATTGTTTTAATAAATAATTAAAAGTTTATATACTTAAAATTATATATACCATTTTAAACAACCGTGGTATTATAAAAAATACTATTTTATACTAGTGTAATTTTTGGAATCATAATTATAAATAACAGTTAATACACCTACTAAAAATTCATATTTTATAAGTTAACTATTATTTCCAAACATGTTGTGTCCTACATATGTACATGTACGTACAATAACAAAATCGTGATATTATAAAAAGTACTTTATCTACTCTATGTCATATTATGTATAAGTATTTAGTTTGTGAAAACTGTCATCATAGATAGCAGTGCGTGAAGAGTTTAAAGTGTGCGTGAAGTAACAATGTATTTTAAATGGGATTTACTTTTTCGCACACTTTCAATGGGTTTTTTGGCACACTTTCATATAATCAAATATCCTTAACTTTCGAGTTGTCATGGTAATGACAATATGAGCAATGACTTACAACACAATTTTTGACAGTTTTGTGGTTCGATAGCAGTTAGGATTTTTAAATGTCAAAGCTCTAAAAATTGTAGAATACAAATGATCCCAGTGACGAAGAGTTACAGTTTATATATTTGTTTATCGTAGATAAAATATTGTATGAAACTGTGCGTGAAGTATTTTTGGCGAACTTATGGATGTATAGCGCATCTAAATATCGCGTGCCTTCGCAAAAAGCATACTTCACGAACTGTTTCATAAATAACTATTTTTATTAGAGTGTAATTTTTGGAATTTTAAGCATTTTATCGTTAAACCGTTTATCGTTAAATTATTTTATATTCTTTCCTATAAATAATAAAAAGGTTTTATTATAAAAATGTTCTTTTTTATAAAATTGTAATTTTTATAATAAATGCTTATGCAAATTTTCAAAACAATCGGTACAGTACTTTTTATTTTAGAAACTCCCAAAAAAGTATATGAATTTCGTATTTTTACACTAGGATAGCCCCTTAAAAAGACAGTATTATTCATGAAATAATCTTACCGAATTACTCTCGAGCTCGAATTATCGATTTGTTTTCACTCCCCTTCGGGTCGTGAAATTAAAACTGTCAAAGTGTCACTCGGGATACAAATCGATAATTTTAGAGCTCTCGTGTAATTACTACTGAAAATTGACGAACGAAAGTCTCGGGGGGTAAAAAAACATACGTTTAAAATAAATCCGGAATTCTATGCAACTAGTGTTATATAGTTCTTCAACTAAATCCATATTTTTCGAGTTATTTCCGAGTGAAAATGTTTATTTCTCAACCAAAAAACAACGTTTTCTGGCGTTTTCGCAAATAACTCAAAACGTACGTAGTTTTTTTATCGAAAAAAATATTCTCAGCAAAAATGTAGCTGACAAATGCAGCAAAAAACGGAAAACATGGAGTATTCATGAAGACCCAGTAAAAGCACAATGTCGTAGCTCATGAAAAATATGATCTTATTCCTCAAATTTCAAATCGTGTATTTCAACGTGAAATAACAGACAAATTTTGGTTTTTCACTTTTCGGGGATAACCCATCAAAACTTTTTTAAAGTGTTTAAAATAGCTATTTATGAAAAAGTTCGTGAAGTATGCTTTTTGCGAACGCACGCGATATTTAGAGCACGAGCTATAACGGTGCGAGTGCTATACATCGCGTAAGTTCGCAAAAAGTACTTCACGCACAGTTTCATACAATATTTTATCTACTCTTCGATAAACAAATAAAAAAACTGTAACTCTTCGTCTCTGGAATTGATTTCTATTCTACAATTTTTAGAACTTTGACATTTAAAAATCCTAACTACTTTCAAACCACGAAAACTGTAAAAAATTTTGTTGTAAGTCATTGCTCATATTGTCATCAACATGACAACGCGAAAGTTAAGGATATTTGATTATAATATGAAAGTGTACCAAAAAACCGATTGAAAGTGTGCGAAAAAGTAAATCCCATTTAAAATACATTGTTACTTCACGCACACTTTAAACCCTTCACGCACTACTATCTATAATGACAGTTTTCACAAACTAAAAACTGATACATAATATGAGATAGGGTAAATAAAAAAAGCTTTTTTTTATTTTTTTATAAAAGTTTCTAGCATCAAAACTAAGCGAGTTACGCCCAAAATAACGTTGAATCCCTTTTTTTGTAAATGAAATTAATCGATACTCCTTTACCATTTACTTTATATATTTATTTTTTATAAATATATTATGTTGTGAGATGAGAAGAAATGAAACTTGTAGAGGTGGGAAATGTAGCGATAAAAACCTATAAATTTACATTCTATTTGTTGTTTCCCACCTTTAGACGTATCAGAGGAGTATGTCAACTAAAATTGTCACTGTCACAGTGGTAGTTGCCAAACTCGTTCGATACGTCTAAAAGTGGGAAACAATAAATAGAATGTAAATTTATAGGTTTTTATAGCTAAATTTCCCAACTCCAGTAGTTTCATTTCTTTTTATCTTACAACTTAATATGTTTTTCATATTTTGCGTTAGTTTGCCGATTATTAGCATGCTCATCACTGTAATATGTATTTTTATATGATCTGTAATTTTGACCGGTTCGAAGTGCTTATTTTGGGAAAAATGCTTTTTTTAAAATAACTTAAAAAATATTAGTGATACGGAAAATCTCAAACGGTAAAAAATGTAGGTTTTGCTTTTATAAATATTTTGGTTTTATTTTGTTTTCCTGTAAAACAAAAATTGGTTAAGATATGGCTGTTCAAAGTTTTCATACACTCTTGATTAGTAGCTCGTTCAAGCCCTTTTAACTACAACCCTTTCAAAAATAAGCACTTTGAATCTATTATAATCTATTCCTTTTGCATTCTACAAGTTTGATTTTAAAATCAACCACAATCTTTGCGTAAATTTAATATTGTCTAATATAATAATATTTAATATTGTACATTGTTTTCGTGATATTTTAGATGTTTTAGAAAGCATTTGACAGGGTCACATTAAAGGACGTTGTCCATTTGTTATACTCTAGGAATAATTAAAACAATCGAAAACATCTACCAGAACAACACAATAAAAGTAAAAGTAGAATATGAACTAACTGACCTAATTGAAGCCGGCAATGGGATAAGACAGGGGGATTCCTTGAGTCCTTTATTGTTCAACCTGATCATGAATGAAATAATAAAAAAAGTAAGAACTAAAAAAGGATACCAAATGGGAGACCAATTTAACATAACCGCCAGAAAATTTAACATGTTAATTTCCCCAAAAAAGACAAAATGCATGGTTATAACAGCAAATCCAATAAGATGTAAATTGGAGCTAGAGGGGTCAGATAATAGAACAAGTGATGGAGTTTAAGTATCTAGGCATCACACTATCTAGCTACGGAAGGCTCGAAATAGAAGTGGAAGATCAAGTGAACAGAGCAAAAAGAGCCGCAGGTTGCCCGAATGACACAATATGGAGAAATAAACATATCGTAAAAGAAATGAAAGGCAGAATTTACAAAACTGTAATCAGACCAATAATGACATACGCGCCAGAAACACGACCCGACATAGAGAGGACAAAAATATTGTTCGAAACAGAGGAGTTGAAAACCCTCAGAAAAATCGATGGTAAGACTCTATGGGACAGAGCTAGAAGTACAGATATACGACGGAGATGCAAGGTAGACAACAATAATTGGGTAAGAAACAGAAGAATAGAATGGAATGACCACATAAGCTGAATGACAAGAAATAGAGTAGTAAGGACATCGAGAGACGGTTCCCCAATAGGAAGACGATCAGTGGGAAGACCACGAAAACGATGAAACGACAACTTACTATACTTTGTTTCACGTTAAGAATAGAACGTTACGCTTACGGATATCAGTGTTGCCAAACCTTTCGGGCACGGGTGGATACTCGACTGCCGATATACGATTCATTTTAGTCAGTACGGCGTGGCATCGGTGCGCTTCTATCGTCCGTAAGAAATACATGGGGCTATCTCCGCAATGTTCTATTCTTAACGTGAAACGCTCTATAGAGGCACATTGAAAAAACAGGCAGAGTCATGTCTATACAAAAAGAAGAAGAAGAAGAAGAATTTTTCGTGATATTGGCTATATTCGTGATATGGATATATTTTGACACAGCAACACAGCAGTCGGAACAAGCATGACTAAACCTATTCGATCTCTATCAAAAACTTTTTTTTCGATTTACGCGCAGATGACCAGCCCCCTCTCCTTGTCTTACTATACTTTTCATATAATTTTTCATTAAGGAGGCGGGTGGTATAGTTTGAAAATTTTGAAATTTTCGATTTTTTTAATATTATAGATGAACGTAGATAACTAAGAGTACTCTCTGAAAATTTCAGATTCATCGGAGCAAAATTAGCTGATTTATACAGCATGTTGAATATCGTTTACGATTTATACAGTATGTTGAATATTTATACAGCTCGTTTTGCAGTAGCTTCGCGCCAGCACGTTTCAGCGTAGTGAGAAACGTCCAAAAACTGTTCCTCTTCTCTTTTGTAAATTACTCCGCGATTCAGAAACATATACCGATGTGCATCACTTTACGATTTGACAGACAAAAAAGAAATTGAAAATAAAAGTTGTCAAAACTTTAAACGCGTTTTTCTGAAAACTGCTTTTTCCAAATAAATATCTTGATTTTCACCGATTTTAACTCAAAAATCGTTAAAAAAAAAAGACTCGACAGCGTTACCCCGAGAAACTCATAAGCTAATCAAATCTTTTTGAATGTTTTGTTTCACATGATCCAATGACGAGTTCTAATTTCCACCGCAAAATCCATTTTTTAAGTATCTGTGAAAATTTGAAACCGTAGGTTTATTTTTCATAATTTTGCCTTGATTTTTTTTAAGATTCTTTAAATTGTACTTAATTTGTTTATTTAATTTAAAAATAAAATAATTTTACCACAGTTTAAAAAAATCACAAAATGTGCTTGAAATGTTGATTTCAAATCATACCTTCCCTTGAAACTAGTTATTTTACTAAAATAAATAAATTCATGCTAGAATTGAATCCGTTTCGAGATCTAGTATTTCCTCTTTATTGCATAGCGGAATTTAGTCCATTAAAATGTTACATTTAGGTTGCATTTCTTAGAGGAGTCAATTTTATTTTTTTAATGTGTAGGGGGGTTCAGTAGAAGCTTAAGTTAAGTTTTTGGGGTCGCCACCCTTGTCCCCCGGCCGCCACATTGGAAAAAGAGGTGCCAAGGGTTTTCGCCCTGTATCTCCTAAACTAGCAATCCTACTGAAAATTTCATTATACATAAAATGTAGCAAATTAAATTTTCTACAATTTTATATCTATTACTTTTTATCGTGTTATAAAACCAACAAAACCAACCAACAAGTGACCAACAAAAAAGTTATAGACAAAAATATGAGAAAAAAGTTATAACTTTTTTTCCGTTCATTTCACAATAAATAACATCATAGCGATTTTGTAGAGGATTTTTCAATGAATAATTTTCGTATATAATATCACAAGAGAGAAAATTTTGCTGGCAATATTTTCGACTGGTATGAAAGTTTGTTGCCTGGCAATTTTCGCGAATTAAATTTTGACTTAAATCACCAGACGTCAGTCGAGTGATTTTGTCAAAATTTCATAAGCGAAAATTACCAAAAGGCAACTTGAATGAAACCAGGAGAAAATTTTGCCGGTAAATAATTTTCTCTCGAATGATATTCGACAAGACTATTTCACGAGACAATTAATGCACCATGTCAACGAAATATAATCTTTATTTATTTGTTATTACCAAACACTTTCGTGACGGATCTGTCATAATTTTGTCGCTGAGAAATCACGTCGCTAAGGAGTTTTGTCAGTAGAAAACGATGCGTTGCTATGCCGTTTTATCAGCTAAAAACAGTCTAGTGAAATAGTCACTATAAAGTTGTTTAAGTTTATTTATTATCTAGGTTTTACAGCGCTCCAATCTTGACCAGATTCTCGAATGCTCATAGGAATACAATAAAAAAATACTTTTCTATCTATATATTAGTCGAACGGCAGCAACCGTTATGCCGACCGTGAAAATAAAATTTAAGGTGAATGACCAATTTTGGTCTATTTTTATGTTTTCGAGGTCGCTGAATCCGAATATGAAGTTTATTTTTATCTAGATTTGGTGGAACATGTTCAAAAATCAAATTTTATACAAAAATGCCGAAAGTCAGTTTTGATGATTTTCAAATTTACCTCGCTGTATCCTTGGTCGCTGTAAATATTTCCTTTAGAAAATTTTACTGTGTTATCTTTGAAGTAGTATGTAAATAACAGTGGAATTTGTCCAAAATGTTTAAACACATTAAAAAAGGAGTTGTTAGTTTTTAAACATTTTGTCATCATATTTCGTTAGTTTCATGTTTACTTAAAAAAGTTGACTAACAAATTTTTTATTTATAATTTTAACCAACACGACAATAAAATATAATTCATGAAGAAGTTTTTGGGAAAATTTTAAGTCAAAATATACAATAGGAAAAAATGATGTTACTTCATAGACAAGCGGCACACCCCAAAAAACGCTTGTATCTCGAGATCCTGACCACGGTGTGGTGAATGGCTAATTTTGATCATACTTTATGATTTTGATATCAAATATTCTGAACCGGCAAACAACTTCTTGGGCCTTTTCTATATATGCTTAGGGTTATAAGTTTCATAGTGGGGAGAAAGGTCAAAAACAGGTTAATAATAGCATAGGAATGTTAAAATCATAATAAATTGTATGAATAAAAAATATGTATAGATAGAAAAGTAAGCCTAACTTTTTTTTATTGTATCCCTATGAGCATTCGAGAATCTGGTCAAGTTTGGAGCGCTGTAAAATCTATATAAATAAATATAATTAAATAACTTTATAGTGGAAATTGTTCGCTGAAAAACCCTCTACAAAATTGCTATGTTATTTTATTTTAAAATGAACTGAAAAACAGTTGTAACCTCCAAAAGGAAACTTGTTAAATTTTTTTTTACATATTTATGGTTATATCTTTTTTGTTGGTCACTTGACGATAAAAAGTAATAGAAACAAAATTGTAGAAAATTTAATTTTCTACATTTTATGTTTAATTATATTTTCCGTACGGTTGGTAGTTTACGAGATATAGCGCGAAACCCCTTTGCACCCCATTTCCAAGATGGCGGCCGAGAGACAAGGGTGGCGACCCCAAAAACTTGAACTTAAGCTTCTACTGATCCCCCCTACATATTAAAGAAATAAAATTGACTCCTCTAACAAATGCAAGGTATGGCTTAAAAAATGTAACATTTTAATGGAGTAATTAGAGCTTAAAACTACAGCTATATCTAAAACATCTAACAGGCCTATGACAAAATGAATTACTGGGTCACTATTCAATCAATCTCTGGCTTTAAATCTGCCGGTCTCAAACGCATCAGCTAAATTTTCCAGAAATATCTTAACCTATCATTAATATATTTTAAATATGTTTGTCTCCTATCTATTATTAGATCAGCCGACGAATCTCTAAACGATATTTTTAACATTCGAATAGGAAAAACAAAAACATTTTTTATTTATCTGCATGCATTGAATGATCTCATGCACAGGGAACACATTTTCTAGCTCAAACCACAGGTATATCGACAAAAATCTTCTTCATGTAATGGGCTTTTAATTCTTCATTTTTGTATCTTCTATAAACACACCTCATCTGTAGAAGCCATTCCTTGTTACTATACAGGGTGATTGATTAGTGGGGGAAAGCTGCGTAGATCCGTCATAGTAATAGATAGCAATAAAAGTTAATAACAAAAATTGTAGCCAACTTGAGCTTCACATTTCAAAATTAATTAGAATGTTACAGGGTGTTCGATAACATAGTGGCAGACCAAACTTATGTTTTTTTAAATGGAACACCCTGTATTTTATTCTATATTCGAAATCAATGTCCCCTTTGTCTGTTTTTTGTCTTTAGAATTTGGACTAATTTTTCATGTCCTACTTTGTCAAATGCGTTTTCAAAATCAACGTAACAAACACGCACATCCATACCAAACGTGTTTTAAATTATTTTCGAATCTTGAAAAAACTAAGTTTTTTTTTTTAATTTAAATGCAGAATGAAAGCTCAGAATAACCAAGAATAACCCCTTAGAATAACAAAAAAGTTTTTTTTAATGAGATATTTCAAATTAAAAATCACACTAAATTTTCTCTTTTTATCCCCCTGTTACTTATTAAAATAAACATTATAGAAGTTTTCAGAGACTTTCGCCCCTCGGTAATAATGCTATCGTTCATTATGGGTTTAAATTTTTCAGAAATACTTATTAGTTTTCTCAAGATTCGAAAAAAAATGAATGCATTTAAAACACATTGGAGCGAAATTTTGCGCCTAGGTGCTTAAAAGCAAATAACGCCCCTCTGGTTAGTAAAGTTCACTCTTTTTATTAATTTCCTATATATTCCATTTCCCTGTATATTCCATCATTTTCGTCGCCAATTTCTTTTACTATTTATTCTATCCATTATCACAGGGACGTAGCTAGGGGGGGGCGGGGTGGCTGCCCCGGGCGCCAAAATTGGAGGGGCGCCAAACGGGCAAAAAAGTGAAATTTTTTTCCTAGTTCTCTAAAATATCATGACCGATTGGAGTACATTTGTCTTTGCAAATTTAGTAAAAAACAAACAAAAAACTAAATAATAATATAAATTAGAAATGAAATAGATCTACAAAAATAACAAAGGCAACGTAAACGTATGCCACGCGAGGCGCGAAGTAGCCTTGCCCTTGAGCGGTCGTATGCAGCCTGCATACGACCCTGCATAATGCAGGGTTGTTGACTCTGTGATTTGCGAGTGCGGGTGAGGTTACACGGCTCGCGCACTAACCAGACAGTCTGAGTCTGCCAGTCGTGGTGACACATTGTGCCACAGTGATTTAAAATATTGATAGTTTTATATTTAAAACCATGTCAAAAAAACCATCCGGCTCTGAATTTCGTACAAGAGCTAAAGAAAGAGAAAAAGTAGCTCAGAAATCTTCTGCCCTGTTATCGTCATGGCTTAATGTTAACGACTCGAGAGGAAAAGGTGAGTAAGATATTTAAATTGTATGGTATTGTAATAAAAACTATTGTATTTTAGTTAATAGATACTTTTCTGCATAAGAAGCTTAACAAAACAAAATGTACCGGTAAACTTCCGTTTTTTCATATGATTTTGATTAAATTGATTAAAAAACTACGGTACATCTTGTTATTCAATTGGTATATTCGAGTTTAAAAATAAACACAATTATTAAATAATTCAATTTTAAGTTGTTTATTTTAATTTTTTTTCAGATGATGGAAGCTGCAATACAAGTGATATGTGTAAGGAACAACCGGAAGCGGTTCAAGAGGAATGTTTAACCGAGGTGGAGGCTGCCAGTTCGATGGAAGTAGACGAACTAGAAGATCTCCCATGTATAGCAATATCATTACAAGGTGATGAAGGCGAAAATGATGCAGATAGTGTTATCCAACCGTGCACTAAGACTGTTGAGGATGACGTTCCTACAGCTCTGACAATGGATGTAGCGCAAGGTGAGCATACAACTCATTTTGATATAGAATTTAACGATCCGGGAACATGGCCTACAGCTTTATCGGATACAGAAAGGTGCTTCATAGTATCAGGCTTATCAAAGGAAGAAAGTGTAGAGCATGATTTAAGTAACACCTTAAGAGATGGTAGAAAACTAACCAAAGACTGGTTTACAAAAACTTTGTCCGGTGGCCAGAAGATCCACCGCACATGGTTAGCATACAGCAAATCAAAAAATGCCTTATTTTGCATTCCATGTAAAATTTTTTCCCGCTCTAACTCAGAACAAAATATTTCTGCTTTGGCTAAAGAGCAGGGTTTAACTCAGTGGAAAAAATTGAATGAACGAATTCCTGAGCATGAAAATTCACTCATTCACAAAAAGTGTTTTTGCTCATGGAAATCATTGCAGTCATCATTAAATAAAGGTACTGGAATTGATAGAGAGCTACAAGACAAGATAGCGCTTGAGGAAGCGCACTGGAGAGGGGTCCTGTATGCTATCATTGATGTTATCATAAATTTAGCTAAACAAGGTAGCCCGTTACGGGGTTCTAATTCTAATGAAAGCCTGGAATTTGGGGACCCTAGATGTGGTAGGTTCTTAAATACTATAGAGTTAGTGTCTCATTATCATCCCCAGTTAAGAGAGCATATTACTCGCCATAAAAAAGGGCAAGTGAGCTACTTTTCTCCTCAGATACAGAACGAGTTTTTGGATATCATTGCTGGGAAAATCAGAGAGCACATATTTTCAGAAATAAAAGCTTCAAAATATTATTCAATAATGTTTGACTGTACACCAGATATTAGTCATTTAGAACAAATGTCTCAAGTTCTACGTTATGTAAAGATCACAGAAGAGGGTCCGGAAGTTGTGGAAAGTTTCATTGGTTTTATAACAGTTAGTGAAAAAAGTGGTTTGGCTCTGTCTGAAAAAATATTGGACAAAATACAAACTGATGGTTTAGATATAAAAAACTGTAGAGGGCAATGTTATGATAACGGATCAAACATGGCCGGCAAGTATAAGGGTGTTCAAGCTAGAATCCTAGAAGAAAGCTCTCTGGCCTTATTTGTGCCATGTGTTGCGCACTCCCTTAACTTGGTTGGTGCAAATGCTGCTAGCTTGTCAGTAGAGGCACAGACCTACTTCGGCACTCTTAATTGTCTGCACAATTTCTTTGCTTCCTCCACCAATAGATGGGAGGTTTTATCTAAACATGTCCCTCTATCTCTAAAACTACAGAGTAATACAAGATGGTCGACGAAGAAGGAAGCTGTGACTGTTGTGTATAAGCACTTAGAAAAAGTTGTAGATGCCCTCAATGAACTAAAATCCAGTACACTAACAACACCTGAAACGAAAACAGAAGCGAATTATCACCTAAAAAATGTTAGTACGTTTGAGTTTGTTGTTCTCTCCTGTTTTTGGTATAAACAATTATGCCGCATTGACATCGTCAACAAGCTTCTTCAAAAGGAGGACATCACTGTAGATAGATCGGCAAGACACATCAGTCGATTGATCACAGAATTTGAAGCTCAACGGTCAATTTGTTCAGCTGATGCAGTGAAGGAGGCTAAAGATATTTCAGCAAAGATCAACATAGATCCACACTTCAAAGAAGTACGCAAGCGGAAAAAGAAGCGGATGTTTGACGAAAAAGCAGAAGATGAATCAAACGAACTATCAGAGGAAAAAAAGTTTGAGCTCTTAACTATACAAATTATAGACAGGATTCTTTCTGAACTGCGACAAAGATTTGAAGCCATCCAAAATGTGAATGTTTTATTTGGTTCTTAAATGGGGCTAAATTTGAACAAATGTCTGAAAAGGAGTTAAAGACCCATGCTAACGAACTGGCTGTTACCTACAAGGATGATTTGGATCAGAGTGAGTTGGAAGTAGAAGTGGAAAGCTTCAAGTACCATGCATTGGATTTAGGCTCTAACATGAAAAAGGCTACTCCACTCGACCTTTTGGTTTATATTTGCCAAAACGGTCTCCATGATGCCTATCCCAATATAACCACAGCTTTGAAACTTTTTCTTACAATTCCCGTTTCAGTCGCATCAAATGAAAGAAGTTTTAGTAAACTGAAGATAATAAAAAACTACATCAGGAACTTGACAGGACAACAACGACTAACCAACTTGGCCATCATATCAATAGAGCACAAAATAGCTTCAGCAATATCTTTTGATGACATTGTTAAAACATTTGCAGCAAAAAAAGCCCGAAAAGTTTCATTTTAAAGTTTGTTTAGGGCTTTCATTTTGTACACAAATGTAATTATCATCTATTTAAGAAATTAAATAATTATTATTTAATATCTTACATTGAGCAATTATTTACCATACCTTTCTCCTTTTAGACGAAGACTTCATAAATAATTGTGAAAAAAAGCAATTTATTACTTTTTTGTGGTTCATTGGTATTTAGGGTGGTTGAGTCTTTGTATGACTCATGAGGCATCTGGCCGGAGGGGGGGGGGGGCGCCAAAGTCATTTCTTGTCCCGGGTGAAATACGGCCTAATTACGTCCCTGCATTATCATACCTACTTATATATTAGACCAGGACGCATCTGTAAAAATATTAGTACATTTGGACGTTGGGAGGTGACTCAAATTTTTTTGCAGAAATTGCTTGAGAATAACTTAAATAATAATATTTTAACAAAATCAATGGGAAAGTCCCCGTAGCTGGCTGTATACCATAGTTAAAAAACCATACAGAAGTAAAAACTTCTTTTGTATATTGGTATAAAAAGTTTTATTAAAAAACATAAAAGTCCTCCAAAAGGATTTGCAAAACGTTTTCAATCTGAATCAGATCATCCTCAGTGCGTAGTGCTTCGTAAAAGAAACTAGCAACTTTTTGAAAAAGGTTACATCGATATTAATGGTTTACATAATACTTAAATGATATTTGTAGCGACTCCAAGTCGATGTTACAAGATGAAATGTGCTAGGAGTGCTCAAAGGGCAACATGGTTTCCTGCTCGTTAAGAACTTGTGGTTCTTGCCAGTTCAATGGACACAGACCAACAATAATATTTTAGTTATCCACCCACTCAAAAAGGTCCGGAACATTGTTTAAATAATCAAAATGTCAAAAAATGAAGGAAAAATTCGATATTTTTCTTCGTTTTTTGATTATAACTTTTAACAGTATTCATTTCCGAGAAAAGTTGTACTGACATAAAAGTTGCGTAATTAAATTTTCTACAATATAGAATTGGTTAACAATTTAAAAAATAGTCACCCTTGTTGCAAAATAGCAATAATTGCGAAAAAACCATACAAAACAAGTATTCGCATTTTACGTTTTTCAACCATTTATGCTACACTTAGGACATTCATATTTCAACCAGAAACACTTTATGATACAGTAAAACAATACTGTAAATTTCATTAAGATCGGTTTAATAGATTTTGCAATCCAGCTTTCGCAAAAAAATTCATTTTTTCAAAATGTTACAGGACTCAAAATAAAGCAGATAGCAAGTTGAACTTTTTTTGCGTATAGAAGTGTACTGTACCTTTTATTTGCAATTTGCAAAATTAAAATCAATTAACTACCACGGCGTCAGGAATTTTTTTAAATAAACATTAATTATTGGTGCTACGCGCAGGACAGTGGATAGTTTGCTCTGATTGGGCATTCCAATGACCTTTGATAATGATTTATACATTTTAATTTTTATTACATTTCGATATAAATAAATAAATAAATTTGTTTATTGCAAAATAAAAACACATACTCTATCCTTTGAAATAACACTTTTTTAGCAAAAACTTTCTCTGTTCATATATTTTAACTTGAGAATAAAAGTTTATTATTTTCGAACATATGCAATTGTTTAAACAATATTTCACAAACAATAATAAAATTAGTTTGATTTTTGTGAAATTAGAATATTAAAATACAACAAAATATAGAGTAAGAAAATAATATATTAGATAAAGATTGGAAGAAACTTTGGTGGAAATCAACTTGTGTGAATCGAACACAGCTGACCTGCGTGTAGCACCAAAAATTAATGTTTATTGCAAATTGCAAATAAAAGGTACGGTACACTTCTATTAGCAAAAAAAAATCAACTTGCTAGCTGCTTTATTTTCAGTCCTGCAACATTTAAAAAAAATGAATTTTTTTTTGCGAAAGCTGGATTGCAAAATTTATTAAACCGATTTTAATGAAATTTACAGTGTTGTCTTACTATATCATAAAGTTTTTCTAAAATATGAAGGTCCTAGGTGGTTGAAAAACGTAAAATGCGAATACTTGTTTTTGTATGTTTTTTTTTCGCAATTATTTATTTTTTTTTACGACTATTTTTTAAATTTTTTACCAATTATACAGGGTGTCCCGAAAAGATTGGTCATAAATTATACCACATATTCTGGAGTAAAAATAGTTCGACTGAACCTAACTTACCTTAGTACAAATGTGCTCATAAAAAAAGTTATAGCCCTTTGAAAATACAAAATGAAAATCGATTTTTTTTAATATATCGAAAACTATTAAAGATTTTTTTTATTGAAAATAAACATGTATCATTCTTATGGCAGGATCATCTTAAAACAAAATTATAGTGAAATTTGTCCACCCCATAAAAATTTTATGGGGGTTTTGATCCCTTAAACCCCCCCAAACTTTTGTGTACGTTCCAATTAATTCATTATTGTGGTACCATTAGTTAAACACAACGTTTTTAAAACTTTTTGCCTCTTAGTATTTTTTCGATAAGCGAGTTTTTATCGAGATGCGGCTTCTTTTTTAATATATTTACATAAAATTTTTATGTGAGTTTTGTTCCTTTAAACTCCCCAAATGTTTGTGTACGTTCCAATTAAACTATTATTGTGGTACCATTAGTTAAACACAGTGTTTTTAAAACTTTTTTGCCTCTTAGTCTTTTTTTTGATAAGTCACCTTTTATCGAGATGTGGCTTCTTTTTCAAAATATACCTAAAAATGTAAATTATAAATACATTTTCAGATTATTAACAGGTCTCTATAATCGAACTTGACCATATAAAAATATGTGGTGGATTCGAAAAATATTCAAAATATCTCGATAAACACTGGCTTATCGAAAAAGTCCTAAGAGGCAAAAATGTTTTAAAAACAGTGTGTTTAACTAATGGTGCCACAATAATAATTAAATTGGAACGTACACAAAAGTTTGGGGGGTTTAAGGGAACAAAACCCATATAAAAATTTTATGGGGTACACAAATTTTACTTTAATTTTTATTTAAGATTCTGCTGCCATAAGAATACCACATGTCCATTTTCAATGAAAAATCTTCTAAGAGTTTTCGATATATGAAAAAAAATTGATTTTCATTTTGTAACTTCAAAGGGCGGTAACTTTTTTGTGTGCACTATTATTGTATATAGGTAAGAGAGGTTCAATCAACCTATTTTTGACCTCAGAATCTGTGGTATAATTTATGACCAATCTTTTCGGGACACCCTGTATATTGTAGGAAATTTAATTACGCAACTTTTATGTTAGTACAATTTTTCTCAGAAATGAATAGTTTTAAATTTATAATCAAAAAACCAATAAAAAAATCGAATTTTTCCTTCATATTTTGACATTTTGATTATTTAAACAATGTTCCGGACCATTTTGAGTGGGAGGATAACTCAAATATTATTATTTGAGTTATTTTCAAGCAATTTCTGCAAAAAAATTGAGTCTCCTCTCAACGTCCATCTCAAAACAGATGCGGCCTGGACTATACAGGTGCGGTAATCTGAAAACTGCATATAGCACGCATAATTATTGCGAAAAGAACAGTATGAGGTTGTTCTGAGAACAGAGAGAGATCGAATATAGTATGAAATTAGTGCCGACATACGAGCTTGTTTTTAACACCCATTCGCTTGTTTCACATTATAAGAAATTTGACCGTGCGATCGAATGTTTCAAGCGGTGAAGGGAGAAAGATTCCATATATGATTGCTCGAGCCACTATGTAGATTTTATCAATCGCACGGTCAAAATTCTTATAATGTTAAACAAGCGTAAAAATTGAATTCTAGTTTTGTCAAAGTGACATTGAGTTTTGATAACGGAAACCTCAAATAAACGTTTATTTCTTCATTAGTAATACTCCTGGTTTTATTCGCAAAAAAAAACGGAATAAAGAAATTGATATTTCAGGTTAGGAAAATGGTAAC
Organism: Diabrotica virgifera virgifera; assembly: GCF_917563875.1. NCBI lineage: Eukaryota > Metazoa > Arthropoda > Insecta > Coleoptera > Chrysomelidae > Diabrotica > Diabrotica virgifera. The sequence continues at coordinate 170,897,401 of NC_065449.1, read as the reverse complement.
CTTTATAACTGAATATAAAATTCAAATTATATTCTGGAAGTAGTGCCGACGACACAATCGGTAGGTTTTCGTTTTCATTCCGAACCAACAAAATCTACAATTCACAACATTATTTTTAAATTTGAAAAAACTCGTGTCAAGAATTGTAGAAATAGTCTAAACTAAAGGGTTATTTTCACGCTACGTCTTATTGTACGTTTTGTGTGTCATACAAAACGTACGACAAAACGTTGGTTTTGTCAATAAGCGGATTCGACAAGACGTACATTTTGCTCTTTTCACGCTACGTCTTATTGTACGTTTTGTGTGATAGGACAAATCCTATACATTTTTCGATTCGACAAGACGTACGTTTTGCTGTTTACACGCCACATTATACACTGGACAAAATGTACGTTTTGTATGACACACAAAACGTACAATAAGACGTAGTGTGAAAACGGGCCTTAAGAGCTAGTGAACGTGAAGCCTCCGAGTAACGGTCTTCCTGTAAAGCTAGAAATTTTTAGTGATAATTCATACCACACCAAGGCTATAAACCATGACTTGGCAGGCATCAGCCCTGCACGTGTATCTACCAGATGAATCGAATAGTTTAGGGGGTAAAATAAACTTTCTCCTGTAAAGTTTAAATTTAGGTATGTGTTTGAGTAAGTCATTTAGAAGAAATGTGTACAATGACAGGCGATTCTGAGCAGCATAAGACCTTGCCAGGCGAGGGGAAAGATTAGCGTTTTTTTCCTAAAATTATTTTTTTTACATCGAACACAGTTTTTTAGGTTTTTTGAACCATTCCAAACAGAAAAGGTCTTTAGTGACTTTTCTCTTAGGTTAATAGTTTTTGACATATAAGCGATTAAAAATTTAAAAATTGCGAAATATGGCATTTTTAACCCTGAATCGGACATTTAACTGAAAATTTCAATGTTGCCAAGGTAGATAGATATTCTTTAAACATCGATTGATGAAATCCCGAAGAGGTATTTGCAATACAATATCGAAAACCCCTTTGCGCGGGCGCGGCACTTTAGTATGTCAGGACGTTTGAGTTTGCATAAATTCATTATTATATATATATATATATATATATATATATATATATATATATATATATATATATATATATATATATATATCATTTCAGATATCTATAATAATACTAGTGACGTCATCTATCTGGGCGTGATGACGTAATCAATTATTTTTTTAAATGAGAGTAGGGGTTTTGTGATAGCTCATTTGAAAGGTTATTTAATTCTCTATTCAGTAATATAAACATTAATATAATTATTTATACAGGGTATGCAAAAAAAAAACTTTTTCGTTTTGTCTCAATTAATTTAATTAAAAAAAATTTTTTGCACACTCTGTATAAATAATTATGTTAACGTTTATAATATTACCTACTGAATAGAGAATTAAACAACTTTTCAAATGAGCTATCACACGACCCCTACTCCCATTCAAAAAAATCATCGATTACGTCATCACGTCCAGATGGATGACGTCACTAATATTATACAATATATATCAATAAGTCCTAATTTAAAAATAAAAATCGACCTATCTGAGGATTCGTCTTCAAATTTCCCCATTCTCGAGTCGAGATAATGAATTTATGCAAACTCAAACGTCCTCACTAACGACACTACAGTGTCGCGCCCGCTTGATTAGCAATTAAAAAACAAAGGTGTTTTCGATGTTGTATTGCAAAAAACTCTTCGGAATTTCATCAATCGATGCTTAAAGAATACTTAATTACCTTGGCAACATTGATATTTTCAGTTAAATGTCCGATTCAGGGTTAAAAATGGCATATTTCGCCATTTTTAATCCTAAAAACCTTTTAAAAACCTAAAAAAAACTTTGTTCGATGCAAAAAATAATAATTTTAGGAAAAAACCCTAATCTTTCCCCTGACCTGGCAAGGTCTTATGATGTTCAGAATCGCCTGTCATTGTACACATTTCTTCTAAATGACTTACTCAAACACATACTTAAATTTAAACTTTACAGGAGAAAGTTTATTTTACCCCTAAACTATGCACTTTTCGATTCACCTGGTAGATACACATGCAGGGCTGATGCCTGCCAGGTCATGGTTTTTAGCCTTGGTGTGCTATGAATTATCACTATACAAATTTCTAGCCTTACAGGACGACCGTTACTCGGAGGGTTCACTAGATCTGATATTTATACCTTAAAAAACGTACCTTATTGTAAACTTATTAGTGTTGGAAAATTCTCGAGAATGAAAAATCAGAGAATATTCTCAAGAATTCAATATTCTCGATATCGAGAATTTTCTGAGAATGAACCCTACGACGCACTTAGAGATATTGTTGAAGATGAAATAGGGTACTAAAAATCATGAAATCATATACAAAATTATGAGAATAAACAGCAGTGTTCTTAATATATAAACAAAATACAAAAACAACAGAAAACACAAAATTTATTTGATAAAAAAATAAAACTTTCTTCTTAACAACAAATAATGCAAGTAATGGATGTAGCGATTTAATCAGAAAAACATGAGGTCTCAGGTACAGAATCTATTTCTATCATTTGCTCATCCTGGTCATCTACATTCTGCATTTCAATGTACTGATGAGAAGTTGTGGGATTTTATTTTTCACGAGTCGTGTCAGTCATAGATTCTAGACTCGGCGGCCACAAGCACTTAAGTCATTTTTTTTATGAAAAATACATAATCTCGCAAACTAACCAAATTTGTGTAATACACCAAGTGAAATAAACACCTAAGTCATATACCGCGTATATATCAAAGTATTTTATCGTGCTCCTTATAACTCTTTATTTTTATTTCATAAAGGTGGCTGTAATAAACACTTAGCTCGACTTACGTACTTTTACTCAGTCATACCAAATATAGCGAGTTCGATGTGAAACGGCGTTCTAAACCACTTATGTAGATATAGGTATTTATGCTCGTCAAATTTGTTTCTAAAATATTATATTGTTAGTGACATAAGTATTAAATACATGCAGAATGATGATATTGATATCCACAGTCGGTTCTTCCTCTTTTGTTTATACAAGACACTTGAGTTTTGGGGTGAATCTTCGTTTTAAAACCATTTTCAATTATTAGTTCCGATAAAGTTGACGGCCTGATCTGGTGATAGTTTTATTAGTCTGAAATTTATTTCTGTTAAATAATGACATAAATTTAAATAGTAAATTTACAAGTCTTAGAGGTAGACAGATTTGATATTGGAGCTAGTTTCACAAACACTAGTTTCGGATACACCTGAAACCTGAACCTGGTATGTATTATTTTTGTTGACAATACTTTTTTCATCTATGGTACGTAAATAGTGTGCAGTAAATTCTTAAAAAATTGAAAACTTCTAGATGTGTTCCATTGGTGTAGAAATGTTAAAGTAAAGGGAAAACGATGTAACTATAATTAAAAACCGTTTAAAGGATGAAGTTGATTTTGATTACAATAATATTAATTTAATTGGATTACGGACATTATTCTTAGAATTTACGTACCAAAGATAAGAGGGGTGCTTTTACGCTTCTACCAATTTCTATCATTTGAATGCACGGTACACAGAGAACTGTGTACCGTGATTTGAATGTATGACTTGCATTTAAATAAATGGTTGTGAAATGTTTTAAAAAATTCAGTAGATGATTTTATAAAGAAAAATATTATAATTCCTTTAAATTTACTATCAGATTTAAAAAAATGTATCTAACTATTAGAAAATCCCTGGTGCAAGTGTAAACGACACATATTTTAATTTGTTTTTTATACCTACTTAATTGAGTTTTCGTTTCTTATAGTTCATCAGGAAGACTTAGTAGCAGAACCTGAGCCAAGTACATCGGGTATCCAGAAATCGTATATTCCAGAAAAAAAACTTGAAATAAGTGATTACTCAAGTGACGATTCTGTTACTGACCCTACATTTGTACCTGAAAGTTCTAATGGTGTCGTAGGGCATACACAATTGGAAGTTAATGACGTGCATAATCCTCCTGAGATTCTTTCTTCTTCCGATGATATTACACAACCACTTACAGTTACAGAAAACAGAAAGAGAAAACGGGAAAGAAAAACTAAATACGGCTATACAAGTTTATCATTCACATGACTGGATGCAACTGATTCGTACAAGCAGTAATAAATTTAAGGCTGTTGAAATGCAACAGGCTGATTTCTTTGATTTTGCTGCTTTGCTTAAAGGTCCCTTATTATGCGAAAAAAAGATTGCGGTGGTAATAATTTTAAGTGGTTTGACGTTAAATGGCTTTCTTACGGACGCGATTTCGGTAGTATTAATTATAAAACATCCCTTCAGCAAAATGAGCCGTTCAAAACTATTTCTTTCAAAAGAACAACAAGACAAACAAGAAATTTTATATTGCAGCCGATCACGGACCAACAGTTGGCAATAAGTGAAGAGAAAAAGCGAGATTTAATTTCTTTGCTACCTTTAATACCGGAATACTTTCATCACTTTTACGAAAATCTAAAGACTGCTGCCGATGTTAGAGACGTAGATCCGGACTTGGACAGAGACGAGAGTGACTTATAATAATGTTTATTTAATAAATATTGATTTTGTATATTGAAGACTATATAAAAATTGTTACTCATAGTACCTTTCTTGAATTGTAAGTATTTAGGTTCCCTAAATAGTATCTGCCTTAACCACTTAAGTCAAATTTTCCAGTTGAACATAATAACTTAAGTCAGTTATTTTATTGTTTAATGATAATGCATTAATATGGATAGCACAGTTGAAAGGCTCATAAATAATATCATACAAATACATTATAAAAGAGAATATGCGCCTTTAAACTTTTTCACCAGAAACTTTAAACCTTCCCCTGTAAAATTTTTCTTATTTTCAATTTAAGACTTAAGTGTTTATTCCTTCCGGGTCTAGGATTGGTCTACGTCTACGGGCTAGTTTTTGAAGCAACATGTTGTCGAAAATATATATTTGGTATGTTTCTGGCAACATTACAGCCATCTAATGAAAATATCGCCGTTTGGCTGAGCCAGGTGGCCGAAATTTTACTGGTATTTGAACACTATTGCAGTGTCTGATGCGTTGCCGATAAAGTCGAACTGCTGTGGAAAATTTTGCATGTTGCTCTGTATTTCCTCTTTATTTCCTGTACTCTGTTGAAATTTAATTTGGTTTTGTCAAAACATACAAAGAAAAGATGAATACGTGGTGAAATGAAGTCATAATAAGGTTTATTATTGCAGTATATTTACGTCCAGAGTGGAACTTGGCATACTTCTGGAACTATGAGACAAATGGAAGAGTAGTGCACCCTGAATAAATACATTAAATTAAAACTGTTAGTATATATAAATCATGATACTACGACAACCTGGTTGTCGTAGTATCATGATATAAATAACAATTGCTAATCTTGTTGAGATTGGTATTGCCAATCATGTTTGCTATTTCTTCTCTATTCTTGGCCCTATCATTATTTGTTAATAGTTCGAAATCACTTTTTGACATTCTTGTAAAATTCTTAAACAAATAATTGTCTAGCATTATTTCCATAGTTAAATTACTCATTGTTTCGCGTTTACTTAGAAAAGCCGTATCCACATTTTCCGTTTTTCATTTTTCTTTTTTATGTATCGTCTTAGCACGATTAAGGGCGCGCAACTCTCAAAAGAATATTCTCGAGAACGAGAATATTCTGACTGAGAATATTCTCTTGAGAATATTCTCTTCTTACATCACTAATACTTATTAGATTAAAAATGCACGGATAGTGATGAAGATGAAAATCAACCAGCTCGTGCAATTAATGAAGAAAGGGAACAGCGTGAAATTGCCGTATGTAGTCTAGCTGAAATCAATTTTCCTTGTAGCAGCACCCAAATTTCAAGAGAAATTGGTATTAGGTGGTATTAATGTTAGGAAATATTTTAAAAAGCCACAAGTACCATTGTTACAAATTGCAAAAAATTCAGGAAATTTTCCCTGCTGATTATGAAAGACGGATGGTATTTTGTGAGGACATGATGGAACGCACTAATCGTGAGGAAGATTTCATGAAAAAATCTTGTTTACAGATGAGTCTTCTTTTTCTTTTACTGACCATCACAATCCATCTGTTGCCGTAAGGTACTGTACAGAAAATAGGCACATATAGTACATTCTTTGACGGTTTTTGCTCTAGATTTTAAAGAACCGCTTGGATTGACATGAAATTTGGCACACGCATAGCTTACATGTCAAAGAAAAAAAGTGATATTGTGCCGATGTGTGCTTTTGCCCTGGTGGTGACTTTCACCCCCTCTTGGGGGTGAAAAAATATATGTCCAAAATAAGTCCGAAAATGGGTAAACTGACTAATTTTAAGTAACTTTTGTTCTATAGAGCTTTTTCGCCAAGTCAACACTTTTCGAGTTATTTGAGTGAATATGTTGATTTTTCAACAAAATAACATTTTTAGACGGATTTTCGCAAATAACTCAATAAGTAAGTATTTTGTCGAAAAAAACGTTCTTAGCAAAAATATAGCCTGTAAAAAAGTAAAAAAAAAATGTTGTATGCGTTAGGTCTCTGGACCTCGGAGAACCAGAGTTATAGCCAATGAAAAATTGATTCATATTCACCAAATTCAAATAGAATATTTCGACGTGAAATATCCAAAAAATTAAGCACTTTTTGGGGAAAATCCATTATAACTTTTTTAAAGTGTTTAAAAAAAGCTTTATTTCTGTTTTTATAAAAAGTCTCTAGCATTAAATTTAAGCAAGTTACGCTCAAAATACAGTTGGTCCCTTTTGTTTTGGCAAAAAAATCGGGAAGATTACCCCCTAATTAGCAACTTAAATGAATTTAATCGTTATTGCTCCACAAATTATTTTACTTACGTTGTGTTTATATGATCTGTAAGTTTCATCGATTCAAAGTGCTTATTTTTGAAAAAATTGGTTTTAAAGTAAAATTTTTAAAAATTTTAATTTTGAAAAATATGCTTTTTTTCAAAATAACTTAAAAACTGTTAGAGATACCAAAAATCTCGAAAAACAAAAAAAAATCAGCATTGCTTTTCTGAATATCATGTATTTTTTTGTTTTTCTCTTAGAAAAAAATTGATTGAGATTTGGTGTTTCTAAATTTGCATACATTCGTGATCAGTGACTTGTTCAACCCCTTTTAACAACAGCCTTTTCAAAAATAAGGACTTTGAACCCATGAAACTTACAGATCATATAAACAATACATACACGAGTCAAGGAACTTGTGAAGTCGTAACGATTAAGTTCATTTGAGATACTAATTAGGGGGTGATTTTCCCGATTTTTTTACCAAAAAAAAGGACTAACTTTATTTTGAGCGTAACTTGTTTACTTTTGATGCTAGAAATTTTTTTATAAAACAAAAATGAAGCTTTTTTTAAACACTTTAAATAAGTTGTAATGAGTTTTCCCCGAAATGTGCTTAATTTTTGGTTATTTCACGTTAAAGTATTCCATTTGGAATTTGACGAATATGAACCTATTTTTCATTAGCTATAACTTTGCTTCTGCTAGGTATAGAGACGTGATATATACACCATTTTTTTAAATTTTTTACAGGCTATATTTTTGCCAAACATGTTTTTTCGACACAATACTTACTATTTATTTGCGAAAAACCGTCTAAAATTGTGGTTATTTTGTTGAAAAAATGAACATTTTCACTGACAAACAACTCGAAAAGTATTGACTTAGTGAAAAAACTCTATAGAACAAAAGTTACTTAAAATTAGTCAGTTTATCCATTTCCGGACTTACTTTGGACGAATATTTTTTCACCCCCGGGGCAAAAGCACACACCGGCACAATATTACTTTTTTTCTTTGACTTGTTAGCTATGTGTATGCCAAATTTCATGTCAATCCAAGCGGTTCTTTAAAATTTAGAGGATTTGCAATATTTTACCGTTAAAAAACGTACTAGTAAGTTCCTTACAAAACACAATACCGTCAAAAAGCCAACGTCTGGGCTGGTATTTTAGGTGACAACGTAATTGGCCCTTTTTCACTTTGTGTCGTCATAAATATGTAGATCTCCTGATAAATTACATAATTCCAGCAGTTCGAGCATTACCTATTAATATGGATAGAATTTGGTTGCAGCAAGATGGCTGTACAGCTCACAATACGCGAGAGGTGTTATGAGTTTTTAAACATTACGTTTCCAGATAGAGTTATTAGCACAAAAGGTACCATTAAAATGCTACCTCGCTCTCATGATCTTGCACCTTTGGACTTTTTCGTATGGGGTTATGTGAAGCAACAAATTTACCGACGTGAGCATGAACGTGCCGGAAATTTAGACTAATTAGGACGTCAAAAAATCATCCAGGCCTTTCAAAACATAACACCCGAAGGTTGTCGAGCACCCGAATGCAATTAAACAATAGATTGGGCTACTACTTGGCTGAACGTGGTGGAAGTTTTTGAAAATTTAATTTAAAATAGTTTTAATTAAAATTATAAAATTGTTATTTTTTAGAATAAATTGTTTTAAGTTATGCCGTTAAGAATTTATTATGTTATTTTTTTTTATGAATTAAGATTAAAGAAACTGTGGATTTAATCTAAGATATGAACCTGCTTTTATAATCTTGTAATCATATCGTTGAAATATTTCCCCAGACCATCTTAAGAATAAACTTTCTTTCGGCAATGTTGTACAGACAAGACTGCCCGCCCATCATAGTGGTTATAGAGCTAGAGCCGAAAAATCATCGTCATAAGTAATATGAAGTTTTTCCTGTGAAATGTGTCCATTGTATATTGATAATTATGACCTCTTTCAGGCTGACACCTCAGTGGATACAGGAAGTAGCATTAAGGGATGAAAGGGGAAAGTTAGTGCAGTCATTAAAGGTTTTCACTTCACCTCCTATTTTGTTAAACCTCCATCGATTTGCATGAAAATTCCTGACTAGTTAGAGAATACCTCAAGAAATAAAACTCATTTGGTATCAACTTGCAATTTTACCCTGGTGTGTGTGTTCGCAAAGAGGGGATGGCATTAGATAAACTTTTTGCCACAGTTATTTGAAAGTTGAAGATTGAAGATGTCATATTAAATTTTTATTTTAGAATCTTTAAGAAATTGTATGATAATATCATTAATAGTTTTGGTGTTAAAGCTTAGTAGGTGTGAAATATTCAGCGGTAAACTTACATTCCGCTCCTGAAGTCTAGCAATTAGTGCTTTCGTATGGTATTTATTAAGTTCACAATTAAAGATTATATGATTTAAATCTGCAGTAGAGTAGTTATCACATGAACAGAGAGAATTGAAACGCATTCCTATTTTAGCTAAATGTACAGGAAAATTGCCATGGTTTAATCTTAAGCGACTTAGGGATGTGGAATAAAATCGAGTAACGTGATAATCAAATATATGTGGGATGTTTTGCGGAAGTTGTAGGTCTATGTAAGTGTACGGATTCCTCGAAGTTTGTACAAACTTGAGCCAAATAGTTTCCCATTTCTTTCTTAATTTTTTATGCAATTCTGGAATGTAATCGCTGGAGATTGTTATTCGAATGTAATTGCTGTATTCTTTGCCATTTCATCTACTACCTCATTTTCTTTGATTCCGGCATGCCCTTTTACCCAGAAAAAGACCAAGTCACTGCTATTATTTTTAAATCGAGCTATTATTTTTTACCCTGGTGGTGATATTGGATACCACCAGGGAAAAACCAGGTACCACCAGAAAACAATTTTATTAAAAATAACCCCACAAATCGATAGAGGTACAAATTTTAAGTAAAATTTGTTATATCATGTTATTAAAATAAATCAACACTTTTTGAGTTATTAAAGATCAAATATTTGTCTATTTAAGAGCATATGCGTGAAGTTCCGGATGGTAAAAAGAACATATTAATTAATTGTATGTTAGTAAAATATTATTTTTATATTAATTCGATATTTAATTGAATTTTTTCTATCAATATAAACTGAATATGTCCAGAAACTGGGGGTGTTCAATATTGGGTACATTTGACATATTCGAATATATAGTCCTGTCGCCAGGGGGGGTACAACGGCCTTCTTAATTCAGATGGACTTACCCAAGTTTTTTTTATGTATTTTGACCCGTAGAACACGAATTTTTTGGGTAACAGTTGATCCGGATGTCGATAAGATTGTTATAAACAAAGAAGTTGAGGAATTACATAACAGCGATTTCTCGCAAAACAAAACATTTTTTTCTATTTTTTGGGTCATTCTAACCAAAAAATGTTCCTACAAGTTTTTTCGTAGGATGCATAGTTTTCGAGATAAACGCGGTTGAACTTTCAAAAAATGGAAAAATTGCAATTTTTGAACCCGAAGAACGTTTGAATAAAAAATAAAATAGCAATTCTGCTTACCGCCTTTAAAAGTTTAAGTCAAATTATATCTGTTTTGAATATTTGTATTGCTACAAATTTATTTTTTGATTGTTAAAAAAAGCTATAAACACATACTGTTTCCCGTGCCTAATACATGCGTTTTATTGCATGCTACTTAGAAATAGCCCCGCTTGCACTTTTTCCTCCTCTACGTACTCGTTCGATTTTAAATGAGAAATCATTGAAACATCACTCAAGCACTAGTTGTTTATAGCTTTGTTTTAACAATAAAATAATACATTTTTGGCAATACAAATAATTAAAACCGATATAATTTGACTTGAACTTTCGAATGCGGTTAGCAGAATTGCTATTTTATTTTTTAATCAAAAGTTTTTCGGGTTCAAAAATTCCAATTTTTCGATTTTTTGAAAGTTCAACCTCGTTTATCTCGAAAACTATGCATCCTACGAAAAAATTTGTAGGAACATTTTTTGGTTAAAATGGCCCAAAAAATACAAAAAAATGTTTTGTTTTGCGAGAAATCGCTGTTATGTGATTCCTCAACTTCTTGGTTCATAACAATCTTATCGACATCCGGATCAACTGTTACCCAAAAAATTCGTGTTCTACAGGTCAAAATACATAAAAAAAACTTGGGTAAGTCCATCTGAATACAGGAGGCCGTTGTACCCCCCCTGGCGACAGGACTAATACTTTTGTTAAATTTATAATATCGAAATAATATAAAAATAATATTTTAGTAACATAAAATTAATTAATATGTCCTTTTTATCATCCGTAACTTCACGCATGTGCTCTTAAACATACAAATCTTTGATCTTTAATAACTCTAAAAGTATCCATTGATTTATTTTAATAACATGATATAATAAATTTTACTTATAATTTGCCCCTCTATCGATTTGTGAGGTTATTTTTAATAAAATAGTTTTCACTCCCGAGAAGGGGTGGTATCCACCCCCAGGGTAAAAGTGGAAGTTCGCACCAAATAATTTTTATTCCTTGGGGTATGCTCTAACTAGTCACCATGCAAAGTTTTCATGCAAATCGATGGAGGTTTAACAAAATAGGAGGTGAAAACCTTTAAAGACTACACTAACTTTCCCCTTTCATCCCTTATTGCTACTTCCTGTATCCACTGAGGTGTCAGCCTGAAAGAGGTCATAATTATCAATATACAATAGACACATTTCACATGCCAAACTCCATATTACTTATGACGATGATTTTTTGGCTCTAGCTCTTGACTATTACGGGTCTCTCACAGACATGTGGTTACACATGTTATTCTCTCGGGCATACAAGTCTATATAACATTTTTTCTCAGTTCGTTGCGTTGTCTTAATGCCCTAAATAGTCAGATATTTTTTCCATACCTGTATAAATTTTTAAGCACGGACGAAAGACATTTTGTTTTAGGACTTAACGTAAAAAGTCAACATTGCTGGCAACTATTTTTTTAACAAATAGAGTGAAGAATTTAACATTTTTATCTGGATATATCCTCTTTAACCAATTACTACGGAAGCATAAAATAAGAAAAATGCTGTTTTATGATGTATCTTTAATCGATAACTTCTCTTGAGCGTAATTTTCCAACTGCATCCGCATACACCTAATGTGATAAATGTGAACTTGTATATTATTGAAAAATAGACTAATAAAATAAAACAAAAACCATGTCAGGCAATTTAAGTTATATTGACTTAACGATTAATAATTGCTAAAAAATTTAGATAAGGCGTAATCTAGAAAAATATTTTTATATACGAATGCATACAATTTTCGTGCTGTTTCGATGGAATTATCAAATTGTACATAAAATAGTAACAGTAATAGTCAAAAGTAATAATAGTAGGTATGTCAAAAAATTTGAATTTCGCTAAGGAGTAAAATACCTTTATATTACTTATACATACTTCACAATATCGAACATTTTTATTGATAAACTTTGTTTATAATTAAAAATGATGTTTTTATGTAATTACATCCTTTTAATTGAAAAAAGTTGCATAATATGTATAAATTGCATATATGCAAAATAGTTATTTATGAAACAGTTCGTGAAGTATGCTTTTTGCGAACGCACGCGATTTTTAGAACACGAGTGACAACGGAGCGAGTGCTATAAATCGCGTAAGTTCGCAAAAAGTACTTCACGCACAGTTCATACAATATTTTATCTACGATAAACAAATAAAAAAAGCTGTAACTCTTCGTCACTGGAATTCATTTCTATTCTACAATTTTTGGAACTTTGACATTTAAAAATTTTAACTACTTTCAAACCACAAAACTGTCGAAACCTTTTGTTGTAATTCATTGCTCATATTATCATCACCATGACAACGCGAAAGTTAAGGATTGTCACCATGACAACGCGAAAGTTAAAAACAGTGCTAAAAAGTAAATCCCATTTAAAATACATTGTTACTTCACGCACACTTTAAATCCTTCACGCACTGCTATCTATAATGACAGTTTTTACAAACTAAAAACTTATACATAATATGACATAGAGTAGATAAAATTTATCTATTCTATCCCATATTATGTATAAGTTTTTAGTTTGTGAAAACTGCCATTATAGCCTAATAAAATAAAAAAAAGTCAATATGTAAATTCGTACAGGTTAAAACAAATTTTATATCAAAGTTTAGGTGGGTACAAAAGATATTTTCAAGAAAGTATCCAAATGATACAAGGGGATCATTGTTTAAATAATTAAAAAGGGGTCATTTTTGCAAAAAAAATTACTTTTTTAACTGCTGAGGTCATTCAATTACTAATGAAGGTCTATAGGATTTTTTTCTGCAAAGTTGAAGGGCAAATTTTTCACATAAGACTTACTAAATTAAATTTGACCCCCTATTTATTTAAATAATTATACATAAAACTTTAAAAACAAATTTGCAAAAAATTATTTTTAGCGTTTTAAATAAGCAATATAAAATATCTTATTTTACAGACTAAGTTGCGCTATGTTACCAGTATTAAGGAAAAAAAATTGGTCGAAAAATATTTAATATTTTTTGAGATATTGAATTTGTTTATTAAATGTTACTATATTTTCAATTGCAAAAACGCGGTTGTTGCCAAAGAAATATTCACCTGCTTAAGATCTCATTATTTTTATTTTTATGTATATTTTCGATAAATGTATTGATAAATTCAAATTTCAGTTAAACTCCCCACTAAAATGGCATTTGAAAATTATTCAAATTTGTTTATAATTTGTTTTTTTAATAACGTCGCGGGGATTAAGTATTTTGAAATGCCGTTTCCATAATTGGGTTCCTGGGAATTTTTTACTAATTAACAAAATTTTTTTGTCATTTTTCTTCTTCTTTTTTTTTTCTTTGAGTTATATTACTACGGGCCCTTTTAGGGTTAAATTTTATTAAGAATGTCGAATCTCTGAGTTGTAGATTCTAGACCTAAAAATATTAAGATTTAACTAAAATCTCTTAAATAAAATGTGGCTACTTACTGAGTTACAGGGTGTTTTATTTAAAAATTATTGTTACCAAATACTTTAAAACTATTTGACGTATCCTTATCATACTTGGCAGAAAGTGTGGCTATTATACACCCTATTAAATTGTGATTAATAAACGTTTCTAGCTAGTGCCAGAGGCGTACGACAGGGGATAGAGAATGATTGACCCTTCCCAAATTCTACGCCACTGAGTGAATTACTATTGTAGCGAAATTTTTCGATTCTCCAATACTTTGTATGTAAATAACTTTATTGGTTTCGATAAAGTCATCAGTTTGAGAGATATTGGAAATTTAAAATGAATGAATGAATGAATCAAAATAACTATGCCGTTTTATTTTTAACGGCCAATATCTCGAAAACTAATGACTTAATCGTTACCAGTAAAGATTATATTATTGACATAGAAAGTATTGGAGAATCGAACAATTTCGCTAAAATAGTAATTCCCTCAGTGGCGTAGAATTTGGGAAGGGTCAACCATTAACTGGCCCCTGTCGTACGCCTCTGGTGGTAGCTAGAAACTTTTATTTATCACAATTTAGTAAACTGTATAGTACCCACACTTTCTGCCAAGTATGATAAGGATATGTCAAATCGTTTGAAAGTACTTGGTAAAAATAATTTTTTAATTTGTAAATAAAACACCCTGTAACTCAGTAAGTAGCCACATTTTATTTAAGTGATTTTAGACCAATCTTAATATTTTTAGGTCTAGAATCTACAACTTAGAGATTCGACATTCTTAATGAAACTTAACCCAAAAAGGGCCCGTAGTAATATAATGCCAAGAAAAAAAAAAGAAGAGGAAAAAAAGACAAAAAAATTTGTTAATTAGTGAAAAATTCCCAGGAACCCAATTATCAAAATGGCATTTCAAAATATTTAATCCCCGCGACGTTATTAAAAAAATAAATTATAAACAAATTTGAATTATTTTCAAATGCCATTTTAGGGGGAAGTTTAATTGAAATTTGAATTTATCAATACATTTGTCGAAAATATACATAAAAATAAAAATAATAAGATTTAAGACAGGTAATTATTTCTTTGGTAACAACCGCCTTTTTTCAATTGAAAATAGAGTAACATTTAATAAACAAATTCAATATCTCAAAAAATATTAAATATTTTTGGACCAATTTTTTTTAATAATACTGATAACATAGCGCAACTTATCCTGTAAAATAAGATATTTTATAGTGCTTATTTACAAAGCTAAAAATAATTTTTTGCAAATTTGTTTTTAAAGTTTTATGTATAATTATTTAAATAAATAAGGGGTCAAATTTAATTTAGTAAGTCTTATGTGAAAGATTTACCCTTCAACTTTACAGAAAACAATTCTATAGACCTTCATTAATAATTGAATGACCTCAGCAGTTAAAAAAGTAATTTTTTTGCAAAAATGACCCCTCTTTAATTATTTAAACAATGATCCCCTTGTATGATTTGGATACTTTTTTGAAAATATCTTTTGTACCCACCTAAACTTTGATATAAAATTTGTTTCAACCTGTACGAATTTACATTTTGATTTACATGTAGTGTAATTTTATTTTACTAGACTATTATAGATAGCAGTGCGTGAAGGATTTAAAGTGTGCGTGAAGGATTTAAAGTGTGCGTGAAGTAACAATGTATTTTAAATGGGATCTACTTTTCCGCACTGTTTTGGGCACACTTTCATTTAATCAAATATCCTTAACTTTCGCGTTATCATGGTGATGACATGTGAGCAATAAATTACAAAAAAGTTTTGACAGTTTTGTGTAGATAAATATTATTTATCTATTCTATCTCACATTATGTATAAGTTTTTAGTTTGTGAAAACTGCCATTATAGATAGCAGTGCGTGAAGGATTTAAAGTGTGCGTGAAGTAACAATGTATTTTATATGGGATCTACTTTTTCGCACTGTTTTGGGAACACTTTCATTTAATCAAATATCCATAACTTTCGCGTTGTCATGGTGATGACATGTGAGCAATAAATTACAAAAAAAGTTTTGACAGTTTTGTTGTTTAAAAGAAGTTAGAATTTTTAAATGTCAAAGTTCTAAAAATTGTAGAATAGAAATGAATTCCGTTGTTTATCGTAGATAAAATATTGTATGAAACTGTGCGTGAAGTACTTTTTGCGAACTTACGCGATGTATATCACTCGCTCCGCTGTCGCTCGTGCTCTAAACATCGCGTGCGTTCGCAAAAAGCATACTTCACGAACTGTTTCGTAGTTTCATAAATAACTATTTTCTTAAATTACCGGTATCGAACTTTTTACATATTGTACATTAATATTGTAGAGGGCGCCAAAGTCGAGGCCTCGAAAAAAAGTAGTTCCGATGGCGGACAGTTAATCTCAAGATTGGGATCTCTGAAACAAAAAAATCGTGCGGCATTTGAAAAAGGAAGGTTTCTTACGTGACAATTTACAACCTTTAGTAAAAAATTCGACAAAAAAATTGTACGGAAATTTGAAAAAATTTTATGAAAAAATCGCTCTTTTTTCTTCAGTTTTTCATGGTTAAAAAATATTTATTTTTTATTTTTTGGTCAAATTGTGGTAAATTGTCACGTAAGAAACGTTCCTTTTTCAAAGGCCGTACGATTTTTTTTGTTTCAGAGATCCCAATCCTAAGATTAACTTTCCGCCATCGAAACTACTTTTTCTCGAGGCCTCGACTTTATCGCCCTCTACAATATTAGTGTACGTGCATAAATGAAAAAAGATACATTTTTGTGTACTCTCTAAGAGTTAGATATTAATATGTAAAAAGTTTTATGTTCATTTTTAATAAAGGCTCTGAGAAAAAATGCTTATTTTTGGTCTTTTAAAGTGTACTATAGTCTGTTTTTAAACCAAGATTAGTAATTCAAATTTCCCGCGCCGTAAAGCTTGTTTGTAATTGGTCCAACCTCAGGCAAGTTTACTCCACTGTTAAAAAATTTTGACACTAATGACATTTATAAAATTTTAACACTTTTGCGATTATATCAGCGATTTTTTGTATTTTCTGCGTTATTCCTTTAAATTTTAGATTATTATGTCTGTTTTTATATAAAGAAAAACTTGTTTTTAGAACTATTTAGCGACGTATTAGTATAATATAATATTTATGGATTACCGTCAAAGGCCGATATGATCAACGAAAAAAGAAGATGTATTTGGTGATATTTCTAGTGACTTTCTTGGGTGTGAATCTGTCTTTTTAGTTTACTCCTCTTGCTTTAAAAATAAAGCTTAGTACCTTAGTAACCTTTCAATTAGATAATATCTGCCTTATAACATTTTGACGATGCACTTAACGACGTTCTACACCTTCGGCAAAGAATTAAGGATTTGCATGAAATTTTAGTATGTTATAGTTTACTTCAAAAAACTAAGACTTGATTTTTTAAAAATTGTTTTACCGTGCCGTTTAATTACTATTAAGGGTCAAAGTTAAGTTTTAACATGGGCTCTTATGGAAATTCTTAAAAAATTAATAACTTTTGACCCAAATTTACGATTTTTAATTATTTGTGCTTACATTAAAGGTTTTTTTTGTAAGGAATAACATATTAAAAAATGAGGATTGTTTACCGTACCAATTATTTTTAATTTATTTATTATAATTAATTCCGTAATTTATTCCGTAATTTCCGTAATTTATTATAATTTATTTTTATTAAGTATTCAATATTGAAACGTATAATTTGAGTATTCTGCTATAAATGCATTGTTACCAACTTTCGCTTGCATATAAGTTTCCCCCCTTTCCTCTGAGAGGCATACCCCGCAACGAAGGTGTAGAACGTCGTTAAGTATCAAGTACCTATGTAACAGTACGATAGATGTAAGGCAATACCTTGAAAACCGTTTTAATGGAACAGTTATACATCGGGTATCTGAAAATTTTTTGGCCTCCTTGGTCTCCAGATTTCACGCCACTCGGTATTTTCTTGTGGGGTTACCTACAGTAAAAGATGAACCTTCAAAGGTCATTTATAGATGTTGTTCACTTGGAAAGAATGATTAGAATGGTATGGGCAATTTGAGAAAAATTTGCAAAAATTTTTTTTAATTAGAAGGCTGTCAAAATGTCAAAGTCAAGGACATCAAAATAATAAAAAGGTGATGTTTTTGTGTAAACCTTGATATTTTTAGCATGATGTTTCTGTTAAAAATTCATTTTATTTCGTTAAAACTTTTTGGGGTTTTTGGCCTTATGGTAGGGGAGCAAAGTATGCTAAATGTGCAGTCACTCGAGCGCTTTGGGGACCTATTGGGTTGTGAAGAGTAGGTTCTAAAACCAAAAACAGTTAAGTAAAGTTTTCCATTTTAGTGGGCGCTTGTCATTTTTTAATTTAATTTTCCATTTTCAACAATCGTTTTTTCCGATTATAACGCCATCTATCCATAATTCGAAAAAATGTTTCGAATAAAATTTACTTATTTTTACACAAGGAATCCAAATTTGCAATAAAAAATGAGGGCTCCTATTTAAGATTTTAAAGTAACCCCCCACCCCACATTCACGGGGGGACGTGTTTGGGGCCATTCGATAGATTTTTCAAAAATATTGAATAAGTGTATTTTACAGTTTTTCGATCTGATGTTCATTTTGCGAAATATCGCGGGATTAGTATTTAAAATATTAAATTTACCCCCCACTCCTCTCCGTGGGAAGTCGTGTTTGGTATCATTCGATAGATTTTTAAAAAATATTGGGCACATATTTTTTAGTTTTTCGATCTGTCATTCATTTTGCGAAATATTCCCTTTTTTCTTGTGAAACTTTGGGACTCACCCATTTCCTTACGCCCGGCTCAAATCGTCAGATTTTTGAAATATACACTCTTTTGCAGGTACTTAACTTACCTTATCTTAATCTGACAATTTCGAGTTTTTTTAAGGATAAAATTTTTTTTTCGGGCCCCCCTTAACGAACTCCCCTGTGTTAAGAGCCAATATATGGTAGAGGTACATCTGCAGGGTACCAGGTTTCTCCCCATATGCTAATCTGACGCGCTCGAGTAACTGCAAAAATCCCCGCTTGGGCTCCCCTACCATTATTGTATTTTAAAAAATTTGCCGCTAAAAAATTTAGTTTAGAAGTAAACATAAAAACAGAATATGTGTGTATAGGTGTAGAAAACAAAATATAATTTTGGAATAGCAATTTAGACCAAGAGGTAAACACAAAATCAACACAGAATCTACTTATAATCAGTGATGTTGATTATAGTTACTTTCGAGTATTCATTAAAAATCGTTACTTTTGTATAAAGTAATCATTTACAGTATTCGTTACTTTGATTACTATGATTAATTTTATATTTGAGTAGCGGTAATCATATCGAGAATCGTATTTCTCAGTAGGTAGGTATTTTGTATAGGTATTCCGATATATAGGGGCACAACCACCATTACAACAGCAGAGGCAGCAGCAGGCACGGCAGGTGGTACAACAACAAGAGCTGGGGGAAGATGGAGAAGAAAATGAATTAACTAGACCCCCAACGCTAGAGGAGGTCCAAACGGCAATCCACATACAAAAAAGCCATAAAGCACCGGGAATAGATAAAATACCGGCAGAACTACTCAAGCAAGGAGGAAGTAATTTGACACAACAGATGTACCAGCTAATACGAGAGATATGGATAGAAGAAGAAATCCCCCCCCCCCCCCCCCCCCAATGGAAGAAAAGTATAATCTGCCCTATTTATAAAAAAAGGAGACAAACTGTTGTGTCAGAATTATAGAGGCATCTCTTTACTTATGAAAAAATCATCGGGGAATATCAAGCAGGGTTTAGGCAAAATAGATCTACCATTGACCAACTATTTACAGTTAAACAAATACTAGCCAAAGCATGGGAATATGACATGGACGTTTACAATCTCTTTGTAGATTTTAAACAAGCCCATGATTCAATAGATAGAACAATTCTACCTAATATATTGGAAGAATTTGGCATACCATCAAAATTAATACGACTAGTGCAAATGACAATGACAGAAACAGAAGCACAGGTATTCAAGGACAGATCACTGATGCGTTTACGATAACGCAAGGACTGAAACAAGGCGACGGACTGGCTCCAACGCTTTTTAATCTTGTTCTTGAATATGTAATTAGACGGTTGACGGTGAGCGGAAATAACATACTTACAAACAAATCTACCCAATTAGCAGCATACGCAGATGATATAAACATAATGAGCAGAACAATGAATGCAGCGGAAGAAACCTACGCTGAGTTGAAACAGAGTGCAGAAGCAGTAGGGCTAGCAATAAATACAAATAAAACAAAACTACTCATACAAACCAGATCAAATAGACCGGCGCAACAACACTTTATTGATGATATAGAGCATGTGAATAGATTCACGTACCTAGTAATGGATCTGGTTGCAAGCAATGAAGAAGAACCGGAAATAAATAGAAGGCTTGTGCTGGCAAATAAAGCCTATTTCGCGATGGGCCACATATTCAAATCGCGAGACGTACACTGGAAAACAAAACTCCGGGTATATAAAACAATAATCAGGCATTTATAGTAAGTTATGGCTGCGAAAAATGGGTGGTGACACAGAAATCTGCCAATGCATTAGATGTGTTTGAAAGAAAAGTGTTACGTAGGATACTGGGCCCAATAAGTGAAAATAACAAATGGCGAATTAGGTATAATAGAGAAATATACGAGCAATATAGCGAACCAACTCTAGCACAATACACTAAACTGCAGAGATTACGGTGGGCAGGGCACGTGGTCCGCATGCATGAGAATAGAATCCCCAGAAAATTGCTGAATGCAAGAATGCAGGGAAGAAGACCTGTTGGAAGACCTAAAAAGAGATGGGAAGACGAAGTCGATGAGGATGCCAGGAACTTCCTGGGAACGCGTTCATGGAAAAGAACAGCGGTAAATCGAAATGATTGGAGAAGCTTGTTGAAGGAGGCCAAGGCTCGATTTGGGCTGTAGTGCCATTGGATGGATGGATTCCGATATAACAACGACCTTACCGATCTGTTTAAGGGGTAAAAATGATTTGATTACTATGATTACTTTTGCTACTTTTGTATTTGAGTACCGGTAACCATATCTAGAATCGTATTTCTCAGTTGGTAGCTATTTTGAATAGGTATAGATACATATCTAGATAAAAAAAAGAATGTGTGTGTACTTTGTACGCACGTAAGAAGTTATACTTCTATTATATGATTATATGATTATAAACGAAATTAATATACTTTTTATTTATATTTTATTTAAATATTAAATTAATTTATACTTAATACTTCTCAAACATTTTTATTAAAACAGTGCCAAAAATTAAAATAATAAAAAAATAAAACACACACAAACACATTAAAAATGCCACAAATGATTTCTGAACATTAATTGTCGGAAAATTTTTTAACTAAATACGTATTTTCTGAAAAAAAAAATTATATAATAAATATACTTACAATCATAAAATGTATAAAAAAAAATAAAAAAATAAAAGTTTCTATTGGGATTCGAACCAACTTACCACGCGGCTGGTATTTGCGTTGTATTGGGATTCACCCGCATTAAAACTGCGCTACAGACACAGCTTGTCATTATGTGCGAAGATCGTCTAACTAAACAGATTAACCTTTTGACATTTTTAACTTATGTAAATCAAATTATTTTGATTTTGAATTGAAATGATTTAGAATTGAAAAAATACAACAAAACATAGGGTAAGAAGACAATATATTAGGTGAATATTAAGGTGTAAAATAAAAGTATTACATACTACTTATGTATTTTGGTAGGTTCAAGGTAGGTATCGGAGCCCGTATAACGACTAATAAATTTCGCAATCAATTGCGTCGTGCGAAGTGGCTATGTTCAAATATCATAACAAAATTTGATCAACTATTTATAAAACACTTACCAGTGAAAGATTATTTAGCTTTGAATAAGCGAGATCTGCGGCACTCATACTAGGCACAGTTTGATGAGCTTTCACATTGGCATGCAACAATCATTTCTTCTATGTAAATAAGTCCAAAAATATAATATGAAAACTATTTAAAAAGGCAGTATAACCATTAACTAACTTTTTGTTTGTTGTTTCTCTTCCTACAAATTTTAAAACGCAACAAGCATACATTATAACCAAACCATGCACAGTCCCACAGCTGTGCCACAGCTGCCATATTGGATAATTTTTGTCATGTCATTTGAACATCCAATCAGAACAAAGTTATAATGCGCATGCGCCCGGTCGCTAGGTTTTCCCATATAAAATTTCATCGTCATTACGCCCGTAAAGAAGTATAACTTCAATAAAGGGTTCTCGCATTCGATCTTTTTTAATGAACATTACATATTTTACCTCCATTATACCTCCCTCTGTTTCATCTTCTATCTTCTCCTTGCCCTCACAGTGTGAGGATCTGAGGCTCACACTCTTAAAACGCTTCATACCGATAAGATATTCGATAGCACTCGTAAAATACCGGTCCCGTCCGTTACTCGCTGGGATCAATGGAAAGTAATCAAGTGTACTGGTTGTAGATACAATAGTCGTTACTCGCTCTGATACGATTGGTACGAAGTAATGATTGGTACGAAGTAATCAAAGTAATCAAAGTAACGATTTGCCTCTCTGTATAGTAATCGTTACTTTCGGTATTCGTAAGTAACGAGTACTTTGTAACAAATAGATACTTTTTCAACATCTCTACTTATAATATTATCAGAAATGTTGTTACATAAGGAAGCGAAATACAAAAATTAAATTGTATGTTTATTGAAAGAGAAAACCCTAAAGACCTTAGATTTAGAAGCAACAAAACTTATTACCGCAGGAGAGCGGGCAGTAAATCAAAATTACATAGAGTAAAAAAGTAATTAAAAATATCATGGACGTATAGAATAACAGAGAAAATCAGAATCGACCAAGATGCACGAACACGTCTAAAGAATAGATGACAGGAAAACGCCAAAAGAAGAATAGGTTGTGGGTTT
Organism: Diabrotica virgifera virgifera; assembly: GCF_917563875.1. NCBI lineage: Eukaryota > Metazoa > Arthropoda > Insecta > Coleoptera > Chrysomelidae > Diabrotica > Diabrotica virgifera. The sequence goes on along the minus strand of NC_065449.1, from coordinate 170,874,516 downwards.
GGTTTTCTGCGACTTGTGTCTTAGACCAGGGCGCATCTGTAAAAATATTAGTACATTTGGATGTTGAGAGGTGACTCATATTTTTTTGCAGAAATTGCTTAAAAATATCTCATATAATAATATTTGAGTTATCCTCTCACTCAAAAAGGTCCGGAACATTGTTTAAATAATCAAAATGTCAAAAAATGAAGGAAAAATTCGATTTTTTTCTTAATTTTTTGATTATAACTTTGAAAGTATTCATTATCGAGAAAAGTTGCACGGACATAAAAGTTGCGTAATTAAATTTCCTACAATATAGGATTAACTGAACATTTTAAAAATTGTCACCCTTGTTGCAAAATAGCAATAATTTGGAAAAAAACCATAAAAAAACAAGTATTCGCATTTTATGTTTTTCAACCATTTATGCTACACTTAGGACCTTCATATTTCACGCAGAAAGACTTTATGATATGATAAAACAATACTGTAAATTTCATTAACATCGGTTTAATAGATTTTGCAATAATTCAGCTTTCGCAAAAAAAATCATTTTTTCAAAATGTTGCAGCACTGAAAATAAAGCAGACAGCAAGTTGAATTTTTTTACATATAAAAGAATACTGTACCTTTCATTTGCGATTTGCAAAATTAAAATCGGTTAACTAATAGGCTATTGATTATGTACTATAGAAAGGAACTACAACGTTAACGGGGTTTTATTATTTCATATGGTCAATGAATCTCTATATATGAAAAAACCGCGGAGTGCTACCATTTAAAGGGGTGCGTTTTTGAGAAATGGGTGAATTAGTCCCTGGGCACAGGTTACATTAGGGTGAGGTCTATGAACTTTTGGTACAAACACGTCTACATAAAAATTGTCCTTGGTTAAATTTCCTATCCAAATATAACTTTTTAAAGTCAAGGATACTTTTTTTTACAAAAATATATTGAAAAGAAAAAGCACAAAGAAACCCAAAAGAAAGAAATTTTGTTTTTTGTCCCATAACTTTTGTCCACGGAGATATAGGTATAGACATTGCTTCATAGAAAAAAAACCTACATATTTTCTCTTTAAAATGATGTTTGGTAGAGGTCATTAGGATTTACAGTTTTCGAAATATGATTTATCAAAGTTTGCCACTCACAGCAATTTTGGGCAATTTTCCTTGTTATATTGCAAATATTGTTCTGCAACTTTTTTCTACGCAACTTTAGGCATATGCAATGCCACATGTAAGAGGAATAGAAATCAATTACCTTTACAATGTTCTACTGTATAATGTTGTACGACTTCTTTTAAAGAGGTTATCTTTTTCAAGATTTTATACTTTTAACGAGTTTTTATATTTTTTACGATTATTTTTTAAATTTCCCATTATAACTTTTTTTTACATTTAGGTATATATTATATTATAATAAAAAGAAAGCTTATTCTGTTTACTTTAAAATGGTGTATTATAAAAAATTCTAGGATTATTTTTGAATAAGATATGGTTTTTCAAAATGTAATAAGTACTTGCATCGATTTTTGATTTTAGGATTATATTTTAAATTTCTCATTACAACTTTTTTATGTGATTGTGTGTTATGATTGAATCTTATTTTTTATAGGTAATACTTTGGATCCACTTGACTCGGCCGGGCAAACTTCAAAATATGGATTAATTCCAATATTTACTGTCAAAGCGCCTGCACCACAAGCTTTGCTTGAAAAAATAGCATGTAAATGTACCAAAGGATGTACAAAAAACTGCGGTTGTAGGAAGATAAGAATTAGTTGTTCAATATTCTGCAAAGGGTGCATATGCATGGGTTCTAATTGTGGGAACTCTAAGATAAGTGGGGTGTCAGAGGAAGATATTGAAGCTAATGCTAACGAAGAGATGGACTTTGGTTTTGAAATTTTTTTAAATGTCAACGTTTAAATAATTTTAACTAAAGTTATGTTTTGTAAGACTAATCTTTATGTAAATTTTGTAAAATAAATAATTTTAAATAATACAGGTAAAAAAATATCAAAGAATCACTCGGTTTCCATTATTTAAATATAGATGATACGATACACCATTTTAAAGAACAAAAAATAAGCCTTCTTTATTGAGCAATATATAGTATATTCACGTACAAGAAAAAAAAAGTTATAATGAGAAATTTAAAAAATAATCCTAAAATCAAAAATCGTTGCAAGTACTTATTACATTTTGAAAAATAATATCTTATTCAAAAATAATCCGAGTTTTTTGTAATACACCATTTTAAAGTAAACAAAATAAGCTTTTTTATTATATAATATATAATATATACCTAAATGTAGAAGAAAAAAAGTTATAATGAGAAATTTCAAAAATAATCGTAAAAAATGTAAAAAATAATATTTTTGTATATTAGGTATTATATAATATTATATTAAATATACTATATATAATATAATATTATATAATATATAATATATTATATAATATTATTTTATTTTTATATTATATTATAAAAAATCGTTAAAAAATAAAACCTTGAAAAACCATAATCTCTTTCGAAAAGAAAAAGTCGTACAACGTTATACAGTAGACCATTTTAAAGGTAATTCATTTCTGTTCCTATTACGTGTACCATTGCATATACCTAAAGTTACGTAGAAAAAAGTTACAGAACAATATTTGCGAAATAACAAGGAAAACTGCCCAAAATTGCTGTGAGTGGCAAATTTTGATAAATCATATTTCGAAAACTATAAATCTTAATTACCTCTACTAAACAACATTTTAAAGAAGAAATATGTAGGTTTTTTTTTAAGTAAAGCAATGTCTATACCTATATCCTCGTGGACAAAAGTTATGGGACAAAAAACAAAATTTCTTTCTTTTGGGTTTCTTTGTGCTTTTTCTTTTGAATATATTTTTGTAAAAAAAAGTATCATTGACTTTAAAAAGTGATATGTAGATAGTAAATTTAACCAGGAACAATTTTTATGTAGGTATGTTTGTACCAAAAGTGCATAGAACTCACCCAAATGTAACCTGTGCCCAGGGACTAATTCACCAATTTCTCAAAACGCACCCCTTTAAATGGTAGCACTCCGCGGTTTTTTCATATATAGATGTCCATTGACCATATGAAATAATAAAACCCCGTTAACGTTGTAGTTCCTTTTAGCTATCTTATTTTGAATATAATCAATAGCCTATAACACGGCGCCAGGAATTAAAAAAAAAAAACATTAATTTTTGGTGCTACGCGCAGGACAGCGGATACGTTCGCTCTGATTGGGCATTCCAATGACCTTTGATAATGATTGGTAAATTTTAATTTTTAGTACATTTCGAAATAAATAAATTTCTTCTTCTTCTTATGCAATCCACTAATGGATGTTCGCGATCACGTTTGACCATTTTTCTCTATCCCTTGCAGTATGTATTAGGTCTCCTATGTTTTTTAGTCCTGTCCATTGTTTGACATTACGGAGCCATGACAGTTTCTTCCTGCCCACTCCCCTTCTTCCTTCGATCTTTCCTTCAATTAAGGTTTGCAGAAACTGATATCTTTCATTTCTAATTATGTGTCCCAGGTATGCCGTTTTTCTCTGTTTAATTGTGCACATCAGTTGTCGTTCTGTACCAATTCTTCTCAGGATTTCTTCATTTGTTATTCTTGCGGTCCAGGGAACTTTAAGGATTCGTCGATAGATCCACATCTTAAATGCCTCTAGCTTATTCATTGTGTTTATTGTAATAAATTTTAGTGTAATAAATAAATAAATTTGTTTATTGCAAAATAAAAACACATACTCTGTCCTTCGAAATAACACTTTTTTAGCAAAAACTTTCTTTGTTCATATATTTTAACTTAGAAAATAAAAGTGTATTATTTTTAAACGTATGCAATTGTTTAAACAATTTTTCACAAACAATAATGAAATTAATTTGATTTTTGTGGAATTAAAATATGAACATACAACAAAATAAAGAGTAAGAAAATAATATATTACATAAAGATTGGAAGAACTTTTGGTGGAAATCAACTTGTGTGAATCGAACACCGCTGTCATGCGCTTATCACCAAAAATTAATGTTTATTTAAAAAAAATTCCTGACGCCGTGGTAGTTAACCGATTTTAATTTTGCAAATTGCAAATGAAAGGTACAGTATTCTTCTATTTAACTGCGAATTTAACTTGCTATCTGCTCTATTTTTAGTCCTGCAACCTTTTGAAAAAATGAATTTTTTTTTGCGAAAGCTGGATTGCCAAATTTATTTTACAAAATCTATTGAACCGATCTTAACTAAATTTACAGTATTGTTTTATCATACCAAAAAGTTTTTCTGGGTGAAATATAAAGGTCCTAAGTGTATCACAAATGGTTGAAAAACGTAAAATGCGAATACTTGTTTTTTTTTGTTCTTTTCGCAATTATTGCTATTTTGTAACAAGGGTAACAATTTTAAAAAATTTTAACCAATCTTATATTGTATGTGTGTGTGTGAAAAAACGGCTTGGATGCGAGTCCGTTAGCCACAGATTTTTATTTTATTTTTACCTCAATTTATTAGTTTTGTTATATTTATACGTATTTCACTTAAATGATTATATTTGTTTCTTTCAAGTAGTTTATGAGTAATTTAAATATTTCCATTTTATGACAACTTAGTAGATATTCTATACTAATTGGAAAATGAACTTGGGTTTGTCGTAAATTGTAATATAATTGATTTATATATCTCTCGTTAATTTTGCATTCCAAGAAAATATGGTTTAAATCTCTAATCGAAACATTATCACAAAAACATACTGATGAATTAATTATTCCTAATTTGTGCAGATGTGCCTCATATTTCCCGTGTCGAGTTTTTAATCTGACGATAGTAGAAATATCTTGCTTTGGCAGGTTATATTTAAATATGTATTCAGGTGGCGGATATTTAATTAATATAATAATATAATAATAATTAATATAATATATAATAATAATCTTATATTGTAGGAAATTTAATTACACAACTTTTATTTTAGTGCAACTTTTCTCGTAAGTGAATACTTTTAAAGTTATAATCAAAAAAACGAAGAAAATCGAATTTTTCCCTCATTTTTTGACATTTTGATTATTTAAACAATGTTCCGGACCTTTTTGAGTGGGAGGATAACTCAATTATTATTATATGGGTTAATTCCAAGCAATTTCTGCAAAAAAATTAGAGTCACCTCTCAACGTCCATCTCAAAACAGATCCGCCCTGGACTATCTGGTTATAACTATTATCTGTGGTTGCTACTGTAATGTATTCAGACTCTGAACATGAATACTGAACAGGGTTGCTGAACATGAATACTCCATCAGAACAGACTCCCGGACTGTCAGGTGCCCAGGGTCACTGCTAAAGTACGCCATTTCCTGGAGTTCGGTGGGTTTTTGCACCGGAGGTTGGTTGTCATGGCGTATTCTTGTTCAGCGACCCCAAAACCCCCAAGTAATATGTTCAAGATAGTTGACAGGTGCTATACCTATTTAAATATCGATTTATTTTTCCTAAATGCCCTGGTGTATTTAAAACTAATATCCGTCCGGTAAAAATGCCGTCACAAAGTCACTACATTTCCTGGAGCAGATCTTGTATCTGATCATCAACCACTTATAGCAGACATTAAACTAAGGTTAAAACGAATTCAGCGACAAAACCCAAAAATCAATGTACTTAACTTTGACGATATAAACATAAAACATAACATTAAATCTATTACAAAAATGCCGTGATAAAAAAAATGTATTTGCATGTTTCGTGGACTCCGAAAAAGCATTCGATAAAGTACAGCATGTGAAATTAATGCAAATATTGACAAATATCGGAATAGATGACAAAGATATTCTTGTCATTAAAAATTTGTACTAGAATCAAACTGCTACGGTCAAAATTGGAGATAACTACACCGATGAAATCTCCATACAACGAGGAGTCAGACAAGGTTGCATTTTGTCACCAACATTGTTTAATGTTTACTCGGACCAGTTATTTGAGAGACAGCCATATGGAATAAAAATCAACGGAGAACTACTTAATGTGATAAGATATGCAGACGATACAGTAATTCTGTCAGATAATAAGAAGTGTCTCAAGCGCTTCAAAAAATAAAGAAAGTAAAAGCGGTAGGACCAGATAATATTCCTGGGGAAGTATGGAGAGCATTGAGAGAGACAATAACAAGGGGGCTAGCAAGTTTATTTAATAGAATTATGGAAGTTGGACAAATTCCAGACGAATGGAGCAGTATACTAGTACCTGTCTACAAAAACAAGGGAGATATACAACAATGTACAAATACAGGGCTATAAAACTGCTTAGCCACACCATGAAAATATGGGAAAGAGTAATTGATAGACGGATACGTGAAGAGACCGAAATATCGGAGAATCAGTTTGGCTTTATGCAGGGCAGATCAACAACAGATGCAATTTTCATTATAAGGCAGTTGATGGAAAAATACAGGAGTAAAGAAACAAACGCTCATATGGTATTCATTGATCTTGAGAAAGCATATGATAGAATTCTTCGAGAGATTCTGTGGTGGACACTCAATAAGAAAGGAGTCCCTGGTGAATATGTAAAGAGTGTGAGGGATATGTAGATATGAGGGAGTACCGACTAGTGCTAGGACAGGTGTGGGAGAGACTGATAAATTTCATGTAAAAGTAGGATTGCACCAAGGCTCGGTGCTTAGTCCGTATTTATTCTCATTAGTTTTGGCCCAGATAACAGCGAAACTACAGGGTAACATTCCATGGTGCTTAATGTATGCTGATGATGTCGTGTTAGTAGGAAATAGTGAAAGAGGCTTAGAACAAAAACTGGAACAGTGGAGGCAAGCTCTGGAGGAAAAAGGTTTAAAACAGTAGGACAAAAATAGAGTATTTGGAATGTTCATTTAAAGATGGAGTTACTACAAATAAAGTGGTATCTTTGGATGGTGAACTGATTGTAAAAAGCAATAGTTTTAAGTACCTGGGATCGATATTACAGAGTAATGGAGAAATAGATGGAGATGCATGCAGTAGAATTAGGGCTAGATGGATGAAGTAGAAGGAAGCGAGTGGTGTGCTGTGTGACAGGAAAATTCCAATGAAGTTGAAGGGAAAATTCTATAAAACATCCATAAGACCGGCTATGATGTACGGAACTGAATGTTGAGCAGTGAAAAAGAAAGAGGAACAACGAATGCATGTGGCGGAAATGAGAATGCTTAGATGGATGAGTGGAGTGACAAAAAAGGATAAAATTAAAAATGAGTATATTAGGGGAAGTCTAAGTGTGGCACCAATTGATGCCAAAATGAGAGAGCATAGGTTGAGATGGTTTGATCATGTTCAACGTCGAGACGCTAATCACCCAATACGAAGAATTGCTGAAGTGCAGATTCCTGGAAGGAGTAGGAGAGGAAGACCAAAGAAGACGTGGGGGAGACGATTAGGCAGGACATGTTGGTAAAGGGGATTAATATTGATATGACTCAATATAGAATTGTATGGAGAAATGCAATTAGGGAAGCCGACCCCGCATAGGGATAAGGCAAAGAGAATGATGAATTAATAAATATTAGTATTAACAACAAAAGAATTAGAACAGGTGCGAGAACATTAAAAAAAAGAAACAAATAGAAGATTAAGACAACTAGAAGACCAAAAAGAGGCATGGACACTGGAAGAAAGATGGAACGCCTTCAAAGTAGTCATAAAGTCTACAGCAACAGAAATATGTGGAATCAGAAAACATAACAAAGTCCATAAAAGAACGAGATGGTGGAACAATGAAGTTAAAACAGCAGTGAAGAAAAAGAAAATAGCATGGAAAAAATACATTAAAACCGAACTGGAAGAAGATAAAGAAGAATACAAAAGGCTGAGACGATTAGCGAAAAACACCATAAAACAAGTAAAAACAAAGACGTGGGAAGAGTTTGGAGAAGAATTACAGCAAAACTATGTAACAAATAATAGAAGCTTCTGGACAACAATCAGACATATGAAGCAAGGAAAACATAAAGAAATAACAGCCGTAAGGGAAGTGAAAACTCGTCGTTTATACCCCGTTTAGGCTTAAGCCTCTTCAGGGTTGTAGCCGTAAGGGATACAACAAACCAAATCCAAACAACTCCAGAACAAATAGCTAAAGTATGGAAAGAATACTATGAAAACAAATTTAGAAATGCAATAATAGATGAGAGAAATGAAACATATCAAGATAACGAGAACAAAGAATTAGAGCAAATAAATAGAGAAGAAGTAATATTGGCAGTATCAAACGTAAAAATAGGTAAAGCTGGAGGCGATGATGACATAGACCCGGAAATGGTCAAGTACATGGGAGAAGAAGGGATAAACTGGTTGTTGAAAATATACAAAGAGGCATGGGAAAAGCAGCAAATCCCAAAAGACTGGCAAAGTAACCTTATAGTGCCAATATACAAAAAGGGAGAACACGTCAACTGCGAAAATTAAAAAGCAATATGTTTATCATCGGTATGTTTTAAAATATACACGAAAATAGTAGAGAAGAGGCTAAGCCAAGAGGTAGAAAGAGAACTGGGAGAAGAACAAGCAGCGTTTAGACCAGAAAGACAGACAAACGATAACATTTACATCATTAGAAATATAATAGAAAGAAGTATTGACTCGGGGGGAAAGCTCATTCTAGCATTCATAGATCTAAGGGCAGCATTCGACTCTATAGAAAGACAAATTATATGGAAATGCTTGCAGAACATGAAAGTACCAACTACACTGATAAAAATAATTGAAAATATATATGGAGTAGTAAAAGGACGTGTACAGATAGCAGGAGAAAGATCTGAAGAATTCAATTGGAAAAGAGGTATCAAGCAAGGAGACAGTCTTAGTCCGCTACTATTCATAATAGTCATGAATGAATTGACTAGAAATACTGGAGAAAGAACGAACCAAATACAGACAACAATAGGATACCAAAGATTACAGCCAATAAAAATAGAAGCCCTATTGTATGCGGATGACATAGTCCTTATAGCAGATTCCGTGACAAAAATGCAAAAACTCATAAATATACGGACAGAAGAAATAGAGAAATTAAAAATGGAAATAAACATCGAGAAAAGTAAAATAATGGTCATCGGCGAAAAGGAAGAAAATGAAGTAAATATAAAATGCAAAAATACTCAACTGGAAATAGTTACCGCATATGATTATCTTGGAAGTGTAATTACCAATGATGGGAAAATAGACCTCGAAATAACAAACAGAACTAAAAAATCAAACAAACTGTACTACGCACTAGCGCCAGTTCTGAGGAAAAAAAATTGTCCCACGAAACAAGAATTAAAATATATAATACGATTGTGATACCGTCGATACTGTATACGAGCGAAAATTGGACTTTACAGAAAAAGCATAATAGTAGGATAAATGCAATTGAGATGTGACATTTACGTGCTATAGCCGGAAAGACCAAATGGGATAGAATAAGAAATGAGACAATAAGAGGGATAACTAAACAGGAACCAATAATGAATAAAATAATAAAGAGGCAATTAAACTGGTATGGACATATAATGAGAATGAAACCTAGTAGACTAGCAAGGAAAATTCACGAAACAAGGAATATTACAAAAAAAAAGGCAGGCCGAGGAAAAAATGGATACAGCAAATAGTAGAAGCAGGAAAAATTAAACAGAAAACGCTAGAAGAAATGAAACTAATAGCACAGGACCGAAGAGAATGGAAGAGATGGGTGAATATTTAGCTAAATTAAACCCAAATCCGACAAATGAAACGGTATAAACGGAAGGGGAGAAAGAAAGAAAGTATTAACAACTAAAACTGCTATTCGCAGATCATAAGAGAGTCTGTAATAATGTTTTTACAATGTTTTTTATAGTAACAATGTTAAATCGTTTGAAAGGCTGAGCTGGCCTTGCTAATTCGCGTTCTTATTTGTATCTCATTGTCAAGGTCTGTTGTTATCAAGTAGCATAGATATTAAAACCTATTAGAATTTATTTATATAATTTAATCGTTGACATTGGCATAGTGAATTTAATTTATAAATATTTCATTAGAAATACTGTTTATTTTTGCCTTCGGTCATTGCCTTCTTCAATTATTACTGCATTGATATTTATTGTATTTTTCGATATTCTCTTCCCGTTACTAATGTGTCCGATATTTTTAACATTTTTTCTATCTCGTTTGAGTCTTTAGAGAAAAATGTGTTAGTTATATTAAATTAAAATAAAATCAATACGAAAATCCCAATAGTTGGCTGTATACCATAGTTTAAAAAACTCATACAGAAGTAAAAACTTCAAATTGTATTCTGGTATAAAATCGTTTATTAAAAACTATCTAAAATGTCATCCAAATGGATTGCAAAACGTTTTCGTTCTAATTCAGAACATCTTCAGTTGGTCTGTGCCCAATGAACTGGCAAGTACCTAGCATTTTCGAGCAGGGAAACATGTTGCCCTTTGAGCATGTATTATATTAAATCTAACAACCTCGACTTGTAGTCACCATATTCTATTAATATATAATATGTAAACCATATATATGTATTATGGGGTTACCACTTTAAATAGTGTGTTAGTTTCAAACTACTCAGCAGAATGCACTGAAGATGTTCTGAATTAGAACGAAAACGTTTTGCAGTTTTTAATAAACGATTTTATACCAGAATACAATTAGAAGTTTTTACTTCTGTATGAGTTTTTTATATTAAATTATTAGATATCATTATGCCCTAGTCTTTATGGAGATTATTTACTTCTTCAATAGTAGGTAATCGGTGTTGTTACGCATTTCAAGATCTTTCCTGTGCTAGTATTAATATCCATTCTAAAATAAAAAAACTTCTTACCACTTTAAAGCTGTAATTACAACCCAAGAATGCCCCAATCGTAAAAGTGATATTGTTATTAAATGTTTAGATGGGAAATAAGCCACAATTAAATTGAAAAAAATATTTTTATTAACGTTTCGACACCCAAATCGGGTGAATGTTTAAACTTTACACGTTTCTTAAGATATCTCGAGATAGGAAAATCGGATTTCGGTATTATGTTGCTAATTTGGTCTAATCTTGTAATACAGGATTAAAAATGTATACTTGTATTTAATATTCTCCAAAGAAAACTAGATTTCCAAAAATAATTAAATAACGCCTACTAGCTGGTATATTACTTATTAGGCTATTTCGAAAATAAGATTCTTACATTGACGAAAAGGAGCTCTTTTCAACAAGACCAAGTATGCAAAATTCGATTTAGCAGAACCGGAATTACAGCCATTTTTTCATAAGAAGGTTCCCACTCACCCCCACCTCTTATTTGCAAAAATAGACTTAAACTTCTGAAATCAAATATGCGCAGAATTTTATGAAGAATACGGTGATTGGATTTCCAGTGTACTTTCATTAGGTAAATTTTGATTTTTTAATTTTTGATATTCAATTACGCCCTCCAGTGGTGGACGTACAATTATGAAAATAATTTCCAGGCTTTTCCCAAGGCAACTTTTGTTATAAATATTTTTTTCTCAAAGCTGTACTATAAACGGTTCCTGAGATATGGCCGAGAGCCATTCTATTGGGACAGCCGGTACATGCAAAACAGTTAGACCAGGGTAATAAGACAAAAATATACCCTGTTCGTGACACTTCAGCAGCCAGGGTACTGAAACGTTTTTTCGACAAGTAATACCTATAGGAACAAATTGTAACTATTTCCTGCGTAGGATCTGGCGGCCATTTTTATTTATAAACAATTAACTGTCAAAAAATGGCATTTTTCCCTTTTTTTTCAAATTAATTGAAAACAATGAAACTTATGATTTCTTTAGTACAAATATCGTTGAGATTATGGAAAAAGCTTTAAAATGACATATTACAAAGTTTGATATACTCATTTATTGTTAATATAATTGAGAAAAAAGGTCGGAATTGCAAAAAAAATTATTTTCGCAATAACTGCTGTAAAAATTAGTGTACAGGTTTGAAATTTTTGTCAAATGAGGGTTCTTTGGTGCTTAATATGTGATAAAAATTTCAAAGCGATCCATTCAATTGTTTAAATTTTATTCGAATTGTTTATCTCAGAGAGCATTTTCTTTGCAATAACATAAGTCAGAAAAAAATGACGTTAGAACCATTCCACAGGTGTCAAATGGAAGAGCATGAGCTATATTTTCAACTTGGTTTAGAGAAAGCGAATAAAAAATGCATTTATTAGTAATAAATAATTATGCAAAAGTATGTAAATCTTCCCTTATAGACTTTTTGAATAAATTTTTCCAAATAAAATAACTTTTATTACCCTGTTTTAAGTGCACAACTACCAAGTAATGTTATGTATATCATACTTGATTAAAAATTGTAATAAATATATATAATTTCTTATATAACAAAATAAAAAGTTTATAAGGAAAGATTTACTACACTTTTGCATAATTATTTATTACTAATAAATGCATTTTTTATTCACTTTTTTTAAACCAAGATGAAAATATAGCTCATGCTCTTTCATTTGACACCTGTGGAATGGTTCTAACTTCATTTTTTTCTGACTTATGTTATTGCAAAAAAAAATGCTTTCTGGGATAAACAATTTGAATAAAATTTAAACAATTGAATGAATCGCTTTGAAATTTTTATCACATATTAAGCACCAAAGAACCCTTATATGAAAAAAATTTCAAAGCTGTACACTAATTTTTATAATAGATATTGCGAAATTAATTTTTTTTGTAATTCCGACCTTTTTTCTCAATTATATTAACAATAAATGAGTATATCAAACTTTGTAATACGTCATTTTAAAGCTTTTTCCATAATCTCAAAGATATTTGTACTAAAAAAACCATAAGTTTCACCGTTTTTCATTGATTTGAAAAAATAGGGAAAAATGCCATTTTTTGACAGTTAATTGTTTATAAATAAAAATGGCCGCCAGATCCTACGCAGGAAATAGTTACAATTTGCTCTTATAGGTATTACCTGTCGAAAAAACGCTTCAGTACCCTGGCTGCTCGAGTGTCATGGAAAAAACCTTATTACCCTGGACTAAGTGTAATATTTAAAAAATCGGTCGATTTAAGCGGGGCGTAAGGAAATGTGAGTCCCAAAGTTTCACAAGAAAAAAAGCGAATATTTCGCGAAATGAATGACAGATCGAAAAACTAAAAAATACGTGCTCAATATTTTTCAAAAATCTATCGAATGATACCAAACACGACTTTCCATGGATAGGGACGGGGGATAAATTTAAAATACGACTCCCGCGATATTTCGCGAAATGAACATCAGATCGAAAAACTGAAAAATGAACTTATTCAATATTTTTTTTAATCTATCGAATGGCACCAAATACGAACCCCCACGGAGGTGCCACTTTAAAATCTTAAATTGGAGCCCCCATTTTTTATTGCAGATTTCGATTATTTACGTAAAAATAATTAGACTTTTATAAAAAAGAACTTTTTTATAATAAAACCTTTTTATTATTTACAGGAAACAATATAAAATTATTTAATGATAAACGATTTAACGATAAAATGCTTAAAATTCCAAAAATTATACTCTAATAAAAATAGTTATTTTTCCACCTACCTCTATCGAAAGTATACTTTTCCGGACCTGATTGTAGGGAGCAAAGTTGTACTTTTCCTCCCTAGGGAGGAAAATATTTTTCCAAAGTGACGTCATGGTATTTCATTCATGAAATATAACTTATTGACGCCCTGTACAATATCTATTTTCTATTACGTAAGTATCTATACATTTTAACGTTTATTTAAAAACACTCTGTATTTTGCAGAATGGTAAAAAACAGTAAATTGTTATTCTGATTTAACAATGTTTACATTAATAATTTGACTTATATTTGACAGTTATATTGTACCTACTTGTTAGTTTTAGTTCTAATAAATTTTGTTGGTTAGTTACATAAATAAATTAAGTAAAAATGAAAAAATGACTTGTTATTTGAGGAAGGTGGAAAAACCTTATGTATAACATGGGAGTAAAGTGCCTTTTCCTCCCTTGAATGATTACTGCCCTCCGCTACGCGTCGGGCAGTAAACTTCATTCTCGGGAGGAAAAGTAGCACTTTCCTCCCTTCTGATACAAATAGCTATTATGAAACAGTTCGTTAAGTATGCTTTTTGCGAACGCACGCGATATTTAGAGTACGAGCGACAACGGAGTGAGTGCTATAAATCGCGTAAGTTCGCAAAAAGTACTTCACGTACACTTTCATACAATATTTTATCTACGATAAATAAATATAAAAACTGTAACTCTTCGTCACTGGAATTCATTTCTATTCTACAATTTTTAGAACTTTGACATTTAAAAATTCTAACTACTTTCAAACAACAAAACTGTCAAAACTTTTGTTGTAATTCATTGGTCATACTGTCATCACCATGACAACGCGAAAGATAAGGATTGCGACCATGACAACGCGAAATTAAAAACAGTGCGAAAAAGTAAATCCCATTTAAAATACATTGTTACTTCACGCACACTTTAAATCCTTCATGCACTGCTATCTATAATGACAGTTTTCACAAACTAAAACTCATACATAATATGACATAGAGTAGAAAAAGTACTTTTTATAATATCACGGTTTTGTTATTGTACCGGGTGTCCCAATAAGAATGGCTCTCGGCCATATCTCAGGAACTGTTTATAGTAGAGCTTTGAAATAAAAAATTTTATAACAAAAGTTGCCTCAGGAAAAGCCTGGAAATTATTTTCATAATTGTGGGACCACCGCTAGAGGGCGTAATTGAATATCAAAAATTAAAAAATCTAAATTTTACAAAATTTTCCCAATGAAGGGGCACTGGAAATCCGATCGTCGTATTCTTCATAAAATTCTACGCATATTTGATTTGACAAGTTTAGGTCTACCTTTGGAAATAAGAGGTGGGGGTGAGTGGGAACCTTGTTATGAAAAACTGGCTGTGAGTCCGGTTCTGCTTAATCAAATTTTGCAAACTTGGTCTTGTTGAAGACAGATCTTTTTCGTCAATGTAAAAGTTATGATTTCGAACCAACTTACTGAGTAATATGCCAGCAAGAAGGCGTTATTTAATTTTTTTCAGAAATCTAGTGTTCTTTGGAAAATATTAAATACAAACATGCATGTTTAATACCATATTACAAAATTAGACAAAATTAGCAACAGAATAGCGAAAACCGCATGTTAATACCTTTTTTCTATCTCGAGATATCTTACAAAACGTGTAAATTTAAAAACATAACTGTTACTGTCACCGGTAAACGAAATTCATTAAAAGTAGTGTGCTATGGAAACAACAAAGAAACATTTTCCAGCTGTCAACGTATATTAGGTCTTTTCAACGCTTCTCATTTGTTTCGAGCCTCGTTCATATCTCGTATATTAATATTATACACGGATTATACGGCATATGACAGAGGCTCGAAACAAATGAGAAGCGTTGAAAAGCCCTATTACAAAGAAATAAAAACAACTATTTAGTGATGACATAAACGTCCAAATTTTTGCCCATCATTTTCGTTGCAAACATTTACTCTTTCAAGAGTAGATTGAACAGCAGTCTCAATTTCTGCTCTCGATATGCTTTGAATGGCGTTTAGTATTCTCTGGATAATGTATTCTAGAGTAGTGTATGATGGGCAACAATTTGAATATTTAGGTCGTCACTAAGTAGTTCTTTTTGTTCTGTGTTATATTTAATTTTAATAGTATTGTTTCTCTTTATATTGTAATTATATTTTTATACGTTGACATCTGGAAAATGTTATTTTGTTTTTTTCCACAGCACACTACTTTTCATTAACTTAGTTTACCGGTGATAGTAACAGTTATGTATAAAATTTACACGTTTCTCGAGATATCTTGAGATAGAAAAAAGATATCGACATGCGGTTTTCGCTATTCTATTGCTAATTTAATCTAATTTTATAAAGTATGATTAAAAATGCATACTTGTATTTAATATTTTCCAAAGAAAACTAGATTTCTGAAAAAAATTAAATAACGCCTCCCAGCTGGCTTATTACTTATTAGGATGGTTCAAAATTATCACGCTTACATTGAAGAAAAAGATCTGTCTTCAACAAGACCCAGTTTTCAAAATTTGATTTAGCAGAACCGGACTTACAGCTATTTTTTCACAACAAGGTTCCCACTCACCCCCACCTCTTATTTGCAAAGGTAGAGTTAAACTTGTTAAATCAAAAACTAGATTTTAGATTTTTTTATTTTTGATATTCAATTACGCCCTCGAGCGGTGGACCCACAATTATGAAAATAATTTCCAGGCTTTTCCTGAGGCAACTTTTGTTATAAAATTTTTTATTTCAAAGCTCTGCTATAAACGGTTCCTGAGATATGGCCGAGAGCCATTCTTATTGGGACACCCGGTACATGTACATATTTATGTAGGGCACAACATATTTGAAAATAATAATTAACATATAAAATATGAATTTTTAGTAGATGTATTAACTGTTATTTATAATTATGATTCCAAAAATTACACTAGTATAAAATAGTATTTTTTATAATACCAAATACCACTGTTGTTTAAAACGGTATATTATATGATTTTAAGAATATAAAGTTTTAATTATTTATTAAAACAAGTAAAAAAAGATACGCAACAGCCGGGTTCCAACTGGGGACCTCTCGATCTGCAGTCTAATGCCACTTAGGCACCATCAATTTGTAGATATCGATTTATTAACGTACTTTAAAATATCATTGCAGTAGTCACATTTTTAAAATAGTTTGAAATTAAAAATAAATGATTTATCCATACAGCGTAATTGGTCAGTAAAGCTTTGTAGATCCGTTATAAGTAATAGATAGTAATAAAAGTTAATAACAAAAATTTTAGCCAACTTTGATTATATATTGATAATCAATTATCGTAAATTGTAAGTTTTAGACAATTATTCAGTCATGGCTTACTTAAAATTTGGAAAGATTTAGACCCGTAATTATTAATAATTTTGCTCTGAAAAATGAAAATGAAAATAATGTTATACAAAAATTATAGTATGGTAATGGTACTTTTCGATAATGATATAAAATACAGGGTGTTCTATTTAAAATTACTGAGAAAATAATGTACTTGCGTTTTGACTCACCCTGTATTCAATATAAACAAAATTAGCAAAACAAACATTTACGAAAATTTTGACAATAAATAAAAAAATATGACGTCAATAAACCATTGACCTTGTGCTTGATTTTATTTATACAGGTAGTTAAACTTGTTACGATTTTCATATAAAATTGGTTATAACTTTGTAAATACCCCGTATAACATACCAAACCTTTATATTTTTGTAATCGAAAAGTTACGAAGATTTCGAATATAAAATAAAATACAGGGTGTTCTATTTAAAAAACATAAGTTTGATCTGCCACTATTTTATCGAACACCCTTTAACATTCTAGCTAATTTTGTAATGTGAAGCTCAAAGTTCGCAACAATTTTTGTTATTAAGTTTTATCGCTATCTATTACTATAACGGATCTACTGAGCTTCACCTCACTAATAATTAATCACCCTGTATAATAGCAGTTAAATATTGCATTGTTAGCTAGTTATAAGCTATCCTGAAAATTTCAGGTGTCTAGGTAGCCTAGAACTATTTTTAAAAGGGATTACAAAATTTGCGGAGTCCGTGACACCAACCAAGCCAAGTATATAAAAAGATTTTAATAAGCAACTTTTATTCGAGACATTTTTTCGAACTATGGATAGATGGCGCTATAATCGGAAAGAACAATTGTTGGAAATGGAAAATTAAATTAAAAAATGGAAAGTCCCCACTAAAATGGAAAGCTTTACTTAACTTTTTTTGGTTTTAGGGCCTACTCTTCACAACCCAATAGGTCCTCATAACGCTCGAGTGACTGCACATTTAACATACTTTGCTCCCCTACCAATAACACCGGTGTAAAACGGGCAGACAGACCTACATGCAGATTCTGCGAAAATTCAAATAAAACAGCCGAACATATTTTCTAAAACTAGAGGGCAATTGTTCTCCAATTGGAAAGATCTTTTTAGAACCTGATCATTAACTAAGGTAGCTTCGAAATGATATCTCAAAAGTCTAGAATTTAACATGGGAAAGATAAAAAAAACACAATTTACAAGTCACTCCTATCCTAGTTGCAAAATTTTTCAGGAATGATATAGAAATTTTATAATTTTATAGCCATTCCTATATTCCCTTACTCTTAGGCCCGGTACTTTATGTCTCGATTAACAACCGGTTAGTTAACCGGGGTTTATCGGGACCTCTTTAGGGTCTCTTGCGTTGTAATAAATGCAATTACAAGTATCATTATAATTATAAATAAGTACATATAATAATAATTATAACTGCATTTATTACAACGCAAGAGACCCTAAAGAGGTCCCGATTAAACCCCGGTTAACTAACCGGCTGTTAATCGAGTCATAAAATACCGGGCCTTAGTCTACAAAGACAGATACTCGGAATTGTAGGAAAAAACTCATTAAGTCACAAAATTTGTTTATAATGATAAATACAAAAATAATAGATAATTATCCGGGTAGAAATTATTTTAAACATTCAATTTTAATTAAACAAAAATTTCCATATTAAGGACTTAAGGTTTCTACATATTATCATGCACGTAGCGTAGTCTCCGAAAAACCTGATTTTACAAAGGGTTGTCTGATACGATACGTTCCGGACAGTGTGAATTGTTCATATTTAAAACCATTAATATCAATATTTTTCGGAAACTAAACGCTACGTGCTGGAAACGATGAGTGCATGATAATATGTAGAAACCTTTAAAGAGAAACCTGATCTTGCCAGATTACTTTTGTTTCTGTGTTTGCTACATACCTATAGTCGAGGAAATGAAGCATTTTGGATCGCAATTTTTTCGTCCAGCACGGATTTACTTGAAATTTTCACAGAAGATAGGAAATAGTCCAAGGATCATTTTCTATATCATGCCGCTGTACGCTAAAACCTTGGGGGTGGTTGCCACCCCATCTCGTGGGCGGGCATTTTTTATTACATTTTATCCATGTAAATCGATGTAAAAAGTAATTCTAAGAAAAAAATGTTTTTTACATTTTCTTCGTAAAACTAATATTTTTCGAGTTATTCGCGCTTGAAAGTAACAGTTTTTCGACGAAAAAATCTACTTTTTTAGTAGGTTTTTTGAAAATACCTCGAAAAATATGCATTTAATCAAAAAAATTGCAGATATTAAAATTGTATCTT
This sequence comes from Diabrotica virgifera virgifera, assembly GCF_917563875.1. Classification (NCBI taxonomy): domain Eukaryota; kingdom Metazoa; phylum Arthropoda; class Insecta; order Coleoptera; family Chrysomelidae; genus Diabrotica; species Diabrotica virgifera. Next base: position 170,855,242 of record NC_065449.1, on the reverse strand, counting down.
TTAGTAACACAAACCAAATTATTTTTCTGTAATATCGTTAAGATCAATACGGACCGAGATACAGCATGTTAAAAGTTAGCTTTTTTCGTAAAATGCATAATTTGAAATATTCAAAGCCAAATAACTGAAAAACTTTGCATTTTTCGAGGAAAACTTAAATAATATTTTTTCAAGTATACAGTTAGGCCTTTTAAAAACTAATAATAAAAAACTTCTAACGTGAAAATTAAGCGACTTATGATCAAAAAAAGGTCGGTACCTGCTTTTTTCTATGAAAAAATCAATGAAAACAACCCTCTAACTACCCTGCTAATTAAAAATTGGCCTTTACCTTTCTGTAATTCCTTTTATATTTGTATTTTTAATACATCCAAGAAGTTTGACCTATTTAAAAGGCCTAATTTTAGAAAAATTGGAGTTTAAAGAAAAATTAATTTTTTGGAATTATTCATGTTTCACCTTTTACTTCAAAATATCTCCGAAAATACTGGAGATAGGAAAAAAATGATAGATTACTAAATTATAGCATTTTTAATAACTAAAGTTCTTTTGCACATAGATTTTCATTATAGTGAACTGTTAGCGAGATATAGCTGTTTAAAACCTCTATTTACGAGCAAACACCCCCGTATTCGAGCCCTTTAAACCCACCCTAATTAAAAACTAAGGGATCTTACGAAATTTAGTTTACACAGTCTTATAACTCTTCAAAAATCCTACAGTCTTTTTTAAAAAAACTTTTTATCGCCAAAAATAAAGGAGCTATGTTTATAAAACCAATTTTTTTTCCAAAAATTCGGATAGTCCTTTTACGCATAATTTTCCATGTATGTATAATACCATAGAACTGGTTCGTATACTGGAAGATGACAAAAAACTATTTGTATTTGTATTTGTACATATTTGTAAATTCGTATTTTTGTGTAAATAAATGTTTTTGTAATTCTTTAATTCTCTATTTGTATTTGTATTTGTACATATTTGTAAATTCGTATTTTTGTGTAAATAAATGTTTTTGTAATTCTTTAATTCTACTTTTCTTCTGTACAGATCTTTTAAAATTTCTGCTTATAAAAACTCTAATGTTATTAAGGGTGGTTAAGGGTATATCGAGAGATATAGTGTTTTCTCTATTTCACTTATAACTTTCCTATATCTATTTATCCACATTTCAGCTAGATAATAGACTTGCCTTTTTAGCTTAACCACTGGCACCTACAAAGTAATATGTCTTCGTTTTTTATTATCATTGACTTTCAAGTTTGCTCTACCAAAGAAAAATTTAATTTGTTTAACATTATCCGCAAATTTTTTCATCCTATGTAAGGAGATTCTGGTTTTCCTTTATAAACTTTAGAATGCCATCACGAACTGGATTTTTTTGTTAATATGTATCTACACTTAACCTTTAACTACCCGCGCATCAAGTTATAACATAAGTACACGCGTGGCGTACTTTATACGCCACAAGAGAATACACTTAACAGCAGCGATTTTGTTTATTTTTTTTTGAAAAAATACACTTAGTTGTTTGTTATAAACATTATTCAGCATCAGCAAATTTTTGGAGTTCCTTCGAAGTAAGTCAACTTGATATTTCTAATTGGAATCTGATCCATTGAAAAATAAAATTACTAATAATTTTTTTTGAAATGTGATTTTTTACATGAGAAAAAGTATTGTTTATAAAGAAAAATATATTCTGTCCCATAATGACTTTAAAAACAATTGAAAAATGTACTTACATTACTACAATCGTGGCATATTTTGTACACCGCCGGAAACAACAAATAATAAACTGTTAATTACGAGCTTCTTAAACCGCCGATTATAACGAAACCAAAACCAATTGTAAAGCACACTCTAGTGATAGGATAGATAGATAGATAAACAAAGTCAAAAATTAAATTTTTAAATATATTTGCAGTAGAATTCTTATAACTGGCGTACAAAATACGCCAGCGCGTGTAGTTAAAGGTTAAGAGCAAAAAAATCCGACTCACTCGATGAATTACACACGTTAGACGTCTCGAATTTCCTAAACCTGTTGTCCGATTTGAATGATTTTTTAGTATGTTATACACATTCTTTAACAATAGCGCCGCAATAATAATATTGCTAGGCAGGTAAATGTCATTTTATACCGTCATACTGTGTTTTTTCCTTAAAGTTCGGAACACCATCTGGAATATTCTAGCATATATAAAATATTGAAATTAAAACTCAATTGTAGCCTTAGGCTTTATTAACATTTTCTCTTTGGATTCATTTACAGTAGGAAAAATGAAAGAATACCCATGAGCGAACATATAAAACACGCTGTATTTTCCTGTCACCGTGTCACACAAAAAATTGGCCAGCGCAAGTACATGTAACAATTATTGTTACATATTTTGTCCACTGGACAATTTTCTTTGTGACACGGTGACAGGAAAATACAGCGTGTTTTATATGTTCGTTCATGGGTATTCTTTCATTTTTCCGACTGTACTTATGTTGGATAATAAAAAAACTTAGGTACGTTAACAACTAGCCATATTTTTCATCAATAAATCCTCATTTTCTGCTTAGTTTAATAAACAAGCCTAAACTAGACTATGAGAAATTACCAATTTAATGAATGTCAAATTGTTAACAGTCAAAAAGTGTCTGGTTTGTTTTGAAAATTAGTAGATTTTTATTTAAAGTCTCAATTAACTCTATATTTTTGTTGTTGTTTGGTGTAAATGGAACGCGCTACAAGGAATTTGACACGCGATAAGTGTGTTCAAGCGGTGATCTTACATAGCGAAGGACTTAGCTACCATGCTATCGGGTCCTTACATTGGTAACAATTTTTTGCTAATGCACGACAATGCAAGACCTCATGTTCACGAACTGTAACCGAATATTTACAACAGGTAAATCTTCGGACTCTGAATTGGCCATAACATAGTCCAGATCTTAACCTGATCGAACATTTGTGGGACATGATTGGCAGAAGGCTACGACAGCGTTTGCCACCTCCTAGAACCATACAAGAAGTAGAAACAGTAGCTCTCGAGATTTGGAATGATATTGATCAAGACCAAATAGCATACCTCATTTATAATATAAAAGTACATATTTCTTTTATTACCGAACATAAGCGAATGAATCAAAAAACAAAACTTTAAAAAGCCATCTCTTTAAATTAATGATGACATTTTCAAGTAGAATAACATTCTAGTAATGTTTACATATCCATACCAGTATGAATTTTACTACACGTAAATTGCCGTGTAAAGACAGAAAAAGTAGGGATACCCGTAAAATATTTGCGAATTATGTACCGATGGCCTTAAGGGAGTATTCATTGTGTGAAGTGTATATTAAATAAATATATTTTTATTAAGGGTAGGTATAGGCGCAAAATGTCGCCTGTCAAAATGTTCAATGTGCTTTGAATGTATTTATTTTTTTCGAATCCTGAGAAAACTAATGGCAGGGGAGCCCAAACGGGGATTTTTGCAGTTACTCGATCGCGTCAAATTATCACAGGGGAGAAACCTTGTATCCTGTAGATGTACCTCTACCATATATTGGCTCTTAATACAGGGAAGTTCGTTAAGAGGGATCCGAAAAAAATCTCTCCTTAGAAAAACTGGAAATCGTCAGATTAAGATTAGGTACGCTACGTACATGCAAAACAGTCTCTATTTCAAAAATCTAACGATTTGAGCGGGCGTAAGGAAATGAGTGAGTCACAAAGTTTCACAAAAAAAGCGAATATTTCGCGAAATGAACGTCAGATCGAAAACTAAAAAATATGTGTTTAATATTTTTCACAAATTAATGTATTTAATGATACCAAACACGATCCCCCACGGAGAGAAATTCTGCCTATATTGTCTTATTAGGCAATAATTTTTCAAAAATACTTATTAGTTTTCTCAGGATTCGAAAAAAATGAATACATTCAAAACACACTGAACATTTTGACAGGCGGCATTTTGCGCCTATGCCTATACCCTTAAAAGTAAAGTCAGTTATACAACAATGAATCACTTATTACTTTTCAATAACTGCACCACTTCTGCCAAGTATCAATTAAACAAGAATGGGAATTTCTACATTTTTTTATAATAGGGTACTTTCTACCCCATACTGGATTTAAATTTCTCAACTTACGGAGCTTTCACTTAGCACTACATGTTCGCACAAGTTAACATTCTGCTACAATTTGAAGGCAGCGAGTTGCAAAATGACTTCAAATAAAATGAAATTTTAAAACTAGCCCAGATAATAGTTTTTTTATTATTATTATCTCCCTTTATTGACAATCAGATATAAAACAAACATCTATAAGTCAATTTGTTGGTCTTACATTAAATTAAATTATTGTAAATGTGGTGACGTGGAGAGGTAAACATCCAGCGATGTTTCCTCAGTTACCTCTTAGGTCGGAGGGCCAGCTTCTTCTGAGTCTTCTATTGTGGACAGGTTGCAGTAGTGGATGAAGTAGTGGATTAGGATGGTCTTCTAGCTTGTTGTGGTGTTTTCTGTTGTTTTCTCGGATGACTTCGGTTACATATGGAATTTTTAGATCTTTGTGTAGAGTTTGGTTTGATACATACCATGGTGCATTAACTATTGCTCGAAGTATCTTGGATTGCGCTCTCTGGATAATCACAGTATTGGATTTGCTAGCACAGCCCCACAGTTCAATGCCATAAGTCCAGATTGGCTTTATCACTGCTTTATATATTAGCAATTTGTTTTCTATTGAAAGGTGGGATTTTCTTCCAATGAGCCAGTAAAGTTCTTTGGTTTTTAGGTCAAGTTGCATTCTTTTCTTTGTTATATGGTGTTTCCAGTTGAGTTTATTGTCAAAGTGTAGCCCTAGATATTTGACTTGATTACTTTGTGGTATTTTTATTTGATTGATGGTTACTGGTGGGCAGGTTCCAGTCCGGAGAGTGAATGTTATATGGGATGATTTTGTTTCGTTTACCTTAAACTTCCACTTCTTCAGCCATATTTCAAGTGAGTTTAGATGCTCTTGGAGATTTTGTGTTGCTACAATAGGATCGTCATGCTTGGCAAAAATAGCAGTGTCGTCTGCAAATGTCCCGATGGTTGTTTTATCATTTGTAGGCAAGTCATATGTATATAGTATGTACAATAATGGCCCTAGTATGCTCCCTTGTGGTACGCCAGAGTGAATAGGCTTGTATTCCGAGGCTTCTTCATTAACTTTTACTTTAAACTGCCGTTCGTGTAGGTAGGCTTTCAGTAGGTTGTAGTAACTTGCTGGGAGAATTCTTTTTATTTTGCATAACAAGCCTGGATGCCAGACTTTGTCAAAAGCCTGACTGATGTCTATAAAGGCTGCTGTGCAGTACTGCTGATTTTCAAGTGACTGGTTGATGGCGTTGACTATGCGATGGGATTGTTGTATCGTTGAATGGCTTTATCGAAATCCGAACTGATGATCTGGGATCCAATTTTGTGGATTTATTTCTGCATTTATTCTGTTTAGGATAAGTCTTTCAAGCAACTTGGAGATTGTTGGTAATAAGCTGATAGGCCTATATGATGAGACATCTAGAGGGTTTTTGCCAGGCTTTGGTATCATAATTATTTGTCCAATTTTGAGTGTTTTGGGCCAGTAGTCACATCTAAGTATTGCATTGAATATGTGCAGTAGTTTAACTATGCCCTTTTTGGGTATTTCTTTGAACATTTTTGCGGTTATCAGATCTTCGCCTGGTGCATTCTTTGGGTTTAGGGTGGCAATTACGTCTCTAATTTCTTTTGGAGTAAATAGTTTTATTCGGTCCTGTATCTGTAGTGGTTCTTCTAATATTTGGTTCGCTTCTGGTACTTGGTCGTCATTTAGTGGAGTAAAAAACTTCTGCTAAATACTCGGCAAATAGGTCAGCCTTTTCTTTATCACTTTTTGCCCATGGTCCTGGTGGTGTTGAATTTTTACGTATTGGAGGTAATGCTGTTATTGGCTTTCTCTTACTTTTTATGGGCTTCCATATAGAGTTGTCTTGTCTTGATAGATTGGTGATGTAATTCGTAAATGACTCATTTTTGACTTCTTGCAGCTTTGATTTTAATTTGTTGCTGATGCGATTGTATCTTGTTCTGCTGTCTGGTGTGTGTGTTCGTTGCCATGCAGATCTAGCCTTTCTTTTTTCAGCTACCAGTTTTTTTATTTCTAAAGGTATATTACTTATGTCTCTGTTGGGACTACTTTGTGGGGTAGCTGATTTAGCTGCATACTGTAGTATGTTTATAAATTTGTTATAGTCCTCTTCTATTTCTTCCGGTTTTTTCAGCCTCGTTGTTATTTCGATAGTATCGTGAATTATTTGTCGGTAAGTGTCCCAGTTTGTTTTATTGTTATGCAGGTGGAGTTTTGGTTTTTTAGTGATAACTGTTGTACTTACCGTTGCTATTATTGGGCTATGGTCAGTAGTTAGGTCATAGCTTGGTGTTATATCTGTATAAGTTATACCAATACCGTTTGTTATGAAGAAGTCCAATAAATCTGGTTTTTTGTTGGGATCGGTCGGCCAGTATGTTGGTGTTCCCGTTGAGATAAATGAGTAATTCTTATTTTGTATAACATGTGCAAGTTCTCTGCCTTTTGTTGTTATAAGTCGTGACCCCCACAAGGTATGCTTGCTGTTGTAATCTCCCCCAGCAATGAATTTTGGTCCTAAAGTTTGGAAAAATTCTTCATAGTGTTCTCGTTTTAGATTATGGCGAGGAGGGCAGTACACAGCTGTTACGTTGACATTATATGGAAGTGCTTCAACGCTTACTGTCGTTGCTTGGATGTGTTCTTCTTTGTACTTCAGTAGTTCATGATGTTTAATATTTTCTTTGATGAGTATTGCTGTACCTCCGTGGGCTGTGCCGTCAGGATGCTCAGTATGATATAGTTTATATTTAGGTATGTTAAAATAAGTTCTGTTCGTAAAGTGCGTTTCACTAATTAAAAATATGTCAATTTTATTTATGTCTAGAAATATTTTCACTTCTTCTGTATGGCTTGGAAGGCCGTTGGCATTCCATTGGGCTATTCGAAGAAACTTAGCCATTATTTCATTTTGTTCATAAGCATGGTAAGCATGTTGAGGACCATGCTATTTTGTTGGATTAGTTGGTTGAATAGATTCATGAATTCTTCCAAAAACTTGTTTAACACAGTGGTTGTATCTTCTGTTTGGTTGTGTTTAGTTACTTCAGCGTAGCTCAAGCCCTGGGGCAGTGGATTGGATAGTTGTTGTGTGTTTCTTGTGTATATATCATTTGTGTAGATTGCTGATGGGTTTTGATGCTCGCCATTGTTTTTGTTGCTTCCTTTGGTAAGTTTCTTATAGTGATCACATCCCTTATAATTGGCTGGGTGGCCTCCATTGCATAACGCACATATGGCTGGCGTCTCCTTTGACTTTTTGCACGTGGTGGTATTGTGTGAGCCTCCGCATTTTACACAGACAAATGGTTTATTACAATATGATTTGGAATGTCCATATTGTTGGCATCTCATGCACTGTATTATACTGTTTTTTTTTTGAGTTCGTGGAGGTTCTGTTCTGTTCTGTAGGCCTGTTATATTATAGACATCTTTATTGTTTTGCGCGGGTTCTAAATCTACAAAGAAGAGATTAAGCGGTTCTTTGGTTTTTTGTTGTTTTACATTAACTATGTTTCTCACTTTGTGCCCTAACTGAGATAGCTCACTTTTTATGTCATCAGTATTGGTTGAGTGATGTAAGTATCTGATCACGATTCTGTAGGCTCGTTCTTCTTTTAGTTGGTACGTGTGATGGTATATATTTTTTTCCTTGAACTCATTAACCAATTTTCGGTATATTTCTGGTGTTTCACAATTTATTTTGACAACGTTGTTTATTAAACTTTTTGTCTGGTATTCTTCTTTTTTCGCTATTTCCTCTAATTGCTTTGTCATCTCGTTGAAATCCTGTACCCCGTGTACAAATATTGGTGGAGGTTTTGGTATTTTGTTAGTTTCTGCGTTTCCAGTATTTTCTTCTGTTTCTTTCGACAGCGGTTGGAATCGGTTACCTGTTTCAATTTCGCTTGGATTTGGTTTGTTGTTACGTATTTTCTTCCTTTTATTGCTTCCCATGACTTGCCAAGCGTTTTTACTGTTTGTCTGATTTTCTTCTTCATCTTCGCTGGTTGATGTCATATAGTGAGTTTCTCTGTCTTCGATATTTGCACTATTTTTACTTGATGTCGGCGTTTGCTGTTGAACTGGTTGAGAGAGATAGTTTGTATTTGCTGTCTGTATAGGAGTTGTATGATACTGTTGTTGCATAGTTGGCATATTCATGTTCATTGCATTTTCTGGTTGGTTCATCATTGTTGGCTGCCACTGTAGTTGGTTATTGGTTGTTATTTGTAGATTTATTGGATCACTCCGTATGTTTTGTTGTTGATAAACTGGTTGTCCATTTCTGAACCCAATAAGATTCCCCGAAGGGAACATATTGTTTTGTTTTTCTCACTTATTGCTAATGGGTTTTTTTATTGTTGTTGATAAGATAATTAGAATTCTTAATCACCGGTTTTTTCGGAGCGCTTTAACGATGTTTACACTTCGATGGCCCAGCGACGACTATAGATAATAGTTAAATTTTTATTATATTTATAGTTCTGATCAAGTAGGTATACATTTGCTTTTACATGTGGTCAAATATTGAGCAATATAGTAGGGGAGGAAAGTATGCTAAATGTACGTGAAAGTCTTTGTGAAACTTTGTGACTCACCCATGTCCTTACGCCCCAAATATGTTTCCAACCAATGTGCCCAAATCGTCAGATTTTTGAAATATACACTGTTTTGCATGCACTTAACTTACCTTATCTTAATCTGACGATTTCGAGTTTTTCTAAGAATAGATTGTTTTCGGCCCCCCCTTAACGGACTCCCCTGTGTTTAGAGCCAATATATGGTAGAGGTACATCTACAGGGTACCAGGGTTCTCCCCATATGAAAATCTGAAGCGCTCAAGTTACTGCAAAAATCTCCCCTTGGGCTCCCCTACCAATACACTCGGAGCACACTAGTTCGCTCCCATGGTCAAAAAACCCTCTTAATTACATACTAGTTCGCTCCGAAAACCATCACCCAGTTCGCTCCCGTGGTTAAGCGGATTAAGTATTTATCTATTCTATTCTAGGAAAATTGGTACTGTGACTTTTGTATTTTATATTAGAAATTATGTAAAATATTGGTGGTTACCTATTTATATAAATACAGTGATAAGCGCGCTAATAATCGGCAAAATAACGCAAACGATGGAAAACATATGAAGTTGTAAGATAAAAGAAATGAAACTAGTAGAGATGAGAAATTTAGAGGTAGAAACCTATAAATTTACATTATAATGATTGTTTCTCATCTTTAGACGTTTGGCAACTATATAAGGAGACAGTGAAATTAGATAATTTAGATTTAGCCCAATAAATGACTATTTTGGATTGTAATTTTCGGCGTTACTACGGATTTGGTTGAAAATTTGGTTTTACGTTCTACCTATCCTCCACTTCAAAGTTGGACTTGTGCCGTTGGTTTTCTCGATGGCGAAAAATCATACGTTTCAAATAAGTCCAGAAATGGATAAGTTTACTACTTCTAAGTAACTTTTGTTCTATGTAGTTTTTTAAAGAAGTCAATAATTGTTTGACTTCTTGTTTGATTTGAATAACATCAAAAATGTTTATTTTTAAATAACAAAAAATAACACGTTTTCAGACGGTTTTTCTTAAATAACTAAAAAAATAAGTATTTTATAATTTTATCGAAAAAAAAAATTCTTAGCGAAAATATAGCCTATAATAAAATGAAAAACAGTATATTCATGAAGTGTAGGTACAGACCCAGCAAAAGAAGAGTTGCAGGTAACTCATGAAAAATATGTTCCTATGAAAAATGTGTTCCAAAAATACATTTTTGCTGAGAATATTTTTTTCGATAAAATATTTACTTTCTGGTTATTTGCGAAATATCGTCCAAAAATGTGTTTTTTTGTTGAACAATAATAAAATAAACATTTTCACTCGCAGATAACTCGAAAAATATTGACTTTAAAAAACTCTATAGAACAACAGTTGCTTAGAATTAGTCAATTTATCTATTTCCGGCCATATTTTAAATGTATGTTTTTTCACCCCCCAAGTAAAAGCAACCAACGGCATAAGTCCAACTTCGCGGTGGTAAGTAGAACGAAAATTCAAATGTTCATGCAATTCAGTGGTGACACTAAAAATTACACGGTACCTATCGCCGGATTTCACGTTCCTTTACTGGGCTAATAATAATTATTTTATTTACACAAAATTTTTTTCTATACAGTGATTAGCGCGCTAATAACCGGCAAAATAATGCAAAAGATGGAAAACATATTAAGTTGTGAGATAAAAGAAGCGAAACCAATATAATTGGGAAATTTAGCGATAAAAACCTATAAATTTACATTCGATTCACAGTTTCCCACCTTTAGACGTATTAGAGGAGGATGTCAACTAAAACTGTCACTGTCACAGCGGTAGTTGCCAAACTCGTCTGATACGTCTAAAGGTGGGAAATAATAAATGTAATGTAAATTTATAGGTTCTATCCCTAAATTTCCCATCTCCACTAGTTTCATTTCTATTTATCTCACAAATTAATATTTCCATCTTTTGCGTTATTTTGCCGGTTATTAGCGCGCTCATTACTATATTTTGAAAAATGTTAATGATTGAATTAGAAATTCGATTAGAAATTTTGAATTGTTTTTAAAAATTACTGAAATAATTTTTGTGCTTATTCTAAAATATAGATATAATAAGAAAGCAATACAAGTGTAAAAACTAACATAATAGGTATGGGATATCCTCTACCATTACAAAATTAAACAAATATAAATTAAAACGAGGCATTTATTTTGCTAGAAATCTAAGTGAAATACATTTGACAAAATCAAATCTACTAATTTTATTTTGCTTTAATTCCGCTATTTTGTGATCAACAAATTTTTGGCGCTCTAGAAGTACTTTTCGGTACACTTTTTTTGGATTCACCGAACTTCGTATTTTTACATGTGTCAATTTGAATATCTTATAAGTTATATCTTATCGTTATAAGTTTAATATATTTTTAAGTAAGAAGTAGTGTTATATAGTAGCATTGTTTAAAAAGACTCATTCTTTTAAACAATGATAGTATTGTCGTATTAGAAAAATACAAAGTTTGAGAAATATTTATTAAAAATTTTATTAATAAAATGTATCAAAGTATCTGCTTTATGAAGGCAACATTATCTATTTAAGCTGACCCTGGCTATTCATTATTATTCATTGTGTACCCAGTAAAGACATTATTCAACTATCTTTTCTAAGAAATATATGGCCGGAGCGAACTTACCTATGCCCCTTTTCTGTGGGGTATTAAAATCTGACCGCCGGAGCGAACTGGTATACGCCCAATACACTTCTTCTTCTCTTGGTGCCTATTCATTTCGAATATTGGCGATCGTTCTGGCTATAATTATTTTATTAACTGATGCTTTAAATAGATTAGTTGTTGTGGAGAACCATTTCCTCTATGGACCAGGAGTACACTATGGAGCAATACACTTACTACTCTGTACTCAAATTGAAAATACAGTGATGAACGCGCTAATAACCAGCACAATAACGCATAAGATGGAAAACATATTAAGTTGTGAGATAAAAAGAAATGAAACTACTGGAGGTGGAAAATTTAGCGATAAAAACCTATAAACTTACATTTTATTTATCGTTTACCATCTTTAAACGTATCAGCAGAGTATGTCAACTAAAACTGTTACTGTCACAGTGGCAGTTGCCAAACTCGTCCAATATGTCTAAAGGTGGAAAACAATAAACATAAATAAATTTATAGGTTTTTATCGCTAAATTTCCTCCCTCTACTAGTTTCATTTCTTTTTATCTCACAACTTAATATGTTTTCCATCTTTTGCGTTATTTTGCCGGTTATTAGCGTGCTGATCACTATATTTATATACTATGAAAAAATATGCAAAGCATTAAATGTTTTAACAGGTAACAGTTAACATGTCAGCTGAAACTTATTTTCATCTTGGAAATGTATATATTCAATGGCATACGTGCAAGGAATCGGCACATTGGTGGAGGCACTATGTGGCTCACATGTATGTCATCTCTGACAGTGTTAACTGTCAAAAGTGGTGGTAAAATATGCCAATACTGTAAACCAAGACTGCCTATGCCTAATAACAATACTGCTCACTTGGGCTCAACCCAGAGGGGGATACATGGGGGAGGAAAATGGGAAAACCCCTAAACAAGATCCAAAATTAAAGAAAAAATTGAAACATAAAAACAAATTCAACCCTATAAGCCAGCTAGTTACTAAAATTAAGTAAACTTATTGCATATATAGGTAAGTTATTATTTACTTATGCCTTTTATGTAAGTAGTTTGGGTTTATTTTTTTTATGTCTTTTAGTTGGTGTTTCATTGGAAGTTCTCCCTTACCCCACACAAGAAAATTTATAGATCCACCATTGGTTCAACCTACTATAGTATGATAAAATTGATTCAAAAGATGGAATAACCCAGACATCCAAAGTGAAAGTTATCCTCCAACACCAAATTGTTCTATATGGTCCACATAATGTTCAGAAAAAAGTCACACCATTTTGAGTATCGGGTTTGGGGGGGAGAAACTGGTAAATTCGTAGTTTTTTGCGTTTTTCGTCAATATTTCTAAAACTATGCGGTTTAGCATGAACAACCTTCTATACAAAAATGTTCTACATTAAATTTGAAATAAAAAAGGCCCTATGCATAATCCTCCTAAAATGGACGGTTCCAAAGTTACGGAGGTAATACAGTATAATTGGTCCAAAAAAGGCCTAACCCAGACATCCAAAGTAAAAGTTTTCCTCCAACACCAAATTGTTGTATATGGTCCACATATTGTTCAGTAAAAAGTTACACCCATATTAAGCTGCACCCCCCACCATCGCGAATAAAGTTCGGACTAGGCAAAAAATTTAGTGCTATTTATGTGCTAATTAGTTGCTCTATTCCGAATTTTGTTGCTCAAACCGTTTACCAGGAAATCGCGTTGAAAGTGGGGGGGTGCAGGTTAATGTAAAGCTGCACCCACCCACACCGAAAAAAGCTCAAACTTCTTGATTTTTTTGTGATAAATTTAGTGCTATTTATGTGCTAATTAGTTGCTCTATTCCGAAATTTGTTGCTCAAACCGTTTACCAGGAAATCGCGTTGAAAGTGGGGGGGGTGCAGGTTAATGTAAAACTGCACCCGCCCACACCGAAAAAAGCTCAAACTTCTTGATTTTTTTTTGTGATAAATTTAGTGCTATTTATGTGCTAATTAGTTGCTCTATTCCGAAATTTGTTGCTCAAACCGTTTACCAGGAAATCGCGTTGAAAGTGGGGGGGTGCAGGTTAATGTAAAGCTGCACCCACCCACACCGAAAAAAGCTCAAACTTCTTGATTTTTTTGGTGATAAATTTAGTGCTATTTATGTGCTAATTAGTTGCTCTATTCCGAAATTTGTTGCTCAAACCGTTTACCAGGAAATCGCGTTGAAAGTGGGGGGGGTGCAGGTTAATGTAAAGCTGCACCCACCCACACCGAAAAAAGCTCAAACTTTTTGATTTTTTTTGGTGATAAATTTAGTGCTATTTATGTGCTAATTAGTTGCTCTATTCCGAATTTTGTTGCTCAAACCGTTTACCAGGAAATCGCGTTGAAATTGGGGGGGTGCAGGTTAATGGCAAGCTGCACCCACCCACACCGAAAAAAGCTCAAACTTCTTGATTTTTTTTGGTGATAAATTTAGTGCTATTTATGTGCTAATTAGTTGCTTTATTCCGAATTTTGTTGCTCAAACTGTTTACCAGGAAATCGCGTTCAAATTGGTGGGGTCAAGCTTAATGGCAAACTGCACCCACCCACACCGAAAAACTTCAAATTTATTGATTTTTTTGGTGATAAATTTAGTGCTATTTATATGCTAATTAGTTGATCTAATCCGAAATTTGTTGCTCAAACCGTTGACCAAGAAATCGCGTTGAAAGTGGGGGGGTCCAGCTTAATGGCAAGCTGCACCCGCTCACACCGAAAAAAGTTCAAACTTATTGATTTTTTTGGTGATAAATTTAGAGCTATTTATGTGCTAATTAGTTGCTCTAGTCCGAATTTTGTTGCTCAAACCGTTGACCAGGAAATCGCATTCAAAATGGGGGGGTCCAGCTTAATGGCAAGCTGCACCCACCCACACCGAAAAAAGCTCAAACTTTTTGATTTTTTTTGGTGATAAATTCAGTGCTATTTATGTGCTAACTACTTGCTCTATTCCGAATTTTGTTGCTCAAACCGTTTACCAGGAAATCGCATTCAAAGTGGGGGGTCCAGCTTAATGGCAAGCTGCACCCACTCACACCGAAAAAAGCTCAAACTTCTTGATTTTTTTGGTGAAAAATTTAGTGCTATTTATGTGCTAATTAGTTGCTATATTCCGAATTTTGTTGCTCAAACCGTTTACCAGGAAATCGCGTTGAAAGTGGGGGGGTGCAGGTTAATATAAATCTGCACCCACCCACACCGAAAAAAGCTCAAACTTCTTGATTTTTTTTGTGATAAATTTAGTCCTATTTATGTGCTAATTAGTTGCTCTATTCCGAAATTTGTTGCTCAAACCGTTTACCAGGAAATCGCGTTGAAAGTGGGGGGGTGCAGGTTAATGTAAAGCTGCACCCACCCACACCGAAAAAAGCTCAAACTTCTTGTTTTTTTTTGTGATAAATTTAGTGCTATTTATGTGCTAATTAGTTGCTCTATTCCGAAATTTGTTGCTCAAACCGTTTACCAGGAAATCGCGTTGAAAGTGGGGGGGTGCAGGTTAATGTAAAGCTGCACCCACCCACACCGAAAAAAACTCAAACTTCTTGATCTTTTTGGTGATAAATTTAGTGCTATTTATGTGCTAATTAGTTGCTCTATTCCGAAATTTGTTGCTCAAACCGTTTATCAGGAAATCGCGTTGAAAGTGGGGGGGGGTGCAGGTTAATGTAAAGCTGCACCCACCCACACCGAAAAAAGATCAAACTTTTTGATTTATTTGGTGATAAATTTAGTGCTATTTATGTGCTAATTAGTTGCTCTATTCCGAATTTTGTTGCTCAAACCGTTTACCAGGAAATCGCGTTGAAATTGGGGGGGTGCAGGTTAATGGCAAGCTGCACCCACCCACACCGAAAAAAGCTCAAACTTCTTGATTTTTTTTGGTGATAAATTTAGTGCTATTTATGTGCTAATTAGTTGCTCTATTCCGAATTTTGTTGCTCAAACCGTTTACCAGGAAATCGCGTTCAAATTGGTGGGGTCAAGCTTAATGGCAAACTGCACCCACTCACACCGAAAAACTTCAAATTTATTGATTTTTTTGGTGATAAATTTAGTGCTATTTATATGCTAATTAGTTGATCTGATCCGAATTTTGTTGCTCAAACCGTTGACCAAGAAATCGCGTTGAAAGTGGGGGGGTCCAGCTTAATGGCAAGCTGCACCCGCTCACACCGAAAAAAGTTCAAACTTATTGATTTTTTTGGTGATAAATTTAGAGCTATTTATGTGCTAATTATTTGCTCTATTCCGAATTTTGTTGCTCAAACCGTTTACCAGGAAATCGCATTCAAATTGGGGGGTCCAGCTTAATGGCAAGCTGCACCCACTCACACCGAAAAAAGCTCAAACTTCTTGATTTTTTTGGTGAAAAATTTAGTGCTATTTATGTGCTAATTAGTTGCTCTAATTCGAATTTTGTTGCTCAAACCGTTGACCAAGAAATCGCGTTGAAAGTGGGGGGGTGCAAGTTAATGGCAAGCTGCACCCACTCACACCGAAAATAGCTCAAACTTCTTGATTTTTTTGGTGATAAATTTAGTGCCATTTATGTGCTAATTAGTTGCTCTATTCCGAATTTTGTTGCTCAAACCGTTTACCAGGAAATCGCGTTGAAAGTGGGGGGGTGCAGGCTAATGTAAAGCTGCACCCACCCACACCGAAAAAAGCTCAAACTTCTTGATTTTTTTGGTGATAAATTTAGTGCTATTTATGTGCTAATTAGTTGCTCTAATTCGAATTTTGTTGCTCAAACCG
Source organism: Diabrotica virgifera virgifera (assembly GCF_917563875.1). Taxonomy (NCBI): domain Eukaryota; kingdom Metazoa; phylum Arthropoda; class Insecta; order Coleoptera; family Chrysomelidae; genus Diabrotica; species Diabrotica virgifera. Next base: position 170,839,048 of record NC_065449.1, on the reverse strand, counting down.
TTGACCAAGAAATCGCGTTGAAAGTGGGGGGGGGGGGGTGCAAGTTAATTGCAAGCTGCATCCACTCACACCGAAAATAGCTCAAACTTCTTGATTTTTTTGGTGATAAATTTAGTGCCATTTATGTGCTAATTAGTTGCTCTATTCCGAATTTTGTTGCTCAAACCGTTTACCAAGAAATCGCGTTGAAAATGGGGGGGTGCAGACTAATGTAAAGCTGCACCCACCCACACCGAAAAAAGCTCAAACTTCTTGATTTTTTTTGGTGATAAATTTAGTGCTATTTATGTGCTAATTAGTTGCTCTATTCCGAAATTTGTTGCTCAAACCGTTGACCAAGAAATCGCGTTGAAATTGGGGTGGTGCAAGTTAATGGCAAGTTGCACCCACCCACACCGAAAAAAGCTCAAACTTCTTGACTTTTTTGGTGAAAAATTTAGTGCTATTTATGTGCTAATTACTTGCTCTATTCCGAATTTTGTTGCTCAAACCGTTTACCAGGAAATCGCATTCAAAGTGGGGGGTCCAGCTTAATGGCAAGCTGCACCCACTCACACCGAAAAAAGCTCAAACTTATTGATTTTTTTGGTGAAAAATTTAGTGCTATTTATGTGCTAATTAGTTGCTCTAATCCTAATTTTGTTGCTCAAACCGTTGACCAAGAAATCGCGTTGAAAGTGGGGGGTGCAGGTTAATGGCAAACTGCACCCATCACACCGAAAAAAGTTCAATCTAATTGATTTTTTTTTGTGATAAATTTAGTGCTATTTATGTGCTAATTAGTTTCTCTATTTCGAATTTTGTTGCTCAAACCGTTGACCAGGAAATCGCGTTGAAATTGGGGCGGGGCCAGCTTCTCATTAGACGCACAACGAAATACTTGTACACTAAAACAATGAGCAATAAAATCAGATAGCGGTATAGTTCGATGGTAAGTGGTCCCTAAATTATTTTAGTACCAAATAATATGTACGAGTAATTTATTTATTTAACATAGAACAGAGACACCTATAGCGCGGAACAAGGTCGGGTGGGATAAACTAATGCATTTGCAAGTTCTACGGTTAGCAACAAAATCGGATACCGATATATTTAGATAGTACGTATCATCAGGATCATAATCATCCAGCCCTTTTCGTTCACTGCTGGACATAGGCCTCCCTCATTTTTGTCCATTGTGCTCAATTTTGAGCACTTTGCATTCAATTTCTAGTCATTTTCTTGAGATCGTCAGTCCAACGAGTAGGTGGTTTCCTCTACTTCTTTTCTCTAATCTCGGCCTCCACTCAAGTAATCTCTTCGTCCACCCCCATCACTGATTCGGGCGACGTGTCCGGCCCAGTTCCATTTCAGGGTGGCATTTCGGGAAATTACATCGGTAACTTCTGTTCTTCGCCTTAGGCTACGGCTCCACGGGCGAGAAATTGACGCTAGCAGTAGCAGTAAAATGAACTTAAGGTTCCGCGGAACGGAATGGGAATAGCCGAATTGAACCGACTACGCACAAGTCCTGTAGTCGGTACAGTTCGGCTATTCCCATTCCGTTCCGCGGAACCTTAAGTTCATTTTACTGCTACTGCTAGCGTCAATTTCCCGCCCGTGGAGACGTAGCCTTAAGTCTTCATTTCTAACTCGGTCACGAAGCGATATACTCAGCATTGAGCTTTTCATTTTCCTCTGGGCTATTAGCAGCATTTTAGAAGTTGTAGCTGTCAATGTCAAAGTTTCGTCACCATAAGTCATCATAGGCAACACAAATTGGTCAAATGTTTTACGTTTTAGAGAAATTGGTATATCGCTTTTAAAGATGTCTTTGAATTTTTCATAGGCTGCCCATGGTAGGTTTATTCTTCTTCGTAGTTCGCATGTTTGGTTGTCTCTTGTGATCTTTATTTCGTGTCCAAGGTATATGTATTTTTCCACTAGCTCTACTTCGTTGTCTCCAATATTGATATTTCCGCTAGGTACTAGTTTTGTCATGAATTTTGTTTTGGAGATGTTTATTTTGAGACACCTACACTGGCATACACTAACTAAAGTTCATGTAGCATGGTACATATCTCCTTGAGGTTGTCAGAGAACAAAACTATGTCGTCTGCGAATTTCAAATTTGTTAATCTTCTACCGGAAATATTCAGGCCTCGCTCTTCCCAGTTAAGTTATTTACAAGAATATTCTAGTACGAGTAGTATAGTATAGTACTCTATAATTTTATACGAGGTATGTCAAAATATATGAATTTGGCTCAAGAGTAAAATACCTTTATTTTTCACAATATCGAAAATTGTTTTTATGAAAAGTTATTAAGAATTAAAAACCATGTTTTAGTTTGTAATTACATCCTTCTAATTGAAATATTTTGAACTATAAAGGTACTTTACATTTGATCTAAATTTATCTTTTTTGACATACCTCGTATAAAATTGATATAAGATTGTTGTATTTTAGGTTTTAGAGTGTTTTAGACCATGCAGAACTTTTTATTACTAATCACTTTTTTCGTAAAATTAATAATAAAAGAGTTATTAGAATTAAAATTACTGAAAATAATGTTATAGGTTTCAGACCATGCAGAGCTTTTTATGAAGAATAACTTTTTTTCGTAAAATTAATAATAAAAAGGTTTTCCATATGGATACAACTTACAGGGACATACTCTATATTATTGTACGGACTATAATAAACTTTACTTAATTTTTTTTTGTTTTAGCACCTAATCTTTACAACCCAATAGGTCCCCATAGCCCATAACCCTCGAGTAACTGCAAATTTAGCATACTTTCCTCCCCTACTATAATGCACACTACAGTAAGCATAAATGGTATAAGCCATATCCATGGTTATGGCGGTTTCTGTGAACTAATTTCTACAGGTATTTCACTATTAAAACGCTTTGAAACAGTGTATGTTGTTTGGATATCAACATTTTGGTGTAGTTGATTCTTTATATATACCTATATAAATCATATTTACCTATTATCTATTCTCTGCCCCATAACAACAGAGCTTTATTGTTTTCAAGGTATCTCTCATTGTCAATTCCGTTGGCTGTGTGTGAGTTATTGTATAATGTATATTGAAGAATGCCGAATTGCAATTTTTGTAATCGCTTTATCTTTGAATATTTGAAACAGTATGTATTGTTCGGGTATATTATGTATGTTCGTCTAATCTGTTCTTTATCTATAATTGTATTTATGTATATCTACATTTCTCCAAGAAATTAACGTATCACCTTAAAAATTGGTCATTTTTTATGTCTCATATTTCCTAAACCTGTTTTCCGATTTAAGTGATTTTTTTAAATGTTATAGTCATATTTTTGAACATTATCGTTTAATAATATTGTTGCTAGACAGGTAAATAGACGACCGGAGTGTGACGTCACAGCCAACTGCGGCTATATTCAGTGTTATGATGATCACTTGCAAACAAAGATTGTAAACACGTTGAAAAGTAAGGTTTTACCGAATCTCAAGACTTTTTAATTAGTATTATTTTGGTACCGTGCAGGTATTTTACTTGACGAGATGTTATCAAAATAAAAATCACAAAATTTGGAAAATCCGAAAGTCAACAACAATGCGCATCCAAATCTCAAATACAAAGTGAATCTGGTCGGACTGTAAGATACCTCACCGAAGAATGAAACTTCAGCCGCGTCAACACCACCTTTAAGACTAATATTCAATTGTTTTATTTTTAAAACATTCACAAGCCACAAAGATTTTGTATTTTTTTTAGAAATTTATAATTCACACTCGTATTCGTATCTTACATCAACATGATGGTTACTTGGTGAAAGTTTGTATGTTTATTACAAAATGTGGAAGTATGTATATAGTCCATATGGTAAGACCGCTCCATATAGTCCATATGGTGAGTCTGAAAACATTTCTGATTGGGTTTCTTTGTGGATTCCTATTAAAAAATGTCCCCTTTAAACAAATCTGAAGGGTACCGATTATCAGAAACAAATATTACAATCAAACGGCAGAAATCAAAATAGAAGACCAGTTAACTGATAAAATTGCAATAGAACGAGGAGTACGACAGGGCTGTATTTTATCTCCACTACTATTCAATATTTACTCTGAATGGATATTAAAAGAAGCTTTAGACGGTTGTGCGAAGGGAGTATTAATAAATGGTGAATGGTTGAATAACATTAGATATGCAGATGACACCATAGTTTTCGCCGATAATCTGAATGATTTACAGATATTAACAAATCGTATAACAGAAGTCAGCAACAGAAGAAGACCAAATTTATGTCAATTAGTAAAAAACCAATATTAAACGCTCAACTTACAGTCAACCAACAGAATATCGAAAGAGTTGAGCAATATACATATCTGGGTACGAATTTAAATAGCCAATGGGACCACTCGACAGAAATTAAACAGCGAATAATAAAAGCGAAAGCAGCATACGTTAGAATGAGACCAATTTTCAACAGTCGAGACATATCATTAAAAACAAAATACCGTCTGTTGAAAAGCTACATATTCACGTATATCCTGGGTTGAACGAATTAATAATGTAAAAGTGCTGCGTAGAATGGGGAAAGACTGTGAAATGCTCATAACCATCAAAACAAAAAAATTAGAATATCTAGGACATGTAATGAGAAATCAAGAACGTTACGGCCTTCTCCAACTGATTCTCCAAGGGAAGGTAAATGGTAAAAGAGGGCCGGGAAGAAGACGCATTTCCTGGCTTCAAAATTTACGAAAGTGGTATAACACCACTACCACTGAACTGTTCCGCGTTGCGGTAAACAAAATCAAGATAGCCATGATGATCGCCAACATCCGAAACGGATAGGCACTTTAAGAAGAAGATGAAGGATATATGGCGGAATTTTTGGGCAGAAATTGTTTAAACAATTTTTTTAAACAAATACAAAATACCACCTTTTTGCCCTGGAACATATATTTCTAGATTGTAAACTAGCCCTAAGAAAAGATAAGAATAAAAAATCTCCAGGCGAAGATTGTGTAATTACTGATGCAATAAACATCGGAGGCACTTGTCTTCTTAAGAAAATAAAAGACCTTTTTAACATGTGCCTTTTAGATAGCAATATACCCGACAAATGGCATAATGCTCAAGTAATTCTATTGTACAAAAAAGGAGATCCCCATGAATTAGAAAATTACAGACCTATAAGTCTTCTTAGTCACTTATACAAACTCCTTACAAGAATAGTAACGAATCGTCTTGAGAAAAAACTTGATTTCTACCAGCCAATTTGGAACAAATGATCACCCACAGAGCATTAAAACGGTAATAGAAAAGACTATCGAATACAATCGACTACTCGTTTTGGCTTTTGTAGATTTCCATAAAGCCTTTGACACGGTAGAATGTGACACAATTCTGGAAGTACTACAAGCATGCCGCATTGACTACCGATACACAAGGTTAATTTACAATACATACAAGAACGCAACTATGCCGGTGTAACTACATAAAAACACGGACCGTATCCCAATCGGCAGAGGAGTCCGACAGGACGATAACTTATCGCCTAAACTCTTTACCGCAGTACTAGAATATGCTTGTAAATAACTTAACTGGGAAGAGCGAGGCCTGAATATTGACGGTAGAAGATTAACAAATTTGAAATTCGCAGACGACATAGTTTTGTTCTCTGACAACCTCAAGAAGATATGTACCATGCTACATGAACTTTAGTTAGTGTACGCCAGTGTAGGTGCCTCAAAATAAACATCTCCAAAACAAAATTCATGACAAACCTAGTACCTAGGGGAAATATCAATATTGGAGAAAACGAAGTAGAGCTAGTGGAAAAATACATATACCATGGACACGAAATAAAGATCACAGGAGACAAACAAATATGCAAACTACGAAGAAGAATAAACCTACCATAGGTAGCCTATGGAAAACTCAAAGACCTATTTAAAAGCGACATACCAATTTCTCTAAAACGTAAAACATTTGACCAATTTGTGTTGCCTATGATGACTTATGGTGCCGAAACTTTGACATTGACAGCCACAGCTTCTAAAATGCTGCAAATAGCCCAGAGGAAAATGGAAAGGTCAATTCTGAGTATGTCGCTTCGTGACCGAGTTAGAAATGAAGACTTAAGGCGAAGAACAGGAGTTACCGATGTAATTTCACGAATTGCCACCCTGAAATGGAACTTGGCCGGACACGTCGCCCGAATCAGTGATGGGGGGTGGACGAAGAGTGCAGGCCGAGATTAGACAAAAGAAGTAGAGGAAGACCATAAACTCGTTGGACTGATGAGCTCAAGAAAATGTCAAGAAATTGGATGCAAAGTGCTCAAAATAGAGCACAATGGACAAAAATGAGGGAGGCCTATGTTCAGCGGTGAACGAAAAGGGCTGTATGATGATGATAATGATACGTACTATCGAAATATATCGGTATCCGATTTTGTTGCTAACCGTAGAACTTGCAAATGCATTAGCTAGTTCCACCCGACCTGGCTCCGCACTATACATATGTGTCTCTGTTCTATGTTAAATAAATAAGTTACTCGTACATATTATTTGGTACTAAAATAATTTAGGGAGCACGTACCATCAAATTATACTTCTATCTGATTTTATTCCTCATTGTTTTAGTGAACATACAAGTGTTTCGTTGTGCGTCTAATGAGAAGCTGGCACCGCCCCACTTTGAACGAGATTTCCTGGTCAACTGTTTGAGCAACAAAATTTAGTTTAGAGCAACTAATTAGCACATAAATAGCACTAAATTTTTCACCAAAAAAATCAAGAAGTTTGAGCTTGTTTCGGTGTGGGTGGATGCAGGCTTGCCATTAACTTGCTCCCCCCCCCCCCATTTTCGAGGCGATTTCCTAGTCAACGGTTTGAGCAACTAAATTCGGAATAGAGCAATTAATTAGCACATAAATAGCACTAAATTTTTTAATAAAAAAATCAGTTTGAGCTTTTTTCGGTGTGGGTGGGTTCAGGCTTGCCATTTACCTGCACCCCAATTTTCAACGCGATTTCCTGGTCAACAGTTTGAGCAACACAATTCGGAATAGAGCAACTAATTAGCACATAAATAGCACTAAATTTTTCACCAAAAAAATCAAGAAGTTTGAGTTTGTTTCGGTGTGGGTGGGTGCAGGATTGCCATTAAACTGCACCCCCCACTTTCAACGCGATTTCCTGGTCAACGGTTTGAGCAACAAAATTCGGATTAGAGAAACTAATTAGCACATAAATAACACTAAATTTATCACCCAAAAAAAATCAATAAGTATGAACTTTTTTCGATGTGGGTGGGTGCAGCTTGCCATTAAGCTGGACTAGTGTTGCCAGGTCCGATTTGTTTTTAATCGGTACATAAGCAAAAACAAATCGGGATTTAGGGTTGTAGATCGGGACAAATAAACAACAATAGCCCAGTAAATGACCGTTTTGGAGTGTTTTTCATAGTCAACTCCGAATTGCATGAAAATCTGGTTTTAGGTTCTACTACTTACTGTCTACAAGTTGAACTTGTACCGTTGGTTGCTTTTACTTGGGGGGTGACAGTTACAGTTACCCCCTCTCGGGGGTAAAAAACGCGCGTTTAAAGTAAGTCCCAAAATGGATCAACTGACTAGCACTAAAAAACTTTTGTTCGATATAATTTTTAAACTAAGTCAATACTTTTCGAGTAGTTTTATCGAAAAAAAATATTCTTAGCAAAAATCTTTTAAAAAAGCAAAAGAAATGTACCTATGTTCAGAAAGTCTATGAAACCAGTAAAAGCAAAGTTGTAGCTCATCAAAAATACGTTCTTATTCGTCAAATTCCAAATCAAATTTTTCAACTTGAGGTAACCAAAAAATTAAGCAATTTTCGGGCAAAACCTATTAAAATTTTTTAAAGTGTTTAAAAAATCTTTAATTTTGTTTTATATAAAAGTCTCGAGCTTTCAAACTAAGCGAGTTACGCTCAAAATAAAGTTGGACCCTTTTTTGGTAAAAAAAAAATCGTGAAAATCTCCCCCTATTTAGCACCGTAAATAAAATTAATCGTTACCGATTTACCATTTACTTTATATGTGTATTATTTATACGGTTTACGGTCTGTAAGGTTTACATGTTGGAAGTGCTTAGTTTTGAAAAAAAATTGGTTTTATAGTAAAAAACATTTTCCTAAAATATTGGAAAATGCTTTTTTTTCAAAATAACTTAACAAGTATTAGGGATACTAAAAATCTCAAGGAGTAAAAAGTAGGTAGGATTTGATTTTATATAGATTCATTTTGCTTTTCTGTAAGACAAAAATTGGTTAAAATATGGCTTTTCATATTTTGTATACACTCGTGATTAGTGACTCGTTCAGGCCCTTTCAGTCATGTAAAAAAACATAAGTAAAGTAAACTGTTTTTAAAGCGGTAACGATTAATTTCATGTGGGGTGCTAAGTAGGCTGAGATTTTCACGATTTTCCTACCAAAAAAAAGGAGTCAACTCCATTTTGGGCATAACTCGCTTAGTTTTGATGCTAGAAACTTTTTTAAAATATAAAATAAAGCTTTATTAAAAAAGTTTTAACTGGTTTTTCCCGAAAAGTGCTTCATTTCTTGGTTATTTCACGTTGAAATATTTGATTTGGAATTTGACGAATAAGAACGTATTTTTCATGAGCTACAACTTTGCTTTTGCTGGGTCTATAAACTTTACAATTTCACTTTTTTTTTAATTTTTTTATATTATGCTACATTTTTGCTAAGAATATTTTTCTCCATCAAATACTTTTTGACTTATTTGTGAAAATCCCCTGAAAATGTGATTTTTTTGTCGAAAAATAAACATTTTCCATCGTAAATAACTCGAAAAGTATTAACTAAGTTAAAATTCTATAGAACTAAAATTGCTTAGAATTAGTCAATTTATCCATCTCCGAACTTATTTTAAACGCGCGGTTTTTCACCCCCCAACTAGGGGTGACTGTCACCACCTGAGTAAAAGCAACCAACGGCACAAGCCGTCCAAATTTTCATGCATTTTGGAGGAGTTGGTCCTAAAAATTACACGGTATCGCCGTATTTTTCGTTCATTTATTGGACTATAAGGTGATTCTATAATCTGTACTTTAATCCTAAATAATAATAATAATCAGACGAAATTACAAAAAAAATCGTATATTACGTAAATTATTTATTTTTTATTAAAATTATATTTTTCATTCGATTTTGTCGCTTTTAGGAGTGCCTTGTTTTTATAACAGAGTTATAAAATTCACAGCAAGTCCACCTGAAATTGGTTTTCGTGTGTGAAAATCGGGACATTTAGTGTCCCGATCAGGTACAAATCGGTACGCGTCCCCAGACCCCTGAAAATCGGGACGTCCCGCGCAAATCGGGACACCTGGTAACGCTAAGCTGGACCCCCCAATTTGAACGCGATTTCCTGGTCAACGGTTTGAGCAACAAAATTCGGATTAGAGCAACTAATTAGGACATAAATAGTACTAAATTTATCTCAAACAAAAATCAATAAGTTTGGACATTTTTGGGTGTGGGTGGGTGCAATTTGCCATTAAGTTGGACCCCCTCACTTTGAACGCGATTTCCTGGTCAACTGTTTGAGCAACAAAATTCGGAATAGAGCAACTAATTAGCACATAAATAGCACTAAATTTTTCACCAAAAAAATCAAGAAGTTTGAGCTTGTTTCGGTGTGGGTGGATGCAGGCTTGCCATTAACCTGCAGCCCCCCATTTTCGATGCGATTTCCTAGTCAACGGTTTGAGCAACAAAATTCAGAATAGAGCAACTAATTAGCACATAAATAGCACATAAATTCTTCACCAAAAAATCAAGCAGTTTGAGCTTTTTTCGGTGTGGGTGGGTGCAGTTTGCCATTAAGCTGGACCCCCCAATTTGAACGCGATTTCCTGGTCAACTGTTTGAGCAACAAAATTCGGAATAGAGCAACTAATTAGAACATAAATAGCACTAAATTTTTCACCAAAAAAATCAAGAAGTTTGAGCTTGTTTCTGTGTGGGTGGGTGCAGGATTGCCATTAAACTGCACCCCCCAATTTCAACTCGATTTCCTGGTCAACGGTTTGAGCAACAAAATTCGGATTAGAGCAACTAGTTAGCACATAAATAGCACTAAATTTATCACCAAAAAAAATCAATAAGTATGAACTTTTTTCGGTGTGGGTGGGTGCAGCTTGTCATTGAGCTGGACCCCCCAATTTGAACGCGATTTCCTGGTCAACGGTTTGAGCAACAAATTTCGGATTAGAGCAACTAATTAGCACATAAATAGTACTAAATTTATCTAAAAAAAAAATCAATAAGTTTGGACTTTTTTCGGTGTGGGTGGGTGCAATTTGCCATTAAGTTTGACCCCCCAATTTGAACGCGATTTCCTGGTCAACTGTTTGAGCAACAAAATTCGGAATAGAGCAATTAATTAGCACATAAATAGTACTAAAATTTTCACCAAAAAAATCAAGAAGTTTGAGCTTGTTTCGGGGTGGGTGGATGCAGGCTTGCCATTAACCTGCACCCCCCAGTTTCAACGCGATTTCCTAGTCAACGGTTTGAGCAACAAAATTCAGAATAGAGCAACTAATTAGCACATAAATGGCACTAAATTCTTCACCAAAAAAATCAAGCAGTTTGAGCTTTTTTCGGTTTGGGTGGGTGCAGCTTGCCATTAATCTGCACCCCCCCCCCCCCCCAACTTTCAACGCGATTCCTTTGTCAACGGTTTGAGCAACAAAATTCGGATTAGAGCAACTAATTAGCACATAACTAGCACTAAATATATCACCCCAAAAAAATCAATAAGATTGAACTTTTTTCGGTGTGGGTGGGTGCAGCTTGCCATTAACCTGCACCCCCCCAATTTCAACGCGATTTCCTGGTAAACGGTTTGAGCAACAAATTTCGGAATAGAGCAACTAATTAGCACATAAATAGCACTAAATTTATCACCAAAAAAATCAAGAAGTTTGAGCTTTTTTCGGTGTGGGTGGGTGCAGCTTTACATTAACCTGCACCCCCCCAATTTCAACGCGATTTCCTGGTAAACGGTTTGAGCAACAAATTTCGGAATAGAGCAACTAATTAGCACATAAATAGCACTAAATTTATCACAAAAAAAAATCAAGAAGTTTGAGCTTTTTTCGGTGTGGGTGGGTGCAGCTTTACATTAACCTGCACCCCCCCACTTTCAACGCGATTTCCTGGCAAACGGTTTGAGCAACAAATTTCGGAATAGAGCAACTAATTAGCACATAAATAGCACTAAATTTATCACCAAAAAAATCAAGAAGTTTGAGCTTTTTTCGGTGTGGGTGGGTGCAGCTTTACATTAACCTGCACCCCCCCACTTTCAACGCGATTTCCTGGTAAACGGTTTGAGCAACAAATTTCGGAATAGAGCAGCTAATTAGCACATAAATAGCACTAAATTTATCACAAAAAAAAATCAAGAAGTTTGAGCTTTTTTCGGTGTGGGTGGGTGCAGCTTTACATTAACCTGCACCCCCCACTTTCAACGCGATTTCCTGGTAAACGGTTTGAGCAACAAATTTCGGAATAGAGCAACTAATTAGCACATAAATAGCACTAAATTTATCACAAAAAAAAATCAAGAAGTTTGAGCTTTTTTCGGTGTGGGTGGGTGCAGCTTTACATTAACCTGCACCCCCCCACTTTCAACGCGATTTCCTGGTAAACGGTTTGAGCAACAAAATTCGGAATAGAGCAACTAATTAGCACATAAATAGCACTAAATTTTTTGCCTAGTCCGAACTTTATTCGCGATGGTGGGGGGTGCAGCTTAATATGGGTAAAAGTTACACCATTTTGAGTGTCCGGTTTGGAGGGGGTAGGGGGGAAGATGGGGAGAAGTCGGTAAATTAGTAGTTTTTTTACATTTTTCGTCAATATTTCTAAAACTATGCTTTAGCGTAAACAATGTTCTATACACGAATGTTCTACATGAAATTTAAAACAAAAAAGGTCCTATACATAATTGCTATAAAATCAACGGTTCCAGAGTTACGGAGGGTGAAAGGTGGAGGTTTTCAATACTTTTTATATTAGTTGTTCAATTGATGATGATTTTGGGTGGTGAGGTTGACGTATCTTCAAGGGCTTATCACTAACATACCATTGGCCACTGATATAGCAAATTTTATTTACAAAACACAATTCTGTTAAAGAAAATTTCTTTCATCAGTAATAATATTAAAAATTTGCCCAAACAATATAAAAAGTATCGAAAACCTCCACTTTTCACCCTCCGTAACTCTGGAACCGTTGATTTTATAACAATTATACAGCGTGTCTACTTGAGTTGGAAACATATGGGAAACTTTTTTATTATTAATTTTACGAAAAAAAGTTATTCTTTATAAAAAGTTCTGCATGCCCCAAAACCTAAGATTCAATTATCAGATATCAAATTTTCTCAATATTATACGAGGTATGACAAAAAATATGAATTTCGGCTAAGGGTAAAGTACCTTTATTTCTCTCAATATCGAAAATTCTTATTATGAAAAGTTGTTTGGAAATAAAAACCAAGCTCAAATATGTAATTACATGCTTCTAATTGGAAAAAAATATTTTCCAAATTTTTCTCAAATTTATTGAAACTTCGTTTTTATTCATTACACATACGATAACACTTTTATTATTACTTTTACGAAAAAAAGGTATTCTTTATAAAAATCTCTGTATGTCCTAAGACCGAAGATTCAACCAACAGATATGACATTTTATTAATTTTATACGAGTTATGTCAAAAAATATGAATTTCACTCAAGAGTAAAGTACCTTTATTTTTCACAATATTGAAAACGGTTATTAAAAAAGTTGTTTAGAATTAAAAACTATGTGTCAATATGCAATTACATCCTTCTAATTGAAATACTGTGAAATATAAAGGTGCTATAATATTGAGCGAATTTCATATTTTTTGACACACCTCGTATAAAATTAATAAAAGTTGATATATCATGGTTGTGTCTTAGATTTTAGACCATGCAAAGTTTTTTATGAAGAATAACTTTTTTTCGTAAAATGAATAATAAACGAGTTATGATATTTGTAATAATTAAAAACGATGTTGGGTATCCATAAATTTGAGAAAAATATTTTTTTTTCAATAAGAAGCATGTAATTGCATATTTCATCTTAGTTTTTAATTCCAAACAACTTTTTATCATAAGAATTTTCGATATTGAGAGAAATAAAGGTACTTTACCCTTAGCCGAAATTCATATTTTTTGACATACCTCGTATAATATTGAGAAAATTTGATATCTGATAATTGAATCTTAGGTTTTGGGGCATGCAGAACTTTTTATAAAGAATAACTTTTTTTCGTAAAATTAATAATAAAAAAGTTTCCCATATGTTTCCAACTCAAGTAGACACGCTGTCTATAAGACCTTTTTTGTTTTTAATTTTGTGTAGAACATTGTTTACGCTAAAGCATAGTTTTAGAAATATTGACGAAAAACGTAGAAAAACTACTAATTTACCGACTTCTCCCCCATCTCTCCCCCAAACCGGACGCTCAAAATGGTGTAACTTTTAACTGAACAATATGAACCATAGAGAACAATTTGGTATTGAAGGAAAACTTTTACTTTGGATGTTTGTGTTAGGCCTTTTTTTTTTCTACCAATTATACTATACTACCTCCATAACTTTGAAACCGTTCATTTTAGAAGGATTATACATAGAGCCTTTTTTATTTCAAATTTAATGTAGAACATTTTTGTATAGAAGGTTGTTCATGCTTAACCGCATAGTTTTAGAAATACTGACGAATGACGTAAAAGCTACGAATTTACCAATTTCTCCCCCCTCTCCGACGCTCAAAATTGTGTGCCTTTTTTCTGAACATTATGTGGACTATATAGAACAATTTGGTGTTGGAGGATAACTTTCACTTAGGATGTCTGGGTTTGGATCTAGTTATACCATACTACTATCAAAATCCCTGAAAACACTAAAACTATTCTAGAGTTGGAGAGCAAAAAGATTTTATGAACCTCTGCAATAAAATGAAAAACCTCTACAATATAGTCAAACATTACATTTAGGGCAAATACAATAGAATGAATATATCTTACTATCCAATCTCAAACCTGAACTGTCTAAGGAGAATATTACTAATTACTCTACTATATTGTTTGGAATTCATCACAGAAAATTCTTTAGAATCGTTTATAAGAGATAATTAGCCTGATGCAAGAAGACTATCAACTTTTCCTTATGTGGGTATATGGTACTAGAGCTACAGGCTCCACAGATTATAGGCACTTTGTGTATACTTTTTCTCTTAGTTTTCTTTACTTACTCACTACTTGAAGCATGTAAGTTATTATTTGTCTTTTATGTAGTTTGGGCGTATCTATTTTGTGTCTTTTGGTGTTTCATTGGAAGTTCCCCTCCCTGAAAATTTCCCCAGTTCTACTACTGGCTCAACCTACTATCTAACCTCTGAAAACACTAAAACTATTCTAGAGAGCAAAAATATTTTATGAACCTCTACAGTAAAATGAAAAACCTCAATCTCAAACCTGAACTGCCTGAACAGACTATTACTAATTACCCTACTATATTGTTTGGAATTAATTACAGAAAATTTTTCATAATTTTTTATAATGTATAATGAGCCCAATGCAAGAAGACTATCAACTTTTCCTTATGTGAAGATATGGTACTACAACTACAGGCTCCACACATTGCACTTGGTGTATACGTGTACACTTTTTCTCTTAGTGTATACTTACTCATCACTTGATTCAGTCATGGCGAACTTAATTACACAAACTAAACAGAAACATCCCAAGCATACCGATTTCAATTTGATAATTATAAATTTGTCATGTAAGACATGGAAAAGGTCCAAGTACTCAGTAGAAATTTCCAATGACCCTATATTTATAAAAATGGTTGATATGCCCATAAAAGAGCAGTCATGTTGTGATATAAGTTGCTTATAATTATACTAATCTCTATTGTGGTATATAAAGGACTTTTATTATTACTTTGACCAAATAAAAATAGTTTGTAACTTAAAAATTTGCCAGAAATATTTAGGAATATGTTTTCAGATATAAATATATAATTATGTAAACCCTATTTATAAATTTTCCTCAATTTCCTTGAACTTTGATCATAAACACAAAACTGCATCTCTCCTATCTCATCTGATCTAATATGCATCACTACCAAAGCAGATTTTTTGTTACAACCAAAGGGAACATGTCCATTGCATAATTCAAACAATAAACAAACTTAAGTAACCAGATTAAAAAAATAATGATCCCTCCTTATATACTGTTACTAAAAATTTAGTCCTTATGTCATTATCAGCTGTTTGTGTTTGTTTTTTTTTTCTACTTAAGTAATAATGAAAATTCATTATCATAGTAAAAAAGCAGAATCCTACTAGTCTATAGTTTTTAGTATAAATTAAATATAAAGTAATTCGTTATACAGGAAATTCAACTTCACAATAATTTCAGATGAAACTAACTGTCAATGGAAAGTCCCCTAGTCTAATGCCGCATGATATCCGCTCAAATTGGTGTAGGGACGAAACAAAATATTTTTCAAATCACAAATTACAGCTTTATCACATGAAAATTGTTTATCTAAATTAATAAAACAGTAATTACTAAATTGTATAATGAAACTACCATATGCCGATAAGATATCAAGAAAGTTCAAAAACTGACCTTTGGAAGCTCGAAGACAAGCTCTGTTTACATAGAGATAACATCGTTTATAGCTTGAGCTTTTTTAACACTTCCTTTAATAAAATCACCAATTCAACACATAAAAATAGAAACTAATCCCTAACATTTAACAAATACAGAATGACCTCCAAAATTCAGGTAACGTTGAATTTATATAAGAGCAAATTTGCAATGACACTTGACAGAATGAAGGGGTGATTCGCGAAGGCGATGATCGCGAGATACCGAAAATCTTTAAAATATATCTTATAAATTTTTATAATTTAAATAATTAATGATGAGCTATATCTATTCTCATAAAATTTTCCTAGTTGCCTACAAATGCCCTCTGGAAATATCAAAAACAAGATATTTTGATTTAACATTGATATATCATAATGGTGAAAAATAATTAACAATGAAGTTGGGTAGTTCCCAGATAAACCTCAAATTTAATTATAATAATATAAAAATGTAATTTTTAATTTTATCTCTAACATTATTAAACTAAATAGCCTTAAACTAAAGAACGGAAAGGTTATCAAACAGTTTAACCTTGTAATGTGTGTTGCATATAGCAAAATTTTTTTTTGAATATTAAAGCTCACAGGACTGCAGCACAGGACTGTTTTGTTTTGATACAATTATAAATTTTGATTTTTTCTTACTGTTTGTCTACTATTATTTTATAGAACTTAAAAAAAATTAAAGTTACATGTAATTTATTGTTTTTAATTTCACCTCTGTAACGTAACTAATTTTATAAGATTTATTAATGTTTTATTTACACATTCTGCTAATCAGACATTGTTTTTGTTATATTTTACATGAAAAGAAACTAAAAAAAAACAAAAAATTCCTCCCCGGCGGGGAATCGAACCCCGGTCTCCCGCGTGACAGGCGGGGATACTTACCACTATACTACCGAGGAATATAATTTCTAAGTATTAAAATTGATAATAAGAAAAAGTTGTCTTTTATTTTTATATGGAAGGATTAGAGGCTAAAGCATGTTAAAGCGGCCGCATATGAAATGCCTCCCGAAATAGGATTTCTTACCTGTCGCTAAAATGGTCACATACGAATTGCCTCCCAAGGTTTAAATAAATAATTACATGGTTCTAATCTTTATGTGAAGGTGAGACGTTGCCGCATCTTCGTCTCTTTGTAAATTTTTGTCAAAATTGGTATTTTGTTATTTAATTTATTTTATTTTCAACCTTTATGTATTAAACATTATTGACACTAGGCGGTATTTATAAATTTTAACTAACTTATACATATATAACTAGTTTTATAACTATTATAATATATATTTTATTATAACCATTATTTTTTATAATTAATAATTTAACAAAAAATACATAAACATATTAAGTATTTTATAGATTTATTAAAAATAACATAACAAAAAAACTTATTTGGAAAATAATACAAAATGTGAAAATTTTTCCTAAATTTATATGATACTACTTTGACAAATTCTAATCTATTTATTTTACATTCTCTTAACTCTAAAATTGTTTCATTTAGAATTTTAGAAAATTTATTTTTGCTGTACTTTTCGCAACATTTTTTTTTTTTTGGTGTCGAAACAGAATTAATTTTAATATAGGAATTTATTTGAAATTGTAAAATTAGGTACATCAATAAAATTATTAATGTTAGGATGAGGGCAGCAAAGAAGAATTATAGTTGGAATGAAAACTTTCGCATGGTTTTGTGGTTCTTTGTAAGGATGAAGAGTGCTCAGCCCAAAGATGTGGAGGAAATGTCGAATTTTCAGATATGTAATTATCAACAAGATAATCACAAAACTGGGTGACTCTTTCATCGACTGGTTTAATTTCTGCCAAAGCTATCAAAAAAATCGCTACCATCTTTAGGATGTAAGAATGAAAGACCAAAAATATAAATAAGAAAATGCGTAATTTCGGTTGAGTCAACACCTTCTTTCTGGTATTCTGGAGCTAATCCCAGTGCTTAAACCTTTCTATATCATGCCTGACCCAAATGAAAACAACATCCATGAAGATCTGCTTCAGGAAATCCCATACGAATACCATTATGAATGGAAATTTCAAAGTCTGAAGTTATTACTTTAGGGGATACAGGACAATTAATTTTAAAACATTCTTCTATGATATATTTAAGCGAGATAATATGAAGATGACATTTTATCTTTAAGTAAACAAAAGACAAGAGGAATATAATGTCCATTTTTCAAGCCATGTATACTAAACAATTGAGTGAAAAAACGAGGACAGTATTCAAAAGTTCCATCAAAATATCAATTGGAAACAGTCGAAAGAAAACGAAGATTTGAAAAACATGTTAATATAACAATATGATTACCTTTGTCATTTTTAATTATAAAATTTTCATTTCTATTTGTAATAATAGAAGATGAATCGAGAGCTTTATGAAATTCAGATATATTTTTGGGAAGTTTAATTAAAGAATTTGTGGTTCTAGCATAATATAAATTTTGTCTCACCCTATTGATATCATTGATAGTAAACGTCTCTATATTTGTCTTCTTAAGTTCTTTACAGATGAGCTTTATTGGTTTTTCGCTGAGATCTTCCACGGCTGCTCTTTTTATTGAATTGCTTACGGCTTATCTATTGTAAACTTCGGCAGACAACTTCTCGTGATTATGATCTAATATTGATTCAATTATCGTATTTTAACATCCTTGTGTTTTCACAAAAATGCTTTGTAGGTTTTTTTAGTACATGTCCACCGTTTTACTGTATCTTTGGACAACATTTAAAAAGATTAAAGTAAAAGTACCTATTCATGGAATCGTTAAGAAGATATTATAATCGCAATTGGAATTACCCAGAGAATATAAACAAACAAAAAATTAAGGTAAAGGTACCTATATATTGAATTATAAAATGGAATGATAAATAGGGAAGAGATTAGAATCAGAATTGGAATTACTCAGAAAAGCTGGATATTAGATTGTCGGGTAACAACTTTCTTTTCTAAAAAGAAATGTGTATGTCGTACTGTGAAATATTTATGTGAAACAAATTTTATGTAGGTACACTGCAATAAGAATTAGGAAAATCAAAATAAATAGATACAACCTATTTAAATTATGATTTGGCAACATTCTGTCATTATACAGAGATTAAATAGACAAAATATCAGCCTAAATGATAAACAAAACGGAGGCAATTCGATTGTACCTGGGAGGCATTTCATGTATGAAAATATTTACCTGAAAAAGTGGGAGGCATTTCGATAACCCCGGCTAAAGCGTCGTTCAGGTTCAGACACAGTGCAAACACAGTTCAGACACAGATAAGCAATGTAAGTCACAAGCAGGGTTACCAGCGTGACAGACGGGGATACTTACCACTATACTACCGAGGAATGTAATTTCTAAGTTTTAAAATTGAATAATAAGAAAAAGTTGTCTTTTATTTTTATATGGGGGGATTAGAGGCTAAAGCATGCTAAGGCGTCGTTCAGGTTCAGACACAGTTCAAACACAGTTCAGACACAGATAAGCAATATAAGTCACAGTCACAGCAACTATTATTTAGTTGTGATGATATTTGTGATTTGTTGATGATAGGGCTTTTCATTCACAGTCATTTGTTTCGAGCTTCTGTCAAATGTCGTATAATCCGTGTATATTAATATTATACACAGACTATACAACATATGACAGAAGCTCGAAACAAGTGACAATCGATGAAAAGCCCTATTGAGACGCTGTGATAAGTTGATGTGATTTATCGCGATGTGATTGACCACAACAAGTTGAAGAGGGGAGTATTATGTACACTTTACACCCTTCAATAAAAGATAATGAGTTTTCATGCTAACAAATAGATCCTCTTACCTTCTTCATAACAAAAATATTTGGGTATGTTATACAGGGTATTTACAAAGTTATAACCAATTTTATATGAAAATCGTAAAGTTCAACTCACTGTATAAATAAAACTAAGAAAGAGGTATAACTACACTTATATTCCTTTGCATGTAAGGTGTTGGATATTATTTTTGGTGAATCGTTTAGCATCTTTGCAAATCAAGTGCTTAAAAAGTATTCAAAATAAATGAAATAATAACACAAAATATACCAAGTAATTTTTCATAGGTAATTAAAAATTTTACGTAATTTTTCTTTTATTTTACTTTAAGAAATTCGTAAGGTATTACTTAAGAGACAAAGAGAAACAAGTGAAAAATTTGAAACAGAGGGGTACGTCCGAATAAGGTGTTTTCACAATTTCAAATATTTTGAATGAAAATGAATACTAACCTTACAAAAGCTTTTACAATTAGATAAATAAAATGTATAAAATTAATTCAAAATAAGTCCACAAGTGATTAATTCGTTGTAGAATTTACTATGTAAGTTTAATGACTTCTACCAAATACTATGGACTATAGTCCATAGTATTTGCTTCTACTCTGGGCTAATTAGCAAAATTCATGGAAAAGTTATTTACTAGCAATTTTATTGCTGGAATCGAATTATAAGATCCTATATATTAATAATATAGGAGGTATGCAAAGTCCGCAGATAGTGTGCTACTTTTTTATAAACAAAATGGCGCCGACAAATCATATTTTTTTCAATTATTGCTCTATAACTCCGAAGATTTTAACTTTACAATAAAAACACCCAAATAAAAATTCACCGCAATTAAATTCTGCATAGAGATATGTTTTTCCCGATCTGCTCCGACGAAAATTTTCCTCGGAAAATGCGAGTTTTCCCAACAAAATCTTTAATTTTCAAATAAAGTTTTAGGTAAGTACTTATTAATCAATAATTAAATACCTTAGTGACATCAAAGCTTTCTTGGTATAGATTGTAATGTAATTCCAGAAGCCGGTGAAAATTAAACGAATATTTTAGCAACAATTCAATTATTAATTAACAATATACGATCGCAATAATAACCAAAATAATCATGATACATTGATCAAACTTATAAAGATTATAAAGATGAGATGCTTATTTAATATTTTATCGACAAAATATAAATTTTTAGTTTTCTTGCATAATTTTTAAGTTTTGAAAAAAAATTAGTTATAATACGCTGGTCTAACTAGTAAAGTACAAAGAAATGTTATTTACCAGCAATTTTATTGCTGGAATCGAATTATAAGATCCTATATATTAATAATATATTAACAAATTAATATACATAGTGGGCCAAATAATAGGAGCCACCCCGATATTTGGCAGTATTTATTAGTTTTTAAGAAAATAAAAAAACAGGTCAATTTTTGATCTAAGGGGGACACATTTTTACGATACAAACATCTGTCATTTGTCAACTCCCTCCCTTCCACTTCCCCCACCCCTTATTTTTAAATAGGGAATAGGGGTCGTGTGCTAGCTCATTTGAAAGGTTATTCAATTCTCTATTCAGTAATATCAACATCGACTTAAAAATGTATACAGGGTGTCCAAGAAAAATTATTTTGAATTAAATTAATTGACACAAAAAGAAGAATGTATGTAATTTATTTAACTCAGAACACATTCTACTGCTGACAGAAAGCAGAAAAAAATGTTTTTTGATAAATAGACACTGCTTTTTGCTTAATTTTAAAGTTCAAGCTTCCACCCATCTGCCTCTTGGTAGGTTGAAGGTTGAATATTGAATTTAAGCAACAAACAGTGTTTATTTATTAAATAAACATTGTTTTCTGTTTTTTATCAGCAGTAGAATGTATTCTGAGTTAAATAAATTACATACATTCTTCTTTTTGTGTCAATTAATATAATTTAAAATAATTTTTCTTGGATACCCTGTATAAATTTTTATGTCAATGTTGATATTACTGAATAGAGAATTGAATAACCTTTCAAATGAGCTAGCACACGACCCCTATTCCCTATTTAAAAATAAGGGGTGGGGGAAGTGGAAGGGAGGGAGTTGACAAATGACAGATGTTTTTACCGTAAAAATGTGTCCCCCTTAGATAAAAAATTGACCTGTTTTTTTATTTTCTTAAAATCCAATAAATACTGCCAAATATCGGGGTGGCTCCTTTTATTTGGCCCACTCTGTATATATATATATATATATATATATATATATATATATATATATTATAAGTATTAATAATATATTAACAATATAAGATCCTATATATTAACAATTCAATTGTTAATTAACAATTTACGATCGCAATATAACCAAAATAATCATGATACATTGATCAAACTTATAAAGATTATAAAGCTGAGATGCTCTTTTAATATTTTATCGACAAAATATAAATTTTTCGTTTTCTTGCATAATCTTTAAATTTTGGAAAAAAAAAAATAGATATTAATACGCTGGTCTAATTAGTAGAGTACAAATAAAGGTTATTTACCAGCAATTTTATTGCTGGAATCGAATTATAAGATCCTATATATTAATAATATAGGTATGCAAAGTCCGCAGATAGTGTGCTACTTTTTTTATAAACAAAATGGCGCCGACAAATCGTATTTTTTTCAACTATTGCTCTATAACTCCGAAGATTTTAACTTTACAACAAAAACACCCAAATAAAAATTCACCCCAATTTAATTTTACATAGAGGCATGTTTTTCCCGATTTGCTCCGATGAAAATTTTCCTCGGAAAATGTGGGTTTCCCAACAAAATCTCAAATTTTTAAATAAATTTTTTGGGCAAGTAATTCTTTATCCAATAATTAAATAACTTGGTTAAATAAAAGCTTTCTTGGTATAGATTATAACTGCAGAAGCCGGTGAAAATTGAACGAATACTTTAGCAACAATTCAATTGTTAATTAATAATTTACAGTCGCAATAACAACCAAAATAATCATGAGACATTGATCAAACTTAGAAAGATTATAAAGATGTGATGCCTATTTAATATTTTGTCGACAAAGTATAAATTTTTCATTTTTTTGCATAATCTTTAAATGTTTTAAAAAATAGTTATAAACAAATTAACATTTGTCAGAAGTTGTTTATTATATTATAATTTTAAAAAATACTTAAAATACGTATTTCAAAGGTCTTGAAAATGATTGCTATAAATTTTTTTCCAACAATTTGCAAAAAAGTTATGAAACAGCAAAGTAAACATACGATTACTCCGTTGTTTATAAATTGTTTTAATTGTTTCAAAGCTTAAAAGTGAGTTTATGGTACAAACTAATTACTCTAAAAAAATATCAAACATTAGTTCAATGGTTATATTTTAATCAAAGATTAAAAATGTTTTTTTTGTAATTTTTAGCGCGAAAGTAGGATTGATAGAGAGCCGGAGCTAAAATGTTCACTCGAAGCGACTGACACGCTTTAAACTCGCGCGAGTTGTGTATGTGGACGGGTTATAATACATAATTTTATTTATTAACTACTGTACGTCGCGCGGCGGTCGTCGCTTCGAGTGAAAATTTTAGCTACGGTACTGTATTAGTCTACTTTCGCGCGTGTAAATTACAAAAAAAAAAAAAAATTATAATCTTTAATTAAAATATAACCATTAAACTAATAATCGATATTTTTTTGTAAGTAATTAGCTTGTACTTTAAACTCACTTTTACGCTTTGAAAGAATAAAAAAAAATATAAACAACGTAGTCATCGTATGTTTACTTTGCTGTTTAATAACTTTTTTGCAAATGGTTGCAAAAAAGTTTTAAAGCAATCATTTTCAAGATCTTTGAAATACGCAATTTACCTATTTTTTAAAATTATCATATAATAAAAACTTTCTGAGAAACGTTAATTTGTTTATAACTATTTTTTTTAAACATTTAAAGATTATTTAAAAAAATTAAAAATTTATATTTTGTCGACAAAATATTAAATAGGCATCTTTATAAGATTTAATAAATAAATAAATCTTTATAAGATTTCAAAGTTTGATCAGTGTATCATAATTTGTTTGGTTATTATTGCGACCGTAAATTATTAATTAACAATTGAATTGTTGCTAAAATATTCGTTTAATTTTCACCGGCTTCTGGAACTATAATCTAAACCAAGAAAGCTTTTATGTCACCGAGTTATTTAATTATTGGTAGATAATTACTTATCTAAACCTCTAAAACTTTATTTGAAATTTAAAGATTTTGTTGGGAAAACCCCCATTTTCCGAGGAAAATTTTCGTCGGAGCAGATCGTGAAAAACATGTCTTTATGCAGAATTTAATTTCGGTGAATTTTTATTAGGGTGTTTTTGGTGTAAAGTTAAAATGTTTAGAGTTATGGAGAAAAAATTGAAAAAAACACGATTTGTCGGCGCCATTTTGTTTTTAAAAAAGTAGCACACTATCTGCGGACTTTGCATACCTATATTATTAATATAAATAATCATAAGCTTCGATTCCAGCAATAAAATTGCTGGTAAATAACTTTTCCCAAAAATGGCCTATTCTCCGATAATCAGCCCAGACTATTCGTTTTTCTCAACTAAACCATTTTATCACTTGTACCTCTTAGCATCTAATCCCCTGCTCAATTAATGTAATAGAAATTTATAGGTGTGAATCCCGCGTACCAAAAAAAGTTGATTAATAGCAAGCTGAAAATTTGTTAATAGCTTAACGGTGTCTAGTCGAACACACTTTGATGTACGGGAACACTGGAACAGGGGAAGTTTAAATTGTAGAACAGTTTAAAAATTTGGAACGTCAGATTACGAAAACGTCCCATGTATCTACCTATTTGGTCGGAGAGAACATCCAATTGATTTGTTACCCTTTCAATAAACTCTCATGCAAAAATCAGACTACTATTACTAACCAACATGATTGTTGTCATTTATGACATGTTCTTCGTGTTCCACTCATTAAAATGCAAAGTTGGTGATAAACACCAGTTTTATTTTTGCATGAGAATTTAATGCAATGGTCACGAATCAATTGTAATTAAGTTCTGTCCGACAAAATACATGGAACGTTTTCGTAGTCTGACGTTCCAAATTTTTAACCTGTTCTAAAAAACTTCCCCTGTTCCAGTGTTCCCATAGATCAAAGTTTGTCCGACTAGACGGGTCGCCCCCAAAATCGATAATGCCTAACTTCACGCGCAACTATGATATGAGAATCATAAAAAAAATATGCATTGAAATCCAGATCGCGTAATTTTTTGAGCATTATAAAGTGAATAGAAAGAGATAGGCATATTTTTTTTGTAATTCCATTTTCAATTTATCCTGCACTTCTCGTAGACTTATTTTCGTATTAAGGTGGAGTCGTTATATAGTCCAGGGTAATAAGGATTTTCTCAGGACACTTAAAGATCCAGGTAGCTGACTACTTTTTTAGTTATTGTAGACCTATAGGAAGAAAACCTACCTGTTTCCTGCCTAGAGTTCGCGATTTTTTCGATTTCTTGCACCCTATTCAAAAGCTAAACAGTTGACATAAAACTACAAACTTTAATTTTTTAGTACATTGAAAAACCTTTTGTTTGATTTTTGAAAGTTAAAAAGTTAATTTGTTGCTTCACAAATTGCAAAACAAATGAAAATCGATATTTGTTAATAACTTTTACTAAATTTAACTTAGAATTTTCAGGTTTCACCCAAAGTTGGTTATTTTGGTACTTAACAAACCCTCAAAATTTGAGACCCATCCATTAATTAGTTTAAAAGTTATTATATTTGTTTATCCCAGAGACATTTATAGTCTGTTCGCTAAACTCAGACGCAACTGGCTAGATATTTTAGTCGGTAATTTTTTTGTTTTTTGCCAATTTTGCAAAAATTGGCAAAAAATGGCATACTGACTATTTAGTAATTATTAACTATTTAGTAATTATTTTTTGCCAATTTTACTAAAATTGGCAAAATTACCGACTAAAATATCTAGCCAGTTTCGTCTGAGTTTAGCGAACAGACTATATTTGCCATAACATAAGACAGAAAATAATAAACATTGGGCAATTCTGAGTATGCCAAACGAAAGAAGAAGACTGATAGTATCAAAATGTATTAAAAAAAGATGAAAAAATTAATCAATATAATCAAAAATCCTAATGCCAAATTTTTAAAATTTTGTAGTTTATAAACATTTAGAATAACTTGACAAATATGGTCCGTAGGAACAATCTTTTTATATATTCGGAAAGCTAGTATTTTAACACGAATTTTCATATAAAAAAATTTAGCCCGGGTTCATTAGGGACAAAGTTAGCCATTTGTTTTTTTTAATTCACAGCTAATTTGTTTATATTAATTAAGGATTTTCATTGATGCCATTTTAAATAATATTATTTGTATTTTTTGTTAAAAAATTTGCACAAACATTGTATATTCACAGCACACTCTATGATTTTTCAAAAATACCGAAAAATACCGAATTCAAAAATACGAATCCACCGAGTTAAAATACCGAAAAAGCAATTTCAAACTAATACAATTTTTTGTATCTCCGGATCAACTCAATGGATTTTCATCTTTCTTTTTTAATTTGTATGTAATTTCTACGTACATTACAAATATGCAATTTGTTTATAAATTTATTTATTAATAATCAGTCTAATTTGTTTAAACAATTCTTGAAAAAATATTTTTTTACAAAAATCTTTTTTTTAATCATAGTATCATTAATGATCATACAAAACGTTAAAGTTCACTTTAATAAATAAATTATTTATATTAGATAAATATTTATTGAAGATAATTTATTTATTAAAGTATAACTTAACTTTTTCTATGATTAATAATGATAGTCTGATTAAAAACATGGATTTTTGGGGAAAAATTATTTATTCAAAAATTGTTTAAACAAATTAGATTATTTATTAACTAATAAATGTCAAATTGCAAATAGACAAATTACATATTTGTAATGTACAGAAAAATTACATACAAATTAAAAAAAGAAAGATGAAAATATATTCAGTAGATCCCGAGATATAGATAATGATAGTAGTTTTAAGTTGCCTTTTTTAGTTTTTGAACTCGTGCATTTGTCGGCTCCCAGCTCCCCCTTCACTTACCACGACTAGTCATCAACTGAACACATTTTTAAAAATTCGTGTAGAATACCAACTTTTCGAATATGTAAAATGGTTTTTTCTACGGACAATATTTTTAAAGTTGTTCTAAATGTTTATAAACTATAAAATTTCAAAAATTTGGCATTACTATTTTTGACTATATTAGATAATTTTTTTATTTTTTTAAGTACATTTTGATAGTATCACTTTTCTACTTTCATTTGACATACGCAGAATTGCCTTATCTTCATTATTTTCTGTCTTATGTTATTGCAAAATAAAGGTCTCTGGGATAAACAAGTAGAATAATTTTTAAACTAATTAATGGATCGGTCTCAAATTTTAAGAGTTTGTTAAGTACTCCAATACACAACTTTGGGTGAAACCCTAAAGTTCTAAAGTAGTTTTAGTAAAAGTTATTAACAAATAACGATTTTCACTTATTTTGCAGTTTGCGTAGCAGCAAATTAACTTTTTAACTTTCAAAAATCGGCATTTTGAAGGTTTTTTAATGTTCTAAAAAAATTAAATTTTGTAGTTTTATGTCAACTGTTTAGCTTTTTAGTCCATTCTTTCACGGTTTTTGCTCTAAATTTTAAAGAACCGCTTGGATTGACATGAAATTTGACATACGTATAGCTTACATGTCAAAGAAAAAAAGTGATATTGTGCCGATGTGTGCTTTTGCCCTGGGGGTAACTTTCACCCCCTCTTGGGGGTGAAAGAATATATGTCCAAAATAAGTCCGGAAATGGGTAAACTGACTAATTTTAAGTAACTTTTGTTCTATAGAGCTTTTTCGCCAAGTCAACGCTTTTCGAGTTATTTGCAAGTGAATATGTTCATTTTTCAACAAAATAACCACATTTTTAGACGGTTTTTCGCAAATAACTCAAAAAGTAAGTATTTTGTCGAAAAAAACGTTCTTAGCAAAAATATAGCCTATAAAAAAGTAAAAAAAAAATGCTGTACGCGTTAGGTCTCTGGATCTCGTAGAACCAGAGTTATAGCTAGACTTAGGCAAATATGCAAATAAAAAGGTATGAAATATGCGAATAAATATGCAGTATTTTACCCAAAAATATGCACGTTTATATAGAAAATATGCATGTAATTAAAAAAAATATTTACAGTATTTTTTTACAAACATACTTACAATATCTCCACATGGTGTATTAATTAACATGTATATATTTTACTGACTAAGCTAATTATTAAATATTTCAGTATTTAAGTATTTTAAATAATTGATATTATTTCGAAGTGTGGTAACAATAAATCATTACCAAATACTGTTCAAAATTTTCTAACAAATACTTATGGCTTCTATCTGATTACATAGAAAAGCTTCTTTCGAGATTAACTGATGTAATTGGGGCATTGTTCAAATTTACGATAATAGTTGGTTCTAAATTAAGTGCTTCGAAAAATATCCCCGCTAGTACTTGAACCATTTGAGAAAGAATCTGGTAATAACCACTGTTTTTTTCCATGGTTGCTTTAAATTTTTGAAAAATTTCCTATCCAATATGTTTTACTTTTAACGTTTTAAAACAATGATTCAAATTCTTTTATGTAGTTAAAATGTACTGTCTAACAATGATAATTATTTGGAGGATTCTAATTGAGTAATAGTCTTCTGAACAAAACAATAGTTTGATTTTATGAATGACACCACGACACTGAACTGTTTATTTGCGGCATTTTCAAAGCACAATAATTATTCACAATTACGAAGACACGTGTTCACGGCTTATTTTACAACAAAAGCGAAATGAGCCGTCAGAATAAAAATTTTTACCTAGAGATATAAACTGGCTGATTTTGGAACCTTTGTAACCAAAACGTGACAAAACTGTGTACATATAATAAGCCGCTCTTTTATTAGTTACTACATTCAGGTACCCAAAATTTGAATATGTACCAAGAGATTATAAAACAAAATTAAATATTGAGATTTCCAAGCTACTTGTTACAGTAATATAAAAATATATGTACAGTTAAAACCAAAATTTAAAATTATATGCACTTTATGCACACATATAAAAATATGCAAAATTGGAAATTTTTGCATTTTTTATGCATTATATGCAAAATATGCAATTTGCATATTTGCCTAAGTCTAGTTATAGCCAATGAAAAATAGATTCATATTCACCAAATTTCAAATAGAATATTTCGACGTGAAATATCCAAAAAATTAAGCACTTTTTGGGGAAAATCCATTATAACTTTTTTAAAGTGTTTAAAAAAAGCTGTATTTCTGTTTTTAGAAAAAGTTTCTAGCATTAAATTTAAGCAAGTTACGCTCAAAATAAAGGTGGTTCCTTTTGTTTTTGCAAAAAAAAATCGGGAAGACCACCCCCTAATTAGCAACTTAAATGAAATGAATCGTTACCGCTCCACAAATTATTAACTTATGTTGTGTTTATATGATCTGTAAGTTTCATCGATTCAAAGTGCTTATTTTTGAAAAAAATTGGTTTCAAAGTAAAATTTTTAAAAATTTAAATTTTGAAAAATATGCTTTTTTTTTCAAAATAACTTAAAAATTGTTAGAGATACCAAAAATCTCGAAAAACAAAAAAGTCGACTTTCTTTTCTGAATATCATGTATTTTTTTGTTTTTCTGTTAGACAAAAATTGATTAAGATTTGGTGTTTCTAAATTTGCATACATTCGTGATCAGTGACTCCTTCAACCCCTTTTAACTACAGCCCTTTCAATAATAAGGACTTTGAACCGATGAAACTTACAGATCATATAAACAATATATACACGAGTCAAGAAACTGGTGAAGTCGCAACGATTAAGTTCATTTAAGATACTAATTAGGGGGTGGTTTTCTCAATTTTTTTACCAAAACCAAAAGGGAATAACTTTATTTCGAGCGTAACTTGTTTAATTTTAATGCTAGAATTTTTTTTATAAAACAAAAATGAAGCTTTTTTTAAACACTTTAAATAAGTTGTAATGAGTTTTCCCCGAAATGTGCTTTATTTTTGGTTATTTCACGTTAAAGTATTCCATTTGGAATTTGACGAATATGAACCTGTTTTTCATTAGCTATAACTCTACTTCTACTAGGTGTAGAGACGTGGTATATACACCATTTTTCAAATTTTTTACAGGCTATATTTTTGCTAAGAATGTTTTTTCGACAAAATACTTACTATTTGAGTTATTTGCGAAAAACCGTCTAAAAGCTTGGTTATTTTATATTCACTGCCAAATAACTCGAAAAGTTGACTTAGTGAAAAAACTCTATAGAACAAAAGTTACTTAAAATTAGCCATTTTATCCGTTTCCTGACTTTCTTTGGACGAATATTTTTTCACCCCCAAGAGGGGTTAAAAACCACCCCCAGGGCAAAATCACATATCGGCACAATATCACTTTTTTTCTTTGACTTGTTAGCTATGTGTATGCCAAATTTCATGTCAATCCAAGCGGTTCTTTAAAATTTAGAGGTTTTGCAATATTTTACCGTTAAAGAACGGACTATTTGAATGGGATGCAAAAAATCGAAAAATCGCCATTTTTGCACTAAATTGTTAATAATTAAAAACGAGCGCGAACTTTAGGCAGGAAACAGGTAGGTTTTGTTCCTATAGGTCTACAATAATAACTAAAAAAGTAGTCAGCTACCTGGATCTTTGAGTGTCCCGAACATAGTCTATTTCCAGCTTATTACCCTGGTCTAATATGTTTTGGACGGACGGCGCCCGACTACACACCGTTAAGCTATTATCAGCTTTCTTTTGGTACGCGGGATCCAGGTCTAGTACCTAGGTACACAGTTGTGCACCTTCATTCACAAAAATTGAAACTAATAGATGATGATAATATTCATTATATTACTTACATAACTAAATGAAATAAATAATTTTCTAGATAATTCAATACAGGGCATAGGCGTAACCAGGATGATCCTAAGGGGGGGGGGGTTACAACTACTGGAAGGTCTCTGAGGGCTATGGTGTTAAGCGTATAGAGCTCAAAGTGCATCCCAATGGGGGGGGGGTTATAAGCCCCAAAACACCCCCTGGTTACGCCTATGTTACAGGGCCCCCGCAAGGCTGAGCGGCGCCCGCGTGCGGCATATATTTTAGCGCCCTTTAAATTTACTATATCCACTTATGAAATAAATCTATATTTTTTTTATTTTTTACTCAAATTTTGTTGTAACTGATTTGCCGATGATAACCGATACCTTAAATCTCAATAGGGCTTTTCATCGATTGTCATTTGTTTCGAGCTTCTGTCATATGTTGTATAATCTATGTATAATATACTACATTCGCTCTCGCGAGATTTTTTTTGACACATTCGGAATAGGAAACATACAACATAAAAATTCCTACCTCACACTATTAACTGCTAAAATCAACTCAAATCAACTTAATCTTTCATTAAAAAAGAAGAATTATTAGAAATAGTGGCAGTCAGTGTCTACTAACCTCATAAAATTTTGTGAAGTTTATTTCTACAAAATATTTTTATTTTGTACAATAAATAATTTTCTCATTTGTTATCAATACATTATAATGGTATAAATAAATAAATATTGATTTGCGTAAGGTTAATGTTATTTTATGGCTGTTTACTATTAATAATACTGGATATGAGCAGGTGCCTTGGTTGTGTAGTAATTTCAAATCTCACTTCTGACAACTGAATTTCCCAAAAAAGAAATTACTAACGTCAGTGTCAAAGTGAATCACGATAGAGCGAATTCAGTATATTAATATATACGGATTATACGACATGTGACAGAAGCTCGAAACAAATGACTGTGAATGAAAAGCCCTATTGAGTTAAATGGGTGTTTTTCTAGATTTGACTGCAGCAAATTCTTTTATAATATCTTCAAAGTCAATTTTATTGACGAGCTCTTGCTATATAGCATATATGCTATATATAGCATATATGCTATATATATAGCATATAGGGGAAAGGCGGGCAAAACGGGGTAGCTGCCTAAAACGGGGTACCCCCTTTTTTTTTCAATATCACTTGCTCCATCTGTACGACGTTAATGAAATTATATTATAGACGCCTGTTTACGCCTTCTGTCATAAAGCAGATATAATTAACTGTTAGTCGATTGTTGTGAAGAGTATGTGCGTTTTTAGTTAACCAAGTTATAATATCACCCGAAAAATAATCCATCGTTAGTATTACTAAAACAATTTATTATTTAATATCATTATGTACTTCCAACTAACAGTGAATGTGTTATAGAGTATTCGTTTGTCATTATGTTAAAAAATACAAACTTGTAATAATTTAGACAGGTCATAATCTCAAAATCTGCTCTTTGGGCAAAATGGGGGTACCAATAGTTAGGGTAAAATGGGGTAACCTTTTTACCATACCTAGTGGTAGTCTTTACCTTTTTACCATACCAAGTAAGACAGCCGATGATCAAACCAAATCACAGACGAGTAAGAAATCGCAATTGAATAAAACTAAAACAGTAGAGTCAGATTCAAAAGGCGAAGATAGTGACACTGACTGGTACTGCGGAAACTTTTATTCAAGTTCCCCAGAAGGATGGATAAGCTGATCCAGTTGCCTTAAATAGGCTAAAAATTCATGTGCAGGCAGGTGTAGAAGATGAGGATGATGAAGTAGTACTTGCATGCGAATTTTGTCAATATAGGCTTTTCTTGGTTTCAATTTGGTACCCCATTTTACCCTATACGACGGGTATAATGGGGCAATTTACATTAGTTTCTCTTTTTTCATATAATAAAAAGAACTTTGACTTTTTTTAATTTAAATTATATTAATAAATAGTTACTACTATAACAATGATATTTGTCTTATTTTAAGACCTTAAAAAATACAGACTTTTTTTAAATTCCAATTTAAACCTTAAGTACCCCATTTTGCCCGCCTTTCCCCTATGCTATATATAGCATATATGCTATATATTGCCAAACCACATAATCTTTCCTCTGCCATAGTAGACCTCAAATAATATTTGATTAAATTTAATTTTGGAAATCATTTCTCACAGAAGCAACAGACACAGTTAAAGTGAAAGGGGTTCTTGATGAAATAGTGATATTTGGTAAAGATGAAGTTAGATATTTTCACATATATCTATTGAAGATTTTTAAGAGGATTTGATGAGTCAGGTAATGAAAATAATTTTAAACCTTTTTAAGTACAAATCATTGCCATCCTTCCAAATTTTTAAAATAAGAAAAGGACCACGCAACACTCCTTATGGAAAAGTGGCCCCGGTCAAATTTGATGAAAGTTTGGTCAATGATACTTCTTGATGTGTAGATTAAAAAAGGCCATGGCACCTGTGTCTGAATAACTACTATTCTCGAGTTACAGCCTTCTGAAGTTATTGGATTCGAGTGCTAGGTTTACGTTAAGTGCACTAATTTACGGTCAAGTGAACGAAAATATTTATTATTAGAAGAAGAGAAACTCATGTTCTTCATGCATACTTGCATGTTGTATATGAATTCGTGGTCAAAAATAGTTGTATCGTATTTTAGCCTTCAGAAAACCTCCGAAAAGTCCTCAGAAAACTAAAGAAGTGCGGTATAAAATATGCTGCTAGATCGACATAAGCATTATCATGTTTTCATGAATGCTTCTCAGTTATGGAATACCAGCAAAACTGCAGTTCCGCCTTATCTTTAGAAAACTACTGAACAGTGGCGGATCTAGGGGTGATGGGGGTAATTCCACTCGTAACATGTTCCAGAATAATTAAAGAAAAAATTGTTGAAACATAAAAAAATACATTAGCTGACATGAAACCTGTCCCGCATATTAGATATAAGACAGGTAGAGAACATGGATTTTATTTCAATACAAAAAAAACAAAGTACCTGGTATAGTAGTATGTAAATGCTAAATATTAATTACAATTGTCTATGGAAAAATCGGGTTTAAATCATCTTCGACTATTAATACGTTAACATTTTGCTGATTTCGGTCAGATGCATCATACGTCGTGTTAACTAACGACCTATCAGGATACTTATAATTGGGTTGATGTCTTGCAAAGCCTAAAAACAATAACACACTGGTGATATGAGCACAAGTACCTACAGTTCTCGCATTAGATTTCGGTTCTTCTGTAGGCTCATCTTCATCATTATCTTCATCAACCGTATAGGAAATGAATACTTGGTGTTTTGTAGCTTGCCGAAACCTAGAAAATATTCGAACTCTTATGAATCCCGATTCATTCATATTCTCATCAATTTGAAACTCTTCGTCATTTTCTCTTATTCTTTTATCTTGTATGTAAGATGGTGCCAGTTTAATTTGATATATCCCAATCGTAAGGTCTTTTAGGTAGTCTAAGTCGAAAACAGGAAAGTTAGCAAAATCATGATTATTTTTATAGTGCACCAGCAATACAGTAAAAATCATTTAGTTTTTTTGCATGGTGCATGTTTATAGGATTGGCAAAAAATTTAAAGATAGAGCGTAAATATCCATTTCTTCCTTCTACAATCCATCGATTTTTCGTAATAATGCGCGAGTTATTAACATCTTCAGTTGAAAGTTGCTTTTGTCCAGGAGGGGGGGGGGGGGCTGGCTTTTCGGGTGCTTTGAATTATATATGGTTATTCAAAGTATACAAAATATAATGTGCAACATTTTCACGTTTGCCCCCCCCCTAAAAATTTTTTTATATGGGCGCCCGTGCCTACGTCTTTTCATCACACTATCCGCTCTTTGGATATATGGTTTTGATGGCTCCATCTCGTTCATTTTCGTTAAATAAAGTTTTTTCATTAATTCTGGAACATTTTACAGGTGGAATTACCCCTATCCCCCTAGATCCGCCACTGTTCAGTAGTTTTCTAAAGATAAGGGGGAACTGCAGTTTTGCTGGTATTCCATAACTGAGAAGCATTCATGAAAACATGATAATGCTTATATCGATCTAGCAGCACATTTTATACCGAACTTCTTTAGTTTTCTGAGGACTTTTTGGAGGTTTTGTGAAGACTAAAATACGATCCAACTATTTTTGACCACGAATTCATATACAACACGCAAGTATGTATGAAAAACATGAGTTTCTCTTCTTCTAATAATAAATATTTTCGTTCACTTGACCGTAAATTAGTGCACTTAACGTAAACCGAGCACTCGAATCCAATAACTTCAGAAGGCTGTAACTCGAGAATAGTAGTTATTCAGACCCAGGTGCCATGGACTTTTTTAATCTACACATCAAGAAGTATCATTGACCAAACTTTCATCAAATTTGACCGGGACCACTTTTCCATAAGGAGTGTTGCGTAGTCCTTTCCTTCGTTCATCATAATTTTTTTTTTAATATTGTTTGTTTATCAGATAAATTTGTTAAATTAGAAAAAATTAGCACTTACCAGCATAAGTAGTATCCATCTTCAACAATTAATTCGTATACATTAAGTAATACTTATTCCTTATAGTTTATTTATAGTATTTATACTTATAGTAATACTTATTATATAAAAGAAAGTATTCCACCTGTTGTCAATCTGGTGGTACGGAGGCGATATTTATTGTCGTTTTCTTCGCTGCTTCGATTGATAACTTAGTTTGTTTTCCGGTAGATGGCCCTAGTTCATCCGTGACATTTCTTTCTTTGCAATTCGGGAAGGCCCTAAGCTATGGTAAATGGTTAAAGCGGAGAGAAGAGGATATGGGTTTACTGATGAGGGGAAAAAGATCTCCGAAACCGGTATAGACTCTTCCTGCACTCTCCGCTTTAACCAGAGTATTATGCAGCTGCTGCATTTTCGTTTTGCAAAGAAATTGAGAATGTTTATACATTTTTAATACTTAATTTTCGTGTGATTGAAATGATGTACGGAATTTAACTGATTTATTCTTTTTTAGACTTTTTTTACTTTTAGTACTTTTGGGCTCTATTACTCAACGGCGAGATGTGTTAGACATAACCAAATATTAGAGTACCATGTTTTGAAGTATTGTTTACATTATTCAAATAACAATTCTTTGAAATTTGAACAAGACTTTTGTCCACCTATCTTATACGTTTATACTGATCGAAACACTGTGGATCAGTTAGCTTTTGTTGAAAATCAAGGCAGTTTTTAACAATATCGACGTCACTTAATGTAAAAATATCAATAAAAAAAACCAAAAAATTATCATAACCAGACATTATATCAAATCTACTATTTAACGAACTTAGAACTTGATCAATACGCATTATTGTAATACTGTCTACTTTATGTGTTAAAGGTATCTGCTATGTCTAAGATTCTCACAAATTTTAATTATATAAAATTTGAATGGCTCTATAGCTTCTAATCTACTCGACCATTTTGTATTACTTAGGGGTTTTATAATAGATATCCCTTCTATTGTGGAGGAAGAGAAAAATACGTAAAGTTCTTGTACAATATTAAAAAAGTTTACTTTTATCGTTTGACTATTTTAATTTGACTAATTTTTTACTAAAATCCGTGGAACAAAAAAGCTCCAGGGTTATCCTACTCTTATCATACAAATATATTGGCACACTACAAAATTAAATAGTCCTTGCCCTGTAGTGTCAGATATTAGGTGAAATGATTCAATAAAATTGTGTTTTTACTAGGAAAGCTTTGGGGTAGTTCTGATTTCTTCCATTATATATGGATTTTGGGCTGCTGAATCCGAATATGAGGTTTGCGGACAAAATTTCTTGCCGGAACATTGAAAAAATCGCGAAAAAAGCGAAAAATTTCAGCTTTTTTCCGCTTTTTTGCTCAAATCTCGAAAACTATTAACTTTTAGTAAATGGTCTGTTAACAGAAATTAAAGTACTTAAAATTATCTACAAATATCACTATTTATTTTTTTCTCAGACGAACCGTTTGGTCTAAAGGGCAAGTTGAAAATTGCCAATTTTTAACGGTCTCGGCAAAACCCAATTTTTACATTCCAAAACTTTAGTTTTTATACCCCAGGCTGTGGGTGAAAAAACGTGATATAATTCAGGAATTTTTGAAACCTATCAGGTGTTGTAAAGGACGATGCCAGGAATAACTTCTACTAAAATGTAACCAAAAATATTGTGCGCTTTTTTTTATTGCGATTTTCATTTGTTAAATTTGCAATTTTTAATGATTTTTAATTTTGCAGCTTAGGATATTGATTTTAGAAAAAAACTTTTTAATAGAAAAATGTAGTAAATTAAAAAACCTACAATTTGAGGTATGGTAAGTTTAATTTCGTTAATTGGTTATTGCAAAACAGCCTGCGAAGGTCCAAAATGGCCGTTTTTTACAATTGCATTATTTATTGTACAAATATTTTTTTTTTATTTTTTAAAGCTTTAAAATGAAGATCTTTCAATTCCAAACATAAAAAAAATTGTAAAGTCAGATTAACGAATTTGTTGCTTAGATATTATAAATTGTTCATCCCAAGAGGTCAAATGTCGAAGGCTACAACTTTTTGAAAAAAAATCGTAGAGAGTTACTGAAACATCCAATCTCCTTCTAAAGAGTTATATTTTCATATTCCGTTGTAAATAAATGCGTAAAACATTTTTAAACCTCTAATTTTTGGTTTGAAAATAAGGGGGCAAATTTCGTTATAAACATTTAGAGCTGAAGCGGCCCTGTACATCCTATGAGTTTCTAACTTACAGATTATTGTTGCTAAAGATGAAACGAAGATTTATAAAAAAATAAAAAATTTCTACGACCAACTGAAGCCGAGATAATTTTTGGGTTTGAAAATAAGGGGGCAAATTTCGTTATAAACATTTAGAGCTGAAGCGGCCCTGTACATCCAATGAGTTTCTAACTTACAGATTATTGTTGCTGAAGACGAAACGAAGATTTATAAAAAAAATAAAAATTTTCTACAACCAACTGAAGCCGAGATAATTGTTTTTTTTTTTCTTAAATCGTAGTGCCTTTATTTATAACAATTAAGAAATTATTTTAAAGTCATTGACTAAAGAAAGACTTATATTATCTTAAAATAAAAATTATTATAAAATATAATTACATTTAATTATTAAAAATTATTTTTAAAATCGGTGCTTTTGCAAGCGGCCGAATTTTGCAAATCGCCCGGCTCGCTTCAAATCCGCGCGCACGGAAAATTTTTACGTAACTTGTATTAAATTTTGACAGAAAACAATTTAATAATATTACTATTATAATATACAGTCTATTTACCACTGTACTTGTTTTTCTCGATAAACTTTTATATGTGAAATTTCATTTCTGAAGAAATAATATTACAAAAATGATACATATATTTATATGAAATATATAACTATATTTTTAATTTTCTCATTGTTATATAAATATAATAATAATAATGTTACTTCTTACTATAATATACAATATAAAACTTTTTCTTGTTGTAGTGACTATTCGTTTTGGATTTCACATAATATAAGTTTATCAAGAAAAACAAATACAGTGGTAAATATACTGTATATTATAATGGTAATATTATTAAATTGTTTTCTGTCAAAATGTAATACAAGTTACGTAAAAATATTCCGAGCGCGCGCATTTGAAGCGAGCCGGGCGATTTGCAAAATTCGGCCGCTTGCAAAAGCACAGATTTTAAAAATAATTTTTAATAATTAAATGTAATTATATTTTATAATAATTTTTATTTTAAGATAATATAAGTCTTTCTTTGGTCAATGACTTTAAAATAATTTCTTAATTGTTATAAATAAAGGCACTACGATTTAAGAAAAAAAAAAAACAATTATCTCGGCTTCAGTTGGTTGTAAAAAATTTTTATTTTTTTATAAATTTTCGTTTCGTCTTCAGCAACAATAATCTGTAAGTTAGAAACTCATTGGATGTACAGGGCCGCTTCAGCTCTAAATGTTTATAACGAAATTTGCCCCCTTATTTTAAAACCCAAAAAATATCGGCTTCAGTCAAGGGCGGTCATATATCTTAATTCAGGGGGGGCCATTTTGTACAATTAGATATTAGCTCTCAATTTCAATACAGACACAAAACGCAGAATGGGATGTTTTATATATTGAAAAGAGAAAATAACAATAACTCGAATGAAATGAAATTATAAACAAAAAACTAATACTCTACATGACGAACTCTATGTTTCGGCTCACTCCACTTTTAGCGAAACGTTCTATTATATTGTCTTCGTTAATAACAATGTCCTTGTGGACATGCATTAGTGCAAGGCCAGTTAACCGTTCTTCACCCATATTGGCCCTCAGCCAACTCTTAAGTCTTCTCAGTCCTGAAAAACTCCTCTCTGCAGATGCAACACTTACTGGAAGAGTACACAATATTTTTAAAATTTTATTAATGATTGGATACATCATTTCATCACATTGTATGAGAGCATTTAGATCATCGCTCGGAATTTCCGATTCTTTGCTGTGTTTCCATCTCATTTTCCATAAATGTAGCTCTGCAATAAAAGTTGACTTCAGCACGTCTCTAACTGTCTCAAACAAACTTCCATATTTTGCAATCAAAATTTCTACGGCGAATTGGATGTCATCTTCATTTGAATGAATTAATATAGCAGGAACACATATTTGCAGATTAAATACATCCATGGTTTCTTGCTGGAAACGACACTCAATGTCGGAAATGATACTTTCAAGTAAAGGAATATATATCGTTATTCGAAGGTATTCTGTGGAGGAATGAATATCTGGATTAGGTCGATTTTTCATGAATTTATTCACACGTGGAATACATAAATCTATATTCAAATTTTCTAGACATGGCATTATTTCTTTAAGCAAAGCATTGAAATTTGTTTCTGCATTGTTGCGTTTGTCTTTCAAAACAAGCAGCGTATTTAGAACAGCATTCTGTGTAGAGATTATAGCCAAATTTTTTGTTTGCAATAATTTGCTCAGAGGTAACGTTATTGCGAGTACTTCATTTAGACAAAACAAAGTGATAATAAAGCTGCAATTTGATGAGATCGCAAGTATATGCGTCCTAGCTTTACTGGAAGATTCTCTTTCGTTCCATTCGGAAATCAAATTCAAAGCTTGCAAAATTTTTTCAATCGATGCTTTAAACTGCAGAACGGAGTCGTGCCGTTCTACCCATCGCGTTTCACACAATCCAGAGAGCTGATCACCCAATGTTTATTTGAGGACATAATTGCGTTTAGAAGAGGCTTTGAAAAAAGATATTATTTCCTTCATTACCCCTACAGCATTTCTCACACATTGAACGTTTGATGATTTCGACAAACTCAAATTTAAAGCATGATTGAAACATGGACATCGTACAGCTATATTCATTTCTTTTTGAATTTCTTGGACGGCTCCTTGTTGTTTTGATGTCATTACGCTGCATCCGTCTGTACAAATTCCTACACAATTTTCCAATGGTAAACGAAATTTTTGA
Source organism: Diabrotica virgifera virgifera (assembly GCF_917563875.1). Classification (NCBI taxonomy): domain Eukaryota; kingdom Metazoa; phylum Arthropoda; class Insecta; order Coleoptera; family Chrysomelidae; genus Diabrotica; species Diabrotica virgifera. The sequence goes on along the minus strand of NC_065449.1, from coordinate 170,798,978 downwards.
ACTTGTTTTATCACTGATTTTCCTAAAATAGTACCATTCAAAACCGGTTCCAACGTATCGGGACTGAGCTCATAGTTCTCAGAATGACAATTTATGAATGACACAAAATCCTCCCGTACGTTGTTACCTTCTAAGTATCTAATAACAATCGACATTTGGGAAACATGTGCTATGTCAGTAGTTTTGTCAAACATAATGCTGTAATATTTAGCATCACTAATTTTTTTCACGATAACAGACAAAATTTCGTCTTTACAACATTCAATCGACTCATTTTGCGTTCTTTTGCTAATATATGTGGCACGTGACGACGTGTTTCTTAAATGCCCTTCTAAAGTTTTGTCTCCTGCTTCGATTCTGAATCGAAGAAGCTCTCGGAAGTTTCCCTCATTATTTGTCACATTGCTTTCTTCTAACAATGGCCCGTCATCTCTATGGCCACGGAAAGGTATACATTGTTTGGCTAAAAAATTATAGATCGAATGATTGGTTTGAGCCGATTTCGATTATCCTCTATCTGCCTGGCTCGAGCACTATCTATCAAATTTCTTATATCTAAAGATCGGTTTTCGTAACATTTTATAAAATTATCGCTCGATAAAACCGCTTCAATGTGATATCGATTTGTATTATGTTTATCTAGCACACCATCCATTCCAAATAATTTTGCAAATTTTGTAACTGGTGTGGTAACCAAACTTTGCAAACTTGTTGCTTTATTTTTACCACCTGAATTTGCGAAGATAGCACAGTGCTTACAAAAAAGTCCTTTCTTCAAGTCCGAAAACGCAATCCAGTTATATTTTTGGAGATGATCGTATCTCAAGTACCGCTTAACTAACTTGTTATTTTTGTTATGTTCAGAAAATGGAAATGAGTAGTTTTTTTCCGGAACCCACGTATTTTTCAAATAATTATATTTTTGAAAGTCTCCCAAACCACTCAAACCATCAACAACTCGACCAATGTCGTAGTTACTAACTTCATTGGACTTTTCTACAGCGACTTGCTTTAGAGTATTTTCATTATTAACTGATGTTTGTAATGTTGATACTGTTGTAAGTCGTTCTGGCACTACGAGATTCTGTTGAGAAGACGATGAGGAAGATGACCGGGATGACCCATTATCACCCACATCTTTAATTACTTTCTTCGGAACAACAGAAAAATACAAATTCAACGTATTCGTATTGTTTGCCCTCTTCATTTTCTGAAAAAAAAAGAACATTTGTGATTCCGGCCAAACGAGAGATGGATATGCCCAGGTTTTTTAATTTGAGCCTAATAATAATTTGCAGTCACTTTTCGTTCAAATCGGAATCTATTAATTTTGTATTTCGAAATAGCATCCTATATAGCGAACATCTGCGCTGGACGAGAGAAAACTGCAGAGTATTATTTACTCATTGCTGATGTATTCGTTCCGTTAGCAAACAGAAAATTATTCCTAACCTATCTATGGATTTTTACTCACCTGTCAACCTGGAATAAAATGATGATTACAATCCGGCAATATACAATAGTGCACTGCACCTATGTCACCTCTATAACTACGATACGATAGTGTATATCGGGTAGACGATAGATACTTCAGAACGTTCAAATTTCTACACAATACACAACGATATAACTTCCATAAAAAAATATGTACATAGTAGGCATTCTTATGTTTCTGTTTCTACACTGGACGTCGCCGGTGTCGGGATTCGCGCGGGAGGCGATGCACTTGCATTGGCGTAACCAGAGTTGAAGAGACAGGCATTATGATTAATTATCATTATTACAGATTGCAGTATCTAGGTATTTCAAAATCCGTATGTGAATCCATTCAAAATAATTAATTTACAGAGTAAATAATTTAAAATATATTAACATAACATTATCCTGTGTTACTAGACAAGTTTATTTAAGGTGCATTGTCACCTTTGGGGGGGGGCATGGCCCCCCCTTGGCTTCAGTTGGTCGTAGAAATTTTTTATTTTTTTATAAATCTTCGTTTCATCTCTAGCAACAATAATTTGTAAGTTAGAAACTCATAGGATGTACAGGGCCGCTTCAGCTCTAAATGTTTATAACGAAATTTGCCCCCTTATTTTCAAACCCAAAAATTAGAGGTTTAAAAATGTTTTACGCATTTATTTACATCAGAATATGAAAATATAACTCTTTAGAAGGAGATTGGATGTTTCACCAACTCTCTACGATTTTTTTTTTCAAAAAGTTATAGCCTTCGACATTTGACCTCTTGGGATAAAAAAATTTATAATATCTAAGCAACAAATTCGTTAATCTGGCTTTAAAATTTTTTTTTATGTTTGGAATTGAAAGATCTTCATTTTAAAGCTTTAAAAAATAAAAAAAGTTATTTGTACAATAAATAATGCAATTGTAAAAAACGGCCATTTTGGACCTTTCGCAGGCGGTATTGCAATAACCAATTAACGAAATTAAACTTACCATACCTCAAATTGTAGGTTTTTTAATTTACTAGAACTTTCTATTAAAAAGTTTTTTGCTAAAATCAATATCCTAAGCTGCAAAATTAAAAATCGTTAAAAATTGCAAATTTAACAAATGAAAATCGCAATAAAAAAAAAGGCGCACAATATTTTTGGTTACATTTTAGTAGAAGTTATTCCTGGCATCGTCCTTTACAACACCTGATAGGTTTCAAAAATTCCTGAATTATATCCTGAAATCGACCTATTTTTCACCCACAGCCTGGGGTATTATTAGAACTCAGTCATTTGACAAATTTCTCCTAGTTTTATGTACAAATAATAAATGTTAGTTCATAGGTATGGTATGTCTCTTGTGACAGCTTCCATGAGTCCATTCCGTCCTAAGAGGCCGGGAATGTCTCTGCTTTTCCCTTAGAGCCACAGAAGATCAGGCACATATGGAGTCACAGTTTCAGTTGGTGTGAACATTTCCTTCGGATCTGTTATCTTGATTTCTGATACACCTTGAGGTTTTGTCCTTTTAAAATGAATTAGTTGAACAGCTCCCTGACTTCCATAAACCTCGCACCTGAGGTTTATGGAAGTCAGAGAGCTGTTCAACTAATACATTTTGAAAGGACAAAACCTTAAGGTACATCAGAAATTAAGATCCGAAGGGAATGTTCACACCAACTGAAACTGTGACTCCATCTGTGCCTGATCTTCTGTGGCTCTAAGGGAAAAGCAGAGACATTCTCGGTATTTTAGGATGGAATGGGTTCATGGAAGCTGTGAGAAGAGACATACCATATTCATATTACGAACTAACATTTATTATTTGTACATAAAACTAGGAGAAATTTATCAAATGACAGAGTTCTAATAAAAACTAAAGTTTTGGAATGTAAAAAGTGGGTTTTGCCGACACCGTTAAAAATTGTCAATTTTCAACTTGCAATTTAGACCGAACGGTTCGTCTGAGAAAAAAAGTAAATAGTGATACTTGTAGATAATTTTAAGTACTTTAATTTCTGTTAACAGATCATTTACTAAGAGTTAATAGTTTTCGAGATGTGAGCAAAAAAGCGGAAAAAAACTGAAGTTTTTCGATTTTTTCAATGTTCCGGCAAGAAACTTTGTCCGCAAACATCATATTCGGATTCAGCAGCCCAAAATCCATAGATAATGAAAGAAATCAGGACTACCCCAAAACTTTCCCACTATAGGGAGCTCGTAGAGTACAAATTGACTGAATCAAAAAACTAAAAAACTCTCTTGTATTTCAACTTTTTTTAGAATTATCGTTTAATTCTACATAACGCAAACTTAGGCTTTTTTGCTATTTATGACTTGAATCTGGGATACTGTCCATAATTATTGAATAATATTTGGAACTATGCACCACTCCCAAAATATTATTTTTTACTTTGGAAGACATTCATTCTATCATTGACGGGTACCTATAGGGGAGTGCATTTAGATTTTCACTTCGGAAAAAATCAAACAAGATAAAACTTTTTGTAATTTCATTAAGAAATGTTTAATAAACAACATATCAAAAAGTTCTACTCGAGAAGTGGGTGCTTCATTTTTTATTAAACAAATGAACAGCGAAGTTAGATGTTTTTTAAATAACTCCGAAAATATAATTTTTAGAAAAAAACTGACTTGACTATTGAAAAATTCAGAAAATTTTACAAAAAAAACCTTATATAAAGATTTTTCTAAAATTAAATCTCTAGCTTCTGCAATTTTTTATTTATATCGCTAAAGTCACCCTTCTCACACATATTGGCGCACTGTAAACTAGCGTTGGAAGAAGTGCACGGTTGAGTTTTTTTAATGTAATTCTTTAACTAATTGATCAAAAGAAATTTTACAAATTGGACATGAAAGAAGATGAAATAAGCTATCCTATAGTTATAATAAAAAGAAATAAAACGTATGGACATAAGTACGGTGTGGGCGGAAAGTGAGCCTTACATGAATTTTGTTTAAAAATGATTTAAAAATGTGTATGTGTCGAACAAGATAACTTTTACTTTAGTTTTACTTCTTTATCTCGTTCTACTCCTTAACTTGCCAGGTTTCGAAGTAAAAATCAATCAATTTAGGTTAGCTGCAATTGACTAATAGAAATGCAATCAAATTTAGTTCTTTTTTACAAATTTTCCAACTTTTATTACTTTTCTGATGACACTGACAATTATCAATTTTTTATATATAAATAGCTAAATAGGAGAGACTTAAATACTAACTTAACAAATCGTAGATAGCCGACTGAAAAAACTACCTGATTTGACTTCTTCACTAACTAATTTTCTAATTGTTATTAGTACAAAGAAATGGTTTAAACATACTGAAACAGTGTAACTACTACAATTTTACTTATAAAACTCTCAAATTTGCACAACTTAACTCTCTATCATCTTACTAAAAGATGTTTTATTCAAAAAAAATCTCAAAAATTTAATTCAAATAATACGATGTCTCAAAAAATGTATTTTTTGAAAACTTCGTAGTTTTACAGAATTCCCACCACTTTAAGACGGTATTACTCAAGTTTGAATAAATCTAATACAATTTTTTTGCTATTTTTTTAAAGCTTGGGATGTAATCTTTAAAAAACACTGAATTATTTTAGTTTAAAAATGAAATAAACAATTTATTTTTGAAAAAACTTAGAAAGATAACAAAAATGTAATACAAAAACCGAAAATTACCAGCTGAAAAAATGTATAGGTATACAGAGTGATCAAAACTTTTTTCTGTAAAACTTACCTAAAATACATTTAATAATAAGCTTCAAAAATAATAAATGTTCAACAAAATAATTTTTTTAGCTCTTATACAGTATGTCTGCGGAACTTGGAACCTATTGATAACTTTTTTAATATCAGTTTTACGAAAAAAAGTTATTCTTTATAAAATACTCTGCATCGTATATAACATAAGACGCAACCATCAAATATCAAATTTTTTTAATTTTGTACGAGGTATGTCAAAAAATATGCACTTCACTCAAGAGTAAAGTACCTTTATATTTCACAATATTGAAAATTTTTATAAAGAAAAGTTGTTTGGAATTAAAAACTATGTTTTAATATGTAATTATATCCTTCTAATCGAAAATTTGTTTTTTTAATATTCTTTCTAATACATTTTAATTTTTAATATTATTCTTGTGGCATTTTTTTACAATTTTAACTATTTATAATGGGAAATAAGCCACAATAAGCACCCGATTTGGGCGTCGAAACGTTAATAAAAATCATTTTTTAATAATATTGTGGCTTATTTCCCTTTAATATTATTGGGAATATTATTTGTTTATCTTTTTTTTAAGAATGAAATTCCATATAATTTGTTTGATTGGATTCTACTTGTTTTTCATTGAAATATCCGCCATTTTGGATCCGCCATTTTGAAATTTAAATTTTTAATCTTTAATTCAGATTCAACAACCTGTTACAAATAAAGACAATTTAGAAAAATGTTCTTTTTTATGTTCTTTTTAGAAAATCTGCATTTTGGATCCGCCATTTTATAGTTTATAATGTTAACATTTAAGTTAGGTTTATCAAAGCTCTCAAAAATAAATATATGTAGGAATAAATACATTTTGTAAAGAAATTATGATTTTACAACTATTTTTTAAGTTATCCGCCATTTTGGATCTGCCATTTTATAATTTAAATTATCAAAATTTGATTCAGGCTTAGCAACCTCTCAAAAATATCCACATATATGTAAACAAACACGTTTTATAAAAAAAATCGGATTTTACAACTAATTTTAAAGGATTTTTAGGAAAAAATCCGCCATTTTGAATTTGCAAATTGTAATGTCAGATTCGGGTTCAGCATAATCAAAACTAAAATAAAAACATTTTTTATCAAAATAAAATGTTGAAATTCACCCATATTCTTAACATTATTTATACAAAACAATTGTTATTGTTTAAACAATTAATAAACAATTAGCGGCGAAATTTGTGAGTAGAACTTTTTACTTTAACATATTTATAAACTAACAAAAAAAGTTTTAGAAAAATATAACCTTGTTTGATTTTTTCCGAAACATTGTATCTTTTCGTTCTAATTGCACTCCCCTACTACTGCAAAATAGGTATTCTAATATCATATTGTTTTAAAAATTAAATTAATAAATAGAGTATGTAGGTAGTAATTATTAACACCAAATATAAAATAAAATTTTAATTATTTTTCAGTAATAACACAATATTTGATTTTTGAGATTTCTCTAGATGTTTATGAAATAATTGAAATTAAAATTGTATAAAAATCATTATCCCATTCAAAAAAATATTTCTTACTTGCCAAACCTTCGGTTTGGCGCCCTTTTGGGGCTGCGCCCGCCCGGTTACGGGGGCCCTGATTCAATAGACATGACGATCTAACATTCAATAGATCCAAAATTCATTTCCTTGAATGGAATTTAAATAATTATTCTTGAAGTTATACGTACTTGGTATGGTATGCATATTGCATATCAGTGTAAATAAAGTGTGAAAAAAAATATATTTGTGTTTTTAGTAAATATCATCATCATCAGTGGCGTTACAGCTATTTATGAGCCAAAGGCTTCTTCAGAATAACCCTCTATTTACCCCCAACGCCGTAACCAGGATGATCCTAAGGAGGGGGTTATAACCACTGGAGAGTCTCTGGGGGGTATAGAATACGCCCAGATAAGAGCGTATAGAGCTCAAAGTACATCCCAATGGGGGGATATAACCCCCAAAACTCCCCCTGGTTACGCCACTGTTTGTTCCTGTCGCTGTCAACTCTTCTCCATGCTCTAATTCCAATAGATTTTAAATCGTTCTCTAAAGTTGTCTTGGTAGCTAAGTCTCGGTCTTCCTCTTGCTCGTTGTTCTATTGGCATAGCATCTTCCTCTCTCCTGATTACATGCCCTATCCATCTAAGGCGTGCTACCTTAATGAATTTCATAACGTCAGGTTCTCCAAAACTTCTGTACAACTCAAAGTTGTGTAACGCCTGCGCCTCAAATCTTGTTCTTTTATCCCTCCATATATTCTTAGCAATCTTCGCTCAAAACGTTTGAGCAGTTCCTTGGTCATTCTGTGTAAGTGACCAAGTTTCTGAACCATGTTAGCACGATGGTCTTATTAGTGTTTTGTAGGCAGTCAATTTAATTTTTTTAACTAAAATCACAATACATATGCACTAGAAATAAACAAACCAAGACATTTGATGAATGTTACGATGATGAGCACTCCCAGATCATGATTTACAAAGTTTATACATTGTAAATCATGATTTGGGAGTATTTCTCGTAACATTCAGCGTGTCTTAGTTTGTTTATTTCTAGTGCATCGCTTTATTGTGATTTTTGTATGAGCAGGGCCGGCGATAACGGGCCTGCAAGGGATGCACTGCAGGCGGGCGCCCCTGTTTGGGGGGCGCCAGAATGAGCTTTTTCTGCTGGTGATATGCAAAATACTAAAATAGAAAAATTCATTTTTTTAAATGTGGTTTAAATTCGTCATAATACCCTAATCAGTGTTTGTTAGTTTTGCATATCACACATGTAAAATATACAAAAATATGCAATGCCGCATAGAATTCTTACAATATAATTATTGGTCAAAGATATTATATTTCAACCAAACAACTTTGCTCTAAATGAGAATGCTTTGTTTATTTTTTCTTCAAATTTCTTGCGAGTTGTTAAGTTTTGTATCAGCAGTTATGAGAGGAAATGAATGATTTCTATTAAAATAAACACGATTGTGATACTCTTTTCTTGCCGCCTGTGTAATTTAAGTATTATGTACTTATTAATAGGTATCGAGTATTAATCCCATAAAAATATAATATTTAAAATAAACATTTTACATAAAGTTTAGTTTAGAGATTTTTAGATTTAGATTTAGTATTATTTCATGATAGATTATATTCTAGTAAACAAGAGATTTAAGAATGGTGTCAAGAGATCAACGGCATATCCTGGTGCAGATATCGGTTCAGACCATAACCCTCTAATAGCTGACATCCAAGTGAAGCTCAAAAAAGTCGAAGAAAGCCCCAAAACACCAAAATTACATATATCAGCATCCAACAAAACGCTAATAGAAAATGACCTGAATAATCAGCTAAAGAATTCAACAAATGAAAACAATACAGAAATATGGAACACGTTTAAAGATCTTACCTGGAAAGTAATGGAAAAATATACAACAACGATGCAGAGGCACAAAAAACAACAATGGATGACTGATGAAATCCTGGAATTGATGGAGCAGAGAAGATAACTGAAAGATAACAAAACAGAATACAAAGAAAAACAGAAACTAATTAAACAAAAAATAAAGGTAGCTAAAGAAAAATGGATGGAGGATAAATGCAAGGAATTAGAAAAGTTGAATGAAAAACATGATACGTTTAAAAAAGTTAGAGAAATAGCTGGTCTTTATTATAAGAAAACTCCACATACTATAACCGATTCGTCGGGAAAAATGATAATAGACGAACACGAAATTCGAACTACCTGGTATAATTATATAAGGTGAAGGACCAGAAATACTAAAATCAGAAATACAACATGCTATAAAATTGGCAAAAAACAAGAAAGCCGTTGGTCCCGACAACATACCTACAGAAATGTTAAAGCTCATAAATGAGGAAAACATTGGAATACTAGTCAAACTTTTCAATGATGTTTATTCGACTGGTGATATCCCTGAAGATTGGTTAAAGTCCGAATTCATAACCCTACCAAAAAAACAACGTCCGAAAAACTGTAGCGACTATAGAATGATAAGCCTTATGAGCCACACTTTGAAAATCTTTCTACGTATCATCCACAGTAGAATCAGAGATAAATGTGAAGAAGACCAGGATGAAACACAATTTGGCTTCAGAAATGGACTGGGAACCCGGGACGCACTCTTTGCACTAAATGTGTTATTGCAGAAATGCCGAGATCAAAGGAAAGACGTCTTTGCTGTATTTATTGACTATGAGAAGGCCTTTGATCGAGTACAACATCACAAATTAATTAAAATATTAAAGGATAAAGGAGTTGATAGTCAAGATGTGCGAATCATAGAAAAATTATACTGGCGTCAAACAGCGACAGCTTGCATAAATGGAAAATCAACAGAAATATGCAAAATACAAAGAGGTGTCAGACAGCGTTGTATACTGTCCCCACTGTTGTTCAATTTGTATTCAGATATAATATTTAAGGAAGCGCTGCTTAATTTGGAATGGGGTGTGAAGGTGAATGGAATTCTGATAAATACAATCACATATGCAGACGATACAGTTATTTTAAGTGATGATATGAATGGATTACAACACCTTTTAAATGCCATTGACACAGTGGGAAGAGAGTTTGGCCTAAATATAAACTGTTCAAAAACAAAATACATGGTATTTAGCCGTTGGCTCATCAAGATTCACGTTTATATGTTGATGGTCATATAATTCAAAGAGTACCCAGTTTTAAATATCTTGGTTGCCATATTACTGAACAACTAGATCCAGATAAAGAGATAAAATGTAGAATCGAGATAGCCCGCACGACATTTTTAAAAATGAGGTCATTCTTCTGTAATGATACCTTGCAACTTCAACTTCGAAAGCGCATGATTAAATGCTATATTTGGTCAGTCCTCTTGTATGGTGTCGAAGCAGGGACATTAAAAATATCCACCATTAATTGTTTGGAGGCCTTTGAAATGTGGCTGCACAGACGTATTCTGAAAATACCATGGACGGCTATGCTGACAAATGTGGCAGTCCTTAAGAGAGCAAATACTACCCGCGAGCTGCTTGATAACATCAAATATAGAAAGATGGCCTATTTTGGACACGTAGTAAGGGGAGACCGGTATAATATTCTTCAACTTATTATGATGGGTAAAATCGAAGGACGCGGAGGAATTGGTAGAAAGCAGGCCTCTTGGTTGAAGAATATCCGGGAGTGGACAGGAATAAAGAAAGCAGAACACCTATTTAGAATAGCTCGTGACAGAGACAGTTTCGCCATGTTGATCGCCAACGTCAAGGGGACTTGATAGGGCACATTAAGAAGATTATTTCATGTGATTATACCTATACTAATAAAGAATAGTTTGTCAGTTGTAGTCTGCAGTTAAAGAATCTAGTGTTGCATTCAATTAATATAAAATTATATTTGTTAATTACTCAGTACTATTATTAAATTACAGTTTCACATTACTGCAGAAATATAATCTTGAGGTTTTAAAGTTATTATTTTTATTTAGTTAAATAAAAATGGATTCAAAAAAAATTATCTGGGGCACGAACCGAAGAAGAAAAGCCGAAAAAGAAGAAATGACAAAAACAATCTTAGTTCTCTTAGCCAATTTCTTAAAAAAATAAAATGAAGTTATTCTGTCAGATCATGGATCCAATCAAACTGTAACCGAACTTTATTTACCGGGGACATTTGCGGATAGGGGAACACCGACTAAGTCGGTGTCAAAATCAGGTCATTAATATGGAGAAAAGCTCTTCTAGCTACCCCTTAAATCAGGTGGTTTAACCTCATAATGTAATACAGAGGATGTCCCATTACCCAGGGCATCCAAGGAAACGTTCAGTACAAAGCCTCCTCATTCGTTATATACTGCGATGGGGTGGGGTGGTGTTATAGCTTGGTGATCAGATAGATACCACTCCAGGTTATGGGCGGTCAGATAGGTAAGTCAGTGACCGGTTTGATCTTCGGAAATGTGAGTCTCACTGTTTCATTAAAACACACATAATGTCCCCAAGGCTGGGGTTCTACGAGTATCTGCATGGGCGCCCATGCAGGCACGCTGTCAGGGAGGATGTGCCACCCCCTAGCTTTTCGGGTGCTTTAAACTATATATTGTCATCCAAAGTATACAAAATGTAATGCGCAACATCTTCACGTCTGGCTCCACCCTAAAAATTTTTATACATATGGGCGCCCATAAGAATGTGTGTGTGGGGGGGCGCCTGTGCTAGTTTTGCAGGCGGGCACCTTATACCCTAGCGCCGGCACTGTGTATAGGTATTATCAGGGCCGTAACTAAGCCATACAGCGCTCTTGGCGATTGGAATGAAATTGCGCCCCTACCGGGGGGTTTGGGGGTATGGAATACCCCCCAACGTAACGGGGGGTTCGGGGGTCCTCCCCCGAAAAATGTTGAATTTCACACTGCAAAATTGTTAGTTTTTAATCGTTTTGAGATCGTTTTACAACGGGTTTAATTTTAATTTGTCATTGTTAATGGTTTTATTATTTTCTGAAAGGAATTCGTCCATCAGACTTCTTAATTAAATTACGTGTGAGTCACTAATAGTGAAAAATACACTTTTAGTGCACGTTTCTATTGTAAAATTTATTCATATTTTGAACAATTCTAGTAGTTTTTTTTTAAATTTATACTCAACGATATAATAACCTTTTAACTGTAGCCTATAACCTTTTTATTTTGATCACCTACATGTGTCTTTTGATCTGGGGAAGTAATAAGGTAGACTATCCATTAACATATATACATATTTATTTACATAGAAATATAATATTGACAGAATACAATAAAATCTTCTACAAATAAAGTTTAACCTGTCGAACTTAGTAAAACATACATAGTTTGGAATGGTAATTTAGGCAACTAAAACTTAACTTTTCTTGCTTTAAGTTTTGCAAACTCTTTTATGACATCGTTGTAGTCGATTTTCGAAGCAATGTTGTATTCTATAGATAGAATGGCAAGATTTGTCAGTCTTGCTTCATTCATGCTGGAACGCAAATAGTTTTTAATAATTTTGAGTTTACTGAATGATCGATCCTTCACATGATGCCACACTGACATTCATGGTCAAAAATATTCTTATAGCTACTTCAATGTTTGGGTAGGCATCTCTTAGTCCATATTTTGAGATCGCTGTGAGAATATCCAAATGCGTTGCCTTTTCGATATTTTCAAAAGGCTCATTTGCATGGTATTTAAATGAAGAAACCTCGTTGACTAGTTCAACTGTATCTACATCCCTACTATACTTCAACCCGAAATCGGCTGCACATTTTTCTAGGTGAGAGATGGATTGCTGGCTTAAGGACTTCCCAGACAAAAAGCTAAAATCGGATGACACTTGATGGTAAAGTTCTGCCCTCTTTCTCATTTTACTAGAAATTTTATCAAACGGCATAGCACTCTTTCTCAAATAGTTTTTGAGGACCTAGTGTTCGTGACTGATCTTCTGCCAGCTCTCCAGCCATCATCTTGACCTTTTTTATCCTTTTAGAAGGGAATTCACTGGGAATAGTCAAAGAGTCACACGTAGCTTTAGCATTTTCCAAAAATTTTTTACAAAAAAAACTCCTTCTTTGCGCATTTCTTCTACTTTTTTTGCTAAACCCAAGAGCAAACTAGACGCTACATCCAGAGTTGTACCTTTCCCTTGAAGAGCCTTGTTTGTACAATCTACACTGACCAAAATATCAGACCACATTTCCAAAAGCGACACAAATTCAAAATCAATTTGTTTTAAAACTTTCATAGCACCAGAAACTGTGTCTGCATTCCAGTCGTTGTCTCTGTCAGTCATGCTTATCAAAATCTTGTAAACAGAGGTTAGACCATTCTTAAGAGATGTCACGGCTTGACGCCTGGACGACCATCTCGTGTCACAATGTCTTTTGAGTGTGGTATTGAGACAACCAAGCAAGGCCTCCCATCTCGAGGTAAAGCTGCTGAAAAATTTGAAAAAATCCAAAACCTTTCCGAAAAAAGTTGTCATCATTACTGAAACTTCTGCAGCATGCACGCCTACGAGATTTAGACTGTGTACCGCACAAGGCACAAATGTTGCCAGGTCATTTAACTGGGATATGTGTGCTTGAACGCTTTCATATTTTCCGGCCATGTTTGATCCGTTGTCGAATCCTTGTCCACGACAGTTCTGTATATCCAAGTCATCAGTTTTAAGTCTTTCCAAGATTTCTTGAGATATCCCTCTTCCTGTCTTCTGGTGAGTTATGATGAAGTCCACAAAGCTCTCTTCAACAGAGCATTTACCATCCTCGGTAGTAACATATCTGATTACTTGGCTCATCTGCTCTAAATGAGCTGTGTCTGGGGTGCAGTCGAACATGATGGAGAAATACTTTGCACGTTTTATCTTCCTCAATGTTTCTGATCTGACATTACTTCCCAAGAGGTCTATGACTTCATTTTGAATAAGGGGAGAAAAATAGCTAGTGACATTCTTTCCATGTTTAACTGTTTCTATGTGTTTAGCTAGTTGAGGATTATAATGACTAATAAGCTCTAAGGTACTCAGAAACACACCACAGTTGCTGTCACCAATCAAGTCCCATCCACCTCTTAAAGCTAAGTTATTCCTAGCACAGTGAAGAATAACATCCACAAAACACTTCAGAATGTTGGTCCACTTGTCTGTTTCAGCTTGTATTAGCTTTTGATGTCCTGCGTCAACATACTTGTATGTTTTTAAGCCTATTTCTAACTCTTTCCATAGAATGTAAGAATCTCGATGAAGTATTGACCTTTCGTGATTGACAATGCATGGGTGTAGGTGTCTCCAATCGTTGAATCCCTCTTCAATATTAGAAAACACAGATTTGTCCTTTTTATCGTCTTTTGAAAAAAGAAGACAGGGGAAACAAAACAGGACGTCCTTAGATTGGCTATACAATAACCATTGCCTTTTCACATTTTCCCCGTTCGGTAGAGTTTTGTAAACCCATTTCTGAGAGAAGCGTTGTCCATCATCAGAACAAGGAAACATGTGGTTTTCCAAATTAATCATTTGAGGGCCTTTTTCTACAATTGTACAACGAACTGTGTCCAATCTAAAATTTGTCAGCCATTTTCTGGGATCTTCGTACTCTATTTGGTGGGAACTACAATTTCCACTACTTTCTTCTAAGTTAGTGTCGATCTCAATGGGAGTGATGTGGCTAGTGGGGTCCTCCAAAACCATATTACTCTTGCAAAAGTCTTCGGTGTGCGTCTCTCTACCATGAACTTCTTCGTCGTCTTCTTCTTCGTCTTGAATTTGAGGCTCAGAAGGACCTGGATTATTACTGGTATTTTCATTCTTCAGCCAATTTCCTAGTGCAGATGCTAATTTTTTGTTATCTTGTTCTTTTCTATTTCTAATTTTTTTGAACTCGCTCCCGGAAGGTTTTTTTGGTCCCATATCTACAACATTAGTACAACATAGTAATAACTACAACATTATAATTGTGATTGACGTACAGTAGAATCTCGATTATCCAGTGTAATTTGGACCAAGGCCACCTCGGATACGTAAAAACTCGGAGGTTAGGTGGTATTGACGTAAAAACACACACACAATTATCAATTTTAAACTATTTATTTATTAAACACCAAAAAAGTAACACAAACATGTTAAAATTACATGTTAAACAAAACAAGTCTACTTTTTGGTTGAATCGGACTGTACTGCGCTCTGTAATAGTGTGCGCCGACTGTACCGCGTCGCCAGAAATTTGTACTGACTCATCCACTTCCTTAACCCCCTCACCTCCACCCACACATCCGTAGGTCACTGGCACAGATGCACACCAATTAGTCAGTATTGTGCAACTGTCACAACAACATCTACCCTTCGCGTCGCGTGTTTCCAATTGTGTGAGTGTGTGTTGTTTAAAATTAATGTATTATATATAATTGTAACGTTTTAAAAATTTAAATAGCTTTTTTCTTGGGGTTGGGGTTTCCCTATTATCCGTCATTTTTGATTATCCGACCGTCTGCCGGCCCGTTTATGACGGATAATCGAGACTCTACTGTATTTAGTTTTCACCCAACCCAATAAACTATTTATACTTGATACATTTTAATAACGTGTGTTAAGGCCTGTATTGAAATCGATAAAAATTAAGAAACGATAGTACGGTGGACAGTGGTTTAATTTAAATAATTCTTAATTTGCCAAATTACATTACAATTAACTTAGCCTCTAAGTTAATTACAGCAAAAACTGTAAGTAAATTATTTACCAAAAAGAACAAAATATTATTAAATTTCTTACCTATATAATGACCAAGGTAGCACGAGTAGGATCAGCCAACAAGACAATCAAGAGTTCCAGTCCAAACCACGACTGTTAAAACATTCACTGCTTGTAATTAAAAACCATTTCGTCGTTGCACAAAAACTACTAAACTGAATGAGACAGATACTAAATGAAGTATCAGAGCGAGAGCGTCGCGGTACGGGGGGCGGTGTATAAAATATTCAAGTTATGACATGCTTCAAGCACAGCTGGCGCCTGGCGAGTGGAGTAGGAGCAGTGTTGCCAGATGAAAATTCTTCGTAACAGTAGAATAGGACATAAAAAACAGGAGAAAACAGGAGATTTTAATAATTTTAAATAAAACAATAAAATGTAGTTAAATTGAACAAAATAACTATCTTATGGCTATTTTTCAAGGCCATTAATTAAGTAATTAATTATTTAATTAAGCAGTAATTAATAGAAGTGAAGCAAGACAGTCCATGCTTAGTTTCTGACTGATTCGCATGCGCAGTTCCGTTTTCAAGCGCTTGAAAACGGAGCTGCGCATGCGAATCAGTCAGAAACTAGTCATGGACTGTCTTGCTTCACTTCTATTAATTACTGCTCAATTAATTAAATAATTAATTATTTAATTAATGGCCTTGAATGTGATGGACTGTCACCATGAACAAAGTTTAAATTCAGGTTTCACAAATGTTTAAACTTATTGTCTGATCACGCTAGATAATCTCTCAAATTTAATACAAACATACCATATTCTAGTGGAAAATATAACAGAAGATTTGAGATTGAAAACAGAAGAACAGGAGAAGAAGTATGAAAACAGTAGATCTCCTGCTAAAACAGGAGATCTGGTAACACTGAGTAGGAGCGCTCTTGTTTACCTGGGATTACTTCGCGCCATCAAGCTTCGCATCAATTAAGGAAGCTTTCTTTTATTGCGTGTTAATAATTTAGTACTGAATATATAAAACAAATTATAAACAGTAATTTTACAACAACAACAAAAAACAAATGTGTTCTTCCAATTTGTGCAAAAAGTTTACTTTCTCGAAAAGTGTATACCTATAAATAATGGGTTTCCTTCATAGCCAATTTTGCGCCCTCATTGTACCTGCGCCTTTGGCGGGGGCACATCTCGCCACCGACTAGTTACGGCCCTGGGTATTATTGAGGCCATCTATCTTCTCAAGCCATAGTAACCACTTATTGGCGAGATGGCGAGCACTACTCTTCTTTTAATTTCTTCACTGACATTGTTATCTTTAGTTAGCAGCGAGCCTAAGTATATAAAGGTGTCAACAAATTTAGTAAATATATTTATTATAATTTTGTGTCTCTGGATTTGTCTTTCGATGATAAGTATTAAAATATGGTGAAAAGAATATTAAATAGCAATCTTAATATGATTGTAATAGGGGAGTGCAATTAGAACGAAAACATGCATTGTTTCGGAAAAATTCAAACAAGCTTATATTTTTTTAAAACTTTTTTTGTTAGTTTATACAGGGTGTTCCATTAATAATTGTCCATATAGTAACTGGAGAAACCTTAGCACAAAATACGAATATTTAACCTAAAACACTTAAATAAAATGTGCTTCCTTACTGAGTTACAGGGTGTTTTATCTAAAAATTTAAAAACTACTTTTGCTCAGCATTCTAAAACTATTCGACGTATCCTTTTCATACTTGGCAGGAAGTATAAGTACTGTACCAACTACTAAATTATGTTAAACAAACGTTTCTGGCTATTACCAGAGGCGTACGACGGGGCAAAGTGAATGGTTGACCCTTTCCAAATTCTACGCCACTGGCGAAATTGCTATTTTAGTTCAATTTTTGGATTCTCCAATACTTTCTATGAAAATAATATACTCTTCATTCGTAACGATAAAGTCATTAGTTTTCGAGATCTTTGAAGTTAAAAATGAAACGACACGGTTATTTTGATTAATTTATTGAGTGGCTTCATTTTTAATTTCAAATATCTTGAAAACTAATCATTTTACCGTTACGAATGAAGAATATATTATTTACATAAAAAGTATTGCAAAATCAAAAAATTAAACTAAAATAGCAATTTCGTCAGTGGCGTAGAATTTGGGAAGTGTCATCCAGCCACTATCCCCTGTCGTACGCCTCTGGTAGTAGGTAGAAACGTTTATTTATCTTAATGTAGTGGGTGTACAGTACCTACACTTTCTGCCAAGTATGATAAGGATACGCCAAATAGTTTTAAAGTACTGGGTACAAATAATTTTTAAATTTTAATCATATGAACCATATCATAAATGAATCAAAATAACTGTGCCGTTTCATATTTAACTTCAAATATCTCGAAAACTAATGACTTTATCGTTACCAATGAAGAGTATATTATTTACGTAGAAAGTATTGGAGAATCTAAAAATGGCACTAAAATAGTAATTCCTCCAGTGGCGTAGAATTTGTGAAGCGTCAACCATTCACCATCCCCTGTCGTACGCCTCTGGTAGTAACTATAAACGTTTGTTTATCATCATTTAATAGGGTGTCTAGTAGTCGCACTTTCTGCCAAGTATGAAAAGAATACTTCGAATAGTTTTAAAATGCTGAGCACAAATAGTTTTTAAATTTTTAGATAAAACACCCTGTAACTTAGTAAGGAACCACATTTTATTTAAGTGTTTTAGGTTAAATCTTCGTATTTTGTGCTAAGGTTTCTCCAGTTACTATATGGACAATTATTAATGAAACACCCTGTATACATGTTAAATTAAAAAGTTCTACTCGCAGATTTGGCCGCTAATTGTTTATTAATTGTTTAAACAATAACAATTGTTTTGTATCAATAATTTTAAAAATATCGTTAAATTCATCATTTTACTTTGAACAAATATGTTTCTATTTTGTTTTTGATTATGCTGAATCCGAATATGGCATTGTGATTTGAAAATTCTTATACAGAAGCTCTTATACAGTGTCTCTGCGTAGCTAGGAACCACATGGAAACCTTTTTTATTATCAATTTTACGGAAAATTATTATATAAGACACATTATTTTTATATAAGTACCTACAGGAATATACAGGGTGGGAAATTAGTGCGAAACAATTACTTGTTTGTCGTAAGAAGAGATGTAAGAAAAAGTTGGGGTATAAAAGGACCATAATTTAAAAATATTTTCAAATATACAGAGTCACCCGTATTGACAGGGTGACATATTATACTTATGTTTCTTAATGGAGCACGCTGTATATTTTTACATTTATGGATTCTCCTCGATGTATTCTTTCTTAAATATAAGGTTTTGTAATGTTATACGAGGAAGTGTAAAAGCTAATTACGTTTTTTATTAATTTCGTAGCAATATTCACACCCTGTAGAATTGTAGTGATTTCTTTTGTTCAGCTAGTCTTACGCTAGCCGTTGCCTTTTAGTAGATATATTTGATCATGTTAGTGTAGCGATGGTCTATAGGGCTTTTCATCGATTGTCATTTATTTCGAGCTTCTGTCATGTGTCACATAATATTAATATATCTACGTCATACGTCTTTGGTTTGTATAATTGGTTATACCAATAACGTATGTCGTAGATATATTAATATTATGTGACACATGACAGAAGCTCGAAACAAATGACTGTGAATGAAAAGCCCTATTCGGCATTCTGTCGAATGTTTTCTCGTAGTCCACGAATATCAGTGCCAATGATTTGTTGTATTCTGCAGACTTCTCTGT
The DNA here is from genome assembly GCF_917563875.1 of Diabrotica virgifera virgifera. Taxonomy (NCBI): domain Eukaryota; kingdom Metazoa; phylum Arthropoda; class Insecta; order Coleoptera; family Chrysomelidae; genus Diabrotica; species Diabrotica virgifera. The sequence continues at coordinate 170,779,751 of NC_065449.1, read as the reverse complement.
CAGGTTTTTTATGAGTGAAAACAGATTGTAAATTAAATGGAGTTAAATAAAAAGAAATATTTATTTATAATTTTTTTATAGATTTTAATAAAATTGAAATAGTTTACATTTCATATAAAGGACTTAGGACTTTCTTCGTCGCGTCAATGGACGTTTCTAATTCTTAAACTCCTAAGTGGAGCATAGTGCTTCGGTTTAAACTCGACAGTGAGTCATATTTTGGTCTAAAGCCTTCACCTCATTCCAAGACTTTCCTTGATCTCTCATCTCGTCCATGCTTGATCTTCTTCAAATTGCTGGATGTCATATTGTAGGGCATGTTTTTGCCGATTCCAGTCTAGGGCAGTTTTTACCATATAAGAGCTAGTTTTTAGATATTCTTGAGAAAACTGCGTAAAACAAATGTCGCACTGGCGCAGTTTCTTTAGTATGCATTGTCAAATGTCTTTTCAAATCACTCGTAGTAATAAAATTCTTTAAACAAGTTTCACACTACCACTACCGCATGTTTGTTGTACAGGTTTTACTCCTAGTGTGCATTTTCAAATGTGTTTTTAAATTACTTACTTGGTTAAATTGCTTACTACAAATTTCACACTTCTTTTTTACCAACTTTAGATGAAACGCAAAATGGTTTTAGACCTGGTAGATGTACACAAGATCACATTTTTACGTTAAACGATATAATAAATAAAAGATTATCTAGGAAGAAAAAAACGTACCTCAGTTTCCTTGATTTGGAAAAAGCATTCGATAAAGTACCTAGATCAAAAGTATGGAAAAGTCTGAAGAACAGAAACATACCAGAGAAACTTACACAGGTAACTAAATCAATATGTATACAGAAACTAAAAACCGTGTGATAAGTGAAAATATGATATCTGACCCGTTCAGAACAACTGAAGGTGTAAGACAAGGGGGAGGCTTGAGTCTGTTACTGTTTTTTACGTTTATGGACGAAATAATAAAAGAAACAAAAACAAAAGTCAGACCACTACACATAGGGTATTAGCCAAAGAGAGGATGTACATGTTCCGATAGATGATACAGAGATTAGACAGGTACAATCATTTGAGTACTTGGAAGTAACCATTGAAGAAACAGGTAGACAGGCATCCGAGATCAATAAAAGAATTGATAAAGAGAATAGACTGTACCACGCAATAGGAAAAACAATTATTAACAAGAAAGAAGTATCGAAATATACGAAAATAAAGGTATTTAAGGGGGTATGGTTTGAAATCAACATATCAAGCACATCTTTGTGAATTTTTTTCAAAGCTATGGTAGAATTATTTTATTTTTAAATTAAATACACATATTAAGTAAAATTCAAAGAATATTTAAGAAAAAATTGAATCCAAAATATTGAAAAATAAGCCATTGGTGACAAATTTTGGCAGGCGGCTCAAAAAAAAAGGATTTTGCAGTGGACATCATAACTCATCACTGGATGATAAGAAACAAAAAATTCAAAAATATTTTATTATCTTATCAGTTTGACGAGGTAACAACGTCGAGTTTTTTTTATTTTTAATGATTTTTGAATTTTTGGTATCACTCAGAAGTCAAAAATACGAAATTTTTGTTAAAAATTTTAAAAAACAGCTTTAATATTGCTAAACAAAAAATGAAAAATATCTCGACGTTGTTACCTCACGAAATGTCTAAAGAAAATATATGCAAAATTTCAGGTAGATCGGTCAAGTAGTTTTTCAGTTACAATGTCCACCGCATTTGAAAAAGCAGTTTTGAGAAAAATGAGTTTAAAGTTTTGACAACTGCATCTTCATCTTCTTATTTGTCAGCCAAATCGAAAAGTGATGAACATTGGAATATGTTTTTTGAATTGCGGAGTAATCTACAAAAGAGAAGGCGAACAGTTGTTTAACGTTTCTCACTACGCTCAAGCGTGCTGGCGCGAAGCCGCGGCAAAGCGGGTCGAAGGTAGGTATATTCAACACCTTGTATCTCGGGTAATTTTACTTCGATCAATCTCAAAATTTTCAGAGAGTATTCTTGAAAGTATTCACTTTTATTTGAAATAATAAAAAAAAATAAATATATCAAACCATACCCCCCTTAAGGCTATATAGAGACCAGTACTTACATACTGATGTGAATACTGGGTACTAAATAGACAACATAAAAGTAAGATACAGGCAGCAGAAATGAGGTATCTACGAAGAGTTCAATGAGTCACTAGAAGGGATAGGGTAAGAAATAACTACATAAGAGAAGAACTGAAAATCGACACAACGATGGAATATGTTGAAAAAAAGACAATTAAGTTGGTGGGGGCATTTACAACGACTGCAGAAAGAAGTACCAGTTAAAAATATATGGGAAACGAAGGTGCAGGGGAAGAAGTAGATGAAGACCGAGAGAGACATGGAACCAAGTGATGGCAAGGATTCTTGACAAAAAAGGAATATCATGGAACGAAACTAAGGCTATGGCACAGGACAGAAAGCAATGGAAGAGATTTGTGCACTGTTAACAGAGCACACGTCATACCTACACCCGAGAGGGTAGAAGGTCTAAAGATTATATATAAATTTCACACTTGTGAGGCGTTTCTTCAGTGTGTGTTCTCAAATGCCGTTTTAAATTAACTCCTTGACTAAATTGCTTAAAACAAATTTCACTCGTAAGGTTTTTCCTTAGTGTGAACTCTCATATGAGCTTTTAAACTATCTGCTCTATTAAATTGCTTAGAACAGATTTCACACTCGTAAGGTGTTTCTCCAGTGTGCACTCTCCAATGTGTTTTCAAATTACATGCTTCACTAAACTGTTTAAAACAACTTTCACACTTGTGAAGTTCTTCTCAAGTGAGTACTCTCAAATGTATTTTTAAATTACCTGCTTGACTAAATTGCTTATATAGTCGGTTTGCTAAACTCAGACACAACTGGCTAGTGATTTTAGTAAGTAATTTTGCGCATTTAGTAAAATTGGCAAAAAAAAAATAATTACTAAATAGTTAATAATTACTAAATAGTTAGTAATTTTGCCAATTTTGGCAAAATTGACCAAGAACAAAAAAATTACCTACTAAAATCACTAGCCCGTTGTGTCTGAGTTTAGCGAACCGACTATAACAAATTTGTCACTTGTAAGGTGTTTCCTTAGTGTGCACTCTCAAATGTACAGGGTGTCCCAATAAGAATGGCTCTCAGCCATATCTCAGGAACCGTTTGTAGCACAACTTTGAGAAAAAAAAATTATAACAAAAGTTGCCTTGGGAATAGCCTGGAAATTATTTTCATAATTGTAGGTCCACCGCTAGAGGGCGTAATTGAATATCAACAATTAAAAAATCAAAATTTTACAAAATTTGCCCAATAAAGGACATTGGAAATCCGATCATCGTATTTTTTATAAAATTCTGCGCATATTTGGTTTTACAAGTTTAAGTTTACCTTTGCAAATAAGAGGTGGGTGTGAGTAGGAACCGTGTTATGAAAACATGGCTGGAAGCCCGGTTCTGCTAAATGGAATTTTGCAAACTTGGTCTTGTTGAAAACAGCTCTTCTTCGTCAATGTACGAGTTATAATTTCGAAACAGCCTAGTAAGTAATATGCCAGCTAGGAGGCGTTATTTAATTTTTTTTCAGAAATCTAGTTTTCCTTTGGAAAATATTAAATACAAGTATGCATTTTTAATCCTGTATTACAAAATTGGACCAAATTAGCAACAGAATAGTGAAGACTGCATGTCGATACCTTTTTTCTATCTCGAGATATCTTAAGAAACGTGTAAATTTTAAACATAAGACTTACTGTCACCGGTAAACGAAGTTAACGAAAAGTAGTCTGCAGTGGAAAAAAAAACAAAGAAACATTTTCCAGATGACAACGTATATAATTAATTAATTCAAAAATGAGACAAACCACACTATAAAATATAACAGAAATAAAAACAACTACTTAGTGACGACCTAAACGTTCAAATTTTTGCCCATCATTTTCGATGTAAGCATTTACTCTTTCAAGAGTAGATTGAACAAAAGTCTCAAATGCTTTGAAATGCTCTCGAAATGCTTTGAATGGCGTTTCCTATTCTCTGGATCATGTTTTCTCGAGTAGTAAGCCTAGCTGCAAAAACAAATTCTTTAATCCGTCCCCGAATAATAAGTCTTTAATCCGAATAAAAGTCTATTCTGATTTTTAGAGAGTTTTTGAGACTGCTTTTCAATCTACTCTTGAAAGATGGGCAACAATTTGAACATTTAGGTCGTCACCAAGTAGTTGTTTTATTTGTTATATTTTATAATGTTGTTTATCTAATTGTTGTTTTAATTTATATACGTTGTCATCTGGAAAATGTTTCTTTGTTCTTTTTTTCCACAGCAGACTACTTTTCGTTAACTTCGTTTACCGGTGACAGTAACTCTTAGCCAAGCCGCACACCAAAGAAACATGAAACGAAAAACATGAAACATGAAACGAAAAACATGTTTTATGAAACTAAAACACTGCTAAACAAATCTTAAAGTCCGCCTACCAATGAAACGAGTGTGATTCATGCTCATGACACATTTTTATTTTCGGAGAGTTTCATAAATGGCCGGACGTATATTTGTTTAGCAGTGGTTTATTTCCATGAAACGTAATTTACGTTTCACGTTTCTTTGATGTGCGGTCGGGCTTATGTTTCAAATTTACACGTTTCTTAAGATATATCGAGATAGAAAAATGGTATTGACATGCGGCTTTCGCTATTCTGTTGCTAATTTGGTCTGATTTGGTAATACAGGATTAAAAGTGCATAGGTGTATTGAATATTTCCAAAGAAAACTAGTGGAAACGGATCGAAAACCTTGAATTTGACTGAGTTAACGCGATAAATAACTTCGATAAGATGCTGGTTAAGTGATTACAACGTGTGAAAGATATTGACTTTATTATCTCCAAGACACTAAAATTAAACAGTAAAATATAAGATAAGTCCGTTAAACTTTGAACTGTCTACAGTTTTGATAAACACGACCACTTTGAAGAGATTACGATGCACGCTAAGGGATTGTCTCACCCTATGACTCTGCCGTGGTGCTTGAAGACGAACGCTTTTACGAACCTTTTTCTTGGCGAATGTGCCTTGCGACGGCTGTTTGGCGACTGAGGTTTATCGTATGATGATATGTGAATATATTGGTATAAAACTACCACGTTGCCACGTCATAAAAAAGGCAAAAATAAAGGAATTAAGAGGGCATAAACATGGCCCCCGTCTTGGCAAACACTGCCAACAAATACCGCTAAACAACTGTTCAAATGTCTTAACTAACTTAGTCCGAAATAGACAACGGACACACTTTGGCGAAGGAACGAGTAATAATACCATTGTCTGTCTTTATCTTAAACTCTTGCTACACCATCGCTGCCGCGAATCAGTTCAACCACGCGACCTAACTTCCACCTTAATGGAGGCAAATTGTCCTCTTTAATAAGCACTGACGCGTTTTCCGTCACTTCACCATAAGTAGTAGTCCACTTGGTACGCTTCTGTAGTTCGGAGATGTATTCCTTGTTCCAGCGTTCCCATATGTGCGGGGACTGCTGGATATGTTGAAACTTCGAGAGACGATTAACAGGAATATGACGAAGATCTGGATCTGGATTGGTAGTAAGTGGTCTTCCGATGAGAAAATGTGCAGGAGTCAAGGGGGAGAGATCATTAGGATCACAGGATAAAGGATGAATAGGCCTGGAATTTATTATGGCCTCAATTTGCACAAGCAACGAAAAAAATTCCTCGAACGTTAGGTGGGCATTTCCTAAGACTATGTAAATGATGCTTAACTGTTCTTACCCCGCTTTCCCACAAGCCGCCAAAATGAGGAGAATACGGAGGTATGAAAGACCACGAAATATCATCCTTTAGCAAGGATTCTCTTATCGCTGGAGTGTGCTGCTCTAAAAACTCTTTCAAAGCTCTCAATTCCGAACTAGCTGCTATGAAATTGGTTCCATTATCGGAAACCATCTTTTGAGGCTTGCCTCTACGCGCAATAAATCTTTTAAAAGCCAACAGAAATGATTCCTTAGATAATTCGGTAACTAATTCTAAATGTATGGCCTTCGTACAGAAACAAATGAACAAACACATAACTCTTTATTAATCGGCAACCTCGACCCTTTCTATCGCGAATTAAGAAAGGTCCCGCATAATCCACACCGGTCACGATGAACGGTGGACCACCTGCGATGCGCGACGCAGGTAGATTTCCCATTATTGGCTGAATGGGCTTAGATTTCAAACGAAAACATTTCACACATTTATGCACGGTACGTCGTGCTAAATTTCTACCCGATATGGGCCAAAAGGTTTCTCTTACTGTAGAGAGCAAAAGTTGAGGACCCGCATGCATTAAGTCCTTATAAAAATAATTAAATATTAAAACCGTAACTACATGATCTGCCCCTAAAATGATTGGGTGCTTTTTATCATACGCAAATTCCGAATGTTTTAAACAACCGCCTACTCTCAGAATGCCCTGATCATCAAGAAATGGAGACAAGTTTATGAGCTTACTGTTTTTCTCCAGAGGCCTTTTCTGGCTCAAAAGACCAATTTCGCTAGAGAACGTTTGTGCCTGGCATATTTTTAAAATTCGATTAAAAGCAGAATTTATTTCTTGCGCTGAAAGGGGATCGGAAGTCTTTTCTTTGCTTTTACAAAGTTGAATGAATCTGAACACGTACGCTGCGGTTCGTTTCAACCGCGAAATATTAGAAAAGCGCTCAAACGAAAATACTTCCCCATTGTGTGTTGCGTCCAGCTTGTTAACAAAAACCTTTAAGTTTTCTCGCTCTTCGCTGATTTCCGTAGACGCAACTTGTAAATTTGGCCATTTATCAGATTCTTGCATGAGCCACTCGGGTCCATGCCACCATAAGTTGCATTCCATTATTTTTTCTGGCTCCACGCCTCTGGACACTAAATCTGCAGGATTATCTTTACCAGGAACATGCCGCCATTGCGCAAATGACGTGGTTTCTTGTATCTCATCTACGCGATTGCTCACAAACGTCTTCAATAAATTAGCCGGGGTTTTCAACCAGCCAATCACTATTGAGGAGTCTGTCCAGAGGTTGCGTGCGTTAAATTGTACATTTAATGACATTTTGACCTTATTGGTCAAACACGATAAAATGATTGCTCCGCAGAGTTCTAAACGCGGCAAGGTAACGGGTTTTACGGGCGCAACCTTGCTCTTAATAAAAATGAATGTGATCTACCTAACGTATCGGTAGATTTTACGTATATGCAAGCGCAACCTTGCTCATAATAAAAATGAATGTGATCTACCTAACGTATCGGTAGATTTTACGTATATGCAAGCGCCGTATGCTCTTTCAGATGAATCACAAAATCCATGCAGTTCAATATTGACCTCACGAGAGCATATGACGTGCCGCGGTATTTTTAAGTTATTTAAATGCCGTAATGCGTTCCTGAATTGTAGATAATTTTTCGCTAAATGTTCGGGTATGGGATCATCCAACGAAAGACGCTCCAGCCATAGCATTTGCAGCATAATTTTCGCGGTAATTGTACAGGCGCCTAATAGACCCAAGGGATCGAAAATTTGAGCTATTTTCGATAACAAAATTCGCTTCGTAATAGTACGACATAGAGACGAATTTATACTATAAAATAAAGTATCCGATTGAGGTGAATATAACAAACTTAAACTTTTCGCGTTTTCATTTTCGCCGAATTGAATAACCGAGCCCGTGGCAGCAGTATCCTGAATATCTCTTAATACTTCTGGTTCATTTGAATAAAATTTACGCAATGTGAATCCTCCTCTCTTGAGGACCTCAAAAAGCTGCTTACAGGTTTCGCGCTCCTTTTGTTTTGAGTTAAAACCCGTTAGTAGATCGTCCACGTAAAAATCGGTCCTTATAATGTTAGCAAGGTCCGGATTCTTAGCTTCTAGCTCCTCACCTAATGTCATTAGACACTTTATCGCCAAATATGAAGAGCATTTCATCCCATACGTCACTGTTTGCAATTGAAAAACTTTAATAGCCTCTTCTGGATGATTTCGCCACAAAATGCATTGCAAAGATTTCTGCTCGTCTTCAACCAACACCTGGCGGTACATCTTTTCTATATCGGCACTCACCACATATAGATGGGTTCGGAACCGCAATAAAATGGAGAGTAAATCATTTTGCAGGGTTGGCCCAGCCATTTGAATATGATTTAATGAGACGCCGCTTGTAGTTGGAGCGCTACAATCGAACACGACGAGCAAACGTGTGGTCAGAGAACTTTCCTTTAGAACTGGATGATGTGGCATAAAGTAAAATGTGCCCTTTTCGCTAAAGTCTGTTACCGCTTCCGAAACTTTACACAAACTTTTCATATGACCTAATTCTTTATATTCTTCAATGAATGTGCTATAAAGAGTTCTTAAATCAGCGTCTTTACTTAATTTTCGCTCGAGATTTACGTACATACATACATATAATCGGTTCATAACGTTCTACGACGTTTTCCGATTCCCAATCGCCATTGCTCTCGATCGTAGCACATGTCTTCGTTCAAGCCTCTTTCTCTGATTTCCCTATGGATTTCTTCTATCCAGCTTTTCCTAGGTCTTCCTCTTTTCCGCCGTCCTTTTGGTGCCCATCGTAGCACTTGCTTGGGTAATCTGTCGTCTTCCATACGTTGTACGTGGCCAAACCATCTTAGTTGCTTTGTTTTTATATCGTCCATTATTGTATGCTTTACATCCATTATCTCCAATATTCTTGTATTTCTGATTTTTTGTATTCTTGATATACCAGCAGATCTTCTCCAGAAGTCCATTTCAGTTATTCTGAGCATATTCTCGGATTTTTCTTTAAGTGGCCAAACTTCGCTGCTGTATGTTATAATGCTCTTAACAATGCTGTTATAGATGTTATGTTTATTTTCTTTGGAGATACTTTGGTCCCATAGGATTTTGTTCAATAATGCGATAGTTTTCCTTCCTTGTGTGCACCTTTCTTGGATATTCTTGTTCAACGTTCCATCTTGTGTACTTTTAAGACCCAAGTATTTATATTCCTGACAGTGATTAATAGTTATTTCATTTTCCAACGCTAGATCCTGCTGTATACCTCCAACGCACATATATTCCGTTTTCTTGGTATTTACTTCTAAACCCCAGTTCCGGTACTCTTCTACGATTTTTCGGGTCATATATTCAATATCGTGATAATCCTGGGCCATAAGAATCTGATCATCCGCAAAACATAGAGTGTATAGCATGTTATCATCATTTAGCGGTATACCCATATTCTTACAGTTCCTTTTCCAGGATTTCAAAACTTGCTCTAAATATATTTTAAATAGTGTCGGCGATAGACAGCAGCCCTGTTTAAGACCCTTATTCACTTCAAATCCTGACGAGATTTCCTTGCCTAGCTTAACTTTTGCTATATTATGTTGGTATATATTTTTTACAGCTTTAATGAGGTTCAGACTGATGTTAGTTTTTTCGAGGGCTTCCCAAAGTTTACTTTGTGGTACAGTATCGTATGCTTTTTTTAAGTCTATGTACACTAAATGCAGTTCTTGATTGTAGGCTATTTGTTTGTCTATTAACTGTGTTACACAATATAGGTGGTCAGTGGTGGATCTGCCAGCGCGGAAACCGGCTTGCTCTTCGGCCTCTAAGTCCTTGTATTCTTCTTCTATTTTATTTTTGATAATTTTTCCGTAAACTCTGCTGATGGTGCTTGTGACAGATATTCCCCGGTAATTATCGCATATATTTTTACTGCCTTTCTTGTGTATTGTAGAAATTACAGAGAATTGCCATTCTTTTGTTATGACTTCGCCATTCATACATCTATTAAATAGATCTCTTAGGTATTCATACAGGGTGTTGCTACCATATTTGAGCAGCTCTGGTGCTATGTCGCCAGGCCCTGACGCTTTTCTATTTTTTAGGGATTTGCATGCATTTCGTACTTCTTCCAGTCTTAACCGAATCGGTGAGCCACTGACAATTACATTGAAACTTTCGTGATCTTCGTTTTTAATAAAATCTTCTCTATTTTCTACTAGTAACTGCTTGAAATAGCCATCCCACTTTTCCAGAGTAATCGGTGTTATTATATCCCTTTTGGTATCTGTTCTCAACGTTTTAAGGAATTTCCAGATCTCTGTGTTTCTTGTCCCCCTATATATTAAATCTCGCTCGAGATTTAAAAAACGATATTTCGCTTGCCGAAAAGAATCTCCGAGTGAACTTATCGGTTCCTTGAACGGTAAGGATACTATGAATTTTCCCGCCGCATCGCGTCTTACGGTATTTTCGAAATGTTGCTCGCACGCAACTTCTTCGCTTGAGAAGGCCGGCTTTTCGCTAAAAACCTCTTCCAGCTCCCAGAACTTATTTAACTGCTCTGTGACTTCCATAGTGTTGGCAAAATTACACTTGGTTGTTCTGTTTCTCATTGAGTTATTTCGGGTAGAGTACGGCCCTGCTATGATCCAACCAAATGAAGTTTCCTGCATAAATGGTTTATTCTTCCCTAAACTGATTCTATTCGTGCCAATAATTTGCCAGAACAGATCACTTCCTATTAATAATTCGACCCGTTGTGGTTTATAGAAGTAATCATCCGCTAACTGCAAATGACTGGGTATCTCTAGATCGCCAATTAGTCCAGGGCTCATCTGTTTTGAGATGGACGTTGAGAGGTGACTCAAATTTTTTTGCAGAAATTGCTTAAAAATAACTCAAATAATAATATTTGAGTTATCCTCCCACTCAAAATGGTCCGGAGCATTGTTTAAATAATCAAAATGTTAAAATATGAAGGAAAAATTCGATTTTTTTATTGGTTTTTTGAATAGAACTTTAAAACTGTTCATTTCTGAGAAAAGTTGTACTGACATAAAAGTTGCGTAATTAAATTTCCTACAATATAGAATTGGCTAAAAATTTAAAAAATAGTCACCCTTGTTGCAAAATAGCAATACTTGCGAAAAAACCATACAAAAACAAGTATTCGCATTTTACGTTTTTCAACCATTTATGCTACACTTAGAACCTTCATATTTTACCCAGAAAAACTTTATGATATAGTAAAACAATACTGGAAATTTCATTAAGATCGGTTTAACAGATTTTGCAAAATAAATTTTGCAATCCAGCTTTCGCAAAAAAAATTCATTTTTTAAAAATGTTGCAGGACTGAAAATAAAGCAGATAGTAAGTTGAATTTTTTTTTTGCTTATAGAAGTGTACTGTACCTTTCATTTGCAATTTGCAAAATTAAAATCGAATAATTACCACGGCGTCAGGAAATTTTTTAATAAACATTAATTTTTGGTGCTACGCGCAGGACAGCGGTGTTTGATTCACACAAGTTGTTTTCCACCAAAATTTCTTTTAATCTTTATCTAATATATTATTTTCTTACTCTATTTTGTTTTATTTTAATATTTTAATTCCACAAAAATCAAACTAATTTTATTATTGTTTGTGAAATATTGTTTAAACAATTGCATATGTTTAAAAATAATAAACTTTTATTCTCTAAGTTAAAATATATGAACAAAGAAAGTTTTTGCTAAAAAAAGTGTTATTTCAAAGGATAGAGTATGTGTTTTTATTTTGCAATAAACAAATTTATTTATTTATATCGAAATGTAATAAAAATTAAAATGTATCAATCATTATCAAAGGTCATTGAAATGCCCAATCGGAGCAAACTATCCGCTGTCCTGCGCGTAGCACCAATAATTAATGTTTATTTAAAAAAATTCCTGACGCCGTGGCAGTTAATTGATTTTAATTTTGCAAATTGCAAATAAAAGGTACAGTAAACTTCTATAAGAAAAAAAAATTCAACTTGCTATCGTCTTTATTTTCAGTCCTGTAACAATTAAAAAAAACGGATTTTTTTGTGAAAGCTGGATTGCAAAATTTATTTTGCAAAATCTATTGAACCGATCCTAATGAAATTTACAGTATTATTTAACTGTATCATACAATTTTTCTGGGTGAAATATGAAGGTCCTAGGTGTAGCATAAATGGTTAAAAAAACGTAAAATGCGAATACTTGTTTTTGTATAGTTTTTTTGCAATTATTGCTTCTTTGCAATAAGGGTGAATAATTTTTAAATTTTTAACCAATTCTATATTGTAAGAAATTTAATTGTGCAACTTTTATGTCAATACAACTTTTCTCGGAAATGAACACTTTTAAAGTTATAATCAAAAAACGAAGAAAAAAATCGAATTTTTCCTTCATTTTTTGACATTTTGATTATTTAAACAATGTTCCGGACCTTTTTGAGAGGGAGGATAACTCAAATATTATTATTTGAGTTATCTTCAAGCAATTTCTGCAAAAAAAATTGAGTCACCTCTCAACGTCCAAATGTACTAATATTTTTACAGATCCGCCCTGGTCTAAATACCTATTTTAATCGCTGGTATGAAGCCTGTAATTTCCGGAATTACGAAACAGTTTAACATTGTACAAAAGCTCGTGTTGCTACGGGATTGTACTTTTATTGCGCACCTGAAACGAACGGGAGATGACGCGACTAATAATTTCTGCCTTTTCGGAACAATTTTAAAAACAATTTTTAAAAATACAAGTGCGAGAATTGGCTTTATTGCGATCTAATAGTTACAATGTAAAAAATGCGACTTTACAAAGAAATATATCAGACTGAATATATAATCAATGAAATGAAATACATTACACATATGAAAAATAAGCAATAATACACAAGTTGCAGTTTGGAAATAAGGTCGACCATTGTTCAGGCGCTGACACATCAGATTTAGTGTATTGGCCTCTATGGGGTCAATGGCTATAACTCCTCCACCCTTAGTTTCTGGAATTTTTCATGGAATTGAAAAATGACCTAGGTTGGGCCTCTGGTAGATGTTCTTCAGGATCATCTTCTTCGGTGTGAACATTCTCCATGGTACCTATCGTCTTTTCTTTGTGATTTCGTTCTTCTTTTTATAAATTTAATAACAAAATATGCAAGAATTATTATAATCAAAAATATTACTGTTAGGTTCCAAAAATTAGGATGAGTGATTTTTGAGTTTTTAAGTATTAATGTTTTAATTTCTTCTTGTTTCTTCTTAATTAAATGAATCTTGTCCAGTTGAACATCTTGGATATGGACTTCGGGAATCTCTTCTTGATGGGTATGAGGAATAACTATATTCGGAAGTAATAGTGGCTGACTTTCGGAAATGAGACGATTATTGCTAAATGTTTGATCTTCTGTGCTAAACTGGCATTGGAAAGGAACTGCGATGAGATAATTTCCAGAAATTAATTGAAGGTCTGTGTTAGTACAGTTCATTTGGATTTTGGTTTTGGTTACCAAAATAGCGATGTAGTGGGACTCATCTATTTGCTGGATCATATTTCTTGAAATGTGAACTTCTATTCTTTGGCATCTCGTAGAATTGGATTTTAGTTGAAGGAGTTGAAACAGACAGTCTTCTTCACTTTTGATTCTTAGAGGATTTTCGGGACAGAAGAATTTGGGCTTCAGGTTTGAGCATGGTACAGATGTGTATTGGTAAAAATTTTCATTCATTATCAGATAAGTGTTAGGGGGTACTATGGTAGTACGATTTACAGTAGGAATCGAGTATAAATGATAGTAGGAAAATTCGTCGGGATAAGCTATTGGAACATGGACAATGAAAACAATCGTCAAGTTAGAGTAGTACGCTTCTGTCTCTAAGATATTATAATAATTATTTATGTCTGATGTGATATTTGGATAAATTAGTTCGTTTCTTGAATGATATTCTAAAATTTGAGTTAATATTGACTTTAGTTCATTAATTTTTACTATACTACTATTTAAAATACCTAGTCTCGCAAATGTTATAGAGTTTTCTATATCTGTTAGTAACTGTACTATAATATTTATACTTATACTTAATTGATCTAAAATATTTTTATTTATAAGAAATCTTCAAAATTAAAAATAAACTTATTAAGGTTTGAACGAATAGATTCTAAACCAGAGAAAATTACTTCTTGGTTACTTTTTATGAGAGAAATAGTATTATTAAAATTCTCTACAATCTCAGTCGATAATGAAATTTGTTTATTAAGTTATGTAATATATTATTAAGTAATATGTTATTAAGTTATGTAATATATTATGTTTAGGATGTAAAAGAAGAAGACCAACGACAGACAGATGTCAGCGACTCAACGTCATTCCGGCTAGCGTCATGTAACTTATAAGTTGTAGCTTCTTGATTGCTAATAAAGATTTGTATGAACAATACTGTTTAATATTTGATTACATGACGAAAGGAACATAAAACATGGTGTCAGGTGTAAAGGCTGCTAGTTTGCCCGAATTTTGAGTACTTGGAAGTAATAATTTGGACGTGTGATACCACGAGAAGAAGTGAGGTTATAAGCCCGCCAAAAAAAATGTCTGGTTATTTGTTAGAAATTTTAAGAATAATAATGGAATTTAAACCGCCTAGTCCATTATTTGAGCATCAAAGCCCGGCTAGTTATTGGCTTTTATGGAAACAGAAATTTAGAATTTACCTTACGGCCAGTGGAAAGAGTGCTTGCACTGAAGAAGTGAAAATTGCAAATCTGTTAAATTTCATAGGAGATGAGGGTGTTGATATTTACAATACATTTACAGAAGATCAACAGGCAACTCTTGACAAATTAGTAAGTGCATTTGACGAATATTTTTTACCAAAAAAGATAGTTTCAATGGAAACTTTTAAGTTTCATAATCTTGTCCAGGGTAATGAACAAACTATTGGGACCGTGCAAGTTCGGAAAAGCGACACCTATTTCTACGCTCTGCACTTTTATTCGCACTTTTGATTATATTGGCCAATCATATGGTACTGGTTACTGGATAATTGTCAAGGCCAGAGTCCAAAAAAATAATAAGAAAAAATAAGATTTAGGTTATGTTATTTAAACGTAAATAATTGTATGTAGTAAATAAAATTAGTTATTAAAATGCAGTATTGCAAGCAAAATACAATTAATTAAATTTACCTTTATATAATAATTATTGCATATCATATCAATACTGTGGAGGAATATATAGTTTTTTTCTTAAATGACAATAAGTATGAAATGGACGTCAATTTGACAATTTCAATTGACAATATGAATTATTTAAGAAAGTTGCAATATTTCTCCGCTATTCGCGCACGATCGTTTCGCGTATCCCTTCCAAGTACTTGCACACCGCGAATAGACCAGTATCTGAGTGACTTAAAGAAACAAGCAAGATTATGTGAATTTAAATGCACTAAAACAACCTGTGGTGAGTCTTATGAAGACAGGATGATCCGTGATCAGCTAATAATTGGGTTAAAATGTAAGGAAAGTCAACTCCGACTCCTTAGAGAACAGACTCTTACTAGGGTCAATCCAAGCCAAGTGGTCCAAAGGTGGTTCTTGACTATGTTTAATATTTTATATTTTTTTGCCTTTTAAACTTCAGTCTATAGAGGGTACAAAATTGTATTCATTTTATTTTTAAAAAATTTAGTTTGCCGATGACAGCCATTTTTGTTAAAGCGTGTCGATCATTTTCACGGAAAACATGGCTTCGCTCTTTAGCCAATATTTTTACTGAGGTTTGTCCTAGAACAATAAATCAAACACTAAACTTTTTAGAAAAGTATGCTTTAAAAAAATTCCTGTAGCAATATTTAATTTCAAACTACCCTTAAGGCCTTAAATGAACCTCAAAGTTTGAAAAGGTAAACTGATAAAATTCCATTTTCAGCGTTTTTTTAACAGCATAAGCATTGATTAATAAGTACATAAGGCAAGCCGATAATGGTTTGTAATTATTTTCTGAAAAAGACATACGTACATACTTTAAATAAAAAAGTTTGAGCTTTGAGACTTGAGTAAATTTTTTCAAAAAAAATCTCAAAAATGTAATTTTTGGAAAAATCACAAAGTTTGACCCCTTATATCCCTGATGGGCACGGATGAAAAAATTTGAAATTTGGTTGAATGTTAGCCCCCAACAAATAAAATAAGAAGTAAAAATTTGGAGTTGCAGACTTACGTCACATAGGAGTTAACAGGCCTGAAAAAATGACCAAAAATCAAAATGGTAAAAATTTGAGCATTTTCGGACAGGGTAATTAAAATTCAAATAAACTGTCTAATGAAATAAAAATTAATGTATTTTCACCAGATTTCACAATGAATACAAATTTATACAGGGTGGCCAAAGAAAAGAGTCCACCTCGATATTTGGCAATAGTTACCTATTAAATTTTAAGGAAATGCCGAAATAAGTCCATTTTTATTTTTATTATATTACAACTTTTTGGCATATATTTCATACTACGTGACGTCATCCATCAGAGCATGATGACGTAATCGATGATTTTTTTAAATGGGAATAGGGGTCTTGTGGCAACTAAAAATACATTTTACTGCTGTCATAAAATAGAAAAAAATGTTTATTTTACAAATAAACATTTCTTTTCGCTTAAATTAAATCACAAACAGCCTCCCACCTACCTGTTGACGGTTTGAACATTTAATTTAAGCGAAAAGCATTGTTTATTTGCCAAATATAATTTTTTTTCTATTTTATGACTGTCAATTAATTCAATTCAAAAATTATTTTTTGGTCACCCTGTATAAATAATTATATTATTGTTTATACTACTGAACAGAGAATTGAACACTCTTTCAAATGAGATAATATACGACCCCTATTCCCATTAAAAAATCATCAATTACGTCATCACGCCTAGATGGATGACGTCACTGACGATGACACGTCATGGAGATGTATGAAATATATATAAAAAAATTGTAATTTAAAAATGAAAATCGACCTGTTTCGGCATTCCCTTAAAATCTAATAACTGCCAAATATCAAGATGAACTCTTTTCTTTGCCACATCCTGTATAAATTTGTATTCATTGTGAAATCTGGTGAAAATACATTAATTTTTATTTCATTAGACAGTTTATTTTAATGTTAATTACCCTGCCCGCAAACGCTCAAATTTTGACCATTTTTTCAGGCCTGTAACTCCTATATGAGGTAAGTTTGCAACTCCAAATTTTTACTCCTTATTCTACTTGCTAGGGGCTAACATTCAGCCAAATTTCAAATTTTTTCATCCGTGCCCATCAGAGATATAAGGAGTCAAACTTCGAGATTTTTCAAAAAATTACATTTTTGAGATTGTTTTTGAAAAAATTTATTAAGTCTCAAAGCTCAAACTTTTTTTATTTAAAGTATGTACGTATGTCTTTTGCAGAAAAAAATTACAAACCATTATCGCCATGCCTTATGCTGTTAAAAAAATGCTGAAAATGGAATTTTATCAGTTTACTTTTTCAAACTTTAAGGTTCATTTAAGGCCTTAAGGGTAGTTTGAAATTAAATAATGCTACAGGCCGTTTTTTAAGAGCATACTTTTCTAAAAAGTTTGGTTTTTGATTTATTGTTCTAGGACAAACCTCAGTGAAAATATTGGTTAAAGAGCAAAGCCATGTTTTCCGTCAAAATTATCGATACGCTTTAACACAAATGGCCGTCATCGGCAAACTAAATTTTTTTAAAATAAAATAAATGGAATTCCCTAGTCTCTATAGACTGAAGTTTAAAAGGTAGAAAAATAAAAAATATTAAAAATAGTCAAGTAACCAACTTAATTTATATTGGACCACTTGGCATGGATTGACCCACTACCGAAAAAATCCTTGAATATTGTAAGAGTATTGAGCTAAGCAAAGAGCATATAAAAGTTCTTACCAAAGAAGAAGATGTCAACTTTGTCAAGCAGTACAAACCATTGAAAAAGTTATTGTGTAAGAAGTGCCATTATGAACATTTTCCTAACAGATGTCATGCGTTTAACAAGACTTGTGTTATTTGTCAAGTTAAGGGCCATTTTGCAAAAGCCTGTCCTGATAGAAGTGAAGAAACATGTGAAGGTAATAGTAACAAGAACTCTTATTCACCTAGAGGAGAAGGAGCTGTTAATACAGTCCAGGAGGAAGAAAAAGACAATTTTATATAATATGTCTATGAGTGTCATTCTAAAAGTAAATATTCATGGTATGAAACATTGATGGTAACTGGAAAAGAGGTAAAGTTTAAGTTGGATTCAGGTGCTGGTGTCAGTATTTTACCTAAGTATATTTTTGATTCTCTATCAAGTAAGTTGTTTTTTAATAAATCAATAACGACTCTTGTTTCTTATGGTAATTTTAAGTTTAAACCAGTAGGTGAAGTTTTTTTGGAATGTCAGTATAAAAATAGCTACTCTAAAGTAAAGTTTCTGATTGTTGATTTTAATGCTGAACCAATATTAGGTCTCAGTGACTGCATTAAATTTGACTTAATAAAAAGAGTGAATGCCATAGAAACCACCCTGCCAACTAAAAAAGATAATATTTTGATAATGTTTAAAAAGGTATTTCAAGGGTTAGGTAGAATGCCAGGATACTGTAATATTGAACTTTCAGAGGATGCCAAGCCAGTTATTCAGTATAGTAGGAAAATTCCATTATCAATGCACGATAAACTAAAGGAGACACTAGATAGTTTGGAGGAAGAAAAAGTTGTTGAGAAAGTAGATTATCCAACTGAATGGGTAAATAATTTGTTGATAGTAGAGAAAAAACCTTCAAATAAACTAAGGTTATGCATTGATCCCAAGCCACTTAATAAATTTATTCGTAGAGAACATTTTGCTATACCAACTTGCAATGATATAGTAAGTAGACTTTCAGGAAAAAACATATTTAGTGTTATAGAAATGAAAAATTGGTTTTGGCAAATTGAATTAAATAAAAAAGCTCAGATTTATGTACTTTTAGCACACCCTTTGGGAGATACAAATTCAATCGCCTTTCGTTTGGAATTTGCTCTGCACCAGAGATTTTCCAACGTAAGAACTATAAAATGTTTGGTGTCATTGAAAATGTTGATATATATTTTGATGATATTATTATATCGGGTAGAGATGAACTTGAACATGACATTGCTCTTAAAAAAGTATTTCAAACTGCTATTGATAATAACATAAAATTTAACTGGGAAAAATTTCAATACAATTTAGTTGAGGTATCATTTATGGGGCATATTTTATCAGGAAAAGGTGTTAAACCCGATTTTAAAAATATAGAAGCAGTAATGTCTTTAGAATCACCTAAAAATAGGTCAGAAGTCCTTAGAATACTTGGTATGGTCAAATTTTTTTTTTCAAAGTTTATTCCTAATTTATCAGCTATAACTTCAAATTTAAGAAATTTAACCAGAAAAGATGTTCATTTTTCTTGGAGTGGTGATCATGAATCTGAATTGAATCAATTGAAGTTTCTTACAACTAGGTCACCGACTTTGAGGATATTTGATCCTACAAAAGAAATAATAATACAGTGTGATGCATCTGGGGAAGGACTAGGGTGTTGTCTTATTCAAGAAGGGCATCCAGTTGCTTTTGCATCCTGTTGTCTTACTCGTGCTGAGAAAAGGTATGCACAGATAGAAAAGGAGTTACTCGCAGTTGTTTTTTCAGTAGAAAAATTTCATTATTTTATTTATGGGTATAAAACTGTAGTTCAGAGTGATCACAAACCTTTGATGGCAATTATTGAGAAGGATCTTAATAAAGTCAGTGCTAGATTGCAAAGAATGTTACTTAAATTATTAAAGTATGATATCAACCTTGTTGGGGTGTAAAGCTAGTTCGCGTCCGTAGTAGAATACTACACGTGCACCCTGGGTAATGCTAAATGAACTAGCACGATAGGCAGCCAGACAATCTAGAATCTCTAGATCTCCTGGCAAGGAACACATTAAAATAATAAGATATGCCTCCAACCAACAACTTAAAGGGACCTTCTCAGGACCAAGCAACAAAACGACTCGGACCAAGCGTCTGAATATGCCATTTAAATATAGAAGGTATTAGTAGAAGTAAATGTGAGTACCTTCAAAAGGTACTCATTGAAAATAATATCGACGTAGTCGCAATTCAGGAAACCCATGTAGAAAACGAGGAACAAATTCTCGCTAGAGGAAAAATTCATGGTTACGATTTACTGGGTGCAACTTACCATCCAGCTTATGGAGTAGCAACCTATGTCCGAAACAAAATAGAAAATGCACACATATGTTCTACATCAGACATAAATAACATTCATACGGTTACCATACAAATTGGCGAAATTACTGTCAGCAATATTTATAAACCCCCGGCAGTCCTGTGGCCTCCGCATGTTATTCACGCTCACCCTCGCCCCTCAGTGTATGTTGGAGATTTCAACAGCCATCACGAACTCTGGAAGTATAGACAAAGTGATCAAAATGGCGAGGCTTTGATAAACTGGAGCGAAGGGACTGGTACGTATTTAGTCTTTGACGCTAAAGATAGGGGAACTTTTCGATCTGCAGCTTGGAGGCGAGAATACAACCCAGACCTATGCTTTGTCTCCACAAACGAAAACAATCAACCCCTGGCAGCTTCACGTACAGTGCTCCCAGATTTTCCACATAGCCAACATAGACCAGTTGTAATAGAAGTTGGCATCAAAATACCAATAATAACATCTTTCCCTCGACCTAGGTGGAATTTTAAAAAAGCAGACTGGGCGACTTTTACTGCAAGATTGGACAAATGTCTCGGATGGATAACCCCAACACGTACAAACTATATGAGATTTGTTGGCGCGGTTATATCTACAGCGAAGAAAACTATACCCAGAGGATATCGTAGAGATTATGTCCCAGGATGGGATGAAAATTGCGAAAAATTGTATCAAGAATACAACGAAAGCCAAGACCGAGAAATTGCGGACGAACTGCTGCACAGTTTAGATGCAGCCAGACGGCAAAAATGGATGGAAACTGTGGAAAAACTAGACTTTAGTAAATCAAGCAGAAAAGCGTGGTCCTTACTTAGAAAACTTGGTAGTAGCAGACACTCAACTAGAGACAAAGTACCGATAGTTCCCAACAGAGTGGCCTCCCACATTGTAGCAAACTCAAGGGCACCTAGAGATCGTGACCACACCACCAAAGTAAAACAAGAACTAAAAATACTAAAGTCTGCATGCCCGCCTACATCTGAATACTCTGACGAGTTTACTCCAGAAGAAATTACCTCAGCAATATCAGAAATAAAGTCTGGAAAGGCACCCGGCTCCGATAAAATACATCCAGAATTTTTACTCCATTGTGGCAAATATGCTAAGAAATGGCTGGCTGATTTCTACACAGATATATTAAAATCAGGAGAAATCCCCCATTTCCTTAAAAATGCCTCCATTATAGCCATATTGAAACCAGGAAAAGCAAATGATCAACCCCAAAACTACCGACCGATTGCACTGCTGAGCTGTCTATAAACTGTTGGAACGCTTAATCCACAACAGAATTAGTAACACCATATTGGGGGTGATACCTATTGAGCAAGCAGGGTTCAGACCTAACCGCAGCTGCACAGATCAGATCCTATCCTTAACAACACATATTGAAGCAGGTTTTCAAAGAAAGCAAAAAACATCCGTTGCTTTCATTGACCTATCAGCTGCATACGACACCGTCTGGAGACAAGGATTAATCTGCAAACTGATCCGTGCCATCCCATGCCAAAAGGTAACCAAACTCATTGATAGCATGCTCACCGACAGACCTTTTCACGTCACAATGGGCAACTTAAGAAGTGTCCAAATGAAGCTCAGCAATGGACTGCCACAGGGATCTGTTTTGGCACCCTTACTCTTTAATTTATACATCGCGGACCTACCTAGGACAACTTCGCAGAAATTTGGCTATGCTGACGATTGGGCCATTGCAGCAAGACATAATAACATGAATGTTACAGAAACAATACTAACGGATGACCTTGCTGTTATGGGTGAATATTTTCGCAAATGGAGGCTACGGCCCAATGCAACGAAAACTGAAGTGTGCTGTTTCCATCTGAATAATGCCCAAGCCAACAAAAAACTCTCCGTTCACTTTGAAAACAGACTACTCACTCATAACTCAACACCAAAGTATCTTGGAGTGACTCTTGACAGAACCTTAAGTTTTAAGGAACACCTACATAGAACGGCAGAAAAACTGAAGACGCGAAATAATATAATCCAAAAGCTATGTGGCACCACATGGGGGTCCTCAGCCTCGTTACTCAGATCATCTGCTCTCGGACTCGTATACTCGGCGGCTGAATATGCTTCGCCGGTATGGCTCAATAGCAAACACACGAAGATCATTGACACCCAATTAAACCAGACAATGCGAATGATCTCAGGTACAATTCGACCAACACCGAACTATTGGCTTCCCATTCTGAGTCACATTCCACTGCCGAAACTAAGAAGAAGTCATTCTCTTCTCAGAGAATATCGAAAAATCGAGGCTAACCATCAACTACCCATCCACCATGATAAGCTTGATATCGAAATGAACAGACTGCGCTCCAGATATCCCCCATTGTTAAGGGCCACCTCCCTACATTTCGACCTCACCAACGCTTGGAGAAGACAATGGGAGAGCGACTCACCACAGGAATCACACCAAATGGCCTGTATCGATCAGAAACCGCCAGGCTTTGAACTGCCCCGCAATACATGGACGGCGCTGAACAGAATAAGAACAGGTACCGGTAGATGTGCTGACAGCTTGCATATATGGGGAAAGGCCCTTACTCCTGAGTGTGACTGTGGTGCGCAACGGCAGACTGTCCGCCACATTATTGAGGAATGCCCCCGAAGGCGGTACCCTGGAGTTTTCGATGAGTTCCTGAATGCGACCGAAAATGTTTTACATTATATTAATACATTAGATGTTCGTTTGTGATACTTCATGTAATGTTTTATATACTTTTTTAAATTATGTGTTCTTATTGTATCTATGCCATACGATAAATAAAATAAATCAACCTTGTTTATTTGCCAGGTAGGGACATGGTAATTGCAGACACATTATCTAGGTCATATTTAAAAACAGAAGTTGAGGATGATCCACAAATGGAATATGCCATTCATGCCATATCTAAGGATATTCCTATGAGTGAGAATAAGAAAATAATATTTCAAAAGGAGATTGATAACGATGACACATTAAGAAAAATAAAAGGATACTGCATTGAATTTTGGCCTATTAGTGATAAAAATTTGAACAAGGAATTAAAGTTTTACTATAAATTAAGAGAAAAGATTTATTTATCTAATAATTTATTATTTTTGGAATATAAAGTTATTGTTCCAAATTCACTAAGGAAAGAAATGTTGGATTGGTTCATAAAGCACATTTTGGTATTTCAAAAACTAAAGCCAAAACTAGACAATTACTGTATTGGCCTTATTTAAATAGAGATATAGAGGATATGATATCAAAGTGTGAAAAATGTCAAATATTTCAAAGATCTAATCAAAAAGAGCCATTAATTAATCATTCAATACCTTGTAGACCATGGCAATATTTATTTTCAGATTTTTTTCAATATGATAATAACTATTTAAATAGTTCAATAATTATTGATTGTGGATTCCTATTCTAAGTGGTTGGAAGTAACTGAAACTAAAGGTAAAATATCTCAGGAGGTAATTAATTTTTGCAAAGAAAAATTTGTTCAATTGGGTATCCCTGAAAAATTTTATGCAGATAATATGCCATACAATTCTGAGAATTTTAAGAAGTTTGCTCAAGATTGGGATTTTGAAGTTATTTTTAGCAGTCCGTATCATTCCCAATCAAATGGACTTGCAGAAAAATATGTGGGAATAACTAAACAAATGTTACAAAAGTCTGAATCTACTAAAGATTTGCCTATTCTACTTATGGAATACCGGAATACCCCATTAACAAATTTAGACTATTCTCCATCCCAACTATTTTTACACAGAATGTTAAAAAGTTGGATACCTATGTCTAATGAAAATTTAATCCCAAAAGTTTTAGATTCCAGTGTTATACAGGAAAAATTGAAACATAATCAAAATGTTCAAAAACAATATTTTGACCGAAATGCAAAAGATTTAGAGAAACTTAATAAAGGGGATAACATTTTAATTCAGAAAGGAAAAGTATGGGAAAAGGGAGTAATAAGAGACATAGTTAATGATAGGTCTTATATCGTACAGGATTCAAATGGTACAGAATGTAGACGGAATAGAAAGTTTCTAAATAAAACTAATTTATCGTGTAACAAAGAATTTTCGTGAATATCGTGAATTTATTCAAAAATGAAAATATCTTGGTAGACAATAATGATGTACACAATGTTAGTATCCCAATTGATCATAGTAAAACTGATATCCCAACTGAATCTAATATTAAAATTGTGAGTCAGAATGATAGTGATATCTATAGAAATCATATTGACCATGAAGGTCTTACTGATATTGAGATGTTTGAAAATGGTAATTTAAATAATGGGGTTATTGTCGATCACCTACTGAATGTAAGAGATGAGGAGGAAGGTAAAACTATCATTAAAAATAGTAAGAGATCTCACAAGCCTCCTACATATTTAAAGGACTACATGTTAAATTGAAATTGTGGTAATAAGTTAAGGTTGCTACTTGTTTATTCGCGGTGTGCAAGTACTTGGAAGGGATACGCGAAACGATCGTGCGCGAATAGCGGAGAAATATTGCAACTTTCTTAAATAATTCATATTGTCAATTGAAATTGTCAAATTGACGTACATTTTATACCTATATTGTCATTTAAGAAGAAAAATTATATATTGTTCACAATATTGATATGATATGCAATTATTATATAAAGGTAAATTTAATTAATTGTATTTTGCTTGCAGTACTGCATTTTAATAACTAATTTTATTTACTACATACAATTGTTTACGTTTAAATAGCATAACCTAAATCTTATTTTTCTTCTTATTATTTTTTTTTGGACTATGGCCTTGAAAATTATCCAGTAACCAGGACCATATGATTGGCAAATATAATCAAAAGTGCGAATAAAAGTGCAGAGCGTAGAAATAGGTGTCGCTTTTCCGAACTTGCACGGTCCCAATATTTGTATTTTAGTTTTGTGTTTTAGTTTTGTACAAGGTATTTTAGTTAAAAAAAAAAGGGAACGTGTAATATATTATGTTTAGGATGTAAAAGAAGAAGACCAACGACAGACAGATGTCAGCAGCGACTCAACGTCATTCCGGCTAGCGTCATGTAACTTATAAGTTGTAGCTTCTTGATTGCTAATAAATATTTGTATGAACAATACTGTTTAATATTTGATTACATGACGAAAGGAACATAAAACAGTTACAATTTTATTTTGGTTACTTTTAGTTCTTCTAGCGCGCTATCATAATGTTTTGCGTCTTCTGTATCTAAGTTTCCTGTGATACATTTGATTATTGAGCCTAGTCCGTCTATAAGACCTCTTTTTGCACTGTGATCAGGTAAGAGTGATTGGAGTTTTTGTTCAGCTAGTTGTAGCTGGAAGAAAAGGACGCGATCAAAATTTTCTAATTCGGAATAATAAGGGCTACTAAGGCCGTCTTTAATTGCAGCTGTTACATTTTGGTAGGAAAGTCTTAGAGTATTAATTTCTTTTTGAATTGGTTCTAAATTAACGTAATGGATAAATGAATGAGTACTAGATTTAATTTTTGCAGTGCCTAATTTATAAGGAAGTATTCCGGGATTATCTTTGAGATTCGTAAAGGTGATTTCTTTATTCTCGACTTGTTGTCCATCATCGGCCCAGGCCCAGGACCATCATCGTTGTCATTAGGAACCTGCAAGAGTTTTTTCCGGTTAGTTTTTGGTCGTCTTAAATTTTGTTTGTGTAAGTCTTTTTGGAGTAGCAACTTTAATTTTTGCATCTTTAACAACTTTATCTTTCATAAATTTGGGATTCAGTTTATTTCGTACCAGAGTAGTATTTTTCCTGTAAACATCATTGCCTTCTTCGTATGTGAGTGGTTCATGTCGATCTCTATTATTATATTCGATAGTTTTGTCCTTTTGTTTGATCAATTTTTTATTAAGTTCTTTATAAATTTCTTTGGTCATATCTCTATGTTTTTCTATGTAGTTATTAATTAGTTTTTGGTTTATATTTATATCGAAAATTTCTTTAGTGTTAATGTGGCCATTTATAATATCTATCGGCTTTTGTTGAGTTATTGAGTTATTATAGCCTAAAATAGCATAAGGCATTTGATTTAAGATATCAATTTTTCCATCAGCTTTGCTTCTAATTATTCGTAGATGTTCTATTAGAGTAGAATGAAATCTCTCTATAGCTCCTTTAGATTGGGTACTGTTTGTAGTAACATAATGAGTTTTTACTTTATGTATGTCGAAAAATTTTTGTACAACAGAGTTTTTTAATTCTGTGCCTCGGTCCATAGTTACAAGATCAGGAATTCCATGGTGTGTCATGAAGGTTAGAAAAGCTTTTACGATTTCAGTACTTGTCAATGCTGAAAGAGGGTATGCTTGACCGTGCCCCTGATTCTAATTCATTTCGACAGTCGCAATTTCATTTCGACACCG
Source organism: Diabrotica virgifera virgifera (assembly GCF_917563875.1). Taxonomy (NCBI): domain Eukaryota; kingdom Metazoa; phylum Arthropoda; class Insecta; order Coleoptera; family Chrysomelidae; genus Diabrotica; species Diabrotica virgifera. Next base: position 170,753,209 of record NC_065449.1, on the reverse strand, counting down.
CCATGACAGCAACTGGGGATATTAACCTTATCATGTTGAGACTGCTCAGAATTTGGGTTGGCGCTTCGGTTTCTTGGATTTTGTTGATAGTCTGGGAAAATTATCGAAATAATAGTACCATTTTTGGGAAAAATTATTTACCAGCTATTTTATTGCTAAAATCGAATCTTAAGATTGCATATATTAGTAATATGGGGTATGACAAGTCCGCAGAAAGTGTGTTATTTTATTTATAAACAAATTAGCACTCCTAAATCTTCTTTTTTTTTCAATTAGTGGTCTGTAACTCGTATAATTTTTCCTTTGAGCCAAAAACACTCAAATAAAAATTCACCGTAATTTAGTTCTGCACAAAGTTATTTTTTTTCCGATTTCCTTCAACAAAAATTTTACTCAGAAAATCCGAGTTTTCCCAAAAAATCTGCCATTTTCAATTAAAATTTTAGGGAAGTACCTAATTATTTATCAATAATTAAATAATTGAAGACATGAAAGATTTATTATAGTAGATTATACAGAGGGGCTAAATTATGGAATAAATTCATTTCTTTAAAACGGACGATTTTGGAGCAAAATCCCGAAAGAGGTCGATTTTTATTTTTAAATTACAATTTTTTGGCATATATTTCATATTAGTGACGTCATCCATCTGAGCGTGATGACGTAATCGATAATTTTGTTAATGGGAATAGGGGTCGTGTGGTAGGTCATTTGAAAGGGCGTTTAATTCTCTATTCAGTAATATAAACATTAATATCATTAGGTATTTATACAGGGTTGCCAAAAAAAAATTTTGAATTAAATTAATTGGCGCAAAAAGAAGAATGTATGTAATTAATTTAACTCAAAATACATTGTACTGCTGTCAGAAAATAGAAAAAAAGGTTTATTTCACAAATAAACATTTCTTTTCGCTTAAATTAAATCACAAACAGCCTCCCTCCTACCTATTGGCATTTTGAACTTTTAATTTAAGCTAAAAGCAATGTTTATTTGCAAAATAAACATTTTTTTCTATTTTCTGACAGCAATAGAATGTATTTTGAGTTAAATAAATTACATGCATTCTTCTTCTTGCGTCAATTAATTTAATTCAAAATTTTTTTTGGCCTCCCTGTATAAATATTGATATTAATGTTTATAATACTGAATAGAGAATTGAACGCCTTTGTAAATGAGCTACAACACGAACCCATATTCCTATTTAAAAAATAATTACGTCATCACGCTCGGATGGATGACGTCACTAGTTTGAAATATATGCCAAGAAATTTAATTTAAAAATAAAAATCGACCTGTTTCGGGATTTTTCTCTAAAATCGTCCATTTTAGAGAAAATGAATTTATTCCATAACTTAGCCCCTCTCTGTATATCAGGAGACCGGCGACAATCTAACCAATAGTTTAGCAATAATTAAAATGTTAATTAAAAAATTTCGGTCGAAATAATAACCAGAAAGATTATGATACACCAGAATAACTATGATTTTCATATAAAAAAGCACTATACCTATTCAACGTACCTTACAGGATTGAAATTGGACCATTTGAGCGGTCTCAGGAATGTTATAAAGAAACAATTTTTTGGCTTATAAACAAATAGAACCCCTCAGAAAATATTAGATTAAATTAAATTAAGTTAACGCTGTTGAAAAGAGCACGGCTTCTGTGTCCTTTTCGAAGAAAAACAAATTGAATTGCGAGGAGTGATTCCAGGTATAACCGGTCAAATTTGACTGGCATTTGCGACAGAGTTATAAACAACAGGATTTTAATCTTTGAACCATTAGATACCTTTTAATTCCGGTCCTCTTTGTACATACAAATTTTCATATCTTCAAGACACTCATAACAAAAAAGATTTATGTCACTGTCACCAAATTATTTAATTATTGATAAATAATTACTTCCCTCAAATTTTAGTTGAAAATTAAAGATTTTGTTTGGAAAACCCGAATTTTCCGAAGAAAATTTCCGTCGAAGGAAATTGGAATAAATTATCAATGTGCAGAATTAAATTACTGTCAATTTTTATGTGAGTGTATTGGTTTAAAGTTAAAATTTTCGGAGTTATAGAGCAATAATAAAAAAAAAGATTTCGGAGCGCTAATTTGTTTATAAACAAAATAGCACACTTTCTGTGGACTTTGCACAGCTATATTACTAATATAGGAAATCTTAAGATTTGATTTCAGCATGTCCAGCAATAAAATAGCTGGTAATTAATTTTCCTTGTTTTTTACTAATTTTCCCAGATTATTACCTCACATCTTTCATTGAGTTGATGATTCATGTTGTGGACATTCTCAATTATTATATTTCTAATTTAATACTATTCTATCTAATTCCTCAAAACAAGCAAATTTCAATTAAACCCAGCTATATTATAATACCTTTTGATTTAGTTTTCCTTGCAAGAAATAAACAAAACACATCTAAACTAAACCTAACCTCGCTTTTGGCCATTCATTCATCTCCGTGTCAAATAATTTCGACAGTCGCCATATTGAAAGCGACTTGTTTTTGGTCGAAATTTGATTTAGAATCAGGGCCCGTATTTAGAAAATGTGTCTATTATAGTAAGAAACTTTTGGCCTTGACTTGAAAAAGTGTCTGCAAATATTATTTCGAATGGTTTTGAAGCTGTGAGAGTAATCATTAGTTTTTGATTTGGCGGATTACGATCATATTTATTTACTTGGCAAATATTACAATTATTTATAAAATCTGTTACATCTTGTTTTATTCCTGGCCAATAATATAGGTGCGTTTGATCCTAGTTTCTGTTTCTAGAATACCTCTGTGATTGGTTTTTCCTTCGTGAAATAACCTTATTTTTTCATGTTGTTCATCTTTGTCTACTATATCTTTTAAGATGCTGTTACATTTTACTAACTTGTAGGCAGAATTTTTAAAAGTGTTTTTTAAACTTTCTAATATTTCTGGTATAAAAGTGTCTTCTTTAAAGTACACAGTGTATTTGTATTTTGGGTCAATGTAGTTTTTAAATATATTAATAGTTTCTTCTACAATATTATTTTTCGAAATTTGGATATAAAGTCTTTTTCTGTTAGGAAATATTTTTTCAATTTTTGGTTTGACAGCTGAGTGTAGAACAAAATCAATTACAATTTGGTGATCAAAAACATTAAGATGCTTATCAGAAATGAGCATTCCTAGTATTGGATCTTCCAAACTAGTATGTACAGTTTCTCCATCATCATCATCTTCTTCAATATCGTTGTCTTGGTTATTTCCTTGTTCTGTGTTTTCTTCGTTAATGTTGTCGTCGACATTTACAGCCATCGAATTGCTATCATCATCGTCGTTTTTCTGAGTTTTATTAATTTCTTCCATATATTTTAAAAATTCATTACAATGAATCTCTATTCGAGATAGCGAGTCTGCATTTGCATTGCAACTTCCTTTCTTGTATTCAATTATGTAATCAAATTCCTCTAATTTTAAACGCCATCTCACTAATCGTGTATTCGGTTCTTTAAGAGACATAAGCCACTGTAAGGGTTTATGATCTGTCATAATTTTAAACTGTCTTCCAAAAAGATAAGGTCTAAAATACTTGGTTGCCCATACTATCGCGAGAAGTTCTTTTTCTATAACACTGTAATTTTGCTCGGACTTGTTTAATGTTCTCGAGGCATAAGCTACTGGTTTATCTCTTAGAATACAAAAAACAGGAAGGAGTCTTTCATATATCAACAACACCTTAAATTTCTAGCGGAACCGGCCATCTTGAACGTCTGTGGATGACTCATAAGTTTTTGTCAACGAGGTAGAAGGTGTTTGTGTATTGGATCAGCTGTGTGCATAGGCGTACCATCTGGGAAAGCTCCTGTATATGCAATCAGTTAACTGAAGTTATTAGTATAATAAAAAGTTATTTAACTGACTTTTCAACAAAATATTATATTAATACGTATTTTCTCTTGATCTGTAGCTGTTTGTTTAACATCTAAGATGTAATAAAATCGTTAAGAATTTCTTTTCTTCCCTCTTTCAAAGGTACGTCACTGGAGATAGAAAGCAAATCTGACAGCTGATCGCCATTTGCAACCTCCTTCCTGGCTCGTAGTCATTTCGCATTGTACTCCTTCCTGGTTTATTTTATATTCTAAGGTTTATCTTGACCATTTACTAATTGAGATAATACAGCTCCTACTGATACATTACTTGCATCTGTAGTTAAAATAAAATCTTTATCAAAATCTGGATACGGAAGTATAGGTTCATTAATTAATATATTTTTACAATCTTCGAAGCATTTTACAAATTCTGGAGTGTGTTCTATCTTAGCATCCTTTTTTAAACATTTCGTTAATGGTTTAGTTAATCTGGCAAAATCTTTTATAAATCTCCTGTAATATCCTAGCAATCCTAAAAATCCTTTTATTTCGCGTGCAGTTTTTGGAATTGGGTATTTGACAATTGCATTAATTTTATCTGGGTTTGGCTTCACACCTTCTGTCGTTACAATGTGACCAAGATAGGCTACTTCCTTTCTGAGAAATTCACACTTATCTAGTTGTATTTTAAAATTATTTTCTTGCAAACGTTTAAAAACTTTGTCTAAATTTACAATATGCTCTTGAAGTGAGGTAGAAAAAATAATTATATCGTCTAAGTAAACAAGACATATTATGTCATCTTGAAGGCCTCGCAGAATATCGTCCATAACTCTCTGAAAAGTTGCAGGAGCATTCTTGAGCCCAAATCGCATACGAACATATTCATAATGACCATTCTCAACATTGAATGCTGTCTTGGGAATATCGTCTGGGTGCATCTCAATCTGGTGAAAGCCACTAGCTAGATCAAGTGTACTAAAATAGTTGCATCTGCCTAATTTATCAAGTGTATCGGTGATATTTGGTAACGGATATTTATCTGGAATTGTTTTTTCGTTCAGCTTCCTATAGTCTACAACAAGGGTCACCAATTAGTTTCCCTGAGGGTCCGTTTGGAAAACATGACACTTCCGGGGTCCGGATTTAATGCTACCTGTGTCTGGTTGTTCTGATTCGGTTTATTTGCGGATTCTTGTTAAAAATATACCCTATAAATAAATCAGAAGGGTGCTGGACGAAATTTTTGGGCAGAAATTGTTTAACAATTTTTTTTAACAAATTCAAAACATCACTTTTTTGCCCCCAAAAATATGTTTTTAGAATTTTTGGGTCATCTTAAACAAAAAAGATCTGTGATTTTCCCAAAACATAACAGATTTCGGGTTTTAAGCGATTTAAAATTTGAAAAATGCGAAAATAAGCATTTTTGAAGCTTGAAAACTCATGTTTAAATTATTATTTTTGCGGTGGTCAAGTGCCTAAATTGAAGTCTAAATATTCAATTTCAATATTCTAATGAGTATTGAATTGGCCTTCTTTCAATTATTTAGAGTCTAAATCTTAGACCGTTGTTTTTAATTGATAAATATGCGCGATAATTCGCGCGAAATAAGCCCCGATTACTCATTAGAATCTTGAAATTGAATGAATAAACTTTAATTTAGGTACTTGGCTACCTGAAAACTAATAATTTACATATGAGTTTTCAAGTATCGAAAATGCTTATTTTCGCATCAGATTTTAGTCGCTGATAACTCGAAAACTATCAACTTTTCAGAAATATGACGACATGTCTTTTGTTTAAAATTACCCAAAAAAGGCAGAAAGGTAATTTTGAATTTGTTTAAAAAATTGTTTCGCCCGGCACGCTTGATTTGTTTAAAGGGGACATATTTGAACATGAATCCGCAAAAAAAACGGATCAGAAAAATTTTATTTTGGACACACAGTAATATTTTAAAAGCTAAGAATTTATATTGTGGTAGGGGAGCAAAGTATGCTAAATGTGCAGTTACTCGAGCGTTATGAGGACCTATTGGGTGAAGAGTAGGTCCTAAAACCAAAAAAAGTTAAGTAAAGTTGTCCATTTTAGTGGGGACTTTCCATTTTTAATTTAATTTTCCATTTCCAACAATCGTTTTTTTAGATTATAGCGCCATCTATAGAAAACTCGAAAAAATGTTTTGAATAAAAGTTACTTATTTTTACGCAGGGAATCCAAATCTGCAATAAAAAATGGGGGCTCCCATTTAAGATTTTAAAGTAACCCCCCACCCCATTTCCGTGGAGAGTTGTGTTTGGTGCCATTCGATCGATTTTTCAAAAATATTGAATAAGTGTATTTTGAAGTTTTTCAATCTGATGTTCATTTCGCGAAATATCGCGGGATTCGTATTTAAAATATTAAATTTATCCCCCACCCCAAGTAGCAATTTTACAACCTGCAACCAATTTTGTCCTAATGGGACGTTAAACTTAAGGACAAAATTGGTTCACAATAAGTTTTAACCAAGGACAACGTCTGTTTTTCCTATGGACCAACGTTGCTGCTAATAAGTAATATAATCTGATGACCAACCGACATCGGGAATAACGACGTCAATTATTAGGATAAGGTTTGACGTTAAGCTGACGCCGGTCTTAACCTATCTGTAGTATAACTGCAATTAAGTAGCATACATCAACCACTACTCAACGTCGGTAATTACAACGTATTTTTTAGGATAGATGCCAACGTTCTGAGGACGTTGGTGTTTTATCGTGTATGGTAGACGTATTTTTCGGGAAGACGACAACGACAATCCAACGTTGAGAATACCAACGTTAATTATTAGGTTAAGGTTTAACGTTAAGCTGACGTCGCGCGTCGGGTATAACCTCTATACTACAATGTAATTTACTGGAAGACATTTAACGACTGCTCAACGTCGGGGATTACAGAGTATTTATTAGTATCGAACCCAACGTTCAGGAGACGTCGGGTGTTTTCTCAGTAGGTATATGGTAGATTGCTGCGTGTACTTGCGGGAAGGTGAGAACGATAATACAACGTAGGTAATAACAACGTAGTACTTAAGTAAATTTGTATACGTTAACCTGACGTCAAAGTTTTTTTATAAGATACCTGTAATTTACTAAAAAACGTCGACGACTATCCAACGTCGTAAAGTAAATTTTCGACAATTGGTTGTTTAGTTTCCAACTACAAAACGACGTAAAAATTTGCTGATTAGGGCCAATCTGACTTGACTCATCTTGACTTATATGACTATAATATGACAGATATTACATTGCATAACATAACCTTACTTTTTTACACTTGGTTTTTCTATAAACAGTATATTAACAATAACAATTTATTGAATGAAAAACCTATATAGTTAAAAAATATATAGTTGTTCTTTTAGAAAAACAATGTCTCAAAATGAAGCGGAAATGCATGGCAAAAAGAAATCAAATGCCACCACCAGATTAAGGCGTGTTCACGACGACGACCGGTCGTCGGGAGTCTGTCGTCAAGACCAGGTTGTTTGCGCTTACTTTAGGACGTATTAGGTATACCAATAGGTAAATTCGAGGTGTGCAAGGTAAAAATAGGTTATACTAAAGGTCGGCAGGGGGTGTTCTTGTCCAAATCAGTTAAAATGTAGTGCAATTTAGGTCGCGAGTCAAATCCGTCATTAATGAAAGATCGCCATGGTTCAGCCATTTTTTGAAACATAATATTTGGCAATTTTTTTGCTAGATTTTAATGAATATTTGATTTTAATTAACGAATTTTGTTTATATATAAATCAAGGATAATTTTGTATGGGTTTAGACATAATAATATGTTTTTTTTAATTACGATGGTTATTTCTATTTTTACCGTTTTGTTCGATTTAACCTGTAAATTTCTGAGGCGCTTTCAGTTTTTAGCAATTTTTACACTTCCTTGCGTTTGTAAATTTTCGACCGCATTATGCAATGAGGCAGATGATTAATAAAATAATTATACAAGTCACTTAGGTTATATTCTGAATAGAGTAGGAACCTACTTAAATAAGTATCAACAGGCCGTCATGCATCTTAGTTTCTGATGATTTAATATCCTCCAAGATTATTAACCTATTTGGTAAAAATGAAGTGTGTCGGCCGTACTTCTGTGGTAGAGAATTTTATACTATTACTTTACAAGACCAAAGTCCTAAAAACTAACGTAATTTGACGATAAAATATCTCGAGCTGAGAAGTCGAGAGGGGGACGTCCAGGCAACCCGTATTTCTACTCCCCACTTAGGTGCAAATAGTGGTTTTCTGACCGTCGTCGCAACGTCGCGTATTAACGTTGGGGCATTTAATCCAACGTTAAGACGTCGTAATATTACGTCCAATTGCTTCTTGGGACCCCTCCGTGGGAAGTCGTGTTTGGTATCATTCGATAGATTTTAAAAAAATATTGAGCACTTAATTAGTTTTTTGATCTGTCATTCATTTCGCGAAATATTCGCTTTTTTCTTGTGAAACTTTGGGACTCATCCATTTCCTTACGCCCCGCTCAAATCGTCAGATTTTTGAAATATACACTGTTTTGCATGTACTACTTAACTTACCTTATCTCAATCTGACGATTTCGAGTTTTTTTAAGGATATATTTTTTTTCGCCCCCCCCCTTAACGAACTCCCCTGCATTAAGAACCAATATGGTATTGTTCTGAAGCTATTTTCTTGAGGCATTTATATAATCAATTACTTTTAATGGGAAATAATCCACAATTTTACCAAAAAAATTATTTTATTAACGTTTCGACACCCAAGTCGGGTGTCGTATTATTTTGTATTTTGACGACACCCGACTTGGGCGTCGAAACGTTAATAAAATCATTTTTTTGGTAAAATTGTGGATTATTTCCCATTAAAAGTAATTGACAATATATTATGGTAGTGGTACATTTTCAGGGTACAAGGTTTCTCCCCATGTAATAATCTGACGCGCTCGAGTAACTGCAAACCGCTTGTGCTCCCCTACCATTGTGAATGTTAATGACCCTTTCTTTAAATCCAGTTATTGAAACTGAGAAATTTAAAATAAATAATCATAATAATTAACATGTTCTCTTTTCTACATTAGTTTCAATGCAAGCTGTTTGTTGCAAACTTATTAAATCTGAAAACTATTTTAATTAAATGCACAGCTGAAAAGTACTCCCACTTAAATCTACTTATAGTAGAGAGGAAATGAATATAAAAAACGCACGTGATAATTTTATATACCAGTTTAATTAAATTCAAAATTAATGATTATAATAAGTATGTATAACAATAAGGGGAAAACTCTTTGCAAAATTAAATTATCAGTGAGAAAAATGACATTTTTTATTATGTACAAGCTGTCTGAAGTTTTGAGTGAGTTTAGTGCAACTGAAGGCGGGTTCTCATTAGTCAACCTCATTGATCAATAGCGCTGATTCTATGCAACTGAACATAGAACTACACTATTTCAAGGATATTGAATTCGGTCTACAAAGTACTAACTTTAAAAATGGCCGTAAAGAAGAAAATTATGCATTCTGGCGTTCGCATTGTGTGTAAATATTTCAAAAACGTAATTAAAAATAGGAAAACAAGAACATCTCTGAATGTCTTTTGAAACGGAAACACCTCTAAAACAATTTGGGTTTATGGTTTATACAGATCATCCGTTCCTGTACCACTTTTATTTGCTTTTAATATTTGATTCAGTTCACCTTTGTAGGTTGTCCGGATACTTTTAATTTTATTTTTAATATCATTTAGAGTCAGGGTTTCTATTTCCATTCCAAAACGATTATCTTAATAGCTTTTTCCCGCTTTATTATATTTTTATAAGGGGATGAGGGTTTAGGGTGTGAGAGTTAGGATATATTATAGGGGTTTTGCTCGTACTCGAACTTCAGCTGTAAATAATGGGAAGCACCTTGCACATCGGGGTTGAATAATAATAAGCACAAACTTTACTGTGAGCGGTATAATCACCGAAAGAAATAGAAACAAACTACATTATTAAAACTAATAGTTCAATGGCTTGGAGCACAATCAGGCACTCTTGAAGCAGTCTCCGCCATGTCAGCTGTCAGCCGTCGGGAGAACCTACGTCACTCGGTCGGCAGGGTTGCCAAGTATAATTCTTGTTACATCCTCCCCCTTTGGATCAGACGTAGAGTATGGCTGATACAAAACGGAATAACTGGTTATTAGCGAGGGCTTGGAACAGACCTCGGCATCATACATGAGCATCTTGATAGCGCTTAGGAGGGCGCTTGGAACGTCTTGGTCTCTGTATGGAACAATCAATCTGCGTAGGCAACGAGGTACTACTGGAGTCGCTGGTTGTGGTTACAGGTACACCAGAACCTGTAGATTGCTGCGTTGTCTTAGGATGTCGTTTAGGGATAGCCCCTTTGCTTTTGGCTGCGACATCTTTCTGCAACGTGGTTGAAGGTCGACCTCTACTACGTAACTCATGTAGAGGAGTTACAGGCGAATCGGAATCATCTTCCACAAAAGGATGGAGAGCAGACACGTGGTATTTTCCGATCGATACATCTGGGTGCGTTAGAGTTGCTAACTCGTACGAGGTGGGAGAAAGTTGGTTAAGGATAAGGTATGGGCCATCGCGACGCGGCGCAAATTTAGAAGACAGTCCTGCAACACTTTTACTAAGGATGTGAGTCTTTACTAGAACTTTCTGTCCCTTGTTAAACACAACGGTTTCGCGAAAATGTTTATCTGCATACAATTTCGAAGAGTCTTGGCGTAACTCATTATTTTCTCGCGCACTTAATAAAATGTCAGTATGCCTGCGCAAGTAAGGTGTTATCTCGGGAATAACCGTTTCACTCGCGATAATAGCTCGTAAGTCTTTATGCACATCTGTGGGCGTACGTAGCTCACGCGCAAAGTTCAAATAGGCCGGGGAATAACCGGTAGCTAAATTTGGTACGGTATTCATAGAAAAACGTATACTGGGTAGCACTTCATCCCATTTAGTATGGTCTCTTTGAACTAAAATGGAAATCTGAATTTTAAGATCTCGATTTTTACGTTCCTCCGGATTTGAGGCAGGGTGATAAACAGGAATGAGTGATTGCTGAATACCTAGGCAGTATGTAAACTGCTGCATTATTTTACTAACGAATTGGGGTCCGTTGTCACTTATTATTCTACGAGGGGTGCCGTATCGTAAACATATTTCACTTATTAGTACCTTTGTGCACTCCTCCGCAGTAGCTTGTTTTAACGGGAATATTTCTATCCATTTCGTGGAAGTATCTTCCACTGCAAAAATCCATCTGTTTCCCTTTTCAGTCACAGGTAGTGGACCCACTAAATCAATTGCAACGCATTCAAAGCGTTGTGCCAACACAGGAGTTTGAATTAGACCTGCTGGTTTTAGATTCAAAGGTTTATACCTTTGGCAGTCGATGCATTTCTTTATATGCTTTACAACATCTCGCCTAATGGTAGGCCAGTAATAACGAAGAGCAATTCTTTGGATTGTCTTTTCGACACCATAATGTCCTGCAATGGGCATGTCATGGCACTCTTTCAAAACCTCAGCTACTTTATTTTGAGGCACTACTAACTGAGCATCCTCACATTCAAGGTCCTGATTATACCGATACAAGACTCCTTGATTCATGACATATCCGCGATCAGTATATTGGTTGATGTCTACTAATTCAGGTTCTTCAGATTCAAGGCAATCAATAATTATTTTAAGCTGTGAATCAGTCAACTGTTCCTCTCTAAGTTTTTTATTGCTTATCGTTGGTACATCCATTGCGATAGTACAGAGGTCACAAATATCTTTCGTGTCTGGACCACAGATAGGCCTTGATAACATATCGGCGATTCGATTCGTCCGTCCAGGAACATATTCGATTCGTAAGTCGTAACTTTGCACTTCTAATGCCCATCTAGCAAGACGGCCAGTAGGAGATTTTAGTGACATCAACCATTTTAGCGGTTGATGATCTGTTTTGACAATAATAGGCGAACTTTCTATGTAACCCCGGAATTTATTAATTGCATATACTATAGCTAAAGCTTCTCGCTCTGCCGTACTATAGTTACGTTCAGCCGCTGTGAGTAAGCGACTTGCATACTCTATCGGCTTTTCATTTTCTTCCTCCCCCTGGAGGAGACATGCGCCAAGTGCATATGAACTTGCGTCTGTTTTAATTACAAAAGTATCTGTAGAAGTTGCTTGCTGCAGAATGGGAGCTTGCGTAAGCAATCTCTTAAGAGTTTCATAGGCCTGGTTTTGTGCCGGTCCCCAAACAAATGCTACATTCTTCTTAGTTAGATCCGAAAGAGGTTTGGATATACCTGCGAAGTTTGGCACAAAACGTCGAAACCAACTACAAGTTTGCAAAAATGACAAAACATGTTTAGCATTGCGTGGAATAGGCATTTCTGCAATTGCTGATATCTTCCCTGGATCAGGAGCGATCCCATTGGGCGTAAGAAGGTGCCCTAAATACTTCACTGAAGAGCGCACAAAAGTACATTTTGCTCTATTTACACACAATTTGAATACTTGTAATCTTTGAAACACACTAGCTAGATCATTGATATGATTTTCAAATGAGCTAGATAAAATAATAATATCATCTAAATATGCCAAAATAGTAATACCTGGTAATCCGCTACGAAAACGGTCAATAAGCCTTTGAAAAGTAGCAGGCGCGTTTCGTAGACCAAAAGGCATACGATTAAATTTAAAAATACCAAAAGGGGTAATAAAAGAAGTTTTATCTCGATCTGATGGACGAACACATATTTGATGGTAGCCGCTTTTCAGATCTAGTGTTGTCATAAATAGTGTCTGTGTGGTGGCATACAACAGATCGTCCATCCTCGGTAGAGGATATCTATCTGGTACAGTTATTTCGTTGAGGCGTCTGTAATCAACGCACATGCGACAGGTACCGTCTTTTTTAGGAACGAGTACAGTTGGTGCAGCATAAGCTGAGTCGCTTTCATCAATGATTTCCATTTCCAATAAATGATGGATTTCATTTTTGAGTATCTCTGCTTTCTGAGGTGTTGTCCTATAAGGGGGCACAGCGATTGGAATATCACTGGTTAAATTAATACAATGCTCAGCAAATGGTGTAGGTTCATTATGTTCCATAAAAACGTCACCGTACTGATTTATCAAGCACTGTAAAGTACTACGCTCAGAAGTATTTAACTGTGAAGCTTCGTCCTGTCGTAGAGTAAGTTCAAGAAGATTAATTGAAGCATTGCAGGAGTTAGGTTCCCGTAATAGTTTATGTTGAATATCAGGAGAATCAGCAAATGAGAATTTCATTTGAGAGATATTAATAATAATATCAGCATTTTTTAAGAAGTCTATGCCAAGAAGAGTTTTAGCTGATGTGTGTTCAGGAAATGCCACAAAAGTAGTAGGTATGGATCTATCTAATAGGAGAACCAAACACTCAAAAATATGAGCTGTTACCGTGCGGCTTATACCGTCAGCAAGCACTAAACTCATTTCCTTGGAAATATAGTGTAGACCTTTGTTTAAAAAATGATTGTATAGTCTAATTCCAGCTATAGTACATTTAGCTCCAGTATCAACATATGCGCAACCACTCAAACCTAAGACATTTATTGGTAAGAGGGGACGATTATTCAAATTGTTAGTTTCTGCTAAAAGAAGCTCTACAGAAGAAGCTGCTTCTGTGGTAATAGGATTTACAGAAATTTTACAGTTAGGACAATTTGTGCGAACATAACCAGGAGTATTGCAACCGTAACAAACTACACTGGAAGAACGTTGAGAAGGTACATTTGAAGTGCTAGGATTCGTATTTGGACGACTAGGAGGTACAGAGGTGCTAACTGAATCATTAGAATTAGATTGCTTAAATTTTCTGCATTCTGGCTGAGTATGGCCAAAATTTTTACAAAATGTACACTTCGGTCTGGATTTTGGTTTGACAGAATCCTTTTCTTCATTCGATTGAGGTTTTTGTCGACGATCAGAGTCGGTAGCAACTAAACCTTCCTTTAAGGATGCTTCGATTTCTCGAGATTCCCTTAAAAGTTCCTTAAAGTCTCGAAATTTATTCCTTGGTAACCTTTTTCGTATTTTACGTGCCATTAAGCCGTAAACCATATCCAACTGAACCTCTTCGGTTAGGGTATAAGGTAATTGTGCGAGCAAAGCTCGAATACGAGATACAAACAGTTCGGTAGGTTCCTTAGAATTTTGTTCACACGAGAATAATTCTCGAAATATTAAATGAGGAGGAAGTTTTCTCGAATAGGCATCTCTCAAGGCTTGTACAGCGTCTTCCCATGTGACAATGGTATTTTTGACACCTTGCCACCATGTAGCAGCACTACCATTAAGAAGCATGGATAAACCACGAAGAGCATTTTCATCACTTATTTGGGAACAGTCCTTAAAAGTGATCACATTGTCGAGAAAAGCTTCAACATCAGCGTTAACAGTACCATCAAAGCGAGCAGTACATTTAACGAAGTTTCCTCCTGACGTATGTGTAGGAGTTCTATTAAGGTCTCTGATTTGTACCAGAATATCTTCAGATACTTGTTTATTAGAATTAGCAAGTACCGAAAGTAATGAATCAAATTGATCTTGTGACATTGTTACCATAGCGGGAGCAGAACATTCTCCTGCTGTAGGATTTTTTGAATTACCTTTTGACATTTTACAAAGTATAGCAGATAACCAAATATTACTAAATATGCAACAGACACAGGCAATAAAAGTGATTTTATTGTAAAAATTAAATAGTTATATGTATAGGCAATAAAAGTTATTTTATTGAGAAATCATAATATAATTACATGCAATAAAATTATTTTATTGAAAATGGTATATAATTATATGCAATAAAGTTATTTTATTGAAAAGGTTTTATAATTATATGCAATAAAGTTATTTTATTGAAAAAAGTTATATAATTATATTTTAATTTAAAATCCGAGCAAATTCGGTAAAATTTTAAATTTGGCAACAAAATGTTGAAAAAGTTTGAAGAGCTACGAAACAGTGTTAGACATAGGCAACACCGCGCAGAACGACAAGTAAGCGAACATCAATTCGAATAATCGAAATACGAAATCGATTCCCCGCACTCAGGGCCCTGATTCTAAATCAAATTTCGACACTAAACAAGTCGCTTTCAATATGGCGATGGCGACTGTCGAAATTATTTGACACGGAGATGAATGAATGGCCAAAAGCGAGGTTAGGTTTAGTTTAGATGTGTTTTGTTTATTTCTTGCAAGGAAAACTAAATCAAAAGGTATTATAATATAGCTGGGTTTAATTGAAATTTGCTTGTTTTGAGGAATTAGATAGAATAGTATTAAATTAGAAATATAATAATTGAGAATGTCCACAACATGAATCATCAACTCAATGAAAGATGTGAGGTAATAATCTGGGAAAATTAGTAAAAAACAAGGAAAATTAATTATCAGCTATTTTATTGCTGGACATGCTGAAATCAAATCTTAAGATTTCCTATATTAGTAATATAGCTGTGCAAAGTCCACAGAAAGTGTGCTATTTTGTTTATAAACAAATTAGCGCTCCGAAATCTTTTTTTTATTATTGCTCTAAAACTCCGAAAATTTTAACTTTAAACCAAAACACTCACATAAAAATTGACAGTAATTTAATTCTGCACATTGATAATTTATTCCAATTTCCTTCGACGGAAATTTTCTTCGGAAAATTCGGGTTTTCCAAACAAAATCTTTAATTTTCAACTAAAATTTGAGGGAAGTAATTATTTATCAATAATTAAATAATTTGGTGACAGTGACATAAATCTTTTTTGTTATGAGTGTCTTGAAGATATGAAAATTTGTATGTACAAAGAGGACCGGAATTAAAAGGTATCTAATGGTTCAAAGATTAAAGTCCTGTTGTTTATAACTCTGTCGCAAATGCCGGTCAAATTTGACCGGTTATACCTGGAATCACTCCTCGCAATTCAATTTGTTTTTCTTCGAAAAGGACACAGAAGCCGTGCTCTTTTCAACAGCGTTAACTTAATTTAATTTAATCTAATATTTTCTGAGGGGTTCTATTTGTTTATAAGCCAAAAAATTGTTTCTTTATAACATTCCTGAGACCGCTCAAATGGTCCAATTTCAATCCTGTAAGGTACGTTGAATAGGTATAGTGCTTTTTTATATGAAAATCATAGTTATTCTGGTGTATCATAATCTTTCTGGTTATTATTTCGACCGAAATTTTTTAATTAACATTTTAATTATTGCTAAACTATTGGTTAGATTGTCGCTGGTCTCCTGATATACAGAGAGGGGCTAAATTATGGAATAAATTCATTTTCTCTAAAATGGACGATTTTAGAGAAAAATCCCGAAACAGGTCGATTTTTATTTTTAAATTAAATTTCTTGGCATATATTTCAAACTAGTGACGTCATCCATCCGAGCGTGATGACGTAATTATTTTTTTAAATAGGAATATGGGTTCGTGTTGTAGCTCATTTACAAAGGCGTTCAATTCTCTATTCAGTATTATAAACATTAATTTCATTATTTATACAGGGAGGCCAAAAAAAATTTTGAATTAAATTAATTGACGCAAGAAGAAGAATGCATCTTCTCTTCTTCAAATGCAAATCCACTAATGGATGTTGGCGATCACATTTTCCATTAACTCTCTGTTTCTTGCAATGTGTATCAGAGATTGTATGTCGTTAATCCCTGTCCATTGCCTTATGTTTCGGAGCCAGGACATTTTCTTGCGTCCTATTCCTGCCTTCAATTTTACCCTGGATTATAAGTTGAAGGAACTGGTATTTTTCGTTTCGCATGATGTGACCCAAATACGCCGTTTTTCTTTTCTTGATGTTTTCGAAGAGCTGACGTTCTTGGTTGATTCTTTTAAGGACATCCACATTTGTGACTTTCGCTGTCCATGGTATCTTTAGGATACGGCGATAAAGCCACATTTCGAAGGCTTCTAATCTGTTTATATCCCTCGTTTTGAGTGTCCAGCCCTCTATGCCATATAGCAGCACCGACCACACGTAGCATTTAGTAAACCTTAGTCTCAGTGTAAGGTCGAACTCTGAGCAGGTCAGTACCTTCCTGAATTTTACGAAAGCTTGTCGAGCTTGCTCAATGCGACATTTTACTTCCCTGTCCGATGCCCAGTCTTCAAAAAGCCACGTTCCTAGGTATTTGAATTTGTAATTTATTTAACTCAAAATACATTCTATTGCTGTCAGAAAATAGAAAAAAATGTTTATTTTGCAAATAAACATTGCTTTTAGCTTAAATTAAAAGTTCAAACTGCCAATAGGTAGGAGGGAGTCTGTTTGTGATTTAATTTAAGCGAAAAGAAATGTTTATTTGTGAAATAAACCTTTTTTTTCTATTTTCTGACAGCAGTACAATGTATTTTGAGTTAAATAAATTACATACATTCTTCTTTTTGCGCCAATTAATTTAATTCAAAATTTTTTTTTGGCAACCCTGTATAAATACCTAATATTAATGTTTATATTACTGAATAGAGAATTAAACGCCCTTTCAAATGACCTACCACACGACCCCTATTCCCATTAACAAAATTATCGATTACGTCATCACGCTCAGATGGATGACGTCACTAGTATGAAATATATGCCAAAAAATTGTAATTTAAAAATAAAAATCGACCTCTTTCGGGATTTTGCTCCAAAATCGTCCGTTTTAAAGAAATGAATTTATTCCATAATTTAGCCCCTCTGTATAATCTACTATAATAAATCTTTCATGTCTTCAATTATTTAATTATTGATAAATAATTAGGTACTTCCCTAAAATTTTAATTGAAAATGGCAGATTTTTTGGGAAAACTCGGATTTTCTGAGTAAAATTTTTGTTGAAGGAAATTGGAAAAAAAAATAACTTTGTGCAGAACTAAATTACGGTGAATTTTTATTTGAGTGTTTTTGGCGCAAAGGAAAAATATAGGAGTTACAGACCACTAATTGAAAAAAAAAAGAAGATTTAGGAGTGCTAATTTGTTTATAAATAAAATAACACACTTTCTGCGGACTTGTCATACCCCATATTACTAATATATGCAATCTTAAGATTCGATTTTAGCAATAAAATAGCTGGTAAATAATTTTTCCCAAAAATGGTATTTTTTCGATAATTTTCCCAGACTATCAACAAAATCCAAGAAACCGAAGCGCCAACCCAAATTCTGAGCAGTCTCAACATAATAAGGTTAATATCCCCAAGAATCGCGCGGTGTCGAAATGAAATTGCGACTGTCGAAATGAATTAGAATCAGGCCCCAGATCGTGCATGCAAAATCGATATATACCGGTGAAACATGAAAATCGGCGCAAAATAGATGCCACGCCACGATATGAAAAAGTAGGGTTAAAAAAGTACTTACAGCGAGATTCTGGTATTAAAAAGCACTTTAACACTTACGAAACAATGTCTATAATTCCTAGCCACAAAGTTGGGACGCCAATATAAGGGGATGAGGGTTTAGGGTGTGAGAGTTAGGATATATTATAGGGGTTTTGCTCGTACTCGAACTTCAGCTGTAAATAATGGGAAGCACCTTGCACATCGGGGTTGAATAATAATAAGCACAAACTTTACTGTGAGCGGTATAATCACCGAAAGAAATAGAAACAAACTACATTATTAAAACTATGGAGACCTACACAGAGGAGAGGAATCGAGATAGGACGACCTTGAAATTTTTGTACACAATTTTGCCTGTTTGCTTGGTTTCTCGCTAGGGCGGCGGTGGCGTAGAAATAGATGCTACTTTTGCATTGGAGTGAATGTGAAAATTTCGAAAATAATTAATTATTCGTAGTTAATATAAGATTATTGGTTTTGGTGGTTAATATTATTTAAATATGAGTGCCAAGAAAGCTTACACTAAAAGAACTTGCTTCGTACCGGGATTTATATCGAGTTATCGTTCCGATAAAAAATTCAAAAGGGAACTTAACGAAGTTAATAAAGACTTTTTATAAAGATTTGTCTTTATGTTATTTATAACGTTCGTGGATTAAACCTATTCGTTTGTATGTTATTTCCTTCGGTGTAAATAAAATTTGTGCCTATTATTGGTTTTTATTTTAACCTGAAAATTATAGTGATAATAGTATGACGATCTTGAAAGTTTTTGAAATACCATTGGTATATAAATGTGGCAGTTAGATAATGTGACAAAATATTTCCGCTTCAAAATAAGCTGTCCTACATATTAAAGTAATGACAAATTTAATTTTGATGTCACATCTCCATCTACAATGGTATAAAAAGAATACACTTTTTACCACACATCGATATGTTATAAGGTTAAAATAATTTATTTTTGGCATAAAACATATTCAGCTACAATCCACCAATAAATTAATGTCTAATTACGCTAAAAACAATAATAAAATGAGTAAAATAATAAATAAGTCCATAAGAGCTAATGTATTTGTAGCACCTATTCGAACACTTGCGCCTCTAGCGGCGATTGCTGAAAGTTGAATTAGAGGTTGAAAAGTTAGCCCACAAACGATGCATTGCGTTTCCACTCCTTCTTACAGGTCTCCATAATTAAAACTAATAGTTCAATGGCTTGGAGCACAATCAGGTAGGGATGTTCGATACGTATCGATACTTTGAGGTATCGATACTTTATATTTCGATACTCGATATTTTGTATCGATACATTAGTTGGTATCGATACACCGAATCATAATATCGTATCGAACATTTAACCCCTTATGTTATGCAATACCTTTTGCAACACCTGTTTGGAGAATTATTATGCTCGAACTATTTGGGAATTTAATGACGGTTTGAAGTTAAAATTTTTGAATAAAAGGAAGAAAGAAAGCCTTTTAACTTTTATCATTTCAGGGAAATAGAGAACTACGTAATGTCAACAAAAAATGCAAATATCCTAATATCCATTCTATTGTTACAAGTCACGTTCACGTTTGTCAACAATATAAATAGAAATAACAACAAAGGACAAAGAGTATAGCCAGGCAAGGGATTATCATTTCTGTAGAAATTTTATTACCGTAAAATGAGGAATCTTTTAATAAAAGGTCTTTGTCCTCTATTTTCCTTGAATAGAGGTTGGTGGGCCAGGCCAGGTTGCCTGCACGTGGTGACGTGGTCAGCGTGCTCTGTATTTTAATTTTATTACAATAAAGGACGGACTCCATACTGCGCATGCGTATATGTCAAAATAAAGACATCGATATTTTGTACCGATACTTGGAGTATCGATACTTTTGAGTACGATATCATAGGGTATCGATACAGAACCTAACAATACGTATCGATACGATCTATCGATACTTTGGTGAGTATCGAACATCCCTATGGATTCCGTGCACTGTAGATATCTACACGTCGCTTTCTATCGATGTCAATTTTCGTAAAAATATTTGAATTTTTAGCTTTAATTGAATTATTTTCTAGTTTTGATAGATTATACTCTAATTGATGCTGAAGTGACACTTAGTAAAACAAGAAAATATTTGAATTAAAACTAAAAATTCAAATATATTGACATTAATAGAAAGCGATCGGCGCGATGTCAATATATTTTAATTTTTAGTTTTAATTCAAATAGTTTCTTGTTTTACTAAGTGTCACTTCAACATCAATTAGAGTATAAACTAGCAAAACTAGAAAATAATTCAATTGAAGCTAAAAATTCAAATATTTTTACGAAAATTGACATCGATAGAAAGCGACGTGTAGATATCTACAGTGCACGGAATACAGGCCCAGGCCCCTGGCACTCTTGAAGCAGTCTCCGCCATGTCAGCTGTCAGCCGTCGGGAGAACCTACGTCACTCGGTCGGCAGGGTTGCCAAGTATAATTCTTGTTACATTTTTATATTGTTCACCCCTATTATCCATAGCACTCCTCTCTCTGGTATAATTATAGAAACTTGCAGATATGGTTGTCTCTCCATTTAAAATTTGACATTTTTCACGAAATTATAATATATCTATGGTTTTCACAAAGAATTTAACCTCATCTATATGCTCACTATATACATATTTAACTCCACAAAATACAAGTCAATGCAACTGAACGCCAGTTCTCATTGTCAAGCACTGTTCTATTTGATAGAATCATTTCCATTGATCTATCAAAAGTAGGAAGGCTTTTCACTTTTATTGAAATACCATATGATAGAACAATATCGCTGAATTGACGTTCATATAAATCTATTTTTCTTCTATACGCTGTGAGCTCGTACGTAGAAGGGATATTTACAAATTCGCGAGCGCCAGTAGTGGCAAGTCTGTAAACGATTACTGGAAATTTGACATAAATGTCAAAGTGATTAATTTAAAATTAAAATTAAAAACATTAATTATAAAAAGTATTAGTTTGCCAAAGCTGTGTTATATATTTTTACCTTAAATATACAATACGTTTTAAATACTGAATTTAAGTTTTTTTAATGTTCCGTAATATCTAATTATAAATTAATATATTAATCTTACCGCCATCTACACGATAATTGTGAAAGTATCCGAAGTACGAAATTCATATTTTATCAATAGAACGTCAAAATGATTAGCAAAATCTTAAAAAAATCGATTATAATTTAATTACTTTTTTGCGTTGTAAATATTAAGCGATAACAATTAAATAATAAATTTAAAAATTACCAGTGAAAGTTGATTAGTAATCCGCCAGGAGCGACACCAGCGAAGCTCACAGCGTATAGCATAGAATCAATGATATCGATCAATGAGATTGACTAATGAGAATCCGCCTTGATTCTTATTAGGGAGTCAAGATATTCATCTGTTACCTGAGATCTGTACCGATTTTAAATAAAGTTCATTCTTGATAAAGCGGCTTCGCACACATAAGTTGAGCCAAACGTAGTACACAATTTCATAGCCAAACATTTTCAAAATTTCCAAACACTATTTTGAATTCAATCGCGGTCCGCACAAAACTAGTCCACGGTCCGGATGCGGACCACGGTCCGCCAATTGGCGACCCCTGGTCTACAACAATTCTCCATTTCTTTTTTCCTGACGCATCTGCTTTTTTTGGGACAATCCAAATGGGACTATTGTACGCTGAATTGCTGGGTCTAATGATTCCTTGTTCCAACATTTTGTTTATTTGACTATTTACTTCTGGTTTTGAAAGAGGCTGTCTTGAAAATTTTGATTATGCTCTTCGTTAGCATCATCATAAGATTCTTGATCAGGGGTATTTTGATCAATATGAATGGATTCGTACTCGATATTATACAGTTCTTCGAATGTAAAGTTTTGATTTGGATTTCTGGGGTTGTGGAAATTATTTCTGAATCCTGGCGTACTATTTCTAGTATTTGTACTCATAGGAGTAGACGTATTTGGGGCAAAATTGGGATTTGGTCGCCAAGTATTATTTTGAGCTGGCTTGTTAAAGGTGTGGAAATTATTTTTGAATTGGGGAGTACTATTTCTAGTAGATGTACTCATTGGAGTGGGTCGATTAGGAACAAAATTTGGGTTTGGTCGCCAAACATTTTGAGCTGGCCTATTAGAATTATTTTGGAAATTAGAATGATAGTTTTGGGGAGTGTTATTTTGGAAATTAGACTGATAGTTTTGGGTATTGTTCCTTTGATACTGATTTGATTGCGAAGGTTGAAAATGTCTATCATTGCGAGGATCTGTTTGAGAATTTGGATAAAAGTTATAGTTTGCGTTTCTAGATCTGTTACTATCCAGATTTAGCCATACGGCTCACACTCCCTCTAAGGGGAAAATTGACTCATCCCAGATACCTACGGTATCAAAAGGATTGAGCTCTGGTGGGACTCTTTCCGTGTTATCGAGCCCTAGGTGACTTGGTATGCAGGTGTATCTCCCAAAAATTTTCGTACACATCTGGCCGTTGCAAGTAGTACTGCTTTCTGCATGGTCTTATAAAGATGTTCATTAAGACCCAGCTTTTTTATGCTTTCGAGGAGGGTCTTCGGAATGACTCCAGTAGTAGACATAATAATCGGTATCGTCTGGGTACTTTGCATTATCCATTGTCTCCGTATTTGAATTTCCAGATCTCTGTACTTGGCGATCTTTTCAGTAAATTTAGTACGTAGATTATTGTTGTTAGGAATCGCCACATCAATGAGGGTTGTTTGTCTCGTTAATTTATTGACTAATACGAGAACTGGTCTATTATGCGCCACTGTTTGGTCTGTGAGCACAGTGCGGTCCCAGTATAGCTTGTAGTTGCCATCCTCAAGCATACTCTCAGGGACGTATTGATAATATGGGAGATGGTCGGTTTGGAGAAGTCCCAGCTTGATAGCTATCTCCTGATGAAGGATTTTTCCCACTGCGTCTCCGGTTGATTGCGATATTTTCCGTTTCGATATTGTTTTCACCAGGTATTTGGAGGCGAATTTTAGTCTTCCAACTTGCCATTATATGCCTTAAAAAAGTCACTATGTTATCATCGACTTTGTATATTCTCAATATATCTATAAGCCATTCATGCGGCACTGAATCAAAGGCCTTTTTGTAGTCAATAAAGGCAGTAAAGAGGTTCCTTTTTTTGGTGAATGCCTGATTAGAAATGACTGAGTCGATGATCAGTTGTTCTTTGCAACCCATAGAACCCTTCGCGCATCCTTTCTGTTGAGGCTCTATGGTATTGTTTAGAGCACAGTGTTGGTAGATACGCCGGGTTATACAGGTTGTGACCAATTTATACAAAGTTGGAAGACATGTAATTGGGCGGTACTTGGCTGGATCTTGGGTGTTATTTTGATCCTTCGGTATTAAATAAGTGGTTCCCTGAGTTAGAAATGATGGGATTTCCTGCGGGTTAGAAATAACATGATTAATTAACGTTGATAAGCACTCATGAATACTCCAAAACTTCTTAAGCCAGTAGTTCTGAACTCCGTCTGGTCCAGGAGATTTCCAGTTATGAAGCTCTTTGATGATATTTGAGACCTCATTGGTAGTGAATGGTTCGTAGTTAGCTGTGACGTAGTGGCGACAGTTGTGCGTCGTATCTTCTATCCACCCAGCATTGTTGTTAAGAGCAGCTGGTGTGGTAAGTTGATTTCCCCAAAACTCATTAATCTCTTCTTGGCTTGGGTAAGACTTGTCGACACTTTCTACGGTGGAATTGAGTTTTCGGTAGAATGCCTTCTCAGAGTTCTCAAAAAGTGCATTGTCACATTTTCGGTTGTTACTAACTTTATACCTTCTTAATCGTCCTGAATAGACGGAGAGTTTTTGTTTTAATGTATCCAGACACTGTTGGGCTGTGTTATTTTCTTGATCGTATCTGGAGTGTCTTGCAGTGCTCCGCATTATTTCTCCAGCTCTCTTAATGACTTTTCTACTTTTTACACCTCTTATATATTATGTAACTTGACCAATATCCCTACGCAGTAATTTAATTTTTCCGAGAAGTCTTTTTTCCCAGGGTGCAATTCTGTTACCAGTCCTTCCGTTATTATTACCCCGTCGTGTTCTGATCTTAACGCCCATTACATTAGCAATTGCTGTTGCTGCACAGTAGATTAGCATATGCAGATATTCCAATGTGTGGGCTTCTACGACATAATTGGGTAGGACTTCAGTGTTCACAATTTGTAACAGCGCACCTAGTTTCTTACAAGAGTTTATTCGTGGTAGCGGTGGTCTGCTAAGTGGATTTGTTTCATTAAACTCTTGTACGGCACGAGCCATTTCGTTTTAGACTATCGCGCAACTCGTTGTTTTCCTGCTGTGTATTGTCAGGTTGAGTTTCTCGTATGGGAATCTCAGGAATCTGCTCATCAAGGATTTCATTAGGAACTTGATCTAAAACTAGCCCTTGGTTGTTAATCTCCCGTTCGACTTCGCTTTTGATCGTATTGCGTCTAGCCTCTGAGATAAGGTTGTTTCTTATGATTACCCGGTATTGATCTGATACTCTTTGCTCCGATACTTGAATATCTGGGTACTCCCTGCAAAATTCGGCATACAGCTGTTGTCTGTAGCCGATCGTTTCTTGGCCGAGGTTTGTCACCTTATAATAGAAGGGCAAAATGCTTTCGTTAATGGACACAGTCCATTTCATGCGCTGCTTCATGGTCGTCCCGCTTGAGTGAGCGCCGGCTGATGTTCCAGCGCAGCACCTTCAGCGGGTGGAGCTCTTGCTGTTGTTTGGCTCGCTTGTGGTTGTTGTTGTTGTTGGGCTGTAGCTGATTGTATGACAGGGGCCCGCCTCCTCAACACCCTGCCACCGACGTCCCGCATGCTGTCACGTCCAGCGCCGGCTCCAGACGTGCCCTGGCGATCCCCAGGCAGCGATCCTAAACATAAATCAATATTCTCCATATTAATGGGTGTGCATTTTATACCTACTGCCAGGTGTCAGTTTTTGTTCCACGGCAAGTATCCCTGCTACCCTCTGGGTATTGGCGCTACGAATACCCAGAAAGCATCCCCCATTCGCAGGGGGCCGCGCCTGATAGAAGAACTGACAAAAAACTCCCACAGGCTGTTTACGGTCCCACTGTGTACGGTATCAAAAGGATTGAGCTCGGGTGGGACTCTTTCCGTGTTATCGAGCCCTATAGGTGACTTGGAATGCAGGTGTATCTCCCAGAAATTTTCGTACGCATCTGGCCGTCGCGAGTAGTACAGCTTTCTGCATGGTCTTATAAAGATGTTCATTCAGACCCAGCTTTTTTATGCTTTCGAGGAGGGTTTTCGGAATGACTCCAGTAGTAGAAATAATAATCGGTATCGTCTGGGTACTTTCCATTCTCCATTGCCTTCGTATTTGAATTTCTAGATCTCTGTACTTGGCGATCTTTTCAGTAAATTTACTACGTAGATTATTGTTGTTAGGTATCGCCACATCAATTAGGGTTGTTTGTCTTGTTAATTTATTAACTAGTACGAGATCTGGTCTATTATGTTCCACTGTTTGGTCTGTGAGCACAGTGCGGTCCCAGTATAGCTTGTAGTTGCCATCCTCAAGCATACTCTCAGGGACGTATTGATAATACGGGAGATGGTCTGTTTGGAGAAGTCCCAGCTTGATAGCTATCTCTTGATGAAGGATTTTTCCCACTGCATCATGCCGTTCCTTGTATTCAGTTGCAGCAAATGCCTGGCAGCCCCCTGCAAGATGTTAGATGGTTTCTTGGGCTTGACATCCATATCGGCATCTGTCGTTTTGAACCTGAGGGTCTTTGATGATATATTTCAGGTAATTTCTGGTTGGTATAACCTGATCCTGAATGGCCAGTAACAAACCCTCCGTTTCAGGGAACATCTTTCCCGATGTCAACCAGTAGTTCGACGCTATATTGTCGACATAATTTTGGCTGACCTCATTGGGATGTCGCCCGTGCAGAGGTTTACCCATCCAGGCGCGCACTTTTTCGTCCTTAGTAAGGTGGTTTATGCGCATTTCTGGTTCCCTCAGTTTGATCGGTGTTGTGTCATCTACTGCGCAGATAGCGCGATGTGAGTAGATGTCTCAGTCTGCATCTGAAAATAAGTTCTTAAATTAGCAATTTGTTTATCTAATTGCTCACCTATATCCATAAGTCCTCTTCCTCCTAGATTCCGTGGTAATGTTGTTCTTTCTACTGCACTTTTAGGATGGTGTTTTTGTGCCTTTGTGAGGTGTGTTCGTACTTTTCGCTGTAGAGCTTCTATATCTGTTTTTGTCCACTTAACAATACCAAATGAGTAGCTAAGCGCGGAACATGCGTAGGTGTTTAGTGCCTTATGCCAAATTTCTACTGTTAAGGTGTGAGCGAAGCAGCTGTTTTACCCTTCGTATAAACTCAGTAGTTATCTCTGTTTTCATTTGTTTATGGTCAATCTTCCGCGCTTGCTTTACTCCAAGATACTTATACATATCGTTTTCACCCATGGCCTCGATGTTCTGGCCATTTTGCATATCGAATCCTCCGGGCTCCCTAATAACACAAAACATTCCAGGAATGTTCCTAGAAGGTACTCACAGGACATTGAAAACATTCCTGGAATGTCCCCAAATGCACACGAATGTCCCTGGAAAGTCCCAGGAAAGTGCTGTGTCAGCATTTTAAATATTCTTAGAATGTTCTGTTGGAACATTCCATGAATGTCTACGAATGTTCTTTGGACATTCACAGTATATGTTTTAGACTGAATGTCTTGTTGGAACATTCCATGAATGTATACGAATGTTCTTTGGACATTCACAGTATATTTTTTAGACTGAATGTCTTGTTGGGACATTCCATGAATGTTGGAACATTCCATGAATGTTGGAACATTCCATGAATGTTCTTTGGACATTCACAGTATATTTTTTAGACTAAATGTCTTGTTGGAACATT
This sequence comes from Diabrotica virgifera virgifera, assembly GCF_917563875.1. NCBI lineage: Eukaryota > Metazoa > Arthropoda > Insecta > Coleoptera > Chrysomelidae > Diabrotica > Diabrotica virgifera. The sequence goes on along the minus strand of NC_065449.1, from coordinate 170,725,944 downwards.
CCATGAATGTCTACGAACGTTCTTTCAACATTCACAGTATATTTTTTAGACATTCTCTGAAATATATCGTCAGTGATGTGACAATACCTCCTAAATCTTTTTTCATGAGGTTTGCAGGAGACGAAAAACATTTTTAAGGTCACCTCCTGTTTTCATACGTAAGTTCTGACTTGTTTTGTAGTAAATAGATAGTTAAATTTACTGCAAAACAAGTCAAAAAATATATGAAAACAGGAGGTGGCCCAAACAAGTTTTTAGTCTATCTTACAAATCTCATGAAAAAACAGATAGAAGGTATTGTCACATCACTGACGATATGTGGCCATACCAAATAATACATCCTTGATAAATATAAACATTTTTATTGTAAAAAATCTTTTAATGTAATTTACTGATATTCCTATAAAAAAATGTGTCACATTTGCTTTGTAAACCTTTCTTTTGCCTTTCATAGCCACATATTCCATTTCCTTCCTGGTTTTTTGTAGACCACTTCTCTCAGCTGATTCTAAAAGAAAATAAAATAAATGGTAATTTTTCTATCCTTTACAATTAACAATCAGAAGAAATATTTACAGGTAATAATATGCATAAATAATAATAATAATAAATTAAATAATATTTAATAAAGAAAATAGTAAAACATTTTTTATTTTGACAACGACGTCCGATGTGGAAGTAGAAACAATAATAAAGTTATTTTTTCAAGTAAGTTGTGGCTTATTTCCCCATTAAAATAGTTACAATAATTACAAAAATGCCACAAAGAAATAGCTTTTTCACAAACAAATAAGTATTTTGTTTTATTATATTTATTGTTTTGATTATTTACTTTAACTTAAGATTATAACTTAATTCTTGTTTTCTATTTCTGATGTTTTTATTTATTTACCTTCAATATTAATCTGTTTTCTTGTATAATCTACTTCACAATAATTATGTGATATATTGGACTTAAAATGAATTCAAAAATTTTTTGTAATTGGGCAACAATGTCAACTTAGATCTCTGATGTAGATAATGAAGAGCAACGGTATCTACAGTTGGAAAAATGAAAGAATAGGGCTTTTCATCGATTGTCATTTGTTTCGAGCTTCTGTCATGTGTCACATAATATTAATATATCTACGTCATATGTCTTTGGTTTGTATTATTGTATATACCAATAACGTATGTCGTAGATATATTAATATTATGTGACACATGACAAAAGCTCGAAACAAATGACTGTGAATGAAAAGCCCTGTACCCATGAACGATCACATCAATCACTTATTTTGTATTTGCTATCTTTTTCTATTTTAGAACAAATAGAAAATGATATAAAAACTAAAAATAAAAAACTGGAGAAAAAAAGGACGAAACAGATCATAGTGGAGAAGAATCCTGGAACAGGCCAAGACCCAGAAAGGGCTGTCGAGCCAATGATGATGATGATGATGATCTTTTTCTATAACAAACGTTTGTGATTTATAGAAAAAGACAGCAAATACAAAATAAGTGATTGATGTGATCGTTCATGGTTATAGGGCTTTTCATTCACAGTCATTTGTTTCGAGCTTCTGTCATGTGTCACATAATATTAATATATCTACGTCATACGTTATTGATATAACCAATGATACAAACCAAAGACGTATGACGTAGATATATTAATATATGTGACACATGACAGAAGCTCGAAACAAATGACAATGAACAAAGCCCTATAGGGCTTTTCATCGATTGTCATTTGTTTCGAGCTTCTGTCATATGTTATATAGTCTGTGTATAATATTAATACAACACGGATTATACGACATATGACTGAAGCTCGAAACAAATGACTGTAAATGAAAAGTCCTATTCTTTAATTTTTCCAACTGTATATTGTAATTGTATTATTAATTGGGTTAAGCATATTACCTGTGTGATATAAGCTATTGGAACAGCACGGTCTCTCAAACGAACAGTTGAAAGTGAAGTTCTGTCAATATCTTTTTCTAAAAAATGTTTTGAACATACTGCTCTATTAACAAATCTGATCAATACTTCATGCCTTCTTCGCAGGATCTTCTGGAAAGCTAAAAATACAAAATATATGCATTACTGAGCATTATTACCAAATTTTAGTTTTAAATAAAAAATATGATTAATGAACTCACAAAATATTATAAAAAGCAGCTTAGAAATTGTTTATTAGTATAGTCGTTTCCCTAGACACAACTGGCTAGTGATTTAAGTAGGTAATTTTTTTGTTTTTGGCCAATTTTGCCAAAATTACTATTTAGTTATTATTTTTTTGCCAATTTTACCATTGTCAAAATTATTTACTAAAATCACTAGCCAGTTGTGTCTGAGACTAAGTTTAGCGAACCGACTATACTATTCATAAAAAGGACAGTTTACTGTGGTATTCATTAGTTGGTAATACTATTATAGTGTGTGGTCTGCCATCCTGTTTATAAAGGCATACATTAGCAAAAACGCAAAAAAAATTTAATTTTACAAATAATCCGTTTGTTATTATCTCTATTTACTATTTTAGTTAGGAATAATCAAGTTTGTGGCTTATTCGCAATTATTAAAATAATAAATGGATATTTTCTGAAATAGGGGCATGCCTTTGTTTACATATTTGCATAGGTACTAACCTTTGAAACGTTATTCCTGCAGATTTTTTATCTACATTGCTTCTGCTACTCCAACTGATTTTATGCACTATGTTAATAATACTATTAAAGTTATTATAAAAGTATCCGAATTAAAAAAATATTCTTAAAAAGCACAAATAAAAACAAACAACGATCACGGCAAGGTGGCCAACGGCCAAGGCCAAGATGCATGCCAAGATGGCCGAAGCGCCGAAGTCCGAAGTGAGGTCATTGGTCGTTTTTAGTCACGTGATGCCCTCTCTAAGCACCATGCACAAATACATGCGCCGTGAATTTGAAAATGAACATATAGCAACATTGGTAGTATGTTCACAGAATGTCTTATGGTAACATTCCAGGAATAATTTAATCAGATGTTCACCGAATGTTCCCTAAATGTCCAGGACATTCAAATATTGATAGAACTTTGGTAGTACATTCCTGGATTGTTGTGTGTCGTTAGGGCTGTACTTTTCCTCTGACTATATTTAAAATACGGCACTTGTCTAGTCCGAAGTGCATACTAATATCATTAGAAAAAGTTTCTACAGTTTTTAGCATCTCATCGAGTTGGTTTCGAGTGGAAGCCATTAATTTCAAATCATCCATGTACAATAAATGATTAAGCTTCGCCACCACATTGTTGTTATTTTTGATGCTAAAACCTGTATCTGTGGAGTTCAATAGCTGAGATAGTGGGTTCATAGCTAGACAGAACCACAGAGGACTCAACGAATCTCCTTGAAACAGGCCCCGGCTGATTGCGATATTTTCAGTTTCGATGTTACTTTCACCAGGTATTTGAAGGTGAATTCTAGTTTTCCACTCTGTCATTATATGTTGTAAAAAGGTCACTATATTATCATCGACTTTATATATTCTCAATATATCTATTGTTGTGTATAACGGAACCCACCTTGCGAGTCGTGACAGATGACAGATGTCGAGGATGAAAGGCAGAAAAGCGCGCTTACTTCTTAGTTTTTAGGTTAAGAACCATGTATCTCTTGTGATCTAAAATAAAGTCAATTTCATCATAGTACGCTATTTAATTCAATACATATCATATTGGCGACGATTCAGAAAGAACGCCACGTTGGTATAAGCAGGTATAAGTCAATAAGTCATTGCAAATTTTGTGTTCAGGGCAGTAGTCAATATGCCAAAGTTCGACGAGTTTAATGCTGCGAAGGAATCGTTTGAAGCCTGGGAAGAGCGCTTGCAGCAGTATTTCATAGTGAACGACACTGAAAATGAAAAAAAGGTAGCAAATTTAATAACATTTATGGGTGCGAAAACGTATGATACGTTGAAAACATATTTATTCCCAGATACCCCTGCAATGAAAACATACGATCAGTTAGTAACGATACTTAAAGCCAGATATGCACCAGCTACAAGCAGTGGCGGTCCGTGAGGTAGTGCCATAGAGCCATGGCACTACCTTGCTAACTATCCATAAACATATTTTTTATCTTCAAAACTTTTTAATTCCTATTAATTTTTTTGTGTGTATTTCTTTTGATCTTCATAAATTATATAAAATATGGCAACTATGGGCGCAATACAATCCCTGCCGACAGCGGAGAGTATTCGACAGGAGAATCTCCTTCGCGCCGAAGTCGGTACTGGCACGAGCAAAGAGAGAAAGATTTTACGAGCATTATATGTAAGTGACAGAGAAAGAGCTATATTGGACTATTAGTATACCTTAACATTAGAATCTCTGTGCCAGGCACGAGGGTATGAAGCCAGGTCTATTTATTTTGAGTTTCTTTACGTGCTGGTTTGTCGCTTTTATTATGTATATTTTCTGTTAAAAAGTTTTTGTATTTATAATTAAACTTTTAGTGCATCATGATCGTGGGTATTTGATAATATTTTGATTATTTATTAAGTTTAATTTAGTAATTGACAATAAAGATTAGTATTTTAAAAAATTTTTTGGTGGTTTTTCGCTAGAAAAAAAACTACAAATGTTATAAGGTGTTGTGGAGCTTTCGAGTTAGCTTTAAGAGGTCACGACGAAAAAGAAAATTCAGAAAATAGAGGTATATTTAAGGAGCTGGTCAATTTTAGCGCCGAATTAGACAAATACTTAATGGTTCATACTATTCACAGTACCAGATCTTTCAAAGGTCTACCTTCTCCGGACATTTAGTTGCTTATAATTTATTTATGTCCGAGGAGTTTTCTGCTTATAAGCATCAGTTCTCCGAATCATTTCTTAATGAACCATGGAGACAATTTTAATTTTTAAGCAAAACTCGGTTTAAAACTGAATTAGAAGTAGGTACTGTATTAGGGAGACGAATTAAGTACTACCTCTGGGGCTGTTTCGCTATCGGTTTTATTGTAGAGGGAAGGTTTAAAAAGCACATTTGAAGAAACTATTAAACTTTTAAGTATTTTAGTTACCATTCCTATATCAACATCTGAAGCAGAACGCTGTATTTCGATGTTTACATCGAAACCTAGTGCTTTAGGTATGCTATCTGCAGAAAAGCATTTTGTAAATTGTATTGATAATTTTAATTATAAAGTCATTGAAAACTTTGCAACCAAAAAATAGAAGAATGAACTTCATATATCGTAAACTTTAAAAGTGGCATTACAAAAATTTGTGCATGTGTGTGAATAATGAAATAGTATTATTTTTATAAATTGGTAAATAGAGACTAAATAGTAATAACAATTTTCAAGCACTATCAGCAGTAAATGCTGGTGGTAGGTTAAGAGGTTTTTATTATTAATTAATTTACGGAACTGTTTTGATCAATGTTGGACAATTTCTTGGCACCTCAGATCAATAAACTTAAGATATAGATAAAAGTATCTGCGCATATTTTTTTTTTTAGTTTTTGTTGTCAGTATACCTTTTTTGGACAATATCGTGAATCCGTCACTAAAAATTTTGGCGGCTGCCCGAGTTGTGGCACTACCTTCTTAAAGTGGTACGAGCCGCCACTGGCTACAAGTGTAATCTATGAAAGATACAGATTTCATAGTAGAAACCAACAAGCAGAAGAATCGCTAGAGCAGTATGTAAAAGAAGTAAAAGCACTGTCAAAGTCTTGTAAATTTGAGAAATTCCTCGATCAAGCCCTACGAGACAGGTTAGTTTGCGGTATTAGTAATACTAATATTCGGACTAAGTTACTTAGCGAAGCTGAGACCCTAACGTTTGAAGATGCTTGTAAGAAAGCCTTAAGTCAAGAAGCAGCTGAATGTCAAAGCAAGCTTGTTCAAGGGGTGGCAGCAGTATCAGTAGGCAAACTACAAATGTCTAGTAAGCAATATCGTAGTCAGTCAAAAAGTCAGTCAGAGTCCAGGAACCAGTCAGTGTTGAAACCATGCTTTCGATGTGGAAGACGACATCAACCAGAAACATGCCCAGCAGTTAATTGGGAATGTTTTTTCTGTCAAAAAGTGGGACACACCAGTAGAGTCTGTAAAAGAAAAAAAGTTAACCAGGTAGAAGTGACCGAAGAGGAAGAGAGCAGTGAATTGTTGCAATTAGGCCATATTGCAGCCCTCACAACGGGTATGGAAAAGCCCTGGAAAGTGAATGTGCAAGTTGAAGGTGTGCCCTTAGTTATGGAAATCGATAGTGGTGCATGTAAGTCAGTCATCCACGTAAGTGATTTTTCAAAATATTTTAGTAAATGCAAGATGAACAGTACTAATGTTAAGTTAAGAGCAGTTACTGGCAATAACATTTCAGTTGTAGGTCAAATTTATGTAAATGTCTTGTATAAAAGCCAGTTAACCTTGTTGCCATTATTAGTTATTGAAAGCTCAAATAGGTTTTTGCCTTTGATAGGAAGGAATTGGCTAAATGTTTTCAATCCTTCTTGGAAGACAGCCTTGTTTAATCAGTTAACACTTGATTATAGTGTATCAAGCAGTGAAAATAATGGAAGTAAGAATAATTTAAGTTTAATGGGTATAGATCAGAATTTGTTAATAGGCCTTGGGCCCGCATATACAATTATTATTTATGACCACACCGTTGAAACTTTTTGTACTTGTTATTTGGGTGGAGTCGGACAAATTTTGAGCTTGGCGCATTATGGTAGTGGGGCGTTTATCTGTCAAGCGGTGACGAAGTTGTCAATTTTATGCAAGAAAAAAATTTATTACCACATTGGTCATTCTATTTTAATCAATGGATTTTGTCATATAAACAACGAAAACAATTTTGTCGGACAAAAATATTGGGGCATATGACGCGTCGGACACGCTAAATATGTCAAATTTATGAAAATAATAAATTTATTACCACATCGATAATTTTAACGGTATCTATCATAAAACCTTTTTACAATATTGTGGTAACCTTGTCGGACAATTTTCACGGGGCATATGCGCAGTCGGACGCGCCGAAGATGTCAATTTCCTGAAAATTTTTTATTTATTACCACATATGTCATTTTTATTTTGTACTGTTCTTTTACATGTGTAATGCATATTGGATCACTTGTCGGACAAAAATAATGGGGCGTTTTGGTACAATTAAAATAAAAAGTAATTTTTATGCATACAGGGTGTTTGGTAAAGAATGGGCCATAGCTTAACCTCAGGTCCCTGAGGTTAAAATAGGCCGATTTAAGCTAACTTACCTTAGTAAAAAGTTTATAATAGCCGAGATACAGTGTGTCAAAGTTAAACTTTTTTTTTATTTATTATTGAATATTTCCTGATAGGTATGAGATAACAACATGAAATTTTATATCTGGGGGTTTCTTGGGTCGAGAAATCTATATTCCTTACCAAAAATTATGCATTGCCCAGAGGGCGCCACATATGCCTTTCAGCACTCATTTATTACGTTCAATTTTTTTTATCCCTCACTCTGTATAATTTTGACATTAAAATTTTTATTTTCCTATTAGTTTTACTTAAAAAAGGTATACTTCTTTCATCTTCCTAAACTCAACCGTTTTCGAGATAAACGCATTTTAAATATGCGATACACCATCATTTTTAGCATAATATCATTGTAGTTACACCCGAAAAATAACTTAAAATTTATGAAAATAATAAATTTATTACCACATAGCTAATTTTAACGAAATCTACCATAAAACCTTTTTACAATAATGTGGTAACCTTGTCGGACAATTTTCACGGGGCATATGCGCAGTCGGACGCGCTGAAAATGTCAATTTCCTGAAAATTTTTTATTTATTACCACAGATGTTATTTTTATTTTGTACTGTTTTTTTACATGTGTAATGCATATTGGATCACTTGTCGGACAAAAATAATGGGGCGTTTTGGTACAATTTAAAAAAAAATTAATTTTTATACATTTTTGACTTCATATTAAATTACGTATTTTTCGGCTCATATTACCCGTATGCGCGCCAATGGTGAATATTAAATTCTTAACTGTAGTTAAAAAATGTAGTTAATAATGTAACTGTAGTTAATACCCAAAATTAATTTTGGGTACAACTCTAAGTCATCATCATCATCATCATTTGGCTCTACAACTCTATGTGAGTCTTGGCCGCGTTTACTATTTCCCTCCATTGTTGTCGGTCCTGAGCAGCTATTTCCTATTGCTGTACTCCCATTTTGCGTAGATCGCTGGCTACTGCGTCCTTCCATCTCTTTCTTGGGCGACCAACTGACCTTTTTCCATAGGGCCTTTCCCAGAATGTGGCGTTTAGAAGTCTTTCGTCACTTGATCTTAGTACGTGACCCGCCCATCGTATTCTGTTTGATTTAATGTAGCGTACTATGTTTTCATCTCCGTATATTGTCTGGAGTTCATCATTGTGTCTTCTTCTCTATTCTCCAAGTCATACCCTTTTAAATTTTTTACTTAATGTGTGTAACAATTTTCAGCTAAATCGATCTAAAAATAACCGAGAAAAACTGTTTTAAAATTTTTTTTGATAATATCTCCTCGTCGATAGCCTAAAATAATGAAGTTTTCTGTTCTTTTGCCCCAACATTTTTGTCAGACAGTTACATGTTTTGGTTAAGAATATAATTAGTTGTAACTTACTACTTTGTCGGAAAAATGGTTGTAAAGATAAGGGGTACACGAACCCAGCATAATTTAAAAGTATAGTTTATCAATAAAAATTAAATTTTTTGTCCGACTTTGGATTTGCCCCAATATTTTTGTCCGACACTTAGATTTTTTGATTTGGAATATAACTACTTATAACCCGATTTGTGTCGGAAATTTTTTTTATTTCGAGAAAAAAAACTACAGAACTATGTTTGTCGTTGTTCAAGGAGTATGTACGCAAATATCAGATCACAATTTTTCTAAAATTTTCCCTCTTGTCGGAAATTTTTTTGGAAAAATTTTGAGTACAGCTCTGCGTCTACCATTTTAAATGTTTTACTTAGTGTGTGTACCAATTTTGAGCTAAATCGATTCAAAAATAACCAAGAAAACTGTTTTAAAAATTTTTTTGATAATACCTTCTCGTCGCATAGGCGTAACCAGGGGGGGGTTTTGGGGGTTGTAACCCCCCCATTGGGATGTACTTTGAGCTCTATACGCTTAACACCATAGCCCTCATAGACCTTCCAGTAGTTGTAACCCCCCCCTTTCAGGTAGTTGTAACCCCCCCCTTAGGATCATCCTGGTTACGCCTATGTCTCGTCGATAGCCTAAAAGAATTAAGTTTTCTGTTCGTTTGCCCCAAGATTTTTGTCAGACAATTACATTTTTTGTTTAAGAGTATAATTACTTGTAACTTACTACTTTTGTCGAAAAATGGTGGTAAAGATAAGGGATACACGAACCCAGCATAGTTTAAAAGTATAGTTTATCAATAAAAATTAAATTTTTTGTACGAATTTGGATTTGCCCCAATATTTTTGTCGGACACTTAGATTTTTTTATTTGTAATATAACTACTTATAACCTGATACTTGTGTCGGAAATTTTTTTTATTTCGAGAAAAAAAACTACAGAACCATGTTTGTCGTTGTTCAAAGAGTAGTACGCAAATATCATATCACAATTTTTCTAAAATTTTCCCTCTTGTCGGAAATTTTTTTGGGAAAATTTTGGGTATAGCTCTACGTCATACCCTTTTAAATGTTTTACTTAGTGTTTGTACCAATTTTCAGCTAAATCGATTCAAAAATTACCGAGAAAACTGTTTTAAAATATTTTTGGATAATACCTCCTCGTCCATAGCATAAAAGAATTAAGTTTCCTGTTCGTTTGCCCCAACATTTTTGTCAGACAATTACATTTTTTGTTCAAGAGTATAATTACTTGTAACTTACTACTTTTGTCGGAGAAATGGTTTTAAAGATAAGGGATGCACGAACCCAGAATAGTTTAAAAGTATAGTTTATTAATAAAAATTAAATTTTTTGTCCGATTTTGGATTTGCCCCACTATTTATGTCAGACACTTAGATTTTTTGATTTTTTAATATAACTACTTAAAACCTGATACATGTGCTGAAATTTTTTTTTAATTCCAGAAAAAAATAGAGAACGATGTTTGTCGTTGTTCAAGGAGTATGTACACAAATTATCAGATCACAATTTTTCTAAAATTTTCCCTCTTGTCGGATTTTTTTTTGGGAAAATTTTGGGTACAGCTCTACGTCATACCCTTTTAAATGTTTTACTTAGTGTGTGTACCAATTTTGAGCTAAATCGATTCAAAAATAACCGAGAAAACTGTTTTAAAAATTTTTTTGATAATACCTTCTCGTCGATAGCCCAAAAGAATTAAGTTTTCTGTTCGTTTCCCCAAGATTTTTGTCAGACAATTACATTTTTTGTTTAAGAATACAATTACTTGTAACTTACTACCTTTGTCGGAAAAATGGTTGTAAAGATAAGGGATACACGAACCCAGCATAATTTAAAAGTATAGTTTATCAATAAAAATTAAATTTTTTGTCCGACTTTGGATTTGCCCCAATATTTATGTCGGACACTTAGATTTTTTGATTTGGAATATAACTACTTATAACCTGATACTTGTGTCGGAAATTTTTTTAATTCGAAAAAAAAAAAACTACAGAACAATGTTTGTCGTTGTTCAAGGAGTATGTACACAAATTATCAAATCACAATTTTTCTAAAATTTTTCCTCTTGCCCGAAAATTTTTTAAGAAAATTTTGGGTTCCGACCTACGTCATACCCTTTTAAATGCTTTACTTAGTGTGTGTACCAATTTTCAGCTAAATCGATTCAAAAGTAACCGAGAAACACTGTTTTAAAATTTTTTTTTGATAATACCTCCTCGTCGATAGCCTAAAAGAATTAAGTTTTCTGTTCGTTTGCCCCAACATTTTTGTCAGACAATTACATTTTTTGTTTAAGAATATGATTATTTGTAACTTACTACCTTTGTCGGAAAAATGGTTGTAAAGATAAGGGATACACGAACCCAGCATAATTTAAAAGTATAGTTTATCAATAAAAATTAAATTTTTTGTCCGACTTTGGATTTGCCCCAATATTTTTGTCGGACACTTAGATTTTTTGATTTCGAATATAACTACTTATAACCTGATACTTATATCGGAAATTTTTTTTTATTTCGAGAAAAAAAACTACAGAACGATGTTTGTCGTTGTTCAAGGAGTATGTACGCAAATATCAGATCACAATTTTTCTAAAATTTTAACTCTTGTCCGAAATTTTTTTGGGAAAATTTTGGGTACAGCTCTACGCCATACCCTTTTAAATGTTTTACTTAGTGTGTTTACCAATTTTCAGCTAAGTCGATTCAAAAATAACCGAGAAAAACTGTTTTAAAATATTTTTGGATAATACCTCCTCGTCCATAGCCTAAAAGAATTAAGTTTCCTGTTCGTTTGCCCCAACATTTTTGTCAGACAATTACATTTTTTGTTTAAGAATATAATTACTTGTAACCTACTACTTTTTTCGGAAAAATGGTTGTAAAGATAAGGGATGCACGAACCCAGCATAATTTGAAAGTATAGTTTACTAATAAAAATTAAATTTTTTGTCCGACTGTCGAGTTGCCCCAATATTTTTGTCCGACACTTTGATTTTTTGATTAAGAATATAATTACTTATAACCTACTAATGTTGTCGGAAAAATGGTTTTAAAGGTAAGGGTTGCACGAACCCAGTATTTTTTAAAGGACAGTTTATTAATAAAAATTAAATTTTTTGTCCGACGTTGGATTTGACCCAATATTTTTGTCGGACACTTAGATTTTTTGATTTAGAATATAACTACTTATAACCTGATACTTGTGTCGGAAATTTTTTTTAATTGGAAAAAAAAAATACAGAACGATGTTTGTCGTTGTTCAAGGAGTATGTAAGCAAATATCAGATCACAATTTTTCTAAAATTTTCCCTCTTGTCAGAAAATTTTTTAAGAAAATTTTGGGTACATCTCTACGTCATACCCTTTTAAATGTTTTACTTAGTGTGTGTACCAATTTTGAGCTAAATCGATTCAAAAATAACCGAGAAAACTCTTTTAAAATTTTTTGATATTACTTTCTCGTCGATAGCCTAAAAGAATTAAGTTTTCTGTTCGTTTGCCCCAAGATTTTTCTCAAACAATTACATTTTTTGTTTAAGAATATAATTACTTGTAACTTACTACCTTTGTCGGAAAAATGGTTGTAAAGATAAGGGGTACACGAACCCAGCATAATTTAAAAGTATAGTTTATCAATAAAAATTAAATTTTTTGTCCGACTTTGGATTTGCCCCAATATTTTTGTCCGACACTTAGATTTTTTGATTTGGAATATAACTACTTATAACCTGATACTTGCGTCGGAAATTTTTTTTTATTTCGAGAAAAAAAACTACAGAACGATGTTTGTCGTTGTTCAAGGAGTATGTACGCAAATATCAGATCACAATTTTTCTAAAATTTTCCCTCTTGTCCGAAATTTTTTTGGGAAAATTTTTGGGTACAGCTCTACGTCATACCCTTTTAAATGTTTTACTTAGTGTGTGTACCAATTTTCAGCTAAATCGATTCAAAAATAACCGAGAAAAACTGTTTTAAATATTTTTGGATAATACCTCCTCGTCCATAGCCTAAAAGAGTTAAGTTTCCTGTTCGTTTGCCCCAACATTTTTGTCAGACAATTACATTTTTTGTTTAAGAGTATAATTACTTGTATCCTACTACTTTTGTCGGAAAAATGGTTGTAAAGATAGGGGATGCACGAACCCAGAATATTTTAAAAGTATAGTTTATTAATAAAAATTAAATTTTTTGTCCGACTTTGGATGTGCCCCACTATTTATGTCGGGCACTTAGATTTTTTGATTTGGAATATAACTACTTATAACCTGATACATGTGCTGAAAATTTTTTTTTTAATTCGAGAAAAAAATACAGAACGATGTTTGTCGTTGTTCAAGGAGTATGTACACAAATTATCAGATCACAATTTTTCTAAAATTTTCCCTCTTGTCGGAAAATTTTTTAAGAAAATTTTGGGTTCCGACCTACGTCATACCCTTTTAAATGCTTTACTTAGTGTGTGTACCAATTTTCAGCTAAATCGATTCAAAAGTAACCGAGAAACATTGTTTTAAAATTTTTTTTTGATAATACCTCCTCGTCGATAGCCTAAAAGAATTAAGTTTTCTGTTCGTTTGCCCCAACATTTTTGTCAGACAATTACATTTTTTGTTTTAGAATATAATTACTTGTAACCTACAACTTTTGTCGGAAAAATGGTTGTAAAGATAAGGGATGCACGAACCCAGCATAATTTGAAAGTATAGTTTACTAATAAAAATTAAATTTTTTGTCCGACTGTCGAGTTGCCCCAATATTTTTGTCGGACACTTTGATTTTTTGATTAAGAATATAATTACTTATAACCTACTAATGTTTTCGGAAAAATGGTTTTAAAGGTAAGGGTTGCACGAACCCAGTATTTTTTAAAGGACAGTTTATTAATAAAAATTAAATTTTTTGTCCGACGTTGGATTTGACCCAATATTTTTGTCGGACACTTAGATTTTTTGATTTAGAATATAACTACTTATAACCTGATACTTGTGTCGGAAATTTTTTTTAATTGGAAAAAAAAACTACAGAACGATGTTTGTCGTTGTTCAAGGAGTATGTAAGCAAATATCAGATCACAATTTTTCTAAAATTTTCCCTCTTGTCAGAAAATTTTTTAAGAAAATTTTGGGTACAGCTCTACGTCATACCCTTTTAAATGTTTTACTTAGTGTGTGTACCAATTTTGAGCTAAATCGATTCAAAAATAACCGAGAAAACTCTTTTAAAATTTTTTGATATTACTTTCTCGTCGATAGCCTAAAAAATTAAGTTTTCTGTTCGTTTGCCCCAAAATTTTTGTCAAACAATTACATTTTTTGTTTAAGAATCTAATTACTTGTAACTTACTACCTTTGTCGGAAAAATGGTTGTAAAGATAAGGGGTACACGAACCCAGCATAATTTAAAAGTATAGTTTATCAATAAAAATTAAATTTTTTGTCCGACTTTGGATTTGCCCCAATATTTTTGTCGGACACTTAGATTTTTTGATTTGGAATATAACTACTTATAACCTGATACTTGTGTCGGAATTTTTTTTTATTTCGAGAAAAAAAACTACAGAGCGATGTTTGTCGTTGTTCAAGGAGTATGTACGCAAATATCAGATCACAATTTTTCTAAAATTTTCCCTCTTGTCCGAAATTTTTTTGGGAAAACTTTGGGTACAGCTCTACGTCATACCCTTTTAAATGTTTTACTTAGTGTGTGTACCAATTTTCAGCTAAATCGATTCAAAAATAACCGAGAAAAACTGTTTTAAAATATTTTTGGATAATACCTCCTCGTCCATATCCTAAAAGAATTAAGTTTCCTGTTCGTTTGCCCCAACATTTTTGTCAGACAATTACATTTTTTGTTTAAGAGTATAATTACTTGTATCCTACTACTTTTGTCGGAAAAATGGTTGTAAAGATAAGGGATGCACGAACCCAGAATAGTTTAAAAGTATAGTTTATTAATAAAAATTAAATTTTTTGTCCGACTTTGGATGTGCCCCACTATTTATGTCGGGCACTTAGATTTTTTGATTTGGAATATAACTACTTATAACCTGATACATGTGCTGAAAATTTTTTTTTAATTCGATAAAAAAATACAGAACGATGTTTGTCGTTGTTCAAGGAGTATATACACACATTATCAGATCACAATTTTTCTAAAATTTTCCCTCTTGTCGGAAAATTTTTTAAGAAAATTTTGGGTTCCGACCTACGTCATACCCTTTTAAATGCTTTACTTAGTGTGTGTACCAATTTTCAGCTAAATCGATTCAAAAGTAACCGAGAAACTCTGTTTTAAAATTTTTTTTTGATAATACCTCCTCGTCGATAGCCTAAAAGAATTAAGTTTTCTGTTCGTTTGCCCCAACATTTTTGTCAGACAATTACATTTTTTGTTTAAGAATATAATTACTTGTAACCTAATACTTTTGTCGGAAAAATGGTTGTACAATAAGGGATGCACGAACCCAGCATAATTGGAAAGTATAGTTTACTAATAAAAATTAAATTTTTTGTCCGACTGTCGAGTTGCCCCAATATTTTTGTCCGACACTTTGATTTTTTGATTAAAAATATAATTACTTATAACCTACTAATGTTGTCGGAAAAATGGTTGTAAATAAAAATATTTCAGGAAATTGACATCTTCGGCGCGTCCGACTGCGCATATGCCCCGTGAAAATTGTCCGACAAGGTTACCACATTATTGTAAAAATGCTTTATGGTAGATACCGTTAAAATTATCCATGTGGTAATAAATTTATTATTTTCATAAATTTGACATATTTAGCTTGTCCGACGCGTCGTATGCCCCAATATTTTTGTCCGACAAAATTGTTTTCGTTGTTCATATGATAAAATCCATTGATTAAAATAGAATGACCAATGTGGTAATAAATTTTTTTCTTGCATAAAGTTGACAACTTCGTCACCGCTTGACAGACAAACGCCCCACTACCATAATGCGCCAAGCTCAAAATGTGTCCGACTCCACCCAAATAACAAGTACAAAAAGTTTCAACGGTGTGGTCATAAATAATAATTGTATATGCGGGCCCAAGGCCTATAAAGTCAGACATGCAATCAAAACTAAATTATGTTGTAAATGATTGTAGTTATAATCAGCATAAAAGTCACCTTATATCAGAGTTGAAGTCACAGTATTCCAATGTATTTAAAGATGACCCCAACTCCCATATAAGAAATATTAAAGTTGAATTTAAACTAAAAGATAATGTACGTCCTATTTTTCATAGAGCATATGATATGCCATATGCCCTTAAGTCTAAGGTAGAGGACGAGTTGAATCGGATGGTAGAGTCAGGAATTTTAACTAAAACTAAAATTAGTTCGTGGGCCAGTCCTATAGTAGTTGTTCCAAAGAGAGAGAAAACATCTTTTAGAATATGTGTAGATTTCAAGAAAACAGTAAATCAGGTTATTGAGTCAGATCACTGTGTATTACCTCTACCAGAGGACATATTTTCAGAATTGTCGGGAAATAAATTTTTTACAGTCTTAGACTTTTTTTTTTTTTTTTTTTTTTTTTTTTTTTTTGGGAGGTGAGAATCTTCAAAAGACCGTCTGGGAAGGTGTCCCAG
Organism: Diabrotica virgifera virgifera; assembly: GCF_917563875.1. NCBI lineage: Eukaryota > Metazoa > Arthropoda > Insecta > Coleoptera > Chrysomelidae > Diabrotica > Diabrotica virgifera. The sequence goes on along the minus strand of NC_065449.1, from coordinate 170,709,679 downwards.
GTGTGTCGGATTCGATCCGTCACGCTTCACCGTGCCGAACCGCCTACCGACTAAACTCACCTCCTCTTCCTCCAGCCGACAGGTCTGGAACCGCTCTTGGCGAGCATGTCTGACTCGTCGACCTTACTCATAACTCCCCCCGGGCACCCTCTGCGTGCACTCCGTAGATTAAGCGGCCACCCAGCCGCCCCGTCCCGCACACACCCCGCACAAAGACCGGTCGGTGAAGACGACCGTCCCGTGCAGACCATGTGCGGGTGGGGCGACCGGGGTGCCCCCAATCAAACATGAACTAGCAAAAGGATACCAGTCGACAGTTACGAGCAACTCCAAACATTCGTGCTTTCATCAATTCGCACTCACACTCATACCCATTCATTCTACAGTTAACAGGAAGCAGTCAGTGAGGTTGGGTGTAAAAATCCTCCCCCACTACCTGATACAAAACAAAAAACAGACTAAAACAAGACAAAACAGAAAGTAAACAAAACAATACAAAGGCAGTCAGCATGGGTTAGATGTAAAAGGTCCTCCCCCTGCTGACTACCGCTTACAACACGCAACACATTTGAGTAATAAAATTGATTTAAAATGATAAATATTGTATAAATAAGATTGAAGAAGTAAATAAGAAGATAAAACAAGATAAAATAAATAAATAAGTAAAACTAGTTAAAATAAGACAGACAGCGCAGGTTGGATGTAAAGGATCCTCCCCCCACTGGCTGCCATCTGCGACACAAAAATAAAAACGTTAAAAAAATAAATAAATAGACGGTCATCCCGCTTGCAGTCGCCTCTCTTTCTCCTCTTTGTGCTTCATTGTCTTCGTGACAAAAGCAATGATCAGGTCGAAGTCTCTCTTGCTATTGATAGCTTTATCAATTAGCTCGTGAGGCTCGCCTAGAGGGGATCCCAGTCCCAGCTGCAGCTCGGTACGTCCCGCCTGGTATGCAGGGCACACGAAGACGACATGCTGCGCGTCATCCACTACTCCACACTCAGGGCATAGATCGTCCATGGTTTTCCCTATACGATGAGTAAACTTCCTGAACGATCCATGTCCCGTCAAAAATTGTGTGAAATAGTAGCCGACGCGCCGATGCCGGCACTCGTACCACCTCACCACATCTGGAATCAGGGATCTCGTCCAGGCCGCCTTCTCGACTTCGGCTGCCCATTCCCTCTGCCACATCTCTAGACTTCTTTTCCTTTCTTGTGGACCTGAACCTATTGCCCCGTTGCCCCTCTGGTACATTCGGACTCTTTCTCTGGCCAGGATGTGCACCGGTACAGACCCAGCCACCACCTGTAAGGCAATGGTTGATACGGTTCTATACGCGCTGCACACCCTGATCAGAGGTTTCCTTTGTGTCCTAAGAAGCACGTCTTTATACTTTTTCATTCGAAGGACCTCGTGCCACACTGGGGCTCCGTATAAAACTATGGATAAGATGGATTGTGCCATCACTATTCTCTTCTGGGATCCAGGACCCCCTATATTTGGCATAAATTTATTTAGTATAGAGGTCCTTTCTTCTGCCTTCCGACATGCTTCTTGTACGTGTTGTCCGAATTTAAGCTTGTCGTCGAAAATAATTCCGAGGTACTTAACCGTCTTTTGGGGTCTTATTACAGAGCCTTTATATCCAAATATTATGTCATCTCTCTTTCTTGGTCCCCTCAAGATAATGGATTCTGTCTTCTCTACTGCTAACTTTAGATCATTTCTCTCTATCCAATCTGCGGTCTTCTGTATTGCTTCGTTTACTTTTTGTATTATTCCCCTATTCATGTCGTCTTCGACCAGTAATGCTAGGTCGTCCGCGTATGCAATCGCTCTCACTCCTCTCTGCCTGTTTACTTCTAGTACCCCGTTGTATAGTATATTCCAAAGTAAGGGTCCCAGGACTGACCCCTGGGGTACACCCGCGGTCATTTCTTTCTTCTTTTTCTTCGATATGCATACGGTTCTTTCAGATAGGTAGTCCTTTATTATGTTGGACACATACTCTGGAGCCCCAAATTCGACTATTCGGTCTACTATGTGACCCCAGTTTGCTGAATTAAAAGCATTTTTTATGTCCAACAGAACAAGGACCACCCATCTTTTTTTACTTGCTTTAGCCGCGTCCCTTATCCAGGTCGCGGCATCGACTGTCGATTTACCTTTTCGAAATCCATATTGTTGATTTGATAGCACTCTTTGATCTTCCAACACGCCCTCCAGCCTCTTCTTGATAAGCCCTTCGTAGAACTTACCAAGGCAGTCCAGAAGGCATATTGGCCGATAAGAGGCTGCTGAATCGGGGGGTTTCCCAGGCTTTAGGAGTAGAACTAAGTTCGCTTCCTTTAAGTCCCTGGGAAACTCTTGCTTCTGCAGTAGGTCGTTGTATATTCTTCTGATCAAACCTGGTTTCTCCGTTGCTATTATTTTTATTGCCTCTGGTGGCAGCCCGTCAGGGCCGGGAGCTTTCCCTGTCTTCATCTCCTGACCAGCTATTCTAACTTCCTCTTCCGTGAACTCCTCTACCATCGTTGGAAATATCTTAATGAAATTTTGATGATCCTTGGTAGGAAAGAGGAGCTCAGCTGATTCCATCCGCTGGTCTTCGTCGAGTCTATATGGGGCGATTATTTTCAGCGTCTTCATAGTGATCTTGTACGCATCGACCCATATATCTTCGTCCAATGCTTTTATCAGGGTCTGCCACTTTTCTTTTTTCTCTTGTTTTATTTTTTTATTTAAAGTTTTCTTTAGATCTTTATATATTTCCTTGAGCTCGAGGCTGCCCTGGCTTCTCGTATAATTCCTTCGAGCTCTGAGGCATCTCTCCCGTAGACCTTCTATCTCATCCGTCCACCAGTAGGGGGATTTTTTATTATCTTTTCTCTTCACGGTGGCCAAATTTGCTGCACTTTGCAGTGCTCTTCTCAGTTGGCCAAGGTCAGAAATCTCTTGTTCATTAATTTTCCTGACCTCCGATAGGTACTTGGTTTTGTTAAAATAAATCTCCGTGTGTCCTATCGGCCGCCTTATTCCCCCTTTAACCTTTATTTCGTATTGTATATACCGGTGGTAGGTGAATAACTGATCGTCAAGGACATCCCAGCCGTGCACTCTCCTGGATAGCCCTTCACTCGCGAACGTAATATCAATGTGTGTTCGGCTGACCCCCCTTACGAATGTTGGTTTGTTATTGTTTAATACTTGGAGGCCAGCCTGGGCTATCCATTCATTCCATATTTCCCCCTTTCTGTCGTTTATGGGGGCACCCCACAACCTCGATTTCGCGTTAATGTCCCCGGCGATCATCACTTCTTTTTCGTTCGTGGCGGCGCTCATTATTTCATCTACAATTGCTTTGTATCTTATCATAGGGATATTTGGGGACACGTAGCATGCCAGCAGGCTGAAATCCCTCAGTTTTATGAGGATATGATTTCCTCCCCTGACAATACCACGCACCCCCAAACCCCTATTTCTAAAGAGCACCGCCACATTCTTCCCATTATCCTGGACCCAACCACCGGCTGATGTTATTTTTTTGTTCGGTTCCGGGACGATGAGCAAGTCTATTTCTAGCTTGCAGGCTTTTGCGTGGACAAGGTCGTGTGCTCGGCGTGCCCTGCCCACGTTCACCTGCAATATCCGTATACCAGGTTGATCCTTGAGGTCCACTTTGGTTCAGTTCCCAGAGGTCGTTTCTGCGTCGGACTCACGTCTTTCGAAAAAATTAAAAAGCATAAAAGCTAAAACAAATAAATTAATTAATATAAATAAAATAAATAGATACGGTATATAGATAAAATATGTAAAAGTAAAAGAATTCAATAAATAAAAGCGGTTTAGTAAAATTGAAATAATAGAGTAAAATAGAATAAATAAAATAAATAAAATAGATAAAATAAATTTTAAAGATATAAAATAACACCTAGGTGGGCTGTATATGGGCCCACCTTCGTTTTCCAGGGAGTCTATTTTATGTTTGGTCAGTTCGTTTTAGGGGTTCCCCTCTCCTCCCCTACCGTATACAAGGGCTCGGTACGACGGACAGGCCATCCTGTCCATCCTATGCCCTTCTTCTTTGCATACCGAGCAGTACGGTTTATTACCGCAGCTTGCAACGGTATGTCCCGTTTGGAGACAATTATAGCAGCACGCCGCCCTGCTCTCTTCCTTGCATTCGTAAGTGTTGTGCCCGAACTTTAGGCACTTAAAACACCTAACTGGGTTGTGTCTCTCCATTATTGGACACACAACCCACCCTATTTTTATTGAGCCGTACCTCCTCAGCTCTTCCGCTATGGAGGGGCGTACGGCTATCGTAGCTACCTGCTCCCCATATCTGTTTGTTCGTAGAACCTTGACTTCTATCTCTCTCTCAGGAACGCCTGTATAGCTCTTTATCATTTTCTTTAGAGTTTCCTCACCAACCCCAGGGTCCAACCGCGTAATCGTGAAGAAAGTCTCTTTTCTTCTGATTGCCGTGTCCATCCCGTTCATTTTGCTGTCCAGTTCAGCCCTCAACTTCTCCGCAGCCCCTCTTCCCTTTAACTTTACAAGGAGATCTCCCCCATTCGTTCTTTTTAACTTCTCCACTTGTAGACCGATTTTTCCAATGTCGATTTTTTCTCTCATTTCGCTAAGAACTTCGTTATATTTTTTCCCCCCCATCTTTATAAGGAGGGCTTCTTCTTGTTCTGACTTCTTCTCTACCTCGAGTTCCTTCCCTCTTACTATCATCTCCCATGAGATACTTTCCCTCCGCCCCACATATTCGAGGGCTTTCCTTATGATCTCCTTGTTAAGGTCGTTACCGGCTACGACCCGTACAACCTTTGGTGTTTCATCCATCTCTTTCTTAATTTTAGTTATAGCCTTTTCTGCTAGGTCGTATATATCGCCACCACTTTCTTTTTCTATTCCAGCGACAAACGTGTACCAAATTGTTTTTTTATTTTCTTTCCTCCTAAAGTTCTCAAGGAATTTGATTTCTCCCTCGTTCACTTCCTCTAGTGTTTCTGCCAGATCCTCTCCCACGTCCTTTATTATATTTTCTACCCCTTTGTCCTTCGCATCCTTTTTTGTTACTATCAGACATGTTTTCTTCTCGACCGTTTCTCGTAACCCCCCTTGTTCCCAATTTGTCTTTATATATGCTTTCTCCTCCCATTTGCTATTACATATACTCATGAAGGTTTTTTTTCCTCCCCCCATGTTTAGAGCCCTTTTAATTTTTTCTTGCTCTTCTCTCTGTCTTTCTTGTTCCACTTTTAGCTTACAGTGATCGCATTTTACTTCTTGTTGTGTTTTTTCGGCTATACTGTCGTCTTCTTTTTTGTTGTTAGTGGATTTTATGACCCCTAACAGTTTTTTTAATTCCGTATCCATCTCCACCTTTTCCCCCTTTTTTTCGCTTAGGTTAGTAAATATCTCTATTAGTTTTATATTTAACTCTTCGAGTTTCCTGTTTATTTTTTGTTGTTTGGTTTCGTTAGGAAACTTAATACTCTCTTCCAGTCTCTCCCTCTTCAGATCATTTATTCTCTCTAGACTGTCCCCTTTCCTTTTCTTCTTATTCATAGTTTCATCATCAAGCAAGAAAGAGGCTAACACCCTCTCCTGAATATTTTGCCATCCTTTTTCTATTTTTTCCACTTCCTCTTGTGATCTTTCCTCCCCTATCTCATCGTCATCATTTTCACTGCTTTCCAGCATTTCATCCCCTACTAGTGTCGACTGTTTTGGGGCAGTCGACCTGTTCATCTTCTGTTTCTTTTTATGTGAGTTTATGAGCTCCCTCTCAAAACTGTTCATTCCTTCTTCCCATTTCAAGTCGTCAGGCGACTGTTTTTTCCTATTCTCATTTTCCATATCCGTTCCATTGTCCGTGTCTCGCCGATGGTCGTCTTCACTCACCCCCGTCTGTTCAGAATTGTGTTTATTGGTACTCATATAAATTCCCACGAGTTGGGACGTACTATACGTCTGGCGCGGCAGTGCGCCCTTACCACGCCAAGGCTTGGTTACTTCGGGAGGTCGCCAGGTATCCCGAAGGGATCGTTTGTGATGCTCTAACCCTCGCATCTCTCATATCTTTGGCACGATGCCTTCCACCGTGATAGTGGGGATTGTTTTATTGAGGTTTACTCCTCTAGGCTTTTTTTCACGGTTGCCTCCGGACGCAGTGGCAGTTTGTATTCACAGGCTACCTGGAGTTTCCGCGTAACTGCTGCCTCCCCTGTTACGCAGGATTTGGAATGGATGTGTGGTCGGGTAAGACATGACGGCTACTCGTAGTGGGTATGTCGAAGAAGTTTTCGAATAGAAATTTGTGATCAGAGCCCGATGGCGGAGCCCCCCGCACACTGCTTTGGGGCCCCCCATCGACCCCCGGTCACAATGCTGAGGTGGACGAGATTAACTTTTAGGGATTAGAGTAGCCGTAGGGAAGTTGGAGGGTGATATACATCTGCTGAAGGCGAAAGGCGTCGCAACTGCTCGCCTCAGTTGCGACGCCTTTTTAGCGTCCAGCGGCGGTGTCCGGCGCTCACCCGGTGCACAGTCTTAGACTTAAAGGGAGCTTATCAGCAACTAGAAGTTAGTGAAAAATCAAGAGAATTACTTACCATCAACACACATTTAGGGTTGTTTACTTTTAATCGATTAACATATGGCATTAGTTCAGCACCTGGAATTTTCCAGACAGTAATGGAAAATATTCTTGCAGGTATACCAAACACCAAATGCTATATCGATGACGTATTAATTTATGGTAAATCTCTTGAAAATTGTCATAATAATGTAATTAATGTTCTTTCACGTCTAGAAGAATTTAATGTAAAAATTAATGAAGGAAAATGTAAATTTTTTGAAACAAGTGTTGAATTTTTGGGCCATAGAATTGATGAGTCAGGGGTACACCCTACGGAAGAAAAAGTAGAATGTATTAAGAAAGCTAAACCCCCACATAACTTAACGGAACTTAAATCATATTTAGATCTTCTTAACTATTATTCTAAATTTCTGCCTATGCTGTCCTGTGAACTAGGTCCGTTGTACAAGTTATGTAAGTCGAATGTTTCTTTTGTATGGTCAACAGATTGTCAGAAGGTTTTTGACAGCAGTAAGGTACTGCTTTTGTCAAACCAAGTACTCACCTTATATACCCTTTACTTCCAATATATGTCACTTGTGACAGTAGTGGTTTTGGAGTAGGAGCTGTACTGAGTCACAGAGTAGATGGGGAGGATAGGCCTGTTTGTTTTGCCTCGGGAACCTTATCATCAGCAGAACAAAAGTATTCAAATATAGAGAGGGAAGCATTAGCTATGTTTGCTCTTCGTAAGTTTCATAAATATTTATATGGTCGGAAGTTCACCCTTGTCAGTGATCATCAGCCTTTGCAGTACATTTTTGGAGCTAACAGAGGCATTCCAGTAACAGTCGCGTCAAGAATAACTAGATGGGCCCTTACATTGTCAGCATATGATTATACCATAGAATATAAGAAGGGAAGTTCAATTTCCAATGCAGATTCCCTTTCCCGTTTACCTTGTAAGGATAGTACTAAGGTGTCTGGTGAAATATTTTCATTTAACATGTTAAGTGAAGTCCCTTTGGACTTTGAAGATGTAGGCAAAGCAACCAAGCAGGATAATTTATTTTCCAAAGTAGTTGAGTTAACCCTATCTGGTTGGCCAAACTATGTACAGGGAGATGATTTAAAACCATATTTTAAACTTAGAAATAACTTTTCGGTTGAACGAGATTGTTTGGTTTTAGGTACTAAAGTAGTAATTCCATTCTCACTCAGGGTTAGAGTACTTAATTTGTTCCATGAACAACATACAGGCATAGTAAGACTAAAAATGTTAATGCGATCCTATTGCTGGTGGCCTGGAATGAATGAAAGTATTGAGAAGTTTGTTCAATCGTGTAATGTTTGTCAGTCTACTCAGAATTTTCCTAATAGGTCAAATGGCATACCATGGGCATTAGCACCCCATAATTTTTATAGGGTAAATGTTGATTTTTTCCAGAAGCAAAATTTTACCTTCCTTATTTTAGTGGACAATAAGTCTAAATGGATAGAAGTCAGGTTAATGGAAAATGGTACAGTAGCTAGGGAGGTCATAATGGTACTAAGGGATGTTTTCGCCATTTTTGGATTACCAGTAGAGCTAGTTTCTGATAATGGGCCTCCATTCAATTCAGCAGAGTTTGTTTCCTTCTGTCAGAGTAATGGAATAAAACCAATTAAATCCCCACCATATCATCCACAATCAAATGGACTAGCAGAGAGAGGGGTCCAAACAGTAAAGAAAGCATTAGAGCGCAATTTATTTTCATGTTCAGAAAATATAACATTAACTGTTGTGAAAATTAAGTTAACTAATTTCCTCTTCACCTACCGCAATACTCCTTCTACTACAACAGGCATTTCTCCAGCTCAGTGTATGTTTAAAGTCAGACCTCGAACCAGATATGATTTATTAAGACCATCTGAAAATGGTAATTTTGTAAACTCTGATCAACCAGTTCGAAATATTAAATTGTATAATACAAATGACCAAGTATATGTCAAAAATACTCGTACACATGTGTGGGACTTGGGAAATGTAGTTAAAGTTTTAAGTTATTGTACTTACCTTGTGAATGTTAATAATGTTATAAAATTTGTGCATGCTGACAGCATACGTCTAGCTAAGGAAAAACCTAGAAGTGAAGTGAGTGAGAGTGCAGTGATTCAAAAAGCGCCTTTAAATGTTGATGAGAGCACATCTGCACCCACCCGCCTGCCTAATATTGATGTAAGTGATGACATGGACCTTCAGGTGGAGGAAAACAATACTGCAATTCCACATTCTAGTAATAATGACACTGTTACTAGTAGTTCACCTAGGCATAGTCAAACTGATGCGACATCTAGAAGCCCTGTTTCCCCTCTTCTAGAATCTGAGCAGACACCTTTGCCAGTGGTTACCAGATATGGGAGAGCTGTGAAACCACCCAACAAGCTTTCTTTATAGAAGGGGAGAAATGTTGTGTATAACGGAACCCACCTTGCGAGTCGTGACAGATGACAGATGTCGAGGATGAAAGGCAGAAAAGCGCGCTTACTTCTTAGTTTTTAGGTTAAGAACCATGTATCTCTTGTGATCTAAAATAAAGTCAATTTCATCATAGTACGCTATTTAATTCAATACATATCATCTATAAGCCATTCATGCGGCACTGAATCAAAGGCCTTCTTGTAATCTATAAAAGCAGTAAATAGGTTCCTCTTTTTGGAATATGCTTAATTAGAAATGACTGAGTCGATGATAAGTTGTTCTTTGCAACCCATGGAACCCTTAGCGCATCCTTTCTGTTGAGGCTCTATGATATTGTTCAGAGCACAGTGTTGGTAGATTCGCCGGGCTACACAGGATGTGACCAATTTATACAAAGTTGGAAGACAAGTAATTGGGCGGTATTTTGCTGGATCTTGGGTGTTATTTTGATCCTTCGGTATTAAATAAGTGGTTCCCTGAGTTAGGAATGATGGTATATCCTGCGGATTAGAAATAACATAATTAATTAGTGTTGATAAGCATTCGTGAGCACTCCAAAACTTCTTGAGCCAAAAGTTTTGAACTCCGTCTGGTCCAGGAGATTTCCAGTTATGAAGCTCTTTGATGATATTTGAGACTTCTTCAGTGGTGAAGGGTTCGTAGAGAGTAGTAGTGTAGTGTTGGCAGTTCTGTGCCGTATCTTCTATCCATCCAGCATTGTTGTTAAGAGCAGCTGGTGTGGAAAGTTGATTTCCCCAAAAGTCATGGATTTCTTCTTGGCTTGGATAAGACTTATCGAGATTTTCTACGGTGGAATTGAGTTTTCGATAGAACGCCTTCTCAGCAGTCTCAAAAAGGGCATTGTCGGATTTTCGGTTGTTACTCACTTTGTACCTTCTTAGTCGTCCTGAATAAACTGAGAGTCTTTGTTTTAATGTATCCAGGGACTGTTGAGCTGTGTTGTTTTCTGGATCGTATCTTGAGTGTCTTGCAGTATTCCGTATTATTTCTTCAGCTCTCCTGATGATTCTTGTACTTCTTACACCTCGTATATATTCTGTGACTTGACCAATATCCCTACGCAGCAATTCAATCTTTCCGAGCAGTCTTTTTTCCCAGGGTGCAATTCTGCTACCAGTCCTTCCGTTATTAGTACCCGGTCGTGTTCTGACCTTAATGCCCAGTAGATTAGCATGTGCAGATATTCTAATGTGTGGGCTTCTACGACATAATTGTGTAGGACTTCAGTGTTCACAATTTGTAACAGCATACCTAGTCTCTTACAAGAGTTTATTCGTGGTAGCGATGGTCTGCTAAGTGGGTTTGTTCCATTAAACTCTTGTACAGCACGTGCCATTTCGCTTACTAGGTTATCATGTAGCTCGTTGTTTTCCTGCTCTGTATTGTCAGGTTGAGTTTCTTGTATGGCAAGCTCAGGAATCTGCTCATGCACTTCATTGGGGACTTGATCTTCAATTACATCGTTATGAATCTCCCGTTCGACTTCGCTTCTGATGATATTGCGTCTAGTCTCTGGGATAAGGTTGTTTCTTATAATTACCCGGTATTGGTCTGATACTCGTTGCTCCGATACTTGAATATCTGGGTACGTCCTGCAAAATTCGGCATACAGCTGTTGTCGGTAGCCGATTGTTTCTTGACCGAGGTTTGTCACCTTGTAGTAGAAGCGCAAAATATTCTCATTGATGGACACAGTCCATTTTATGCGCTGCCTCGGTCGTCCCGCTTGAGTGAGCGCCGGTTGATGATCCAGCGCAGCACCTTCGGCGGGTGGAGCTCTTGTTGTTTGGCTCGCTTGTGGTTGTGGTTGGGCTGTAGCTGATTGTATGACAGGGGCCCGCCTCCTCAACACCCTGCCACCGACGTCCCGCATGCTGTCACGTCCAGCGCCGGCTCCAGACGTGCCCTGGCGATCCCCAGGCAGCGATCCTAAACATAAATCAATATTCTCCATATTAATGGGTGTGCATTTTATACCTACTGCCAGGTGTCAGTTTTTGTTCCACGGCAAGTATCCCTGCTACCCTCTGGGTATTGGCGCTACGAATACCCAGAAAGCATCCCCCATTCGCAGGGGGCCGCGCCTGATAGAAGAACTGACCAAAAACTCCCACAGGCTGTTACTATTATTATCCAGATTTAGCCATACGGCTCATACTCCCACTAAGGGGAAAATTGACTCGTCCCAGATACCTACGGTATCAAAAGGATTGAGCAGCGATCCTATACATAAATTATTATTCTCCATTCTCATGGGTGTGCATTTTATACCTACTGCCAGGTGTCAGTTTTTGTTCCACGGCAAGTATCCCTGCTACTCTCTGGGTACTGGCGCTACGAATACCCAGAAAGCATCCCCCATTCGCAGGGGGCCGCGCCTGATAGAAGAACTGACAAAAAATTCCCACAGGAGTTACTATTATTATTATTGAAATTTTGACTCTTGGTAATATTTAATGTTATCTTCTTCTTTAATGAATTGAACAGCTTGTTCAATAGATTTCGGTCTCATTGCCCTAATTATGGGCCCTAAAGGTTCTCTTAAACCCGCTAAGAATGTCTCTAGTGCTTGTTTATTAAAAAATTCTCTTTTATATGTGCGCTCCTGACCAATATGGTGTAAATCAATATAATTACATATGGAATTTAATAAATCGAGCACCTTTTCATGAAACTGATAAGGTGATTCGTTTGGTTTTTGTTTTAAATTAACAAGAGCTTGATTAAGGCAATTTTCATCTCTTCGGTCGGCGAAATTTAAAATTAATGTATTTTTTTACCATCCCAATCAGTATAGCCGCTAATAGCAATAATTTCTTCAGCTCTTCCTTCTAGTTTATTTAAAATTCCGTTCAATAGCAAACAATTTTGAAAACTACTAGGGATATTTGTATCGAAATAATGCCTTAAGATTGATTCAGTTGCATTTATGAATCTGTAGAGTTTATTTATATTGCCATCAAAGCGAGGAATAATGGCCAGATTGGCGATATCTAACTTAGGTACAATAATAGTAGCATTTGAAGTGCTAGGTGAAGTCATTTTATTTTTATTTATTACTTTTCTTTCTTAATTAAATACTTATCTATAAAAATTAAATAATAGCTAATACGTACACTTGACTATTATTTTCGCAAAAGGATTCAATAGACAAGAGGAGTCTGATAAAAATGAACAAAAATTTTTAGCTTACCACATTTATGCACTTCTGCTTGTTCCTGGAATTCTGGATGTCCGGATGGAGCCCAAAATCACTGACAGTTTAAAAGTTTATGAAAAACGGAAACCCGGTTCTTTTTTCGTTTAAGAGTTAAAACCCACGAATATCCTCAATGGAATTCGACGAAAAATCCTACTGACTGCGCCACTAATAGTTTTTGCCTTTTCGGAACGATTTTTAAAAACAATTTTTAAAAATACAAGTGCGAGAATTGGCTTTATTGTGATCTAATAGTTACAATGTAAAAAATGCGACTTTTACTCTACAAAGAAATATATCAGACTGAATTATAATCAATGAAATGAAATACATTACACATTTGAAAAATAAGCAATAATACACAAGTTGCAGTTTGGAAATAAGGTCGACCATTGTTCATGCGCTGACACATCAGATTTAGTGTATTGGCCTCTATGGGGTCAATGGCTATAACTCGCGTTGTTTATTCCTAAGACAGAGATGTCCACTCTGCTTCGTTTAATTCGAAGTCGATCGCATAAATTCTCCGTGATAAATGAACTCTGCAAGCCGCAGTCTACTAGCGCTCGCACCGCGTATGAGTTGCCCTGGCCATCGACAATATTGACCAATACTGTAGATAGTATGCTTTGTTCAGGGCTGGCCTTGCTGCTAACAGCAGAAGCTGTCAAATTGGTAGTGTTTAGAGGGCCTTGTAGATCATCTACCGCTTGATTTTCGCTCGCGTTTACTACAGGTTGTTGCATTGAAGGTGTGTTTCGCTCGCTTGACCTATCGGGGTGCAAATACGTGTGGTGCTTAGAAGAGCACCGTTTACATGTTGATTGTTTACACCGCCTGTAGTAGTGTCCCCCCTTGAAACAATTCGTGCAAAGGTTCATCTTTCGTACTTTATCGAATCTTTCCTTCGATGAAAGCCTTAAAAATTCGCCGCATTGATAGATAGCATGTTCCCCTTTGCACATAGGGCAACATCTCGCACTATCTGTATTGTTTGGAGTGTCCTGCGATGAGTATAGACCGTGAGTATTCTGTGAATGTTTTGTATTTCGCGGATATGCGCCCGCTTGCGAATTATTTCGCGTATTCTGTTTTTCCGCTTGATTTGCCTCAATTGATTCTAAGAGGTCCGCTCTTGATTTTAAAAACGTCTTAAAATCGTCGAAACTAGGTATTTCGTTGCTCGTTTTGCCGTTCTCCCACGCGCGTAAAGTATGTGTCAAATTTGCTCGAAATAATATGAATGAGGAGAACATCCCAATATTCTGTAGGTAAGCCTAGTTGCTTTAATGCGTATAAATGTTTTGAAAAAATATCAACTAGTTGCCGCAATCTACCAGATGACTCTTTATTTATCGGTTCTATATTGAATAGTGCACTAACGTGATTAGATATTAATAGTCTATTATTATCGTATCTTTCCCTAACTAATTTCCACGTAATCTCGTAATTTTCCGCAGTGAACTCCAAAGTTCGTATGACTTGAGCCGCGCCGCCTTGTAGAGAACTTCGTAAATAATGAAAGCGCCTAATATCATCTAAGTACTCATTCTTGTTGACCAAGGACTTAAAAATATTCGCATACTCTAACAAAGCGTTCATATTCCCATCGAATTTTTGTAGCTCTATCGGTTTGAGCTCTATACAATGACCCGCGTATGAATTTTTAGAGCGCTCACTAGCTTTATCGCCCCCATAGTCGCGGATAATTTTTCGCGCAATCGCTACTAAAGAAGAATGTTTGTTATAAAATTCCTCGCGCTCAAGAACCTCCGTAGCTAATTGATTCCTTGGACCGAAGTTTCGATTTGATCCTGAATTTCATCAAACTCAACTAAGCTCTCAATACTATTTAGCATTTCGATCGTCTGTAAAACTTCTAAGTCGGAAATGATGTCACCCTTTTTTATTTTGTCATGTAATGGAGAAATATATTTGTTAAAAATAGTTACCTTGCTCTTACAACTGCCTCTCCGTCTGTGTAAATTCTCCATATCGCAAATGATTATTTAACTAATTGCTAAGGTAATCTATTCAAAATAAAACCCAAAATGATCATTTAATAAAATGACAATGTAATTTATTCAAAATAAATCCGCAAATGATTAATGACTGAAATGTTAATGTGATTTGTTCAAGATAAACCGGCAAAAATGATTATTCGACAAAATGACAATATAATTTATTCAAAATAAATCCGCAAATTATTAATAAACGAGATGCTAAATGTAATTTGTTCAAAATAACCCGCAAAAATGATTATTCGACAAAATGACAATATAATTTATTCAAAATAAATCCGCAAATTATTCATAAATGAAATGTTTGCAATTTATACAAAATTGCCCACCAAACGTTCATTCAAATCCCTTCGTTGACTATACAAACAAAAACACGCAATAGATGTCATAAATTATGGTAATAAATTTAAGGATAAAGGAACTATATTTCTCACCCTCGTTTTCAGATGCTGTCATCACTTGTCCTCAAAACCACAAACAACAGGTACTCACAGTCTTTATTCACGCTCGACTTTTGGAGATACGATATGATGCTTAAACTATAAACACCCAGATGTCTAGCCAGATGGCTCAAGTCGCTAGCCGCTCGCAACTCGCAACGTTAAAATAGGGAATATATACAGTCGCACAGTTCTATACTGTTTGTATGCACTTGAAAGGCCCGTTCGAAAAGTCCTTTTCTTCTTTCACGTTGAACACTTATTCTGACTCGATAGGACCATGGCAAACGGATCGAAAACCTTGAATTTGACTGAGTTAACGCGATAAATAACTTCGATAAGATGCTGGTTAAGTGATTACAACGTGTGAGAGATATTGACTTTATTATCTCCAAGACACTAAAATTAAACAGTAAAATATAAGATAAGTCCGTTACACTTTGAACTGTCTAAACACGACCACTTTGAAGAGATTACGATGCACGCTAAGGGATTGTCTCACCCTATGACTCGGCCGTGGTGTTTGAAGACGAACGATTTTACGAACCTTTTTCTTGGGAGAATGTGCCTTGCGACGGCTGTTTGGCGACTGAGGTTTATCGTATGATGATATGTGGATATATTGGTATAAAACTACCACGTTGCCACGTAATAAAAAAGGCAAAAATAAAGGAATTAAGAGGGCATAAACAACTAGATATCTGAAAAAAATTAAACAGCGCCTCCTAGCTGGCATAGTACTTATTAGGCTGTTTAGAAATTATAACTCTTACACTGACGAAAACGAGTTGATTTCAACTAGACCAAGTTTGTGAAATTCGATTTAGCAGAACCAGACCGACAGCCATTTTTGAATACAAGGTTCCCACTCACCCCTACCTCTTATTTGCAAAGAGAGACTTAAACTTGTGAAATCAAAATGAGTAGAATTTTATGAAGAACAAGATGATCGGATATCCCGTGCCCTTTCATAAGGCGAATTTTGTAAAATTTTAATTTTTGATATTCAATTATGCCCTCTAGCGGTAAACCTACAATTATGAAAATAATATTCAGACTTTTCTCGAGGCAACTTTGTTATAATTTTTTTTTCTCAAAGCTGTACTATAAGCGGTTCATGAGATGGCCGAGGGCCATTATTGGGACACCCGGTACATTCGACATACTTAATGTAATAAACTGCTTAAAACAAATTTCACACTACTGTGGTGTGTCTCCAGTGTGCACTGTCAGATGTGTTTTAAGTTACCTGCTTGACTAAATTGCTTAAAACAGATTTCACACTTTAAGGTGTTTCTCCAGTGTGCACTCTCAAACGTGTTTTCAAATTACATGCTTCACTAAACTGTTTAAAACAAATTTCACACTTGTGAAGGTCTTCTCCAGTGTGTACTCTCAAATGTATTTTTAAACTATGTTCACGATTAAACTGCTTAAAACAAATTTCACACTTGTATGGTTTTTCTCCAGTGTGCACTCTAAATGTCGTTTTAAATTAACTGTTTGACTAAATTGCTTAGAACAGATTTCACACTTGTAAGGTGTTTCACCAGTGTGCACTTTCAAATGTGTTTTCAAATTACATGCTTCACTAAACTGTTTAAAACAAATTTCACATTTGTAAAGGTCTTCTTAAGTGTGTACTTTCAAATGTATTTTTAAATTATGTTCACGATTAAACTGCTTAAAACAAATTTCACACTTGTATGGTTTTTCTGCAGTATGCACTCTCAAATGCCGTTTTAAATTACCTCCTCGACTAAATTGCTTAAAACAAATTTCACACTTGTGTGGTGTTTCTCCAGTGTGCACTCTCAAATGTAGTTTTATATAACTTGCTTGACTAAATTGCTTAAAACAAATTTCACACTTGTACGGTTTTTCTCCAGTGTGTACTCTCAAATGTCTTTTTAAACTCTGTTCATTGTTAAACTGCTTACAACAAATTTTACACTTGTACGGTTTTTCTCCAGCGTGCACTCTCAAATGTAGTTTTAAATGACTTGCTTGACTAAATTGCTTCAAACAAGTTTCACACTTGTACGGTTTTTCTCCAGTGTGTACTCTCAAATGTCTTTTTAAACTATGTTCACGATTAAACTGCTTAAAACAAATTTCACATTTGTATGGTTTTTCTCCAGTGTGCCCTCTCAAATGCCGTTTTAAACTAACTCCTTGACTAAATTGCTTAAAACAAATTTCACACTTGTAAGGTGTTTCTCCAGTGTGCACTTTCAAATGTGTTTTTAAATTACCTGCTCTGTTAAATTGCTTAGAACAGATTTCACACTTGTAAGGTGTTTCTCCAGTGTGCACTCTCAAATGTTTTTTCAAATTACATGCTTCACTAAACTGCTTAAAACAAATTTCACACTTGTATGGTTCTTCTCCAGTGTGCACTCTCAAATGCCGTTTTAAATTAACTCCTTGACTAAATAGCTTAAAACAAATTTCACACTTGTGTGGTGTTTCTCCAGTGTGCACTCTCAAATGTAGTTTTAAATTACTTGCTTGACTAAATTGCTTAAAACAAATTTCACACTTGTGTGGTGTTTCTCCAATGTGTACTTTCAAATGTATTTTTAAACTATGTTCACGATTAAACTGCTTAAAACAAATTTCACACTTGTATGGTTTTTCTCCAGTGTGCACTCTCAAATGCTGTTTTAAATTAACTCCTTGACTAAATTGCTTAAAACAAATTTCACACTTGTGTGGTGTTTCTCCAGTGTGCACTCTCAAATGTAGTTTTAAATTACTTGCTTGACTAAATTGCTTCAAACAAGTTTCACACTTGTACGGTTTTTCTCCAGTGTGTACTCTCAAATGTATTTTTAAACTCTGTTCATGGTTAAACTGCTTACAACAAATTTTACACTTGTATGGTTTTTCTCCAGTGTGCACTCTCAAATGTATTTTTAAACTATGTGCACGGTTAAACTGCTTACAACAAATTTCACATTTGAAAGATCTCTTCTCAGTCCCAACTTTCATAACTTTATTTAAATTTTTTCCTTCTGGTTGTTGACCTGTACATTTTTCTTTATGAGATGAATGTAACGTCTCCTCAATTTTCATGTTATTCTCCACCTGGGGACAATCTAAAATACAAAAGAACTATAAACATTTTACTTTAACGGAAAAAATATTGCGGAAAGATAGGAATATAATAAACGTAAATTATTTTTGGTTAATACCAATTCCCAAAACTACCATGTAATAACTGTAATGAATGGGTGATTCCATTTCAAATCACTCAATTTTGGATCTCCGATTTGTCTGAAAATTGGTATATAGCATCTGCGGGATGTAGAAATAAAACGTTTAAGGTCGAATTGTCTTCTTTTTCTTCTTCTGTTTTTCTCAAAATGGTATTTTAAGCGATTTTATAGTGATTTGGTATTTATTTAAACAAATTTGCATTTCTATCGTAAAGTATCAACGGAAAACATAATATTTTAATAGAAGGGGCTCAAAAATGTCATTATGTGGCATTATAACAAGCTATTTTCATTCAAAACAAGTTTTTAATCAAATTTTATAGTGTAGAAAACGTTAAAATACAGTTTAACATTAAGTTTTACATTTTCCTTCATTCCCAAAATACATCATAATCGATTTGGCTGATAATTTGCCCCCAGAGAGACAAAACATAGGACTTTAAGTGGTTAGAAGGATTTGAATTATATTACAATACAAAAAAGTTACAAGCAATATTATAGTTAATAAAATTTTTTTTTAACGAACACTTTTCTTTAGTTACTAGTGACTAAAATTAAAAATATAAAAAATCAACTAAAAAGCTACAAATAAAAAAAATTGAAAAAATCTAACACATTCGTTAAAGAAAAGCGTGGTGCGTCTTCATCGAATAAACGGTTTTCGCCCCACGCTTTTCTTTAACGAATGTTAGATTTTTTCAATTTTTTTTATTTTTTGCTTTTTAGTTTTATAATTATTTTAATTTTTATATTTTTTTATTTTTTACTTTTTAGTCTTACACTTTTCAAACATTAAAATATATCGTCATGTTTATTAAGATATGTATAAAATATATGATGTACTAACATGAATAGTAGTCGGAATCGGCAAAAAATTTGAAACTTTTTTGTTTATTTATGAAGCAAAACGTAAACAATTAACGTCAAAAGTGAAATTATGTATAGTTCATATCATTAGCTACAATCCGTAGAAGTTTCAAGTTTTTACATTGTAAAAAACAAGAGAAAAGCATTTTCCATTAAAATCGTTTATTTTTTATTTAAACAATTAAAAACATAAAAATTTTTTTTATTGACTATTCGTATATTGTTCTCGCGAATGCATATGTCTGCAAATTTTCATTCATTTGCATTGGAGAAAAGGCAGTCAAATTAACGTCTAAAGATTTGATGCAAACTATTGAACTAAATAAAAGCGTTTAAAAAAATATAGGCGTCTACTGTGTAAGTACAATTAACTCGGAAAATATCGACCTCACGACAAAAATTGTTAAAAAGAAATTGTAATAATTGTAAATACGATTTATTTGGAACAATTTCAGTTGCTACCATTTTTGTCGAAAAGTTCAAAATGGCGGATATATTGAGGAAAAACGGTTCTCCTTTAAAATCAAGATGGCGGCTAACGTAACGGAGGAATTCATTCGCGATTTTAAATTTAGGCTACTATTGACCCCCTAAAGATTAGAAAAATAAAATTTTGGGCAGCTCGGCATGCAAGGTCAAATGCTATCCCGACTGGACTAATATACTTTTGAGTCTGATATTATTGCATGTAACTTTTCTGGTATTGTAATATAATTCAAATCCTTCTAACCACTTAAAGTCCTATGTTTTTGCTATCTGGGGGCAAATCGATTATGATGTATTTTGGGAATGGAGGAAAATGTAAAAAACGGTATTTTTACGTTTTCTACACTATAAAATTTGATCAAAAACTTATTTTGAATCAAAATAACTTGTTATAATGCCATATAATGACATTTTTGAGTCCCCTCTAATAAAATATAATTTTTTCCATTGATACTTTACGATAGAAAATGCAAATTTGTTTAAATAAACACCAAGTCACTGTAAAATCGCATAAAACAACATTAAAAAAAAAAGAAGACTTTTGACCTTAAATATCTTATTTTTACGTCCCGCAGAAACTATACACCAAGTTTCAGAAAAATAGGAGATCCAAAAGTTTTTGCCTGAGTGATTTGACATGGAATGTACCGAATAAATCACTTGATTGGGACCCACATACATTAGACTATTAGACTGAGACGATGCTTCCGTGAACAACTGTACGCACCCCTCGACAGCTTGCATGTGTCAGGGATACATTCCAGTCTGACATGTCGCCTGATGTAATGCAGGAACTTATATCTTCTGTATATCTTCACTTGAAACTCTTCGAGGAAGTGGTGGAGAAGATAGCTCTGCAACATTCTAGTCTATTATTTCAGTGCAGTCCTGTGCTTCAAAATTAGAAGTAGAGGAATGAACTTTCTAATACTTTTACCCTTGGCTTTAGTCTGCCTGACTTTTAACACTCCCTTAGCCCTAGCTCTCTAATGAATTTCCTTTCGTCAAATATCATTGCTATCAGGATGTTCTCAGGAAGAGCATTTGTAACGACTCGATATTTATCTGAGAAAGTGGTGTTTCCTATCATTGAAAGAAAGCTACTGAAAGCAATGATATTTGACGAAAAGAAACACATTAGAGCCCTAGGGCTAAGGGAGTGTTAAAAGCCAGGCAGACTAAAGCCAAGGGTAAAAGTATTAGAAATTTCATCCCTCCTACTGAAAATTTTGGAGCACAGGACTACACTGAAGTAATAGACTGGAATATTCACCACTCACAGTTGCAAAACTATCTTCTCCATCACTCCTTTGAAGAGTTTCAAATGAGGATATAAGTTCCTGCATTACATACGGCGACATACAAGACTGGAATATACAAAACTATCCCTGCTACACAAACTGTCGAGCGGTACGTACAGTTGGTCACGAAAGCACTATCTAATTTATCAAGTGATGTATTCATCACGGTGACACTTCTAATATCAAGCAAGGTCCATTCTGCTAGATTTTACCACAAAATCACAATACAAAGTTGGCGTTTAAAAGTTAGACACAAACAGATGAAAAAGAAGTGTACATATGTAAATAGTGTAAAAAAACACACACACTCATTGGTTGATTGGAGGTAAGGGTGTGGGTGGAGCTGGAAGTGCAGCCACTTCCTCGTGGTGAGTTCTGGGTTGTTTAAATGTTGTCATACAATATCTGTATGATATAGCTTAGGTTGGTTGGCAACACTAGGCGTGAAGGCAGGGATCTCATACAGATCAGCTGTCAACAGGTTGACTAGGTTAGGTTAGAACATAGATAGGTTAGAAGATGAACACGTTGTAATGGTCTAAGAGCTAGCAACGTTTTCGAGCAACTATTTTAAGACGGCTGATTCTTTAATATAATATTCCCTATGCATCCTAGAACACCTTACCGGCCATCTGGCTACTGAGACAGGTTGCGTTCATTACTGCGCAGCGCCCCTGTGCAGGTAAATATATCGAATTTAAAATTATTTTAAGACGAAAAATTTTTTTGCCACTACTTTTTAAACATTATTAGAAATATGAATTATAATTGCCAGACATTTCTGTGGTTGCTAAATACGTGCCAGATGCTATAGTCTAAATGGCTCTCAACGTTTTCGAGAAAGTATTTTAAGACAGCTGATTCTTTAATATATTATTCCCTATGAATCCTCGAACACCTTCCCGGCCATCTGGCTACTGAGACAGGTTGCGTTCATTACTGCGCAGCGCACCTGTACAGGTAAATATATCGAATTTAAAATTATTTTAAGACGAAAAATTTTTTTGCCATTACTTTTTAAACATTATTAGAAATATAAATTATAACTGCCAGGCATTTCTGTGGTTGCTCAATATGCGCCAGACGCTATTTTTTATAAATAATAAATGAAAAATTTAAATCATTTTAGTATGTCTGAAATTTTAATATTATGTTATTTACACATAAATAAATGCAAAATTAATTTGCCAGACATTAACTCGGTTGCAGTAATCAGCCAGATGGATTTAAAATCATTTAAAATGATATATATTTTCATCAAAACGTACGCTGGCTGTGTTAAGAAATAAGACAAACAAAAGATTCAGGTAAATATATTTGAAATTAGGTTAAGACAAAAATTTTTTTTGTCATTACTTCTCAAACATTATTAGAAACATGAATTATAATTGCCAGACATTTCTGTGGTTGCTAAATGTGCGCCAGACGTTATTTATTATAAATAATAATAGAAAAATGTAAATCATTTTAGTATGTCTGTAGTTTTAATATTATATTATTAACACATAAATAAATGCAAAATTAATTTGCCAGACATTAACTCGGTTGCAGTAATCAGCCAGATGGATTTAAAATCGTTTAAAATGATATATATTTTCATCAAAACGTACGCTGGCTGTGTTAAGAAATAAGACAAACAAAAGATTCAGGTAAATATATTTGAAATTAGTTTAAGACAAAAAATTTTTTGTCATTACTTCTCAAACATTATTAGAAACATGAATTATAATTGCCAGACATTTCTGTGGTTGCTAAATGGTAACTGTACATTATTATATTTTAAATTGTATTTCATACGCGCACTCAAAACTTACACTTTAACAGTTTTTCATCCACAAAAGTTATTATATTCTCGTTTTTTTCCTTGCAAAACACACATTGTATTTTATTTGCCATTATATTGTATCACAATTACTTTTCACTAAATAGAAACTCGACAAGAATCGTTAACAAACTGTGAATTTATTGCGACTGTGACTGACCATCTTAATAACATGTGCGGACAACATTCACCCCCGAAATTGTCGTATCTTTTGTTTGTCTAGTTTCTTAACCCAAGCAGCGATCGTTTTGCTGAAAATACACATTATTTTTATGATTTTAAATCCATCTGGCTGATGAATGCAACCGAATTAATGCCTGGCAAATTAATTTTGCATTTATTTATGTGTAAATAATATCATATTAAAATTTCAGACATACAAAAATGACTTAAATTTTTCAATTATTATTTATAAAAAATAGCGTCTGGCGCATATTTAGCAACCACAGAAATGCCTGGCAATTATAATTCATATTTCTAATAATGTTTAAAAAGTAATGGCAAAAAATTGTTTCGTCTTAAAATAATTTTAAATTCGATATATTTACCTATACAGGTGCGCTGCGCAGTAATGAACGCAACCTGTCTCAGTAGCCAGATGGGCGGTAAGGTGTTCAAGGAAGCATAGGGAATAATATATTAAAAAACCAAGTGTCTTAAAATCACTGTTTTCCCGACGTTGCTAGCTCTTGGTCCATAAAGAGATACTGAATAATACTTAATAAAATATAAAAGCTAATGTGTGTGTCGTTACATGACAACAATAAACATAATAATACATGGTGTCAGGTTTATAAGAACCCCAAATAAAAATCCAGTTGTAAGAGACCTATAAAATGGAGTCTGCCAAGGCCCCAAAAAGCATTGTGTTCGACCAGCATACCAGTCAAAATTACGAGAAATTTATTAATAGTTTTTCTATTTATTTAACGGCAACTGGCTTGTGCAATAAAGATAATGAAACAAAAATTGCAATTTTCTTGAATTTAGCTGGTGAAGAAGCTCAAGACATTTTCAGGACATTAAAATTTGTTGGTGACGATGGAAAAAATTATAATAAAGTAATACAGGCGTTTGAGGAGTATTGCAAGCCACTTCGGAACGAAACATATGACAGATATAAGTTTTTTAACAGAAGTCAAGGTGAAGACGAAGAATTTGATAGGTTCCTGACAGATATTAAAATGTTAGCAAAGCTGTGTAATTTTGGAACACTAGAAGATTCACTAGTCCGAGATAAAATAGTTAGTGGTATTAGAGACCAGACAATGCAAGAGAGATTATTAAGAGTTCCAAATTTGACGTTGACTCAAGCCGAGACTCACTGTAGAACAGCGGAAGCAAGTAAGTTTCAACTGAAGGACCTTAGAAAAGAAATGGAAGTTAACAGTTTAAGAAGTAGAGGAAATAATAGCTTTAAAGATGGTAATATAAGGAATGCAGGTGCAGATAATGGTAATATATCTAACAATCAAGAGTACAATTGTTTCAAATGTGGGAGACGACATGGTCCAAGAAGCTGCCCAGCTTATGGTAAAACATGCAAAAGATGTAATAGACCAAATCATTTCCAGGTAGGATGCAAGTTTTCTAATTTAACTAATGCAGGAGCAACCTACTCCAGGTCTGCTAGTACTAATCAAAAAGTCTACGATGTTACACATGATAGTTATGACACAACTGTAGGTGATAAACCATATATAGACAGTATTTTACTATTAGATAATATAAATTGTAAAAATAATCAAGCCAACTTGTGGACAACTAGAGTTGTTATCAATGATAAAACTATTAGTTTTAAATTAGACACTGGTGCAAATTGTAACTGCTTGCCTTTAAAAAAATTTGAGGGTTTAAATGTAAATGATATTGCAAAAATAACAAAAAATGAATCTCCCTTAATAACATATGGTAACAACAAATTAAATACCATAGGTCAAGTAATATTAAAATGCTTAATAAAAGGTAAATTCTATGATATCAAGTTTGTTTTGGTCGATGTCGACAGTATGCCAATTTTAGGCCTTAATGCATGTGTAAAGTTAGGTTTGATAAAAAAGGTAGATGAGATAAATAATGATAATCAAAGTGAATGCAGTAAGTTTATAACTCATAACAAAGATATTTTTGGAGGCACTGGTAAAGTACCCTTCAAATATAAGATTATTTTAAAAAATAACGCTAATCCGGTAGTAAGTCCTTGTAGAAGGGTACCAGAGACAATAAAACCAAAACTAAAATTAGCCCTTGATGACCTTGAAAATAGGGATATAATAGTTAAAATGGATGAACCGACAGAATGGGTTAATAATCTAGTAATTGTAGAAAAAAATTATGGTAAGTTAAGGTTGTGTTTAGATCCTTTACACCTAAATAAATATGTTTGTTCTGATCAATTCCCTATACCTACCGTAGAAGAGTTAGGGTCAAAGTTAAGGGGAAAGAAAGTCTTCACTGTTTTAGATTTAAAGGAAGGATTTTACCATATTCCGTTGGATCGAGAGAGTACAAAATATTGTACATTTATAACACCATTTGGGAAATATGCCTTTAAAAGACTTCCATTTGGGTTAAATGTCAGCCCAGAAGTCTTCCAAAGAGTGAATCAAAAGATATTTGGGGACTTGCCTGTAGGTATCTATTTTGATGATTTTATTATTCCAGGTGAAAATGAAGCAGAACATGATAAGATTCTTGCTGAAGTAATAGAAAGAGCTAGACAGAATGGCATAAAATTTAATGATAAAAAAGTACAATTCAAAGTAAAAGAGGTTAGTTATGTAGGCCAAATATTTTCTGAAAGTGAAGTTAAACCAGACCCAGAATATGTTCAGGCCATAGTACAGCTTGAGGAACCTAAAAATAAAAATGAACTCTTAAAAATTTTAGGAATGATAAATTATTTAACTAAGTATCTGCCTAATCTTTCAGATATTCTTACACCGCTAAGAAATCTAATAAAAAATAATGTTCAATGGTTATGGACTGATGATCATACAGAGTGTTTGTCAAAAATAAAAAACTTAATAGCTAAAATACCTACTTTACAGATCTTTGATAAAAATTTACCCATAGAGGTTCAAACCGATGCTAGTCAAAATGGTATTGGTGGATGTTTGTTGCAGAATGGAAAACCAGTAGCATTCTGTTCTCGTAGCTTAACAGAAACAGAGATAAAGTGGGCACAGATAGAGAAAGAATATCTTGCAATATACTTTTGTCTAAGCAAGTTTCATCATTTTATATATGGTAATAGAATTTGTGTAAAAAGTGACCATAAGCCACTTGTAAGCATAGACATAAAAGATATTTGTAAACTTACCAATAGATTACAAAGACTAAAATTAAAATTGCTTAAATATAACTACATAATAACCTACTTGCCTGGAAAATATATTATGTACATAGCAGATTTACTTTCCAGGTTTTTCGTTAAAAATAAAGTAAAAGACGATCCAGACATGTTAGACATTGTTCACTCCGTAGAAATTGAACTACCTATTTCCCAAGCGAGGATGAGTGAACTAAAAGATGCAACAGGTGAAGACGTAAATTTAAAGCAAGTAATAGCTTATTGTGAGAATGGATGGCCAGAAAAGGTGAAAATAAGTCCAGAACTTGGAGTGTATTACAAAATCAGGAATAACTTGCATGTATCTGGTAATCTTCTATATAATAATTTTAAACTGGTTGTACCATTTAAGTTAAGATCTCTAATGTTAACAAAATTACATGTAGGACATTTTGGTATAGAAAAGACCAAATCTAGAGCTAGAAAAATATTTTATTGGCCGCAGCTAGCTTCTGATGTAGAACAATTTGTTTCTAAATGCAAAACTTGCCTAAAATATAGTCGCAACATACAAAAAGAACCATTAATGCAACATGAAAGACCAGACATACCGTTTGCAAAAGTAGCTGCAGATATATTTAACTATGCAGGCCATGATTATTTAACTGTTGTCGACTACTACAGCAATTGGCTTGAATTAATTCCATTGGAATGTAAAACAGCCAAGGAAGTAAGTGATAAACTCAGAAATCTGTTCTCAACTCATGGCATTCCTAGCAGTCTTGTTGCAGATAATATGCCATTTGGCAGCTGTGAGTTTAGAAAATTTTGTGAAAGTTGGAATATAAACCTAATCACCTCTAGTCCGTTATATCCAAGGTCCAATGGACTGGCCGAACGAGCTGTAGGAATCTGTAAGGGCATATTAAAAAAATGTAATGACTCTGGTAATGATGTGCAGCTGGCACTCTTAGAATATAGGACCTCGCCGTTATCAGGACTAAATATTTCTCCATCAGAATTGTTGAATAATAGACTGTTAAGAACAACATTACCAGTATGCAGTAAAATTTTAGAAGAGAAACCTACAGTGGAAAAAAATGAAATAAGAAAAAAGAGGGCAGAGAGGAAATATTATCATGATAGACAGGCAAAGGAAAGAGATGGGTTTTATAAGAGACAAAGTGTAATGCTTAAGAAAGACAGGGTCTGGGTGCCTGCAGAAATTGTAGACACACATGAGAGTCCCAGGTCCTATATTGTAAAGGATTTTGAAAATAACGTATATAGAAGAAACTCATCATTTATAAAATCTTCTCCACATCCTTTTAATACTCATACTGAATTTCATCCTAGTTTAGAATTACCTGCTAGAGAACCTTCTAATCAATCTTCTAAAAATATATCTAATACATCACCAGACAAACTTGATAACAATTTCCATAATAATATTAACAGTTCAAGTGATAGTAGTGAAAATGATATTCCACTTCAAACTAGATCAGGTAGGAGAATAATCAAGCCTTCTAGATTTAGGGAGTAAAAAGGGAGATGTATGATATAGCTTAGGTTGGTTGGCAACACTAGGCGTGAAGGCAGGGATCTCATACAGATCAGCTGTCAACAGGTTGACTAGGTTAGGTTAGAACATAGATAGGTTAGAAGATGAACACGTTGTAAAGAGATACTGAATAATACTTAATAAAATATAAAAGCTAATGTGTGTGTCGTTACATGACAACAATAAACATAATAATACAATATCTAAATAGGTGAAGAGCTGCACAATTTTACAGAAAAATTAGAAAACTAATAGTCCTTGGGCCACATATAAAATTATTATTTGTGACCACACCGTCGAAACATTTTGTACTTGTTATTTGGGTGGAGTCGGACAAATCTGGAGCTTGACGCATTATGGTAGTGGGGCATTTGTCTGTCAAGCTGTCACGAAGTTGTCAATTTTATGCAAGACAAAAATTTATAACCACATTGGTTTGGTCATTTTATTTTAATCAGTGGTTTTTCTCATATAAACAGCGAAAACAATTTTGTCGGACAAAAATATTGGGCCATATCACGCGTCAGACACGCTAAATATGTCAAATGTATAAAAATAATAAATTTATTACCACATGGCTAATTTTAACAGAATCTACCATAAAACCTTTTTTACAATAATGTGGTAACCTTGTCAGACAATTTTCACGGGGCATAGGTCTGCGCAGTCGGATGCGCCGAAGATGTCAATTTCCTGTAATTTTTTTATTTATTACCACAGATGTCATTTTTATTTTGTACTGTTTTTTTACATGTGTAATGCATATTGGATCACTTGTCGGACAAAAATAATGGGACTTTTTGGTACAATTAAAAAAAAAAGTAATTCGTTTGTTTTTGCAATATTTATTGCAAAAACGCTTATTTATTAATTTGTATGGTATAAAAAGTAAGCCCTTTCCCTAATCCAGCGAATGAGAGTTTGTGGAAATCAATCGGTTAATTTGTTGCTGAAATCTGATAATTTATTTATCCCAAGACGAAAAATGCAAAGGGCCATAACTTTTTGAAAAAAAATCGCAGAGATCTAATTGAAGTTGCATTCTCTTTTTGAAGACATATATTTTGATCTAGAATTGAAAAACAATGCAAAAAAAAATTTATAACCCTTTTTAATTGCTTAAAAAATGCTGTTAAATTTTCTTTATAAATAGGGGCTGAGATAGCCACTTTTTTTTAAATCGCTGCCACTTTGTTTATAGCAATTAAGAAACGAAACTGGCGGCATTCTATACTCAATGGCATAAAATTTTAAGTAAAGCTTATCCTTTAAAAAGACAAGCTTTTTCTTACCAAAAATGAAATATAAAGTTTACGTTTTTTCGAGCGACGGCAGGCATGGTGGTGGGGGAATTCCCTCTCCGGCTGACGCGACTCACAAAACACTTAAGGCTATTTTTGCAATAAAAATTCAACGAAATTAAACTTATAAACGCTCAAATTGAAGGTTAATCGATGTAGATTCTTTATAGTTTAAGGGAAGGCTAAAGCGAACTAAAAACAATTTTTCTCGGTTAGCTCAACATAGATCAAGCTGAAAATTTGTTGAAATACTCCTTAAGACATTTATAAGGGCGTGACGTAGAGTTTTTTTTCAAGATTTTCCCTCTTGTCGGAAACTTTTTTTGAAAATTTGAGAAAAAAACTACAGAACGATGTTTGTCGTTGTTCAAGAAGTATGTATACAAATTTTCAGATCAAAATTTTTCCAAAATTTTCCCTCTTGTCGGAAAATTTTGGGTACAACTCTACGTCACGCCCATTTAAATGTTGTACTTTGTGTGTGTACCAATTTTCAGCTAAATCGATTCAAAAGTAACCAAGAAAATCTGTTTTAAAAATTCTTTTGACAATGGATGTCGATAACCTAAAAGAATTAAGTTTTCTGTTAGTTTTCCCCTACATTTTTGTCAGACAATTACATTTTTTGTTTAAGAATATAATTACTTGTAACCTACTACTTTTGTCGGAAAAATGGTTGTGAAGATAAGGGATGCACGAACCCACGAACCCAGCATAGTTTAAAAGTATAGTTTACTAATAAAAATTAAATTTTTTGTCCGACTGTCTATTTGCCATAATAGTTTTGTCGGACACTTAGATTTCTTTATTTAGAATATACATAATTACTTATAACCTCCTATTTTTGTCGGAAAAATGGTTCTAAATAAAAAAATTCCAGGAAATTGACATTTTCGGCGCATCCGATTCCGCATAAGCCCCGTGAAAATTGTCCGACAAGGTTACCACATTATTGTAAAAAGAATTCATAGTATATTCTGTTAAAATTAGCCATGTGGTTATAAATTTATTATTTTCACATATTTTTTCACAATTTGACATATTTAGCGTGTCCGACGCGTCATATGACCCAATATTTTTGTCCGACAAAATTGTTTTCGCTGTTTACATGATTATCTATTGATTAAAATAAAATGACCAATGTGGTTATAAATTTTTTCTTGCCTAAAATTGACAACTTCGTGACAGCTTGACAGACAAACGCCCCACTACCATAATGCGCCAAGCTCCAAATTTGTCCAACTCCACCTAAATAACAAGTACAAAAAGTTTCGACGGTGTGGTCATGAATAATAATTTTATATGTAGGCCCAAGGATTATAAATGTTTTTTAATTCATCAAAATCATAAAAAATTTCAATTTTTTATAGATTTTGATTGGCCTTGCGGGATCGGAGATATTTGTTATATGCGTAACACTATTTTTTTTATTATTCAACCATGCAAATTATAAATAAATTTTACTATAGCCATAAATAAAACGTACATGGAAGATAAATAAAAATGTTTGAAAAAAAGGTAAAATTTCATTTTTTTCATAATTTCATTTTTAGGCCCGTTGCGGGATCGGAAGATACAGTCCGATTTGAATAATTTTTGTTTTCCTTGTAATTGCCAATCGCAACTTTTCCGCACTATAGCTTTACGGAATTATCAACTTGACTTTTTTCGCACCGCCTTAGTATTCATATGACTTACCTTATCTTCCTAGTCATATTATATTTCGTATAAGCGCTAGGTCCACATTAATTTCACCAGTTGGATGATTTCAATATGACCAAAAAGTCCTATCTTCACAATTTGATGCAGATAGGACAACTTAACTAAGTAGTTAGCATGTAGAACGTTTATTCTAAGCACAACAGCTGTTAGCTCTAGAAAGGACAAACGAATTTATGGTTTTGTACGATTTGAGGTGGCAGAAAGGACTTTCTGACTAAAACATAAGGTGATAAATGTCTAATAGTAGTGGAATATAACCTTGCCAAGAAAAAACGAAAATTGTAGATCGGACGTTATTACTAAGCAGGGCAGAATTAACCCTTTGAGTTTTCACATTTTTTATGGTTAAATATGTTTTTCTATTATTATAGAGATCATATTTTTTTTTCAAAATTACACGAATACCTTTATATGCTTACTAAATTAGTAGTAAAAATTCCCTAAAAAAAAATTGTATTCATTGTAACATTTGCCACAGTGCGTTACAACACAATCGACGCAGCCAATTCTTGGTTTAATATGAGGTCTATTTGTCTACTAACACCGCCAATGTTTTAAAGAGGATACACTTATTTGGCTTTAGTAGAATGCAAGCTTTTTTGCCCCATGTAATTACTTACTTTTTAATAAATCAAATATTTTCTTCTGCTTGTATGGAATGTCTTAACAAATCTTTTTTAGTACCTATAGTCATTATGTTTTTTATACAAGTAACTACACCCTCCTTGCAGTGGCGGATCCAGGGAGGAGCGATCGGCATCTCTCTCAAATAAGGTGATTTATTTTTTTTTTTTAATTATATACAGGGTGTTTGGTAAAGAATATGCCATAGCTTAACCTCAGGTTCCTGAGGTTAAAATAGGCCGATTTAAGCTAACTTACCTTAGTACAAAGTTTATAATAACCGAGATACAGGGTGTCAAAGTTAAACTTTTTTTTATTTATTATTGAATATTTCCTGACAGGTATGAGATAACAACATGAAATTTGGTATGTGGAGGTTTTTTGGGCCGAGAAAACTAAATTCCCTACCAAAAATTATGTGTTGCCCAGAGGGCGCCACATACGCCTTTCAGCACTCATTTATTACGTTCAATTTTTTTTATCCCTTACTCTGTATAATTTTGACATTAAAATTTTTATTCTCCTATTAGTTTTACTTAAAAAAGGTATACTTCTTTCATCTCCCTAAACTCAACCGTTTTCGAGATAAACGCATTTTAAATCTGCGATACACCATCATTTTTAGCATAATATCATTGTAGGGTCAATCCAAGCAAAGTGGTCCAAAAGTGGTTGCTTGACTATTTTTAATATTTTTTATTTTTCTACCTTTTAAACTTCAGTCTATAGAGAGTACAAAATTGCATTCATTTTATTTTTAAAAAATTTAGTTTGCCGATGACGGCCAATTTTTGTTAAAGCGTGTTGATCATTTTCACGGAAAACCTAGCTTTGCTCTTTAGCCAATATTTTTACCGAGGTTTGTCCTAGAACAATAAATCAAAAACCAAACTTTTTAGAAAAGTATACTCTAAAAAAATTGCCTGTGGCATTATTTAATTTCAAACTACCCTTAAGGCCTTAAATGAACCTCAAAGTCTGAAAAGGTAAACTGATAAAATTCCATTTTCAGCATTGTTTTAACAGCATAAGGCAAGCCGATAATGGTTTGTAATTTTTTTTCTGGAAAAGACATACGTACATACTTTAAATAAAAAAAGTTTGAGCTTTGAGACTTAAGTAAATTTTTTCAAAAAAATCTCAAAAATGTAATTTTTTGAAAAATCTCCAAGTTTTACCCCTTATATCCCTGATGGGCACGGATAAAAAATTTGAAATTTGGCTGAATGTTAGCCCCTAGCAAGTAGAATAAGAAGTAAAAATTTGGAGTTGCAGACTTACCTCATATACAGTTGAGTCCGCGAGTCTTTACCCGTGCGTCATCATTTAAAGCATACGAAATAAGTCGGAAATCTATTTCACGCAACAACTGACAGAAAGTGGCTACTGTTCCGATTACGGGTTTTATTATAAAATTTGACGTTATCAAATATACAGGGTGCGCCAAACCTCTGGTCTTCTTTGATTACGGGTAAACTATGAGATATACAAAAAAATGTTTATAACAAAACTAATGTGTATCAAAGAGGTCTATAATTTAAAATTATTTTCAATTATACAGGGTGAGTCAGAACGACGGTATGAACCAAAGTTTTATTTTTTTAAATGTATATTAAATCATTTTTGAATATACTATTTAAAAATATGAAAAATCTGTATAAGGTCTTATAGGTCTAAAGTTAATAATTTTCGAAATATTTACATTTTTATTGAGAAAAATGGTAATATTTATAGGGTTGTGGATTATGTTTCCAAGGAAATAAAAATTTGGGTGATAGGTCAAAGTTTTTAAAATATAGTGTTATTTTTAAATAATTTAATATTTTTTACTTTTAGCCATAAAATATACAGTGTAATCACTATTTGCAAATACAAAATTTTCTCATTTTTTTTAAATGAGACACCCTGTATATTACTTTTGCGTTTTGTAGTAAATATTACAACCTTTCTTTTGGTATAAGGTTGTATGTACCTAGCATGTTTCGTTTTGTAGATATTTAAAAAAAACTATAGATTTTACGTGTTTGCGGATTTTTTATTTAAAAATTTTTTGCAAAAAAAATAATTATAATCTGGTTTTAGAAACATACAGTAAAATATAAAATACGAAGATAAAAACGTAATTAAAGATTAAAATAAATCGTATGCTAGTACAATTCAATTGAATTTAATAACTTTAAATTATTTTACAAAAAATATTTTACCATATTAATGAATGCATAAATTAGTTACTAAATTAAATAAACAACCAAATTTTAAATCAACCGTAGTAATTTTTCTACTACAGCAACTTTCCTGTACCAAATTAATTGTTAGTTAAATTGTATTTAGTTAAACTTTTAATTTACCTTTTAAATTTACTTACATACATCTTGAGAATATAAAAATTATTATAAAGTATGCTTTGAAACAAATGAATGTTAAATGTATCATCCAAATTATTTATTAATATAAATAGTATTTACTGGTGTCACAAAAACTGGGAATACTTTTGTAGTTGAAATTTTTGTAACAATTTTTTTTATTTTAAATTTTAATTTTTTAACCGAAACCTTTTTGGATATGACATTTGTTTTGGGCGAAACCATTAGAAATTATTACCAGATTTTGTGACACGAGTAGGTACATAGATACTATTTACTTCTTAATATACTTCCATAACGTTCATTTGTTTCAAAGCATACTTTATACGTTCTCAAGATGTAGGTAAATTAAAAAGTTATTAACTGATCTTACTCGTAAATACAATATAACTAACAATTAATTTGGTATAGGAAAGTTGCTGCGGTAGAAGAATTACTACGATTGATTTAAAATTTGGTTGTTTATTTAATTTAGTAACTAATTTATGTATTCATTAATATGGTAAAATATTTTTTGTAAAATAATTTAAAGTTATTAAATTCAATTGAATTGTACTAGCATACGATTTATTTTAATCTTTAATTACGTTTTTATTTTCATATTTTATATTTTAGTGTATGTTTCTAAAACCAGATTATAATTATTTTTTTTGCAAAAAAATTTTTAAATAAAAAATCCGCAAAAACGTAAAATCTATAGTTTTTTTAAAATATCTACAAAACGAAACATGCTAGGTACATACAACCTTATACCAAAAGAAAGGTTGTAATATTTACTACCAAACGCAAAACTAATATACAGGGTGTCCCGTTTAAAAAAAATGAGAAAATTTTGTATTTGCAAATAGTGATCACACTGTATATTTTATGGCTAAAAGTAAAAAATATTAAATTATTTAAAAATAACACTATATTTTAAAAACTTTGACCTCTCACCTAAATTTTTATTTCCTTGGAAACATAATCCACAACCCTATAAATATTACCATTTTTCTCAATAAAAATGTAAATATTTCGAAAATTATTAACTTTAGGCCTATAAGACCTTATACAAATTTTTCATATTTTTAAATAATATATTCAAAAATGATTTAATATACAGGGTGTTCCATTTAAAAAAATACAACTTTGGTTCATACCGTCATTCTGACTCACCCTGTATAATTGAAAATAATTTTAAATTATAGACCTCTTTGATACACATTAGTTTTGTTATCAACATTTTTTTGTATATCTCATAGTTTAGCCGTAATCAAAGAAGACCAGAGGTTTGGCGCACCCTGTATAGAATGTCAAATGTAAGTTTTGCTTCAAAATTTTTGTGCAGAATTACAGCTACATTTGAAGTAGCTTAATAAATTATTTTATTATTATTGATTAATAAATAAATAAACAATTTATAAAAAAATTCAATAACATATTTTATTTTTGTTATTTTATTCACTTTGACGGAAATCTAAACACAATCATTTCTTTACTGTGTGAATGACGTTAGCTTTGTATGTTTTAAATATTAATTGCCAAAATATAATTATTTACCTTAAAATTTCAAAGCCCAATATAAAATTAGTTGTGAAAACAACTGTTTGTGTAATATAAAGAAACTTCAAAACGCAAAAATTCGACAAAAACCGCAAAAAATTCAACTGACTGACAGCCACAACAGTAAACAAAGCAGAAACGTCAAACAAATTGTGCTTAAAATATGAAAACATACCGAATCATCTTTTTTTGTACCTATCTCTTTTCAATGCACTGAGTCTAGATGGTTCATAAAAATAACATGTGTTTTTACTTAATAACAAACAGCAGCTGGTTTGTCATGAATTTCATGCGTGGAAGAGAATGATGCTAGATAAAAAGTATGTGTTTTATCTCGCCAGGTATTAATGACGCACGGGTAGAGACTCGCGGACTCAACTGTAGGAGTTACACACCTGAAAAAATGGTCAAAAGTCAAAATGGTCAAAATTTGAGCGTTTGCGGACAGGGTAATTAAAATTCAAATAAACTGTCTAATGAAATAAAAATGAATGTATTTTCACCAGATTTCACAATGAATACAAATTTATACAGGGTGAGCCAAAGAAAAGAGTCCACCTCGATATTTGGCAATAGTTACATATTAGATTTTAAGGAAATGCTGAAATAGCTCCATTTTTATTTGTATTATATTGCAACTTGTTGGGATATATTTCGTACTACGTGACGTCATCCATCAGAGCGTGATGACGTAATCGATGATTTTTTTAAATGGGAATAGGGGTCTTGTGGCAACTAAAAATACATTTTATTGCTGTCATAAAATAGAAAAAAATTATTATTTGGCAACTAAACATTTCTTTTCGCTTAAATTAAATCACAAACAGCCTCTCACCTACCTCTTGACAGTTTGAACATTTAATTTAAGCGAAAAGCAATGTTTACTTGCCAAATAATAATTTTTTTCTATTTTATGACAGCAATAAAATGTATTTTGAGTTAAATAAACTACATACATTCTTCTTTTTGTGTCAATTACTTTAATTCAAAAATTATTTTTTGGCCACCCCGTATAAATAATTATATTATTGTTTATACTAGATACTGAACAGAGAATTGAACACTCTTTCAAATGAGATAACATACGACCCCTATTCCCATTAAAAAAATCATCGATTACGTCATCACGCCCAAATGGATGACGTCACTGACGATGACACGTCATGGAAACGTAAAAAATATATATAAAAAAATTGTAATTTAAAAATAAAAATCGACCTGTTTCGGCATTCCCTTAAAATATAATAACTGCCAAATATCAAGGTGAACTCTTTTCTTTGGCCCACCCTGTATAAATTTGTATTCATTGTGAAATCTGGTGAAAATAGATTAATTTTTATTTCATTAGACAGTTTATTTGAATTTTAATTACTCTGCCTGCAAACGCTCAAATTTTGACAATTTTGATTTTTGACCATATTTTCAGGCCTGCAACTCCTATATGAGGTAAGTCTGCAACTCCAAATTTTTACTCCTTATTCTACTTGCTAGGGGCTAACATTCAGCGAAATTTCAAATTTTTTCATCCGTGCCCATCAGATATACAAGGGGTCAAACTTTGAGGTTTTTCAAAAAATTAAATTTTTAGATTTTTTTTGAAAAAATTTACTCGAGTCTCAAAGCTCAAAGTTTTTTTTTTACTAAAAGTATGTACGTATGTCTTTTGCAGAAAAAAATTACAAACTATTATCGGCTTGCCTTATGCTGTTAAAAAAATGCTGAAAATGGAATTTTATCAGTTTACCTTTTCAGACTTTGAGGTTCATTTAAGGCCTTAACGGTAGTTTGAAATTAAATAATGCTACAGGAAATTTTTTTAGAGTATACTTTTCTAAAAAGTTTGGTTTTTGATTTATTGTTCTAGGACAAACCTCAGTAAAAATATTGGCTAAAGAGCGAAGCTATGTTTTCCGTGAAAATGATCGACATGCTTTAACAAAAATGGCCGTCATCGGCAAACTAAATTTTTTAAAAATAAAATAAATTGAATTCTGTAGTCTCTATAGACTGAAGTTTAAAAGGTAGAAAAATAAAAAATATTAAAAATAGTCAAGCAACCAACTTAATTTATATTGGACCACTTGACATGGATTGACCCTGTAGTTACACCCGAAAAATAACTTAAAACTATAATAATTGTGCCAGTTCTCAAATTTATGTAATTGCATCGCTTCCATTTGAAGAAATTTGAGATACATTTTTGAATAATTTTATGGTTTTAAGTTATTTTTCTGGTGTAACTACAATGATATTATGCTAAAAAGTTAGGTTGCACCGCAGATTTAAAATGCGTTTAGCTCGAAAACGGTTGAGTTTAGGGAGATGAAAAAGGTATACCTCTTTAAGTAAATCTAATAGGGGAATAACAATTTTAATGTCAAAATTATACGGAGTGACGGATAAAAAAAATTGAACATATTAAATGAGTGCTAAAAGGCGTATGTGGCGCCCTCTGGGCAACACATAATTTTTGGTAGGGAATTTAGTTTTCTCGTCCCAAAAAACCGCCACATACCAAATTTCATGTTGATATCTCATGCCGGTCAGGAAATATTCAATAATAAATAAAAAAAAGTTTAACTTTGACACCCTGTATCTCGGTTATTATAAACTTTGTACTAAGGTAAGTTAGCTTAAATCGGCCTATTTTAACCTCAGGAACCTGAGGTTAAGCTATGACCCATTCTTTACCAAACACCCTGTATAAAGATTGGCCCCCCCTCTGAACGATGCTGGATCCGCCACTGCATCCCTGCAATGAAGTTTAATTTATCAATATCCTACTAATGTACCAGATTTTTAAATTTACTAAGATAAAATACTGTCCACTATACAGTGATGAGCGTGCTAATAGCCGGGAAAATAACGCAAAAGATGGAAAACATAAGACATTGCGAAACAAAAAGAGATGAAACTAGTGGAGATGGAAATTATTGTTGTACACGTCTAAATAATTATTAATCTGAATAATTAACATTACATTACATAGTTTCCCACCTTTAGAGGTGTGTGACAGGAGTATTTTATAAAATTCTACTGTCACAGTGACAGTTGTCATACTTCTCTGATACATTTATAATGATAATTTCCACCTCCACTAGTTTCATCTCTTTTTGTTATGCAATGTATTATGTTTTCCATCTTTTGCGTTATTTTGCCGGTTTTTAGCACGCTCATCACTGTATAAACAACAAGAAATTCTTCAAAAAGTCCGATTTATCAAATTTGAAGTAGAGCTAATACCCACATTATATTTTCATTATTTCAGAATGCTATACTATTTTCACAGTCCAGCCAGTATTGAAAAATGATAACATAGTGATATTAACAAAATTATGGCTTGGTGCAATTGGAACCAAATGAGCATTAATGTTGGAAAATGTCACTTTATTAGTTTCTGTAGAAGAATTAACAACCCCTTTTATAATTACAAATTAGCTGAAGAAGCACTGAAGGCTGTATCAACAAGAGATCTAAGTGTTCAATTAAATTCCAAACTAAATTTTTGCGCTCATTTTGATTATGTGAATAACCAGGCATTTAAAATGTTAGGCTTCATTATTAGAACTTCTATACCTCGTCCAATTTACTTACTGTTGCACGTCATCCGCGCCATAGCCTGTGACACGATACCAACACGAAATATCTAGACGGTAGGTGTGTCCCCCCTTTAGAATCGTTTTGATTCTAAAAAAGAACACACCCACCGCCTAAATATTTCGTGTTGGTATCGTGTCACAGGCTATGGCGTGGATGACGTGCAACGGTAAGTAAATTGGACGAGGTATAGATGTTTGCATAACATTAATTCCATCAGACTGACTTACATCTCCCTAGTTATTCTGAAGCTACTTCCTTGTGTCATTTTTATAATCAACTATTTTTAATGGGAAATAAGCCAAATTTTACCAAAAAAATGATTTTATTAACGTTTCGAAGGCCAAATCGGGTTTTGTTGTCAAAATACAAAATACTACTAAAATAAACAAAACTGTTGTTGCTAAGTAAAAAAATTCTTCTAATAATTTATTTAATCTGACTCATTTATATTGGCAATTCAGACGTATATTATACATTTTAAAGTAGAAGACTTTAAAATGATATCGCCAATATTTATCAGTTGCGTTCCTGGGACGACTTTACTAAAAGATAGTTCATTCAATTACATGAAATCAATCCCAACTCAAGAATATCCGTCACAAACAAATCATAGCATGTGATCTGTCTTTAAAAAGACAACCAAATGCAACGATGACAGTAAAATTCTCGCGTTAGAGATTCCATAGTAAATCACGAGGGAAACCAGGAAAAGAACTCGTGATAAAAAACACGATGTCGGGATAGTATCACGAGGTTTTTTCCTGGTTTTCCCTCGTGATTTACTATGGAATCTCTAACGCGAGAATTTTACTGTCATCGTTGCATTTGGTTGTCTTTTTAAAGACAGATCACATGCTATGATTTTTTTGTGACGGATATTCTTGAGTTGGGATTGATTTCATGTAATCGAATGAACTATCTTTTAGTAAAGTCGTCCCAGGAACGCAACTCATAAATATTGGCGATATCATTTTAAAGTCTTCTACTTTAAAATGTATAATAATACGTCTGAATTGCCAATATAAATGAGTCAGATTAAATAAATTATTAGAAGAATTTTTTACTTAGCAACAACATTTTTGTTTATTTTAGTAGCATTTTGTATTTTGACAACGAAACTCGATTTGGGCTTCGAAACGTTAATAAAATCTTTTTTTATGATGCGTTTTTAGAAAATTTGCCACTGTTGGCTTATTTTTCAATATTTTTTATTAAATAATCTATGGATTATTGTGAATATGCTTATTTAATTTAACAATAAAATAAGTCTACCATATGATGAAAGGATTACCATACTTTGAAAAAGAATGTGATTGAAATATTGATTTCAACCCCTACGCCCTCCCCCTAAGGATAGCTATGACACGATTTTGATAGGCAACCCATGCAAGTCGTATTTGTCTATGTATGAAATTTAATAAAAAAATGCTTCATCCGGAAAGCAGATGGGCGCAGGTCGACCTATATTCGGATCTTAGACTAAAAGCTAATAAACAAATTATTGGACCAATTTCAAGAATTATGTAAGTGATGCCCAATCTGACATCCCAAACTTATCTCAGAAGACATAATAAATACACTCGAGTCATTAATCCAGTGGAACTTACCTATTAAAACCGATAACCCTCAATTTATGGAATGAACAATGGAAAATGTCTACAAGCAAATTAAGGGAGATAAAAGAAGATGCTGGTCCATGGAATCCACATTCATTCAACAGATCGCACCAACTCATCCTATCTTATCTTCAGTTAGGACACTATAAACTTACTCATGAGCATCTCATTACCCATAACCAAGCACCAAAATGCAGAAAGTGTAATATGCCAATATCAATAAAACATGTGCTAACAGAATGTGATAAATCTGACACTTACAAACAATCCATATCTGGTTATTCAAACAATATGAAAGACATTATTAACCTTCAAACCGACTGTAAACCTCTTTTCCAATTCCTTAACAATTTCTAGCAAGCAAGATATATTGTACCTAATTTCATACTTTGCACACCTATTAATATTGTATTTCTCGTTACCCCGCTAAAGACCTTCCTGGTTGATGGGGTTGTTTTCTAAGTAAAAAATAATAATAAATTTGTTATCACTTACTTTCTTCACTTGTTGTTTGCTTTTCTTCAAATGTAAATTTATATTCATCTTGTTCAGTGTTTACCAGAAATTCATTGGAGTCTACATAATCAAATGCCTCAGTCTCCTCTACACTTTCTCTCTTGGGTTCTTCCTTAATTTCGATTTTGAAAGCATCTAAATCCAAAGGGCCAAAACCTATTTCTGTTTTACAGGTTTTCTCACTAGTTTCTTGTTTTATTTCCATGTTATATAAAATTGTTTATAAATTTTAAGCAAATACTATGGACTATTTAAATATATGGATTATTTATATTATATGGATCATAGAGAAATAACAAGAAGATATGGATTATAATATAGAGAATAATAACAAGATATGGATTATTATTATAGCAATGAACTGTCAATAGGGCTTTTCACATTTGTTTGGAGCTTCTGTCATGTGTCACATAATATTAATATATCTACGACATACGTTATTGGTATATATGTTACGGTTAACGTCCGAAATCAGGTTAATCGAAATATTACCCAGTTATTGCCACCGGCAAATAAAGGATCCTTTATTACAGGATACTTTAATCAAAGAATACATATCTCTCACAAGAACCGACACGGACGGCGATTCTTTTGTTGTTAGCATGTACTTACTTAATTTTAGTATCGAGTTGGCAAGTGTACACGCGAGTACACTGAGAAAAGTCTCGCACATTTCTGGCGTGTATCAATAAAATTTTAGTTGCACTGAGAGAAAGGTTGCATGCAGGGCCGGCTTTTGTTGACATTCTTAATATGGTGGAATTATTTTTGATTTACAAAAGGTTGCAAATACAACACAAAGTAATGGTGAGAATTATATTGATTAAAACCATGGATAAAATACCTTTTTTTATCCTGATTTTAGCATTGAAAGACCAATAATAAAATATATTATAGTGGCGTGACATTCACTAATTATTCTTTTTGGCTTATATTGATACAACGATACAAAATATAATTTGTTGTTTTCACCAATTTTGAAAAAGTGTGAACAAGTTGGTGAGAATTTGAACGACTTGGTGTGACCTAATAGGCAGTCTGTCCGTCCGACCGCGAATATAACTCCTTCAGTCACGGTTTGGTGCCATTTTTTCTGCAAGTTTTCATGCAAGTCTAGGGGAATTTGATTTTTCCACAATAGCAAATGTCATTGACGACACGGATTCACGAATACATGCCGATCAGCTGTTTTCTGTTTGTGAAATATATCAACGATGGAAATGAATGAATAATGAAATGGCACTTTCTGAGATTCTATAATTATTGTAAATTGTAATAAGTTACGGAAGCTCTCTCTCCTCTAGCTAAGTACCTTAGGATAATAATTAATTTGTGTTTCGCAGAAATAGTATTTCGAAATATAGATTTCTTTGTAATTGTTCAATTTTTCCCAAGGGTTTATTAAAATGTACATTCATTCCTAGAAAATTACAGTCATTTTCATCATCTACTTGGATAAATTCTTTTGTTGGAGATACATTATTACCCCTCTTCTTGTTCAACTAAGACCTTACTCGCCATCTCCGATCTCGGCGTTCTAAATTAGTGACTAAAAGGCTGGCTGCAACAATAATAATACTTAAAGTTGCTGCTACGCCTTTTTCCTTTTATATTTGGTTATTTCTGATAGTCTCGGCATTTCGAAATTTACCAAGTTAAATAAACAGCAATAAAGTAATTAAAAAAAACAAAAGTTTATAAGTTAGGTTAAGGGTAAAACTTTCAAATTGCATGCAAGCCGGGTTGCAAGCTGTAAAAGACCATGCAATATTTCATGAAAGTCTTGCATGCAAGAAATTGCAGCAAGTTTTCTTGCAAGCTGTAAAGCGGTCTTAACGGTTATTTTTAGCTATGGAGAAGGAGCTAGCCTCCTGAAATCTTCTTCTAACCAGGGTGGCCAACGACCGAACCTCGTTTTCTACTAGATTTATATATAAAATCTACTAAATTCTACTAGATTGAGGATAAAATCTCCACTCCCATGTCCACTCAGGATGTGACGTCACTAACTGTCATTTTCAGTTTGCTCAAACCAGTTTCAAGTTTGATCAAATTATTAGATGGTGGGACGCCGCCTTTAGCTTCTATGGCAAAACATTATCGATTTCCAGGTCAGTGAAGTACCTAGGAGTGATCCTGGATTCTAAACTGACATGGAAGGAACATCTGGACGCTAAGTTGAAGAAGGCCGCTGCAGCTTATTGGGCGTGCAGAAGAGCTTTCGGAGCCAAATGGGGTATGCAGCCGAAAATTCTATATTGGATATACCAATCCATGATAAAACCTATACTGACGTATGCGGCAATCGTGTGGTGGCCCTGGGCTAGACTGTCTTCAGTCAAGGTCCAGTTGGCTCATCTACAGCGGTTGGCATGCGTGGGCATCACAGGGGCCATGAGGACTACTCCCACAGCAGCTCTTGAGGTTCTGCTGGATTTACCTCCTTTACATCTCAGTGTAGAGCACGAAGCCATGATGGCAGCCTATCGTCTCAACTGGTCTGGATATTGGTTGGGAACGAATGGGCGGATGAGCCATTTTGACATTTGGAGACAGGCTATCGAATGTTGTCCTGTGCTTTCTATGGTACAGGACAGCATGTCCCCTCAATTTGAGTTCCCATCCTCCTTCTTGGTCCAATTTCCTGACCGGGATGAATGGGTAGAACGAGAACCTACACTAATCTGTCGGAGTGGGCTCACCTGGTTCACAGATGGGTCCAGAACAGACGAGCGGGCAGGTGCTGGAGTGTATGGAGGTGGAGTCGGATTTGAGTCTAGCCAGACTCTCGGCTCTCATGCATCAGTCTTTCAGGCCGAGATCTTTGCGATCCTGGCATGTACTCAAGAGATTACAGATAGGGCTTGCTCAGGCAGGACCATCTCTATCTGCTCTGACAGCCAGGCAGCGCTAAGGGCTCTGGAAGCACCCAAGATCAGCTCTAAGCTGGTTCTTGAGTGCAAGAAAGCTCTGGATGATGTTGCTATAACCAATAGGGTTAGGTTGGTATGGGTACCGGGACACACAAGTGTGGAAGGTAGCGAACGGGCTGACGCCCTGGAAAAACGGGGCTCATCCTCTCTGCCTGTAGGACCCGAACCTGTGATTGGAGTGCCCTTCAGTACTGGTCGGGGTAGTCTCAGGGAGCTTCTTTTGCGGAGGTTTCAGCAGGACTCCTGCGCCAGTTGTGGAGGTATGAGACAGGCCAGGCTCCACATAGTGGGGCCATCCAAAAGTCTTAAGGCCGCGTCTCACCATCAAATAATTTGATCAAACTGGTTTGAGCAAACTGAAAGTGACAGTTAGTGACGTCACATCCTGAAGGCCGCGTTTGAGCAAACTTGACGTACTTGAGGAAGTACGTCAAAGTGACGTCACAATTGCATTTTTTTTGAAATTCTAAAAATCTGTGCTCTCACTATCAGTCTAGTTTGATCAAATTTTTTGTATTGAGTTGTTTAACTTGTTTGTACTTTATTTAAAATTAAAATTTTTCATTATTATCCACAATGAACACTCAGGATGTGACGTCACTAACTGTCACTTTCAGTTTGCTCAAACCAGTTTGATCAAATTATTTGATCGTGGGACGCGGCCTTAGTGTTCATTGTGGATAATAATGAAAAATTTTAATTTTAAATAAACTACAAACAAGTTAGACTACTCAATACAAAAAATTTGATCAAACTAGACTGATAGTGAGAGCACAGATTTTTAGAATTTCAAAAAAACTGCAATTGTGACGTCACTTTGACGTACTTACGGAGTTTGCTCAAACTGTTTGATCAAATTATTTGATGGTGAGACGCGGCCTTTACAGCCCAACTGCTTCTTCTGGATCGTAGAAGATGCTCCCTGGTGGTTGGTATGCTCACCGGCCACTGTAGACTCCGACGGCACCTTCATCTGCTTGGACTGGCGGATGGCTCATGTTGTCGTTTATGTAACGAGGAGGAGGAAACCTCCTCACATGTCCTC
Source organism: Diabrotica virgifera virgifera (assembly GCF_917563875.1). NCBI lineage: Eukaryota > Metazoa > Arthropoda > Insecta > Coleoptera > Chrysomelidae > Diabrotica > Diabrotica virgifera. The sequence goes on along the minus strand of NC_065449.1, from coordinate 170,665,126 downwards.
TGGGAGTGCCCGGTATTGGCCTATCGGAGTTGGCAGATCCTGGGATCGGCATCTATGCAGCCGAGCCAGGTGAGGGAGTTGTCTTTCAAGAGACTTGTGGCTTTCTGTAAGGCCATAAGGTTTCTATGGGACTAGCATGGGAGCACGGTGCAGCCTGGGCCCCATAAACGCCGAAGACCAGGTTCTTATCGACCTGATCTGGTCAGCAAGATAGGGGTGATACAATGGACCCGCCGTAATCAAGTGTGTTATTGCAAGATATGCATCCTGTAAGTTTTGCTTCTCGTTCAATGAATAGTGCTAAAATTCGATACGCTCAAATTGAGAAAGAGCTTTTGGGCATAGTATTTGCTTGTGAGAAATTTCATTTTTGGATATATTGGCGTGAAATACTTGTTCAGACAGACCATAAGCCATTAATTCCGATTTTTAAAAATAATCTTGATGATGTATCTGCTCGTTTGCAAAGAATGTTGTTAAAATTTTTAAAATATAACATGAAAATTGAATATTTGCCAGGGTCAAAAATGTATGTTGCAGATACTTTAAGCAGATCTTTTATTAAAACCGAAACTCCAATAATTGACAAAGAATTAGAATATACTGTTCATGCTCTTTCTCTGTCAGTACCAATGACAAAAGAAAAAAAAAGAATAGTTTTCAAAAGGCCATAGAAAACGATCCAGTTTTGACTCAAGTGAAAGAGTTTTGTTTATCAAACTGGCCTAAAAATCCTCACATGCTTGAACCTGATCTAAAATATTACTACAACCTTAAAGAACATATTCATTTGTCAGATAATTTGCTTTTCTTTGATAAGAAAATTATTATTCCTACTCAACTGAGAAAAGAAATGCTTCATCTAGTACATGCTGCACATTTTGGTATACAAAAATCAAAACTAAGAGCTAGGAAAATAATGTACTGGCCAAAAATGTCAAGACATTGAAAACTGTGAACCATGTCAGTTAAACAAACCTTTAAATCAAAAAGAAACTTTGATTAATCACAAGCAACCTGAAAGGCCATGGCAATTTTTGTTCTCAGATTTTTTAGAATGTAAGTCAAAAAGTTACCTTTTAATTGTTGATCTGTACCCTCACAACTCATTTACCGAACGACTGGCAACCATAAAAGAGGTGGAGGTTATTGTAACGAGAGCATTATGTCTTATCAGTATAATTACACGAGAGCTCTAAAATTATCGATTTGTATCCCAAGTGACAGTTTTAATTTCACTACCCGAAGGGGAGTGAAATTATGTCAAAGTGTCACGAGGACAAAACAAATCGATAATTCGAGCTCGAGAGTTCGTGAAGAAAACTGTCTTTTTAATATAGATAGCTTCTTTAATTGACTACAGATTTAGTGCCAAAACGAGAAATTTTTATAGAAAAATGTTTGCAAATATGTGAAATGCCAAACTGACATATTAAATAAACAAAGCTGTTGTTAGTATGTGGTTGTCAAATAGGGAACTTGCACATTTTTTTTATTAGATAATAATGTTCAGTTTTGTTTCAAAATGAGATTTCCAAAATTTCACGCTTCAAAAACTCGTAATAACTTAGAAATACATATTTAAAGTCTTCTGCGGTATAAAATAGTTCAAACGGCCCGTGACGTCACATAGTTTTGCATTAGTTTTTATTATGGTTATATTTCGCTGTGTCTAAGTACACGCTAACGTGTACGCAAATAAAAAAGTTAGGTAGACGCGAATTAAACTTCATTAAGTCAGTGACGTCATTATTTAGCTTGCGCAGTGACTATATATTTTGGTACATGCTAGTTTGATATGTTTAGTGTTTGTTTGATAGAAAAATATTTGTTAAGGGAAGGGAAGCAGAACTATTCAGATGTGTTCAAACTTAATCGTAATAAATCAATGTATATATATATATAAAAGTATATATTTAGGTAAGCAAAATAATTATATGTATTTAATTGACATGACATGTAGGTACAAAATATTGTTAAAATAATTTTTATACGTAAGTGAATTATTATAATCAACTATTCTAAATGCAAAATAAGCCACAATTTAACTAAAAAAATTATTTTATTAAAGTTTCGACGTTCAAATCGGATGCCATTGTCAAAATACAAAAATTAGTCAGATTAAATAAATTATTAGAAAACATTTTTTACTAAGCAACAACATTTTTGTTTAATTTCATAATATTTTGTATTTTGACAACGGCATCCGGTTTAGACGTCGAAACGTTAATAAAATCAATTTTTTAGTTAAATTGTGGCTTAGTTCCCATTTAGAATAGTTGATTACAAAAATGCCACAAGGATAATAGCTTCAGAACAAGTTAATTATTATTGTGAAAGCTTTAGGTCTTCCTTTTATTTTAATCTTGGACGGTAATACTTGGTCAGTAAAAAATAAGAAATCACTTACACTCTAACTTTTTTATTTGCGTACACGTTAGCGTATACCTAGACACAACCTTATATTTAGGTATATTCTTCTTCTCTTTCTTTAGTTTATTGGCCTCCACCTACTTGGGTATTTGGCCAGCTCATCGTCGTGGAATAAGTCAAAAATATTTATATTGTAATGATATTTATCGTATGTCATTGTAATAATATATACCAGTTTGTTAAAATTGGGAGTTTTATACTGTTTTTGAAGGAAAGGAACGAAGGTTTACTATTGAAAATTAAACCATTTTGTAAAAGTACATGTTTTCTATGAATAGGTCAAACGATCAAAAACACTTGTAACCTCAAATAAATGTATTTTCTACTGACGTTTAAAACGTCTAATTTAAAATTTTGTTTACTTTGTGGGAAAAATGTAAATATACAACCCAGTGACGTCACGACGCGTTTTTGACCACCTGTTTTAATTTGAATTTTTAATCGCCTTTGGGGGCCAAACGAAAGACAAACAAAACTTTTCTTTCTTTGATACATGTTTTAAATTATGTTCTGTTGTGATTTATAACATTTTTTTCGAATTTAAAAATTTATGCAAGTTCCCTATTCAACAATAGGGAACTTGCACATTTTTTTATTACATGATAATGTTCAGTTTCGTTTAAAAATGAGATTTCCAAAATTTCAAGCTTCAAAAACTCATAATAACTTAGCAATACAAATTTAAAATCTTCTGTGATTTAAAATATAGTTCAGACGACCAGTGACGTCACATAGTTTTACTAGATGGTTATGATTATATTTAGGTCAAAAATAACTGTCAAAGTCGTGCTCGTTTTTCTTGGATTTATCCAAAAAAATATTAATTTTGGCAGTTTTTTGGTATATTCCGGGCTTATTTTCAAGTGTATTGGTTTACTAAAAGTTTCTGTTTTGTGTGTTATACGGGTATAACATTATTTTGTTCCCCCATGGGGGAAACAAGTGTAGGGACGTCTTCGTTGACGAAAATGTCAGTAGATAATAGTGAGGCCTCTCTGGACAAAAATGCTTACATGGAACCAGCAAAGAAAACCTTTAACCTGCTTTCAGATAAGTATAATATACAAAATATTTGGGTTTATATTGAGTTTATTGAGAGACTTAATAATGAAGGTAGTCTGGGCAAATTGCATCCTATGTGTGTCGCAGATATTTTATTTAAGAAACTTAAACTCACTAACATTGTAGAAATCAAAAGTTTAGGAAAAAATCGCATAAAAGTTATGTTGAAGTCCTTATTGGAGGCAAATAATTTGGTAAATAATAAGTCATTGAAATTGGAAAACCTTAAGGCTTACATACCAAATCATTTGTTGGAAATTAAGGGCATAGTACGCGATGTAGATACGAAATTTAATGTAGATTATTTAATGGAAAATATAGAATGTTCTTCTAAAGTCACTAATATATACAGAACCAAACGTAAAATTATAAATGACAATAAAGTTGAATTTGTCAATAAAAAAATGATAATAGTCACCTTTGAAGGCAACGTTTTGCCAAATTATGTTTCCTTTAATAAGGTATTTTGCCCCGTAGAACAGTATATTACAAGGGTCGTTCAGTGTTACAAATGTCTTTTATTTGGGCACGTATCCGGTCAGTGCAAAAGCACACAAGAACGATGTATGCAATGCAGTCAAATTAAAGAAAAAGATCACAATTGTAGTAAAGAACTCATATTTTGTATGCATTGTAAGAGTAAGGAACATATTTCAATATCAAAAAAATGTCCTCAATTTGAGAAACAAAAACAAATTAAAAATATAATGGTTGAGCATAAGATGTCCTTTCTAGAGGCACGTAATTACTGTGACAAATCTTTTTCAAATTTTGTAAGCAATAATTCCTTTGAATGTTTAGCAGATAATGAAAGGAATTTTCCTAGTCTGCCTTCCACTAGTAAAAATATTTCGATATCTAAACCAGTTTCTAAAAACCCAACTTCTTTTGCTTTTACTTAACCTGAAATAAATAATACTAATAAAAAAAGAAAATTTAATTCACCAAGTGCACAGACGACTGCAGAGAAACCGATGTTCCCTTTTGTTTTCGGGCCTGATAAGCCTTTACCTGTTAATACAACCGTACCAAATTATGGTAATATTGAAATTAAGAAAAATGTAACAGAGATTCTTTCTACTTTTATATTGCAACTTTTACAAGGTATACAAAATTTTGATGATATACGATCAATCGATAAAGTCAGTAGCATTGAACAGGTATTGGAGGGTACTTTGATTAATATTAAATAAATAATGGCCTGTCAACCTAAATTAAAAATAATACAATGGAATGCTCGTTCTGTTGTCTCAAATAAAAATAGTTTGATGCATTACTTAGTAAGTAAAAAAATAGACATAGCTCTTATTAGTGAAACATGGTTTAAAAACAATGTGTTATATAATTTTAATGGATATAATCTGGTTCGTAATGATAGGTCAGATGGTTATGGTGGAGTTGCAATACTTATAAATAAATCAATTTGTTTTACTGAACTAAAAATAGAAAATAATACGTACAATAATGAAATACAGTTATGTGCTATAAAAATTAAATATGGAAATAGACAAATTAGTTGTATATCACTGTATAGAGCACCTAAAATTAGATGCACAATAAATGATTGGATGAACATATTTTCCCAGGTACAAAAACCAGTTATAATTGGAGGTGATTTTAATGCCCATCATTCTGTTTATGGTTCAAATACAAATGATGAAATTGGAATACAACTGATTAAAATGGCAGATGATCTTGAATTTACAGTTTTAAATAATGAAAATTCAACTTTACTAACTCAACCTAATCAGAATTACTCAATGATTGATGTTACTCTCTGCAGTCGTGATCTTGTTAGTAAGACTAAATGGTATGTCTCTTCAGACACTCTTGGATCGAATCACTTCGTTATACATGTGGATATTTGCATTAAAGACGAAACGGAAACAATTTTACCGAAAAATAAATGGAACATCAAAAAAGCGAATTGGCCTTTATATACTTCTTTGGTACAAAACTTTTTTAATAAAAATGGTGATGTTCAAAATAATGTATCAAGCAAATATTAATATTTAATAAATAGTATAAATTATGCTGCTGAGATTGCAATACCACAGTATAGAACTTTTAAGCCAAGAACCCGAAATCCGTCACCGTGGTGGAATACTGAATGTGGACATGATTATTAAAAAGCGTCAATTATCACTCAACGATTATAAAAAAGAACGTAATTTTGAGAACTATATAAAATGTCAATCAATTATGGCAAGTACCAAAAAACAACTAAAAAGTATTGCAAAACAAAGCTGGGTCAATTGGGTTTCTTCTCTCAATAAATCAATTCCATCATCAGTACTCTGGACTCAAGCTAGGAAGTTATACAGAAAATCACCAACAAAATCAAAATCTTTTGAGGATGATTGGATAGAAGAGTTTTTTGACAAAATAGCCCCACCAACAGCAACGTCTATGCCTAACGAATCTAAGAAAATCGATACTGACAAAAATCATTTTTTATTTCAACCTATTAGACTAACTGAACTAAGTTATACCTTAAATAATCGTCCTAGCACAAGTCCTGGCTATGACCATATTAAGTACCCTATGATTAATATGCTTCCTGCAATCGCTAAAGATCTTTTATTGGAAATATTTAATGAAGTCCTATATGCAGGTACGGAAGAATTTAAAGAAGTCATTGTCATTCCAATTTTAAAACCAAACAAAGATCCGAATCTAGCACAATCATACAGACCAATTTCACTTATGTCTTGTATTCTCAAAGTTTTAGAAAGGATACTGAAAGTAAGACTTGAATGGTGGATAAATGAGAAAAAACTACTTCCAAATTCTCAGTACGGCTACAGACAAGGATGTGGTACTATGGATGCCCTCGCTACTATTGTAACTTGTAACTCATATTAAAAATGCATATTCTCGAAATACATATGTACCAATGTTATGTTTGGATATTGAAGGTGCATATGACTGTGTTAATTTATTTTTTTTTTTGGTTTATTGGCTTTGGGAAGAACCCGTTTTGCCACGAAAATTTATAACATTTAAAAGTCTATACATATAACTGAACACAATTTGGTACAAATACAATTTTTACAAATCTGTACATATAAATACAGTAACTGAATACAATTATTTGGTACAAATACAGTTTTTACAAATCTATACATATATATTTAATACTTAACTGAATACAATTTGGATTGGTTGATACAGACCTAAAAGTTGAGGAAATTATAAGCGTCTCCTCGTACGACCCAAAAAGTTAGAAAAAATAGCTCTTACTTCGGGATTATGGATGCACTCCAGCATAATGGAAAGATAATTTTGAGGAAACGGGATTTTTAGTTTAGTTAGTTCCGTAATAAGGTAAGAGGTGGCATTAGAATTATGACTGCATTGAAAAATCCAGTGATTAAAGTCGTCAAAACTGTCACTGCAGTCACAGAGGGGGGATGTGGCCAATTTCATCTTATAAAGCTTGGAGTTGACTGCTCCGTGTCCAAAGAGGCACCTAATGTATTTGGTGTTAATTTTTCTATTGGGATGGCTTCTTTTAGCAAGCTTTGTAGAAGGAAGTGTTGGAAAAAGCGTGCAGTACTGAAATGCATTGTTAGATCTAATTGTTGTCCATTTGTCTGCCCATTTAGTTCTTAAGTTTTGCTTACATATAGATAATGCGTCTTGTAGCGTTAATTCGGGGGCTTGTTTGCCATCAGTGATAGCTCTTTTTGCCAGTTTGTCAGCTGTTTCGTTTCCCGTTATGGAGGAATGCCCTTTGGCCCATATGAAGAATGTATTTATCTGTTTATAATCTAAGGCTCTTAAGGTTGTCAAAATTTCCACGATTATTGAGTTATTGTATATGGAGGTAACCGGGTACACCAGAGCTGATAAAACAGATTTCGAATCCGATATTATAGCCAAGTTTGACAAGGGTAGCAGTGAATTGTTTGCCCAATCCAAAGCCTTAAATATAGCAAGTGCCTCTGCTGTAAAGATTGTAGAGTTTTTGTTTAGTTTGAACAACAAACTTTCGTTTGTGTTTTCCCTGTACACTGCACATCCTGTTCCAGTAGGGGATTTGGATCCATCTGTAAAAAATTTATGTACATTACCTAATTTCTCTAATTCTATTTGCATAGATATGTTATTAATTGCTGGGTTATCATTATATTCTGGAAAAATAATATTTGGTTGTGTAAGACATATATCGAATTTAGCCGTGAAGAACGGCAAACCAGAATCATCACGTAGTTCGATGTTTGAGACTGTTGCAAATGCATCAGCTAGAGGGGGACAGTTTCTGTTGTGCCAGTATTTATTAGTGTAGCTATATGCAGTTAAGATGCCTAAATTTTTAATAAGGTCGTTGTGTGTAAATCGTTTTTGTTTAACGACGAATTTTTCAGCTAGTAACTGTCGTCGAAGTTGCATGGGCGGTTCGCCACACTCTGCAAGGAGAGCAGCTGTGGGAGTGGATTTAAATGCACCAAGAACAATGCGTAGAGCCTTGAACTGTACCCTATCTATTTGTGAAAGTCTGGAATTAGTGGCTGATCCATACAAGAAACAACCATAATCTAGGATAGATCGAGTGTACGCTCGGTAGAAAATCAAGTTAATGTTAGGGTCAGCGCCCCAATGATATCTGTTAATTGCTCTTAGGATATTAAGACTTTTTTCACTTTTCTTAATGCATCTTGATATGTGATCGGACCAGGTCAGTTTGCAATCAAATGTGATACCCAAATATGTGTATGTTTTGCAAACAGGTATAGTGTGATTTTGAATTGTAAGGCTATTAAGTTCTGGCAATTGGTGTCTGGTAAAAATACAATAGCAGATTTATGAGGTGATATTTCAAATCCCTGTTCAGGAAAGTATTTAAAGCAGCAATGCACTATATACTTAAGATTACTAACACATTGAGAGTAGTTTTTATGAGTAGTGTATATAGAAAAATCGTCAGCATATTGTAAAATTCTTGCGTTCATACCAAGGTTGTGAACATCGAGGGTATAGATATTAAATAGAAGCGGGCTCAACACCGACCCCTGTGGCAGACCCGAGTTAACCTCTCTAGGACCTAGAGTATTTGTATTGCATTTTATAAAGATCTGTCTTCTGAGGAACATATTAATAAGAACAAATGCAAATTGTGGTGGTATATGGATGTATGTTAACTTTTCATATAAACAATCCAACAGCACGCTTTCATAAGCACTAGAGATATCTAAAAATAAGGCAGCTGAATAATGGTTTTCTGAAAAAGCCAACTGAATTTCCGTTGCAAGATTGGCTGCACAGTCGAGAGTACCTTTACCTCGCCGAAAACCAAACTGGGATTGGGGGAGGATGTTATTATTTTCTAACCACCATTCTAATCTGAGTTTGATAATTCTTTCCAAAGTTTTTAATACACAAGACATTAGAGAAATGGGTCGCAGAGCTTTGTTGTCACTGACCTTAGGAATAGGAATAATTAGACACTGTTTTAGTGAGGGGTAATCCGTATCTCCTGAAAGTATATTGTTATATATTTTGCAAAGAAAGTGTTTCGCCGAGTCAGGGAGCTTTTTAATCATCATATAATTGATGCCATCTAAGCCTGGAGCAGTAAGTTTTGACGATTTGATATTAAGTTCTAACTCTCTTAGTGTAACTGGGGCTAGAAGAGAATGATCATGATTACTGGTGGGTGTGTAGTGAATGTAAGGACTAACAAAACTTGGAGCTAATTTATGAAAAAGTATTTCCGCCTCATCTTCTTCACATGGTTGGATATCATTTTTCTTCTTTTGAAATCTATTAATCCGGCGCCAAATTTCCGAGGGATTTGAATTCCTATTGAGTTGAGTACAATAGTCTGCCCAAGCCTGTTTGGCTTTCAATTTGAAGGTTCTTTTGCAGAGCGCATCTATTTTTTTTACATTGATATAATTTGAAGTTATCATATTGCGCTTGTACGTTTTGTAAGCTTCCTTCCTTTGGGTAACTAACTGTTGACATTCCTCATCCCACCAAGGGGGATGAGGAGCCTTTTTAGGAGAGAAGGGGTAAGTTTTTTTAAGAGCTGAATCCGCCGAGGATGTCATTGAATTGGTGATAAAGTTAATCATTTCGTTAGTATTGTTCGGAATCTCGGAGAAATCTTTATCAATTTTTGTTTGAAACAATGCCCAATCAGCTTCTCGCATAGACCATTTATGAATGGGGGTAATATTAATATTATCAATTCTGAGTTGTTGTAACACAAATGTGATAGCATAATGGTCAGAGCCATACGTATCTGCTTTAACAGACCAAGAGAATTGTGAGCTAAAGTTGGACGAAATGAGGGTAAGATCAACACATGATGGAGGAGAGCCAGGGGCAGATACTCTGGTAGGAGATCCGTCATTTGCAATGATAAAGTTGTCGAAGTATTCTAAAGCTTCCATGAGTATGTTACCGCTATGATCATTGTTTATAGAGCCCCAGGCTCCATGATGGGCGTTAAAGTCGCCACCAATAATAAAATTATGCGGAATTTGTTGAAAAAGAGAAACAAAGTCGTTCACTGTGACTGCAATGCTACCTGGACGATAAATACTAACCACAGATATTTTGGTGCCATTGACATCAATATCAATGCCACAAACTTCAATATTTTTATTAAATGTTTGGTTGAATACTATATTATTGTAATTAATATTATTAGAGATAATTATGCTAACACCTCCACCTCGTTTATTACGTCTATCTTTTCTAACAATATTAAATCCCTGTAAGGACATTTCATACTTAGGTTTGTACCAAGTTTCCGAAATAAGAGCTATATCAAAGTGTTCTTCTGTAAAAAGTTGCGTAATAGAGTTTTTATTAGAGTACGCTGATCTAGCGTTCCACTGGACAATTTTTAAACCGGCCATATCAGGTAAAGAAATGTTTAATCACGCTGTTAATTATATTTTCTACATCTTGTATAGAGGGAACTGAACTATTAATCGCAGGGTTTCGAGCAGGAATGTCTGAAAAGAAATTATTGATTGAATCCTTCAAAGTAGTAGCGAATTCATTTTTAAGATGTTCATCGTTATTTTTAGATACATTTTTATTATAGTTTCCGAACTGGAATACGGGGCTAGCACAAAAGCTAAATTCGCTTGGAGCGGTAATAAGCGTAGGAGACGATGGGTGTATTTTTCGTTTTTTTCTAGTAGAAGCTGCAGTATTTGAAATATTTGCAATGGAAGGCAAATGTTTTGATGAGCTTTGAGCAATATTGGAATAGGTATTTGGCCTGGAAACTAATAAAGGGAATTCAGTAGTGGATGACAGTAACGGAGCAAATCTGTTTTTTTGAACAATACTAGTGTAGGCAGGATTGTCAATAACTTTTTCGGCCTCTTTGAAAGAAATATTAAGGTGTGCCATTGCTTCCTTAGTTCGTTTTTGTTTTTTATACTCTGAACAATCTCGATTTGTCGAGTTGTGTGAATTAGAGTTACAAAAAATGCAGAAGTTATCACATTGAGTGCATTCGTTATCATTTTCTTTGCCGCAGTTTCGGCATTTCTTTTTTCCTTTACATTGAGATGCAGAGTGACCGTAACGAAGGCAATTGTAACACTGCATAACAGGATGAACGTACGTGTCTACAGGACATCTCACTTTATTTATATAAATAAATTGGGGAATTTTGTTCCCTGAAAATGTGACAATTATCATTTGACGGGGGATTTTTTCAATCACTCCGTCTTTTATTACTTTTCGAAACATTCTTTGCACCTTACGAACAGAACACTCTGATTTTATAACTTTAACAAGATCATTTTCAGTCAGATATGTATCGACCGATCTCACAATACCTTTTTTTTCAGTTAAATGTGAGGGGATATAAGCTATCAGTTTATTGTCTTTGAATACCGAATTTTCCACTAATTTGTTCGCAACTAACCCTGAATTAACTTCAATTTTAAGTCTATTACGACCCACGCTACTAATTTCTAAGATCGATTTTTCGTATTCTGAAAGTGCTAACAGTTTTTCAATAAGTCTCATTGGATGCAATCTTCCCACATTCAAAACTTCGTGTTCCACAAAAATTAAGTACGGACCTGTATCTCTTGACGTAAATCGATTATTAATGGAAATATCGCGTTTGAAAGACTGGTTTGGCTGGTCTAAATTACTTGCTGTTGTTGTTAATGAGCTTTTATTGTTATCATTATCTGCTGGAAAAACTTGATTTTTGTCCCCTGTTGCAATATTATTCTTATCGGCTTCTGTAAATCCGCGAAAACCATCTTGATTAATATTTACATTTGAATCGTCGAGTTCCATGCCATCCAGAACCCTGATATCCTCGATTCTTATATTTGAAGATCGCGGCGGCTTCCCGCCGCCAGGTGAAGTTCCCGACATCCGTCCCAGACAGAAGTCGGATTTTTAAGTATAATTTCCCAGTATAAATTAAGTAATGAATCGACTTACTTGTAGAAATCCAAAAAACTTAACCAAATAAATGAGTAAAAGGTAAACAAACTGTGTATTTTTTGCGGCAATTAGTGAATCGACTTTTAAATCAAACACGTCTAATCACTAAGAGACTTGATAGACAACTGCTGTGTTAATTTAGATATGCTAAAAGACAAAATGATTCATCGATTCGAAATACCTTCTCTTCTAGCTCAAAATATTGTCAATTTCTACAAAAACAGGAAAATATATATCAGGGTTGAAAATAATAAACTCATTGGACCACGTTTTAATAACTCAGGTCTCCCACAGGGGTCAGTTTTAAGTCCTTTTCTATTTAATCTTTACACAGCTGATTTTCATAATATTAGTATCGACAATATTTCGTTTAATATAATACAATATGCTAATGACTTTTGTATTTATACTGAATCTAAAAAATATAATGATGGCTTAAACACATTGGAAAATATCCATGAACATTGCAGTGAGTGGTTTAAAAAAATGGTTTTGAGTTAGCAAACAACAAGTCTAACATTTGTATATTCACTAGACACAATGTACCTCAAAGAGAACAAATACAATTAAATGATGATTACTTTCCTGTTTGTAAATCAGTAAAATATCTGGGTATGATTCTGGATACCAAATTGACCTGGAAACTGCACGTTGATTTTATGCTTGATAGATGCAGTAAAGCACTAAATTTTCTTAAATCAATTGCAAAAACTTGGTGGGGTGCAGATGTTGAAACATGTCTTTTATTTTATCGTTCATATATCAGATCTATTATAGATTATGGCTCAGTACTGTATGGATCGGCTAGTAAAAATATTTTAGGTCGCATAGATGTTTTTCTAAACACAGTATTGCGCTGTTGCATAGGTGCTATGAGATCTACCCCTATTGAACCACTCTATGTTGAAACAATGGAACCGCCGACTAAATTCAGAAGGGAATATCTCAGTCAAAAATTTCTTCTTAAGATCCGATGTTACAACACTTGTTTATATAAAGAAATTAGTACTTTAAATTATTTTGATTTAACAAATAAATATTGGGCTCACAAAAACTCGCCACCGTTATGTGACGCATTTCGAAACACTGCGGATAATAATACTGAACTTGCAGTTGCAAATAAAGTGGTAGATTTTGAAGATTTCTTTGAGTTACTAAATCAAGTAGATATTATACAACCCAGTTATCATGAGCACTCTATATTAAACAGTATTGTTTTAAACAACTACCTTACAAATTGGTCAAAATCTGTTTGTATTTATACAGATGCATCCAAAAGTTCAAATGGTACTGGTTGTGCCTTTTATATTCCAGATAAATTTATAGAAAAAATGTTGAAACTGCCCTCAAATTTCTCCATTTTTACTGCCGAGACTGCGGCGGTATATGAGGCTTTAATTTATTTCAAGTTGGCATCCTATAATTCCGCAGTAATTTTATCTGATTCATTATCTGTGCTTACTGCTATTCAAACACCTCACCTACCTTGTAGTACTTCTAATCCATACATTTTTTTAATAAAAAAAATCTTATTTGAAATTAATAAACACACCCCAAAAATAAAACTTATGTGGATCAAAGCACATTCAGGACTTACACATAATGAGCATGTAGACCAATTAGCTAAAAATTCCCTCATCCATGAAACAGTAACCAAATATCAGCCCTGCATTGTAGATGCTTTTGCTTGTTTAAGAACTGAACAGATGAAGAGCTGGAAAACACACTGGGAAAGGTACTGTAACATTTCAACAACACAATACAGTTTGATACAACCGATTATTCCAGGAAAACCTTGGTATAAGAATTTCACCCTCCCTCGCAAATACATATCCACCATCAGTAGAATTAGATTTGGACATGCATGTTATCCTGCACATTTATTTAAAATAAACATATTAGCTTCGAATATTTGTCAAGAATGTGAGGTTAAAAGTGACTTGAACCACATATTTTTTGAATGCAAAAGCATAAACACCTAACCAATCACCTAATTAAAATAATTATAGACCAGAACATCCCACTCCCTGTCAATATTCTCTTTATTCTGTCACTGAATAAAAAGAAAATTTTTGACTGTTTGGTATCTTTCTTGTCGGATAGTAAAATATTATTGTAATTAGTTATAAGTATTTGTAAAATATGTTTAAAAAAATATAAAAAAAAATAAAAAAAAAATAAAAAAAATAAAAAAAAAAAATAAAAACATGAAACAAAAAAAATAAATAAAAAAAATTAATAATTAAAAAAAAATATTAAAGAAAAAATCACTAAGAGGATTTAAACCTCCGCGGGGATGAACCGGGTTGACATCCTATCGTAGTGACAAAAAAATGAAACAAAAAACAAAAAAAAAAAACTAAAATAAAATACAAAAAAGAATGCATTTATTTTAATATTAAGATTAATATTTTTATTTGTAAAATGTATGTTCTTGATAAACATTAAGTAATATAATATATTTATATTTATTAACATAGTATGTACATTAGCTGTAATGAGTAGGTAAATAAGAAGTAAAAAATTGTAATAATATTATAATAACCAAGTTTCACTAATTGGCAATATCTTTAATACATTTACTTTTGATTGAGACTGGCTGAATGACCATAGTCCAAGCCAAAAAAGAAAAAAAAAATATTTAGGTATATTCTTCTTCTCCTTCCTTAGTTTATTGGCCTCCACCTACTTGGGTATTTGTATTTGGCCAGCTCATCGTCGCGGAATAAGGGAAAATATTTATATTCTAATGACATTTATCGTATGTCATTGTAATAATATATAGACCAGTTTGTTGAGATTGGAGTTTGATACAGTTTTTGAAGGAAAGGAAAGAAGGTTTACTATGGAAAATAAAACTATTCTGTAAAAGTACAAGTTTTCTATGAATAGTTCAAACGATCGAAAACACTTGTGATGTCACATAACTGTATTTTCTACTGACGTTTATAATGTCTAAATTTAAAATTATATACAATTTTGTTCACTTTGTTGGTGAGAATGTAAACATTAACCATATGACGTCATAACGCGTTTTGGGCTAGCTGCTTTAATTTGAATTTAGAATAGTCTTTAAGGGCCAAACGGAACACAAAACAACTTTTTTATCTTTGGTACATGTTTTAAATTATGTTCTGTTGCGATTTGTAACATTTTTTTTGAATTTAAAATTTTATGCAAGTTCCCTATTAAAAACAGTGCAAATTTCGATTTCTACTATGCAATTATCGCTGTAATCAAGCAATAATTGTCGAGTAGACAAATGGGTGAGTGCAATTTTTCTTCTTCTAGCTTTCTATTGGCCAGAATCTCTATGAATGAAATAATCAGTATAATTATTTGAATAATTTTAAAAGAAATCAGACGCCGCGCCGTCGTCAAAGATGGTGGATGAAAGAAATGCATTGCAATTATAAAAATTATTATTGTTCCCTACATTATTATTGATCGTTTTTCTTGGATTATTTTCGAAGTTTAATTATTTATATGCAATCTGCTTAATTAGTAAAAACATAGGATTACTTTAATAGGATCGTTTCATTTACAACAGAATATAGAAACAAGTAAGTAGTTGTCCTAGAAACACAATACACCCTTTCGCACTCAAACGCGCCGCCGGCAAGTGAGCGAGAGTCGCTGAATCCGAACACATGTGAATGTGAACAAAAACCGACAATAAAGCTTTTCATCGATTGTCATTTGTTTCGAGCTCCTGTCGTTGTATAATCTGTGCATAATATTAATATACACAGATTATACGACATATCGTCTGTGTCGTTCTAATACCTCGTAACCCACAACAATTGGAAAATGCGTTTCTTGCTGATTTGTATAATGTAAAGCTAAACTCGCATGTCCAAAAAACCTTGTAAGCCATACTTCATTATTTATATCATTAAATGGGTTTCTAATAGCTCGTACTCCCATTGCCGAGTGTATGCATAGCAATAGTTTTTCTTGTCTCCTGAACAATCGTGATTTTGGGGTTACGAGGTACTAGAAAGACACAGACGATATCATCCAGCCTCAAAAGTCCACTGCTGAATCATCCTGCTCATCCAGTTTTTATTTACTTTTCTTAAGTCGTCAGTCCATCTTGTACGCGGTCGACCGACGCTTCTCTCGGCCTCCATTCCAATAACCTCTTCGTCCATCTGCCATTCTGGCTATGTGTCCTGCCCATCTCCACTTCAACCTGGCTATCTTCTCGATGACGTCAGTCACCTTTGTTCTTCTCCTGATTTCTTCGTTTCTGATTTTATCTCGCAGAGTTATTCCTAACACCTGTGTTGAGCTGGCCCCCCACTTATAAAAATTAAAAAACAAATAGCGCTGATGTATGAGCTTTCATATTCCGCAAATTAAAAATTTTTAGCTCGTTCCACTGAGCAGGAATTTAATATTTTATTATATACTATTTATTTTAAGTATGGGGGGGGGAGGGGGCTGAGTCAGGCCATACTTAAAATTGGAATATCGAATCGATTTTTGCGGCAGAATTACGAGCTATTTATGAGCTCTTGAAATGATATAGTTTAGATTTTTGAGCTCATCCCCTTCACCCCCAAACAACCCTTTAATTGATTTAACTTAAGAGAAAAATGCTTATAAAATATATCGTATTGCGGATGTAATCTCTATAGCTTATATAAACTATTAAATCACGTGCATTTCGATTATTGACCTACAACCAGTGGCGGCGCCTGGTGTAAAATATTGGGGGTGCACACATAATGTTAACATATAAAAAGACCTTGAGACCCTATTTCCGTAGTTAAAGGTTTTTGAGTGTCTTCAAATTGTAAAAACCAAAGGACCTTATTAAAAATTACAATAAATAATGTATTTTATTGACTTAAAATTATAATTTAGTGTTTAAATGTTACAAGCAAGTTTTGTAACGAAAGTCAGTCGCCTGTTATTTTTTAGATAAATTATTCACAAACAAATTCAGTAAAATTTGGAATTTCTTGAATCATTTTTTTTATTGAAAACATTGTGAGTGCAGTTAATCGATGCTGGCCCATAGCTATTCTAAGGAAAGTTTTGATACGTTTCAATGCAGAGAGACATCGTTCTGTTTCTGCAGTTGTCACTGGCATCGTAACAAGTACATAATTGGAGAATTCCAATCTGGAATTCCAACTGGATAGTTAAAATCGTATCTTCTATTTTATTCATTATGCTTCCTCTTCTCCAAATATGTGCTTCACATCTACACAATTTGTAAGTTTTTACACAAATCTCGTTTGCACTTTGGTACATTCTTAATTAACAAATTTGGTTTCGGCATTTTTAATATTTCTTCTAAATATAATGAAGAAAATTTAAAAAACCAATACAGAAGTAAAAACTTCGAGATGTATTCTGGTATAAAATCGTTTATTTAAAACTATAAAATGTCATCGATTGCAGAACGTTTTCGTTCTAAACAGAACATCTTCAGTGCCTAGAATGAAGTATTTCCACGTTAGTTTAAAGCAAAAGGTTAAAAATGTGACTGTTAAAATGAAAAATGTGGGAATACTTACATCCTGCCGAGTATTTTGAAACTAGCACACTGTAAATAGTGTTCACATCATCATATATGGTTTACATAATGTAATATGTTAAAATGTTATGACTACAAGTCGATGTTAATGGATAAAGTGGAACACATGCTAAAAGGGTGCCATGGTTCCCTGCTCGAAGATACTAGGTACCTGCCAATTCAATGGGCACAGACCAACTGAGAAATTATGAACTGGATATACAATTTGACAAGGGTGACATGACATGACAAGATAAAGCCAATTTTTGGTTAAAGTTTCATTTGATTTTGGATTTTTTAATAAAATGCGAAGGTTTGTCTGCAAAAGTAATTTAAATTATTTGAATAATAAAATCTACTGTAAAGTTTAAATTAGCAACTCTCTATTCCAGAATAACTTATAGATTCATTAAATTTAATGCAGATATATTACGTGGTTTAAGTTGTGACGTCATCAAGAAAATTTAATTGATTTTAAATATTCCACGCTAACATTTACGTCCACAAATCCTTCCATTCTTAATATATAGTTCCGAAATTCGAACTTCATGAAAGCAAAATTTAAACATACGTGTGCCGTGCACGTTGAAAACACCAAAGATCATGCCATAAGATCACATCCAACTTGTGATCCTGTGGCCATCTAAACTTGAGGGCTATAGCGGGTAGCGGGGTGGGTGGTGAGTTGTATTTTGTAGTATGAAAAGTCATTGGGATAGGAACCACTGTGAGAGCGGTGAACGCGGGGTTCTGTCTAAGACCTCGCATCCTTGAACTTTTTCCTTTGAAATAGAATAAAAATAATTAAGTGTTACCTATTAGATACTTATCAACTCCTTGGATCTGTTATTTCGAATTTCAATTACTGTATAGTTAGATTAAAATGTTATTTATAGAATGATAAATCTATATATATAAAATTCTAATTCGCAGGTTTTGTTACCGTACTCCTCCGAAACCGCTTGACCGATTTTCATGAAATTTGGCAGGTGGACTCATAGATTTATAATACTCTAGATTGCGCCTTACGATCTTAAAATGGGTGACGGTTGCGACAGAGATAAATGAGCCTATTTGGTCGGTAGTCTCTTTTTAATTTAAGGGGAATATCGACGACGTGACTATCCCACTTTATCGAGTATTATGTATTGACAGTTCGAGCGGGTGGTGACGAGAAATGGTCTTTGGTCTTCGGACATGGATAATCGTGGTTCGAATCCCATACCAACTTTACCTTTTTAATTTTTAATTTAATCAATATTGCGTTTATTAGATATTTTTACATCTGAAAAATGGACCTAAGTAAATCTAGCAGATAATAAATGTATGTATAGTAAGTTAATATTGGAATACATAATTATTTGTAAAATAAGTCATTCGTTATTAATATAAATTCGGCCTTATTCGAATGACGTGAATAATGTTTGTATTGCTTCTACCTTTTTAAAAAATTGTAATAATAGTTTCATAAATAAAAATAATGTCTAATTACTTATAATTGAATCGGTCATTTCAAAAACAGCAAAGTCCACAATTTTGAGAAACTAACTTTTTGAGAGGAATATACTCCTTTAAGATAAACGTTGTGTGCAAAAACGACACCAGTCCAGTAAAAACATTAGGAACAAAACTACAATATAACTCTGAATTCTGATGTCATCCATTTCATCCATCTTTCGACTATATAGGTAGTTTTCTTTGGCCTTTGCTCTTCTGTAAAATTAGGAATATGTGACTCGTGTCTCGTGTTGTTTTTGAAATGACCGATTCAATTAATAAATCGATGATGGTACATTATGTTGATATTAATTATTGGTAATGTGTACGAATATTTTTAACAATTACTTTATACTATTGTACCATTAACTTATTAAAAAAATAACATTGGCTTTTATATTTTTAAAAATCTATAGGTACCTACACAGTTTTTCTTATTTGTTATATATTTCTTTGCTTAGATTTATTTTAGAGATATAATAATATCTAATAAACGCAATATTGATTAAATAAAAAATAAAAAAAAGTAAAGATTGGTATGGGATTCGAACCAGGATTATCCACGTCCGAAGACAAACGACCAGTTCTCGTCGCCATCCGCTCGAACTGTCAAATCATCTAAAATACTCGTCGATAGAGTAGGATAGTGACGTCGTCGATACTCCCCTTGAATTAGAAAGAGACTACCGACCAAATAGGCTCATTTATCTCTGTCGCAACCGTCACCCATTTTAAGATCGTAAGGCGCAATCTAGAGTATAATATATCTATGGGTGGACTCGACCGGACAGGGAGTAGGTTGTTATCTATATTTCATAGCCGTACGTTATAAGGGGGCTTTGCCCCCCCCTAAATTTTTTTTTATTTTTCGACAAACCGATTTTTCTTAATTGTATATGATTCACAAGCAAAAGATACATATAATCCTAAATTTTCACTTTTCTATCTTTAACCGTTATTTTTTTAAAAAAATTTCGTGGTTTAACATCTATATATATATAAAATTCTAATTCGCAGGCTTTGTTACCGTACTCCTCCGAAACCGCTTGACCGATTTTCATGAAATTTGGCAGGTGGACTCGACCGGACAGGGAGTAGGTTGTTATCTATATTTCATAGCCGTACGTTATAAGGGGGCTTTGCCCCCCCCTAAAATTTTTTTTATTTTTCGACAAACCGATTTTTCTTAATTGTATATGATTCACAAGCAAAAGATACATATAATCCTAAATTTTCACTTTTCTATCTTTAACCGTTATTTTTTTAAAAAAATTTCGTGGTTTAACATCTATATACAGAGTGGGCCAAATAAAAGGAGCCACCCCTATATTTGGCAGTATTTATAAGATTTTAAGAAAATAAAAAAACTGGTCAATTGTTGATCTAAAGGGTACACATTTTTACGATACAAACATCTGTCATTTGTCAACTCCCTCCCTTCCACTTCCCCCACCCCTTATTTTTAAATAGGGAATAGGGGTCGTGTGCTAGCTCATTTGAAAGGTTATTCAATTCTCTATTCAGTAATATCAACATCGACTTAAAAATGTATACAGGGTGTCCAAGAAAAATTATTTTGAATTAAATTAATTGACACAAAAAGAAGAATGTATGTAATTTATTTAACTCAGAACACATTCTACTGCTAACAGAAAACAGAAAAAAAATGTTTTTTGATCAATAGACACTGCTTTTTGCTTAATTTTAATGTTCAAGATTCCACCCATCTGCCTCTTGGTAGGTTGAATATTGAATTTAAGCAACAAACAGTGTTTATTTATCAAATAAACATTTTTTTTCTGTTTTTTTATCAGCAGTAGAATGTATTCTGAGTTAAATAAATTACATACATTCTTCTTTTTGTGTCAATTAATTTAATTTAAAATAATTTTTCTTGGACACCCTGTATAAATTTTTATGTCAATGTTGATATTACTGAATAGAGAATTGAATAACCTGTCAAATGAGCTAGCACACGACCCCTATTCCCTATTTAATAATAAGTGGTGGGGGAAGTGGAAGGGAGGGAGTTGACAAATCACAGATGTTTGTACGGTAAAAATGTGTCCCCCTTAGATCAAAAATTGACCTATTTTTTTATTTTCTTAAAATCTAATAAATACTGCCAAATATCGGGGTGGCTCATTTTATTTGGCCCACTCTGTATATAAAATTCTAATTCGCAGGCTTTGTTACCGTACTCCTCCGAAACCGCTTGACCGATTTTCATGAAATTTGGCAGGTGGACTCGACCGGACAGGGAGTAGGTTGTTATCTATATTTCATAGCCGTACGTTATAAGGGGGCTTTGCCCCCCCTAATAATTTTTTTTATTTTTCGACAAACCGATTTTTCTTAATTCTATATGATTCAGAAGCAAAAGATACATACAATCCTAAATTTTCACTTTTCTATCTTTAACCGTTATTTTTTTAAAAAAATTTCGTGGTTTAACATCTATATATATAAAATTCTCTTTCGCAGGCTTTGTTGCCAAACTCCTCCGAAACCACTTGACCGATTTTCATGAAATTTCGCAGGTGGACTCGACCGGACAGGGAGTAGGTTGTTATCTATATTTCATAGCCGTACGTCATAAGGGGGCTTTGCCCCCCCTAATAATTTTTTTTATTTTTCGACAAACCGATTTTTCTTAATTCTATATGATTCAGAAGCAAAAGATACATACAATCCTAAATTTTCACTTTTCTATCTTTAACCGTTATTTTTTTAAAAAAATTTCGTGGTTTAACATCTATATATATAAAATTCTAATTCGCAGGC
This sequence comes from Diabrotica virgifera virgifera, assembly GCF_917563875.1. Classification (NCBI taxonomy): domain Eukaryota; kingdom Metazoa; phylum Arthropoda; class Insecta; order Coleoptera; family Chrysomelidae; genus Diabrotica; species Diabrotica virgifera. Next base: position 170,643,381 of record NC_065449.1, on the reverse strand, counting down.
TTTGTTACCGTACTCCTCCGAAACCACTTGACCGATTTTCATGAAATTTCGCAGTTGGACTAGACCGGACAGGGAGTAGGTTGTTATCTATATTTCATAGCCGTACGTCATAAGGGGGCTTTGCCCCCCCTAATAATTTTTTTTATTTTTCGACAAACCGATTTTTCTTAATTGTATATGATTCAGAAGCAAAAGATACATACAATCCTAAATTTTCACTTTTCTATCTTTAACCGTTATTTTTTTAAAAAAATTTCGTGGTTTAACATCTATATATATAAAATTCTCTTTCGCAGGCTTTGTTGCCAAACTCCTCCGAAACCATTCGACCGATTTTCATGAAATTTCGCAGGTGGACTCGACCGGACAGGGAGTAGGTTGTTATCTATATTTCATAGCCGTACGTTATAAGGGGGCTTTGCCCCCCCCTAAAATTTTTTTTTATTTTTCGACAAACCGATTTTTCTTAATTATATATGATTCACAAGCAAAAGATACATATTTTTTTATTTATTTATTTATTGCTTATTTACAATCTACTTCAATACAGTAATAAGTAAATATGATGTATGTTCTTGGCTTGTGGCAGGTGTCGTCCATTGACGACTCTCTGGAATTTACCTAGCAGCTAGGTCTTCTGGCCAAAGTCTTTTCAGACGTCTGTCAACCAGTGGGGGGTTGAATAATTCATCTATGAGATGGTTTGGATGGTCTGCGCTGCGATTCATGTACCTTCTGGAGTGGTCAGCAATCACATCATTGATGAAGGGGATGTTGAGGTCTGCATGAAGGGTTTGGTTTGACACATACCATGGGGCTTTAGCTAACATACGAATAGTTTTTGACTGGAATGTCTGTAGTATTTTGGTGTTGGATGGTTTGCTACAGCCCCACAGCTCGATTCCGTATGTCCACACTGGTTTGAGTATTGTTTTATAGATGGTCAGTTTGTTTTCTAATGAAAGTTGCGATCTTCTGTTGATTAGCCAGCTCATATTTTTAACTTTTAGGTCGAGGTGTCGTCGTTTGGCTGCAATATGTGATTTCCAAGTAAGTTTTTCGTCTAGATGAAGGCCCAGGTACTTTACTTCTGTTTTTATTGGTATAGGTGAATTATTTAGGTGTAGTTGTGGACATCTAATTCTTCGATTTGTGAAATTTACTTGACAAGACTTGTTTGTGTTGACGTTTATTTTCCAGCATTTAAGCCAGTCTTCTAGTTCATTGAGATGATTTTGCAATTTGTTAAATGCTAATATTTCGTTGATGTCTGATGCTAGTATACCAGTGTCATCCGCAAATGTTGCCATTAGTGTATTTTCGCTAATAGGAATATCAGCAGTGAAGATTTGGTAAAGGAATGGGCCAAGTACACTGCCTTGAGGTACTCCGGATTTTATTTGGTGGTAGTTGGATAGAGTACCTTCGTATTTAACTTGGAAGTATCTGTCGGACAAGTATGATTTAAGGAGGAGGTAGATTTGGTCAGTTAGCTGAGTTTTTATTTTAAAGAGAAGTCCCTCGTGCCACACTCTATCAAATGCTTGCTGTATATCGAGGAATGCTGATAGACATATTTGTTTCCCTTCTAGGCTCTCTTTTATTTTGTTGACTAATCTATGGCACTGTTGTATGGTTGAGTGATTTGAGCGAAAACCAAACTGATGATCTGGGATAAGGTTTTCTATAGGTATTATTGTTTCTATTCTGTTAAGGATTAACCTTTCGAATACTTTTGATAAAGTCGGAAGGAGACTTATTGGTCTGTACGAACTGGCTTCAGTTAGAGGTTTACCAGGTTTAGGTATCATTATAATTTGTGCATACTTCCATTGCACTGGAAAATAACATAGTCTCAGGAGGCTATTAAAAATAATGGTTATTAAGACGACACCTTTTCTTGGGAGTTTTTTTAAGATTTCGCCAGTTATGAGGTCAAATCCTGGAGCTTTATGAGGGTTAAGCAGGTTGATTTCGTTACGGACTTCATTTGGTGAGAAGTATTTTAGTGGTAATGATAGCTGACAGGGTGCATTGAGGAAGTCTCTAATTTTCTCGTCGTTAATATCGTTGGCCTCTGGGGTGGAGAAGACGGTTGATAGATGTTCTGCAAATCTGTTGGATTTTTCTATATCTGATCGAGCCCAGGCTCCATCATTTTTTCTAATTGGTGATTTCATTACTACCGGCTTTTTGAATTTCTTTGTGGCTTTCCAAAGAGAGTTGTCGTCAAGAGAAAGGTTTGTGACATATCTTTCAAAGGATTCGTTTTTGGCTGTTTGGATAGCGGAATGAAGTCTGTGTGTGAGTCTGTTAAGATTTGTTTTATCTATCGCGTTTCTTGTTCTTTGCCATTTGTGACGGGCTCTTCTTCTCTCTTCTACTAGTGTTCTAATATGGAGGGGTATACTATACCTTTCATCGATGGTTTTTTCCTTTACAGGAGTAGCTTTCCAAGCGGCCTGTTGTATTTGTTCCGTTAAATATTTTACAGCTTCTTCAATATCGTTTTTGTGCTTGAGTCGAATGTCAAGAGATATTTTATCATTTATTTCTTCTTTGAATTGAACCCAATTCGTGTTACTGGAACATAGCCTTGGTGCAGGAGTTTTCCAAATTATATTGGTACTTAAGGTAATCAAGATGGGACTGTGGTCCGAATGGAGATCAAAACTGGGGGTGATGTCGCTGTGTATTTCAGGTATTCCCTTAGTTATAGCAAAGTCTAACAGATCAGGAATTTTGTTGTTATCAGTGGGCCAGTATGTGGGGGTACCAGTTGTTAGGTATTTCAGGTTATTATCTTGTATGATCTTTAATAGATTTCTGCCTTTTGGAGATATCAGTCTTGCTCCCCAGGTTGTATGTTTTGCATTCCAGTCCCCTGCCACTAGGAAATGTGAGCCAAGTTGTTCAAAAAACTCTCTGTATTCCTCCAGATTGATGGTGTGGCGTGGTGGGCTGTAGATAGAAGCTATTGTTAGTGGAAAGGTGAGCGCATGTACTTTTATGATAGTACTCTGAATTTTGTTGGTGATATATGGAGCAAGTTCGTAGTGTTTTATAGCTGTACGAATTATTACAACTGAACCAGCATGGGCTGTTCCATCTGGATGGTTTGCGTAATAGACAGAGTAGTGTGGAATTTTTATAAAAGACCTCTCAGTTGTGTGACTCTCGGATATAAGTAGGATGTCTATTTTGTTTAATTTTAGAAATAGTATAATTTCTTGCACATGGTTTGTTAGACCATTTGCGTTCCACTCTGCTATTCTAAGTGAGTTAGCCATTACGACGTTCTATTTATCACTGTTGTAAGCATGCTTAGTATCATGCTGTTTTGGTTTATCAATTGTGCAAACATATTTTTAAATTCGTTGAGGAACTCTGTAAGTTTATTTGAAAGGTCTGAATTATTGTTGTTGTCTTGTGAAGAAGTATTAGTTGCTGCAACTTGAGCATATGTTACATGTGATTGTTGTATGTGGTGAGCATTAGTGTTATTATTATTTAGGCTTGCAACTCTAGGTATAGGAATGCTGCTTGTTATATTTTTGTTTTTCGAATTGACTAGGTCTTTATATATAGCACATCCTTTATAGTTTGCTGGATGATTGCCATTACATAAGGCACATGTTGCTGGTGTGTCGCGTGCTTTTTTGCAGGTTTTTGTGTCATGTGATCCTCCGCATTTAACACAGGCGAATGGCCTTAGGCAGTAACTTTTTGAATGCCCGTATTTTTGACACCTTGTGCATTGAACTATTGTATTTTTTATTCTAGGTGGTTCTACTGTTATTATGCAGTTTCGTAGGACTTGTAGGTTAAATATGTTTTTGTTGTTTTCGTTTGGCTCTATATCGACAAAGAATAAGGGCAATGGTTCTTTGGTAACTCTATGTCTAACATTAATTATGTTGCGAACTTTAAAACCCTTATTATTTAATTCATGCGAGATATCTGCTGTGGGTATTGAATGGTGTAATCCTCTTATGACAACTCTATAGGCCCTCTCTTGTTTCGGTTGGTAAGTGTGATGTACAATGTTTTCTTTTCTAAGGTGCTGTATGAGTGTCCTGTAGGTGTCTGAGTTTGTAGGGTTAATTTTTACTGTATTATTTGAAATGGTTTTGGTGTAATAGGTTTCTGCAGCAGTTGCAGTTGAAAGGTTTGCTATCATAGCACTATAGTCAGTAACTCCATAAATATAGATTGGTGGCGGTGAGGGATCTTTTTTGGTGATATTTGTGTTTTGTGTATTTGATAAATTGTCTGTTTGTTCATCTAGATTTTCTTTTGAGAGGGAATCAAATCTGTTTTGTGTTTGGATTTGGTTGGACTTTTCTGAAGTTGTTTGTCTTTTCATCCTTTTTCTCTTATTGGCAACTTCTTGCCAAGGATGTTTATTTTGGTTTTCTGTTTCGTTAAGTTCTATGTCGCTATCGCTATCTGTGTAGTTATTGGTGTTTTGTGTTGATGAGAGTGAGCATTGAGGGTTTGTGGATAATGTTGTGTATTGTGACTGAATAGGGTTTTGAGTGTTTTGAATATTTTGTGCAGTTGATTGACTAGGAAATTGTACTTGGTTTGGTATAGCTATTTGGGTTGGAATAGGTATTTGGTTTGAGCATGACATTTGATTTGTTATCTGGTTAGATGGTGTTTGATTAAAATACAAAAATGGTACTTGCGGTTTTACTGCTGTTTGGTTTGACTGGTTCTGGTTATTTATTGTTGGGACATCCTGTATAGTATTCATTTGTTGATAAATTGGTTGGCCATTATTATCAAATCCTAATAAGTTCCCCGAAGGGAACATATTTCTTTTGTTTGTTTCACTAATCACTTGGTTTTTGTTACTTTTCACTTTAACAATTTTTTGATGCTGATAAGATAATTACTAGTTAATTAGGTAGTTTTACGATAAGGAAGTTCTCTAGCGCTTTTAATGACGGTACATGTTCACGCTTCGAGAATCAGATTGCTACTAAAAAGATACATATAATCCTAAATTTTCACTTTTCTATCTTTAACCGTTATTTTTTTAAAAAAATTTCGTGGTTTAACATCTATATATATAAAATTCTAATTCGCAGGCTTTGTTACCGTACTCCTCCGAAACCGCTTGGCCGATTTTCATGAAATTTGGCAGGTGGACTCGACCGGACAGGGAGTAGGTTGTTATCTATATTTCATAGCCGTACGTTATAAGGGGGCTTTGCCCCCCCCTAAAAATTTTTTTTATTTTTCGACAAACCGATTTTTCTTAATTGTATATGATTCAAAAGCAAAAGATACATATAATCCTAAATTTTCACTTTTCTATCTTTAACCGTTATTTTTTTAAAAAAATTTCGTGGTTTAACATCTATATATATAAAATTCTAATTCGCAGGCTTTGTTACCGTACTCCTCCGAAACCGCTTGACCGATTTTCATGAAATTTGGCAGGTGGACTCGACCAGACAGGGAGTAGGTTGTTATCTATATTTCATAGCCGTACGTTATAAGGGGGCTTTGCCCCCCCTAAATTTTTTTTTTATTTTTCGACGAACCGATTTTTCTTAATTGTATATGATTCAGAAGCAAAAGATACATACAATCCTAAATTTTCACTTTTCTATCTTTAACCGTTATTTTTTTAAAAAAATTTCGTGGTTTAACATCTATATATATAAAATTCTAATTCGCAGGCTTTGTTACCGTACTCCTCCGAAACCGCTTGACCGATTTTCATGAAATTTGGCAGGTGGACTCGACCGGACAGGGAGTAGGTTGTTATCTATATTTCATAGCCGTACGTTATAAGGGGGCTTTGCCCCCCCTAAAATTTTTTTTTATTTTTCGACAAACCGATTTTTCTTAATTGTATATGATTCACAAGCAAAAGATACATATAATCCTAAATTTTCACTTTTCTATCTTTAACCGTTATTTTTTTAAAAAAATTTCGTGGTTTAACATCTATATATATAAAATTCTAATTCGCAGCCTTTGTTACCGTACTCCTCCGAAACCCCTTGACCGATTTTCATGAAATTTGGCAGGTGGACTCGACCGGACAGGGAGTAGGTTGTTATCTATATTTCATAGCCGTACGTTATAAGGGGGCTTTGCCCCCCCCCTAAATTTTTTTTTTATTTTTCGACAAACCGATTTTTCTTAATTGTATATGATTCACAAGCAAAAGATACATATAATCCTAAATTTTCACTTTTCTATCTTTAACCGTTATTTTTTTAAAAAAATTTCGTGGTTTAACATCTATATATATAAAATTCTAATTCGCAGGCTTTAGTTACCGTACTCCTCCGAAACCGCTTGACCGATTTTCATGAAATTTGGCAGGTGGACTCGACCGGACAGGAAGTAGGTTGTTATCTATATTTCATAGCCGTACGTTATAAGGGGGCTTTGCCCCCCCCTAAAATTTTTTTTTATTTTTCGACAAACCGATTTTTCTTAATTGTATATGATTCACAAGCAAAAGATACATATAATCCTAAATTTTCACTTTTCTATCTTTAACCGTTATTTTTTTAAAAAAATTTCGTGGTTTAACATCTATATATATAAAATTCTAATTCGCAGGCTTTGTTACCGTACTCCTCCGAAACCGCTTGACCGATTTTCATGAAATTTGGCAGGTGGACTCCTTGCTTAATAGGAAAAAAACGGCGTATACGTCGTCTCTCTAGCTCAATTAGTTTCCGAGATAGCAAAACGAGGCCGTAGGACAACACGAGAGCACTAGAGACAACACTAAGCACACGAAACGAATGAGCGAAAATTGTACTAAAATCCGTGAAAATATAAAGTTTTTAACTTTATGATTACTATTTTTAATGTACAAAAAATATTTTAAAATTTTGCCGAAGGACCAGATCTCTGGTGTAAGAATCAAATTTTGGCGGAGGCGCAAATCTGGTATAATCAAAATTTTGGCGGACGCTTTTGGTGGTTTATAGTTGCCAAATTTAGTCGCGTGTTGGCTGCTGTACGATACGATATCTGAAATTTATGATGATTTGTCTTTTGTAATAAATGCAAGTTTATTTTATCTTATATTAAAGAAAAAAAGAAACACAGATATTATATACATCCCATCATAAAAGAACGAAACTATAAGGAATTTTGTTACACATTATATAACGAAATTAATATAATAAAGGCCCAGAAAAGTTTTTTAATTTTACAAGAATGTCTAAAAAATATTTTCAGGAGTTATTAGTAAGTATAAAAGAGCCGTTTTCAAGAAATAACACCATTATGAGGGAAAGCATATCACCTAAGAAAAACTATTTATAACGCTAAGAGGCTGTCCATTCAATGGTACGCCACTGAGCAAATACAGGTGTTAAATTGATGCCCCTCTATTATACCCAATTTATTGGGAAATAGTGATGTTTCACAAAATATTATTAACAAAAAAATTATTCAAATTAAAGGTACAGTACTTATCGAGAAAGACGAAAACCAGAATATACAAAACCGTAATAAGAGCAACAGTCACCTGCCGGATGTGAGACATGGGTGCTAAATAAAACAGAAGGAGAAATGATAAAGAGTTGAGAACGGAACGTACTGAGAGCTATTTTCAGGGAAAATATTACAGATACGGAAGACGGCTGGCATAGAAGCAGCAATCAAGAATTAAGGATGCATTACAAGGAACCAAGTATAACAAGATAAACAAAGTCATAAAGAATCAGATGGGCAGGTCATTTTGAGGGGATGGATAAGGAAAGAATGCCAAAGATGGTACTGCTAAGAAGACCAGTTGGGACTAGGGACGAGGTAGACTAGGACTGCAAAAAAGTTTCAGGAATATAATAGTATCGATGAAAATTATACACTGGAAAGGAAAGGCGAAAAATAGGATATAGTGGAGAACTAGAGAACTGGAGAACTATTTTACATACCTAGACATCAAATAAAATTATATATAAGTTATTAGTATAAACTGTATTGTGTAAAATTTGAAAAAAAAAATATTTTTAGTAGATTACTTTTTTCCAGATAGAAATATTGTACCTAATTAAGTTGCTCTTTAAGCTATAAGATAAAAAATTAAAAATAAAATGAGTCCCATATAAAAATAATTTGATATGGGAGTAAAAAATTCAAGGCAAAATATAGTTCAAGTCTGTAATTTCCATCATTAAACAAGCTTTGGTAACACTCACAACAAAATTCGCTAGAAAACAGCTCAAACGTCTGTGTTATACCACGATACACGCATTTATGATATGCCGTCGAAGTCGTAAAACCGATTGGCGACATTAGGGCGAGATATGGTTTCTAGGATGGGTCGCGGTAACGCCGCTGCAACGAAAATTTTAAGAGCGCCTGGTGTGTGTCACTGCATCAAAGTATAGTAAGGGATGCGTCGCTTTCGACATTTTAGCGGGGGTTCAGTCGACGTACGCCGTTCCGTCTGTGTTAGCGCATACTCCCTACTGAATTCCGAACATAATGGTACTATTTTTTTTTGTCTCTAGCGCCGTCCGTTTCCGAAATAGCGAACCGTAAGCAGTAGAAAAATTCTGAGCACAGAAGAAGAACGAGCGGGAAATTTTATAAAAGAAAAGTGCAACAGTTTAACTTTTGAACTCAAATTGAACAAAATATGAATTTCACATAATTTGTCCTATTAAATGTACCTTTCCGTCTAATTTTTTTCTAATTTCCGAATATCATATAATTGTCCTATTAAATGTACCTTTTTTTATATACCTACAAATTTTGCATTATTGTGAATAAATATTTAGACATATAATTTTATTTTTAATTCGAGGAATTTGTATTTCAATCAATTTTTATGTCGAGCAATTCATTTTCGAGCAGTTGATTTTGAGTAAAATTATGACACATTATCTAATTCTGACACACTATCTAAGGTGCAACGAAGTTCACCGGGTCATCTAGTATTACATATATGAATGTTGGTGTGGAAATAATTTTGGGGGTTCACGTGCACATGTGCACTTATGGAGAAACCGCCACTGCCTACAACCCCTTCGCAAGAAAACCGGCTTAAGAGAGAGTTGTACTTAAAATGCATTAAATTCATTATTTGGCGACTACATATCATTTAATAATGTATGAGTCACTGAGGTAAAAATCAACGATTATCTTAAATTTCGGTGAACCTTCATCGATTTTCACGAAAATTGGTCAGTGGTTAGAGGATCCCTCAAGAAACAAAGGTGACATGGTGCCGCCTTTACCCTGAGGGTGGATACAGCTCCTTCTCAGGGGTGAAAATTATTTTATAAAAAATAACTGCACAAATCAATATAAGTACAAATTATAAGCAACATTTGTTATATAAAGTTATTATAAAAGTCGATACTTTTAAGTTATTAAAGATCAAAGATTTTAGCTATTCGTGAAAAAAAATGCATGTTTTGAAGCGGTTTTTCGTAAATCACTAAAAAACTAAGTTTTTACAAAAAAGTTAATAGTAGTTTAATTCGTGGGGTGCCCCCACTAAAATATTAAATTCCTGCTCAGTGGAACGAGCTCAAAATTTTTAATTTGCGGAATATGAAAGCTCATAAATCTCATATTTGTTTTTTAATTTTTGCAAGTGGGGGGGGGGGGTACTCAACACGGGTATTCCTAACATTGACCGCTCCATTCTTCTCTGCGTGACTCTTAATTTGGTAGCCTCGGCTCAGACGATATGCTCGAAACAAATGACTCAATGAAAAGCCCTATTGAGAGTGCCGTGCAATGGCAGCTTTATGAACAATGGCAGCGCGAGTGACATATTTACACACTCATGCTGCCCACTTCCCTGTCCAACTGGACTGAGTGTAAATCAGGCATAAACCTTTGAAACGTCCCTCCAACGCATAAACCATTCAAATGAAGTACCGAGGATTTTACAAAGATAAGTAAATAGGTGAATATCCAGAAAATTAAAATTGCAGACTGGTCTATTTTATCCATCAGTCATATTCCTTTACGCAGTAGAGAAATATCGTCAAAAGGCCATCCGATGCCATCTATATACACTAGCTCATCTTTTAAAAGCATATACAGGGTGATTGATTAGTGGGGTAAAGCTCCGTAGATCGGTTATAGTAATAGATAGCAATAAAAGTTAATAACAAAAATTGTAGCCAACTTTGAGCTTCAGGGTGTTCGATAACATAGGGGCAGACCAAACTTAAGTTTTTGAAGATATTCTTCTTTAGGCGCGATTCGATTGAGGGTAAAATTGTACATAAATTTGCATGCCTGCGCACACAGACAGTATGTAGTTCCTTGCTAATCTTTCAAGATAGGTATTTATGTGTCTGTATCCGTGCAAATAAGTCATTAAAAGAATATATTAGTGTTTTTAGTAAATGTATTATTTTATTATAATTCATGTGTTTTTGGATTTGTGTTTCTCTGTAGTAAAATAATAAAATATTATATAGACATAACATTTTTACACTATTTGTCGCCGTGTTGTGTAATTATATCCGAAACTTACATGTCAATTAGAAGTACCTCGCTGGTGTAGTTGGTAGGGCGTTAGCTCCGAGATTGGAATGACGCGGGTTCGAATCCTGAGCGATTCATATTTTTTTTTATTTTTGGTTGTTTTAACAATTTTTTTTTGAAAGCGGTAGATAAGAAAGTTACTTTAATTTTTAAATAAAATACAAATAACCTGTTAAGTATATTTACTTCGTTGAAATTACCTATATAATAGAAGAATATCTTCTTACGTGCGTACAAAGTACACACATTCTTTTTTTTAAATGGAACACCCTGTATTTTATTTTCGAAATCTTAACTTCTCCATTACAAAAATATGAAGGTTTGTTATGTTAGACATGGTATTTACAAAGTTATAACCAAATACTATTGACTGTAATACATACAACTCTTGACATTTTCCATTACATTTGAGGAAGCAAACAATATAGCGCCATCTAGTGGTGTGCGGTGATAACAAGAGCAATCTAACCTTACATTTATAAAATTGCTTTATTATTGTTTTTGTGTAAGTGTTAGAACTATTTTTATTTTAATTTAATTTAGCAAAATTAGCTCCTTATTCAAAAATTTATAAAATTAAATTTGAATGTTTATGTCAAATTTTACATTTTCAAAACGTAGTTTCACTTCAAGCCGACAGTGGCGCTAGAGGCAACGTGCTTCCAGATTTCTGTGGGAGTTGGATGTATTACAGTCAATAGTATTTGTTATAACCAATTTAATATAAAAATCGTAACAAGTTCAACTTACTGTATACGCTCTGAGCTTCGCTAGTGTCGCTCCTAGCGGTTACTAATTCAACTTTTACCGGTAATTTTTAAATTTATTATTTAATTGTTATCGCTTAATATTTACAACGCAAAAAAGTAATTAAATTGTAATCGATTTTTTTAATCATTTTGACGTTCTATTGATAAAATATCAATTTCTTACTTCGGATACTTTGACAATAATCGTGTAGATGGCGCTAAGATTATAATAGATTATTTATAATTAGATATTACGGAACATTAAAAAAACTTAAATTCAGTATTTAAAACGTAAGTATATTTAAGGTAAAAATATATACCACAGCTTTGACCAACTAATATTGTTTATAATTAATGTTTTTAATTTTAATTTTAAATTAATCACTTTTGACATTTATGTCAAATTTCCAGTAAACGTTTACAAACTTGTCACTACTGGCGTTCGCGAATTTGTAAATATCCCCTCTACGACGAGCTCACAGCGTATAAATAAAAATTAGCCTAAAGGCAATGGATTATTGATGCCATATTTTTTATTTATTGTCAAAATTTTCATAAATTATTGATATTGCTAATTTTCTTTATATTGAATACAGGGTGGTTCAAAACGCAAGTCCTTATATTATTTTCTCAGTAATTTTAAATGAAACACCCTGTATTTTATATCACTATTGAAAATTATCATTACCGTACTTTAATTTATATATAACATTCCATATGTCTAAATTTATTAGCTCTCGAGATATTTTCATTTTTCAGAGCAAATTATTAATTACGGGTCTAAACATTTCCAAATTTTAAGTAAGCCATGACTGAATTGTCTAAAACTGACAACTTACGATTACTCATTATCGATCTGGTGATAAATTTTACAAAAAAAAAACACAACCACAACATTTTTGAAACAATCAATATGTAAGTGTACCAAATAAAGAAAGAAAAATAATTTATTGGTTATAAATTTTACAAAAAAAAAACAAACAAAAATACAACATTTTGTGAAAACAATTTATCCGTAAAAATTTTTACAAAAAAAACATGAACACAAAATACATCTTTTAAAAAATTAAAAGCTACTTTTAATAAAATATTTTATATATTTAATTACATAAGTTGTTCAAAACGAGCTCCTGACACATTTATGCATGCCTAAAAACGGTCATTGAATGAGTTACTTACACTACGAAGCATTTGTAAATTAACACTTCAAAATATACTTTGTATTCTATTTTTCATCTCATCTCTTGTTGTCGGAGGCATTTCATAACCTTCATTCTTAAAGTAACCCCAAAACAATCGGTCCAATTGATTAAATTCTCTTAATCTGGGTGGTCACGCTACTGATCCATGGAAAAATCAAAATATCTCGAAATTAATAAATATAGACATAGGGAATGTTGTAGACAAATTGTCTAAAACTGACAATTTACGATTACTCATTATCGATCTGGTGATAAATTTTACAAATAAAAACAACCACAACATTTTTGAAACAATCAAAAACTACTTTTGTATGTAAGTGTAACAAATAAAGAAAGAAAAATAATTTATTGGTTATTTACAAAAAAAAAAAAAAAACACAACAAAAAATACATTTTGTGAAAACAATTAAAAACTACTTTTGTATGTAAATGTAACAAAGAAAGAATGAAAAATAATTTATCCGTAAAAAACTTTACAAAAAAAAAAACATGAACACAAAATACAACATTTTTGACAAAATTAAAAGCTACTTTTAATAAAATATTTTATATATTTAATTACATAAGTTGTTCAAAATGACCTCCTAACACATTTATGCATGCCTAAAAACGGTCATTGAATGAGTTACTTACACTACGAAGCATTTATAAATTAACACTTCAAAATATATTTTGTATTCTATTTCACATTTTATAACCTTCATTCTTAAATTAACCCCAAAAAAATCGGTCCAGTTTATTAAATTCTCTTAATCTGGGTGGCCACGCTACTGGTCCATGGAAAAATGAAAATATCTCGAAAATTAATAAATTTATGGTAATGGTACTTTTCGATAGTGATATAAAATACAGGGTGTTCCATTTAAAATTACTGAGAGAACAATGTACTTGCATTTTGACTCGCCCTGTATTCAATATAAAGAAAATTAGCAATATCAATCATTTTTGAAAATTTTGACAATAAATAAAAAAATACGGCATCAATAAACCATTGCCGTTGTGCTTATTTTTATTTATACAAGGAGTTGAACTTGTTACGATTTTCATACAAAATTGGTTATAACTTTGTAAATACCCTGTATAACATAACAAACCTTTATATTTTTGTAATGGAGAAGTTAAGAAGATTTCTAATATAAAATACAATACAGGGTGTTCTATTTAAAAAAAACATAAATTTGGTCTGCCAATAAGTTATCGAATACCCTGTAATATTCTAATTAATTTTAAAATGTGAATCTCAAAGTTGGATACAATTTTTGTTATTAACTTTTATCGCCATCTATTACTATAACGGATCTACGGAACTTTACCCCACTAACCAATCACCCTGTATTAAGTATATAAAATAGCCATTGACATTCTGAAAAACTACAAAATACAAAACAAAATAGTAAATTATTATTTTTATTCATATAAAATAAATAGATGAATATTGTATTGGCAAAAACAAAGTTGAAACTGTATACTGACCAATACAAAATCATAAAAAAATGAACAAAAAAAAAAACAATGATTTTCACTTTTGTAAAAGTTGGTGATTTAATACAATGATATGCAAATAAAAAATAGGATCTTCGGATTGTTTTCTTGAAAATCAAATGTAACAGAGGTATATCATACAATAGATATTATAAATTATCTAGATCTTGTTTTAACTTATTGCAAATTACTGTTCTGGCAAACTCCTTGACTCTGGTTGTTTAAGGCTAAATCGTTCATGTGTTTCTCGACCTAAAAGATAACAGAAATATTTTATTGAATTTATATAATATATCAGTGATTATAATAGTGATATAATATTTCTGAACCTCGGAAGTCAACTACACTATGTCATTTCGAGCAACTGCAAAGTAGAGTATTTTAAATGTCAAAAAAATCTGATATATCCCATAATTATTCGAAAGACAATATTTTAATGATTATTTCATTCATATGAGATTCTGACCAATAGAAAGCTGCATAAATCTAAATTAAATCGATAATTTTTGATAATTTCCCGTCGTCAAGTATATTACGTCAGATGCCCTTCGTTGCTACGAAAAAATACATTCAGTGACATTAATGACAATTAATGTTTTAAAAATTATAAAAGTGATGACTTTCAACCGTCAAATTAATATTTAACTGTGTGTTTAATTGTACTAATTTGTACTTACATAAATAAATTACAATAAAATTTTGGTGGTGAACAGTTTTATTCATGAAATAATCGCAACAAATTGCACACAATCTCTAAAATTAATATAGAATTTTTGCCCTCGTGACACTTTGACATAATTTCACTCGCCTTTGGCTCGTGAAATTAAAACTGTCAAAGTGTAACTCGGGAAAAATTCAATAATTTTAGAGCTCTTGTGCAATTACTACTGATAATACATAACCAATTTGTATAATACAACTACTAAGATAAGTGGATTAAAAAAACTTATTCTTCAAAACAACACCATGTCGACATAGTTTGTATGTTTACTTCTGAGGTCCAGACTTATAAAGGCAATTGTAACACCCAAACAAACTGATTGACGGCAAATATTAAAAGAATATATTGTATTACGAGACCTGGGCGCATTATTTTTATATTCAAATATAGAATAATGACAATTTTAATGTACATAAAATGGTCATAAAGTACATAGTGTATAAAAAAAGTTTTAGTTTTTTCGAAAGTTCAACGAAAATATTGTTGAACTCTTGACCCAGTTGTCGGACAGACCAACCATCTTCTATTTTAGAAATTATTCTCATTCTATCACACTTACTTAATTGACGTGCCATCGTTAAATATTTACTTTGACCAACTTGTCAAATCTGACTGATATTATGTAATTAAATAAGTCATCGAGGACTGGACCTATTGCTTTTTATTATGTTTAATCGTTTAGTTTTCAGTTATAAGTGGATTTTTTAAGATTAACAACGCTCTCTCTGGTTATTAAATTTATTAGATACGGTTGTTTTATGATAAAAATAATACCTACACCACATTCACATAGCAAATTCCCAACTATAAACAAACGCACGTGTTAGTATTCGCCGTCTCATTCGTCAAGAGGCTGTTAAATGTAATGTATTGCCCTAAACGAGGCGGATTCTCATTTTACAGGTCCAAACTGGTCAGTCTGCAAATTCAAATTGTAGGTAGCGTGTTGGTTTTTAAGATACACTTCAGGACGACCCTGTTTAGCTTCCATGTGCGTTTGTTTACAGTTGGGAATATGTAAAATGAATGGACTGTATCTAAAAAGTTTATACATTTTTGAACGTTATTTTTTTTATTTAGATCTAGTAAAATTCCGTTATTTGTAATGGCAACAACGAAGTGATTCACTAACCATTGTGTCAAGTCTGAAGACAGGTTTACATTGGGAAAAAAGTGTACCACTTTTTTATGACGGGAAGTGTACACCCACCGACCGTCGCCGGTGATATCGAATGTCCAAGTAGCATATAAAATATTGGTGATTTTGAATAATATATTAATGTCCAATATTTATTTGATGGGCTTTACCTTTTATTCTTTGTTTATTCCATCTCTTTCATACGAAGTACGGGGATTGTTCAAATATGTTTGCATCATTATCGCGTGTTATATTTATAATTTAACTTGATTACCGGTAAATGTGATATTAAACTGCCTTATAAATCGCGTCGGAATGACATGTTTCAGCCGACATTATAAACACTATACCAGTCTAGCTGAACTATTTTGTAAATTTAAAGATGCAAAACTTTGAATTCAAATGAATCGGTTAGATCAGAAAGTGCATGAGTCATTTGTAGGACATTTCGAGAAAATTGATGAAAACTTATCTGATCAAGCAAACCTTATTTATTGCAACTACAATATATTTATGACATATTGTAGTTGTAATAAATAAGGTCTGCTTGATCAGAACAGTTTTAGTCAAGTTTCTCTAAATGTCCAACAAATGACTCACGCCCTTTCTGATCTTACCGATTCAAATGGTAGAAAAAATTCGAAGAAAGATCCTGGTACGATTACCACAGTTTAATCACCCAAATAAGGGATGAGCCCCACACAATTCCTGAAGAATAAAAATGGAGCCTTATACACCACATTAACAGGAAAGGAAATAAGCAAGAACGCTCCGACTCGTGACATCTCGTAACGCGACAG
Organism: Diabrotica virgifera virgifera; assembly: GCF_917563875.1. Lineage (NCBI taxonomy): Eukaryota > Metazoa > Arthropoda > Insecta > Coleoptera > Chrysomelidae > Diabrotica > Diabrotica virgifera. Next base: position 170,626,789 of record NC_065449.1, on the reverse strand, counting down.
TTCGTAACCCCACAAATGGTAACGGATAATTCGTAAGGGCGACAGTTCGTAATGGCGACATGTCATCCGTACCATTTTCAACTATCGAATGTGAATAATCGGGGTTTTCAGATTCGACACCTTTGTAGCGTTTGAAAAAACTCCAACATTAATTTAATATCCCAATTCCCAAAAAGAATGTCTATTTTTTTAATTTATTTTGTGAAGTTCAATATCATTATAAGATCCCAAGCCGTCCCTGTATACAGCCATGAAGTATTGCATAACATTTCAATTTGTTACAATTTATAAGAAGCGCTGATGCGTAGATGAACTTTCTAGAAGAAATGTTGAACTGAGAGTTGAGTTTTTGTCAACTAAGCACCCCTAAGGATCAAAATCGCTCGGTACTTCCGTCGTATTTTTCCCCTGTAGTAGCTTCAGAGCGAAGCGCAAATTAGTCCAGCTTTACGTCCCGAGGTGATAGCGTCTTCTCCTCGGCTGGTACTCACTTGAAAAAGGGCGTAGCCCCTTTTGTTCCTCGCCGGTAATAAGCATAGAATGGTCGTTTTAGAAGTTAAGAAGATCTAGTGTGAGTGCACGATGATTTTTCTGCCCCATAGTGGATTTGTATGGTAGAATTTTGTGCTCTCATACTCTGGTTGAGTTGTGACGCAGTTCTATAAGCCGGCATTGTGTAGAAGTCTTTGTTTGTTCCTGTCCCTATGCAAGTTCCAGTTGATTGCCCTGAAAAGTTCCAATTTCCCAGAAGAGCCCCCTTTGTGATTTGTGTATGGAATGTCTACCCCACACCCCACCCTCCAGTGATTGCCATGAAATTGAAGAAAGAAGCCATGTCCTCCCCCTGCCCCCTGCCTCAGTTCGATGACCCTGTTTGTTGATGAACTCCTCCCCTGTAGTTTGTGACTGTGACGAAGAGTTTTTTTTGTTTTTAAGGTATGATACGTTTTTTTAATTTTACTAAATTTCAAGTGGATAAATTGCTGGTAAATAATTGTATAAAGAAATTTGCTTTCATAGTAAAAATTGGCAGTGACTTATGACATTTGACAGCTACGTCAAATCTTGTGTTGAAATAAATAGGTCAAATTTTATTTGACATATACTGCCCAACATTGTTTTGTTTGTAATCATTGTTTTTGTAGTAAAATTTTGAATAAACCTGGTAAAGTTTTGAATAAACGTTTTGTAAGTGTATCTACCATTTTATTTTTGTAACCTTTTTTTGGAAAAATTTTAACTAAATTCTAATGCAACTGTGTGTAAGTTTTAGAATAAAGAAAGAAATGGCATAGAAGCCAACAGATGCTGCCCAGTATAACCCCAAAGAGGAATCAAAGATGATTGTCCCCCCATTTGGTACCCCGAAAGTGAGAGAAATGTCCAGTAAGTACCCGTAAGTGAACCAGAGGATTTTTTAAACGGCGTCCTTTTTTAAATAGTAGAAAGATCCTCTAGTCTGAGTAAGTACCCTTTGTATTTGGTTATGGTAGTTTAGTCATCTTAACACCCCTCTCCCCTTCCCTAACGAATCTACGACCTAGCTCCCGCACAACAAATGAGCTGCCGTCTTGCAATGAAGGTTTGCGTGTCTGTTCCTTCTACTAGCCCCATTCCTACCCCCCAGTATTTTTATAGTTAGTTCTTTCCTTGTCCCCATAATGAGCAGACATGTAAAACGCTTCAACTGGCGCCCAACGTGGGGCCGATTCATTTTTCTGCCTCCTTCAGTATCCAGTTGTTGTCTTGTCCAGTTAAATGCTTCAACTGGCACCCAACGTGTGAGGCCGACTCATTTTTAGCCTCCTTCCGGCTCCAGTTGTACGCAAAACGCTTCAACTGGCACCCAACGTGTCGAGCCCGTATCTTTTTTTGCCTCCGTCAGACCCCATTTGCATGTTCCCACTACCATATCCCTTTAGCCTCCTTTCGGTCTCATTTGTACTACAACTGTTAGGCAGTGCCCGTCCCCTTGGGCAGCCGATCTCAGTTTGTGGTGCAGGTGTTTCCGATAACATGGAAGCTTGACTCGTGTCATGTTTTGTATGCCCACTGTTACAAGTCTAGCTTGTAGACATGTTCAACTAGTAGTTAGCCTATCTACTAGTCCCCAATGTCTTTAGCCACACCCCACTTAGTGTTACATTTGTAACGTACACCCTGAAGTTTGACCTGAGTAGATATCGCCCCAGTCTTCCCATGTAGTTTAGCCCAGATTCCTCTTGTCTTGCCCCCAGAAACTGTTTCATGTCTTTTAGTGCCCCCGAAACTGTTTCAGTCTGTTAGTCCCCATGAAAGAGCCCATTTTTGTAGTTTTTGTTGCAGAAGTTAATAATTTTTCCAAAGAGGTGTAAGTATGTACACATTTTGTTGTGATGTTGATTTGGTCATGCTGTTGATTGTATAGGCATGTACCATTTCATACATCATAGTGTATTTAACTTGTAACCCCATATGTATACTGGTATTGTATTGTATTGTAAGCATCGTAGAACAGAATTGTATGTTATTGTAGCGTACTAACTGTATTGTATTGATATTGTACCCATGATGAAAGCATTGATTTGAATCTTTTGAAAATATTGATGAAATATATAGACAAACAGTTGAGTAAAAAAGTAACGTAAAATTTTTTTGAAAATTTTGGTAAAAAGTAACGTTAAATATTTTGAATATTGAATCCAATTATGAAGTATAACAGTATGTTGTATTTTTTGCATGTATTCCTATAGATCAACAGTTTTTTACAGAATAATCGTTTTTTGTGATTTATTGATTTGGTCATTTGAGTAGATGTGTAATGTTGTTGGTATGGTCCGTGTATGAGCTTAGTCCCGTATTGTCTGTGAAAGTTTTGTCATCCCATTGAGAAGTCATCCCCTTGGGAAGTGGCCCCGTGAAGAAGTGAAGAGGGAAACCGTGGAGAGGCCCCCCACTTATTCAAGAAGTCACCCCTTGAGAAGTGGCCCCATGAAGAAGTGAAGAGGGAAACCGTGGAGAAGCCCCCCACTTATTCATGAAGAAGTGAAGAGGGAAACCGTCGAGAGGCCCCCCACTTATTCAAAAAAACCCCCCCCCCCCCCCTTGTCTGTGTTGCCCCTTGTTTTTTTTGACTAATCTATCTTTGTAGGTGTCAAAAGGATGCCAGAGGTTGGTTGAAAACAGCCCGTGAAGTGAAGTAGTAGAAGTCCCCCCGTGAATGAAGTATGTCTTTTTGTATCTGACATGTCACAAGTGTAATACTCGTGATGAAGGAAGTGTTGTTCAGCTATCTGTGAACACTTTCATTAGTAGTCGGAGCAAGAAATGTCTTATCCCGTGTGAGCTCATATAGGAACCAAATTTCAATATTGTTTGTGTTTGTAAGCCCCTGAGTATCTAGAAGTCATTGAGTATGTTGTTGCCTGTTTGTTTGTCTATCCCTGTTTTGTCTGGAAGTTTTAGAGCCCGTTGTCCCGTGTTGTCTATTAGCCCGTGTTGTCTATTAGCCCGTGTTGTCTATTAGCCCGTATTGTCTATTAGCCCGTGTTGTCTGTTAGCCCGTGTCCGTGCTGGAGTTTGATTTTTTTGGCGAATAGTTAGTTGACCTCTCTTCTGTTTGTTGATTGAAAGTAGGCCAAGAGCAGAAGCTGTGACAAGGCTGGTGAGGTTAGGATCTGGCCGCGTTGAGTACAGGTGAAGCTTGCTTTCGGTCGATAAATGGAAGCGGTTGTTCGTCAGGACTGTCATACTTTCCAATGTCCCTTTGGTCTTTCCCTTGTGTGTTGCTTTCATCCCCTGTTTTGAGAAAGTAGCCCCCCCGTTTTGAAAAATAAAGTCCACCCCCAGTCTTGAGAAATGGAATGCCCCCAGTTTTGAAAAGTAAGTCAATCCCCAGTTTTGAAAAGTAGAGCCCAACCCCCCTGTCTTGAAAAATGAAGTCTATCCCCTGTTTCAAAAAGTGAAGTGTAGCCCTGTTTTGAAAATGAAGTCTTCCCCCAGTTTGTGATTTGTAAATGAGAGAGTTGTCTAGTGAACGTTCATGAAAGGTTCTTATGTCCTAGATTGGACTGTTGAGTGAAAACGTAATGATGTAGTGTTCTCTATATCATATGTTGCGTTCATTTCCCTTAGTCTTGTTTAAAAAGTTTGATATCCTGTTTGAACCCAGTATACTAGTCTTTTTGGTCTTTTGTTGTTGTCACACGTATCCCCCCTCCCCCCTTGTTAATATTGTCTTGATTTTAGTCCTTGTTGTTGTCATATACCCCTTTGTCTAGCCCTGTCTTATTTGAATGAGTTGTTGAGGTAAGTTGTTGGTGAGATTTTATCTCACTGAGGTATTTAGACTGGATTGTCTAAATCCTCATTTTGCAGAACCGTTGCCAAAATGTCCCGTGAAACTCGCTAGGTGTTAGCTGAGTTTGGGCAGATGTATATCTGTCATATTTTTTTTAGTTTTTGAGAACCGCTCGCGGTTAGGCAACGAGGTGACAAGGCTGTGTCTGCCCTGGTATGTCACTTGTGTTACTGCTGTGGATGTCAGCGAGGTCCACACAGGGCACAAGCTTAGTTTCTTTCCCAAGGCACAGAAACTCTTGTCACCTACAGTTCTTAGTAGAGTCAAGAAATATTTAAGTCTACTCGACTTTAAAGAGTGGCGATTGATGGCACGCTAGCCCAATCCCTAATGACTTTTTTGTTTTGTTTAATCCCCACTAGCCATTATCTAAATATTTTGATATTGTTGTCCTGTCACACCTAAGATGTCCATGTTGGATTTTTTTCTGTTTGTTATCGAAAACTGGATAATCTTATCCAGGTTTCTCTTTTGCGCGGAGGCTTTGTAGCGTTTGAAAAAACTCCAACATTAATTTAATATCCCAATTCCCAAAAAGAATGTCTATTTTTTTAATTTATTTTGTGAAGTTCAATATCATTATAAGATCCCAAGCCGTCCCTGTATACAGCCATGAAGTATTGCATAACATTTCAATTTGTTACAATTTATAAGAAGCGCTGATGCGTAGATGAACTTTCTAGAAGAAATGTTGAACTGAGAGTTGAGTTTTTGTCAACTAAGCACCCCTAAGGATCAAAATCGCTCGGTACTTCCGTCGTATTTTTCCCCTGTAGTAGCTTCAGAGCGAAGCGCAAATTAGTCCAGCTTTACGTCCCGAGGTGATAGCGTCTTCTCCTCGGCTGGTACTCACTTGAAAAAGGGCGTAGCCCCTTTTGTTCCTCGCCGGTAATAAGCATAGAATGGTCGTTTTAGAAGTTAAGAAGATCTAGTGTGAGTGCACGATGATTTTTCTGCCCCATAGTGGATTTGTATGGTAGAATTTTGTGCTCTCATACTCTGGTTGAGTTGTGACGCAGTTCTATAAGCCGGCATTGTGTAGAAGTCTTTGTTTGTTCCTGTCCCTATGCAAGTTCCAGTTGATTGCCCTGAAAAGTTCCAATTTCCCAGAAGAGCCCCCTTTGTGATTTGTGTATGGAATGTCTACCCCACACCCCACCCTCCAGTGATTGCCATGAAATTGAAGAAAGAAGCCATGTCCTCCCCCTGCCCCCTGCCTCAGTTCGATGACCCTGTTTGTTGATGAACTCCTCCCCTGTAGTTTGTGACTGTGACGAAGAGTTTTTTTTGTTTTTAAGGTATGATACGTTTTTTTAATTTTACTAAATTTCAAGTGGATAAATTGCTGGTAAATAATTGTATAAAGAAATTTGCTTTCATAGTAAAAATTGGCAGTGACTTATGACATTTGACAGCTACGTCAAATCTTGTGTTGAAATAAATAGGTCAAATTTTATTTGACATATACTGCCCAACATTGTTTTGTTTGTAATCATTGTTTTTGTAGTAAAATTTTGAATAAACCTGGTAAGAGTTTAAAGTTTTGAATAAACGTTTTGTAAGTGTATCTACCATTTTATTTTTGTAACCTTTTTTTGGAAAAATTTTAACTAAATTCTAATGCAACTGTGTGTAAGTTTTAGAATAAAGAAAGAAATGGCATAGAAGCCAACAGATGCTGCCCAGTATAACCCCAAAGAGGAATCAAAGATGATTGTCCCCCCATTTGGTACCCCGAAAGTGAGAGAAATGTCCAGTAAGTACCCGTAAGTGAACCAGAGGATTTTTTAAACGGCGTCCTTTTTTAAATAGTAGAAAGATCCTCTAGTCTGAGTAAGTACCCTTTGTATTTGGTTATGGTAGTTTAGTCATCTTAACACCCCTCTCCCCTTCCCTAACGAATCTACGACCTAGCTCCCGCACAACAAATGAGCTGCCGTCTTGCAATGAAGGTTTGCGTGTCTGTTCCTTCTACTAGCCCCATTCCTACCCCCCAGTATTTTTATAGTTAGTTCTTTCCTTGTCCCCATAATGAGCAGACATGTAAAACGCTTCAACTTGGCGACCGTGACAGGACCGTTTTAAAAATTTTGATTAAAAGTAACGTTAAGTTGAAGCGTTTTACATGTCTGCTCATTATGGGGACAAGGAAAGAACTAACTATAAAAATACTGGGGGGTAGGAATGGGGCTAGTAGAAGGAACAGACACGCAAACCTTCATTGCAAGACGGCAGCTCATTTGTTGTGCGGGAGCTAGGTCGTAGATTCGTTAGGGAAGGGGAGAGGGGTGTTAAGATGACTAAACTACCATAACCAAATACAAAGGGTACTTACTCAGACTAGAGGATCTTTCTACTATTTAAAAAAGGACGCCGTTTAAAAAATCCTCTGGTTCACTTACGGGTACTTACTGGACATTTCTCTCACTTTCGGGGTACCAAATGGGGGGACAATCATCTTTGATTCCTCTTTGGGGTTATACTGGGCAGCATCTGTTGGCTTCTATGCCATTTCTTTCTTTATTCTAAAACTTACACACAGTTGCATTAGAATTTAGTTAAAATTTTTCCAAAAAAAGGTTACAAAAATAAAATGGTAGATACACTTACAAAACGTTTATTCAAAACTTTACCAGGTTTATTCAAAATTTTACTACAAAAACAATGATTACAAACAAAACAATGTTGGGCAGTATATGTCAAATAAAATTTGACCTATTTATTTCAACACAAGATTTGACGTAGCTGTCAAATGTCATAAGTCACTGCCAATTTTTACTATGAAAGCAAATTTCTTTATACAATTATTTACCAGCAATTTATCCACTTGAAATTTAGTAAAATTAAAAAAAACGTATCATACCTTAAAAACAAAAAAAACTCTTCGTCACAGTCACAAACTACAGGGGAGGGGTTCATCAACAAACAGGGTCATCGAACTGAGGCAGGGGGCAGGGGGAGGACATGGCTTCTTTCTTCAATTTCAGGGCAATCACTGGAGGGTGGGGTGTGGGGTAGACATTCCATACACAAATCACAAAGGGGGCTCTTCTGGGAAATTGAAACTTTTCAGGGCAATCAACTGGAACTTGCATAGGGACAGGAACAAACAAAGACTTCTACACAATGCCGGCTTATAGAACTGCGTCACAACTCAACCAGAGTATGAGAGCACAAAATTCTACCATACAAATCCACTATGGGGCAGAAAAATCATCGTGCACTCACACTAGATCTTCTTAACTTCTAAAACGACCATTCTATGCTTATTACCGGCGAGGAACAAAAGGGGCTACGCCCTTTTTCAAGTGAGTACCAGCCGAGGAGAAGACGCTATCACCTCGGGACGTAAAGCTGGACTAATTTGCGCTTCGCTCTGAAGCTACTACAGGGGAAAAATACGACGGAAGTACCGAGCGATTTTGATCCTTAGGGGTGCTTAGTTGACAAAAACTCAACTCTCAGTTCAACATTTCTTCTAGAAAGTTCATCTACGCATCAGCGCTTCTTATAAATTGTAACAAATTGAAATGTTATGCAATACTTCATGGCTGTATACAGGGACGGCTTGGGATCTTATAATGATATTGAACTTCACAAAATAAATTAAAAAAATAGACATTCTTTTTGGGAATTGGGATATTAAATTAATGTTGGAGTTTTTTCAAACGCTACACCTTGTCCTCGCATTATACGTCATACATCTTGTAGCAAATTCTCGTTATTTTAGCTTGATTAGGAGCGCGGGAAATATGCTGTTTAAACTATCGAATATGAACATTTTTCCATTTGGTTTACTGCAAACTGACGAAAATGGTATATTCGATACTTTTGTTTTGTATAATTATAACTAAAGGTATAGTCCGTCCACTATAACTTTTCCCATGCGGTACGATTTATTTTTAATCAAATTAAGTCAAAACATAAATTGAAACGAACGTCGATGTGTATATACATTTTGTATACTGTATACTATATACTACACACACTGGCGTACGTTTCACTTTCTGTTTTGACTTAATTTGATTGAAAATGAATCGTACCGCATGGGAAAAGTTATAGCGGACGGACTATATGTTTGCATCACTATCGCGTGTTATATTTATAATTTCAAGTCAAGTCAAGTCATTTATTCATGTTAATATACAAAAGTACTTACATACGTCAAAAATAGTACAACTTTGGTTCATAGATATAAAATACAAATATAAAAACGCAAGGCATAATATGAAATAATAGATACATTAATTTAAGACAAACACTTTCTGTGTTCCTAAGAATAAACAAAGTACAATTCAACAATTCACAACCCAGTTCCAAACATTAAAGTTAAAATTTAAAAATTCATCACTGCTGTAAAATGCTTGACTAATAAGAAATTTTTTTTTTTTTATTTAGACAAAGTCGCATCCACCCGAAGGTTATTAGCGACCAATACAGAAGTAAAAACTTCGAGATGTATTCTGGTATAAAATCGTTTATTTAAAACTATAAAATGTCATCGATTGCAGAACGTTTTCGTTCTAAACAGAACATCTTCAGTGCATCCTGCCGAGTATTTTGAAACTAGCACACCGTAAATAGTGTTAACATCATCATATATGGTTTACATAATGTAATATGTTAAAATGTTATGACTACAAGTCGATGTTAATGGATAAAGTGGAACACATGCTAAAAGGGTGCCATGGTTCCCTGCTCGAAGATACTAGGTACTTGCCAATTCAATGGGCACAGACCAACTCAGTTGGTCTACGTATTTACGGTGTGCTAGTTTCAAAATACTCGGCAGGATGCACTGAAGATGTTCTGTTTAGAACGAAAACGTTCTGCAATCGATGACATTTTATAGTTTTAAATAAACGATTTTATACCAGAATACATCTCGAAGTTTTTACTTCTGTATTGGTTTTTTAAACTATGGTATACAGCCAACTATTGGGATTTTCCCATTGATTTGTTATTAGCGACATTTCTGTAGCATTTGTAACAATATTAAATCGAAAATTGGTAAAAATGAATTACAATTTGTAGACAATTAAACCTTTGGAACAATAATTGGATTCCACGCACTAACACTTTATTTTTGAAATGTAATTTTTGGTTCGCTAGCAACACTCTCTGATGCATCATTAGTGATAGCGTTACGCGCACTAGTATCTGCTTGTTCATATTTCCTTCTATGCCTATGTGGGATGGTATCCACAGGAAGTGGATTCTTCTGAAACTTTCTTGAGCTTCCATTAGTTCGGCCTTGGTTCTTTTCTCATTGGGGTGTTTATGGTATATATTTTGCATACTGTGCTAAGAGAGTCGGAAAGGACTGGACAACAAGAGAGGTTTTTAATATATATATATATATATATATATATATATATATATATATATATATATATATATATATATATATATATATATATATATATTAATTAAACGAAAAGATTTCTCTGGTATACAGAAGAAATCTTTTCCGTAGCGGACGCGAAAATATAAATTTCAAAGTCTTCATAAAAGACGATGAACGACAAAAGACACCTCTTTGTGTCACAGATTTGTCTACAAAGCCACGTTATTCGCTACACATTCGTCAATAACGGAGAAGAACCGTTAAGTGAAATAAAAGTGGTCGAAGGTCGAAGTGAAATAAAATGCAATTGCCGTTTCCTTTCATATATATATATATATATATATATATATATATATATATATATATATATATATATATATATATATATATATATATATGTTTGATGGCTTTAAACAAACCAAAGAGCTCTGCAGTATAGATGCTGGAATTCATAGAAAGATGTAGGAGCATAGCAAGGCGATGAACAAAATCCATGAATATTATTTTGAAGTAGAAACTTGAATATTAATGTTGGCTTAATTGAGATGTGTCACTTTCCCAGTCCGATGCCTCACTGCCAAAATACCTACTGATTTTTTTCTTTATGGACGTAAATTTTCGTTTTATGGATCTTTCCTTTAAATGGGGGTAAACTCGGCTGAGCATATGGGACAAAGCTGATAGGTCTGTGGTATATTCTTGAATTGTGGTTATAGGATCTGTTGATCCAGTGATATTCGTTAGGAGCGCGTTAAGTTGATCAAAGTTTAGAGGGAAAGGTAGAGGGGGATTTTCTATGAAGTTTTTAGCAGGGTCAAGTAGGAGAGAAAATGAGCATTCACAAGTGCTTGCTGACCTAATTTTAGATTTTTTAAATTTTGCTTGGACTTCAGGTGGTGGAAAAATGTTATATTCTTTTGAAGATGGATCTACTTCAGGTGAAATAATTTCATCAAAGTTACGTTTTGGTTGATTATTTATGTGACTGTCCTTATTTAATGCATCTACTTGGCTCGGTATCTCCGGGACATTAGAAATAGACATTTGTTCACACTGAGAAGGGTTTGTATCATTGGGTGCTTGCTGTTTGTTTATACGAAGTTGAAGAAAAAGGTTGATGGGTGGTCGTAAATCACTTCGCACTTGTTAATATTTTTGAATTTAAACCTATATTGAGTAAACTAGATATATAACAGTATTAAAAAATAAAAGGTTAATATGTGTGTTGCTTCTCTGAATGTTTTGACTCGAATGGGGTTCTGGAATCTGCCTTTGGTGAACTTCAATCCCCTCTGCTTGAGAGCGTGGGGTAGTAAAAAATGAACCAAATATGTATTAATATTAGCCGCATTGGCGTACTGGTTCGTATTGTCAGATATCAGTATAAATGTGCGTAAACATAAGTCCCCCCTTAAAACCATCGGGTTTCAATTGGTTACTTACAGTAAAGTCACAAAAAACAGTCAGATCCTTTACATTCTTTGTACGAGTAATAAAGCATGTAAATGTAAGTAAAATGGTAATAAAGTAGGATATATACAAAAACGAAAGTAAAATAGCAAATTAAAGTTAGGTATTTAAAATAAAGTAAATTTAAATTGTTCAAAGTAAAGTAAAATCAAAATTGTTCGACGAAAAGTAAAATTAAAATTGTTCAAATAATTGCTCACTACGCTTCACTGTCCGAGTTAAATAGTAACAAAATGTAGAGTCAGTAAAGTTAAAATTGTGCAAAATAAAATAAAAAAATTAAGATTGTTTAAAATAAATGTCTCACTGCGATTCACCTTGAGACGGTAACACGCACAGCTTCACCACAGGTCTCTTGAAGATGCTGGATGCGGTCTTCACCGTCACGGAGCGGATAACGCCGTCCTTACCGGGATGAGTCTCGAGGATGCGTCCGAGCTCCCATCTCAAAGGTGGTAGACCATCTTCTTTGATCAGAACCAATGTTCCGATATGTAAGTGTTGTTGACAGTTCTGCTTCCACTTTACTCGTTGTTGCAAAGTGGAAATGTACTCCTTGGACCACCTGGTCCAAAAATGTCGGCGTAGCTGCTGCATTCGTTCATATTGAGAAAGTCTATTCTCCTTAATGTCGCAGTAATTGATGGGGTCAGGAATTGACGTGAGGGTATCTCCAATCAGGAAATGCGCAGGAGTTAAGGCAGTAGGATCACTAGGGTCGGAGGAAAGAGGACAAATGGGTCTTGAATTTAAGCATGCTTCCACCTGACACAGAAACGGTAAAATATTTGTGATTTTAGACATCAAGGGTGTTAGAATTTAAGAAGTTTTTTATCTCGTTATTTGCTCCAACAAATGTGCTTCCATTGTCTGAATATATTGTTGTGCATTTACCTCGTCTAGACATAAACCGACGTAGGTAAGGCTGCTAAGAAACAATCAGTCGTTAAGTCGCTTATAACTTCCAAATGGATGGCCTTAGTTGCAAAGCAAACGAATAATAAAATATATGCTTTGGTAGTTTTGAAGTTTCTTCCCGTCCTGTCACGATAAAGGAAATGTTCCAGCATATTCAATGCCGGATGTAGAAAATACCCAGAAGAAGTTAAGCGTGAAAATTGATTTCCATGAGAGGAGATTTGTCTCTTAGATTCAATTGATAAGTGAGGATAAGTATTATATCCAAGCAAGTACAATTGTTGTAGAGTCGTACCCATAGTACGTGTTCTCTAAATTGTGTCTAATTGTAAATTGTAAAGTGTAAGTTGTAAAGCGTAAATTGTAAAGTGTAAATTGTAAAGTAGTAAAAGAAGTAATGAAGTAGTAAAAGTATTACAGAAAGTAAAAGTAATACAGAATACTATATACACTCTAAGTAGTGGTATTAAAGAAAAATAGCACCGGATAGTTGAAGTTCGTATACGGTGACGCTCTTAATTGAAGCTACCTTTATTTAGGAGCAAAATAAGTTTAAGATTAATTTTCTCAAGTTGTGTCAGTACATCGTAGGCCAAACGCATACTCCAATGCATCACAAAATCTATGCAGTTGAATGGAGATATGATTTTGGTAAAGAAAGGTGTGTGTATTTTAAGATTGTTAAGTATGGACAACAACTGTGAGCTGTAGTTTGACCACAAACTGTGTAGGTCATGGGGCAAAGACTCATCCCATGAAATCTTTAATCTCCAAAGTTTTTGAAGTATAATTTTAGAAGTAGTGGTAAAAATAGTAAATAATAATAGTAATATTAATAGTAGTAAGTTGAGAAATTGTTTTGTAAAGTCCCCCCAAGAGGAAAAGCGGTGTAAGTTAATAAGTTGTTTGGTAGAGTCCCCCCAAGAGGAAAGGGGATGTTTGTAAGAAATTGATAAAGTAAATATACCGTCATTGTTTTGTGAAGTCGTCTTCTTGAAATAAGTTTCACAGAATTTGCCGTAGTGTGTATGTGTTTCGTTGAAGTCAGTTTCAGTCGAAACGTAGCAATTCTGTGTGTCATTAGAAGACTTAGTAGCAGAAATAGGGCCTGAAATAATCCAACCCAGTTTAGTTTTGTGTAACATGGGACCATAGTTGGTTCCCAATTTAATTTGACCAATGCACAATAAGTCCCAAAACGTGTCCGCACCAATAAGTAGGTCAATATTGGCGGGTTTGTAAAAAAGTTTGTCTGCAAGAGTAATATGATTTGGGATATTCAGAGTGGCAGGGTCAAATGAAAATTGTGGCGTGCATCCTGTGATGTTAAGCAGTATTAAGCAAGTCAGTTTCTTGTTAAAATTATTTATTGTCGATTTCATTTCAACAGACACACAATAGTTAATGTTTTTGTGCATTTGAGCAATACCAAATATAGATGTGTTAGTCTTTGTCTTAGGCAATTGTAAAATGTTGTGTAAACGTTGACTAATAAAGTTAGATTGGCTAGCGCTGTCAAGTAAAACTCTACAATCGTGTAGATTGCCATTTTTATCAGCTACTTTAACCATGGCAGTAGAGAGTAAAATTTGTGATTTGGCAGGTGAATGACATGTTAAAGAAGAATAGAAAAAGTCTCGTTGGCCTGTGGAATGTCAATAGGAATGTCAGCCTCTACAGAAGTTTGTTGAACTGGCTGCTTTGGAAAATGCAACAGAGTGTTGTGGACCTTACCACATTTCTTGCAACCGGAAGAGCGACATTGTTTTGTCGAATGATTGTTGTTTAAACAATTAATGCACAATCGTAAACCTTTAGCTTTATTTAAACGTTCAGAAGGTGTTAAGTTTAGAAATGATTCACAATGATAAATGTTATGGTCATTGTTACAAAAAACGCATTGTTTTGTTGTGTTAGTAAGAAAGGTCTTTGTTTTTTCCCTTTGTTTAAAGTTACTATTAGATTTATTACTTGACTGTTTGGTTTCGGTTTCCAACGTTTGTAGCATTCGACATTTATCCTTTAAGAATTCAGCCAACTGAGAGAGTGTGCGAATTTCGCTAGCATTAATTTTGTTCTCCCAAGAGCGTCTGGTAGCGTTATCGAATTTGCTGGTCAATAAGTATATTAAAATATCGTCCCAGTGTTTGGTGGGACGTTCCAAAACTTCCAAAGCATTTCAATGTTTTTGTAACCCGTTTAGAAGTTGCCTAAGTCCAGTGTGTGACTCTTGTTGTAATACCGGTAGGTCAAATAACGATTTGATGTGAAAATTTATTAGAAGTTGCTTGTTTTCAAACCGTTCTTTAATAAGCGACCATGCTACTTCATAATTTGCATCACATATTTGCAACGAGCTGATTGTTTCTGCAGCCTCCCCTTTCAAGGAGAGCTGTAGGTAATGGAATTTTTGGACATTTGCTAGAGCATCGTTTTCATGTATTATGGACGAAAAACTGTCACGGAAAAACATCCAGGTTTCCAGGCTCCCGTCATACGAAGGCAAATTCAGGATAGGCAATTTTACTGAATTTAGAAGGTTGCCCGCCCGAGAACCTGATGTGCTAGCACTGTCTTGATGGTCGACAGGGTTATCAGGAGCTTTAGCGTTTAAAAAGTGTGTTACCTCGGCCATTAGCGCATGAAACATGTTTTCAAAGCTACATCGTTCTGGCTCATGAATAGTTCTATAATTTTCATCACATTTACTGTCCAAATTTTCGATGATTTGTTGAGCTTCTTCAAATTGGTCAATCAATTTTTCAGCCCTTACAAGCTTAGCATTTAACTCCGTTAAATCAGGCTGATCTTGTGTTTTAATGGTGTTAAAGTATGCGCTAAATCTCGTAAGGTGATTTTTGATAGTTGTTCGTTTGTTCTGTTCTGTTTGTAAACGCTCTGTTTCCTTTTTGTTTTGTTTTGACATTGTGATAAATATTCAAATAAGAAGATAAATGTAAAAGGAAATGTAAAATGCAAAAATACCTACTATAATATTTGTTAAAGAAGAAGAAAGGTATAAAATAAAATGTAAAATAAATTATAGTATGTACCTAATGTAGATAATGTCAAAAAATGTAAAAATTGTAAAATGTAACAATTATAAAATGTAAAAATACCTACTAGCTATAATAATTGATAAAAGAAGAAGAAGCGTGGAAAGAAAAATATAAATGTAATTAAATGTATTATTGTGTAATGATTCGAGCCCAACGTATTTGTAGAATAAATGTTTAAATAACCCTTAAAAAATGTTTGTAAAGTTTGTGAAATAAATGTTTAAATAACCCTTAAAAAATGTTCAAAATTCGAAACTATAAATATTTAAAATGTCAAAGATAAAAATGACACCCCTTCTATGACATAAAAAAGATAAAAATGCAGTTTGCCCATGAAGCAATTAAATCTTTTAACATAAACTCAAAAATGTCTTATCGTAAATAAAATACCACGTTTCTGTTATCAGATTTCAGCACTTATAAATCAAGATATTTTAAGGGTAGGTATATGAAAATGTGAACACTGACCTTTTAAAACTGGGCTGGGCGTGTCTGCCTTCCACTGGGACACTGGTAATTAATTATATCCGGCTCGAAGGACCAAAATGTTTGTTTATACGAAGTTGAAGAAAAAGGTTGATGGGTGGTCGTAAATCACTTCGCACTTGTTAATATTTTTGAATTTAAACGTATATTGAGTAAACTAGATATATAACAGTATTAAAAAATAAAAGGTTAATATGTGTGTTGCTTCTCTGAATGTTTTGACTCGAATGGGGTTCTGGAATCTGCCTTTGGTGAACTTCAATCCCCTCTGCTTGAGAGCGTGGGGTAGTAAAAAATGAACCATATATGTATTAATATTAGCCGCATTGGCGTACTGGTTCGTATTGTCAGATATCAGTATAAATGTGCGTAAACATAACTTATCGTAAATAAAATACCACGTTTCTGTTATCAGATTTCAGCACTTATAAATCAAGATATTTTAAGGGTAGGTATATGAAAATGTGAACACTGACCTTTTAAAACTGGGCTGGGCGTGTCTGCCTTCCACTGGGACACTGGTAATTAATTATATTCGATCGAAGAACCAAAATGTTTGTTTATACGAAGTTGAAGAAAAAGGTTGATGGGTGGTCGTAAATCACTTCGCACTTGTTAATATTTTTGAATTTAAACGTATATTGAGTAAACTAGATATATAACAGTATTAAAAAATAAAAGGTTAATATGTGTGTTGCTTCTCTGAATGTTTTGACTCGAATGGGGTTCTGGAATCTGCCTTTGGTGAACTTCAATCCCCTCTGCTTGAGAGCGTGGGGTAGTAAAAAATGAACCATATATGTATTAATATTAGCCGCATTGGCGTACTGGTTCGTATTGTCAGATATCAGTATAAATGTGCGTAACACTTGCAAAGATAATTTGTTGCGCTGGATACCGACGCTTCATTGTTTTGGTTGTGGTTTAGTTGAGCTAGTGGTTCGGAGCACTGTGATGCAATGTGACCTGGCTTCTTGCATCTAAAGCAAACTAAACTGTCTTGAGAAATGAATATTCTATATATCGTGTTGTCAAAAACAAGAGTAAATGACTCTGGTAGTGTTAGACTGTGAGGACTGATATAGATTTGTCTTCGAAAACTAAGGATGTGATTGTACTCAGGCATAGAAGCACTAATTTTGAGAAATGTCATGGGGGAGACAGGAACTATGCCGATTTTTTGTAACTCATTGATTAGCAAGTCGTGCGGTATTGAAGGACATACGCCGGAGAGTACAAGTCGTTCCGCTGGTGTAACTAACCTTCTTGCTCTGACAATTTCACCTTGTATTTCTATTTGACCATGATTATTCATAAAATCATCCACTATTTGTTTATTGGATAAATACATACATATGCGATTATTAGATAATCTAGAAGAGATTATATTTTTCGGTTGAATTACATTTCCAAGTGGGAGAAGGTAGTCTTGAAGTTTGGTGTTTTCTAAGGCACTAAAGATAATTGCTTGGGACTTTAAAGGAAATTGCACTCTCGACGCTGCCAAAGAGTATGACTGTGATGCGTTTATTTGACTTTGATGGTCTTGTATTGTAGAACTGTTGTGTGATTCCATGTTTGAATCCATTCCGATAAACGTTAAGTGAAAAGTAAGTCCGACCCTGTACACCTGCTAAAACAGGTGTATCGGTCTTTACTAAAAGCGGTTATTTTGCTGGTAAAACTGGATTTGTTTATTGACAACAATAACAATTAATTGCAATTTGCTGACTTTAATGCTAATTTAACTGGAGATTATATAAAGAGTTGGTACACTTACAGTTTATTTCAATATATCACTGAGATTCACAATTTATAACTTATTTTAAACTTTGTTAATATTAAAAATATTCGAAGCACACGTTGAATACAACATTATAGTTATCGATGCAGGACCGGTCTCCTAATAAGAAAATTCTTTAGTGATTTTCTAAAATTTAACTTGATTACCGGTAAATGTGATATTATACTGCCTTATAAATCGCGTCGGAATGACATGTTTCAACCGACATTATAAACACTATACCAGTCTAGCTGAACTATTTTGTAAATTTAAAGATGCAAAACTTTGAATTCAAATGAATCGGTTAGATCAGAAAGTGCATGAGTCATTTGTAGGACATTTCGAGAAAATTGATGAAAACTTATCTGATCAAGCAAACCTTATTTATTGCAACTACAATATATTTATGACATATTGTAGTTGTAATAAATAAGGTCTGCTTGATCAGAACAGTTTTAGTCAAGTTTCTCTAAATGTCCAACAAATGACTCACGCCCTTTCTGATCTTACCGATTCAAATGGTAGAAAAAATTCGAAGAAAGATCCTGGTACGATTACCACAGTTTAATCACCCAAATAAGGGATGAGCCCCACACAATTCCTGAAGAATAAAAATGGAGCTTTATACACCACATTAACAGGAACGGAAATAAGCAAGAACGCTCCGACTCGTGACATCTCGTAACGCGACAGTTCGTAACCCCACAAATGGTAACGGACAATTCGTAAGTGCGACAGTTCGTAATGGCGACATGTCATCCGTACCATTTCCAACTATCGAATGTGAATAATCGGGTTTTTCAGATTCGATACCTTGTCCTCGCAATATAGACATACATCTTGTAGCAAATTCTCGTTATTGTGGCTTGATTAGGGGCGCGGGAAATATGCTGTTTAAACTGTCGAATATGAACATTTTTTCCATTTGGTTGACTGCAAACTGACGAAAATGGTATATTCGATACTTTGGTTTTGTATAATTATAACTAAAGGTATATATTTATTTCTACAACGCTAAATGTCGAATGTGTCACATTCATTAGTTTGTGTCGTAATTTATAACAGTTATTCAATTATAATCTGTAAACTGTCGAAAATGCTAAACTGCTGAGAAGAACAAAATGCACGTGTTTACAATTTGTGCGAATTTTGTTTCAGTATCGCTTCCAAGAAATTCTTGTGAGGCAGTTTATGATTTCATTTTAACGGATTTTTATTACTTGATTATACAGTTATTCGCTATTATACATTCGCTACTTTGAAACATCGGACCGAATGATTTCATTTTAACGGATTTTTATTATTTGATTATACAGTTATTCGCTATTATACATTCGCTACTTTGAAACATCGGACCGAAACAAATCTTTGATTAATACAAAAAGCAAAGTAACAACTGTGATTTTTTGGAAAGAAAAAAAAAAGAATGTGTGTGTACTTTGTACGCACGTAAGAAGTTATACTTCTATTATATGATTTAAACGAAATTAATATACTTTTTATTTATATTTTATTTAAATATTAAACTAATTTATACTTACTACTTCTCAAACATATTTATTAAAACAGTGCCAAAAATTAAAATAATTAAAGAATAAAACACACACACAAACACATTAAAAATGCCACAAATGATTTCTGAACATTAATTGTCGGAATTTTTTTTAACTAAATACGTATTTTCTGAAAATAAAATTATATAATAAATATACTTACAATCATAAAATGTATAAAAAAAATTAAAAAAATAAAAGCTTTTATTGGGATTCGAACCAGCTATCAGCTCGGTTGGTATATTGGAGTTCATTCGCCTTAAACGCTTCGCCACGGAGGCAATGTGTCATTATGTGCGAAGATCGACTAACTAAACGGATTAAGCTTTTGACATTTTTGAATTAAATTAAATTATTTTGATTTTGAATTGAAATGATTTAGATTTGAAAAAATACAACAAAACATAGAGTAAGAAAACAATATATTAGCTGAACATTGATAGAAATTTTGATGGTAATCAAATTATGTAAATAAAAGTATTACATACTATGTATTTTGGTAGGTTCAAATAGGTAGGTACCTATGATACATTTACAATTATTACGTACCTGTTGCTTTTAAAAACTATTTAAATGTCACTACAATTATAAACTTCTTTGTTTCTGTCCTCACAACAATAAAACTAATATATTATACATTTGTTTACCTTCATATTGAACAATTATTTATTATTGACAGATCATTTCAACACCCAATCAGAGCCCGTATAACGACTAATACCATACTGTCGGTGTGCGCATGCACGCAGATCAATATATATTCAGCCTCAATCTCAATCGCGTCTAAAGAAGTATAACTTCAAAAATGATAAGCAGTTCAAATTTGCCATCAATCTAACAAGGATTAAACATTACATACAAAAAATATAAAAATTTTTTCATTTGTCAATGCGCTGATTTAGGAGTCTTTAAAAAGAGTTATTTTGCTCTCCTGAAAAGTATCATTTTTCACATTCCATAGTTGGAAATGGCAGGGCTTTTTCTACAACACTGAGAACCATCCTGAAGCACCTAACATTCTCATGACATTCACATATGTTATAACGACGTTCAGAAACCACTCACTACAGAGCATGACACATACAAATTTGATGCATACGCATTTCAGACTGTTTATATTGCTGCATACGCATACTGTATATAACAAACTTACACCCTTTGCAGAAGAGATCATCGGTGACTACCAGAGTGGACTTCAGCAAAACCAATCTCTTACCGATCATTTATGCGTGCCGAGTCAAGTGTTACAAAAGTGCCCGTAAAAACATGTACAGGTTACAGAATTGGGTATCGAAATGAATATAACGAATAAATGGAAGAATAAGACAATCTGCTACAGTAGGCTCCATTTACAACAGATTACTTTCAGAAAAAAGTGTGACTTGTAACAAAATGTATAGTCTACTGTTTGACTGTGATTTAGTTGTTAGTTATGGTGCACATTTGAAACTAATGGAACGAGAAATATGCCATATATCATACAAGAAAGTTGGTAGTAGTTTTTGATATGTTTGTCTTTTCCAGACATAAAAACAAATCTACTCTCGTTTTAGGTAAATCTCTATGTTAACACACTATGCTATGTAACGAATATTCGCATCCGCGAATGTTTTGCGAATATGAATATCAGAAAAAAACTTAAAGATAATATTTGGTTAATAAAATCAAAGTCTATTCACTTCTCATCTTTTTTTATTAAGAGAACTTATCCTCATAATCCTCACATTATCAGCCTTCACTTTATTATTTGGTATTATGTAATAAAGCATAATATTTTGATTGATTTACGCCAAATATCAATTAACTTCTCATTAGAAATTTAGAGAAGATTACAAACAGAAACGAATTAAAAAAAAATGAAGTCGGTAGCCGATATTCGCATTCGTATTCGCAAATGTTCAAAAAATGAGATTCGTTACATCACTACACTTTTAGTCCAGAAAGCCACTGCGCATCCGCTACGAAAATATTCTGATTCGGATTTTTTGCACCATCTTACTCAAAAAGGACCCCTTTTAACAAATTTGAATGTTGCCAGCTCCAAAAGTAGGTCAAAAATTTTTTAAACGTTTTTTTGTTTCTTTCTTAAAATTATTTTTTTTGTACCAAACAAAGTTTTTTTAGGTTTTTGGCATATACCTAAGCGAATCAAAGTTTAAAAATTGCAAAATCGGTCATTTTTAACCCTCAAAAACTATATGAACAACTGAAAATTTCAATGTTGCCAAGGTAGGTAGATATTCTTTAAATATCGATTGATCAAATCCCGAAGAGTTTTTCGCAATACAATATCGAAAATCCCTTTGTTTTCTAATTCCTAATCAAGCGGGCGCTACACTTTTTTCATGTATATTATGTATTATGTAATATGCGTAAATATAAATATGTGCGGAAAAATACTCTGATTCACTTTTTTCACCTTGCTTGAACAAAGGTCCACTTTTAACAAACGTTGCCAGGGTCAAAAAGCAGTCAAAAATTTTTTTAAATGTTTTTTTTTTGTTTTTTCCTAAAACTAATTTTTTTGCAACGGACAAATTTTTTTTAGGGTTTTTGAATCATTCCAAATAGAAAAGATCTTAAGTGACTTTTCTCTAAATGTGACAGTTTTCGAGATATAAGCGATTAACACATTGAGTGCCACTATGGTAACACAAAAATAGGGTTCCACAGGCCGAAGTTGTCAAAATGAAGAACACAAATATAAAACATGCTCTTAGTTCTTAGTATGCCAGTTTAAGAAAAACCTGTAAAAACATGATTTGATTGTTATATGACGTCATTTTTAGTATCTATCCGCATTGGATACACGCGGCCACATGTATCCGGCCACACGTTTTTATGTATCTAGAAACAGTTTCATTTCGTTCATTTTAACGAAAAATACTATCTTTTAATTTTTTTTAACCCACAAATGTTTTAATATGTATATTTTTTTTCTGTATAAAATAAATAAATTGTTTCATTTCCCTTTATTTTGTTTAAAAATATATCTAGGCAAAAATCACCGCAGTACCTGCAGTACAACCAGAGTTTTGGATTTCGTAGGCCACTACTTACAAGCACCCACAAAGATATTTAGACGGTGTGTATCTGATGCGGATGTACACGGCTCAAAATACAAAAATACATGTGCATCCACATTGGGAACACGCGGCCACTAAATCAGTGTGACGCGTGTATCCATGTTGGATACATGTGGCACTGAACGTGTTGAACATTTAAAAATTGCAAAATCGGCCATTTTTAATCCTCAAAAACTATGTGAAAAACCGAAAATTTCAATGTTACCAAGGTACGCAGATATTCTAACATCGATTGATGAAATCCCGAAGAGCTTTTTGCAATACAATATCCAAAACCCCTTTGTTTTTTAATTGCTAATCAAGCGGGCACGACACTATTTTCAACCGTTGCATGTTTATGTAATCGGAAAACATTTTAAGTTAAAAAAAAAGGTTTACAAATTTTTTTTGACCCATTTTTGACTCTGGCAACATGCAAATTTGTTAATAGGGAACCTTTTCAAGCAAGATGGTGAAAAAAAAAAAAAAATTGAATCAGAATAATTTTCCGCACATATTTTACGCATATTAAGTATGTACATACAATGTTGTATAAATGCAATGGTTGAAAATAGTATAGCGGCCGCTTGATTAGCAATTAAAAAACAAAGGGGTTTTCGATATCGTATTGCAAAAAACTCTTCGGGATTTCATCAATAGATGTTTAAATAGGATCTACTTACCTTGGCAATATTGAAATTTTCAGTTTTTCACATAGTTTTTGAGGGTAAAAAATGGCTGATTTCGCAATTTTTAAATGTTTAATCGCTTATATGTCAAAAACTATCAACTTTAGAGAAAAGGTACTAAAGACCTTTTCTGTTTGGATTGATCCAAAAAACCTAAAAAAACTTTGTTCGATGCAAAAAAAATTTTTTGTAAAAAAACAAAAAAAAAAAAGAGTTAAAATTTTTTTTACCCACTTTTGGACCTGGCAACATGCAAATTTGTTAAAAGAGGCCCTTTTTGAGTAAGATTGTACAAAAAATCCTAATCAGAATATTTTTCCTAGTGGATGCCCAGTGGCTTTCTGGACTATATGCTATCTCCAAAATAATATCTTATACTTACCACTTTCCTTATATATGTGTATTCTTTACTGTTTGTATTTCCTCTTATATTTTCCAATTGGTAAGGTGGACTAATTATAACCTAAAACAGAAATAACAATTCTTTATTTTCATGTACAATCTTGGAACTAGTAAAAAAATTTAATTTATCCCATAATTTTTTTTGTCTAATAACTCCGAGTAGTGTGTGTTATCTTTCCACTACATGGAAAGATAGTTTTTTTTATATTTTATAATGGCTTTGGCTTAGCCAATTAGCCAGACTATTTATTTTTTGTTTGGTATTACAATAACAATTAATTTAATCATCTAAGCCTACATTTTTCAATTTTGCGTGATATGTTTACAATGATTTTTAATTTTATTACTTAAGCCTATTTAAAATTTAAATTTACAGGACGTTACATATTTGTAAATATATGAAAGATAGTTTGTTTTAATCGCTTATAAACTGTCACTTACACTTGTTAAACAGATTTTTGATTCTCACTTTGTCGACTGAGCTTCTACAATATTGAATAAATAATACTTTATAGATCCCTTTTTAGCAAGATTATGCGATTGGGGAAGTAAAGTTCCATTTTACCAGTATACACATTTGAAGAGTACAGGGGAAAAACAAGGAATGTAACTTTTTCATTAATTTTGGGTTTTCTCGCCATGTTGTAGCAAAAACTGAGTACTATCGACTAGGCTATCGATTCGGGACAATAAACAGAAAGATCAGTCTATATAAATTTTCTAAGAATATTTATCCAGGCGAAGGACCAGGATTGTCCGCACGCCACTGAACAAAAATAAGGAATGTTAGCAGTTTTTTGGTGCATTAATAAATTATAAGTTAATATAGATTGATATTATATTAAGATTATGGAATAAGAATTGCTAGAATTCTGCTGAGAATATCCTAAGTAGTTTTTAGATATCATAAGAATTAAACCTTTATTGGTGTTTATCTCAATATGTATAAAATGTGACATTCCTTGTTTTTCCCCTGTACTCTTCATTTATATTAACACCTTTAACGCGAAGCCCTATTTTGAGCTTTTAAACTTAAACTATTGTTAAAAAATTTTTTGTCAATAAAATAAAAGAATATTCTGACATTTTTGTGAATATTCTTACATTTACTGCATTTTCCAAAACTAGTAGTAGAAAGCTAATGTATGTGTAAATGTGTCTTTAGTTTTTTGATATATATGGTAAAAATACTTACATCTCGATTAAAAACCACAATTTCCGAATCGTTCCACCTAACCTCACTAATTGTTTTAGCTATAGCTATGAACAATCTCTGACCTTCAGAACTAACATTCGCAGATATTGCTTGAAATATTCGCCTCTTTTCATCTACTTGATTCCGTACTCTAGTGTTTAGCTGCAAAATAAAAAAAATTGATTAATGCAAAACATAATGTACATTGCTTAAAATCCTTTATCCGATGAGTGAAATCATATTCAAGGGGAACATTTAGAGATAAATCACTGTCAAATACACGCCAGTTAGAATGTTATACAGTGATGGGTGCGCTAATAACCGGCAAAATAACGCAAACGATGGAAACATATTAAGTTGAGAGATAAAAAGAAATGAAAATAGTGAAGGTGGGAGACTTAGCGATAAAAACCTATAAACTTACATTCTATTTATTGTTTCCCTAGACGTATCAGAAGAGTATGTCAACTAAAACTGTCACTGTCACAGTGGCAGTTGCCAAACTCGTCCGATACGTCTAAAGGAGGGAAACAATAAGTAGGGGAACATTCATAAACTACGTCGTAAAAATTTTGGAGTTTTTAATACCCTCCACCCTTCCGTCGTAAAGCGTCGTTTGCAGTTGACCCCCCCCCCTCATACTGACGTCGCAATTACAACTCATGACCCCCTTTTTAGTGATTTTTTTTTAAATTCCATGTTATTCTTAGATTTTTAAAGTTAGCTCTCAAAGTTTATTTACGAATGTATACAAATCAGTATTATATACAGCGTGTCTACTTAAGTTGGAAACATATGGAAAACTTTTTTATTATTAATTTTACGAAAAAAAGTTATTATTTGTAAAAAGTTCTTCTTCTTCTTCTTAAAGTTCCGCTCCTATCGGAGATTGGAAATCATTCTGGCAATTATAATTTTGTGGTTACGCGCCGGAACAGTTCAAATGAACTGCATCCAAACCATTCACGGAGATTGCGTAGCCACGAGATTTTACGTCTTCCTACGCTTCTTCTGCCTTTGATTTTGCCCTGCATTATATTCCTTAATAGTTCGTATTTTTCACCTCTCATGATGTGCCCCAAGTACTCCAACTTCCTGATTTTTATGGAATTTAAAACTTCGCATTGTTTTCCTAGTTGTTCGAGCACTTGTGCGTTTGTTTTACGATCTGTCCATGATATTTTCAGAATACGTCTATAACACCACATTTCGAATGCTTCCAGGTTTTTAATGTGGGATAGTTCGATTGAACCTAACTTACCTTAGTACAAATAGGCACACAAAAAAAGTTACAGCCCTTTGAAGTTACAAAATGAAAATCGATTTTTTCCGATATATCGAAAACTATTAGAGATTTTTTAATGAAAAGTGACATGTGGCATTGTTATGGTAGGTACATCTTTAAAAGAAATTATAGTGAAATTTGTGCACCCCATAAAAATATTATGGGGGTTTTGTTCCCTTAAACCCCCCAAACTTTTATGTATGTTCCAATTAAATTCTTATTGTGGTGCCATTAGTTAAACACAATGTTTTTAAAAGTTTTTTGCCTCTTAGTAATTTTTCGATAAATCATTTTCAATCGAGATGCGGCTTCTTTTTTAATATGTTTACGTAAAAATTTTATGGGGGTTTTGTGCCTTTAAACCTCCCAAATGTTTGTGTACGTTACAACTAAACTATTATTGCGGTTACATTAGTTAAACAGAGTGTTTTTGAAACTTTTTGCCTCTTAGTATTTTTCCGATAAGGCATCTTTTATCGAGATGTGGCTTCTTTTCTAATACGGTTCAAAATATACCTCAAACTGTAATTATTTATAAATAATTTTTCGTATTATTACCAGTACGTAACAGTATACAAATATATGGTGGATTTGACAAATATTCAAAATATCTCGACAAAAACTAGCTTTTCGAAAAAGTACTAAGAGGCAAAAAAGTTTTAGAAATATTGTTATTAACTAATGGTGCCACAATGATAATTTAATTGGAACGTACACAAAAGTTTGGGGGGGGGGGGGGGTTTAAGGGAACAAAACCCCCATAAAATTTTTATGGTGTGCACAAATTTCACTATAATTTTATTTTAAGATATTCCTGTCATAAGGATGCCACATATCCGTTTTCAATAAGAAACCACAAACAGTTTTCGATATATTGGAAAAAATCCATTTTTATTTTGTAACTTCAAAGGGCTGTAACTATTTTATGTGAACATTTGTACTAAGGTAAGTTAGGTTCAGTCGAACTATTTTTGGTCGCAGAATATGTGATTTAATTTATGACCTGTATTTTTGTTACACCCTGTATATTGTATGATATTTTAAAAGAAAATAATGAGTACCACCAGTGTTACTACAAATGTCTAGTGAATTTAGTAAGTAATTTTGCCAATTTTGTAAAATTGACAAGAAAATAATTACTAAATAGTTAGTAATTTTGCCAATTTTCACAAAATTGGCCAAAAACAAAAAAAAATATCTACTAAAAACACTAGCCAGTTGTGTCGTGAGTTTAGCGAACCGACTATAACTCTTGTTAAATTAAGGTTGAGTTTACACTTTTGACTTGCCTACAGATTTAAAAATATTTTTGTCATAATATACAGTATGTCCCTGTAAGTTGGAACCATAATATGGAAAACTTTTTTATTATTCATTTTACGAAAAATAGTTGTTCTACATAAAAGGTTCTGCAATATCTAGAATCTCTGATTCAACCATCAGATAGTAAATTTTTATGGGTATTACACAGGGTATGTCAAAAAAATATGAATGTCACTCAAGAGAAAAGTAGCTTTATTTTTACAATATTGAACATTGTTATTATGAACAGTTAATTGGAAATAGAACTATATTCTAATATGGAATTACATCCTTCTAATTGAAAAAGAAATTAAAAATTTTTCTCAACATATATAATCAACATTATTTTCTGTTATTTCAATTATGATAACTTTTGTTATTAATTTTACGAAAGAAAAGTTATAGAAAGTTCTGAATGATCTAAACCCTAGAATATAACCATCTTATAGCAAATATTACCGATTTTGTATGAGGTATATAAAAAAAACTGTTTTTTATGACGACAAAGAAGTATAACTTCTTACGTGCGTACACAAGTACACACACTCTTTTTTTTTTGGGTAGCAGTATAAATGTCGATTGGAGCCATTCTTTAGGTATTATACCTGTTATACATATGGTGTTAAATAAATCCAAAAGAAGGTCAATAGATTCAGTATCCACAATTTTGAGTAATTCGATAGGAACTTCATCAGGCCCGGGAGATTTACCACTTTTAGCTTGTTTCATTGCATATTCGACTTCTTCTCGTATAATGTCAGGTCCAGTATCATCTTTAAATTCTTTTGGTGCTTCTGTTCTCTCTTTGTCTTCAAAAAGCTGTGCTATATATTGTGTCCATCTCTGTATTTTCTGGTTTATATCTGTAATAAGTGCACCACTTTCATCTCTTAGTTGCCTAGTTTGAAGTGTTTTTTTCATTCCGGTTAGTTCTCTAATTCTTTTATGCATGTTAAAAAAGTCATATTTTTTCTCAAATTCTTCCAGTTCTTGACACTGCTCATGTAACATTCTCTCTTTAGCTTCTTTTATTTTCTTTTTAATTAATCTATCGGTTACATTATATTTAATTGGATTTTTTGTTTTGAATGATTTTCTTTCATTCATTAATAATAGTATCTCTTCAGTCATCCAGTCTTTATGTTTTCTTTTCTTTGGTTTTAAGTTTTCACTCGCTGTTTTAATTACTGCTTGTTTTATATTTTCCCATTTCTGATCAATGTCATAGCTACTTTTATTCAGTTCTTGGGCAATATGTAAATTTTTAGTAAGAGTTTTTACAGTTTGTTCCTTTATTTGTGGTTCCCTTAATCTCTTAACATCAATTCTAATTTGCGTGTTTTTTAATCAGCTTTAATTTGATTCGTAATGTGACTACTATGGATTTATGGTCTGAACCGATATCTGCTCCAGGGTAAGTTTTAGCAGAAAGTATAGAATTACGAAATCTTTTTCTAATGAGGACAAAGTCAATTTGATTTCGGATTGTTCTATTGGTTGTGTCTCCGGGAGATTTCCATGTATACAATCTTCTTTTTGGTAGCTTAAAGAGTGTGTTAGCTATTACAAATTCTTCCATCTGACAGAATTGTATTAAACGGTCACCACGCTCATTTCTATTTCCTAGACCATATTCACCCACATATCCATCCACTCTTCCCTGGCCAACTTTGGCATTGAAGTCGCCCATTACTATTGTAGTGTGATGTCTCTTCATTGACTTTAAGACTTGTTCCATATCATGGTAAAATAGTTCAATTTCGTCTTCCTCTTTATCTGCCGTCGGAGCATAAACTTGAATAAAATTCACTATACCTTTCTTAGACTGAAGTTGTAATGATATGATTCTATCAGAATAAGGAGTAAAACTTACTACAGAGTAGTTGACCTTTTTTGCAACTAAGATAGCAACACCATAGCGATGATTAGTCTCGTTGTTACCTGAATAATACATGGTTCCATTATTTGTCGTTTGTTTGCCTGAACCTGGCCACTGTACGTCACTTATACCTAGAACATCAATTTGGAGGTTTTCCATTTCAAGGAGTACGTTCGCTAATTTACCACTTGCATATAGACTTCTGACATTCCAGGTTGCTACTTTTAATGTCTTGGGAGGCCCTAATGACCTGGGAGGCCCTGTGGTCTACAGCTATTCCTCCCCTGCCGGATCTTGGATTCCGTGGTCCATAATCAGTAAGTCTGTTTACTGTTTTTGTCATTTGCCATTCATGACTTTACTAGGGGTACTCTACGAGTCCGGCAATCACTCGGTGAATAAGACTATGGTAGAAAAAAGTATAGTGACCCTTCTGCCCTCGGAAACCTGATAGCCATTCGGGGTCGGAAAAAACAAGAGTTAGCCAAGAGAGGCTGATAGGAAAGATTAAAGACATTTCACTCAAGACAAGTTGAAGAAGAGTAAAATGTGAAGGCCCTTATGATCCGCCAGGTGCGTTCCATAAGGGTATGAGTATTGATACACTTTGTGGTCCCGCTCATACATCGGGATGTTGACTACAGACTGTATGGCTCGTCCAGCATGCCATAGCATGGAGGATGGGTGCACGCCATTTTTACAATGTAGACACCCAAATTCCATGGCCTGACCCCACAGGAACTAAAAAGTTCTGCATGCCCCAAAACCTAAGATTCAATCATCAGATATCAAATTTTCTCAATATTATACGAGGTATGTCAAAAAATATGAATTTCAATCAAGGGTAAAGTACCTTTATTTCACTTAATATCGAAAACTCTTATGATAAAAAGTTCTTTGGAATTAAAAACTAAGATCAAATATGCAATTACATGCTTCTAATTGAAAAAAAAAAAAATTAAATTTTTCCCCAAATTTATGGATACCCAACATCGTTTTTAATTATTACAAATATGATAACTCTTTTATTATTCATTTTACGAAAAAACGTTATTCTTCATAAAAAGCTCTGCATGGTCTAAAATTTGAGACACAACCATGATATATAAACTTTTAGAATAGAATAGAAATATGCTTTATTGTCATGAAAAAATGTACAATTTTATCGACAAAGCTTATAAAAAGTCAAGAAAACAAAACAATAACAATTCAATTTACTAAAATTACATAAATCGTCAATATATTTACAATAATAACAATAATAATGAAGTTAAACAGAAGTAATCAATTGCAAAATTTAAGTAAATTGCAAATGCATAGTCTACCTAGTAATTAATAAGTTTAAAAGTTAAGCTGCTGCATATGACACCCAAATATAGACAAAAAAATGACAATAAAAATACTACTTGTGCAAAGGGTACTGTAATTTCTTAGTTATTGATTAAGAAAATCTTCTACTGAATAATATGGTCTTTCAGATAGGTAGGCTTTTGTCAGTTTACGGAATTCGGGGAAAGATGCTGCAGATTTAAGTTGTAGAGGGAGATGATTGTAAAGTTTTTTTGCGGAATATAATATAGATTTCTTTACTAACTCAGAGGACGGGGTCGGCATATAGACGTCAAACGTAGAATTTCTCGTGAAGTAGTCATGATTAGGTCTTGGTGGAAAGACATGTAGATGTTTGCGAATTAAGCAAACAGTTTCTAAAATATACAAAGATAGAATTAATTTTATACGAGGTGTGTCAAAAAATATGAAATTCGTTCAAGATTATAGTACCTTTATATTTCACAATATTTCAATTAGAAGGATGTAATTGCATATTGAAACATAGTTTTTAATTCGAAAAATAAAGATACTTTACTCGAGTGAAATTCATATTTTTTGAGATACCTCGTATAAAGAGATTTTTATAAAAAATACTTTTTTTCGTAAAAGTAATAATAAAAGAGTTAAGAGTAAAAGAGTATCAGAGAAAAATTTGGAAAAGATTTTTTTTTTCAATTAGAAGCATGTAATTGCATATTTGATCTTAGTTTTTATTTACAAACAACTTTTCATAATAAGAATTTTCGATATTGAGAGAAATAAAGGTACTTTGCTCTTGAACGAAGTTCATATTTTTTGACATACCTCGTATAATATTGACAAAATTTGATATCTGATAATTGAATCTTAGGTTTTAGAGCATGCAGAACTTTTTATAAAGAATAACTTTTCTTCGTAAAATGAATAACAAAAAAGTTTCCCATATTATGTTTCCAACTTAAGTAGACACGCTGTATGTATCATTACTATGTAGCTCATTAATATCCGCGTACTCTCTCAATTCACTGTACAACTAATAATTAGCTTTATAGGGACAAAAAACAACACTTTTATTGGAGTTCCTATGCTTTCTTAACTGCATCATATAAATATTGATAGTTATTTTGTTTTGATTTCAATGTCATTTCTTTTATTAAGTATAAATAGATACAATGTACCTACTAACTAAATAGAATAGAATATCTTATTTCTATTCATTCTGTTAGAATTTTTTCACACAGAGTATTCAGTAAATAAGTGAACAGTTTAATATTTATTGCTTCCAACGTTGTTCTGAAAAGAAGCCTTTGTTTAAAGACATAGGACAATGTTTTATTGTTTGTTATTCTGTATAAAACTGCTAGCAATATTATTAAGGCTGTGAGTGATAAAAACGAAATGAAAAGTGTGCGATAAAAGTAATATACAAATTCTTTTTCATACTAAAATAGGGTATATTTTTTATATTCGTGAACTTCAAACGACGTCGGATGTGCACTTATGGCCCCCTCCTCTCTGTCGTATAGCATCATAATAAGCAAAGTCCCCCCTCCCCCTTTTCAACGACGTAGTTTATGGATGCTCCCTAGAATGTAAATTTATAGGTTTTTATCGCTAAATATCCCACCTCCACTAGTTCCATTTTTTTATCTCACAACTTAATGTGTTTTCCATCTTTTGCGTTATTCTGCCGGTTATTAGCGCGCTCATCACTGTATTTGTGGATGTATGTTTTTAATTTAGCACATAAGCAACTGCATCTAGTTTCACCAGTAGGTAGAAAATATTCAATATGGAAGTCTTTACTTCTTAATATAGACGGAGAGGCAGCACTGAAAAATCTATTTGAATTTACTAAAGCTAGATTTTTCACAGTTGATTACTGTGAGTGTGTAGAGATACATACTGCAGTCAGTCAAGTGAAACGTAGAACAGGGGTTACTAGAGGGTATCAAAGTTGCTTTCCTACGAAGGTAATTATTTTCATTTACTAAGGCTGAAAATCAATACACACATTCTAAATTAAATATAAATAAAATTTATTATAGTCGGTCGGCCCCAATAGTCGATTGAGGAAATGAAGCATTTTGGCTCGCAATTTTTTCGTCCAGCATGGATTTACTTGAAATTTTCACAGAAGGTAGGGAATAGTCCAAGGATCATTTTCTATACCATGCCGCTATCATACGCTAAAACCTTGGGGGTGGTTGCCACCCCATCTCGGGGGTGGGAATTTTTTATTACATTTTAACCATGTAATTCGATGGAAAACATGATTCTAAGAAAAAAATGTTTTTTACATTTTCTTCGTAAAACTAATATTTTTCGAGTTATTCGCGCTTGAAAATAAGTTTTTCGATGAAAAAATCGACTTTTTTTAGAGGGTTTTTTGAGAATACCTCGAAAAATATGCATTTAATCAAAAAAACTGTAGATATCAAAATTGTATCTTTTAGTAACACAAACCAAATTCTTTTCCAATAATATCTTTAAGACCAACATAAACCGAGATACGGCATGTTAAAGGTTAGCTTTTTTCGTCAAATGCATAATTTGAAATATTCAAACCCAAATAATGGGAAAAATTTGCATTTTTCGAGGAAAACTTAAATAATCTTTTTTCAAGTATATAATTAGATCTTTCAAAAAAAAAATAACAAAAAGTTTCTAGCATGAAAATTAAGCGACCTATAATCAAAAAAATGTCGGTACCTGCTTTTCTCTACGAAAAAATCAGTGAATACAACCCCTTAACTACCTTCCTAATTCAAAATTGGTCTTCACCTTTCTGTAGTTCCTTTTATATTTATATTATCAATACACTCAAGGAGTTTGACCTATATAAAATGCCTAATTTTGGAAAAATATATCTCACTGTGTACTGATTTTCAGCCTTAGTAAATGGATTTAATTACTTTCGTAGGAAAGCAACTTTGATACCCTCTCAGTAATGAGACCCCTCAAAAATGATTTTGTAGGATTTTTAAAGAGATATAAGACTGTGTAAATCAAATTCTGTAAGATGCCTTAGTTTTTAATTGGGGTGGGTTTAAACGGCTCGAATAAGGGGGTGTTTGCTGGTAAATAGAGGTTTTAAACAACTATATCTGGCGAAGTTATTGACTGTAATGAAAATCTATGCACAGGGTAATTTTAGTCATTAAAAAGCTACAATTTAGTAGTTTATAATTTTTTTCATATCTTCAGTATTTTCGGAGATATTTTGAAGTAAAAGGTGAAAAATACCAAATTGCAATAAATCAATTTTTTTAACCTCCAATTTTTCCAAAATTAGGCATTTTAAATAGGTAAAACTCCTTGAGTGTATTGATAATATAAATATAAAAGGAACTACAGAAAGGTGAAGACCAATTTTGAATTAGGAAGGTAGTTGGGGGGTTGTTTTCACTGAATTTTTCGTAGAGAAAAGCAGGTACCGACATTTTTTTGATTATAAGTCGTTTAATTTTCATGCTAGAAACTTTTTATTATTTTTTTTTGAAAGGTCTAATTGTATACTTGAAAAAAGATTATTTAAGTTTTCCTCGAAAAATGCAAATTTTTCCCATTATTTGGCTTTGAATATTTCAAATTGTGCATTTGACGAAAAAAGCTAACTTTTAACATGCCCTATCTCGGTTTGTATTGGTCTTAAAGATATTATAGGAAAAGAATTTGGTTTGTGTTACTAAAAGATACAATTTCGATATCTACAGTTTTTTTGATTAAATGCATATTTTTCGAGGTATTCTCAAAAAACCCTCCAAAAAAGTCGAATGTTTCGTCGAAAAACTGTTATTTCCAAGCGCGAATAACTCGAAAAATATTAGTTTTACGAAGAAAATGTAAAAAACATTTTTTTCTTAGAATCACTTTTTCCATCGAATTACATGGTTAAAATGTAATAAAAAATTCCCACCCCCGAGATGGGGTGGCAACCACCCCCCAAGGTTTTAGCGAATGATAGCGGCATGATATAGAAAATGATCCTTGGACTATTTCCTACCTTCTTTGAAAATTTCAAGTAAATCCATGCTGGACGAAAAAATTGCGAGCCAAAATGCTTCATTTCCTCAATCGACTATTGGGGCCGACCGACCGGCTCTGTCCCGTCATAAAGCTGACCGACTATAATAACTTTCATTTTTTTTTTAATTTACAATGTGTGTACTGATTTTCAGCCTTAGTAAATGGAAATAATTACCTTCGTAGGAAAGCAACTTTGATACCCTCTCAGTAACCCCTGTTCTACGTTTCGCTTGACCGACCGCAGTATGTTTCTCTACACATTCACAGTAATCAACTGTGAAAAATCTAGCTTTAGTAAATTCAAATAGATTTTTCAGCGCTGCCTCTTGGTCTAATACGTTTGCTGCGTATATTTTTTTAAGTACTTCTCCCAGAACCTGAAAACATTTTTGTAATGTAATGTAAGTGAGCACATGTCGCTCATGGGTGAGATCAGCAATTGAGAGTAAAACCGAATGTTGCCAATGAGTGACATATACATCGAACGTGTTTTATTTAAAAATTTAATACCTATTTTTACCCAGTTCTTTAAAACTATTTGACATATCCTTCTCATACTTTGCAAAAAGTGTAGTTACCGTACACACTACTAAATTATGTAATGTAATGTTTACTAACGGACTTGCCATTTTTACAAATCACCTTAAATTTTTACAAATCAACTTAAATTTAACTAAACTATTAAAGCACAATGTGATTACATAAAAAGGTATTTTCGATCTCATTCTTAATAGTACTTAGTGATAAATGAAAAAAATCATTACTATTAAATTTGTTTGCATTTCTACACATTCTCTGTAAGGGTTTATTTACAGTATTGGGACCGTGCAAGTTCAGTAAAGCGACCTCTATTTCTACGCTCTGTACTTTTATTCGCACTTTTAATTATATTGACCAATTATATTAGTCCTGGTTACTGGATAATTGTCAAGGCCATAGTCCAAAAAAATAATAAGAAGAAAAAATAAGATGCAGGTTATGTTATGCAAACGTTAACAATTGTATGTAGTAAATAAAATTAGTTATTAAAATGCAGTACTGCAAGCAAAATACAATTAATTAAATTTACCTTTATATAATAATTGCATATCATATCAATATTGTGGAGCAATATATAATTTTTCTGCTTCAATGACAGAAGGTATGAAATATACGTCAATTTGACAATTTCAATTGACAATATGAATTATTTAAGATAGTTGCAATATTTCTCCGCGACTCGCGCATGGTCGTTTCTCGTTTACCTTCCAAGTACTTGCACACCGCGAATAAGTTCGATTATGAAATTCTAAATAAAATAAGTCTTGTGATCTGGTGTCTCTACAGGGAGTACGGAAGTAAACCTTTTCCAAACGAGCACTAGCTGAGCATTAGATGATAAACAACGTTTCTGGCTACTACTAGAGGCGTATGACAGGGGACACTGAATGGCCTACCCTTCCCAAATTCTACGCCACTGTCAGAATTGCTATTTTAGCACAATGGGTGCGTTCGGACGACCACAGCGGCTGGACAGCTGAGCCAGCGGTAGCGCTCAGACGACACCGCTGGAAGTCAGCCGCTGAGAGATTTACTAAGCTTTCCCTATCAGCGCTGGATACAACCACTCAGCCGATTTCTACTGAGTCAGCTGCTGTGGTCGTCCGAATGCAACCAATATTTTGATTCTCCAATACTTTCTAGATAAATAATATACTCTTCATTCGTAACGATAACGATAAAGTCATTAGTTTTCGGGATATTTGAAGTTGAAAATGAAACGGCACAGCTATTTTGATTATTGTATTCAGCTCTTTCAATTTTTAACTTCAAATATGTATTTATTTATTAACGGGATAAACCCAATACAAAATACAATAAAGCAGAGCTTTCGTCATAGTAATAAAAATATAAAAATTAGATACACATAAAACTACAACTACTATAAAACACAAACATAAAAAATAAAAAAGAAAATATATTTTCAAATGATGAAAACAACTGATTCAATTACATCAGTTAAATCTATTTAATTTTTTTTTCAAATTCAAAATTCAAGATGTTCGAGTTCTTGTTTAATAGAGGATATTGAAGAACCAAACAGATCTATTAGATGACTAAACTTGTTTGCATATGTCGAAAACTAATGATTTTACCGCTACGAACGAAGAGTATATTATTATTTACAAATAGAGTATTGGAAAATATAAAACTTATGCTAGAATAGCAATTCCATCAGTGGCGTAGAATTTGAGAAGGATTAACCATTCACGTTCCCCTGTACATCTCTGGTACTAGCCAGAAACATTTATTTAATATAAATGGGTAGGGTATACTGCACCTACACTTTTTGACAAGTATGATAAGGATATTTCAAATACTTTTAAAGTACTGGGTACAATTTTTTTTAATTGTCAAATAAAACGTCCATATTACATAAACACGTTGACGGACACAACGTCTATAGACGTTTAATAATGTGACACAACGTCTACAGACGACATTTTCAAAATAACTAGTTGTGATACAAAATCGGTGTCAAAAAATGTCACATGACATCTACAGGTGCACATTAAATGTGACACGGTGTCCATGGTCATCGTCCACATGTTTACAAAAAATGATCAAATTCATTGTTTCCATAAACTGTAAGCGTTAAAAAAAATTCAGCAATTTCCCTATTCTACTTTGCAAAATACATTTATAGTGTCACACCACTTGCTTATACATTGGATGCACTGTCAGTCAACATGTTAAGTATTTGTATCCAGTACTTTAATTGACATATCCTTATCATACTTGGCAGAAAGTCTAGGTATGGTACACCCTACTAAAATATGTTAAATAAACCTTTCTGGCTACTACCAGAGGCATACAGGGGAACGTGAATGGTTGATCCTTCTCAAATTCTACGCCACTGGCCAAAGGCCGAATTACTATTTTATTGCAATTTTTCGATTCTCCACTACTTTCTATGTAAATAATATACTCTTCATTCGTACCGATAACATCACTAGTTTTCGAGATATTTGAAGTTTAAAATGAAGGGGCACAATACATTAATTAAAATAGCTGTGCTGTTTCATCTTCAACTTCAAATATCTCGAAAAATAATTACTTTAACGTTACGAATGAAGGGTATATTATTTACATAGAAAGTATTCTAAATATTGAGCTAAAATTCTGCCAGTGGCTTAGAATTTGGGAAGGGCAAATCATTCACTGTCCCCAAAATTCTCTTTGCATTCTCTTATTTGTTTTCTTGAAAAAAGTGTGTTTACTGTTCCGTATTTCGTACCAATTCTATATAAACCGTCAATTGTTTTATCTTGTGTGATACCCAAAATATTTCGAGCATTTCCTTTATCTCTATCAAAGCTGGGGATACGTACTGTTATAGTTCTTCAGATCGAAATTGGGAGGAAATTCTTTTTCACTTAATTGTTTCATAGCATTAGCCTGGGCATGAAGACCTTTAATCGCCTTTCCTTTATTTATTTTAATCTTTTCTGTCTGTGCACACTCCTGGGCACATACAGAAAAGATTAAAATAAATAAAAGAAAGGCGATTAAAGGTCTATGCCCACGCTAACGCTATATAAAACAATTAAGTGAAAACAAAATTCCTCCAATTTTGATCGGAAAAACTGAAACAATACCTATCCCCAGCTTTGATAGAGCCAAAGGAGATACTAGAAATATTTTGGGTATCATACAAGATAAAATAATAATTGACAGTTTATATAGAGTTGGTACAAAATACGGAACAATAAACATACTTTTTTCAAAAAATCAAATAAGAGAATGCAAAGAGAATTGTCTTAAATTCGAAGATGTTCCAGACTTTAAGCTGTCTCTAAGAGAAATTAGTAGAAAAGATTATAAATTTGGAGGACAAGGCTTTATAAATGCTACTGCAATAAGAAATGCTCTTTAAATGTAATGTAAGTGTAAAAAGTCTAATGTATTGTGCAACTCTAAATGCTATAATGCCTTAACATGTGAGAATAAACACTAATTTTAATTACGACAATATAAAAATATAAAATATTAAAATTAAAAAATGACGTTTTATTAAACCTAATCTAACAAATTACGACATTTTAATAGCTGATCGAGGTTTGACTAGTCAATCCCCGATTTCATAAAATTAAATTTCGACTTTTGCCTGACCAACTTAGCCTCTCGTAGGTTTGACTAGTCAAATGCCGAAACTGTAATTTGTTTCAGGCTTTCACTATGACCGTCAGTCAGACCTGAGGATTGCCTAGTCAAACCTAGGACTGCCTGAAATTCGGGCTTTGACTATAATATACATAATTCCTTTTCTATTTATATTGGCTTCCAGCAGCATGTATTCCAGGAGGAGACCAAAGAGAATATATGAAAGTGGGTCACCTTGTCTTACTCCTTCAATTACTAGGAAACTGGATATTTCATTATTTACTTTTAATTGGTTTTCAGTTCTTCTTAGTTTTAGTTATATCATGCTAATAATTTTTCTTCTTATTCCTAATTCTTCAAGTGATTATAAAGTTCTTTCCTTTTTACTTTATCAAATGCTTATTTAAAGTCTATAAATAATAGTCTAATAGTAATAAAGTCTATAAATCATAGTTGTTTTCTGATATTGATAGCTTTCCTCTAGTATCTCTTTCAGCAAGAAAATCTGTTCTATTGTGCCTCTTCATTCTCTAAAGACTACCTGGTTTAGTTGCAGTTTAGCCCTGTAATTTTTGCATTCGCTCTTATCTCCTTTTTTGTAAATGGGATGTATTATTGCTTCCAACCATTCTTTTGGTAATTATTCTTCATTCCATATTTTTTTGATTAATATCTGTATTTCTTCATGCATGCAAGCTCCTATATATTTCAACATCTCAGATGTTACTTGGTTGTTTCCTGGACTTTTGTTATTTTTTAGGCTCTCTATGATATTTTTAACTTCAACCCTAGTGGGAGGCATCTCGTTGATATGATTTGGATTTGTCTGTGTACTTCAAAATTCTTCCTTATTATTCAAGTTCTCTTGCCCACTGTTGCTTTGATATTTTCTATTGTATTTGCTACTTTTTTGAATTACCTTTGCTTATTTTTTCCAGTTTGTCTTTTTCTTGGTTTCCTTTCCATATTTCATTGTCGATAAATATCTTTTAATTATAAATATTTTAATAACAAATATCGTTTACTTATACAGTCGAACCCGCTTATTAGAATACCGGTTAAAGAAATATCCTGGTTTAAAGAATAGAAATTTGAGGACCCGAATTGTTTATACTAGCAACCAATGATCGGTTATTAGAATATCCCGGTTATAGGAATACATGTGCTTGGCACTAAGGCTATTCCAATAAGCGGGTTCGCCTGTACCAATTGCAACAGAAGTTTTTTTACTTCAATATTAAATTTCTTTTATTACTTCATTAGCTTTTTAACCCGGGAGCAGTAGTGCCAGTAGAAAAAAATCTAACATTTTAACTTTAACTGTTAACTTTAGTAAAACATATTTTTAATTACAACTGAACAAAAACAGGAATCATCATTCTGAACTTACACTAAAGAAATTTTCAAATATACACTAATTACGTCGCCACAGGTTTAGCAAACAATTTATTTTTCAATAATGAAATGTTTCTTACATACAATTCCACATAATAGACGGTATTTACTTAATATAAAATTGGAATGTGGAAAGCCAAGGGTGTTCATCTTTGACCCCAAATTCAGAAAAAATTTTTTTTTCGTAAAATATAGGGAATTTTTTTTATTACAAAATATGAGGGTATCTAGAATGATATTAGTCATAGTCATAGTCATCTTTATTGATCCTTTAATTAAGACATTCAAAATAAATGTATAGGATATGTCACTACAGAATTCAGTATATAAAAAAAAACATTAATGTGTATAATACAATATTCACAGTGTAACAAAATTAACAAAATATAAAATATATAAAATAACATTTTTACAAGTAAAATATGAAGCTACTGCACTTTGTCGTCCAGATATTCATTTATGGAATAATATGCTTTTCTTAAGAGTAAATCTTTAACATTTTTTTTAAATGTAGTGGAAAGTGGTATTTCTTTCACAGTTTTTGGCAAATGGTTGTATAAGGTCAGTCCCATATATCTTAAGCTATTTTGAAATTTGGATGTTCTGTGTTTAGGAACTCGTAAAGATTCAGCACTTCTTGTAGTGTAATAGTGATTGTCTGCATTTACTGGAAATGTATTTATTTCCTCTTTTACATAAAGTAAACATTTATAGATGTATAGGCAGTAGAAAGTTAAAATTTGATGTTTAATAAAAATTGGTTTACAAGATTGTTGATAATCCAAATTAAAAATTTTAAGGATAATTTTTTTTGGGTAATGAACACTTTGGTACTATCTACTGAGTTCCCCCATAAAATTACATTATAGCACATGTGGCTGTAAGCAAGGCTATAATAAACGTTTATTAATGCCGATATGGGTAGTGTGTTTTTAATTCTAGATATAGCATAAAAAGCTTTATTCAATTTCATATTCACTGAATTCACTTGCTCTGACAATTTCAGATTACAATCAATTAACACACCCAAAAACATTGTAGAGTGAGTGGAAGATAACATATTGTTTCTATCATGGATGGTTAAGATATAGTCATTGGTAGATGAGTTGAATGAATGAAAATAAATAATTTCTGTCTTGTCAATTTTTAATATTAGTCTGTTGTTATTACACCAGCATATAAAGCAGTCAACAACAGACTTCATTGTCATTTTTAATTCCTCGAGTGTATGTGCAGAGACTGTTAACGAGGTATCGTCAGCAAACATCGATATTATAAGAGCCCTTATGTGATCTGGTAGATCGTTAATAAAAATTAGGAATAATAATGGTCCCAGCACGGATCCCTGTGGTACTCCTTTATTTGTCGTGTATGGTTCTGAGCTTGATTCTTTAATTTTAACAACACTCTTCCTGTCACTTAAGAAATTTATTACCCATTCTAGAAATATCCCTAGAAAAGAATTCAAACCGAGAATCAACTATTGTAATGATAAGGAAGGTAACTTACTTACCAACAAAGAGGATATCCTGTTACGATGGGTAGAGCACTTTCGAGAGTTACTGGAAGGGGAACCTACTAACAATATAGAGCTGGAATACCGAAATGAGGAACTCGTGGAACCCCCCTCGGTAGAAGAAGTGAAAATATCTATAGAAAAACTGAGAAAGCACAAATCCCCAGGCAGCGATGGCATCCCAGCAGAGTTATTTAAGCACGGTGGAGAGCAGCTCACCAAGGTGATGCGAGAAATTGTTTGTAAAATTTGGTCTGAGGAGCAAATGCCTGAAGAATGGAGCTTAGGCTTAATATGCCCGTTACACAAAAAGGGAAACCAACTGGAATGCAATAATTAGCGCGGAATAACTCTCCTAAATACAGCATACAAGATATTGTAAAACATTTTGCACGAGAGATTGAAGCCTTATGCCGAAACGTTTCTAGGAGAATATCAGGCAGGATTCAGGCGTGGACGTTCAACCATTAACCAGATCTTTACACTACGACATATCCTGGAAAAAGCGCAAGAGTTTAACATAGATATGTAACCATATTTTTGTCGATTTTAAAGCTGCTTATGACAGTGTATTACGGCCTAGTCTCTACAACGCTATGAATGAGTTAGGAATTCCAAAAAAACTCATATGCATGATAAAAGTGACAATGGCGAAGATGATATCAGCAGTAAAAATTCAAAACGACTCGTCAACCCCATTTGAAATACATAGGGGGTTAAGGCAGGAAGATGCACTGGCATGTCAACTTTTTAATGTAGCATTAGAAAAAGTTGTACGAGACACTAATATAGATAGCAGGGGAACAATAGTCAATAG
Source organism: Diabrotica virgifera virgifera (assembly GCF_917563875.1). NCBI lineage: Eukaryota > Metazoa > Arthropoda > Insecta > Coleoptera > Chrysomelidae > Diabrotica > Diabrotica virgifera. The sequence goes on along the minus strand of NC_065449.1, from coordinate 170,584,806 downwards.
ATCTGTCCAAATTCTAGCATATGCAGACGACGTGGACATTATAACAAGAACCAGAGCGAGAACTGCGGAAATCCTAACCGAGCTAGTAGCAGCAGCAGAACAAATGGGGTTACATATAAATCGAAATAAAACAAAATTCATGGCGACTAACACAAACACAAGAGCTGGAAATGTTGACGCAGATCTAATCATCAATGACCAAAACTTCAAAGCAGTCAAAGAGTTCATATATCTAGGGACATCGGTTAACCCCAATAATAACACGTCAGAGGAAATAAAAAGACAAATAATAATTGCAAAAACAGGTGTTATCATAGTCTATCAAAGTACTTAGCTAACAAACGTCTGTCTCAAAAAACTCGTATAAGGCTGTATAGAACATTGATAGTCCCCGTTCTCACATATGGATCAGAGGCATGGACGCTAACTAAAACAGATGAATCCGCTCTGTCGATTTTTGAAAGAAAGGTGCTACGTAAGATATTCGGAGCGGTCTGTGAGAACGGAATATGGAGGCGTAGATATAACTTTGAAACTTTGAACTGCGGAATATCTACAAGCATACGTTTGGTGGAAAAGATATTATCACTGTAATTAAGCGAAACCGCCTGCAGTGGGCAGGACATGTAGCCCGGGCCCCAGAATCGAACATGATAAAAAAGATTCTAACAGCGCAACCCATGGGAATGAGAAGACGGGTAGACCAAAGCTGAGGTGGATGGATGGGGTAACACAGGATGCCGAGAAGATCGGAGTCGGCAACTGGAAAATGCAAGCAAGGAACAGAACAGAATGGCGTAGAAAGCTTGAGAAGGTCGAGGCCCTCTAAGGGCTGTAGCACCAAGATGATGATAGATAGATATTTATTCATTTAAATAGGTTACCCTAATATACAATCAATGTAGAGAATAGATATTACAAATCATTTACAAAATCGAATATAATTAAGCAACATCAAATGAAATTGAAACAAACTTTAAATAAATTTTACAACATATAATACCATACAATACCCACCCATAAAATTAACATAATAAAGTATTACATCACTTGTTTCTAATATACAGCTTAAGTTTGGTTTTAAAAGATTTTAGTGACATCGTATTTTTTAATTCACCTGGTAGAGCGTTACACTCATTATGATGAAGAAATATCCCTCTAAAACCAACGTTATATAATTTATTGCAAATAAATGTTATGTCTAAGCAGTCAAAAGCTCGTGATATATCAAAAAATAGTCCTGCCACGTGGTTTCTACTATCTAATTCATCATAAATACGCTCAAACAAGCTGCATGCAGCCGTGAGTGTCGACTTTTTTGGTCTAAATCAGTGTTGGTTTGGAGTTAAAGTCAAATAAAAAAATAATGAGTATAAAATTGAAAATATTTCTGAATTTATTAAATAAAAACATGCATTGGGGTCCAAATTTAGCTCCCTTGGTCATCCGAGGGTTAAACAATTCAAAATATACAGTAGACTCCCTCCATAACCAGAACTGGAATGGCAGACTTATTACTTCGTTATAAGCAGATCTCGTTACATCAGACAAAAATAATATTGAAATGTTTTGATGGCTCTTACGTAGTTTATTAGGTGTCGATGGTCAACCTGAACAATGAAACTTCGTACCATCGTAAATTGTAACTTTCCTACAATATGTATTCAATATCAGTCGATAGATACACAGAAAGAAGTTTATTGCAGTCAGTGTTTATTAGACCACTTGCCTCGAAACACAGATGTTGGGAATTTATATATACAAGGAGTTGGGGTATAGCCATTACTTCGCTAAAATCAGGTAAAAAAACATATTCTTGGTTTAATTTTTCCTCGTTATAACTAATTATGCCTCGTTATTGATGTGTTATAGTTCAATAAAAATTTCATGGGACATCTAGTGTACCTCGTTATAAGCGAAACCTCACAATATCCGTGTTCGTTATAAAGAGAGTCCACTGTACATTCAAAATAATCAGCGTTAAAATTATCCTCCCAATATTAATTATTAATATTGGAAACATTGATATTTATACAGGGTGTTTCATTGGGAAACGGAAATACTTTATTGGTGAATAGAGGCCACCGAGCCGGTTTCAGATATAGTACATATTTTGCCCTACCGACTTTTATAATTGAGTTACAGGGTGTTTTATCGATTTTGCCCATTTCATTCCTAAGCCATAACTTTAGAACCACCCTGTATATTTTTTTAATAATTGGTACACATATGTCTCATTCAAAACCCAAATGACCGACATACTAACCATAAGAAAAATCCAGGTCCGGATTAACAAAAAATTATAAAGTAATTGTGACCTTAAAACAACACCCTGTGTATTGAAATTTTGAAAATCTGTTTGCATATTTGAAAAGAGCACAAAAAAGTAAGTTTAATGGTTCGCTTCAATTTTTCGGCCAGACAATTTTATGACTTTCATTTTGAAATTATGTTGAATTTTTTAAGAACTTTGACATTAAAAAGCAGATAATATTAACTTTTAGTTATAAATTATTAAAGTTAATGAATAAATACTCATTTTAAAAATATTCAATACTTATTTACCGCATTGCAACGACCCAATTACTAATGACAAGTAAAATCCAGGTCCGGATTAAGAAAAAAATATAAAGTAATTGTGACCTTGAAACAACACCTTGTATACTGAAATTTTGAAAATTTGCTTCTGTATTTTAAAGGAGCATAAAAAACTGCGTTAAAAGGTGCGTGTCAAATTTTTGCGAAGATAATTTAATTACGGCAATTTTGAAATCATATTGATTAATTCTGTCAAGGTCACAAGAAGCTACCAGAAAAATGAAGAACAATCCCAATGTACTTAAAAAATCGATTCGAAATCTTTTAAAACGAGCAAGGAAATGCATCGAACAAAATGGCGGACATTTTGAGCAACTGTTATAGTTCAAATATTTTTAATTTATGTTAAATTGTTGAATTGTAACAAATTTTTGTTTTATTAGATATAGCAGTTTTTTAATTCTTTACTAAATCATTAAAATATCCCAATTCTCGCAATTCTAATTTTTAATGATGTGCATATAGCTACAAATCCAGAGAATATATGAAGCCAGCGTAGTAAATAAGTATTAAGTATTTTTAAAATAAGTATTGATTCATTAACATTAAATTATTATTAAAAGTTAACAATACCTGGTTTTTAATCTCGGAGTTCTTTAAAATTTCAATATAATTTCAAATTGATGTAATTAAATCAACGGCGAAAAAACTAAAATAAGCCTTTAATCTTAGTTTTCATGCTCTTTTAAAATGCGCAGACAAATTTTTAAAATTTCAATATACAGGGTGTTGGTTCAAGGTCACAATTACTTTGTATTTTTTTCTTAATCCGGATCTGGATTTTTCTTGCCATTAGTATTTAATTGGGTCGTTCCAATGTGGTAAATAAGTATTGATTATTTTTAAAATGAGTATTTATTCATTAACTTTAATAATTTATAACTAAAAGTTAATAATATCTGCTTTTTAATGTCAAAGTTCTTAAAAAATTCAATACCTATAATTTCAAAATGAATGTCATAAAATTGTCTGGCCGAAAAATTGAAGCGAACCAATAAATTTACTTTTTTGTGCTCTTTTCAAATATGCAAACAGATTTTCAAAATTTCAATATACAGGGTGTTGTTTAAGGTCACAAATACTTTATAATGTTTTGTTATTCCGGACCTGGATTTTTATTATGGTTAGTATGTCGGTCGTTTGGGTTTTGAATGAGACATATGTGTACCAAATATAAAAAAAATATACAGGGTGGTTCTAAAGTTATGGCTTAGGAAAGAAATGGGCAAAATCGATAAAACACCCTGTAACTCGGTTATAAAAGTCCTTAGGGCAAAAAATGTACTATATCTAGAACCGGCTCGGTGACCTCTATTCACCATTAAAGTATTTCCGTTTCCCAATGAAACACCCTGTATAATCATTTCACAATAATTACAGTTGAGTCCTCGAGTCTTTACCCGTGCGTCATCATGTAAAGCATATGAAATAAGTTGGAAATTTACTGAACGCAACGGCAAATGGATATTATTCCGAACACAAGTTATTAAAAAATTTGACGTTATCAAATAAATAGAATGTCAAATTTAAGTTTTGCTTTAAAATTTTGGTGCATCATTACAGCTACATTTGAAGTAGCTTAATAAATTATTTTATTATCATTGATTAATAAATAAATAAACAATTTATAAAAAAAATCAATAACATATTTTCTTTTTGTTATTTTATTCACTTTGGCGGAACCTTAAACACAAGCATTCAACTGTATCAACAATGAGGTTAGCTTTGTAGGTCGTCAAAATTTACCTTAAAATAACATAAATTTATCACAGAATTTCTAATTCCGATATAAAATTAGTTGTGAAAACAACTGTTTGTATACTATAAAAAACTTCAAAATGCAAAAACTCAACAAAATAACAGCAAAAAATTTAACAAACTGACAGCCACAAAAGTAAACAAACCAAAACGTCAGAAATTGTACTTAAAATATGTGAAGACATCCCCAATCGTCTTTCTTTGTACCTATCTCTTTTCAATACACTGAGTCTTAATCGTTCATAAAAATAACATGTTTTTACTTAAATAACAGGCGGCAGCTGGTTTGTCATTAATTTCATGCCTGCAAAAGAATGATGCTAAATAAAAAGTATGTGTTTTATCTCACCAGGTATTAATGACGCACGGGTAAAGACTCGCGGACTCAACTGTAGCAACTAGTATTAATTTATTAGGAAAATTACTATCGCATAGATAAATAGTGAAAGTACTCTAGTCTTGACAAATATTATGACTCGTTGCTTAAAGAAAATCTAAACAATGTAATAAACTCTTTGTTTTATTTATAAATAGAAATAACTAATTTCAAAAAATAAAAAAAGAATAGTCAATGAATAATCAAATTATATTAATATGCAAAAAAAATACAAAAAACTTACCCTTTGTAAATTCAAGGATTGTGGTATTTCTGGGCCATTTGTAACTTCCTTCTTGACTTCTAATTTACTAACCAGGGATAAATTAACAAAATGAATGTCATTCAGTTTTGGATCCCCACTTGTGGGAATACATTCTGTTAATACATTAAGGAAAATTTAAATAACTTTCAGTAAGTTCAATTTCAACATTGCTAACACAGGTAAAACAGCTCAATATAGGTACAACACCTTTAGGTACCATTAAATTTCCTCAAGACCTAAAATTCGTACATCTCCCTCATATAGTTTACAATAAATAGTAACAACAAAAATGGCTGAAAACAAGATATTCAACTAACCATTCTTAGTGTTTTGCTAAGTATTTAAAACGATTTTACTATACTAATTAAATTATTAGGACATACATAACTTATACTGTTAACGAATATTTTTTAGATAATGTAATTAGCTATTTCATTGTTAAATTAGTTGTAATATAAAAGTTTAACTTCACCAAAAGCAAAACAGTGTACCGATCTTCTCACGTTTTGACTTATTGTAAAAAGGATACTTAGTATTAATATTTTCGTTTGTGGATCGAATGCCAAAACTTCTCCTTCGATTTCTTTATTATAACAAGTTCTACACCAAACAATACTTCCTAATGAAAAAAAGTCTGAAACAGCAGCCATTTCGCAAAATAGAAATGGCAACTATTAGGGAAATTTTTTGATTCCGTAGTGGTTATATTGAATTAGAAGAGTTCAAGGATCAAAGACTGGTGTGAAGTTGACAACACTTCCAACCGAATTTATCCGAGATCGGTCATGAACGGCGACAACCAAATATTCGCAAGGGACTAAAATTCCCATAATTTTGCAATTCAAATTAAAACTTTTTGCATGTAATTTTATTCCGGGAAAACAGCATTAATTATAGTAAATTAAATTATTTTAATGTAGAGTAATTTTTTTGGCCAAATTGATAAAAATTCTTTCATTTATATCCTTCTAAACACTCTTGCATCCGCTTCTGCAATCTCGACAAACCGTTTAGTTCGAAGTTCGAATCTACACACAGCCATCTATAGGCAGATGAGCAAAGTTACTATGAGTAACTATTTTAATATTTTCGAAAATCTCGAATATGTTACAAATGCAGCGTAATAATTCTTAATACAAAACAATCATGAAAAATTAAAGCTGGTTTATTTAAAGCAACTTTTGTTAGAATCACAAAAATAAGAAGGCAAGTCAGAGGAACAAGAAGGATAGTTACAATCCTCTCCACAATTTAAGTGCGTTCTTTCTCTAAACGGTATATAGTATGAGAGGTTGTTAAAAGAGGTCACCAACAGGTCAAAAAATGTAAAAACGGTTTACAAAATATATAATATTATATTATTTTCTAAACCGTATTTACATGTTTTGACTTGTTGATTATTGCTAAATAAATAATATATAATATAATTAAATACATTTCTTAATTGACTTTTTACCCATTCATTTGTAATCCCCAGAGATGAAACTTTGAAAAAAATCGTTTCATAAATATTATTTTAAGTAAGGAGAAAATGCCATACTATGTAGGCTTACATATGCTTACATATTATTTTGAAGTGAATAAGTAGGTATATAGTATACAGTGCTAGTCAAAAGTCCGTCCCACCCCACCTCGGATCTTTTGAACGGTTATATTTATAATAGTAAAATTTGGAGGGAGAAAATAAACGGACGTAGGATCATAGATATAATTACACATAGATTGGGTAAGGTCCGAAAAATAGCGTAACGCGGAGCAGTTCGGGTCATGATACTTATAAATAACCAGATAATATATTGCACATACGGAAGTCGTGACGTAACTGGAGACCGGCAAGTTCGTAATGGTTCGTAATCATTCGTAATGTCCGATTAGTTTGAATTGTTCGCGGTTGTAAGCTAAGTGTATTTTATATTTTATTTTTGACAGGAATCTCGACACTAAATATTTTTCGAATACATTGAAGTTTAATGTTATTTAGCTAAGTGAGTAATTTCATCACAGAATGCATACAAATCCCATTTAACTTTAACAAGAATTTAAATTCAACTTCCGGTCTCCAGTTACGTAATCATACGCGAACTCGGACGTATTTGCTCAAACGGGACGATACTATCTCGTTATTTAAAGTATTATGGTTCGGGTCGGTGGTCTATCTATCTCTCTCTACCAGCGCTTATAGCTTTCTCTCTCTAGCATATGATGGCCGTTGTCTCTGTATCTGTGTCGTTCCATTACTCATACCTCTTGGTACATACGCTCACACTGAAGCGTTTTACCTGTCTGCTCTAATGGGATCAAGGAAAGACTATCTATAGAGATACTGGGGAGTCGAAATGGGGCTAGCAGAAGGAACAGACACGCAAACCTTCATGCGAACGGCAGCTCATTTTTTGTGCGGTGGCAGGTCGTAGATTCGTTGGGAGGGGTAGGAGGGTTTAAAGAAGACTAAACTACATAACCAAATAAGCAAAGGATACTTACACAGACTTGAGGACTTTCCTACTATTTAAACAAATTGGGACGCCGTTTGAAAAATCCTCAAATTCTCATATCGAGTACTTACTGGAAAGCAACTGGGGGACATTCATCGTAGATTCCTCATTGGGGTTATAGTGGGCTACAAATTATCATCATTTGGCTTCTATGCCATTATATTTTCTTCTGTTCTAAAACTTATTCACTTGTATTAGATATCTGTTAATAATTTTCTTAAATAAAGAGGTTACAGAAATAAAGATGTGTACATTTTATAATGTTTATTTAAACCTTAATACCTTTTTATTTTTATTGAGAATAGACACATTCTCAAACCAGAAATGAATAATAATAACAAAATACATGATTTTACAATTTTTAACCTTATTTTTAGCAGTGTACCAAAACAAAAATTTGACATGGCTGTCAAATGTCACTGCCATCTAATATCTACTTTACATAATATATTTTCCATGTTGAAAACAAACATTTTTAATTATGTAAAACCTTTACCAATAATATCCACTTGTGAATTATTTAAAATAAACATTATCATACCTTGTTAAAACAAAAATCCATGTCACAACACTTGGAACTTCAAAATTTTCCATTCAGACGGGGCTGGGAGGGGAAGATATTCAAATCATTACAAAACTGGATAAAATCGATACCAAATAATATCATCTGGGCATTTCTTACTGGAACATGAACAAATCAAAACATCATAAAAATAGCAACAGCTACATAAAGGACAGGAACCAGGAAACCACGCACTTCTTTTACCGGCAAATCAAACTGCATAACAATAGAACTGTTTCACAATAATATATCCATTAAAATGCCGTGAAACTATTGTCATTATATTCCTTGACATGTTAGAAATCCATTAGTTCTTTTACTATAAGAAGAAAACCATTTTGGCCGGCAAAGTGCGACTTTCTGCGAGTCTGTTAGTTGAGTTCTAACAAAAAGATGCTTACAGAGCTGATGTACTTTTAGAACTGGCTTTACATCGTCACGTCTCTCTCGCGTCCAAACGATGCATTTCTTCTCGATCGTTCCGCCAAAAGTATTGACCAATCGTCAACTACAACTCAAGGATCTTTCAAAATGCAGACCAATAATAACATGGGATTTTTAGCGCTCAAAACTTAAAGGAAAAACACTGAACCTTTTAGAGGATTCATTCTCGAATAATGGATGTTTTCAATAACAATCTACGTAGTTGGTTATTGCTACACAAATAAATAGGAAATTTCCTAACCTTTACAATGCGAACAGGAGCGGCTTAGGAAATTTTAAAGATATATAAACTCGCAAAATATATTAGAAAAATTAATATTTTTCTTGGGATAGGATTAAAATTAATGGATATTTTTTATAAAATATTGTAGTAGAAATCCATCTGCTACAATAGCCTCCTCGGAAGAGAGGAAACTGGATTACCAATTCAGTTTTCGATAACTACAAAAATCCAACATTGACATCTTGGGTGTGACAGGACAACAATACAAAAATATTTAAATAATGGCTAGTGGGGATTAAACAAAAACAAAACATCATTGTTAGGGAGTGGGCTAGCGTGCCATCAATCGCCAGACTCTTTAAAGTCGAGTAGACTTAAATGTTTAAAGACTCTACTGAGAACTGTAGGTGACAAGAGTTTCTGTGTCTTGGGAAAGAAATAATCTTGTGCCCTGTGTGGACCTCGCTGACATCCACTGCAGTAACACAAGTGACATATATACTATATATACCATATAATATATACCATATAGCAGGGCAGACACAGCCTCATCACCTCGTTGCCTAACCAGGATTGGTTTTCAAAAACTAAAAAATATGACAGATATACATCTGCCCAAACTCAGCTAACACCTAGCGAGTTTCACGGGACATTTTGGCAACGGTTCTGCAAAATGAGGATTTAGACAATCCAGTCTAAACACCTCAGTGAGATAAAATCTCATGAACAACTTACCTCAACAACTCATTCAAATAAGACCAACAAGGGGGGGGAACGCGTGTGACAACATACAAAAGACCAAAAAAACTAGTATACTGGATTCAAACGGGATATCAAACTATTTAATCAAGACCAAAAAAAAATGAACGTAACACATGACATAGGAAATACTACATCATTACGTTTTCAATCAACAGTCCTACCTAGGACATAAAAGCCTTTCATGAAAGTTCACAAGACAACTTTCTCATTTTCAAATCACAAACTGGGATATTCTTTATTTTTCAAAACCGGGGATATGATCTTACTTTTCCAAAACATGAGTAGATCTTACTTTTCCAAAACAATGGGTAGACTTTATTTTTCCAAAACATGAGTAGACTTCACTCTTCCAAACTGGGGTTAGACTACTTTTTCAAAACAGGGATGAAAGCAAACACACAAGGGAAAGACCTAAGGGACATTGGGAAGAATGACAGTTCCGACGAACGACCACTTCCATTTATCCACCGAAAGCAAGCTTCACCTGTACTCAACGCGGCCAGATCCTAAGCTCACCAACCTTGTCACAGCTTCTGCTCTTAGCCTACTTTCAATGAACAAACACAAGAGAGGTCAACGAACTATTCGCCAAAAAAAATCAAACTCCATCACGGACATGGGCTAACAGACATTACGGGATAACAGACTCTAAAATTTCCAGACAAAACAGGGATAGACAAACAAGCAGGGAACAAACAGATTCATAAGACATTTAGACATTCTTCATATACATGGGCTTACAAACACAAATAATATTGAAACTTGGTTCTTATATATACTCCATATACATGGGCTTACAAACACAAACAAATATTGAAACTTGGTTCTTATATGAGCTTACACAAATAAAATTGTTCTTGCTCTGACTACTAATGGGAGTGTTCCCAGACAACTGAACAACACTTCCTCATCACGAGTATTACACTTGTGATATGCCAGATACAAGAAAACATACATCATTTTATTAACAAGTGGAGGGGCCTCGCCACGGTTTCCCTCTTCACTTCTTTATGAACAAGTGGAGGGGCCTCGCCACGGTTTCCCTCTTCACTTCTTCATGGGGTTACTTTTTCTTCACTTCTAACATGAACAAATCCATATATCAAGGGTTATTTTCAAAACAGTGTCGACAGAGTACGCTATCTTCAAATCAAAAAGTGATAGCTTTTCTCCTGGCTGCTTGAAAAAACAAGGGGTCTACTTCTTCATTAATAAGTGGAGGGGCCTCACCACGGTTTCCCTCTTCACTTCTTCATGGGGTTACTTTTTCTTCGATGACTTCTCCAACTAACCTGTGGCAATAATATACCCAATATAGATAGGCTTCGCTGGAAAATCACGGGACATACTCACACAGACCATACCGAATTAGCTCATACACGGACCATACCAACTATTATCACACATCTACTCAAACGACCAAATCAATAATCACAAAAAACGTTTATTCTGTAAAAAACTGTTGATCTAAAAGAATACATGCAAAAAAATATAACATATTGTTATACTCTATAAGTGGATTCAATATTAAAAACATTTTAATCGTAACTTTTAGCAAAATTTTAAAAAAAATTTTTAACGTTACTTTTTTTACCAAAATTTTCTAAAAAAAATTTTTTACTTTATTTTTTACTCATCTGTTTGTCTATGTCTATATAATTCATCAATATTTTCCAAAAAATTTAACCAATGCTTTCATCATGGGTACAATATCAATACAATATAGTAAGTACGCTACTATATTAAACATACTATTCTCTTGTACGATACATACAATACAATACCAGTATACTACGGTTTACATAATATGGGGTTATAAGTTAAATACACTATGATGTATGAAATGGTACATGCCTATACAATCAGCAGCATGACCAAATCAACACCACAACAAAATGTGTACATACTTACACCTCTTTGGAAAAATTATTAACTTTTGCAACAAAAACTACAAAAATGGGCTCTTTCATGGGGACTAACAGACTGAAACAGTTTCGGGGGCACTAAAAGACATGAAACAGTTTCTGGGGGCAAGACAAGAGGAATCTGGGCTAAACTACTTGGGAAGACTGGGGCGATATTTACTCAGGTCAAACTTCAGGGTGTACGTTACAAATGTAACACTAAGTGGGGGGTGGCTAAAGACATTGGGGACTAGTAGATAGGCTAACTACTAGTTGAACATGTCTACAAGCTAGACTTGTAACAATGGGCATACAAAACATGACACGAGTCGAGCTTCCATGTTATCGGAAACACTTGCACCACAAACTGAGATCGGCTACCCAAGACGGGCACTGCCTAACAGTTGTAGTACAAATGAGACCGAAAGGAGGCTAAAAGGACATGGTAGTGGGAACATGCAAATGGGATCAGGGGGGCTAAAAATGGATCGAGCCCCACGTACAGGGCGCTATTTGAAGCGTTCAACTGGACAAGACAACAACTGGATACTGAAGGAGGCAGAAAAATGAATCGGCCCCACGTTGGGCGCCAGTTGAAGCGTTTTACCTGTCTGCTCTAATGGGATCAAGGAAAGACTATCTATAGAGATACTGGGGAGTCGAAATGGGGCTAGCAGAAGGAACAGACACGCAAACCTTCATGCGAACGGCAGCTCATTTTTTGTGCGGTGGCAGGTCGTAGATTCGTTGGGAGGGGTAGGAGGGTTTAAAGAAGACTAAACTACATAACCAAATAAGCAAAGGATACTTACACAGACTTGAGGACTTTCCTACTATTTAAACAAATTGGGACGCCGTTTGAAAAATCCTCAAATTCTCATATCGAGTACTTACTGGAAAGCAACTGGGGGACATTCATCGTAGATTCCTCATTGGGGTTATAGTGGGCTACAAATTATCATCATTTGGCTTCTATGCCATTATATTTTCTTCTGTTCTAAAACTTATTCACTTGTATTAGATATCTGTTAATAATTTTCTTAAATAAAGAGGTTACAGAAATAAAGATGTGTACATTTTATAATGTTTATTTAAACCTTAATACCTTTTTATTTTTATTGAGAATAGACACATTCTCAAACCAGAAATGAATAATAATAACAAAATACATGATTTTACAATTTTTAACCTTATTTTTAGCAGTGTACCAAAACAAAAATTTGACATGGCTGTCAAATGTCACTGCCATCTAATATCTACTTTACATAATATATTTTCCATGTTGAAAACAAACATTTTTAATTATGTAAAACCTTTACCAATAATATCCACTTGTGAATTATTTAAAATAAACATTATCATACCTTGTTAAAACAAAAATCCATGTCACAACACTTGGAACTTCAAAATTTTCCATTCAGACGGGGCTGGGAGGGGAAGATATTCAAATCATTACAAAACTGGATAAAATCGATACCAAATAATATCATCTGGGCATTTCTTACTGGAACATGAACAAATCAAAACATCATAAAAATAGCAACAGCTACATAAAGGACAGGAACCAGGAAACCACGCACTTCTTTTACCGGCAAATCAAACTGCATAACAATAGAACTGTTTCACAATAATATATCCATTAAAATGCCGTGAAACTATTGTCATTATATTCCTTGACATGTTAGAAATCCATTAGTTCTTTTACTATAAGAAGAAAACCATTTTGGCCGGCAAAGTGCGACTTTCTGCGAGTCTGTTAGTTGAGTTCTAACAAAAAGATGCTTACAGAGCTGATGTACTTTTAGAACTGGCTTTACATCGTCACGTCTCTCTCGCGTCCAAACGATGCATTTCTTCTCGATCGTTCCGCCAAAAGTATTGACCAATCGTCAACTACAACTCAAGGATCTTTCAAAATGCAGACCAATAATAACATGGGATTTTTAGCGCTCAAAACTTAAAGGAAAAACACTGAACCTTTTAGAGGATTCATTCTCGAATAATGGATGTTTTCAATAACAATCTACGTAGTTGGTTATTGCTACACAAATAAATAGGAAATTTCCTAACCTTTACAATGCGAACAGGAGCGGCTTAGGAAATTTTAAAGATATATAAACTCGCAAAATATATTAGAAAAATTAATATTTTTCTTGGGATAGGATTAAAATTAATGGATATTTTTTATAAAATATTGTAGTAGAAATCCATCTGCTACAACACTCGTACGACATGGCGTTACACCCTGATGCGTTGAGTGGCATATCCCTATCCTAGTCTATTGTTAATATGTCTATGCGTAGGATTCTCAACTAGTCATGACAGGTGACGTAATAGTGACAGATGACTTTACAGCTCCACTGTGACAGATAATTTTAAATGGAACCTTATGCCAAGTGATACCTTGTTTGAAAGGTATTGAAAATACCTATTTAGTCATGCTAATTTTATTTGAGTTTAAGCTCATTTTGATGAATAAATAAAATAAATATAAAATTGTAGTTTCGCATTTACTTAATAAGAATTCAAACTGCCGCCTATGGTTACTTGTCAAAAAGGTTGACGTTGACGTAAAAACTACGAGAGAACTGAAAAACGTCAACTTTTTTTGACAAAAAAACTATAGGCGGACATTTGGATTTTTTTAAATTAATTGCGAAATTACAATGTTATATTTATTTAATTTATTCACCAAAATCAAAATCAACTTAAACCCAAAAAAATTAGTATGACTGAATAGGTATTTTTAATACCTTTTAAACGAGGTATCACTTGCCACAAGGTCCCATTTAAAATTATCGGTCACAGTGGCTCTGTCACTATTACGTCACCTGTTATGACTAGTTGAGAAGCCTACGTCCGTTTATTTCCTCCCTCCAAATTTCACTATCATACCCTAATAGCACAAGGACGTCCAATGGACGTCCATTGGACGTCCTTCACGGACTTTAGGGACGTCCATTGGACGTCCGTTTTCGTCCGAGGAACGTCCTTTATATGTCCTATTTTGGTCCAAATGTCGCGCTACCGAACGTCCATTGGACGTCCATCTAAGGTCCGAGGGGACGTATATTGGACCTTAATCGGACGTAATTTGGACCTTAATCGGACGTCCTAGGGGACGTAAATTGGACCTTAATCGGACGTAAATTGGACCTTAATCGGAAGTAAATTGGACCTTAATCGGACGTAAATTGGACCTTAATCGGACATAAATTGGACCTTAATCGGACGTAAATTGGACCTTAATCGGACGTAAATTGGACCTTAACCGAACGTAAATTGTACCTTAATAGGACGTAAATTGGACCTTAATCGGACGTAAATGGGACCTTAATCGGACGTAAATTGGACCTTAATCGGACGTAAATTGGACCTTAATCGGACGTAAATTGGACCTTAATAGGACGTAAATTGGACCTTCATCGGACGTAAATGGGACCTTAATCGGACGTAAATTGGACCTTAATCGGAAGTAAATTGGACCTTAACCGGACGTCCTAGGGGACGTGAATTGGACCTTAACAGGACGTCCAATTTTGGTCCAAATGCCACGTTGCCAAACGTTCAATGGAGGTCCACTTAACATCCGAAGGGACATTCGGTGGACGTCAATTGGGCCTTCATAGGACGTCCCAGTTTGGTCCAATGTCTTGCTGCGGAACATCCATCTAATGTCGTGGGAAATAAAAAATATATTTTTTAAGGAACTTATATTACATCTTATATTAAATTACAATTATTGGATATTACATTATTTACATTAAATTACAATACACTTCTCCAAGAAATTAACGCACCACCTTAAATATGGGGTATTTTTGATGTCTCGTATTTCCTAAACCTGTTGTTTCATCTAAGTGATTTTTTTATAATATTATAGCCTAGGCTATAGGTTACCTCCTTAAGCTTGTCATGCACAGGGAGCTATGCTGTAATATATGTACATTATATCATATCGCTCTCTATAGTAATGAGTGAGCCTGCAGACAGGAAACAAATGGTTCCGTATGTGCAGGCTCACTCATTACTATAGAAAGCGATGTGATATAATATATATTACAGTATAGCTCCCCGTGCATGACAAGCATAAGGAGGTACTTAACCTATAGCCTAGGGCCTAGGCTAGAATATTATAAAAAAATCACTTAGATGCAACATGTTTAGGAAATTCGAGACATCAAAAATGCCCAATTTTTAAGGTGGTGCGTAATGGGCTGTATATACAGGGTGTAACAAAAATACAGGTCATAAATTAAATCACATATTCTGGGACCAAAAATAGTTCGAATGAACCTAACTTACCTTAGTACAAATATGCACATAAAAAAAGTTACAGCCCTTTGAAATTACAAAATGAAAATAGATTTTTTCGATTATATCGAAAACTATTAGCGATTTTTTATTGAAAATGGACATGTGGCATTATTATGGCAGGAATATCTTAAAGAAAAATTATGGTGAAATTTGTGCACCCCATAAAAATTTTATGGGGGTTTTGATCCCTTAGATCCTCCCAAACTTTTGTGTACGTTCCAATTCAATTTTATTATTGTGGTACCATTAGTTAAATTCAATATTTTTGTTTCTTAGTATTTTTCAGATAAGGCAGTTTTTATCGAGTTGCGACTTCTTTTTTAACATGTCTACATAAAAATTTTATGGGGGTTTTGTTCCTTTAAACCCACCAAATGTTTGTGTACGTTCCAATTAAACTATTACTGAGGTACCATTAGTTAAACAGAATGTTTTTAAAACATTTTTGCCTCTTTGTATTTTTTCGATAAGGCACGTTTTATCCAGATCTGGCTTCTTTTTTACTATGGTTCAAAATATACCTAAAAATGTAATGCATAAATAAGTCTGCATATTATTATTAAGTCTCCATAATCGTACTTAACCATATACAAATATGTGGTGGATTTGACAAATATTCAAAATATTTCAATAAAAATTGACTTTTCGAAAAAGCAATAAGAGGCAAAAAAGTTTTTAAAACGTTGTGTTTAAATGGTACTACAATAATAATTAAATTGAAACATGCACAAAAGTTTGGGGGGGGGGGGTTTATAGGAACAAAACCCCTATAAAATTTTTATGGGGTGTCCAAATTTTACTATAGTTTTTTCGTAAGATACTGCTGCCATAATAATGCCACATGTCCATTTTCAATAAAAAATCTCTAATAGTTTTCGATATATTGGAAAAAATCACTTCATCTTGTAACTTCAAATGAGTGATAAAGGCACAGAGACTTAGATGGCGAGGTCACATTGAAAGGATGCCAAACACGAGGACTCCAAAAAGGGTACTAAACTACACTACAGCTTCAAGAAAGAGAAGAGGAAGGCCGAAAAATAGATGGAAGCAAGAGGTCGAAAAAGATTTGGAAAGAATGGTGCTACAGGGTCAGAAAAGAAAAATGAATAACAGGAAGGAATGAAGAAAAATCACATATCAAGCCAGAGAAGATCTCAGTACATAAAGAAACGTGAAAATGAAGAAAAAAAAACAAACTTTTCAAGCCATGGGCCTCTAAGGCCCTTTAAAGGGCTGTAACTTTTCTTGTGTGCACATTTGTACTAAGGTAAGTTAAGTCCAATCAAGCTATTTTTGGTCCCAGAATATGTGATTAAATTTATGACCTGTATTTTTGTTACACCCTGTATATATCTACATACTTCGTCTAATTTACTAACTGTTGCGCGTCATCCACGTCGTAGCCTGTGACGTCGCATGATACCAACACGAAATATTTAGGCGGTAGGTGTGTTCTTTTTTAGAATCACTTTGCCGAGTACACTGGAATTACAGCCACTAGACATATTTTATTATATACGCATAGAAATAATATTTGAAGATTTCTATTAATGTTAACCTAAAGAAATACACAATAATATGTTTCATTTAATTTGTATAAATGGATTATAAAGCGTTTTTATGAAGCAGATTTGTTCGGATCACACTGTAACTGTAATCGAACGAAGGTGACATTTTAGAATAAATTGGTAACATTTATTTGACAGTTGCGGTGATGACACTTCATATTTGTTTATATTCTTTACTATAAGTATCTGTTTTATATATTATATTTACTGTTTTTATTATTTACTTTACTATAAAAAGATCCTCTACTATAAAAATATAAACTTCACCTAATTTTATAACGACTTGGAATAATCGAGGTATCTGACAACTTTTTTAGTTGTTATTGTAGACATACTTATACAAAGAAACCTACCGGCTTTTTGCCAAGAGTTGCCGTTTTTTAATTATTAACAATGCAGTGGAAAAACACTTGCACTGCAAATCTTACAAGATTATAACTTAATTCTTGTTCTCTATTTCTTAAGTTTTTACTTATTTACATTGAATATTAATTTGTTTTGTTGTATAATCCACGTTTACAATAATTATGTGATAAATTTGATTTAAAATGGATTCAGGATCTTTTTATACTTTGGCAACTATGTCAACTTAGATCTCTGGCGTAGATAATGACGTGCAACGGTAAGTAAATTAGATGGACTGTAGGTTATATTTGGTTCTTGGGACATCAAAGTATATTTTTTAGACATTCCCTGGATATAGTCACCGATGTGACATATCTCCGATTTGTTTTTCATGAGTTTTGTAAGAGAGACTAAAAACTTTTTGTATAGTCACCTCCTGTTTTCACATATTTTTTGACATGTTTTGTAGTAAATTCAACTATCTATTTACTACAAAACATGTCAAAATTTACATGTGAAAGCAGATGATCCTAAAAATGGTTTTTCGTCTCCTACAAAATTCATGAAAAAGCAGATAGGAGAATTATTGTACATTACAATTCTCTGATGTTTGGGAAAAAGGGCTTAAGTCAGAATTGCACATCGATAATGTTTTGATGATTTCTACAGTACTGTAGTAGATTCTACTGTACATACAGTTTACATCTACAACAGTTTTTTTCTGGTCCAGAAATCATCAAAACATTATCAATGTGCAATTCTGACTTAAGCCCTTTTTGCCAAACATAAAAAAACAATCTGGTCATAACTGACCAATGAGCAATTTTAATTTAACCTAAATTACTACTGTTTCTTAAAATGAAGAGCTTACCCCATAGCGTCTCTTATGTAATCTAACAAGATCGTGCACTATTCTAACATACACAGGCACAGCCGGCACAGCACACAAGCACTATGCTCCGTTTTTCACTATCACCTATCACTCAAACTAGTTCAAAAGGCTTTGTCCTCTTCAATCTTCTAGTTTGCCCAGTAGTATCGAGGAGCTGGATTTCCTCAATATTCTTGAACTTATGAAGTTGTTGCTCGTGACTTATTCCTGCTATCTTCTTGATATTTGTTGATAAAGTAATAACTTATTATGCATGGACAATGTGGACTTTCTTCCAACTAGCCAATACACTTTTTATATCTCTCTTTTGCCTTTCATAGCCACAAGGCTATACATTTCCTCCTTGGTTTTTTCTGTAGACCACTTTCAGCCGATTCTAAAAAAAATTAAAAAGAACGGTAATTTTTCTATTCTTTACAATTAAAAATAAAAAGAAATAGGTACTATTTACAGGTAATAATATGCATGCATAAATGATTCGTTTCATAAAGAATAAAGAAAATTGAAAACGGATTTTATAATACTTACAAAATTGTTTAAACAAGAGATCCAGCCAGAGCCCAGAGCAAAAACTCAGACAGTACAGCAAAAAAGCCACTAATTTCCATTTCCCACACCCCCTTATCGACAGTTATCGATGCATTTTTTTCCAATCAAAATTTTTACTAAATTTTTAGGTTATCGGTTATCCATGAAAATGAAATAAATATATGAAATGTGATGACCAATGAATGCCAATGACCACGCGACGCTACATAGATACTCGCGCGGCAAATTTGAAAATGAACGCAAATTGAATAGTAAATGGCCTCTCTTAAAATCTTGTAATGGAAAATTTTACCCCTCCAGGAAGACATTGTACTATGTTCATAGAATATCTTGTGGTAACTTTCCACCCATAATTTAATCAGATAGATGTTCACGGAATAGAACGGTAGTACCTACATTCCTGGAATGTTTTGTGTTGTTAGGATTACTTTTATTTTATTTATTCTTGAATATTTCCTATTGTTAAACATTTGTAACCAATAATTTACAAATAAGATTTTCATTACATTACATAAAATCAAAAACATGTTTTGGATATTAAACTATATATAGTTTATAATTGTAATAATTGTATATACAATTTTGAATTAAGATTTAATCTTTTCGATTTAAACTACAGTAAAACCTGTGTTACCGGCCCCCTGCAAACACCGGCCACCTGTACTAACGGCCAGTTTAAAAATTCCCCAAACCTATTACAGTAAAACCTGTCAGTAACGGCCACTAAAAATGAAAAAGCTATTGGCCGATATAGAAAGGTGACCGGTATTGCCAGTTTTTGTAGTCTAGATATAATTGGTTTGGGGAATTTTTAAACTGGCCGTTAGTACAGGTGGCCGATTTTATCAGGTGGCCAGTAACACAAGTTTTACTGTATATCTAGACTACAAAAACTGGCAATAACGGCCACCTTTCTATATCAGCCAATAGTTCTTTCATTTTAGTGGCCGTTACTGACAGGTTTGACTGTATTTTATTAACGTAAAGTTAACGCGTAAGTTAATATTTTATTGAATTATTTTGCTATTTGATCCCGTAATAATGTGTCCAATATAAAATATATAAGCGTTCATAAAACGTCCGTATTTCGTCCAGTATGGACGTCCAAAGGACGTTCAACGTCGGACGTCCAAAGGACGTCCATATTTATTCCGTCCGAAGGACGTCCATATTTATTCCTTCCGAAGGACGTCCAACATGGGACGTCCAAAGGACGTCCGTTTATAGTCCATGGACGTAAGGACCAAAAATGGACCTATTTTGGACGTCCAAAGGACGTCGTGTGCTATTAGGGATAAGTATAACCGTTCAAAAGATAGGAGGGGGGGCGGACTTTTGACTAGCCCTGTATACCTACTTCTTATCACTCGGTATCGAATTTCAACGTGACTAAAATCGCATTTGGCATCATTCAAAAATCGTGACGCGAGTGTTAACTTTGCAGTATACCGTAATATACCTACATATCTATATAGTACATTCTTTAACGGTTTTTGTGGTAAATTTTAAAGAACCGCTTGGATTGACTTGAAATTTGGCATGCATATATAGATAATATGTCAAAGAAAAAAAGTTATATTGTGCCGATGTGTGCTTTTGCTCTGGGGGTGGGTACCACCCCTTCTCGGGGGTGAAAATATTTAACCTCAAAATAACCTCAGAAATCGATAGAAATTTTAATTCTGAGTAAAAAATGTTATATACGATTTTTTCGGTAAATTGATATTTAGCAAGTTATTCACGATCGAAGTTGATGATTTCCTACACGAAAAATGCATGTTTTTGAGTGGATTTTCAAAAATAACTCTAAAATTATGCATTTTTACGAAAAAGTCACTAAAATCAAAAATAAACCTTTTAAATTAGTCAATTGAGTGGTGTTAATTACATTATTATAGCAATAACACTACCTAAGTTCAAGTTACAGCCTACTTAAAATCGGTGATTTTTCGAATTAACCTTGAATCAAACATAGAGACTTTTGAAAAAAAATTATGGAAAAATCTTTTAAAGACTTTACTGATACCTTTAAAAGGTGTTACGACAAAAGTGATTTGGATAAAAAATGGCTGAGTTATTAAACAAACAAAACGATTATGTCGTTGAAAAAACAAAAAAATAATTACTTAAATCGGTGAATTTTCCACAAAAATAAAAATTAACATTATTCCATATACAATTAGCTTTATTTATAAACTGACTACTAGGTCTGGATCCCGCGTATGAAAAAAAAGTTGATTAATAGCAAGCTGAAAATTTGTTAATAGCTTAAGGGTGTCTAGTCGAATAAACTTTGATATATGGGAACACTGAAACAGGGGTAGTTTTAATTGTGGAACAGGTTAAAAATTTGGAACGGTCACAGCACGAAAACGGCACATTTATTTTGTCCGACAGAACAGACTTAAACTCTCCGAACAGAGATTAAACTCTCATGAAAAAATCAGACTGCTATTTATTACCTGTCATAATTCCTGTCATTTGACATATTCTACATGTTCCACTCATTAAAACGCCCATTTGGTGATAAATAGCAGTCTGATTTTTGCATGAGAGTTTAACCTCTGTTCGAAGAGTTTAAGTCTGTTCTGTCGGACAAAATAATTGTGCCGTTTTCGTGCTGTGACCGTTCCAAATTTTTAACCTGTTCCACAATTAAAACTACCCCTGTTCCAGTGTTCACACATATCAAAGTTTATTCGACTAGACACCCTTAAGCTATTAACAAATTTTCAGCTTGCTATTAATCAACTTTTTTTTCATACGCGGGATCCAGACCTATACGTGTTCTAAGATTTTAACCGGTTTAAAGTGCTTAGATTTGAAAAAAAAAATTCAATTTAGTATAAAATTATTTTTTGATATTTTATAAATGTTTTCCATTTTTTCAAAATTACTTGAAAACTAAAAGAAATTTGAAAAATATATATTATATGAATACTAAAATGTATTATTTTTCATACTAAAACTTTTTCAGTTTTTCCAATGTCTCTATGATAAAAACTGAGTGAGATATTTATATTTTAAGTTTGCACATAAGTGTGAGAAGCAGTTTTACAAGCTCTTTGAATCGCATGCTTTAAAAATCAAAGAACTTCAGAAAGTCCAACTTTTGAGAACTTTTAGCACTTGCAATTTCCGACAAAATAAGTTATGAAACAATGAAATATCTTGAAAATTACAGAAGTTATCGTTAAAAAACCGTTAACCTATTAAATTTTCAGTTTGCTGTTAATCAACTTTTTTTGGTACGCGGGATCCAGGTCTATAAGTAAAGTAACTTGTGAAGCGATAACGATTAATTTCAAAAGAAACCAACTTTATTTTGAGCGTACTTTGCTTACATTTAATGCTAAATATTAAAAAATATATAAACAAAATAAAAATTAAAATTTCATAAAAACTTCTGATGAATTTTCCCTAAAGATTGCTTCATTTTTTGGATATTTCACGTCGAAATAATCGATTTGGAATTTCACGAATAAGAACCTACTTTTCATTAGCTAAAACTCATGGTTCTACTAGCTCTCCAAACTTCATACATACACAGATTTTTTCACTTTTTCATAATTATATATATATATATATATATATATATATATATATAACAGGTATATAATATTTGCTGAACAGTTAGGAAACAAGGCTGAAATATTGGGGTAGCAGCAATCTCAAAGAAAACTCTTTATAATAGTTACAAGCTTTCGAAAATGTTTATTTTCATCATCAGGGAAACTACAATCATAAATAGACAGTATTTAACAAATAGGCTAACTGAAATCAATAATAATTGCTATCTTTGTGTTACCAAAAATCCAGAACACCATAGTTTCCTCTCACTAAACCAGGTGTCGAGGATCCCCAAAAACACAAAAACAACAAAAAATTGTTTTGAGAAATGCAGAGTCAATACTTTCACTAAAAACACTGCACATCACAAAACAATCTTACTAAAGAGTTACTTATATGTTTGTACTTACATTATTTGAGGATGTTGAGCCTAGTTGTTAAACACTGACATATAAAACGAAATTTTGTCCTGGTACAAATCGTATATAAAAATTAAAATTAAAAACTATATATAAAAAATTGTTCTAAAAATCGAGTATAAATTGAAAAATGGTAAAATATTTTAAAAAATGATGTATGTCAAATGGCATTTTTGAAAATGTCTAACAAATGTTATATCGATTTTTATTAAATTTTGTTTGAATTCATACGGAAACGTCACTACCACTGAACCAATTATAATTATTTAATAAATGTTTTTTAAATTTTGAAATAGGAAAATTCCGAAATGAGAATAAAACAGTTTTAATCAATGCAAAGTTTTTTTAAAAGTAGATGTCTTTTTTATTATGGGATTTATATTGAAAAAATCTATAAATTATATATTAAATGAAAGAAGAATTTGAATTATTAAATTTAAATTGGTTATTTTTATCTAAGGTGAGTAAATAAGAATAAATTTCACTGAGATGTCTTACATCTGATTTTTTGTTTATTGAATTTTCTTCTTGAAAGATAAAAGCCATTTCCAAAAAGAGTCTTTTGTTATATGAGTTCTCAGAAGCTAGTACTTTAGTATATTGATAATCCATTGTATGACCCTCTTTGGAAACGTGTTCTGCTAAAGCACAACGTTCAGGATGTAGTCTAGAATCACTTTTATGTGATATTATTCGAGATGATAAAGTTCTCGAGGTGATACCTATGTATATTCCAATGTAGTTTATAGTATACCTTGTCATAGTTGTAATATGAACTATATAGGTATCACCTCGAGAACTTTATCATCTCGAATAATATCACATAAAAGTGATTCTAGACTACATCCTGAACGTTGTGCTTTAGCAGAACACGTTTCCAAAGAGGGTCATACAATGGATTATCAATATACTAAAGTACTAGCTTCTGAGAACTCATATAACAAAAGACTCTTTTTGGAAATGGCTTTTATCTTTCAAGAAGAAAATTCAATAAACAAAAAATCAGATGTAAGACATCTCAGTGAAATTTATTCTTATTTACTCACCTTAGATAAAAATAACCAATTTAAATTTAATAATTCAAATTCTTCTTTCATTTAATATATAATTTATAGATTTTTTCAATATAAATCACATAATAAAAAAGACATCTACTTTTAAAAAAACTTTGCATTGATTAAAACTGTTTTATTCTCATTTCGGAATTTTCCTATTTCAAAATTTAAAAAACATTTATTAAATAATTATAATTGGTTCAGTGGTAGTGACGTTTCCGTATGAATTCAAACAAAATTTAATAAAAATCGATATAACATTTGTTAGACATTTTCAAAAATGCCATTTGACATACATCATTTTTTAAAATATTTTACCATTTTTCAATTTATACTCGATTTTTAGAACAATTTTTTATATATAGTTTTTAATTTTAATTTTTATATACGATTTGTACCAGGACAAAATTTCGTTTTATATGTCAGTGTTTAACAACTAGGCTCAACATCCTCAAATAATGTAAGTACAAACATATAAGTAACTCTTTAGTAAGATTGTTTTGTGATGTGCAGTGTTTTTAGTGAAAGTATTGACTCTGCATTTCTCAAAACAATTTTTTGTTGTTTTTGTGTTTTTGGGGATCCTCGACACCTGGTTTAGTGAGAGGAAACTATGGTGTTCTGGATTTTTGGTAACACAAAGATAGCAATTATTATTGATTTCAGTTAGCCTATTTGTTAAATACTGTCTATTTATGATTGTAGTTTCCCTGATGATGAAAATAAACATTTTCGAAAGCTTGGAACTATTATAAAGAGTTTTCTTTGAGATTGCTGCTACCCCAATATTTCAGCCTTGTTTTATATATATATATATATATATATATATATATATATATATATATATATATATATATATATATATATATATATATATATATTGTTATATTTCTATTTGATATGAAAATTAAATTTTGATAATTATAGACAAAATTCAATTTAATATAAAATATTTTCAATGTTCTCAACCACGGGCATATAAATTTAGAACAACCTGTATACAACAAATTGTTATATTTAATTTTAAGAAGTGATTAAAACGAAACTCGGGACAATGCGCTTAAAATAAAACTAAAGTGAAATCGATAATAGGTCATTATCGTTGTTCGCGGAAGGTTCGATCATTAGCCGATGCTAAATAAGATTTAGTGAAAGTAGATAATAGATCATTAAATTTTGTAATTAGTAGAAAGTAATTTTAGAATGGGAATTAACTATTTTTCTTTTGAAATCCATTAAGCATATTTAGAAAGATTAAAAATTGGTTTTGAGGAATACTGCGAATGAGAGTTGGTGGTGGAATTTTGATTGGTGAATCTGGAAGGGATATTTAGAAAGTAGGGGAATGAATGACAAATAGAGATCAGAATGTTTTGAGCTGTCGAGAAGTGAAGTCCAGTAGTAGACGGTAGTGTACGGAGAGTGAGAAAGCCGGTAGAGTTCCGTGAGTGTGGAGTATCTATCGTGGAACGAGAGGTAGGCCAGGTTGAGAGTAAAAGAACCTCCTTGAGCCAAGAGTTCCCGGTAGCTGATTGCAGTTTCGAAAAAGGTAGAACACAGCATCACGACAGAAGCAGGAAACGAGAGCTATACGAGCTAGTTTCAGAGGAGAACATTACTGGAAGCCAGGACGAGGTTTTGATTGCAGCCAAGGATAACAGGAAACGGGTTTTGTGTGAAGACATTCTCAGTTCACCAGAAAAAGGTCAGTCTCATTTGTTTGGACATGAATGTATGGGTTTTTCGTATTAAACACCACATTTAAAATTGAAGAAACATAATCAATAATATCAGAAAAGCTTCATCAAACTTAAATAGAATTGTTGCTAATAAATCATAATAGTTAAATGTTACTAAAAACTTTCAATTGGAAACCAAAAGGAAATAAGATTCCCATGTGTAAATATTATGTTTAAGAATAATAAGATATAGCAAATATTAAGCAGTGATTGCCATTTAAATAAAATAAACAATATTTTGATTATAATTGTAACCCATATGTGTGTATTATTTTACTCTTTTCTTTCCTATCCCGATTAGGAACCATTAAGAAATACTTAGAAGCCACGAGAGTAAGTAATTAATTTTATAATTCGCCCTGAGATTGAAAACATATTGATATGTGATCTGGTAAATTAATTAGATTATGATTAATGCATGGATTAAATTAAATGACATATAAGAATATTATCTCATATCAATAATCAAGATCACATCAACTGTCGTCCAACGTGGAAAGCATTGTAAAGTATTTCTAGTGGCAAATTTGAAGGATAGAAAGAGTAAAGCCGGTATTTGAAAATTTATATGCCTGTGGTAAAAAGTGAGATACTTACATTTGATAACATAAAATTTTAGATCTCTTTAGGTACAAATTTTACATAACTGATTTAATATTTTATTTTTACGATATTTACATTTGATATATTTATTGACAATTTATAATATTTGGGTGAGAAAAAGTCGTCTTGGTAACATACTAGTAAAATTTCATATTTGGCGGGGACAGTACTTCTTGAAAACAAATGTCTGTGACAAGAAGCCAAAGCAAAGACAACAAAAAACAAAAGGAAAATTCAGACCAAGAAGATATTTTAGACACAACAATCATGGAAACAGGAATAGATAAACTATTACAACTGATGCAACTCCAGTCACAAAAACTGGATGACAATCAAAGAGAAACAAAACAAGCAATGGATGAAGCAAAAAGGACAATGGATAAAAATCAGGAGGAAACAAAACTAGCAATGGATGAAGCAAAAAGGACAATGGATAAAAATCAGGAGGAAACAAAACTAGCAATGGATGAGGCAAAAAGGACAATGGATAAAAATCAGGAAGAAACATCAAAGAAAATGGATAAAGTGGAGCAAAAAATGGATGACAATCAACAGGAAACAAAACAAGCCATAGAAGAAAACAACAGAAATATAGAGAGTATTAAGAAGGAAATGGTTAAAAAAATAGAAGAGATTGCAGAAAAGAGCGAGAAACAGGAGTTAGAGATTAAAGAAATCAAAATCAAAATAAAGGAGATAACGAATTGCCAGAAAAAGGAAATAGAAAATTTGGAAAACAAGTTTGAAAACGCTATTCAAGTAGACAGAGAAGAAGTGGAAAAAAGAATCACAGAAATAGAAAAACAAGTCACCGAAAACAGGACGCAACAGAATGTCGGAGAACGAAGAGAAATGGTTATACATAGCACAGATGACGTGAAGATAAGGTTTGGCGGGGATGTAAGAAGATTACACCCAGTGCCGTTCATAAATAGCCTGAAAAAGAAAATACAGCACATCGGAAATTTCGAAACAGCAAAAGAAACTATCAGAAACCATCTCAAATATGAAGCAAGCCTATGGTTCGATAGTAAAAAAGAAGAATTCGGCAATTGGCAACAATTTGAACAAAAATTTTTGAATTATTTCTGGGGAAAGGTCCAACAATTGGAAATTAACAAGGAATTGCAAAATGGGAAATACAATGATAGGATGGGTGTATCAGAAAGGACATATGCTTTACAAATTTACAATAATGCAAAACATTTACAATATAATTACTCATCGGAACAATTAGTCGAACTGATTGCAAGACATTTCGAGGAAACGCTGGAAGACCATATCACATTGCAAAATTACAAAGACATAGATAGTTTATGCCAATTCCTACAAATAAGAGAATCACGTCTAAGAGAAAGAAAATCAAGAAGGTCGCGAGAAGATTACAGGCCCCGAGAAACACAAGATTACAGAGATAGAAATCAAAATAGGAGGGACTATACAAGACGAGATTTTAATCCCAGAAGGGAAAACGAAAATAGAGACAACGGAAGAGGAAATTATGAACAAAGAAATAGGCAATGGAATGAGGACAGAAATCGAGAATACCAGAATAGAAACACCACACGCTCAAATCAAGAAAACAGAAATAATGGTAGACAAAATGAACAGGGATATCGAGAAAACCGAAACAGATCCGACAGACCAAGAGAAAATAGAAGAGAGGTAAATAATACTCAGACAGAAGAATATGACGGAGAGAGAAATTATGACGAAAATATAAACAACAATGAGCAACCGGCGTTTTTTTCACGACGGCGCTCACTAAAAACAAAAAAACAAACAGGAATCTTTTGTCACCCCAAGGAGTTTATTAAATTGGCAGGAAACAACGAAAAGAAAAATGGAATTAATTTAAAATTTGTGGATGTATTTACCAACGAGACACCAATTAAAATTATGATAGATACTGGATCGGAAATAACATTGGTCAACAGAAAACTAATAGAAGAAGTTAACTTAACAAATTTAATTTACAAAATACCTAGGGTAAATTTAGTGGGCGCAAACAAACGGACATTGGCAACTATAAATGAAGGCATACGAGTAATGGTACGACTGGGTAAAAATATGTATGCACTACAATGTGTAATAATGCCAAATATGTCACATGACATGATAGTAGGAGTTGACGAATTGGCAGAAAAACATGTAGTGATAGATTTTAAAAATAATACGATGAAACTAACAGAAGAAAAAGAAAAGGAACAGGACAAGGAACAGGAGAAACAAAATACGGACGAATCAGGTAAAGAACAAACAGTGGAAATGAATTTGGCAACGAAGCAAGGACAAAGAAGAAAAGGGAGAAAAAGTCAGAAAAGGATAAAAGAAAATGAAACCTGTGGTTCCTCAAAAGAAGAGTTGAGCCCAGAAGAAGAAAATTTGAGAGTATCAGAAACAAAGGAAACCTGGGATTCCTCAAAAGAAGAGACGAGCTCAGGAGAAGAAGAAATAAAGCTAAAAAATGAAAGTGAAAAGAATATGATTGAAACAGTGGTATTTGAAGAGGAGGTATATGCAAACGAGGATGCAGAATGCACGGTAAACATGTGTGAAGAATCTGAGAAAAAAGACAGACAATTGATATGTGGAGAAGGGAAAGAAAAAGAATTGCGGTTGATGTTAAGAAACTACGAAAATTTGATCAATGAGGAAAACAGAGTGGCTAAAAAGTACGAACATTCATTTGAGGTGAAAAACTTGGGAAATTTTCGATCAAAGACTTACCCGATTCCATACAAGTATCGACAAGAGGTGAAAGAAGAAATAAATAAAATGTTGGAAGATCAAATCATCGAAAGATGTGATTCACCGTATGTTAACCCGATTGTGATAGTAAAGAAAAGCAATGGAGAATTGAGATTATGTTTAGATGCCAGGAATATCAACCAGCACACTGTATCACAATATGAATCACCTCTAAACATCGAGGCCATTTTTGGAAGAATCACCGGGTCACACATATTTTCGAAAATTGACTTAAAACACAGTTTTTGGTTGATACCGTTAGCTGAAAAGTGTAGAAACTACACCGCTTTTTCTATTGATGGTATTGTCTACCGGTTTAAGGTAGTGCCATTTGGATTGCAGAGTGCTTGTGCTGCACTCGTCCGAGCTCTACACACCATTTTGAATCGCCATGAAGAATTCATAGTTCATTATATCGATGATTTATTAATTTTTTCACAAGATACTCAGAGTCATCTGGAACACATAGAAATAATTCTGAAAGAATTGGACACAGCGGGATTGAAATTAAACATTGAAAAATGTCAATTTTTTCAAAATGAAGTTATTTATTTGGGTTTTCAATTGGACACCAAAACAGTAAGATTAGCCGAAGACAGAGTCAAGCTCATAGATGAATACCCAAGACCAACGAATTTGAAAACATTGAGAGGTTGTCTTGGCACGATAAATTATTTTAAAAAGCTGATTCCCGATTTGAGCCAAAAGGAAATCCCTCTGATAAAATTGCTTAAAAAAGGAATAAAATGGAATTGGAAAGAAGAACAGGAGGAAGCTTTCGAAACATTAAAACGAGAATTCGCAAAAGGAACGAAAATATACCACCCAATTTACAATTTACCTTTTATACTCCGAACTGATGCGTCCATACAAAAATTTGCAGGAGTTCTGTCTCAAATACAAAACGACCAAGAAGTGCCGATATGTTTTATATCTCGAGTGACTAAAACACATGAGAAAAAATATAGTGTTACAGAATTGGAGTTTGCCAGTGTACTATATTGCGTAAAGAAATTGAGGTTTTACTTATTGGGAGCAAAATTCACAATCGAAACAGACCATGCAGCTTTAGTACATATCATGAAGAATAGATTAGTAAATAATAGAATACATAGAGGCATTCTATTATTACAGGAGTATGATTTTGAGTTCCGATATATAAAAGGAAAAGACAACATAATAGCCGACGCTCTAACACGGGATGAGGACACCGGAAAAAAGGAAACAATTACTCTACAGGTGGGACTAAATAGATTAATACAAGAAGAAGGGATATATTCGTTAAATGAGATAAGGACAAACCAGGAAGACCTAGAGGAAAGAGAGAAAAGAAGAGCGGAAGTAGAAAATAACATATATTTTAAGAGAATAGACGGAAAGGAACTATATTTAGTGACACAGACATTGGCCGAAAAGATAATAAAGAAATTACATGAGGACAATGGGCATATCGGTAGCAGAAAAGTTTGGCTCGTTTTTAGGGAAAATTACATAAGCCGACAGGATTACCGCATTGCAAAGGAAATTATCCAGAAGTGCGATGTATGTCAAAAATATAAGAGTCGGAATTTCAAAAACGAAAATGTTGCCAAAAATATTGAAGCCCGAAACAAACTAGACATTGTAGCAATAGATATGTTAAGCGATCTAATTATGACCACTAAAAGGAACAAACATATTCTGGTAATGGTGGATGTGTTTTCAAAATACGTAAAATTATATAGTTGCCGCACCACAAAGGGGGAAGAAATATTAAGAAAAATCGACAATTTTATAGCCATAGTAGGAACACCAAAAAAGATTCTATTGGACAATGCAACGTATTTCCGAAATGATCGTTTCAAGGGACAACTTCGAGAACGAGGAATAGAGACAAATTTTGTCAGCATCAGGCATCCACAGAGTAATCCTTCGGAACGATTCATACAGGAAGTGACGAAATTTCTTCGCATTGCAACAGATGGTCAACATCGCCACTGGGACAGGAAAATGGCGGAAATAGAAAGGTATCTAAATACAATTCCGAGCACAGTAACAAAAGAGACCCCAGAATACATCATGAAGGGTGTACTGCCGATAAGGCCATGGGAAGACCAAGAGCCAAAAGAATATCAACAGGTGATTGAAACCGTACAGAGAAGATTACGGCGAAGCAACGAAAAATATATCCAAAGACAGGAACAAAATAGAAAAAGAAGACCAGTGACTTTCCAAAAGGGTGAAAAAGTACTCGTGAGGGCATTACGAGTATCAAATCTTCCTGGGGGCATTTGCGCAAAGTTGATGCCTGTTTTCGAAGGCCCGTATATCGTGAATAATGAAAATGGAATAAATAGTTATGAGTTGAGGCACAGGAATTCGGAAAAGATCCGAGGAATTTATAATATTCACGATGTATACAAATATCACGAATAAAAGACAGATACATGAAGTAGATAGTAAGTTAGGATATAAGACGTAGATTAAAGTAAGGACATATACAGGGAGTTGGTTTTGCCTCGAGAAAATTTATTTAAAAATGCAGATAAATTTTATCGAATACAAGGCGGGGATTTGTTATATTTCTATTTGATATGAAAATTAAATTTTGATAATTATAGACAAAATTCAATTTAATATAAAATATTTTCAATGTTCTCAACCACGGGCATATAAATTTAGAACAACCTGTATACAACAAATTGTTATATTTAAAAAAAGACTAAGTTTTCACTCTAATGGCATATAACATATCCCACCAGAATGAAAACAATGGGAACCTTCTCTGGTTACACCTCCGAGGCTTCTACAATTTGCAAGCCATACGGATGCTGAGATTAAGGAAGATGAGGGAATTCTACAATTTACAATTCACGTCACATCTGCTCAGCGCGGTAAAGTTCCAACGAGACTGGTTCCCTTCATACTCCACACAGAGTAAATGTAAATAAAAAATGAATAACCATTTTCAATTTCGTTGCAAAACGAAAATACAGCCGAACCATATTCCAGCCCAATCAGAGAGTGCTGCAAGCACCTCTACCGGTTTCGAAACTTATTAGTCTCTCATCAGGAGGCACATATGCTGCTCTCCCTGATCCAACCAAAACAAACCCCAGCGTGCAGTCCCGAATTGCAACGAACGAAATGGCATAGATGCCCTAGCGGCAACTGCTAGCAAAAGACTAAGTTTTCACTCTAATGGCATATAACATATCCCACCAGAATGAAAACAATGGGAACCTTCTCTGGTTACACCTCCGAGGCTTCTACAATTTGCAAGCCATACGGATGCTGAGATTAAGGAAGATGAGGGAATTCTACAATTTACAATTCACGTCACATCTGCTCAGCGCGGTAAAGTTCCAACGAGACTGGTTCCCTTCATACTCCACACAGAGTAAATGTAAATAAAAAATGAATAACCATTTTCAATTTCGTTGCAAAACGAAAATACAGCCGAACCATATTCCAGCCCAATCAGAGAGTGCTGCAAGCACCTCTACCGGTTTCGAAACTTATTAGTCTCTCATCAGGAGGCACATATGCTGCTCTCCCTGATCCAACCAAAACAAACCCCAGCGTGCAGTCCCGAATTGCAACGAACGAAATGGCATAGATGCCCTAGCGGCAACTGCTAGCAAAAGACTAAGTTTTCACTCTAATGGCATATAACATATCCCACCAGAATGAAAACAATGGGAACCTTCTCTGGTTACACCTCCGAGGCTTCTACAATTTGCAAGCCATACGGATGCTGAGATTAAGGAAGATGAGGGAATTCTCATTGAGGGAAATTGAAAATGGTTATTCATTTTTTATTTACATTTACTCTGTGTGGAGTATGAAGGGAACCAGTCTCGTTGGAACTTTACCGCGCTGAGCAGATGTGACGTGAATTGTAAATTGTAGAATTCCCTCATCTTCCTTAATCTCAGCATCCGTATGGCTTGCAAATTGTAGAAGCCTCGGAGGTGTAACCAGAGAAGGTTCCCATTGTTTTCATTCTGGTGGGATATGTTATATGCCATTAGAGTGAAAACTTAGTCTTTTGCTAGCAGTTGCCGCTAGGGCATCTATGCCATTTCGTTCGTTGCAATTCGGGACTGCACGCTGGGGTTTGTTTTGGTTGGATCAGGGAGAGCAGCATATGTGCCTCCTGATGAGAGACTAATAAGTTTCGAAACCGGTAGAGGTGCTTGCAGCACTCTCTGATTGGGCTGGAATATGGTTCGGCTGTATTTTCGTTTTGCAACGAAATTGAAAATGGTTATTCATTTTTTATTTACATTTACTCTGTGTGGAGTATGAAGGGAACCAGTCTCGTTGGAACTTTACCGCGCTGAGCAGATGTGACGTGAATTGTAAATTGTAGAATTCCCTCATCTTCCTTCATCTCAGCATCCGTATGGCTTGCAAATTGTAGAAGCCTCGGAGGTGTAACCAGAGAAGGTTCCCATTGTTTTCATTCTGGTGGGATATGTTATATGCCATTAGAGTGAAAACTTAGTCTTTTGCTAGCAGTTGCCGCTAGGGCATCTATGCCATTTCGTTCGTTGCAATTCGGGACTGCACGCTGGGGTTTGTTTTGGTTGGATCAGGGAGAGCAGCATATGTGCCTCCTGATGAGAGACTAATAAGTTTCGAAACCGGTAGAGGTGCTTGCAGCACTCTCTGATTGGGCTGGAATATGGTTCGGCTGTATTTTCGTTTTGCAACGAAATTGAAAATGGTTATTCATTTTTTATTTTTTATTTTTTTTTTTTGTTATATTTAATTTTAAGAAGTGATTAAAACGAAACTCGGGACAATGCGCTTAAAATAAAACTAAAGTGAAATCGATAATAGGTCATTATCGTTGTTCGCGGAAGGTTCGATCATTAGCCGATGCTAAATAAGATTTAGTGAAAGTAGATAATAGATCATTAAATTTTGTAATTAGTAGAAAGTAATTTTAGAATGGGAATTAACTATTTTTCTTTTGAAATCCATTAAGCATATTTAGAAAGATTAAAAATTGGTTTTGAGGAATACTGCGAATGAGAGTTGGTGGTGGAATTTTGATTGGTGAATCTGGAAGGGATATTTAGAAAGTAGGGGAATGAATGACAAATAGAGATCAGAATGTTTTGAGCTGTCGAGAAGTGAAGTCCAGTAGTAGACGGTAGTGTACGGAGAGTGAGAAAGCCGGTAGAGTTCCGTGAGTGTGGAGTATCTATCGTGGAACGAGAGGTAGGCCAGGTTGAGAGTAAAAGAACCTCCTTGAGCCAAGAGTTCCCGGTAGCTGATTGCAGTTTCGAAAAAGGTAGAACACAGCATCACGACAGAAGCAGGAAACGAGAGCTATACGAGCTAGTTTCAGAGGAGAACATTACTGGAAGCCAGGACGAGGTTTTGATTGCAGCCAAGGATAGCAGGAAACGGGTTTTGTGTGAAGACATTCTCAGTTCACCAGAAAAAGGTCAGTCTCATTTGTTTGGACATGAATGTATGGGTTTTTCGTATTAAACACCACATTTAAAATTGAAGAAACATAATCAATAATATCAGAAAAGCTTCATCAAACTTAAATAGAATTGTTGCTAATAAATCATAATAGTTAAATGTTAATAAAAACTTTCAATTGGAAACCAAAAGGAAATAAGATTCCCATGTGTAAATATTATGTTTAAGAATAATAAGATATAGCAAATATTAAGCAGTGATTGCCATTTAAATAAAAAAACAATATTTTGATTATAATTGTAACCCATATGTGTGTATTATTTTACTCTTTTCTTTCCTATCCCGATTAGGTACCATTAAGAAATACTTAGAAGCCACGAGAGTAAGTAATTAATTTTATAATTCGCCCTGAGATTGAAAACATATTGATATGTGATCTGGTAAATTAATTAGATTATGATTAATGCATGGATTAAATTAAATGACATATAAGAATATTATCTCATACCAATAATCAAGATCACATCAATATATATATATATATATATATATATATATATATATATATATATATATATATATATATAAAACTGGTAGGATTATCGACCGAAACGTAAATAACAATTTATTGTAGTGGTGTATCGGGTATGCGGTCTGTTATTTGAAAAAAAACTCTTTTTTCCTTTTATATCTCTATATTTCGCTGATTTTTTGTCAGCTTCATCAGGAGACAACTAAAATATGAATAAAATTTTGTATAACTATAAGATGAGAATAAACAATGAATTACTTACAGATTTAGAGTTAAAAATATTTAAAAAGGTTCTTGTACATAATATGTTCAAAACAGTACTAACAATATTAGTTAAAAGCAACTAGATCATTAGTAATGAAATATAAAAAGCAAAAATAAAAACAACTAAGAAACAATTAAAACACAATAAAATTACACATTAAAAATATACAGGATGATTTAAAATGTAATTGTAAACAGAAAAATTATTTTAACATACTAAGAATATTACAGTAGATATTGCTCAACTGTCCCGTGTCTGCCTTGTAATTTACTGCATATTTTTCTTTATTAATATGACACATTTCTAAGAACAACCTTTTCTTGTAATTATTCTCTTGCTGTAGAACCCTGACATTTGAGTAGTCAAATTGATGCCCAGTCTTTAAGTAATGGTCAACTGCTGCACATGTATTCTTCTTTTTTGTACAGTCACTTTTGTGCTGTGTAACCCTTTGTTTTAGCCATTGAGAAGTTTGGCCAACATAACAGCTCTGGCAATCCAAACAAGGCAGTTTGTAGATAACATTAGTTTTATTCACAGTTGGTGTCTTGTCTTTTACTTTAGAAAACAGTTGTCGGTTTTCTAACAAATTATATTGAACAATTTTGATGTTGGTAAATTGTTTAAATAAACTAGTCACGGAAGGGGTTAAATGTTTTATTAATGGTAGTTTTTTATATCGGATTGTTTGTACTGCACCGATATCAGAGGGACCGTCAAAAATGTCTGAGTTAAATATCAATTTTTTAAGGATATGTTTCGGGTATCCATTATTTTCGAAGATGTTTAACAGCAAATTTAAGTTTCTGTTTATGAATTTATCATCACTAATATGCCTTACCCTATTCTTCATTGCAATCACTGTATTAAACTTTTGATGAGTAGGATGATTTGAAAAAAAGTTTAAATGTCTTCCAGAGTGTGTTGGCTTTTGATACCAATCTATCAATATTTTGTTTTGTTCAGTTCTTATTAATTTTGTGTCCAGAAATGATATCGAACAATCATTTTCAATCTCTAAAGTAAATTGGATATGTTTGTTAAAATTATTGAAAATGTTCAGGGTATTTTGAATTTGAGAAGTAGGAACAGAACAAATAAGATCGTCTACAAATTTTTTAATGAAGGGTAAAGGGAAAGGTAATTGTGGAATAATGTCATCCAGCAAATGGTCCAAAATTATGGTTGCTATTATGGGGCTCAGTGGACTACCCATAGGTGCTCCAAATATTTGTCGATAGAATTTATCATTAAAACTAAAATAGGTGTTCTCAAAAACATAATTCAGAAGTAATAAAAAACTATCCTTAGAAATTGTTGTATAATTTTGAATGAGATTCCATTTTGACTGTATTATATTACTGACCAGAGCTATTGGTATATTAGTAAATAACGATATGACATCCAATGAAACTAAAACATAATCCTTCGGTAGAATCAACTCTCTGATATCATTAACAAATGAAAATGTATCCTTTGCATTATAGGTGTTCACTTCGTCAAAAGCATCTTTAAGAATGTTAGCAAGAAATTTGGATAAGTCATAAGTTACCGAATTTATAGAACTTACAATAGGTCTAAGTGGTATACCTTCTTTATGGATTTTTGGTAAGCAATAAAGTTTCGGACAAGTTTCGGACAAAATAAAGTTTCGGCATCAATTTGACTACTCAAATGTCAGGGTTCTACAGCAAGAGAATAATTACAAGAAAAGGTTGTTCTTAGAAATGTGTCATATTAATAAAGAAAAATATGCAGTAAATTACAAGGCAGACACGGGACAGTTGAGCAATATCTACTGTAATATTCTTAGTATGTTAAA
This sequence comes from Diabrotica virgifera virgifera, assembly GCF_917563875.1. NCBI lineage: Eukaryota > Metazoa > Arthropoda > Insecta > Coleoptera > Chrysomelidae > Diabrotica > Diabrotica virgifera. The sequence continues at coordinate 170,547,565 of NC_065449.1, read as the reverse complement.
ATAATTTTTCTGTTTACAATTACATTTTAAATCATCCTGTATATTTTTAATGTGTAATTTTATTGTGTTTTAATTGTTTCTTAGTTGTTTTTATTTTTGCTTTTTATATTTCATTACTAATGATCTAGTTGCTTTTAACTAATATTGTTAGTACTGTTTTGAACATATTATGTACAAGAACCTTTTTAAATATTTTTAACTCTAAATCTGTAAGTAATTCATTGTTTATTCTCATCTTATAGTTATACAAAATTTTATTCATATTTTAGTTGTCTCCTGATGAAGCTGACAAAAAATCAGCGAAATATAGAGATATAAAAGGAAAAAAGAGTTTTTTTTCAAATAACAGACCGCATACCCGATACACCACTACAATAAATTGTTATTTACGTTTCGGTCGATAATCCTACCAGTTTTGTTGTTTAATGATGGGTTTTTATCAAGAAATTCAAGCGATATATGGAAACGAGACTACAATGTTGATGAAAAGATGGGCCAGTTTAAATTTAAAAGCTGCTAAAATCACCAACAGAAGAATATTTTTATTACGATGTAGAGCCACTAATGTTATTCCAAATCACGTTCAAAACAGTACAAAAAACCTACAAATGATTTTATATACAGGTAATGACATACTTATGAGTAATACAGTAGATGGGTTCATTAAGCAATTATGTAAAAAAGCTTTAACTTTAGAAATAAAAATCACATGCAATAATTTAGTATATTTACAAAAATCCATTAGTACAGTTAAATTTAGATTGCAAAATATTTTACCGTTGCACATCATACAGGATTTTGAAGCCAGTTTAAAGCGATCTTTTGATTATATTTTTAGAGATGTTAAGAAAAAGAACATTAACAAATTTGAAAGGTTATACTCTAACGACACTCCTAAAGTAAATAAGTTATTTAATGACAACAGTAAATGGTTCAAAAATATATCTTCTGTTAATATTCCCACAAATGTTTCTGACTTCCTGTCTCTGGGTCCAAAATTTGGGGTTTCTTGTCCGAAATCAGATTTTAAGTTAGACAATTTTTTGGGTGATATAGAAAATATAATAGATGAAATACCGGATACATCTAAAGACTTATTAAGAGCAAAAGTTACTAATGTCGTTACGAACTACTTAAATCATTCCAAAAAAGAACATTCCAGTGTTTTAAATAAAATATTTAAAGAAACTCAACAATTCTTAAAATCGCATCCAGATCTTTATATTTTACAATCAGATAAGGGAGGGTGTACAGTAGCAATGGACAAAACCGAATATATTGAAAAAACAGAAGGCTTATTAAATGATAAAATCACATATCTTCAGCTGAAAAGAGATCCAACTATTACTATCCAATTTTCTTATAATGAACTTATTAAAGCTATGAGGAATAACTTAGAAATAAATCAAGAATTTGCCAAAAAACTGACTATATACAATGCATCTTGTCCGAAACTTTATTGCTTACCAAAAATCCATAAAGAAGGTATACCACTTAGACCTATTGTAAGTTCTATAAATTCGGTAACTTATGACTTATCCAAATTTCTTGCTAACATTCTTAAAGATGCTTTTGACGAAGTGAACACCTATAATGCAAAGGATACATTTTCATTTGTTAATGATATCAGAGAGTTGATTCTACCGAAGGATTATGTTTTAGTTTCATTGGATGTCATATCGTTATTTACTAATATACCAATAGCTCTGGTCAGTAATATAATACAGTCAAAATGGAATCTCATTCAAAATTATACAACAATTTCTAAGGATAGTTTTTTATTACTTCTGAATTATGTTTTTGAGAACACCTATTTTAGTTTTAATGATAAATTCTATCGACAAATATTTGGAGCACCTATGGGTAGTCCACTGAGCCCCATAATAGCAACCATAATTTTGGACCATTTGCTGGATGACATTATTCCACAATTACCTTTCCCTTTACCCTTCATTAAAAAATTTGTAGACGATCTTATTTGTTCTGTTCCTACTTCTCAAATTCAAAATACCCTGAACATTTTCAATAATTTTAACAAACATATCCAATTTACTTTAGAGATTGAAAATGATTGTTCGATATCATTTCTGGACACAAAATTAATAAGAACTGAACAAAACAAAATATTGATAGATTGGTATCAAAAGCCAACACACTCTGGAAGACATTTAAACTTTTTTTCAAATCATCCTACTCATCAAAAGTTTAATACAGTGATTGCAATGAAGAATAGGGTAAGGCATATTAGTGATGATAAATTCATAAACAGAAACTTAAATTTGCTGTTAAACATCTTCGAAAATAATGGATACCCGAAACATATCCTTAAAAAATTGATATTTAACTCAGACATTTTTGACGGTCCCTCTGATATCGGTGCAGTACAAACAATCCGATATAAAAAACTACCATTAATAAAACATTTAACCCCTTCCGTGACTAGTTTATTTAAACAATTTACCAACATCAAAATTGTTCAATATAATTTGTTAGAAAACCGACAACTGTTTTCTAAAGTAAAAGACAAGACACCAACTGTGAATAAAACTAATGTTATCTACAAACTGCCTTGTTTGGATTGCCAGAGCTGTTATGTTGGCCAAACTTCTCAATGGCTAAAACAAAGGGTTACACAGCACAAAAGTGACTGTACAAAAAAGAAGAATACATGTGCAGCAGTTGACCATTACTTAAAGACTGGGCATCAATTTGACTACTCAAATGTCAGGGTTCTACAGCAAGAGAATAATTACAAGAAAAGGTTGTTCTTAGAAATGTGTCATATTAATAAAGAAAAATATGCAGTAAATTACAAGGCAGACACGGGACAGTTGAGCAATATCTACTGTAATATTCTTAGTATGTTAAAATAATTTTTCTGTTTACAATTACATTTTAAATCATCCTGTATATTTTTAATGTGTAATTTTATTGTGTTTTAATTGTTTCTTAGTTGTTTTTATTTTTGCTTTTTATATTTCATTACTAATGATCTAGTTGCTTTTAACTAATATTGTTAGTACTGTTTTGAACATATTATGTACAAGAACCTTTTTAAATATTTTTAACTCTAAATCTGTAAGTAATTCATTGTTTATTCTCATCTTATAGTTATACAAAATTTTATTCATATTTTAGTTGTCTCCTGATGAAGCTGACAAAAAATCAGCGAAATATAGAGATATAAAAGGAAAAAAGAGTTTTTTTTCAAATAACAGACCGCATACCCGATACACCACTACAATAAATTGTTATATATATATATATATAAATGGTTGTCTACAGCTAATGCCGTTTCCCTTCCGTCAGCCAGGACTTCCATTTTTTTCGATCTTCCCAGTCTCCGTCTTCCAATCCTTTCTTAGACATGGCTTCGTCGACTTCATTTTTCCAATTATAATTTATATTTCTGCTCAGAATATTTTTTCGTATATAATATCACAAGAGAGAAAATTTTTCCGGTAATATTTTCGACTGGTATGAAAGTTTGTTGCCTGGCAATTTTCGCGAATTAAATTTTGACTTAAATCACGAGACGTCAGTCGAGTGATTTTGTCAAAATTTCATAAGCGAAAATTACCAAAAGGCAACGAACTTGAATGAAACCAGGAGAAAATTTTGCCGGTAAATAATTTTCTCTCGAATGATATTCGACAAGACTATTTCACGAGACAATTGATTCACCATATCAACGAAACATAATCTTTATTTATTTGTTATTACCAGACCAGGAGCGTCATTTGAAATTTTAATAGGGGGGGGCAAGCATTATATATACAATACATTTATATGCAAACATAATACAAAATTGATCTATTTTTTGTAAATTTCAGTAATTTTCAGGGTCAGGGGGGCAAATGCCCCCCCTGCCCCCTATCAAATGACGCCCCTGTACCAGACACTTTCGTGACGGATCTGTCATAATTTTGTCGCTGAGAAATCACGTCGCTAAGGAGTTTTGTCAGTAGGAAACGATGCGTTGCTATGACGTTTTATCAGTTAAAAACAGTCTAGTGAAATAGTCGATAAAATACATACTTACTTTTTCAGTTATTTGCGAAGTACCGTCTAACAACGTGGTTCATTTGTTGAAAAACGAACATATTCACTCGCAAATAACTCGAAAAGTATTGACTTAGTGAAAAAACTCTATAGAACAAAAGTTGCTTAAAATTAGCCAGTTTATCAATTTCCGGACTTATTTTGGACCTATATTTTTTCACCCCCGAGAAGGGGTGAAATTCACCCCCAGGGCAAAAGTACACATCGGTACTATATCACTTTTTTCTTTGACTTATTAGCTAAGTGAATGCCAAATTTCAGTCAACCCAAGCGGTTGTTTAAAATTCACAGGTTTTGCAATATTTTACCGTGAGTGAATGATCTAATAAATGTCTTTGTAGGGGTAGTTTATTAGGGTTGAAAATATTAAATACTTAATACACTAAATTACGAACATAAAATAAAGTTTAAATCACTACAAAATGCATCATTACCTAATTTAAAGTTACAAATTATTTTTTGATACGAATTCTTATTTAAAGGGTAGTTTTTAAGAGTTTAAAACTAATACATTTCAATATGAGAAACAATCAAATTCCTATATTAAGCATACTATTTAACATACCTACACATAATTTAGATTTAAATACCGCTTATATATATGCTGTTTTTATTTTTTGGTAAAAAATGGTAGTTTTCACCCCTTAAAAATAAAAAGAACACATTGTAGTCATATTACTTTTGAAGAGGAGGGCAAGATGAGCTTATTTGCAAAATTTCATCTAAATCGGAGCGGTTCTTTAGAACTTAGAGGTTTTGCAATATTTTACCGTTAAAGAACGTACTAATACAATTATTTTAACTTTCTTAGTAAACTATGTAGGTATAGATCCCGAATTATCTATTTGATATGTTCGTTAAATATAATTTATTTAATGACACTGATTATTTCATTCATAGGAGATTCTGATCAATAGAAAGCTACAGAAATCTAAATTAAATCGATAATTTTTGATAATTTCCCGTCGTCAAGTATATTACGTCAGATGCCCTTCGTTGCTACGAAAAAATACATTCAGCGACATTAATGACAATGAATGTTTTAAAAATTATAAAAGTGATGACTTTCAACCGTAACTATTTATAACAACTGTGTGTTTAATGGTACTAATTTGTACTTACATAAATAAATTACAATAAAATTTTGGTTTTGAACAGTTTTATTCATGAAATAATCGCAACAAATTGCACTCGATCCCTAAAATTAATATAGAATTTTTTGCCCTCGTGACACTTTGACATAATTTCACTCGCCTTCGGCTCGTGAAAATAAAACTGTCAAAGTATCACCCGGGAAAAATTCAATAATTTTAGAGCTCTTGTGCAATTACTACTGACAATCAACCAACTAAACTAACCTAAGTACATAGTATAAATCTAAATATATATTCTATAACTATAATATTCCTACACCTCCCTCTTTAGCGTTTTGCCATCAAAAACATTTTTTAAGAAATCTTCTGTTTCTTATAAGAAGTCTACCATTTGGCGTTTTTATGATGTATTTACTATTCTCTCTTATTTCGACTATTTCAACTATCCTGATCCATAGTTTATCTCTTATTTTGAATCCTTACTTTAGTACCTATTTTAATTGGATCTAAATGTTTAGCATGTTGGTTATAATACACAACTGCTTTTTCTTTTTCCATTTCTCGGTGTTCCATGTCTTTGACTTTCGTGTGCCACTTCTTTGAAAAAGCTTTATAATGAATGAGTACTAAGGATCTTATTGGATGTCCATATAAAATCTCGGCTGGTGAGTGGCCATCAGATTTTGGGGTATTACGCCATTCAAGTAAACCAGAACAGAATTTGTGTTCGTCAAGGTTGCCATTCACCATGCATTTTAATATCAAATGCTTCATAGCTTTTACTCCAGCTTCTGCATGACCATTATTCTGAGGATAGTGTGGACTAGACGTGCAATGTAGAACATTCCATTTCTTAAGGAAAAAATTGAATTCGAAAGAATTAAATTGTGGCCCATTGTCCGAGCGTAAGCGTAGGGGTATACCGGTGTCTGCAAAGATTTTCCTTAAGTCCTTAATTCTCGCACTGGTTTGATCTCGGTTTCCATAATGGCATACTATTGGCCACCCAGATATACACCCACGTATACTAAATATTTTTTTCCAGAACAAGAAAACAAGATCGGCTGAGACATCTTGAAATGGCAGTGATGGTAGAGGATCGCTCAAATAAGTTTCTTTAGGTAGCGAAGGCCTAATAATCTGACATGCTTCACACATCTCTATGGTATTTTTTATGTCATTATTCATATTCGCCAATAACTGTTTGTCGGGCTCGTCGTTTTGTACGTTCTATCCCTTGATGAGAGTCATGTAGCCTGTCTAGGATCATTTTTCTAGCAGATAGGGGAATGACAATTTGGCAGCCTTTTAAAATTAGTCCATCATCACAACTAAGCTCGTTTCTAATGTTCCAGTAAGGTGTCAGTGAAGGATGAACTTCTTTTTTTTACCTCAGGAATCCCATTTTTGATTGCATCTTTTAGAATTTGGTATACTTCATCATTTTCTGATACTTTAATTAAGTCAGTTAATAACGAATCTTGCAGATGTGAGTTTTGTATTAGTTTTTCATTACCATCAAATAGAGCAATTTGTTGAATAATGAAGAATTTCAGCTGTGTAGCTACTTCTTCTCCCTCTAACTCGTCTTCACATGGAACATCTATTAGTGCTCTTGAGAGTGCCTCTGGGATTCGATGGTCTTTGCCTTTCGTCCACTCAGCTAAAAAATTATACCCTGTTAATTTTTCTTTTGGATGTTGTAGCCTTGGATTTTCAATCATATCCAGGGTGTAACTATTTAATATCGATAAGAGCGGTTTGTGATCTGTTACAATCTTAAATTCACTCAAACCTAGCAAATATAGCCTAGATTTCTTGACTGCCCATACTATAGAAAGAAGTTCTAACTCGAGTATAGCATATCTGGTTTCTGCATCTGACAGAAATCTTGACTCACACTGTATAAGCTTCCAGTTTTTGTCGTGTTTTTGCAGTAGCATATAAACAAGGCCATTTGATCGAGAAGCATCTGTATGAAGCGCGGTTGGTAATAATGGATTGAAGTGGGCTAACATTGGAGGTTTAGTCAAAGCCTCACGAATTTTATCAAAAGCTTCATCATGTACTGAACGCCAAACAAAATGGTTTTTTGTTTTTAATAAGTCTCTTAATGGTGATGCCAGCTTAGATATTTCGCTAGAAAAATTTCCCAGCTGATTTGTCATACCCATGAATGAGCGTAATTCAGTTAAACATGTTGGTGTTGGAAAATTTTGGATGGCACATATTTTTTGTGATCTGCTTCTATTCCATTTCCTCCTACGACGTATCCGACATATTCAACTTCTTTCTGGGAAAAAACAAACTTATCAGGGTTAAGAGTTATCTTTTTTTCTCTACATGTATCAAGAAATTTTATAATTCTGTTACAGTGTTCACGAAATGTTTCATCGTATACTAGAATGTCATCTACGACCTTCTCCAAATTCTTAAAGCCTGCTAAGGCCTCGTCACCTCTACGACACAATTCATCTCCAGAACTTATAAGACCCATTGGAGCTATTACAAACATATATCGTTCCCAAGAAGTAAGAAATGTAGTGAGCTTTTGGCTTTCCTCAGCGAGTAACACTTGCCAATAACCACTAGTAGTATCTAGCGTACTGAAGTACTGTGGATTGCCGGATATGTTCGAAACTGCTTCCCAGGGGTACTTAAAAGGATGGACTGGTCGTTTTATGAATGAATTGAGCTTAGTAAAGTCTACACAGGCTCTTATTTTACCATTTTTCTTCTGTACAATTACCAAGGGACCAACGAAATCTGAAGGTACCTCATCAGCTGGTTTAATGATGTTTTTCTTAACTAGGCTATCTAATTCAGCTTTTACATAATCCCTCCAAGCGAATGGAATCCTTCTAGGACAGGTTACTATTCATAGGTTGCAAGATGTCGTTTGAGTTAAATATATTTTTGTACATGCCTAAAATCTTATTTTTTGTCTTCGCAAATTGCTAATGAAGGATTTTCAGGAATTTCACTAACATTGAAAGAAGTAACACTGAAGATTGACTTTGGGAACTCTGAATGGATTATATCCAAATGGATCATGGACATTCTGTCGATTAACAGCTCATTAACTCCACTACAAATGTTGACTGTGATATTAACAGAACGACCTTCATAGATTATTTGACACTGCAAACTTCCAATTACGTTAAGTTTCGATTTGTCTGCGGATTCCAGGTCCAAAGTAGAGCGTTGTAGATCAGATCTGGTATATTTACAGTCCCTGGCCATATTATTATGACCACCTATGAATTTTTACAAAAATCAACTATTCCACTAAGTACGTTTTGTTTAAAATATGATTTTTTAATTTAATTTAGTTATGCAATGTTAATGTTATTCATTAACTATAATATATTTAATAATAAACAGCAATAAAATATTTGAAAATATTACATATTTATATTTTTTTAATATTTTGTTCAACTTCTGACCTTAATCAGATGGAAAATATTTGGGAGCTTTTAAAACGAGGAATTTCCGATAAAAAGGTCACTAACGAAATTGTTTTGATTAAAGGACTAATATATCGTTGAAACCACAATGACAAATTGAAGCAAAAAAAATTAACTGCAATCAAAGTATTCCAAGCCGGGTACCAGTGGTAATCAAAGTTAGAGGGGGCTCAGCAAAATATTAAAAAAATACAAATATGTGAAATTTTCAAATGGTTTAATGCTGTTTATTATTAGATGTATTATATTTAATAATAAACACCAATAAAACATTTAAAAATATCACATATTTTTATTTTTGCAATATTTTGCTGAGCCCCCTCTAACTTTGATTACCGCTAGTACCTACCCGTCTTGGCACACTTTGAACGCAGTTAAACTTTTTTGCTTCAATTTGTCATTGTGGTTTCAACGATATATTAGTCCTTTAATCAAAACAATTTCGTTAGTGACCTTTTCATCGGAAATTTCTCGTTTTAAAAGCTCCCAAATATTTTCCATCTCATTAAGGTCAGAAGTTGAACAATATATTAAAAAAATATAAATATGTAATATTTTCAAATATTTTATTGCTGTTTGTTATTAAATATATTATAGTTAATGCATAACATTAACATTGCATAACAAAATTAAATTTAAAAATCATATTTTAAACAAAACGTATTTAGTGGAATAGTTGATTTTTGTAAAAATTCATAGGTGGTCATAATAATATGGCTAGGGACTGTAAGCAAACACATAAGCTCTTCATCTGCCGCACAGACTTCTGCGCCTGTATCAGGGGTGGCTTTTTAAGAAAATGTTATATTTTTGTATGAAATTGAATTTATTTTTACTTCAATTTTTCGGTTTCTACTTTAATTAGCAGCATAATCGATAGAAGTAATTTTTAAACACCCCATGTTAACAGGTTCTTCTATGGGTTCAGTTGGAATATCTACGGAACGAATCTCTTTTGATAAACAGCATTTGGTATAATGCCCCTTTCGGTTACATTTTTCACAAGTTGCATTGCTAGCCGGGCAGCGAATTTACAAAACCTATACTATTTCAGTCATGGGGGCGACTGAATGCGAGTAGGTTTTGTATGCAGAATATTAGTTACATATCCTATGCTACTTCGGTCCAAAAATTAACTGTATCGGTGTAGAATTTGTAAGCGAAATTTTTTATTATTATTGAGCAAATGTCTATACTGTTTCAGTCATGTAAGTAAAACTAATTAAATATTTACTAAGTGGATTTATTATTATATCATAAAATTTAGATATGTTTTGAAAATTAAAATTAATAATATATATTTGGATAATGTTAAAAATTAAAAACAAATGAATAATTACTAATGTACGAATATATACAGTATATCCCTGTAAGTTGGAACCATATGGAAAACTTTTTTATTATTGATTTTACGAAAAAAATATATCCTTCATAAAAAGTTCTGCATAGTCTAAAAGCGAAGATGCAATCATATGATATCAAGCTTTTTCAATAGTATACGAGGGATGTCAAAAAATATGAATTTGTCTCAAGAGTAAAGTACCTTTATATATTTCACAAGACTGAAAATTGTTATTACGAAAATTTGTTTGGACTTGAAAATAATTTTCTAATATGCAAATACATTCTTCTAATTGAAAAAAAATTGAAATTTTTTCTATAAAGATAGTTTACTCTTAACAGAAATTCATATTTTTTGACATTTCTCATATAATATTAATAAAACTTACTAGTAGTAATATCAGATGTAATAATGCAAAAGTAATATCAGATGATTGCGTCTTCGGTTTTAGACCATGCAGAACTTTTTATGAAGAATATGTTTCTTTTTTTCGTAAAATCAATAATAAAAAAGTTTTCCATATGGTTCCAACTTACAGGGACATACTGTATATATTCGTATATTAGTAATTATTCATTTGTTTTTAATTTTTAATATTATCCAAATATATATTATTTATTTTAATTTTCAAAACATATCTAAATTTTATGATATATCCACTTAGTAAATATTTGATTAGTTTTACTTTGACTGAAACAGTATAGACATTTGCTCAATAATAATCAAACATTTCGCTTACAAATCCTACACCGATACAGTTAATTTCTGGACCGAAATAGCATGGGATATGTAACTAATATTCTGCATACAAAACCTACTCGAATTCAGTCGCCACATGACTGAAATAGTATAGGTTTTGTAAATTCGCAGCCGGGCACTTGTAATTCTTGTGACTTGAAAAACCGCACTTTAAGCATTTCTTTTTATTTAAATTGCTACTAGGCTGATTAACTTTGATTTTTGCAATGCTTTGTTTGCATATATTTTCTTCAATTAAGGCTGCTTCCTCAGCTTCGCATAATTTGATAATGTTTTCAATCTTTGCTGAATCTGGGAGAGTTCTGCATTTTTTTCTTATGTTAGCATCAAAAAGTGACTCTATGACATGATCGGCTAGAAACTGATCGTAACAACTTGAGCATGGATCTGTAAGTTGGAACAATTTGACTTTTCTCTATAAAAACAGGAAAAAGATTCTCCTTGCTCTTGCTTTCTGTTCTTGAAGTGACTTCGTCTCAAGCGACTATTCTCATTCTTTTTAAAATATTGTTCCAATTTATTTAGAAGATTTATGTAATTTGAGCCACTTTCTTTATCAAATTTTATTACTAACCGGACCATATCTGATATCTTGATTAAAATATGATCCGAGAAGAGCTAATAATTTTTTATTGGGAGCGTCCTCTACGTTTTGAAAGGATATCTAGTTCTCAAATTTTCGTGAATGACAATCATTCATTGTTCTTTCATTTTGACTTGCTAAGATGTAGCATAATTTTTATTTAATTTTGATCTGTTTGTCCAGTGTGTTTTATATGTATTTATCAGTTTCATTTTTTTTTAAATTTCTTGTCAATGTTGCACTTTGCTAGGATATCTTCCTAATTTGACGAAATGCCCCTGATGATGCTAAGTTAGCGAAAGTATACTTGGGCCAGATTTAATAAACTAGATGCTCGAAACCTCCCTTTAATTCCTATAGATTCCAAAATAAAATATAATTCTATCTTCGCCCCGTTCCGGAGAAAGCTCCCTAAGCGGACGTCTGCAAAAGAAAAATGAAATTATATTCATAACTATCATCAAAAACATAATAACAATATTAGAATAATACAATACACAACACAGTATATTTATACAACAGCAATCGCGCTACACGGAATCAATCTATCTACATAATTACACACTCAGACTCGTAGCTCATTACACTTCAATCCAGTGTTATTACAATTAATAAACGACGCACCGGCCAGCTCCGGGTTGTTTTGGAGGTGGCAGCTACCGCTCACTGCGGTTACAGTTCCGGCGGACAGAGCGCGTCCACCTCGGCAGAGTTCCAATTTACTCCATTGCATATTTGCCGTTTGAGTACTTCCCGGTTCAGTACACCGAGAGGAACTGATTTCATGATTCTCCTTTCTCGTCTTAAATACACTCTCGGTAGCCATCACTCCTTGGTTTTACCGGAGAGGTGCCACGTAGTGGGGATGCGCTGGTATGGAGACGCATTCGGTCGTCTGCTGACTAGCTGGTCAAGAACGCCGGGTGGCCAGTGTCAGTACATCGTTACAACACCTAGAGTCCTTAACTACTCTACGTCCCACATAACAATTTCATGTTCTTAATAGATTCATAGAACATACTTTTCGGAAAAAGTATATACAGTAAAACCTCCGTTAACCGAAATAATTGGGGGGGGGGGGATCGTTTCGGATAACAAGAATTTCGGTTAAAAATAGCATTGCTTTTTGTATTCTTCTTGTATCAAATTACATAGTATTGCAGAGACCTAGCTGCAAAACATCGTTGTCAAAGGAAAATACAACAGAAAATGGAAGATTTCTTAAACAAACACTCGTAAACATGTTCATTTTCCTTACTTTTATTGTTTTTTTTAATTTACTTTTTATTGACGAAATTATTGAAACTGTCAGCCATTTCGGTTAAACGATGTTTCGATTAAAAAGGTTTCGGTTAACGGAGGTTTTACTGTACTGAGAATATGCGTAATTACCATTACGAATGTGCAGAGCAGATGATGAGTACCTACTATATTACAGTGCTTAAATAGTACTATGTACATACTTAGAATGTACTATCGCATTTCTTTTCAGTATATACCAAGAATATACTTTTTAGAACATTCCAAGCAAGTGTTATAAACCTTCTATTTATATACTTAGAATATACTACCGCACATCTTTTTAGTATGTGGGAAGAATATACTGTTAAAATATTCCAAGCAAGTGTTATAAACCTTCTATTTATATACTTAGAATATACTACCGCACATCTTTTTAGTATGTGGGAAGAATATACCGTTAAAAATATTCCAAGCAAATGCTATATTGCTCAGAAGTATGTTTTCAGCATCACTTAATCTCATCCTAGGTTCTACCAACTATCATATTTACATATTCAAATTGCATACGAGAATGTAATTAGTACATTTTACAATATTACTTAAAAAGTAAGTAGGTACATATAAATTTTAGTTATTTGTATAAATATTATATAGGTAAGTATATATTATATTTAGGTATTATGTGCATATCAAAATAAACATGCTAAATATATAAATATAATACCTAGATATAAATATTATATAATATTTAGTGAAACTAAACTATAACTAAAATTTATATATTTTGTGCTTACCTACTATTTAGGTAATATTGAGTTACTAAAATGAATTTAATATTTTCAAGCACCACAAACAAAATAAACAGATTATGTATGTTCCTAGTCCTAGTTCCTAGTATACTTTGTCGTTCGTCTTTCTCCTAACCTAAACACAGCATCAAGCATAGATTGGATACAAATACAAATGCCTGTGCACTGCGCCCTGTGCCTGTTTAGTATTTGTGTTTGCGTTTTTATTTTCATAAAACCTTTGTTAATTCCTATGCAGGTAGAATGAGAAGGGTCATTTCCGTTTGCATTATTCCGATCTTTTATGATCTGGTGATGGTGTATTCTTTCATAAACAGCAATTGCGTGTATCTAACAAATTCCAACGATGTAAAAATACTCATGGTAAAATCAAAATGGTAAATTCATTTCAATTATGAAAACAAATTTTTTTTCTTTAATACAAATCAATTTTTAAACTTTTTTACCATACCTACAATTAAAACAATTTTAAGAAATGAGTTCGTCCGGGATACCTACATACATAAATTTTATTAATTATTTTTAAAATAATAAGTTGATAATCTATAAGGCATTCTTCCTATACATACATATTCTTTTTAAGATATTTTAAAATACATACGTACAAGTATGTGTTAAGCACATACTTTTAAAGTATATTCGATGAAGGTATATTCCAATAATATACTGTTCCGAATATTCTGAGATACTACGTACACGACTGTGATCAGCATATTCGGTACCAGAATATTCTTTAAAGTATATGCAAAGAACATGAAATTTAGAATGTTTTTTAGGGTACATGCTATGATTGTACTACGCATGTACTAAAAAGGATATACTCTGTCGAATGTTGGTAGTATATGCTTTGAACATGATGCGAATATCATTGTTATGTGAGGTGTTATGTTATTTATTTACGAAATGTAAGAAAGCTAATCCTAACCTTTATTGCTTTCCTTTTTTGTATTCTGAAGTCATCTATTCTGGGACAGAGCTAGAAGTTAATATGTACGACGAAGAGGCAAGATGGATAACATTAATAACTGGGTAAGAAACAGAAGAATAGAATGGAATGACCACATAAGCCGAATGACAACAAATAGACCATATGATGAATGACCATTTTTTAAGAGTTCCTTTGGTATTATTTAATCTTCTGATGACTTTCTATTTTTTAATTTGTTTATTCCTTGTTTCTTATCTTTTGGGAGATTTCGGTCTTTTCATCAGTTATTATATTTGGCGTTTCTGGTAAAGATTCTTCGTTTTCTTTTTTAAACATTTCTGTAAGGAAGGCCGCCCATGTTATCCTCGTTTATGTGTTATATTTCAACTAGTTCTTTCATTTCGCTCCTTTGTTGTCTTATGAAGCGCCATACTTGTTTCTGTTTCCGTAGAAATCCATCTGTAGTCCTTTTGTGAATCTTTTCCAGTAATCTGTTATTGTTTTTCATACCAATTGATGAGTTTCAGTTCTTACTCTTTCATAGTCTTCATATAATTCACTCGTTTTTTCTGACTTATATTTTAGGAAAGCTTTCTTTTTTTGGTGACATTTTTGTTTAACCATGTTGTAAACCATGGTGTTTTCGTTGACCACTTTTCATTTTTGTTTATTATTTTCGTTCCAAGGGCTTCTCGGGCAGCGTCCAGAATATTTTTGTTAAGTTTTCTCCAGCTAGTTTCTACATTGCTTTCATTTTCGATATTCTCAATTTTTAATTTCTGTTCTAGCCTTTTTTGATATAATGATTTTATGGAGTCATCTCTTACATTTTCTATTTTTATTATTTCCTCTGAATTTGTTTGTTTAATCTTTTTTTTCATATTTCTTTCCTAATCTCTTTCAATCTTTCATTGAATCTAATTTTACCAAGTACCTACCAAATAGTGATGGCTTCCCACATTGGGTGACGACAAACTTCTCACATCCATTATCTGTTTATGGTGAATATTTCTGTTTGTGACCACATAATGTAGATATCATTTATCTATGTCCTCTTGTATTTTCAAAAGTGTATTTGTGTTGAATTTTATGATCAAAAAATGTGCTGGTTATTCTTAGTTCGTAATTTTCTTTAGCTGTCTTTCATTGTCTATAATTTTAGTTTAAAATATTATTAAAATATTAATTTGAATTGTTATTTTATCAAGTATCTAAAATTCAACGCTGAAAGTAAATTTAAATCTTCATAAATGTAATAACAAATATTTTAGTACTTATTTCTTACATCATATTATATAACATTCCTTTACACAAATTGCATATTAAGTTTTCATACAGTTTTCAAGATGCCAAAAACACTCTTAAATATAATTACCTATAAACCCACCTACACAAATAAATATTTCTTCAAACAAACAATCACAGCAAATGGAAAAATAGTATACGAGCATTATTTTCAGATCTTCCTACTTATTACTATTTAGGCCGGTCTTTGTACCCAAAACTGACATTTTCGTAGACGAGTTATTTCCAAAGTAGGTATCTCTTTCGCGGAGGAGACTGCTCCTAGGATTCGGTTAGCGATCTATAATATAGATAGATAGTTTTTTTTCTGATTCTGGCCTTGGTTTAGAACTAGATAGATAGTTATACATAAATAGTATGGCCTTCCAAAAACATCTAAATAAGTTATTGAAGTAATTGTAATTGAGAGCGCGGATACCTACAAATACTTGGGAAATCAAGATAGGTATCCAAGACACATATTGAAATAGCAAAGACATCATGTATTAAACTTAAAAAGTTTCAATTTTGTCGGAAAATAAGGTTGGAGCGCCTACACCTAAGGATATTTTGGCCTTACGTGTTTTTTACTCTTCTTTATGGCGTGGAAGCGTCGACACTAAAACGTAATTAAGTATCTATGGATAGGAAATGAAGGGGAAACAATATTAATTGTTAAAAGACAAAAACGAGAACTCAGAACATGTGATGATAGAGCAAAAATACTCACTATTACTACTTATTATGCAAGGCAAAATTCGAGGAAAGCAAAATCTGGGAAGACGAAGAATTCTGGCTTAAGAACACTTCTTTTGGTGAGTAATAGTTTCGAAAATTGGCGATCCTTCTGGCTATAATTATTTTATTAACTGATGCTTTAAATAGATTAGTTGTTGTTGTGGAGAACCTTTTCCTCAGGTTCTTTAACTATGATATTCTCTTGCTACTTATACCTCGCTTTCCGAAGACTTTGGCTTGAAGGATTATATTCAGTAGTCTGTATTTAGTGCTGTTTCTCATTATGTGTCCGAGATATTCTAACTGTTTCTTTTTAATTGTGAACATCACTTCTCTTTCTTGTTGGTTATCTTGTCCGCACATAATATCTTTGGATTCGTCTGTATAGCCACATTTTCAAAGGCTTCAATTTTTTCCCATCGCTTCAGTTAGTGTCCAGGATTAAACTCCGTAGTACAATATTTGGAAGATATAACATCATAGGAGCCTTAGTTTTATCTCCAGATTAAGGTTGTGGCTTTTAAAATGTTGGGCCATGTTTTTGAATGCACTTCTAGCCTTTACTATTGTTCTAAGATGGGTATACTGTTTTCGTTGGTCCACTGGTGTATTCTTGATAAGCAGTTGGACGTCTCTAATTTTATTTTTGTTGATGACCATAAATTTAGTCTTTGATATGTTTACTTGAAGTCCAAATCTTTCACTTACTTCATTTACTTTGTTTATGAGCTGCTGTAAACTGTTCAAACTGTCTGCAAATATAACGGTGTCGTCTGCATAGCGGATGTTGTTTAGGGGTTCTCCATTTAGGAGTATTTCACGTTCGCAATTTTCCATCATCATCATCCAGACCTTTATGTCCACTGCTGGACATAGGCCTCCCTCAGTTTTGTCCATTGTGCTCTATTTTGAGCACTTTGCATCCAATTCCTTGACATTTTCTTGAGATCGTCAGTCCAACGAGTAGGGGTCTTAAACTACTTCTTTTTTCTAATCTCGGCATCCACTCAAATAATCGCTTTTAAAGATGCCTTTGAGTTTTCCATAGGCTGCCCATGCTAGGTTTATTCTGCTTCGTAGTTCGCATGTTTGATCTTATGATCTTTATTTCGTGTCCAAGGTATATGTATTTTCCACTAGCTCTACTTCGTTGTCTCCGATATTGATATTTCCGCTAGGTACTAGGTTTGTTATGAATTTTGTTTTGGAGATGTTTATTTTAAGACCTACACTGTCACACACTAACTGAAGTTCATGTAGAATTGTACATATCCCCCTGAGGTTGTCAGAGAACAAAACTATGTTGTCGCAATTTTCTAAGGCGATATTAAATATTTCCTCTAAATATAGGTTAAATAATATAGGTAAAAGTATACATCCTTTTCTAACGCCTCGCAGAATCTGGATCACTTGCGTCGGTTCATCTCCAAGATTTGTTCTTGTTATGGCTGATTGGTTCCAGTAAAAATTTTGTATTATACGCCGGCCTTCATCATCCATTTGGACTTTTGTTAGAATCTACATCATTTTTCGGTGTTGAACTGTATCAAATGCTTTTTATTAGTCCACAAAGCACGTAAAAATGTCGCAAGTTATATCTATGCATCTTTGGAATAATACCTGTAGACCAAACAGTGCATCTCTCGTACCTACGCCTCTCATGAATTGAAGACAGTAGGCAGTGTAGAACTATTTAGAGCGGCGGTCAACAAGGTCGGTATAGCCATGATGATTTCCAACCTTTAAAAACAAAAGATGGAAACCTATATGATCAACTTGATACCAGGGAAGGCGAAGCGAAGATACATAAAATAGCCAAACAAAGAGCAAAGAAAGCAAGAGATTTTAATCAGATTAGATGTATCCGAGATGAAAATAATAAAATACTAATTCACGAAAAGGATGTCAAAAAGAGATGACATTCCTCGGGAAATATGGAGAGCATTGGTCTATTTAATAGAAGTATGGAAGTTAGACAAATGCCAGACGAATGGAGAAGCGGTGTATGCAAAATACACCTGTCTACAAAAACAAGGGAGACATACAACAATGTACAAACTGCAGGGCTATAAAACTACTTAGCCACACCATGAAAATATGGGAGAGAGTAATTGATAGACGGATACGTGAAGAAACCGAAATATCCGATAATCAATTTGGCTTTATGCAGGGCAGATCAAAAACAGATGCAATTTTCATTGTAAGAGAACTGTGATGGAAAATAAAGGAATAAAGAGACCAACGCTCATATGGTATTCATTGATCTTAAGAAAGAATATGATAGAGATCCTCGAGATATTCTGTGGTGGGCACTCAATAAGAAAGGAGTCCCTGGCGAATATGTAAAAATTGTGAGAGATATGTATGAGAGAGTAACGACTAGTTTTAGGACAAGTGTGGGAGAGACTGATAAACTTCAGGTAAAAGTAGGATTGCACCAAGGCTAGGTGCTTATTCCTTATTTATTATCATTAGTTTTGGACCAGATAACAGCGAAACTACAGGGTGGCATTCCATGGTGTTTAATGCATGCTGATGATGTAGTGTTAATAGGAAATAGTGAAAGAGACTTAGAACAAAAACTGGAACAGTGGAGACAAGCTGTGGAGGAAAAAGGTTTAAAACTTAGTAGGACAAAAACAGAGTATTTGGAATGTTCATTTAAAGATGGGGTTACTACAAATAAAATGGTATCTTTGGATGGTGAAATGATTGTGAAAAGCAAGTAACTAGCATCGGTATTACAGAGTAATGGAGAAATAGATGGAGATGCATGCAGTAGAATTAGGGCTGGATGGATGAAGTGGAAAGAAGCGAGTGGTGTGTTGTGTGACAGAAAAATTCCAATGAAGCTGAAGGAAAAATTCTATAAAACTGCCATAAGACCGGCTATGATGTACGGAACTGAATGTTGGGCAGTGAAAAAGAAAGAGGAACAACGAATGCATGTGACGGAAATGAGAATGCTTAGATGGATGAGTGGAGTGACAAAGAAGGAAAAAATTAGAAATGAGTATATTAGGGGAAGTCTAGGTGTGGCACCGATTGATGCCAAAATGAGAGAGCATATGTTAAGATGGTTTGGTCATGTTCAACGTCGAGAAGTTAATCACCCAATACAAAGAATAGCTTACGTAAAGATTCCGGAAGGAGTAGGAGAGGAAGACCAAAGAAGACCTGGGGGAGACGATAAGGCAGGACATGTTGGTAAAGGGGATTAACATTGATAGGATCCAAGAAAGAATTTTGTGGAGAAATGCAATTAGGGAAGCCGACCCCGCATAGGGATAAGGCAAAGAGAAAGATAAACAACAAAAGATCGAACTTAAAGAACAAGAAGAAGATCTAAAAACCTATAGTAGGTTTTATTTCGATTTAAATAATTGCGATCTTTATTCGATCTATCTAGCACATCGTCATTTCCAGTTTTTCTCATGAACTGGCTTAAAATCTGAGAATAAAACCACTTGTGCGGTTATTTTTGTATTTCCACAGAATCGTTGAAATGAACGACTCTAAAATTAGACGAGTTAGTCCAAACTCCGAGTCAATGATGAAAATTGACTTTTCCTCATTCTAACTGTATACCGCCGAAGAAAAATAAACACCGGTTTTTGTAAAATGGTGTGTCGGTCGGTTCAGAATTAAAAAATGATAGTAAAATGTTTTGTGCAATATCGTGCGCGCGTGGACTGATTGTTATGTGTGTTTTATTAATTGAATAGTGATTTTGTAAATAATTAATTTTTCCTTTCTATATAAATAGTTCACGAAATTTGCTTAATTAACATTCAATCTTGGTTAATGATATTGTCCAACTTTGTGAAATTGAATTTATTTCACAGTTTTTTCGATCCTCTATATTTACTTCGACTCCTTAGATTTTTATTTTTCTATACATATCGGAGTATATAAACTTTGTGCGGCCATCAAAGATTTTTCTTACTTAGTAATGCTTTTACTTAAATTTAAAATTGAAAACCTTGAAAACCATATAGTCCTGTCGCCAGGGGGGTAGAACGGCCTCCTGTATTCATATGGACTTACCCAAGTTTTTTTATGTATTTTGACCTGTAGAACACGATTTTTTTGGGTAACAGTTGATCCGGATGTCGATAAGATTGTTATAAACCAAGAAGTTGAGGAATCACATAACAGCGATTTCTCGCAAAACAAAACATTTTTGTGTATTTTTTGGGCCATTCTAACCAAAAAATGTTCCTACAAATTTTTTCGTAGGATGCATAGTTTTCGAGATAAACGTGGTTGAACTTTCAAAAAATCGAAAAATTGCAATTTTTGAACCCGAATAACTTTTGATTAAAAAATAAAATAGCAATTCTGCTTACCGCATTTGAAAGTTCAAGTCAAATTATATCGGTTTTAATTATTTGTATTGCTAAAAATTTATTATTTTATTGTTAAAAAAAGCTATAAACACCTAGTGCTTGAGTGATGTTTTTAATGATTTCTCATTTAAAATCGAACGAGTAGGTAGAAGAGGTAAAAGTGCAAGCGAGGCTATTTCTACGTAGCATGCATTAAAACGCATGTATTAGGCACGGGAAACACTATGTGTTTATAGCTTTTTTTAACAATCAAAAAATAAATTTTTAGCAATGCAAATATTCAAAACAGAAATAATTTGACTCAAACTTTTAAAGGCGATAAGCAGAATTGCTATTTTATTTCTTATTCAAAGGTTATTCGGGTTCAAAAATTGCAATTTTTCGATTTTTTGAAAGTTCAACCGCGTTTATCTCGAAAACTATGCATCCTACGAAAAAACTTGTAGGAACATTTTTTGGTTAGAATGACCCAAAAAATACAAAAAAATGTTTTGTTTTGCGAGAAATCGCTGTTATGTAATTCCTCAACTTCTTTGTTTATAACAATCTTATCGACATCCGGATCAACTGTTACCCAAAAAATTCGTGTTCTACGGGTCAAAATACATAAAAAACTTGGGTAAGTCCATCTGAATTAAGGAGGCCGTTGTACCCCCCTGGCGACAGGACTAATAGTTAATAGAGTACAAATAAGGAGTTTCTGATTGTCTTTTTGAAGAACACGTTCAAATCCTTATGCAGTTGTATATTATTGCGATTTTGGTATGAATCTGTACCTACCTTATTTTTTAGTGCGATTAGCAGGCTCATTTTAGGGGATATTTAAATTGTGAGCCGATGAATATAAGTATTTTCAATATTCTGTCCAATGCCATGCAAGACAATCCTTATATTAAGTGTAGGTACTCTCGATTAAGGTTGACGTGCAATAGGACAAATTTTAATTTGAGCACAGGAAAATATTTTAATTTTCCAACAAATTTTTAGGTTATTTAGGTAATTTTTTACAAACCTATAAATTAATATTTTTGGTGTATTTTTTCCGTTCTCCTGAATGATGAAGTTATTTACCATCTTCTCTGGGAAATATCCTCAAATTTGAAAAAAAAACATGTATTCTCCATGTTTTTAGCACTTGAGTTTGTACCCAAGTGTATGTCAATAAATAATATCTACCTAACGGTTTTTGATGGACTTTTTTTGTTACTTCCAATAACGGGATCAGGTTTGCCATTTTTAGAGCAGAACATGCCCAAAATACCACAAACACTCTTTTTTGATATTTCTTCCTTGTTTTCAGTAGATAACCTCAACCGCATGTGAATAAAGAACTATTTTCATCTATTTTTTTTTATTTTTCTAATAGCAGGTTTATGTGGGCTATTTTTATAACAAAATGTAGGTAGGTACTGTAAACTGGGAAAAACTGCATTTTTTTTGGAATTTTTTTATCCGCATCCAGTGAGGTTATTTTCATCAATATATTTAAATATATTTTTCAATACATTTAAATATATTTAATAAATATTTAAATGTAGGTAATGCGTCATAAGCATAGCAGCATATTTTAATTTCTTTGTTTTCCATTTTGTATCCTCTTGTTGTTTTAACAGGTTGACTGCCACAAAAAAATCCACAAAAAAAGTCCATGGTGCCAAGTTGAAACAAGTGCATCTGGTAACCAACTAAAATACTTCCATTACTAATGTTTCATCAATTTTACTTATTAGTCCAAATTTTTGAAAAAATATGTCAGCGGTCGAATACGACCGCCGCGCGCCTGGTCGTAGGCGACATACTTATTAGTCCCGGCGCATATTGAACCTAAGCGAGTCACAACCTGCGCCGGTGGGACGAGTGACCTGTGCAGTTATTTTTCTAGCGTGCCGCATATTGAACACAAGCTAACCCGACCGTCGGCTGTCGCCGTAACGAATAGAGACGGGCAAAATAAGTGCCAACGTGTAACGGTTACTATTGATACCGGTTCTCAGTGGTACTGAGTACAAATACTGATTACAAAATACTGATGTATCTGATCCTTGTACTGAATTGAGTAGGCAACTAAAAAACGGTAGTTCCGTACATGTAACTAGTAACGTTTTAAAAATATCTTACATGTCCCTAGTAGTCGTAGCGGTATGACTTTCGAAAACATCGAATTTGATCATAAGCGGGTGCATAAAAAGATATCTTACACTGAGTATTCTATTTCTACATACCTTTATAATAACAAGCATAAGTTAAACACTGCATTGATTGTGATTGCAAAAACGGTTCGCATGTTTTAAATAAGATTTTTGCTGATTGTGTTTTTGATAAAATATTAAATCACAAAAAAATTAAATTCCCAACCATCATTTAATTTTTAACGATAAACAAAAGTCTAATAAATATATGATGACAAGTTTAAAATTGAGCGACTTTGTCGATAACAGTGTCATTAATAAATATTTTTTACCATGAATCAATTTCCAATGATTGTGTGGATTTAGAAATACATACTAAACAATTTTTTGATCTGTATAAAGGAGATTATAATTATGACACATTATGGTACTCCTTATTTTTCAAATAATATGCTCTTGTAGACGCATAACTTTGATTTATTGGCTAAAGCCACACTAACTAGATACTTCACAAGAAATTAAAAATACTTAACATGTAAAAAATTCACTGTTTTAGTCAGATATATTACATTCCCTACTATTGCGCCTACTATATTATATAATAAAATACATATTAAAACAAATAAACGAAAAATTGTAGAGTAGTGCTGATTGATACAACAGAGCAAAAAAATGTTATTCATTCAAGATAGTGTAAAATATATCGCCGCTTATTCATTTCAGATATTTCCATCTCGCAAAACAAAAACACGTAAAAATTAACATCTGGCGCTGATTCACCCGTCACCCGTCCCAAGCCCAAGAAAACTGTACGTCGATAACAAACCTTCCCAAGCTCGACCTGCGAACGCATGAACTGATAGTAGGATGCGCAGAACGCTCTACGCAACTCGCCGGTGCCAGGTTGTGTCTGCTTAGGATCAATTTGCGCCGGTACGCCAATTATTTCCGTGGTGCCTAGCAGTCGTTCGGGCGCTCGTTATTTTCATGATGAGATTTGTCGTGTATTATTCCGCCGAGTGGTTGCTTTGACTAATATTTCATCAGTAGAGGTTTGATTGTTAGTAAGACAACGTGCTCGTCTAATTTTTAGGGATACAGGGAAATGTAGATCACCAAAGCCAGGCTGATGGATACGAACAACTCTCATGGAAAAAACCTATTGGAAATCACAAGATTTTCAACTATTCTGCGAAAGCTGGATTACAGACAAATTACGCTGCATATCAGTAACGAATCTAGACTACATCGATGGGCTCCTACCAACAAAAAAGAATTAATACAATACTAAGAACCAATCGTCATGGAAACCCAAAAGAAGTAATAAATAAAAATTTGAAAAAAGGGAAAACGTTTGGGTTGGAAGACGAGAGAGGCATCTGCGTTTTGAAGTAGAAGGATAAAAGAGATATCTTGTTACTATCTACTCAACACACTACCGAAATTCAGGCAATTCAACGACGAAGTGGTGTTGTTCATAAACATCAGGCTGTAATGGAATACAATGAGGGAAAGTCCTCAATTGACCAGTCAGACCAGATGGCAAGTTATAATTCACCCCTACGAAAATCACTGAAATGGTACATGAAGCCCACTGTGGAATTTCTTCTTGATACATCACTCGTAAATTCTTACATTATTTTCAAGCAACTAGTGATAAAAAGATAAAAATAACTGAATTTAGAGAGCATGTAATAAAGTCGCTCCTAAATTATGAAGACAACATTGAGCCACATAATGATTCCGAATGGGAACAACAACAAATTAAGACGAACTAGAAGAAGATCGATGCAAATTCATACTATGGTGAAAAAAGAAGGACCATTATGATAAAATGAAAAATGATTCGGGGAAACATAACAAAAAATTGGGTCAAAAAAGTAGTAACTTACTGAGACACTTGTGAAGGTCAACCACACCTTTATTTAGATTGTTTCGACAAACATTCCAAATAACTTTTAATATAATTTTTAATTTCTTTCATGCTCCTATTTAACTTTTGTATGTTATTTAGTTTGGACTGAAATTTCATTTCAGTCTCCCCTATTCTGCCAAAATGAAAACGGATAGGTATGTATATACTCTGGGCTAATTAGCAAAATACAAGGAAAAGTTATTTACCAGCAATTGTATTGCTAGAATCGAATCTTATTATTGTGTGTATTAATAATATTGGTATGCAAAGTCCGCAGATAGTGTGCTACTTTTTTTATAAACAAAATGGCGCCCGAAAATCGTGTTTTTTTCAATTTTTGCTCTATCCCTCCCAAGATTTTAACATTACACCAAAAATACCCAAATAAAAATTCACCGTAATTAAATTCTGCATAGAGATGTGTTTTTTCTGATTCACTTCGACGAAAACTTTCCCCAGAAAAAGCGGGTTTTTCCAACAAAATCTTTAATTTTCAACTAAAATTTTAGATAAGTAATTGTTAATCAATAATTAAATAACTTGCTAATGTAAAAGCCCTCTTCGTATAGATTATAATTCCAGAAGCCGATGGATATTGAATGAACAGTTTAGCAACAATTGAATTGTTAATTAAAAATTTACGGTCGCTATAATAACGACAATAATTATGATGCATAAGAATAACTAGGATTTTTTCATAAAAAATACTATACCTATCTAACGTACTTTACAGAATTGAAATTGGAATATTTAAGCGGCCTCAGGAATATTTTACAATTATAAACAATTTTTTGGCTTAAAAACAAATAGAATATCTCGGGAAATATTAAACTAAATTAAATTGTGAAAACGGTATTCGAAAAACAGCGGCAGGACGCTTCTTTTAAAATAAAAAAACGTTTAATTATGACAAGTGGTTCCTGAGCTACAACCGGTCAAAGTTGATCGGAATTTACGGCAAAGATATAAACAATAGGATCACAATTTTCAAACCATCACCTTTTTATTTTTGTCCTCTTTCTCCACACCAATTTTCATATCTTTAAAATACTCATAACATATATTATTATAATAAAAACTATCGATAATACGTGTAAAAATTGCCAAAAATAGCAAAATTCCAATCAAAAATTAGGTTGGAGAAAATATAACCCTCAAAGTTCAAAATCGGTATACGTTAAAAAAATGCGTTTTCTCGGCTTTCCATGGAGCAATTTCCTTCATTCTTTTTTTGTTCTCTAATAACTCGAGTAGAGCCATCGAACCAACGCATTATTACATGTCAAACTTGCTTTTGTTTTGTTATAATAGATTAATGTATTTATAAGAACAGAAAACTACATATTTTTTCCAGTTGTATTCTTTTTTTTAGATAAACTTATTACAAGTGTACCTTTTAAAGTTAAAAACATAAATATTCTCATTTGAAAGCTGTATAGTTATTTAAACAATTTTTATTTAAACAAATTAAAATTTTGTGTTATAATAAATAAATTAATTTATTATAACAAAACAAAAGCAAGTTTGACATTTAATAATGCGTTAGTTCGATGGCTCTACTCCAGTTACTTGGGAACAAAAAAAGAATGAAGGAGATTGCTCCATGGGAAGCCGAGAAAATGCATTTTTTTAACGTATACCGATTTTGAACTTTGAGGGTTACATTTTCTCCAACCTAATTTTTGATTGGAATTTTGCTATTTTTGGCAATTTTCACACGTATTATCGATAGTTTTATAGATTAAAAATTATGATCCTATTGTTTATATCTTTGCCGTAAATTCCGGTCAAATTTGACCGGTTGTATCTCAGGAACCACTTGTCATAATTAAACGTTTTTTTCTTTTAAAAGAAGCGTCCTGCCGCTGTTTTTCGAATACCGTTTTCACAATTTAATTTAGTTTAATATTTCCCGAGATATTCTATTTGTTTATAAGCCAAAAAATTGTTTATAATTGTAAAATATTCCTGAGGCCGCCTAAATATTCCAATTTCAATTCTGTAAAGTACGTTAGCTAGGTATAGTGTTTTTTTTATGAAAAAATCATAGTTATTCTTATGCATCATAATTATTGTCGTTATTATAGCGACCGTAAATTTTTAATTAACAATTCAATTGTTGCTAAACTGTTCATTCAATATCCATCGGCTTCTGGAATTATAATCTATACGAAAAGGGCTTTTACATTACCAAGTTATTTAATTATTGATTAACAATTACCTATCTAAAATTTTAGTTGAAAATTAAAGATTTTGTTGGAAAAACCCGCTTTTTCCGGGAAAAGTTTTCGTCGAAGTGAATCAGAAAAAACACGTCTCTATGCAGAATTTAATTACGGTGAATTTTTATTTGAGTGTTTTTGGTGTAAAGTTAAAATCTTTGGAGGGATAGAGCAAAAATTGAAAAAAACACGATTTTCGGGCGCCATTTTATTTATAAAAAAAGTAGCACACTAAATGCGGACTTTGCATACCTATATTATTAATACATACAATAATAAGATTCGATTCCAGCAATAAAATTGCTGGTAAATAACTTTTCCCAAAAATGACCTATTCTCCGATAATCAGCCCAGACTAATATTGTATATGTATATGCGAAGACTGTATGCCACAGCGGTCGAATACTGCAATAATTGCGCTTCTCTACACAACCTCTGGCAAAACAGGAACTATATTACAGACGGTATCAAATCGGTCGTATACGACCGCCCGCCGTGGCATGAAGTACATACTTATGGAACTGTCGGTCGGTCGGATACGACCGCCTAATGAATATCGAATAGACCGTTTATCTGCTTCGTCGGAAGCCTTGCTGTTCTTCAAATATTCTCGTTTTTTCTAATTCGAGCGATAACATTTTGATCATCAGTTTCATAACAGCGCTTAAGAAACTTGCCATAATTTTTCGTTTTTTGCACCTATTTTAAATATTGGGATAATTATACTTTCTCGTCCTGCTTTCGGTATTTTTTTTATATACGGTGACTTTCCCCAAAAAAATAAGCATTTCTCTAGAAAACTTTTCTTCACCGAATTTAAGCATTTCGTATGTTATATCCGGACCCTCCAGCTTATTAAGCCAGTGATACAGTCGTATATACAGTAATAATAATATAATATAAAATACATGCAGTAAAAATAAACTAACATATACAGTTTTCAACATACAGCGTGAGTTTTATATATGGAACGCCTCAATTATCCCGGAAACGGCTTGCACGATTTTTATAGGTTTTAGCATATAAGGGTCTTGTGATGCATCCGATATTATGGGGGGTATTTACATTGTCGCCAGATGTTCCGTTTTCTGGAAGTCTAATGAACTTTATTATTTAAAAAGGAACACCCTGTATATTTTTGGTGTTTTGATGTCCTTAAGAAATACTGATTATTTTTTATATAATGTTCCCTATACCTAAATTCTATAATTTCGAAGTTATTGTTACATTTCTTTAAACAATTTTTTTAATTATAACTATAACGAGCAAAAATCTCTCGCGTAATTTTTCTCTAAAGTTTATTGTTTTCGAGTTATAAACAAATTACAACTGAAAAAAAAACAGAAGTAACAAAATATTATTTTTGAAATTACTAAGTGCCTTAATTTAGGTTCAGACCTTCTTCTCTCAGAGCTCCCGATAAGAATTTTTGGCATGTTTTATTGTAAAATATTGTTTTTTATAATTTGTTAAAAAAATAGTTTAAATAAATGTAGCAATAACTTCCAAATTATGTTAGGTAAAGAGAGCATTACATGAAATATAATCAGTTTTTCTTAAGGACTTCAAAAAGCAAAAAATATACAGCGTATTCCAGTTGAAATAAGGAAATTCATTAAATTTTTAGGAAAAAGGAAGATCTGACAATGTAACACTGGCGAAGCGTCCATGTAACCACTGTTACCGTTGGTAACAGTTAAAACTCTTGCAAATAAATATTTTATGACTACTATGAAATAATTCCATTTATATTTTTACCAACAGAAATATATTATGTGTTAATAGTATCTAATTCAGTAAATAGTCAATTACAGTTCACCAAATATAGCTGAAAGTGTGAAATTCCCATTGCCTGCGCTAACAATGAAGTGATAACGCACATACAATCGGTCTGGACCGTCAGTGCGAGTGAGAGGTCCGTCGTATGACGAATGCGCATCATGATCGTCACGCGTTTTCAGACTTTCAGCTATATTTGGTGAACTGTACTACAAAAATATTAGCGAGTTTATGTGACTCAGTTGCACTTTATTATACGTTGTTACCACTTTTGGCTGTGGTTACATGTGGTACAATGTGGTGATCCTCGCTGTCGGTCGGGACCGGCTAGTGACTGAAAATTTTGAAGGAGCGACGGCGTGGGTGCGCTGTGTATATCAGTAAGCTTGTTACCAGATTTTGATTTGGTTAAAGTACCTATTACAGTATGCGTGCAATTAACCATGGATGAGTGTCGCTGCGTAATCGATCAACGATTTGATAAGTAATTCTCCTTGTATAATTTTGAAGAAAAAAATGAGATTATTGAAAATGGAAGACCTATTTTCAACAATTTAAAAAATGAGTCAAAAAAAGTAGTTCGATATTTTAAATTTACTAACGAAAGTTTTACTTTTAATATTAACAATACCAAAAATAAAACATCATCAGAACTAATCTTCTGGTTTAAATTTTAAATTTAGTTGGTACAGTGAAAATCTAGACAATAGACTGTATTGTTGGCCATGTCTTCTTGTTTCTACAGAAAAAATGGGTGAACCAGCGGCTGAGATCACGATTTAAATAGTTTTAGAGTTTTAAAACGGAG
The DNA here is from genome assembly GCF_917563875.1 of Diabrotica virgifera virgifera. Classification (NCBI taxonomy): domain Eukaryota; kingdom Metazoa; phylum Arthropoda; class Insecta; order Coleoptera; family Chrysomelidae; genus Diabrotica; species Diabrotica virgifera. The sequence continues at coordinate 170,518,055 of NC_065449.1, read as the reverse complement.
ACATGAAATTTTTCCGTTACCTACATGTAAGATGTATAGCCAATTTGATTCAGTTTGGTAAAACAAGAATCGAAAGTTCTCTTAACAAAGCTTTTAAAGCAAATATTACAAAACATAATGAGTTTGTTAAAAAAATAGATAGGTATATCCTTAGCACACATATAATAGATACTGTATGTTTTTGGCCAAACAAGAATTTACGTTTCGTGGTCATTTTGAGGGCGACGACTCTGACAATCGAGGCAATTACAGGGAATTGTTAACATTAATTGCCAAAAAAGATCAAAAATTTTGCCAACATCTAGAAACATCAACTGTTTTTTCGAGAGTTTCAAGTGATATACAAAATGTTATTATTAAAGCCATATATACATTTAACCATATCTTCATTTTTTTAAATAAGATTTTTTGCATCTAGTTTTGGTAACACTTTAGAAAAAGTCACGCGTCGCCACTGCAATGTAAATACCACCAAAATATCGGCAGCATTACAAGAACCACGAAAACCTATATACAGAGAGTTCCTAAATTATGGAAAAAATTCATTTTCTCTAAAATAGACGACTATAGAGAAAAATCCTGAAACAAGTCGATTTTTGTTTTTAAATTACAACTTTTTGGCATATATTTCATACTAGTTACGTCATCCATCTGAGCGTGATGACGTAATCGATGATTTTTTTAAATGGGAATAGGGGTCGTGTGGCACCTCATTTGAAAGGGCGTTCAATTCTCTATTCAGTAATATAAACATTAATATCATTATTTATACAGGGTGACAAAAAAAATAATTTTTGAAATAAATTAATTGACGAAAAAAGAAGAATGTGTGCAATTTATTTAACTCAAAATACATTCTATCGCTGTCACAAAATAGAAAAAAATGTTTATTTGGCAAATAAACCTTGCTTTTCGCTTAAATTAAATGTTCAAACTGCCAAGTGGTAGGTGGGAGGATGTTTGTGATTTAATTTAAGCGAAAAGAAATGTTTATTTATCAAATAAACATTTTTTTTGTATTTGCTGACAGCACTATAATGTATTTTGAGTTAAATAAATTGCATACATTCTTCGTTTTGCGTCAATTAATTTAATTCAAAAAATATTTTTTGGTCACCCTGTATAAATAATAATATTATTGTTTATATTACTGAATAGAGAATTGAAAACCCTTTCAAATGAGGTGACACACAACCACTATTCCCATTTAAAAAAATCATCGATTACGTCATCACGCTCAGATGGATGACATCACTAGTATGAAATATATGTCAAAAAGTTGTAATTTAAAAACAAAAATCGACCTGTTCCGGATTTTTCTCTATAGTCGTCCCTTTTAGAGAAAATTAATTTATTCCATAATTTAGGACCTCTCTGTATGTAAATGTAGTGCAAGCCGTTTCCGCGAAAATTGAGGCGGTCCATATTTTATATAAAACTCACTCTGTATTTATTAATTTAAAAGGGCTTAAAATACAGCCTAGTAACCAACACATTGACAATAAAAATTAAATAATAAAGAATGTGCTTGCTCTAAATAAAAATAAGTGAAATTATTTTTCTGAGTGAACAATGTCTCGTTATAAATCAGATCCGAATATATCGGAATATGAGTCTCCGAGGTGTTGCACAAAAGTTCTACATTACACGTGGAAAACTATAACCTGCTTATTTTCGCACGTGTTTTTAATATCAATGGTGGTGTCATATTGTGTTTTGGGGGCATTTACTTTTGAGGCGTTGGAAGTGAAAAATGAAAGAGAGGTTAGTAAAATAGACGTATTTTTAGTTAATTAATATAGTCCGTTCGCTAAACTCAGACACAACTTAGACCAGGGCGCATCTGTAAAAATAGTACATTTGGACGTTGAGAGGTGACTCAAATTTTTTTGCAGAAATTGCTTGAAAATAACTCAAATAATAATATTTGAGTTATCCTCCCTCTCAAAAGGGGCCGTAACATTGTTTAAATAATCAAAATGTCAAAAAATGAAGGAAAAATTCGATTTTTTTTCTTCGTTTTTTGATTATAACTTTAAAAGTATTCATTTCCGAGAAAAGTTGTACTGATATAAAAGTTGCGTAATTAAATTTCCTACAATATAGAATTGGCTAAAAATTAAAAAAAAAATAGTCACCCTTGTTGCAAAATAGCAATAATTGCGAAAAAACCATACAAAAACAAGTATTCGCATTTTACCTTTTTCAACCATTTATGCTACACTTAGGACCTTCATATTTCACCAAGAAAAAGTTTATGATGCAGTAAAAATACTATAAATTTCATTGAGATCGGTTTATTACATTTTGCAAAATAAATTTTGCAATCTAGCTTTCGCAAAAAAAATTCATTTTTTCAAAATCTTATAAGACTGAAAATAAAGCAGATAGCAAGTTTAAATTTTTTTTGAGTATAGAAGTGTACTGTACCTTTCATTTGCAATTTGCAAAATTAAAATCTATTAACTACCACGGCGTCAGAATTTTTTTTCAATAAACATTAAATATAAATAATAAACATTAAATCCGCGCAGGACAGCGGATAGTTTGCTCTGATTGGGCATTCCAACGACCTTTGATAATAATTGATACATTTTAATTTTTATTGCATTTCGATATAAATAAATAAATTTGTTTATTGCAAAATAAAAACTCATACTGTGTCCTTTGAAATAATACTTTTTTTTTTAGCAAAAACTCTCTTTGTTCATATATTTTAACTTAGAGAGTAAAAGTTTATTATTTTTAAACATATGCAATTGTTTAAACAATATTTTAAAAACAATAATAAAATTAGTTTGATATTTGTGGAATTAAAATATTAAAATACAACAAAATATAGAGTAAGAAAATAATATATTAGATAAAGATTGGAAGAAATTTTGGTGGAAATCAACTTGTGTGAATCGAACACCGCTGTCCTGCGCGTAGCACCAAAAATTAATGTTTATTTAAAAAATTTCCTGACGCCGTGGTAATTAATCGGTTTTAATTTTGCAAATGGCAAATGAAAGATACAGTACACTTCTATAAGTAAAAATAAATTCAACTTGCTATCTGCTTTATTTTCAGTCCTGCAACATTTAAAAAAAAATGATTTTTTTTGCGAAAGCTGGATTGCAAAATTTATTTTGCAAAATCTTTTTAATCGACCTTAATGAAATTTACAGTGTTGTTTTACTATACCATAAAGTTTTTCTGCCTAAAATATGAAGGTCCTAAGTGTAGCATAAATGGTTGCAAAACGTAAAATGCAAATACTTGTTTTTGTATGATTTTTTTCGCAATTATTGCTATTTTGCAACAAGGGTGACTATTTTTTAAATTTTTAACCAATTTTATATTGTAGGAATTTAATTACGCAACTTTTATGTTAGTAAAACTTTTCTCAAAAATGAATAGTTTTAAAGTTATAATCAAAAAACCAATAAAAAAATCGAATTTTTCCTTCATATTTTGACATTTTGCCAAAAAAAAATAATAATTACTAAATACACTCGCGATCACAAAAATCGGGTCACTCAATGAATTATACACTTTTGAGGTCTCGAATTTCCTAAACCTGTTGTCCGATTTGAGTGATTTTTTTAGTATGGTATAGCCTAATTATTTAAAATTATCGGGTATAATATCACAAGAGAGTGAGAATAAATTGAAAATAATGCGACAGTTTTTCGAAAATTTGTTGTCTGACAATAGACACGGGAGCGCGCAGGCCTCGAGTGGCTATTGCCCAATGACAACAAATTTGAGTAAAAATGAAGCTTATTTTCTTATTTATTCTTACTGTTATTGTGATATTCGTAAGATTATTTTTTAATACGTACATTATGGATATTTTCTTAAATGTGACAGTTGTCAAAACTAGGAAACTGGTTGCCATTAAACAGAAAAAATCCACTTAAAAAATTTTATCGGTAATTTTCTACAGTAGGTAATTCTCAGTATAATTTTAATCTGATTGGACAGAATTAAACACGTGATCAAATATCTTACTAAACGATTGGAAGTTAAAATCATTAAAAAATAATCAACGTAACAATATTGTTACTAGACAGGTAAATGTCATTTTATACCGGGTGTAACAATCATACTGTGTTTTTTCCTTAAAGTTCGGAACACTCTGTGGCATATTATAGCATAGATAAAATATTAAAATTAAAACTCAATTGTAGCCTTAGGCTTTTTAACATTTTCTTTTTTGATTCATTTTCTTATGTTGTATAATAAAAAAGTTAGGTTGGTACTTTAACAACTAGCCACGTTCTTAATCAATTAAGAGTGTTTCTAAATAAGTACGACAAACTTTAAGGGGTAATTCTGCATGAAAAAATAATAACCGTTTGCTTTATAAAGATATGCCCGCAAATGCTTCGTTTCCTAGATACGGGATGTTGAGTTTCTACTTAAAAACTGACGATTTATTTGTTGCTCTAAAACCGGTTGAGATATGCAAATGAAATTTGTTAGGTTTTAAGAGGTAGTTATTGCGCATTTTTTGACATACAAATAAGAATTTTATATTCACCATTGGCGTGCATATGGGTATAAACATTTTAGATACATCCCGTATGCACGCCAATGGTGAATATAAAATTCTTATTTGTATGTCAAAAAATGAGCAATAACTACTTCTTAAAACCTACCAAATTTTATTTGCATATCATAACCAGTTTTATAGCAACAACAAATTCAAGAAAAAATTCAACATCCCGTATCTCGGAAATTAAGCATTTACGGGCATATCTTTATAAAGTGAACGGTCAATATTTTTTCATGCAGAGTTACCCCTCAAAGTTTGTCGCACTTATTTAGAAACACCCTGTATTGATGAAGAACATGGCTAGTTGTTAAAGTAACTAACTTCTATATTATCCAACATAAGCAGATGAACCAAAAAAGAAAATGTTAAGAAAGCATAAGGCTACAATTGAGTTTTAATTTCAATATTTAATCTATGCTATAATATTCCACGGAATGTTCCGAACTTTAAGGAAAAAATACAGTAGAATTGTTATATCCGGTATAAAATGACATTTACCTGTCTAGCAACAATATTGTTACGTTGATATTCTTAAATAATAAGGCTATAACATTCTAAAAAAATCACTCAAATCGGACAACACGTTTAGGAAATTCGAGACCTCAAACGTGTATAATTCATAGAATGACCGGATTTTTGTGAAATTTTCCGAAAAACCCGAAAAACCCGATTTTGGCAAAATTGGCCAAAAACAAAAAAAATATCAACTAAAATCACTAGCCAGTTGTGTCTGAGTTTAGCGAACTGACTATACAGTTGTTCCAACGGATCTTTGCACAAACATGATGATTGCTTTGCAAACCAGTTAAATCAAAATACTAAAGTCATTCCTAAAATAAGATTCCCTATATGCCGCTGGGTAATAATGCGACGCTCTTAAGCCGATGCCGCACTGCAGGATGCTTGATGGTCGCTTGGAGGGTGGATTTTAAAGATGGATGGTGGAGGGGCGCTGCATCCTGGACGCAGTGAAAGAGTGAAATGAAGTCAGAAATTTAGTATCCAACTGACTGCTGAGGAATCGTTTGTTTCATTTGTTACGTTACATTTGGTTTGTTTTTTAGCATATCGTCCTATTAGCAGTAAAACTGACTAACTACACTTTTCAGAAAGTGGAGAAAATTCAACTTAAAGGTACAAATTGTTTTTTTAAATTCACCTGACTTGAATATTGGATTTTTTTTTAATGCAACTGCAAAGAATAAGTAAAACAGATATTTTAAGCCATGTCTCGTCAAATAGTGATTCTTCTGGGTCCCAAATTGCCCTTCTTTTATACAAAGCATTTATTACGCTTTCCTCCATAGCCAGGCTACCCGAATGGAATATCAAACACGACTGATATGGGTGGATAGACGCCTGGCAAACCACCGGATGGTTAGATGGTAATAGGAGGCCACTGCGGCTACCGCAGGAGCGTCATTTGAAATTTTGTTTGGGGGGGGGGGGCAAGCACTATATATATTATACGTTATATATGATGTTATGATGAATATTGATGTATTTTTTGTAAATTTCAGTCATTTTTTTGGGCCAGGGGGGGGGGCAAATGCCCCCCCCCTGGACGCCCAAATGACGCCCCTGGGCTACCGTCGTTTTGTTATTCGTGGTATAAGTAGCCGGATGGTCGCCAGGCAGGTATCTACCATCCGCCATCCTACCAAACTTCTTGCAGTGCGGCATCGGCTTTAGAGAAATCTGGCAACACTGTCTTACATATTAACTCTCCCTCTGTATTGAATATGCTTATGATTGTATTCAATATGCTTATTTAATTTAAAAATAAAATAATTCCACCACACTTTCAAAATAAAATGTGCTTGAAATATTGATTTTAACCCCTACGGCCCTCCTTAAGGATACCTATGACACGATCTTGATAGGCCTTCCATGCTAGAAATATTTGTCTATGTATGAAATTTGATAACAAAAATGTTTCATCTGGAAATCAGATCGACATAATATATACTCGGATCTTAGACTATCCACACTACGAACCGAATAGCAACCGTGCAGTTTTTTTTTGCATTTGGGGCTTAAATTACAGTATTGAAACGGTTTCTAAAAATATTGACTGATTTTTTGACGGAATTTTAACACAGGATGTATCATTTCACGAGCTTGAGCATTCGAAATTTTTCGCTCTACTATATACTGCTGATCAATTTTTAGGTTAAATGAAAAATTACAATATTAAAAATCATTATTAATAAAAATAATTAACAATTGACATTTTACACAAAACTTTTCAACGTCTCAAATCGCTCCTACAGTGAAACTATCCACATAAACAGCTAAGCAGTTCTCAATCAAGTGAACGTTCTGTGCCGTAATTTGAAATCTGCTTGCGCGCACAGGTTGTTCACGTCTATTACTATTTTGATTCACCTGTAGTTAGAAGTTGGGAATAGTTGGAAATGTGGCATAATTCTCGAGGAATAATAGTATATTACTTTATGAGGCGGAGAAGCATGACTTTTCTTGACGCGCCCGATATTACGCGCCGAACGAACTGAGGCGCGTAATAGAGGGCAAGTCAAGAAAAGTCGCTTCTTTGCCGAATAAAGTATACTATTTTTTCTTCAAACGTAGCAATTTTCAACCATAAATAGTACAATTCATACGCTATTTTTACTCGAAATTAACTGTGACAACTATCAAAGTCGTCTAGATGTTAGAAATTAAAATAATTAAGTCGTCATTAACTAATTGTACTTTTAATATTACTATAAATAAAAATGATGTTTAATTGTTGTTAATGACATTTGTATTGTTGCTTTGTGACATGTTTCATATTGTTGCCATGACAACATTTTTCCCTCCGCCGTAAAGAAATGGGGAAAAAAAACTGCTGCCGGCGGAGACATCAAACTTTGACAGGATCAAGTTAGATAAGTAATGTCATCATTATTTGACGTTTGAAGAAAAAATATTTTATCAATTTGAGATAGACATTCCAATGTTGGAAATAATTTATATTATAATTTTTGTAGAATACTTTTAAATTCATTATTCTGCTGAAAAGCTAATAGTCCACATTACATCATACTTTTTGGAAGATGATTACAAAAGTCTTGAAAATGACTTTCCCGAAAATGACTAGTATCCCGAACAAAGTACGTGCCTCCTAGTGGCGGGATATGGGCAACAATACATTGGCTTATAGGGCAGTCCTTACAGTAGGGATTCTGGCCTATACAGAAAAATGCAGGCGGGTGTGGGGTAATACTGCACTTTGGTTGCATTGGTGGTGTATTGGCTAAACGTGCAGGGCAGGGTATAGTGCTGATAGAAAAGGCATTCAGGCATCAAATATCCAAACAAAATCTTTTCAGGCCATACTAATGAAAAGACCTTCTCCAATGATATAAAAAATTTACACTGATATGATGGCATCTCCTGAGGTAAAATGTGCCGGAAGTAAAATGAGCCTCCGTTCGGATTTCCGGGTGAGGACTAGCTCAGGGGGAACACCATTGCAGGTTAGAAAAATCAGGATAGGGTCGTGGAATCTTGGTAGTCTTACAGGTAAGAGTCTGGAGTTAGTGGATGCGCTCAAACGAAGAAGAGTTCAAATTGTTTGTATTCAAGAAACTAGGTGGAAAGGACAAAGGGCGAAAGAACTAGGTGAAGGATACAAATTGTGGTAAGTAGGGAGTAGTAACACTAGAAATGGAGTTGGTATAATTGCCGATAGTGAAATGAAAGATAACGTAGTAGAAGTTGTAAGAACGAGTGATAGAATGATGTCCGTGAAATTTGTAATTGATAAAGAGGTATTGAATGTTGTGTATGTGTATGCTCCCCAAACAGGTCTGGGTGAGAATGAAAGAAGAGCTTTCTATGATCAATTAGGAGACGTACTGAGTGATATTCCAGCAGAGGAGAAAGTTATAGTAGGAGGTGATTTCAATGCATATGTGGGCCAAACCAAGACAGGATATGAAACAATACATGGGGGATTAGGCTTTGGAACTAGAAATGAAGCTGGAGATGACATGCTTGAATTGGCAACAGCATTGGATATGGCGATTGTTAACACATTCTTTAAAAAGAGAGAAACTCAACTTATTACCTACAAAAGTGGGCAACATCAATCTCAAATAGACTACTTCATGATAAGAAAAGAAGACATACGTGAATGCAAGGACTACAAGGTAATAGTTAGTGAGACAGTAAGCCAACAACATAAGCTGCTTGTTCTGGACATCGAAGTAAAAAGCGAAACTAAACAAAAATATCAGAGAGGACCACAAAAAATCAAGTGGTGGCTGCTGAAAGATGAGGAAGAAGGTATATTCAGGAGAAGAATAGTAGAAAAAATATGTTGGAACATGAAAGGAAGCCCTAATACAATTTGGAGAAAAATGGCCAGTAGTATTAGAGAGACTGCTATTGAAATACTTAAGAAAACGTCAGGAAAAAAGTTTGAGGATAAAGAGACCTGGTGGTGGTCAAACGAAGTACAAGAAAAAATAAAAGAGAAGAGAAAATTATATAAAAAGTGGCAAGAAACCAGATCCGACACAGATCTTCAAAACTATATGGTGGCGAAAAAGGAAGCGAAAGTAGCAGTAGCAAAAGCCAAAGCAGAAGCGTATTCAAACCTATACGATCAACTTGATACTAGAAAAGGCGAAACGAAGATATCTAAAATAGTCAAACAGAGAGCAAAGAAAGCAAAAGATTTTAATCAGATTAGATGTATCCGAGCTGAAAATCATAAAATACTAGTTTACGAAAGGGATGTCAAAAAGAGATGGAGAAAGTACTTTGACAGCTTATACAATGAAGAATTTGACAGACAGCCTGTAGAGTCAACGGAGACAGTAGCAGCAATGGTCACCAAAATAACCAACGAGGAAGTGGCTCAAGCGCTTCAAAAAATAAAGAAAGGAAAAGCGGTAGGACCAGATGATATTCCTGGGAAAGTATGGAGAGCATTGGGAGAGAGAGGAACAAGGTGGCTAGCAGGTCTATTTAATAGAATTATGGAAGTTGGACAAATGCCAGACGAATGGAGAAGCAGTATACTGGTACCTGTTTACAAAAACAAGGGAGATATACAACAATGTACAAACTAGAGGGCTATAAAACTGCTTAGCCACACCATGAAAATATGGGAAAGAGTAATTGATAGACGGATACGTGAAGAGACCGAAATATTCGAGAATCAATTTGGCTTTATGCAGGGTAGATCAACAACAGATGCAATTTTCATTATAAGGCAGTTGATGGAAAAATACAGGAGTAAAGAAACAAACGCTCATATGGTATTCATTGATCTTGAGAAAGCATATGATAGAGTTCCTCGAGAGATTCTGTGGTGGGCACTCAATAAGAAAGGAGTCGCTGGTGAATATGTAAAGATTGTGAGGGATATGTATGAGGGAGTAACGACTAGTGTTAGGACAGGTGTGGGAGAGACTGATAAATTTCATGTGAAAGTAGGATTGCAATAAGGCTCTGTGCTTAGTCCGTATTTATTCTCATTAGTTTTGGACCAGATAACAGCGAAACTACAGGGTAACATTCCATGGTGCTTAATGTATGCTGATGATGTCGTGTTAGTAGGAAATAGTGAAAGAGGCTTGGAACAAAAACTGGAACAGTGGAGACAAGCTCTGGAGGAAAAAGGTTTAAAACTTAGTAGGACAAAAACAGAGTATTTGGAATGTTCATTTAAAGATGGAGCTACTTCAAATAAAATGGTATCTTTGGATGGTGAAATGATTGTGAAAAGTTATAGTTTTAAGTATCTAGGATCGGTATTACAGAGTAATGGAGAAATAGATGGAGATGCATGCAGTAGAATTAGGGCTGGATGGATGAAGTGGAAAGAAGCGAGTGGTGTATTGTGTGACAGAAAAATTCCAATGAAGCTGAAGGGAAAATTCTATAAAACAGCCATTAGACCGGCTATGATGTACGGAACTGAATGTTGGGCAGTGAAAAAGAAAGAGGAACAACGAATGCATGTGGCAGAAATGAGAATGCTTAGATGGATGAGTGGAGTGACAAAGAAGGATAAAATTAGAAATGAGTATATTAGGGGAAGTCTAGGTGTGGCACCAATTGATGCCAAAATGAGAGAGCATAGGTTAAGATGGTTTGGTCATATTCAACGTCGAGACGTTAATCATCCAATACGAAGAGTAGCTGAAGTGCAGATTCCTGGAAGGAGTAGGAGAGGAAGACCAAAGAAGACCTGGGGGGAGACGATAAGGCAGGACATGTGGGTAAAGGGAATTAACATTGATATGACCCAAGATAGAATTGTGTGGAGAAATGCAATTAGGGAAGCCGACCCCGCATAGGGATAAGGCAAAGAGAATGATGATGATGATTACAAAAGTCTTGAAAATGGTATTAACTGCTTCGTTTGAGCGAGTCTACCTCTTTATGAAAAATTTTAGAGTGCAGTTGGGACGCGTTTCCGTGTCCCGTGCCATTAAAATATTTACGTTGTCGGACTAACGAAACGCGGCTGTAAATTTGTCGGACAAGGGATCGACAATCTTTATTAATTAAATATATGTACTTTAAATTGAAAATTAAGAGTTTTGTAATAACAAAACTCTAATAAACAAAATTTGTTTTGTAACAAACAAAACTAAATATTATGATGGAGACAGAACGAAATCTACGACGATGGAAAGAGTACGTCGAGGAACTATTTCATGACCAGAGAGAAGCTAGTACATCCGTAGATAGCTAAACGGGAGATGTAGATCCAGAGATAACAAAATCCGAGGTTAGTCAGACAATAAATCCTATGAAAACCAATAAATCTGCTGGTCCAGATGGATTACCTAGCGAGCTGATAAAGTTGGTCAACGAGAAAAACCTGGACATAATAGTAAAATTGTTCAACGCTATCTATACTACAGGAATCATCCCTAGAGAAATGTTGACATCAGCATTTGTGTGTTTGCCGAAGAAAGTGAATGCCAAAGAATGCAGTGAACCATAAGCTTAATGTCACATACCTTGAAAATTCTATTGAAAATTATCCACGCCAGAATACACTCTAAACTGGAGCTGGATATTAGTGACACTCAATATGGGTTCCGCAATGGTATGGGTACCAGAGAGGCATTATTTTCCTTCGATGTGCTGACACAGAGATGTTTGGATGTTAACCATCCTCTTTACGTCTGTTTTTTGGACTATAATAAAGCGTTTAATAAAGTAAAACATGATCGACTCATGGAAATCCTAAAAAATAAAAACCTAGATGAAAGATATTTGAGACTAATAACACACCTCTATTACAATCAGCGAGCAATAGTAAGAATTGAAAAGGAAACATCTGCGAAGAAATGGAAATAAAGAGAGGAGTCAGGCAATGTTGCATACTATCACCTCTATTATTTAACGCTTATTCTGAAGAGGTAATGCGAAAAACTCTGGAAGATGAAACAGTCGGCATAAGAGTAAATGGAGTCTTAGTTAACAATATCAGATATGCAGATGATACAGTAATAATAGCCGATAGTTTACAAGACCTGTAAAGACTCATGAGTAAAATAGTAAGGTGTAGTAGGGAGTACGGACTCTCTCTCAATATCAAAAAGACGAAGTTTATGAAAATTAGTAAAAACAACCATAATACTAACGAAATCTTGATAGTAGAGGGCCAGCAGATCGAAAGAGTAAAAAAGTACACTTACCTAGGAACACTTATAACAGAAAATAATGACTACACTACATAAATAAAAGTCAGAATCGAAAAAGCACGTTCTAATTTTATAAAAATGAAAAAGGTCCTATGTAGCAAAGATTTAACATTAGCTCTTAAAGTACGCCTAACAAAATGTTACGTCTACAGTGTACTATATTATGGAGTGGAATCATGGACGTTAAATGTAGAGATAATGAGACGGCTTAACGCCTTTGAAATGTGGACCTATAGAAGAATTATGAGGGTTTCCTGGGTAGATAAATTTACGAACAATGAAATACTGAGAAGAATAGGTAAAGAAAAGGAAGTTAAACTTACAATTAAAGAAAGAAAGCTACAGTATCTCGGACATGTAATGCGGGGCGAGAAGTATGGCATCCTACGACTCATAATGCAAGGAAAGATAGATGTCAGAAGAAGCATCGGAAGAAGACGAATATCATGGCTGAAAAACCTGAGAGAATGGTTTGGATGCAGCTCAAAATAACTATTTAGAGCTACCGCCTCAAAAATTAAAATAGCTATGATGATTGCCAACCTCCGTAGCGGAGATGGAACCTAAAGAAGAAGAAGAATAACAAAACTGCTGCGCTAGAGTGACATATTGCGGGTGTCGGACTCTACGATTTTGTTATTAAAAAACTCTTAATTTTCAATTTCAAGTACTTATGTTTAATTAATAAAGATTGTCGATCTCTTGTCCGACAAATTTACAGCCACGTTTCGTTAGTCCGACAACATAAATATGTTAATGACGCGGAACGCGAAAATACGTCCAACCCATGATACTACGACAACCAGAGATAAAGCCACTTCGAGAACAACTTTTAACCGGTGCGCGCATGACGTCAGCGCCCGACAATCTTGTACGGAGACTTATGGGAAAGCATAGAGTTTTATACATTCTCGTGTTATTAAATAACTGAAATTGCCCTTCGTCTGCTCTGTTACACTGTTTAATTTATACTTTGATGAATTATTATAATCATACCAGTAAAATAACACAATATATTATGTAGGTACTGTACTAAAAAACGTAATAGTTTTTTCACTGCAAAAATTAAAGAGGTTTCTTGACATGCAGAAAACTTTAAATAAACCGCGTCAAATAAAAGATGGTTTATTAATAAATAATAAAAAAACTAAAGTTTCAAAAAAGTATTAAAATTACAAAAACAAAATTAAGTAGATAGATTTAGATGGATTTAAAGAGGTGGCCGTTTAGCCTATTCCACTGCTACCTTTTCAGATCTATTGTGGTCCTCTAATTCTAGATTACATTCTTTAGTCTGGCCCTTCTTAAAAGGTCCAATAAGCCCCAATTCTCACCGTACATTCTTCTACATTTGCCCAAGGACATAGTAGCTTTCTGTGTGGTTTTCAGGATGTGAGCATTCCATTTCAGCCTATGATCAGCATAAACCCAAGGTATTTTGTTTTTTTGGCAAATGAAATCTCTGTTCCTCCCAGCACCGTAGTTTTAAGCCTTCTAGTCTGTCCTTTGGGTGCAGTTGGCGATTTGTTTTCTGAGCATTGACTATCAGACCACGAGAAGGGTGCAATCAAAGATTACATACCCCCAATCAATGTTGGGAGTACCCAGCGGTCTTGGGTTTAAGGAGGTGCAAAGTCCTAAGACTCTCCAAGCAAAACTCATCTCCTGAGATTAGTTCTCTTCCCGCTCAGCTTAACGACTAGAAAAAGAGCACATCTATCGCCCCCCCCCCCAAAAAAAAACAAGACAAAAAAACAAAACAAAAACAATATTAAATTTGATTCATTTTACTTAACGATTTTTGCAATTTTTTTTTATTTTATACTTTTCTTTCAACTTTTGGTTCAAAACTCGCATTCGAAAATACATCCGACATCTAAAAAATAGTTTTTTACATCACCAGGTATTTTAACAATAACTGATCTTTCCCATAAAGATTTTTGATGCCAACTTTAATAGTGTCCCCATTGAATTGGCAAAAAATATTTTCTAGTTCACGACAGTTCGTAAGTAATATTTCTGAAGGCTTCACCAAACCCCCTGCTGAGAGATGATTTACCCACGAGGAAGAAGTGTTACTATTTGTAGAACTGCCCACTTTCTTCATGTCGTAGCTTGAAAACTATGAAACCAGCTAAATTTTCTAGTCAATCATGATACAACTCTTCCATTTCAAAAACTGTTTGATGGTTTTAATTTTCTGAAGTTACTGCAAGATTTAATTGACTAAAGGGTGGTTCGGTTATCATCACTGAATCTACTACGTCATTGTTGTAACAATCAAGATTCAAAGAGCTTCCTGCTTTCATGTTTTGAAGCGACATGTTTGTTGTTTCTGGTAGGTTACTTACATTAGCTGAGAGTGAAATAACTTCATCGTTCCGACCCATAATAAAATTATGAAGACGGTATTTAAATTGCAAAGGAGACGGATGATCATGTAAACCTCCAATCACACGTATTACTGAGAATAGTCCTTCTAAGCAAACTTGATTTAAATTATATGTTGTTATATAATTAATGTTGAAATCTTTTTTTAAATCTAGAAAGAGTAGTCGCAAAGATTTAATACTAACAATAATACCATGCTGAAAGGGCAGTAATGACTATTTCTAATTATATTTAAGAATTTTATCCCGAAAATATAGCTTTATGCTTTCCGAAAACTTTCGCAAACTGCATAAAAATAACAAACTCAAGTTAAAAATCGAACACTTGGCCTGGCGTTTGTCGGTCAGTGACGTAGGCGTAGAAGAGAGAGACAGGCTTATTCATGCGCGTGGCTTTATCTCTGGTTGTCGTAGTATCATGCGTCCAACCTGCATTCTGACATTTTTCAGAAAGTGGTAGACTCGGTCAAACAAAGCAGTTAAGATCATTTTTAAGACGTTTGAAATCATCTTTCAAAAAGGACGGTGTACTGTGGACTATAAGTACCTACATTATAATTTTTTTTATTAATTTAAGGTTAAAATTGGAGTTCCGCTGATTCGACAGAATGTCACCAGACATCTGTGGAACTTCACCCAGGAGATGAAGGCTCTGGACCAAACAAAGTTCACAATCGGAGCTACTCAATATTTGAAAGATTTTGAAAAGTCTTTGCTAGACAAAATGAACAAGGAAGGCTGGAACGGAGAAGAGAATCTAGAGAAAGTTCAATGGACGCGTACCGGAGCATTATTTTATTCCATCATAGTTATTACAACAATTGGTGAGTCGAAAATACATTATTTATTTATGCAGTCTCTTGATATAATATACAGGGTGTTTCAAAAAAGGTGACACCGTTTCTAGGATAGCTAAAAACTGAAAAATAATTTGGGTTTGCTTAGTAAAGACTTTTTGTCATCCGTTTTCAAGATACAGGGCGTTGAAAAACCAAAAAATTTTACACATTTTTTACGATTTTGCGAAACTACTGGCAACCTTGTAGTGAAATTTAGTGGGTTATAAGAGGTAGTTATTTTGAACTTTTTGACATTTGCATTTTATGAATTTTACATGCATCACTGGGGGGCATACGGGTAAAAGTCACATTAATTTAAAGAAAAAAAAAATAGTACGCCAGTGAGATATTTAAAATTAAAAATCATTTTTGTATTTCCCGTTCAATTTGTGACAAAAATCTATCTTATTTTTTTCCTACGACACGCCGTTTTCATGCAAAAAATAATACATCTTATCCCTTACATGGGAGGACGAAAGGTGGACACAACAAATTACAGTGTGAAGACCACGAGCATTCAACTTTGGATGCAGCAGGCTTAATGATGATAATGAACCCTTATTATAGTATTCGAAATAAGTTTCTACAGGATCTTTCGAAAAAAGGTAACACCGTCTCTAGGGTAGGTAAAAAATTTAAAAATAATTGGGGTTTGCTTAGTAACAAATTTATTGTAACGCCATCCGTTTTTAAGATACAGGGCGTTGAAGAAACAAGAAATTTTACACAAGTTTTAGAAACTTATTTCGAATACTTTGTAAGCGTTAAGATTTTTTATTTTTTTGCATGAAAACGGCGCGGAAAAATTTAACGAGAAATTAAAAATGATTTTTAATTTAAGGTATCTCAGTGTCGTACTATTATTTTTGGCGCGCATCACACCCGTGATGCGCGCCAATGATAACTATAAAATTCTTAGTTGTACTACTTCTTGATAAACTTGTTCTTATAACTCACCAAATGTCATTACAATGTTGCCAGTAGTTTCTGGAAAAATGTGTAAATTTTTTTGTCTTCAACGCCCTTTATCTTGAAAATGGATGGCGTTACAAAATGTTTTACTAAGCAAACTCCAATTATTTTTTATTTTTTTACCTATTCTAGAGACAGTATTACCTTTTTCTGAAACACCCTATATATGTATAAATATTTTGTTTCTCATACTAGTTAGTATAACAAGCAATGTGGATGTGGACTTTATAAGGATAATTCCTGTGAAAACCGTTCACAATCTAAAATGCATACCGGTTTATTGTCGGCGCGTACTAACTATAGTACCAATTCTACTAAAAATGTGACTTACGTACCTTTTTGTTAAGTTTTCAGCGATTCAAATGACTAAAGAACTAATATAAACTTACATTGTATTCACCTTTTTAGTATTTTGTTCTATAAAACATATCTAATTTAAATCATCTTCTATATTATAAGCGTTGCTTGATTGATATATTGGGATTATTCGATATAAGGGAGCCTAATATACAGGGCGTAACAAAATTACAGGTAATAAATTAAATCACATATTCTGGGACCAAAAATAGTTCGATTGACCCTAACTTACCTTATTACAAATGTACACATAAAAAAAAGTTACAGCCCTTTGATATTACAAAATGAAAATCGATTTTTTCCAATACATATATCGAAAAATATTAGAAATTTTTTATTGAAAATGGATATATCCCGCATTCTTATGGCAGGAATATCTGAAAAAAATAACAGTGAAATTTGTACACCCCATAAAAATTTTCTGGGGATTTTTTCCCTTAAACCCCCCAAACTTTTGTGTACGTTCCAATTAAATTATTATTGTGGTACCAACAGTTAAACATAATGTTTTTAAAACTTTTTGCCTCTTAGTACTTTTTTGAAAAGCCAGTTTTTATCTAAAATCCTTTTGTACACTATGTCACTCACCTAGCTTAAAATATTTAAATGAAAAAAATAACTAACCTATCAAGAAATCAAACACCTCTAGAAAACTTTGAAGCCGTAACACAAGTTACTAAAAAGCTTACTGATAAGGACCCCGCACAAACCTTATGGAAAATAGGTCCCAGTGGATTTAGTTCATACTTTGGGAAAATACTCTTTGAAGCATCCTGATAAAAAGTTCTCATGGGCACAACTCAATCGTATGAAGGATTTTCAAGATATAGAGGCCGAAACTCGGAAAATTATAAAGATTTACGGGGTATTCCAATTCCGTGAGTTACTGGTTATTTGGAAACATGTAGAAGTTTGGATCAAAGAAAAGTACTAGTAGTCTAGGATTTTTTCCTGGCTATCCAATGGCGACCTTTACTTTGACCTTGACCTTCAACGGACGCCATCTTCTAGAGTTTCGAGGGTTTTCGGCATTCAGTTAATATAAACAGATTACTCATGGGTTTTTGGGATCGCTAAACACGAATATGCCATCAGAATTGCCCTCCGGGTGACGTGGTGGCCAGGGCCTCTGCAAGGGACGTCATCTTCTAGAGTTTCGATGGTTTTCGGCATTTAATTGATGCAGATGAATTACTGGAGGGTTTTTCGAGGTCGCTATACACGAATATGCCAGCAGAACCGACTCGCGGAGCACCTGATTTCCAAGGTCAATGAAAGGGGCTCCTGGAGTTTCGAGGGTCTTCGGTAATACATTAATGCAAATGGATTAGTTATAGGTTTTTGGGGTTGCTGAACACGAATACGTGATCAGTACAGACACAGGAGCACCTGGTGCATAAGCCAGGTTATCTTCTGGAGTTTCGGAGGAATCAAATGGATTACTCTTGGGTTTTTGGGGTTGCTGAACATGCATACATTATCAGATCCGACCCACGAATCACATTGTGCCTACGACACAATGTGATCACGTATTCGTGATCAGCAACCCCAAAAACCTATAATTAATCCGTTTGCATCAATGTAGTACCAAAGACCCTCGAAACTCCAGGAGACGCTTTCATTAACCTTGGAAACCAGGTGCTCCGGTAGTCGGTTCTGGTGGCATATTCGTGTTTAGCGACCTCAAAAAACCCTCCAGTAATTCATTTGCATCAATTAAATGCCGAGAACCATCGAAACTCTAGATGACGTCTCTTGCAGTGGCCCTGGCCACCACGTCATCTGGAGGGCAATTCTGATGGCATATTGGTGTTTTGCTATCCCAAAAACCCATGAGTAATCTGTTTATATCAATTTAATGCCTAAAACCCTCGAAACTCTAGAAGATAACGTTCGTTGAAGGTCAAGGTCAAAGTAAAGGTCGCCATTGGATAGCCAGGAAAAAATCCTAGACTACTAGTACTTTTCCTTGATCCAAACTTCTACATGTTGCCAAATAACCAGTAACTCACGGAATTGGAATACCCCATAAATCTTATAATTCTCCGAGTTTGGACCTCTATATCTTGAAAATCTTTCATACGATTGAGTTGTGCCCATGAGAACTTTTATTAGGATGCTTCAAAGAGTATTTTCACAAAGTATGAACGAAATCCACTGGGACCTATTTTCCATAAGGTTTGTGCGGGGTCCTTTGCCAGTTTTTATCGAGACTTACGATTTGTTAACAAAAAATGACAACAAACTGGACTATATTATTAAAAAATAAATAACCTGCTGAATCCTGAAAAGGTTTTAAAATCTGTAAGACAGATGGAACATAATATTTTCAATATATCGTCAGTTTTTTTCGGCGGTTCAGATGAGACGATAAATTTTCAAATCCAAGACTCAACGTCTACACTAAAATTAAGTTGGGATTAGAAAGGCTCTCTTCAAATAACAGTGAAATATCAAATCAAATGAGCAATATTTCCAAAAATCTATCTACCTTACCAACAAAAAAAGAGGTATTGAACAAAAAACATTTTTACAAGGAAGAACTTCCTGTAGTTGGCTGTATACCATTAATTACAAGTGAAATTTAATAAAAAATTTTCCTCTTGGTAAAAGGTATATTAGTTTAAAAAGCCCTAAAGGGCTACAAACATATGAAAAAAACGTTTTCGCTCTGTAACAAGAGCATCATCAGTGTTACAAGAACATGGTGAGCCAACCAAAAAATACAAGGTCAAAGCCTTTCAAAAAACAGACGAAATTCTAATATAAATAAATACATCTGATGTATTTATTTATATTAGACTTTTGTCTATTTTTTGAAAGGCTTTGACCTTGTATTTTTTGGTTGGCTCACCATGTTCTTGTAACACTGATGATGCCCTTGTTACAGAGCGAAAACGTTTTGTTCATATGTTTGTAGCCCTTTAGGGCTTTTTAAACTAATATACCTTTTACCAAGAGGAAATTTCTTTATTAAATTTCACTTAAAAAACATTTTATGCCACCACAAGTAACCAAACTGAAGAGCCTCAATGTTGCGAAGTAAGTCCAGAGCAAAAGTCAAAAAACACAGAAGATAAATGTCAGTTTGTAATTATTAGTATCTTAACACCAATAATATACACTCCTATAAAAGTGGTACACTTTATTAAAGAGAAGCTTGGTACCTATCAAAGAATATAATTAGATGTTACGCCCTCGTTAAAGATGCCGACACAGCAACTGGTTCTTCATTTAAAATAGGTATAATACCTAGATCATCTATTAACTTATTATTTAATAAGGAAATTTGGCCACCTGGTGTAATAATTAAATGGCCCATTGCATCTTCATATTCCGAACCATCGCCTTCATCCGAGTCACATAAGAATCCGAAGAATATCAGAAGTCCTGCTAGCCCGGAAAAATCTCGTTACCAGTTTATGCAACAACAAAGATGACGTACAGAACACAAATATATGTTCAGACAAGCAGGCCATCGAAATTAGCAAATCTAAGAATCTAAGAAGAGTTAGATTAACCAATAACTCTAATAGTCGATATATTCTAGCCAGATTAAGGGAACAGGATGTCTTAAAAGCCATTAAACTTCATCTTGCTTTTCTACACGACCAACCTGCTTCAGTATTTTATGATGGATTTACCAACATAAGCGTTAAACTGTCACAAGCACAAAACTAAAGCCAAAAGGCTTTCGAAGGGTTTCCTACCAAACTGAAAATCTACGAAAAATTCTTCTAGAATTTAACGACGTCTATGGAATTGGTCCAGATGAGCTGTAAGCTGATCTTGCTGCTTTTAGGTTCTTTCTCACTTCTGAAAGAATTATCCATTTACAAAAATCAAGGGAATGTCACCAAAATTACTATACCGCTGTCTCTCCTAAATGAAATTTTTAAATATCACGACGTGTTCTGAGGGACTAGAATCCTCAAATTATTTTAGTGATAACAACTTTAGCATGGTTCTGATTAATATTCGTTCTATAAGATACAAAACTGATGAATTGTTTTTGTTTCTAGAGGAATTAGGATTTCCCCCGGTAGTTGCGGTTACAAAGCACTGGCTTGAAGTCAACGAGCCTTTCAGTCAACAGTCAACTGTTAGTAGTTCTATTCTAATTTGAGCTGTTCTTAGTACTTTCTCTAGTATAATATTAAAGAAAAGATGTGCCAGCAATCCTTGTTTCAGACCACAGTTTAATTCAAACCATTCTGCGAGTTTATTACTTATCCTTACTCTGGATCTACAGCCACGGACACATATTTTACCGAGCTGGATAAGTTTTTTTTAAACTGAAAGTTTTGCCATGGCATTCCACATCTGATCCCTTTTAATGTCATATGCTTTATGGTCTGATTTATGGTCGATCTATTTTCTCTGAATCCAGCTTGTTATTCCCCTATGAAACTTTCTTTCGATTGACAAAGCTAGGATCTGCTGGCTATTAGTGTCTACACTAATGATTAATGTTTAATTGGGTCCCGGCGAATTCGTAACTATTTTAATCTCCCATCCTAATTACAGGCCAACTGGTAACTCTGGCGCGCAGTTAATTATTCGGTAACCCACCAAGTACCGGTGAATTTGTAAATTTCTTTTCTAAGTAATTACTAACGATGTTGATAATCTAATACCGGTATTCCAGGTATGTACCAAGGGCGGATCCAGAAGGGCGGATCCCTCCGAGAATTTAAAAAAATATATAAATTTAAATATTTACTATTTGCAGTTCAAATGTTTCTAGTTGCAAAGGCATATTCCGTTTGCCACGTTCACAATGAATCAGGTTCAAAGTGAAAATTATTACTCTGTCATATTTGACGAAAGGACTGACACATCAAACGTAGAACAGCTTTCCCTAAATTTGAGATACATAGATACACAATAACAACATTCGTGAAGACTTTGTCAAGTTCATTGACGCTTACGAGAACATAAAAATAATTACTGAAAATCAAGAAAGAGGGAAAGAACAAGGCCTGATAGGAGAAGAATTCGGAAAAAAGCATTAAACTTGTTGAAAGAACTGCACTTGTATCCGAAGAAATAGGTAGAAATCTTTACTGACAGTTGTAGAGTAATGAGCTCTGAAACGGTCGGTGCAATAAAAAGTTCGCAATAAATGCAGTTAGATGCAGGGGCGTATCTACGGTGAGGGAAAAAGGGGAAATTTTCCCTCCTAACAATGTCCAAAATGATAGAAAAAAAAGTATTGCACATAAAAATATATTAGCTGACATGCAACTCAAACCACAGACAGACCAATTCGGTTCAATAAATACACTAGTTAGTAAAATTAAGGGAACTTAATACATATAAGTTATTGTTTTTGTCTTTTATGTAGTTTGGGTTTATCTTTTTTATGTCTTTTGGTTGATGTTTCATTAGAATTTCCCGGCTAAGACAAATTTTCCCTCCCAAGCCAAATGTATAGATCCGCCATTGGTTAGATGTCCTTGCCTGAATCATATTTTAAGCCATTCCCTTCCAACTCCTATTAATGTATCGTCCTTCAGAAACACGGTGGGAACAATGAAGTCAGTAATTTTTTAACATGTCAACCAAGAGAACTGAAGTTTTAAAACTTGAACTGTGACAAAATTTAACAAGTTTATGCGTACAAGATGGGTTGAGCGCCATGAAAGCGTAATCCAGTTCATATCTGGCATTTTACATATAACTGAAGCACTAACATATATCTCAACATGAACATGGAAGGATCCAAGACTGGTACACTTGCATTGACGTTGCTTAATATTTATGCACATCTGAGTTTCTACGCTAAATTCACAATCAAGATGCAGTAGAAATAAACAAACCAAGACACGTTCAATGTTACTAGGAGCACTCCCAAATGCCCAAGTGCCTTAAAACTGTTAAAACTCACTATTTTAACCCTGATTTTTAAAAAATTTCCCCCAGACTCCCGGGTATTTCCCACCAAAAAAAAGTTTATGGCACCTCCCGAAAATCGGTCCTGGATCCGCCCTTGGTATGTACTTGTATAAATTATCGTCTTTGAAGGTGGTGTAAAAGTTATTCATCATTTATGTATTGTCTCTTGGACGAGTTACATGAGAAAGTCGAAATAAATTTTGTTAAAATGGCTGAAATACTTGTAACAGATTTCGTAAAGAGTGAACGTGGATGCCAAATAATTGTTTATAACTTTGAAACAGCGCTGAGGCTGCTTAGATAATCCGATTTTAATTATGTAAAGTGTATTGAATAGGTAGAGTGCCTCTTTATATGTAAAAAAATTAGTAAACTTCTAAATGGTCTACTTTTTGTTCAGAAAGTCTTTAAAAAATTTGAACTTTTTTAAAAAAATTTAGATTGCAAAATTATTAAGCAAAATCTATCAGGTCGATTTTATTAAAATTTGGTGGACAATTTAAGTACATATGATAAGGATTTTCTATGCGAATTACGAAGGTTCTAAGTGCAACCAAAGTTGTTGAAAAACACTGAAGAGGCTTATTTTGCCCCCTTATTTTGTATTTATTGCTATTTTACAGAAAGGGTAATAATTTAAGACATTTTTAACTAGTCGTATATCATACAAAATTCAATTATCTTTATTTTATTTCCCTACGACTTTGCTCCAAAATGAATCGTTTTAAAGTTATAAGCAAAGAAAGTAGAAAAAAATCAAAGTTTTTCGAAATTTTTAAATATTTTAATTTTTTTATTAATGTTTCGGGCATATTTGAGAGGGAGCATAAGTCAATTATTATTATTGAAGTTGTCACCTAACTTTATCTGCAAAAATCCGAATGCCACCTCGCACATTCACAAATAGACGTTTTTTTACAGATCCGCCCTGGTCTATACATATCATATTATTTCAATTATTTTATTAAGAGATTTCAATTTTTGTTATTTTTTTATAGGTACATATAATACACAACATGTTTTTGAGCAAACCAAGAACCATTCGCTTACATAATATGCTATATGCTTAATCCGTTATGCTATGTTGGCTTAATCCGTTACTGTTCAAATTTATTTCTTACCTTTTAACCTATCTACCTGGGGTATTAGAAGTAAACAAAGGTTTCGAATTCACCTGTATAAAGTTGCGAGTTGGGAGGGTCAGATAGTAGAAAAGTTACGAATTGGCCGGTGTACATTTCGATTTGAAAAAAATTGTCATTAAGAGTTACGAGTTGGCGCGTGTCCGTTTACTTAACACTAACATAATTAAAAAAAACAAGTGTCCGAATTTTTTTTAACAGAAGTGTATAAATGTGCTAATTTATGAAAATGCCTTGTATATTTTTAAGGAAATAACAATTTTCACTTTTTATACGTTTTATATAGTTATTGTAGCGTCTACTTCGCCAGACTCTGTATCTAATTTACCGCTTTTCCCCTTTCCGTCTACGTCTACCCAGTGTCAGGATACATTACTCGTAAATATTATATCCCAGCTTAATGCCATGTAGTAAAGTCGTCAAGAAACATTTTTCTTTGTAAATAGGTCGAAGGGTGTATACAGCTCACTGCCCTGGAAAATTCCTCCGTGCATGATGTTCCTTTTCATCTTCTGGTCCCTATTTAATCAAATTTATACAACAGAACATTGTAGCGTTCTTGTGATGTACTTATCCTAATTGTATTTACTTATTATTACTATTGCGAAATTTCATATATATTTTGCTTGTTGCTTCTAACAGTAGAACAGATTAAATTTTACCTTCGCATGTAAGATCCTGTTGTTCTTGTTTCATTATTTCGGGAGGAATTTGTATATTAGTACAGGAACGGGTTCGACTTAATCTAGGAGATTACTTATCAAATTATCTACATAGTTTTTATTTTCTGTTGAAAATTTTATTTTATTTCTTTTCTAATAGTCTGGGATGCAGGGCCGCCGAGTAAGATGAGCGGGCCCCGGTAAGAAGTGAAAAACGAGCAACCGGCAAAAAGTGAAAAGCGAAATAAATTGTTAAATTAAAAAAAATATATAAGAAACATTTTAAATATAATTTGATTGACAAAGATGTTTCTAATTTTCGAAAAATCAAATTATTCTCAATGCACAAAGTTGCTAGAAGAGTTAACCGATCATCCTTCTCTGTTGTAGATCTCATAGCATTTTTTATGCGAGAAAAACAACTAAAGGGTTTTTCCGCTTCTGCGACTGTCACCGGTAATGTGCAAAATATTTTTATACATTCTTATAACACAATATCGACGTTAGGACATAATGATTCCAATTTGAGATGTTTTAATTTCCTTTAATATCCTGAATTGACATCCTTGTATATGGGGTCATACATAAACTACGTCGTTGAGAAGAGGGAGGGGGGCTTGCTTATTACGACGGAGTACGACAGGGGGGAGGGGGTATGAGTGCCCATTCGACGTCGCTTAATATATTGGTACATTTAAATTTGTCGCTATTGTGCATATAAAAATAATTTTTTACTAGCTTCTACCAGCATTAAAGTATCAGATATTCATATAAAAACGTATAGTTTTTGATATGAAATTGAAAATAAAACAAAACGTTTACGAATAAATATACCTTTGTTAAAATAAAAAAAAAATTCTATTATAGATACTTTTATCGCATACTTTTCATTTCGTGTTTATCAGTCACGGCGTTAAAATAATATTAGGTAGCACTTTTGTACAGGACAACAAACAATAAGACATTGTTCTTTGGGCTTAAACAATCGCTTCTATATACAAAACAACGTCTGGAAGCAAACAAATATTAAATTGATATGAAAATATTGTTACAGTTACCTTTTGACCCACTTACCACGTGTGGGAGTCATATGTTGCCCTAGGGCCGTATCCTTAGGAATTTTATACATCCTTTGGATTTTTCGGTGTGTTCATTTATATAAGACTTTTGTCTGTTTTTGAAAGGCTTTGACCTTTGTATTTTTTTGGTTGGCTCACCATGTTCTTGTAACACTGATGATGCTCTTGTTACAGAGCGAAAACGTTTTGTTTATATGTTTGTAGCCCTTTAAGGCTTTTTAAACTAATATACCTTTTACCAAGAAGAAAATTTTTTATTAAATTTCACTTGCAATTAATGGTATACAGCCAACTACACGAAGTTCTTCCTTGTGGATTTTTATTAAATTGATAGTTTATTTATGTGCTGCATACTGTGTGTGAAACAACAGTTCTGAAAGAACGAATAGAAGTAAAATATCGTTTTCTATTTAGTTAGTAAGTCGTATTTATACTTTATAAGAAATGGCATCGAAATCAAAACAAAATTAATATAAAGATTTATATAATGCAGTTAAGAAACATACCCCGCAAAATCTTGGTCCAATGCTATTTAAATGCATTCATTTTTTTCGAATACTAAGAAAACTAATAAAGATTTTTGAAAAATTTAAACGCAGATTGAAAGACTGCATTATTGCCGAGGGCCAAAAGTTCCTGAAAACATCTACAATGTTTATTTTAATAAGTTACAGGTGTGAAAAAAAAAAAAGAAAATTTGGTCTGATTTTTCATTTCAAATATTTCATTCAAAAGAGACCTTTTGTTTATTCTAAGGGACTTCCAACCCTCGGTAATAATGTAATCTTTTATTCTGCGTTTAAATTTTTCAAATATATTTATTAGTTTTCTCAGGATTCGAAAAAAAATAATACATTTAAATAGCATTGGACCAAGATTTTACGCCTACCCCCTCATATTTGATTTAAAAAAACAGAAATAATATTGATTTTTTTTAAATCAATGAAAGGGGGGTCGTGAGTTGCAACGACGACATCGACATGGAGGGGGGGGGGGTCGTCTCTAAACGACGAATTACGACGGAGGGGGGTGGAGGGTATTAAAAAGTTCAAATTTTTTACGACGTAGTTTATGGATGCTCCCTATCGCTCTCAAATGAAAAGTTTCATCTATGAGATTTTCACAGATGTTATCTTTAAAAACCTCACGCAATATATTAATTTGTCTCTAAATATTGCCGTCATCTTCATCTCGGAATATCCGTAATAGACTAAGAGCCGCTATAGGTGAAATTTCTTAATCATTTTAGGCACGATGGGACCCTATAACTTAAATAGTAGAACCTAAAAGAAAACGTTTGAGCACTGTGCCGTCACTTTTTAGTGGCACATGCGTCTACAGTGGCGCATCAAACTTTCCACTTATGGACGGGATACATAAATTAAAAAATACCCTCCCTCATTACCAGAATTTAATTTTTTTCATTTTTTTAAGTTCTATGTGATTAAGACATAAGATTCATAGTAATTTTAATTCACCACTCCCTTCTCCCTGCCCCCACCATCATTAACTTTAATTTTCGATTTTATTTTTTTTTTGGTGGGATGCAATCAATTTTAAAATTTCAAAAAATTCACACACATAGTTAAGGTCTTTATAAAACACGTCTATTTTTTATAGACCTGTAGGTTGAGTGTACATAACCTCAAAAAAATTAAAAATTTTTTTTTTTGGAAAAAAGTATATAACTTTTTTTTTGGGAATAGCTGCAGATCTAATTTTTTCTTAGTCTTGTGTATTTTATCAAAAACTATATTTCAAATTTTTTTCAGATTTTTCTGTAACGCTGGTCATCTTCAAAAATCCAAAAAAACTGTTTTTTAAGGGGATTTTGGGGGGTTTGAACGTGTTTTTCTGATTTTTAAATATTTTAAAGGACTCAGTTACTTCAAGTTACATATAACCTATAAAAACAAAATTGATTGTATATATTATGAAGTCTATAAAATAGGGAAAATCTCCCAAAACCCCCCCAAAAAACAGTTTTTCGGATTTTTGAAGGTGGGGAGCCTTACAGAAAAATCTGAAAAAAATTAAAAATATAGTGTTTGATAAAACACACAAGATTAAGAAAAATTAGACCTGCAGCTATTCCTCAAAAGAAGTTATACGCTTTTTTGAAAAAAAAATTCCTTTTAATTTTTTGAGGTTATGTATACTCTACCTATGGGTCTATAAAAAATAAGCATGTTTTATAAAAGCCTCAGCTATGCGTGTGAATTTTTTGAAATTTTAAAATTGATTGCATCCCACCAAAAAAAATAAAAACGAAAAATGAAGTTTTTGATGGTGGGGGCAGGGGGAAGGGGGTGGTGGGTTAAAATTACGCTGAATCCTATGTGTTAATCACATAGAACTTAAAAAAATAAAAAAGGTTAATTCTGTTAGTAAGGGAGGGTAACTTTTAATTTATTTATCCCGTCCATAAGTGGAAAGTTTGATGCGCCACTGTCGACGCATGTGCCACTGAAAAGTGACGGCACAGTGTTCAAACGTTTTCTTTTAGGTTCTACTATTTAAGTTATAGGGTCCCATCGTGCCTAAAATGATTAAGAAATTTCACCTATAGCGGCTCTTAGTCTATAAAACTAGCGAAGGGATTTCATTTGCTGCATTAAATTTTCTGGTTAAATTGCTTATTTAGTCCAGGAACCGAAGCTTTTCAGCTCGTAATTTTTACAGAATGGACCGATTTGCTTGAAAATTTAAGAATAAGTAGTGGATAGTCCAAGGATCAAAATCTATATGATGCCGAAAGGCGCTTTTACCATAGGGGTGGTTGCCACCCCACCTTGGGGGTGGAAATTTTTTATTATATTTTGACCGCAAAAGTTGATAAAAACATTCATTTTAAGCAAAAAATTTTCCATACATTTTTTTGATAAAATTAATATTTTTCGATTTATTCGCTATCGAAAGTGTTAGTTTTATATCGAAAAATCAATGTTTTTCGATATGATACTCATTTACGATTCACTCAATTTTTGCCGTAAAAAAATTTTTTTCAAGCCAAGTTCTTGGGATTTAAATAACCTACAATTCCATATTTAAACATTTTTTCGTATCTCCGATGCTAATCTGTCAATTCTGAAGAAAATGACATTTTTTACCAAACTACAAAAATTCGTTTTTCGCTTTTAACTCCAGGTTTTTTAAAATTAATCCTTGTAAGCCAGTCAAACTTCTAGAATCTATTAATAATACATAAGTAAAGAATAATGAATAAGGCCAATGACTAAAAACACTGATAACTTACATTATTAAGCTTCCAATTGGACTTCTCCTTTTTTTTTTCAAAAAATACATTGATTTTTTAACCGTAACTTTTTTTTATTTTTTTATCCTAGAAAGTTTGGTAAAAAATAATTTTATATACCCCTACAAGGTCTATTAATATTAAATCCTTTTAAAATCCTAAGTCGCAAAAAGAGGTGACTGTAAAAGGGTTGGAAAAGTTGGTTTTTGCATATTATTACAAGTTTTAATTGTCAACAGATCACTCAGTTTTTGCCATAAAAAATTTTTGCTAACCCCTTTCTTGGAAATTAAATAAGCTACAATTTTAGATTTACATATTTTTCGTATCTCTGATGGTAATATTTCTATTCTGAAGAAAAAAGCATTTTTTACCAAACTACAAAAATTCGTTATTCGCTTTTAACCCGATTTTTTTAAAAACTAATTATTCTAAGCCGCTCAAACCTCTACAACCTATTAATAATACAGTCGAACCCGCTTATTGGAATAGCCTTCGTGCAAAGCAAAAGTATTCCTATAACCGGGATATTCTAATAACCGATCATGGGTGACTAGAAGAAACGTTTCGGGACCTCAAATTTCTATTCCTTAAAGCGGGATATTCCTTTAACAGGTATTCTAATAAGCGGGTTCGACTGTACATAAATATATAAGACCAAATAAGGTAAATGACTAATTTTAATTAGGATGGTAACTAGGGGGAAGTTTCCGATCACTTTTTCGCTGAAAAAAATAGGGACTGACATTCTCTTCATAATAAGTCACTAAATTTTTGAGCTAGAGACCTTTTTTATTTCTGTAGATAGATATTTTTAAATACTTTAAATTAGTTTGAACAAGTTATCCTCGAAAAATGCAGAGTTTTCCCGTCTTTTGAGTTTGAAACTACAATATTTAGCATTTGACGAAGAAGAACTAACATATAATAAAGTATAGCTCGATTACTATTGGTCTTAAAGAAAATTAAAAAAAAAACTGTTTTGTTAATTTTTTCAAAAGGTACATTTTTGTTAAGCAAAGTTGTTTTGATAAAACGAAAACTTTTTGAGTTATTAGCAGAAAACTGATTAAAAAACATTGATTTTTTATGATATAAAACTAACACTTTCGATAGCGAATAAATCGAAAACTATTAATTTTATAAAAAAAACATATAGAACGTTTTTGCTTAGAATGAATGTTTTTAACAACTTTTGCGGTCAAAATATAATAAAAAATTTCCACCCCCGAGATAGGGTGGCAACCACCCCCATGGTAATAGCGCCTTTTGGCATTATATAGATTTTGATCCTTGGACTATCCACTACTTATTCTGAAATTTTCAAGCAAATCGATCCATTCTGTAAAAATTGCGAGGTTTTGTCCTATTTTAAGCTTCATTACTTGGACTAATTAGGTATTCTTTTTCTCATGATCATCTTTCAGTGCGTCACAGTTTTTAGATTTCTTTCTAACGCATTAAATTGTATGTGACAGAAAAAAAGGTACGTCCGTGATTACAGACATTTACAACATTTATTCTAGTTATTCTAGTTGTCGATAGATGGCGCCATAATAAAAAAAATAATTTTTTTTTAATTAGATTATAATATCATAAATATAATCTGTATAATTTATAAAACT
The DNA here is from genome assembly GCF_917563875.1 of Diabrotica virgifera virgifera. Lineage (NCBI taxonomy): Eukaryota > Metazoa > Arthropoda > Insecta > Coleoptera > Chrysomelidae > Diabrotica > Diabrotica virgifera. The sequence goes on along the minus strand of NC_065449.1, from coordinate 170,487,613 downwards.
ATACAAATCAAAGAAAATACCATTTTATAAATGCAAGAAACACATTTGATTTGTTTTTATTCCAAATTGAAAATAAAATGTGACAACTGTCAGATTTAACTAAAATGTCATGTTAGAATAAATGTCATAAATGTGTATTATCACGGACTTACCCTTTTTCCTATCATTTGTTACGCACTGAAAAATGCTCATGAAAAGGACAATACCTATACAATTTTTGACATTATTAAATATTTCACAGCGAAATATTGCGTCGGACTCGGACTAAATTATCAGTCGCGTCACTTCTAGGACCAGGCAAATCATCAAAAATCTCGCAAGCTTCTTGCGACGTTTTTACTTATTTGATGTAAATTCTGGATTTATTCTATAATTGCTGGCAACTAACTTAGATTTTGTCAACAATGGAAGACCATGAATTTTGATTTTTCTAATGAGCAACAAAAAATAAGAAAAATTACGATTTTGGCCTGGTCGATGCCGGGCCCCTTACATAGCCGGGTCCCGGTAATGTGTACCGGCTGTACCGCCCTCTCAGCGAGCCTGCTGGGAGGTAGTGTCAAATTTTTACGGTAACTTTAGCACGGATTCTATGAATTTATTTTTGCTCAGGCGAGTCGGGTTCGATTCCCGACGTCGGAAATCCAGGAGCCAGATATTCTGACCACTAGGCCATTATGGATGTAAGAATAATATTTGACATATAAGTTGTAGGGTTTTTCCATATACTTTCATACTTTATCTGTTCTTGCCTAAAATCCCCGGTTTTGGGCCAGCTGACACATCATTTTTTGATAAGCTTATTGACTATATAAAAAAACAGCCATGCTAAACTGCTCCGGTCAAACTTGACG